>NC_090449.1:369152895-371764932 GCF_031143425.1 Pleurodeles waltl
ATTTATCCAAGTGCCGGTCCCTGTGTTAAAACATCCACTTCGCTTGGGCATCCTTCAACTTGTAGTTTTCACCGTCCTTCAATGGGCATTAATGGTTAGCATCGTCAAATGTGTTTCTTCTTTGACCCTTCAACCGTCAGATATTCCAAAGGGATATCAGTGTATGATGGATCCAAACTGTAGATGCCCCTGATTCCAAATCTCGTAGCTGACTATACCTTCTCTTTATTCAGATATCGTTGGCAAACAAACATTTCAAAATAACATTAACCCATTCTTGATCAGTGGTGCTACTGAACACTGTCAGAATTGACACCATCCTTTGTTTAGGACCCTTCTGCACTATATTGCTGAGAGAGCGTAGTTTAAATATTACATATACTAAAAGTGAAATGCTTATATCAATGAGTAATAATGCTGTATAGAAAACGACAATAATTAGAGTAATGCTTAAACATGCATCTGAATTACGGCTATAATGTGTGTGGTCACCAATATATATATGTGAACTAACAATGATGAGTAAAACTGGTCATGCTATGATTTGTATTAACACTTACGATATTGCATTTATATTGAAAATCTCATTGGCCTTAAGTTAGCGTGAATTGCAGATTTAGCTGCCTAGCTCTCATATTAAAGTATTTTTCTCTGTTTTCCAGTGTGCTGACTCGCAAAGGGCCATGACCCTGCATTTGTTCCTTTTCTCCGTTTTATGTAACCATATAAATTCAGTTCTCATCCGCATGCTAGCTGCCTTAGTATGAGTTTAATACAATTTTGAAACAAAAGTAGATTAATCTAATGTACAAGGACATTTAACCATGAACAAAGGAACTCATGACCCGAGGAACGTGCCAAGCGGTGATGAAACCCCCCGGATGTGCCACCTCCAAAGGTGTCAATTATGAAGACCAATCAAAGTGTTATAAATTATCGTGGGATGATAATTGGAATTACCTAATGTATAATGTGATAGGTTAAAGATAGTGGGGTGTAGTAAATGACCAATAGAATTTTGGGGGAAGGTATTACGAAAAAGGGATAAAAACTCATGTCACAGAAGGGACGTTAGAACTAGGTAGGGAATGCTATTGATTTCATCCAGAAACTCTGTCACTCTGTTTGGTGACTTTGAGACTTAATAAACCATCCTCACCCATAGACTGCCCTTTACACTTCTCCTCCTTATGAGGGAAGTGTCCCCTGTCTTTAGACAAGGTTAGACTGATGACGATTTGACTGATGTCCTGAAGACGAAGACTGATCCTGTGTGCTGACCTATTCCTGGAGGGTAATTATGACAATGTGATTTGTAATTTGTCTGTTTGCTTTTCCTTTCTTGGTACCAACTGCTTATTTTATAGAGACCATAGCTTGATATTTTTCTAAATTGGTGTTCTAAATTGTTTTGCATGAAGCCCAACATGCTGATGCTAATTAGGGGTTAGGATAGAACTTCACTCTGACTGACGCAAATAGACAAATGACTGACGTTACGCTTTGCTGAACTGAGACGTATATGATACTTGCTATACTCTGATCTATGTTCACGCCGTGCTATGTTCTTATGTTTGTGATTCTTGCATTAATGCAATCTTATCACAGTTGCCATATTGTGACTATACTTTTATGCTTCTTGGTTTTGAGATTGACTCTTCTGCTTGTAGATTGTAATCAATAGGGAATACAATTCATAAAATTCTATCAACAGGTGTGGTTATTCATGGCTGAAAGGTCATGGTTGCGTCGATAATTTGATTAATGTCTTTTTCTAAAGTAAGATGCATTGTGGTGATAAATATTGATGAAGTTATTGATTTATTGCTTGACATATTGATCAGTTATCTCGTCCTACGGTGTCTCACCACTGGGTCAAAAGATTCATTGGCCTAAAACGAGTCCTAATGTGTATAAATTAACATAAAGGGACGCGTTATCAGTTCTGGTAGCAAAGCGACGGTTTGGCCCTTGGGGGCCCTAGGACAGAGAATCATTGTTTAATTTGTTTTTCCGTGATAATGCAAATTGGAGGTATGATGGGTTTCTAAGTTCACCATGACTTTCCCAGGATCTCGGAACCTGCTTAAGTGAGTTGGGAATGTTCTCGGCGCCATAATGTACGTGGTTTAGGGTTTTGCGCTTGCTAGCTTATGCCTTTTGTGGGTGATTGTGAGATTTGTGTGTATGTAGGACAAATATGTGTTCAGCAGGAGTGGGTGTACTCCACAGTGTGAGAGTAGGGAAGTCGGCATACTTCACATGAGTGTGGCGCTTAATGCTCAAAATTATCTACGTGGTTGGTTGTTATGTACGGACCTGTTGAGGTCTAAGACTCTGGAGAATGTTGACAAGTGTGGGAGACACTTGGGTTTATGTTGTAATTTGCGCGGTTTAATAGGTCAATCGGGCGTGGTTTACAAGTCAAGTTTGAGTAGATGCATGTGTGAAACCTTCGATGGAGATTTGGTAAGTTCTAAAGTGCACTAGAATAAGCCATTGACAAGTCGACAGTAGAATTTGCGGGTCGAACTCTACTTGCATATGTGGGAACTGACAAGGAGAAAGTAGCGGCTGAGGCTTCAAGTGAAATCTCTGTAAAGTTCTGAAGCGAATGTGTTACCCTTCCTGTAGTAAACCGGCAGATTTGTGTTGTCATTTAAGGTGCTTGCAATAATTGCATTCGTTTGTGTGAGTTCAGTGAGGAACGGACGAGCCGCAAGACTTTGTCAGCTGCAGTGTGTGTGAGTGTGACGTCAGTGGTGCTGCGCTGAGATAGGTCAGTTGTCGAGAGGGGTCGCGCACGGATTGGCTGCCGTCCGTGAGAGGCAAAGGGTTGAGAAAGGTGGGAGAAGAGTGTCCTGGGGACTAAGGGGGTTATTCTAACTTTGGAGGAGGTGTTAATCCGTCCCAAAAGTGACGGAAAAGTGACGGATTTACCACCAGCCGTATTACGAGTCCATTATATCCTATGGAACTCGTAATACGGCTGGTGGTATATCCGTCACTTTACCGTCACTTTTGGGACGGATTAACACTCCTCCAAAGTTAGAATAACCCCCTAAGTCACTTCTGATTAATTACAAAACAAGAGAAAATTGCAAAAATGAATTTTGTTAAAGCATTTAAGAGTGCTCTAAAGGGAGATACATATATCATAGCAACTGATGGGGAGCCTACACCACCCGAAGGTACTCCAGCTTATATAGTCATGGAAGAAAAAGGTGTTGCTCCATGTTTATGGATGAAACAGTGGCGCAAACTAACAGAGAAGGAGGGATGTTTAGAGTTTCCGGAATATGGAACGTTTAATACGAGGATTCTCGGAAGATTGAGGTGGATGTTAAGTGAACAGAAACCACTTCCAAGGACAGCTCAGTTTGAGGCGTTAGCGGTTTGGGATCTAATGGCTCTTAAACAGAGGCAAGAACAATTTCAGAGAAGATTGAGAAGGGCAGAAAAATCTTATGCAGAGGCTAGATGGGATGATGAGAGTAAAATGTGGAGAAGGGGAACTGTTGATGGATTAAAATTATTCCCAGCAATAACACAGGGAGAAGAAACACAGGGAAAGAAAGCCACCTGTAAAACAGATAAGGATTCAGGCAAATCTAAAGAGAATAAAAGAACTTGGGAAGAGGAAGACGATTCAGACGATGAGGAGTTTATGGACAGGTTGTTACACGATCGCCCACCACCCTATGCGGTGAGCGATAGTGCTCCAAGCACTAGCACGGATCCTGGGAACCAGACGCAGGAAAAGAGAGTTGCTGATACGGCACAGACTAGTGATATGGCTCTGCTACAGAATGGTGTCAGTGTACCCATTGCTCCAGACATACCGATACAGTTGCAACCTCCACCGCAGATACAGAGAATATACCCAGACGTCCCAGTACTTGAGACTACTACAAATTTGATAGTGCCGCCAGACCCGATATACACGAAATCAAAATTAGTACAAATTGAGTCAACTCCGAAATTACTGTCCCAGCCGCAACCACAGCTGATACCAGGGTACAACCCAGTAGCTGGTCCACCATTAGTACCTGTTCCTGGTACCTTGGAACAGATCTATGGAGTTGCTGCTCCACGGAGTCTGGGCACAGGTCAGACACCTGCTGCCATATCATTGCCAATTACTGTCGGACCACCAGTACCACTGTATGCTCTGGATAAAACTGGCGTATGTGACCAAGGGGTAATGACTTAAGATGTGATAAGAGGAGGGTCCATGGGGACTCCACAGATAATGGCCCCATGAGAGCAAGCAGTTGAACAGTCGAGGTCTTTAATGGATCTTAGTCCAGTGGGAGCACCCATAGAAGCAATGCGCCAAGCAGGACTAGGGGTTTTAACTCTGCAGACAATGAGTACAAACACCTCACATTCACCAATGATACATGCAGGGAACATCTCACTGCAGGGTTTCACAGTCCAACAGCTAAACGAATGGCTAGAAAAGACTTATACTTCACAAAAGGCTGCAGTGGTTACGATCGAAACCCGAAAAAGAAAAATAAGCCGAATACCTGAACCTTGTAAGACTGGGGGCAGAAGCTGCTGAGTTAGTAGAAGGTACAATGGGTGAAAACAGATTGGAGTCATACACGGAAGCAGAATTAAGATTCTTGTGCCCTAAAATTACCAAAGAAGTAGGCAAGGTGCATCAAAGAGTAGCCAACCTGGCAGTTAAATACAATATTGACATTGGAAACACTAAACATCTGAAAAGAAGTTACAGATTAGACTTCGACTCCAAAGATTTTGAGCACATGAGGTCTGTAGGAATGAAGGCACACTTGAAAGAATTGTTGCAAAGTGCGCAGATCTGGGGAGCACTGGAAAAATGGGAAGGCAGGTGGGCAAAGAAAAGAGACAAGGGAAAAGGTGACAGACCAGGGTCTAACCAGGCTAAGGCCACACCTGATCTGGAATCAGTAAAAATATTACCTATGAGAGAAACAGCTGGTGGTGTTTTAGTCCATGTGCCATGGACCAGAGGAGACATCCTATCCTTTACTAATGATTATCCTAGACTAAGAGAGAAACCGATCGAGTGGTATCAACAGACAGGTTTGTGAAACTTGCAAAGTGTCTTTGGGAAGACCTGAATACCTTGTTTGAGATCATTGTTCCGCCTGATTTGTGGCTTGAATGTAAGAGAGGGGTAGATTGGTCAATGAAGGAACCGGCAAGGGAATAAGGTGACAGGGGCACCCTCTGAAGAGGTGATGAAGTATTATCATAAGGTGATTGAGTTTTTGAAACAAATAGACTGATTGGCAGAAAATCGACCGGACCTCTCAAGAGGTTAAGGAATCAATACATGCTTATTATGAAAGATTGTTAAAGGCATTCAATCATTATAGTGGTACTCAGACTATTGAACCGAAAGACATGAATCATCTTGTGTTTAGATTTGTTGAAGGGTTAAGACCAGAAGTTAGCCAGATGATTAAGAATCATTTGATTTGTTGGCAAGCCAAGCCGATTGATGAAGTGTTGCAGTATGCGAAATACTGTAGTGATGAGATTGAGCTGAAACAGAAAAAGCTGAAAGAGAAAGTGATGGTGATGCAGATAAGGGCTGCACAGGCAGGAATACAGGGAAATGGAGTTCAACAGATGATACAGCAACAACCGCAAATGAATGGTGTGTTTCAGACACAGCCGAGAGGTCGAGGCCGAGGGTTTGTGAATCGCGGTCCAGACTTGAATACTGTTGTGGTTCAAAACGACGTGCAAGGGGTGAAAAAGATGTCACCATGTCACGCGTGTGGGGGCGTGGGGCACTGGAAACGGGAGTGCCTGAATATGGTGCAGGATGGTGTTGTTCAGCAAAGTGCTAACGTTGGTACATTACAAAATGTACGGGGCCCGAAAATGAGGCATCAAAACCCGAATTTTCAAAATTATCTAGTGCAAATGCAAGGGGTACAGCCCATGCAGCAGATACAAATGCCGCATTTCCAGTCAGTGCAAATGCAACCAGCACAACAGCAGATTCCTATGGTACCTAGACAGCAAATGCAATTACCAATGGCTCCGATGGGACAGCAAAAGGTGATGGTTCCTCAACAGGTCACAGGTCAAGTAATGAGTCAAAATAATACAGTACAACAGTTCCCATTATGAGGTGAAAATGGCATGAATGAGGAATGGTCAGACGATAGCTCAGACAGTGAAGAGTGCAGGCTTACAGCATCTTTAGAGGTGGACCAGAGGGGCCCATATGTGGAAGGAAAGGTGATGGGTTACAAGGTCTCATTCCTGGTTGATACAGGAGCCACACGCTCTACAGTCAGAAGTGCTGAGGTTCCAAAATTGACCCTTTCAGGGCGTACCATGAGAGTGGTCGGAGTAGCAAACCAGTATCTGACAAACCTGATTACAGATCCAGTGCAGGTTGAGATCGGCAACTTTCAGGGGCTACATAGGTTTGTAGTCTGTGACTCGAGTCCGGTATCCCTACTGGGAAGGGACTTACTGTGCAAGACAAAATGCTCAAATACCTGTTCCAATGATGGAATAGAAGTGCAGACAAATAGTGATGATGAGGGAGATGAAGGACAGTTTTTAGAAGAAGACACAGGAACAACTAATGAAGATTATCCTTTGATTACTTTGTTCCCGATGCTTACTTTGATTGATTTACCTGTTGAGTTACAGGGAACGGTGACAGAGAAAGTATGGGATCTGACCGGAAAAGAAGTAGGGCTAATAAAACGGGTAGAACCAGTCAAAGTCCAGATAAAGCCAAATGCGGTGTTCCCCCAGGTGCCTCAATATCATATGACTCAAGACATTCTCATTGAAGTGTCACAAATAATTGCAGATTTCCTCAGGCAGGGAGTTCTGAAGGAGGTTTTGAGAAGTCCGTGTAACTCTCCCATAATGGGTTTGAAGAAGCCTTGTGGGAAAGTTCGAATTGTACAGGATTTGAGAAAAATAAATGAAATTGTGGTGAAGTGTTGCCCTGTGGTGCCCAATCCAGCAGCAATAATGTTCCAGGTTCCCTGTGATGCTGAATGGTTTACTGTCGTCGATCTGTCACAAGCCTTCTTTTCGATACCTCTTCATGAGGATAGCCAATTTTTGTTCAGTTTCAAATTCTTGGATAAGGGGTACAGTTGGTGCAGAATCCCTCAAGGGTTTTCTGAATTACCGTCCATCTTCAATCAGATATTGAAAAAGGTTTTGGAGTCTCTGGTACTGCCTTTTAATTCGACTCTTGTGCAGTACATTGACGATTTGCTGATTGCATCCAAAACTACAATAGAGACAGTTGTAAATACGATACCATTGCATTACTGAATCATGTGGGAAAGAATGGACATAAGGTGTTGCCCAGGAAGTTACAATACTGTCAGAAAGAGGTGAAATACTTAGGGCATTTGATTGAAAGAGGTTCTAGGAGAATATCAAAGGAAAGAATAACAGCCATTTTGCAAATGAACCTTCCAACAACAAAAAGAGATGTCAGGATGTTTTTGGGAATGGTAGGCTACTGTCGTCAGTGGATAACCAACTTCTCGATCATTTCAAAACCATTGATAAGACTGACAGGCAAAGAGATCAAGGACGAGCCATATACCATAGCTTTGTCTAAGGAAGAACTTGAATCATTTATGGAGTTAAGAGAATGCATGTGCAGAGCACCAGCATTAGGAATGCCTGATTATACGAAACCTTTTCTGTTGTTTTGTCATGAACGTGATGCTTGTTCTTTGTCTGTCTTAACACAGGTCCATGGAGATGCAAATCACCCTGTAGCATCTTTTTCAGCTACCTTGGACCCTGTCGCAGCAGCCTTACCGGGTTGTTTGTGTGCAGTTGCAGCAGTTTGTCAGAGCCTTACACAATGTGAAGGCATAGTCATGGGATACCCCCTAACAGTAATGGTTCCGCATTCAGTTGAAATTCTGTTGACTCAAACTAAAACTCAGCACATGACAAATGCTCGTCTCACTAGGTATGAGACGATCATACTGGGGTCACCAAGGGCCATATTTATACCTTTCGACCGCAAACTGCGCCAACGCAGTTGTGCGTCAAAATATCTAACGCCATTCTGAAGTGCCATGCGGGCGCCGTATTTATTCAATGACGTTAGCCAGCGTTAGCCTGCGGCGCTGCCTGGTGTGCGTCAAAAAAAATGACGTACACCAGGCAGCGCCGGCGTAGGGGAATATGGAGCTTGGGCGCCAAAAAATGGGGCAAGTCAGGCTGAGGCAAAATTATCACCTCAACCCGATTTGCGCCATTTTTTCCGAATCCCAACCCCCATTGAAATGACTCCTGTCTGAGCAAAGACAGGAGTCATGCCCCCTTGCCCAATGGCCATGCCCAGGGGACTTCTGTCCCCTGGGCATGGTCATTGGGCATAGTGGCATGAAGGGGGGCACAAATCAGGCCCCCCTATGCCACAAAAAAAAATAATAATAATACTTACCTGAACTTACCTTATGTTCCCTGGGATGGGTCCCTCCAACCTTAGGCGTCCTCCTTGGGTGGGCAAGGGTGACAGGGGGGGGTCCCTGGGGGCATGGGAGGGCACCTCTGGGCTCCTTCCGAGCCCACAGGTCCCTTAACGCCTGCCCTGACCAGGCGCTAAAAAACGACACAAAAGCGGCTGGACGTCATTTTTTTTGACCCGCCCACTCCCGGGCGACATTTTTGCCCGGGAGTGTAAATACGGCGCACATGCCTCGGAGTCACTTTTTTAGACGGGAACGCCTACCTTGCATATCATTAACGCAAAGTAGGTGTCCACGCAAAAAAATGACGCAAACTCCATGGACTTTGGCGCTAGACGCGTCTAACGCCAAAGTATAAATATGGAGTTAGTTTTGCGTCGGAATTGCGTAAAAAAAAACGATGAAATTCCGGCGCAAAGAGAGTATAAATATGCCTCGAAATGTCTCACTCAAACGGTGTAATGTATTGAACCCGGCAACCTTACTTCCTGTTGAAAACACTGAAATCAAAAATGAGGAAGAATTTGAACATGACTGTCTTGAGGTAACTGAGCTATCTACCAAACCTCGTCCAGATATTCAGGACACACAGTTGAAAGAAAATGACTGTATCATGTTTGTCGATGGGTCCTGTCTAAGAGATTCTGCTGGAACACTGAGAGCTGGCTATGCGGTATGTACTATAGCTGGCATCATTGAAGCCTCCTGGCTCGAGAAAGTGTTTTCCGCACAAGTGGCAGAATTAATTGCCCTTACCAAAGCATGCCACGCAGCAGTAAACCTGAGAGTCACTATCTATACTGACAGCCGATACGGATTCGGAATTGTACATGATTTTGGCCAACTTTGGTCACAGAGAGGTTTTATGACCTCATCTGGATCTCCTGTGAAAAATGGTGAACAAATAAAGGATTTGTTACATGCAAATCAGTTACCTCTTCAAATTGCCGTGGTGAAATGCAGTGCTCATATTAGATCACAAGACTTTGTGTCCATGGGACACGGCTATGCAGATCAAGTCGCAAGGTTTTGCGCATTGAACTGTATATCGTTCAAGGAACAATGGGAATTATTACCACAAACTGAAAATGACACTTGTCTGAACCTTGCATTACGGATGGTTGATATGTTAGATGAGTTGAAAACATTACAGAGTCGTGCAAGCAAAGAGGAAAAACGCTCTTGGCAGAGAATGCAATGTGTACAAAGGGCGGATGATCTGTGGGTTTCAGAGGAAGGGAAACTAGTCTTGCCAAACATTCTTCTATCTCAGTTTGGCAGACTATACCACGGACAAGCTCACCTTGGGAGAGATGCAATGATCAGGTCATTTAAAATCGATTGGTTCAATCCAAAATTCAAACATGCTGCCGAGGTCATTTGTCACAGGTGCATCATCTGTCGACAGATGAATGCCGGAAAAGGAACTGTAGTAACCTTGAGCCACATTGGGAGAGCTGGCAGTCCATTCGGCAAGATGCAAATGGACTTCATTGAAATGCCTGTTTGTGGAGGATTGAAGTACGTGTTGGTGATTGTGTGTGTTTTCAGTCATTGGATTGAGGCACATCCTACACGTTGGAATGACAGTCTTACAGTTGCAAAAATTACTACTTAGGGAACTGATACCAAGGTTCGGGTTTCCGGTCTCTATAGAGTCAGATAGGGGCAGACACTTCGACAATGAGGTGATTAAACTCCTGTGTGCCGCACTAGACATCAAACAAAAGCTGCATTGTAGCTATCGCCCTGAAGCATCAGGACTAGTAGAACAAATGAACGGTACTTTGAAATCGAGAATGGCAAAAATGTGTGCAACTACCAATATGAAATGGCCAGATGCATTGCCTTTAGTGCTGATGTCAATGAGAAACACCCCAGACAAGAAAACGGGATTATCCCCCCATGAAATCCTCATGGGTAGAGCTATGAGATTACCAGCAGTACCTGCAAACGCTCTAGTGAATATTACAGATGATATGGTGTTGGACTACTGCAAGGGTTTGGTTGATGTGATTCGCTCTTTCTCTCACCAGGTGGAAGCTAATACATTGCCACCGATTGGCGATCCAGGCCACTCTCTACAAGCTGGTGACTGGGTGGTTGTCAAAAAGCACGTGAGAAAGCTGTGTCTGGAACCACGTTGGAAGGGGCCATATCAAGTAATCTTGACAACTACTACTGCTGTAAAGTGTGCCGGAATTCCAAACTGGATACATGCCAGTCACACAAAAAAGGTAACGTGTCCAGCTGAAGAGGAACTTGAAGTTTCCAGTACAACAGCTTCAGGAAGAGAAGTCTCAGGGCCAGAAAACAGTCAAGAAGGAACTGAGACTGCCGGAGAGCCTGCTGAGAACAGCCTCGTCCCTCAAACAATCAATGAGTTCGAGAGAGGTGACAGAGTGCCTATCTCAGTAGAGGCAGCAGGAGAACTAAATCAAGGAGAGGTTCTCCCAGAAGTAGACAGATACGGGCTAGAACTGAAACCCGGTACAGACCCAGAAGAAGAAGGAGAAGAAGAAGAAGAAGAAGGAGAAATAATAGAGAGGAATCAGAGTGTGCCAGAGCCTTCTGAGCCAATTGCAGGTCCATCAAGTGAAAACACCATAGTACAAGAGGAGGGTGCTGTCCAGCGTCCTGAAAAGACACTTTAAAAGAAGACGCATAAGGGTGATAACTGGCGAGAAAAACCACTCTTAAGGATAAGGGACATACCAAGAGACACAATAATAGAGGAGAATGATACATCCCAAGTTGAAGACCTAAGTGAAGGAGAACAACAGGGTGAACAAAGGCTGAAAAGAAAAAGAGTCGCAAACAGAAGATATACAGGTCCTGAATGGGCATATGCTACAACATCTGAGTGGCAACAGGAATTCCTAGCATTCTGTTTTGACCGAGAAGTGCCAGGCCAATACTACGGTACCTGAACTAATACAAAGAAAAACTTGGTTAAAATTGAAAATCTGAAAACTGAAAGAGAGACTTTATAAATTACCGAAAGTGACACTAGAACCGGATTGACTTTTAAGAAACCTGATCATGACAAGCTGCTAACCTGATTTGACAAAAGGGGGTCCTGGAGTGAGTGAAGACGCTGTAAAATACACGCGGAAAGCAAGAGAATAGTCTAAATCATCCTCAGTTGATTGTCGATCTACTATCTGATTCTATACAGACATGGCTTATAATAGAAATAGTAGCAAGAAAAGTAAAGTGTGTGGTTGGCTAGGACTTATAATAGGTGTTGTGCGTGTGTAATAATAATTGTGGGAGTGATTGTGGGAATGCCATGGATAGAGAAAGAGACCATTAATGCTACTTCAGAACCTGAAACTACAACACTAACACCGTGGGAGAGATTTGAGCAGGATGCAAGACACTTGCATGAGGGAACTAATTCTAAAGGGGAACTTTCTACTAATGTCTTCTATTGCTTGCTAAATGAGTATGTGGAGACTATGGATGCAAAAGATTGTTACGTATGTATTAAGATTCCTTAATCTGTGCAGGAGGGAGTTACTTATCATAGCCTCCCTCTTACTTATGGGATTAGTTGCAGCTTGCTTCTAACAAGGTTTTATAATCAAGAACATGTCCAATACTTGTATTCAAATCTGGATGTTGTGTTTTCTTTTGTGCCTGTGATTGAATTCTTGAATAAATTAGCTAAGAAACATGATATAAAAATAGTTAGAGGATTCTTTGAGCCGATGCTTACATTTGGAACTTCTTATGCACATCGCAATAATTTGACTTGCTTATTATCACCTGTTGAGAAAAGCTTCTTAGATCACACTGATGATAGACGCAAAGCATTGAAGGAGAGATTAGAAAAAGGGTTAGAAAAACGCACCTATGCAAATGATTATGCTTACACTGCAATCAAAACACAAGACAAACTAGCTATAGATGCATTACATGTAGGTAGGCTTTGTATATATAGACCAAAATCAGATCAAGATAATTTGTTTGTGGGAATGAGTGAATGTAGACATGTGTTTTTGTTTCAGAGTAAATGGACATTTATGTTGAATGGACAGGATCCAGCGATCCCTGGGATCTATTACATCTGTGGGCTAAATGCTTATTACCGTCTACCTAAGGGATGGTATGGGACATGTTAATTGGGAATAGTTTTCCCAAAGATTTACCAGATTGATGACTTAAAACAAATACCTAAAATGTCTGAATTACAACATCCTAGACAAAGATGAGAATCAGTGGCGGCTGTCATTGGTGACATATTCGGAGCTATAATACCTTCAGTGCGGGTTATCTTGAATTCTATGAAGATTCAAAAGTTGTCTACTATTGTGGATAACATGCTGACAAATTTTACAGGGGCTATACTCCTGATGGATACTGAACTTGCTGCAGAAAGAGCTATGACTCTTCAAAATCGGCTTGCTTTAGACATTCTTTTAGCAAAGAGTGGGGGGGTCTGCAAGATGCTCAACGAGCGTCATTGTTGCTCGTTCATTTCGGACAATAGTAAAAAGATTAGAAGTATGCTTACTAACCTTACTAGAGATAGTACAGATTTAAAGGATTTGAAAGAACTTGGTGTCTGGGAGAAATTTGGAAAAGGAATTGCCAGAGTTGGGAGTTGGTTTACCAATATTTGGAATGGGGTGCTTGCAAAAATATTAATGGGTCTATTAATTGTCTTGGCTTGTCTATTAGGATTGTGGGGGGCATGTAAAATTAATGACAAAATCAAGAAAAATTGGACTAAAAGAACCAGAAGAAACGAAGAAAGTGAAAGAGAGAAAATGTTCAATGAAATTTGGGAAAGTTCACATAAAGGGCAAGATGTTGAAATGCGCATTATGCGCAAGGTGAAAAATTTAAAGTGAAAGGTCAAAGGGAAAGGTTGGTGTGATGACGAGTGTCATCAGAGGAGGGACTGAGAGAGCGTAGTTTAAATATTACATATACTAAAAGTGAAATGCTTATATCAATGAGTAATAATGCTGCATAGAAAACGACAATAATTAGAGTAATGCTTAAACATGCATCTGAATTACGACTATAATGTGTGTGGTCACCAATATATATATGTGAACTAACAATGATGAGTAAAACTGTTCATGCTATGATTTGTATTAACACTTACGATATTGATTTTATGTTGAAAATCTCATAGGCCTTAAGTTAGCGTGAATTGCAGATTTAGGTGCCTAGCTCTCATATTAAAGTATTTTTCTCTGTTTTCCAGTGTGCTGACTCGCAAAGGGGAAAGGCCCTGCATTTGTTCCTTTTCTCCGTTTTATGTAACCATATAAATTCAGTTCTCATCCGCATGCTAGCTGCCTTAGTATGAGTTTAATACAATTTTGAAACAAAAGTAGATTAATCTAATGTACAAGGACATTTAACCATGAACAAAGGAACTCATGACCCGAGGAACGTGCCAAGCGGTGATGAAACACCCCGGATGTGCCACCTCCGAAGGCGTCAATTATGAAGACCAATCAAAGTGTTATAAATTATCGTGGGGTGATAATTGGAATTACCTAATGTATAATGTGATAGGTTAAAGATAGTGGGGTGTAGTAAATGACCAATAGAATTTTGGGGGAAGGTATTATGAAAAAGGGATAGAAACTCATGTCACAGAAGGGACGTTAGAACTAGGTAGGGAATGCTATTGATTTCATCCAGAAACTCTGTCACTCTGTTTGGTGACTTTGAAACTTAATAAACCATCCTCACCCATAGACTGCCCTTTACACTTCTCCTCCTTATGAGGGAAGTGTCCCCTGTCTTTAGACAAGGTTAGAATGATGGCGATTTGACTGATGTCCTGAAGACGAAGACTGATCCTGTGTGCTGACCTATTCCTGGAGGGTAATTATGTCAATGTGATTTGTAATTTGTCTGTTTGCTTTTCCTTTCTAGGTACCAACTGCTTATTTTATACAGACCATAGCTAGATATTTTTCCAAATTGGTGTTCTAAATTGATTTGCATGAAGCCCAACATGCTGATGCTAATTAGGGGTTAGGATAGAATTTCACTCTGACTGACGCAAATAGACAAATGACTGACGTTACGCTTTGCTGAACTGAGACGTATATGATACTTGCTATACTCTGATCTATGTTCACGCCGTGCTATGTTCTTATGTTTGTGATTCTTGCATTAATGAAATCTTATCACAGTTGCCATATTGTGACTATACTTTTATGCTTCTTGGTTTTGAGATTGACTCTTCTGCTTGTAGATTGTAATCAATAGGGAATAAAATTCATAAAATTCTATCAACAGGTGTGGTTATTCATGGCTGAAAGGTCATGGTTGCGTCGATAATTTGATTAATGTCTTTTTCTAAAGTAAGATGCATTGTGGTGATAAATATTGATGAAGTTATTGATATATTGCTTGACATATTGATCAGTTATCTCGTCCTAGGTGTCTCACCACTGGGTCAAAAGATTCATTGGCCTAAAATGAGTCCTAATGTGTATAAATTAACATAAAGGGATGCGTTATCATTGCTTATAAGTGTTTTTAAAACTGTACTAGTGTTCCAAATCTGATGACAACCGGCTCTATATAAAACGCCAAAATAAATAAGTATACATACACACTGAACACCATAGCAAAGAGAAATGCAGAATTGCTAGTAACATTAGAAAAAGCAACATAGATGCATATATTTTCCTGTTTGATAGTAATTCTTCTTTCACGGTTTCTAGAATTAAAAGGAATGTTGCAGGATTCATTGTGTACATTTTCAAAACGTGCTCACATGACGTTAACCATATTCTGGCAAGTTCAACAGACTTGATTCAGCACTCGACTTAACAGATAGTGATCTTAGAATATCATGCTTCAAATGTATCTCCTCGTTTCCTGCCTAATTTTTGTCAGCATAGCGAATGGAACAATTGGTGTCATGTTGTACCGAATTATAGAGGGACACTACTAAATACAGTTACCCACAAATCATACAAGAACCTTTGCAACCCCTGTGAGCACGAAAAACAGAAGGACCGGGGTGCCACTCATGAGCACAATTCCAGTGCACAGGTGGCACTCAAAAAACCAGCACCAGGTTACAAAAAGTGTGTTGGAATGCCTTCTCAGCTATAAATATAGATGCACACGGACTCTTGCTATGCACAAAACATATGCAATGCAAAAGTAAGAAAAAAATCCCTGAAAAACACAACAATGAAAAACGTCATTTATGCACCCTATATAATTATGAGAAATGTATCACAAATATCAATTTTAGATCAATTTTGTCAATTTTAGGTCAATTGTAAATTGTAAAGAAAGGAGGAAATTTAAACTAATCAGACTCTGAAAATGTAAGTTGTTAACTTGAAACTGAAACATAAAAATACAAAACCGAATAGACATATAGGCCCTCATTACAACCCTGGCGGTCGGTGTTAAAGCGGCGGTAATACCGCAAACAGGCCGGCGGAAGAAAAATGGGATCACGACCGTGGCGGAAGCCGCCAACATAGACAGCCACTTTAACACTGCGACTGCCACGGCGGTAGAAACAAACAGCGCGGCAAACACCGCCAACAGACAGGCGGAAGACAAAGTACCTCCCACTCTATTACAAGAGGCCTATCCGCCACCCTTTCCAGGATGAACCAACGCTATCAAAAGCACGGCAGAAACAGTACACAGAAGGGAAAACACTCACCTCTCAACACCCAACGAGGAACCAGGACGCCATGGAGCCCAAACTTCATGTGTTACCCATGTTGGTTTACCTCCTCTTCTACCAGGAGTACAAACGGCGGCGGCGACCATGGTGAGTACTGCACCTACAACACAGGGGAGGGGGGAGGGAAGAGACTGACGCACACATGCAACATGCAACATGGAACACCCCCACCCTCACCCACAACAACATACACACAAATACATGCAGCAACATTACATATACACCCCCCCACCCGCTGGAAGAACGCAAGGACAAAAGGAAATGATTGTAGCGATTGTGATCATGAAAAATCCATTAGTCAAAATCCAAATTCAGTATATACAAATATGTACACCAACTACACAGGTCCGGATAGTGTACTAATCATTGTCCGTGGACCACTGGGCCCAAAATGCATGGGCGAAGCCATGATACCTGACTCAAAACGGAGAGAACACTGCTGAGGCATCAGATCGAAAATACACAGGCACCTCAGGGGGACGGGGAGGGGGGGCACCTCAGCCTGATGAATGCATGACGCCACTGCTGCACGAGGGGGCTCCATGCCCATTGATGTATCCTGGGGAGTGCAAAGCCACAGTCTCTCAAGTCTCTCCAGTGGGTGGTTGCCCACAGTGAAAGGTGACTTCTATGCCCTGGGACATATCCCCAACATAATTGGTGCCATTGATGGTACACATGTGGCATTTGTACCCCCCTGCAGGAATGAACAGGTGTATAGAAACCGGAAGAGCTACCATTCAATGAATGTGCAGATGGTGTGTTTGGCAGACCAGTACATCTCCCATGTGAATGTCAAGTATCCTGGCTCTGTGCATGACGCTTACATTTTGAGGAATAGCAGCATCCCTTATGTGATGGGGCAACTCCAGAGGCACTGTGTGTGGCTAATCAGTGAGGCCAAGGTCCCCCAATACAGTTGACATAGGTGTCTGGGTATGGGGCTGTCCCTAAGGTTTAGTGTGTGTCTAAGAGTTGTCCCTCGACATTTGCAGGTGACTCTGGTTACCCCAACCTGTCATGGCTACTGACCCCAGTGTGGAATCCAAGGACAAGGGCAGAGGAACGCTACAATGAGGCACATGGGCGAACTAGGAGGGTGACCGAATGCAACTTCGGCCTCCTGAAGGCCAGATTTGAGTGCCTCCATCTAACAGGTGGCTCCCTATACTGCTCACAGAAGAAGGTGTGCCAGATAATCGTGGCCTGCTGTATGCTGCACAGCCTGGCTTTGCGATGCCAGGTGCCTTTTCTGGAGGAGGATGGGCCAGATGTTGGTCTTGTGGCA
This sequence comes from Pleurodeles waltl, assembly GCF_031143425.1. NCBI lineage: Eukaryota > Metazoa > Chordata > Amphibia > Caudata > Salamandridae > Pleurodeles > Pleurodeles waltl. Next base: position 369,170,360 of record NC_090449.1, read on the forward strand.
GCTGTGGAGCCTGTGGACAGTGAAGAAGAGGAGGCAGAAGAAGAGGATATCGACAACCGAAAAAACATCATCATGCAATACTTCCAGTGAGACACAGGTAAGAAGATGTCACTGCTTCCCACATCTCATACTATTGTTGGAGCTAGCATAAGTCTGTCATTTTCATTTAGAGTATGGACCCTGACTTGTCACTTTGATTTTCCTTTTCACATATCTGGGTCCCACGTTGTGCCCTTTGCTATGTTTACTGCTAGCCTACAGCTGTGTTACATTGGTATGTGAACAAGTACATTGACATTGCAATATTCCATAGTTATTGCAATTACACATTTGTGAAAGCACAGACTGACTCCAGATTGTTTTGTGATTGAAGTGTGTTTATTCCTGTGCTAATAAGTGGAGGGGGTTGTAAAATGGGCTGTGGTGATGGTGGAGGAATGTCCATGGCAGAGTCCAGTATATTTGTTTCAAAGGTGCATTGTCCAAAGGGGCATAGGAAGTGGAGCAATGGCAGTTTAAGGATGGACAGGGGGACATAGTGAGACAGAAGGGTGACATTCAGGGGTGTCTCATTTCGTTTTTAGTGTTGGGGTTGAGAAGCGAGGTAGTTTGCTTTTTAGAGGTTTGGGTGGGGAAGTCATTGTAGTTTTGTTTTTAGGAGTGGGGTGGGGGTAGTTTTGTTTTTAGGGCAGGGGTGGGGGTTGGGGTAGTTTGGTTTTTAGGAGCAGGGGTTGGGTAGTTTTGTTTTTAGGGGTGGGGTTCGGGTAGTTTGGGTTTTAGAGGTGGTGCTGGGCTAATTTTGTTTTTAGGGGGGTTGGTGTTGTTTGGTGTTTAGGGGTGGGGTGTGGGTAGTTTGGATTTTAGGGAGTGGTGGGGGCCGTGGTAGCTTTGTTTTTAGGGCGATGGTGGGGGGCAGGTAGTTGTTTTTAGGGGCGGGGTGGGGGTCAGGGTAAGTTATGTTTTTAGGGGTAGGGGTTGGGGTAATTTTGTTTGTAGGGAGAGGCTGTGGTAGTTTCGTTTTTAGGGGTGGGGTGAGAGGTCAGGGTAGGTTTTAGGGCTCAATATTGGGGTGGTTTTCTTTTTAGAGGCGGTGTTAGGGGTCGGGTAGGTTTATTTTTGGGGTGAGGGTGTCAGGGTAGGTATTTTTTTAGGGGAAGGGGTGGGAGGTTGAGGTGGAACAGTGAATATTTTATTATTGGCTCTCTCGCTGCTTTTGAGAGAGCAGTGCTGCTTTAAGTCGTCTCATGCTATAGTTTTCTTTGTTGTTTTTTTTTTCTTGTTGAGGGCTGCACAGGCAGGCCTTCCCTAGCTGCCCTTGCCGGTTTCCCACTTGGTAAGCAGTCGTCTGTGCTGCTGTGTGAGCCAGAAACCCTTCTCCCCTGCCTGCTTCTGCGGCAAGGAGTTATCATTGTGGTGGGTGCCCCCTCCCACAGACATGGGCAGAAAGAGCAGGGCACAGAACCACCACTGTTGGAAGGAGTGTGGCGCCACTCCCCCTTCCTTTGTATCAGCCTCCAGGAAAATGGGGTCCTAGGGATGAAAGTGGAAACACGGATCAATAATTAAAGAAATCAATCCTGTGCTGACCCCCTTGTCCTGGCCAACCCCGGGGTAAAACTCAAGGACATGGCAGGGCCCAATGCTCAATTTTTCTCAAAAAGTCAAAGGTTGACAATCCTAAAAGTTCCATAACCCGGGTCCCATTGGGCTGATTTGGATGATCCTGGGGCTCCTTTTACTCCTGGTGGTAAGCTCTAGCCACCAGGAACAGTTTTAGCAGATCTCCTTATCTTGAAGGCAATGTATTTCACAGGGAGCTCGCTCCCATGCCTCTGTGTGGCAGCTTTCCTCCTCATCTCTGTCTCTGAGCGCAGAAGTCCAGGTCTTTCCCTCGTCTGGTCCTCAGGGGCTATAGGGTGGCTTGCCTCACTGGCCCCTGGAGAGACCCACTGGTTCTGGGTCAAATAGGACACAATCCTTAGGGCCATATTTATACTTTTTGACGCAAAACTGCCCTAACACAGTTTTGCGTCAAACAAATTAGCGCCGGCTAACGCCATTCTGAAGCGCCATGCGGGCGCCTTATTTATTCAATGACGTTAGGCGGCGTTAGCCGCCGGCGCTGCCTGGTGTGCGTAAAAAAAAAAGACGTACACCAGGCAGCGCCGGCGTAGGGGGATATGGAGCTTGGGCGCCAAAAAATGGGGCAAGTCAGGCTGAGGCAAATTTTTCGCCTCAACCAGATTTGCGCAATTTTTTTCGACTCCCAACCCCCATTGAAATGACTCCTGTCTTAGCAAAGACAGGAGTCATGCCCCCTTGCCCAATGGCCATGCCCAGGGGACTTCTGTCCCCTGGGCATGCTCATTGGGCATAGTGGCATGTAGGGGGGCACAAATCAGGCACCCCTATGCCACAAAAAAAATAAAAAAAATACTTACCTGAACTTACTTTAATGTCCCTGGGATGGGTCCCTCCAGCCTTGGGTGTCCTCCTGGGGTGGGCAAGGGTGACAGGGGGGTCCCTGGGGGCATGGGAGGGCACCTCTGGGCTCCTTCCGAGCCCACAGGTCCCTTAACGCCTGCCCTGACCAGGCGCTAAAAAACGGCGCAAAAACGGCTGGACGTCATTTTTTTTGACCCGCCCACTCCCGGGCGTGAATTTTGCCCGGCAGTGTAAATACGGCGCACATGCCTCGGAGTAAATTTTTTAGACGGGAACGCCTACCTTGCATCTCATTAACGCAAAGTAGGTGTCCACGCTAAAAAATGACGCAAACTCCATGGACTTTGGCGCTAGACGCGTCTAACGCCAAAGTATAAATATGGAGTTAGTTTTGCGTCGGAATTGCGTAAAAAAAAACGACGCAATTCCGGCGCAAACAGAGTATAAATATGCCCCTTAGTCCTTTCTGGGCATCAATGAATTCCTTCTTCCAGCTGTCCCAGGGACCAGCAGCGAAGAGCACAAAAACACCAACCAAGAGAGCTCTCCCTCTTGTGCAAGACCTTTTAAGTAGGGTGGGATGTTCTAAAAGGGAGGCTCCTCCACCTGTCATCTCTCTGCCCTTGCCCCAAACTTCCTGCATAGCGTCACCGAGGAGTCTCTGGTCACACCTCTCCTGGGGGCATCAGCTCCGCCCCTCGCTGACACCGTTGCCAGAGCCCTTGCCACCAAATCTTCAACTGAGAGAGCACCCTCCTGTGTTGGAATCAGAGATCTGGGTTTCCTTCTTTGTTTAATGGGCTTTGACTGGCCGATCCTTGACACAATGTGACAGCTCACTGATTGATCCAGATCCTTAATCCCCACCCCTTTACTCCTCAGGTTTGAGTGAAGCACTGTTAATTGTTCCCTTTGTGTAGGGAGGCTCTTGTACCTGCTGCTGGAGAGAAATGTATTTAACTTGGCACATCAGAGTGACAAAAGGACTGGGCTCTGATCACACATGTTCCACACAATTTTGATACGTCAAGGGACTTTGTAGGCCAAAGGGAAGCTAAAAAGGGCTCTAAGGCAGTGTTCCTCCTATGTGTATAATAAACTGTCACTATACACAAAACAGTAAATCACACTGACTTTCGCTATGAGTGCACACTGGCAGTGTAAGCCTACCCCAGGTAATATTTGATCCTTCAGGGTCCCATCTGTGCTAAGTGACCTGTGCACCATTACCAGGCTGCACACAACAGTAGTCTCACAAACCCAGCCCTCACAAGTATGCACATACCTGTTCACATCTGTTCACATGTAATAGGCAACACTGGTGGTAAACACATGTAGGTCAGTTGCTATGTGATTTCCTTTTGGTGAGACACATGTAGTGAGACTGACCCACATTAAATGTCCAAAATCGGGTGGTCCAAAAAGCAAAAGATCTGTGCACATTGAATGGTTAGAACCCAATCGAAACAACAACTTTGCACTGTGTTTGGCATCACACATGACATAATTGATGACATCACTTATGACATTAATGCTGGAAACTCTGATGTCATCATTGCTTATCAATTTTTTCTATGTGGTGTTTCTTTATCGAAGTCTTGATTTAACCATTTTGTTTTGTAAATTATCTCATTATCCATATTTTGTGGCTTTTGTAGTTTTTTTCTGTTTAGCAATTTATACTTGCCGAAGAAAACAATATACACAATAACTCACAAAGCTTAGTAATTTGCTCCTGATAGCTGATTTTTGTTTCTGTACAAAGCAAGGCAAAGTGCTCAACCGCCCTTGCACTGCATAGCGTTTTGCGGTGTATAGTAGGTATTAGCCACTGAGCCGAGACTGTGGTCAGGCCCCACTGAACACCCAGCACAAGCATCCAAACCTCTGTTTCAGACGGCTTTTTGCCTGCACAACAAAGATTGCACACAGACAAAAGATTTGAAAACAAAACACTGTGCATGGCCAACACCCACTTCACAAGGCCTTCAGCAATGCACAACAGGCATTGGATACAGGACCTTACCTGTATTTAAGCCCTCTGCTTAACCCATTGTGGGCAACCACCTGCAGCTCATTCCTGAAGTGTACAGCCTCGGTCATGCACTACGGGGTTGGTGGTATGATCTAGGCTGCAGCAAGACCATGCCTCTAGTCCAAGAAATGTTTTGTTTTCCCTATTTTCCTGTTTTTTCCATAATGTACCTTGTTAGGTGTAATGATGTCATCAATTATGTCCGTTTTGATGTCATCAATGATTTTACTTTCTGTCATACATAGCACAGGGGTGTGTCATTAGTTATGCTTTGTGAATTTCTGTGATTTCTTGCATTGAGCCAGAGTCACAAATCAGTTTCTCACTGTATTTGCTGAAGTAAAATTAGTGTTTACAAAACAAATCTGTACATATTTATTTTGTAAACCATGCGGTTCAGGAATGACCTGGCTTGACAGTTTAGGATGTACTGTTCCCATTGGACCGGGGTGAAGACTGATTCACCTTTGGTTGGGTCCAAACAAAGATGGACTGGGATGCGGCCCTAAGTAATTACCAGTACCTGTGATTATTTCAAGCGTTCCATCCATCACTTTTTTGTATACTTTAGTGAGACACCCTAAGTGGGACAGGAATGCCAAGACATGGGTCCCTTGCACACTGTGCTATTGGAACCAAGCTTTAACAGGCTGATGAGCCCCAATAAGGGTGAAACAGATTCTGGGATGCTTGTGTTCTGGTTCAAGAAGGACCTGGTCTGGCAGTTCGGGATGGGCTGTTCCCATTGGAGCAGGGTCAAAACTGATTTGAACATGGCTGGGTCCAAACTGAGATGGCATGGTGTGCAAAATACCAATGGCCTCAGATGCAACCCTGAGTACTTACCAGTGGCTGAGATTATTCAAGCATTCCATCTATCACTTTTCTGTATACTCTTCGGTGTGATGCCATATGGGTCGGGTCTGCTCTGAAGTGCGTTCAATGTACTCTTGCCCATAAACCAAGCTAAACTTGGCTGATGAACTCTAATAATGGGGGCCAATCCGGTCCTGGTTTGCTTATGTTCTGGTTCAGGGAGGACCTGTCCTGGCAGTTGGGGCTGGTCTGTTACCACGGGAGTAGGGTCAAGACTGATTTGAATATAACTGGGTCCAAATTGAGGTGGCACGATGTGCGACATAACAATAGACCGGAATGCAGCCTGAGTAATTACCATTGGCTGGGATCAATTCAAACATTCATCATTTTTTTGTACACTTCAGTGTACTTAAATTGCAACCACTGTTGTGAAAAGCCAAGCATAGTGCTCAACCCCCGACAGCCCTTAGCTCTCTGCAGCAAAATATACTGTTTCCCTTTTTTCAATGCTTTTCTTTATGGTTGATCCAAAACTTTGTGCTCCATTGCAAGGGCTTCTGGGCAGGAGGGGACAAGGAGAAATCCTGAGGAACATGGAGAGATGACAACAGAATGATGATCAGATGAGGGTTGAGAATCGCCAGAAAAATCCATTATATTACATTTCTCACCCTTCCCCCAGGGATACAATTGTCTTCTGTGTAATTGACATTAACTTTGTGTGATAAGAAGCTGAGCAGGGATTTCTGAGATAAATACAGCCTTTGAACATATTTATTGTACAAGCACCATGCTGCAAAGAAAGAACAGCAATGCAATGTTGAGCAGAGAAAGGGAAGCTGAAGATGTGAGTACATCTTCTTCAGTGATGCAATGTCTCATTACTCATGCAAATAGGTTCTCTGAAGATGTCTTGCTAAAGGAGCAAAAAAAGACTGATCCCTTCTTTGCAAATGTAAACTTACCTTGCTTGATGTGCCACAAAGACATTTCTCATGGAAAGGAAAGTGAACGTGTGTGCACAAATCAAGCACTTTTCCACTGGATGTATAAAAAATATTTCTTACCTCTGTTCTTTTGCTATCATTCAAGTTGCCTTTTTTAGTTTTCCCTAAAAAAGTAACAAAAACAAAAAAGGTTTTGAAAAAAAAAAGGTTTCTATTCAGAACCAACATTTATGATTTAGAAAATGCTAAAAGTATATTTTTTATGTTAGTATGGTGTTAATATGGGTGATAGTGACTGAAATTGATGCACAGGAGGAGATATGGGTGAATGAAACCTTGGCTGAGATAGTGAGTGAGACAGTGAATGAAAGTGAGGAAATGAGGGAGAAGGAGTAATCATCATGGATTTGATGCAGCACCTGGTCTCTGGCTTGGGGTACAGCCAACCCACTGTGGATGTCCAACCACCATTGGCCATGCACAGCTAGAGTTGGTTGCAGAGCATGATATTTGTTCAGGTCTTGCACCCAGCAGGCTACAGGTGACCAACCACCACTGCAGATGACCCTCAGCAGTGCACAGAATGGGATGGCTGCAGGGCCTGGTCTATGGCAAGGCCCTTCTCCCAACCTGCCATGTGCAGCAAGTCCTCAGTGCAAATTACCTTCAACCACCTTCTGTGATTAGCTCATCATTTATGGGCACAGGAAGACAAATCCTTCTGTAGGCAGCCAACTACCACTTTTCATGGTCAACCCTTATTACACACGGCCTTTGGTTATGTACAACTGAGAATGTCAGCAGGCACAGGACTCTGGCTGGTTCAAGAGTCCAACATTCAATGGCAGAAAATTCCAGGTGAGTCTAGCCTATGGACAGATCTTGCACCCATCCAACCATGAACAGCTACAGGCAGCCAACACCCACCTGGGGTGGCAAACCCTCACTGAACATGACCTTCTGCTGAGCTCAGCAGTGGTTGCTGAAGACAGCTAATCCTCATTGAACACAGCCTTGGATCACACAACTTGGTCTTTGGACAGGTAGTGTTTTTTCTTTCTAATATTTAGGGTCTGCAAATCCTCATTTGGTGCTGTGCGTCTAAAGCACGCTTCATGCCCTGGTACCATGAACCCAGGACTGGCTCTACCCACTCAAGCATTGGTAAACCTTAACTTGGATTTGATGTACCAGGCCAGAAGTCTGGTTTGGTTCCCTGGGAAATTTTCGAATTCTGTGGGTCGCAAATACCTCCATCGTCATCCAATATCCATTGTAGCTTTGTTGCCACCCCTGTTCCAGATGTCATTTTGAGTGTTGGTGATCTGTGGTTCCCCAAACCTTTCTGTTTTACAATTTTCTTTGAGTTAACGCTGGGTGGATGATTTCAAAGACCCCTTACTTTGGCCTGATGGTCAGCGGAGAGTCCACCCCGCCCCCTTATATGGCCTTTAATTTATTTCTGAAGCATGCAGAACAATCTACTGTGTCCTGAAATCACTGCTGCCCGAGAAAAGTATCTCTTGCTGCAACCAAAGTTCTCTGATCACTTCTTCCAGCTCTGGAATTATAGATCCAAAAGGGATGATCAGTGAAGAAACATCTTTGTCCAATCAAGTTAATCTGTTTTGTTTTTTAATTTTGGAACACACAGAGGGACCATGCAGCCCAAGTGGCCGAGTATACAAAATGGTTAACCCTTAAATGCCTACTCAGCAATTTCTTTAAATTTTAATCTCCAAAAATGTGGAATGAATTTTCACCAAACTGACAAAAGCACACCTTCTTTATAATGTTCCACTTTAATGCCAAAATAGATGTAAGTCTGTTCATAGTTTTGGGTTATAGGAACATGCTCAATTTCCTACAGGAGCTAAATTGGGAAAGCATCATTTTGTCTATCCCCTTAACTTTTTTCCACTGTATAGATCTATATGCAAATTGGTATGCAAAAAACTTAGCTGACCGCCAAATGTTTGAAAAATGTAATCCAATTCCATTCATGTGGTCAAAAGTTATAGACAAATCAAAAATGTCCTTTCAATTTATAATTAGGCTGAGCCATAAATGCACAGCAGCAATCTCCACTGTGTAATATTTACTCACATGTTCATTTATGTGTTTCTGTTTTTTATGCAAAAATTATTCATGTGATCGCTTCATCTTGCTTTATTACAATTTACGTTCTATGAAGAACATTCTGCTGATTGATTTAATTGCTACATCACAATGCTTGATTTTAATGTAATTTTAATTTTATTTTTAGAGGTGAAAATACAACAAGCGATTTGGATGTTTTTTTTTTCGATAAGCACATTTTTATTGAGTTCATTGAAAAGAAACATCAGTGGTACAGACGGCCTCATGGAACAATAAGGGAGTACAGTTGAGCAAGCGTAATATCCACTCCAACAGTAGACATCAAACAAACAATACCAAGCTACACACTTCACCTGACTCAGGGCCCGGAAGTATTTAAGGAATCTGACACAAACATTTCCCCCACACCCACCCATGCTTACGGGGACATCCCTGGGCCTCATAAACAGGCTGCTGTTGTCTCACACACCAGTCCACTCCTTGATGCCACTTGAAAGTGTGGGAGATGTGGGCGATCTCCAGCTGGTCGCAGTGTCTCCACCAGCAAGGCTGTACCCAAGAAGGTGCGATCAGCTCAGTTGTTCCCAACCCCATCCAGCACTACCAAAAGGTTCCCCAAGGGGCACAATGGGACCTCCCATCCTAGTATCTCGTTAAGTTCACTTTTTCACTCAATATCGTCCACCAGGTACTCTGAAGCCGGGAACAGGCCCTGGTAATGTGGTTGAAGTCAGCGGGGACTTCTGCACATCTTGGACATGCAGAGTTTGGTAGGAGCCCTGCACAATGTAACGTAGCCGGTAAGCGATATGCTCCATATAGGTGGTATGTCTGTATCAATCGCAATCACGAGGACATAGTGATAATCTTAGGTGCCATGAAGGCATCACGCCAATCGGCACCTTCAATGGGGCCTAGCCATTGTTCCCAATGTCCTCTAATTGGGGTCAGGTTCCCTGGGGTGTTAATTATCAGTTTTCTGTATATTTAGGATACCTCACCTTTCCCCAATGCACCTATATGAAGTTTGGCTTCAGTTGGGCTATATTCCATCAGCAAGTCTACATGCATGAGGTATGTGTGGAGGGCATGACTGAGTTGCAGATATTTATAGAACTGGGTGTGTGATAGTTAGTAATCTGTACTGAGATCCTGAAAGGACAACATGTGCGATCCAACCCACACATCTATGAGATAGTATATACCCACCAGGTCCCATTTATCGAACCCTCACAATGTAGCAACTTCATGGAACTTAGTGCTGTGCGAGAGGGGCATACATTGTGTGGGGGTGTTAGCACAGTGTGTGCTTTAGAGCTGCCCTCCAGACCAGGAAGACCAACCCAGTCACTGAAACCTTATTACTAGGAAGCAGGCAGCCATAGAGCAAATCTAGAATGTGGGGAAATTATAGTTGGGTGAGATCAAGCCGGTTGGCTGGATCAGACCACCCTCCATTAAACCAATCATGTATGACAAGGAGTTGGGAGGACAGATAGTAAAGACAGATTTTGGACATGCCCACCCCCCTGCCATAAGGGCCTCATTGGCAATGTCAGCAATGTCAGCTCCACACCAAAGGAATGCTGAAGCTGATCTGTCCAAAGCCATGAACCAGGTGCTTGGCAGAGGAATTGGGATGTTCTGAAAAACATATAAGAATCGTGGCAGAACCACCATTTTATACAAAGCTATACAGCCCAATATATTGAGTGGCAGGGTCCCCCACCACGCTAGATCCGCATTAGCTTTCTGTGTGAAAGACCTGAGGTACAAAGACCAGGTGAGGTTAGGGAGAAGGGGCACCCATATGCTCAAATACTTAAAGCTAAGACGGTGAATGGGCACCTCTTCTTGCCAATCAAAGCAGTCTCGGGATGGGACTAAGGGCAATAGAATCATCTTAGATGGGTTCATATGGAGGACAGAAGTAGACTCAAAACATTGAAGGAGATGAAGATATCTGGGGCCACTGGTGTCCGGATTTTCCAGATATAGAAGGATGTTGTCAGCATATAAGGCTATGTGATCTTCCTATCCCCAGTCTTACCTCCATCCTCAAAAGAGTAGGTCCCCTTTAATCACCTGTGACAGCGGCTCAATCGCCAGAACGAATAGGAGGGAGGACAGGGGGCAGCCCTGTCGGGTGTCTTGATGGATGGGAAATGAATGTGAGAGAGTGACATTGATCTAGACGCAGGCTGTAGGATTACTGTACACAGCTTGAACCAGTCTGCAGAAGCACAGACCCATACCAGCCTGTCATAATACCAACAGCAGATATCTCCAGTCCACCATGTGAAACACCTTCTTGAAATCAAAAAGCCACAGCACTAGATCAGAAAGCAAGCAGTGGTGGTAGTCTAGGGCTGCATGGAGGTGATGAATACAGTGGCTTTTCCCATGGTTGGGCATGACCCCACCCTGTTCTGGGTGAATTCAAGTATGAAGCACTCTTTTGAGCCGGGCTGTCAAGTTTGTTGCATAGATCTTCATGTCTCCATTAATGAGGGATATTGGATGGTAGTTGGAGCATGATCGAGAGGGAGGGGGAGTTTTGGGGATAACCACTATGGTGGCCATATCCATATCAGGCGGAAAGGTGCCAAAGAGGTCAACCTCTCCATATGGGGCCAGGAGCTGAGGGAGCAGAGTGTCTTAAGCCCATGGGTACGGTGTCAGTCTGGCCCAGGCGATGCGGAGAGCCCCGCTGAGTCATGTGGAGCTGACACTCCTCTGTGAGCCACGACCAGGCCATTGCTGGAGCCTCAATAAAATGGGACTTGTTATCATAGATGACTCGTAGCCTGGCGGAAATAGGAGATGGTATTTTATCAGCATTGCTCTGAGTTACTGTTTGACGTCAGAATATGAACAACATATTTGTTGAACCTCTCTTGTATAATCCATAAAGAGTAGAACTTTGGCATTTCCACATCAAAGATCAGCTTGAGATCAGGCTTTTGGAGGATGGCGTCCCTATCAACAAAACTGAGAAATTCGGCTATCACTGATCGAGGTGAAGAGCCCAGCTGTGGTTTGGGGTCAAGGCCCTATGTGCTCGCTCAAGCGCAAACCAGGTAGAGAAACAATTGAAAGGCACCCAGGACCTAATCCAGTTTTCAAGGAAGTCTACCATGGACTGTGGCTCAGTGTTTTCAGGGTTTGCCAATTCTGCCCATGTTATTGCACCAAAAGTGATTTTTAGTGTCCTCAGCTCAGCGGTGCAATTCAAAGGTACGTGTAAGGAGAGTTGACACTTGTGATTTAAGAGTCTTCACTTCATCTTCTACAGTGGACAGCCTTGTTTTAGCCTCAGAGATTTGGGACATGGTGTTGCGAAGATCTTGGCACAGCAGTGCCATGTCCCAGCGGAGCTTACCAATCTTGTTCTCCACTGCTGCCTGTGAGGATTGTATTGCCTGAAGAATTGTAGCGAGATCTCCAGATGGTGAGGTTGCTTTACCCGCTCTAGGGTCTCCAAGTGGGTCTGTAGTTGTCCCAATAGTATATTGCACTATGTGGGTTTGTGCTGAGGAAGACTAAGAGGCCTTGTCTTTGCTGAAGGTCTGAGGCATGTCATCAGGTATCTGTACAGGTCCCAGGATTTGGCCCGCTTGCGCCCTGTGTGGCAGCACAAGCAGTCGAGTTGGAAAACTGGAGGGCTTCAGGCATAAATTCTGTAGATCCTGAAGGAGTGAGGTCCAACTCAGAGGTCCCAGAGACCATCCACTGACATGCTGGCAGGGTGGCCAGTTTCCAAGAAGTCCAGTATGGGCCATGAGTTTCAGGATGGTGAGGCAGTGAAGAGGCTGTAGGTCGGAACCACTGGTTGGGGCCCACAAGCCACCATAGCTCTCTGGCCAAGAAGCCAAGGCTGCCTACAGATCTCCACATCCCAGGGTCTCCTGAGCACCAACCCAAAGATGGGGAGCAGCAGGGGGCCGACCCAGGGCTGGTGCAGTGGTACTGCTGCCGGTCCTTCATGAGGCAGTCAAGGGTCGGGCTTTCAGGGCAGATGGCTGTGCCGTCTCATCTGCAGCAAAACAGGGCATGCTTCTCCCTGCACCAGGTCCATGGTCCAGTGAGGGGGCACACTGCACCAGAGCAACAATCGTCCCTCTAGAGCAATGCCAGCAATACAGATGGATGGTCCAGAGCTGACTCGTGCACAGCAGCTCCTCCAGTGGAGCCCCAGGCAGAGGGCTCTTGAGGCACGTGTCTCTTCCCAGCTCCAGCAGACTGCAGACTGCAGACTACTTTGTGGCCCCCCCGAGAGGGCAAGGGGACTCCAAGCAAAGGCCTACCCTCAGCAGGTCATAGGCCTCTGTGGGCACCCATTATGTCCCTGCCAGTCAGGATAATTTGTCCCAAAGTCCGCCACTTGATCACTCCTTTACCCCCAGTGCACCAGTGGGAGCCAGGATAAGGCTCATCCAGAGCTCTTTCCAGGGCCCTGATTATAAGTGGACTGGGAGGAGTTCCAAGGGCAGTCCCTATCCCAGGGTAGGCAGCAGCAGGTATTCTTTGGTGTCCCAGGCGTCCGTCTGCTTCAGCTCTTGGGCAGGGGCAGCGGTCTTCTCAGATGCCCGTCATACGCCACCGTTGACCCGGGAGCACCTAGTAGGTGACACAGAGAGATGAGGGAAGATGAGGAGGGAGTCTCCAATGGGTGCCCCATGTTCCTCAGGGCCGCCCACGTGCTCCCACCTCACATAGCCCACTGGCCCCCAGGAGCCCCAGGCCGGGCAGGCGGCCCACTCATAGCCATCTAAAATGTGTCTCCACCTCGTCAAATAAGATCGGTCTAGGAGCCGCCAAACACGAAACGGGGCAGGCTGAGTCGGCATAGCTGGGAGGAGGGTCACAGATCTAGAAGGTACCCCAAACAGCAGCCCCACTGCCCTGGGCACTGTCACAGAGATGCAGGGAAAGGAAAGGGTGATGGAGCCCCCCACACACACCTCAGCAGGTCTGCCAGCTCACCATGCAGTCCACCACTCCTCCTTCAGTCGAGCAGTCTCATGGCCATAGGCGTGCCACTCAGACCATGGAGGGCTCACTCCATGGGCCAGTTATAGGGGCTTTACTTCTGTGCAGTGCTGAACTGCAGACAGAGCAGGGAGCAGATATGCAGGGCTGCTGGAGACAAGGTCTTCTGCTACAGGCCACTTGTCACCATTTTGCTTAGACAACGACGGTAGCAGCAATGACCGGAAATGTTACTTCAGTGGTCTCCGATGGCTACCAGGCACAGCGCCAGAACCCTTGTAGTTAGTCTTCGACAAGTATTATAGCAGTCGATGGCTATGTTTTTTTGAGTGGATGACCGAGGGGTCCGGAGCACTCTTAGAGTGCAACCTCCATCTTGATGCTCTAGTCACACCCCCCAACTTGATATTATCAGCAAATGAGAACACCTTGCAATGGCAAAGTAAAGTCTTCATCTCATATATTTATTAATGAGATACCTGTTTTATATGTGAAATCCTAGTTGAGTTTGTTAAAGTATTCATGTGTCATGAATACTTGCACTTGATTTATGGACTGACTCGCTGACTAACCAGAAGTCTTTGATTAAATTAGACCTGACATATTTTTCTATGGAAACGTAGTCTTTCGTAAATCTAGATTAGTTGATTTCACATATACTGAGTGAAGTTTACTCCTTATATTTTTCGAATAATGTTTGCATAGCGGAGACTGATTCAAGTGGGACGTCATGCAGGTCACTAAGGGTTACATTAATCAAGCCTCTAATCGGATTGTTGTATTTGAAAACATCAGGAGACCGAAATGATTTTTGTCGATTAATTAAAAACATCCGTGCATATCATCGTGATACATACTATTACTTTGAGGGATTCTTTCAGGTTAGTACGCAATGATTATTAGTTATCTTATCTTTCTTTTCCCTCTGCTATGCCTGGACATTGTGCCTACCATTTATGAATTCATAACAAACAGTGGGGTCTTGTGCTTGTCACATTATATATCTTTAATGTCTGCACAGGCGTCCTCTGCTGAGGGTTTTAGTAGAGGAGCATTGCAAGATGTTTCAGGGTTACAGATGTATCACCTCTGTTATCTTCTTGCCAATCCGCAGGGTCACCACCGAATGTGCGATTTTGTGCTCATGCGAACATATATCTTACTAAAACCATTATATGTATGCACTTACAAGTGCAGATATGCTATTTCTCAAGAGGCTGACATAACACGTATCTTCTTTCTGCACTTAATGTTCGTGTACTTATGATACATTTGGACACTGAGTTATCTGACCATAACTGGGTCCTGTGTTAGTGCTGAGGTGTTTAGCGGCTCTGTATCAGAATAAGCATGACTTACTTTAACTGACCACTTAACCAGACAGGCTTCCAATCTCTTGCAGAATGTGTCTTGTGGAGGTTATATAATTAACAATCTCTCTGTAGTGCAACAACAAATCCTTGACGTATAATTATATTGAGTGCACTTTCTGGCTATAGCTATCCTCCTGTCACAAGATGTCCCTCGCACTACATTCACTTCTCTTCATCTACAGGGCAAATGACAGTATCAAGAGGGAGCAGACCTGTCTGATGTGCCCTTTCCTGCCTACTAAGGGTTTGAGATGCTCTGGCCTGTGTCACTTGATGTGGAATTAGCGTGGAACATTTTGATCAAGGTGCCATACCTACTTTCTGTTAAATTTAGAACAAGTAGTCGCATTCCAGAGTATCAACTACTTTTTTCCATGTGAGTGGAAATCATTTAATGTCAATGGAAAGTACCACTGTAACATGCTCGCTACTTTTCACTGAACATGAAGGAACCACTTATTGCTCCAGGGAGTATTTCATCGGCAGATCACCCTGTTTTTTTCGGACCATATCTAGTATGTTACAACCTCTTGAAGCACTGAAAATGAATGATAAGATTTCTGTTGCAAGGGTCTTTTTGTGTTGGATTTATGGGGTATAATGTAGATTTTCCTAGTAAGTTATGAAGGAAAGTCTTAATCTTATTAAAGACACTGAGGCAAGTATTGTGCATTTCTTTTCTTGTTTTATTAAATAGCAGCAGTCAAGAGAAAAGAACTACAAATCCTAGCAGGCAAAAGAAACATGGCCAATGGGAGAAAACGAGTAGTCCATGAGTATACACCAATCACAGTACAGTGTTCCCCTAAATACTAATCTTGACTGTGAACAGCCCTCTTTTCTTGTGCGAGGGACTAGAAAGTGAAAAATAACGGAAAAAATGGATCAAACAATGCAAATTGCCATAACTAAAGCCAAGAGGTCTTGAACAAAGTTCAACAATGGAGACTTGGAACAGGCGAAAAGAAAGCCGTCGGGTGTAGAAGGCAATGTTGAGAATCCGGAGGTGTAGGAAGAGTTCATTGCAGGTTCACTGGGAACAGATGATCAGGATGATGATTGTGAAGAAGTAGAGGCTGCTGAAAGGGAGGGATAAAACAAAATATCAAGATATGTTGAGGTGGGATAATACTCACCTACGTGTCTTTAATTAAATTAAGACTTTCCTTCATAACTTACTAGGAAAATCTACATTTTATGGCAAGACGAAGGCTCCTATTATGCTAGTTTAAAGCAAATTAATCACAGTTAACGAGGTATGTTGAACCGGCTTACCGTAAAATACTTTAAACACATTAACATTAGACCAGTCAGCCCATTTGAGAAGGTCTTCCAAATGAGAGCCAGCCCAGAAGGCTTTAGAGGCCATAGCCCCTCTGGCGGAATGGGCCCCAAAAACTGAAATATCCACTCCCGCTAAAGACATTACCCACTTGACCCAATGGGCCAGAGTTGGGGAGGAAACAGGCTTAAAAGGTTTTTTGAAGGAAATCAGCAGTTGGAAAGCGGAAGAAGATCTCAAATCGGCTGTCTTTTGTTCATATATTTTCAGGCATTGACCTACACAGAGTTTAGGCTGATCAGGAAAATAAGGATAAAAGACTGTAGACAAATTGGTTTTAGTACGTCTATGAACTTTAAATAATACACCTGAAGGAGTAAAATGGCGCGCTGTAATGTCCAGGGCTCTAACATCTGAAAGGCGTTTAAAAGAAACAAGGCATAATAACATAGCAAGTTTAGCCGATAACTTTTTTATGGAAAGCTAAATATTATCTGGCCAAGATAAACAGAGATTGAAAACAGCATTAACATCCCACAGGGAACTGTACTTTGGAGTAGGAGGATTGGAAATCTCTGCTCCCTTCAACAAACGACAGACCAAAGGGTGTTTGCCAACTGGTTTCCATTGATGTAAGGATGGGCAGAGGAAATGGCTAACCTATACAAATTGATAGTGCAATAGGACTTACCTTTGCTTACTTCCGCTGCAAGGAAATTAATGATAAATGTTACATCCGCTGAAAGGGGATTGATACTTTTTCCCATACACCAGCTATACCAAAATGATCAGGCTGATTTGTAAGCTTTCTTAGTACCGGAGGCCCATTATATGTTCGATGAAGACTGAAGCCTCTGCCGAAATAGAAGGGATTGGTTGGGAATCCCCAACAATTTCCATGATGAGGGGGTGAGAAGATTCTCTAAAATCAAGTTGTGGGGAAGACCGAGGGGATTCAAGAGGAGGTCTGGAAAGGACAGAAGAGGACAAGGGAAATCTGTTGCTAACTCCAGTACAGAAGGGAACCACACTTGGGATTGCCAAAAGGGGGCTACGAGAACCACCGCGGCCTGACTTGAGCTAGAAATCTGCTTATCATAATAAACGGAGGGAAAGCGTAATTAAGGGAGGTTGATCAATCCTGAGAAAAAGCATTGAATGCTAGAGCTAAGGGATCTGGACGCCAACTGAAGAAAAGGGGAAGTTGAGCATTGAGACAGGACACAAAAAGATCTATCTGGAAATTAAATAGCCTTGAAAATCGTGGGATGAGGTCTCCAATCGCTTGAATCCAGGAGATATCTGGAATGCTAATCCACCACAGTATTCAGGTTGCCTGACAAGTACTCTGCTTGGACGGAAATCCTGTTTTGAAGGCAAAATTCCCCAAACCCTTTCGCTAATTCCGCTAAAGGTTTGGATTTTGTGCCTCCCAAATGGTTTATGTAATGGACCACTGAGATGTTGTCCATTCTGAGAAGAACTGAGCAACAAATCCTGTCCCTGGCCAGGCTTTTTATTGCAAAGGAGCCGCCAAGCATCTCTGAACAATTGATGTGCAACTTTGACTTCTTTAGAGACCATGTGCTTCCAGTCGAGATTGGTCCACACCAGGCTCCCCAGCCGGAAAAGCTTGCATCAGATTCTAATACTAGATCTGGTGCTGATGCAAAGACTGTCCTGCCGTTCCAGGCATCTAAATGGTCTATCCACCATTGCAGTTCTGTGTGAGATTCTTGATCTAGAATAACATAGTCTGAATAAGAGAGACCTTTTTGAAGATGATGTATTTTGAGTCCTTGAAGAGCTCTGTAATGGAGCGGACCTGGAAAGGTGGCCTGAATGGAAGAAGAAAGAAGACCTACTATCATTGCTAAGGCTCTTATGGATATAGAAGATTTGTGTAGGGTTTGAAGAATTTCAGATTTTATGGATTTTACTTGGCTGAGACAGAGTCGACTAGAAACCCTAAGAATTCTAGTCTTTGTACTGGAACTAGAAAATACTTCTTGATGTTTATGAGAAAACCAAGGCTCAACAGAAGGGAACGGGCTAACTGGAGATGAGATAGAAGAGACGAAGCGCTCTGATTCATTATAAGGATGTCATACAGATAGATAATTAATCTGACTCCTTGGGCTCTGAGACAAGCTACCACCGGTCTCATGAGTTTTGTGAAACACCAAGGAGCTGAAGAAAGGCCGAAAGGAAGAGAGGAAAAATTATAAGTCTGCTTTACCATTCGAATTGCAAGAATTTCCTTGACTCTGGATGCATTGGGAACGGTTAGGTATGCATCCTGTAGGTCTAAACAAACCATCCAATCGTTTTGAAGAAGAGAATCCCTGAGGTGGAGCACGGTTTCCATTATGAAATGTCAATAGACCACAAAACGGTTGAAGGGCCTGATTCTGACCATGGCGGACGGCGGAGGCCGTCCGCCATAGTCCCGCCGCCAAATGACCGCACCGCGGTCAAAAGACCGCGGCGGCCATTCAGACATTTCCTCTGGGCCGGCGGGCGCTCTCCAAAAGAGCGCCCGCCGGCCCAGAGGAAATGCCCCTGCAACGAGGACGCCGGCTCAGAATTGAGCCGGCGTAGTTGCAGGGGTGCGACGGGTGCAGTTGCACCCGTCGTGTATTTCAGTGTCTGCAAAGCAGACACTGAAATACTTTTTGGGGCCCTCTTACGGGGGCCCCTGCAGTGCCCATGCCATTGGCATGGGCACTGCAGGGGCCCCCAGGGGCCCCGCGGCACCCCCTACCGCCATCCTGTTCATGGCGGGTTTCCCACCATGAACAGGATGGCGGTAGGGGGTGTCTGAATCCTCATGGCGGCGGAGCGCGCTCCGCCGCCATGGAGGATTCACTGGGGCAGCGGTAAACCGGCGGGAGACCGCCGGTTTACCCTTTCTGACCGCGGCTGAACCGCCGCGGTCAGAATGCCCTCGGGAGCACCGCCAGCCTGTTGGCGGTGCTCCCGTGGTCGGTGACCCTGGCGGTCACCGGCCGCCAGGGTCAGAATGACCCCCGAAGAGTTTTAAGTTGATGACTGGAAGTTTTTTCTTGTTTTACTTTTGAACAAGGAAAACCGAACTGATGAAACCAGTAGGATCTAACTTACAAGGAACAATTGTGCACTTTTGCAGAAGGGATTGGATCTCCGTAGACATTAGCTTTGTCATCTGTAGAGCAAACTTGGGCGGATGAGGAGACACCCATTAAACAGGTGTTGAGTAAAGCTTGATAGAATAACCCTGTACAGTGTCTAATATCCAGGGATCTGCTGTAATCGACTGCCATTTCTGAAGAAACAACGAAAGACGACCTCCTACAATAGGAAGGCCAGAAAAGGGACTTACCGGTTTGGGGAGGGAATCTGGAACCTCTGTTGCCTATGTTGCGGAAACCACAACCTCTTTGCGGGTAGAATTGAGGTCGGAATTCTTGGTAGGAGGAATTGTAGGCACCACGGGAACCTTGATTGTTGTAGGCTCGGATGGAAAAGCGGTTCCTGCCTCTGCCAGCCTGGCAAAAACCTGGTTGTTGAACATCTTCTTAAGGGATTGCTGGGCCTTATCCAATGAAGCAAAAGTAGCCACATTTTTGCTTAACACTTTCATGAAGGAATCCCCAAAAAGGAGACCTTCTGCCTTGATGCCTGGATCTGAGGTGGCCAGGTTGACAAGTTTAGGGTCTTGCTTTAGAAGAAGACCTTTCCTGAGTTCATGAGTAATGTCAATGATGGCATTACCCAAGAGACACAAAGATCTTTGGACCCATAAGGACAAATTGGCGGGATTAATAGAGGAATTGTCCAGGCGAGCTGCTTCCGCTATATCGAAAATGTGAGTCAACGGACCCACGACGTCCAAGAGTTTGTCCTGGGATGAGGACCATTCCTTATCAACCCCCTTGCTGGGATCTATGCCGAACTTGGTAAAAAATGTCAGTAGAGAAGGATCAAGGGTTGGAGTAGCAGTTATTTTGGAGTGCAGCGAAGGACATGGATATTCAGAGGGTAGGTTCGCTCTAGATTGTTTGTCAAGGGGAGTGCGCAATCTGGAAGCGACATAATACCCAACATGATCTGCCGGAAACCATTTTGTGGAGTGTGGATGGTGTATGTGATTTGGGTCAAACATAGGAACCCCTTCTGAGTCTGTAATTAATAAAGGTTTAGCAGCCTCTTGCGCCAAAAATCGTACTTTTTTAGGAGGAGGAGAACTAAGAGTATACCCATCATCCTTATCGGATTTGTCTGCATCTTAAACCACATCTGGAATTTCATCACTGGTATCCAAAATATTGGAAATAACAGTAGGTGCAGTGATGTGCTTCGATTTTCTGGAACATTTTAAAGACAATTTATTTATGTTTAAAAACCCCTCCCTTAGGGGAGGCCTGTGAGGAGCCACGTCCTCAGCTGTTCGTGAGGAAACCTCACTAACCAACACCGTTTTAGGAGTTGAATTGGAAAGTAGGTGTTTTCTGCTATCCCCCGCAGACTGGGCCAACATTGTCTTGGATACCATGCTTAAAATAGAATTTATCAAATTTTTGGACAGTTTATTTATAGAGGCTGAAACAGCCCGTTCAACAGAAAGTTGAATAAATCATTGAAATGTCCAGTAATCATATCCTCCTCTTCATTCATTGCTTTATCTAGAGAGAAATAATCTGTATCCACAATATGAATAAGGCAGAAAAAACTGAGGAGACTAGAGGGAGAGAAAAGGTTAATAATTTCCTCAACTGGGGAAAAAAACAACTCAGCTCTTCCTGTGGTTGGAGAAAGGGGTGGAGAAAGGGAAAGGACCAAAAGGAAACCCAGATGAAGAGAGGCGGACAGGACCAGAGGGCAGAGCAAAACCCTCACGGTAAGAAAAATACCAAAATATTAATTTTGAAGAAGAGCGTGACTGGAAACGATGTTTCTCTCAACCGTTGCGCCAAAAATGGCGGCCCGGTGAGAGAAAACGCCGAACATTTGACGGGGAGCTCGTGCTTGGGACAGACGCGCATTTATGAGACAGAAGCGCGTTTATGCGTGGCTACAAGCTGACTAGAAATAACATTTCACCAAATAGGCGCGATAAAACACAGCCCACCACACTTTAACAACCAACAATGTGAACAAATAAATAATGAAAGAGAAAATGTTTGCAATACTTATCTTGACTTCGACCAGCAAGAAAAGGGGGCTGTTCACAGTCAAGATTAGTATTTAGGGGAACACTGTACTGTGATTGGTGCATACTCATGGACTACTCGTTTTCTCCCATTGGCCATGTTTCTTTTGCCTGCTGGGATTTGTAGTTCTTTTCTCTTGACTGCTGCTATTTAATAAAAGAAGAAAAGAAATGCATAATAAGAGCCTCCGTTCTTGCCATAAAATTGGTAGTAATATTATTAATTGCATCTTGCGTGTGAGTGAGTGTGCCATTATCCATTCTTAAAGTAATTATTTTTTATCTGTCTGTGACATTTCTGACTAGCCTTATGAGTAGTCTATCTCTTTTATCCTCTTTATCATGTTTCTTCTCCATATACAGCCAGTAGTCCATATGTCTCATTCTTTTTATCAGTTGTGAATGTCCTATTCTTATCCCTTCTCTAAGTCTCTTTGTGTATGGATAAGTAAGTGATTGTGACTCTAACCTTTTTAATTTGTCATCTACTTTACTCACCTCTCTGTTAAAAGTTGCTCTTACTCTATTTATATTTTAATTCAGTGACTTTGATCACTTTCTCCAATGCCTCCCACTTTAGCGGAATATCACCCATTGTGCCTTTGTTCTTTGTGAATTACTGCTAGCTATTATTGCTAGTGGTGCTTCTAACATGCTGCCTCCCACCAAGAATGCCTGTCGGCACAGTGCAGGTATGACTGGATGGATTGTCAAAACCCACTGGGATTAAGATTATGATCTGATAGGGACTTGTTTAGGAAGTCTGCAGGATTCATCTTGCTGTCAAGATTCTTAGACATAGGGCCAGATTTACTAAAAAGTGGCACAGAGCATTGCTGTGCCAAAACTTGAGGTGCCACGTTGCATCACTTTAGTAAAGAAGGGTTGCGCAGTACTTACTGAAATACAGCACACCTCTCTGTTTTCCCCTGCTCTGGTGCTAAACTTAACTGCCAGCGCCAACACATGCACCCTTGTACCATAGTGCAAGGGTGTCTGTGTTGAGGTGATTATATGTTTATGTGCAGGAAGGTGTCCCTTCCAGCACATAAGCAATCTATAACGGTGATTTTACACTTCTATGTGAGCTGCAGAACACAGCACACATAGAAGTAGCAAATCGTAATATTTTAATGACTGTTTATGTGCAGGAATGGACACCTTTCTGTGCATAAACATTCATTAATGGCCTTTTGCTCTTTCTATGTGCACTGCAGAATGCAGCACACATGGAAAAGCAAAAATGAGAAGGAATAACACCTGGGATGGCCTTCTTGTAAATCTGGGGGAGATTCAAAAGCAATGGGTTTTGCTGTGGAACTCCCACATCAACATTTATTGCACATCCCTCTGATGCAAAAATCTGCATCGGAGGAGCCCATATTTACAAGGTGGCACAAAAAGAAGCTTAGCGCTGCCTTTTAAATGTGACGCACTGCAAAGCACCACCGGAGCATTACAAAAAGTGATGCCCTGGTGGCACTAGGACCTTGTAAATCTGGCCCATAGTTTCTTCCCAACCTAATTAATCAGATTGTGTAATGGTATGTAGAATGAGCAATCTCTCATACAACAGGGTTCCTGACATTTCTCCAAACATTGCCTGAAGCCCTTGTCATCTTAACTGTGGCCAGCCAAGCAATGGTTGACATGACCTTCCCAGTGTAATGTTGGTTTATGCAATTTTAGTATTCTCCACATAGAGCTGTGTGAACCCAGCATGTATAATGTTTGCTAACCTTGAGAAAGTCGAAGTGGTTAATGCTTTGAACGTATGTGCATGCGTGATACAAGTCTTCCATATCTAATTTACCCGCTAACATCACATACTCAGGGAGCCACAATCACTGTTTCTGCCAAGATTGGAATCCCGGGATGCACCCAAATGAGAAGCCATTTAACATATGAGAAATATCCGGTATACAACTGGTTCCTTTATCCTCATCATCTCCCAACTGACCAGTGAGGTGAGCCTGTGGCAGGAAAGCAATCTATAACCCCTCCTAAAGTGAGAATGAATTTTACTCCTTCTGAGAAGGTTGTCCATAATTCTGACGTTACATGTAAGTAATTTGGATGTGGTCTTATATTCTATTTCCTCTGATCTGTTAAGTCAGGTCTCTGACCCCCTCGGCTACAAGCCTGAGGTTGTCACACCTGTTCAGCATACCAACGTTTCGGCAACCATCCTGCACAACTACTGAACGCTTGCCAATTCCTTGTCAGACAAACCCCAGTGTTATAACCACAACAGCAAGAAAGCAATCAATCTTTGACCAAAATATAATTTACCATGTGTCGCTTAGTGCTGACACTATGGTCTAAGAGTAAGAACAACCTACCTGAAATGTAATACTCTGCTACTGTGGCCAAGGGGCATAGCTTGGTCAGTAAGATTGGGAAGGGGTGTAAGCCCCAGATTTCACAACAGTCACGCTATTATAGCTTGTGAAAATACATTATATGAATAGCAGGGAGTAAGGTGGGCTTAAAGTTGTTTTGAGTACTTAAAACACAGAAGGGCACATTTAAGAAAAATGGTGCTGCACACAGTGCAGCACCACTTTTCTTGGGCCCCTTAGCACCCCCTAACACCACCAAGTGTGCACCGTATTTAAAATACAGTGCACCATGACAGTAGTTAGGGGACTAGTGTCATACTTTTTTACGCTAGTCCGGAGCTTTGCAGAATTAGCATGATTTGTTTTTAGGCTAATCCTGCAAAGAACATTGAGGCCCATTGTAATCAATGGTGTGCCCCCTTTTAACGCTTGCTCTGAGCAGGCGTTAAAAATTGTGAACAAAATGATGCAAAGAAATCTCTTAGACATCTTTGCTCCATTCCCCCCCCCCCAACAGAGGAGTGCCCACTTTGCATACATTATGCCTGAGACAGGGTTACAATGTGGCACAAAGCATGCATTGTACCACTTTATAAAAATGATGAAGCGTTTTTGGCCATCTAACACCACATTAGCGTAAAATAAAATGGCGCTGATGTATCGTTAGAATGGCTCTAGGCCCTCTTAAATCTGGGCCCAACTGTTTTAAGGCCTTCTTTTAGAGGTAAAAGAGCGAGTGTGTGTTTTTTTGGTCTGTGTGTATGTAAAACTCCCCAGTGAAATCTGAGACACCTCACCCTACCTGACTGAAACCACTTGTACCAAACTATGTATTACAGAATATGTTTTTTAGGGTGGTGGAACACCCGAAACACCCCCCTGAAGCTACTTCCCTGGCTCCGGCCACTCCCAATGCAATGCATTTTCTGCATTATTACTAGGAGAAATAGTAATGTTTTAAGTTCCGATGTTTTTCCTTTTGTTCCTCAGTTGATTGCCACCAGGTCTGTTCAGTATATATACTTAATTTACTGTCATAGGGTGGTGTTAAGTGAAACAGCATTCTCCATCAAGGATGAAGCAGTTGCCTATTCTGATATCGTAAACTAAACAAAAAAACATAAATGTAAACTTAACAATAGTCTCACACAAATCATACATTTGAGTCAAATTGCATTTGTGTGGGACACAAAACACATTTTGTTATGTGCCTTACTGCCAAGAACATGCACTTATAAAAATATAGGCTTTTAAAAATCGACAGTAAGACAATCTGGATCACTTTTGGTAGGATCTGAATCTAAATGTTTTTTTCATTCATTGATTTATATTTGTAGGTCTGGAGGTGGAGGCAAATACAAACGAATTTCACTGTAAGCCAGTGTAATATGATCAAACTATTACCATGAATCATTTATTCATTAAAGGCAAATCTAGGAAAATGATTAATGGTACTCCTATGAATGTGATAGAAATTATTAATGATGCTCACTTATCTTACAATGTTGCTGTGCCCTATATTTAAAGAGGTACCCTTGTGAGCTGATGCCGGGTAATTTCGAAAAATCACATTAATTTAATTTGTAGCACAAAACAGTTTTCTGTCCCCCAAATATTAATTTATTTTTATGAAGACAACTCAAGTATTTATACGGCTCCAGGTTTTATGGTTTTTATTTTTTGACATTTCCGTCTGTATGTATCCATCTTTATTCTTTGCTAATTTTATCTGAATTTGTCCGTACTTATTTTAGGGTTTGTGAAAACTGAAGTTGAAACTAGTATATTTCCATATTTATTAAACCAAAAAATATACATTCTCATTTGAAAGTCTACCAGTTTTCACTGACAATAAGACCCATATATGATAAATCAATAAACTTTTAAGAAAACATGACACTTTTAATATCAATCTTGCACATGTATACTGCTCTTTAAGCATCATTATTAAAACAGTTCTATTTTTTAACCTACTTACATGTCAATCTGCACCTATTGGCCTTACAGTCATGGCTGACAGTATTTAGAATTTCTCAGAAAAGATCCTGATTTCCGTTTTTATCCACATTTAAAAATAAATACAGACAGGAAAATAAAGGGTTTTCTGTCTGTATTTATCTGTAGAAATCGGTAAACACAGAAAACAGGGAGCCTTCATTATTTAGCAGATAGGATATTTATATCTTGATATAAATGAGCATGTTTGAACTTTACAATCATTTCTGTTCATGATTTCTCTTTCATACCACATCCTCTACCTGATATTTGGACATTTTTTCAGGGCTTTTCAAAACGGAATCTATTCTTGAGAGTCAATTTACATGTGTAATTTACTCTTACACTTTTGTGTAACTTTATTCCTTACAGCCATTCATTAAATCAAATTGTAAAGTTACTCAAAAAGAGTAACTTACATGTCTCCAGCACCTCCCGTTAGGTGGGAAATAAGAATAGCAATAGTTATGACCATATAGTACAGTAACGTACAACCATGTTTTAGGCCTGGCGATATCTCCACAGTCCACATGGAATAAATAGGAGATCTATGGACTTTGAATGGGCACTTCTCCCTGAGTAGGGAGATTCCACCTGGTAGTGAATAGGAGATCTCTGCACTCAGGCCCATATTTATACTTTTTGCGCAAAAATGCGCAAACGTAGTTTTGTGGCAAAAAGTATAGCACCGGCTTGCGTCATTCCAAAGCGCCAGCCGGGTGCCAAATTCATGGAATGACGCAAGCCGGCGCTTAGGTTGGGCTAGTGTCAGAAAAAATTATGTTAGCCGGGTGGGGGTAGCGGTATGGGTAAAGGGGGTTTTGCCTCAAACAATTACACCAGGCTGGTTAGAGGCAAAAAAAATGCCATTAACCATCCTAGCATCATTTTCTGATGCAAAACTATTCACACCACATGACTCCTGTCATATAAACCACCTCAGCCCATGACTAGGAGAAACAAAGGCAGCAAACCCACTGGAGGAGTCCCCAAAAGGAACAAACAAGCACAAGCCATAGCCCACCCAGACCATGGGACAACCTCAATAGGGCCAGAAACTGACCCTCACACTGGAAGAAACAACACCAGGAGCCAGGCAACAGGGACCCAGGATGACCCCCAAGAGAACCCAAAGGCAGAAGAGCAACAGAACTGCAGCCCTACAGAAACAGAACACCCTCACAGAAAAGGGAGACTAGAGAGACAAACCCTCAACCAAAGGCGGAGGGAATGCAGCTGAAGCCAGAACCGGGACCCCCGAGGCACAGACCACCGCCTGGCAGTGGCAACTGCAGAAAGGGAAACCTTCCCCAAGGCAATCACCATGGAACACCACCCGGTAGGAGGAGAACCACGTCAAAAACTTGGCTACACCACCAACCACAGCTCATGGCTAGGAGAAACAAAAGCAGCGAACCCACTATATGAGTTCCTAAAAGGAACATACAAGCACAAGCCATAGCCCATCCAGACAATGGGACAACCCCAGTGGACCCAGAAATCAACCCCCACACCTGAAGAAACAACACCAGGAACCAGGCAACAAGGACACGAGATAGCATCACAAGGGCGCAGCCTGGATGTAAAGAGAGGAATTAAGAGGAATCATAAACCCTCCACTGAAGCACACCCAACACCACCAACTGGTGAAAAGGAGGACAGCCCAAAAAGCAACACCAGATGCAAAACTCCTAGATGAAATCAAGGCCATTGAAGAGAGACAAAATCATGTCCAACCAGAATGAAGAAAATTCAACAACCCAAACAATCTAACAAACAAGCAGGGGAGAAAGCCAAGACTAGATACACAAACCCAACTGAGGAAGAACACCCAGACCACAGACAAGCAGAGGCAGCTGGGGGACACCATCACAGTGGCCAAGAAAAGGCACCCTACAAATCCAAAACTTCCCCGACCCAAAGACAGGACAGGTGGAGGACATAGGAACCACAAAACTGGAAACAGGCACTAGAAGCCAGAGAACACCCCAATAACGCACTCCAGACAGACGCAAGCATCAGCGAACAGGAGCAGAGGGCCAACCTTAAATGGGGGAAGCTGTGACAAACCCCGCCTGTGGAAAGATTACAAGGTTCCCATAACCACTCATCAGCAGACCCCAAAGATTCCAATAGGATGAAACCAGCCTGCAACAGGAAGCACTATCCAACAGCAACCCTGTAACCAGAAACCTGAACCACCAAAGAGGACAAAAAGCACACAAGCTATGGAGCCGCAACCCCATGACTGGGGAGAAGACCAAGAGCAAAGCTGGAAGGCCCTAGGAGACACAAAGGGCTGCTGAAAGGGGTGACACCAAACCATGCAATCACCCAGACAGGTCACCCATAACCTTCCCCCAAACAACTAGCCCCAGGCAGGAGCCAGGGCCAGGAAAGACTGTGCCACCCAAATGGGTGTAATAAAAAGGCCCACCAAACCAGCAATGCCAGTGTCTAAGAGGAGACTTGAAAACAAACAGAAGCTATGCCCCAAGCACAGAGCCCAACCCCAAGCCCAGGAATATAGCCAAAAAGAAGAGGCAAGAAAAAAAACAGATGAACCAAGGCCCCACAGCCCATTCAACATGCTCACCAGACCGGACTGTACCTAGGCAGCAACAAAGGAGAAGCAGGAAAGAAACCTGACAGAGAGGGGGACCCACAACAACAGCAATGATAGATGGAAACCCAGAAACATCAGACCTAACCAAACCCTGAACCGTAGGTGGAGGAAATGCAGCCGAAGCCAGAACCGAGAAAACCAGAGGCCAAGACCACCACCCGGCAGGCCAACTTCTGAGAAAAACACTGACAGTCATGGTAAACGTCTAGCTCTCTACCTACCAGGCAGGGAGAGCAACACCCTTTATGGGATCCCACTGCCCAAAAGCAGCCGCAACCCAGGAGGACCGTGGTAGGAACTCAGGGCAGATCTAAGATGGAGAAGCCAGGAGGTCACCTCAGCCGGGCCATCATTAGGACCCTAACCCAACAAAGGCAGGCACAGAGTAACATACCCCCTCGGATGGCCCAATCCACCAATGGCCCAGAGGAGAGCATTGGCCAGCCTGACACCAAATGCAGAAGAGGCAACATAAAACACACAAAATAACAAGAAAAAGCCAGGGAAGCCAGTGACAAATCCCCGGAAAGGAAGTTCAGATGTTGCCAAAAGACCAGCCCTTAAAACCAGGACCACCAAGACAGACAGCACGCAAAACGGCCAGACCCCTGAAAGGAAAACTAAGATCAGAAGTAAAATACCTATGCCCCGGAACAAAGCACCAATCACAACCACATGTGAAGGAACAGATGGCAAGCCCAGCAACATACCCAGAACACCAGCCACAAAAAAGCAAGGAAAGACCATCCAGGAAACCGGTCCACCCAAAATTAGAAGTGGCAGTATCACGCAGTCCAAGTGAACTGATGCTATCTCAAAACAGCAAGAACCTACACAGGAACCTCCGGAGAGGCCAAAACAGGCAGAAGCCACTCCAAAACCCTAAAAAAAAAACAACAACGAAGGAACCCCAAGATGCATAGGAGGAGGCAAACAGAGCAAGGAACAGTTGCACGTGCCACACTGAGCCAGATTCAAACTCATGCCACAAAGATGTCTGTGAGACTCACAGGCAACCATCTGTGCCACTGAGCCATAACATCTATTCCCCACTCCCACATCCTAGGCCCCAAGACTGTCTATGCCTGAAAGAATAGGTACACAGCTGGTACTACATGGGCTTGAGGTGCACCTTCCGGGAAGGGAGGAAACCAGGCAACATAAGTGAACCCTAAGAAGGTCCTGACATTAAGCAGTGGAAGGATCACCCCTGCGACCGACCAAAGCACTGTCAGACAGAAATAGTCCCAAAATGCTAGGGCACCATATATGCACAGGCCCTGAGGGAGACCACACACCAAAAAACATGCAGAGACAAGGGCCCAGGCAACTCGGACCCAGTGCACACAGAAGAAGGGCACCCTCTTGTGACCCCCCCAGTGATACCCACTGACCAGAAAAGGGGACACCATGTCAGCCAGCAACAGGTGACAGGATGCCTGAGCACATGGCCAGAAATGACCAAGCAGGAAGCCTGAGGAAAAGTCTGTAGACCAAACCACAGGGCCACCAAAAACTGCTGACCTAGAAGCCATGTGATTCCCTGTCATCCCAAAAGCAGGCCAAAAGGAATACCACACAGCCAACCCGCACCCCAGCCTGTTGGGAAGGCTGGCCGGGCAACAACTAGGAAAGACAAAGAAGCACATCAGAGCAGAGCCACAAACTTGTGATCGCCAAATGAAAGAGCAACAGCCTCATCTCCACCAAAACTGCAAGTGCTGCAAATGCAGAAAATGCAACACTTATCATCTCCACGACATGTTCCCAGAACCTCTGTGCAATGCCAGGAGAGCAGGAAATGCCTGCACAAGTGCACGTCACCACAAGAGAAGCATGTGCACACCGAACACCGGAAGCCTGGAGATTGGACACTAGACAAACCAGAAAAACAGATACCACCAGGCAGCTGAGCCCTATGTGTCTCTCCAGCAGCGATGGGAAGAGAAGCAGAGAGACGTAAATATAGGCAGCCCACACCCCCGCCCTGCTAGGGAGGCCCGCCAGGGAACAGACAAAGAGCACTGCAAAATGAGCTCCCAACATGGAAACCACATCTGAGAGAACAGGAGGTGGCTTTCACATGCTCACACCCTCCCACAGGGGAGCAAGCACACACTAAACACGTGGAAGCCAGACACATACACATTGCCAACAAATCCAAGGTGACCAGGCCCCTGAGCACCATGGGACTCCCCACAAAGCCTGTGGACAGGGAGAAGTGAATCCGTTCAGATGCGATGCCGGCCAACCACAATGACAGAAATCCAAAGTGAGCCCCAGCCCCACAGGGGCAACCTCCACCCCTTGTCCACATCATCCTGGTGGCCGTCAGAAAAAAGAACAGGCAGAATGCTGGGTAAGTACACCTTAGGTACTCCCAGTGGGAGGGAGTAGGAGGGCAGGATTCTCAGCATTCCTTTATGTTTTTTTCTGTCAGCAACATAGGAATATCTCATTTGTAATGACTGGGACGAGGACAGGTAGGGCTAGGGGGTAATTTGTAATTAGCACCACATTTGACTGTGACGATAATCCAATTTCCTGTCTAACTGTGATCTACTTTTAAATGACGCTTCCGTCCCTAGTGACTAGCCTGGGTAACACTAGAATATTCTACTTAACATCTCCTAGTGTTCCCTAAAATGTTAATTTCTTCACCACTTTACTCCCGAAGACACTCACCTATGCACATTTTGCCAGAAGCACTGTGCTTCACCCAGCAGCCAAATGTGCACAACTTGTTCCGCTATTTCCAATAGTAATTAGGCTAGTTTATGGCCTCTTTCTATGGGGATTTAGACTTACTTTACAGCTCGCAATACTAGTGGGGCAAAATGTGGGCTTCTTATGATGGTGAGCTGGGCTTGTCTTTCACCTTCCTCTAGCCACATTGTTTTCTCATTTGTGCAAGAAAAACTCAACTGGCAGGTGTCTAATTCTTGGACTTGATTGGGCCCTGTGTGTATGTTTTTTAAGGTGAGAGAGTATCAACTTAATGTGTACATTTCAGTCACACTCACAAGCCTCAGTTCACCAAAATGCCAGGGATTGCGAAAGTGGCATCACAAATACGTGAATGACAGTGACATAACAAGAAATTATGTTATATGACATTTGGCCCTGTAATAATTACACACTAATTACATCAGTTACTAACACAAATGTCTATTGTAGGTAACAATGTATTTTGTTCGGGATGCTGACATGATGGACCAAGGAAACATTATGCATTTATTTTCATAAAAATTGGAGGATACAGTGCCACGGATACTAGAACAGCATTAGAAAGTAAAAGTATTTCTACCAAAACGATTGTGATATAATGGTTCCTATAGTGTTCATCAAAAAGAGGAAATGTAACGATAAATCACAGGAAAACGATTTAAAATGGATAAGGTAGCTGTTACGTTCACTTCTGTTAAACTATGTTATTGGCTAACCATATTGGTTATCGTTATTAAAACCTTTTGATCTATGACCACTTGAAAAGAAATGTCACTCTCTAAGGATAAAGGTAAAGGTTTTGTTCAAACAAATATTTTCTCACCTATTCACCTTAGCAATGTGCTTTCTTATTTTACTTTGTCTTATCTTCAGAAGACTGCGCATTGCCTTTCTGAATTTATTTAGTGGAACTGGATCCCATTCTGAGCAGCAGAAAGTAAACCTCGCTCATGAAGTGACTGTTTATCTTCTCATGTTGGGATTGTTTTTGCCACCTCTGAGGCCAGGGGTCGCAAAATACAGTGCCAGGGGTCACAATGGGACAGTGCTTAATTTGTAAATGAAAACGTGCTGGTGCCCAAAGCTCTCCTCTGAGAGCTGCTGCAATTAAATGTTCGACCACAGAATACTGAGACAGTGCAATCCTAAATCCTTGCAGTTGTTTTCTCCCTTTAATCCATTAACAGCCACTCCCTGCCCTTCAGCTCACTCTTGCAGCTTTTTTCTCCCTTTATGATGCGTTTTCGTTTTCTCTTCTTCCGTCTTTCCAATACGTGTCTTTTGCTCGCAGGAAATGTTTGAGGCAGAAGAATAAGTGCAGGGCATCAAAAATAAGTGCTGGCGCCCTGCACCAGAAATCACCCGCTCAAATTAAGCACTCCAATGGGAAAGCTAATGGCCACGGCTGCAACCCCTGGTGGGCCTTAAATGATGTCCTTGGACTCACCTTCCTGCATAAAAAAATTGCCTAAGGCTTTTTTTTCTTACTTTTTTTTTGGAAATCATGTAATTTGAGTGGAGTGATTTGCAACAGAAATATGCCAATATGCCTCCAAAGGGGGTAGAAATGGTCTAAAATAAATGTGTCCCCCAGGGGAGAGACCCTTGCCTAAGGGGTCACTCCCCTTGTGTGAAATTGGTGCACAAAAATCCCTGGTGTCTAGTGGTTTCTGTACCCCTTGGTAGCATATTGCCCTAATAAAAATAGGCTGATCTGCCACCAAGGGGGGCAGAAATGGCATAAAATAAATTCCCCCCAGTGACCCTTCCCTGTGTAAAAAGAATATATATATATATCCCTGGCATCTAGTGGCTTCTGAGGGCAGATGGGCCTAATTACAATAGGCCGATCTTCCCCCGGGGGGGCAAAAAAGGCCTTAAAAAATGCCCCCCTTGGAGAGCAGCCTTGCCAAAGGGGATGCTCCCCTTATGCATAAACAAATATGAACAAACATAAAAACAAAATCCCTGGTGATCGCTTCACGATCGGGCTGCAGAAATGTTCAAAGAGACAGAAAGGAAAGGAAATGCCTTTCCTTTTATTCCTCTGCCTACCCCCACTCCCTGATCAGAAGAGAAATGCAAAGTATTTCTCTTC
Source organism: Pleurodeles waltl (assembly GCF_031143425.1). Classification (NCBI taxonomy): domain Eukaryota; kingdom Metazoa; phylum Chordata; class Amphibia; order Caudata; family Salamandridae; genus Pleurodeles; species Pleurodeles waltl. Next base: position 369,203,332 of record NC_090449.1, read on the forward strand.
CGATCACATTGGAAGCTGAGCTTCCAGCACAATGGGGGCGGCTTCTGATGAGGTCAGTGCACGATTGCACGCCGACGTCATCATACATCAATGGGGGGGCAGGGGGGCGGAGATGGAAGGGGAACGATTCCCTTTACATCCCTTCCATCCCAGCTAGTCTCGCCCTCGGGACATGGCAACCATGGTTGAGGGCGAGACCAGCTCATCCAGGGCATTGTAGGGGTTCAAATTTCAAGGTATTTTGCATGGGCACTTGTTGTCTAGTACTGTAAATCGTGATTGTGACATTGTTGAGATGTATTTTAATGTTTTCCCACTGTTTCCATGTTGCTAACTTGTCATTATGGGGGTCATTACAACCCTAGCGGACGGTGTAAAAGCGGCGGTAAGACCGCAAACAGGCCGGCGGAAAAAAAGGGAATTATGACCGTGGCGGAAACCGCCAACAAAGACAGCCACTTTAACACTCCGACCGCCACGGCGGTACAGACAAGCAGCGCGGCGGTCACCGCCAACAGACAGGCGGGAGACAATGTACTGCCCACAGTATCACAACCTACCAATCCGCCACCTTTTCCGGGGCGGATTCACCGTGGATAAAAACACGGCAGAAACAGACATTTCAAAGGGAAAACGCTCACCTCAACACACTCCACGAGGAAGGAGGGCACCATGGAGCCGGAACTCCAAATACTCCCTGCGATAGTCTTCATGCTCCTCTACGATCATCAGCAACACCGGCGCCGAAGACAACAGTGAGTACTGCACCTACGAAATAGGGGAGGCAAAAGACAGGGACACACACACGCAACACCCCCACCCCCACCCCGACCCTCACCCACTACAACACACACACCAATGCATATCCAAACATCACAGTAATAAACCCCCAACCCCCCCCGGAAGATTGCAAAGACAAAAGGAAATGAGTTGAACCATTGTCTTGTATCAAAATACAGTAAGCTAATATATACAGATATATATACACATTCAACAAAATATACATCACGATTAGTAGTGCAGGTATGCACCATTAAATGTCCATGGATCACTGGGCCCAAAATGCATGGGGGAGGCCCACATCAGATACCTGACCAGAAACGGAGAGAACACTGCTGGGGCATCAGATCGAAATACAACAGGCACCTCAGGGGGGAGGGAAGGGGGGCACCTCAGCCGGATGACAGCACCACGCCAGATCCACGACGGGGCTCCATGCCCATTGATGTATCCTGGGGAGTGCAAAGCCACAGTCTCTCAAGTCTCTACAGTGGGTGGTTTGCCCACTGTACCATCCTGGGGAGTGCAAAGCCACAGTCTCTCAAGTCTCTACAGTGGGTGGCTTGCCCACTGTACCATCCTGAGGAGTGCAAAGCCACAGTCTCACAAGTCCTTTCAGTGGGTGGTTTGCCTGCTGTACCATCCTGGGGAGTGCAAAGCCACAGTCTCACAAGTCTTTTCAGTGAGTGGTTTGCCCACTGCTTTATCCTGGGGAGTGCAAAGCCACAGTCTCACAAGTCTTTTCAGTGGGTGGTTTGCCCACTGCTTTATCCTGGGGAGTGCAAAGCCACAGTCTCACAAGTCTTTTCAGTGGGTGGTTTGCCCACTGTACCATCCTGGGGCGTGCAAAGCCATAGTCTCTCAAGTGGATGACAGTCTCCACTGGTTCTGGAGGGGGACTGGTGCCCAGAGTGCTTCATCCTGTTAAGGACTGAGGTAGTGGATGCTGTTCTCCACTGGTTCTGGAGGGGGACTGGTGCCCAGAGTGCTTCATCCTGTTAAGGACTGAGGTAGTGGATGCTGTTCTCCACTGGTTCTGGAGGGGGACTGGTGCCATGAGTGCTTCATCCTGTTAAGGACTGAGATAGTTGATGCTGTACTCCACTGGTTCTGGAGGGGGACTGGTGCCCAGAGTGCATCACTCTCCCCGTGACGGTCCCAGCTCCGTTACTGCCCCTGCCGCACATGGGCTACCGGTGCTTGACTTGGCGGTGCTTGCCCTGTTCAGTGGTGCTTGCCATGGCGGTCTTTGCCCTGTTCAGCGGTGCTTGCCCTGTTCAGCGGTGCTTGCCATGGTGGTCTTTGCCCTGTTCAGCGGTGCTTGCCCTGTTCAGCAGTGCTTGCCATGACGGTCTTTGCCCTGTTCAGCGGTCTTTGCCCTGTTCAGCGGTGCTTGACTTTGCAGTTTCTGACCTGTTCAGCGGTGCTTGCCATGGCGGTCCTTGCCCTGTTCAGCGGTCTTTGCCCTGTTCAGCGGTGCTTGCCCTGTTCAGCGGTGCTTGCCATGGCGGTCTTTGCCCTGTTCAGCGGTCTTTTCCCTGTTCAGCAGTGCTTGACTTTGCAGTTTCTGACCCTCCTGGGCACTGACTCTGGCGGTGGTCTCCTGACCAGTGACGATGGGATTGCCCTCCTGGGCACTGACTCTGGCGGTTGTCTCCTGACCAGTGACGATGGGACTGCCCTCCTGGGCACTGACTCTGGCGGCGGCGTCCTGGCCAGTGACGATCGGGCTGGCAGTGGCCTCCTGGGCAGCGGGGATGATGGCGGCCTTCTCCGCCGTGCTGCTCTTCCCAGACTTTGGCGCTTTCTCCTGCCCCTTCCCCACCTTGGGAGGAGTCACAGCTGAGTCGACACTCCCCCGGGACCCTTGTGAGCGGCTTTGCCGGCTGGAGTCTTCCCCCTATCCCGTCAGGCACTGTCCAACTTCTGGTGCTTCACAGGGGGGGGCTGGCTGTGCTTTGGCTCCGTGTCACACTGGCTGCCCTGGTTCCCGGTGCACTCCACATACCTCTAACAGGCACCACTGGTACCGGAGATTTTTTGCCTGAGGTGCTAGTATGGGACCTATTAATTGGAGGGGGGATGGTGGGAAAGAGGTCAACGTTGCTCAGGAAAAGTTTTTGATGAACACTGGGATGGGTAGCTGGAGGGGGTCTGGGAGTGGAGGAAGAGGAGGTGGTTGTAGGAGGTGTAACTTTTGATGATTTGGGTGCAGGTGCATGTTCTGGAGGCTGTCGTGAGTTGGATGGATGTTGGGTGTGTGTGTGCCCGCGTTTGTGTACTTTGGGAGGGTGCGTCACAGACACACTGGGAGAGGACACAGGGGACGTGTAAATGGTAGTGGGGTGGTGAGTGCAGGTGAGGGGGTTGTGGTGGTGGGTGTTCTGGTGCGAGTCCTAGTGGCTGTAGTGGTAGTGCATGCAGGTGAGAGTGTAGACAATATACAAAAGAAGTGAAGTCCCACTCCGGAGGTTCATGAGATTGTGAAAGTACAGATTAGTTTTATTATTGTACAGGCATTATAGTCCCAAAACTGCTACAAGTCACTGGTTAATAGGACAGAGTGCAAGATCCAAAATCCAAATATGATGACCAAAGGAGAAGAGAAGATCAGCCAGGCATTATAGTCCTAGATTTGCAACAAGTCACTGGTTAATAGGACAACGTACAAGATCCAAAATCCAAATGTGATGACCAAAGGAGAAGAGAAGATCAGCCAACACGTGTTTCGCCCCTTCTGGCTATATATAAACCGGGGCTTTCTCAAGGCTGGAAATAAACAGAAATAGAGATATCAAGTTGCAAGTGGAGTTATTCATATAGGCAGGGAAGATGTCATCAAAGGCACCATCAAGAGAGTGAGCAGAAAGGAAATCCCATGCAAAGGTCGTAGAAGGTGTAATAATCCAATATGTGAAATGGTTGTGACCAAATACTTAACAAGAAAGTGATAAGTAAATGTAATAAGAGAATACAATCAGACCCAAATGCATTGAGAGTCCAAGGAAAACGAGAAACAACCAGTGGCATGTCATTCATGCTCCCAAGGTAAAGTAATGATAGATAGGGTGGTGGGGTGTAAAAAAGGAAAAAAGTCCGCTGTTACTTCCAGTATCCCCAATTCCAGATTAAGTTAAGGAATCTCCGAGATGAGCTTGTGCTCCAAAATGAAGAGTAGGAGTGCTAAGATGCTAACAAACATACCACGGGAAATGAGGCAGACATATATCAGATATAAACTGGAATAGTCCTTTTCTGTAAGAGAACAATAGTCTATAGGTTGGAACATTCAGGATTTTACAAGGGTATAAAAGAGAGTATTGTAAGGCTTGTTTCTAGTCATATAGACTAATAAAGCATATAATAGAACAAATTAAGGGGTGCATACAAATTACTGTGCAACAAGTTGAACAAAACAAAACAATAGTCATGCATAGGTTAACTGAGAGAAACCACCATATAGCTGATAAATAAATACGAAATTTAAAGGTTCGGAAGGGAAAACTAAACTAGGGAGCTAGATCAAATGAGCGGGAATGCTGCATAGTTATCTATTAGTTGTGACATACTAGACTAAAACGATAATATAAAAAGGCTTGTGTCGGTCAAACAGTTATGACGCAAGTAATTCGTAACTTAAGCAGTGCAATCACATTATTACATATATACGTATTTTGAATATGGCAGTAGGCAGTCACGATGTTTGGTGCAGAAATCCACCATCGTAACAGGGCTGAGTTACAGAATTCAGAGAGAGACAAAATTCGCTTATAACTGGGTCTACCAGCGAGTAGCAAAAGTGTTCCAGGCCCTTACCTTAATGCAGCGGAATCAAAGTGCCTTGCAAATACTGCTGAGAGCAATGAAGAACACGGGGAACGGGACGGACGCGTATGCGTCTTTGGTCGCGTTAAAATACCCGTGTCAGAGTAAATAGTGTGAACATAAAGAAAGGACTCACACGCTACGTGATGGGCAGCGCCATTTTAGTAAATAATGAGCGAAGTGGCTGTCATCTTGAAAAAGTCAAGTAAGAACGTGGGTGCGGAAAACTCCGTCTTACCGAAACCTAACTTAGGCAAGGTCTTATATGATTGGTGAATATTCGGTAAAGATTACACTAAACTAATTAGTGAAAAACAGTGCAAAATGAGAAACAGCATAACTGCCTAAAATTTGGAGTCAGTGAGAAACTAAGAACAGTAAGTCAGGCATTTACATTTTCACGAACCGGACTGAAGTTAGATTTTACATAAAGTCAAACATGTACTTATTGTGGAACCTTAAGAGGCAAATGGAGAAAAAAAGAAAGAGACACTGGGTCGCAGGTTATTTACATCAACCAAAAATGCCATTCATGGTCTTTGTTGAGGCCATTGTTAACAGTATCATATTTAATTATTAAGCGGCTCTCTTCTTGACGTAGTCGCAATGGTGTGTTGCCTCCTCTTGGGGAGGGTGTGATGCGTCGTAACCCACAAAAAGTAAAGGTACGTTGATATTCGTGATACTTGATAAAATGTTCAACCAAAGGTGCTTGAGTATCCGACTTGTGTATGTTGCGAAAGTGTTCCTGTATTCGAGTTTTTTAAGGGCGGACAGTACTGCCAATATAGGTTAGGTTACAGGGACACCAAATGGCATAAACAACAGAGGTACTGGAACAGTTAATGAAGTCGTGATCCGATAGGTACAGTTGTTGATACTGACTGCTGTAGATTTGGACAGACCCAATTTGCATATAGAGCATTTGCTGCAGGTGTAGAAGCCTTTGGGTTTGGGTGGTAAGAAAGTAGTGGAAAACTTTTGTTGAAAAAATGAGGGACACAGTTTGTTGCGTAAGTTGGGTGCCCTCCTAAACCCTATTTGTGGATGGCTGGTGATGTGTTGGTTAATCGAAGAGTTGTTCACCAGTAGGAACCAAATTTTTCTGAGTGATTTGCGAATATGATTATGACCATTGTGAAAGGCTGTGATAAAGCGAACAGTCGTGTTCTTGTTGATGTTTTTAGGTTTGTTCAACAGAGAGTTTCGATCCATATTTCTCACTTCGTTTCTGATGGTGTTGAGAGAGGCCTGGTTGTACCCCCTGGATACTAGTCTCATAGTCATATCAGAAGACGTTCTGTCATAGTCATAAGTGTTAGAGCAATTGAGTCTAGCACGTCGGAATTCTCCTTTGGGTATATTCCGAATGGTACTGGCCGAGTGACAGCTGGTGGCATGAAGAATGGAATTAGCAGATGTCTTTTTGCGAAAGAACTTTGTCTGAAGTTTGTTATCCTCAACATAAATCAATACGTCTAAATATTCAATAGAGGAATTAGAAATTTAATAGGTTACCTCGATTTCCCAAGGATTAGGTGTGAGGGACTGAATACATTTGCGAAGGTGAGCCTCTGAGCCTTGCCAGATGAGCAGAATGTCATCAATATATCGGCCCCAAAAGATGATATTTTTGATGAATTGTTCCGAACGGTCTGACCAGAGTCAATAGTTTTCAACGGCTCCCATCAGGATGCAGGCATAGGATGGAGCAAATTTTGCTCCCATCGCGGTTCCTTGAAGCTGTAGATAAAAGTTTCCATCAAAAAGAAAATAGTTATTTTCCAGACTGAATCTTAGGAGATCCATGATCATTGCATTCTGTGTCAAATATTGGACTGATCTGGTAGACAAACATTTGCTCACTGCTGCTAACCCATCAGTATGTTTGATGGAAGTATAAAGACTGACAACATCAACAGTTACAGGAAAAAAATCAGATTGCCACTCAATATCTTGTAGCTTTTGTAGGATATCTTTAGTGTCTCTAACATATGATAACAGATTCGTCATAAATGGTTGAAGCTCTTGATCAATGAGGGATCCTAGTTTAGAACATATGGAGTTTACTCCAGAGATGATAGGTCTGCCCTTCGGAGGATGACCTGCTTTATGAATTTTAGGTAGGAGGTACAGAGTCGGGATGGTGGGGTATTGGAGAAAAAGGGCAGTCTTTTCGGAGCTGGAGAGAGTGTGACAAGAGTGCCAGTACTCCAAAAGTTCAGACAGTTTCTGTTGTATTTCAACTGTTGGGTTATATGAAAGTTTCCTATAGCATGTCTTGCCTTGGAACTGGCGATAGGCTTCGGTGAGATAGTCATCAGTATTGAGAATAACAATATTGCCACCTTTATCAGCTTCCTTAATGATGATGTTACTGTTAGATCTCAGCTGTTTTATCGCCTCTGTGTGGTCATCGTGAGTGTTAGTAGGTAAGTATCTACGTTGGTCACAGTATCGTTTATATTCCCGATCAAGATCATGAAATACTGCTGTGGAGAACAGATCAATAGAGTTACCCGCTGGAAGCGTGGGAGTGAATGTAGATTGAGGACGGAGATCAGAGGAGAAGTATTGATTAGTGTTGAGATTAAGTTCTTGAGCAATAGAGTTTAGGGTGACTTCTGGTTCAGTGGTATTGGAGAGGTTACACAGAACAGAAATGTCAGACAGATCTTGAATTGTGATATCCTGTGAGTGAACAGTAGGGGGTGGTGAGGAAGGAGGGGTAGGTATAGAAGCGAAAAAGGACTTAAGTTTCAAATGACGGATACATTTAAAGAGGTCAATTTTAGTTTGAGTAATGTCCCAGGTGTTAGTGGGGCAAAAGGACAGACCCCGGTTAAGGATTAGTTGGTCAGTAGGGGATAGTTCATGATTAGAGAGATTCACAATTAGGTTTTCTGAGTCTAAGGTTGAACCGTTTTGCTCCGAGCTCTGGTTTGTATGCCTGAAGTACTTGGAGTGACTGGAGTGATATCTGGTGGTTTTACTCTTGTGTCCTTTAGAGTTCCCAGGCGATGGCGTCTTGCCTCTTCTAAAAAATTTACTTGTGGTCTAGTCAAAGTACAAATTGTGGAGTCATCTACTGACTCCACCTCAGATGAGGGAGGAGTATCATGATTAGTTGGTGTGTCTAAAGAAAGATTCGAATCTAAATGTTATCATATTTCCTACTGAAGGTATATACTCTCCCATGTTGGTAGTCAAATAAATCTCTTCTGAATTTTCGATTCTTTCTATGTATTATATCTTCCTCATATCGGTCTATAACACTGTTAAGAATAGCATAATTTTTGGTGGTGATTTCTCCCCAATTTGCTTCTTCAATGCGTTGGGTTAGATTATCAACTTCCTTACGATGTTTATCATACTCTTCCTCGGAGATCTCAATTAACTGATTAATCATATTCATTAATCATATTCAACTAATCATGATACTCCTCCCTCATCTGAGGTCGAGTCAGTAGATGACTCCACAATTTGTACTTTGACTAGACCACAAGTAAAAAATTTTTAGAAGAGGCAAGACGCCATCGCCTGGGAACTCTAAAGGACACAAGAGTAAAACCACCAGATATCACTCCAGTCATTCCAAGTACTTCAGGCATACAAACCAGAGCTCGGAGCAAAACGGTTCAACCTTAGACTCAGAAAACCTAATTGTGAATCTCTCTAATCACGGACTATCCCCTACTGACCAACTAATCCTTAACCGGGGTCTGTCCTTTTGCCCCACTAACACCTGGGACATTACTCAAACTAAAATTGACCTCTTTAAATGTATGCATCATTTGAAACTTAAGTCCTTTTTCGCTTCTATACCTACACCTCCTTCCTCACCAACCCCCTACTGTTCACTCACAGGATATCACAATTCAAGATCTATCTGACATTTCTGTTCTGTGTAACCTCTCCAATACCACTGAACCAGAAGTCACCCTAAACTCTATTGCTCAAGAACTTAATCTCAACACTAATCTATACTTCTCCTCTGATCTCCGTCCTCAATCTACATTCACTCCCACGCTTCCAGCGGGTAACTCTATTGATCTGTTCTCCACAGCAGTACTTCATGATCTTGATCGGGAATATAAACGATACTGTGACCAACGTAAATACTTACCTACTAACACTCACGGTGACCACACAGAGGCGATAAAACAGCTGAGATCTAACAGTAACATCATCATTAAGGAAGCTGATAAAGGTGGCAATATTGTTATTCTCAATACTGATGACTATCTCACCGAAGCCTATCGCCAGCTCCAAGACAAGACATGCTATAGGAAACTTTCATATAACCCAACAGTTGAAATACAACAGAAACTGTCTGAACTTTTGGAGTACTGGCACTCTTGTCACACTCTCTCCAGCTCCGAAAAGACTGCCCTTTTTCTCCAATACCCCACCATCCCGACTCTGTACCTCCTACCTAAAATTCATAAAGCAGGTCATCCTCCGAAGGGCAGACCTATCATCTCTGGAGTAAACTCCATATGTTCTAAACTAGGATCCCTCATTGATCAAGAGCTTCAACCATTTATGACAAATCTGTCATCATATGTTAGAGACATTAAAGATATCCTACAAAAGCTACAAGATATTGAGTGGCAATCTGATTTTTTTCCTGTAACTGTTGATGTTGTCAGTCTTTATACTTCCATCAAACATACTGATGGGTTAGCAGCAGTGAGCAAATGTTTGTCTACCAGATCAGTCCAATATTTGACACGGAATGCAATGATCTTGGATCTCCTAAGATTCAGTCTGGAAAATAACTATTTTCTTTTTGATGGAAACTTTTATCTACAGCTTCAAGGAACCGCGATGGGAGCAAAATTTGCTCCATCCTATGCCAGCATCCTGATGGGAGCCGTTGAAAACTATTGGCTCTGGTCAGACCGTTCGGAACAATTCATCAAACATATCATCTTTTGGGGACGATATATTGATGACATTCTGCTCATCTGGCAAAGCTCAGAGGCTCACCTTCACAAATGTATTCAGTCCCTCACACCTAATCCTTGGGAAATCGAGGTAACCTATCAAATTTCTAATTCCTCTATTGAATATTTAGACGTATTGATTTATGTTGAGGATAACAAACTTCAGACAAAGTTCTTTTGCAAAAAGACATCTGCTAATTCCATTCTTCATGCCACCAGCTGTCACTCAGCCAGTACCATTCGGAATATACTCAAAGGAGAATTCCGACTTGCTAGACTCAATTGCTCTAACACTTATGACTATGACAGAACGTCTTCTGATATGACTATGAGACTAGTATCCAGGGGGTACAACCAGGCCTCTCTCAACACCATCAGAAACGAAGTGAGAAATATGGATCGAAACTCTCTGTTGAACAAACCTAAAAACATCAACAAGAACACGACTATTCGCTTTATCACGGCGTTTCACAATGGTCATAATCATATTCGCAAATCACTCAGAAAATTTTGGTTCCTACTGGTGAACAACTCTTCGATTAACCAACACATCACCAGCCATCCACAAATAGGGTTTAGGAGGGCACCCAACTTACGCAACAAACTGTGTCCCTCATTTTTTCAACAAAAGTTTTCCACTACTTTCTTACCACCCAAACCCAAAGGCTTCTACACCTGCAGCAAATGCTCTATATGCAAATTGGGTCTGTCCAAATCTACAGCAGTCAGTATCAACAACTGTACCTATCGGATCACCGACTTCATTAACTGTTCCAGTACCTCTGTTGTTTATGCCATTTGGTGTCCCTATAACCTAACCTATATTGGCAGTACGGTCCGCCCTTTAAAAACTCGAATACAGGACACTTTCGCAACATACACAAGTCGGATACTCAAGCACCTTTGGTTGAACATTTTATCAAGTATCACCAATATCAACGTACCTTTACTTTTTGTGGGTTACGACGCATCACACCCTCCCCAAGAGGAGGCAACACACCATTGTGACTACGTCAAGAAGAGAGCCGCTTAATAATTAAATATGATACTGTTAACAATGGCCTCAACAAAGACCATGAATGGCATTCTTGGTTAATGTAAATAACCTGCGACCCAGTGTCTCTTTCTTTTTTTCTCCATTTGCCTCTTAAGGTTCCACAATAAGTACATGTTTGACTTTATGTAAAATCTAACTTCAGTCCGGTTCGTGAAAATGTAAATGCCTGACTTACTGTTCTTAGTTTCTCACTGACTCCAAATTTTAGGCAGTTATGCTGTTTCTCATTTTGCACTGTTTTTCACTGATTAGTTTAGTGTAATCTTTACCGAATATTCACCAATCATATAAGACCTTGCCTAAGTTAGGTTTCGGTAAGACGGAGTTTTCTGCACCCACGTTCTTACTTGACTTTTTCAAGATGACAGCCACTTCGCTCATTATTTACTAAAATGGCGCTGCCCATCGCGCAGTGTGTGAGTCCTTTCTTTATGTTCACACTATTTACTCTGACACGGGTATTTTAACGCGACCAAAGACGTGTACGCGTCTGTCCCGTTCCCCGTGTTCTTCATTGCTCTCGGCCGTATTTGCACAGCACTTTGATTCCGCTGCATTAAGGTAAGGGCCTGGAACACTTTTGCTACTCGCTGGTAGACCCAGTTATAAGCAAATTTTGTCTCTCTCTGAATTCTGTAACTCAGCCCTGTTACGATGGTGGATTTCTGCACCAAACATCGTGACTGCCTGCTGCCATATTAAAAATACGTATATATATAATGTGATTGCACTGCTTAAGTTACGAATTACTTGCGTCATAACTGTTTGACCGACACAAGCCTTTTTATATTATCGCTTTAGTCTAGTATGTCACAACTAATAGATAACTATGCAGCATTCCCGCTCATTTGATCTAGCTCTCCAGTTTAGTTTTCCCTTCCGAACCTTTAAATTTCATATTTATTTATCAGCTATATGGTGGTTTCTCTCAGTTAACCTATGCATGACTATTGTTTTGTTTTGTTCAACTTGTTGCACAATAATTTGTATGCACCCCTTAATTTGTTCTATTATATGCTTTATTAGTCTATATGACTAGAAACAAGCCTTACAATACTCTCTTTTAAACCCTTGTAAAATCCTGAATGTTCCAACCTATAGACTATTGTTCTCTTACAGAAAAGGACTATTCCAGTTTATATCTGATATATGTCTGCCTCATTTCCCGTGGTATGTTTTTTAGCATCTTAGCACTCCTACTCTTCATTTTCGAGCACAAGCTCATCTAGGAGACTCCTTAACTTAATCTGGAATTGGGGATACTGGAAGTAACAGCGGACTTTTTTCCTTTTAATTAACTCTCTTTCTACACCCCACCACCCTATCTATCATTACTTTACCTTGGGAGCATGAATGACATGCCACTGGTTGTTTCTCGTTTTCCTTGGACTCTCAATGCATTTGGGTCTGATTGTATTCACTTATTACATTTACTTATCACTTTCATGTTAAGTATTTGGTCACAACCATTTCACATATTGGATTATTACACCTTCTACGACCTTTGCATGGGATTTCCTTTCTGCTCACTCTCTTGATGGTGCCTTTGATGACATCTTCCCTGCCTATATGAATAACTCCACTTGCAACTTGATATCTCTATTTCTGTTTATTTCCAGCCTTGAGAAAGCCCTGGCTTATATATAGCCAGAGGGGGCGAAACACGTGTTGGCTGATCTTCTCTTCTCCTTTGGTCATCACATTTGGATTTTGGATCTTGTACGTTGTCCTATTAACCAGTGACTTGTTTCAAATCTAGGACTATAATTCCTGGCTGATCTTCTCTTCTCCTTTGGTCATCATATTTGGATTTTGGATCTTGCACTCTGTCCTATTAACCAGTGACTTGTTGCAGTTTTGGGACTATAATGCCTGTACAATAATAAAACTACTCTGTACTTTCACAATCTCATGAACCTCCGGAGTGGGACTTCACTTCTTTTGTATACTGTTCTGCCTTAGAGGACGTGGGTCCCTGTCCTCTGGTCAAGTCCCCTATCTCATGAAATAGGCATCCAACACAGGAGATTAGTGGTGTTTAGGCCCCTCCGCTTGGAGCTGTTGCTTTCGAGAGTGTAGACAAGACTGGGAGGGAGAAGGGAGACGACGAGGAGGGGGACACAGTGGAGGCAGTGAATGTTGCTGTGTCTGAATGTGGGTGATGCTTGTGTGAGTGCCTGTGGGATGTGTGGTGCCTATGTTTGCCTGAGCTTCCCTTGTGTGTTGACGTGTGTGCAGGCTGGTCTGATGGTGTGCTTGGGATAGGCAGAGGTACAGGGGTTTGGGTCAGGGTGAAGGAAGTTGGAGGGGGGAGGCTAGAGACAGGGACAATGGCTGCCATCAGTGCTGAGGCCAGAGATTACAGTGTTCGATGATGGGCAGCCTGACCAGAATGAATGCCCTCCAGGAATGCATTAGTGTGTTGCAACTCCCTTTCTACACCCTGGATGGCATTCACAATGGTAGACTGCCCAACAGTGAGTGACCTGAGGAGGTCAATGGCCTCCTCACTGAGGGCAGCAGAGGTGACAGTGTCTGGGGCTGAGGTGCCTGGGGCGAAGGTGATGCACACCCTCCTGGGTGAGCGGGCACGGGGCAAAGGCTTAGGGGCTGCTGGGAGGGCGGTGCTGGTAGGGGGGGTGGCGGCTGTACCTGTAGAAGTGGGGGGCACAGATGTTGCCGCCACCACAAGGGAGCTCCCATCGGAGGACGAGTCTGTGTCGCTGGTTGCTGATCCGATGACCGCCGTGAAGCTCCCCTCGCCCTCCGTCCCACTGGTGTATTCTGAGTCCGTGGTGTGGCCCTCCATGGCCATGTGGGATGCAGTCCCCTCGTGCTCCAGTGCAACTGTACCTCCGCCTGATGATGCTGATGCACAAAAGAACAGGGAGAGCACAAAAAGGGGGGGGCGACAGAAGAAAGACAGGTTGAGTGCATGGCTTACCGCTACCGTTGGCGGACAATACAGACACAGCAGCCCCCTGCACTATGCTGCGCTGTTGGGCTCTACAGATGCAGTTCCTGGGATATGGCCTACATGGCTATGGTGGACATCTGCACACATAGATGACACAGGGGCATGTATACCTGTACTTGGCACTCTACAGAGGTGGGGTGGAGTGGCACATGGCCTGCATTACGGAGGGGCCTAGCCTACGGAACTCGCCCTGGCCTAGGGAAACCCACAGCCCTCCTCCCCCACCCATACCCCTCCACTGCGCACAAAGTCAGAAGAATGATGTTTGACTCACCCCTTTGTGTCTGCTGTGATGCCCTCAAGCACCCATCCAACTCAGGGTAGGCCACCGCCAGGATCCGGAACATCAGGGGGGTCATGGTGCGACGGGCACCCCTCCCACGTTGGGAGGCCATCCCCAGCTGAGCCTCTGCCGTCTTCTTGCTCCAGCGGCGAATGTCCTCCCATCTTTTACGGCAGTGGGTGCTCCGTCTCTGGTGGACCCCCAGGGTCCGGACGTCCTTGGCGATGGCACGCCAAATATCCTTCTTCTGGTGGGCAAGGGGAAGAAGAGAAGTCATTACCAACTGCACCGTCAAAGTGAGTGGCCCACATCCCTGCCCTTGCCATGTGGCACATGCATTCACAGTCCTTCATGCTCACAGAACTCTGCCCCCTTCCTTCTTACAACCAGCCCTCTCCACCCAGGCATAGCCCATACAACTTGCACCCTATGTACTCACCTGTTGTTCTGGAGGACCGTAGAGTCGCGTGTACTGGGGGAGGACCCCGTCCACGAGCTTCTCCAACTCCTGTGCAGTGAAGGCAGGGTCCCTTTCCCCAGACGCACATGCCATTGTCTCTTCCAGACCGAGGTCACAGCAGCACTTGCAGTTTAGGTCCTCTCCTGTCAAAGATCAGGTATCGATTGATTCAACAGATAGAAAATGGCGGTCACGTCCGCGGCAGTGACGTCCGTGGCGGTGCGTATCATCACCGCCGGCGCACTTCGTCATTGGCTCCTGGGACCCATAGGGTACAATGTTAACCAATGCAGCATTGCGCTGCTGTCTTCGACCGCCTACCGCGACGGTGTACAACGCCAGCGCAGTTACCTCACATCCAGTTGTCCCAGTTTAGAGGTCAGGCAGCCGCCATTTCAGGGGCCCACATGGATTCATTTTCAACTGCGTCACACATACCTAGGCCTGGACTCAACATACTTACAGACAGCTTTTTTGATTATGTTTCGTGTTCTGTGTAGCTGTGGGTACATACCTCTGAGTAGCTTGACTCTGTGGTCGCTTTTGTCCTTCCTAGGCACCGTCAGCTGGGACATGTGAGGAGATGGCGGAATCCTCTGGTGTACCGACCGCTGGTGGACCTGTTGACAATGGAGGAGCGACATTTAATCATCACCTACAGGTTTGACCGTGCCACAATCCAGGAACTGTGTACCCAGTTGGAGCCAGACCTGATGTCAGCAATCCGCCATCCCACAGGAATCCCCTCTCAAGTGCAAGTGCTATCAGTGCTCCATTTCCTTACAAGTGGGTCATTTCAAACAACAGTGGCCATGGCATGGCATGGCATCAGGGATGTCCGAGCCTATTGTTTCCAACGTGTTGTCCAGAGTGTTGTCTGCCCTGCTGAAAAACATGAGGAGCTACATCGATTTCCCTCAGGTGGAGGATTTGGCTACTGTTAAAGGTGACTTCTATGCCCTTGGACATATTCCCAACATCATAGGTGCCATTAATGGGACCCATGTAGCTCTGGTCCCACCCCACAGGAGTGAACAGGTGTACAGGAACCGGAAGAGTTATCATTCGATGAATGTACAGATGGCATGTTTGGCAGACCAGTACATCTCCCCGGTAAATGCTATGTTCCCTGGCTCTGAGCATGACGCCTACATCCTGCGGAATAGCAGCATCCCTTATGTGATGGGTCAACTCCAGAGGCACCATGTGTGGCTATTAGGGGACTCTGGTTACCCCAACCTGTCATGGCTATTGACCCCAGTAAGGAATCCCAGGACAAGGGCAGAGGAACGCTACAATGAGGCCTATGGGCGGACTAGGAGGGTGATGGAACGCAACTTCGGCCTCCTGAAGGCCAGGTTCAGGTGCCTCCATATGACAGGTGGTTCCCTATTCTACTCACCAAGGAAGGTGTGCCAGATCATCATCGCCTGCTGTAACTTCACAATCTTGCTTTGCGACGCCAGGTGCCTTTTCTGCAGGAGGATGGTCCAGATGAGGGTGTTGTGCAGCTGTGGAGCCGGTGGACAGTGATGAGGAGGAAGAAGAGGAAGAAGACATTGACAACAGGGACTCAGTCATACAGCAATATTTCCAGTGGCACACAGGTGAGAACACTTTCTTGACTACTACAAGTACTTTCACACTTCTACCTCTATCCTGTCTGTCAATTTCAACCAGTATTTGGTAACTGAGTTGTACATTTCCGTTACGGTTTCACAAGTGTGGTTACCAACGTGTGTCATCTGCTTGCATCCTTCATGGACTTGTGATGTGTGACATAGGTATGTTGACATCACTATTGAGAATGGATTTTGTCACTGTCATGGCTAATACACATTTTCTAAATCACAGACTGACTCCAGATTGTTTTGTGCTTCAAGGGTGTTTATTGAAGTGCTAATTATTGGAGGGGGTGGTAAAATGGTGAGGGGTGATGGTGGAGGAATGTCCATGGCAGAGTCCAGTATATTAGTCTCACAGGTGCATTGCCCATATGGGCATAGGAAGTGGAGCTGGGGCAGTTCCAATATGGACAGGGTTACAAAGTGGGACAGTGGGCTGACAATCAGGGTGGTCTCATTTCTTGGCGGGGGTCTTGCCATCGTGCTCTGTCCTGTTCCTGGATCTCATGGACCACTTGCGGGGTGGTTCTCCGTCTGCAGGGGGTGGGATGCTGGTGTGGTGGTCCTGTGGCGGGCGCTAGTGGGCAGTTCATCGTCCTGGCTAGTGTCAGGGGCCCCTTGGAGTGCCACGGTGTCCCTCATGGTGTTCTGTATGTCCTTCAGCACCCCTACGATGGTGCCCAGGGTGAAGCTGATGGTCTGAGTTCCTCCCTGAAGCCCAAATACTGTTCCTCCTGCAGGCGCTGGGTCTCCTGAAACTTGGCCAGGACCGTAGCCATCGTCTCCTGGGAGTAGTGGTATGCTCCCATGATGGAGGAGAGGGCCTCGTGGAGAGTGGGTTCCCTTGGCCTGTCTGCCCCCTGTCACATGGCAGCCCTCCCAGTTCCCCTGTGTTCCTGTGCCTCCTTCCCCTGGACCGTGTGCCCACTACCACTGTCCCCAGGTCCCTGTTGTTGTTGGGATGGTGGGTTATCCTGGGTTCCCTGTAGTGGTGGACACACAGCTGATTGACGTGTCCTGGGGACGGAGGTATAGGCCCACTGGGTGGGTGCCGTGCTGGTATTACCAGAGGGTGGAAGGTCTGTGTTGGGCTGTGCCTGTGCGAGGGGAACTGACTGTCCACAGGCCCACGATGGTCCGGGCTGGTCATCCGGATCCAGTTGGCCAGAGCTGCTGTCATCACTGTGGGCCTCTTCTGTGGGTGGGGAAAAGATGTCTGGACCCTCCTGTCTGGTGAAGTTAGGTAGTGGTCCAGCAGGGGTGTAAAAGCATGATTATTGCATCTGTGTGTGTCATGGTGTGCATTGGGTGTGTGAGCGTGTACCCCAGTGCTAGTATTCCTGTGTAGGAGCTTGTGTGATGATGGTTGGGGGGGTGTTATGGGTATGTGCAGTGGTCATGCTTTAGTGAGGGGTGTCCATGCTTTGTTGTGTCATGCAGGGCTTGGTGTTGGGATGGGTGGTTTGTGTTATTAGTACATTAGTGAGGAGTTGGAGTGATAGGGGAGGGGGTGAGGGTGGGGGTGTGTGATAGCATGCAGGTAGGGTGGGGGATATGATAGTTAAGAATTGACTTACCAGTGTCCATTCCTCCACCGACTCCTCCGAGGCCCCCAGGATGCATAATGGTCAAGACCTGCTCCTCCCATGTTGTTGGTTGTGGGGGAGGAGGTGGGGGTCCTCCGCCAGTCCGCTGTACCGCGATGTTGTGCCTGGAGACCACGGAACACAGCTTCCCCGTAGGTCGTTCCACCTCTTCCTGATGTCGTCCCGATTTCTTGGGTGCTGTCCCACTGCGTTGACCCTGTCAACTATTCTTTGCCATTGCTCCTTCTTCCTAGCTATGGAGCTGTGCTGCACCTGTGATCCAAATAGCTGTGGCTCTACCCCTTCGATTTCCTCCACCATGACCCTGAGCTCCTCCTCTGAGAACCTGGGGTGTCTTTGCCGTGCCATGGGGTGGTGTAGGTGATGTGTGGGGTGGTGTATGTGGTGATGAGTGTGGTGATGTGTAGTAGTGTGTGGTGTTTTGTGCGTGGATGTTGTGTGGGTGACGGTGTTTGTGCCTCTGTGTGGTGGGGTTGTCTATTCTGTGCTCTCTCTCTGGCCTTCGTCAATCAGTTTTGGTCGTAGGGGTTTGTGGGTAATGTGGGTGTGTGTTTTATATTGTATTGGGTGTGTGGGAGTGGTGTGTCTATATTTATCACGTGTGTGTATTTGGAATTGTCCAATGTGGCGGTGTTTTGGAGATGTGTGTGTATTTTGAGCACAGCGGTGTGTACCACCAATGGAATACCGCGGTTGAAAGACTCGTGGGTCGTGATAGCATGGGCGTGTTTCTGTTGGCGTGACGGCAGAGGTTTTGTTTTCGCCAGTTTATCACCGACCTTTGGTGTGGTGGACTTGTGTGGGATTTCAGCGGATTCCGAGATGTGGGTCATAATAGCTGTGGCGGATTTCCGCAGCCGCAGCGGTGTATTGGTGGTCTTCTGCACCTCGGTAAGCGGCTTGTACCGCCAATGTTGTAATGACCCCCTATATTTATATTATGTTGGTTGATTTTTGGTTTACATTATTGCTGATTCCTGACTTGTGGTGTGTAGAGGACAATGAATGGGCCCAGTCACATTTTTGTGTATATATTTGTGTTATCCTTTCACAGCAATGCTGCCAGGTTTTGTTAGGGGAAGAGGAGAAGAAGTGGATCCTTCCAGTGAACAACAGCCATTTTTTATTTTTTTTCCCTGCCGTCGTCTTTGCTGGACATGTGGTACCCACCTTTTATGAAGGCTGTGTGTTCGTGCCTGTGTTTGTTTGATTGATGGCCATTTTCTCTTTGCTCTCATTCTCCTTCTCTTATGGCCGGGTGGCGCTGGACACATCCATTTTTGTGGAGCCAGTGTGTGTGCGTGTAGCCATTTTCTCTTTGCTCTCAAGGTCTCCTCTGTCAGCAGACTTGTGTAATTGAGATTTGTTCGGGACAAATATCCTCTGAGAGGAGAAAAGGAGCAATTGACTTGGTGAGTAGGAGTAGCTGCTGCTGTTTATGTTCTGTTGCATTTAGCGCTGTTTTTTTTTTAGCAAAATTTATCACTATCTCCTGTAAGGAAAAGAAGAAGCACTCTCCCACCTTCTCCAAGACCCCAACAGATGATCATGCCATGGTTTGGACCCAAGACCTCCACCATGGAAGGCAAGGGAAAAGAAGGTTGCAGAAAGCCTGTGAAGAGAGGAAAATGAACCTGTGATTATATCAATGATGGAGAAGCAACTTCAAAAATATCATATAGTGCTGTGGTTTGGTTTCAATCCATGATGCCATGTCCTGTCAAGTCAAGACTAGTCCATTACAACAAATGTCCATGATTGAACCGCAGAACATTAATGGCTAGTCCTTCTCATACAAACATCAGGAGCAGAAATTACAAGGCAAATAAATTCAAGATCCTGATCTTTGATGTACTCACTGCTACTGTGTCCTTTTATCACTTATATGCATGTTCTCATTCCTACCATGAAACTTGAGGACTCATGTGGACTCTACAAATTAGATGCATATACATTTGTATGACATTGTAGCTAAGGTATTACGAACACAATATGGCATCATGGTTTGGAAGCCATTCCAAATGTGGTTGTGCTTCAGATTTCAAAAGTATAGAGTACCAGACAACAACCTTTAAATGAATAATGTATTGTCTTTTCTGTCAGTCTCTGTTTCACAGCCTTATGGATGTTCAACTTATGCAGAAGCAAAATGCAGTGTTTTTGTCTCTAGGTTGTAAAAAGAAAAATTAGGCCCTCATTACAATGCCGCTGGCACCGCTCTCCCCCTCGGCTTACGGAAGGAGTTCACCATCTTAAATATTCCTCGTCGCGAGAAAGAAAGGAGGAAAAACAGACTGCGGTCATCCTTTTTCCCCATCCTCCCTCCTACGCGTTTTGTTTCCTGTTATTAGCCCGGTACCTCGAAGACTTCCTGTTCTTCGTAAATATTTTAGGACGCTTGTTCCTCGGCTGTGTTTTCTTCCTTGTTTGGTCCACTTCTCTTGCGTCTTGGACATTACGCTGCTGATGTCAGAGTCACAGTTGTTTGTGGACAGATTTTTTTTAATCATCCTTAGACCTTGGTTTTTTTGGGCATCCGATTAAAACACAGAGCCTGGTGGGACTCCAAGTCCCAGGCTCCTCTTTGCCTCTGCCTGCTCCTCTCCATCTGGGGCTACTTGCTGCTGATCGCGGGCGCTATAAAGCGCACCGCGCAACACTCCTCTTGGTTGCTGCCACACAGAGCCTGGTGGGACTCCAAGTCCCAGGCTCCTCTTTGCCTCTGCCTGCTCCTCTCCACCTGGGGCTACTTGCTGCTGATCGCGGGCGCTATAAATCGCACCGCACAACACTCCTCTTGGTTGCTGCCACACAGAGCCTGGTGGGACTCCAAGTCCCAGGCTCCTCTTTGCCTCTGCCTGCTCCTCTCCACCTGGGGCTACTTGCTGCTGATCGCGGGCGCTATAAAGCGCACCGCGCAACACCGCTGCGCGGGACGCGCGCGGGCAAAGCCCGGGCCAAGGGCGGGCCCGTCCGCGCCCGTCAGAGACCGAAGGAGGCAGGGCTGGGCCCCCCCTCTGGGCCTTAAGGTACGCTACTAGTTCATATAGTGCTGGGAAGCAACTTTAAAACTCAGTTTCGCCCTGCTTCTGTAACTTTAATCCTCAATGGGGAAGCGTAAGGCGAAAGGTAGCCCTGCACTGGGCTCTGCAAAATCTAAGATACTTAAAACCAATAAAGTCACGTTACCACATACTAACTGTGTTGCCAAGGAAATAGATGACTTGATTGAAGAAGTTGAACAGATTTTAAACAACAAGGAGAGGATCAGGCGAAAGGCGTCGAAATCTGGTACTCTCATCCCGTTCTTGACTCCAAGTTCGCATATTGCCCCCAAACCACAAACTGTTACGTCACTTCATCAGGCATCAGCCCCCCATGGCCCTACTAATATTGGTAGTTCTTCTTCCCCATCTGCATTTCATCTCGATCCTGAAGTATCAAACGACAATATTACACATTTCTCAATTCCTTGTTCTAACCGTTTTTCCTCTCTGGCCCCCCAAGTTCTGGAAAATCCTTTATCAACCTCTACGACCTTGCCATATACGGAGAGTGTTCCTTCACTAAATGACTTGCCAGCATTAGTGGTTACTCTTAAGAGCGAAATAGGCGAGCTGAAATCCTTACTGTTTGAAATTACTACTCTTCTCAAAGGTAAAATTATTTTCCCTATTGGTGAGCCCAAACCAAACTCTACAACATCCAACCACTCACACGTAAAAATAGTTTCTTCAACTGAGTCCCTGCCACCGCCATCAAGCACAGCAGCCTTTATGGAAGGGCAGCACTCTTACACCCAGAATATGTCCTCTTTTGAACGTAACACTCCTCCTTCCTTTAATGTCCCTCTCAAATGGGACACTACTAAAGCTTCCCGTCAAAACTTTGACCCAACGAAGAATAACTATATATATATATGTGTAATGTTCCACCTCTGCCCCCAAATACACGAGAAGACAAAGCCTCACTAGCCAATAAGGCCACGCACTGGCTGAGACACGTTAGAGGCTGTGGCTCAGTCATCCACGACGACATTTTATCTGCCGAACGAGCGAATGGCCTTTCAGGTTGTCGAGACTTCATAAAACTCAATTTCAAAAACTCCCATCTGGTAAAAGGTCTTCTAGATATGGAAGCACGCAATATAAATAGGAAGCCATCTGCTATTTCTCTCAGTGCCAATCGACCCACCAATGGTTATATGAAGCCGAACCTCCTCCCTAGAACAGCCAGCTGGGTCTCGAGCCGTTCTATAGACCATCGAGATTTCAGGCCATTAGGCCATCAGGCCCCAAAAGGTGTACCATCTGACCCTGTCCCAAACACCAGCTCCGGGCCTACTTCTAGTGGCCAATTAGGACCTGATTTCGATCTCCAGGGGGCCATCTCCGACATCGATTGACTATACTCTACTAATTCCTGCGTCCCCATTCCTAGCCTAGACCGACGGGCTACAGGTTCTTCACCCTATCCACTTAGCCCAGGTGATGCTTCCCCTCTGGGTTCACGACTCGTTAATATCAATCAATTTACAAGTCCGCGTATGAAGAAGTTTATTGACAGCAAACTTCCAGACGACACTCTCGTGAAACCAAGCTGCTCTATTGCCCAGACACCAGCAAAACTTTTGTCCTGGAATGTGGCTGGCATCAATGGCAAACTTGCAGACATTGATTGGGGGGTATTTGTTGAAAATTTTAATGTATGTATGTTCCAGGAAACATGGGCCAAAAACTGCACATATAGACAGGGGTTTAGTTCCTTTTTTAAACCGACTATGCCGTCTTTAGCAGGTAGGGCAGTAGGGGGCTTATGTACTTGGGTAAAATCGACAGAGGTGGGAGGAATAAAGGAGATATACGTGGACTCCCATGACATTTTGGCTATTGCTATCCAACCAATCTCAGGCTCCCCCGTTCTCTGTATAAATATTTATAGCACGCCGGGACCCTCCAATAATTGCTCTACTATCATTGAGCTTTTAAATACTCTTATTTCAGACTTTCGTCTTAAATATCATATTATAATAGCAGGGGATTTTAATGTTCAGCTTGAAATCAATTTAGATCTTATAGAGGTCATGCAACCTGAAGATAGTGTTTGGAACATTCCTCCCTATTCCACTCAGCAAAACTCATACAAACCTTGCGCTAGGGCAATGCAGGTAATAGATCTTATGATATCACATGGTCTCCGTCTTGGCAATGGCCGTTTCCCAGCTGACACCCCCGCAAGACCAACCTTTTTCATGGGTTCCTATAGTAGTAAACTAGATTACATTTTTTTTTATTTAAGAGATTGGCACTACATACTAGATGTGGAAGTGGGCAATCCATACACTAGCGATCATGCCCCTCTACAGATTACGTACAAGAGACCTCTTCTATCAGGAGCTGTATTTCCTTCTGTTTTACCTGCTGTTATGGAGTTGTCTAGCAATAGGCGCACAGTAAGATGGGACTCCTTTGAGAAATCGAACAAGCTCCGAGAAAAACTGTGTGATCTAATTTCTTCCCACCAGTTATTTGACCATAGTCTTACTTTTTCTCCAATTGAAGTTACGTCCCTTCATTTGGACCTTTTTACTACCCTGAAAGAGTTGTTTTCTAGACGCCCAAGGCCGCTGACTAACTCCTGCCCCAACCCTGCTCCAAATGGTTCAACAAGAGGTGTAGAGAGGCTAAAAATACCCTGGTTAGCGTCTTAAGGACAAAGGACAGACTAGGTATCATCAATGCTAGACGTAATTATGCTTTTATATGCAATAAGAGCAAACATGAGCATGAAGAGGAGCTCTGGAGTGACCTACTTGAGGCAGCTAGAGCTCATGACTCCAAACGATTTTGGATTTTGGTATCTCGAAGTGATCAGAACCGAGCCCCTTATTTGGAGTCTCATATTACTCGGGAGCCTGGCTTTCCCATTTTAAAGAACTGTACGGCTCTCCATTGGCCCTCGATGCCCCAAATCTGGGACAGCTGACAACATCTTATTCACCCGCGTCCTCTTTGCCCCTCTTTACACTGAACGAAACCGCCCTGGCCATCACAGCCCAAAAAGCAGCAAAGGCCCCTGGGTTGGATGGGATTCCTTCTGATATGTTTAAAGCGGACCTGAACACCTGGAGCCCGTATATTAGTAGGCTTTCTAATGCCATTTTGATTACCAGATCCTACCCTGACTCATGGAAAGAGGCTATTATCGTGCCTATCTATAAGAAAGGAGAGAGGAATTCCCCGGGAAACTACAGACCCATCAGCCTCCTTGACAATCTCCCAAAAATTTTTTGCCACCAATTGTGGAGCAGGCTGAGTAAATGGATAGTGGATAACCAAATTTTAAATCACCTCCAAGCGGGCTTCAGAGAAAAAATCAGCACAATAGACCAGATATTTCGCTTTATCTCTATTAAATGGAAAGTTGTCAATGTGAATTCAGGCCACCTATTTGTAGCTTTTATTGACTTAAAATCAGCTTTCGATTTGGTACCTCGCAAATAAACTATGGGAGGTCTTGTCTAAAATGGGAGTCCCTTGCCCTATTTTAAATATCATTAGAGATCTCTATACTGGAAATTATGGTAGAATCAGATGGGGCCAGCATGGCGAACTAACTGAAAAATTTCCCACTGTTCGTGGTGTGAGGCAAGGTTGTGTACTCGCCCCTACCTTATTCCTCCTTTTCATAAACGCATGCATTCCGTATCTTATGGAGTGCTCCAATGACGCCCCCAAAATAGGAGAGCAGAAGATCCCCTGCCTCCTATTTGCTGATGACACCTTGTTGAAATCCCAAACAGCCACAGGTCTCACAATCCTGCTTTCAAGATTTATGACCTTTTGTAATGACCACGGCTTGGAAATCAACCGAGCAAAAACTAAGTGTATGGTGTTTGGGGATAAAAAAGGTAGGATGCGGCGCCCCATTTATTTAGAGGGCGCCGCATTGGAAAGAGTTGGCGATTTTGAATATCTAGGCCTGAAACTAGAAGATTCGCACAAATGGCATTCTCATCTTCAGAAAGCAAATGTCCGCTTGAAATAACAGATGAGTGGTATCATAAGATTTGCAGCTAGATCTCCCAGCTTTGCTGTGACACCCGCAATTGAAATTTACAAATCACAAGCAAGGGGGGGAGCCCATTATGGAGCCGAGCTGTGGGGCCACTGTAATCTAGATGATCTGATAAAAGTGGAAAACTCTTTTTTAAGGTCCCTGCTAAGAGTTCCTTCTAGCACCCCAATGCTCGAAATTCGAATGGACCTAAACTTGCCTCCCATTTGCCAGATTGCTGCGCTTAGGTCCTTGTTGTATTGGATCCGTCTATGGTCATTAGACTCTCTTATTCCCTATAGATGTGGGCTAGTCAACCTGATGGCCAATAATACTAGTCCAAAAATCAAGTGGTGTGTGTATGTAGAAGGGATTTTCACACTACTTGGCTTGGGGTCTTACTGGAAGGATCCGCTATCCATTCCAAAAAACGCAACACAGACACTGAAGGATGCGTTTTGGCTCCATGTGCATCTTTCACAACTGTCTGCTGTCTCACCATCATCCATGACGGGCAGTTTCTAACAAATAATATGCCATTATGAATCTGTGCAATATATGGACATAGTTCTCTCTCCACGTGCACGTGCATTGTACATTAGATTTAGGGTAGGTTCTCTCCCTTTGCGCATCCTAACACATAAATGGGCCAACACTAGCTGCACTTCGAAGATGTGCCCAATGGGTTGTGCCAGGGAAGAATCTTTTACCCACATTCTCTTTCAATGTCCTGCATACCAAAACCAGAGAGCTCGTTGGATTATCCCTTTGTGTAGGAAAATGGGTTTTAAGAACTGTCCACTGGCCTTGAGAATTTTTAAATCTGATCCATCCGTTCTAGTGGTTTGTTGCCTGGCAAAATACTTAGATTTCATCTGGCACTGTAGATTGAACATGCTTAAAAAAATGGAGGTAAACTGGACCATAGATGTGGGGAGCGGTTGTTGATGAACTCATTAGTGAATTTTAATGCAGGCACGTATTACCTTTTACTGCTTAAAGTATTTTTATGCCTAGACTTTTTTTTGATATATATTTTTTTTCTTTTAAGCAGAAATGTCTTATTGTATTTAATATGACCGGCCAAGCCTGTATCTGATTTTCGATATTTATCATGCAACATTTTTGTATTCCTACATGATCTTTTAATATGGTTTGAAATTTTTAAAGGAAGAATTTTTATGGTTAATATATACACTTTTAATATTTAAAAACATTTTTAATGTATGGATATTCTTATATTCTTAAATAGAAATGTTTCCTTTTGTCACATGTTCGGTTAGGCTTGTATTTGAATCTTGATGCCCAACATGCAAATCTTTGCACCATCACATGATTTTATAATATGGCTCGAACTTCCAGAAGGAAAACTCCCATGATTAACATCTTTTTATGTAGTTCAACTTCTTATGTTCGAAATCTTCTGTTTATAACTTGCTGCTTTGTAAAACTGTGAATTGTGGTGTGCTTTTATGGTATTTACTTTTACCGAAATAAAGCTGACGAACGACTACAACCTTGGCGGTCAGTGATAAAGTGGTGGTAATACTGGCAACAGGCCGCCGGTAAAAAAAATGGAATTTTGACCAAGGCAGAAACCGCCAACATAGACAGCCACTTTAACACACCGACCACCATGGCGCTAGCAACAAGCACTGCGGCATAAACCGCCAACAGCCAGGTGGAAGACAAGGTTCCGCCCACTGTATTATGAGACACCAATCCGCCACCTTTTCCAGGACAGTACCAATGCCATCAAAAGCACGGCGGAAACAGTACACAGAAGGGAAACAACTCACCTCTCAACACTCAAGGAAGAACCACGACTCCATGGAGCCCGAGTTCCACATATTTCCCATGCTGGTCTACCTCCTCCTACACCAGGAACACGAATGGTGGCGAAGACGACCACGGTGAGTACTGCACCTAGCACACAAGGGAGGGGGAGAAAAAGAGAATGACACACACACGCAACACCCCCACCCCAACACCATACACACAAACAAATGCAACAGCATTACATATACACCCCGTAAACCTCAAGAATAACGCAAGGCCAAAAGGAATTGATTAAAGTGAATGTAATATTAACAAGTTAAATAAATACTTCCTTAGAGCACAAATCAGTATGTACAAAACATACAAATGGAGGGACAATGCCCACTCCAAAATGTCCGTTGCCCACAGGGCCATAACACATAGGCAAAGGCCACACTTGGCTCCTACCTCAATACGGAGAGAACATTGCTGGGGCATCAAGTCGAAGATAAACAGGCAACTCAGGGGGAAAGGGAATGGGGGCACCTCAGCCGGAAGATGGTACAACGCCACTGCTCCTGAAGGGGGCTACATGCCCTCTGCGATGTCCTGGGGAGTGCAAAGCCACAGTCTCTCTAGTGGGTGGTTTTCCCACTGCTTGGTCCTGGGGAGTGCAAGGCCAGAGACTCTCTAGTGGGTGGTTTGCCCACTGCATGGTCCTGGGGTTCTGGAGGGGGCTTTGTGCCCAGTGTGCTTCATCCTGGCAAGGAGAGGGCCTTGTGCCCAGTGTGCTTCATCTTGGCAAGGAGGTGGTGAGTGGATGACTTCTTCCATTGGTTCTGGAGGGGGCTTTGTGCCCAGTGTGCTTCATCCTGGCAAGGAGGGGGTGAGTGGATACCGTCTTCCACTGGTTCTGGAGGAGGCTTTGTGCCCAGTGTGCTTCACACTGGCAAGGATGGGGTGAGTGGATGCCTTCTATCACTGGTTCTGGAGGGGGCCTTATGCCCTGTGATGCAGATCCTGGATGGTGCAAGGTCACAGTCTCTCAGCTGGGTGTCACACCTTCAGTTGTAGCAGTGGCCAGGATGCACTACAGCCCATGTAGTCACGACTACACAGTGCTCACCGGCGGTGACGGCTGCCAGTGGTGGCAATTGCGGGGCAGGTGGCGGTGCTGTCAGTGGTGGGGGGAGGCTCCAGCCCTTCCCCTGCAGCCTCATGTGGCTGAAGTGCCATGGCTGGTGTTGTTTGCACAGATGCTGTTCCAGCCCCAGGCACCAGATCCATCCTGCCTGTGGCGTCTGTTCCTTTTACATTGGCCTTGGCAGCTGTTGTTCCCTTCCTGCCCTTGGCAGCTGGTGGTGCCTCCTTGCTTCTGCCAGCTGGTGTTCCCTTCTTGCCCTTGCTTGCCGGTGGTGTCTCCTTGCCGTTGCTAGCTGGAGGTGTCTCCTTGCCCTTGCTAGCTGGTGGTGCCTCCTTCCCCTTGCTGGCTGGTGTTCCTTCCTGCCATTGCTAGCTTGCGGCAACTTCTTGCCCTTGGCAGGTGGTGCAGGCACACTGGCAGTGCTGACGGGTGCCTCCTTGGAGCCTCTCACACATGCAGTAGCTACAGAAACTACAGTGGCCGTGGACTGGGTGGCTGAGGTACTGGCCTGGATTCTTCCCACCCTGGCCTGAAGTGAAGGATGGGGGAGGGGCAGGAAATAGGTCAAGGGTGGAGAGGAAAAGCCTTCTAGGTACACTGTGGCTGGAAGAGGGTGAAGGTTTGGGAGTGGAGGAAGAGGGAGTGGTTGTAGGAGGTGTCTATCTGCTGTGTTTGGGTGCAGGTGTATGGGCTGGATGCTGTCGTGAGGTGGATGGCTGTTGGGTGTCTGAGTGCTGGCGTTTGTGTACTTTGGATTGAGGGGGCACAGACACAGTGGGAGAGGTCACAGGGGATGTGTGCATGTATGTGGGGGTGGTGACTGCAGTGAGGGGCGTGTAGTGATAGGCGTGCTGGTATTGGAGGTAGTGGATGAGGATGTAGTGCATGCAGGTGTGAGTGGAGATGCTACTGGGAGAGAGGTGGACGATGAGGAGGAGGGGGACACAGTTGAGTCAGTGGATGTTGGTGTGTCTGCATCTGCATGGTGCTTGTGTGAGTGCCTGTGGGATGAAGTATGGTGCTTGTGTTTGCCTGATCCACTTCTGTTTGTTGATTTGGGTGCATGCTGCTCTGAAGGTGTGCTTGGGATGGGCTGGGGTTGAGGGGAATGGGAATGGGCAGAGGAAGTTGGAGGGGGGAGGCTAGAGACAGGGACAATGGCTGCCATCAGTGAGTTGGCCAGAGCCTGGAATACTCTCTGTTGGACCGCCACGCCAGAGTGAATGCCCTCCAGGAATGCATTTGTTTGTTGCAAATGCCTTGCTAGACCCTGGATGGCATTCAGTGTAGTTGACTGCCCAACAGAGAGGGATCTCAGGAGGTCAATAGGCTCCTCACTGAGTGCAGCAGGGCTGACTGGGGCAGGGCCAGTGGTGCCTGGGACAAAAGAGATGCCCACCATCCTGGGTGAGCGGGCACGGAAAACTTGCTGAGGGGCTGCTGGGAGGGTGGTGCTGGTACAGGGGGTGGTGGCTGTACCTGTAGTTGGGGTGGGCACAGAGGTGTCCACCACCGCCAGGGAGCTTTGATCGGAGGAGGTGTCGCTGTCAGAACTATCCCCTCCTGTCTCCGTCGTGGTGCTCCCCTCGCCCTCCGTCCCACTGGTGCCCTCACCGTTGGTGGATTCGGCCTCCGGGCCCATGTGGGATGCAGCTCCCTCCTTCGCTGGTGCCTCTGCTCCTCCGCCAGATTATGCTAATGCACATAAGGACAGGGTGACAAAACAAAAAGGGAGGGGAAGAGACAGAGAATACAATGCCAGCAACAACACCGTGGTTGGCGTACAAAACTCACAGGGAACAGCCCTGTGCACTAGGCCATGCAATACCAGTTACAATGCTAGTCACCAGGCCATGGGGTACAATGCCTAATGCCATTAGCTTCACACCTGAAACTCACAGGACCCTGCCCAGTAGTAGATGCCCACTAGCATTATTGGGGGTTGGAGTGCATCTGAGCCTGCCCATCATGGAACCTATCCTGCCATGTTCGTCCTGGCCTAGGGTCACCCACAGCTCCACATCCCCCACCCAGGTAACACCTCAACGTGCGCAAATTCATGATTCTGAATCTGTACTCACCCCCTTGTGGCTGCTGTGATGCCTTCAAGCACCCTATCAACTCCGGATAGGCCCCCTACAGGATGCGAAACATCAGGGTGTTCAGGGTACAACGGGCACTTTTTCCTCATTGGGAGGCCATCCCCAGCTGGGCCTACGCTGTCTTCCTTGCCCAGTGGCACAGGTCCTCCCACCATTTTTTGACAGCGGGTGCTCCGCCTGTCAAAGACTCCCAGGGTCCGCACCTCCATGGCGATGGCACGCCAAATACCCTTTTTCTGATGGGTGCTGACCTGCAGAAAAAGATACATAAGAAAAGGTATTAGTCATACCGTCCGGACTGTTACACTCATGGCCCACCATATCCCTCCCATCCCATTACGCACAGACATTGCCCTCCGAACATACAGCACTCTGCCCAGAACCCTTCAGCCCCCCCACACGAGGCTTACACAAACAGCACTCATATATTCATGCCCCACGCATCGTGCTCACAGTGTACTCACCTGTTGGTCTGGAGGACCATAAAGTAAACTGTACTGCGGTAGGACCCCATCCACTAGTCTCTCCAACTCCTCGGAAGTGAAGGCAGGGGTATTTTCCCCAAACACTCGAGCCATGGTTGCTTCCAGACACAGGTCACAGCGGCACTTGCAGTGTAGGTCCTCTCCTGTTGAAGGTCAGGTAGGAAGTGAGTGAACAGATAGAAAATGGCGGTCACGTCCACGGCGGTGCGTACCGTCACCGCTGGCGTACATCACCATTGGCTCCTGGAACCCTTAGGCCCCAATGATAACCAATGATGTGTTGCACAGCGGTCATTGACCGCCTCCCGCAACAGGGCACAATGTCAGCAGAATTACCTAATTTCCACTAGTCCCTCCTCACAGGTCAGGCGGCCGCCATTTCAGGTGGGAACAAACCATGGCACCTAACTGTGTCACAGCAGACATAGGCACATCAACCGACCTACATGTTCCCATACTGTTTCTGTAAAAACATGCAAGGCATATTAATCTGAGTATATGTCTGAATATGACCATCTGCTCACCGTTTTTCACCCTAGAGTTCAACCGGTGAGGAAGAATAGGAGAAGAAGACATGCCCCGTGTTCAGACCCCTGGTGGACCTGGTGACAATGGAGGACAGGCACATTATTCTAACCTACAGACTTGATAGGGCCACAAACCATGAGCTGTGTGCCCTTTTGAAGCCAGACCTGATCTCAGCTATCCGCCACACCACTGGTATCCCCCCTCTGGTGCAGGTCCTGTCAGTACTGCATTTCTTGGCAAGTGGGTCCTTCCAAGCAACAGTGGCCTTGGCAGCCGGGATGTCACAGCCAATGTTT
The DNA here is from genome assembly GCF_031143425.1 of Pleurodeles waltl. Lineage (NCBI taxonomy): Eukaryota > Metazoa > Chordata > Amphibia > Caudata > Salamandridae > Pleurodeles > Pleurodeles waltl. The sequence goes on from NC_090449.1 coordinate 369,234,264, forward strand.
TCAAACGTGCTGACCAGAGTGTTGTCTGCCCTGATGAAACACATGCGCAGCTACATCGTATTCCCCCAGGTGGAGGATTTGGCCACAGTGAAAGCTGACTTCTATGCATTGGGACATATCTCCAACATCATTGGTGCTATTGATGGCACACATATTGCTTTTGTTCCCCCTGAGAGAAATGAATAGGTGTACAGAAATCGAAAGAGCTATCACTCTATGAATGTGCACATAGTGTGCCTGGTGGCCCAGTACACCTCCAATGTGAATGCAAGGTATCCTGGGTCTGTGCATGATGCCTTTATTTTGAGGAATAGCAGCATTCCATATGCGATGCCTCAACTCCAGAGGCTCAGGGTGTGGCTAATAGGTGAGCCCATGGTCCCCACCCAGGGTCTGTTGGTATATGGGTGTGGATTTGGCCCTAAGGGTGAGTGTCTGGCTAACAGGTAATCCTCAATATTTACAGGTGACTCTGGTTACTCCAACCTCTTATGGCTACTGACCCCAGTGAGGAATGCCAGGACAAGGGCAGAGGAACATTACAGTGAGGCACAATGGTGGGTGCTGTGGTGGTATTTCCTGAGCGGGAGGCTCTGAGGTGGTATGGGACTGTGCCTGGGTCACCGACTGTCCAGAGGTCCCTGATGGGCTAGGTTGGTCATCCTGATCCAGACGTGCAGAGCTGCTGTCATCACTGTGGGCCTCTTCGGGGGGGGACTGAATGTTGCTGGCACCTCCTCTCCGATGACGTTATGTGGGGGTCCTGTGGGGATGTAAATGCAGTGACATTGTTTCTGCCTGTGACATCTTTTGGATGGGTATGTTCCCTTCTATGGTTGTTATTACAAAGGCAGCTTTGGCTTGTGTGAGTTGTGATTTGGTTGGCTAAGAGATTGTCACTAGTGTGCATGCTGTGGTGATGCGTGTCCATGCAGGTCTGTGATGGGGGTCCTTGCATTGGTGTTGCATGCAGGGCTTGGTATTGGGATGGGTGGGTTGTGATGGTGGGGTATATGTGAGGTGGTGGAGTGATTGGGTGAGGGTAGGGGTGGGAGTTTGTGATGGCATGCAGGTGGGGGGAAGTAGTAAAAAGTTGGCTTACCAGATTCAGGTCCTTCTGCTACTCCTGCCAGGCACTCAGGATGCATTATCGCCAAGACTTGCTCCTCCCATGTTGTTAGTTGTTAGGGAGGAGTTGGGGGTCCACCGCCAGTCCTCTGTACAGCTATCTGGTGTTCTTGCTACCACGGAAGCCACCTTCCCCCATAGGTCATTCCACCTCTTCCTGATGTCATCCATTGTTCTGGGGTGCTGTCCCATGGCATTGACCCTGTCCACGACTCTCCGCCATAGCTCCATCTTCCTAGCAATGGACGTCTGCTGCACCTGTGATCCGAATAGCTGTGGCTCTACCCGGATGATTTTCTCCACCATGACCCTTAGCTCCTCCTCTGAGAACCTGGGGTGTCTTTGTGGTGCCATGGGTGTAGTGTGTGTGGTGTGTGTGAGGGTGTGTGGGGTGATGTGTTAGGGTGTGTGTTGTGAGGTGCGTGGATGGTGTATGGGTGATGGTGTCCTGTGGCTCTGGTTCTGTTGGTGCTCGTGGCATGTCTCTCTCTCTGTTGTAAATTATTTGTAGTGGAAAGGGTTGTGGGTAATGTGTGTGTATATTTTATAGTGTTGTGGGTGTGTGAGTGTGGTGTATGTATGTGTGTCAGGTGTGTGTAGTTTGAATTGTCCAATGTGATGTAAGTTTCTTTGACTGTGTATATTTTGAGCGAGGCGGTATGTACCGCCAATGGTTTACCACAGTTAAATGTCAGCCGCAGTGATTTGTGGGTCATAATGCTGTGGGTGGATTTATGTTGGCGTAACGGTGTGGGTTTTGGTACTGCCATTTTATCACTGACCTTTGGTGTGGCGGACTTGTGTGTGTGTATGTAAAGTGGTGATTTCTATGTGTGGGTCATAATACGCGTAGCGGTGTACCACCGCGGTCGCGGTATGTTGGCAGCAGTCAGCATGGCGGTAAGCGGCACTTACCACCAACGTCAAATTAAGGGCCTTAATGTGTTTGAAAAATAGAGAGATTTTAACTATGGACTCACATAATTGACATTTTTCATTTTTGTGATATGGGCATGTTAAGGACCATGTTAAGGACACTGTTTACTGTGGTCTATTTAGTGGGAGCAAGTCCAACACTATATGATAATAATATGGAGGTTACCTCTGCATCATTAAAGTAATTAAGTCGGACATTTGCTGTGGGTGACTGCCTCATGGAGGTAGGCAATTATACTTTGTAACAGAAGCAAGTGAACTTTTAGAAGTGTGTTTAACCACTATAGCTGCCATTCCAAGATGTGCAATGTATTAATAAATGATTGTTCTTATGAAGAGTGGAACAGAGGAAGTGCAGGTCACTTCTATTCAAGTTCCTTCATTCATGTGCCGCAACACCAACTGCTTCCACCTTTTCGAAAACCCCTATGACCTGCAGCAAACACCATCACTACCACCACTGGCTGTAAATAAAGGCAAACTGTTAGACCTAGCATCCTTGGTGTGGTTTCCCCTGTCTTTTCGCCTCTGCTTCCTGTTTTTTTGACTGTGTGCTTATCTTTGTTTTTGCTGGTTTTGGTACTCTGGGCACTTTACCACTGCTGGCCATTGCTAAAGTGCAAGTGCTCTCTGTGTAAACTGTAACTCTAATTGGCTTCTCCACGATTGGCATATTTGATTTACTAGTAGTCCCCAGTAAAGTGCACTAGTGGTGCCCAAGGCCTGTAAATCAAATGCTACCAGTGGGCCTGCAGCACTGATTGTGCCACCCACAGGAGTAGCCATGTAAACATGGCCCAGACTTGCCACTGCAGTGTTTGTGCATGCAGTTTTTAAACTGCCAATTCGACCTGGCAAGTGTACTCACTTGCCAGGCCAAACCCTTCCCTTTTTGTACATGTAAGTAGGCCCTAGGTAGCCCCATGACCAGGGCAGTGTATGTCAAAGGTAGGACATCTACTGATTTGTTTTACATGACAATTAAATACTGCTAAATTCAGTTTTTACTGTTGCAAGACCTATCTCTCTCATAGGTTAACATGAAGACTGCCTTTAAATATCTCTTAAATACAGCTTCCCATTGGAAGAGGTAGAGATGTGGAGTTTGGGGTCTCTGCGCTCAAAATTTAAAAATACATCTTTGGTAAAGATGGTTTTTAGATTGTCAGTTTGAAAATGAATAGAGGGCATTTTCTTGCTTAACCATTCTGTGTCTTCTTGTGGAATCCACGTCTGGGTCAGACTGACAGTCGTGCTGTTGTGAATTCCCTCCAGACAGTGACACAAAGGGAGGTGATGTGTAGTCTCCATATCCTGATGAGTCACCTGGGCTAGAGTAGGGAGGGAGGAGCTGATACTTACGCCCGAAAGGGCTGTGCCTGTTCTCACACAGTGCAGCCTCAAACCCCCTGGTGTGTGTCTGGGGCCAGTCCTGGGCAAGGCAGGATCTTGTGTACAACAAGGACTTTCTGTTTAAGTTTGTCTTCTTCAAAGGTAGAAAGGGGTATAAGTAGTGGACCCAAAACCCCAGATTTTTAGATTAGTTTTGGATTTGGAGGAACCTCTGCCAAGGAGAAGAGCTGAAGAGCTGGAAGAGGTGTACTGCCCCTTTGCCTATGAGTGTGCTTTGCTGGGTTGGCCTGTAGTTGTTGCTTCTGCCTTTGAGGGCACACAGACTGGACATTGCTGTGTTTTCCTGCTTGTGAAGTGTCTCCAAGGATTTGGTCAGAATTTGCCCCCTGTTCTGAAATCTCAGGGCCATCAAAGACTTCCTCTTCCAGCACCTGGACTATCTTGATGAGACTCCTACCCTGCCAAGTGGTGACTAATCCAGTCCCTGGGCCCTTGAAAAGAGAAGCTGGTTGAACCAAGACTGAAATTCACTCACAGAAGCCGTGTGGGAGAAAAAGCGACTAGTGGCTGCTTTGCGGCTGAAAAATTGATGCACCACTAGCATCGCAGCTAGGAAATCGACGCAACACCCGTGTTTGGCTGTCAAAATCGAGCCATCACCCACGCAGTGCGGTTCTTCAACACTATGTACCAGAAGTGCGCCCACATCATCGCTGAGTATTAAAATCATTGTGAATCTTCACAGACCCAAGGTTGCCCGCCTGGAAATCTGGGCATCACTTTTCTGCGGACGAGAAAAATTATGCATTGCCTACCTGACCAGAGGACAAACAACACATGTCCTCACTTGTGAGTAAGAAATCAATGCATCTCTGACTTTTATGACTCTTGCAAACCAGGTACTTTGTGTAAAAACAACACATCCATTGATTTCTATTGATTGAGAATCTTTTTCATTGAAAAAGTCATAATTTTATTTGTGTATGTTGGATTTATGTTGTGTTGGTCTTGTTTGATTTAGAAAAATATTGGCTACTTTTCTAAATTGGCGTTGTGTCCATTTTGTGGTGTTTTCACTGTGTTACTGTGTGTGTTGGTACAAATACGTTACACATTACCTTTGAGATGAGCCTGACTGCTTGTGCCAAGCTACCAACGGGGCGAGCAGGGGTTGGCTTAGAAGCGTAACTCCCTTACCTGATTAGAGTGAGGGTCCCTGCTTGGACAGAGTCCAAACTGACTGCTAAGCGGAGACCCCATTTGTAACACAAACCCTACTGGGTAGCCCCACCACAAAATATTCTCCTGCATTGAGTCTATTAGGAGGCTCATTTCCTCAGTTTGCAAATGTTGTTATGCTGAGGTCCAGATTTACTATACTTTACATTTACTAAGATTTTTGGCAGATACTAAACCATGTAAAGCCACTATGTATGATTTAATAAATACTAAGTGATGCTGTAGGAGGCTGGCCTGGTGTGTAGTGGGTACCTAAGGTACTTACACCTTATACAAGGTCTATGTTTCCCTTATTAGAGAAGTGTAGTCAGTGTCCAGAAGCCCTAGGGGTAGTATGGATGAACAGCCAAGGCCCAACTAGGAGACATGGAAAGCTAATGCAATACCACTGTAGTCACACAGTAATCACACACATGAAAGAAAATACCCAGTGTTACAAAAATAAAGGTACTTTATTTTGGTGACACACATTCCAAAGATACCTTAGAGACTATACTCCCTTAGGAGGTAAGTAATATACACAGACCATACACTAGAATGATGTAATAGCTGTAAAGACAGTTAGAAAATAGTGCAAATAGTGAAAATCACATTAGTTGGAAGTGGACTTGGGGGAGCACAAACCGTACACTAAGAAAGTGGAATGTGAAAATCGGTTTCCCACCTAGGCAAGTGTAATGGTTACAGGGGGGCGCTGGGAGTGTAAGAAAACACCAAAGGTAAGTAATAGAACCCACCCCAGAGCAGAGGAAAGCAGGAGTAAATCACAGTAACATTCCTAGAATACACAAAAACAAGTGATAGAAGATTTTGCAAGAACCAGAAGAGACTGCAAGACACCAACAATGGATTCCTGGACCTGAAGACCTGTGGAAGAAGGGGACCAAGCCCAAGAAGCACTGAAGAGTCCAGGGAGAACAGGAGCCCCTGCTAACCCGGATGATGATGCAAAAGAAAAACCACTGGTGAAGAAGAACTGTCAGTACTGCACACAAGAAGACAGATGCAGGTTCCTGGTTGGTGCAGATGATGTCCCACGCTGGATGGATGATTGCAGTCTGGTTTGTGTTGCTGGATTCTGCCAAAAAGCCTTGGCACACCCAAAGCTTGCGGTTAGTAGAAAATGGCACTGCCCGGGACCATGAGGGACCTGGTGGCATCTACACAGGTGGGGGAGCCTGAGGGGACTCTCAGCAACTTAGAGAATCCTCAGAAGACCAGGCAGCACACACAGGAGGACTCCTTCATTTGAAGGGAGATTCCTTCGTTCTTCTGGTGCAGGCTGAAAACAGGCTGTCCTTGGAGGATGTACGACCTGGAAACAGTTGCAGTTGCTAGCAGGAGCTGAAGATACAATGTTGCAGAAGTCATCTTTACTTCTTTATTTGCAGTTTGTAGAGTTCCTGGTGAGTCCAGATGCAGTTTTGTCAGTAGAAGGTGAAGTAAAAGATGCAGAGGATTCCTGCTGGAGTCTTGCAATCTGAATCTGAGGAAACACCCAGAGGAGAGGCCCTAAATAACCATGAAAGGGGAAAGGGTCAGCTACACAGGTAAGCACCTGTCAGGGGAGGACTCTGACATCATCTGCTGGCACTGGCCACTCAGATGCTACAAGAGTGCCCTGCCAACTTGGAATCCAAGATGGCAAAACCCAGGGACACTCTGGAGGAGCTCTGACCACCACCCCTGGGGTGGTGATGGACAGGGGAGTGGTCACTCCCTTTTCCTTTGTCCAGTTTCATGCCAGAGCCGGGACTGGGGGTCCCTGACCTGGTGTAGACTGGATCATGCAAGCAGGGCACCATCTGTGCCCTTCAAAGCATTTCCAGAGGCTCTGGGAGTCTACCCCTCCCATGCCTGTAACACCGTTTTCCAAAGAGGGAGCATGTAAAACCCCTCTCCCAAAGGAAATGCTTTGTTCTGCATTCCTGGGCTTAAGCTGCTCAAGCACCAGGAGGGCAAAAACCTGTCTGTGAGGTGGCAGCAGCTGGGGCTGCCTGGAAAACCTCAGAAGGCTGTAATGGCAGTACTGGGGTCCTCTAAGGAACACCTAGAGTACATTGAATCATACAACCAATGCTTGCAAAAGCCATGGGATATGATCCCAACATGTTTGATACCAAACATGGCCATATTCGGAGTTACCATTGTGAAGCTGTTCATAGGTAGTGACCTGTGTCCAGTGCATGCGTAAAATGGCGTCCCCACACTCACAAAGTCTGGGAAAATGATCCCCGATGATGTGGGGGCACTTCTGCTGGTGCAGGTCTGCCCACACATACAGGTACTCTGCACCCAGCCTTCAGGGTTTTAAGGCCTGCTATATGCATGACTTATAAGTGACCTGGTGCAGAGTAAATGGCCGTGAAAGGGTGCTTGTACCATTTCACACAGGCTGCAATGGCAGTCCTGTAGAAGCCTTTGTCTGAGCTCCCTAGGGGTGGCAAAAGAAATGCTGCATCCCATAGGTATCCCCGGGAACCCCAATGCCCTGGGTATCGAAGCACCATATAATAGGGACTTATAAGGGGTGATCAGTATGCCAACTTGGGATGTAATACTCGGTTACCAGTATGCAATGACAACATTTAGAGGAGAAGAGCATAAACACTGGGGTGCTGGATAGCAGGATCCAAGTGACACAGTCAAACACACTGACAGGCAGAAATTGAGGGTAACATGCCACAAAGAGGGTACTTTCCTACAAATGCAGGGCTGCCTTGCATTACTTTGTGTCACTTAGACATTACATGGGTGTTTCCATGCAGTCACCATATATACCTACCTGAGATAGTGTAACAATGAGAAATATCTTTATTTCTCCTCACTACTTCTTCTTTCCATGTAGCACACATACAAATATGCCCCAAATGACTGTTTTTGTGCAGGAAGGTATCCTTTCTTATACAAAAACAATCCTGCACATAGCGCAGGGTACCCTTGTACTATGGTTCACGAACCCCTGCATTGGCATACAGTGCATTTCTGCTCTGTCCCCTCCACACAACGTAGTTCAGAAAGTTTCCACGTTGTGCTACATTGTTTAAAACAATTGCAAATCTGCCTCTTAGTTCAGGTAGAGACCACATTACAGGTTGTAACAGTTGTTACAAACCAGTACACCATATTTAGCCAAGTGGGCATTGCAAAACTTTGTGCAAATTTACTCATCTGAAAAATCCAACATACAATTATGTAGGAAGAGCTCTTCAAAAGGATAGCTGCTGCCAAGAAAGTAAAACCTGTTGAACATTCAGAAGGAGGTGGTGGTGAGGAAGAAGAAGTCAATGTCATGTGAAGAAGCCCTGTCACTCATAGTGATTTAAGAAAAGTGGTACTACACCCAGTGCAGTGCCACTTCTTGCATCCCTTAGAGCCCCCCCTAATGACGCCATGTGTGCACCGTATCTAACATATGGGGAACCATGGTGGTAGTTAGGGACCTAGTGTCAGAATGTTTGATGCTAGTTCGGCTTTGCAGGATTAGCATAAAAAATGTTAACGCTAATCCTGCAAAGCCCATTGAGGCCCATTCTAAACAATGATGTGCCTCCTTTTAGCGCCTGCTCTGAGCAGGCGTTAAAAGTGCCCAAAAAATTATGCAAAGAAATCTCTTAGATTTCTTTGTGCCATTCTCTCTCCCCCCCCGCCCCAACGGGGGAACAGACCCTTTGCATACATTATGCCTGGCCTAGGTATAATGTAGAACAGAGGGTTCCAAAGTGGTGCAATGCATTTGGCACTCCAATTGTGGCCTTGTTGATCCACATTAGCATAAGAAAATAGTGCTAATGTGGTGCAAGGAGATACTAGGAGCTCTCAAATCTGCCCCATAGTTTTAATTCAGCACCTGCAGCAACCCCAGCCTTACATAGAAAAAGGGGAATATTCCCCCAAAGCATCCAAGCACCCTAACTGCATGCCATAGGTAATTTGAGGTGGCATCCTCACAAAGAAAACTACTGCCCAACAACCCACTATCAAGTCATTGGTTAGCAAGGAGTTAGCATTCCATCAAACACATTTAAAGAATAAGGAAGTGGGCCAAAATTGTAGTGCTTGTCCACTTCCCTGTTTTGAATTGGTGACAACACTCTGTCCAAGATGGATGCTTTCAAACCAGACCTATTTTTCATCTATTTTCTGGTAGGCACTGAATCATCAGGTGCTGGAATTGGTGAGTGGAGCAATGAAGGATAACACTATTCAGTCCAGCCACATGCCAACTGATCTGTGGACCAGTTGTCAAGCTCTAGACTACATGTGTAACACTCATCCTGGTTTCCTTCATGTGGTTATGCAAAGGCATAACAGGGGTCTTGGCATTGGTGAGTATATGAAGTTTTATCACAAGACACCAACAAGGAGGACTGTAAAGTGAGCCAACACTTTGCATTATTGATCATGACGAGCATTTGCAATGAAGAAGAAGAGGATTTGGCAACAGCTTAATTAGGCCTTGGAGACATTTTAACCCCTTCCCCGCCACGGACGTAATGGTTACGTCCATGGCAGCGCCCGTGTGGCGCCATGGACGTAACCATTACGTCCAGGGACTGGCAGTCGGGGGAAGCGCTAGCGCTTCCCCCGAGGGCCGCCCCCCAACACCCCCAGGCCAGGGCTGAAAGGGGAATCCCTTCCCCTTTCACGCCCCCCCCCCCCACCCCCCCCCCAATGACGTCAGCGCGCGATCGCGCGCTGATTTCATGGAAAGGGGGAATGACGCGCTGGAAGCCATTTGCTTCCAGCGCGTCAAGGGAGAAGGTGAGTATTTCACCTTCCTGCGGGGTGGGGGTGCTCTCAGAGAGGCATCGAGGGAAAGGAAAGGGTTTTCCTTTCCCTCGATGTCTCTTTGAGCATTCCTGCTGCCCGATCGCGATGCGATCGGGCAGCAGGAATGCCCACTAGACACCAGGGATTTCTGTATGTGTGTGTGTGTGTGAATATTAGTGTAGGGGAGCGACCCCTTGGGCAAGGGTCGCTCCCCTTTGGGGGCACATGCATTTTACGTCGTTTCTGCCCCCCCTGGGGGCAGATTGGCCCTATTTTTAGGCCGATCTGCCCCCAAGGGGGGCAGAAAGCCACTAGACACCAGGGATTTTATTGTTGCTGTGTATTTTTTGTGTTGGGGGGCGGCCCCTTGGGCAAGGGTCGCTCCCCTTTGGGGGCACATGTATTTTACGTCGTTTCTGCCCCCCCTGGGGGCAGATTGGCCCTATTTTTAGGCCGATCTGCCCCCAAGGGGGGCAGAAAGCCACTAGACACCAGGGATTTTATTGTTGATTTGTATTTTTTGTGTTGGGGGGCGGCCCCTTGGGCAAGGGTCGCTCCCCTTTGGGGGCAAATGTATTTTATGTCGTTTCTGCCCCCCCTGGGGGCAGATTGGCCCTATTTTTAGGCCGATCTGCCCCCAAGGGGGGCAGAAAGCCACTAGACACCAGGGATTTTATTGTTGATGTGTATTTTTTGTGTTGGGGGGCGGATCCTTGGGCAAGGGTCGCCCCCAGGGGCCCTCATGTATTTTTGGGCAGTTCTGCCCCCCTTGGGGGCAGAGAGGCCTATTTTTTTTAGGCCTTTCTGCCCCCAAGGGGGGCAGAATCCCAATAGCGCCAGAAATAGTATGTATGTATGTGTGCTTTGTGTTGGGGGGTGGCCCCTTGGGCAAGGGTCGCTCCCCCCAGGGGCGCAATGTATTTATTGTCGTTTTTGCCCCCCTTGGGGGCAGATTGGCCCTATTTTTAGGCCGATCTGCCCCCAAGGGGGGCAGAAAGCCACTAGACACCAGGGATTTTATTGTTGATTTTTATTTTTTGTGTTGGGGGGTGGCCCCTTGGGCAAGGGTCGCCCCCAGGGGCCCACATGTATTTTTGGGCAGTTCTGCCCCCCTAGGGGGCAGATATGCCTATTTTTTAGGCCTTTCTGTCCCCAAGGGGGGCAGAATCCCCATAGCGCCAGGGATACTATGTATGTGTGTGTGTGCTTTGTGTGGGGGTGTGGCACCTTGGGCAAGGGTCGCCCCCCCCCAAAGGGTGCAATGTAATCTGGGCGATTTCTGCCCCCTCCCCTTGGGGGTAGATTGGCCTATTTTTTTTTAGGCCCATCTTCCCCCAAGCAGAGAAGACTAGACACGGGAAAATGAAAAAATGGTTAGTGGCGGAGTGTTTGTCAACTGGCGAAGTATTTACTTTTATGATAATAACAGTTTTTCTCCTTTTTGTTTTAGTTCAAAGCTTTTGCTGACTTTGCTGTGGCTTGTTGCAGTTTTGGCAGTAGTTGTCCTGCGGTTTGCGTAGTTGCATGTTTTAGGTAAGTAAATAAATTTACTCCAAGTGAGTATTGTTGCAATGCATGAATGACATGTTTGTAGGTGGTGTACTGAATGCAGGATTGTGTGTGAAATTGTCCTTAGAGTTATGCACAATGATTATTGTGTTGTCTTATGTCTAATTTGCTTTTTTTTTTCTCTTTTTAGTGGGATATCGTTGGTGATTGCTGTGGCTGTGCAGAGTAGTTGCTGGTGAGTCAAGCTTTTTCAGGCAAGTGAGCAGTATAGTTTTTGAGTTTATAATTCTTAGTGATAAACCTATACTTTGTTACTTATCTTACACAGTGCTGGTTGTTGGTGGTGTATTTGTCCAGTTAATTTTAGTAGGAAGGATCATGGCCAGCCGTAGGATGACCGCTCAGCAGGTTGTTAGTGTGCTTTTTGAGTCATCTTCTGACCATGAATATGAGACTGACTCTGCATCTGAGGCAGAGGAGGAAGTGCAGGATTCTGGAAGTGAATTTTCTGTCAGAGATGAATCATCTGATGATGAAGCCACTCTCAGTGCTGATGAAGGGCCTGTTTTAGAGGAGGACAGTGATGTGCCAATGGTGCAGGAGCCAGCGGCTGAAAGGCTTCCCATTGGAAGACCTGACGCATGGGTTGCACCAAACATGGAGCAGCCACAGTTGCCTGCGTTTACTGGTTTTCCAGGGTGTCGAGTTAATACGGAAAACTTTTTGCCCGTCAACTTTTTTGAGTTGTTTATGGACGATATATTTTTGGAAGAGATTGTTGAGCAGACTAATTTGTATGCAGAGCAGTTTTTGAGGGACAACGCTGCCAGACTTAGGCCACACTCTAGAGCTAGCCGGTGGATTCCCACAAATCTGGAAGAGTTGAAAAAGTTCTTGGGTTTAACTTTTTTGATGGGGCTGATAAGGAAGCCGTCGCTGTCTTCATATTGGTCTACTAGTCCCTTGATGGCAACTGCTATATTTCCTGCCATCATGAGTCGTAACCGGTATGAGCTTCTTCTTCGGATGTTGCATTTTGTAGATAATGCTTTAGCCTTGCCACGAGATCATCCTGATTCTGACCGTCTTTTTAAGATTAGACCTGTCCTTGATCATTTGGTAGATCGGTTTTCAGAGATCTATGTTCCAGGGAAAGAAATATCTGTAGATGAGTCTTTGGTCCTGTTCAAGGGTCGTTTGGTTTTTAGGCAGTACATTCCTAGCAAGAGGGCACGGTATGGAATTAAATTGTATATGCTGTCAGAAAGTAGTACAGGATATGTTTATAATTTCCGGGTCTACACTGGTAGGGATTCCAATATTGACCCCCCTGGTTGTCCTCCCACTTTTGGAGTTAGTGAGAAAATTGTGTGGGAACTTGGTAGACGACTGTTTAACAAAGGTCACCATTTATATGTAGATAACTTCTACACTGGAGTTCGGTTGTTCAAGGAGTTGTTCAGAGTGGACACTGTTGCTTGTGGCACAATCCGCTCTAATCGGAAAGGCTATCCAAAAGAGCTTGTCTGTAAAAAACTTGAGAAGGGACAGTGCAGTGCTTTGCGGAATGATGAGCTGCTAGCTCTGAAATTTGTAGACAAGAGGGATGTATACATGCTAAGCACCATCCATGATGAGAGTACTTCACCTGTGGCTGTTTGGGGTCAGGTTGCCGAAGTGCGCAAACCTGTGTGCATCTTAGACTATAATAAGCACATGGGTGGTGTTGATAGAGTAGATCAGAGGTTAGAACCTTACACTGCTGCTCGTAAGTCTTATGTGTGGTATAAGAAATTAGCGCTTCACTTGTTCCACTTGGCAACTTTTAATGCTTTTGTTGTGTTTAAGGATAGTTCTCCAGAGTCAAGGATGACATTTGTGAAATTTCAGGAGTCTATCATAGCTAGCCTTGTTGTGCTGGAACAGGCAAGAGTTCCTAGAGAAGCAGTGGTGGAGGATGTGGCTAGATTGAAAGATCGTCACTTTGCTGAGCACATTCCTCCCACGGCCAAAAAAAACTTTCCTGCTAAGAGATGTAGAGTCTGTGCTCGAAGAGGTATCAGGAAGGAGACTAGGATGTACTGCCCTGATTGTCCTTCAAAGCCTGGGCTGTGTGTGGGTGGCTGTTTCAGGAGCTACCACACACAGAAGAATTATTGGGAAATTCCGTGAGCGTAAACTGGTGTTTTATATTTTTATATGTTCGGTTTCACGGTTGGCATTAGTCATGTATTCAGTTAGAGCTTTTGTGTTTGTAGTTTTGTACTAATAGTGGTTTCTTTGTTGTTTAAAAACAAAAAAAAGGGGATGGCATGTGTAGAGTGGCGCTTGGCTGGCGGCGTGGGTGTGGTGGCGCTTGGCTGGCGGTGTGTGTGGGGTGGCGCTTGGCTGGCGGTGTGTGTGGGGTGGCGCTTGGCTGGCGGTGTGTGTGGGGTGGCGCTTGGCTGGCGGTGTGTGTGGGGTGGCGCTGGACTGGCGGTGTGTGTGGGGTGGCGCTTGGCTGGTGGTGTGGGTGGGGTGGCGCTTGGCTGGCAGTGCCGGCCAAATGCAAGTCCACACACTCATCAGCTGGTGTGATTGCTGTATCAGGCATGTGGGCGTATGAAAGTGATGGGCCCTTGACTGGCGCTGTCTGTGGATGCGAGTCTTGTAATGTGCTGGGCCCGTGGCTGGCGGCGTGAATGGTCTAGTGCATGTCATGTATGAAAGGTGTGTGAATGGACTGTAAAGCGGTTGGTGCCTTGTCGTGGCTTTACAGCTCACGAGCTGTGAGTCATTGGTTCAGTTTTTTGGCCTTTCAGTTATTACCAGTGCATTTCACTTTTGTGAAATCTCTTGTTAATAAAATTTGATCTACTGAACCATCACTCACCCTCGTGCCAAATCCAACCAGTATGTGTGGTACAAATGACAAAACCTGCTCCGCTGTAATCAGGCGTCGCAGCACACTTGAGACACGCTAGGTGCCTCAGGTGGGACCCCGATGATGAAGCATGCCACCAACTTGGTTGGTGGGTGAGGGGTCTTCTTCACATAACCTAAGTGTGTTTCTTTTCACAATTTTAGTGTTTGGCACATCACGGACGTATGTGCACACATCAAAGTGATATATTCCAAAAATACCTGTGTTTGGGGGGGAGGGCCCACCTATGTTTTTGGTCCTGGGTGCGGCCGTCATGTAGGGAAACCTACAAAACCCAGAAACTTTTTAAAACTAGGCACCCCAAGGAGTCTAGGGAGGTGTGGCTTGTGTGGCTCCCCCAACATTTTCTTACCCAGACTCCTCTGTAAACCTCACAATTTGCATAAAAAAGCATATTTTCCTGATTTTTCTTAGTAGGATCACCGCTCCAGCACAAAATTCCTACTCCCCAGTTTTCCCCTCAGTCTCCCAAGTAAAATGACACCTCACTTTTGTGGGTCCCCAAAGCAGAGTCCGTCTAAAGATGTATAAAAGAATATGCCCTTATAAACTTGCTGTGCTATCCCTTCTATCCCTTCAGGTTTTGGGCCTTATTATGTTGCAGGCACCTGGGCCACCCACACAAGTGAGGTATCTTTTTTATCGGGAGACTTGGGGGAACGCTGGGTGGAAGGAAATTTGTGGCTCCTATCAGATTCCAGAACTTTCTGCCACAGAAATGTGAGGAACATGTGTTTTTTTAGCCAAATTTTGAGGTTTGCAAAGGATTCTGGGTAACAGAACCTGGTCCGAGCCCCGCAAGTCACCCCTCCTTGGATTCCCCTAGGTCTCTAGTTTTCAGAAATGCACTGGTTTGGTAGGTTTCCCTAGGCGCCGGGTGAGCTACAGGCCAAAATCCGCAGGTAGGCACTGTTTTCTCCCAAAATTGTGGATGTGTCCACGTTGCGCTTTGGGGTGTTTCCTGTCGCAGGCGCTAGGCCTACCCACGCAAGTGAGGTATCATTTTTATCGGGAGACTTGGGGGAACGCTGGGTGGAAGGAAATTTGTAGCTCCTCTCAGATTCCAGAACTTTCTGCCACAGAAATATGAGGAACATGTGTTTTTTTAGCCAAATTTTGAGGTTTGCAAAGGATTCTGGGTAACAGAACCTGGTCCGAGCCCCGCAAGTCACCCCTCCTTGGATCCCCCTAGGTCTCTAGTTTTCAGAAATGCACAGGTTTGGTAGGTTTCCCTAGGTGGCGGCTGAGCTAGAGGCCAAAATCTACAGGTAGTCACTTTGCTAAAAACAGCTCTGTTTTCTGTGATATGTCCACGTTGTGTTTTGGGGCATATCCTGTCGCGGGAGCTAGGCCTACCCACACAAGTGAGGTATCATTTTTATCGGGAGACGTGGGGGAACACTGGGTGGAAGGAAATTTGTGGCTCCTCTCAGATTCCAGAACTTTCTGCCACAGAAATATGAGGAACATGTGTTTTTTTAGCCAAATTTTGAGGTTTGCAAAGGATTCTGGGTAACAGAACCTGGTCCGAGCCCCGCAAGTCACCCCTCCTTGGATCTCCCTAGGTCTCTAGTTTTCAGAAATGCACAGGTTTGGTAGGTTTCCCTAGGTGGCGGCTGAGCTAGAGGCCAAAATCTACAGGTAGTCACTTTGCTAAAAACAGCTCTGTTTTCTGTGATATGTCCACGTTGTGTTTTGGGGCATATCCTGTCGCGGGCGCTAGGCCTACCCACACAAGTGAGGTATCATTTTTATCGGGAGACGTGGGGGAACGCTGGGTGGAAGGAAATTTGTAGCTCCTCTCAGATTCCAGAACTTTCTGCCACAGAAATGTGAGGAACATGTGTTATTTTAGCCAAATTTTGAGGTTTGCAAAGGATTCTGGGTAACAGAACCTGGTCCGAGCCCCGCAAGTCACCCCTCCTTGGATTCCCCTAGGTCTCTAGTTTTCAGAAATGCACAGGTTTGGTAGGTTTCCCTAGGTGGCGGCTGAGCTAGAGGCCAAAATCTACAGGTAGTCACTTTGCTAAAAACAGCTCTGTTTTCTGTGATATGTCCACGTTGTGTTTTGGGGCATATCCTGTCGCGGGAGCTAGGCCTACCCACACAAGTGAGGTATCATTTGTATCGGGAGACGTGGGGGAACACTGGGTGGAAGGAAATTTGTGGCTCCTC
The DNA here is from genome assembly GCF_031143425.1 of Pleurodeles waltl. Classification (NCBI taxonomy): domain Eukaryota; kingdom Metazoa; phylum Chordata; class Amphibia; order Caudata; family Salamandridae; genus Pleurodeles; species Pleurodeles waltl. The sequence continues at coordinate 369,250,300 of NC_090449.1, forward strand.
TCAGATTCCAGAACTTTCTGCCACAGAAATGTGAGGAACATGTGTTTTTTTAGCCAAATTTTGAGGTTTGCAAAGGATTCTGGGTAACAGAACCTGGTCCGAGCCCCGCAAGTCACCCCTCCTTGGATCTCCCTAGGTCTCTAGTTTTCAGAAATGCACAGGTTTGGTAGGTTTCCCTAGGTGGCGGCTGAGCTAGAGGCCAAAATCTACAGGTAGTCACTTTGCTAAAAACAGCTCTGTTTTCTGTGATATGTCCACGTTGTGTTTTGGGGCATATCCTGTCGCGGGCGCTAGGCCTACCCACACAAGTGAGGTATCATTTTTATCGGGAGACGTGGGGGAACGCTGGGTGGAAGGAAATTTGTAGCTCCTCTCAGATTCCAGAACTTTCTGCCACAGAAATGTGAGGAACATGTGTTATTTTAGCCAAATTTTGAGGTTTGCAAAGGATTCTGGGTAACAGAACCTGGTCCGAGCCCCGCAAGTCACCCCTCCTTGGATTCCCCTAGGTCTCTAGTTTTCAGAAATGCACAGGTTTGGTAGGTTTCCCTTGGTGGCGGCTGAGCTAGAGGCCAAAATCTACAGGTAGTCACTATGCTAAAAACAGCTCTGTTTTCTGTGATGTGTCCAGGTTGTGTTTTGGGGCATATCCTGTCGCGGGCGCTAGGCCTACCCACACAAGTGAGGTATCATTTTTATCGGGAGACGTGGGGGAATGCTGGGTGGAAGGAAATTTGTCGCTCCTCTCAGATTCCAGAACTTTCTGCCACAGAAATGTGAGGAACATGTGTTTTTTTATCCAAATTTTGAGGTTTGCAAAGGATTCTGGGTAACAGAACCTGGTCCGAGCCACACAAGTCACCCCTCCTTGGATTCCCCTAGGTCTCTAGTTTTCAGAAATGCACAGGTTTGGTAGGTTTCCCTAGGTGCCGGCTGAGCTAGAGGCCAAAATCTACAGGTAGTCACTTTGCTAAAAACAGCTCTGTTTTCTGTGATGTGTCCACGTTGTGTTTTGGGGCATATCCTGTCGCGGGCGCTAGGCCTACCCAAACAAGTGAGGTATCATTTTTATCGGGAGACTTGGGGGAACATAGAATAGCAAAACAAGTGTTATTGCCCCTTGTCTTTCTCTACATTTATTCCTTCCAAATATAGGGGTGTGTGTAAAAAAGACATCTATTTGAGAAATTCCATGTAATTCACGTGCTACTATGGTCACCCCGGAATTCAGAGATGTGCAAATAACCACTGCTCCTCAACACCTTATCTTGTGCCCTTTTTGGAAATGCAAAGGTTTTCTTGATAGCTATTTTTTACTCCTTATATTTCAGCAAATGAATTACTGTATACCCGGTATAGAATGAAAACGCACTGCAGGGTGCAGCTCATTTATTGGCTCTGGGTTCCTCGGGTTCTTGATGAACCTACAAACCCTATATATCCCCGCAACCAGAGGAGTCCAGCAGACGTAACGGTATATTGCTTTCGATAATCTGACATTGCAGGGAAAAGTTACAGAGTAAAAAGTAGAGAAAAATTGATGTTTTTTTCACCTCAATTTCAATATTTTTCTTTTTCAGCTGTTATTTTCTGTAGGAAACCCTTGTAGGATCTACACAAATGACCCCTTGCTGAATTCAGAATTTTGTCTACTTTTCAGAAATGTTTAGGTTTCTGGGATCCAGCATTGGTTTCATGACCATTCCGGTCACTGACTGGAAGGAGGCTGAAAGCACAAAAAATTGCACAAATGGGGTATGGCCCAGTAAAATGCCAAAATTGTGTTGAAAAATTGGGTTTTCGGATTCAAGTCTGCCTGTTCCTGAAAGCTGGGAAGCTGCTGAGTTTAGCACCGCAAACCCTTTGTTGATGCCATTTTCAGGGGAAAAACCACAAGCCTTCTTCTGCAGCCCCTTTTTCCAATTTTTTTGAAAAAAACGAAATTTTCACTGTATTTTGGCCAATTTCTTGGCCTCCTTCAGGGGAACCCACAAAGTCTGGGTACCTTTAGAATCGCTAGGATGTTGGAAAAAAAGGACGCAAATTTGGCTTGGTTAGCTTATGTGGACAAAAAGTTATGAGGGCCTAAGCGCGAACTGCCCCAAATAGGCAAAAAAAGGCCTGGCACAGGAGGGGGAAAAGGCCTGGCAGCGAAGTGGTTAATCATGCCGGAGTAATCTAAGTAATTTCAGTAATTATTCTTTACTCTTGTGATGCAAATTTACCAAAATTACACAATTACACCAGCTTGAGTAATTAACAGTAATTTGTGGCAAAGATTTTACCAGTTGAGCACAGGAATAATGAACCAAGGGCAACATGTACGAAATTCAGGTTTTGCGTCTCGCAATGACACTGTTTTCAATTCCCAATGGGGTTGCAAATGACCTACCTCATGAATATTCATGAGGTAGGTCGCAATTTGCGACCCCATTAGGTATGGCTGCCCTCACAAGGATGGTGGCCTGCTGGAGACAGCAGACCACCATGTATGTGACTGCTTTTAAATAAAGTATTTTTTTTTAAATGCAGCTGGTTTTCCTCAAAGGAAAACAAGATTTATTTCAAAATCCAAAAATGAAAAGTTTTATTTTTATTTTTTCAGAACAGGCAGTGGTCTGTATGACCACTGCCTGCTCTGAAAAAAATATTTTCGATGCCATTTACAAAGAGGAAGGGGTCCATGGTGATCACTTCCCGTTTGCGAATGGTTTAACACCAGTTTGAAACTGGCGCTAACTGCGATGGTTTTGCGACCGCATTTGCGTTCACAAAACAGTCATACATGGGACTGCGACTCACAATTAGGAAGGGAACACCCCTTCTTAACTGTGACTCGCAAACCCTTTTTTCGATTAGGTAAATAGATTACTGAATCGCAAAAATGGGTCTGTTTCCAAATAGCATTTTCCACGTCGCAAACGGCCCTATTCGCCATTTGCGACTTGGGAAATGATTAATCCATCTGGCCCTTAGAGAGAGTCAGAGGCTAATAGTGTTTGCTGTTCCTGTCCTACAGAATTCAGGGCTATTTCTTTAGCAAAAAATGCATCCTCTGGCACATTTTGAAAACAAGGGAGCGTTTTTGCAGTCAGAAAATAAGAAAATAGCACAAAATACTGGATTTCACTAGACAGATAAACAACCAAGGAAGACGCAACCATTGCGACCAGGTGACTAAATGATGATCGGTAACAAAGAATGAAAACGAATTCAACCTTAAGTTCAACCATAAACTTTGTTGTGAGTGTTGTATAAGTCTGCAATGGGCACTTCCCAGCCATTTTCTGATAAACAAGATGCCTGCCTCCTATTCTTAGCCTTGCAGCCCCAAGCTAAGCTTTGAGTGAAGATGCAAAGGACTGCATAGCTTAATAACGTCACTTGCGTGGGAAAAAGAGACACATAGGTAGATGAACTTGCACTTGGGACAAGTAACTTACATTGAAAAATGACAAATAATGATTCATGTGATGCATGTAACAGTCTTAGCCTAGATAAACATGGTATTTCATGCGTGGGTGTTCATTAATTTAGAATGAACGCTAGGAGTGTTACTTGATTAGCATTTGGTAATTGTACTCTAGCATCTCTTGATTCTTCTGAAACTTTATATTTTTCTAATATACCTGATATTAATTATTTTTTTTATTTATAGCTAGAGTGTGACTATCACCAAACCGATTTCCTAGTACTAGCGTACATAGAAAACTGACTTGTTGAGAGAGATGCACATCCACAGTATGCAGCCATGGCTAGGTTACTTCAGGAAGTGCCAAGTCTTCAAGGCCTTTCTGTATTGTAGTAGCTCCGTTGATGCTCTTAGTGAGTGAGGTAGCTCATTCAATATCTGAGCTGCCTTGACTGAGAAGGTCTGACCCCTTTGTTGTGACTTCTGGTAGGTATGGGTGGAGACAAGGTTTCCATACTAGAGCGGAGGTGTCTTACCGGAATGTATCTTTTAAATCTGTGTTGCAATAGCACCGGGGAAGTGTCAAGGTGATCCTGCCTGTTGAACAGCATAGAAACTCATGTTTGTTCTTGTTCAGTTTCAATGAGTTAATATTGATCAACTGACAGATTTCTATCATGGCTCTTTGAAAGGCCGTGAGCGTCTCATCCTGATTGCTAGTAAGGGTCAGTATCAGTTGTGCATCGTCCACATAATTTACCAACTTCAAGCCATGTCCCTTTATGTGTGTTATAAGGGGCTTCCTATAGACTTCGAGCAGCACAGGGATGAGTGCCAATCCTTGCCGAACTCCCAAACACAGTTGCTTATATTCAGATCTGAATGGCAGTGGAGCAATGGCCTGACTCTTATCCTCCAAATATGATTCTATTTCAGCATTAAGCCCCTTACTTCAATTGCGGGTAATCTTTCCAGGAGGATTGAATTGCTGACTGTGTTGAAGGCAGCTGACAAGCCAAGCATAATCAAGACTTGACTGACCTATGTCCACCCTCATCCGCAGCTCATCCAATGCAATAACTAAGGCCGAATTGGTGCCGTGTCCCAGTTGGAACCCAAACTGTTCATCCTCCAGGGGGGGTGGGTCTCTAGGAAGTGAGATAACCTTCCACTCACATATCGCTCTAAATGTTTCACAACGGAAAAGAAGGAGCAACATGGTTCTCTAATTACTGAGGATCAATGGATCCGCTGAAGGCTTCTTTAAAAGTGGGGCAAATATTGCTGTCTTCTAGACAGATGGTACAATCCCTGATTCCAAGGACTGATTGCACAGTTGTAGAGTTGGAGAAGCCAACTAATTTTACAGCTCTTTCTTTACCCTAGGATGAAGGGGATCTAGTGGTGATCCAAAGGTGGTAGAGATCTTTCAATAAATCAAAAATGCTCCATTGAGATAGGTTTAAAAACATCAAATCTGTTAGCCTTGCCTTCCTACAGGAGGTGTACTAATATCTTCCAAAATCTTGCTAATCTTTTTATTGAAGAAATCTGACAGATTATCACACAACTCCTGTGAAGGAGTGGCTATCTTTTTGATGCAGTCGGGGTTTGCTAATTCCCAAATGATCTTGAAAGCCTTTTTTGTGCCATTTGAGACTGTCAGAATTTTGTTAGTGAAATATTCTACTTTAGTTTTACTGACCTCTCTGTTGTAATTGTCTAAGGAGGTCTTTAAACAAATCTTGCCGACTTCAAGGTAATTTCTCCTCCATTTCCTTTCCAGCTTCTTACATGCTAATTTAAGCTTTTTAAGGACTCATTATGCAGGGCGCACAGAGTCTGTGCTGAGGTTTGGAGCTAGTGACTGGCATTATTTTAGCCAAGGTTTCGAGAATCCCCTTTTCATACATAGAGCAGGTAAACACTATAGAGTTATCAGGGTTGAGGGTGGTGGGGGAGTGATAAAGGAGCTAGACTAGACTCAAAATCTTTTTATTTTATTTTTAAACATATCTGTCTCTTTTTGGAAGAAGTACAATCTGCAAGTCTTGACAGCAACATGCAGAACAAGGAGTAATCTGTAGCTACCTCTATAGGAAATAATAGGACTCAAAGATGTATCTGTCATGAATGTGCATGGCATATCTCCAAAGTATCCAGAAGAGCCCACGATTCACCCCTCTTTGGTAGAGAACTCTTCTGAGGCACAAAAGAGATGCAAGCAAAATCTCGTGATTTGGAGCCAGTGGCCATTTTGAATTCCATCAGTATTTAAATCCTGCCTTGCCCGTGTTCAAACTGCTTGCGTTTGATTTTCCTGAGCACAGAATTTGTGTTCCAGTCCCTCTTAAACTTTGTGGAAATCTAGAAAACTCAAGTGACGCCATGTTCAAATCAGGCACCTTTTTATCCCTATGACACCACCTTCTCAAAATGAACATGCCAATGGGAATAAAGGAAAAAACGTTATTGAACCTGATTTTTTTATAGCGTGCATCAAAACAAAATAAATGCATGGCAATTTTAAAACAGATCTTGATAAAGACATTGCATTCTGAAAACAGATCTTGTTAAGGAATTGCATTTTGAAAATACATCATCAAAAAGACATAGAGACTCATTACGAGATTGGGGGTGCATAAACACCAATGGCAGTGTCGGCAGTCAGACTGCCGTCGGGTTGGCAGTCGGACTGTTGTATTACGAGTCATGTGGGCCTATGTAGCAAAGGCCACCATGGTCCCGCTGGCACCACCAGTCAGCACAGACTGCCACGGTCACAAGATAGCACAAGCAAGCTGGCGGAGGCAGGGTTTCTGCCGGACACATTATGAGTTTGCACACCACCAATGTGACTATGGTGGTCCAACCACCACAACTTAGCAGGTGGAAATGGAGACTTTAAAGGGAGACACTCACCTGCAGGCAGCTCTACATTTCCGGTGCCACCATGAAGCCCATCACATATGTCCTGCCGCTTCTGCTGATCATCGAAGGTGAACAAAATCCATGTTGCAGTGGATGCAACCAACCTAAGAACACACACCTACCTGTGTCATTACTCTCAACAACAGATCATCACATCATCAGCTGCATGATATGGGGGTCACGCTACGGATACCAAGTACACACATCATTGTGTCCTGTGTCAGAATCATACACAAAAAAGGACACATTCCAAGTCACTAAATGCTCTCTTTGGGGAGGTCACTCACACTGCACTACAACACTACACAAAAGCACACATCTGCTCATCTCAGACACATGGACAGTGGAGTGTATACAACATTGTGTCACACAACAGCATCACATCTACAAATACATCTCACACACTCACATTGCACACATGCCATGGGCTGTTGTCACATTCAACACACATATCTATGGATGTGGCATGGAAAACACTCCCATGAACCAGCCCTGGTATGGATCCACACATAACCCAGGTTGCAACACAATGAAAGGGCAATCTGATGCACAATAGGCAGAGAGACAAATATAGAAAGCTCACTATACAAACAATACCTATACAATAGGGATGGGGGCATCAAGAGCACTCTGGGGAAGAGGCTGCAATGGGACACATATCACTTTGCACATGCCCCTTAAACAACATTTGCACAGGGACTTGCCCTTCAGGTATCTCTTGGACAAATAATACTAGACCCAAGTGACATGCCAATTTGCACAATGTGGAAGTGTAAGTCAACAAAGCAAATACAACTATAACTGCATGGGACATACACCTACATAAAGAAGCTGCAAGGTACACACAGCTAAATGGACACATGCACAGTCAAATGCAAACCAAGATAGCACAATTGAACACTCTCCATTTCTGCACAAACAAAACTCAAGATGCTACACGTTAGATTAATCCATAACCCATATCAGGGGGACAAATCTAACACCATACATGCTCAGATTAGACAATACAAGATGAAATAATTACCATACCAAACATAATATATTGCAATGACACCACAATTGCATTAACATCCACATATCTATACAGTCGTCAACATCTACCTTTGTCTTGGGGGACATCAGCACTGCCACAAAGTCAGATACTGCAAACAACAGCAAATGGATCAGCATGCAGGCTGAAACACACACAACTGTAGGCAGACAACACAAGGTACTCAGGAAAAACATAAAAGTAGAAAAGGAATTGCAGGGCAAATGTGTTCCCAAAAAACAACTGTTTGAGTATATTTTGAATTGAAAAAGCAAAGGTCATTGGCCGATTCATATGAAATTGTCCATGCACATCATTGCGCTCTCACTTGACTCCTAACTTCCAGGGAACCACCACAGGAATGGACATCAAGTGGCTAGGCAGGCACCTCAGGGATAATTCTTGGTGGGAGTGGGCTGTCGGATTTGGGATGGGTGGGTTTAAGTTTGGGTTTGGGAGGGGTGGACTGCTTCTTAGGAGGGGTGGGCTTTTTTGGGGGTCAGGTGTGACAGGAGGACTTGAAGGTGGAAGGGATAGGTTGGGAGGTAGGTGGGGGCCTCTTGTGATTGGGATGGGGTGGAGGTAACAGGGGAAAGGGCAAGGTCAAACACAAAAATGTTCTTATGAAGAAGGGGAGGGTCACAAGAAGGGATGGGGATCTGGAGGTCAAGGGACTGGTTATCTGCTGTGTCAGTGTGGATGTCTTGGGTGTGTGCATATGTGAGGTATGCTTATGTGTGGGAGGTGTCTGTTCTGTGTGTAAGTGTGGGCATTTGTGTGTCTTATTGGGCTTAGACGTAGAGGTGCTTCGTGATGTGGGAGTGGTGGATGTGTGCATGTCTGTTGGGATGGTGCCTGCATGTACGCTTGTAGTGGTGGATGTCTGTCTGTTGCAGTGGTATCTGCAGGTATGGTGAATGTAGTGGATGTCTACTTGTCTGGTAGGGTGGTGTCTGCATGTCTGATGGATGTGTCACTGACTGTTGTGGTGGTGCCTCTGGGTATGCTTGATGTGATGTGTGGTCTAGTAGTGATGGTGGGTGAAAGTGGTGGCTGATGTGTGTGTAGGTGTCTCTGAAGTGCTTGTGTTTTGTGGTGTTTGTGTTTAAGTGTGCTGCTCTTGTGTGTTGAGGTGGGTGCATGCAGATTGGTTTGTGTGCTTGGGATAGGTAGGAGAAGTGGGGTTTGGATTAGGAAGAGGGAGGTGGAAGGGGGACAAAAGGTGAGGGGTGACTGGCTGTTATCAGTATGGTGGCCAGAGCCTTAAAAGATCTCTGTGACCATGTCACCTTCAATGGTTTGCCTCATGGAGCAAACATCACTTACTTGTTGCCATACAATAGTAAGCCAATGACAAATCCTTTCCCACAGATCCCACACATGGTCATGCACACATCTATGTGTCACATGCACAATTGCACAACATTAAGAACTGATGCTCCCAGATTATGCCATGTTGCTGACAACAGTACAATAGCCTGGGGAAGGTGACATGGAAATACACGTCAAACTGGAAACCATTCTACAATGGACACTTCACCAAGTGATATTTGTCCCACTAGAGTCATGAATGTAGAACTAATGTTGCTCAGATGTGCCCCACATTTGGCATTAAAATGTATACTGTAGACAAATTGTGCAAAATGTCAGGGAGCTATGTCTCTAAGCTCCGTAACACAATGAATCAGCAAGTCCCAGGAAAATCACCACTAATGTCTGACACCCCTTACAATGAAATATTATGAGTGCATTGGTAGATGCCATTAGTCCCTTGGATGTTGGTTTGGCCCAGAGATATGCAAGTACTTGTTGAAGGCCCTCAACATGTTGCCCATTTGGGAGCTACATCATTGTCTCCATTTTGTTCATTCCAACCCAGATGTCTGTGGATGAATGCTTGTACCCAAACACATGTTTCCATCATAATTGCAAGTTACTCAGTGATGCATGCCAACATGATTCAACATCAACGGCATTGAAATGCACATTGTGGGTAAAAAGCCATAGGTGTACCCTCATGTCCCTCATTGCTACTGCAGTTGTACATGCAAAATGACATGCTGTGACAGGTGAGGGTGTGTGTCAGCCAATAATCAATGGTGACACCCTGCTGTTTGTGGCACAACATGAAATGTACCCCCATTGTAAATGTCCAATTCCACACACAAGTTGGCATGCACATGTATGTGAGGGAATACAGAAATTGTACCCTCAACATAGGTAGACCATGCGTGAAACACCAGTCTACAAATGTTTTTCTAAAGAGAAAGGGACACATGCTAACATGTAGGCACAAGGAATGTTGTCAACAGTGATGGCACATGAATCATGTCTATGGACATTCCCCACTTACGAAGGAAAAATACTAATCTATAGTTGCTCCCCAAAAAGAAGGTATGCTCTGTCACATGTATGATGGCCATCTTCACATTACAGACAGTAGTGAGGCACCAGCACCCATCATACACTGAAGACAAGAAGCCACCGGTGGCAGAGGCCAATATACTAATTTTACCAGGCACATGGCTGAGAACAGTGATACATCACTATATTTCTTTTGGCCTTTAATACTGAGGAGTAGTGGTCTGTTGCATAGAATTCACACCCACTGCAACAATAAACAGTACTTGATTAATTACTGTACACAGCCATATGTTGTTCCTAGAGAGAAAATTGTTTGTAAACTGTCACACTTGTATAGCACACTACTCACCCATTAGGGTCTCAAGGTGCTCTACGCATACCGCTGTGGAACCCCTCCTGGCTTTTCCCTGTGAGGAACCCACTCCTGGACAGCCCCAGGATGAAGCCAGGCATCCAAGTGCTATTGTGGAGATTAAGCAAGCTATTGCCCAGAGTTACAGAGTGGGACCTGTTAATTAGATTAGGCACCCAGGCAAGAATTATCTGGCGCAAGGGAATTGAGCCCAAGACCCGCTGAGGTGGGAATTGAACCCTGGTACCGGGCCTGAACTCTACATCAGAGGTCTGCTGCGCTAACCATTGTGCCACACTTATCCACTTCTTCGCAATTGTACACATTTGTGTCCTAGGTCCCTGTGCCAACAGGCAAGGCACATCAGTATGAAACACATGACATGTCTACACACACAATCACTCATCTGCTGTGTTACACATGGCCCTTTCCTAATCATCAGGGGGAGCTGTCAGGACCTAACACATTCACCTGGAAATATGACAGTGTAGGAGGGTGGCCTGTCTTATAGTGGGTACCTGATGGTACTTACACCTTGTGCCAGGTCCAGTTATCCCTTATTAGTAGATTAGTAGAGTTCTAGCAGCTTAGGCTGATAGAGGTAGCTATAGCAGATCAGCTTAGGCTGAACTAGGAGACATGCAAAGCTCCTGCTGTACCAGTTATATCATGTAGCACTATATCATAAGAATCACAATACTCAGAGTTACTAAAAATAAAGGTACTTTGGGGCATATTTATACTCCATCTGCGCCGATTGTGCTTCAAAAACTTTGACGCACAATCAGCGCAAACGTTGTCCCGTATTTAAACTTTGACGCCCGAGCCCGCGGACGACAAAATTCCACCATGTGCATAATTTTTTGGATGCGGCAACCCGCCTTGCGTTAATTATATGCATGGTAGGCTTTCCGTCCAAAAAATGGCTTAAAGGGCCATGCGTCGTATTTATGCTTTCGGGCAAAAATGACGCACGGCCGGTAGGGGGAGCCAGAAAATTACGCACAGCCCGATTTGCATCAAAAATTAACGCCTGGGTCAGGGCAGGCATTAAAATGGGGCAAACACACCTGTATTTAATCAGAACACACAAACAAACAGTAGAGCAGCAGAGCAGCAACAGGGAACCATGGAGGTGATTCTAATCCAGCATGCACGCAAACACAGAGCCCAGCAGCAACAACCGCAGCTACGACAACACCAGCAGGGACCCCAAAGGCAGCGCAGAAGGCAGGAGAGGATATTCTGCCCAAGAACAACCCTTCAGGGCCTCAGGGAACACGACATAATACAGAGGTACAGGTTGAACTGGCAGGCCATTCAGCAGCTGCTGCGCAACATTGAACAGCAGTTGGCCCCCACTTTGGTGACACCCCGCACCATCCCAACAGAAACAAAGCTGCTTGCCGTACTTCACATGCTGGCAAGTGGCTCTTTCCAAACAACTGGTGCCCTGGTTGGCGGAATATCACAACCATCATTCTATGCCTTTTTGCCCAAAGTACTGGATGCCATCATTCGACTGACACACTGCAGAAGCAGCAGGAAACAAAACAGGGGTTCTTCGCAATCAGTGGCTTCCCACACATCCTTGGTGCAATCGACTGCACACATGTACGCCTTGTGCCACCTGCTGCAAATGAACACCTCTACCGCAACAGGAAGCACACACATTCCATCAACGTGCAGGCCATAGTCCATCACCAGGGATTGATCACCAACATTGTGGCTAAATATCCTGGGAGTGTACATGACTCATACATCTTCCGTCACTGCCTCATCAATCAACACTTCCAGGATGGACGGTATGGCAATGGACTACTTGTTGGTAAGTACAAAAACCTACTTATATATTCACTGCACGCAACCCTCTAGGACACACAACACATACACCACAACAGCAACATGTGAACAGGAACACACTGAGGTCGTGACATCACTAGCCATGTTTCTTAAGTCACCATTGAACCTGTCACACATTGGAAATTACTGTACAGCCTAATGTGAAGACGTCAATGAGTGTGGTTGCCTAAATGTCACCTTGCAAATTGTAAGTGTCCCAATGACCTTTACATTAATACATTGCATAAGTTTCAAGGTATGGGATGTCCAGGGTACTTTGATATGAACGTGCTAACAACACTTTCAATTTTAACTGTGCATGGAACTATCATCTCACCCCCAGTGAAGACACACAGACACCTGTATCACAAGTCACAATGCTAGGGAGGGCACACTGTGCTGCAAATCCCAAAACATACCTCTGACAACCGTTCAGCAGGCAAACACTCGTTCAGCCAAGGAAACAACACAATCAGATGGTACAGCCTACAAGCATATGATGTCACATTAGTACACAAAAGAGTCACAGACAACACAAGACAGCTACTGCCATGAAAGGTCTTTTCAATAGTGCCAGCTACATCAACATGATCCCATTCATTTTCTCTTGCAGCTGATCAGGGGTATGGCATCCAGCCATGGATTATGACACTATTTGGCAACCCAAGAACTGCTGCAGTGCGTGCATACAACGAGGCCCATAGGAGGACACGCAGCATTGTTGAGCAGACCTTCGGCATCCTCAAGTCAAGGTTCCGCTACCTCGACATCACTGGTGGTAGCCTCCTATATTTCCTCAAGATGGTCTGTAGGATCATCCTCACATGTGCAATATTGCACAACATTTGTATCAAAAGAAACATTCCCCTCCTGGAACCAGAGCCACACATGCCTGAAGAGAAGGAAGAGGAGGAAAAGGAGGATGCTGGCCTGCAACAGGAGGGGGAACTACAGAACACAGCCGCTGGTATACGCAGGCGGCAACAGATTGTAAATAATTTCTTCTGAATATGATCACCTTCACCACTTTAGTTAACTAATTTAAATAACACCTATTCTAATCACCATATCATGGTCTGGCTATTCCTTTTTGCACACCTTCATCTCTACTTATCAGAATAAGAGTGTTGCCTCATGGAGCATTGCTGAGATACGGAGTAGGACACAGAACATCCCAGAGCTATTGTGATGCCTAACATACAATTGACACTTACACACGCACTCTTAATGACATATATCACGTACATATCTGCTTTGAAGGCCAATAGCAGAGGACCACAACTATTTCACACATACATGTTGAAAGCAAGGTCCAACGCAGCATATGGCACACAACTATGACACCATCACTCAATAAGGGGAAAACAAGCCTCATACATGAGGGCAGTCAATGTACTTTGGCATCACTAACAGGAATGTCTGACCAGATCCTGGACAGCAGTTAGTCCAACTGCATCCAATATTTGCAAGGAATATCTGTGACTAGAGTTCCATAGAAGCAGAACATAGACAGTACAAGTGCCACACATATGACATGTATTGCGCACATGACATTCCATGCACCTGTCAGCCCATTTCCTAACTCCTGACACACCCATGCACATGGTCACAACCCACCTGTCGGAACAGGTCCCTGGAATACTAAGATGTGTACCCTGATAATACCTCCTCTACACACACAGACCTACATTAGCAAACCAGTGTGCTACACCCTTTCCTAAGGTATGCCATTGTCATATAACATCTGACTGCATGGACGTCAGGTCACTTTATACACTGTCGTCTACTTTCAAAGCCCTGTTAGCACATATAGATTGCTTCCCCTTGTGAAAATGTCTGTTGGCCCTTAGAATGCAAGTCTCACCTACCGGACTGGTGAGAAACAAATGCAGCCCACACCTGTGATCACCTCCATGCACACCACCCATTTCAAAAAGCACTGCCCCTGATGATGCCTGGAACAGCATAGGAGTTGCCATTATGTCAAATACACCGTCAACCATTGATACTAATTAAGCCGTGTAACACAGCCCTCGGGTTCATTTGTCACCTTGAAAAACACAGGACCTACACAGTTTGACATGTCAACTGTCTAGTTTGTCCTCCAAACAGTCTCAGTTAGACCACTGATTATGTAACTCGTCCAGTAGCTGGCTCTTGAATCACCTTGCATTCTGTCAGCCTGACTGGCAACTGTCTGTGCGTCACACTAAAGTATCCCTGTGTCTACATATGTACCACACGTGTGTAAGCAAACCTCCCATTCATCAGGGGGCATTGGGCATGGGCTTTTTCCATGCATACCCAAATATATTATATAGCATCATCTGCCTTTTAACTGTACCATTTGAGTTACATCCTCTTGGAATTGCAAAATTCATGGCCCATCCCTTGTATGGGTTGCATATATGCATGAATGACAAAGTGTGACAGTGTCCCAGGGTCATAGGCAGGGATTGGGTACGGGGCTTTCAGCACAACCAGCAACCTCTGATAATGTCCATGAATAATACACAAATGTCAGGACCATGACAGTTCACACACAGCATCACAGTGCGCACAACATAGTGATGGGCAGTGTGTGGTGAATAGCTGCGAGAATAAACAACACATAGGCTATGATGTTCCCAGATGCAGTGGGAAGTGCAGAGGCCAACCTGTGTACAAATGTTGCAATGACACCTGCCGGAACATGACAATTGAGACATTATCTCAATCTGCACACCAAGGTTGCCCTGTTGACTGTCTCATTACATGTCTTTAGTGACAGGGTGGGACCATCCACATGTTGGTTCACATGTCCACATCTACTTTACTCACATTGATCAACCAAGGATACTCAGTAGTTACAGGAATAGCTGCCACTGACTCATGATGAGTCCTGGTCCGAAATGTGACAAATTACACCCCAAACAATCTACAGGATCATCATTGGACCACACACATGAACAAGACACCTATGTGCAATTGATCACTGGAAATATGTGGACACTTGCTGTCTTGTATGCTGGTCCACCACAGTACTTGATAGTTGGGGCTCACTTCTATGGCCTCAACTGTGGTGTCATCATACATATGAGATTTACCCTTGTCTGTCTGCGCAAACAACATGGTACCCACTTCCTCAATGCATGTTTATGACTCACTGTGGGATTCATCAACTAGTGCCTAGGAAGCTCTTACCCATACTCTAGGACATAGGATGTAGAAAATGTGGACCATTGACATGAACATGCGTCTGCCATCCATCTGGTGCATGGTATGTCACATGTGGTGTCTACGTGACCCTAAAACTTGGAAGTATACTTTACGGGTGTTGTTACATGTATGACTAACACATGCCCTTGCTCATTTTAAATTGGACTTGCATCTCAGGATTGGACACATGGACGTCACATTCATACAACCATATGTACAATTATGCTTCATGTGATATACACACACACTTGGTCAACCAACACATTAGTTGTCAAAGCACACACTTTGAGCCAAACAAATGTAGGTATTGTACATATGTGCGTCACAATGCTATCCTCTCCTTATGACAAACATGCACAATTTGTGCCACACATATATGTAGGCCACACTTATGACCATCTATGACGTCAGCCAACTGTAAAAATACTGTGAAGGGTGTAGTGGATGATGTTCTGCTGCAGTATGATGTCACACATGTAAACATACACCATCAACACCATACTGTCTTCAATTAGCCAATCTCTGATGTGTTCCAAATGTAAAATAACCAAAAAACAAGTAAAAATTCCCCAAACCAGTTAATGCACTCTAATTTTGACGTCCCTAGCGGTGTGCGTCATTTTTTGTTTACCAAAACTGTATTTGTGTAATTTTTTTTGACACACAGGAGTGAAATTTAGCCTGCATCCAGATATTTGTACAGTCCATGTATCATTATGTGGATGCAGGTTAATATTCACGTCTGTGCGTAAAAAAAAATGACGCAAATACAGTTTTGTGCAACAAAAAATGACGCATAACGCGAAAAAGGCAGGACTTTTCATACAGGAAGTGATGTAATAGGATATCCTGTTTACAGATCATGTACAGTGGGTGTACTTTCACTTTCACTTTGCAGTCTATGATCCTTCTAGACTGTGTGGCTGTGTAGAGAGTGTTGTCCAGAGATTTTGTGCTGTAGTTGTCCTGTGTGCTATCTGTAAAGTCCTTTTGTGAAATAAATATTGTTTGTGTATACTGTAGTACTGTGTTTTGTCTACATTTGTCAATTTATCTTGTGTATTTCTTGTTTGTGGGAGTCTGTTGTGGGTAGTGTTAGTTTGGGGATAGTTGGGCTCTTTTAGTGTTTAGGTTTACTTTTTTTCTGTCTTTTTACCTCTACTTTCACCCTTTTCCCCTTTCTATTTCTTTTACCCCTATTCCTTATCTTCATCTATAAGTATGTCTGGAAGGCCACGTCTTGGCAGGATGGGGGAAGAGGAGTTGGGGGGCTTCATCTGGCTGGTGACCCATTTCTTGCCGCTCATGATCCAGGCAGGGGGCAGGGTCATACAGGGGTATCCAACAGAGGCGCACAGAATCCGGTGGGGAAAGGTGCTGTATCAACTGCAGTGTGTGTATGCCAGCCAGAGGAGTGACCACCAGCTGAAGCACCGGTGGGCTGACCTCATCACCAGGGAGTAGGATCTCTTGGACCACCTGGGAATCATGATTGGTGGCACTGTTGGTGAGTACGACTATTGTTAATGTGCACGATTAAATGCTCTGTAGTGACATCAGGGGATTAGTGCAATGTCTGCCAGCTAACTTGATGACTGTGTGTAATGCTGGGGAAATATCAGGGGATCATTGATGCACTATGGCAAGGATCAAAATTGCTAGCTGTCAGGTAGCACGTGCTCAGCAAACTTACAGGTAACTTTACCATGAAGGAAATTGGTGCGGCCTTTTTGTCAGCACAGCTAACAAAATAGGAGCCAATCATGTCTATATAGGGTACTATTGACAGAGAAGTACAGATGTACCAACATTTAGGCCAACTATGTTGACGCAATTGCTAGACTGACTTTAGAATCACTACATGATGCAGAAAATGAGTGCTGCCTTCACGTCAATTGATAATAGCAAAGTGGCTCAGACATTGGTCTCATGTTAGTCTGGTGAGTGTGGAAGGAAAGCGTTCACAGAAGTACTATGAATGTGTGGGATTATTGTGTTTCTTGATCTTTTTGGATACATGTCAGTTCATGATTTGAAAACATCGTGAAAAGGTGTAAGGTGCCCTCAGCTAACATCTTAAGATGTTTGTTGGAATTAGTTGAGCCACAATCCAAATATGGATGGCAGTCCAAGTGTATGCACATGGCTTCACATCTCCATGGTTGGTGCAAATCACCATAGCTGGGCCACATCAATTGACTATAATGTAACAACAGGATGGCTTACAGGAGTCCCTGCCCCTCCCTCTGTACATTGGGCCAATGTGCAATACATGTGTCATGGCCACAAGGTATGTTTGACAGGTAATGCAGTCCTCAAGTAACCAGGCGTTGGATATTTCTCTTGGATGCACATGATGAGACGATTACACTCCATATTTTTTAGTGCTCACCAATTATGGGGCAAGTTTGCAACCACATGATAGTTAGGGCCAATGTATGTGTGCAGATATGTGTGTAACTGTCACAGGAGACCCATGCTAGGTACAAGTTGGCAGTGACATATCAGATGCAGTACCATCATGTCTGAATGGCTGCCATGTCCTTATTCAGCCTACACATTGTAAATGATTATGAAATTGTTGCACTGTGCACAGATTTTGAGCACATTTCTTCCTTCCATACCTTACATGTGGACCGGCACCCTACACTGTGGGAGAGGTGGCGACAATTGACCACTCCAGTAAGTGTTGATATGTCTGTTATGTGTTGTGTTTGCTGGTTATGAACTCGTGTGAGTTGGACGCATAGCAAGGTGTGACGCGTTGGGCAAGCTTTTCACTTGTTCCATGAGTGGGAATGCAGTTCTCACATGTTTTGAGTTTGCCAATGCGTATCCAATGGTATCATGTAGGGATTGTAGGACATCCCTGTAGGCCCCACTGTGAGTACACAGGATAGTCATGTGTGTGACACTTGTATCACCAAGAGTCGCAATGGAAGTCAGCCCCTATTTAGTCAGCCTGTCAGACCCACATTCTCTAAGATTAGTTGAGCTAATAGCTTTCCAATAGACATCTGCTTCCCTATTTACCTACGTAAGTTTGAAACAGTAGGTAGAACCTCCTAGCAGCATGTACTTCCGCATGTAGTAGATCAAGTCTGTGGAACCTGAGTGTAATGGCCTAGGTGTGCATGCAATTCCTGATCATGGGTGTTCTAGCAACTCTGGCCCTCATTCTGACCTTGGCGGGCGGCGGAGGCCGTCCGCCAAAGTCCCGCCGTCAGGTTACCGTTCCGCGGTCGAAAGACCGCGGCGGTAATTCTGACTTTCCCGCTGGGCTGGCGGGCGGTCGCCTTCAGACCGCCAGCCAGCCCAGCGGGAAAGAGGCTTCCACGATGAAGCCGGCTCGGAATCGAGCCGGCGGAGTGGAAGCTGTGCGACGGGTGCAGTTGCACCCGTCGCGTATTTCACTGTCTGCGCAGCAGACAGTGAAATACATGTAGGGGCCCTCTTACGGGGGCCCCTGCAATGCCCATGCCAGTGGCATGGGCACTGCAGGGGCCCCCAGGGGCCCCGCGACCCCCCCTACCGCCATCCGGATCTCGGCGGTCCGACCGCCGGGATCTGGATGGCGGTGGGGGGGTCGGAATCCCCGCGGCGGTGCAGCAAGCTGCGCCGCCGCGGAGGATTCAATGGGGCCGCGGTACACTGGCGGGACCCCGCCAGTGGTGCCGGTCCAACCGCGGCTTTACCGCCGCGGTCGGAATCCCCATTGGAGCACCGCCGGCCTGTCGGCGGTGCTCCCGCGGTCCTCCGCCCTGGCGGTCAAAGACCGCCAGGGTCAGAATGACCACCTCTGTGTCTGATGTAAGTCAGGCCCACTGGAAGTATATGTTGTGTACTAAGTTCTGCATTTCCTGACATGACTGACCATATGAGTGCTCTAGGGTTTGCTGACTCCTAATCATAGATAGACCTTACCTGTGGTGTGTCGGTTGAGACAAACATGTGTGGAGTTGCCTATACACTTCTCGGTGTACATGTTGTTGGTAAATTATACTTGTGTATCCACCGCCCCCCCTCAAACACGGCCATGGGTTTGTGAATGGTGTACCTAGTACTGATGCTACCAGTATGTTACACATACCTGTGAATAAGTGGCGGTTTTGTTGCATACTAGTATACACGCTCAGGTTTGGCACTTGGTACCATACTGGAAAGTCCAGTTACAACTTGCAGACCATGTGGCTTTAGTTTTGCTTTCTGTACATTGACATTTGTAGCCCAGCTCTTGGTGGAGGATATGCAGCATGATTCTTTGATGATAACTGCCAGAACTCAGATTGCAAGTCAAAGCCAGTTGTTACCCATCTTGTCGGTTACGGATGTGCTTTGTGTGATGTCACCTTTGTTGTCTGGCCTGCCATATACTTCCTCAGGGACATTCAGGGGGTCATTCTAACTCTGACGGGCGGCAGAGGCCGCCCGCCAGAGTTCCCCCCTCCAGAACACCGCTCCGCGGTCAGAAGACCGCCGCGGTGATTCTGGGTTTCCCACTGGGCTGGCGAGCGACCGCCAAAAGGCCGCCCGCCAGCCCAGTGGGAAACACCCCTCCATGAGGATGCCGGCTCCGAATGGAGCCGGCGGAGTGGAGGATGTGCGACGGGTGCAGTTGCACCCGTCGCGAATTTCAGTGTCTGCTCAGCAGACACTGAAATTCTTTGTGGGGCCCTCTTACGGGGGCCCCTGCAGTGCCCATGCCATTGGCATGGGCACTGCAGGGGCCCCCAGGGGCCCCACGACACCCCATACCGCCATCCTGTTCCTGGCGGGCGAACCGCCAGGAACAGGATGGCGGTATGGGGTGTCAGAATCCCCATGGCGGCGCAGCAAGCTGCGCCGCCAAGGAGGATTCTGCAGGACAGCGGAAAACCGGCGGGAGACTGCCGGTTTTCCTGTTCTGACCGCGGCCATACCGCCGCGGTCAGAATGTCCTGCGGAGCACCGCCAGCCTGTTGGCGGTGCTCCCGCCGGGACCGCCGGGGTCAGAATGACCCCCTCAATGCTCTGTATCCTGATATGAGCTGTTACAAGTACAGTAGATGTAATGTCTGATTAACTTCCTGTGCGTTTCACATAATGCAGTTACTAATGTAGCATATCTGCATTTGTCTTCACAGCAGCTAACATGACTCCAGACCAGGTCCGTGAATTTCAGCGCCGGGCCATGCGATACCAGCACATCCTGCTGGTGGAGTCGGGGTTCCGGAGGATGGCCCGGCGATATCCCCAAGAACGGGCCTCCGGGGCATGGCGAGCCTTCCCACAGGGTGGGCCTACTTTTCCCACCACAGCCACCACAGAAACAACCACCAATCAGAGCCAGGTGGCCCCACTCACAGCTGCCACTGTTGATCTAACATCTGCTGGACTTCCTGGCCCCAGCATTGCCACCGGTGCAGCACAGCCCACACAGACCTCCTCCACTGGTACCCAGACTGCCACTGCTCCAGCTGTTGACCCTGCAGCCTTCAATAGACTTGAACATAAGATGGACAAAGTGCTGCGCAAGGTGAGCCACCTGAGCCGGGACGTGCGGCACATTAAACGGCGGGTCAAGGATATTAAAAGGACCCTCCGGAGGGCCAACCTCTAGACAATTGATTTGATGGACATGATACCCTCCCCTCCCTCCTCTTTCCTAGTTCTAGTTAGTGGGCTTAGGGGGCTTAGTGTTAGGTTAGTATAGGCTGTTAGTTTAGTTAGTGTTAGTGGGTGTGGGGTGGGGGTCCTGCTTGTTTCTTTTTTTTACTTATTACATGTGTTGGGCTATGTTGGGGTTCTTGTTTATAAAAAAAAAAGAAATATATATATATATATATTTTTTTTAAATACTAAAAAATACATATTTGTTTAGGATAGTATAGTATGTGTTTAGGTTAGTATGTGTTGTCCTCAATGTGTCCAGTCTCATAAGGGGGGTGGTGGGTAGATGTCTAGAACGTTTCGTTACATGTGATTAGTAAGTGTAGCTTAGGTTAGTAAGGGACAGTTGTGGGTAATGAGTAGTCAGGGTAGATTAGGGTAGGTAAGATTTTTTCTTCAGTTTCCTCATCTATGGTTAGCTTTTAATAAATATTTGGTTACCCCTTAATAGTATGTGTTGAATGGTACTTGATCGTGGGTTTGGATTCAGTGTACATCAATTTTATACTATAACATCTGTGCCGTATGCTACAAACAAATCCTAACTGAGCAGTACGATTGGCAGCTAGCCCAGAGCTACCTTGCTACCCTTTGTTGCAACCACCAATCACAGTTAATATGGATCCCAATGTGTTTCTGTTGATAAGTGTGTTTTCAAAGTCACTAACAGTGCTTCCAGACTTGATATTGGGGAAACAGTTTTAGGTCTGACTGAGGTGTGATGATCATGCACACCCTTATAAGATGAGTTCTCATTGCCAATCTTGTATTCTTGTCTTCATGACCCTCATACATCATTTGTGACACAGTTCGGCATGATTACCTATGTGTATGTTAACTCAGACACCACTCATTTGTGCAGTTTTATTTGTATTTACTTAGATTAGTGTGGCATGTTTATTGTGTTATTTTTGCATGGTGACAACATTTTGAGGCCACTATTTGATGACTTAGTTATCCCCTGAGGAAGCATTCTTCCGTCCTACACGGCATGGAGGTGTATAGTTTGTCACTTCATCAGATTATTCCCTCAGGATGGGCAGAGTATGATGCAATCATGGTCACTGTGCTTATTTCTCTAACTACATAATATCAGGACAGTTGTACTGACAAGCTACGTCATTTGACAGTAGGCACATTTCAGTTATCTACTGCACAGTTGATATGTCACATTACCCAGAGACAGATTTGTTGTGTAAGTGCTATTTATTGAAAAGTGCTGTAGTGCTATATGTACATTGTCCATGATTGTGAGTCCATTATAGTGATATCTTCCATTGTGATCCAACACAAGGGTTTACCAAAATTCTTTTGTCATGCTGGGGTTGATGTTTCAGACATTGCATAGGGACAGACTTAGCCAATGAGTAGGAGAGAGACAATCACTGGGCTGGGTGACAAGATATACAGTGGTTAGCAGAACAGTGCTTGAGTACAGTTGTTGTAAGACTGTCATGTTTCAAAACGCAGGACTTTGGTAATAGTTGGCCATGTGGCAGGGACTAGTGCTTCCGGGTACTTTTCCTTGTGAATGTGATCTGCTCCATGTCTTCTTCTTCTGATGTGTGTGTTGCCTGTTTTGTCCTTGTTGTTGGTTGTGAAGGGGCAACACACACCTCAGTGTTAGAAGATGTGGAGTTAGACATCCCGGTCGCTGCTCCCTGTGAAGGTCTTCAGGGCAGTACTGCTGCAAGGAGGGCCTGCTGGTTCTTGAGAATAGCAGCCACATCACGATGGTAGGCAGCCAGGTCGGCCCTGAGGGGTTCAATGTTGCATTCGTGCACGCGTTGACAAGATTGCTGTTGTAGGTGTTGGGTCAACTGTATTACAGCTGTGCTGATTTCCTTCTGGGTTTTCTGCAGTTCCTGCAAGATAGATGTTAGGGCTTGCATAGCTGCTGCCTGATCTGCAAATGACATCATGCACAAACGCACCCCCTCAAGGCTGGCTGCCATATTTTGCATCCCCATCCGCACCTCCTTGGCCAGCTCCCGCTGTACTCCAACTACAGTTCTCTCAAAACTGGTGCCAGTGTCATCTGAGTCCTCAGCTGTATTGGAGCTGGCAGGTCTTACAATTGGGGTGGTGGGTGGTTCCTCTGCGATCGCTGCTTGTTCAGTGCTCCTCCTTGTGACAGAAGGTGGGGTCTGGAGGGTTTCAAGGACCTTTTGGATAGTCTCCTGGGGAATGTTTATCGGCTCGACATCCATGTCATCAGTGAAATCTGGGACAGGCATATCGGCAGGAGATCCATCTTCCTCTGCAATGAAACAGGGTACAATTAGTGTGTCTGTGTTGTGGCAATTTTGATGTGACGTGCCTGCCTTTTGATGAATTCACTTTGTGGGCATTGTTTCAGGCCTATGGCCCACCTGTGTGTCACATTTATGTTATTAAGTTATTAGAGTTGTCAGCCTCATCGCCTCTAGGTGTTGATTTTAGCCAAATAGAGAATTGCCACCTTCTTTTCCTACTCGACCCTCCGTGTACATCCATTCTCATGGTGAGACCTTTCACTGGCTGTGGGTGTTCTGATGGCCCTGGCAGCACACTTAACAATCTGGACCTGCCCCAATCCCTGATCGTTCACATCGACTTAAATGTAATTGACATGTGGCATATCCTATGCATGGCAATTTAATGATCCGATATGGATGTTGACATTGTTAATAGGTCCTGCTGATGTTTGGTAATGTGTGTTACATTGGATTGCCCTGATAGTCGTATCAGTTTCCCATTTCATCCTCTGACTGTGAAGGTGTATTTCAGTGACCAGTTACATGTGTCCCCTCCTCAATGCTGTTGTCTGAGCAGTATGTCATTTGGGATGTTGCCTTGTTACCCAGGCACAGGATGGACCCTGACATATGCAGCATGGGTGTGTCCTTAGTGCTGTGTCGCTCCTATTGTTGTTTACTTTGGCTGATGTTTGTGACAACTATGGGTATTGACATTTGAGAGTACTGGGGCCTTTGTCTTGTTTCTGGGGATTGTTGCAGATGTCATACTCACCCCCTAATTTAGGTGTGCATGATCCATGGGGAGGTTACTGCCATTGGCTACTTGAGCTGCATACGGATCAGAGGTGGTAGAGGCAACTGTTGTCGCAGTTACATTGCAGTTGTCGGTTTGACTAGAGGATTTCTAATAGGGCCCTAGTTAATGTAGGGGGTATGTTGGCTGACGAGTGCCAGGATGTAAGTTTGATGTAGTGGCCTTCCCTCCTGTCGTGGCTTTCCCTTTGCTCCATCGTTGGCATGACAGCATGCCCCCATGGGACTGTTGTAGGTGTAGTGTAATGGTGTGCTCCAGCTTCTGTCTGTGCAGGCCATGCCCCAATGCCATGCGCCTTTACCCAAGCCACTCCATGTATATGATGACTTCCATGCATTTTGTGGTCGGTATCCCCTCCCACTTGCATTTAACATTTGTGTATTTTAATTCCCCATGCGACTTAGCCTGCATTTGCATTGTCTCCTGGTAGTCTGCGCTGTCTTGTCCTTGAATCCCTGTGACGATCTCCTCAGGGATGACGGCTGCGACCATCTCCTCCATGTGGTCCAGGGCCTCCTGGTGTGCTGGACTCCCCCCTCCAGTATGCAGTGCTGCCTTCCTGTTCCTGGCCACCTTTTCCTTGGTCCTGCATTTGCAGTCATGCCAGCGTTTCTTGCACTCGATGACTGTTCTGCATACTTCAGCCACACTGTTAATCTTGTCGACAATTTGTTGCCATATATCCTCTCTCCTACTGATTGGCAACTTTGATGTGACAAACAGTTGGTGCTGGTGTTCCATCACCTCTTTAACCAGAATTTCCTGCTCCTCTGCACTAAAGCGACACTTTCTTTTCTTCTTAAAAGTGTCCTGGTTCTTGTGTGGGTCCTCCTGGCTGGTTCCTGGTCTGCTGTCATCTTCCTGGGGTCTGTAGAGGCGTCTGGGATCCATTTTGGCTCTCCTCTGGTGAAATGGTTGTGTTCGCTGGTTTTTTTGACGTTATTGCGTAAAAGAAATGGCGCATATCCAGTTTGCGGTGTCGTAAATCGACCCACAGTCATTTCCGCCGCGTTAACGTCGTTTTCCTTTACGACTTGACGCCACGGTGTGCGTAAAAAATAATGACTCCCACCTGTTGTTGGCGCCGCTGTGCGTCAAAGTATAAATATGACGCCTGCACAGCTCACCAAAATGCCGTTAGCCAGCGGTAATATTTTTGACGCAAAACTGCGCCGGCGCAGTTTTGCGTCAAAAGGTATAAATGTGGGCCTTTATTATAGTGACAATGTGCCAAAAATATCTCAGAGGATATACTCCCTTAGGAGGTAAGTAAAATACACAAAATATACACACAAACCAAAATCAGGTAAGTAAACAGTTGGAAAAGTAGTGCAAACACTGTAGAATACAATAGGATGCAAGAGGCCTACGGGCAACACAAACCATAGACTAAGAAAGTGGAATGCGAACCACTTAGGGACCCCAGGCCTAGTGTAGTGTGTAGAGGGTCTCTGGGAGTGTAAGAAAACACTAAGGGGGTCATTCTGACCCTGGCGGCCGGTGACCGCCAGGGTCACCGACCACGGGAGCACCGCCAACAGGCTGGCGGTGCTCCCGAGGGCATTCTGACCGCGGCGGTTCAGCCGCGGCCAGAAAGGGTAAACCGGCGGTCTCCCGCCGGTTTACCACTGCCCTTGTGAATCCTCCATGGCTGCGGAGCGCGCTCCGCAGCCATGGGGATTCTGACACCCCCTACCGCCATCCTGTTCCTGGCGGGTCTCCCGCCAGGAACAGGATGGCGGTAGGGGGTGCCGCGGGGCCCCTGGGGGCCCCTGCAGTGCCCATGCCCATGGGATGGCATGGGCACTGCAGGGGCCCCCGTAAGAGGGCCCGCAAAGTATTTCAGTGTCTGCTAAGCAGACACTGAAATACGCGACGGGTGCAACTGCACCCGTCGCACCCCTGCAACTACGCCGGCTCAATTCTGAGCCGGCGTCCTCGTTGCAGGGGCATTTCCTCTGGGCCGACGGGCGCTCTTTTGGAGAGCGCCCGCCGGCCCAGAGGAAATGTCTGAATGGCCGCCGCGGTCTTTTGACCGCGGTGCGGTCATTCAGCGGCGGTACCTTGGCGGACGGCCTCCGCCGTCCGCCAAGGTCAAAATGACCCCCTAAGTGTGTCCAAGATACCCCACCCCAAGACCCTGAAAAGTAGAGGTAAAGTTACCCTACTTCCCCAGAAACACACTAAAGTCGCGATAGGAGATTCTGCAAAGACCACAACTGACTGCAAAGCACTGAAGACGGATTCCTGGATCTGAGGACCAGTAAAGGAAGGGGACCAGGTCCAGGAGTCAGGAAAGTTCCCAGGGAGGGCAGAAGCCCACTAAACCTCGGATGAAGGTGCACAATGGCTGCTTCTGGGTAGAAGAAGCTGAAGATTCTGTAACAACGGAAGGTGCCAGGAACTTCTCCTTTGTGCAGAAGATGTCCCACGGTATGCTGGAGGATGCAGTGTTGCTTCTACGCAGAAAGACCGCAAACAAGCCTTGCTAGCTGCAAAGGTCATAGTTTAAGAAAAAGGGTGCTGCCTGGGCCCAGGAAGGACAAGGAGGTCACCACTTGGAAGAGGTGATAGAGGGGGGGTGCTCATCAATACAGAGAGCCCACACAGAAGCAGGCAGCACCTGCAGAAGTACTTGAACATGGGTTAAAGAAAACTGAGCATGGCGGTTGTCTCAACACTACAAAAGAGGGTCCCACGAAGCTGGTGGTCAACTCAGCGAGTTGAGCAATGCAGGACAGAGTAATAGGGACCTGGGGTGTGCTGTGCATGAAGGATTCCATTCAAAATTGCACAGAAGCCCTAGCAGCTTCAGTTCACGCAGTACACAGGACTACTGTCTGGCATGGGGAGGCAAGGACATACCTCTGACAAATTTGGACAGATGGACCACTGGACTGTTGGGGTCACTTGGTTCCAGCTCCTGTGTTCCAGGGACCATGCTCGTCATGATGAGAGGGGACCCAGAGGACCAGTGAAGCAGAAGTTTGGTGCCTGCAGTAGCAGGGAAAAGATTCCATCGACCCACGGGAGATTTCTTCTTGACTTCCAGTGCAGGGTGAAGGCAGAGCATGCACCACCAGAAAACAGTCAAGAAAGCCAGCACGATTAGGCACTACAATGTCGCTGGTAGTCTTCTTGCTACTTTGTTGCAGTTTTGCAGGTGTCCTGGATCAGTCAGCAGTCGATCCTTGGCAGAAGTCGAAGAGGGAGATTCAGAGGAACTCTGGTGAGCTTTTGCCTTCATTATCTGAAGAGGAGCACACAGGAGAGACCCTAAATATCCCTCAGAGGAGGATTGGCCACCTATTCAGGTAAGCGCCTATCAGGAGGGGTCTCTGACGTCACCTGCTGGCACTGGCCACTCAGAGGCCTCCATTGTGCCCTCACACCTCTGCATTCAAGATGGTAGAGGTCTGGGACACACTGAGGAGCTCTGGGCACCACCCCTGGGGTGGTGATGGACAGGGGAGTGGTCACTCCCCTTTCCTTTGTCCAGTTTCAAGCAAGGGCATGGGCTGGGGGATCCCTGAACGGGTGTAGACTGGCTTATGAGAGGAGGGCACCATCTGTGCCCTTCAAAGCATTTCCAGAGGCTGGGGGAGGCTACTCCTCCCCAGCCCTTAACACCTATTTCCAAAGGGAGATGGTGTAACACCCTCTCTCAGAGGAAATTCTTTGTTCTGCCTTCCTGGGACTGGGCTGTCTGGACCCCAGGAGGGCAGGAGCCTGTCTGTGGGTTGGCAGTATCAGTAGCTGCAGTGAAAACCCCAGAGAGCTGGTTTGGCAGCACCCGGGTCCATGCTGGAGCCCAGGGGATGCATGGGATTGGCACCCCAATACCATATTTGGCATGGAGGAACAATTCCATGATCTTAGACATGTTACATGGCCATATTCGGAGTTACCATTTTAAAGCTACATATAGGTATTGACCTATATGTAGTGCACATGTGTAATGGTGTCCCCGCACTCACAAAGTCCGGGGAAATTGCCCTGAACTATGTGGGGGCACCTTGGTTACTGCCAGGGTGCCCTCACTTAGTATCTTTGCACCTAACCTTCACCAAGTGAGGGTTAGACATATAGGTGACTTATAAGTTACTTAAGTGCAGTGTAAAATGGCTGTGAAATAACGTGGACGTTATTTCACTCAGGCTGCAGTGGCAGTCCTGTGTAAGAATTATCTGAGCTCCCTATGGGTGGCGAAAGAAATGCTGCAACCCATAGGGATCTCCTGGAACCCCAATACCCTGGGTACCTAGGTACCATATACTAGGGAATTATAAGGGTGTTCCAGTGTGCCAATCAGAACTGGTAAAATGGTCACTAGCCTGCAGTGACAATTTTGAAGGCAGAGAGAGCATAAGCACTGAGGTTCTGATTAGCGGACCCTCAGTGTCACAGTTAGGCACCACACAGGGAACACATTCAGGCCACAACTATGAGCACTGGGGTCCTGGCTAGCAGGATTCCAGTGAGACAGGCAAAAACCAACTGACACACAAGTAAAAATGGGGGTAACATGCCAGGCAAGATGGTACTTTCCTACAGACAGGTAGGAAAACGCCATGCTCTACCACCCTAGTGGCTGCTGTGCTGTTCTCAAATGCCCATCAAGGTCTGGGTAGGCCACCACCAGAATGCGGGTCATTAGAGGGGCCATAGTACGATGCGCAACCTGTCCACATTAGCAAAATATCCCCACCTGGACCTCAGCGATCTTCCAGGCCCAGCGTCTGAGGTCCTCTCACCTCTTCTGACAGTAGGCGCACTGCTCGCTGTGGATCCCCAGGTTCATCACCTTCTTAATGATGGCTCTCGATAGCTCCTTTTTCTGATGGGCATCAACCAGCATTGATTCAACAAACAAATCAAGAGATTACAATGACATTTTTCATCACAAATGGATGAGTCACAATCATGTCAGAAACACCAATCCAGAACTTTTCATTTTGTTAACACTCTACAAGTGTGAAACACAAAAGCCCATAATTACAGGGACATGACTACAGACATACATATTTGCATCTGCAGACTAACCCCCTGCCCTGCACATGGCAAGCTTACTGACATCAGGTAGACCCTGCTTCAACAATCTGTACTGTGATGTGAGCCACAATGAAACACTACAAACCTATGTGGCTTCTGAAGAGTAATCTCCTTAGGCCTGAATGGCCCAACACATTCACACTCTGTGAGATTTACTCACTCCATACTGTCCCTACAGGCAAACGCCAAGTTTATCGTAACAGAAAGAACTTCCATTCCATCAACTGCAAGCTTTCTGTTTGGCGGATCTCTACATTTCACATGTCTGAGCCTGCTATCTGGGTTGAGCCCATGATTACCTCATAATCCAGAACATCACTATACCCCAGTTGATGTCACAACTGTACCTAGAGATGGCCTGGCTGGTTGGTAAGTCGCATCTATCCTCATTGTGTGTGTGCAATGCCAGGTGCTACAATCAATAAGTGAGTGACTCATTATTGCACATATGTCCCCGTTCCTTAACAGGAGACTCTGCATATCTGAACTGTCCTTGATTGTTGATGCCACTAAGGAATCCAATGACGCCAGGGGAAGTCTGCTTCGATGAGTCCCATGGAAGACCACAGCAGGAAGTGGAGTGGGCTATTGGGCTCCTGAAGGCCAGATTTCAGTGTCCAGATAGGATGGTGGAGCACTCTTCTACTCACCCGGAAAAGTGTGTCAGATCACTGTGGCATGCTGCATGCTCCACAACATCGCCCTGCAGAGGAGTATCTCATACATCCCAGAGGAGGGGGAGCCTGCATTGCCACTGATTGATACTCCTGAAAGCCAAGTGAAGATGACAGTGGTGAAGAGGAAGCAGCTGACTTGCGGCAAGATCTCGTCAATAGCTACTTTCACTAGTGTATATCGTGATGTAATGACTGTGAATGTACAATGAACTGTAGTTATGAGAATGTGTGGAGAAGAGTGTTTTAGAAACAACTAGGGAGCTGATCCTTTGCACTGTTCAGCCAAAGGCTGCTTGATGAGTTAGCTTTTGACATATCCCCACCTTGATGATTTGTTTGTGTCAGTTTCCTTGCGATGTAATTTCATTTCCAGATGCTTGCTATGTGATTTGTGTAATAGGTATGTTTTCAAGCGTATACTCCTTGTTTTGTCTTTGTACAGGTACCTTCATCATGACATCCTCATGTCGGCATTTCAGAGTTGTGACACTGGCATGTACGTGATGCTGTTTTGACATATGAAGTTGACATGGACAGTTCCTGGTATGTAGGTCACAGATTAGGGGGGTATGAAGCCTGTGCCAAGGTAGCATGCACCGTGTTTGGGTGGAAGGTCAGAAGTGCACAATGGACATCTTTTGTGTGCTGTGGTGGGCCAATTGCATCATGTGTGTCATCATGCAGGCATGAAATATGTCATCGTAGATTGCGACCAAGTCATTTTCTCTTCATATTCGCTAAACACTATTCTTCTGTGACCTGTTTGAGCTGTAGATGTTTTTCATCATTGCAAGCCGTTGTGCCTTTACCACAATACTGACATGCATTTGTGTCATACCACCGGATGCAAGGTCATTAGATAATGATGGGCATGTAATCAGGGACTGTTGTACTCCCATCTGTCTGTATTTTGGATTATGTGTTGTTGGATTACTTTGGTGTGTTATGTGAAAAGGCTCAAGCTGGTAACATCATCCTCTTCAATGTTTGCCTATTCTACAGAACAAAGTCTGACAAATCCATTCCTCCCGTGGTCTGGGGGGGTTTACCTTGGCATATGTACTTTGACTGAGTCTGAGTCACACACATTTTTGCTTTAAAAAGTCCAGACATATAGACAGCCTATGTGCTGTACACTGGAATAAAATGTTTTTTGTGACCAGACACTTGTACTAATGTTTTTGTGTATAATGGTTAAAACCTGAGCAAGACACTGTGTACCTGTAACATATCCCTCCTTACACAAATAGCTTGTGCCTTCATCATATGGGTCACATGGTCTTACATCTCTACATAGCAAAATGTGAAAAGTAAGCAAGCAGACAATGAGTTTGTGATGGGTGACTTTATTATAATGCTAATGCAGGAAATAAAATTGGGCAGTAAGAAACAAAAAAGTAAAGTGAAGGTGTCATGGTGAATGAAATCATTGGCATAGATGCCACACCATTGGGAGTCCAGAGTACTCCTGCCGTTAGGATTGGTACAATCAACAGAGTGAATATGTGCCACACAAAGGAGATCATTTAGGAAGAGGTCATTTGTTGGCGGAGGTAGGATTCTTGTCAGCCTTACCTCTTGGATTCTTTGCTGGATGTCCCTGCTTGCGTGTGGGGGGATCTGCTGCTACAGAGGCTGGGGTGTCTGGGGCAAGTTCTTCCTCTTGCAGTGCCTCCCTTCCAGTGGCTGGCACCGGTGTTGATATGCCTCGTGTTGATGAGCCAAAAGAAGGGCAAGATTGGTTTTGAAAAGTCTTGAAAAGTACTGTAGGTATGTTCTCCACTACCCATGTTAGGGATCCAATGTTGGTATTGTGGGCCTCTATCTGTACTCACATGCCACTAAGCTTGTCCCTCTGTAGCTGCTTCATTTCCCGGAGTTTGGTCGAGACCTGGCCCATCACGCCTTGGGACTCCTGATAGACCCCCAAGATCTGGCTGATAGTTCCTGGCCAGGAGCAGCCCCAGTAGCCTTACCCCACTGGCCCAAGGCATTCCTCCCACTCACCCTACCCCCACAACCCTGTGCCCTTGCCACAGGGTGCCCTGTCCCAGTGGGTCCTGGAACCTCATTGTCTGAAGTGTTGTGCTACAACTAAGGATCCAAGACTGGGGCACAAGATGGTAGACACTATGCTTGGTACAAAGGATGGGGGGCAAATGGCTACCTGAGATGTTGAGGCAACCGGGCTCGGAGGTGGTGATGTGGCCACAGTGAGACTCACTTTTGGTGTATGACCAGGTTGTCCAGATGGGTCCAGAAGTCCAGGAGTGTTGTCCTCACTGAGGGCACCAATCAGGGGGTTAGTGGCAGTCTCTTCTGTAACCTCTCTGTGCCCAGTAGCAGTTTGACCTGTTGATGTGAAAGACACAATGATCCTATTGTTGCAAGTACCTATGGCATTGGTTGTATTGACAACACATTCAAGGAGCATATCAGATCTTTTTGACTGAAACAGCTAAAATGTCAGATCATTAGCCCTTGGGAGAATGGCTTGAGAATGCCATTTTGCCACCAGAGCAGGCAAAAAAGTGGCTATGCCAGATATGTCTTGGCCATTTTGAAGGCTAGTTGATAGCAATGCAGGCAGACCCAGATGTTTGTTGTATATGTGAATGGAGTCATAATGTAGTCAGTGCAGTGTGAATTTGTCTGCTGCCAATACAATTCGGGTTATGCATCTTGAGGCCTTATGGATCATTGTTTTGCACACTGCGTAAGCTGTCTTTTCTGTCCTCAATATTTTCATCTTGGGTTATCAGGTGAAGATGGAGATAAGGTAGCCAGACACTTCTCAGAGTTAAGCATTAAGCATGATCTGTATCTTGGTTACTCCCAAGTGAGTAAACTTCAGCTGAGAGTTAGCAAGCAAGGGCATTGTTACCACTGGTCCAGTATTTTGAGATATAGAAACAGTGACTCCTGGGAGTTCGAGTCATTTCACTCTCCATACCAGACATACTTCAATAATGTTATTCCCCCAGGTATGTTCACTTAATTTGACAGTTCAAAAATAGATGGATTTGAGCAAATTAACACTGCTTTTTTGGTTGGAGTTAGAGAAACAGGGCCAATTGGGCTTGGAATCCCGGTCCTTCCCACATCTTCCCACCACTATACAAATGGTATCCTCCCATGTGAGTACATTTGAATTGAGAGTTTAACAAAGCCATTTCTCCATGCTACACATTTGACAAATGTTATCCTCCGAGGTGAGTCAAGTTCATTTCAGAGTTGGGGCAAGTGAATACTGGTTTTGTAGTTGGAATTAGAGAAACAGTACCTCCTGGGCTTTTCATTCCCGTCACTCCCTCTACTTCTCACCACAATACAAATGGTATCCCAGGTGAGTAAACTTTAATTGCGAGTTCACAGACATGGGTGTTTGGGCTTGTGAACACTGGGCTTGTGTTTGGAGTTAGAGAAACAGAGACTCCTGGCCTTAGCAGTCATGCTACTCCCTCTACTTCATACACTTGATATATGTCATCCCCTTAGGTGAGTCTACTTTGTTTGTTACCCACCCAGGTGAGTACATTTCATGTGAGAGGTACCAACCAGGAGTCTTTGGAAAAGAGGGCACTGGGCTGGTGAGTGAAGTAACAATGACGGAGCCTCCTGGCCTTAGCAGTCATGTCACTCCCTCTACTGCACACACAATGCAAATGGTATGCTCCCAGCTGAGTAAACCTACATTGAGAGTTGCCAAACAGGGGTATTTCAACAAATGAACACTCTTCTGGCATTTGGAGTTATATAAGCAATGGTAATCGCAGTCATGTCACTCTCTCTACTACACACCCTATACAAATGTTACCTCTCCCCAGGGTGAGTACACTGCAAATGATAATTGTGAAACAAATGTTTTGTAGCATGTGACCACTATTCTAGCATTTGTGGTTACAATAATAGCGCCTGCTGGGAGTTGTAGTCATGTCAATGTCTGTACTACACACACTTAAACATTATCTCCACAGGTGTGTTCCCTTAAATTGATAGATAATAAACAGGGGTTTTTGGACAAGTGACCACTGGTCTGGTGTTTGGAGTTATAGAAACAGTGCCTGCTAGGAGTTGGAGTCATGTCTGTACCTGCATTATACACACTATACAAATATGATCTCTCCAGATGAGTACACTTCAATTGTGAGATGCCGAATAGAGGTCTTTGGACAGCTGAACACTGGGCTGGTGAGTAAAAGTAAATGAGTCAAAAGATGAGCTATGAGCATGCATGACATTGCATTTTGATGCCTTTTTTGTGTGGTGACTTACCAGACTCCCCTCCCACAGGTATTCCTGTCGAGCCCACAGGATGTAGGATGGCCAAACCCTGGGTGACAGGGACTTACTAAACAGGGGAAGTGCATTAGGGTGTGAATGGACAAAAGTGTCTGCAGGGTGTTCAATGGGATGGTGAAAAAAGGGTGCCTCATCTATGTACTCTATAAAGTAAGGTGCTCGGACTTCAATGTCTGGCAGTGTAAATGCAGAAGATTGTTGTCTGTGAAGGGGTGTATTTTATAGTATCCTTTGCAGGTGTGCCCAGTGTGGTAATGTGTGTAAGCTGTATTGTTTTCATATTCATCCAATGTGCAGTTCTGTTTTACTTTGCTGACCACAGACTGCCATGGTTCGGACTGCCATTGGCTGACCTCCATGAGGGCCTGCCACAGTAAATGTGTGCTTGTAATCAGGTCAATGGTTGGTAGCTGTGCTGTCAGCACTGGAGGTCGGACCACCTATTTCTACGCCGCTGTACCACTGACGATCTGACTTTTTTGGTTGGCAATCCTTTTTGTATAAATCGTAATAGGGTGGTTTGAAAGAGTGCAAACCTGGTGGACTTTTCAGGACCACCAACATGGCGGTCTGCCTGCCAAATTTTTAATGAGGCCCATAGTATTCTGAAAGCAGATCTTGACAAAGATATTGTAATTTGATTTTGTTTCCAAGTTAATATGGTGTGCTTGAATGTAAAACTGGAAAGAAAGAGGAACAATTCAAATTAAGCCTACTGTCCAGAAAAGCAATTACCAAAGTTCATTATTTTAGAAGTCCTACGCAAAGACCTCTCTCAAGAGTCAAAAACGTGGGCTTAGACATTATAAGCAATCTAAAAACTACTTTGGGTAAAATGACAATGTTTTGGTATTCTCACAACAAGTGGAGACAAAACTCAGCTTTACAAACTCAGGTGGAAATAGCTTGATCAAACAAGAATAGTGAATATTTCTTACAGATACTTTAGAAAACTGAGTCTCAATTCATTTTAGTTCTCTGTGCATGACTATTGAACTGAATTGGATCTAATGTGGAGCAGTGTTCATGTGTATTTTGTTGAATGATAGAATCAGTGGCAGCTGCTAGTGAACGGGGTGGAAGAAGATGGGAATAAAAATTAAAAATAAAAAGGAACACTTACCTGTTCCATTGGAAGATGGGTTCTGTCTCTCCTCCGCCCTCTTCCTGACTCCCGGGAGCACACAGGTGCCCAGACTCCTCAAAGACAATCAAAACCCTGCTGTCAGCAGCATGACAGCAGCCTTGTGATTGGTCTGAGCAGCCTAGTTTGGCGCTCAGAAAGGGAGGGGAGCCAGTGCACATTCTCCACTCGACTGTACAATACAGCCAGGTGGACAAATGCTAAGTGTGCATGTCTGTTTCGCCAGCCCAACATGGCCGGCCAAACCGTCATGGTCACATTTGGTGCACATACCTCTCCTCCCTGTGACACAGCCCAGCTTTGCCCTAACCAGGCTCCGGCTGAAACATAAAATGATAAGTACATTGCGTTATTATCATTTTATTTTTCCTTATTTGCACTGTTGAAGGCAGTCGGGTGAAGCTACTCTGCCTTAGCGGAGGAGCCGCCCCTGGACAGAATTCAGAACATAGCAAGTTCACAACTCCTATCACAATTGTGGGTGAACCCAATGTATAATCAGCAGAAGCACAATTAGATGTAATTCCCCTAAGCAAAAAATTCCCCTTCCCCCACAGGGTTTTCATCTGTTTTGTATCAATCAGGGTGCAAACACAGAAGATCCTTTGAATGCGCAGGCTTGGTCAAAATACAGGTCAGTCCCCATAAGGGTTAATACTGCCAGTTTAATTTAAGGGTCCTTACAATCTACCAATGTTGTCCTGTTGCCCTGTACTTAATTTGTAACACAGTGAGTGTCAGTGCTTAAAGCTCTGCTTAGAGGTCCATGGTTGGTGCTTTTAAATGTCTGTGTGCTGAATACAAATGCTACCTATTCAACTCCTTTTTAATTCACTAACATACACTCTCTGGCTCTTTATATCACTTTGTGATAGTTATTTCTTAACTTTCTTTCCATCCTTCTTTTCCCCTTTGTGTGGTTTTCCTCTCTTGTTCTTTATGAATGGTTGATGTGGAAAAATAAATGTCAGCCCCCAAAAATGAGTGCCTGTGTTGCCCAATGAATCAAATCAAATAAAATCAAAAACATTTATAAAGCGCGCTACTCACCCGTGAGGGTCTCAAGGCGCTTGGGGAAGGGTGTCACTGCTGCTCGAAGAGCCAGGTTTTGAGCTGCCTCCAGAATGCAGGGTGGTCCTGGGTGCTCCTGAGGGTGGCGGGGAGGGAGTTCCATGTCTTGGCCGCCAGGTAGGAGAAGGATTTCCCACCTGCCGTGGTGCGGCGGATGCGAGGGGCGGCGGCGAGTGCGAGGTTGGGGGAGCGAAGTTGACGGGTGGGTGTGTAGAAGCTGAGGCGACGGTTGAGGTATTCGGGTCCCTTGTTGTGGAGGGCTTTGTGTGCATGGGTGAGGAGCCAGAAGGTGATCCTTTTGTTGACAGAAGCCAGTGCAGGTGTCTCAGGTGGGCGGAGATGTGGCTGTTGCGGGGTATGTCGAGGACGAGGCGGGCGGAGGCGTTTTGTATTCGCTGCAGACGTTTCTGGAGTTTAGCGGTGGTTCCTGCATATAGGGTGTTTCCGTAGTCCAGGTGGCTTGTGACGAGGGCGTGGGTCACAGTTTTTCTGGTTTTGGTGGGGATCCAGTGGAAGATCTTTCGGAGCATGCAGAGAGTGAGAAAGCAGGAATATGATACGGCGTTGACTTGTTTGGTCATGGTGAGAAGTGGGTCCAGGATGAATCTGAGGTTGCGTACGTGGTCTGAGGGGGTAGGTGCGGTGCCAAGGGCCGTGGGCCACCAAAAGTCGTCCCAGGCGGACGGGGTGTTTCTGAGTATGAGGACTTCAGTTTTTTTAGTTCAGTTTCAGACGGCTGAGTTTTATCCATTCTGCAACGTCTTTCATTCCATCTTGCAGGTTGGTCTTGGTGCCAGTGGGGTCCTTGGTGAGGGAAAGTATCAGCTGAGTGTCGTCGGCGTAGGAGGTGATGTTGATGTGTTTGCATACGATGTCGGCGAGGGGGCTCATGTAGACATTGAAGAGAGTCGGGTTGAGCGAGGAGCCTTGTGGGACGCCGCAGATGATCTTGGTGGGGTCTGAGCGGAACGGAGGGAGGTAGACTCTTTGGGAGCGGTTAGAGAGGAAAGAGGTGATCCAGTCCAGGGCCAGTCCTTGGATACCGGTGGAGCGCAGGCGGGATGTTAGGGTTCGGTGGCAGACGGTGTCGAAGGCAGCCGAGAGGTCGAGGAGGATGAGGGCGACTGTTTCTCCGTTGTCCATCAGAGTTCTGATGTCGTCTGTGACTGAGATGAGGGCGGTTTCTGTGCTGTGGTTGGCTCAGAATCCGGACTGGGAGGGGTCGAGTAGGTTGTTGTCTTCAAGGAAGTTGGTCAGTTGCTTGTTGACGGTCTTCTCGATGACTTTGGCAGGGAAGGGGAGGAGCGAGATGGGGCGGAAGTTCTTCAGGTCGCTGGGGTCCACCGTAGGTTTCTTCAGGAGGGCGTTGACTTCCGTGTGTTTCCAGCTCTCGGGGAAGGTGGCAGAAGCAAACGAGCTGTTGATGATGGTCTGGAGAAGAGGGGCGATGATGGAGTCGGCTTTGTTGAAGATGAAGTGTGGGCAGGGGTCCGAGGGGGCACCGGAGTGGATGGAGTTCATAGTAGCTTTGGTCTCCTCCACGCTGATGTGAGTCCAGGCAATGAGGGTGATGGCTGGGGTTGTAGGTTCTGTGGTGGTTGGCTGGGTCTGGTGTCCGAAGCTGTTGTGTAGGTTGGTGATCTTACGATGGAAGAAGGTAGCGAGGGAGTTGCAGAGGTCTTGTGAGGGCGTGATGGAGTTGGAGTTGGCGTTAGGATTGGAGAGCTCTTTGACGATGTTGAAGAGTTCTTTGCTGTTGTGAGTGTTCTTGTCCAGTCTGTCTGTGAAGGAAGTTCTTTTGGTGGCGCGGATCAGCTGATGGTGTTTGTGGGTGGCGTTTTTGAGGGCAGACATGTTTTCTGCGGTGTGGTCTTTGCGCCAGGCTTTCTCGAGGGTATGGCAGTTTTTTTGGGATTCCTTGAGGGTGTCTGTGAACCATTGAGGTTTCCTGGTGCTGGTCTGTCTTGGGAGGCGTCTGAGGGGTGCGAGGTTGTCCGTGCAGTTGGTGATCCAATGAGTGAGGCTGAGGGCTGCGTTGTTGGGGTCGGTGGAGAAGGTGGGTTGGTTGTCGCTGAGAGTGGAGAGAAGCTGTTCCGTGGGGATTTTTTTCCAATGTCTGCGTGGGATGGGTTGTGTGCGGAGGTGGAGAGTCTTGAGTCTGAAGCTGAAGTGGACACATCTGTGGTCGGTCCAGTGTATTACGGAGGAGTGGCTGAAGGATACGTGGTTGCTGGCGGAGAAGATGTGGTCCAGCGTGAGTCCGACGATGTGGGTGGGGGTGTTCACCAGTTGCTTGAGACCGAGGTTGGCAAGGTTGTCGAGCAGGGTGGTGGTGTTGGGGTCGTTGTTCTGCTCCAGGTGGAAGTTGAGGTCTCCGAGGAGGATGTAGTCCAGCGAGGCTAGGGCATGCGGGGAGATGAAGTCAGCGATGGATTCGCTGAAGAGGTCGCGTGGTCCAGGGGGTCTGTAGATGAGAGTTCCTCTGAGGGTGGTCTTGGGGTCGGTGTGGATCTGGAAGTGCATGTGTTCGGTGGCGAGGGGGGTGTCTTCGGTGGAGGTGGTGACATTGATGGAGTCCTTGAAAACGATGGCGATTCCTCCACCGACTTGGTTGGTGCGGTCGTGGACCAAGGCGAGGGGCTCAGGATATCTCTACCCGGGCCCCTTTTCTTTTTTAATGTTTTTGTGGGACACGGCTGAAGCTGAGTCCCAAAATGGCTGCCAACACTTCCTTGTTGAAGTGTTGATAGCCAATCGGATAGCAGCACGGGGACAGTTGAATCCATGGAAGATCTGCATCCCTAGATATCTATATTTTTCCCCTTTTATTTCTCAGAAACTGCTGGATGGATATATACCAAATCAGAAAAACGACAATCTACGCAACAAGGGCCAGATTTATACTTTTTGACGCAAATCTCTGCAAACACAGTTTTGTGTCAAAATGTTTTGCGCTGGCTAATGCCATTTTTTAACATCACCCGGGTATCATATTTATATTATGATGCTGGGTGGTGCTAAAAGCAGGTTAGAGTAAAAAATGTTGACGTTAACCATTATGCCTTGTCGTAAGGCAAAAATTAGGTTAAAGTTGGAAAAATGACTCTAACCTTTTTTATGTTACGTTAACATGTCACAAAATGGAAATGCAAAATTTTTACCCACAATAGCATCAAAAACAGACACTAATGCAGAATTCAATGCAAAGGATAGGTAGAATGGAGCCAGAAAACCAGGAGAGACTCCAGGGTGACCCCATTCTGCCAGAAGCCAGCCAGGAGGAAACACACACGACCCAGGGGAGGGAAAAGAAAAAGAGAAAATGTTGTTTCAGTGCAGAGGAGCATGAAATACTGGTGAGAGAGGTGACAGAGCATCAACATCAACTCTTCGTCACCTCAAAATTGCCAATTACTAGAAGAGAGGTAATCTGGCAGTAGATAGTAGACAAGATTAACAGTGTGGCAGAGGTGAGTAGAGCCGTATCCTAGTGCAAGAAACGCTGGCATGATTGCAAGTGAAGGACAAAGGAAAAAATGGCAAGGAACAGGAAAACAGCACTGCAAACTGGAGGTGGACCAGATAGGGGAGATGGTTCCAGCGGTCAACATGGAGGAACTGGTCACTGGAATTGCAGGACAGGACAGCGCTGACTACCAGGAAACACCAAAAATGCATGGTGGAAATTAATGCTAAATTGTCAAGTGCAAGAAGGGGGAGACAAATAGGACACACACAATGCATGTAAAAGGAGCGCAGAGGGATAGCAGATGAAGCAAGTTGCACCATGCTGACGTAAGCTACACATGTACCTATGACTTGGCAGTGCCATGCACCACAACACATTCAAAACCTGGACATATGTCAATCACCAAGGCTAAAGCCCTACATGCACAAATGCAGCACATGGGATGGATGGTATGTCTAATGACTGTGCCTCTGGTTGTGTCATCACAAGATCCCTTGCATATAGTCACATTAACTCTACCAACACGACCAAGACAATAGAGACTAGGAAGTCAGTCAACACCATTCCTGAGGTTATGTCATGGTGGTGTCCCTTGCAGTAACAACTTGCAACTGCCTTGCCTCATTGCCTTAACATATGTGTGCTGCATCTTACAACACACAGTTCATTACAATCGGCTCAACAGTACCCAGACATGTGCCTGTAGCACCAGCACCCCGCACATTAACAACACATCCACATAAGCAACCACCACTTCATCATGCAGTGATGATGCCCCCTGGGTGCAGGGAAAATAGTCAGAATAGGTACAGGGGGAATAGCAGGGTGGTCCTGTATCACTGGAAACATGCCACTACCCAGAGCAACTAAACTGATGTAATGTGGAACCACACATATTAATGCTGATCGGAAATGTGCCACTACAGAAAATGTGTAGCATAGATAGCAAAGTGTACATCACAACAGATACAGGCTGAGCTCACAACTACTTTGACACAACCATGTGAGACACATAGGAATGGAGAAATAACCACACATATACAATACATGGGGTCTAACTGTGAACATAATGGCGTATAATTCCACATTGATGGGTAGGGGATGGTGCGTGGGCACGTCTGGTGTTGGTGAGACTGCTAGTGCAGTGTACCCTTTGCGGCTGGCAGTATGAGTTACATGCTGGATGGTGGGTGGAAATTTGTCTGCTCATGCTAGCGCTGTGGGGCACTTAGCACAACATTGTTGATGGATCAAGTAGAGTCAGAGTCAGTCTTGGGGTGCATTGGGTGTAACAGGACACCCTGCTCTTAGCCCTGCAAATCAGGCAGTGGAAAGGGCAAAGGGGTAGGACATGGGAACCCCTGCACTGCCCATGCCAGGTGCATAAGCTGTGCAGGAGCACCCAAGGGCACACAATACCACATCACCACCAACCTTTGCATGGAGGATTCCCCTCCATGCAAAGGCTGGTGGAAAAGTGGGAACATACCTGGAGGGTAGCGTTGATCGTAATACTGGTCTGGTGTCACAAGACAGGTTGCATTGCCAGTCTGTAAGCTGCTGGAAACCTGCCAGTGCCAGGCCATTGGCCCATGAGTCATTCCCTTTTGACAACATGTGCCACTTCCACCTGTTCTGTTGGGGGTGGTCATATCAACAATGGCAGTCAGGTGGTCATAGGACTGCCACGCTTGCAATGAGAGACCACTATGACTACCTGCAAAATCACCATCAAACTAGCTCGACACTCTGACCTAAGTTCAACTCCAGTTAACTGGCTATGTCCAGAAAACTCATTTACGATCAGGCACTGTCATATCCAAAATGATTTACACAGCAACAAATGATACCCATACTGGCCATCCCTGGGTCCACGCCTGTGCCTGTGTCAATTTAGCTGCACTGCCACTATGCTCCATCTCTAGCATCATAGTGCAAGGATGGCTACATTGAGGGAGCGATTGTAGTTGTGTGGGAAGGAGCACCTTCCAGCACAGACATAAGATGAAATGGAAATATGCTAGGTCCATGTGTGCCATGCAATGTAGCACACATACACATATATCATGAGGAGCTATCAAAGGAAACAACAGCATAGTGTCTTGGCAATGCTATCCCTGGGGTTGTGCAAGGTTTCAGTACCGCAGGGTTGTATGTGAACCATGTAAGAAGGAGGCATAATGCCATATGTGTTGCTGTGGCTTCACCTCTGCAACAGCCATTACAAGGCCTTACCATGCAAATGGATGCATAGGGAGGGTTGACAATAACAAGATGGTGTCAAGCCGCAAAAAAGATATACATCACACCTAGTAGATATGACACAGCTAACTGCACCTTCTAAGCTTCCTCTCATGTGACACTCAGGTGGGGCAAAGGGCTGATAGACTGCAACCATGATACACAGAAACAATGTTTGGGAAGTAAGATGACAATGAGCCTCCAATAGCAAGTGATGTGACATGTCAACTGCCACAACATAGAAAGATTTATATTACATCATCTCATTGCAGAGGATGATGGCTCTCCTGCGGATCTGCCTGTCCTGGAGTATCCCGATGACTTGGATGATCAGCTGACAACCATCAGCCAAGAGACCCTCCAATAAGTCCTTGTATCCATTCAGACACCACCTCCAGTCTCAACGAGGACAAATAATGTACCAGCCATCCTAGATGTGCCACCTAACACCCCAATAGTACGACCTGCCAGCACCAACAGAGCTGAGAACTCCGAGGACCCACGGACCAGCTTTGAGATGACAGTGGTAGGAGTCCACTTGGAGCTGTGCCTTGTTACGGCCAATGAACATACAGAAGCCAAATGAGGCACATAGCTGCTGCCATGAGGGAGAGGCCACAACAACTGCCCTCCCAAACTGACTGCAGCGTAATTGAGAACAAGCTGGACTCCATGCAACAGGAAGTGAGCTCCCTCTTGGCAGACATGGCTGCCTACCACTGAGATGTTGCTGCTATCCTCAAAAATCAGCAGCTCCTCCTTGCTGCAGTGATGCCATATGTTGTTCCACAGATAGCAGCTGCTGGGAATTGGGAGTCCACATCTCCAACCACTGAAGTGTGTGTGGCCCCTCTACCTCCCCGTCACCATCAAGGGCAGAGGAGACACCACACACATCGCAGGATGAAGATGTGGAACAGATCATCTTCACTCGTAAGAGTTCCCGGTAGCACCACCTCATGCTACATGGGCAGTGTTTTCCTTTGTCCTGTGCTTGAGATCATGCCAGTTTTAACACAGTTGGATGTGTACACTCTTCAAAGACACACTGTTGACCTGTCTGCTATGGACTGTCATTGTCTCTCACTTACCCAGACGCAATTTTTGTTCCTCCGCAATTAACGACACTTCACCCAAGCATGTCCCATGACATGTCCCTCAACACTGGAGCTGTGCTGTGTCACAATTGTATGGATTTCACAAATGGGGTCATTGTAAATATTGCACTACAACACTTAAAAATAAACACCTCCTACACAAACAGCATGTCTTTGTGTATTGTGACACATCTACTACTCTTAGGAATTGTTATGTGTGTAACCATGTCATTAGTCACAGAGTGTCAGTACAACAGTGCGGGAATATGAGGGCACATACCTACACACAAATGTCAATGCTGGTCTCATCCCCTAAAAGCAATTCACTGAATATGTAAAAAATTAAGAACACATGTATGCTTCACTCACTACATACAGCAGGACTGGCTGTGAAACAGTTCTCGGGCAATATAGTCAGCTGGGAGTACCAGTAGAACACAATGCTGTGAAACAGAGATACCTAACCTCATTAGTGATTGCCACTGGTCACTTTTGCAGGTAAGAGTTCAAATGTAGGATGTTGTCAGATGTGTCACATTTCCCACCATTCCTACTCAGGACCTTCAAAATTGACAGCTGAAATACCACACCTACCGGTCCAAAACTAAGTTAACATAGCCACCTTGAGTGATGGGTACACTGGATGGCAGATGCATGGACAAGTAG
This sequence comes from Pleurodeles waltl, assembly GCF_031143425.1. Lineage (NCBI taxonomy): Eukaryota > Metazoa > Chordata > Amphibia > Caudata > Salamandridae > Pleurodeles > Pleurodeles waltl. The sequence goes on from NC_090449.1 coordinate 369,293,851, forward strand.
ATGTGTTGTTGTTGCCAATGTCACAGCTTAGTTGTCAATAGGTGATGCACATGTCAAGAGAGGGATTCAGATGCAGGACGGAATCCCTAGTCAAAACACAATTTGCACTGTGCACTCATGGGAAGACACTAGCATACAACATAAAATGTATAGTAGTAAGCAAAAATGTTTATTAAGTATAAAACTGAACTTATAAAAGAAATAAAACCTACCCTATCCTAAATTAACCTATTCTAACTATAATTATCTAACAACTAAAGCTAACTATCCTATGCTAAACTTAACAAACACATTTAACACCACACTCTAAACATTGGTCCCCCACCTCCCCTAAGTTACAAAACACATACAGGACAACATATACTAATACTACACATATACTTACTACATCTAAACAAATGTATATTTGTTTGTATTTTTTTTTCCAAAAACATAGATACCCCAACATGACGCCCCACCCACCCACCAATTAACATGTAATAAGTAAATAATCCACCCCCCCAAATCCACTTATCCTAACTAAACTACATATCTACACTAACCTAACACTAACGCCCTAAAAGCCACCATAAAACAACTTAACAGCAGAAGGGAGGCTTATGAAGACATATGACTCAGGTACTCAAGCTTGTCCTAAAAGGCACCCAGAGGATCTTTGTGCTAGACATGCCGTTCAATTTTACATCTGCACTGATCTTACATTCATTAATCCATGACTGATGTGGCAAAGTTGTCTAATGGTAGCAAATGCCCCATATGCATTGCCCTGTAAGGCGGGTAAGCCCCCTTTGCTAACATAATGGCAGGGGTCATGCGCGTTAAATGATGACAAAGTTGCGCTATACATGCATTGGCCAACTTTGTTGACACAATCCACTGAAAATATGGTAGGCTGGCAGAACCTTGGTGTTTCATACACACTATGCCGCGGCACAGGTGTTGCTATGGCCTCTGAAATGTGTGCCTTCGTGATGGTTGTGCAGGAATCATCAGACATCTGACCTGCATTGGTATCATTATTGGGCATGTGAACTCAAGGCCTAGACTGGCGCAGATACACTTCATTCTGGTTGCATACAACCTGCCCACAAGCATTACATGCAGCACTTCAACTCATCTGCTACTGTCATTCAAGAGCAGTGAACAGTAAATACTATGCCAATTGGAGACTCACCAACAGGTCTGCCAATCTTAACACCAAGGTAATCAAGCAGATCCTGCTCCCTAGCCACCAGATCTGGCCAGTGATGCTTGAGGTGGTGCTCATTCCTGCTGCTCCTGTACACTATCTTCAGGTGGTGGAGCTTCTTACCCCACCGCAGTGCCTGGCCTCTGTCCGGTAGCCCTGGATGACCCGGCCACCCATCTCCAACATCATGGGCAGGTAGTGGCATACCAGCCACACAAATCCACCCAGCTCTTCCTCTGACATTCTCGTCAGCCTCCTCCTACCAGACATGTTGTATTTGGTCAAACTTGACCCCAAATACAAAGAAAAATTAAAATAAACAGAAACTTAACCCTATTAACTAATCCCAACTATCCTAAATGCTTAGCTACCCCAGACAGACACCCTACAGTACAAATACAGATATAGACAAAAGCTACACAAAATCACAACTACTGGGACAAAATGCACACAATATAGAACACGATACGACACCACAATCCTCAATTCACAACCAAGACACAACCACCAGCTCCAAAACACAACCACATAGTCAGAAAGGCACAGACTGTACAGAGAAAGTGAAACTACGCCCACTGTACCATGTTTTTAGACAGGATTTCCTATTACATCACTTCCTGTCCAAAGGCATCACGTTTTTCTGTTATGCTTGTATTTATTTGACATTTGCACAGGTTTTTTTAGACGCATAACGCACATGCATCGTTTATATATACGCATGTCGGTTATGTGTCGATTTCATTGAAGGCAGCGTTGAGAGGTGTGTGAAGGTGGAATTCACGCTAAGGGCCAATGTGTCATCTACTTTGCATTTGCAGATGTTTTAGACGCATTTGCATCATATTTTTTTTTACTCAATTCCTGATTGCGTGTTTTTTGCATTGTACCCTGAATCAACAGATATATGACATGGGCTGTGCTGCAGGATCTCATTTTGGGTATGGCCACATGTGGTAGTCCATGCAACAATCTGATAAGGGTGTGATTGGTCTGTTCCACCAATGTGTGTATTACAGACTCAAAAGCAGGCAAATTGCTGCACGTTGTGCATATATATGCATGTGTGACAACAGTGTATCAACATATGTTTGGCATTCAGTACAATGCAATAGTTCTGATTTGTGATTTGTGTATTGTATTTTTGTCTGTGATGTGTGATGTTGTCACACAGAGCATAATAGAAAAAGCTACAATCATAGGTCTGGTATTGTTGATAATGGATGAACCAGTGCTACCTAGGAAATATTACCTGACAACTGTCTCCATATGTAGATTTTGAGTTTACAGAGACTTGTGCGAAGCCTGCATATTTGTCTGTCATATGTACATCTTTGGTACTTAGGCCCCCATTATGACAATGGCGGTAAAAATCGCCGACCGCCATGGCGACAGCCGCCAAAAGACCATTGCCACAGCTACCATCCGTCCGCTATTGTATGACCACAGCTGGATTTCCGCCACCTACTGGCGGATGGCAGTAAGGTGGCGCTGCTGCCACGAGCAGCGCCATGCCAGTAGACCGCCACCAGCCATATTATGAAAAATAATACGGTCTGTCGGTGTTCTGCTGGTGGGCACTGCTGGAGGGAGCAGCGCCCCGTCCCCTGCCGGAAGACCCCTGGATTCAGGTAAGTCGGGTTTCTGACAGGGGAGAGGGTTTTTGGGTGTTTTGTATGTGTGGGGGGTGTGTGTGCATATATGTGTGAGTGTGTGCATGAATGTGAGTGTGTGTTTAGTGTTGTTTGCGGGTGTGTAGGAATGTGTGTGAGTGTGTGTATGAATGTGTGTGAGTGCATGTACATATGGAAATGTGAATGCGTGTCTGCGTGTATGTTTTGATTTGTGTGCAGATGTGTGCGTGATTGGAAGAATGCATGCGTGTATGTATGTGTGGATGAGTGTGTGTCTGCGTGTGTGTGTGAATGAGGGGCGTGGATGTAGGGGGTTGGGATTGTTTGGAGAGGTTTGGGGGAGAGGGGGCCTCCTATCAGTGACAGGGAAGGAATTCCCTGTCACTGATAGGGCCTAGTCGTTATGAACGCCACGAAAACCATGGCGGTAGGCAGGGTCATGATACTACCAGTGGCATAATGGCAGCTGCTGGGCAGGATATTCATATCTCCAGCCCGGCGGCTGCTACCGCCATGGCAGTCGGAGTGGTACATTGGCGGATTGGCTGCAGCCAACCCGCCAAAGTCATAATGTGGTGGTAAGTACCACCAGCCTGTTGGCTGTACTGCCTCCACATTAGCTCCAACTGCCAGATTCATAATGACCCCCATAGTGTGTATGACACACTGTGCCTGCATTCCATACAGAATATTTTTTGATTATACTTCTTGCAATTACCAATGGTTGATGGTTTAGTGTGGTGGACCTGCTGCCCTAACTGCATTTGGTCTCATCCATGCTGATGTGTATTCCATGGATGTGTCCGTGCAGTGTGCGGGGTCATGTGTACCCTGTGTCAGGTCTGTGCCACATGGCAGTGGCAGGACAGATTACCATGGATATTCTGACCAGGCCCAACATCTACCATTGGTTGTTATACCTGGGCAAATCATGATGATCTTAGTTACTAATGATGTCCCCTCCCTTGTCACACATGTTCCATGCAGCCATTGCAACTCTCACACTGAGTTGTGACAGTGTTCAGTTCCAACATGACTTTATTTCAATTTTTTGGCATCCACTACCTCATGTGTGGGCCCCTTGCAATCATTCTATTTGGACATGATGTAGTTGTGTCTGATGAGCAATTGACTAACAAGTTGGCAACGTGGATGTAGAAAATATATAGTGGTCCATAGATTGTGTACTTCAGTTGTCACATACCAGTGATGAGGCTATTAGTAATGTGTGTGATGGTGGCAGTGCAATCCTGCACATCACATATGATGTTGCACCACTACTTGTCAGATTCCTATTTGTAACGTGATCCCTGAGCTTTGACTCACATTCCTATGCTATGTGTAGTGGAGATTGAAGAGGCAAAGCAGGATTAGCTGTATTAGTGAAGTGTTTATTTACAAAATTGACAAGGTGAATTCAGTGGTTCCTTAGAGTAAAAGTTGTCAACTATGTGCTGCCTCCTGCGTACCCCAGCAGCTGTGTTGTGCTGTTCCCCCTCCATATCGTCATCGCCATCCTCCTCAGGCAGGTCATCTACCTGGCCATACATCGGAACGTTCATCCGCACACATATGTTGTGCAGGATGGCACATGTCAGGATGATTTTGCACACAATGTGTGGGTCATATAGAAGGCTGCCTCCTGTAAGATCCAGGCACCTGAATCCTGTTTTCAGTATGCCAAATGTCTTTTTGGATATTGAGGATCTTAGGGTGTCCCTCATTATATGCACACTCTGCTGCTGTGCTTGCAACAGGTCATATAGCATAGCAGTTGTTATTTTGATTTGGTTGTCACTCCTATGTGTTTGTTGTGTGGTGTGATTTACTGGCCTTGTGCAAAGTTGTATTAGCACTGTGTTGTTGAACATGACAATCTCGGGCATTGGTCAAGGACCTGGGACATATATTTTTGAATGCTAACTAATGATCAGTATGTATGTACCATGTGTTGTGCAGTGTACCTTTGTATTATTGTGCTATCACTAGAGGGGGTATAACATATCCTCACAACACAATGGGGTCAGATGTGGTGACAATGTGGTAGCCTTACAGAGCCTCAATGTCCCAGCCATTTTGACATGTGTCATTACAGATGAAGTACAACACGTAGGCCCATTTTAATGAGCAAGTGACAATGGGCAACACAGCTCCAACATTGGCAGTACAGTGCTGCAACATTTTGACTATTCAGGAATGCACCATGTGTGACATGTTTCTAGGCAACCCTTTGTTGTCCCCTGTGCCGGTGCCTAATAAGCAGCTGTGCACCAAGACCACCAACTTTGCACCTGGGCGTTTGGCTAGCTGCCCTGTGGAGGTGGATGTCTCTATGCAGGAAGAGACACCTTACTATTCATATACATTTTTGATGGACAATTGGCTCTTTCTGTGTGTGTAGCAGTATGCAGCATGCATAGATAGCACATTCATATGAGGTCAAATCACAGTCTATTTTCTTCTTGCAACCTGCAAACGGGACCCCTCGGATGGTGTTTGATGTTGGCACAGTCTCAGGTTTTAGGTGACACCTGCATCCTTGTCAGCATCATAATGCCATGTATCTTGCGGTAACAGACCTGCAGCTACACACATTGCAAGCACCTTCCACGCTAAGTGCTGTGTCAGAGGGTGGCCAATTTCCAATGTGGCTTCAGGTCACAAAAGATTGGTCATCCACAAGCTTGTACATACAGTGCAGGCCATGAAAATGGTGCTTGGGCTCTTACATAGGCCCCTTAGTGATCCTAAGTGGCAGCTGATGTTTGTGCCAGCCATCAGGTGTCCAAGGGTGTATATCCTGGAGTTTCAGGATGATCAAAATCACTACCAGTGTCTCTCCTATCTTCCAAAACATGATTCATCATTTATACTGTTCATACATGCATAATGCAGGCTATAGGATGGAGCTCAGCTACTTAGCAAATGTGCCCCTTAGCACAGTGCATGCAAGGTCAGTGATGTCCTAATTATTCCTATAGGTTTCCACTATGGCATCCATGATCTGCACTGTCTAACAGTGACTCTACCACATGGTGGTCCATTTATTGTTTACGATACAGACATGATGGTGTTGTGGGTCAATAAGTGGTGCATTTGAGGTGGAACTACAGTAGGTATGGTGCCACTTCTCACAAATCTGGTACATGGTATGTGATGGCCATTGATGTACCTATGTGTGTGACCCAATGAATCAGGCAGATGTATATGCACACTACAGGTAAGCCAGGTATGTGTTGATGGTATTGGGTCTGGCATTTAATGTTTGTTCTGGCAGAGACTTGCACAGCATGATTTGAGTGATCTGTGCCTATGTGTGACTTACGTTACATGAGCATGGTGTATGCCATTGACATTGCTGTGCTATTCTTGGTTTGGTGCACTGTGTGTGTGAAGTATACGTAGTAGGCAACCTGTGGGCACTTGTAGTGGTTTGTGCACATATTCTGTTAGCAAAGGGTACATATCTGCACCTGTCCTTCACGTGGTGTGCCTGTCAAGTTGTGTGTGTGTTACGTACATGGGGGTGTGTGTGTTTGTTGTGTGTACTGATTGTGCTTTACTGCTACATGGTGCATATGTGTTATTACCTAGACATCTGGGTTGCCATGGCCATGTGTTTTTGGAGTGATGTATGTCTTGTGTGTCCTACAGGGTGGTCTGTTGTGTGTGAATTGCTAGGTTTGTTGACTTATCCACAAGTAGTCCATTTCCATATTGTCCATCCTGGAAGTCTTTGTTGATCCTGCTGTGCCTGAATATGTAGGTGTCATGGACACTCCCAGGTTACTTGGCCAAAATGTTTGTGAATAGACCCTAGTGGGTGTAGGAGGCTGGCCCGGTTTGTAGTGGGTACCTTGGGTACTTACACCTTATACCAGGTCCAGTTATCCCTTATTAGTGAAATGTAGTAGTGTTCTAGCAGCTTAGGCTGATAGAGGTAGCAAAAGCAGAGTATCTTAGGCTGAACTAGGAGACATGCAAAGCTCATGCACCACCACGTATAGTTACACAGTACTTATACACAAATAAAAACAATACTCAGTGTTACCAAAAATAAAGGTATTTATTTGGGTGACAAGGTACCAAAAATATCTTGGAGACAATACTCCTTCTGGAGGTAAGTATTATACACAATAGATACACTAGACACCAAAATAAGGTAAGTAATTAGACATAGGATAGTGCAAACAATAGGAAATGCTATAGAATGCAAAGTGAGAAAATAGGTCTGGGGCAACACAAACCATATACTAAGAAAGTGGAATGCGAATCACGAATTCCCCCTTAGGCAAGTGTAGTGTGTGCAGAATCGCTGGGCGAGTAAGAATACAGTAAAAGTAAATAAATTACCCCACCCCAGAGCCCAGAAAAGCAGGAGTAAAGTACTGTATGTTTCCTTAGGACACACTACACCTCATGATTGGGAGTTTGCAGTAACCAACCAAGTCTGCAAACAACAATTGCTGGATTCCTGGACCTGAAGACCTGTGAAAGAAGAGGACCAAGTCCAGAAGTCGAAAGAAGTTCCAGGAAGGGCAGGAGCCCCTGACAACCCAGAAGAGGGTGCAAAAGAAGAGTCCCCGCTTGGACAAAGACTGCAGGAATGCACCCTAGGAAGATGCCAGGGGGTTCCTGTATGATACAAAAGATGTCCCATGACGTGAAGATGGATGCAGATGTGATTTCATGTTGGAAGTAACCAACAGGCCTTGGTTACGACAAAAGTGCATTTTGTATCAAAATGGCGCTGGCTGCAGCCAGGAGGGACCTGGGGGCCTCAACTCTTTTGAGGAGGACTAGGGGGCTCTCAGCACTGCAGAGAGCCCTCAGGATGCAAGACAGCACCCACAGGAGTCCCAGGACATGGGGACAAAGGAGGTGCAAAACACAGTTGGTGTAGCACAACAAAGAAAGGTCCCATGCCCGCAGAGAACAACTCAGTGAGTTGAGCATCACAGGATAGAGTGCTGTGGACCTGGGCCAGGATGTGCATGAAGACATTTTTCAAATAGTGCACAGAGGCCTCAGGAGGTGAAGAAGACATAGTACAAAGGGGTACCATCGCTCTCAGGGAAGGCAAGGTCTTACCTCCTCCTAATTGCATCAGCAGGACCTCAGGACAGTCTATGTCGATGGGTTCCACCCTCTGTGTCCTTAGGAGCATGCTTGTCACTGTGAGAGGAGTCCAAGGGTACCGGTCGTCATCTTGGAAGGTGCCTGCGTGTGCAGGGGAGTGACTCCGTCACCCCATGGGAGATTTCTTCGGCCCTTCTGGTGCAGGATGAAGACAGGTAATCTGCTGAGCGTGCACACGTGGAAACTGTTGCAGTTGCTGGCTGGAGCAGAAGTTGCAGAGGAAAAATATCCCTTGGGGATACTTTGTTGCTGTTACAGCAGTTCCTGGACCAGGCTGCGGTTGATCCGAGGTCAGAGGATGAAGTAGTAGTTGCAGAGGATCCCTGAAGGAAACTTGCAAGCAGAATCTGAAGAGAACCCACAGGAGAGACCCTAAATAGCCCTGATAGGGGGATTGCTACCTTATCAGGTAAGGACCTATCAGGAGGGGTCTCTGACGTCACCTGCTGGTACTGGCCACTCAAAATCCTCCAGAATGCCGCCACACCTAGCAAAGCAAGATGGCTGAAGTCTGGGGCACACTGGAGGTGCTCTGGGCTCCACCCCTGGGATGGTGATGAACAGGGGAGTGGTCACTTCCCTTTCCTTTGTCCAGTTTCATGCCAGAGCAGGGGACAAGGGGTCCCTTAACCAGTATGCATAGAGGGAACCATCTGTGCCCTTCAAAGCATTTCCAGAGGCTGGGGGAGGCTACCCCTCCCAGCCTGTAATACCTATTTCCAAAGGGAGAGGGTGAAACACCCTGCCCCCAGAGGAAATGCTTTTTTCTGTCTTCCTGGGACTGAGCTGCCCAGACCCCAGGAGGGCAGAACCCTGTCTGTGAGGTGGCAGCAGCTGTACCTGCAGTGCAAGCCTCATAGAGCTGATTTGGCCATACTGGGGGTCCATGGTGGAGCCCCCAGGATGCATGAAATTGGCTCCCCAATACCAGGTTTGGAAGGGGGGGGGACAATGCCATGATCTTAGACATGTTACATGGCCATATCCAGAGTTACCATTGTGAAGCTACATATAGGTATTGACCTATATGTGGGGCATGCATATAATGGCGTCCCCGCACTCACAAAGTCCTGGAAAATGGCACTGAACTATGTGGGGGCACCTTTGCTAGAGCAAGGGTGCACTCACGCTTAGTAGCTTTGCACCTAATCTTCAGCAAGTGAAGGTTAGACATATAGGTGACTTATAAGTTACTTAAATGCAGTGAAAATGGCTGTGAAATAGTGTGTGTACTATTTTACGCAGGCTGCAATGGCAGTCCTGTGTAAGGGATTGTCTGAGCTCCCTATGGGTGGCAAAATAAATGCTGCAGCCCATATGAATCACCTGGAACTCCAATGCCCTGGGTACCTAGGTACCATATACTAGGGACTTATAAGGGGGGGTCCAGTGTGCCAATTTAAATTGGTAAATGAAGTCACTAGCCTATAGTGACAAAGTTAAAAGCAGAGAGAGCATAAGCACTGAGGTTCTGGTTAGCAGAGCCTCAGTCACACAGTCAAGCACTATACAGACACACACATTAGGCCCCAAACTGTTAGCACTGGGGTTCCTGACCAGCAGGATCCCAGTGAGACAGGCAAAAACATACTGACATAAAGGTAAAAATGGGGGGTAACATGCCAAGGAAGATGGTACTTTCCTACAGTGTGCCACTATGGTCTACACATTTGTGGAATGCGTGTGTTTGCGATTCTGGTATAAATACCCTGTTGCTGCAGGTGGAACAAGTCGGACATAAATGCAGTAAATTGCACTGAGCACATGTAGGAAGCCTTCAAATTGGTAGAACCCCTTTTTTATTTCCTGCTGCATTTGCTGGATGTTGGGGAAGCTGATGTGGTGGTGTGTCAGAGAGATAATTGGCTCTAACACACAGAAAAGGATGGCTGTGACACACCAGCAACCAGGGAACCCGTTGTTTGAAATGAGCCACTTGCCATCATGTGAAGGACAGCTAGCAGCTTTGTTACAGGTGGTATATTATGTGGGTCTGCAGGCTGGTTGTGATCTGTGGCTCAATGTGGTGCAGCAGGTGTAGTATGTCTTGCTGGTTGAGTCAGTATGTCCCTATAATGTTTTGTTCCCTGAGTCCAAGGAGGGTTGTCCTCTTTCTGAATATCCTCTCCTGCCTTCTGCCTTACCTTTGTGGGCCCTGTAGTGGTGGTGGTGGTTGCAGTCGTCGTTGCTGCCCTCTGCGTCATCTCACAAGCTGGAGAAGTAGCACTTCCATGTTGTCATGTAAGTTGGTAATGTTGCTTCCTCTGTGTTTTCCTAAAGTAGTGATATATGGGTCATATTTTAATGCCTGGTCTGAAACAGGCATTAAAATTTGACGCAAATCACAGTTAACGTAATTTTTTGGGTCCATCTCCCACCCGTGCGTCATTTTTGCATGGATGGAGAAATATGGCACTAGGGGCTTAGAGTCCATTTTTGGACCGGAACACCTACCTTTCATCTCATTGACGCAAGGTGGTTTCACGCATCCAAAAAATGACGTTAACTCCAATATTTTGACGCTGCATGAGTCTAGCTTCAAAATATAAATATGGAGTTAAGTTTGTGATGAATTAATGTAAAAAAGTACGCTAATTCACCGCAAAGCAAGAATAAATCTAGGCCGAAGGTCTAGCTTCCTGTCAAATTTGGTATAATTTTATTCAGTGGTTGGGCTGTAGATGTGTCTAAAGACCCTATGAGAAAATTAATAGGGAAAATATGTTTTGGGACCCCCTTTTTCTCAGTCCCGTTTGATGGATCATCCTAAAACTTTCAAGACAGCAGCTGCACAGAATCTAGTATGACAATCAGTTCAGCTGCTGTATTCAAAGTTTCAGTGTAATTCACCAAGTGGGATCAGAGAAATGGGGGGTCGTAGGAGGCTGGCTGGTTTGTAGTGGGTACCTAAGGTACTTACACCTTATACCAGGTCCAGTTATCCCTTATTAGTGAAATGTAGGCAGTGTTCTAGCAGCTTAGGCTGTGTAGAGGTAGCTGTAGCAGAGCAGCTTCAGTTGAACTAGGAGACATGCAAAGCTCCTGCAATACCACTGTCTTATCCAAGTGACTGGTTGACACCTGTTCGGTATAAGTCAATAAGAATAGCAATGAAAAGCCTCTATTTACATATAAGTACACCACAAAGAGCATCTATGCATATATATATATAAGCAAAGAGTTAATTGACAGATATAAGTTTTGATTAACTGTATACCAAAATGCATCACACTACGATGTTCATGAAGCAGAATATAAATGAGTTGAATACTTCAGATAAGCTTTGATTTACTGCACACCAAAATGCATGTTTCAATTACTGCAGCAGGCTCTCACTACGATGTTCAGAAGGCAAAATATAAACAAACTGAATACTTCAGATAAGCTTTGATTTACTGCACACCAAAATGCATGTTTCAGTTACTATAGCAGGTTCATACTACGAGGTTTAGAAAGAAAAATATAAACAAGCTGAATACTTCAGGTTATAAACACAGTGCAAGCATAAATAATCAGTCATAATAATAGAGCAGAGAAACAAAGGCCTTTCATCCCTGTGTGGAAATTAACTTAGTCCACGAAATGTTGGGAAGCCCTCTACCGCCTGCTTAGACCTCTCTCCCCCTCAAGCATCACGGTCAGCAAAACAGGGAGGCAGCGCTGGGCCATGGCAGCTTTCACAACTCCATCTGCGAGCTTCAAATCCCTCACCCACACTTCAGTACTTAAATAACTCGAAGCTTGGATTCTATGTCATTCTGCCATTTTCTAGCTATGTTATTAGTACTTGGCTGCTCTGCCCTTCTCCAGCCTTTGTTTTCATTCCATCTTCTTCCTGTACTCTTGTTCTCAAGGTTGAGACGGAGTCTTCTACACAAACAAGCTTGAAAATAATATCATGAACTTTTCCACGTTGTTTGGGGGGGGGTTTCAGCAGGCATCACACTCATCTACACTGCTCAAGCTAATTAACCCTTCGCGTCGCAATGTCTTCCGTACCTTTTCCCTATACTGATCACTCCACCCCTTAGATGAGCGTGATGCATGCTGAAACGGATATCATTTACTTTGACATTCCGCTAGCTAGGTTGCTACTAATACTGGTCAGCGTTATTCTAAACGCCTGCATCTTTAGTATAAAGCTGTTTTGTGCATACATATAGTCTACATAGTATAGTCATTAGCGTAACACAAACAATCAATAACCAAATTAGCTGTTGTAACACTATATTTAGCGTCTTCAAAGCTCCTAGTGCCCAGCCTAAGAAGATGTCATACCAATGATGCTCAGTTATTTGCTGGATGCATGGAGCAGTGTGCATGAGCTGTTTAGCATTTATGGTCATCAGTATGGCTGTATCCTTGGTGTATTTAGCTGGCATATCAAATTTAGCAAAGGTAACTTGTGCGTAGTGCCTGATTGCCTCTAATCTGGGTAGCTTAACAACAAGCGAGATGTTCCACTCTAACTGCACATGCATTTGCGTCTGTAATGTGGTTATGGTGAACTTAGTCGGTCGGTACAAGATGTGAGTGCTTATGTAAATAATGCTGGTAATAATGTGCATACACATTACTTGCTCTCTGGTGGTTTGTATAAATCCGTTAATAAGTAAGGGATGATTGATGACATAACATATGCTCTCTGTCCCTATCTGATATAAGTCTGTGCCATTTAATAGGATAAGGTAACCATTTGTATTCTCCCGGTATTATGTGAAGGCATGGATCTAGCACCCGTCCAGTGTGGGTACATGCCAACCCCTTAGACCAATCTGCACATATAGTGGGATCTACAGTGTGATTTGTTTACTGAATCCACTTTTTGTCAGTGTGAGGTATCCATCATTATTTTACTTATCACTACGGGGAGTAATATAAAGGGGCACCATATGTCAGGAGGAAGATCACTTCTTACTATATCAAAAAGAGCATAACACATTTCTTCCTCACAGTGAAACTGTATGAGCTTTACCGATATTCGTTCAGGCAAATACAATTGTTGTCTCCAATATTCACCTTGAAGCTGTCCCCATTCTGCGTTAAAGTCTGCATACTGTAGATTAACAATGCTTTGCCATAGTATGCACTGGATGCCCTTGGACACTGCTTGTCTGTTTTAAAAGCTTTTTTTTCTTCTTTTTTTATAAGTAAAATGATGCCATTGCCAATCGCGATACAAGTCACGCAGGACTTTCCATACTTCTTGTGAGTGTGTGGGCCCCCATTGAGAAATCACTTTTATGGCCTCTCCTGTACTATATCCTGTAGAAGATAGCTTATTCCTAATGGCTTCAACATCAAAAGAATTCAGGGCCCCTACCCCGATTCTGGTGGCCCCAGCTATCAAGGACCCTAGATCTCTTCCAATACGTAACTTTGGCAAGGGCCATAACTGTGGCAGCCATGGTGCACATAATGGATCATACTTTGAGACATTCCCCTTGGCAATATTTATCTGTAACACAATACGATTAATTATGCTTGCATGCAGAGTTTGCTTACATCCTATTCTATATCGAACTATAGAAACATTGCTTAAGTTGCTAATCATGCGTCATTCGGTTACATAAAACATGAAGGCTGGTGGTTTGGAGTATCAAACTCCTTTGGTTTTATAGTTCATTGTAATGACCACCATGTGTCCTGGTATCACAATATTTACATATCGTGTTTAGCATATAACTCAAAGCCTGCACTATTGCTGGCGTCCCCTGCACCTCGTTCAGTCCGTTGGCATGTCCGATTTGCTGTCCAGTTATCTTCCAGGTCACAGCTTTGGTAGTCATCCACTTGCCTTCAGGTACCTCCACGTTGCAAAGTGAAACATTTCCCTGGTCATCAGTTACGTTAGCGGCTTGAGGTGCACAAGTGACATTAAGGTCCATAACGGCATTCTCTGCTATCATCAATGCAGATGTCATCGTTTATGACCGTGGGGTAAGTCTCACTGCAGGTACAAATACAGGAACATTAGAGTTCTTTAAAAGTACAATATACGTACTCCCCACCCCTTGACTCAATAGCTCTCCTGCCTCTGGCATTTCCCTGGATGGTTCACCCATACTTTTCTTCCTGTGCTTTCAAATCCTCCCTCACCTCTCTGGGTGTTATCGGGGGCAGATCTTTCTTCAATGTGGGGGGTGTACGCTTGTTCACAAATCACTTGCGCAAGTCTGTCATGTGCTGATAACTTTTTTAGCTGTTCTTTCAACAATCCGTTATATCTCTCAATCATGCCTACAGTTTGTGGATTATAACTAAGGTGCACAATCCACCGAATTCCCTGTTCCTGCGCCCAGCCCGGCACTGTTTTCCCTGAAAAGTGTGTGCCCCTATCTGTTTGGATCTCAACAGGTGCCCCATAATGTTTTATCAGGTAGTTTAGCCCTCGCAAAGTGGACTTTTGGTCTGCAGACTTCCAGGGCATACCCAACATAAGGCCAGAGTAGGTATCCACCATGGTCAATACGTAGCTTTTTCCTCCTTCATTTGGTAGTGGCCCGATATAGTCCGATTGCCACACCGTAGTAGCTGCAGTTCCTCTTCTGATATGGCCGCTAGGCTTCTTATGCAGGGGCATTTGTCTAATATGGTTGCATATGGGGCCCTCATTTACTGCTTGTTGCACTTGTTCTTTAGCAACTGGAATTTGTCGTTGCTGTACCCATGCATAAGTGCTATTCTCTCCCAAATGTCCGGATGTTGCATGGGCCCTGTTTGCTAAAGCAGCTTCAGATTCCTCCTTGATGACCACCGCTCGGGTTTTGGCCACTTGATCTGCGGTGTTGTTGAATAGAGATGCAAGTGAGGTATCGGATGGGCAATGGGCATCCACATGTCCCACATAGATTTGACAGTTTTGCCCTTTCTCCCACATCTCTTCCCATAGCTGCTCACCTCCCGAAATGGGGGTGCCTTTAATTTTCCATCCATCCTTGCGCCAAGTCGGGGCCCAGCTTACTAGTCCTTGGTAAGTGGCCCGACTGTCAGTGTAAACAAATGTTTTCTCTCCGATGGGGGCTTGTTCGATCACTGCTGCTACCACCTGCAGTTCTGCAAGTTGGCTTGATTCATTATCCCCTCCTCGCAGCAACATCGTTTCTGTAGCAGGCTGGAATGCAACTGTTTGCCTTTTTCTTTTTCCTTGGTAGTACCGGGCGGTACCATCTGTGAACCATGCATTTTGCTGTTCTTCTTCGGTGAGTTGTTCAAAAGGCGGGGCTGTCTTAAATGGTGAGGATTCCATTTCAGAGGGCTCTAGCGCAGGGGCCATTGCCTGCAAGTCCACTGCCCCTAGCTTATCTTCTTGTAACTTCGACACTCCTGCTGGTCCCGGTTTTGCCCTCTGCTGCAGATACCATTTCCACTTCACGATGGCAAACTCTTGCGCTCTGCCTACTTTATTGCCAACCCCTCCTTCTCTTGTCCAACCTAGTTAGGGGACCCATGTTTTTAAGGTCACCGGCCGATCATCAGTTATGCGTTCTATTTCCACTAAGGCCCAATCTTGCGGCACCCTCTTTTTTCCCTGCCTCTGCCATAGGCTCCACATCACTACATCATCTACATCATCCTGTACTATCATGTCCCGCTCAAACGGGTCTCCTTCTGTGATGGGTCCTAACATAAAAGGATTCTGTAGTGCATCTTTTGCTCCAGTGTCCCACGATCTCACCAACCATTTAAACAAAGGCTCTGCAGGCATCTGCCTAAACATACGGGTTCTTTCCAACAACTCACTCTGCGTATAATCTCTTACCAAATGAGAATTCTGTATTTGCCCACCATTCACTCCCTTTTCACCTTCAATTTCACTTACACGTCCTTCTCCACTTTCAGCTCCACCTAGTTCTGTTACACGTACTTCCACCTCATCCTCCCAATTCCAGTCATCATTGTCTGAGATTGTTCCATCCCAAGTATATGGATCCCAATTTTCTTTGCGTACCAATGCCCTCACTTGCACAGTTGAGTTTATTTTAGGCTTCTGCCTACTCTTCTGTTTGCGTACCAGTGCCCTCACTTGCACAGTTGAAGGCATTTTAGGCTTATGCCTACTCTTCTGTTTGCATATCAGTGCCCTCACTAGCACAGTTGAGGGCATTTTAGGCTTCTGCCTACTCTTCTGTTTTGCTACTCATACTGCTAATGCAGTGCACCGTGCCTCCATTTGATCACCCAAAGTCAATGCACTTTCTATGGTCTCTTTCATAAGTAACTGCCTTTCCTGCAAGGCTGCAACCTCATCCTGCAGTTTTCTTATCTCTGCATCTTGTGTTAATGTTTTCCTGTATACCGTACGGAGCGCAGACAGGAAAAGCCATCCCACTTTCCCTGCTGCTTTCAGCTCCAGCTTCGCCCCTCTTAGCTTCACACTCTCAACCACATCTTCCACTAAGAGAGGAGTCACATTCTCATCTAATGCCTCCCATAACACCGGCGCTGCCCACCGGTTCAGGAGTCCTGCCACACCAGAGAACGGGTCAGTTGCTAACCACCCGGGAATGGATCTGGCTTCTTCCCCATGCTGCCTTCCGCTCTCTGCCTCACTTTTCTTATGTCCCCAAAGAGGCATTATTGACGTATACCCCACTTCTGGTACCAAAATGTCTTATCCAGGTGACTGGTTGACTGGTTGACACCTGTTCGGTATAAGTCAATAAGGACGCTCAATGAAGGACCACACGCCATTATAAATACAATTTAGCTTTACAAGAATTGCAGGTAAATGTAGGCATTTAGCACATTAACAATAGTAGAATAAGAATAGCAATGAAAAGCATCTATTTATTTATATATAAGTACACTATAAAGAGCATCTATGCATATATATATAAGCAAAGAGTTCATTGACAGATATACGTTTTGATTAACTGTATACCAAAATGCATCACACTACGATGTTCAGGAAGCAGAATATAAATGAGTTGAATACTTCAGATAAGCTTTGATTTACTGCACACCAAAATGCATGTTTCAATTACTGCAGCAGGCTCTCACAACGATGTTCAGAAGGCAAAATATAAACAAACTGAATACTTCAGATAAGCTTTGATTTACTGCACACCAAAATGCATGTTTCAGTTACTATAGCAGGTTCATACTACGAGGTTTAGAAAGAAAAATATAAACGAGCTGAATACTTCAGGTTATAAACACAGAGCAAGCATAAATAATCAGTCATAATAATAGAGCAGAGAAACAAAGGCCTTTCATCCCTGTGTGGAAATTAACTTAGTCCACGAAATGCTGGGAAGCCCTCTACTGCCTGCTTGGACCTCTCTTCCCCTCAAGCATCACGGTCAGCAAAACAGGGAGGCAGCGCTGGGCCATGGCAGCTTTCACAACTCCATCTGCGAGCTTCAAATCCCTCACCCACACTTCAGTGCTTAAATAACTCAAAGCTTGGATTCTATGTCATTCTGGCATTTTCTAGCTATGTTATCAGTACTTGGCTGCTCTGCCCTTCTCCAGCCTTTGTTTTCATTCCATCTTCTCCCTCTACTCTTGTTCTCAAGGTTGAGATGGAGTCTTCTACACAAACAAGCTTGAAAATAATATCATGAACTTTTCCACGTTGTTTGGGGGGGGGGATTTCAGCAGGCATCACACTCATCTACACTGCTCAAGCTAATTAACCCTTCGCGTCACAATGTCTTCCGCACCTTTCCCTATACTGATCAACCACTATAGTTACACAGCACTTCTAAACAATAAAAGACAATACTCAGTGTTACCAAAAATAAAGGTACTTTATTTTAGTGACACAAGACCAAAAATATCTTAGAGGCAATACTCCTTCTGGAGTTAAGTATTATACACAATATATACACTACTAACCAAAATCAGGTAAGTAGATAGTCATAGAATAGTGCAAACAGTAGAAAATACAATAGATTGCAGTGGGCCTAGGGGCAACACAAACCATATACTAAAATAGTGGAATGAGAATGTTGAATTCCCCCCCAGGCAAGTGTAGTGTGTAGAGTGGTGCTGGAAGTGTAAGGAAACACCAAAGGTAAGTAAAGTACCCCAGCCCAGAGCCCAGGAAAGCAGGAGCACAGCATAGCAAATTTCCTCAGGACACACACAAGTTGTGTTGAAGGATTATGCAAGAACCATGCAAGACTGCAAGCAACAAATGATGGATTCCTGGACCTGAAGACCTGAGGAGAGAGGAGACCAAGTCCAGAAGTCGATGAAGAGTCCAGGAAGAACAGGAGCCCCTGCCAACCTAGAAGAAGGTGCAAAAGTGGATTCTCTGGTCAGAATAAAAGTACAGAAGAGCACAAAAGAAGTTGGCTGCAGGTTCCTGCTTGGTGCAGGAGATGTCCCATGTCGAGTTGTTGGATGCAGGCTGTTTGTGTCATTGGATTCCGCCAACAAGCCTTGGTTCAAGCAAGTACGCAGTTTTCACCAAAGAGACACTGCCTGGACCAATGAGGGACCTGGGCATCTCAAATCAGACTGAGGAGACCAAGGAGGCTCTCGGCACTTCAGAGAGCCCTCCGGAGACCAGGCAGCACCCACAGGAGTCCCAGGACACGGAGGCAAAGGAGATGCAAAGTGTGGTCATTGCAGCACTACACTGGAGAACAATTCAGAGAGCTGTGCGTCACAGAATAGAATGCTGGGGACCTGGGCTACAATGTGCACGAAGAACTTTTGGAAGACGCGGTGCACCGGGGTACTGTTGCTGCACCAGGAGGCAAGCTCTTACCTCCACCAAAATTGGAGAGCTGGACTTTTGGACAGTCTGGGGCACTTCGGTCCACCACCTGTGTTCCAGGGAGCACACTCGTCATCAGGAGAGGAGTCCCATAGTACCGGTTGTTGTCATAGAAGGGTGCCTGCCGAAGCAGGGAAGTGACTCCATCACTCCACAGGAGATTCCTTTGGTTCTTCTGGTGCAGGGTGAAGACAGGTATTCCTCAGAGCATGCATACCTTGAAACTGTGGCAAATGCTGGCTGGAGCTGAAGTTGCACATCACAGGAGTTGTCCTGGATAGTTTGTTGCAGTTACAGCGGTTCCTGGAGCAGTCTGCGGTTGATCCTACGGTCAGAAGCTGAAGCAGAGGATGCAGAGGAGTCCTGGAGGAATCTTGCAAACCGAATCTGAGGACGCACCCAGAAGAGAGACCCTAAATAGCCCTGAGAGGGAGATTGGCGACCTACCCTGGTATGCACCTATCAGGAGGGGTCTCTGATGTTACCTGCTGGCACTGGCCACTCAGAGGTCTCCAGAGGGTCCCCACCACCTTGGAATCCAAGATGGCAAACACCAAGGACACTCTGGAGGAGCTCTGGGCACCACCCCTGGGGTGGTGATGGACAGGGGAGTGGTCACTCCCATTTGCTTTGCCCAGTTTCATGCCAGAGCAGGGACTGGGGGTCCCTGAACTGGTGTAGACTGGATTATGCAAGAAGGGCACTGTTTGTGCCATTCAAAGCATTTCCAGAGGCTCTGGAAGGCTACCCCTCCCATGCCGGTAACACCTATTTCCAATGGGAGAGGGTGTAACACCCCTCTCCTAAAGGAAATGCATTGTTCTGCCTTCCTGGGATTGAGCTGCTCAGTCCCCAGGTGGACAGAAACCTGTCTGTGATGTGGCAGCAGCTCGGGCTGCATTGGAAACCTCAGAGAGCTGGTTTGGCAGTATGTGGCAGTACTGGGAGTCCATGGTGGAGGCCCAGGGTGCATGGGATTGGCACCCCAATACCAGATTTGGATTGGAGAGTCCATTCTTTGGTCTTAGACACTTCACATGGCCATATTCGGAGTTACCATAGTGAAGCTACCTCTATGTATTGACATATATGTAGTGCACGTTTATAATGGTATCCCCGCAATCACAAATTGGCCCTGGACAACGTAGGGTGCCCTCACACACAGTAACTTTGCACCTAGCCTTCAGTAAATGAAGGTTAGACATATAGGTGACTTATAAGTTACTTAGTGCAGTGGCAAATGGTTGTGAAATAGTGTGTGCACTATTTCACTCAGGCTGCAGTCCTGAAGAATGGTTTGTATTAGCTTCTTATGGGTGAAAAAAGAAATGCTGCAGCCCAGAAGGATCTCCTACTTACCATATACTAGGGACTTATAAGGGGGGTCCAGTGTGCCAATCAGATTTGGAATATGAAGTCACTAAACTAGAGTGACAAATTTGGTAAGTAGAGAGAGCATAAGCACTGGAGTTCTGGTTAGCAGAACTTCAGTGACACAGTCAAGCATACATACTGACAACACACATAGGTCACAAACTATGAGCACTGGGGTCCTGGCTACCAGGATCCCAGTGAGATAGTAAGAACACACTGACAAACACTCACAAACAGGCCAAAAGTGGGGTTAACCATGCTAGAAAGAGGCTACTTTCTCACAGGGGTCCCAGAACTTTTTTTCTCCATGCAATTTTCGTAGGGATGTGACACAACTATGGCCCAAACTGCTAGAGAGAAATAAACCATATTTGGAAAAAAAGTAGCTTTTGGTCCAGAAAGTGCCCTTTCTGTGATTTGGTGTAAATCTATTCAGTAGTTTTTGAGATATTAAAGGAAAAAGACATTTGTATAACTGGGAGGAGCTCACACACAGATTTCATGATGAGATTTGATTGTCTGACCAGGAAGTGCTGACTGCTATCTTGGGACCAATACACATGATAGCAGCCCATTAAAATGCATTGTAGGGAATGGCAGGATTTGAGGGTCACAAAAAAGAGAAAGTGTAAAGGGTGATAACTGATTTTAGTTGCAGTGTAAAGCATTTGATGATGGATAGTACCATACTAATTTCAGGAATTGTGGTGTGTTCTAAGGTGATTTTACCCTGTAAAAAAGCTTTCTGTTGGGATTTCATGAATTGTGTTTGGGAGAAAACTGTTTTCTCATGCATTTTATGGAAGGTATTTCAGAATCTAAAACGAAAGCATATGTTCTGTACATTGACACTCTGTTTCTCAGCTATATGTGAAGGAAGTCTGAGATTCTTAGTAAAACATGTGCTTCCAACAGGAGCACCTGTCAGTTGATTCCAGTGTATTCTACTGCAGCATCCCCGAGTGTTCTAAAGAACAGCTAGAAAGCTAACAGTCTTAGGGCCTGATTAAAATCTAGGCAGTAACAGTCCCATCACCAATTTTCTAAAGGAAAACCCACCCGCCGCCTTGGCTGTCTGCCCGCCTGATTAGATGTGGGCTGGACTGTAGGATAAAGACTGCCAGAGTCCCACTGACTCTGCCAAGAATCTCCGACCTCCTCAACAGGAGGCTTGGTAATAGGGGTGATGGTGGGATTCTAGTCACCTTTACCACTGAGCACATTTCAATGTGCCTTACCACCAAGCCAAATGTGGACTGGACCCAACTGGACATAACCTGCCACCGCTGCTGTCACTGGACCACAGAGGACACACAACCCCTGTGTTGCCAGACTCAAAGGTAGGGATACTACATGTAGTGTGTATGTTATGTGGGCACTGCACATGAGCTTGGTACCTCTGCAGAAATATATATGTCACAGGCATTTTTTAAAGTACCTCTGACATGCATATGTCAGGAACACATTTGTGTCAGACATGGATGGTGACACACTGGCACAAGACCCATGTCACGCACATAAACAATTGTTATTGTGGTATCAGCATTTGTTGCCAAATGAATGCTGACATCACAATAACAATGACATCACACTTATCACCATGTCTATGTGTGCACAGTCAAATGAATCTGTACCTGTCATATTGTGAGTCTAGTTGGATATATGAGTCAGTAAATGTATGTGTATGTAAGATTGGATTGGCTGGTCGACATGGAGGGAGCTGGAGTGAGAGATATTTTTGTGTCTGTACATGTACAACGTGCATGTGGGTTTGAAGGTGTTGGGTATATTTGAATGTGTGTTGTGTTTCTGAGTGCAACATTCAGGTGAGTGCTGTTGTGTGGTGGTCACTGATATGATGTGTGTAGTTATACATGTATGAGTGTGTCTGTATAGCTGAGGGTGTAGTTGTGTCAGTTGTTGTGGTTGTGTCATGTGTGGGTATAGCATCAATAGTGTGTGTATGTTGTTTTATGGATGTACGGCAAAGTGTGTTTTTGGCATGTACGTGCTATATGGTGTTAGAATAGCAATGACATTGTGTGTTCTGTAGTGTGTTGTGGAGGGGGACACATATAACATTGGTACAGTGTGTGTATGTGTGTGACTTACCTCCATTCCACTGCCACTGCTCCTGTCTGAAGTCCATTGGGTCCAGTGATGGGCTCCTTCTGACAGCAAACCACTGCCAGTACACCACCTGTAAACTGTAGCATCTAAATAGGGTTGGCAGGAACCCCTCCCCAGGTTGACGCCTAGGGAGAGCTCTCCGTCATTGATATCTGCCGCTCAGCTGCAATACATCTAAATGCAGCTGGCAGAACACCGTTGAATTGAACGATGGATTTGGGTCTGCCTCCATGGTGGGTTGGCTGTAATACCACTAAGATTTCAATCAGTCCTTTACTCATGATGAAAGTATGACACACCCTAAGCCGTCTTGAGAGTAACCCATCCTCCAAACTCTAAAAGAGGCCCTTAATTTAGAAAGGAACAAAATGAGGGGGTTCATTTTGTCACATAAATAAAGCTCAGGACTGTAGAAAGACAAATTAGGGCTTGTTTTAAGTGAGTTATGAAATATCTCCGTCTTCTATTTCATTAAAACATTCTGACATGCAGACTGAAAAATGCTCTTTCAACACTAGAAGCAGACTGTAAATTAACTTCCTGGTAATCAGCAGCTTTCCTACAATGTTCAAATGAGAAACCAGAGAGCTAACATTCTGAAGTGTGGTACATCTGCACGCCATGTTGATGGAATCGAAGTGGAAAACTGAAAGTACAAATATCACCCAAATGTATCCCAAGTATAGCCTGATGACAGAAGTCTGGAAAACACTTAGGGCCAGATGTAGCAAACTTTTGCGAGTCGCAAATGGGCTGAATCGCTATTTGCGTCCAAGCAAAATCGGAAATGGGATGTAAAAATCCAATTTCCGACTCGCAAAAAGCGATGCGAGCCGTTACCGACTCGCAAAATTTGCGACCCCATTTTGCGACCCGCAAATAGGAAGTCGCAATTTGCGAGTCGCAAACCAAATGCAATAGCCACTCGCAAATTGCGACTAGTCGCAAAAAGCCCAGTTTGCATGTCAAATTTACCACTAACTCAGAGCAGGTGGTAACCATTACCAAAGTATAAAAGGAGACCCAGAAGGCATCTGGGTTACTCAAGATTGCGGAGATATACCTAATAGGAGTGAGGAGGAGAGCCCACGCAGCCCAGCAGAGGAGGAGGAGGAGCCAGAGACAGGAGAAGATTTACAGAACAAGGCAGACACTCTTCCAGCAAACTGAGGAGGAAATCTATGATAAATATAGACTTAGCAGTGCAGCAATCCTAGATTTAATAGATTTACTCAAACCACAGCTAGAACGCCAGACTCTGCGCGGCTGCGCCATCCCTATGCATGTGCAAGTGCTATGCTCACTGCACCTCTTGGCCTCGGGGAGCTATCAGGGGGTCATAGCTGTGGCAGGTGGGGTATCCCAAAGTGCACTATCAAGGTTCCTCAGGGCTTTCCTAGATGCCTTACTCACACACATGTCCCAATACATATACCTACCCAGGAATGAGGCAGAAATCAACAGCACAAAGTTGGACTTTTACCGGATTGCCAACTTTCCCAATGTCATAAGGTGTGTAGATGGGACACATATTCAAATATGCCCCCCTGCAAACCTGGAATATCTGTTCCGCAATAGAAAGTGTACCCACTCACTCAATATTCAGGTTGTTTGTGACGCCCATTATGTCATCACTGACATTGTAGCTAAATTTCCAGGCAGTACTCATGACTCCTACATTTTTAGGCACAGTGGGATACACCAACGCATGGAACGTGGGGAGTTTGGAGATGGATACCTCCTAGGTAGAGCTGCATACACCTTGTAGACATGCACACAGATCAATGTGCACACCAACCAGGACTTTCTAACAGTGTACTTTTTGTGCCCAACAGGTGACAGTGCATATGCACTACGGCCATGGATACTGACTCCGTACTTAACACCCAGCAATGAATGTGAGAGGCGATACAACAGTGCACATAAGAGGACCAGGAACCTGATAGAAAGAACCTTTGGATTGCTGAAAGCACGGTTCAGATGCCTTCATCGAAGTGGAGGTGCCCTACAGTATACCCCCATAACGGCATTCAAAATAGTTGTTGCATGCGCTATCCTGCACAACATTGCCACCCGACGTGGGCTACCTCTCACCCCTGAAAACCCAGATTCGGAGGATGAAGAGCAAGAGCAACCACATCGCCATCATGGGGATAGGAGCATCGCAAATCAAGGCAGACTGAGATGGGAACACATTGCAACCCAATACTTTGGAAGGTACGTGCCAACTTCTACCATACTCACCAATTGAACAAACACTCTGGGGGTTATTCTAACTTTGGAGGAGTGTTAATCCGTCCCAAAAGTGACGGTAAAGTGACGGATATACCACCAGCCGTATTACGAGTTCCATAGGATATAATGGACTTGTAATACGGCTGGTGGTAAATCCGTCACTTTTCCGTCACTTTTGGGACGGATTAACATCTCCTCCAAAGTTAGAATAACCCCCTCTATTTGTTAAGTGGAACAAAAAAATTATTTAATATGTGCAAAAAACAAACTATATACAATGAAAAACTGTTCAGGGACTTCAAAAAGTCCACCTGGCATGGGACACATTGCCATCATGTGCCCCAACATCAGGGACAGTGGTTAGTTCACAGCCTACGGCGGCCTCTGCCAGCCTGGCTGGTACCAGGTTGCTCAGCAGTGCTCTGCCTCGTACTCCCACTCCGTAGCACCCTGGTGTCACCAGCAGAGACACTGCTGACAGTGGAGCCCTCCTCACTGTCTTGTGGGGTGTCCCCTGTACCCCTGGACACCTGCAGTGCCTCCATGAGGTCTATCACATGGGTGATCTGGCCCAGGCCCCTTGCCACATCACCCGCAAAGTGGCCCATTTCAACCTGGAGGCCGACTGTTCTCCTTGACAGCCCAGTAGTGTTCACTGCCAGTCTGCAAATAAAGGAGGCCATCCTGTCCAGCCTTTGGAGCAGCTAGCGGTCCCTGCGCCACGCCCCCTCACTCTGTGTAAGCAGTCCAGCCACCAGTTCACGCATTGACAGGGCTAGGTCACCAGTGTTGTTGCCAATTACCTCCAGTTGTGCATGAACCTGCTGCATGCTGTTTGCATGGTTCCTTTCGAAGTGCTGCAGAACCCCACTAATCCGCCCTAACATTTGATTCTGCAGGCGCTGACCCCGTAGCAGTTGTGCCTCCGTCGGTGTGGTGGATGGAAGCCCTGACTCTGCCTGCAGCCCTGCTCTCCTCATCCTGCGTCGCCTGCGCAGCGGTGGAGGCCCTGTGATTTGTGATGTGGCACTCCTGGTTGTTGCTGGTGCAGGCTCCGAGACCACTTTTGCAGCGGGTGTTGCCATAGAGGGGATGGTGTTGGTGGTGCAGGTGGGAGTGGTGGCTGCTCCTGTTGTCTCCTCATGGGGCTGGCTGACAAGTGGCACCTGGCTGCTGTGGCTGGTTGTGGTGTCTCGTGGGAGACTTGTGGGACATGGGGAAAACACTGTCAGTGTCTACTCTCTGTTGCACACTTCCTAATAAACTTTTGCCTATTAACTGCCTACTTGACTACATTGCCCATAATGCATCATTCTGGTGTTTGCTATTCTGAAATGGAGCTATATTTGTTGTGCATGCCCCTGTGTACATGGTGGGTGGGGGTATGGCATTGATGGGGGTACAGGCATATCACATGGTACTCACCGGTTGATGTTCTGGGCTCAGAGGTGTCCAGTTCTCGAAATCCAGTTACTGACTCCGGCTCCAGGGTCTCCTCCACCCTTTCCTCCAGGGGTGTGGGAGGTGGTATGGAAGATGCTCCCCCTCCTGTGCCTCTCATCTCCCGGAGCCTTTCTGCCACCCTCTCCTTGGTCCGGGAGCGGAGGTCGTACCACCTCTTCTTTATTTCATCCACACTCCTGTGGCTGACCCCCAAGGAGTTTACCTTCTCCTGAATTTCCTGCCATGTTCTATTTTTGGCAGAGTCCGGCACATTGAGGGCTGCCTTCCCAAAAAGCTCATCATGGTGCTGACAGCACTCCTCTGTGAGCACCTCCAGCTCCTTCTCTGCAAATTTCAGCTTTCTCTTTCTGGGAGTGTCAGCCATGGTTGCTGTTGCTCTGTTAGCTGTGCTGCAGTTAAAAAGGGTATGGTCCTCCCTCCTCCCAGGTGTATTTGTAAACTTCCTGGCTGTGATGTCATCATCATGTGCCAGGAAGTGTTTTCCAGAGTGTTCTGGAGTGGTTTCTGGAGTGTTCTGCAGCACCTGCATTCAATTTTCAGCACAGTCGCAATTTGCGACACCCATTCGCAATTTGCGAGTCCGTTTTATGCGCGGTCGCTAAAAGCGACCTCGCAAACAGCGGACTTGCTATCTGCGGTGCAACTCCGGGTGCGATTCACAATTTGTCCCCGCAAATTTTACCTGCATTCCAGTTTGCGACACGCAAATTGCGAGTCGCACATGCTCGCAAATAGCGAGTCGCTAATTTTTATGTACCTACATCTGGCCCTTAGTGGCATATTTACAAGTATTTTGTGCAGGGCAGTACTGCAAGCCTTCTTGCTGCTCTGTCCTGTTTCAAAAGATAAGGGAAGGAATGCACAATATCTACAAGATATAGGTGGTCATTACAACCCTGGCGAACGGTGTTAAAGCTGCGGTAATACCGCAAACAGGCCGGCCGACAAAAAAAGGGAATTATGACCCTGGAGGAAACCGCCAACATAGACAGCCACTTTAACACAGCGCCTGCCACGGCAGTACAGACAAGCAGCGCGGCGGTCACCGCCAACAGACAGGCGGAAGACAAAGTACCGCTCATAGTATTACAACCCACCAATCCGCCACCTTTTCCGGGGCGGATTCACCGTGAATAAAAACACAGCGGAAACAGCTTTTGCAATGGGAAAACGCGCACCTGAACACATCCCATGAGGAACGAGGACTCCATGGACCCGGAACTCCAAATACTCCCTGCCCTTATGTTTCTGCTCCTCAACATCTATGTAGGGCGCCGAAGACAACGGTGAGTACTGCACCTACGACATGGGGGAGGGGGAGGCAAAAGTTAGGGGGACACCCACCAAACACCCCCACACCCCACCCAGACCCTCACCCACTACAACACACACACCAATGCATGTCCAAACAGCACAGTAACAACCCACAATCCCCCCGGAAGAATGCAAAGACAAAGCGAAATTCGGTCAAACATTGTAATGTGGCAATATACATGTCATACAAAAATATACGAATAAATATGAAAATCAGCCATAATTATATACAATACGAGAAGTAGTGCAGATATGTACATAACAATGTCCGTGCACCAACAGTCCAAAAATACATGGCGAGGCCCACAAAGGATACCTGACCACAATCGGAGAGAACACTGCCGGGGCATCAGATAGAAATACTACAGGCACCTCAGGGGAAGGGAAGGGGGGGCACCTCGGCCGGATGACTGCAAAGCCAGATCCACGATGGGGCTCCATGCCCATTGATGTATCCTGGGGAGTGCAAAGCCACAGTCTCTCAAGTCTCTACAGTGGGTGGGGTGCCCACTGTGCCATCCTGGGGAGTGCAAAGCCACAGTCTTTGAAGTCTCTACAGTGGGTGGGGTGCCCACCGTGCCATCCTGGGGAGTGCAAAGCCACAGTCTTTCAAGTCTCTACAGTGGGTGGGGTGCCCACCGTGCCATCCTGGGGAGTGCAAAGCCACAGTCTCTCAAGTAGATGCAGGTCTCCACTGGTACTGGGGGGGGACTGGTGCCCAGAGTGCTTCATCCTGTGCAGGACTGAGGTAGTGGATGCATGTCTCCACTGGTTCTGGAGGGGGACTGGTGCCCAGACTGGATGAGTCTCCCCGTAAACGTTCCTGTCCTGTCACTGTCCCAGCTGCACATGGGATAAGGATGCCTGATGTGGCGGTCTAATCATTCCCACACGGTGCTTGTCCTGTTCAGCGGTGTTTTGCCATGGCTGTGCTTGCCCTGTTCAGCGGTACTTTGCCATGGCGGTCTTTGCCCTGTTCAGCGGTGCTTAGCCATGGCGGTCTTTGGCCTGTTCAGCTGTCTTCACCATGGTTGTGTTTGCCCTGTTCAGCGGTGCTTTGCCATGGCGGTCTTTGCCCTGTTCAGCGGTCTTCACCATGGCGGTGCTTGCCCTGTTCAGCGGTGCTTTGCCATGGGGGTCTTTGCCCTGTTCAGCGGTGCTTTGCCATGGCGGTCTTTGCCCTGTTCAGCGGTCTTCACCATGGCGGTGCTTGGACTGTTCAGCGGTGCTTTGCCATGGCGGTCTTTGCCCTGTTCAGCGGTCTTCACCATGGCGGTCTTTGCCTTGTTCAGCGGTCTTCACCATGGCTGAGCTTGGACTTCTCAGCAGTGCTTTGCCATGGCGGTCTTTGCCCTGTTCAGCGGTCTTCACCATGGCGGTGCTTGGACTGTTCAGCGGTGCTTTGCCATGGCGGTCTTTGCCCTGTTCAGCGGTGCTTTGACATGGCGGTTCTGTTAAGACATTGGTGTGTGGCATGACGTTCCCTACACTGGGCATTGGTGTGTGGCATGACGTTCCATCATAGCCCACCTGGGCTGTGGCAGCCGGGGCCGTCCTGGGCACTGACTCTGGCGGTGGCGGTGGTCTCTGGACCAGTGACGATACTTGGGCCCTCCTGGGTTGTGACTCTGGCGGTGGTCTCTGGACCAGTGACGATACTTGGGCCCTCCTGGGCTGTGACTCCGGCAGTGGTCTCCTGACCAGTGACGATACTTGGGCCCTCCTGGGCTGTGACTCTGGCGGTGGTCTCTGGACCAGTGACGATACTTGGGCCCTCCTGGGCTGTGACTCTGGCGGTGGTCTCTGGACCAGTGACGATACTTGGGCCCTCCTGGGCTGTGACTCCGGCGGTGGTCTCCTGACCAGTGACGATACTTGGGCCCTCCTGGGCTATGACTCCAGCGGTGGTCTCCTGACCAGTGACGATACTTGGGCCCTCCTGGGCTGTGACTCCGGCGGTGGTCTCCTGACCAGTGACGACGGTGCTGGCGGTTGTGTCTTGACCGCCGGAAATGATGGCCACTTCCCCGCCGTGACACTCACAACAGGCTTGGCAGACTTCCTCTGGCCCTTCCCCACCTTTGGTGGAGTCACAGCTGACTCTCCAATCACCTTGGAACCCATTTGAGTTGTTTTCCCACCAGGAGTCTTCACACGGTCCCGTCGTCCACTCTCCAATTTTAGAGCCTTTACAGGGGATGGGCTGCCAGTGCCTGGGCTCCGGGTCACACTGCCTGCCCTGGTGGCCGTTGCACTCCACAAACCTTGAACACGCACCACTGGTATTGGAGGCTTTGTGGCTGAGGCGCTACAACAGGACTGATGAATTGGAGGGGGTGGTGGGGGCAAAAAGGTCAACTTTACAGAGGGACAGTTTCTGACGAACACTGGGATGGGTAGTTGGAGGGGGCCAGGGAGTGGAGGAAGAGGAGGTGGTTGTAGGAGGTGTCACTTTAGGTGTTTTGGGTGCAGGTGCACGTACTGGAGGCTGTTGTGAGGTGGATGGATGTTGGGTGAGTGATTGCCGGCATTTGTGTACTTTGGGAGGGGGCATCACAGACACACTGGGAGAGGACACAGGGGACGTGTAAATGGCAGTGGAGGTGGTGAGTGCAGGTGAGCGGCTTGTGGTGCTGGGTCTCCTTTTGCGATTCATGGTGCCTGTAGATGTGGTGCATGCAGGTGTGTGTGTAGATGAGACTGGGAGGGAGGAGGGAGAAAAGGAGGAGGGGGACACAGTGGAGGCAGTGGATGTTGCTGTGTCTGTACGTGGGTGAGGCTTGCGTGAGTGCCTGTGGGATGTGTGGTGCCTATGTTTGCTTGAGCTACCTGTGTGTTCTGACTTGTGTGAATGCTGGTCTGTAGGTGTGCTTGGGATGGGCTGGGGTACAGGAAATTGGGTCTGGGTGGAGGAGGTTGGAGGGGGAGGCTAGACACAGGGACAATGGCTGCCATCAGTGCTGAGGCCAGAGATTGCAGGGTTCGCTGAAGGGCAGCCTGACCAGAATGAATGCCCTTTAGGAATGCATTACCGTGTTGCAACTCTCGTTCTACACCCTGGATGGCATTCACAATGGTAGACTGCCCAACAGTGAGTGACCTGAGGAGGTCAATGGCCTCCTCACTGAGGGCAGCAGGGGTGACAGGGGCAGGGCCTGAGGTGCCTGGGGCGAAGGTGATGCCCACCCTCCTGGGTGAGCGGGCCGGGGCGAACGTTGAGGGGCTGCTGAGAGGGCAGTGCTGGTAGGGGAGGTGGCGGCTGTACCTGTAGAGGTGGGGCGCACAGATGGTGCCGCCACCACTAGGGAGCCCCCATCGGCGAACGAGTCCGTGTCGCTGCTTGGTGATCCGGTGGCCGACGTGAAGCTCTCCTCGCCCTCCGTCCCACTGGTGCATTCAGAGTCTGTGGTGTGGCCCTCCATGGCCATGTGGGATGCAGCTCCCTCGTGCTCCGGTGCCACTGTACCTCCGCCTGTTGAAGCTGATGTACAAAAGGACAGAGAGGGCAGAAAAAGGGGGGGAGACAGAAGAAAGAGAGTTTTAGTGCATGGCATACCGCTACCGTTGGCGGACAAGACAGACACAGCAGCCCCCGCATTACGCCATGCTCCTGCCCTCTGCACATGCAATTTCTGGGATATGGCCTACATGGCAATGGTGGACATCTGTGCACATGGATGCCACAGGGGCAACTATACCTCGACTTGGCACTCTGCTGAGGTGGGGTAGAGTGCCACATGGCCTACATTACGGAGGGGCCTTGCCTACCTAACTCGCCCTGGCCTAGGGACACCCACAGCCCACCTCCCCCACCCAGACACCTCCACTGCATGCAAAGTCCGCAGAATGAGAGTGTACTCACCCCCTTGTGTCTGCTGTGATGCCCTCAAGCGCCCATCCAACTCCGGGTAGGCCACCGCCAGGATCCGGAACATCAGGGGGGTCATGGTGCGATGGGCACCCCTCCCACATTGGGTGGTCATCCCCAGCTGAGCCTCCGCCGTCTTCTTGCTGCAGCGGCGAATGTCCTCCCATCTCTTACGGCAGTGGGTGCCCCGTCTCTGGTGGGCCCCCAGGGTCCGGACCTCCTTGGCGATGGCACGCCAAATGTCCCTATTCTGGTGGGCGCTGACCTACATGACATGCACAAGGGAAGAGGAACAGTCATTAACAACTGCACCGTCATTGTGAGTGGCCCCCTCCCTACTCTGGCCATGTGGCCCATTCATTCCCATGCATTAATGTTCTATGAACTCTGCCCCCTTCCCTCTTCCAACCAGCCCTCTCCACCCAGCATAGCCCATACAACGTGCTCCATGTGTACTTACCTGTTGGTCTGGAGGACCGTAGAGTAGCGTGTACTGGGGGAGGACCCCGTCTACCAGTTTCTCCAACTCCTGTGCAGTGAAGGCAGGGGCCCTTTCCCCAGACGTAGCAGCCATTGTCGCTTCCAGACCAAGGTCACAGCAGCACTTGCAGTGTAGGTCCTCTCCTGTCGAAAGTCAGGTATCTAGTGATTGAACAGATAGAAAATGGCGGTGACGTCCGCGGCGGTGACGTCTGCGGCGGTGCGCATCATCACCGCCGGCGCACCTGTTCATTTTCTCCTGGGACCCATAGGGTCCAATGTTAACCAATGCAGCATTGCGCCGCGGTCTACGACCGCCTACCACGACGGTGTGCAACGCCAGCGTAGTTACCCCACAATCTCAATGTCCCAGTTTAGTGGTCAGGCAGCCGCCATTTCAGGGGCACACATGGATTAATTTACCTCTGCATCACACATGGGTAGGCCTACACTCAACACACATACAGGAAGGGTTTTGTGAGTGGTGTAGTCTTGTGTGTAACTGTGGGTACATACCTGGAGGAATAATGACTGATTCGTCGCTGTTGTCCTTCGTAGGCACCATCAGCTGGGACATTTGAGAAGATGGCGGAATCCTCCGGTGTACCGACCGCTGGTGGACCTGTTGACAATGGAAGAGCGACATGTCATCGTCACCTACTGGTTTGACCGTGCCACAATCCAGGAACTATGTACCCAGTTGGAGCCAGACATGATGTCACCAATCCGCCATCCGACTGGAATCCCCCCTGACGTGCAGGTGCTGTCAGTGCTCCATTTCCTTGCAAGTGGGTCTTTTCAGACAACAGTGGCCATGTCATCAGGGATGTCCCAGCCTATGTTTTCCAACGTGCTGTCCAGAGTGTTGTCTGCCCTGCTGAAACACGTAAGGAGATACATCATTTTCCCTGAGGTGGCAGATTTGCCTACAGTGAAAGGTAACTTCTATGCCCTTGGACATATCCCCAACGTCATAGGTGCCATTGATGGGACCCATGTAGCTCTGGTCCCCCCCCACAGGAGTGAGCAGGTGTACAGGAACAGGAAGAGTTATCATTCAATGAATGTCCAGATGGTATGTTTGGCAGACCAGTACATCTCGAAGGTAAATGCTATGTTCCCTGGCTCAGTGCATGACGCCTACATCCTGCGGAATAGCAGCATCCCTGATATGATGGCTCAACTCCAGAGGCACCGTGTATGGCTATTGGGGGACTCTGGTTGCCCCAACCTTTCCTGGCTATTGACCCCAGTGAGGAATCCCAGGACCAGGGCAGAGGAACGGTACAATGAGGCCCATGGGCGGACTAGGAGGGTGATCAAACGCACCTTCGGCCTCCTGAAGGCCAGGTTCAGATGCCTCCATATGACAGGTGGATCCCTATTCTACTCACCGAAGAAGGTGTGCGAGATCATCATCGCCTGCTACATCCTCCATAATTTGGCTTTGCAACGCCAGGTGCCTTTTCTGCAGGAGGGTGATCCAGATGACGGTGTTGTAGCAGCTGTGGAGCCTGTGGAGCCTGTGGACAGTGATGAGGAGGAAGTTGAGGAAAAAGACAACGACAACAGGGAGTCAGTTATACAGCAATATTTCCAGTGACACACAGGTGGGAACATTTTAATTTTTACCATTACATTAACTTTCACAGGTCTACCTCTATCCTGTCTGTGGGTTTCAACCACTATTTGGTAACTGAGTTGTACCTTTCGATTACTGTTTCACAGGTGTGGTTACCAACATGTCATCTAGTTGCATCCTTCAAGGACTTGTGATGTGTGACATAGGTATGTTAGCTTTACAAT
Source organism: Pleurodeles waltl (assembly GCF_031143425.1). Lineage (NCBI taxonomy): Eukaryota > Metazoa > Chordata > Amphibia > Caudata > Salamandridae > Pleurodeles > Pleurodeles waltl. The sequence goes on from NC_090449.1 coordinate 369,327,213, forward strand.
AGAAAACGCATTATCACACTGTCATTGATAATACAAATTTACTAATTCACAGACTGACTCCAGATTGTTTTGTGTTTCAAGGGTGTTTATTGAAGTGCTAATTATTGGACGGGGTGGTAAAATGGTGAGGGGTGATGGTGGAGGAATGTCCATGGCAGAGTCCAGTCTATTAGTCTCACAGGTGCACTGCCCATCTGGGCATCGGAAGTGGAGCTGGGGCAGTTTAAGTATGGACAGGATGACAAGGTGGGACAGTGGGAGGACAAACAGGGTGGTCTCATTTCCTGGCCATCTTGCTCTGTCCTGTTCCTGAATCTCAGGGACCGCTTGCGGGGTGGTTCTCCATCTGCAGGGGGTGGGGTGCTGGTGTGGTGGTCCTGTGGCGGGGCGTCCTGTCCACTATCGCCGGCGGAGGTGGTGGGCAGTTCATCGTCCTGGCTAGTGTCAGGGGCCCCTTGAGTGCCACGGTGTCCCTCATGGTGTTCTGTATGTCCTTCAGCACCCCTACGATGGTGCCCAAGGCGGAGCTGATGGTCCTGAGCTCCTCCCTGAAGCCCAAATACTGTTCCTCCTGCAGGCGCAGGGTCTCCTGCAACTTGTCTAGGACCGTCGCCATCGTCTCCTGGGAGTGGTGGTATGCTCCCATGATGGAGGATAGGGCCTCGTGGAGAGTGGGTTCCCTTGGCCTGTCGGCCCCCTATCGCAAAGCAGCCCTCCCAGTTCCCCTGAGTTCCTGTGGCTCCGTCCCCTGGACCGTGTGCCCACTACCACTCCCCCCAGGTCCCTGTTGTTGGGGTGGTGGGTTATCCTGGGTTCCCTGTAGTGGTGGCACACCACTGATTGACCTTTCCTGGGTAGGGAGGTTTGGGCCCGCTGGGTGGGTGCTGTGCTGGTGTTACCAGAGGGTGGAAGGTCAGTGTTGGGCTGTGCCTGTGCAAGGGGAACCGACTGTCCCGAGGCCCACGATGGTCCGGGCTGGTCATCAGGATCCAGTAGGGCAGAGCTGCTCTCGTCACTGTGGGCCAATTCTGGGGGTGGAGTGGTGTTGTCTGGACCCTCTGGTGTGGTGACGGTCCTTCGGGTTCCTGCAGGGGTATAAGATCATGATTATTGCATGTGTGTGTGTAATGGTGTGCAATGGGTGGGTGTTTGTGTACCCCAGTGCCAGCATTCCTGTGTGTGGGTTTGTTTGATGATGGTTAGGGGGTTGTTCTGGGTATGTACAGTGAGCATGCTTTGGTGAGGGGTGACCAAGCTTAGTTGTGTCATGCAGGGCTTGGTGTTGGGATGGGTGGTTTGTGTTATTAGTACATTAGTGAGGAGTTGGAGTGATAGGAGAGGGGGTGAGGGTGGGGGTGTGTGATATCATGCAGGTAGGGTGGGGGATATGATAGTTAAGATTTGACTTACCAGTGTCCCATCCTCCACCGACTCCTCCGAGGCCCTCTGGATGCATGATGGTCAAGACTTGCTCCTCCCATGTTGTTAGTTGTGGGGGAGGAGGTGGGGGTCTGCCGCCAGTCCACTGCACCGCGATGTTGTGCCTGGAGAGCGTTGAACGCACCTTCCCCCGTAGGTCATTCCACTTCTTCCTGATGTCCTCCCTATTTCGTGGGTGCTGTCCCACGGCGTTGACCCTGTCCACTATTCTGCGCCATAGCTCCATCTTCCTGGCTATTGATGTGTGCTGTACGTGTGAGCCAAATAGCTGTGGCTCTACCCGGATGATTTCCTCCACCATGACCCTGAGCTCCTCCTCGGAGAAGCGGAGGTGTCTTTGGCGTGACATGGGGTGGTGTGTGTGATGTGTGCGGTGGTGTATGTGGTGATGAGTGTGGTGATGTGTAGTGGTGTGTGGTGTTTGGTGCGTGGATGTTGTATGGGTGATGGTGTTGAGTGCCTGTGGATGCTTTGTAGTTGTTTGTAGTGTCTCTCTCTGGGCTTCGTTCGGGATTTTGGTTGTAGGGGTTTGTGGGTGATGTGGGTGTGTGTTTTATATTGTGTTGGTTGTGTGTGAGTGGTGTGTGTACGTGTATCAGGTGTGTGTATTTCGAAATGTCCAATGTGCCGGTGTTTTGGAGATGTGTGTGTATTTTGAGCGCAGCGGTGTGTACCGCCAATGGAATACCTCGTTTGAAAGGCCGCCGCGTGGATTCATGGGTCGTAATAGCATGGGCGTGTTTCTGTTGGCGTGGAGGTGGAGGTTTTGTTTTCGCCAGTTTATCACTGACCTTTGGTGTGGCGGACTTGTGTGGGTGTCTGAATTTTGGCAGATTCCGAGCTGTGTGTCATAATAGCTGTGGTGGAATTCCGCGTCCGCGGCGGTGTATTGGCGGTCTTCTGCACGGTGGTAAGCACCTTTTACCGCCAATGTTGTAATGACCCCCATAGTGCATTCTTTTTCTTTTCCTCTGCGCTGGATAGACAATGGGCTGCCTGGTGCCAACATAGACACCCTTGTACTATGGTGCAAGGGGGTCTGCAGTGTGGGGATGATTGTTTTTGTGCAGGAAGGGACTCCTTCCTGCACAAAAACAATCATAAGAGATGTGCAGCACACATAGAAAAAGGAAAAAACTAGGAGAAATATTGGTATTTTTCTTTGGTGCACCTCCGTCACGCCTCCCTTGGGGAGGTGGAAGCTTTTGCCACATTCCCAGGTTCACAAATCCTTTTAAATATGGGAACACTTCAAAATCCATGAGGGTTGCATAGGAACATCTGCTGCAATACCCATGGAAAATCTCCCTGTCACAGGGTGAGTCTACGCAGCAACTTCTTCTGCATTGATTCAGTCCTTATTTACAAAGACATAAAAAGCCACGCAGGGTGGCTTTACATGGCCTTGTAAAAATGGCCCAGCAGTGTGCACAATCAGACTGTCACTAAAAGTAATGTTCCAGCAGCGCGAACAGCTTTGTAAATATAGCCCATCATTTTTTTTTGTTTTTTGCAGTTTTATATAGCCCAGACTTGACCCAAAGGTATTTGAGTGCTTTACATTAGCATTAGTTACATTCCACAAGGACATATTTGTTTTAGTTTTGGGCATGCAGAGATTTAGATCCTGATTTAGATCTTGGTGGTTGCCCCCAAGGCACATTCTCAATTGTCTTATGCCCGCCGTATTTAGATGTACTTCGGTTGACCTGAGGAAGCCACGAAAGAGTCCACTCCGTCGAACAAGCTGCATCTCACAGACGACATGTCGGAATGCAATGCTGATGAGCATGCTCTCCATCAGCCAGTTTGCACTCTGTTCAAGCATGGACCCTCACTTTAGTCAGATACACACTTGAATAAACCCTGCTCACCCCCTTGGTAGCTTCGCATAAGCAGTCAGGCTTATCCCAAAGGCAATGTGTAAAGTATTTGAACCAACACACACACAGGCCCTCTTTTCGACCCTGGCGGTTTGAATCCGCCAGGGTGGAGGGCAACGGAAGCAGCGCCAACAGGCTGGCGGTGCTTCCAGGGCTATTCTGACCGCAGCGGTAAAGCTGCGGTCAGAAAAGTGGAACCGGCGGTTTCCCGCCGGTTTTCCCCTGGCCCAGGGAATCCTCAATGGCGGCGCTGCTTGCAGCGCCGCCATGGGGATTCCGACCCCCTTCCCGCCAGCCTGTTCCTGGCGGTAAAATTGCGACGGGTGCTACTGCACCCGTCGCACCCCTGCAACTCCGCCAGCTCCATTCGGAGCCGGCTTCCTCGTTGCAGGGGCTTTCCCGCTGGGCCGGCGGGCGATCTTCTGGAGATCGCCCGCCGGCCCAGCGGGAAAGTCAAAATGACCCCCGCGGTCATTTGACCACAGTGAGGTCTTTGGGCGGTTTCTGCCCGGCGGGCAGCGCCCGCCGCCCGCCGGACTCGGAATGAGCCCGACAGTAATAAAGTGAAAACACTACAGAATGGACACCACACCAGCTTAGAAAAATAGCCAATATTTATCTAAATCAAACAAGACTAAAATGACAAAAGTCCAACGTACACAAGTAAAGTTACACATTTTTAAAATAATAGAAAACAAAGGAAACATTGTGGTTACGCAAAGTTCCTGGTTTGCATCAAAAATAAAAAAAATCTGCAGGGGCGAATGTGTGTCAGAAAAGTCAGGAATGCGTTTATTCCTTACTCGCAAGTGAGGCAGCGCATAATTTCTTCTCCAGGTGGATAGGCGATGCATTGTTTTCTCTCCCGCAAGACAGCAATGTGTCATTTTCCAGACAGGGCACCTCGGATCCAGTCAGGTTCACGTCGACTTTGACATCCAGCAATGTTACATGCGAAATCCAGCCGCACGAGGATGAAAATCTGCACTGAGTGTGGTTTATGTCGATTTTAGCAGCCGCAACCAGGTGTTGCTTCACTTCTTTAGCAGCGATGCATCGATTCCCTAGCCGCGATGCAGGAGCTGCGTCAATTTCAGCCACAATGCAGGTGCTGTGCCATTTTTAAAGCCACATTGCGGGTGGTATGTCAAAATTTTCCCTACACTGCTCCTGAGCGTTGATTTCCACCTTGGTCCTACCAACTTCACCTTTCAGGGGATCAGGGACTGGATAGGCCACCACTTGGCAGGGTAGAAGGCTCAGCAGGGAGTCCAGGTGCTGGCAGAGGAAGTCCTTGATGGCCCTGATACTTCAAAACAGGAGGCAAGCTCAGCACAAGCCCTTGGAGACACTTAACAAGCAGGACATACCACAAAGTCCAGTTTATGTCCTCTTTCATGCAGAAGCAGCAACTGCAGGCCAACCCAGCAAAGCACAGCCACAGGCAAAGGGGCAGTACTCCTCCTCCAGCTCTTCAGCTCTTCTCCTTGGCAGAGGTTCCTCTTGGTTCCAGAAGTAATCTGAAAATCTGGGGTTTGGGGTCCGCTACTCATACACCTTTCTGCCTTTGAAGTAGGCAAACTTCTCTGTGTGGTCTCTGTTGCTCACAAGATCCTGCCTTGCCCAGGCCTTGCCCCAACTCGCACCAGGGATTTGAAGACTGCATAGTGTGAGGTAAGGTATAGCCAATTCAGGTGAAAGTGTCAGGTCCTCCCACCACTCTAGCCCAGATGTCCCATCAGGATATGCAGGCTACACCACAGCTCCCTTTTTGTCACTGTCAAGTGGAAATTCAAAAATAGCCCAACTGTCAGTCTGACTCAGACAGGGAATACACAAGCAGGCAGGGTCACATACTGGTTTAAGGAAGAAAATGCCCACTTTCTAAAAGTGTCATTTTCAAACTGACAATTTAAAAAACAATTTTACCAAAAGATGTATTTTTACATTGTGAGTTCAGAGACCCCAAACTCCATTTCTCTATCTACTCCCAAACGGAAACTGAATTTAAAAGATATTTAAAGGCAGCCCCCATGTTAACCTATGAGAGAGATAGGCCTTGCAACAGTGAAAAACGAATTTGGCAGTACTTCACTAACAAGACAAGTAAAACACATCAGTACATGTCCTACCTTTAACATACACTGCACCTGTTGATGGGGCTACCCAGGGCCTAACTTGGAAGTGCCTTACATGTACAAAAAAGGGAAGGTTTGGGCCTGGCAAGGGGTACACTTGCCAGGATAAATTGCAGTTTAAAAGTGCATACACAGACACTGCAGTGGCAGGTCTGAGCCATGATTACAAGACTACTCATGTGGGTGGTACAATCAGTGTTGCAGGCCCACTAGTAACATTTGATTTACAGGCCCTGGGTACCCCTAGTGCCCTTTACTAGAGACTTACTTTTAAATCAAATATTGCAATCAGGGAAAAGCCATTTACACATATAATTTACACAGAGAGCCCTTGAACTTTATCACCGGTCAGGAGTAGTAAAGTGCCCTGAGTACCAAAACTAGCAAAAACAAAGTCCAGCACAAAGTCACAGAGTGAATACTATATCTAACAAGCTGCACACACAGCAGGAAATGAGGAGGAGGTGGAATGATTTGTTGGGGAAAGTCCGTTCACTGGACTCCAAGCATCATCTGGAGTCCCAGAGAACTGGTGGTAGTCCCCCCTTTACAACTCTTTCTCTGGGAAAAGAAAGTCTTGCAGATCCTATATCCCAAGGCTTGACTGAAATGCCTGGTGGAGTGGAGTCTGGTAAGTTACACTTAGCAATGTCTCAACCATTGCAAATGGAGTCCTGCCCTCTAGTTTGACATTTAGAATGCTTCAACACCCTTAGCAAAATAGATATATCTAAACCTAACTCCAGAAAATATCTTGTTTCATACCAATTAATGGCATCAGGGATGTAGCTCTCCTTTTTACAGTGTGCATTATACATAGTCAGATTGTGTGCTTGTATTTGCTCAGCCCCTTGTTTTCTATCAATGCATATTGTTGTTCTCCCAAAAACAGGTTCAAAATGTCATCCATTTGCACAGTAAAGTATAGTGTTTCTAAGTGGTATTTTCTCCTATTTACATCACAACCATATGTGTGTAATTGTTGCAAATGTGTGTTCATCTCCACCATAGATGCTGGCATAGATAGGTGCAACTCACTTTTCAAACAAATATTGTCTATGGTGTCAACAGACGACTACAACTACCATGATTCCCTGTTTTTGAATATGCAACACAATAGTACAATTTAATGTTGTTCCGCCTTCCTTTACTTCCATATTTCTACACAACTCAAGAACCACTGCATTTGGCAGTCACCCTGTCATGTTATGGATTAAAATATCACTTCTTGTGCATCTCGAAGTATGTTGACACCTTTTCATAGCTACATTGAAGTGATGAAAATGCTTACATAATTCATATCTTCAGAACCCAACATTTCCACGAATGTGTTACGGTGTACTGAATAGAAGTAGTAGCCACACACAAGTTAATTTGCACTGTCCATATGATGTCCAAAATACAGTTTTATTCGTAAGTTGAACCACTTTGAATACAATGTTTTATAGCCTGCTAGGCCGTGGAATGGCCCAGGACTACAATCTACTCAACACTGTGTTGGTTTTAATGCCTGCTACATGAAACATACAGTTCTGAAATACCACTTTTGCATTCCAGGATAGCTCTACAATGTCAGCACTGGAGTTGTCATCTGTGTAAATCAGGCTGCATGTGTAAAATAATGAAAATCACACAAAGGCCTAATCAACCTATCACTCTGTTTCTACTTTTTAGGTTGGCTCATTTGTAGACAAAGACACAAAAATACACAAACTATATATTAATTACATATTCTCTGCAACCTTTACATGCCCAACCACCCAGCCTAGAGGACCACCATCTGCCAGGCAAGACACCTCCATGCCAGACCAGGAGCAAGTCTTCACTGAGGACTCCACTGCTGCAGGTCTAGATGATCAGGAGCCAACTGGACCATCTGGTCTGTCTGGCCATAAATAGTTGCACTCTGCCCATATCTACACCTCCCACCACAGCTGCAACATCATCTCAGCATGAGGACACCTCCACTCCCTGTGTACCAAGAAGGTACACACCAATCCTGTGCCCCCAGTGATGGCTGCTATTGAGACAACATCAATACAGACTCCATTACTGCCAGGAACCAGTGGGATGGGGCACACTCCCTCAAGGACACAGTGGGAGTAGGGGTCATGGGAGGGAAATTGTAGGCAAACAAAGTGAGGCCACTGGGGTCTGTGTCAGCCAGATCACCATTGACCAAGCCTTAGGAGCAGTACAACAGTGCCAAGACGTGGAAGGCCAGGTTGTAACTAAACTCCGAGAGATCAAGAAGGTGCAGAAGGAGCTCATCTTGGAAATATGCAATTGCAATTAAAAAATGAGCTCCCTGACTGGGGTGCTTTAAGACACCTACCACCATGTGAGCAGGGCTTTTCCCATTCCATCTGCCCTCTGTCTGTGGTCTATCCACGTCTGGGTCAAGTACACCTATACCAGCCACAGACATGAAGACCCTACCACGTGAAGAGCATGTGCCTTACACCCCAGTGTTTGAACCTGTGCCCCTCCCCCTTCCCAGAGGGGACAGTCATCTGGACCACCAAGGGAGGATGGTAAGACTGCCACCACTACCTCCAAGAGATGCAGATCCTAATTTCCTCCAGTGTGTGTCTACCATTCTCTGTCGACTATTTCATGGACACATTTACCTTTTCTTAGGGCAGTTGTATTTTGTACATTGTACTCAAAACTGTTTTTGGCTCTACTGTATTACTTCCATCTACCCTGGTGGATGGAAGTATGGTTATTTTCCTCATTTTGGTTATGTATTGGCTATTTTCTTTATTGTTCGATTCTCCTTTATGTTCCTTTATGTCATGCAAATAAATCGTATGGACACAGACTACAACACTCTTATTAAATTATTTGTGGCCTTTCGTATGTCATGTCTGTCTTCCACAATTATGTTGTCAATTTCTTTGAACAATTATTTGCTAGTGAAAATTAGGAATGACAAAGATGTAAAGTGTTGACCTTTCAATTCAAACAAAACAAACACAATACATAGGCCCAGATTTTTTAAGAGGGTGTAGCGCCTCCTTGTGCCATATTAGTGTAATTGTTTTTACGCTAATGTGGCCCAATGAGGCCAAAATCTTGGTGCCATATTTACAAAGTGGTGCAATGCATGTATTGGGCCACTTTGTAACCCCTGTGCCAGGCCTAATGTATGCAAAGGGGTGTTCTCCCATTAGTGGGAAAGCAAAAATGGCTCAGTGGAATCTAAAAGATTCCACTGCATCATTTTTTGTGGCTACTTTTAATGACTGCACAAAGCAGGAGTTAAAAGGGGACTCACCATTGCTTTCACAGGGCACATACGTACGGTGCAGGATCAGCACCAACATTTTGGTGCTAATCCTACTCAGTACATCAGTAGCATAAAAAATGTGGGCACTATTGCCTCTACCCTGCACCATGATGTGTTGCATATTAAATACTGCACACACATTGTGGTAGTAGGGGGTTGCTAAGGTGCTCATTGGATGCAGCACCACTTTTCTTAAATCAGGCTCATAATATATTGGGACCATAACAAGTCCTTGAAGAAATTAGATCTGTGCTCCACTAACCATGCCTAACCCCAATAGTCTGTGACATTCAGGGTTATATGCTCCACACCCTTGACACCATGGAGGAAAGGGAATATGTGATGGGGTCAAATTAAATAGGTAAACCATCACTGAGGCATGACCTCAGTTGGAGCCATAGATCCTGCCCTCATAATAGGAATCCTAGATCAACACCAATAGTCTACATCATGGCAGTAACAACATTTGAGGCCACATGACCACTACAGGACACTGTGGCAGTATCTGGTGCAACTACACACTTACCACCCAGTGATGTGCTAACAAAACGTTATATCAACTATGAGGAGACACATTAAGAGCTATCTCCACTGTCCACAAATTGAAGATTTAGCCAAGGAGAAGGAATAACAGTATACTAGGGCTTGACATACACATGTAGTTTGAGCATGTTATGTGGAACATACTGCCTTGATGGCACCATCACACAGAAAACAGATCAGATACAATCTCCTGAACTTTAATTCTATTAGAGTGTAAGTTGTCTCTGCACAAGATCTGCCCATCCATAGTGGGTGTCTGTCCCAGGATCAACACATGTTTACTTTGCACTTTCAAATAGCATCTTATCACTGCAAATGTCAGGTCTTTAAAATGAAAATGACATGTTGAAGGTCCCTGAAAAAGAATAACAAGGTATAATTAATGATTTCACATCCTAAGTCTGACTCAAATTACAAGTTATGAGGACACGCATGCTAAGCACAAACAAACTTAATCGGTGTCAATGACCACAGTACTCAATGTAGGGAAACTCTGGTCTACTACCAAATTTGACATGGACATTCCAGGACTGACTATTCCTAACAAATTACCATTGCAGACGGATATGTTCCTTATGACACAAGTTGTTCTGACATTGGAGGTTACAATTTGTAAAGGTAAACACACTCAGGTGAAGAAGTGGTCAATCACATACTGACATAAGTCAACTCCTTCTTCACCACTGTCATGTTCATTGGGCATTTTGACATTCTCACCTGGTGGCTGATTCACAGTCTCCCTTCTCTGAAATTCTAACGATGTTCCATCATAGGGCGATGGAAAATACAGCAGGCAACCATGATTTGGCACACCTTATCGTTAAGCCGAGGAAGGCTCCATTAGCCTTGTCCAGGCACCTAAACCTGGCCTTCAAGATCCCGAAAACCCGCTCTACTGGCCTCTGTGTTCTTCCATGGGCCTCAGTGAAGAGGACTTCCCCTGTCATTGCTGGAATCCTCAGTGGTGCCAATAAACACGGTCAATTAGAATACGCTGAATTTCCTACATGGAAGCAAAACATCAAGATTACTTACATATCAAGCATTTGCCCCTTCCTAAACTAGCATTCATGCGAAAGATCATCAGTTCATATTGTGTTTACCAACAAGCCAGGCTCTCCCCAGTCCAAGTTGTGACAGGTGCATGGGTATGGTGCTGTTCTGTAGAATAAATGAATCATGTGTTGATCCAGGGAAGAAGGCACACACACTTGTGATGTAAAAATCCAGTAAGCAGACAACTTGCACATTGATGTAATAGAAGTTCTTCCGATTGTGGTTGAACTGTTCCCTTGTGTGTGGTGGCAATAAGGCAATATGCATGCCATCTATTGCTCCAACCATGTGTGGTAATCCACCCAAAGCCTGAAATTCTCCCTTCACAGTAGCCAAATTCTGTTGACGTGGGAACTGTATGTAGCTGCTGATGCGTTTCATCAAGGAAGCAAGGGCCTCTTGTAGCACACCACTAAATGTTGGTTCGGACATGCCCCCAAATACTGCCACAGTGTATTGAAAAGAGTAAGTGGCCACAAAATGCAGTACTGCCATGAGTTTCCCTATTGATGTTGTGGCTATTGGATTAATATTGTGAGGCAGGAGGATCTGGATCCAACTGCTGACACAAATCCAGGATAATAACTGCTGACACAAATCCAGGATAATTTGCCTATTTGGCCAAACTTTTTTATGACATACATTTCCTTCATAGTGGCAAGGTCTAGAAAGGGCCAGAAAAACTGAGATTGTCAGCTCCTCCCTGTGGCTGGGTTCAGAGGTCTCTTTGTTTGAAAAGGAAAATACCAGCTGAAATGGTCACACCATACTTTTAACATCAATACACATCTTAAGCCTTGGTAACATTAGGAATATCATGGTGTAATACATGTACACACATTGTTAACACATTTTTGGAACTTCCAAAAAACATTTGTTTTATTTAATATTTTTCACTATGTGCAAATGATAACATTGAAATACATTATTTGCACATAGTTTATTTTGGTTTTATTTTTTATTTTTAATACTTTCAATGGAGGTACTACTTCCCCCACGGAACTATTGATGTCACACACAGTCACAGTTCACATTTTATTGTGTCATATCTTGACAAGAGCAGTGTTTTTCATGTATGACATTAGAAATGCACTACCCTTCATTTTGAGTGTTGATAATGCACTAAATTTGAAACATGCACAGCTTCACACCCTAAAATGGCAGCTGCCTGACCTTGTCATCGGGACATTGGTTACCCATGGCTGTTGGTGAAAGTTTACCATGTAGCAGGTGGTACCCTCCAATACAGTGCCTGCCATATGCTAACATGTGTGTCGGCTACGCACAAAAGCCAATGTCTGTGTCCATCTCCGTCATGGGTCACATCTGCCATGTACTTAATCACAGCATAGTGAAATAAGCACACTTGCCTTCTAACACAGCAGGCAACAAGACCTTCTGACATGTTTGCTGCTGGTACCAATCTCTGGGAGACAGAATGCCAGCAAAACAGGTGATAGGGCCCCTGCCTTCAGCACGTAGGAGCTGGAGCTCCTTGCCAGGGATGCCCTGTCCCTGTGCAGCCAGCTGTATGGTAGCCCAGAGGAACAGGTAAATGTGTTATTAAGGAAAGTCTGACAGCGTAACTGCTTCTATTTTGATCCACAGGCTATTTTGTCCCTTTTTGTTAATGTGGTAAGTGTTGTGATTGTACTTTACAGAATGATTTAGTTGGGTCAAAATATTTTGCCACTGTCTGAAATGTCTGTTCATGGACATGTTAAGTCACCTGAAACAAGAAGTTGTAATATGTGTTCATGTAACTCACAATTCCTGTTTCATCAAACAAACTGCAGGCCACTGACTACCATTGGCCAGTAGAAAGTGTACTAGTAGTATGAGTGACAACATACAGCCACTGTTAAAATGATAGTGATGTGTTGAAAGGAAATTGAGGGTCAGGAAGTGTCTAATGCTGTCATGTGGGAGTTCAGCTCCTATAGTGTAATAGGCTGCTCTGTTTGAGTTCAACATGTCAGGAAGCCTCATATAGGTGACGTTTTTACCTGTTCAGCTGACACTAGCTCACAATAAACCATCACATTATGTTCCATTCCAACACACACTTATCCATAAATGTGCCAAATTCCTGCTCTCATTGACACATAGCTACCTTTTAATACTGCCCTCACTCCCTGTATGTGATGCAGACCATGGGTTCTGACTCTTAAGAGTTTAGGCATGAAGCCAATGTAGCTGTCAGTGGGGTTAAGTGAATGGATTATACAGGTTGTTTAGCCTTTCGTAGCTCACTATGATTGTGAGTAATCGGGGGTGGCTCTCTCCACAGAACTTGTTTCACAGCCCTGGCCTATAAGATGTTGCAGGCCTGAGTTAAAAAGTGTTGAGGGTGCTCATTAGATTTCTGTAACTAAGTATTTTGAAGCTACCGCTAAATGCTTTTGTTAAAAATGGACCTACTTTTTGGTGAATGCATGTGGCTTGTGGTGGCTTACTGGAACTTGATGGGCAGTTGAGGGTCCAACAGCAACATCATGGGGGTAAGTCCTTATCTGCAGATATTGCTGTTGTCTAACCATTTATAATTTCCAGCAATGTTGTATGCCATCACCATTAAGGCTGACACACATCCAAAGCCCATGAGGATTTCTGGATGTGTAAATTAGTAAGACAGTGTCTGATGCTGTGTGTGGTTTATTTGTTTGTGCAGAAGTCTGCAAATGGATTCCTCATCACAAGGCAAGTACTATAGTGAGGAGACACATGGCTACATGACAACAAATATGGGGTACCTGCATTTTCTCAATGTCATCAGAGACATTTGCACCAAACATGCCACATGTGATCATTGGGTCAGGTGGGATGCTTCATCACAAGTGTGAGTTGGAAAAGTAGGCCCTATTACTGGTGACTATGGCAAACTGTGCAATTAGGATGCCGTTGATATATTAGACATTGCATTGGTACATCTGTGTAACTACAACGTGAGAATGTGCATCTGCAACAAATGGACTGGGATTATGTGTACAGTGGTATCATTCAGAATCTGAAACATGTTTCAAACCAGTTTGCCCAGCAAACTTTTCATCAACTCATGTGGACAGGAGCAGGTTGACCTGAGGCCTTTGTCCTTTAAAGGTGTGCATTTAAGCCAGACTGTGTAAAACAATTTGAATTTGAATGCCAAACTGTATAGATTGTAATAGACAGGAATGTTTCCACATTGATGAGAGAGTCACACCTTCCCCAAACAACATTTTTATGTCCTTAGTTCTGTCCAGCAGAGAAATAAATGATGGAGAGCAATGTGATACTTAAAGGAACATTTATAGATGGAAGGTCACATCACGTAAATATTGCAGTGTTCCATCTTAAGAAATCATTTCCTAGCCCAACTCCTAGCCTTTTGGGAAATGTGAATACATTTGAGCTCTGTACTGCAGTGATTCAGGGATGTCTCAAGGCATATGTTTTAACTCCTGCTATCAAGACTCTTTTTCATGGAGGCACCTACAAGTGTATAGCCCTCATTACGACCCTGGCAGTTCTTGATAAAGTGGCGGTAATACCGCCAACAGGTCGGCGGTACCTGCCACCAAATTATGACCATGGCAGAAAGATCTCTAAAAGACAGCCAATGTACCTCACCAACCGTCAGGGTGGAAACAACAGGCACCACAGCGGTAGACGCCTACAGCCATGCGGAAGTCAAAGTTCAGCCCACCATATTATGACCAGACAATCCACCACCTTTTCCGGGGCGGTATCAACAACACCAAAAGCCTGGTAAAAACACTGCACAGAAGTGGAATGAAATCACTGTTGGAGATACAGGGAAGACCCATGCCGCCATGGAGCCAGAACTGCAAGTGTTTCCGATTATATTCGATGTTCTACTCCACCACAATCACCAGCGCTGGCGAGGATGACGACGGTGAGTACAGCCGCCTAGCACACAAGGGAGGGGGGAGAAAAACAACAGTGACACACACACATGCACAATACACACCCCACTCACACACACAATACACACAACCAGCTGCACAAGAAAACAAGTTAATCCCCCTAAATCGGGAGAATAATGCAAGGACAAAAGGAATGTACCAAAGTGATTGTAATAAGATCAACACAGTATAAATAATAATTTAGCCAATGCTACAGATATTTACACATGTACAGAAAAAGGGACACTGCCCAATCCTCAGTTCGCGTGGGCCACATGGCCACAGGACAAAGCCCAAGGCCTCACTTGTCACCTGCATCAATAAGGATTGAACACTGCACGGGCATCAGTTGGCAAATAGGGAGGCACCTCATCCGGAAGCGGAAACAAGACCACCGGTTCTGGAGGGGGCAACATGCCCTGTGCTTGGTCCTGGGAAGTGCAAGGCCACAGTCTTTCAGGTTGGTGTCTTCCCCACTGGTTCTTGAGGGGGTAACATGCCCTGTGATTTGTCCTGGGGAGTGATAGGCCACAGTCTCTCAAGTGGGTGACATGCCCACTGGTTCTGGACGGGGCAACATGCGCTGTGCCTTGTTCTGGGGCGTGCAAGGCCACAGTCTCTTAGGTGGGTGTCTTCCCCATTGGTTCTGGAGGGGGCAATATGCCCTGTGCTTGGTCCAGGGGAGTTGTAGGCCACAGTAGCTCAAGTGGGTGACTTGCCCACTGGTTCTGGAGGGGGCAACATGCCCTGTGATTTGTCCTGGGGAGTGATAGGCCATAGTCTCTCGAGTGGGTGACTTGCCCACTGGTTGTGGAGGGGGCAACATGCCCTGTGCTTGGTCCTGGGGAGTTACAGGCCACAGTCTCTCAGCTGGGTGTCTTCCCTACTGGTTCTGGAGGGAACAGCTGCACAACAGCCCATGAAGGCTGGATCACATAGCGTCCGCCGGCTGTGACGGCTGAACTGTGGAGGTGCTGGTGGTGGGAGGATCCTGTACAGCCCCTGCACCCTCGGATGGCTGCACTGTGGTGGCGCTGGTGGTCATGGTGGGAGGCTCCTGCACAGCCACTGCACCCTCAGACGGCTGCACTGTGGTGCTGCTAGTGGTGGAGGTGGGAGGCTCCTTCACAGCCCCTGCACCCTACGATGTCTGCACTACCATGATTGGTAGTGGGGGCTCTGTGAAAGCTGCTGATGCAGGCTCCTTCCCCTTCTTGCCTGCTGGTGCAGGCTCCTTCCCCTTTCAGGTGGCAGGTGCAGGCTCCTTCCCCTTCTTGCCTGCTGTTGCAAACTCCTTGCCCTTCTTGCCTGCTGGTGCAGGTTCCTTCCCTTTTCGGATGGCAGGTGCACGCTCCTTCCCCTTTCGGCTGGCTGGTGCAGGCTCCTTCCCCTTCAGTATATGTGGCCTGGAATCCTTTCCACCACAAGTAGGTGTGGATGAAACTGTGGCAGAGGACTGTGTGGCTGAGGTGCTTGGCTGGGTTCTTGCTACCCTGGCCGTACATGCATGATGGGGGAGGGGTAGGGAAGAGGTCAATGGTGGAAAGAAAAAGCTTTTTAGGGACATGGGAGTGGAGGATGAGGGAGTGGCTGTTGGAGGTATCTGTCTGCTGGATTTGGGTGCAGGTTCATGGGCTGTGTGCTTTTATGAGGTGGATGGCTGTTGGGTGTCTGATTGTTTGCGTTTGTCATCCTGTGTGCATGCTCGCTTGGCTGTGTGCTTGGGATGGGTTGGGGTTGAGGGGAATGGGACTGAAAAGTAGTAGGGGGGACAGTAGAAACAGGGACAATGGCTGCCATTAGGGAGAAGGCCACAGCCTGGATCGATCTCTTTTGGGCCGCCAATCCAGTGTGAATGCCCTCCAGGAATGCATTAGATTGTTGCATATGGGCTGCCAGCCCCTGGGTGTCATTCACAATGGTGGACTGCCCAACAGAGATGGATCTCAGAAGGTCAATAACCACCTCACTCCTCACTCAGGGCAGCAGGGCTCACTGGGGCAGGGCCTAAGGTGCCTGGGGCAAAGGAGATCCCCACATTCCTGGATGAGCGGGCACGGGCAACTCACTGACGGGCTGCAGGGAGAGCAGTGCTGGTATGGGGGTGGCGGCTGTACCTGTAGATGAGGTGGTCACAGAAGTCTCCATCACCACCAGGGAGCTTCAATCGGACGAGGTATCTGAGTCTGAATTGTCCCCTCCAGTCTCCGCCGTGGTGCTCCCCTCGACCTACGTCCCACAGGTGCCCTCAGTGTAGGTGGACAGCGCCCCCTGGGTCCTGTGGGATGCAGCTCCATCGTCGGTGCCTCTGCTCCTCGCCAGATGATGCTGGTGCACATAAGGACAGGATGACAAAGCAAGAAAGGGGGGGAGAGAGACAAAGGATACACTGGCTTAATGGCTGCACTAATGCCACTGTTTGCGTACACAGCACCCTCACACACAGAGAACAGGCCTACGCAGTGTGCACAGTATGCATTGCACCACCACTGATCCTGATAGACATCAAGGCATGAGGAGGGGCACCCACTGCCAACTGCAGCACACTTGGGACCCACACAGCCCTGACCAGTAGTGGATGTTTACAAGCTATGTAGGCAGGATTATCCCTTCAGAACCATAGCCACAAGAGGACCTATGCTGCTATGTCAGGCCTGGCCTAGGGGCACCCGCTAACACATATCCACCACCCGGATACCATCCCACCAGCCGTAAGTTGTAATATTAGCCACTGTACTCACCCCCTTGTGGCTGCTATGATGCCCTCAAATGCCCACCCAGCTCTGGATATGCCACTGCCAGTATGAGGGCCATCAGGGGGCTCAAGGTCCGACGGGCACCCCTTCCTCACTGGGACACCATCCTCAGCTGAGCCTCTGCCATCTTCCGTGCCCAGTGTCTGAGGTCCTCCCACCGTTTGCAACAGTGGGAGCTCCGCCTGCCATAGACAACCAGGATCCGCATGTCCTTGGTGATGGCATGCCATATACCCTTCTTTTGATGGGCCCTGACCTGCAGAGGCAATACACACAGGAAAACAACATTAGACAAACAGTCCAGCCAGTTACACATATGGCCCACCATACCTGTTTATAGCATTACTGGAATACACATAGCCCAGCACCCAATGTGTGCCCAGCCAGGAGGACATCCCTCCCCCTTACACAGAGCAGTAACACACACCTCAATACATGCATGCCACATGCATCGTGCCCACAGTGTACTCACCTGTTGGTCTGGAGGCCCATACAGCAGTCCATTTTGGGGTAGGACCCCCATCCACTAGTCTCTACAAATCCTCCAAAGTGAAGGCTGTGGCCCTTTCCACGGTCACATGGGCCTTCGTAGGTTCCAGACACAGGTCACAGCAGCACATGCAGTGTAGGTCCTCTCCTATGGAAGGTCATGTAACAAGTGAGGAATCAGATAGAAAATGGCAGTCACATCTGTGGCGGTGCATACCATCACTGCTGCCGTAGATCACCACTGGCCACTGTAACCGATAGGGCCCAATATTCGCCAATGAGGGTTTGCACGGTGGTTCACGACTGCCTTCCGCCACGGCACACAATGTCTGCAGAATTACCTCACTTGCACCTGTCCCTTCACACAGGACAGGTGGATGCCATTTCATGGGGAGGCATCCCTATGAAATCATGCTGCGTCACAGGTGAAATAGGCACATACTGGACAAAACACACTGACCCATTACATGTTTACAGAATGCTAACTACTGTTGTGGCTCCAATGTTCAGTTTGTGACAGCCTTCTCACTCTTGTTTCCTTTAGATACCTACCGCTTCGGATGAAAAGGAGATGGAGACATATCCCCATGTACAGACCCCTGGTGGACTTGGCTACACTGGAGGACAAAGCACATTAAACTCACTTAAATACTGGACAGGGCCACAATCACAGAGCTGTGTGCCCAGTTGGAACCTGACCTGATCTCAGCTATCCGTCATCTCACTGGGATCCCCCTCTTGTGCAAGTGCCCACTGTACTCCATTTCCTGGCAACTGGTTCTTTCCAAGTGACGGTGTGCTTGGCAGCAGGAATGTCACAGCCAATGTTCTCAAACGTGCTGACAAGAGTGTTGTCTGCCCTGATAAAACACATGTACAGCTACATTGTTTTCCCCTAGGTTAAGGATTTGGCCACAGTGAAGGCCGAGTTATATGCAATGGGACATATCCCCAAATAACTGGGGCGATTGATGGTACACATTTTGCATTTGTCCCCCCTCGCCAGAATGAACAGGTGTTCAGGAATTGTAAGAGTTTCCACTCCATGAATGTTCAGATGGTGTGCTTGGCGGACGAGTATATCTCCCATGTCAATGCAAAGTATCCTGGGTTGGTGCATGATGCCTTTGTCCTGAGGAATAGCAGCATCCCAAATGTGATGGCACAACTACAGAGTCACAGGGTGTAGCTAATAGGTGAGCCCTGGTTCCCACACAGTATATGTTGGTATATGGATATGGTGTGGGCCATATAGGATAGTGTGTGGCTAATTGTTGTCCCTCAATATTTGCAGGTGACCAAAACCTATCATGACTGTTGACCTCTGTGAAGAATGCCAGGACAAGGACAGAATAATGTTATAATGAGGCACATGGGCGAACCAGAAGGATCATTGAGAGAACCTTTGGCCTCCTGAAGGCCAGGTTGCGGTCCTCCATCTAACAGGTGGATCCCTGTGCTACTCACCCAAGAAGGTCTGCCAGATAGTATTGGCATGCTGCATGTTGCACAACCTGGCCCTGAGACACCATGTGCCTTTTCTGCAGGAGGAGGAGACTGGAGATGCCCCTGTGGCAGCAGTAGACCCTGTGGACAGTGAGGATGAGGAGGCAGAGGATAAGGATGAGGACAACAGAACATCCGTGGTCCGGCAATGCCTCCAATGACACACAGGTAAGATAGTGTTACTTTACACTTCATTGACTTTGGTTGTAATCTGTGTGGCAGTGGCATGCTGATATTTCCCACTTCTATGCCCACTTACTGTTCCCTCTGAAATTCAATTTGCAGATGTTGGTGATTTGATAAATACTCTTGGTGTGATCACTACACCCAGCTACAGGTCATTAATCTATGCTCATTCTATGTACAGTTCATTCACAATGTTTGTACCTGTTTCAAAAAATACATATTTGATATACATGACATACTTCAAATGGATTTTTTTTCAAAGGGTGTTTATTGAAGTGCTAACATATAGGGGAAGTGCAATGGGATGGGGTGATGATGGAGGAAGTCCAGGATATTGTTCCAGTCTGTTTGTGGCACAGGTGCATTGTCCAAAGAAACATAAGAAGGGGAGCAATGGCAATTCAAAGTGGACATGGTGGCTGAGTGGGACACAAGGGGGACCATTAGGAGAGTCTCATTTCCTGGCGGGGGTCTTGGCACGTGTCTCTGGCTTCTGTCTGGATCGCAGGGAACGTTTGTGGGGTGGTTCACCTTCTGCAGGGAAAGGGGTGCTGATGGGCTATAAGTCCTGTGGCGGGGCCTTCTGGCCACTTGCGACAGCGGCAGTGGAAGGCTGTTCAGATGTCTGGCTATGGCAGGGGCCCACTGGTGTGAGACTGCCTCCCTCATAACATTGGCCAGGCCTGCCAGCATCCCTGCTATGGAGAACAGGGTGTTGTTAATGGCCTGCAAGTCCTCCGTGATCCCCTGTTACTGTCCCTCCTGCAGCCACCTGTTCTCCTGCACGTTGTCCAGGATCTGGCCCATCGTGTCCTGGGAATGTTGGTAAGCTCCCAGGATCTCGGAGAGTGCCTCCTGGAGAGTCGGTCCCCTGGACCTGTGTTCCCCCAGTGCACAGCACTCCTCCCAGTTTCCCTGTTGGCCTATGCCTCTGTCCCCTGAACTGTGTGCCCACTGCCACTGATCCCAGGTCCCTGATTGTCTTGTGTGCATTGTGTGCGAGGTGTGGGCTGTGGTCCCTGTAGTGGTGGACACACTGCTGATTGACATGTCCTGGGGACAGAGGTGTTGGTACGCTGGGTGGGTGCTATGGTGTTGTTTCCTGATGGGGAGGCTCTGTGGTGGTCTGTGACTGGGCTTGGATAACCGTCTGTCCGGTGGTCCCTGATGGGCAAGGCAGATCATCCAGATCCTGAAGACCAGAGTTACTGTCATCACTGTGGGCCTCATCTGTTGGGGGACTGGATAGTGCTGGCACCTCTTCTCCGGTGACATTGGCTGGTGTACCTGTGGGGATGTAAATGATGGGTTATGGATTATATGTATGACATAGTGTACATCCCTGGCTTCCCCTCTATGGTTGATTTGCCCTGCCATTTTTCACTTTTGTATGTTAGTGTATGGTGGGATTGTTAGTTCTCTATGCTGTGCATGCTTTAGTGATGAGTGTCCATGCAGGCCTGTGAGGGGTGTCCATGCATTGGTACAGCATGCAGGGCTTGGCATTGGGATAAGTGAGATGTGATGGTGGAGTGTGTGAGATGGAGTGGCGTGATGGGAGTGAGGGTGAGGTTATGTGATGGCATGCAGGTAGGAGGGTGATAATAGTAGAGAGTTGCCTTACCAGAGTCCTGTTCTCCTCCGACTCCGGCCAGGCCCTCAGGATGCAGTATTGCCAAGACTTGCTCCTCTCATGCTGTGATTTGTGGGAGAGGAGGTGGAGGTCCACTGCCAGTCCTCTGGATAGCAAGCTGGTTTCTTGCTGATATGGAACATACCTTCCCCCGTAGGTCGTTCTACCTCTCCTTGATGTCATCCCTAGTTCTGGGGTGCTGTCCCATGGCATTGACCCTGTCCACGATTCTCTGCCATAGCTCCATCTTCCTGGCTATTTGATATCTGCTGCACATGTGCTCCATATAGCTTTGGCTCTACCCTGACACTTTCCTCCACCATGACCCTTAGCTCCTCCTCTGTTAAACGGGAGTGTCCTTGTGGTGCCATGGGTGTTATGTGAGGTGTGTTGATGAGGGTGTGTTGGGTAATGTGTTGGGGTGTGTGATGTGGAGTACGTGAATGGTGTATAGGTGTGAGTAGTTGAGCTCTAGTTGTGTCAGTGGTCTTGGTGTCTCTCTGTTGGCAACGTTTGTAATTGTAAAGGGTTGTAAGTAAAGTGGGTATGTGTTTTATAGTGGTGTGGGTGAGGTGTGTGTATTGGTGTCAGGTGTGTGTTGTTAGAATTGTCCAATATCGTGTTGTTTTGTATGTGGATGTCCATTGTCAGCGCAGCGGTATGTACCGCCAATGGTTTACCTCCATTGAATGTCTGCTGTGGTGATTCGTGGGTGATAATGTGATGGTCATTGTTCTGTTGGCGTAACAGTGTGGGCTTTGATGCCTTCAGTTTATCACTGATCTTTGGGCTGACGGATTTGTGTATGTGGCTGAATTCTGTCAGATTGGTGTGTGTGTCATAATATGGTCAACGGATATCCGCCGCCGCTGCGGTAAGCTGGCGGCCGTCAGCATGGCGGTAAGTGGCATTTACCGCCAATGTCATAAGGAGGGCCTATAAGTGACAAAGGCATACATGATATGGGAGCTAGCATTAAGGATTACTGAACTTAGCACAAATGTTGTGTGTTGGACATTATGTACAATTATATTTGAACCGATACCATAAAACTGTTGTAGCTGTGTTTTCAGCATCATGTCAGCAAGCCAAAGGTGACAGTGACCAGAAACTTTCCATTGGGAATCAGGTATGGACACCACTTACACCAAAAACCCAGTGGCATGGAGAGTGAGGGGACTGGCATGGAGGCCACGACTGACTCAACATCTTTGTAGGACTCCATGAAAACCAATCTCTAGTGGTGGCAGACCCTGGATCAACCGTGGCACCTACACTGTCATCTGCCACCCACATTCTAGCTCCACCCTCCCTCTTGCTACTCCTAGTTGGCCATAGCCCCCTAAAACGTCAGTGTTGCCTTTGCTGCAGGCACCTCCACCTCTGTCCCGGTGTTCCAGGTTGCACTCAATCAGGAACCGTTGACCTATTACAGACTATCGCTGTAGGCCAGACTGCACTTCTGAATGCATCCATGGACTGGCTCGGCAGAACATCCAGATGCTTCCTTACCTGGATGGCATTCACAGTGCCCTGTCTGGCCTACAACGTTCACAACAGGGTCTGGTCTCTTTGAGCGCAGCCTCCCACCAGTCCGAATCTCATGCCAAGACTCCCACCCTTCTCCATCCAAAATATCTCAACCCAGCCCTAGCATACAAAACATTTGCTCACACCCACTATAATGGTCACAAGCAGCACATGCTCACACCAACACAGCAAGAACACAGACAGAAACACACACATGCAGACACCATACACCCCACCACCACCACAAGCACACCGACAGGCATCACATCCACCATGACACAAACACACACACACCACCAGCACCAACCCAAACTCCCTGAAGACCACCCTACCCATTTTCCTAAGGAGGATCTTAATTTTTTCCTGAGCCTGACCCTTTACACTCCCAAAAGCACCCCTCTCAAATGTCTTTCCAACTCTTCCACTTCCATCCAGCCATTCCACATCCCACCCCTTCCAAATACAAATTCACCACACCCAAATGTCTTTCCACCCTTTACAAATACCAAGCAACCCCTACCAAACCCTCCCCTCCCAAACCCAATACCACACTCCCAAACCAAATGACCCCCTCCCAGTGATATCAATTAGGTGCCTCCTCTATGCACCATAGATGCCCCTTCCAGAGGTTTATTTTGGCACTGACATTAGAAAGCAAATTGTGGGCATGCACCCACACTCTGAAGTACAGGCCTAGTGTATTTTCTTTGCTTACATGCAATTTATTTAATTTGTCTTTGAGAGAATTATCTCATGTTTATAAACCATTTTTATTTTTAGAACACCTTTGCCATGGCTTTATTTGATGATTCTTCGTAATTGTTTGCTACTAATGTAATTTCTGCTAGCTTGTGCGCCATACACTTACTCTCATTTGTGACATTGAACAGCACAGTTTGTGGATTGTAGTTCATTTTTTAAAATGTTATACTTTAGTGTTGTACATTTTGATCGACATATTATTTTTCGTGCAAGCATTTATCTTGTTTCTGGACAACTACACAAAAATTATATGTGTTTCTGTTTTTGTGACTGGAGAATGCATATGTGTTTATTTTGACATGATGTGTCCATGATATGCACATACACATTGCACAGAAAACCTGCCACTTTACAGTTAAGTGATACCTAAGTATTGTGATGTATCGCGCACACCAAACTGACATGTGACCTTCATGCATCTCTGCCATGTTTGCAGTTAATGGTAACACTGTTAGTGCATTCTGTGTACACCCACATGCGGCATGTTGTAGTGTAATTGCTACACTATGATGGGATTGTTTGGTTCAGATTGGGTATACTGTTTCAGTTGATGCTTTCGATATATTGGGGACATTATTGTACACACATTCCAGTGCAGAACCATTCCTCTCTGTGACTGCAGTGACTTATTGTGTAGGTGTCAATCTCTAGTTCTGTTCTGATACATTTTCTAACTACAACACAACACACTTAAGGATTGTGCATCATTATGGGGTTGCTCGCTAAACATATTTACCCATCCATGAGTCCAGTACTACTGTGAAGCAGCAACTCAGAGGATAAGAGGTATTACCTTATGCAACATTTTGTCATTTTACTTGGACATACCATGTTTTTTTGATTTTTTGTGCTTTCCACCTTCTTCCAGTTAGTGACAGAAATGGGTCTGAAACCAATGGTGTATCCCAGAAAGCTATAAATTTCTGGAAAGTAGACAAACGTCTGAATTCAGCAAGGGTCATTTGTGTAGAACTTTCAAGGTTTTTCTATAGAAAGTAACAGTTTAAATAAAATAATATTGGAATTGTGTTGAAAAAACAGCCATTTCTGTCTATGTTTCCAACTATGGTAGATTTTGTAAAGCAATATACTGTTAAGTCCACTGAACCCTTCTGGTTGCAGGGATATACAGGGCTTGTAGGTTCACCAAGAACCTAAGGTACCTAGAGCCAATAAATGAGCTGCACATTGCAACGGGTTATCATTGTGTACCCACTATACGACAATTTCTTTGGTAAATTAAAAAGGTTTCAAGGAAATGTATGTTTTCTGAAATGAGCATAAGATATGGAGTTTAGGAGCAGTGGTTATTTGCACATCTCTGAATTTGGGGATACCCATAATAACATGTGAATTAGAGGGCATTTATCAAAATTACTTCTTTCTTACACACTGTCTTACAGTTGGAAAACACAAATGCAGAGAATGACAATTGGTAAAAAACACTTGTTCTGCTATTCTGTGTCCCACCGAAACTCCCAATATAATTGGTACCTCACTTTTGTGGGTAGACCTAATTCCTGCAACAGGAAATGCCCCAAAATACAACATGGGCACATCATATTTTTCCACTGAAAACGTATTGTTTTTTAGCAATGTGCCCAGCTGTGGATTTTGGGCCTAGCTCATCCAGCACCTTGGGAAACCTAGCAAACCTGTACTTGTGCAGCTATTACCACATTTTTCTACCAAGAATACCTTGCAAACCTCAAAATTGGTCTAAAAATACATTTTCCCCATATTTCTGTGAAGCAAGGTTCTGAAATCTGAGGATAGTCATAAACTTCCTTCCACCCATCATTTCCCCATGTTTCCCAATATAAATGGTACCTCACTTGTGTAGGTGGGCCTAGAGCCTACGACAGGAAATGCCCGAAAATGCTAATTGACACATCACTTTTTTCCACTGAAAACTGGCTGTTTTTTTGCAATGTGCCTAGCTGTGAACTCTTACTACATGTTTCTGCTCAGAATCCCTTGCAAACCTCAAAATCTGTTCCCTATATTTCTTTGATGGAAAGTCCTGGAATCTGAGAGGAGCCATACATTTTCTACCACTCAGTCTCTCGATAAAATGATACCTCTCTTGTGTGGGTGGGCCAAGTGCCAGTAGCAGGGAAAGGCCAAAATTGTGTAGAGATTCATGAGGAACCAAAGCGTGTTTATAAGCACAGTTTTTTTACACGTTTTAGGCTGACTCTGCTTTGGGCATTGACACAAGTGAGGTATAATTTTTGGCAGGAGACCAAGGGATACACTAGACTGTAGGACATTTGTGGTTTATTTCTGTTTCTGGAAGAAAATGGCACAAAAATTAAAGGAAAATATGTGTTTTTAGTCACATTTTGAGGGTTGCAAGGCATTTTGGGTAAGGAAATTTGTTGGGATCCATGAGAGGCACACCACCCTGTACTCCCCTGGGTGTCTAGTTTTTAAACATATCTACAGTTGGTAGATTTTTCCAAGATAAGAAGGAAGCCTGCTACCAAGTCTCTTACTTCTGTGATGTCCCAAACACTCAAACTGTAGACAAAAAACACCCTTTGATTTTTGGTACAAAGACCCCTCGCCTACCAACCTAGTTGATGGCATGCGTCATCATTGAGGTCCCACCTAAGACACTAAGGGCCAGATGTAGCAAAGTTTTGCGAGTCGCAAATGGCCCGAATCGCTATTTGCGACTGCGCAAAATCGGAAATGGGATGCAAAAATCCCATTTCCGACTCGCAAAAAGCGATGCGAGCCGTTACCGACTCGCAAAATGTGCGACCCCATTTTGCGACCCGCAAATAGGAAGTCGCAATTTGCGAGTCGCAAACCATATGCATTTGCAACTCGCAAATTGCGACTAGTCGCAAAAAGCCCAGTTTGCATGTCCCATTTACCACTAACTCAGAGCAGGTGGTAATCATTACCAAAGTATAAAAGGAGACCCAGAAGGCATCGGGGTTACTCAAGATGGCGGAGATATACCTGATAGCAGTGAGGAGGAGAGTCCACGCAGCCCAGCAGAGGAGGAGGAGGAGCCAGAGACAGGAGAAGATTTACAGAACAAGGCAGACTCTTTTTCCGCAAACTGAGGAAGAGATCTATGACAAATACCACCTTAGCAGCGCAGCCATACTAGAATTAATTGAATTACTAAAACCACAGCTAGAACTCCAGACTCTGCGCAGCTGCACCATCCCTACGCATGTGCAAGTGCTATGCTCACTACACCTCTTGGCCTCTGGGAGCTATCAGGGGGTCATTGCTGTGTCAGGTGGGGTATCTCAAAGTGCACTATCAAGGTTCCTCAGGGCATTCCTAGATGCCATACTCACACACATGTATCACTTCATATACATACCCAGGAATGAGGCAGAAATTAACAGCACCAAGCTGGACTTTTACCGGATTGCCAACTTTTCACATGTCATAGGGTGTGTAGATGGGACACATATTCAAATATGCCCCCCTGCTAACCTGGAATATCTGTTCCGCAACAGAAAGTGTACCCACTCACTGACTATTCAGGTTGTTTGTGACGCTCATTATGTCATCACTGACATTGTCGCAAAATTTCAAGGCAGTACCCATGACTCATACATTTTTAGGCACAGTGGGATACACCAACGCCTGGAACGTGGGGAGTTTGGAGACGGATACCTCCTAGGTAGAGCTGCATACACCTCTTAAACATACACACAGATCAATGTGCACACCAACCAGGACTTTCTAACAGTGTAATGTTTGTGCCCAACAGGTGACAGTGCATATGCACTACAGCCATGGATAATGACTCCGTTCTTAACACCCAGCAATGATTCCGAGAGGCGATACAACAGTGCACATAAGAGGACCAGGAACATGATTGAACGCATCTTCGAATTGCTGAAAGCAAGGTTCAGATGCCTCCACCGCAGTGGAGGTGCCCTCCAGTATACCCCCATTACAGCATTCAAAATTGTTGTCACATGTGCCATCCTGCACAATATTGCCACCCGACGTGGGCTACATCTCACCCTTGCAGGCCCTGATTCTGAGGATGAAGAGCAGGACCAACCACATCGCCATCATGGGGATCGGATCATCGCAAATCAAGGCAGACTGAGACGGGAACACATCGCAACACAATACTTTGGAAGGTACGTGTCAACTTCAAACATATCCACCTATTGACCAAAAACTCCATTTGTTAAGTGGAACAAAAAAACTATTTAATATGTGCAGAAAGTGAACTATTTACAATGACAAACTGTTCATGTACTTCAAAAAGCCAACCATGCATGGGGCACATTGCCGTCATGTGCCCCAACATCAGGGACAGGGTTTAGTCTATGACCTACGGCGGCCTCTGCCAGCCTGGCTGGTCCCAGGTTGTTCTGCAGTGCTCTGCCTGGTACTCCCACTCCGGAGCACCCTAGTGTCACTGGCAGAGACACTGCTCACAGTGGAGCCCTCTTCTCTGTCCTGGGGGGTGTCCTCTGTACCCCTGGACACATGCCGTGCCTCCATTAAATTGATCACATGTGTGATCCGGCCCAGGCCTCTTGTCACATCCCCTGCAAAGTGGCCCATTTCCACTTGGAGGCCGACTGTCCTTCTGGACAGGCCAGTGGTGTTGACTGCCAGTCTGCCAATTGATGAGGCCATCCTGTCCAGCCTCTGGAGCAGCTGGCGGTCCCTGCGCCACCCACCCTCGCTCTGTGACAGTAGTCCAGCCACCAGTTCCCGCATGGACAGGGCTAGGTCCCCAGTGTTTGTGCCAATGACGTCCAATTGGGCATGGAGCTGCTGCATGCTGGTCTCATTGTTCCTCACAAAGCGGTGCAGAACCCCACTAATGCTCCCTAACGTTTGGTTCTGCAGGCGCTGACCACGGAGCAGTTGTGCCTCGGTCATGGTGGTAGATGGACGCCCGGACTCAGCCTGCAGCCTGCTCTACTCAACCTGCGTCGCCTGAGCTGTACCGTGGCACTCCTGGCTGTTGCTGGCACAGCCTCCTGAACCACTGTTGCAGCAGGTGTAGACATCAAGGGGATGGTGTTGGTGGTGCAGGTGGGAGTGGTGGCAGCTCCTGTGCTATCATCATGGGGCTGGCTGACTGTTGGCACCTGGCTGCTGTGGCTTGTGGTGGTGTCTTGTGGGAGACCTGTGGGACATGGGGAACAGAGTGTCAGACTGTCACTGTCTACTATCTGTTGCACACTTCCTAATAAACATTTGCCTATTGACTGCCTACTTGACTACATTGCCCATAATGCATCATTCTGGTGTTTGCTACTCTGAAATGGAGCTATCTTGGTTGTGCATGCCCCTGTGTACATGGTGGGTGGGGGTATGGCATTGATGGGGGTACAGGCATATCACATGGTACTCACTGGTTGATGTAGTGGGCTCAGAGGTGTCCAGATCTCCAAATCCTGTCACTGCCTCCTGCTCCAGGGTCTCCTCCACCCTTTCCTCCAGGGGTGTGGGTGGTGGTACAGATGATGGTCCCCCTCCTGTGCCTCTCATCTCCCGGAGCCTTTCTGCCACCCTCTCCTTGGTCCGGGAGCGGAGGTCATACCACCTCTTCTTGATCTCATCCACACTCTGGTGGCTGACCCCGAGTTCACTTTTTCCTGAATTTCCAGCCAGAGTTGTTTTTTTGTTGAGTCAGGCACATTGAGAGCTGCCTTTCCAAAAAGATCATCATAGTGCTGACAGCATTCTTCTGTCAGCACCTCCAGCTCCTTCTCAGAAAATTTCAGTTTTCTCTTTCTGGGTGTTTCTGCCATTGTAGCTGCTGTTCCTCCTGTTGGCTGTTCAGCAGTTTAAAATGGGTGTGGTCCGTCCTCCTCCCAGGTGTATTAGTAAACTTCCTGGCTGTGATGTCATCATCATGTGCCAGGAAGTGTTTCCAGAGAGTTCTGGAGTTGTTTCTGGAGTGTTCTGCAGCACCTGCAATCAATTTACATGGTACTCGCAATTTGCGACACCCACTTGCAAATTGCGAGTCTGTTTTTTGCGCGGTCGCAAACAGCGACCTCGCAGACAGCGGACTCGCTATCTGCGTTGCGACTCCGGGTCGAGTCGCAATTTGAACACGGACATTGTACCTGCATTCCTATTAGCGTCTCTCAATTTGCGAGTCGCACATGCTCGCAAATTGCGAGTCGCTAATTTTTTTGTACCTACATCTGGCCCTTAGGCCCAAATTTATATTTTTTTAGCACTGCATTTGCATCATTTTTTGACGCAAAAGCAGTGCAAACTTCCAAAATACAATTGTATTCTGTAAGTTTGCGCTGATTTTGTATAATAAACCTATGCAAATGTGGCGCAATAAAAGTATAAGTATGTGCCTTAGTGTATCAGGGGTGTGCTTTGAGTCCTGATTACAGCAGAGTGGGTTTTTTATTTCGTGATTTGAAGTCCCAGCTGAGAGAAGAAGTGCAATAAAAACATCTTGTGGCTATCCATCATTATGTTTACACATACATACTGATTAGAGTTGGCATGAGAGTGAGTGATGATTCAATATGTAAAGTTTTATTAACAAGAGATTTAAAAAAAAATGCACTGTTAATAATTGAAAGGTCAAAAAACTGATGTTCACTGACCGGCCCCTGACCAATGAACTGGACGCAGCAGCCTGACCAAAATCCAGACGATAGACCCAAAGGACAAAGCCCACAGGGATGCCAAGTTGGTGACACTGTGACCTTCCTAGTCTGAGGCATCCTTTTACTCAGGGTGCTGGACCCTCAACATCGGACACCCAGAAGAAAAGTCCATTCCAAACTCTCTGAGGACCAGAAGCAAGCACCAGTCAAGGGACTTCAGGACACCTAAGAGCCACCCCCCAGAGTGGCCCTGTTGGCCTGCAATCCACTGTCAAACTGACCTGCACCTGGCTCCAAGGACTCCCTGACACACGACCCTTGACTGACCTATCTGTACTGCTCGTGACCTCCCTGGCCCCTGTATCAGAAACCCAGTTGTTCTCTAGGGGGTCCTTAACCCCTTGCAAACTCTACACTCCAAGGGGACTCACCAGACTTACCTTTAAGTCCGTCTTTGCAGTGTGTTTCCAAGTGGTCTCCTTCTCTATTCCGCACCAGCTCCAAGAATTTCAGCTGCTGCTTCCATTGAATCAGGACCTGCCAGAACGTCTAAGGCTGGCCCCCAGGACATCTCAATGACCCTAACCTAAAAATAGGAGGTGATACTTGTGGGAGCATTGCCTGGTTTTATATGCATTTTTACATTTTTTCCTCATTGATTCCTATGTTGCTTGATTATGCTCCAAAAAATTAATTTGTCTCAAATTATTCTTTTGAGTGTGTGTGTCCACATTTGTTGTTACTGGGAGTACAACAAATGCTGGTGGTGGGAACGCTGGCCCATAGGACATCTCGACAACCTCAACCTAAAAATAGAGGGCGACTCTTGTGAGAAAATTGCCTGATTTTATATGCATTTTTAAAGTTCTTCCCATTCATTCTTAAGGTGAGTAATTGCGCACAAAAAGACTATGGCCCATATTTATACTTTTTTTGTGCCACATATGTGTCATTTTTTTATGTAAATGTGGCACAAACGTACAAAATACTATTATATTTTGTAAGCTTGAGCCGCTTTTGCGTAAAAAAATGATGCAAGTGCGGGGCAAAAAGTATGAAAATGGGCTTATGTGCCTCATTATGAGTTTGGCGGCCGGACTAGCCGGCCGCCTAACTCGTTGGGAGGATGCCACAGTCATACTGGTGATACTAGAGAGTGAATGTACCATGAAAGGTGGCTCATTCCTTGAATCATTCTCGTTGCTTTCCAACCCCTTGGCATTGGGTGTGGGAGTGGAGGGCCTCCTTTTGTAAATTGCTTTGAGAGGTGCTATGTCATGCTTCTTGCCTCTAGGCGACATGCTATCAGTTGTTTTGTCAGTTTCCCCAGCTGATGTGCAGTGTTGGATTAGGCTGGTTAGCAGCTCTGGCAATATTGATAATTTATCTATGATTGCTTCCGTATTGCTCTCATCCACTCCCTTGCGAGATGAGCATCCATAATCCCACCTTTCCATCTTCCCCATTAGTGAGTTCAGTTTATTATCTAACAGGATTACATTCTGAACCATCATGTGGGTTAATTCTAATTGAATCTCCATCTTTATGAGATTGCCACGTGAGCGCCTTAACTACCACTAACAGGGGATTGTTGATAGTTTTTCTAATGCAATCAGCACTGCCCACTGCCTCCCACCCTGCATTGTGCATGCTTTCTTCTCCTATATCCTCTTATGGCTCTCCTCTAAGCTCATCCGTACTGCCTTGTTCTTCCAGGTTTGTTACTTGCAGTCTCCCGCCAGACTCTCCACTAAGCTCATCCGTACAACTTTGTTCTTCCAGGCTTGTTTCCTGCAGTCTCCAGCCTTCCATGGCTATTGGGTTGTGGGAATCCTGCAAGAGCCTCTGTGTCCCTAGTGCGGGGGGTAGTGGGTCCAGCTATTATCATGCAATTCCACCGATTGAAATAGCACTGTCTGATGAACCTCTCCCATTGTTTGCGGTTTGCTGTTGCTTGAAAGCGCTGCCTGCCTCCTGAATGGCTGTTCAGTCATCGGGGCTGATCTCATTACTTCAGCTTGATGTACAGCAACCAACTGATTGGTGTTAATATTATTACCAAAGTTAGAATCGGTGATACCACTATAGTGGCTCTTATAATGCATGCACATGCTTCATCCTGTTGCGGTATCCGCCAGCTCTATTAGCTCCCCGATAAGTGAGGCTTCCAGGCTGCTGTCTTTGCCTACAGCGCAACCGGTCTCATTTTGTAATTGCTCTAATTGTGTTGACTTGACTGCTGGATCAAAAGTCAGGCTCGGCAAGGCAGTGGCCGCCTATGAGCCTTGATTGCCCTCGGAAATAGTGGATTCAATTGTTCGTGTGACCCCAATACTTTTTGATTCCCGTTTTTGACATATTAGATTTACTGCACAGGCTTGATGCCTTGAAACCTGGTTGTGACCGTTCTGCTGCCTTAGACAGCCTTCTTGGTTTGCTGCTTTCCCTATGTGCAGAGAAGATTCCATGTGCCAACTTCCAGCTATTGCCAAATATTCTGCAGGCCCCTTGTTCTTTCTGTCTCTTATAGTTTGCCTCTTTTACCTGTTTAATCTGATTTGTCTGCGGCCTTCGCTCCCTTTGTGCCTTTTGTGTCACAGTTCTTGCCCTCCGGTGTCCTGGGGGGGCTTAGCGGGCTCAGCGTGTTTGGAGGAATTAGAACAAACCATGGTCTAGATGGTGTTAGTATTGCCCCTGTTGTAGATACTTGTGTAAAAGGTTGTGAAATCGTTATTTCATTGGACTGCCTCAAGCGGCTGAGCCCGGAGTAGGGATGTCATAAAGCAATTTAATCACACCAATTTTTTTGTTTTGTTGTTGTTGTTTTTTGCCTCGTAATTCCTCGCACGTGGCACGTGGCTTCTGTTCCTCTGATTTTACGGAGTTTCAGGATTTTTACAAGGGCTTGCAATGTATTTGTGAGTATTAAGATTGTGCACTTGGACTGAGCACACTTAATGACTGCCTTGAAGATTGGTTGCTGGTTGATAGTTGGAGGTAAATGCTGGTAAATGCTGGCTGGATTAAAGTGCTGGTTGAATGCTGGTTAAAATGTGCAGCAATGTCCAAAAATGATGAGCGCCCCCTCACCCCCTGCCACTTGCTGCACCTTCTCTACTTAACTTTGCTTTGTCACTTATTCAATTGGGCCATGAGAGGCACGAGCACGCTTATTCCACACTTCCCAAGCTGCTCTGTACTATTAGGAGGTTGAGGCTGTGGCTCTGACTGTCGTTGGGCTACCCCACTGATGAGAACAATGAGTACACCAACACCTAAGGCAGCACCACTCTGATATTAGATGCAGTCACACCGGGCTCCACTCCACTCCACCAGTGCTCCTACTTGGGCTTCACCTTACTGCCTCCGTTTGATAACTTTAGTATCTGTGGTTGGCATCAGCCATCCACGGTCCGAGTTTACTCCAGGTAATGACACAGATTCCTCACGTCTGTAGCAATATCATGCACTGGGAGTGGACGGGCTGCTGGGGCTCGAGCCGCGCACTCGGACCACTACTGGCGGCATGCGCTGCAGGTGTCAGGCGTCTGCATAATCCGGGCACAATCCGGGAGCCTCGTGGGCACTAGGGGGCACAGGCTGTGCCACCTCTGATCCTCGATCCGCACCAGGGTTCAGCAGCGGACCGCACTGCTTCCAGGTGCCCAGCTGCTCGTGCACCACGTGACGTGACGTGAATAGGCATAGTAAAGGTAATCACGTAACCATGTAACCAGTATATGAGTGCATGTATGGGTGAGTGAGTGTCTGAGTGCATGACCACAAGTATGGGTGAGTGAGGTGGTGTATAAATCGTTGCATAGATGAGTGAGTGGGTACATAAGTGCATGAAAGAGTGAGTGAGTAAGTACATGAGTGCATGAGTGGGCGAGTGAGTGCTAGACTGCTGTATGGGTGATTGATTGCATATACAGGTGAGTTTGTGAGTATATGAGTGTTATATGGGGGATTGATGTAATGTAATACTACATGTATGAGTGAGTGATTGAGTGCATGAGCTGTGTATGGGTGATTGACTGAGTGTATGAGTAAGTGAGTGCAAGTGTGAGTTGATGTGTGATAGAGTGGGTGCATGAATGGCTCAAATGGTGAGTGAGAGGGTACATGACTTGCTGTATGGGTGAGTGAGTGTGTGCATGAGTGGTGCATGGGTTACTAAAAGAGAGTATGAGCGTATGTACAGGTAAGTGAGTTCATGAGTGCATGTATGGGTGAGTGAGTGGGTGCCTGAATGGCTTTATGGGTGACTGAGTGAGTGTGCATGCATGCATGTATGAGAGAGTGGGTGAGTACTTAAGTGGTGCATGGTTGACTGAAAGAGTGTATGAGTGCCTGTGTGGGTGAGTGAGTGAGTGCATGAGTGCATGCATGGGTGAGGGAGTGAGTGCATGAGTGCATTTATGTGTGATTGAGTGAGTGAATAAGTGCATGTCTCGATGAGTGTATGAGTGGTGTATGGGTGATTGACTGAGTGTATGTATGAGTGTGTAAGTAAGTGCATTAGTGCTTGTAAGGGTGAGTGAGTAGCTGAATGAACAGCTCAGTTGGTGAGTGAGTGGGCCCATGTGTAGCTGTATGATTCAATGGGTGCGAAACTGAGTGATGCATGGGTGGCTGAAAGAGTGCAGGGGTTTGTGTATGGATGAGTGATTGAGTGCAGGAGTGCATGTATGGGCAAGTGTTGGAGTGCATGAATGTTGTATGGGTTAATGACTGAGTGTATGAGCACATGTATAGGTGAGTGACTGAGTGGTGTATGGGTGACTGGCTGAGTGTATGAGTGCACCGTATGGGTGAGTAAGTGAGTGCACGAGTGCATCTATGGATGAATGGGTACATGAATGGTTCAATAGGTGAGTGAATGTGCACATGAGTGGCTGCATGGGTGAGTGACAGTGCATGAGCAATGTGTGGGTGATGGACTGAGTGTATGTGTACCTTTATGGGTGAGTAAGTGAGTATATGAGTACATCTATGGGTGAGTGACTGGGTGCATGAGTGGCTCAATAGGTGAGTGAGTGGGTAGATGAATGCACATATGGGTGACTGAGGGAGTGTGTGAGTAGTGCATAGGTGACTGAAAGAGTAAATGTGTGGGTATAGGTGAGTCAGTGAGTGCATGAGTGCACTTATGGGCAAGTGAGTGAGTGCATAAATGCTATATGGGTTATTGTCTGAGAGTAGGAGTGCATGCATGGTTTGGTGACTGAGTGCATGAGTGGTGTATGGGTGACTGGCTGGGTGCATGAGAGCAGGTATGGATGAGTAAGTGAGTGCATTAGTGTATGTATGGGTGAGTGAGTAGGTGCATGAATGGCTTAATAGGTGAGTGTGTGGGTCAATGAATGGCAGTATGATTCAGTGGGTGAGAAGGTGAGTGGTACATGGGTGACTGAACAAGTGTATGAGTCCATGTATGGACAAGTGATAGAGTGCATAAGTGCATGTATTGGTGATTGAGATAGCACGTATTGGGGAGTAAGTGAGTGAAAGTGTGTGTATGAGTAAGCAAGTGTATCAGTGGTGTATAGGTGATTGAGTGAGTTCAAGAGTATATGTATAGGTGAGTGAGTGCATGAGTTGTGTATTGGTGATTGACTGAGTGTATGAGTGTATATGTGGGTGAGCGAGTAGGTGAATGAATGACTCAATAGGTGTGTGAGTGTCTCCATTAGTGGCTGTGGCAGTGAGTGAGTGCAAGAGTGGTTCATGGGTGACTGAAAGAGTGTATGAATAGGTGAGTGAGTGGTTGAGTACATGTATGAGTGACTGAGTGCAAAAAAGCGTGCCTTAGCAACTGTATATATAGGTGATTGAGAGAGTGAATGAGTGCTGTATGGTTAATTGCCTGAGTGTATGAGTGTATAGATAGATGAGTGACTGAGGACATGAGTGTTGTATGGATGATTGAATGAGTACATGTATAGGTGAGTAAGTGAGTGCATGATTGCAGTATGATTGAGTAAGTGGGTGCATTAATGGTTAGAAATGAGTGATTGGGTACATGAATGCTGTATGAGTGAGTGAGTGAGTGAGTGAGTGAGTTGAGAGCTTGCATGAGTGACTAAGAAGATGAAAAAGTGGCTTTAAGGGAGTGGTAGTGCCTGTGTGAGTGCCTGTTCTGAAAGAGTGCCTCTAAGGGGAGTGAATGGTTGTGTGATTGGGTGTATGGGTGAGTGAATGGTTGTGTGAGTGTCTCTATGAGCAAGTGCTTGAATGATTAATTAACTTATTACATGACTACCTGAAAGTCTGCTGTACTACACTGAAAGTTTAAATAGGATGTAAGTAAAAAAAAACTAATGGAAAGGTATAGCAAGAGCAGTTTATGTTCACAAATACTCTCCATGGTATCTCTGAACAATAGGTCTGTGCTTAAAGAACTGTTTTGAGGTATGTAATGTCATTCAACTACAGCCGCTATTGGAAAACAAAATATAAAGCTATCTTAGTATTTAATCTTTGCAGTAACAGAAATATAACAATAGTCATTGCTTGCAAAGTAATACTGTAATATAATATAGTAAAAATATCATTTTCACTTTTCACTCTGCTTTTATACTTCTTCATCTGTAAAGGATGGTCTGTATAAAGCATTATTTTTGAACAGTGGGGAAAAAACAATCAATGGATTCTAAAAAAAAAAAAAGTGTGCACAGTGCATGTCTACAAATAAGTGATACTATGCATTGCACTCACTACAATTCATTAATTAGTGGTTGTTTCTATAGTCACTACAGCAATCTGAACATGCAGATTATAATTTTGTTCTTGCATAATTATATCTGGTACAATGTCAGAGGTAAATGCAAAGTAGTTTTCAATTTGAAAGATATTGCTAAAAAAAAAATCATCTGTTGTAGGTGAAATGATGCCTAAAGTGCTGATAACCACTTATATAGTAGTTTTTTTTGTTCTCAATTAGGATGTAAAGGTTTGGTTGCAGAAACAAAAAGGGGCTTTTTTATTTTTAAAGAAATATTATTCGTTCAAATTCGGCTGCTGTAATTGGAGTATGTTGTTTTGTAGTGTGGTCAGTTTTACGTATCCTTTGCGCATTAGCTTCAGGCTTTAGGCCTTTGTGCATTTTGCCCTGGATGTATTTTATTCCTTTGCTCACAGTTTAGAGCCTCTGTGCACTTTGCTCTAGATGCTTTTATTCAGCTTCGTACTGTTATTTTTCAAATAGCCAGTTCTACGGTCTAGTTTTATTTTTTAGATCACACTGTTTAGCCTACTTCAGCACTGGAGTTCTCCATAACACATTCCTGTTCACTCTGTGCTTCAGTCAAGGATACAGTCTGGTACATTGCCGATAGACGTGGTAGGAGTTTAGTCTTTGGCATTCCTGCGTAGGGACATTTTGTGATCACGCTGACATGTTAGTTATAAAAACACTTCCTTGTCCCAAGACACGCAAGAGGGAGATTCCGACCAGGGAACCACAACTAGACGCTGACTGCTTCGTTGCAGATGCTGAACCAGATCACAGGCCTTTGCTCAGGTATGAGGACTGATGCCTCCCCAGGGATTCAGAAAGGCAAGTTAGAAGCTTAACATGCTGTGCTCGAAATAGAACTAGCTGAGAGAGAGTAGAAATTGTTAAACACCATGATAGCATTGTTCTTATGTTTCACTCTCCTCGTGACTATTTCAATCCTACTGTGTTGTATGGTTCTGGTTATTGCGGCTCACGCCCTAATATCTAAAATGCAGTTGTTTTATTAAAACAATATATATAAAACTTATACTGCCTTTGTCATTTGTATATGGGATCATACTGTCAATGAGAGAGTTGGTTTGGATCTGAGTGACCACGACTTCCCTGAGAAGTTCCAAAGATGTCTTGTGCTCGGCTGCCTAATCATCTCTTCCCTTTTGGAGAAATGAGGCACTGCTAGTTAGCCGGAACAAAACCGGGTTTAGGGTGACAGAGGTCCTTCCAAGTGGGTTTGACTCAATCCCCCACACCGTGAACGACCCTGCTGCCTAGAAATCCAGTAGTCTCATTTAGGATAATGAGAGCCCACGCGACAGTTTTGGTTTCAGACTTTAAATAGAGAGAGTTGCATAGACATAATATATTAACTCCTTAATGGAACATTACAAAGACTCTTCACATTTGAGCATCTATTTTAAAGACATTACCCTTAATAGGCCAAATAAAGTTCAAAAACACACGTAGAGGAAAATCCTTAGAACTTTGGTTGAAGAAAGAGAATATATGAGTTTGGTAGTTTGAAGGGAAGCTTTTGTTTATATTTCAGATCGATGTAATTGCATTCTGTCCATCCAGTTTTGATTTTAAAATATATAATGTAGTTTCCAGAGGTTGTAGTAATTCCTTTGTTAGAGATGATATCCTAAGTAGTAAAGGTTCTTCCTGAAATTGAGATTGGCCCAGCTTGGAAGTTTGTAATTTGAATTTCTATTTTGGAACCAATTGGTCAGCATCATTGTTGCATTACTATAAGGTATATTCCAGTTCTTTCTAGAAATAATGTAGAGATAAGATTAGATATGCAGTTTGAGTGGGTCATATTTTGATTACAATGTCGGTACAATTTGTCAAAAAACAGTTTTACAATACAGTAATGTAGAGAAATTGTTCAGAATTGATTTGAGTGCTAGATGTAAAAGAACAGTCTTCACAGCATGGTTCCATTTGTAACTGAGTCCAAATAGATCATCAATATTTACTTTTTCTTGTTCTAAGGCTCCAAGTATGACCAAAATAAATGTTTGTGCATCTTGTTGAGTGCTGAGAGTAATCATTATTGATCCTATACATGTATCTAAAATTTGTCGGATCCCTGAAGCAGAATTTATTGTAGTTCTGTTACTTATTAAATGTTGCACCAAATTATATAGTGCAGAAGACTTTCCCTTATCTGATCTTTGTTCATTTTGGTTTACTATATGTGGTAAATGGAACAGTACATTGAGAACAACATTTGCATAGCAGTTGACTCATTAACTGCTGTTTCCTAACTGGTATTCTACGATTCCACCATTGTTTTCCAGTTTAACTTCTTAGCTCTCTCTGTGGTGTCCTTTTCTTCTTTCTTTTCTTGAGGGTCTATAGATTGTTTTATAATCTTCCGCTTCATTAACAGGGTATCGACCTAAATGAGAAGCATATGGACTTCATAACCGATTGTACTCTCTTACACAGCTTTCTTCACCAATGACTTTGTTCTCATCAAACTCAATCAAAAACAAAAATGATAATGTTCTCATTTGTGACAATGCTTGAAATGCTTTAGATGGCATTCCTTTTTTGAATACAGAGCTCTCAATACTAACCAAAGCTGCATCTATACTTAAACCTTCTGATTTATGGATGGTTATATCATATGCTAAAGAGGGAGGCAATTGTTGACGTTGGATATATAAATCTTTCACAAGCAAAAACTGTGCAATACATCACCCAATTTTCTTCACATCATCTATCTGATCAAATTTTATAGCCAAATATTCTGCTTCATCTCTATTTGGAAAATTAATCAAATCAATAACTTTACCCATTGCACCATTTACTAAGCCTTCGTCAACATTTAAGTTATGTTGTGAAATAACTCAACGATTTTTGCAGGTACGTAAATGCTTTACTAATCCTGCTGTCTTGGAAATTGATTTTTCCAAAGAATCCAATTTTGCTTGTAGTTTATATGTGGGTAGTATTGTAATTCCCTGATGTTTCATATTATCAAAATCCGTAATTTCCAAAATGTCTTCTTTCTCCAATTGTAGTAATTTTTAATTAAAGTTAGAACACTCTTGAAACGTTGGCATTAAACAAACTATACATTTCTCGTTTTAATGAAACTGAATTATTTCTGGTGCTGTAATGTAACATGGGAATAGACAAGGCAATTTTCCAAAGTATGTGTCCCTTGTTTCATCAGGATTCCCACTCTGTTGCTTATAGTATGTCTCTGTATTCTCTATTGTAGTGAATTCTAGTTTGTTTTAATGGGATACAGGAGTTAGCTTAGCCTTTGGCTTGCAGACTCGTGCCCCTAACACCTAGTGACTTTTACCCTACTTAGCTTGCTCTGTTTTAGTGCATTTATTTAATTAAATCTTTTAAGAAGTCTGCCTTGTTTTTAGTTAGGCCCATGTTTTGGTTTTGCGTTATCAGTGCCACCACGCTAAGGCGTCAATATTAAGCGACAAAGATAAACAGACTGGCATGCTTTCCAGGTGCACAATCGTTCTAAAACATGACTCCTGTCTTAGAAAAGACAGGAGTCCTGCCCACCACCCCAATGGACAGTACAGGGGACCAATGTCTCCTGGGCATGGCGATTGAACCCAGTGCCATGCAGGGGGCCCAGTGTTAGGGCCCCCAATGGTATTAAAATAATACTTACACTACTTACCTGGGATGGGGTCCCCCATTCTCTGGTGTCCCTCTGGTGTGGGTGGGAGTGCTCCTGGGGCTAGTGAATGTCCCTGCAGGTTTGTATATTTCTTTACTGTGCATGGATCTAATTGTTGTAAAATTTAAATTTTCTTTTTAATTCTGTTGCCTGGAAAGATACATAGAAAAATCCTCAGAATGTCAATTGATTGCTGTTGAACACCACATTTACTGCTACAGCTCCACTTATATACAAAGGCCTATCTATGCCTTCCCTGTACCTCTTCAGTGATGGCTTCCTCTACATTTCTAGGTACCACTACCTCTTTATCAATAGAAGAACCATCTTTTACCTCATAACATCATCCACATTCATCAACTGCATACACCAATGTGTTGTCTTGTATGTAGCTCTCTTCATTAAAGAAAGGCTCAGTACTAGAAGTATGTCTCCATTCACCACTAAATACTGCAAAAGTTAGTTCTATGACCAATCTTTTGTCTTTTTCTCCTCATACTCAAGACAATTTTATTTATTGTTTTCATTCTGTTTAGAATCAGAATAAACAGATTCCTTTTCAGAGTAAAAGCCTTATCAAGCACACTCTCAACACATTCCTTTTGAGCAACAAATTCTCTATTTCTTTTCTACTTCTTCATATGTCTCATTGGGTTTTGAATTACTCTGCTATGAAAAATTCTAATTCTAATTTCCTTGAACTGGTGCTGGCTTCTAGTTAAAGTCTGTATTTCATTGGAGGACTTTTATTATCATGTACTTTTACTCCTTTCTTAGTTGATATCAAACTTTGGGACATATTTAAGAGCCCCTAGTGCCACCTTAGCGCCACCATAGTGTAATTTTTTTATGGTTCGGCTGGACTAAAGTGGCATTTTCCTTGCACCATATTTATAAGGTGGCATGCATTGTGTCACTTTGTAAATCCTTGTGCCACATTATGCCTGTGCCAGGTATAATGTATGCAAGGGGGCGTTCCCCCATTACGGGGGGCAGAAAAAATTGTGCAGGAAAGTCTGTTAAATATCCTTGCACCATTCTTAAAATTCCCGTTCAGAATGGGCATTAAAAGGGGGCATACCATTATCTATAGCAGGGCCCTATGTACTCTGCAGAAGAAGCGCCAAAATTTTGGACCTACTCCTGCACAGTACATTAATAGCGTAAACAAATTACATTATTGCCCCCTACTGTGCGATATGGTGCGCCGTATTTGAAATATGGTGGCACACATGGTGGCATTAGGAGGGCGCTAAGGGGCACAACGAAAGTGGTGCTGCATTAGGTGCAGCACCACTTTTCTCACATCTGCTCCTTTGTTTCTTATGTACTTAATTGTTATGTCCTTCAAGTTGACAACATACTATTTTAAGAAATGTCTTTGTTCTCACCAGCTTTTCTTTTTACCTTCCCTGCTTTTTCTGCATTTTGCCCCTGTTGTTTCTCAGTTGTGAGGAGATGGTATTGTTGTCTCTCTCTCTCTTTCTTTGCTCACTTTTTGACAACATTGTAACTCGTTATAGTTAGTAGAAGTTTGTATCTGAAAAGTAACAAAAAAGGTAGCTTTATGTTTTTATTATTGTTTCACTTTAAATATTTTAATTACTTAACTTAATTAATAAAAAAGTTTTCACAGTTATTTATACTAAAACATTTATTTTCAAGTTGACAAGGGGCTTCCAGAGACCAAACTGAGTGGGCAGTGAGAGTAAACACACAACTTCTACACTAATAGGCCTCAGCCAGGGTTAAAGCAGATTGTCTCTGCATCCATAGTTTTCACGTTGGCTAACGGGGCCGCAGGCATATGTCACAAGGGAGAGGGACCTCAACCCCGGTGGGCCTCACCGTGCCCATCAGCCACTCAGGTCCAAGACAACATCTGGTCATTACACTTGAACTCCTAATGGGTAAATCATTGTGGAAGATTATTGATCACTGGACTTGTTTCATTTAAACTCAAAACCAGGTCCATACTCTAGCCAGAAAGGTCTATCTCTTGACAAATATTTTCCCACAGTGACCAAAATTCATCTCTTTTACTAAGGGGGCCACTATGTTCTAGGGGGCACAAATTATTAAACTCCGTCAGCTATCCCTGTACAGTGGGAGCCAATGAAAGGATCCATTTTAAACAAATTTACCATCTCGCTAAAAGCAATAACACAAACATTAGATGGCTTTGAAGTCTGGTGAGCCTCTTGTTCTGCACCTCCTCGTCAATCAACCCAAAAATGACCATCGGGAGGCTTACATCGACTTCTGGGCTGATTACCTCCTTAAGCACCTTATCAACAGCATTCCAGAAGTCTTCAAGCTTCAGGCACTGCCAAAACATGTGGAGATAATTCACCCTTTCTTCGTCACAGCGGGGGCATTTATTTTTATCCTCCCCAGAGCAGTTAACTTCTCTGGTGACCAATAAACCGTAAGTAATATAAACAAATGGTTTTTCTTCAGGGAAGCAGATTTAACTGTGAACCAAAGTGTGGACATTGACACTTTCCATAGATCAATGACATCCATAGTTGGAAGAATCTTTCCCCTCTTCTTCTCAGAGAGAGGTGACATCTCTTCCCCTGCCTCCATTAGGATCTAATACCATAAAGCATGGTAAACGTATCTCTTAAGTGCTTTCTTTTCCCAAATGCTCTTCCCTGTCCCTTCCTTATGCAGATTACTGACCCAATTTGCCAGCTGATAGTACTTAAATTTGGAAATTATACTCCCTACTTGCTCCGTGAATATACACCAGGGCATCAGGGTGTAATCCTCTGTAATTTGTCCCCACTTCACCACTCCATTTATCCACAGGGGGACTGATCGTTTATCTTGAAGACATTCAGGGGTGCCTGGTGACTCCCAAATGGGGGCCATACTACTATAATATGGTAACCCTAAGAAGCCCCTGACTTGAAACCATATCCTGCATGCCGCTATCCGAGTCTTTAGTCAAATCTTTTTTAAACACTTCAGTGGCCAAATTTATATAGAAAGTGGCCTCCTGCTCCCGGAAAATGTTTAGTCATTGCCCTCAAAAGAGAAGAATAATTAGATCTATAATTTAATAGTGCCCTTATATTTTTTAGTTGAAAGGTGAGATAGTATTTATAGAAATTTGGTGATGTGATCCCCATTATCTTTCTTTTTACACAGCTTTTTCAATGCAATATGAACTCCCTTAGATGCCCATACAAACGAGGTAAATTCCCCCTGTAACTTTTTAAACCATCCCAGCTTGAACTCTAAAGGGATTGTAGTAAACAGAAAAGTAAACTTTGGGAGAGGAATCATTTTTAAAATATTTGACCTACCAATTAGGGATAAAGGAAGGCTAGCCTATGTCTTTAAAAGCTTTGTTGTTTGCGCCCATGCTTTAATGAAATTAACCTTGGTGACCTCTTAGCTGTCATCTGTATCGTCAGGTATTTTATCTCTTGTTTAACTAATGGGCTTTTGTAATCGACATTCAAACATATTATTTCAATTTTTTCCTGATTTACGGAGTAACTAGACACCCTACCAAATCTCTCTAGAGCAAGAAGCATATTAGGAAGGGAACCAACCACGTCCCTTGTATATATCATTAAACCTTCGGCACATAGTGCAACTTTCTTTTCACAACCTCTCCTTTGGAATGGAAGAATTTTACTGTTCTCTCTAATCATTATGGCCAATGGTTTTATACATAGATGAAAGAGAAGACAGGAGAGCAGGCAGCCCTGCCGGGTCCCTCGCCTGATCCTAAGCTCTTTGGACAGATTATCATTAATAAATATTCTAGCTGTGGGATTTTTGAACAAAGCTCTTACCACCCTGGAAAAAACCTTCCCAAATCCATAAGCTTCCATAGTCATCTGTAGAAAGGGCCAGCTAACCCGATCAAAAGCTTTAGATGCATCGAAGGTCAGAACTGCTAAGGGAGCACCCTCTTGAAGTGCCCAGTCTATTGTCAGAACTGCTAAGGGAGCACCCTCTTGAAATTCCCAGTCTATTGCACCCAGTAAATCAAGTTTGAG
Source organism: Pleurodeles waltl (assembly GCF_031143425.1). Taxonomy (NCBI): domain Eukaryota; kingdom Metazoa; phylum Chordata; class Amphibia; order Caudata; family Salamandridae; genus Pleurodeles; species Pleurodeles waltl. Next base: position 369,371,347 of record NC_090449.1, read on the forward strand.
TACATGAAGTTGTCCCCCCTTAATAAAGACCTTCTGATCTTCATGCACCAAAGTACCAATCACCCTCTCAAGCCTTTTGGATAAAATGTGTGTGTAGAGTTTATAGTCTGGGTTCAATAGTGAAATGGGTCTATATGACTCATATTGCTCAGGGTCTTTCTTGGGCTTTAAAATCAAGCTAATTGTAGCTTCATCATATGATTTTTGTACTTCTGTCCCCTCAAAGAAAGCTTGATTAAATAGCTCTAAGACAATTGGAGCCAGCTCATCTTTGAGTAGTTTATATAATTCATTTGGTAATTTGTCAGGTCCGGGTGCTTTTCCCTTCTTTAGGCTCTTTATCGCTTCAAGCACCTCTTCCACCTCAAACTTTACCTCCAACTCCTGTTGTGACGTTTCATCCAACTCAGTTAGACAAAGTCTACTAAAAAAAACTCTAATCTGATCCTCCAATGCGCCCGCATCCTCTTTGCAGAGCTTTTGGAAAAAATACATAAAGGCGTCCTCTATCTCTGATTCCCTTGTACAGTGACACCCTGTTGCCTAATTTCTAATAGATACTATATAGCTCATTGTTCGGTTTGTTTTTGTTTTCCATGCCGGAAGCCCTCTGCACCCTTTCCCTTATTCACAATGCGCATACTGGCTACTTTCCCAACTTTTCCTATTTTTCATTTCTAGAAAAACCTCTAAGTCAATTCTAGCCTTCTTCAGTTGGGCAACTAAACTAATTGATTGTTGTTTGTCCAGTGAATACTGAGCTTCATATTGTAATTTTTGTGGGGAAGCTATAGCAGATTCCAGGTTTCTTATCTGTTTATTTTCTTCTCTGTGTCTATGTGCAGTCAGATTGATTAACCTCCCCCATATATATGCCTTAGATGCATCCTTTTACACCTGTAAAGTGGCAGATCTGTAGATTATGGAAAAAAACTCTTTAGTATCGAGCTTTAGACCCTCAACAATCAGCACATCCAGAAACAAAACCCGGTTTACAGTCCAGCTATGATTAGTAGTCAGTATATCAAACGTCAAGATAAAACGTCACCGCCGAGTGATCAGAAAGATCTTCTATGGCATGCATATTTAACCTTCTCGCACAAACTTCTGGGTACTAAGAAGAAATCGATCCTTCTTATTGTTAAAAGTCAATCTAGAACCTACTCCACCTTTCCATTTCCAGATGTCAACTAAGGTGAGATCTTCCATTGCCTGCTTCACCCAAAATCTTGTTTTAGGGGAATTTATGGCTCCTATAGGCGTAGACTTATCTGCAACTTGATCCAACAGTACATTGAAATTACTCCCCATTAGGACGGGGTATTTCGATTTTAATAAATGGTTATATAAAGCCTGGAAGGGTGCCAGATCATCAACATTATGGCCATAATGGCCTGCTATTGTAAGTCAGGACCCATTTAATCTAACCTCCACAGTCACCCATCTCCCTTTGTAATCCACTATCACACTGCCCACTGTTGCCTCTATAGATTTCTTAAAAGGAATTGCCACACCTTTGACTGTACAAGATTGATTGATACTTGCCCAGTAGCCCACCCCTTTAATATATTTTGAGAATATCTTCCCACTCATCCTGCAATAAGTGAGTTTCCTGAAGAATAATCACCTCTTACTCTGTTGCTTTCAAAAATTCTAAAATCTTCCTCCTTCTCCCCCTGATCCTAAGGCAGTTTGCATTCCAAGATAGGACCTTCAACTGGGCGTACTTATCTCTAGGCATTAGGTAGTAAACAAAAAGCCCCGTCAGCCCCTTCCTGATCCTAGTATAATATATTTGCCAATAATAGGCACCATGAGGACAGATTTATCTTGTTTTTCTATTTTCCCCTGTATGCTCCCACACCCTGTGTCAGAAAGAAACAGTGAATCCTTGGAAACCCACCCGCCCCTCCCCTCTCCCCAGGGAACCCCCCCATTCTTTTATTGGGAGAAACATAAGGTTGCCCCCATTGAGCTCCCTTCTGGGCAGCCGAATCACATAACTTACTGTGATGCCTTCATCTGTTCTACATAGGTGTAAGAATCATTTGGATCCCTGTTGTTATGCATCTTGGTATTTCACATTATTCCTAAAGCAGCTGGGAACCTCATCTGAACTGTGGCCCCCAGAGACCTAAGCTCCTGTATATATTTCCCCAACTGCCACTTCCTAACCTAGGTAGCCCTGGATACATCAGTCTGCATGCATAAAGACCAATCCCCCTTTGAAAAACTGCTAGTTTTGAGAGCTTCCGAGAGGATCCTCTCCTTAAAAGAGTATGTTCCAAAGTCAACTAATATTTTCCTGGGGGTTTTCCTAGCAGTAAATTTCTTGAAGGGATCACAATGAACTCTTTGGATATCTTCCTCCAGATTGAGATGCCCCAGTTTGGGGATGGAATCTCTGATTAGGGAAATTAAGTATCGCTTAATGTCCATCCCTCCCCTTTCACCCCCTCTGGGATATTCTACAATCTGATGTTGTTTCTCCTCATATTATTTTCCAGAGTTTCTAACTTACCCTGTATAGCTTTCTCTGCAGCTTTGAGGTTAGATATGTCACAAGCATTTGAGAGTACTTGTCTGACTTGCTCCTCAACAGTTGCTTCTAATATACTCATCCTTTCCATTTACACATTTATCTTGCTCTCCATAGCTTCGGAAACTTCTTGGATCTTTCCTTGATTATGCTCTGAGACCTCAAATTTCTCTCTCCTTTGTTAATGAGAGCAAAAGGTATTGAAAATCCGGGCTATGCAACCTCAGAGATTCGATCTGCGGTGCAGGTTCTGATGGGGTGGACAATTTCTGTGGGATCTCCATGTGTCCACTAAGGGATTCAGTTGCCATTCATGCGGGGGTATCCTCCCCAATTGTTTTTTCCAACTTCTGCACCTCTGCTCCTGAACACTCTAAAAAAAGGGGAGAAGCAGTGTTTCTTTCTGTCATCGCACCCCCACCCCCCTTAGGAAGAAATTTCAAAAATGATAGTAACCGTGTAACACTCCTGCGATCAACTGGTGAGTCTTTAAGGGGGACAACCTCTTTTTTCCTAGGAGCGTTCTTATTTACCAGCTTCTTTCTCTGATGAATATTAACCTGCTCATTTTCCAAGTAGTCACTATCCTTTGGGGTGCTTTTAACTGACACACTCTTCAACCCCACTCTCCTCCTCTTAGTTCTATGCAAATGGAACCCCACCTCTGATGTCCTGGTTGGCAAGCTGCTACCTTAGAAATTAAAGAAAAGGTTAGCAAGTTACCTTGGTGTGGGCTTTGTGCTCATATGGTACAACCCAGTTTCCTTTGATCATCTCCTCTGGTGTGAGAAAGCCTCTCACGCCTCCAGCCCCCAGAGATTGCAGCGAGATGAGAAGCGTCTCCTCAGGTGTACACTCCCTGCTGGCTCCGCCCACATGCCGGCTCCAGCGATACTCATCTGCCTTACAGCCAGGTCTTCACCCAGCTCCGCCTCCCCCGATATCTGCATAAACACTCACAACTGCTCCCGGTGTCTTCACACCAAATTTAGTAGTTCTCATTAAGTTAAAGAACTTGGCATCTTCTGTAAACTTTTACAAAGCGGCCCAGAATCAAAGGAGCTCATGGCCGCCAATTTCCCTGCATCCATGACAAGACTGTGCCAGTACCTATCTATATATTGTGTGAATGTAGGACTCAACCTATAAAAATGCATTATTAGTTGTATTAAATGTAAAATTATGTTACTGTTTTTGTACCTGTGTGGCTCTCTAAATGTGTTTGTAGTGACTGTGTTAGGGAATAGAAAAGTATGTGGGTGAGTTTTCACTGCCTTTGGTACTGCTTTGTACATAACTTCTTTCTGAGTATGTAAGTAAATATAGTACTCTCTGTCTCACTTTCTGACTGGGTAAGACAGATGATCTATGCTTTCTAAACATTATGTCAGTTCCTTTAATAGTGGTATATTCTATGTACTGCTTGGCCTGGGGGTCTGCAAGTGCATCAGAAAGTTTCCAAAACTGAAAAGGGCATCTCTCAATCATTTAAGCACAAACCAGCATGCATGATGGGATATCTCAGAGAATAATTATTTTTAGTAAAACATGAGTTTTGGATTTCAGAAAGGAATTTTAAAGCCCTACTTGAGTGGTCACTGACAGTGCACATACAGGCTCTGCAGTAGTAGGCCTTAGCTGCGATTGAAGCAGTATTTGTCTTCATACATAACAAAATTATGTCACTACTTACCTATATTTCTCACTGAATTTTGGAGTATTGAAAGAGAAAAACGTGCACTGTAGGTGTATATGAAGCATGAACCTATGAAAGTTAACAGATGTGTATTATGTTCAATACTGACTCTTGTAGTCTTTTTTAAAATGGAATAAACAGGATGACAAGTCCCAGAATTTAAAAAATATATATATTTCTGAGCACCACATCATGTATATACATGGAAACCTTTTATATCTTCGAAAACATTCCTAAGTGATAGAGCATGCTTTAAAGCAGCTCATATACAATATGCAGTTCAAGAGCAAAAGATTGTGAAACAACTTCTTATACACCTACTCTGCATTTAGAGAAACTGCATCCTAGTCACCTATTAATAAATATATAAAAGAAGTCACACTAAAAGTCATAGATCATCCCAGGTACTTCCAATGCTTTTCTGTATATTCCATACTCACTTTTAACAATGTCACTTAGACATGTGCATTTTTAATCAATGTCTTTCTCTGAATTAAATGTAATTCACATAACTGAAGATTGAGTTGGCTGGTGAATTCTTTTTTTGCTCTTATTAAATATATTCAAAACTCTCACTAATTATGAAAATTAAGCATGTGAATGACCCACCACCCTCATGCAAAGGAACCATGAATGGCAACCTTTTCAACATTGCACTGTCTGATACTGTGGAATTCAGCAAATAAAAACAAACCTTTTATTTTACTTTTGTAAGTCCAGTTCTCAATCTTTAGTATGTGTTAATCATTTCAAGTACTTTTGTAAAGAAGACTAATATGGTGGACTTTTTGTCCATAATTGTGTCTTAATCATGATTATCACAACTAATTCACAGAAAGAAATGGGTGTCCTAAAACATATGTAGCTTCATATTTTTAAGAGTTTAGGAGTACAGTACACTTTATTAGCAATCCCTCACTAGGAAATTAAACACTTATTAAGCAATAATGAGTGTTTACACCTTTAATTTTTATAAAGACAGAAGTCTATCTTTAACATACTTCCCCCAATACACTCTTAGCACAGTCTCCATAGCAACCCACTACAACAAGTAGGTTATAAGTTCCCAGAACATTCTAGAAGGGGCATACTAGTTACAAAATGAGATGCAGCAGGGGTGGTTTACTGCACAGATTGAAAAGCATATCTAAGCCTAAATTACAATTATTTACTTTTACCAGACCCAATCATCGAACATCTTAATAATCCTTACAAGTCACAACCTAGTTTCATTCACTAGCACATTCACAGCATCCAGTCATTTTTTTCATTTAAATCTAAAGGAGACCTCGATTTTAACTGCCTTTCATTTTAAATACTATATAGTTCACACCAGCCTTCTCCTCTCTGCTACTGCTCCCTCACTTCAAAATGGTTACAGCATGGATTGTTGGACACCGCTATGCTTTTTGGGCTATGAAGGCTGCTAGAAAGAGTGCAATTGACAGGGACCTTAGTTGGGCTAATGTGGATATTCATTGGATTGGCCCAAGAGGGTTAAAGCAGCATCAATTGTTGCCTTTAATTAAAAGCATTAGAGATTACCAACCCTCTGACCTCATGATTCTGCACTGTGGTGGTAATGACCTGGGCGCTCTTACTGGGGTAGGACTGGAAATTCTAATGAAGGATACCGTTGCACAACTAATGTCACTTTCATGCACACTGTGTTGGTGTACTCTAATATATGCCAAAAGCAGAAACGGAAGTAGTCAAATCAATTATCTCCACAAATTGAAAAGTTTGTTTATTAACATATATAATTTGATTACATTTTTTAAATATTCATGACAGTGTTGCGACCTTCGTGACATAGTGGCAATTACGCAAAACAAAAGTAGACATTCAATAGACATCAGCCCATCCAAAATGTATATGGACAACAGTTTGTGAATAACTCTATAAACACGCATATGACTCTCTGAGTGTGTCAGTGACTGAGAATATGAGTTAGAGTGATTCTGAGAGTGAGTGCTGAAGTGTCTGACAGGGTATGTGAATGGGTTCAATAGTGTCAGAACAGGTCTGTCAGTGGGTGTGTGAGTGTCTCTGTGGGAATGTGAGTGAATGCATCAGTGTCTGAGTGGGTCTGTGAATGGGTTCAATAGTGTCTGAGTGGTTCTATAAGTGGGTGTATCAGTGTCACTGTGGGTCTGTGTGTGGGTGTGTAAGTGTCTGAGCCGGTCTGTAAGTGGCTATGTCAGTGCCTGAGTGGGTCTGTGAGTGGGTTTAACTGTGTCTGAGTGAGTCTGTGAGCAGCTGTATGAATGTCTCCATGAGTCTCTGAGTGGGTGTGTCAGTTTCTGAGTGGGTCTGTGAGTGGGTGCATGAGTGTCAATGGGTCGTCAGTGGGTGCATGAGTGTCTGAGTGAGTCTGTGAGTAGATGGATCTGTGTCTTAGTGGGTCTGTGACTGGTACATGAGGGTCTGACCAGGTCTTTGAATTTGTGTGTTAGCATCAGAGTAGGTCTGTGAGCAGGTGTATGGGTGTCTTGGTTGGTCTATGACTGGGTGCATGAGGATCTGAGTGGGTCTTTGTGTGGGAGTACCAGTTTTTGAGTGGGTCTGACTGTGGCTTTGTCAGTATCTGAGTGGGTCTGTGAGTGGCTGTGTCAGAGTCTCAGTGAATCTGTGTGTGGGTGCATCAGTGTCTGAGTGAGTCTGTAAGTGGCTTTGTCAGTGTCTGAGTGGGTCTGTGAGTAGGTGTGTCAGAATCTCAGTGGGTCTGTGAGTGGGTGTATCAGTGTCTCAATGGCTCTGTGAGTGGGTTCAATAGTGTCTTAGTGAGTATGTGAGTGGATGTGTGAGTGTCTCTGTGGATCTGTGAGTAGGGGCATTAGGATGAGTGTGTTTGTGAGTGGGTTCAATAGTGTTTGAGTGGGTCTGTGAGTGTGCGTGTGTCTCTATGAGTCTACAAGTGGGTACATCAGTGTCTCAGTGAGTCTGTGAGTGGGCGCGTCAGTGTCAGAGTGAGTCTGTGAGTGGGTGCATGGGCATCTGAGTGGGTCAGTGAGTGCATGTGTCAGTGTCTTAGTGACTGTGACAGGGTGCATAAGGGTCTGACTGGGTCTATGACTTGGTGTGTTTGGATCTAAGTAGGACTGTAAGTAGGTGTATGAGTGTTGCAGTGGATCTGTGACTGGGTGCATGAGGGCCTGACTGGCTCTGTGACTTGGTGCATTAGGATCTAAGTGTGCCTAGGAGTATGAGTGTACCAGTGGGTCTGTGATTTGGCATGTTAGAATCTGAGTAGATCTGTGAATAAGGTGTCTTGGTGGGTCAATGACTGGGTGCATGCTGTGAGTGGGTGCTTCAGTGTCTGAGTGGGTCTGTGAGTGGATGCATCAATGTCTTAGTGAGTCTGTGACTGGTGCATGAGGGTCTGATTGGGTCTGTGACTTGGTGTGTTAGGATCTGAGTTGGTCTGTGAGTAGCTATATAGATGTCTCAGTAGGTCTATGACTGGGTGTATGAGGGTCTGAGTGGGTGTGTGAGTGGGTGCATCAGTGTCTGAGTGGGTCTATGAGTGAGTGTGTCAGTGTCTGATTGGGTCTGTGAGTGGGTTCAATAGTGTCTGAGTGGGTCGTTAAGTGGGTGTATTGGTGAGTGGGTCTGTGAGTGGGTGCATCATTTTCTGATTGGCTCTGTGAGTATGTTCAATAGTGTCTAATTGAGCATGTGAGTGGGTGTGTCAGACTCTCAGTGGATCTGTGAGTGGGTGTGTGAGTGTCTCTGTGGGTCTGTGAGTGGGTGCATTAGGATCTGAGTGGGTCTGTGAGTGGGTTTAATACTGTCTGAGTGGTTCTGTGAATGGGTGTGTGAGTGTCTCCATGAGTGGGTACATCAGTGTCTTAGTGGGTCTGTGACTGGATGCATACAGGTCTGACTGTGTCATTGGCTTGGTGCGTTAGGGTCTAAGTGGGTCTGTAAGTAGGTGTATGAGTGTTTCAGTGGATCTGCGACTGGGTGCACGAGGGTCTGACTGAGTCTGTGACTTGGTGCATTAGGATCTAAGTGTGCCTAGGAGTAGATGTAGAGTATACCAGTGGGTCAGTGATTTGGCGTGTTAGAATCTGAGTATGTCTGTGAGTAGGTGTATACGTGTCTCGGTGGGTCTATGACTGGGTGCATGCTGTGAGTGGGTGCGTCAGTGTTTGAGTGGGTTTCTGAGTGAGTGCATTAATGTCTGAGTGGGTCTGCGAGTGAGTCTATGAGCATCTGAGTGGGTCTGTGAGTGGATGCATCAATGTCTTAGTGAGTCTGTGACTGGTGCATGATGGTCTGACTGGGTCTGTGACTTGGTGTGTTAGGATCTGATTAGGTCTGTGAGTAGCTTTGTAGGTGTCTTGGTTGGTCTATAACTGGGTGCATGAGGGTCTGACTGCGTCTGTGACTTGGTGGGTTAGGATCTAAGTGGGTCTGGGAGCTGATCTATAAGTGTATCTGTTTATCAGTGGGTCTGTGATTCGGTGTCTTAGGATCTTAGTAGGTCTGTGAGTAGGTGTATAGGTGTTTTTGTGAGTATATGACTGGGTGCATGAAGGTCTGAGTGTGTCTGTGAGTGGGTGTGTCAGTGTCTGATTAGGCCTGCAAGTGGGTGCATCAGTGTCTGAGTGGGTCTTTAAGTGGGAGTGTCAGTGTGTTTGTGGGATTGTGAGTGGGTAGGTCAGTGTCTCAGTGGGTCTGTGAGTCGGTGTCTGATAGGCTCTGTGAGTAGGTCAAGTAGTGACTAAGTAGGTCTGTGAGTGGGTGTGTCAGTGCCTCAGTGGGTCTGTGAGTAGGTGCATCAGTGTCTGATTGGCTCTGTGAGTGGGATCAATACTGTCTCTGTGGGTCTGAGGGTGGGTGCATTATGATCTGAGTGGGTCTGTTAGTGGGTTCAATAGTGTCTAAATCGGTGTGTTAGTGGGTGTTTGAGTGTCTCTGTGGTAATCTGAGAGTAGGAGTATCAGTGTCTCAATGGGTCTGTGAGTGGATGCATGAGTGCCTGAGTGGGTTTGTCATTGGGTACATGAAGGTCTGTGTGGGTCTGTGAGTGGCTCTGTTAGGCTCTCAGTGGGTCTGTGAGAAGGTGCATGAGTGTCTCAGTGGATCTAACAGTGGGTGTCTTAAGTGTGTGAGTGAGTGAATGAATTACTATGAATAACTCTCTGAATGTTTTTTGTTGTCACTGATATCTGCAGTGTTACATGAGGGCCACGCTGAGTGCTGTGACTTTTTTACGAAGATCACATGGTGAGAAAAAAAATATTTAAGGGCACGATTTGGGTCTTAAAGACCAATATATCACGTACCTGGGGTCAGGGTACTGCGAATCGGATGAAAATAATAATAACTGGGCAATTTTTGCCCATGAGGGGGACCCCTCTATGTGTCCTATTGGGTCAGGATACCCATATCCTGACCCCTTATGCGTTTTTTCTCTCTTCTTTTCCCATCTTGGAGCCGAAGCAACAAACAAAATGGTGGCCACTTCTTTTCTGTCAGGTTGCGGCCAGTCAATCAGGGCCTATCTTTTCCAAGTCCGAATCTGCAAATCTGAATCTGCATATATGTTTTGAATAATATCTCAGAACCTTCTAAACTGATTTGCACTAAACCAAGAAAATCATGATCTGTGGAACAGAATCTAGCTTTGTGCCAAATTTGGTGTAATTCCATTCAGCAGTTTGGGCTGTAGGCAGGTCTAAAGTATTGAAAATCCCCAAGGACACAGAATGGAAAAAAAGTGTTTTAGGATCCCCCCTTTATTTCAGCCCCGCTACACAGATCACCACAAAACTTTCAAGGCAGCAACTGAACTCACCAAAGTATAAGTTTTGAAAATGTTGTGAAGATTCGTCAAGCGGTGCCAAAGTTAATGGCAAAACAAAAAACACTTGATGAATTAAAAAAAGTTCCTAACTATCACCACTAGGAAAATGCCCTCTGTTGTCAATACTATGCCCTATCATTGCTCTCCTGCCTAGCCTCTGTGGTTATCTTGCTGTTCCTACACTTCTTCCCCTGCCTACCAATGTGTGTGACCATGCCCCTCCTCCTTCCTTTTTGCCCTCCATGTTCCGTGTACCTGCCACTGCCCCTCCAATCTACTCTGATTGTTCTAATGAACTGTCTCTGCCCCTCCTACCAGCCCAGCATGGTTAGGTAGCTGCAATCTGTCCCTGCCACTTCCACCCTGCCTGTCTGAGTTTCATGCCCCTATCCCTTCCCTCCTGTCCTCCAAGGTCCATTTTGCAGCCACTTCCTTCTGCCCTCTATGCTCTGTTGTCCTACAACTCCTCCCCCTGCCTGCCCTGTGTGGTCTTGTGTGAAGCCCCTTCCTCTGCACTCTCTTGTCTGTGCCAAGCCCCTACTCCTCCCTCTTGCTCAACATGGCTGCTGTGCTACCACAAACCCTCTCCCTTGCCATGTCCTGTCTTTTGTGCTGCCACAGCTACTCTCACCAACCCTGTGTGGTCAGCTTGTTGCCCTGACCCCTTCCCACTTTCCCTCTGCTTTCTGTGTGCATGCCATTGTAGTCCCACTGGAGCCATCTGTGTTGTGTTGCGCTTCCAGTGCCATTCCATCTGCCTTCCAATGTCAGTTTGCTGATCCCACCCCCCCTGGCCCCTGGCCCTCCATTTTAAAATGTGCAGGCCCCTATCCCCTCCCTTCTGCCTTGTCTGATCCATTTTCATGCTCCCCCTCCTCCCTCCTGCCCTTCATGGTCTATTATGATGCAACTGTCCCTCCAGCCTGTCCGGTATGGTCTTCTTGTTGCCCTTGCCTCATTCTTCTCTGCTCTCTGTTGTCAATGTGAATGTCCCTATCTCCTCCTTATTTGCTTTTCATGGTCCATTGTGCTGCACTGCTTTCCAACTTACCCTTTGTGGTGTATTGTGCTGCTGCAACCCCTGTTTCCTACTCCTATAAGGTCAGTTTGGTGTCCCTGCCCAACTCACTCCCGTACTCTGCTATCTGAGTCCATATCCCTACCCTATTCCTGCTGCCCTCCGTTATCCGATGTGCCATACTTGCCAACATTTTGAACTTGGTAAGTGGGATATTTAGAAAAAAAAAAAAACCTGAAGAATTGATTTTCTCCAAGGACTTACATTGAAAAAGAGGAGATTTTAGACAGGAGACAGATAAAATAAAGGCTTTTTCGGCAGGGGCGTAGCTTCAGGGGGGTGTTTGGGGTGTTATATCCTCCCTAATAAATGCACTTTCTGATACATAGTTGGGTACATGTGATTTCAGTTGGGTATGGTGAGGTGTCTCTCAGATTTCTCTAGGGATTTTTACAGACACAGACAAAAAAACACACACTCTCTCCCTATTTATTTTGAAAGTCCTCAAATATGTTGGTTGTTTTACAAAGTATTATGTTTTTCTCTCACTTAGTACTCCAGCTAATCAGCATTCTTTCCCTATCCACTGTGCTTCAGGCCCCTCTCATGCACCCTGTTTTCTCTCTAATGTATTTTAACAATAAATGCCAGCGTGATTGTTTGAAAAATCTGACGCTCACCCCCTCAATCTTACTGACCAGGCTATGTCCCTGCTTTTGGCCTTAAAAACATCAGGAGACTCCTGCCTGGTCTTTTGGCATGTATGGCTTTAGTGCCACTGCCTCTTCCTTCTGCCCTCAAAAGTCTGTGATATTGCCACAGCCTATCTTGCCTGTCCTGCATGGCTGGTTTGTTGCCCCTTACCCCCTTTCCTCTGCCCTGCATGGTCTGTTGTGCTGCCACTGCCTCTACAGCCCACCCAGCATGGTCAACTTGTTGCCTCTGCACTCTTTTCCCTGCCCTCAATTATCTAAGTCTGGGCCCCTGGCCTCTGCCTCCGCACAGTATTGTAATCAACAACTAGATTTCTAACATTTCAAATTTATTACAAAAGTGTGGCACGTTTTACATTATCTTGATGTACTCAAAACATTAATACCTACATCATTTCCTTTAGAAATTATACAAGTTAAAGAGACTGATTTCCATAGAAATTATGGTTAATGTTCTAAAACACTAAAATGAGGGCATTTTTTCAGAGTTCTCAAATAGCAACAGAGCACTTTTAAAATGTTTGCTATTTTTATATTTTTTTATCCAGTTGATCACTTGATTATGTATTACACTTAGGGGAGAGGATGTGGTGTTAAAGCCAACACTGCAGACTTTGCAACTCGGGCATCAGGTTTTGACATCAACTTGACAACCTGGGATTCTGGGCATATCACTTAGGGGGTCATTTTGACCCTGGCGGTCCGAGACCGCCAGGGCTAAAATGACGGAAGCACCGCCAACAGGCTGGCGGTGCTTCCTGCCCTATTACGACCGCAGCGGAAGCGCCGCAGTCGCACCGCCGGGGCCGCACCGCCGGGGCCGGCGGTATACCGCCACTTTAGCCCCGGCGGGGACAATCCGCCTGGGCAGCGCTGCTTGCAGCGCTGCCCAGGGGATTACGAGTCCCCGACCGCCATCCTTTTTCTGGCGGTATGAACCGCCAGGAAAAGGCTGGCGGTACGGGGAGTCGTGGGGCCCCTGCACTGCCCATGCTACTGGCATGGGCAGTGAAGGGGCCCCCTGACAGGGCCCCATGCGGCTTTTCACTGTCTGCCATGCAGAAAGTGTAAAGTGCGACGGGTGCAACTGCACCCGTCGCACGGCAGCAACACCGCCGGCTCCATTTGGAGCCAGCTCCCATGTTGCGGCCCTCATCCCCGCTGGGCTGGCGGGCGGAAACTTGGTTTCCGCCCGCCGGGCCAGCGGGGATGTCCAAATGGCCACCGCGGGAGTGCGGCCGCATTGGCGGCTGCCCGGCGGTTACAGCTTGGCGGACGGCAATAGCCGCCCGCCAAAGTTGTAATGAAGCCCTTAATGTGCACATGCCTAAAACCAAAATGAATGTGTCACTGCAGGGGCATCAGGTCGAAAATAGCCAGGTATCTCAGGGGGGCGGGAAACGGGGGGCATCTCAGCAGGATGATGGTACTATGCCACTGGTCCTGGAGGGGGCAACGTGCCCTGTGCTTGGTCCTGGGGAGTGCAAGGCCACAGTCTCTCAAGTGGGTGACTTGCCCACATGCTCTGGAGGGGCCAACATGCCCCGTGTTTGGTCCTGGGGAGTGCAAGACCACAGTCTCTCAAGTGGGTGGCTTGCCCACATTCTCTGGAGGGGCCAACATGCCCTGTGATCTTCTTACTGTGGAGGATGGGATGAGTGGATGGCTTCTCCATTGTTTCTGGAGGGGGCATTGTGCCCGGTGAACTTCATCCTGGGGAGGATGGGGTGAGTGGAAGGCTTCTCCACTGGTTCCGGAGGGGGCATTGTGCCCAGTGAGCTTCATCTTGGGGAGGATGGGGTGAGTGGAAGGCTTCTCCACTCGTTCTGGAGGGGGCATCGTGCCCTATGATGCAGATCTTGGGGAGTGCAAGGTTACAGTTTCTCAGCTCGGTGTCATACCCACAGGATTTGCAGGGGCCAGGCTGCACAACAGCCCATGGATGCAGGACTACACACTGTCCGCCAATGGAGACGGCTGCACAGAGGTGGCAGTGGTGGTGCTGCTGGTGGAGCTGGCAGTCGTGGGGGGAAGCTCCAGCCCATTCCCTGCAGCCTCGGACAGCTGCCCACTGGGGCTGCTGCTGCTGGTGGCGGTGCTGGCAGTGGTGGGGGGAGGTTCCAGCCCATTCCCTGCAGCCTTGGACGGCTGCCCGCTGGGGCTGCTGCTGCTGGTGGCAGTGCTGCAGTGGTGGGGGGAGGCTCCAGCCCATCGCCTGCAGCCTCGGACAGCTGCCCACTTGGGCTGCTGCTGCTGGTGACAGTGCTGGCAGTGGTGGGTAGAGGCTCCAGCCCATCCCCTGCAGCCTCGGACGGCTGCCCACTGGGCTGCGGCCGCTTGCGGCGGTGCTGGTGGCGCTGCTGGTAGTGGTGGGGGGAGGCTACGGCCCATCCACTGCAGCCTCGGACGGCTGCACACTGGGGCTGCTGCTGCTGGTGGTGGTGCTGGCAGTTGTGGGGGGAGGCTCCAGCCCATCCCCTGCAGCCTCGGACGGCTGCCCATTGGGGCTGCTGCTGCTGGTGGCGGTGCTAGTGGCACTGCTGGCAGTGGTGGGGGGAGGATCCAGCTCATCCCCTGAATCCTCGAATGGCTGCCCACTGGGCTTGCTGCTGCTGGTGGCAGTGCTGGTGGCAGTGCTGGCAGTGGTGGGGGAGGCTCTAGCCCATCTCCTGCAGCCTCAGACAGCTGCACCACCATGATTGTGGTGTGGGCTCCGACTGAGTCCCAGCACCAGGCCTCTTGTCCTTTCTGCCTGTTGGTGCAGGGGGTGGCATCTTTCCATTCCATTGAGCAGCTGGGGGTGGCATCTTTACCTTCCGTTCAGCAGCTGGGGGAAGCATCTTACCCTTCTGTTCAGCAGCTTGGGGTAGCACCTTTCCCTTCCGTTCAGCAGATGGGGGTAGCATCTTTCCCTTCCATTCAGCAGCTGGGGGTGGCTACTTTCACTTCCATGCAGCAGATGGGGGTGGCTTCTTGCCCTTCCTGGCAGCACTTGTAGCAGGTACCCTTTCTGTGTGGATGCCTGGTGCCCGGGATCCTTTCACACCAGGAGATCCTGTGGACACTACTGGGCCCGTGGACTGGATGGCTGAGGTGCTTGCCTGGGTTTTACACGCCCTGGCCAGACATGAAGGACGGAGGGGAGGGGGGTAGGGAAGAGGTCAATGGTGGAGAGGAAGAGCTTCTTAGGGTTATTGGGGTGGGAAGAGGGAGAAGGTTTGGGAATGGAGGAAGAGGGAGTGGTTGTAGGAGGTGTTTGCTGTGTTAGGGTGCAGGTGCATGGGCTGGATGCTGTTGTGAGATGGATGGCTGTTGGGTGTCTGAGTGCTTGCATTTGTGTACTTTGGGAGGAGAGGGCACAGACACAATGGGAGAGGACACAGGGGACTTGTGCATGGATGTGGGGGTGGTGACGGGCAGTAAGGTGTGTGCTCTGATAGGTGTGCTGGTAATGGTGGTAGTGGATGAGGATGTAGTGCATGCAGGTGTGAGTGGAGACGCAACTGGGAGGGAGATGGAGGACGAGGAGGAGGGGGACACAGTGGAGGGAGTGGATGTTGGTATGTCTGCATCTGGATGGTGTTTGTGTGAGTGTCTGTGGGATGAAGTGTGGTGCCTGCGTTTGCCATTTCCACTCTTGTGTGTTGTTCTGGGTGCCTGCTCGTCTGCCTGTGTGCTTGGGATAGGTTGGGGTTGAGGGGAATGGGATTGGGTGGCGGAAGTTGGAGGGGGGAGGGTGGAAACAGGGACAATGGCTGTCGTCAGAGAGGAGGCCAGAGCCTGGATTGATCTCTTTTGGGCCCCCAAGCCAATGTGAATGCCCTCCAGAAATGCATTGGTCTGTTGCATTAGGGCTGCCATCCCCTAGATGGCATTCACAATGGCTGACTGCCCAACAGAGATGGATCACAGGAGGTCAATAGCCTCCTCACTCAGGACAGCAGATCTAACTGGGGCAGGGCCTGAGGTGCCTGTGGCGAAGGAGATGCCGAACCTCCTGAGTGAGGTGACATGGGAAACTCTCTGAGGGGCTGGTGAGAGGGTGGTGCCGGTACAGGGGTGGTAGCTGTAGCTGGGGTGGGCACAGAGGTGTCCGCTACCCCCAGGGAGCTTTCGTCGGAGGAGGTATCAATGTCTGAACTGTCCCCTCCAAGATCCGCCATGGTGCTCCCCTCGCCCTCCGTCCCACTGATGTCCTCACCGTCAGTGGATTCGGTGTCCTAGGTCCTGTGGGATGCAGTTCCCTCTGTCGCCGGTGTCTCTGCTCCTCCGCCAGATGATGCTAATGCACAGAAGGACGGGGTGACAAAACAAAAAGGGGAGGGAAGAGACAAAGGATACTCTTGGTCAATGGCGGCACAAACACTACCGTTGGTGTACACAACACACTGACACACAGGGAACAGCCCTACTCATTAGGCAATGCACTACCAGTCACAATGCTAGTCACAAGCCCATGGATAGGGACACCTAACGCAAATTGCAGGATACCTGAGACCAACAGATCCCTGCCCAGCAGTGGATACATACTAGCTTGGTTGGAGTACTTTCACATAAGAACCCTGCCCAACATGGGACCTACTCTGCAGTGTCAGGCCTGGCCAATGGGCACCCACAAGGCCCACACCCCTCACCCGGATACCACCACACCAAGCATAAGTTGTAATGAAGGGCACTGTACTCACCCCCTTGTTGCTGCTGTGATGCTCCCAAGCGCCCATCCAGCTCCTGATAGGCCACCGCCAGTATGCGGGCCATCAGGGGGGTCAGGGTTCGAAAGGCACGCCTTCCTCATTGGGAGGCCATCCCCAGCTAGGCCTCCGCCGTCTTCTGTGCCCAGCATCTCAGGTCCTCCCACCATTTATGACAGTGGGTGCTCCGCCTGCTGTAGACCCCCAGGGTCTGCACGTCCTTGGCGATGGCACACCATATTCCCTTCTTTTGAAGGGTGCTGACCTGCAGGGAAATACACACAGGGAAAGGTTTTAGTCCGACCATCGTGCCTGTTACACTTATGGCTCACCATGCCCCATCCCATCCCCATTAGCACAGACATGGCCCAGCATACATTCTGCACGCTTCCCAGGGTCCATCCCCCCCTACATGAGACCTTCACACACAGCACTCCATGCATTTATGCCCCATGCATCATACTCATGGTGTCCTCACCTGTTGGTTTGGAGGCCCATACAGCAGTCGGTGCTGGGGTAGGACCCCATCCACCAGTCGCTTCAACTCTGCCGAGGTGAAGGAAGGGGCCCTTTCCCCAGTCACGCAAACCATGGTTGGTTCCAGACACAGGTCACAGCAGCACATGCAGTGTAGGTCGTCTCCTGTTGAAGGTCAGGTGGCAAGTGAGTGAACATATAGAAAATGGCGGTCACGTCAATGGCGGTGCATACCGTCACCGCCGGCGTACATCAACATTGGCCACTATACCCCATAGGGCCCAATTATAGCTAATGAGGAGTTGCACAGTGGTTCTCGACCGCCTCCCGCACCGATGCACAACGTCAGCGAATTACCTCATTTCCACCTGACCCTCCATACTGGACAGGTGGATGCCATTTTGGTGGGGGGGGGGGTGGCAGGCCATGGATCCTAAATGCGTCACATTACACAAATTCACATTATGGACATATACCACCACAATATTGTAACAATCACAATATGCATTGCACTGTAGTGGTTAGAATTTTCAGATCATGACCAGATGCTCACTCTTTTGCCCCATAGATTGCAACCACTGCGAATGAATAGGAGATGGAGACATCCCCCCGTGTTCAGACCCCTAGTGGAATTGGCAACAATGGAGGACAGGCACATTATCCTCACCTATGGACTTGACAGGGCCACAATCACTGAGCTGTGTGCCCAATTGGAGCCTGACCTGATATCTGGTATCTGTCATCCCACTGGGATCCCCCCTCTTGTGCAAGTGCTATCTGTGCTCCATTTCTTGGCAACTGGTTATTTCCAAGTGACAGTGGGCTTGGCAGCAGGAATGTCACAGCCAATGTTCTCAATAGTGCTGACCAGAGTGTTTAAACACATGTGCAGCTACATCTGTTTCCCCCAGGTGGAGGATTTGGCCACAGTGACAGCTGACTTCTATGCAATGGGACATATCCCCAACATCATTGGGGCAAAATACGGAACACATATTGCATTTGTACCCCCCCCCCCGGCGAAATGAACAGGTGTTTATAAATTGAAAAGTTTTTTTCACTCCATGAATGTCTAGATGGTGTGCTTGGTGGACCAGTACATCTGCCACGTAATGCTAAGTATCCTGTGTCGATGCATAATGCCTTAATCCTGAGAAATAGCAGCATCCCAAATGTGATGGCCCAACTCCAGGGGCACCGGGTGTGGCTAATAGGTGAGCTCTGGTTCCCACCCAGTGGATGTTGGTGTATGGCTATGGTGTGGGTCATATGGCATTGTGTGTGGTTAACAGTTGTCCCTCAATCTTTGCAGGTGACCCTGGTTACCCCAACCTCTCATGGCTACTGACCACTGTGAGGAATGCCAGGACAAGGGCTGAGAAACGTTACAATGAGGCCCATGGGCGAACAAGAAAGATTATAGAAAGTACCTTCGGCCTCCTGAAGGCCAGGTTTCGGTGCCTCCATTTAACAGGTGGATCCCTGTGCTACTCACCCAAGAAGGTCTGCCAGATCATCGTGGCATGCTGTATGTTGCACAACCTTGCCTTGCGCTGCCATATGCCTTTTCTGCAGGAGGAGGAGGTTGGAGATGGCCGTGTGGCAGCAGTAGACCCTGTGGACAGTGAAGATGAGGAGGCAGAGGATGAGGATGAGGACAGAAGAAGTGCTGTCATTCGTCAATACTTCCAATGAGACACAGGTAAGACAATGTTATTAGCATATCATAGACAGTTTGATGCATGACATTGTCAGTGACATGCTGTGGATTCCTACTTCTGTGCCCACTCACTGTACCCTTTGGGATCTCTTTTTGCAGATGTCTTTCCTATGTAAACATTACTGTAAAGTTGAATTGCAATGTTTGAACCTTGTTAAATAAATACATTTTTAAATCATTTGACATACACCATACTTGTATTTTATCAAAGTGTGTTTATTCCAATGCTCTGAAAAATGGGAGTAGTGCAATGGGTTGGGGTGATGATGGAGGAAAGCCCAAGTTAGAGTCCAGTCTATTTGTAACACAGGTGCAGTGTCCAAGGGGGCATAGGAATGGGAGCAACGGCAGTTCAAGGTGGACAGGGTGACAGAGTGGGACACAATGGTGACATTCAGGAGAGTCTTATTTCCTGGTGGGGGTCTTAGCAATAGTCTCTGGCTTCTGCCTGGATCGCAGGGAACGTTTGCGGGGTGGTTCTCCTTCTGCAGGGGAAGGAGTGCTGGTGGCCTGTTATTCCTGTGGCAGGGCCTCCTGTCCACTAGCGGCAGCGGAGGTGGAGGGCTGTTCAGTAGTGTGGCTAGTGTCAGGGGCCCGCTGTTGTGCCACTGCCTTTGGCCATGTCAACCAGCACCCCTACAATGGAGACCAGGGTGGTGTCAATGGCCTTCAAGTCCTCCCTGCTCCCCAGGTACTGTCCCTCCTGCAGCTGTATGTTCTCCTGCATCTTGTCCATGATCTGGCCCAGCGTATCCCGGGAAGGTTAATATGCTCCCAGGATTGCGGTGAGTGCCTCTTGGAGGGTTGGTTCCCTGGGCCTGTCCTCCCCCTGTAACACAGCAGTCCTCCCAGCTTCCCTGTTGTCCTGTGCCTCTGTCCCTGTCGTGGTGGACACACTGCTGATTTACGTGTCCTGGGAACAGAGGTATGGGCTGGCTGGGTGGGTGCTGTGGTAGTGTTTCCTGAGGGGAAGGCTCTGTGGTGGTGTGAGAGTGTGCCTGGGTAACCGACTGTCCGGAGGTCCCTGATGGGCCAGGTTGGTCATCCAGATCCAGGCGACCACAGCTGCTGTCATCACTGTGTGCCTCTTCTGGGGGGGGGGGGCTGGATGTTTGTGGAATCTCTTCGCCAGTGACATTGGCTGGTTTACCTGTGGGGATGTCAATGCAGTGATATTGTTTCTGCATGTGACATCTTGTACATGGGTTTGTTGCCCTCTACGGTTGTTACTGGCCTGGCAGCTTTGCCTGTGTGAGTTATTATTTGGTGGGCTACCTGTTTCCCTCTAGTGTGCATGCTTTAGTGATTGGTGTCCATGCAGGTCTGTGAGTGGTGTCCAGGCATATGTGGTGCATGCAGGGCTTGGCATTTGGATGAGTGGGTTGTGATGGTGGGGTGTGTGGGAAGTGGTGGGGTGAAGGGAATGAAGGAGACGGTGGGGGTGTGTGAATAGCATGCAGGTAGAGGGGGGGTGAAAAATAGAGTTGACTTACCAGAGTCCAGTCCTCCTCCTACTCCTGCAGACCCTCAGGATGCATGGTTGCCAAGATTTGCTCCTCCCATGTTGTTAGATGTGGGGAGGAGGTTGGGGTCCACTGCCAGTCCTCTGTACAGCCAGTTGGTGTCTTGCTGCAATGGAACACACCTTCCCCTGTAGGTCGTTCCACCTCTTCCTGGTGTCATCCCTTGTTCTGGGGTGCTGTCCCATGCATTAACCCCGTCCACGGTCCATAGCACATCTTCCTAGCAATGGATATCTGCTGCACCTGTGCTCCAAATAGCTGTGGCTCTACCCAGATTATTTCCTCCACCATGATCCTTAGCTCCTCCTCAGAGAACCTGGGATGTCGTTGTGGTGCCATGATTGTGGTGTGAATGGTGTGGGTGAGGGTGTGTAGAGTGATGTGTTGGGGTGTGTGTTGTGGGGTGCGTGGGTGGTGTATAGGTGATGGCGGTGTGTGGCTGTGGTTTTGTCTGGGGTTGTGGTGGCAATCTTGTGCCAATTGTAGTCGTAAGAGGTTGTGGGTAATGTGGGTGTGTGTTTTATAGTGGTATGGGTGTGTGGGTGTGGTGTGTGTATGTGTGTCAGGTGTGGGTAGTTTGAATTGTCCAATGTGGTGTTTTGTATGTATGTGTGTAT
The DNA here is from genome assembly GCF_031143425.1 of Pleurodeles waltl. Lineage (NCBI taxonomy): Eukaryota > Metazoa > Chordata > Amphibia > Caudata > Salamandridae > Pleurodeles > Pleurodeles waltl. The sequence continues at coordinate 369,392,156 of NC_090449.1, forward strand.
TTTGAGCGCAGTGGTATGTACCTCCATTGGTTTACTGCCATTGAATGTCCACAGTGGTGATTCGTGGGTCATAATGTTGTGGGCATAGTTCTGTTGGCAGAATGGTGTAGGTTTTGATAGTGCCAGTTTATCACTGACCTTTGGGCTGGCGGACTTTTGTGTGTGGCTGAATAGTGACGGATTGGTGTGTGTGTGTCATAACAAGGGTAGCAGATTTACTGCATAATGAGGGCCTAAGTGTTTTGCACACTTCTGTCATTGGGCTAACCTTGAGCTACATTTGAGTGATATTTGTGCTATATTTGGGCTCTTGTTTTTTTCTGGTGGCCATCCTGGGAGACTTCTTTACTAAGAAGCTCCCTAATTTCCTCATTTACAGCAATATTCTCAGTATAAAATGCTTTCAGTTTTCAACTTTGATTCCATCGAGATGGCATTCAGGTGTGCAACAACTCAAAATGTTAGAACTCTAGTTGCTCGTTAGAACACTGTAGTATCCCTCCTCCATTTTGGCAGGGTACAAATATTGTGATTTCCCCCCAAAAAATGAAACCATTGGACAACCCAAGCTCCTACCGACCGATCTCCCTGATTAACTCCGATTCTAAATTATATGCAAAAGTCTTTGTGCTCCGATTGGTGAGGGTCATAGCCTATCTGATTTTTCCTTTGCAACACTGGTTAATTCCTGGCAGAGGAACTTCGGATCACATCAGACATCGAATTACTCTCTTAGATACATCAGAAGTTACTGGTGGTCAGATGGCTATGATCCTCTTTGATGCTGAAAAAGCTTTTCAACGAGTATTATGGAGATTTCTTTGGTCAGTCTAGGAACGGAAGGGGTTTGGTGCCCAGATGATTAAGGCTGTAAGGCCAATTTAGCACATTCCATTGGCCATAATTGAAATCATGGGCCAGGAATCTGGGAAAATCTCTATTGTTAGAAGTACAAGACAGGGATGTCCATGCTCTCCAATTCTTTTTGCTCTCTACGTCGATTCATTTAAGGGGTAAATTATCCAGTCAGATCATTAAACTGGGTGTTAAACCATATAACTTATATACCCCTTGGTCTCCACTATTTCCAACAATATCTTATGATCTGATTTGTAGACAATGGGAACAATCGTGCCTCAACAGACTGGGGGATCTCTATTCAACTGATTACTTATGCTATTTTACGGAGTTGCAGCAGGATTATCGATTAGGGAATAGGACCTTTTTTATGTATTTACAATTAAGAGATTTGTTTGGGCTAAAATCAGACAGAGTGTAATTCCATTGGAGAGAGTTCCCCTTTTGGATGCCATTCAGCAGGTGGGATGTAAAATCGGACAAAATATAACATCTTAGTAAATACTGCTCTGGATGAACTAGATCAGCAGGAAGCAAGCTGGTCGCAGAAGCTAGGGGAGGAAGGTGTAGACCTACAGTCGACAATGGGGATTGGAACAAAAATGCTTCCCTCTTCCAGCCTGAGAGCTCAGCTCTCCAAAACATTATTTAGACTCTATTGTATCCCAGCTAAGCTGTTTGGATGGGGTAAAAAAGAGGATGATAGGTATCATAGATGTGGCAAAGGCCCATCTGATATGATACACGTTTTATGCTGTGAGAAATTGCAGCTCTTTCAGTAAGGGGTACTTTGGAAGCAGCTTTTTGGGAAAGAGATGTGAATTACCCCTGATATGATGCTCTCCAGATTTGACCACGCTGTGAGTGGGAGCTGGGCCAGGTATACTTTATCTTTATTTCAATAGCTTTAACCCACCTCCTAATCATAACTGTGTGGAAAAGTACCAAACCCCCCCACAGTTCATTTTTGGTTTGGGCGCCTGCTGGGTTCATAGAACTTGGAGAGATCATTATACAATTGCAAGGGGAAGCAAGCTAGGAGATGGGGCACAATAGTTTGGTCTGCTATGGTTAACTGGCTCTAATTATCTGGGGTATGACAATGGCTAGCTGCTGAATAGATCTAGGGTGATCTCATGTTGTTCGAATGCATGCCTTACTATAAAAAATGTGTTTGTTATTTATAAACAGATGTCTAGAAAGGAATGATTTGGACTGACTTGTTTCATGATCTAATCGATGTGAATTTTGTATTGTATCTCTCTTTTCTCCTCTGTATTCTGCCATCTACTTTATAACTATCCTTGTTATAATCTTAATGAAAAAAAAACACTGTAGTAAAGCTGCTGATCACCAGGCAGTTAACTGGCACTCTGCTGCTTGTGTTGAAAGTGCATTTTTCAGTTTTGAAATAGAGGAGGAAGATATTTCAGAACTCTCTATGACAGAAAAACTCCTTCGTTTTATTCCTTTTTAAATTAAGGGGCATGTTTAAGAGCCCCGAGCACCTCCTTGTGCCACATTAGCATTATTTTGTTATGCTAATGTGTCCCAACGAGGCCAAAATCCCCACACCATATTTACAAAGTGTTGCCATGCATGCATGGCACCACTTTGTAACCCTTTGCACTACATTATGTGCCAGGCATAATGTATGGAAAGGGGGCATCCCTCCCCCCTTGGCAAAGAAATAGCTTTGATTTTCGTCAGCACTTTCAGTGCCTGCTCAGAGCAGGCATTAAAAGTATGCACACCATTGATTACAATGGGCCTCAATGGGCTTTGCAGGATGAGGGTAAACATTTCTGACGATAAACCTGCAAAGCTCCAGACTAGCATAACAAATTATGGATCTAGTCCCCTAACTGCCATCATGGTGTGCCGTATTTAAAATAAGGCATACACGTGGTGGCATTAGGGTGATGCTAAGAGGCACAAGAAAGGTGGCGCTGAAATGTGTGCAGCACAACTCTTCTTAAATATGCCCCAAAATGTTTTAAGTTTCCCCAGTTTGATCAATTAAGACGGCTTCACTTGTGACACACTTTTGCCAGAAGTAAGACTACGAATGATCTAGTTGTTCTTTAGAACTCTGTGGGAGGCCGCAGTAGAAAACCGGGGAATTAGCTGACAGGCTGCTCCTTTTTGAAGTACATGGTTTACAGAGAATGTCAGGCTTTATTTTTCACATCTGAGAAAGTTAGTGTGAATTTACATAAACAATGCCCTCATTTTTGCTTCTGTGCTCCTTCCATAACCTTTATGGGAAAATTGTGAGAAAACAGTTTTCTCTTAAATATGATTTAGGAAATCCCAGCAGATGGCTTTTTCACAGTGTAAAATCACCTTAGAACACACCACAATTTCTAAACTTAGTGTGGTACCATCCACAAAATGATCAATATTGTAACTAAAATCTGTTATCACTCTCTAACCATTCTTCTTTTTGTGACCCTGAAATCCTGTCATTCATCACTATGCATTTTAATAGGGGCCATGTTCGAGAAATCTGTAATGGCAGCCACATATTTTGTTACCTACAATTAAGCTTTAGTTCTAATTTTCTCATATTCGGGTTGGTGGATCATTTAGAAGGTGCCATCATGTATACTTCTCCCAAGACAGCTGCCAGCTCTACCTGGTTGAAGTGCTGGCAGCCAATGAGATCTCACCATGAGATCTGACCTATCTATATTTCTTTTTTCTTAAATTACTTGAAAACTACTGAACTGATTTACACCAAATCAAAAGGACTCTTTCTGGATCAAGAGCTATCTCTTAGCCGAATTTGGTGTAATTCCATCCAGTGGTTCAGGCTGTAGTCATGTTCAAAATCTCTATGGGAAATTGCAAGGGGGACAACATGTTTTGGGACCCTCCATTTTTCTCTTGGTTTGTTTTACTCATTAAAAAAAGAATATATTTATCTAACCCTGTATGGAGTATTTTGTGGTGTTTTCATTGTGTTATTGTGTGTGTGCGTGCTGCACAAATACTTTACCCGTTGCCTCTTTAGATGAGCCTGACTGCTCTGTGCCAAGCTACCAAAGGGTAAGCATGTGTTATCTTGAAGTGAATATCTAGCTTACCCTAACTAGTCTGACTAGAGTGGTGGTTCCTGCTTGTACAAGGTGCTTACTTTGATAACCAGAAAACACAGACCCATATATATATATATATATATATATATATATATATATATATATATATATATATATATACATATATATAAGATGCCATTTTTTTTGGCTAAGTTTGTCCTATAGAAGGCGTTTGCCGAAACGCGTTGACATTCTGTGCAAGAAACTGTGACTTAATTAAATGGAATTAAATTGATGAAATTACATTTTTGAATACTTTTTTGTCCTCACGAGTTGGAGACGACCAAGGGATTAGTGAAGCAGTCTGGTGAATATCGCTCCATCTGTTGTGGATTATTTATTTTGTGGATCTCCGGTACACGATACGGCTAGCACGCCGTTTGGAGCATGTTATTATTACACTGGAGAAATTTAAGGATTGTTATACACACAGCACTGTGCCATGACTACTTGGATGAGCAGACAGACGATTGACAACGGTAGGATTGTTTCTTTTTACTGGGGGGGTCGGAGGACGCCTGCAGTGTGAAGGCTTCCTTCCGTTTAATGTCTCGGCTAGAAACTATTGCTTAACACGTCACTTGGAATTGGCACATGGCTGGGAAACAATTAAAAGAGTAAAGGCCTTATTTATACTTTTTGGTGCAAAACTGCACTAAGGCAGTTTTGCCCCAAAAAGTTTTGCACCGGCTTGCACCATTTTTTAGCACCAGCTGGGCACCATATTTATGGAATGGTGCAAGCCGATGCAAAGGGTAGGCTAGCTTAAAAACAAATGACGTTAGGCAGTTTTGAGTCAAAATAAATTATTCTGACCAGATTAACATCATTTTTTGACGCTAAGGGGCATATTTATACTCTGTTTGCACTGAATTAGCGTCATTTGTTTTTAACTCTAATTCAGTGCAAAACTAACTCCATATTTATACTTTGGTGCTAGACCCGTCTAGCACCAAATTTATGGAGTTAAAGTCATTTTTTGGAAGTGGAAACCTACCTTGCCTTAATGAGATGCACGGTAGGCGTTCCCGTGCAAAAAAATTACTCTATGGCCTTAACACCATATTTATACTCCCATGTAAAAATGGTGCAAGGGAGGAAGGAGGGGTCAAAAAATGGGGCAAAGCTTGCTTTGCCCCATTTTTTAAGACCTGGGTCAGGGCAGGTGTTAGGGGACCTGTGGCCCTATTTCCATGGTGGAACACCATGGAATAAGCCCAGAGGTGCCCTCCCTAGGCCCTAGGGGCACCCCCACCCACACTAGAGGGACTGCGAGGATGGGGGACCCCATCCCAGGTAAGTACAGGTAAGTGCATTTTATTTTTGAAAGTGCCATAGGGGGCCCTGAAATGGGCCCCCATACATGGCACCGGGTGCAATGGCGATGCCCAGGGGAACCCTGTCCTCTGTGCTGGCCACTGGGGTGGTGGGCATGACTCCTGCCTTTTCTAAGGCAGGAGTTATGTGGCATGGTAGGTTTAGCACCATAAAATGACGCTAATCTGGCTAGAGTCATTTTTTTTTACTCTAACCTGCCTAAAGCCATTGTTTGGTGCTAAACCCTCTTCTTCCATACTGCCAGCCCCACCCGACTAAAGTCATTTTTTAAAACTCTAGCCTACCCTTTGCACCGGCTTGCACCATTCCATAAATATGGTGCCCGGCTGGTGCCCAGAAATGGTGCAAGCCGGTGCTAAACTTTTTGGTGCAAAACTGAGTTAGTGCAGTTTTGCAGCAAAAAGTATAAATAAGGGCCAATATTTTGTAAGTTTGCGCCACTTTTGTGTCATAAAATGACGTTAATGCGGTGCAAAAAAAGTTTAAATCAGGGCCTTGGTGCTAGATGGGTCTAGCACCAAAGTATAAATATGGAGTTAGTTTTGCACCGAATTAGAGTAAAAAAAAATGACACTAATTTGGTGCAAACAGAGTATAAATATGCCGCAGAGTATAAATATGCCCCTAAATATGGCCTTAAGGCCATAGAGTCATTTTTTGCATGGGAACGCCTACCTTGCATCTCATTAAGGCAAAGTAGGTCTCCACTTTCAAAAAATGACTTTAACTCCATAAATTTGGTGCTAGAGGGGTCTAGCACCAAAGTATAAATATGGAGTTAGTTTTGCACCGAATTAGAGTTAAAAAAAATGACACTAATTCGGTGCAAACAGAGTATAAATATGCCCCTAAATCTTTATGTTACATGCCCAGCTTCCCCTTTTTCGTATCGTAATTAACACGGAACCTACTCGTAAGCACATATCACAAAGTGCAGAGGACATTACATCCATTATGGCTATAAAAATACACAGTTTCCTGCTTATTAGACGTTTAGCAGTCTTCCCTCCCTTCAATCATTTTTTGGCTACATACAGAATGTCACATATTATTGATCAAGGAACATCTGTTGTTTTTGTATTAATCCTTGATATGGCTGAGCATAGAATATTGTGGGAATAAGCAGCAGCTGAATTATTTAACAATACCAGGGACAGTAATGGACCTCCGGGCGTTTCTGCTCGCACCACTTTCAGCATTATTAATCAGTTGGAAAAAGCACGCACTTTGGAACTCAAAAAATGGTGGGAAATTACATTGTTGACCAAATATATTGAAAATGTCAGGGTCCCACGGGGTCTTCGTATTTCAATATTGCCTACCTTAGGTGATATGGATCCCGATTTGCTGGAGGAATGGAGAACACAAACAGCGGAATGCTCGATTAAACTCATGGGAAATCTAATCACTCAAGCCAAAAGACAAATGAATGAACAGATTATCAAGATTGAACAACTGACCAAAGAACTAGAGAAAATGGCTAATCAACAAGATGTTCCTAACCAGCTGGCCAAAATGGAAGAACAAATTAAAAATAAGGAAGAAGAAATTAAATCACGTAAGGCACACAAATTCAATAGAGATAAACTGGATCACGAACATGGAAGAATCTATGCGTTCGCACGCAAGTATGACATCTTAAGAACAAAGGATATGCTTAAAAGTGGAGTAGAGGCTGTTGCACATCATTGCTCTGCTGATGACAGTTCGGAGATAGGTTTCTCTGCAGATGAGGCACCACAAAATAAATTGGATTTTCAGGGGGAAATGCGTCTTATGCAGATGGCTACGCCACCCTCTGGCCCAAATCGGAAACGCGGCAGAGGAGGCAGAAGACGAGGTGGGGGAAGAGGAAGAGGCAATCAATACAAGGAATAAAATCGAGTGCTCAGCCTCCTAATTGTTTAAATCATCCTAGTACTGTTGTCAAAATCTTAAAATTCATCTTAACAGATAATCAAACACGCATTCTTGATTTGGGACTCAGTTTTTGTCCTCATGTTCAATGGAACTATGTCAACACACGCATTGAACTTTATAAATTTGTTCGCAAATTACGACTGATTAAACACTTTTCTAATAAGAATAAAATCTCTTTTGCTCAAAGTGTGAGCAGTGAGGCTCCATCTTCAGGTTTCAGCATTGCAGATAGTACAGAATTGGTCGCTATTAATGATTTAGCTAAAGAGAGTGATGTATATGGATATTCATCCAATGAAGATACCAATATTAACATCAAGATGCTGAATGAGATAAGTTTTACCACGGGCCATCATAGTAGCAGTCATTTAAAATTGTCGAGCAAATTTAATCCTCAATTACCCAGCGGAAATCTAATTGATATATTTCATGAGTTGGCAATTGGGGACATTGACAAATTTTGCATGAATATTCCATCTGAAAGTATGAATAGATCAAACTTTACCCAACAAGACTGGAAAGATTTGAATGCATTAAGATCCAATATGTCCATTATTATCAAGCCCTCAGATAAGGGCGGCAATATTGTTATCATGGACACACAAGAATACATAAAGGAAGCTTATCGACAATTGACTAATATGAATCATTATGACAAGTTACGGATCAATCCTATGAGCCAATATCAAAAAAACTATCATGAGATGCTCATAGAATGGCACACTAAATAACTCATTGACTATGAGGAATATCTATATCTCAAAATTGAACATCCTATTATTCCGTGCATTAACTTTTTGCCTAAATTCCATAAGAATAAATCACGTCCCCCTGGCGGACCTATAGTCAGCATGAACCAGTCTCTACTGGAAAATACTTCAAGATACTTAGACCTGTTTCTGTGCACTTTTGTCACTGAACTATCCTCCTACTTATGTGATACTAATGATTTCTTGGCTAAGATACACAGAATTCCATGGCACAAAGATTATCTAATGGTTACCATGGATGTGGCGTCTGTCTACACTTCCATTAAGCATCAGTATGGGATACAAGCCTGCAGATACTTTTTAAGAACACGGCTCACTGAATTTTTTGAATATACAGAAATGCTCTTGTCAATGTTACAATTTTGTTTGACTCATAACCTGTTCCTATTTGACAATGATTGTATGCCAATTTATACATGGGGTGGTGGGAGAAAGAGGTGGCTTGGTCTGAGGGCAATAATATCTACATGGACAAAGTTGTATTGTGGGTGCGATACATTGACAATCTTTTTATTATTTGGGATGGCTCTGATCAATCACTTTTGGATTGTATAAATAGATTGAATGACAATGAGTTTAATATTCATCTAGACACCACTTACAGTAGAGAGACAATTGAATTTTTAGATGTTCTACTAGAAGTGAAGAATGATCACTTAGAGACCACCATCTACCGCAAACCCACGGCGTGCAATTCCATTCTTCATGCTAATAGTGGACATCCCACGACACTAAAATGGAGCGTGCCTTACAGTCAGTTTCTGCGGGCTCGCAGAATATGCTCGGATGAAAGTAGATATGACACAGAAATCAAGATAATGACAGAAAGATTCTTAAGTAGAGGATATCCTCTAAAAATCTTGGTGTATGCATGGAACAGGGTTAAAAAGAAGAGTAGAGATGAGCTACTTATTAAGAACACACCGATCAGTAATGAGATCAAACAATCACCCCCTAGAATATTTTTGGAATTCAATCAACAACATGGTGCATTGAAAACTATATTACAAAAAATTTGGCATATTCTACAGAATGACCAAAATATCAGGGATGTGATTGGCCAACATCCCTCCATAACTTAGGGCTCACTCATTAGGAGATCATTTGACTAGGAGTTTTTTCACCCTAAAAGACAATACATCATGGTTGAGCAAGAAGAGTCTGGGATTTTGGAAATGTGGCCATTGTAAGGCATGTAAATATGCACAGAATATGCAAAACTATCAAACATTTGATGGACGCCACTGTGTCATTAAGGATCGCATTACATGTGATACTGAATATGTGGTTTATGTTGTTGAATGTGGATGTCACAAAAAATATGCTGGTAGTACTATCCATAAGTTGAAAATTAGATTTTTACAACACTTTAGAGCCATTAAAAATCACGACAGAACATACCCCCTGGCCAAACACTTTTGGGCCACACACAATTGTGATTGCAGCACGTTAACATTTTACTGCATCAAATTCATTAAAAGCAATTCCAGGGCAGGTGATAGAACATCTGAACTTAGACAAATGGAATCTAAGATGATCTTATTACTTGGTTCTGAATCTCCTTGGGGGCATATTCTTGATGCTGAATTACATGTTCATTTATGATGCATTATGGGGAATATATATTTATTAGAATATAGTGGAAAATGCTATTGATTTATGCATTAGTCAGCATTCATTGGATCTTGCAGAGAGTACAATATTTAGATTCGCCACCAATAATTGGTGATTTGTATGATTTATGTTGCCTTGCAAATCATAGAACAGTATGTGTACATATTTGATTTTCTATTTTGACCTTTTGAATTTTTCCTTCTTCATATATTTTTAAGATAGTAGGTGAGGAGATTAATTTTCCATCATTGTTTCCCATATGTTATACTCACAACATTTATGTAGAAGTGGTTTTGTAGGTTAGCACTTTGCACTTTAGTCAGCAGCCGTTTTGGTTTGATTTTATGCATATATTACAATTTTAAATGACTAAGAATCAGTACATTTTGCCTCACTAAACAGTATTATATCTTATACGTCAGAAATACTAGACACTATGAATGCTGATGGTAAAATTTAGGATTTAAAAGATAAAATACTCTCATACATGGTTTACAATACATGATAGAATCGTGTGAACAAGCCCCACATTATTAAAAAAATCCTTAGCATAGTTTAACAATATAGCCAGATGATTTATAAATACCTAAAGCACTTGACACTTTATAATTATTTTTTAAACCACCATCTTGGAAAATAATAGTGATTTTATATGTTTGCGATCTTCTTAATGATGAATGTTTATTTTTTATATTGACTTGCATGATAATTACTATTCTGGTGATATGTGAATATTTATTAACAATTTTACATCTTTATGGGTATTTAATAATAGTAATATTTTATAGTATTTAGAAGTATCTAAAATATGATTATATTTATATTTAAGAACAATTTTTATAAATATAAAAAAAAAAAAATGGGTTAATTAACAACAATCAATATAATTGGTTAAAAACATACAACAAGAACTTTAAAAAATATCAAATATGTTATGGTATTGAGTTAATGAAGATATGTTTTTTTTGCTGGGGGCTCCTGACATTGGGTAGTGTTTTAATTTAATTTGATTGTAATTTATTAGCTTTTGGCCTAGTGTATTGTTGACATTTATTACAACAACTGAAGGCGTTTATAATGATTATACGCTTTATTGGTGTCTAGATCAGCAAGAATAATATATGTTATTTATTGTTAAGGCAGTGTTTTGCCCTGCATATGCAGGTCCATTTTAAAGTATTTGCATGTTAAAAGATGGCCGCACCGTTAGTTTGCACAAGCATAACATGGAAACAAACGATGGTTTTTAATTATGTATATAAGATGACATTTTTTCCAGGCTAAGTTTGTCCTGTAGAAGGCGTTTGCCAAAACGCGTTGACATTCTGTGCAGGAAACTGTGACTTAATTAAATGGAATAAAATTGATGAAATTCAATTTTTTAATACTTTTTTGTCCTCACGAGTTGGAGACGACCAAGGGATTAGTGCAGCCGTCTGGTGGATATCGCTCCACCTGTTGTGGATTTTATATATATATATATGAATATATATATATATATATATATATATATATATTCAATTACAAAAACAAACGTTACAGGGACATTATAGTTAGAATCTGAATTTACTCGCAGAAAACCATAGGAATTCAGTTGTTATAGCTATGGTTAGCTCAAGTAACTATAACTCATGCCCTAAGGTAACTATAACTCACACCCTCGCCGTACACAGTTTTTTCATCAAACATTTTACTGCAACTATTACATTGATGTTATCAATGATGTTATCAAAGATGTCATGAGTAATGTGATATGTTGGGTAATTAACAGAAGGTGAGGGCGCTAGTTATAGTTACTCGTGCTAACCATAACTATAACTGCTGAATTTCTATGGTTTTGTGGGAGTAAATTCAGACCCTAACTATAATGTTCCTGTAACCTTTGTTTTTTCAGTGTATTTCTATTTTTTTTTTAACATAAAGTAGTTTTAAATAGTATACGTTGATGCAACCACCACCAGGCCATTTAGTCAACTACTATAACTACCCATGCTACACAAGGCCTTTGGGTGTGCACTGCACAAGTTGGCCATAGGGCCTGGCGAACAACCACCTAACCCCACATGCATAAGTCTCTGGGTGGGCCTGTGAGTTTGTGCATGAGTACCTCAGTGGGTCTGTCAGTGGGTGCCCAGGTCTCTGAGTGGGTCTGTCAGTGGGAGCATGGGTCTCTGAGAGGGTCTGTGTGTTGGTGCATGATTCCTTAAGTGGGTCAGAGAGTGGATGTAAGACTGTCTGAGTGGATCTGTGACTAGGTGTGTGAGTGAGTGGGTCTGTGAGTAGGTGTATGAGTGTCTGCGTGGATCTATGAATTGGTACATGAGGGTTTGAGTGGGTGTGTGAGTGGGTGTGTGAGTGGGTCTGTGAGGCGGTGCATGAGGACCTGAGTGGGTCTGTGAGTGGGTGCCTGAGTATCTGAGTGGGTCTGTGAGTGGGCGTGTAAGTGTCTGAGTGGGTCTGTGAGTGGGTGTGTGACTGTCTGACTGAGTCTGTGAGTAGGTGGGTGAATGTCTGAATCTGGGTGTGTGAGTCTCTGAGTGGGTCTGTGAGTGGGTGCATGAGTATCTGAGTGGGTGTGTGAGTGAGCATGAGTCTCTGAGTGGGTGTGTGAGTTGGTGTGTGAATGGATGCATGAGTCTCTGAGTACATCTAGGAGTGAATGAATTAGTGTTTGAATGACTTTGTGGATGTTTCTTTTTCTGCAACATTCTGCAACAAATTCACAAACATTGCGTGTGGGGAATACACCTCAGAGGTCCCTCAAAGACCGATATAGGACAAACAAGGGCCAGATTTACATGACTCTAGCACCTCCTTGTGCTATATTATCGTCATTTGCTTTTTACAATAATGTGGCCCAATGAGGCAAAAATCGATGCACCATATTTACAAGATGGTTCAATGCCTACATTGCACTACTTTACAACCCCTTGCCCCATATTATGCCTGCGCCAGGGATAATGTACGCAAGAGGGGCATTCCGGCATTAGGTGGCCCCCACAAATGATGCAATGAAATCAACAAGATTTCATTGTGCCATTTTTGCCTTCATTTGAGCACATGTTAAAAGGACTCACCCATTGAAGTCAATAGGCCTACTTGCACTTTGCTGCACTAGCGTCCAAATTTTGGACGCTGGTGCAGCAAAGCACTACAGTACTTTCAAAAAGTATGACACAATTGGCCTAGTGTGTGCTATCGTGCACCATATTGTCAATACAGTGCATCCATGGTATAGTTAGGTGGCAGTAGGGGGCATAAGAAATCTGGTGCATCAATACTGTTGTGCCAGATTCTTGCAAATCTAGGCCATAGGGTCAGGGTACCTCTACCCTGACCCCCTATGCAACTATTGATTTTGATTTTCAGCACAGGGGACCATGTGTGTTTACCTAAAATGGTGGGCGCAACTTTCTGCTCAGGTTGTGGCCAGCCAATCACAACAGTCGTATTGTGGTGCATATTAGCGAATTTGGCACAATAATCACAAAGTCATCGCAAAAGGTCCACGCCCTAGATATACAACTTTCTTTTCCCTTTAATATTTCAAAAACTACTAAATAAATTTACATCAAATAACAAGTACACAATCCACTGAACAAAATCTAGCTTGCTGCTAAATTTGGTGTAATTCCGTCCGGGTCTTCAGGCAGTAGTCATGTTCAAATCTCCTATAGGAAACAACATGGGAAACACACTTTTTTTACCCCCCTTTTTTCTCAGCCCTGCTATATTATGCATATTATGCATACTCAAAGCATTCTACAGGTCTGTTTCAGCAATTTGTTCTGCTTCTAATTGCCATGTCCAATGGTCTCTCGCCTTTAATTGTCCAATCAACTTTATAGATAGTAAGTCCTTCTTTATGGACTTGTGTTGCTGGGGCCTTGTACTTGCTCCTATGCTTTGAAGAATCGATGTTTGTCCTCTCCCCCCATGAGGGATTGGTCAATCTATCTATCTAGCTATCTTTCTCTCTTTCTATACACACACAGAGTCACATTTGCTTTCTTACCCTAGATTCACTGAAAAGAGGTATTTTTTTTTAACCAATACAAAGATGAAGCTATGCAGCTTTGATCAAATTACTCACAGGAAGCCAGGAGCGGCAACAGTATATGAATATATATGCCATGCATGTTGTCCTTAAAAAATTGCTTCTCAAAAAGTGTGAATGATTAATGTAAAGGTGCTCTGGAGAGACAGCATCTTTTAAAGCAGTTCCTCAGTATAATGTATTTGAGGGCGCTGATTCATCTTCTAATAACTAATCTCCATAGAAGTGCATTTTAAAATGCCCATTTGATACGTGTAATTCATAGAGTATCATGCACAGATGCACTGGTTTTCTGATACAATCTTTGAAAATAAGATTATACATTGCCATGAATTATGTACTTCAAGAGACTTCAGTGCTTAATCGGCTGGAGCATGGATAGAATACATAAGAACTCGTCAAACATGCATTTTTCACTTTGTAGAGTACTTTCCTTCACCTCACAAGATTTATGTTTTACCATTTGTAACTTGCTGTCACATAACACAAAGCTAAGCCTTCTGGCATAGTGTGAGATGGTGACTGAAAAATAAATCCTGTCCAAGTACAGGTTGCGAACAAAAATTAACAACTCTGTCCGCTTTGGCAAAGGGAATAAAAAACTGTAATATGTCAACTTCTCATATCAATATCATAATTGTTTCCTTTTTTCTGTTTCCAATGCTTTTCTTTGGAACCACGATGACATCAGGTGCCAGCCAAGTTCCAGAGCTTTGGGCAGTTATCAGTTGCCTACCTGCTCTGGACCGGATCGGTTGCTGACGCGGTCGTGGGGCTTTTTCCATTAAAGGATCTTACAATGTAATCTTCCTGGCTTCAGAGATATTTTTACCACTCATCTATTACAATGTACTCTTCATCCAGGATAATATACAATACATTATGGTGGTCATTCTGACCCTGGCGGTCTTTGACCGCCAGGGCGGAGGACCGCGGGAGCACCGCCGACAGGCCGGCGGTGCTCCAATGGGGATTCCGACCGCGGCGGTAAAGCCGCGGTCGGACCGGCACCACTGGCGGGGTCCCGCCAGTGTACCGCGGCCCCATTGAATCCTCCGCGGCGGCGCAGCTTGCTGCACCGCCGCGGGGATTCCGACCCCCCCTACCGCCATCCAGATCCCGGCGGTCGGACCGCCGAGATCCGGATGGCGGTAGGGGGGGTCGCGGGGCCCCTGGGGGCCCCTGCAGTGCCCATGCCACTGGCATGGGCATTGCAGGGGCCCCCGTAAGAGGGCCCCTACAAGTATTTCACTGTCTGCTGCGCAGACAGTGAAATACGCGACGGGTGCAACTGCACCCGTCGCACAGCTTCCACTCCGCCGGCTCGATTCCGAGCCGGCTTCCTCGTGGAAGCCTCTTTCCCGCTGGGCTGGCTGGCGGTCTGAAGGCGACCGCCCGCCAGCCCAGCGGGAAAGTCAGAATTACCGCCGCGGTCTTTCGACCGCGGAACGGTAACCTGACGGCGGGACTTTGGCGGGCGGCCTCCGCCGCCCGCCAAGGTCAGAATGAGGGCCTATGTATGGTACCATGAGAGGGGTTATGCTGAGCCAGTTATTGTTTGGACCCACCGACTACGCTGTTTCACGAAGGAGGACGTTGGATATTTTACTCGCCTTATGCATAAACTGTGCTACGTTCTCTACTTTTACTTTTATTGAAAATAGTGGCAAGTTCCATCGCTTATAGAGAGTTGTCATTCAAAGCTCAATATTCTATTTTATCTTGTTGACGGTTACCTGGCTTAATTTTCTCTGTGCAGTTTTCTCCTATGTGTTCCATTTCCACGAAGAGGTATGTATGTGGGAGGCATGACGGCACTGCACAGTCTCGAGAGAGCAGCAGCCTTTCCTGTGAGGTACTGGGGGCGTTTTCTGCAACGGAGGAGTGCTTTGTGATGCTCACTGTGTGTCTGTGCAGTATCAGGGGAGCAGTGTCTTGTGACGCATTGAGCATGCCTTCCGTCTTGGGAAGCAGTTTGATTTGATGCCAGAGGATCTTGATGGAGGTGTTTGTTTGTCACCCCACTGTCAACCGAGGTGTTTGGACACCATGATCTTTTATTATTTTCCCTGTTTGCTCACAGATTGCTGCCATCTCATTAGGGCTTCTGAACTTTTCACAAATGTTCAGCGGAGCATCAGGTAACTGGTTTCAGTTAAATAACTCATACTCGACCAGTCCTTCTTTTTCTGATTAGAGCATTTAACTTCGAGGTCTTCCTCTGTTTTTTTTTCTCAACTCCCATTCTCGTACAGTGGACATGGCTGTTAATCTTGGTTGTTGTTCAACCAATGCCTTTTCTATAGGGACCAGAGAAACTTGAAATAAAGTGGTGTGAGTGGTTACATGTTTTTGAGAATTATCTCAAAGCAATTGATACCAATAAATATGCACCAGTTAGGTAGTTGGCACCTGTTATTCAATCATTTAGGGGTTGCAGGGCAACAAGCATTTGATAATGTACCACCCATTCAAGCGCCACCTGGTGAAAATGTTTCATGGCATATTTATTAAGAAGGAAAAGAGAGGATTAAGATGCATTACTTGGATGACTCGAATGTTTTGTTGGATAGATTCAACTTTGCCATGTCTAAACAGTCTGCTGATGAGACTGTAAAGGAGTATATTGCTACTCTGCATGTGTTGGACACTAAGGGCCTCATTCTGACCCTGGCGGTCCTAAACCGCCAGGGCCGCGGGCAACGGAAGCACCGCCAACAGGCTGGCGGTGCTTCAGTGCCCATTCTGACCGCGGCGGTAAAGCCGCGGTCAGAAAAGGGGATCCAGCGGTTTCCACCCGGAATACCCCTGGCAGGGCTGAACCTCCATGGCGGCGCTGCAAGCAATGCCGCCATGGGGATTCCGACCCCCTTTCCGCCATCCTGTTTCTGGCGGTTATTACCGCCAGGAACAGGATGGCAGGAACGGGTGTCGTGGGGCCCCTGGGGGCCCCTGCACTGCCCATGCCACTGGCATGGGCAGTGCAGGGGTCCCCTAACAGGGCCCCAGCATGATGCAGACAGTGAAAATCGCAATGGGTGCAACTGCACCCGTCGCACCCCTGCAACACCGCCGGCTCCATTCGGAGCCGGCCTCTGTGTTGCAGGGCCTTTCCCGCTGGGCCGGCGGGCGCTCCTTTGGCGGGCACCCGCTGACCCAGCGGGAAAGCCAGAATGGCCTCCGCGGTCTTTTGACCGCAGAGCGGCCAAATGGCGGTGACCGCATGGCGGGCTAAGTGTGATTTTGTTAACAACGTAGATACAGCATCAATTTGTATTCTATAGTTATTTAACTCACCACAATCCCACTCTGGTGGAAACAATTGATGTTGAGAAAAACATTGAAAGGTCAATTGTTACATCAAAAGTTCTATCTAGTAATGTGGGGTAGCCAACCTTCAGTAGCGCGATGTAGGAAGATGTCAGTTATGCTGTAAACGACAAGTCCTGTAAGTTAAAAAAAAACACAAGCTCAAGGACAGAGAGAATGCTATTGTGGTTTTCGTAACCACATTGGAAACAATCCTTCTGGTCCTGCAATTGGGAAAAAATGAACAAAATATTGGAAATTGTGCCATTTCAAGATGTATGCAAAAGAATTCCAAGTTCTGATGCTACTAACAATACCAGTAAGGAGAAAATCAGTGTTAGAAATGGGGTTTCTGGTTGGCTAGGGTATGCACCTGAGCCAGGCAGAACCTACCCACTCTAGTCAGGGCAAGGGAGTTACACGTCTAGGATAACCCCTGCTCACCCCCTTGGTAGCTTGGCACAAGCAGGCAGGCTTATTCCAGAGGCAATGTGTAAAGCGTTTGCACAACACACACAACACACATGACGCAAAATGTACACCACAAAGTAAACACAACACTGAGATATGTAAAAATAATCTGTATTGCACAAAACATAATTAGACCAACATTACACGTAAGTAATACCCTGCTACCTTAGCAGTTGTCAGATCGTTACACAAGTTACTAATACTCTGCAAGAATATGCAATTGTCACATTAGAACATGTAAGTACTCAGGATCCTGCAACATAAGCAGTAGTCAGGAATTACAATAAGAGTTATATGCACTTGTCATGAATATTTCCTAAATACTCATAGAAGGAACATTAGAGAGTATATTACAAATCATATAACCTACCCATCAGTTAGACATGCCCATAAAAGGAACATTAGCATATGTATGCAAGGTCATGAAATCATATATCCCTAGTTCCCGTAACAAGAGCACTAGTAAAACATGTAGGCCAAGAGAGTACCTGTTTCTGATGAAGAGGCACTCCCAGTGCCTAGAAGATGAATAAGGGGGCCCGTCGCTCCTATGCATGAAAACGGGGGCCTCGCAGGTCTCCTGAGGGAGAGGGGCAGTCTGCACCCTCTCTACCGTGCAAAACGGTCCCCTCCTGGGACCAGTGGTCTTCTTGGGGCCCCCCCCGGCCTCTAATGACCCTCTCCTAAGGGGGGGGGTCACCCAGAATATCCAGGTTCTGTTACAGGGGCAATAGCGCCCCTAAGGCAGTGACCGGGGGGAAAGGAATTCCCTTTCCACTCCCCGTGCCCTGCGTCGGTGAGACAGCCACCCGTGTCCTCGGGACAGCTGTCCAAGTGAAGAGAAGGTGGAGCAGGGGCCTCCGATGAGGCTCTCCTCCTGCTCTGGGGGATCGGTGGCACCCACACAGTGCACAAGCCGCTCTCTCTGCTCTCACAACACTTTAGGCTGAGCAGACACCGAGGACGGTGCCTGCTAGTGCCCCACGGGTGCCTCTGCGAGTGCACTATGCCCCAGGGGCACGATAGGAGCGCGCTCACTCCTTAACTCGAATCAGGGATGCCCCGGTGGTCTTGGGGAAGTGCGGTTCCGGACGGCAGTTTCCTGGGTTGCGGCAGTGAGTTTTCTCAGCACAGGAGCGCTTCCTAAAGCGCAAAGGCTCTGTGCTTTAGCCCCTTTTGCAGCAGTGATTCGGGGATCATAAATAAAGCGCTTGTCAAAACGATAAGGCAAATCTGAAGCCTGGGCTGCAGCGGTGATCTTCTGCAGCACTTCAAGAGAGAGCGATTTTCCCAAGCGCTAAGGCAAAGCTGTAGAGATCGGTGCAGGGGTCAAGGGCCACAGCACCCTGCCCCTGGGAACAGCAAAACAACAAGGAAAGGCACAGGGCTGGTGGGCCCAGCTACAGGCCAGCACAAGGGGTGTCGATGGTGGCAGTTCCTTCTCAGTGACTAGGCAGGTCACAGGTCAGCACAGCAACAGCAGTCCAAGGTGGTTTCCTGGTGAGTCCATTCATCAGCGTTCTGTGTCCAGTTTCATGTCCCAAGAATGTTCAAATTGTGTGGAAAATTCCCCTGTACTTATACTGGGTGTACAGTGTGTCTTACAATGGCATGGAGAGGAGGTTCCATCCAGTTACAATTGGTTCTGGTGTTGAAGTAAGCCTCAGCAAGGCCTACTAGTGCAAGGGGTTCACCCTTCTCTGCACAAAGTCCTCAGACCATGTAGGAAGAAGTTGGCCCAGAAACTGAAATAAAAGACAAAGTTTATTAAACCTCATGAGGTGGTACTACAGTTCAAACAGCACCCTTTGGTAATGTTTGAAGTAGCACACTGACATGAGAGAGCATGGTTCTTTTATACCCACGCAGTGGCTAAAAGGAGGTGGTACAATTATAGAAGCAAGACTTCTATACATATAAGGTCATGTGGAAATGCACAGTCAACAGGTAGGAGGGGCTAACAGTTTTCAAGGTCTAACAGCTGCAGACCTTACTGGGCATGTGCAAAAGTGGGAGATGCTAAATATAACTTGTCACTAAGCAGATTTTCAAGAGTAGTTAACAGAAAGGTAGGACAGAGCACATGGTGAGCACATGGCAACATGTGGCAGAGAAAATGGCTGCCATGAATACAAAATGGATTCCGCGAAATGTTCACAATAGTTGCTAAATACAAGATGTCTTCTGCTAATGCTTAATCTAATCGCTATTAGGTTACAACAGACAACCCTTTCAGCATTAGCTGAAGACATTCGTCTTTCTGGGATAATCTAAATATTCATCTTGTATATTTATGCTCATCATTTCAGCTATTTCCTTATGTAACACATGTTGTGCTTTCATTTCTGTAATATTTCTTTTGGTAGGCATACAAGCAGTAATACACATGGAGCAGAACATTGGACCACACTGAATACAGATACAGAATGTGAAAAATATTCCAATCATTACACACAGGATAGTCAGTAGTTTCCAGCCCCAGGTAAGAGCCCAAAACCATCCAGAAAAAGTCCAAGTACCAGTCTCTGTGTGGATTTCTGTAGCAATTTTATGCAATTTAGATATTCCATCATATACTGAAGGTGAGTGATCTGGAATAAAAACACAGCAACTACTACAGATGATGCAACATGCACCACCTCGATCAGCTAATATAACATCTAGTACCATACGATTTTGGAGCGCTACAATCCTCGCAATTTGGAGCTTCTCGGTAATATTCCCAAGTGCCCGAGCTGCCTGATTGTTAACAGCTTCCACAACCCTAGTCAATCGTCTCACTTTCCTACTGTTTAACGCAGCACCCACAAAGGAGATCAACCCTAAATTAAAATCAACATATTGTTGAAGGCTAGTATCCGTTTGGTCTTCCTCATTTGTACTTATTGCCCTTTTATATCTATTTTCAATGATGTCATTGAACAGTTTAAAATCTCGGTGATATGATGCAGGGGCCAAAAACACAGGGGGTAATAGAAAAGATACATAACACACACCTGACCACCCAACAGGTAGTTGGTAATATCCATAGTTACCACAAACAAAATATGTATTATGTGAAGCTGTAAAACTACTATTATTTACACCCTCAGTAGTTAAAATCAAGGTACAATCGCTTATCCCTACTGGAATTCGCCCAATGCTTTGTATACATAAATCTGCTTTAGTTTTCGTAACAGAAATCACAAATTGTTCTTTCTCGTCAGAGTCTCTTATATTTGTGAAGACATATGGTATTGAACCACTGTCCGGTTGATACTCTTCCCATTCCCATTTAGTTCCTTTTGCTTTGGGATACCCATCTTTGTCTTGGTAGCATACTTTATTAAGGCGAAAAAGAAGTCCGCCTTCTGTACGTTTTCCAGATGCAAACAAAAGCGTATACCAAGCTTGACAAGAACCATTGTGTGAAAAAGGAAGAGGAATGAAAGGTGTTCCTCCTTTCTTTTGATGCGCAGGTATCATTCCACATACCCAACAGTTAGTAGTATTTGTAGCATTATGAGTATGATGCAACATCTGAATGAAAGTATTATTGAAATACGATTAACGGTGCTTCTGCTCCTGATAGGGAAGCGTAAAGTAATAGTGATTCTCTGGTACTGGAGTAGTGGCAACAAAAAACTCACGAGCAGGAGCCTTCTTTTCAACAAACCAGGTGATTATTGCTATAACCACCAAAACAACAACAAACCCCATAGTACTAATTATCAGTTTGTTATTCATTTTAGCAACAGTGATAATCAACCCTTTCAGAAATTAATTAAAAACAATCGTTGGAGCTCTTATCCCTGGGCAGCCGCTGATTTCTTCACCACGGGCCAAGACGGGTGTCACTACTCTAATGCATGGCTGATCCCCTCCCCTTGCCACATTGGCTCTCCGTTTCACTAACCCAGAGAGGTAGCTCAACCAGTTTAAAAAAAAAAAAAATCAGATTCTTTCCTCGGTCTCAAATTATATCGCGACACTCCAGAAGTCATATGGTCCGGGAAGAACTCCGCAGATTCGTCTGGTGATATAGCACGACCTTTCTCCGTAGTCAAAATCTCTTGATGATCGGTCAGCACAGCAGGTTCCACCAAGGTAGGTAGCACTCTCTTGCAGTGAGTACTATGGACCCAATTATTTCGGTTCGTCACTCGAACTGCTGTCCTTGTCGCAAGGAGCACCTGTTCTGGGCCTCGCCACCTTGGTTCCAAGCTGCTTGATCTTTCAAAGGACTTAATCATTACCTGGTCACCAGGTCGGAGTTCATTGCCTTCACCTGTAGATCTGTCAGGAAGTGCTTCTCGAACCTGTTGATGAACAGAAACCAAACTGTTGGTTAACTGTGCCAAATAATCATTCATCAGGACACAAGGTACATCATATACAGAATTTGTCTTAGGAACTCCCCAAATGTTCATTGGCCTTCCAAATACCACTTCATAAGGACTAAGGCCAATTCGAAAGTGTGGCACTGACCTAATAGACAATAATGCCAACGGTAAAGCATCCGGCCAAGTTAAGGATGTGGAAGCCTGTATCTTCGCTAACTTCAGCTTCAAAGTAGCATTATACTTTTCCACCAACCCTGCTGATTGTGGGTGGAAAACCGCATGGAACTTCTGTTTGATCCCTAATCCTTTCAGGACATACTTAATAACTTCCCCAACAAAATGAGGTCTGTTATCATTCCATAAAAGTCTGCAAACACCAAACCTAGGGAAACATTCTTTCAAAAGCACCTTCGCTGTGGTAATGGCAGTATTATCCTTTGTGGAATACGCCTCTATCCATTTACTGAAGGCACATACCACCACCAAGACATACTTTAAATTGTTGCAGCATTCAAGCTGAATAGAATCCATTTGTAGAACTTCAAAAGGTGCAGTTGGTGTAGCAAACCCTCCCGCAGGAGTACGTCTCCCTTTTCCAGGATTGTATTGTAAACAGATCAAACAAGACTGTAGTACTCTCTTAGCTGTACTGGAAATTTCTGGATGCTCCCAAACTTGCGTAAGCCACTTTGTTATTGTTGAAGCTCCAACATGTGCCAGCCCATGTTCCATCTGAACCATAGGTTGTACAAAAGCTATAGGTAATTTCCATTTATCCATCTGCTTATTCCGCCAACAGCCCTCATCATCCAATTCTCCTTCTTCAGATCATTGCTCACGTTCTTTCACAGAAGCAGATTTCTGTATATCTAATAGGTCTTGCCTAGCATTATGCCAACGTTCAGCTTGTGACTTCACTACATACATAGAAGTAGTACTTCGCTGCATCGCAGTCTCATGTGCTACGCGGTCCGAAGAGCATTACCTTGCCCTATCTTATCGGTCACTTTCTTGTGTGCACTTCATTTCACAATAGCTAGTTTCTTTGGATATGTCAATGCAGTCAAGAGGTTATGCACTAATTCTCCGTGCATTATCTGCATCCCGTGGGATGTGAGAAAGCATCTCTTCTTCCAAAGCAAACTAAAATTATGAGCCACTCCAAAAGCATAGCGGCTGTCTGTATAAATGTTCACACATAAGTCCATACTAAGCTCACATGCTCGTGTCAAAGATATT
The DNA here is from genome assembly GCF_031143425.1 of Pleurodeles waltl. Taxonomy (NCBI): domain Eukaryota; kingdom Metazoa; phylum Chordata; class Amphibia; order Caudata; family Salamandridae; genus Pleurodeles; species Pleurodeles waltl. The sequence continues at coordinate 369,415,155 of NC_090449.1, forward strand.
AGTTCAGCTGCTTGAGCTGATTTCTGTGGTATACGAGCTGTCTCCACTACCGTGTGTATTGTGGTGATTGCATATGCAGCTGAGGTCGTACCGTCTGGCAACTTCAAACAAGACCCATCAACCCACAATTCCCCGTCTACATCTGGAAGGGGCGTATCTTGTAAATCAATACGACCCTTTGTCTGTTCTTTGGTAAGGAAAATACAATCATTTGTTTCTTGTGACTGAGGCTGAGTCACCGGATATGGCAACAAAGTGGCTGGATTTAGTGTTGCACATCTCTTCAATGTAATGTGAGGAGCCAGCAATGTCAATTCATATCCTGTCATGCAAGCACTAGTTAAATGTTGTATCTTTGTTTGATTTAAAAGAACAGCAACCGCATGGGGTACTAACACCAACAGCTTATGTGACAAAACTATCCCTTCACTCTGATGTATTGGCACAGCTGTTGCGGCAACTGAACGAAACACCCAGGCAACGCTCGAGCGACAGAGTCAAGTACTGCTGAAAAATATGCACAGGGACGCTGCTTATCACCATGTGTCTGTACTAAAACTGACAATGCACATCCATCTTTCTCATGTATGTAAAGTGCAAAAGGCTTCATGTAATCTGGAGTACCTAACACTGGTGCTGAACAAAGGGCTTGTCGTAGCTGCCGGAAAGCAGTCTCACATTCATCTGTCCATGGGATGGGCATTGGAGTATCTTTAGTCAAAAGTGCTAGCAAAGGTTTGACAATGTGTGAAAACCCTAATATCCATTGCCTACAAAAAGAAGTAAGACCAAGGAATGCACAAACATCTTTCTGAGTAGAGGGTACTGGTGTGTCTAAAATTGCTTGAATACGATCTGATGTAAGTGCACAGCCCTCCTTAGACAAAAGGTGACCTAAATAGGTTACCTTTGGTCTACAATATTGCAATTTCTTTTGTGACACTTTATGATGGTGTGAAGCAAGAGAAGAAAGTAATGACAAAATGCACTTTTCACATTGCTCAGGGGTATCAGCTGCCAACAAAATATCAACGACATATTGTATGAGAGCCACACCTTCAGGCAAAACAAAAGAATCAAGTTGTCGTTTTAAGGCTTGACTATAAATACTTGGACTCTCAGCATAGCCTTGAGGAACTCTGCAAAACCTATATGATCGTTTATTCAAAGTAAAACCAAACAAATATCGGCTGTCAGGATGAATAGGGATCGAAAAGAAAGCCTTCTTCAAGTCTATCAATGAGAACGTAGTTGCTGTCGGGGGAACCAAAGTAAGAAGTGTTGTGATGTCAGATACCACAGGATATTGTGGTATCACAATCTTATTGACTTCTCGTAAATCAATAATGAATCAGTAAATCCTAGTATCAGTATCCTTTTTCAGAATAGGAAGAATCGGACTGTTACAAACATTATACGGAACTTCCTCAACAACTCCAACTGCAATAAGATCATGCACAATTCGTGTGAGTGCTTCTTCGCCCTCCTGTGAAATTTTGTATTGCGGCAAATGTGACAATACAGCTCCCTCCTTGACACCAATATGTACCAGTGGAATAATCATTTGTCCCACATCAGTATCTGAAGTAGCCCACAAAGTACTAGGGAGTGAAGCTAATGCAATATCCTCTTTAACAAGACAAACTCTTTCCATCACAGGATGATTATCATTTAAAATAACATGCACCCCTTCATGAGAGCATCGTATTGTAGCCCTGAAATACTTGAGCATATCAAGACCCACAATATTGCCTGGTGTATTTGGAGAAAGCAAAAATGGACATGGAGCAGTAAATTTATCAACATGGAATGCAAGTGGTTGTGACAATGGGCTAGGGGAAGGTGTTCCATCAAAACCTATCGATGTAATGGTTAAGCCAGACAGGGGAGCCCTTGGAATCAATTGTTTAGACAAGGCGCTACGAGTAGCTCCTGTATCAACCAGAAACTGATCAGTAGAACCCAAAAAATGTGCTGTAACATAGGGACCACTCTGATCTACTGGAACTTCAACTGATTCCTTACCCCATCCTAGGCAATTCTATGCTTAAGCAGAATCTTGGAAATCAGGCTGCACATGGTTAGACATCTGGTATTGGTTCCGTCTATCAAAAGTGTTAAACCCATCCTGCCCTCGTACATTAGCATCAACACTAGCATGATCATTCGTGCTTCTTCTAGGCCCTGAATATCCTGAGCGATTTCTCATTTGTCCCCGACCACGTACACACTGCTGAACACGTAGTGCTGGACAATCGGCAGCCCAATGCCCAAATTTCTTACAATACGCACACTGATCAACAGACAAATTCGAACGAGTACAAGAAGAACCATAAGATCCACGTCCACCTCTATCACTACCTCTAAAAGGCGGACCATAAGCTTGAGCCAACATAACCTTCGTCTTTAATTCTTTAATCTTTTTATCCTCGCTACCTTTTGCTTCTAATTCCTGACGTTCATAATACTGAGCCATAGTCAAAAGAGAAACCGGAGTAGAGGTAGTCCATGAACATTCACTAGCTTTTAGACGATTAGCTATTCCTGGTAACAGATTTGCAACATATTTATCGACAAACAAATGTCTGACCATATCATCTGACAATAACTGGCCACTAAAATCCTGAAATGCTTCTTCAAAGCGTGTAAAGAAATCAGAGACCGATTCATCTGCCTTTTGCTTACAAGACGCTAAAACAGTCCAATCTATCTTTTTAGGGGGAATAATCGTTTTTAACTTAACTAATATGGCTGCAGGAAGATCTAGAATCAACTGATATGGCTTTTTCGCAGATTTCCTATCCCCGTCCATCTGTTCTAATTCTTTCCATGACGCCCCAAAAACTACATGATCATCAATTTTACGAACAGTTCTCCACATATCTGCCGGTAATATCAATCCGAAAAATAAATCAATGTCAGACAAAGTCATAGTACAAGAACTAATTGCTCCCTCAACTTCCTCATAAAAGGCGGCTGGATTTGTCAGTGGGTCAGGTAATGCTGTTTTAAGTGCCATTACATCTGCCCTATTCCAAGGAGTATACACCCAATTATAAATAAATTAACCCTTAGCATCAACAGAAGTTTTATCATCACTTGTACCCAATACTTTAGGAGGAACATACAAAGGCGCGGCCTCCCGCATTGGTTTCGCGTGAACTATCATAGTCTTATCTGTTCCGAAGATGGAAGCTTGCACCACGCCGGTCTGAGATGTCCGTGCAACTACGTCCACAGCCCTTTTCTCCTCTTGCAAACGGACTGCCACAACACATACTTTCATCAAACGCCTGATTGCCTCAGCCGCCTGGGAGAAAACAAAAAAACCATCATGCATATGCTTCTGATCAGCTGCTACATAATCGGGCTCTAACTCATCAGAATATTTCCGATATAGTTCAATAACTTCTGTGCCAAATTCCTCAGTAAAATATAGCTGCTCCTTTTCCGTCCACCCTTTCATGTTGTCTAAAAGTTCAGAAGCAGGGACAACGCTACAAATTGTTTTACGAGCAATAGATCTAAGCTCAGACGCACGGTCAGCAGGCAACATAGAGCGACTGTCTCGCATCTTCTGTTGCTCTGAACTGGAGACCTTAGATAACTCATGAGGGGCAGAAGGAACGACATACGGAGGTGGAGTGCGATCTAGTAACAAAAAATAATCGTGTGGTTTATTAAGGATAGGATAGAGAGGTTGCCTAATGGTGTATTGGCCAGTTACCTGTAATTTACGTTCTTTCTCTTCTAGCTCCTTTAAGTCATTTCTTTCTTTCTTTCTCATTTCCAATGCTTTCACATATACATTCTTCCGCTGCTCTTTCTCAAGCAAGGCTTGCTCACGCTTCACTCGTCCACGCACTTCTTTCTCCCACATTCGTACACTGTCAAACATATCTTGCCTAGACTTTCGCTTACACATGCATTGTTCCACATACTCAATCTTTCGCAAATCAAATGACCCATGCATAGGCCAACGTACCTCAGGATCTGCACGAGTGTATTTATTCCAATGTGCTGTACATTCTAGAAGAAAGACCATCTTTAACATACATATCTCTATTGGGCATCCCCTCTGGGGGTGCCGTTTGCGATTCTTCCAGTCTCAAATTGGTACCATTACAAAAGCAACACGTCCTACGAAGTGCGCTAAAAACAGGCATGCCAAAAATAGTGCAGAATATGCAATATTAAAATCAAAGTAGCACTTAAGGTGCCATTCAAATCAAAATTAAATTGGAGAAAATTCTCCTCATTATCTGCCTATATGCAATTTATATATCAATTCAAAGGACACAAATTGACTAGTCACCCAAAACACGAGGGCCACAGTAAGTAGTGCTAAACTTCATTACCAAACAAAGGCATCAAAACCCACAGCAAGTGCCGTAAAACGGCTCTTACCAATCACAGGGTGCCCAGGTTCCAACTGCCAAGTTCTAAAATCGACCAAATGGTCACTGCATGTCGAATGAACAAAAAGGATCTCAGTCGAGGACCGGCACCACCTGGATGGTCAAATCAGAAAGAAGGGAAAAACGCTGTGGTTGCCAAGACTCTGGTCTCCTCAGGTATTGATCGTCCGCAACAAGATCCCAATCCTTTGTCGTGACCAATCCTGTTCGGGTGCCAATTTGTTGAAGTAAGCCTCAGCAAGGCCTACTAGTGCAGGGGGTTCACCCTTCTCTGCACAAAGTCCTCAGACCATATAGGAAGAAGTTGGCACAGAAACTGAAATAAAAGACAAAGGGCCATATTTATACTTTTTGACGCAAAACTGCGCTAACACAGTTTTGCGCCAAAAACATTAGCGCCGGCTAACGCCATTCTGAAGCGCCATGCGGGCGCCGTATTTATTGAATGACGTTAGCCGGCGTTAGCCGCCGGCGCTGTCTGGTGTGCGTTAAAAAAACGACGTACACCAGGCAGCGCCGGCGTAGGGGGAAAATGGCGTATGGGCGCCCACAAATGGTGCAAGTCAGGCTGAGGCAAAAAAATCGCCTCAACCCGATTTGCGCCATTTTTTTACGACGCCCATCCCCCATTGAAATGACTCCTGTCTTAGCAAAGACAGGAGTCATGCCCCCTTGCCCAATGGCCATGCCCAGGGGACTTCTGTCCCCTGGGCATGGTCATTGGGCATAGTGGCATGTAGGGGGGCACAAATCAGGCCCCCCTATGCCACAACATTTTTTAAAAAAAAATACTTACCTGAACTTACCTTAATGTCCCTGGGGTGGGTCCCTCCATCCTTGGGTGTCCTCCTGGGGTGGGCAAGGGTGGCAGGGGGTGTCCCTGGGGGCAGGGGAGGGCACCTCTGGGCTCATTCTGAGCCCACAGGTCCCTTAACGCCTGCCCTGACCCAGGCGCTAAAATCCGGCGCTAATGCAGGTTTTTTAGACCCGCCCACTCCCGGGCGTCATTTTTGCCCGGGAGTATAAATACGACGCATATGCATCGGAGTCATTTTTTAAGACGGGAACGCCTACCTTGCATATCATTAACGCAAGGAAGGTGTTCACGGAAAAAAATTACGCTAACTCCATGAACTTTGGCGCTAGACGCGTCTAACGGCAAAGTATAAATATGGAGTTAGTTTTGCGTCGAATTTGCGTCGAAAAAAACAACGCAAATTCGGCGCAAACGGAGTATAAATATGCCCCAAAGTTTATTAAACCTCATGAGGTGGTACTACAGTTCAAACAGCACCCTTCGGTAATGTTTGAAGTAGCACACTGAACTGAGAGAGCATGGTCCTTTTATACCCATGCAGGGGCTAAAATGAGGTGGTACAATTATAGAAGCAAGACTTCTATACATATAAGGTCATGTGGAAATGCACAGTCGACAGGTAGGAGGGGCTAACAGTTTTCAAGGACTAACAGCTGCAGACCTGTGTGCACAAAGGTAGGACACATATAAATACCGGGGGTACACAGGGTAAATTGTGAATTGACATGAGATGACGGGGACACACCTCCTATCAGAAACATACAGATAAGCCATGTCTGGTCCCTCAGTAGTTGTGCCATCATGTTTGGGATGTTGCTGTTTCGCAAAATGTATGAGTCAAGTACAGAACCAGGGATCCTAGCCATTCCCTGTGTGATGTTTTGGTCAGCAAGACACACCACCTGCACATTAATGGAATGCACTTTATTCCAAATGCTGTACACTTGTTCATTCATCCTGGGTGGGACTAAGGCAATGTTGGTGCCATTTATGGCCCCTATCACATGAGGGACATGTGCCAAATCGTAGAAGGCAGCCTTTACAGTAGCAGGATCTGCACGTTGAGGAAACATGATGGAGGAGGGCAGAAGTTTGAGCAAAGCACACAGTACATCCTTCAACACATTGTTGAACATTAGCTTTGACATCCCTGCTGCAAAGCCCAGAGTCATCTGAAATGACCCTGAGGCAAGGAAGTGGAGGACAGACAACACCTGCACTAAGGTAGGTGTGGCATAGGGATGATGTATGTCAAGCAACAGATCAGGCTCCAACTGCCTGCACAGCTCCATGATGGTCTGACGGTTCAGACGGTATGTCTGAATGACATGTCTCTCCTCTAGGGTAGCCAGGTCGACTAGGGGTCGGTACATAGGGGAATGTCTTATCATCACAGTCGCACCATATCTGGGAGCAGGAGAGAGGAGTAGTTGATGTGTGCAATGTGTTGACATTGTCAATCTGTGCTGTAGTCACTACATATCATCCACGACACACACAAAATTCATATACTATTAACTTTCTGCATGTAAAATGGCAGCTGCCTGTCCTGTATACACAGCACAGTTGGTTCTGCCGGCTTCAGACTTCATGGCGGTAGGTGGTCTGAACTGCCGTTCAGCACCTCTTTGGATGACATTGTTGCTTATGGGAGACTGGGGCCATTAGCGATCACTACCTGCGGTGACGGTCATGCACGTTGTAGCCGTAACTGCCATTTACTGTTATATAGCTCACTTGACTCCTGACACTCGTGTAATCAAGACCTCCACTTCGTGTGCTGCCGTGTTCTTACTCTGGAAGCCAAGATTCCACGTCCTGCAGGAGATAACGCCCTAGCCTTCACCCAGGAAGAGATGGAGAACCTTGTGGATTGGGCCCTACCCCGGAATGGACAGTTGTATGGGGCACCAGAGCAGCAGGTGAGTCTCATGTCAATATCATGTGCGATTATGATGTGCGTAAAGAATTAAGGAGTTGGGATGAGGCAGACGGAGTGGATGCATGGAAATGGGTGAGGAGTCTGAGCATTAGTGGCGTGAGGGCACACAACTGTGGCCAAGATATGTGTTAGATGTGTGATGTCCACTGCTGACCCTGTAATGATAATCTAAATGACTTTGTCCTTCTGTCTGTGTCACCCATGCAGATCAGCGCCCATCAAAAGAAGGGAATTTTGCATGCCATCGCCAAGCAAGAGCGGACCCTGAGGCTCCATGCCCGGCAGAGCACCCACTGCAGAAAGCAGTGAGAGGACCTGAGACACTGGGCCCGGAAGACGTCAGAGGCCCAGCTGGGGATGTCCTCCCAGCTAGGGAGGGGTACTCGTCAGACTCTAACCCCCCTAATGGCCTACATTTTGGCAGTGGCCTATCCTGAAGTGGATGGGGGCTTGATGGCAGCACAGCAGCCATAACCGGGTAAGTACACACTGACACCTCAATGATGTTCTGCCTGTATGGCTTTGGGTTTCCCACTAGTGGAATATTGTTGCGTAGGTCATTGTTAGTAGCACGCCAGCTATAGGTATCAGCCAGCCTGGCAGGATTGGTTCATAAATGTATGCCCATACCATGCAGACTGGGAAATATGTAGGCAGTTAGTTCCAATCTGGGAATTGTATGTTGACCCTCAACAGGGTTCCTGATCCAAGCTCCTACCATCAGCATCAGTACAGAAAAAGTGAGGTGGGAGGGCATTGCCTTCAGTATCAGCCTACCACTGTGAGTGAGGTAATTAGTGTGTTCTCAATCGGCTGCCATGTACCGTATGTGTAAATGGGTACTACAATGGGGCCAGATGTCACTGTGCTGTGTGTCAATGGATTAGTGGGCATGCTAACTACAGATGCAGGATTCTGTTGAGTATGGTCTAATGGAAATGTCCCTACACACAACCATGGGAATTTTCCAGGTACTGGTCAAGTGTGACTAGGTTGTCCCTCATTAAGTACATGAGTGCTACTGTTCCAACATTGTCAGTTTTCACAGCATGGAATCCCACATGGTGTCCTACTGTATTGACATGTATAGATGAGGGCATGGCCTGGCATGGCACAGCAGCAGATTATGTTGTTGTTACTCTGTGTTAATGTAGGGTTCATATTGACTCATTCCACTCTGTCTTTCTCTGTCAGCCTCCCTTCCTCTCCAACTCTAAGTTTGTGTGCATCAGTATCATCAGGTGAAGGAGAAGGGGCACTGGGAAGTGGTGAAGCTGCAGCCCATGGGACCCAAGTGGCTGATACCAGCAAAGCTGCGGGGGGAGTACCACAGGGGAGACAGGATCGACCACACCATCTTCAGATTCTTCCTTCGATGGATGCTCCCTGGCGGTAACAGACCCATCTGGGACCATCCCACAACCATCCTTCTCTGCCACCACCCTTACCAGCACTACCCTCCCTGTAGCTCCCCACCAAGTTGCCTGTGCCTGCTCACCAAGGAGGGTGGGCATCTCCTTCTCCGCAGGTACCGCTGCTCCTGCCCTAATCAGCGCTGCTGCCCTCAAGGAGAAGGCTATTGACCTCCTGTGGTCCATCTCTGTGGGGCAGCCAACTATTGTGAATGCTATCCAGGGTCTGGCATCACAGATGCAGTAGTTGAATACGTACCTGGAGGGCATTCACAGTGCCTTGTCTGCCCTGCAGAGATTGTTTCAGGCTGTGGCCTCCACATTGATGGCAGCCAGTGTTCCTTATTTTTCCACCCCACCTCCAACTACTTGTTCCCAGTCCCACATCCTTCTCCCCTCACACGTCCAAGGCACACCTTCATGCCAACATGCATCCACATCAACAGACCCAGATCACAAGGACAATCACAGGCACCGCAAAAGACACCATCGCCATGCACACACACCACATTCAGATGCAGAGACAGCAACATCCACTCCCTACATGGACTTCCCCACCACCTCTCCCCTCACAGGCACTATACCACTCATACCTGCAGTCACCAGATCAACAGTCCCAGGTCCTGCCACAAGTGCACCCATTCCTACCGTCACCACAGTAGCAGACCCCAATGCATGCACCCCATACACCACATGCATACTCAGCACAACAAACACCCACACATGCAGCACATCCACCCTACCTGCACACACCACCACAGCATACATTCAAACATCTCCTCTCCCTCCTCCCACTAATCCTAAATGCCCACACACCCAACAGTCACACAGCACACACATGAAATCCATGTTCATGCCTGCACCCAAGGCACCACACCATACACACTTCACTACCACTCCCTCTCTCTCCTCTCCCAGACGTCACTCCCATTCCTAACCTTGTGCCCCTAAGAAGTGTTTCCTGCATGAGTTGTCCCTATTCCTTCCCACTGACCCAGCCCTTGTTCCCCCCAGGTATCCCGTTCTACTCCCAAAATCCCTGCCTTCCACCTCCCAAGCCTCCCATAGTTTAACTGGTACCAGTCATGCCCCTCCCCCACCAAAGACATTTTCCTCCCCCAAGGCCAAGGTTACCCCTCCCAAATCAAAAGCCTAGCACCCTCTCCCAAAATCAAAAGCACGACAAAAGCCACACCCCAACCCAAACCAAAGGACCCCACTTCCAAATTCCCACCTAAGGACCCCCCCATCAAAACCCAAACCACCACCTTAGACCTCTGTCACGCCTGAGGTGCCTGCATGCCCCATTGATGCCCCTGTCATGTGGAAGCCACTTTGCAGTCAGGAGTCCAATTCGGGCCATGGGCGTTGCCTTGTCTGCCTTGGACACACAATACAGTTGGACTGGCCAGTAGGCTTATTTATGTATAGTTATTTATTATTTCCGGTTTTCAGTTTAATATATCTGCACCAGTGACCCCTTGGAGTTGACGGTGACATACGTGTCCCGGCTTTCCTTCCGCACGTATGTGTTGTATATGAGTGATTTGTTGTGTGGTTTGTGTGTGAGTGTGTATGTGTGTGTGTGTGCTGTTAAGGTCTTTGCGTATGTGTGTATCCATCACTGGCTGTGCTGTGTGTGTGTGTGTGTGTACTAATGTCCTTAGCTCCAGTGTGTGCTAGGCGAGTGTACTTACGGTTGGTGTCTTAGTCGCTGATTCTGGAGTCGCATGGCCAGCAGGTGCACTGGAAATAATTCAGGTTTGGGTTCCAGGGCGGATGCGGATGTGCCTGTCATCCTGAAGGTAAGTGTCCCCTTTTATGTGTTTTGTTTCCGCCAGCCTTTTTGTGGCAGGGCAACCACAGCAGAAATCCTAGTGGGGTGCAACCTCGTAATATGGTTAGAGGAAACATTCTCCCCGTCGGCCTGGAGATGCCTTCTGCCGGCCGTGGCGGCCTGCCTGCACTGGCGGGACTGGTGGTGACTCGGCTGTGTTCCAGTCAGAACACCGCCATGGGCGTAATATGGTGGTCTGCCCCACCGGGCTCTTAGAGGTGCAATCACCACCTCTACTGCAGCGGTCGTAGGGCTGCCAGAGTCATAATGAGGACCTAAATGTATCAAGGGACCCGTGTATGAAGCTATTATAGATGGTAAAGCAGTAACTGTCATGGCATATTCAGGAACACCAATTACCATTTTGGCAGATTGCAGCTACCATAGATCATGGCCAAAGTCCATAGTTTTAGAACAACCTGACATTCATCCTAGAGCATTAGGTGAACAGGATACTGATCTTCCTGGGTTCTTCTGGTCTACATTGGAATGTCTGGGAAGATCTACTGTCACCAAAGTGTATGTTGCCATCAATGGGAGACACATTGTGGGGTGGAAGTATGTGGCCTAGTTAGGAATAATTTTATGTACAGGTCACAATAAGACCATTGTGTTGGGATTCTTACCTGGCTTTAGTGAGTTAGGCCTAGGTATGTCTGTAAATCTAGCATGTGAAGTAAGTAAGCACATGGTTTCTAAGATTCCCAAAGCTTTCAAAGATAAAGTTGGAACAGTTCAAGGTTTTGAACATTGCATCAAATTGAAGAAAGAGGTGTCACCAGTGATATAGAAGGTAAGGCCTGTGCATTTGAGTGTTAGACAGAAATTGAAGGAACTTTTGTACACATTGATTTGGATGGAATTATTACCCCCACAGATTTCTGAGAATGAGTTTCTCCCATTGTCCTTACTAAAAGCAGTCTGGGGATCTCAGGTTATTACGTGAGCTTGAGATCCCTCAATAGGAATATTTTGGTGGATTGTCATCCCCTTTCCCATATACAAAAAATAATCACTAGAGTGGGTAGCTCTGAGTTCTTTTCCACCATAGATTTATACATTGCCTATCATCAGATCACTTTATTGAAAGTTCTCAGAGACTTAACACATTTGTAACTCCTTTTTACTTTTTGGACTTGCATCTGTGGCAGCTGTCTTTTAAAAAATGATGGACAATCTGTTTGAGGATATGGCCAAAGTTCAAGCATTCCATACCACAGGCTGTCACCTAATGTACCACAGATTTTTACTAGGGGCCTCATTTACAAGTCCTTTGCACCACCGCTGTGTCATTTTTTGATGCAGAAGTGGTGCTAGCAGTGCACTGCACTGCTTCAAGTTTACAAACTGATGCTTTGGGCCCAATGCACCAGTTTTTAAAGCCCTGCGTCAGATTATATCTGCACCAGGTAGGCATTCCCAGGCTAAAAACTACGCACAACTGGCCCAGTGAAATTTACAACATTTAGCTGCGTCATTCTGAGACTTCACTGCATCAGAATTTTACCGCCTGCACAAAGTAGTCGGGAAATTGCCGCAGGGCTTTTTCCAGTGGGAGCCTCCTTGCATTGTTGGAGTAGCATAATTTTAACAATGCTAATACAGCAATGTGTGAGTTGAGCACCAACAGATATGATAGAATTTCTGATGCTTCAGTGAAAACGTGAGCCATGGAGCTCTGCATTGTAAAAACAGCGCATCCATGGCATTGTTAGGGGATCTTAGAGAAGTGCAAGACATCAATGCTCATGCATCAGATTCTTGTAAATGAGGCCCTAGCTGTTGATAAAGTGAGTAAAATAAGCTTGCTGTACCATAGGGGGTTGGAAGGTGTCACAAGAATGAGTAGAACTAGCATGTCGCACAAAGGTGTAGAAGGTAGGAGGCTTCAGGCATTGTAAAGTTCATATGAAGCATGTTATTTAAAATACAGAAGCTCACAACCAGAAGGCATGCAGGAACCCTGAAAGATCAGAGACAACTGATCCTACAGAACAAACTCCCTCTGGAAGTAGAACATAGATCTCATTTGAAAAAATACAGAACATGGAAAATAGAATGAGAATAATTGACATGACACACTGAAGAAAGCATAAAGGGAGAGGGGGAGGTAAGAATGTGAGAGAGCATAACTTGGCTGTGCCAATATGCATTCCAGAAATGATGAGAAAATGTAATCACAACATCTATAACATGTTCAAATGTATTTGTATAGATTTGGTGCAATGAAAAGTCATATAATCAAAGTGTGCTTATAGGTAAAGATGTGGAAAAGTCATATGTAAGTTCTGTAATGACATTTATTGATTCAAGAAATACACATGTATGCATTTTTTATTCAATGTATTGCGATTATAATTCCCTAGTTAAATGTTTTATTTTACAGTTATTCTTCATTGATTGTACTTATGAGAAGTCAATGAAAACCTATGTATTTTAATGTGCATTGAAGTCTATATTAAGGTGGCAGGAGTTAAGGTCTGCAATGTTTTTGTGTGTTTAAACTTCAAAGTGGAGTTTTGCTCTAGTTGGACATTTCCTGATTTGTAGGTGCATCAACACTAGTTTCCAGTTAATGAAGAGCTCCGAGATTCAATGTGTGTTCAAATGGGTTACATTGTAATTTGTTTGAAATGCATTAATGTGCCTCTCCTTACCCTTTGGAACTCCTAAAAAAATTAACCAGAATTAGAAAATTAGTGAATGGGTCAGACACATTATAAAATGCACATAGACTACATCACACTACATCGCCCTCCTTTCCCCCAATAAAGTAACAAAATTACAAGGTTACATTAGAAAATTCATAGTCGTTTAATATTCCTGGCAATTTTATGACACAAATTAGTAAAACCAGACCAAGGAGACCTTCAAACTAAGGGCATGGAGAACCATCTTAAACAACAACATAAAATCTGTCCTTGGAGAAGCAATGTTCAACACTCTTAACTTCCTCAAACCCCTATTCAGGGCCACATCAAATGTACAGCACAACTCAACATATACAAACAGCATAGTATGACAACAGTATAAAAATGCAAAGAGTTTTAATGGCTTGTTTCCAAACACTATACCCTATGGTACAAGGCATTTACATTTTGATGCAATTAAGTCACATAATGACGCAGTGAAATGTTGTAAATTTCACTGCCTCAGTTCTGCGTGGCTTTTTGCTTGGGCATGCCTACCTTGCCTACATTATACCTGGCACTGGTACAATGTGAGGCAAGGCTTTATAAGCTGACACATTGGACCCAATGCATCAGTTTGTAAATATTGAGCAGTGTAAAGCACTGCTCAACACCACCACTGCAGCAAATAAGTACAACGGTGGTGCAAAGGCCTTGTAAATGAGGAATGTAATGATTAAACATTTTTTTCTGTTATTTATTTTGCACAACCAACCTCATTTTTTCTTCTTTAGAACCTGCTACATCAACTCTGTATGAGTGTGAAGAGGTCAACCAATTGGGAAAAATAGATATATTGGGATCCTTAACCCTTAATAATATAAAGGGGGTAACCCCAGGGGTAGAGTTTAGCGTGGTTACGTACAACTAAATCTTTTCTTTGAGTTACTTGTTAACAGAAATGGCAGCAGATAAGCTAGTTCGTATTCCCTCTTTGAGCTTATGGTTAGCCCTCTCAACCAGTCAATTTGAGGATAAACTAGAAAATTCCACTTGCAGGTGCTTTAAATCTCATGAAGCAAGAAAGTAACACATCTCTTGAGAGGAAAAGTGAGTCTCACTATCAGTGACAATGTGTTTGGGAGGAACTTCAAGCATAAAATCATTCTCCAAGAATCTCAAGGCACTCTTTGTGGAAGCAGAATCAACAAAGAATACTGGATCCATTTAGAGTAGTAATATACTAACACTATTAAGAATGTCATACCTCTATGTAGTAATATAAAAGGACCTGCAAAATCAAGAACTACTTTTTCCAGGGGGCCCTTAGGGAGAGGTATAAAACATAACAGTCTCTCATGTACTCTCCAATGTTTATCAGAGACTAGGCACTCAGGACTCGTATATACTAACTTACAAACTTCACTGTCCAAGCCAGGCCACAAGTAGAACTGATGCAATTTGTTTCACATGTAGGAGATCCCTAAATGCTGCTGTGACTTCTAAGGAGACCTGCTCATAAGTTAATTGGTGAATAAACCAATGTTGTCTCAATAGAAGCCCATTTTCACACGTACGTTCAGGAGCTACCTGTGCTTAAGCATGAAGATTCGAAGTGAGACATTTGTCCCTGGGTCAGACTTCCCTGACATGTTTAGTCAAATGCTTGAGAACATCATCCTCTTCAACATCCTTAAACCATTCGAATTCTTAAAATATTTTATCACAGCCACTTACGGTATTCATAAGAGCTACAACACACTCTTGTTCATTGTCATCATCCTCATCCCAAGAACCATAAGAGGCATTCTAGAGAGGCAGTTCACCCTGAAATTTGCCCCACCTTTTACATACTTAACAGAAATATCATACTCTTGTTTGCAGCTTAGATAGGAGTCTAAGCATTGCTGTGTCCAATTCCACTCAACAAATAAACCAATGGCTTATAGTCAGTGAAAATGTCAAAGAGTGTACCCCAAAGATAGGATTTATATTTTTGGATTGCCCATACGCATTCCAATGCTTGTTTCTTTATAGTGCTAAAGTTCACTTCAGCAGTTTTGAGAGGTCTGGAGGCAAAAGACACAGTGCGCTCCTTCCTATTTCCCATTTATCCTAAAACAGCTCCTAAGCAATAGATGCTGGAATCAGCATTGATGGTCACCTCCTAACTGACACAAATTGTTGTAATGCCCGTATCTGAACAAACAGGGCCCAATTCACAAAGGTAAATTTAGACTAAAAGTCTAACTTTACTACTAGTAAAGTTAGGCTTTAAGTCTAAACTTCGATGTCAGATCTAAACTTAGGCCCATATTTATACTTTTTGATGCACCAGCGCCAGCGCTGGTTTGCTTAAAAAAATGTACAGCTGGCTAACGCCATTCCTATGTGCCAGGCAGGCACCTTATTTAAGGATTGACGTTAGCCGGTGCTGCGGGCTGGTCAGAGTAAAAAAAATTACTCAAACCAGGCAGCGCCGGCATAGGGAAAAATTGGGGTTGTGTGTCTAAAAATGGTGCAAGTCAGGTTAGAGTAAAAAATCATGGCTCAAACCGGACTTGCACCATTTTTTGACGCACAACCCCCATTGAAATGACTCCTGTCTTAGCAAAGACAGGAGTCATGCCCCCTTGCCGATTGGCCATGCCCAGGGGACTTCTGTCCCTTGGGCATGGTCATTGGGCACAGTGGCATATAGGGGGGGCAGTGTTAGGCCCCTCTATGCCACTTTAAAAAATATAAAAAATTATACTTACCTCAATTTACCTGTACTCACCTGGGATGGGTCCCCCCATCCATGGGTGTCCTCCAGGGGTGGGCGAGGGTGGCAGGGGGTGTCCCTGGGGGCAGGGAAGGGCACCTCTGGACTGCTTTCACGGTCAGAGACCATGGAAGTGAGCCCACAGGTCCCTTAACTTTGCCTTCATAATCTTTCTTTGGCTTCAGAATTAACATCATAGTGTTCGCATTCCCCTCACACGACTGGTAGGTTATCAAATACTCTGTGACCCACTTAACCAAGATGACTAAACAAAATGGCCACTTTCCTTGTAGCATCAGCGTTTGCCACATCTATGGTTACTAAATGGTTATCAAACATGCACAGCCATTCCTTCCATCCTATGCGTGGCTTTCCTGGCATTTGCAGAAATGGTGATGGTTGTGGTGCATGTTTTATTGAAGCCATCTCCTAGAATGAAAATGGGCCTAATATTGTAGTGTGAAAGGTAGTATTAAGGTAGGCTAAGATGTTTAGTCCCCCCCGGTGCTAAACGTATTTGTAACTATTTATGGTAGTTCGCTCTTAGATCTCAATGTTTTTTTGTTCACATGGGGGGCAGAAAGACTGTCTCTGCTTTTTTGAGGGGTGGGGGCATGACAATGCCCATGCTAGGGAGCCCTCACTCCTACAAATAAAAAAATAAAACGTTATCCCTGGTGTCTAGTGGCCTTTCTGCCCATGGAGGGGCAGATGGGGTTCTTGCCCCATCTGTCACCAGTGGGGACAGAAAGACTGTTTCTTATTTTAGGGGGTGAAGGCATGGCCATGCCCATACAGGGTGGACCCCACTCCTACAAACAAAAAACGTGAAAAGAAATCCCTGGAGTCTAGCTTAATGGCCTTGGGAGGGGAAGGTGGGGGAAATTGCCCCCATTTGCTCCCGGGGGGCAGAGAGAGACTGTTTCCCATTTTTTGAGATTGTGGGGGCATGGGCATATCCATGCTGGGCAGTCCCTACTTCGACAAAAAAAGTTATTCTAGGTGTCTAGTGGACTTTCTACCACCCCAGTGGAAAGATGTGATTAGTTGCTCAGATCTACACCTTAGGCGGTGCAGAAAGACTGCTTCCTTTTTTAGAGGGATGTGGGCATGGCCATGCCCATGCTGGGCAGTCCCCACCCCTACAAATGAAAAAATAAGTAATCCCTGGTGCCTAGTGGGTTTTTTGACCCCAGGAGGGACTGACGAGCGTACTAACCAGTATCTGCCCCCAGGTGGGACAGACAATCTGTTTTCCCATTTTTGAGGATACACACTCATTGGCATTTCAATGAAAGAACTGAAATAGCCTTGAGAGCTTCCCTAGCTCCCAAGGCTACTTTCAGTTACAGGAAATCCCTCTGGTGGACACACCTCAAAGCATCCAGGAGGTCTTAAAGATCAGGGACAACTGATCTTGTAGAACATAGTCTATCCTACACTCAAGAGGTACCTTTATTTAGTTGTGAGGGTAGCAAAATGATTACAAGCTCAAGCAATGCCTAATAGCCATCATCACTACTGCATCTAATAGGTCAACATGTTTCAGCCAATGGCTCTACACAGTGTCGGTGGGTTTCTTCAGGACCAGGGTTCCTTATTCCCTAGATTATTAAAGAACACCTTTACACATACAGAGGGCACACACATACGATACCAATTGGTATAAATCTTCTCTCCTGCTAGATAGGGCAACACTTCATCAGCGCATATTTTAGAACCATGGCCTTTGGCCATGCATAGTAGGAGATTGGCTGCAGGGCCTCGCCTACAACCAGGCCCTGAGCCCCACATTCTGTGAGCATCCAAGCCCCTGCCATGCAATGTATTTCAGCTGTGTGCTGTGTGGTGTTGGCCAGGCTTGAATCAAAACCCCCATGTGGTCTAGCTCCCATTAGCAGACAACCACCCACAGAATCCCACCTTGCATTTTCCCTTTTTTCAGTTTTGCAAGGCTCCTGTTGGAGTACAAGAAATCCGTTCTAGTTCCTGTGAGAGTCCCGTGGGACCACATGGGGCACTGCACTGGTTCCCGCAGGACTGCCGGACTCATTTTTTTTTCACCATCTTGGGCTTGCCCATAAGGGCCAGGGATTCAGTGTACCACTAACCTGCCCCCCACTACCTCCTTTGATTATAAGTTTTGAGACATAGGAACTGAGTCCCAGTGTCCTGTAACAGCAGCTACAACATTGTCTTTCATCAATTAAAACACTCTATTTTCTTGGTTCACATGGTATCAAGTTCTTTCTATTTTGAAACTTAGTTTCTCTGCTGAACAGATTTACACATCACAAAAACCACACTTTCTGAATAAAGATCTAGGTTTGTGCCAAATATGGGGTAATTCTGTGCATCCATTTTTTCTGTATTGTTATTCCATTTTTCCTATGAAATTACATGGCAGAAAAGGTATTTAATATCCCCCTTTTTCTCAAACCCCAATTGATGGATCACCCCAAACCTTTCCAGGAAGTAGCTGAGGTGGATCAACATTTTGGAGAAGTTTTGTGAAGGTTTGCTATGCTAAAGACATCAAAGTTAGCAGTAAACCAAAAATATTTACTTCCAATGGAAAGTATATAAATATATATATATAAACGAAGTTGTCCTCATGTGAAAGCGCACTCCCAACAGGTTATATAAACGGGAAGAAAAAGCAAAGCCAGCAACTCACGGTGAATTCTTTAAGCAGTTTCATTATTCCAGGCCTTAAGTTTTAAAATCATCTCTGGACACGTGTTTCAAGGTCAATCCTTTCTTCAGCAGAGAAAAATATAAAAGTGTTTCACCCTCGTAGGTGCAGCCAGTGCTGGAGGTGTTCCAGTCGTAGGTGCAGCCAGTGTTGCAGGACCACCACAACCAGCATGCACTGCTCACTTGAGAGGCCCACTGGGGTGGACTAGTATTTAAAGAGACTAATCAGGTGCCTGCAATTAGACAAGCTGAAGCCATGCCGATCTTTTCAGTAAGAAAGAGATGCCTGGAACACCTCCAGCACTGGCTGCACCTACGAGGATGAAACACTTTTATATTTTTCTCTACTGAAGAAAGGATTGACCTTGAAACACGTGTCCAGAGATGATTTTATAACTTAAGGCCTGGAATAATGAAACTGCTTAAAGAATTCACTGTGAGTTGCTGGCTTTGCTTTTTCTTCCCGTTTATATAACCTGTTGGGAGTGCGCTTTCACATGAGGACAACTTCATTTTTGATAATTAACCGGCCTGTCCAGCCGGGAAGGCAGCAACACTGCACATCGTAGCAGGTCTGTGTGACTAAAAATGGATTGTCACATAAGAGCAATCAGGTTGGGTTATTCACAGCAAATCTGACAATTTTACTTTGGATTCGCCTACAAAGGTTTTGCACTTTGGGTCATTATTTCGTTTGGCTCCAGCAACCCACTTGGGGCAAAATGAATAAATTGCAGGACCACCACAACCAGCATGCACTGCTCACTTGAGAGGCCCACTGGGGCGGACTAGTATTTAAATAGACTAATCAGGTGCCTGCAATTAGACAAGCTGAAGCCATGCCGGTCTTTTCAGTAAGAAAGAGATGCCTGGAACACCTCCAGCACTGGCTGCACCTACGAGGATGAAACACTTTTATATTTTTCTATGCTGAAGAAAGGATTGACCTTGAAACACGTGTCCAGAGATGATTTTATAACTTAAGGCCTGGAATAATGAAACTGCTTAAAGAATTCACTGTGAGTTGCTGGCTTTGCTTTTTCTTCCCGTTTATATAACCTGTTGGGAGTGCGCCTTCACATGAGGACAACTTCGTTTTTGATAATTAACCGGCCTGTCCAGCCGGGAAGGCAGCACCACTGCGCATCGTAGCAGGTCTGTGTGACTAAATATGGATTGTTACATAAGAGCAATCAGGTTGGGTTATTCACAGCAAATCTGACAATTTTACTTTGGATTCGCCTACAAAGGTTTTGCACTTTGGGTCATTATTTCGTTTGGCTCCAGCAACCCACTTGGGGCAAAATGAACAAAATTGCAGGACCACCACAACCAGCATGCACTGCTCACTTGAGAGGCCCACTGGGGCGGACTAGTATTTAAAGAGACTAATCAGGTGCCTGCAATTAGACAAGCTGAAGCCATGCCGGTCTTTTCAGTAAGAAAGAGATGCCTGGAACACCTCCAGCACTGGCTGCACCTACGAGGATGAAACACTTTTATATTTTTCTCTGCTGAAGAAAGGATTGACCTTGAAACACGTGTCCAGAGATGATTTTATAACTTAAGGCCTGGAATAATGAAACTGCTTAAAGAATTCACTGTGAGTTGCTGGCTTTGTTTTTTCTTCCCGTTTATATAACCTGTTGGGAGTGCGCTTTCACATGAGGACAACTTCGTTTTTGATAATTAACCGGCCTGTCCAGCCGGGAAGGCAGCACCACTGCACATCGTAGCTGGTCTGTGTGACTAAAAATGGATTGTCACATAAGAGCAATCAGGTTGGGTTATTCACAGCAAATCTGACAATTTTACTTTGGATTCGCCTACAAAGGTTTTGCACTTTGGGTCATTATTTCGTTTGGCTCCAGCAACCCACTTGGGGCAAAATGAATAAAATTGCAGGACCACCACAACCAGCATGCACTGCTCACTTGAGAGGCCCACTGGGGCGGACTAGTATTTAAAGAGACTAATCAGGTGCCTGCAATTAGACAAGCTGAAGCCATGCCGGTCTTTTCAGTAAGAAAGAGATGCCTGGAACACCTCCAGCACTGGCTGCACCTACGAGGATGAAACACTTTTATATTTTTCTCTGCTGAAGAAAGGATTGACCTTGAAACACGTGTCCAGAGATGATTTTATAACTTAAGGCCTGGAATAATGAAACTGCTTAAAGAATTCACTGTGAGTTGCTGGCTTTGCTTTTTCTTCCCGTTTATATAACCTGTTGGGAGTGCGCTTTCACATGAGGACAACTTCATTTTTGATAATTAACCGGCCTGTCCAGCCGGGAAGGCAGCACCACTGCACATCGTAGCAGGTCTGTGTGACTAAAAATGGATTGTCACATAAGAGCAATCAGGTTGGGTTATTCACAGCAAATCTGACAATTTTACTTTGGATTCGCCTACAAAGGTTTTGCACTTTGGGTAATTATTTTGTTTGGCTCCAGCAACCCACTTGGGGCAAAATGAAAAAATTGCAGGACCACCACAACCAGCATGCACTGCTCACTTGAGAGGCCCACTGTGACGGACTAGTATTTAAAGAGACTAATCAGGTGCCTGCAATTAGACAAGCTGAAGCCATGCCGGTCTTTTCAGTAAGAAAGAGATGCATGGAACACCTCCAGCACTGGCTGCACCTATGAGGATGAAACACTTTTATATTTTTCTCTGCTGAAGAAAGGATTGACCTTGAAACACGTGTCCAGAGATGATTTTATAACTTAAGGCCTGGAATAATGAAACTGCTTAAAGAATTCACTGTGAGTTGCTGGCTTTGCTTTTTCTTCCCGTTTATATAACCTGTTGGGAGTGCGCTTTCACATGAGGACAACTTCATTTTTGATAATTAACCGGCCTGTCCAGCCGGGAAGGCAGCAACACTGCACATCGTAGCAGGTCTGTGTGACTAAAAATGGATTGTCACATAAGAGCAATCAGGTTGGGTTATTCACAGCAAATCTGACAATTTTACTTTGGATTCGCCTACAAAGGTTTTGCACTTTGGGTCATTATTTCGTTTGGCTCCAGCAACCCACTTGGGGCAAAATGAATAAATTGCAGGACCACCACAACCAGCATGCACTGCTCACTTGAGAGGCCCACTGGGGCGGACTAGTATTTAAATAGACTAATCAGGTGCCTGCAATTAGACAAGCTGAAGCCATGCCGGTCTTTTCAGTAAGAAAGAGATGCCTGGAACACCTCCAGCACTGGCTGCACCTACGAGGATGAAACACTTTTATATTTTTCTATGCTGAAGAAAGGATTGACCTTGAAACACGTGTCCAGAGATGATTTTATAACTTAAGGCCTGGAATAATGAAACTGCTTAAAGAATTCACTGTGAGTTGCTGGCTTTGCTTTTTCTTCCCGTTTATATAACCTGTTGGGAGTGCGCCTTCACATGAGGACAACTTCGTTTTTGATAATTAACCGGCCTGTCCAGCCGGGAAGGCAGCACCACTGCGCATCGTAGCAGGTCTGTGTGACTAAATATGGATTGTCACATAAGAGCAATCAGGTTGGGTTATTCACAGCAAATCTGACAATTTTACTTTGGATTCGCCTACAAAGGTTTTGCACTTTGGGTCATTATTTCGTTTGGCTCCAGCAACCCACTTGGGGCAAAATGAACAAAATTGCAGGACCACCACAACCAGCATGCACTGCTCACTTGAGAGGCCCACTGGGGCGGACTAGTATTTAAAGAGACTAATCAGGTGCCTGCAATTAGACAAGCTGAAGCCATGCCGGTCTTTTCAGTAAGAAAGAGATGCCTGGAACACCTCCAGCACTGGCTGCACCTACGAGGATGAAACACTTTTATATTTTTCTCTGCTGAAGAAAGGATTGACCTTGAAACACGTGTCCAGAGATGATTTTATAACTTAAGGCCTGGAATAATGAAACTGCTTAAAGAATTCACTGTGAGTTGCTGGCTTTGTTTTTTCTTCCCGTTTATATAACCTGTTGGGAGTGCGCTTTCACATGAGGACAACTTCGTTTTTGATAATTAACCGGCCTGTCCAGCCGGGAAGGCAGCACCACTGCACATCGTAGCTGGTCTGTGTGACTAAAAATGGATTGTCACATAAGAGCAATCAGGTTGGGTTATTCACAGCAAATCTGACAATTTTACTTTGGATTCGCCTACAAAGGTTTTGCACTTTGGGTCATTATTTCGTTTGGCTCCAGCAACCCACTTGGGGCAAAATGAATAAAATTGCAGGACCACCACAACCAGCATGCACTGCTCACTTGAGAGGCCCACTGGGGCGGACTAGTATTTAAAGAGACTAATCAGGTGCCTGCAATTAGACAAGCTGAAGCCATGCCGGTCTTTTCAGTAAGAAAGAGATGCCTGGAACACCTCCAGCACTGGCTGCACCTACGAGGATGAAACACTTTTATATTTTTCTCTGCTGAAGAAAGGATTGACCTTGAAACACGTGTCCAGAGATGATTTTATAACTTAAGGCCTGGAATAATGAAACTGCTTAAAGAATTCACTGTGAGTTGCTGGCTTTGCTTTTTCTTCCCGTTTATATAACCTGTTGGGAGTGCGCTTTCACATGAGGACAACTTCATTTTTGATAATTAACCGGCCTGTCCAGCCGGGAAGGCAGCACCACTGCACATCGTAGCAGGTCTGTGTGACTAAAAATGGATTGTCACATAAGAGCAATCAGGTTGGGTTATTCACAGCAAATCTGACAATTTTACTTTGGATTCGCCTACAAAGGTTTTGCACTTTGGGTAATTATTTTGTTTGGCTCCAGCAACCCACTTGGGGCAAAATGAAAAAATTGCAGGACCACCACAACCAGCATGCACTGCTCACTTGAGAGGCCCACTGTGACGGACTAGTATTTAAAGAGACTAATCAGGTGCCTGCAATTAGACAAGCTGAAGCCATGCCGGTCTTTTCAGTAAGAAAGAGATGCATGGAACACCTCCAGCACTGGCTGCACCTATGAGGATGAAACACTTTTATATTTTTCTCTGCTGAAGAAAGGATTGACCTTGAAACACGTGTCCAGAGATGATTTTATAACTTAAGGCCTGGAATAATGAAACTGCTTAAAGAATTCACTGTGAGTTGCTGACTTTGCTTTTTCTTCCCGTTTATATAACCTGTTGGGAGTGCGCTTCCACATGAGGACAACTTCGTTTTTGTTAAATATATATATATATATATATGTATATGCAAAAAACAAAGGAGAACTCTGGGAAGTTCCCAATTTTAGGTGGAGAGCTGCTCTAGTAAGGAGCACCCTGCAACACCAGCGACACTCTAGATTTGCTCACCTCAAATGTCTGCTTATCTAGCAAAGTCTTTAAGCATAGGATTAGCACAGTGCTATCCTCGCCGAGCTAGATAGTGACAAAGTCTTTTGCCATTTGTACAGCAAAATCTTTAAGCATAGGATTGACATAGTGTCATCCTTGCCGAGCTGTAAAATGACAAAAGCCATTTACCACTCCAGGCACAGTATTACAGCTTTGGACTGGTCAAATACCATCCAAGCCAACCTGGAATGAGTAAAGCAACCCCTGACACGTGTTTCGCTATCATTAGAGCTCTTCAGAGGAGTATAGCTTTGTCCAGACACAAGGGAGCACCCAGTATAAGTCAAACCAAAACCCTTTCAGGGTTAGAGCGACGCATAAATTATGCAAAAAACAAAGGAGAACTCTGGGAAGTTCCCAATTTTAGGTGGAGAGCTGCTCTAGTAAGGAGCACCCTGCAACACCAGCGACACTCTAGATTTGCTCACCTCAAATGTCTGCTTATCTAGCAAAGTCTTTAAGCATAGGATTAGCACAGTGCTATCCTCGCCGAGCTAGATAGTGACAAAGTCTTTTGCCATTTGTACAGCAAAATCTTTAAGCATAGGATTGACATAGTGTCATCCTTGCCGAGCTGTAAAATGACAAAAGCCATTTACCACTCCAGGCACAGTATTACAGCTTTGGACTGGTCAAATACCATCCAAGCCAACCTGGAATGGGTAAAGCAACCCCTGACACGTGTTTCGCTCTCATTAGAGCTCTTCAGAGGAGTATAGCATTGTCCAGACACAAGGGAGCACCCAGTATAAGTCAAACCAAAACCCTTTCAGGGATAGAGCGACGCATACATTATGCAAAAAACAAAGGAGAACTCTGGGAAGTTCCCAATTTTAGGTGGAGAGCTGCTCTAGTAAGGAGCACCCTGCAACACCAGCGACACTCTAGATTTGCTCACCTCAAATGTCATGTATATATGTATATATCTATATATATATATATATATGTGTGTGTGTGTGTGTGTGTATCTATATATATAATCTATGTATCTATCTATCTGAATCTATATCTATCTATTTATCTCACTTTCTCTGTCTCTCTCTCTGTCTCTCTATATATAATAAATTTGTGCAAGGTACGCAACTAATATTCATGTTGAATACTAACTGCAAATGAAAACAGGCAGGCACGGACAATGGTCTAAATTTGGGCAGGTGATGTTGAATGATTATTTAATGCATATTGTGTGTAAATAAATGTGTACACATGTAAGAAATTGGGTTTGTGAGGGCATGGGCATATCTTGTGCTGACTCTGCCTCTGGCTCCCTCGACCTTGCAAACCTCTCGTCCCGTGATTGGTGGGACGATCGATGGTGGCGGGCCGCCGGGAGGTCAAAACTGCCACTGGCAGAACATGCAGGTGTCGGAGGTTTGGAAGCGGAGGACCAGCGACCACAGGAGGAGGAAGGCGAACGAACACAGGAGGAGGAAGGCGACCGAACACAGGAGGAGGAAGACGAACGAACACAGGAGGAGGAAGACGAACGAACACAGGAGGAGGGAGATGAACGGCCACAGGAGGAAGGAAACGGAGACAGTGAATCCAGTCTTCGGCGCGAGAAGACATCCAAAGGCGCCAGGCGAACACAACTAAGACAGGCAACCGGGAGGACGGAACGTTCCAGCCCGCCACGCTTCTGGAGAAGCGTGGCTGTTCCAGGAGGGAGAAAAGAGTGAAGAACGAATCACAAGAGAAAACAGCCATCCCGCCCACCGTATCTGAAGACATGACTAAAAACTTACCTGTACTTAACATTACCAGTTGCCAAAGGACTCAAGAAACCACTTATTTATAGAACAAGCGAGTTCTGAGTGATCCCTCCGTGCAAACCCGTTTACAAGTGGAGTCATAAGTGGGATTAGAACGGACAGCCGCCACCATGGAAGAGAAGGCAACTATGGCCGACGTCATAGCCCAATTGGCTGAAGGACAACGGCATCTCCATTTGATATGGGAGCAACAAATGAAAGAAGCGAAAGAGGAACGAGAGGCGCTACAAACTGCACTTAAGAGCCAAGCAACAATTATAGCCAACAACCAGTTGGTGCATGAAACAGCACTGGGAAAACTAACCGATACCATCGCTCATACCAAAGTACACCCCAATGTTCCGAGTAGTGTGTTGCAATGTTATCAGGAGCAGGAAGATCCTGACTCTTTCTTCACAACCTTTGAGAGGGTAGCAAGTACAGCCAATTGTCCGGAGGACAAATGGGGCCAGTATATCGCCCCTCTTCTCACTGGTCACTTGCAGTCAACTTACCAAGCCATCAATCCAAGTGGAACCCTTCCTTACCGAGAACTCAAGAAAACCATTTCAGAACGAGTGGGTTTAGACAGCGAAAGCTATCGCTCCAGATTTCGACAAAGGAAATGGCAACACCAGGAGAACCCCCGCACCTTATATTACAGAGTCCAACACGCCGCTGGAAGATGGTTACATCCTTCGGAAAAGGCCAGGGAGGAAATGTTTGACATCATTGTCTTAGAGCAATACCTGGATGCCTTACCATCTACCACCCGCAACTGGGTACGGCAACATCCCGGTCTAACTAATGAAATGGCTGTGGATCTAGCCTGTGCTTATCATAGAGGTCCGGACTTCAGTGTTACAGTAAGGCAAGCCCCTCCACCTCCTGTCCGACCGGTCATACCTTAGAATGTCATTCATCGGCCAGTAGGGATCCATTGCCCTGACCGTACCCAACCCACGGGCCCGGTGGCATCCGGGCACCCAGGCACCGGACCACAGTGTTATAACTGTTCAGAGTGGGGGCATATAGCCAGGTATTGCCCGCAAAAGAAAGACACAGAAGAACCCATGGAGATAGGTCTGACAAGAGGGAGAGTGTTCTGGACAGGAGGGAAAAAAACAAAATATACCCTCCCCATCATCATCAATGACGTAGAAAGAATAGCCCTAATTGACTAAAGTTGTAGCCAGAGTGTGATCGGGGGGATCTAGTGCTACCAGGTCAGGAAAATACAGAAACTCAAGTCCTCATCGCCTGTGTACATGGTGATCAAAGATATTACCCCCTTGCCACTATAAGGTTTCAGTGGAGGGACCGAACTGAGAGCCTACAGGTCGGGGTACTCTCAAAATTAGATGAGGACATTATCCTAGGGACAGATTATGAATGTTTTCCCTCTTTATTAGAGAAAGCCGGGCAAGAGCACCTTCTGAGGGACTAGTGGAAGGAGGCACCCAGTGGGGCGGTTCTAGAGGAACACAAACCCGTACAGAATATTCTCAGTAGGAGACAAAAAAGGGAGCAACGGCGTTCTTATGCTCTGAATAAAGTTCCCCCAGATGAACCTAAAGTCACCAGGAAGGTTTGCACAGTCACAGGTGACTTCCGGCGGAGTCAGAATGAGGATCCCTCATTGAAACACGCATGGCAACAGGCAGTATCCGGGGCAGTACAAGGGGTAGGTCGCAGATTCCTAATACTTAATAATTTATTGTACAGGAAACCCACCACCACAAGGGGAAATGAACTACAATTAGTTGTGCCTAGAAGTCACCGCCAACAGGTGTTACAGTTAGCACACGGAGATAACAGGGAAGGAAACTTGAGGAGGGAGAAAACCGAGGAAGCAGTGCTTAGACGATTCTACTGGCCTGGGGTTTATGGAAAGATTCACAAACATTGTTCCAAGTGTCCCAAATGCCAACTATACAACCCCTACCCACAAAGATCCGTTCCCCTCCAACCTCTTCCGGTCATTGATATTCCCTTTTCCAGAGTTGGGATGGATATCATTGGTCCTCTCACCCCTTCCACTCGGGGTAGACAATGTGGGTCATTCAGACCCTGGCAGGCGGCAGGAGCCGCCCGCCTGGCGGGAACCGCCGAATGACCGCACCGCGGTCAAAAGACCGCGGCGGCCATTCTGTGTTTCCCGCTGGGCTGGCGGGCGACCGCCAGAAGGCCGCCCGCCAGCCCAGCGGGAAACCCCTTCCCACGAGGAAGCCGGCTCCGAATGGAGCTGGCAGAGTGGGAAGGGTGCGACGGGTGCAGTAGCAACCGTCGCGAATTTCAGTGTCTGCTATGCAGACACTGAAATTCAAAGTGGGGCCCGCTTACGGGGGCCCCTGCAGTGCCCAGGCCATTGGCATGGGCACTGCAGGGGCCCCCTGGGGCCCCACGACACCCCTCACCGCCATCCTGTTCCTGGCGGTCGGAACCGCCAGGAACAGGATGGCGGTGAGGGGGTCGGAATCCCCCATGGCGGCGCAGCTTGGGATTCCCCTGGGCAGCGGAAAGTCGGCGGTACACCGCCGACTTTCCGTTTCTGACCGCGGCTGTACCGCCGCGGTCAGAATGCCCAAAGGAGCACCGCCAGCCTGTTGGCGGTGCTCCCGCGGACCCCGGCCCTGGCGGTATTTACCGCCAGGGTCGGAATCACCCCCAATATGTCTTAGTATTGGTGGATTATGCCACCCGATATCCGGAAGCCATTGCCCTCCCTAGTATGCATACTAAAGCCATTTCCCAAGCAATTATAGAGTTTTTTTCAAGGGAGGGCTTCCAGAAAGAAATATTGACTGACCAAGGGACTCCGTTCATGTCCAGACTGATGACTGAAGTATGTTGATTGTTAGGGGTAAAACAAATCCGTACCTCAGTATATCACCCCCAAACAGATGGGCTAGTGGAAAGATACATTAAGACCATTAAGTCTCTTCTACGGAAAAGTATATCTGAGGCGGGTAAGGATTAGGAAAATAAACTCCCTTTGGTCCTATACGCTATCCGTACTCACGTACACGCCTCTTTAGGTCATAGCCCCTTTGAGATGTTGTTTGGCCGACAGCCTCGTACGTTGCTGGACATGTTAGCAGAACAGTGGGAAGACACGGAAGAAGAGATTAAAGATTTGTTAACATATACCTGAGATTTAAGAGAAAATCATGATACGGTATGGGAGGAAGCACACACTGCTTTACGGGAAGCACAGAACAAGCAGAAACAAATATATGACACCAGAAGCACTGTTAGGTCATTAGCCGTAGGGGATAAAGCACTGGTCTTACTCCCTAGCACTGAAAACAAATTGTTGGCTCGATGGCAGGGTCCAGTTGATGTGATTGCCCAGATTAACCCCACAACTTATAGGCTGGCCATACCCCAAGGCGGCGGAAGGGAACAGATATACAATATCAACCTTCTAAAAAAATGGTTGGGTTCCACCGGCGGGCAGTCCATCAACTATATTAACTGCGATGTGAATGAAGACATCCCTTATCCCTTCCTCCCAAACCAAGAGTTGCCCGACCTGGCAAAACCGTGGATCAACCCCGCTCTTACTAGGTTGCATCTTAGCCAGATAACTCACTTGCTAAACCTGAACCAAGATGTATTTTCCAAATACCCAGGAAGAACCACATTAGTCCAGCATCCCATTCGACTCAAAGTGAACACAGTTTACCGACAGAGGCCATACCGCATCCCAGAAGCCAAACAAAAGATTATAGAGAAAGAATTCCAGGCCATGTTAGAGGCCGGTATCATAGAACCCTCGGCCAGTCCATGGTGCTCGCCAGTCGTATTGGTTCCTAAACCAGACGGCAGTACCAGGTTTTGTGTAGAATATAGAGGGGTCAATAACTTGACCTACTTTGATGCTTATCCCATGCCTAGAATTGACGAGCTGGTTGAGAGATTAGGCCAAGCCAGATACTTATCCACGCTGGATCTCACGAAGGGTTATTGGCAAATACCTTTGAGAGGGGAGGATAAAGAAAAAACAGCCTTTGCCACCACTTCACCATCCTTCCCTTTGGGCTCCATGGGGCCCCTGCAACCTTCCAAAGACTCATGGATGAGATCTTACGACCATACAGGCAGTATGCGGCAGCCTATCTTGATGACATTGTTATATATAGCAACACATGGGCAGAACATATGGCGCACCTAGATGATATTTTACGTGCTCTGAGGAAGGCCCAGTTAACCGCCAATCCAGAGAAATGTCGACTGGGGCTATCTAGTATTAAATACCTAGGATACATTGTAGGGGGAGGTAAGATTAGTCCCCAAGTAGAAAAGCTGGAAGCCATTTCGCAAATGACATTCCTGAAAAAAAAAAAAAGACATCAGGGCTTTCTTGGGTTTAGTTGGCTATTATAGACGCTTTATTCCCCATTTTTCCACGATGGCAGAACCCCTGACAAATTTGCTACAAAAGACGTGTGCCAATACCCTTGGTTCCCCGTCAGTGTCTGAGTTACGCAGTTTTGACAGTCTAAAGACCGCTCTCACTTCTGCACCGGTGCTGTGTTGCCCTGATTTCCAAAAGCCCTTTGTGTTATTGACTGACGCCTCTGCAGTAGGGCTTGGGGCTTTACTGTCCCAACCACAGGAGGATGATACCTTACACCCCCTCTTGTACATCAGCCGAAAACTTTTGCTATGGGAAAAACTCTATCCCGCTATAGAGAAAGAATGTATGGCAATTAAATGGGCCATCGAATCCCTCAGGTACTATCTGTCTGGCAGAACTTTTGCCCTGGTTACTGATCACGCTCCTCTCACCTGGCTCGCCCGCAATAAGGACACTAATTCCCGGGTTCTCCGCTGGTTCCTTTCCTTACAGCCTTTTTCGTTTCAGATTCGGCATCTCCCGGGGAAACAAATGGTGACTGCGGATTTTCTCTCCCAGTATCCGGCATCTGAGCGCCCCGACCGGCCACTCTCTAGGGGGAGTGTATGTGACGGGCTGGATCCTGATCACCCGCACATATGCCCCGTCTTGTGCTGACTTTGCCTCTGGCGCCCTCAACCTTGCAGACCTCTTGTCCCGTGATTGGTGGGACGATCGATGGTGGCGGGCTGCCAGGAGGTCAAAACTGCCACTGGCAGAACATGCAGGTGTCGGAGGTTTGGAAGCGGAGGACGAGCGACCACAGGAGGAGGAAGGCGAACGAACACAGGAGGAGGAAGACGACCGAACACAGGAGGAGGAAGACGAACGAACACAGGAGGAGGAAGATGAACGAACACAGGAGGAGGAAGACGAACAGCCACAGGAGGAAGGAAACGGAGACAGTGAATCCAGTCTTCCGTGCGAGAAAACATCCGAAGGCGCCAGACGAGCACAACGAAGACAGGCAAACGGGAGGACGGAACGTTCCAGCCCGCCACGCTTCTGGAGAAGCGTGGCTGTTCCAGGAGGGAGAAAAGTGTGAAGAACGAATCACAAGAGAAAACAGCCATCCCGTCCACCGTATCTGAAGACATGACTAAAAACTTACCTGTACTTAACCTTACCAGTTGCCAAAGGACTCAATAAAGCACTTATATATAGAACAAGCGAGTTCTGAGTGATTCCTCCGTGCAAACCCGTTTACAGGGTAATTACTCAAGAGGGGTGGAAGCCACACTCAAATAACAAACACAGACCTTGTCAGGGTGAACAGCAAAAGTCACTAAATAGAGTGCACTCGACCCTTGGATAGCTGAGCACAAAATCAATCATTCTTTCCTTAGAGGCAATGTGTGAAATATTTTTGAAGCACTTAAACAGCAATAATGTTAAAGCACAACACAAGAAAAGTTCCACTTTAGAAAAATAGGGTCAGATGTATTGAGGAGGCCTTTTGCGATTCGGAAATAGCGATTTTTAAGAAATCGCTATTTATGATTCACAAAATGCAATGTATCACATTTGCGAATCGGTAATAGCAATTTCTTAAAAATTCGCAAATGCTATTACCGAATCGCAAATTGCGATATCGGCCCCATTCACACCTATGGGTCTGTAGGCCCATATCTGCGAATTATTTGTATTTCCAAAACTGTGATTTCTTAACCAGAAATCGCAATTTTGGAAATTCAAAACACCAGGGTGCTGGGGGCCTAAGGCCCCCTCTGCTGCACCCCAAAATACTTTTTTGCAACATGTAAGATGCATACATGCCAAAGGGGTATGTGTGCTTTACATGTGTATTTTAAAAATGCATTTTAAATGCATTTTTAAAATTTGCACATGGTTACCACCAAGTTCAACTTGGTGGTAAATAGCGATTCCTAAATGCCCAAATCGCATTTAGAAATTGCTTCTTACATGTGCTTAGAAATCGCAACTAAGGATTCCTTATTTGTGATTTCTTATTTAGAGAGTCGCAATTTGCGACTCTCTAAACAGAGTCGCAATTTTAAGGAATCGCTATTTTCGCAATTCCTTAAAATTGCGTTCAGAATGCCTTTCATACATTCTGAAATGCAAAAAGCTTTCATACATCTGGCCCATAGTGTGGAAAGTAATAAATAGAATGACACCAAAATGTTAAAAAATCCAACAAGGAGAACCAGAGTTGTGAGTTTTTTTATGATTTGGGTGAAAACAGTGTGAAAACAGTTTCTGCTGGACCAGGACAAAATCACAAATTTAGGCCAACTACAATGGAGCATGTGTTGGATACAGGACCCAGGTTCATACCGGTGAAGAGATGACCTTCTCAAAGTCCAGGTGCACGTGGGGAAGCTGGCACTTGAGCTTTGCCTTGGTGGGAGCCGCAAGAAGATCGTTGTTCAGTGAGAATTGCAAGTTGCTGTTGGATCATCCCATTGACAGACGATGCTGAGATGGGTGCTGAAGTGAGTTTTTCACCTGGAACTCGGTGTAGAGGCAGGAGGAGTGTACTCTGACGTCAGGCAAAGGACCTGGACCTGGGCAATACCTCCTGGGGATCAGGACAATCACCAGCAGTAGCCAGCATGAATGTTCAGGGAGGTCCAGGTGGTGCCAGTCAGCTGGACAATCACAGGAGAAGTAGTAAGTGTAATAAAGTATCCCATTGTAAGTCTATGTGAGAGATAACATTATTATTGATTATTATTTACCACAATATTGTACTCCTCTACTTACAATGGTAAGTATGAAAAAATCAGAAAGAAAATATAATTGACACTACTCCTCCAAATGAACATATCTATCTATCTATCTATCTATCTATCTATCTATCTATCTATCTATCTATCTATCTATCTATCTATCTAGCTCTCTCTCTCTCTCTCTATATATATATATATATATATATATATATATATATATATATATCCAATGAGGTCTCCATCACCACACCATTTCAGCTTCAAGAATCCAAGTCTGGTTAAAAGGAATGGGCAGCATAGCCCGACTCCAAACCAATTATATTTATTTCATAGCATTCTCCAGTTCAAGAACAACACAAGTGGGGACATGTTTTGGCTGGAGCCTTCAACTGTCCATAGAGTTGCTATCAAAACAGATCATTCTTAAAGGAAAACAGTCCCCTCCTCCTAACACCAATAAATATCATGCAAGAAACAACAGGAAACACAGTGCAATACATTTGCTTGACAAATTCTAGAGAACCTCACAGTATATAAGTAACTGGATGTTATAAAAACCATTACATGTTCATTTTCTCTCTCTTGACAACCTTCTTCTCGTTCTTTTACATATAATTCCTTTATTTTCCTTCCAAATAAGTTTCATTTGTTCACTACTTTTTTTGATATGCTCATTTCCCTGTTAAAAGGTTCCAGAGGTGTACATACTATCCTATTACCAATCATATTTTTTCTTAACTTTATTCATGTAAGCCCACTTTATTAGTCATGATTCATAAAGTACATATACCAATTATGAAAATGTAAGATTTTATTTTTCAGTGAGGCATTGATAATCAAAAGTTTAGGGATCCAAAACCTTCTGCTTGTAAAGTTTAAAGTCATATTGAATTGCCGTAAAGTCAACCCATCATATTATGTTACAATTAATGAGCACTCTATTCTTTCTCTAATTTTCACTAAGCAGCTGTTTAAATTTTTTAGCACATTTCAGAACACAATACTATTAGCATCTGACTGTACAAGACGTTAAACCTACTTGGGCATCTAAACACATCAATCAAGTATTACTGAGGGCTCTAATACCTTTTACTTTTAATGTACACGTTTATCTCATTACTCTCAACCATCATATTCACTCAAACAACCGTCTTCATTATTAGTGAACATGTATACATTTGGTCCAGTTTGAGAAGTCAGTTTTCTAAGGAAACAAACACTCAAAATTCATCGGAATTATTATTTCTACCTTCTATATATATTATCCCACTCAATATGTCTTCCTAATAAATGAAGAATGAAAGGGAAAAGGAAAAAGAAGGAACGAGGAAGGAGGCAAATGAAGTAAAGAAGGATCCCTTCTTGAAAACTCTCAAAGTACTGTATACAATAAAAATACAAAACACAAAAGCACTGCCTGCAATATTAAAGTGCAATATGTGATTGTGTACAAATCACAATAATGTGCAAATTTGCAAATAAGTGCAATTATAACCATAATGTGCAAAATTATAAGATAGACTTCAGCCCCCGGCTATATACATTTATCCAGTCAGTTGGTCTGCCCTGAGCTTCTGCATGCATTCAATACATGATTTCATTATACAACAGTGCCATTTGAGCAATTATAAGAAAAAAGTACTTGGACAAACACATCCTGTTTCATCATATTATACTGGAAGCCCCCCTATTTGTTGGGGACCTCCCGGAATTACAACCTTATGACCTACTCTCTACAACACATTACGAGGCACTACCTAAAGTGCAATATGCATTTGTGTGAAAATCACAATTATGCAAGACAAGTTTCAGTCTAAAACGGTGTGTATTTATCAACTTAGTTAGTCTGGCCTGAGTTTTTACACGCAGCTGGTCCAAAAATACATTATACCACAGTACCACCTGAACAATCTTCCAAAAAGAAGTCTTAAGGAAAACACTAGCAGATGTAAAACAGCAGCAAATGTTAGTTCATCATATTCTCATGAGGACCCCTCCATTGATGTATGTATATATCACTGAAAAGACCAAAGATTACAGGGATGTAATAGTTTGGTTCTGAATTTACTTATACAAAAGCATAAAAGTTCAGCAGTTATATTTATAGTTCTTTCGAGTAACTATAACTTGCGGCATAAGGTAACTATTACTCGTGCCCCCGACATGCACAATTTTTTCATCAAAAATGTTACTACAAATATTACATTTATATTATCAAAGATGTCATGAGTGCTGTAATTTGTGGGGTAATTAGCAGTGCATGGCGGCGGTGCGAGTTATAGTTACCTTAGGGCACGAATTATAGTTGCTTGAGGTAACTCTAAATATAACTGGTGAATTTCTAGGGTTTTGTACATTTAAAATGTGAGCCTAACTATAACGTCTCTGTAACCTTCGTTTTTTTAAGTGAATTATAAAAATGTTTTCATTCTGTTTCCTAACTTTAATGTCCCTGTAACCTTTTTTTTTTTCAGTGAATTTTTTTTTTTTTTTTAACGTATAGTAATTTTCATTACTATACGTTAATCCAACCACTGCTGCGCATGGCCCTGAAGCCAAATCCATACAACCACCCAACCTTGCACCATGCACGGGCTTCGCCCGTACATAGCAGAGGTTGCCCACAAGACCTGGCCTGTAGCCAGACCCTGCGGCGAACCCTCCTATTCACCAAACTCATGCTGTGCACAGCTCTTTGGCATTGCATGGTGGAAGTTGGCCGCAGCCTTTCTGGGTGTCCGAGTAGGTGTGAGAGGATGTATCTCGGGGTGAGAGTAAGAGTGTCTGTCTGAGTGTTAGAGTTCTTACATCAGTGTTTTAGTGGGTGCATCACAGTGTGCCCAGGTTTGTGAGTGCGTGTATGAGGCTGTCAGTGGGTCTGTCAGTGGGTATGTGAGAGTCGGAGTGGGTCTGTGAGCGAGTAGAGAGTCGGAGTGGGTCTGTGAGCGAGTATGTAACTGAGGGGGTCTGTGAGTGGGTGTGTAAGGGTCTGACTAGGGCTGTCAGTGGGTGTACATGGCACTGAGTGGGTACGAGTCTGGGTGAGTGTGTGAGAGAGAGTTTTTTAGGCTTTGATGTATGATATACTTAGAATTGGACATTTCTGTGCAATTAAAAACAAAATGTATCTGTTATTTTTTGAAATTACAATAATTTGTACTAGAAAAAAAGATAGAGGGAGGTGAGTCTGGTTGGACTTGAACCTTGAGAGCTCAGTTTAAAGGTCTGCAGCCTTCATAATGACCCACTGCTTTCTTTCTTTTTTTTTTTATACCTTTATGGCCTATCTGGGACTGCGAGGGAGCCCTCAAGGACTGCCTTACAGTAACTATTCATTTATTTGTTTATCTTTTTTATTTTTCAAAGAGCCCGTTATGGGATCTCTCGCACCGCAGGGGAAGCCGCAAGGCTTCCCTTCCTGTGCCATTGCAGCAGCAGCAAAGAACTGCTTTAACTGTAGCTTCCTAGTTGCTGAAGCATTTCATCTTTATTCCATGCTCACATGCAGGGGACAGAGTTAAAAGCTCCACTTTTGGACAGCAGGTCCAGCTTGAAAGGTCCAGCTGTCAAACAACAGAGTGTTTGCTGTGGCTTGGCTGCAGCTTCAAAGCCAGCGAACAGCTATGTCACCCCAGGACATAGCCAGAGCTGGTCCTGGGAGATTGTGGTCGGGGAGGTGGCAGTCCCTGGGGCTGTGGGGGAGGCCAAAGGGCTTCCTCCATGCACTTAAACCAAGTTGCCAAGGGAGGTAGTGGTCCCCTGGGTGTGGGGGGCCATAAGCCCCACCTCATATTTCAGGAAAAAAAAAAGTCATCCCGAGGAGGTGGTGGTACACAGGGCTCCCGGTCCCCCACACTCAAAATTATTAATGCTCCCAGGCTTGGCCCAACTAGGGGCCTATCAAAAACAAGTGCTTTTCTTTGTTTTGCCAAAAATTTGCAAATTTCGTGATTTACCCTGGGGCCCCTCCCCACCAGAGCTAACGCTGTCCCTGCCATGGCCCCTTTTCTTTTTTTAAATTTCTTTTTACTGGGACTCGGCTCAAGCTGAGTCCCAAGATGGCTGCCAACCCTTCCTGATTTGAAGTGTTGGCAGAGCTGTGCATTTCTCAGCACAAGCTTGTCTTTGTTCACAAAAACTTAGCGGTCTGAGATATACAAATGTGAATTTTCCTAAATGTCTCAAAAACTAAAGTTAGCTTTGTGCCAAATATGATGTCATTCCGTCTAGTGGTTCGGGCTGTAGATGTGTCTAAAGGTCCTATGGGAAATAACATGCGAAATACAACTTTTATGACCCCCCCCCTTTTTCTCAGCCCCTGCTTGACAAATCACCCCAAAACTTTCAGTGCACAACAAGAATCACTGCAACACTTGTTTGGGAAAATGTCATGAAGATTCATTAAAGGGTGGCAAAGATATAGGCAAGTCAAAAAATGCTTTTTCTATGGAAACATGATCCTAACTATAACTACCTGGTAGCAACATAATATATGTATCATCTGTAGTAGGGTCTACAACTGTTCTCACTCCACAGGCAGTGGTGCCACGAACAGTGAGTGTCAAACTCATGTACATTGTCCAAAATCGTCCATTCCCCAGGCACAGAGATACAGGCACTATTGGGGTATTGCCAATATTTTTTGTTGCCCAAACAAGTAAGAAAACAGACGCGTTACGGCTGCAATGCCTTCCTCAACGTAATTTACAAAGACAGCAAGTGCCACATTTAAAAACAGATGAAAAGCAAACCTACTTCCATTACCAAAACACAAATAATGGACAATTTGTTAAATAGACCACAAAAAGTGTATATACATGGCGGCCATTGCAGAATGTGGAAAACCTCATCAACTGGTAATTGAACTTAATCTAACATGCATATTGTTGAAGTTAAAACTTAAAAATGTTTAGTTGGGATGTAGATTTATTCATTCTCTCGTATAAATCTTACCTGAAAGAAATAAACAAATCAAAATCACAAACATTAACAATTGGTCAAGAGCAATCAATCTCAAATGCCAATGATAGAGTTAGGGCTTCACTAATCACTGTTAAAATTACATATGAAAAGAAAAAAAGAAGAAATAAGCATGCATGCGTGGCCCATGTGAAGGGTGATATCGTTGCATCTCTTGTTATGGTTTAGCAGTACGCATGCTGGATCTTTTCCATTCCTGTGTTGCAATCACACCCAGAATGGGCATATTTCACCATAATAACCAGCTGAACTACTCCAATCTACTTAAAATGAAACATACTTTTATGGGTGAGCCATTGCCTACTTGCCAAAGAAGCAAATATAACCACAAATGTAGAAAGCAAATGACTAAGTGATGAATGCTCTTTGATATCCACTTCTTTAAAAACCTGTTATTATCATCTAATAGAAGAGAGCCTGGAGTCAATCTCCTGTGTGGACCCATAACTCTTCATCACTATTGAGGCCCCAGGGGAGTATGTAATTGAATAATATAATTAGACTCTAGTTGTCTAAGTGTTCTAATCCTATCACTCCCTATCTCTTTGAAGGGTACTTGTAGGGCAAATTTGCCGGGTCCAAACAGAAATAACTCAAAAGTTCACGATCACTATTGTGTGTTGACTGAAAGTGTCAAGCTATAGGATATGAGGCATCATTGTTTTGTATTGCTCTCATATAATCAAGTATTCATATTTTGGCAGGATGGGCGTTACTGCCAATATATTTCCTTCCTGCAGGAACAGACAACACAATAAACAGTAGATACTGAAATACACTTAAATGTTTTTTTATTCTTGCCTGTCCTTATTGAATTGGGGATCTAATATTATTTTACTTTCTGACTTTTAAAAAACAAATCCTGTGGTTATAGGTTTAATTCTTATGCTGTTCATGTAATGGCTATGTACTGGTAAATCTTTTTGTAGTTTTTTGTAAGTTACTAGTAGTTGTGGAGGTAACAGAGGACCAATGTCTGGATTGACTTGAAGTATTTTCCAGTTTTTCTGAGAATATTATAAATATGTGATGCTGAGGTGGAATAGCAAGTGACCATTCTAACAGGACTATTTTCTGTGTTCGCTTGTCTTTTGTTCCTTAATAGGTTTTCACAGGGAATGGTCTCTACTTTGTCGTTTGCATTTCTTAATATACCTGAATTTTAACCTCACAAGTTAAATCTTTGCAATGCTTCCCCCTCTGCTACCTTGTGATCCTCTACTAACGAGCAGACTCTTTATAATTCCCCATATTGGATACTGTTTTTGAGGTTATATGGGTGATGGCTCTTTGTGTGACGTATTGAGTTCCCTGCTGCTGGTTTTCTAAACAGTGCTGTGTGCAATTATCACATACATATACTTGCAAGTCCAGAAAATGTACACTGGTATTGCTGATGGTACTTGTAAGTTTGCAGATTTGCACAGTTAGTGTTCAAAACTCATATGTATTCTTCTGCTGATTCTCATAATCCACAAACAAAAAAGATTATCAATGTATCATGCTCTTGGGGCGAAACAGTTTCCCCAGATTTCACATTCTTTCATCCAGGCCATGTGCTTCTCCCACCAGCTCATGATTACATTAGTTGTTAGTACTTGATCAGTTAAATTTAAAATAATAAGGTCTTTCCTCTTAATGTCTTTTATTTTTGTTGTAGACATCGTATTTTGTGCGGCCTCAATCCTTTCCATCCTCATTGTTTTCCTCCTGTTTGCTTCTTGCTGATCTTTGGGGTTGAGCCTCTGCAGCTTCTTCTTCTGCCCCTTCTATTTTTCTTTTTGTGCTGTCTGAGAGCCATGGTCGTCGTGAAGTTTTTTACCATGTCTGGTGCAATAATTGGTATTCCTGAAAAAATGTACTGCTGTTAGAACCTCCAGTAGCTCCTATGTTTTCACGTTCAGAGTAATCAGGGGCATATTTATACTCTGTTTGCGCCGGATTTGCGTTGTTTTTTTTTACGCAATTCCGACGCAAAACTAACTCCATATTTATACTTTGGCGTTAGACGCGTCTAGCGCCAAAGTCCATGGAGTTTGCGTCATTTTTTAGCATGGACACCTACTTTGCGTTAATGATATGCAAGGTAGGCGTTCCCGTCTAAAAAATTGACTCCGAGGCATGTGCACCGTATTTACACTCCCGGGCAAAATTCACGCTCGGGAGTGGGCGGGTCAAAAAAAATGACGTACAGCCGCTTTTGCGCCGTTTTTTTGCGCCTGGACAAGGCAGGCGTTAAGGGACCTATGGGCTCGGAAGGAGCCCGGAGGTGCCCTCCCATGCCCCCAGGGACACCCCCTGTCACCCTTGCCCACCCCAGGAGGACAACCAAGGCTGGAGGGACCCATCCCAGGGACATTAAGGTAAGTTCCGGTAAGTATTTTTAAAAAAAAAAATTGTGGCATAGGGGGGCCTGATTTGTGCCCCCCTACATGCCACTATGCCCAATGACCATGCCCAGGGGACATAAGTCCCCTGGGCATGGCCATTGGGCAAGGGGTCATGACTCCTGTCTTTGCTAAGACAGGAGTCATTTCTATGGGGGTTGGGAGTCGAAAAAAATGGCGCAAATCGGGTTGAGGCGAAAAATTTGCCTCAGCCTGACTTGCCCCATTTTTTGGCGCCCAAGCTCCATATCCCCCTACGCCGGCGCTGCCTGGTGTACGTCGTTTTTTTTCACGCACACCAGGCAGCGCCGGCGGCTAACGCCGGCTAATGTCATTGATTAAATACGGCGACCGCATGGCGCTTCAGAATGGCGTTAGCCGGCGCTAATTTTTTGGACGCAAAACTGCGTTAGCGCAGTTTTGCGTCAAAAAGTATAAATATGGCCCTCAGTATCTGTGTCTATTTTAGATTCTGAATCCGGAACCTAACTATAGCATCCCCGTATCCTTTGGGCCCATATTTAAGAGGGCCAGTGCTTCCTTGAGTCACACAAGTGTCAATTATTGTGATACTAATGTGGCTCATAGAGGCCAATTTTGCCGCACCAGAATTAAAAGTGGCACAATGCATGCATTGGGCCACTTTGCAACCCCTTGCGTTCCCCAATTTGCAGGACCACACAAATGGCACAGTGACATCTTGGAGAATCCTCTGCAACATTTTGTGCTGCACAGGGCAGGCGTTAAAAGGAGGCACACCATCATTTACAGTATAATGAGCATGCATGTGCTTTGCAGGATTAATGCCAACATTTTTGGTGCTAATCCTGCAAAGTACAATACTGTAAAAAATGTTGACTCTATTGTCCCTAACCTGCGTCATGGTGTGCGTATGTTTAATACAGTGACACATGGGTGCATTGGGGGACGCTAAGGGGCTCAAGAAAAGTGGTGCTGCATATAATGCTTCACCAATTATCTTATATTTGGGCCTTGGTTTTTTAAGTGATGTGGGATTCAGCACTTGTGTTTAATATCACCATACAGCGCTAAAGTGAAGATATTTAAAAATCTTCTAAATTGAAATAGAGCTAAATTTCTTTTGAACTTTTGAATTTGGACAAATTCTTTTTTAATTACTTAATTTTTTACTTTTCTAAATTGTTTTGCTCAACCAGTGCCAAAGTTTTGTGTGGCCCTAAACTAGGGATACCATAGAGCTCAATCTGGCTAGCTTACCCTACCCACACTGACTGCATCTGAGCTTGGGGTGTTCTGCAGAAAGAGGGGGATTACCCACAGCTAACAACCTCAGAAAGGCAGAAATGGTTAAGTCCCTTATAGCCTGGGGCGTGCCAACAGAAACAGAGGGAGCCACAGAGATAGAAGGGGAGGGGGAAGATGGCCCCTCCAACCTTCAGTAGGAGGATGATGATCTTCTGTCTACTACTTCCTGTTCCGGGGCCTATCCCCGAGCTAGTGGGCAAGGAAAGTCTGGTGATCCACTAAAGAGGAAGCAGAACTGTCCCTCAGAGAATGAGAGCTTGAGGCTCAGTTAGCCTACATAGCTTTAGAGGCAGAGGGGTTGGTCCTGGAGAGAAGGTAGGCAAGGGAAGAAAAGAGAGGTGGTGTCAGAGAAACAGGTTGACATGTTAAGAGGTGGTGGGTTTGACCCCAAGCTACACAGGGGGTTGTTCCTAAGTACCAGGAGTCTGATGACATAGATAAACAACTGACAGTATTTTAGAAGGCCCTCAGAATGAGAAGGGTTATCCCTCAACTTTGGGGTTCACGTCTGTGGGACCTGATCTCAGTAGTTGGAGGGATAGGCCCCTGACCCTAGAGGGGAATGCAGTAGAATCTCACTCCCACGTGAAGCAGTGTCTGATCAGGAAGTGAGGCCTTACCACAGAGCAGTACTGGATGAAGTTCAGGGACACTCAGAAAGTGAGCACCCAAACTTTGGTGGCTTTTGTGATGTCTCAGGGAAGGCACAAGAGGGCTGGATACAGGATGATAAGGGAAGTACTTATGAGGTGTTCTACAATCTGTTCATGAAGCATTACATATTGAATATTTTGAGGAATTGTACCTAAGACAATATCTAGTTGACTTTATATATGTTGTCTGGTCCAAGGGAACTGGGGGAGACAGCTGATAGTTGGGTGCATACAAGAGTACCTAAGACGTCCTTGGGGAAGACTCTAAGAAGGGAGGTGGTAAGCCCACCAAAGAGAGTCCCTCACTATCCCACAACCAGAAAAAAGAGGAGAATAGATCCCACCCATCTCTGACAAGCAGAGACAGGGGGAACCAGTGCTAAACAGGATCTTGGAGAACAGAGTCTGATTTTACTGTCAGCAGTAAGGTCACTTCAGATGTGACACACCCTGTCCCAAGAAGGTAGCTGGCAGTGGGCTGTCCAATGTAACCCTAAAGGAGGACTCCTCAGTTGAGGAGGCCCTCATAGCATTTTGTTGGGGGACATATCCTTATGGTAAGCTGGTGTTCCCCGAGGATGGAAGTAGGCACTTCCACTCCATTCAGGTAAATGGGATACCTACCACTGGCCTGAGAGACACATGTGCCAATCACACCCTAGTGAGTGACAGATTGGTGTCCCCAGACCTGCATGTGCCAGGAGAAATGAGAAGACTAAGGGTAGCTCCAGGTGAGGACAACGCCAAACCTGTAGCCATAGTGCCCCAAGAAAGGGAGAGTAACCTTGATTGGTGTAAGATGGCAGTCAGTGTTGACCTTTCCTTAGATTGTATCCTAGGCAGTGACCTTCCAGAGGGTGGTCTGATCACAGATGTGATGGTCGCGTGGCGTGACCCTAGTCCCAAAGATCCTGGAGAGCAAGTTCCTACATTTAGGAGACTGGGGCCCGTATTTATACTTTTTTTAGCGCCGCATTTGCGTCGTTTTTTGACGCAAAAACGGCGCAAACTTGCAAAATACCATTGTATTTTGTAGGTTTGCGCCGTTAGCCGTCAAAAAGCGGCGCAAATGCGGCGCTAAAAAAAGTATAAATACGGGCCTGGGTTTCTAAAAGAAAGAGAAAAAAAAAAGGAAAAGGAAGCAACTCTTGAAAAAATACAGAGAGCCAGGGGCCATCTGAGTCAGTAAGGAGAAAGCCCAAAGTTTGCACTGTTAAGGCTTCAACTGACCACATGAAAGACCTGAGCAGTCAGGCAACTGATCAGCAGCAGGGCATTACCTCTGTACTAACAGAATTGGGAGTAGAAGAAGGGTGTCTACCACAGAATGTGGTAGCCCCTACTCTAAACAGCAAGCAAGGTTCAGGAACCCACAGTTGCCCCTAAAGCAGCTCACCCACATGTCAGTGGAGGTCTTAGGGTGTGGTTTTGAACTCTGACAGCTGTCAGTAGCCTCTGCTGGGTGCTGGCCTTCATGGCAGCACTGTACTTGGCATTGCAGGTAGACTCCATAGCAAGGGCAAGTTAGGCCTCTTTACCTTGTTGGTCATGGTGGGGTTATTCAAGTGCCAGGAGACCTCTGTGGGTAAGTTAGGCATTGCCCTAGCCAAGTTAGAGATAGAAATGGTGGGCACCTTACTACCCAAGATAACATGGGAGGACGAAACCAACAAACCTGTAGTAGGGTTTCAGCTTAAAATGTGCCTGTTACTGTTGAGGTTGGTCAACTACCCTGAGACCTTAGCAGAAGAAGGTAAGGCAGAGTATGCCCTGCAATATTGTAGCAAGTTTTCTTCACTGTCTTCCATGCCTGACAAGCCAGGAGAACTCTCCCAGGGCTGGGCTGAGTCTCCTGGGTGTGTTCGCTGGGGGGGCTGCGTGAGAAAACTGGGCTGTTTGCAGTGTCCCCCCCACTTTTTGCCCTAATTTTTTACTGGTACTGGTGTTCTTTGACTCTGATTGTTCCCTGGGCGCTGCTAGCCAGATGCACTGCTGTGCTCTGTTTAAAACTTATATGACAATTAGGTGTAATTACAACTGATACTGACAACCTACCTCTAAGTTCCTAGTGTATGCTGGGGCATGTAGGTTTAGAGGCCAAGTAGCTTTAATGCACTTAAGTGTGCACTGCTGTGTTGCTTGCTGCATTTTAAAAGTCAGCCCTGCCTTGCAAGCTGCTTTTAAATTACAATAATATGCAAATTCGACTTTGGAATTAAAGGTACTTCTGAAGTTATAAACTACCTTATTTTTACATATAAGTCACCCCTAAGTGAACTAGAAAATCTCTTTAAAGGTATCAAAATAAAAGCTAGGAGAAATCCAAAAACTTCTCAATGTTAGATTTATTAAAACTATTACAAGGAAAGAGTGAGTTCAGGACATCTGTGTTTGTCAGCTTGTAATTTCATTTGGGTCTTGTGTTTAGCTAGCTTGTTTTTTGCTTTCTGTTGGATGTCCTGTAAAATTGTTAATCTTTCAGTGATGGGGGAGATGAAGGGGTTAAGTCTGGAAGTGTTACCGGGAGACTACGGGTATGGGTGCCAGTACGAAAATAAAACATGAGCACCCTAACCATAAGAGGATCGATTTATTATATATTAATTCTGCCAATGGTCCCAAGTTCCTGTTAGCGAGGACAAGAGCCATCTGAGTGTTTTTTCTAATGTCTGATTAACTTTCTCTGTTCGCTCTGTTTGGCTATCTGTTTGAGGGTAGTAAGCAGTTGAGAGGGCTATTTCTATGCCAAGTGAAGAACAAAAGGCCTTCCAGAATCTTGTTTTGAATTGACTTTCACAATTGAAGATAATTTTCATGGG
The DNA here is from genome assembly GCF_031143425.1 of Pleurodeles waltl. Classification (NCBI taxonomy): domain Eukaryota; kingdom Metazoa; phylum Chordata; class Amphibia; order Caudata; family Salamandridae; genus Pleurodeles; species Pleurodeles waltl. The sequence continues at coordinate 369,460,004 of NC_090449.1, forward strand.
AAAGCCATGGAGTTTGGTTATATATGGTATAGGAGCAGAGTGCTAAGCTCAGCGGCATTTGGTAATTTCTTGAGCGGCCCGGAATGTGTCATTTTTGTCAAGAGGCCTACTGCAACTAACACGGTAGTATGTTTGTTAGAGTCTAGTAAGTCCGTAATACAATTCATGCTGACTGTGTGCCATGGTTAAAGGGGAAGTGGCAAGGGTTGGAGAAGACCAGCTGAGCGAGGTGTGAGGATTTATTCAGAGCACAGGCTGGGCATAAATGTACATGGTCATAAACATCTTGCTGCATGATTTCCCACCAAAATGTTTGTGAGCAGTTTTCTAAAGTCTTTTGTATACCTGGGTGTCCAGCCAGAGCAGAATTATGACTCCAGACTAATACTTGATGTTGCAGTTCTTGGGTTGGAATGTACAATTTCCCTGCATGTAAATAATAATCCTGTTTGATCGTATTCTATGGTTTTCTGAGCCAGTGTTCAGGGGAGAGGTCATGAGATGATGTCTTGACATTATCCATAAAGGTATCTATTGAGGTTAGGGCTAACCCTTTGTCTGCAGATATTATACTAGGAGGGATACAAGAACTAGCATCCTCTGGGTGCCCTATACGTGACAAGATATCTGACTGAAGTTGTTTGCTCCCTGGTCTGTATGAGATAATAAAATCAAAATTGCTGAAGAAGTGAAGCCAGTGCATTTGTCTAGGTGTCAAAGCCTTAACTGAACTAAAGAATTGCAAATTTGTATGGTTGGTGTAAATTGTGATGGTGTGCTTTGCTCCCAGCAAATGATGTTGCCACTCAGTAAATGTTGTTTCAATAGCTAATAGTTCTCTTTCAGAAATGGTATAATTTTGTTCAGCTAGAATGTTTTTTTTAGAATAAAAGGCTACAGGATGGAGATGCCCTGTTTGTGGATCTTTTGCAATAAAACACCTTCCAGAGCGAATTGAGAAGTATCAGCTTCAACATAAAATGGCTGCTTAGGATTTGGGTGGTGTAAAATGGGAGCAGAAGTGAAACTTCTTTTGAGAGCTGTGAAGGCATGTTCCACTGATCGAGACCAGATAAATGGTTGGCCCTTCTTTAACAAGGTGGTTATAAGGAGCACTATTTGTGAGAATTGTGGTATGAGCGCCTAAATAAATTTTCAAAACCGAGAATCTTGTGAACATCCTTAACAGATGTAGGGGTTGACAATGATAAAATTGTATCTACCTTTTTGGGGTCAATGGTAATGCCGCTGGGTGATAAGTGATATCCAAGGAACTCTACTGAGTCAGTGTTAAAGGTACATTTTTCTAATTTGGCATACAGGGAGTGTTCACATAGACGTTGCAGAATGGCCCTAATGTGCTGAGTGTGTTCCTACTCATTTTTAGAGACTATCAAGATGTCATCTTTGAAGACGACACCGCAGACATGTAGGAATTCAGGTAATACATCACTGATAAAGTATTGGAATTTCGTCCGGGCTTTGCAGAGCCAAAAGGGCATCATAGTATATTCGAAAAAAAACAAACATTGTCTGAAAGGCAGCCTTCCATTTGTCTCCTTCCTTGACATGGATCAGGTGATATGCACCGCACAAGTCTATCTTGGTGTAAATGATGGATCCCCAGGCTTGGTCCAACATGACCGGTATCAGAGGCAAGAATTGAGGATTTTGGATGGTTGCTTTATTCACCATTCTATAATCAATACAAGCTGCAAAACTCTGATTTTTTTGTCACAAAGAAAAGAGGCAACAAAACGGGAGAAGTAGAATGTCTTACGAACCTCAAATCCAACAACTCATCCAAATATTGATTCTCTGGTTCTGTTAATGCATATATTTTACTGCAAGGAAGGACTGCTCCAGGAACTAGGTCTATCCAACAACCATAAGCCCCATGGTGTGGCAAGTGAGTTGCTTTGACTGGGTCAAAGAGATCTCGGAAATTCCAATATTCTTCTGGTGGAATAGTGGGAGAAGGGTCATTGGTTGCGGCACAATGTAGGGGTGTCACAGGACAGCAGGCTTCTTGATAGTACATGGTCATGCAGAAGTGGGAGCCCAAGATGACTGTCTGAAAAAAACCAATCAATTTTAGGATTAAGGCGTAACAGCCAGGGAATACCAAAACTAACGCCAAAGGTGGGGCTATCAATTAAGTCAAAGGTTGTCTCTTCTATATGACCATGGTCACATATTCAAGGATGTAATGAATATACCCAAATACGTCTGAATGTTGCAAACAACAGCATCTTCCTGTAATCAAGCTCTTGGATGTGCTAGTATACCTAGAACACTAGCCCTGAAGGAAGCTGCTGTTGTCAAACTACAAACCCGCCTGCAGAGGAGACTCATTTGAGGTTGGGAGAAAAAAACAAAAATTGACTACGTACAAAAGAAATATTTTGACTAAGGCCTACCGATCTGTGTAGCCGACCTGCGCTCCATCGCGGACGGCCTTAAGCTTTGACTTTGACAAGTTCGGGTAGCACCCAGATAGCCGGAGCAGGCACTTTTCACTTTTTGGATCTAGAAAGCACTTTTTTACATTTAGGGACAGATTTACAAGCCATAGAGCTTCTTAGCGCCACACTAGCGTAATTTTATAAATTCTAATATGGAGTTAAGGAGGACATTCTCCTTCGCCATATTTACAAAGTGGCACAATTTTTGCGACCCCTTATGCCTGTGCCAGGAGTAATGTATACAAAGGGGGCGTTCCGGGGGTGGGAGAACCGTAAAAATGACATAGTGAAATTTACAACATTTCACGCCTCCATTTTTAGCATCATTTTTAATGTCTGCTCATAGCAGGTGTTAAAATGGCATGCCCATTACTTTCAATGGCCACCCTTTACTTTCAGGATTAGCGTCATTATGTATGGAGCTAAAACTACAAAGCACCACGATAGCGTCTTAAATAATGATGCTATTGTCCTAACGTGCACCATGGTGCGCCATATTGTAAATACAATGCTACCATGGTGTCATTAGGTATCGGTAAGGGGGCGCAAGAAAAATGACGCATCACAGCTGATGTGCCATGTCTTATAAATCTGGCCATTAATCTTTAAAAATGCATATCTTCAGTTCCCTACATTGGATATGTGTCATATGGATGTCATTTTAAAAATGAAAATATTCTCTATTTTAATGAATTGGTATTGAATGTCTATAGTTTGTCGTGTCTTGCTTTTTTACTGTTTTGGTGATATTAAATGCTTTACACACCTGTCTTCTAAGTAAAGCCTGACTGCTTGTTAGCCAAGATACCAAGGGTTGAGCAAGGATTTATTTATTAAGACTTTGACTGGACCGTATTAGTGATTGCGGTGTTATTACTAGCTGTAGGTACTTACCTGCATCTCCTAATAAACTACTTTCCAACATTAATTATTAAATACATGTTATTAACATCCCACCCTACTCCCCTACAGACCCAAAAACCACTACACCACTATAATCTACTAATAAAAAATCATTACAAATTCCAAATCATTTACCATTACAACCTATGTCTTAAAAAAAAGCAACAAAATCTAAATGATAGTAACACACAAAATTAATATATCAACTAAAACACATTAAGGTTATTCAAAGTGATACATTTTACCACTTTGTTAGTGAAAATGATATGAAAAATGTAAATATAATTTACAACACTATTACTTATCTAAAAAATAATATTATTTTCAACGACATTTGTGCCGCACAATATTTGTGTGTCACAATATTTAATTTCCAACATTTCTCTTTTCCAATATGTTTTAGGTTCGGTATTTGATCCAAACACCCCTTATTACAGTAAACAACTTCTTTAGGAGTTTTTCACTGTCAAGGCATGATGAACTTAAACACACATGTCCTACCTTTTAATTACCATGCACCTTGTTCTACATGCACCTTGTTCTTTGAGCCATTAGGGACTATCTTAGGGATGACTCATAAGTACTGTGTTAAAAAGAAAGGTCTGCGCCAGCAAAGAGTTTATTTTGCCAGTTTGACATGGCAGTTTAAAACTGCACTACAGGTTGTAGTGGAGGCTGAGACATGTTTAGCTGTGCTACATTAATGGGTAGCACAATGGGTGTCACTGCCCACTGGTTTCATTGGATTTACTGGCCTTGGGTTTGGGTAGTATCGTACACTATGGACTTATAAGTAAAGTAAATGTGGAAATTGGGTGTAGACCAATGTTACCATGTATAAGGGAGAGAGCCCCGGCTGGTAGCTGACTGAAAGATTTTTTCTGAAGCAAACATATTTATTAAAATAAGATGTTCTTTAGTGCTAAGGTGAGTGGGTTCATTTAATTTGAACTGCCATCTGGTGCCCCAGATATACGCTAACAATTAATAAATCCTTTTGGCTTTAAAATGACACTGCTTTCATCGTAGCCCTTCCCGTATTTCACCTCTTTCCCTGCTTACTTTCAATTCCGCTTGCACAGCTTCCTGCTAATGGGGGCATGCTGCATTACCACCCATTCCTTTGAACAATGTAACGCTTGGCATTTTTACGGGACGAAAGATAATGCCTGTGAGTACAAGAGGTGAGAAATCTGTCCCTCGTGAATCATCCTTTATTAAAATCTACCAAACAAGCCGAGAAAATATGCTTAAGTAATGTGCTAAATAATTTACATTATTTAATTTAGAAGTCCATGGTCTGTCCTGTCTTTTAAATAAATATTCTCCACATTTTCGTTGTTGCTTTAGGTCCAATTTAGATCAACTATTAGTTTATTTGTTTGACTGATGATTGCTTTGAGAAGAAGAAATGTTACCTCAGTACTTTAGTCAGCATCCTGAAGAATCTTTTGGAATACAGTTTGACAGCTGGACAAGCCATGGATCTGAGAGGGTGGAGAAGAATTAACATGTTTTTATTTTTTTTACATCTTTTACACTCTCGATCATTTGATGTATTTGTCACTACTTTCATGACACCTACTTAAATGTAGTAGATATATCAAAATGAAACTGCTGCCGTTTGTGAGGACTATCAATCTTAGAATACTATCCTTCATGCAAACGTCCTACTAACTGTCCAGTATATGATGCCCGGAAATGTTTTCTTTGCACAGTAGCAAGTGACAGCAACTTCTCCTATTTTTGCTCTTTCAGCAATTTCCGGTGATTACTTCTGCCACATTGGAGGTCATGACCTGATTCACTGAAGTTTTTTGGGGGGACTCTGTTAATGTTCGAAGGTTCAATGGCGATGGCCTATAGGAAGTGATACTATCATAGTCAGGTACTCGTTTTCTTACTTAAACTTTCAAGGGAGTGGAAATTACCATTTTGGAACGTAATAATATTTTTGGTGAATATTTAGCACAATGGGTGATTCCTTAAAGCCTACATACATCCTGCGAGACGTGAGCAGAGAACATGCAGTATATTTCTCGACCAAGACCTGACGCCAGCATTCCTTAATTTGCACTACAATACTTAATATTATTTAACGTTCTTCCATTCATTCTACTTCAGTAATGAATCTTGTCTTCATTATTATTTATTTTTTTACATGACACGCACTGTTGCAAAATACAACAAAGATAGCGTAACACAAAAAAGGTGAGACTGGCTTAACCATTGTTTATTCTTGAAGACTTGAAAGAAGGGGGTCTACATCAGTGAAACGTTTCTACTGTCTGTTCAGGTTTAGGTTCCTGCACCAGATGTGGATTTTCTCCACTTATACAAAAATAGCAAGAAGTAAATGCAAAATACGTCATTATGAGAAGATTAGCATGTCAATTTGCACTACTTTGATGAAGAGCCCAACAAATATTTTGGCCTTTATCAAATGTGTGTTATTAAGTTTTGACATTCCATTTGTGTATAGCACAATATTCCCAAAATATGTGGCCTTTTGGCGCTGCTGAAACCGTAGACCTGGGGGCGGCCTGCCTAATAAACATTTCCTTACAGTTGCCTGTGAATCTGGTAAGTGTGTTATGGGACAAAGGGGAAATAAACAGAACGCTCAAACATAGCTTGCCTATTGCATTTGTAATGAAACTAATTCCCTTGCTATTTTCTTTTTCTGTTTTTTCCAAAGTTAATTTTAAAGTAGGTAAGTACGCAGACCACTTCATAGAGCAGCCAAGGAACAAAGAAATAAAACTGAATTCTCAAGCGTATAATTTTATATTAAAGAAGGACAAGAGCAAAGGTCAAGCGACTGCAAATCAATAGCCATAGTCAACAGAATAGAAAAGGCCTGATCTAATCGAAAATTCCAGCTAAGTTTAATGAAGATGTCTTTTAAAGTTATCCCGGCGCCTTGTCAAAAAAGTATTGTTACTTGTCATTATTGATTGCGATACGTTTGACACTACGTGAAATGTTTGACACTACTGCAGCAGTTAATGTTGTACTGCCATCAATTACAAAAGTGCGGCACGCTCCTGGTTGTCAAGATGGCACCCTTTTAAGGTGATAGCTAAGATATTAAAAGACAACATAAGCTAGGCCTGCCAAACCGTTGATTGGACCTAATGAAAAAAGCAAAGGGCATCTTTAGTAACATATCACAAGCATTTTCAAAACATGTTTACTATAAAGAAGAGGTGCCTGACACCAAAACATTTATGATCGAAATTAAGGAAAGTGGCGCTGCATCCAACGCAGTGTCACTTTTCTTGCGCCTCTATGCCACCATGTGTGCACCATAATTAATATATGGCGCCCCATGGCGCAGGGTAGGGGCAATAGCTTCAACATTTTTTATGCTATTGATGTACTGTGCAGGATTAAATCCTACAGAGTACATATGGCCCATTGAAAACAATGGGATGCCCCCTTTTAACGCCTGCTCTGTGCAGGAGTTAAAAATAGCCCCTAAAATGTGTTGCAAGGGGTTACAAAGTGGTCCAATGCATGCATTGTGCCACTTTGTAAATGTGGCACGGCTAATTTAGCCTCTTTGGGCCACACTAACATCATGTGGCACAAGGAGGCACCAGGCCCTGTTAAATCTGGGCCTTAATACATGTAAAGGTACTGTTATACATAAAATGTATGACATGTATTTAAAAGGCTATTTTTCAAATCAAATTTTAAAATGTTGATTCCCACCTCATTCCCTGTAAACCTAAAATGTTTAAACTTTTTTTGAACGTTCAAAAACTGGGATTAGAACACAATTCAGAGATACTGTAATACTAGGGTGGCAGTACTGTTTCTGTTTGGCTGTTGCCTCCATGCAATATTTTAAGAAACTAAAACTAAACAGAACTTCTTAGTATGTAATGGGGTTTATTCTGTTCTATAATCGAGGATGAAAACATCATAAAGTCAAGAACTGAAAAAAGTTAACTCACATGTCCTACACACAATAACATTACCGCCATGTGAACTTCCACCTGCACAAAGAACAACTCAGTAACTGATTTAAGGCCTGCAATGCAGCTGTTGTGTTATGGAACCACGCATGCAAGTACTACACATGCATTTACAATGTAGTAATACAAAGCATGCCTCATTATCATGCATGCATTTACAACAGATGATTTTACCGCACATTTGCCTTTACCATGCATGCCTTTTCCAATAAAGCTTTATTGTAAAGGCATGGTTGATAGGGGCATATGCATGATCAAAAGTAAAGTGGTAAGTATAACCCATATATATATATATAAATATATATATATATATATATATATATATATATATATACACACACAAATAAATATATATATATATATATATATATATATATACAAATGGCTTGGACGGTATTTGACCAGTCCAAAGCTGTAATACTGTGCCTGGAGTGGTAAATGGCTTTTGTCATTTTACAGCTCGGCAAGGATGACACTATGTCAATCCTATGCTTAAAGATTTTGCTGTACAAATGGCAAAAGACTTTGTCACTATCTAGCTCGGCGAGGATAGCACTGTGCTAATCCTATGCTTAAAGACTTTGCTAGATAAGCAGGCATTTGAGGTGAGCAAATCTAGAGTGTCGCAGGTGTTGCAGGGTGCTCCTTACTAGAGCAGCTCTCCACCTAAAATTGGGAACTTCCCAGAGTTCTCCTTTGTTTTTTGCATTATATATATATATATTTAAATGAAAACAATCTTTATTGCAGATTAATAAAACTCAATATAATTGTTAAAATCATCTCATTAATAGGACCCCATAATGGGAATGCTTTGTACTTTTATTCTATCTGTCGTTTTTAACTAGGAATATATTTGTTCTACGATATTCATTATGGAAAATTTTACATTTTTGCACAATTTTATAATATGGCATGATCTTAAAGGGAAAATGGTTTATATTCTAGGACTTTTATCCACAGTCTATTTTTGTAAAATTGTGATTTTGTGATGCGCTTTTATGGTATTTGTGTCTTACCGAAATAAAGCTAACAATGATGATGATGAAAATAATTGTGGACTGCAATAATTAAAAGTCATGTGTTGTCATCAATTAAAACAACACAATCTAAAAAAAAAAAGCTTTAAAGTGCATTCTAAAAAAAAAGTTAGTAAGTCACGATTTGCAAAGGTGATTGCTGTAGCCGAACACTAAAGTGCAAGATAGTGCAACCCACCATAAACACCCTTTATACCTCAAACCCATGCCCACCCTAAAACCAAAAACTCTCTACCCACCCATAGACCCAGACCCACGCTAAAAACCTAAAAACGCCCTTACCATCCAATAGCTCACAACCACCCTAAACCCTTAAATGTCCTTACCATCCTAAAGCCAATACTCATCCTAAATCCTAAACCCCCTTACTACCCAAAAACCCATACCTACCCTAAAAACCTAAAAACACCCATAATACCCCAAAAATTCATTGTAAAGGCATGCCTGGTATAGGTATACGTACATTCGTGGAAAAGGCATGCATGGTAAAGGTGTGCATGGTAAAGGCATATGCGCGGTAATGGTTTGTGGTAACGATCATGCATGATCAAGACTGAGTTGTAATGGCTATTCAATCCTGCATAACTGACCTTTTTCTGTTAAAATGATGGCTCCTTCAACTTTACTAATGAAGCACATGTACTGTTGCAATAATCTTTCAAAGTGTGTGAATCTGTAGTGGGAGTCATTTTTGTATATTCAGTCACTGAGTTATCATTTACATTCCGGTGCAGTAAATTTAGCACTGGGCACGAGGTGTATTTTGGCACTTGTTTATAACATTGATGGTACATTACTGGAAATAAAGTGAACATTTGTTTGTCTTTTTCTTGCAGACATTTAGCTTAAGTTGCTAGGTAGCATCCACTGTTTTGCACTGGCATTAGCCTTTACTACAATTTTGTGGTTACTGCTTTTACAAAACAACAATTGGCAATACCACTAGGTCTGTCTTTAAACAAATGTTGTAATGTGAAGCATCACAAGTAATAAGCATATTTATTTGTATTGGAAGCAAAGACCTGTACAATATTTTCATGCAGGTTAGATGGCCAGGTGACAGCTGCACTGTCAAGCCAGACCTAAAAATCCATGCAAAGTAATTATGCCCTCCTCCCAGAGGTGCTGCTGCCAGAGAAAAACAAATAGCTTAAATTATCTAGTTATCTAAGACACTTTTTAAGCATTACCATGTCGTGTGTTTTCCCCTGCACGTTCAAGCTCAGCCAGCTGTTTAAAGAAACACAGTGATTACAGCTGGGGGACGGCAAGCACTTTTCTGTGGAACAACACAACTTCTGCCTAATCCAAATATGTACTTCTGTCACCCAACATGTCGGTGGAGAAAAAGTCCCTCTCTAGTGGTACTCACAGAACTCTTTAGCAAAGGATGTGCTGCCAGATCAGACCATAACTAGGTCTAGTGCAATTTGCATTCAACTCCTAATGGTGGCAAGTAATAAAATCAGATCAAATTCTATTTGCACCAGCATTAGCATTTACAGATATGAATTACAAAATTAGGCCTTCTTTATGAAATTGGCGGTGACTGTTAAAGTGGCGGTAATACCGCTAACAGGCTGATGATAATTACAGCCAAATTATGACCATGGCGATGATCCCTCCCATAGACAGCCACTGTACCACACCAACTGCCAGGGCATTATTACCACTGACCACGGCGGTAGCCATCAACAGCCGGGTGGAAGACAAGGTACCGCCTGCCAGAATATGACATAACAAACCGCCACAGGTTCCCGGGCAGTACCAACGCTGTCAAAACCCTGGCGGAAACACTGCATAGAAAACCAAAGACTCACCATCAGAGACAAAGAGGAGACCGCCTCCGCAATGGAAACAGAACTTCATGTCTTCCCAATGCTCTTCTATGCCATGGTCCTTCTGGAACACCAACTCCGACGAAAACAACGAAGGTGAGTACTACTGCCTAGCACACAAGGGAGGGAGGGAGGGAGGAAAAGGAGAGTGACACACACACACACAACACACACCATTCACCCACACACACAATACACAAAACCAGCTGCAGAGTAAAACCAGTGTCACAGGCCCCACGTCTAATTAAAACAAGGAACACATTGAGGTTTAAGTGACACTGTTATTTGATGCCAACAGCCACCATATTGTCCATGTGAAAACAAAAGAATCCGTCAATGTTCAGAAAGGGCCAATGGCCAGTCCAAAGTCCAAAATGCCCACATGGCCACAGGGCTCAGTCCAAGGCCCAACGTGATTCCTGACATTATCTGGACTCCACGGTGCAGGGGCATCATGTTGGAAATGGGCAGGCACCTCAGGGGGAAGAGGAGAGGGGGTGGGGGACACCTCAGCTGAAGTGGGTAACATGCCCACTGGTTCTGGAGGGGGCTCCATGCCCAATTGTCCCTGGTGGTGAGTGTAAGCCCACAGTCTCACGAGTGGGTAACATGCCCACTGGTTCTGGAGAGGAGCTCCTTGCTCAATTGTCCCTAGTGGGGAGTATAAGGCCACAGTCTCTGAAGTGGGAAACATGCCCACTGGCTCTGGATGGGTCTACTTGTCCAATTCTCTCTGGTGGGGAGTGTAAGACAACAGTCTCTGAAGTGGGGAACATGCCCACTGGTTCTGGATGGGGCTCCTTGCCCAATTGTCTCTGGTGGGTGGCCTACATGCCCTCTGCCGGAGGTGAGGGCTCCTTGCCCACTCCTGGTGGAGGTGTTACCCTGGCTGCCTCTGCTGGGGGTGAGGGCTCCTTGCCCATTGCTGGTGTAGGTGTTACCCTTTTTGCCTCTGCTGGAGGTGAGGGTTCCTTGCCCACTTCTGGTGGAGGTGTTATCCTGGCTGCCTCTGCTGGAGGTGAGGGTTCCTTGTCCACTGCTGGTAAAGGTGTTACCCTGGCTGCCTCTGCTGGAGGTGAGGGCTCCTTGCCCACTGCTGGTGGAGGAGGCCTCTTGCCTCTCTTTGCTGGTGGAGTGGGAACCTTCCATTTTTTGGGAGGTGGAGTGGGTACCTTCCCTTTCATGGGTGGTGGAGTGGGAGCCTTCACTTCTTGGGTGGTGGAGTGGGAACCTTCCTTGTCTTGACTCCAGGACTAGGAGGTGCCTCCAATGTCCCCGTCTCCTGTCCCTTGGTTTTCACCACCCTAGTCCTCCCATTCTGAGGCGGAGGTGTGCTCACAGTATGAGTGGCAGCCATCACACTCCGGGTCCCCTTTGTGCCAGCAGTTGAGGATTTGATGGGAGCAGTGTCAAACTTTTTGGATGAGGTGCTGTGCTGGATCATTGGGACCCTGCTCTTATGGACAGGATGGGGTGGAGGTGGAGGGAAGAGGTCAAGATGGGCAAAGAAAAGCTTCTTAGGTACGTTGGGGAGGGATGTAGCAGGATGGATGGGAGTGGAGTTTGAGGGATTTTTTGTCGGAGGTGTACGTCTGCTGGATGTGGGTGCAGGTGCAAGGACAATGTGAGTGTGTGAGGTGGACGGCTGTTGGGAGTCTGAGTGTATGCGTTTGTGTCTCTTAGGAGGGGGCAGACAGGGTGGGAGAGAACAAAGGGGACACGTGGACGGATGTTGTGGAGGTATCTGCAAGTGAGGTGTTTGTGCCTGATGATGTGGAGATGGTGGTGGTGGCTGTTGATGCAGTGCATGTAGGTGTGAGTGTGGATGTGACTGTGAGGGAGGAGGAGGAGGAGGAAGGAGAGACAGTGTAGGCAGTGGATGAGCTTGTGTGTGCAACTGTCTGTTGTTTGTGTTAGTGCTTGTGACCTCAAGTGTGCTGCCTTTGTTTGACTGTGCTACTCATGTATTATGTTTTTCTGCATGTTTGTCTGTATGTGTGCATGGGATGGGTTGGGGTTGAGGAGACTGGGACTGGAAAGTGGTAGTTGGAGGGGGTGCGGTAGGAACAGAGAGACTGGCTGCAATCAGAGAGGAGGCCAGAGCCTGAAATGATCTCTGCAGGGCCGCCAAGCCAGTGTGGATGCCCTCCAGGGACGCATTGCTTTGCTGCATCTGTGATGCCAGACCCTGCATGACATTCACTATGGTTGACTGCCCTACAGAGATAGATCTCAGGAGGTAAATAGCCTCCTCACTGAGGGCAGCAGGGCTTACTGGGGCAGGGCTTGAGGTTCCTGGGGCAAAGGAGATGCCCACCCTCCTTGGTGAGTGGACACAGGCAACTCGGTGGGAGGCTAATGGGAGGGGGTGCTGGTACGGGGGTGGCAGCTGTACATGTAGCTGGGTTGGTTCCAGAGGTGTCTGCCACCACCAGGGAGCTACCATTGGAGGAGGAATCAGAGTCAGTGTTGTCACCTCCTGTCTCCGCCGTGGTGCTCCCCTCGCCTTCCGTCTCACTGGTCCCCTCGTTGTTGGTGGACCCTGCCTCCCGGGGCCTGTGGGATGCAGCTTACTCAGTCGCCAGTGCCCCTGCTCCTCCTCCAGATGATGTTAATGCACACATGGACAGGATGACAGAAGAAAATAGATGGGAGAGAGAAAGGAAGCACTCGGTCAATTACTGCACCAACACTACAGATGGCATACACATTACCATCACACACAGGGATCACGATTGGGCACTATTCATCACACTGGCATTTCATTGGCTAGGTACCACAGCAAGATGAGAGCCAACCACTGCCAACTGCACCCCTTCTGGGACCCACTAAGCCCTGTCTGACCTGGATAGCCACTAGCTGGAATACAGGATTTTGCTACACACCCATTTGCCTTGTGCTAGACCACGCAGCAATCCCTGAGCTGGCATTAAGGAGCACCCACTAACTGAAACCCACCAGCAGGATCCCATGTCAGCTAACAAAAATGGTTTTCACGCTCACTGTACTCACCCCCTTGTGGCTGCTGTGCTGCCCTCAAGCGCCTATCCAGCTCTGGGTAGGTCTCTGCCAGTATGCGGGCTGGGGGTCAGGATCCGACGGGCACTCCTTCCTCGTTGGGAGGCCATCCCCAGCTGGGCCTCCATGGTCTTCCGGGCCCAGCATCTCCAGTCCTTCCACCTTTTCCTGCAGGGGTGCTCCGCCTACTATAGACCCCCAGGGTCCGCACGTCTTCTTCTATTGGGTGCTGACCTGCAGAGATAATAGAGACAGGAGGACACCATTAACCATACAATCCGGCCTGTCACACATATAGCCCACACATTACATTTCCATCTCCATTGGTACACACATCACCCAGAGGCCTGCATGTACACTACCACCAGACATACCCCACACCTTTTTGCATGCATTGTCCCCAGGGTGTACTCACATGTTGGTCTGGAGCCCATACAGATGTCCATACAAGGGTAGGGCTCCTTCGACAAGGCGCTCTAACTCCTCCAAAGTGAAGTCAGAGGCCCTTCCCCCAGTCGCATGGGCCATGGCAGGATCCAGACACAGGTCACAGCAGCACACGCAGTGTAGGTGTTGTCCTTTGGAAAGTCAGGAATCAAGTGAGGTTAAAGAAAGAAATTGGTGGTCATGTCGCGGTGGTGTAAACCGTCACCACCGCCGGTGATCCTCATTGGATACTGTACTCCACAGAGCCCTATGTTAGCCAATGAGGAATAGCACAGCGGTGCAAGACCACCTTCCGCCATGATGACCAACGCCGGTGGAGTTACATAATTTTCACTTGTCCATACTTACAAGACAGGTGGATGCCATTTCGTGGTGGTGGACAACAATCAGAAATTTGAAACTGCGTCATTGCCGTGAATTGTACATACATTGCCTTCACATTTTCCTACTACATACATGCCCAGTTGCACTGGGGCGGTGGTTCTATTGTTCAGTTAATGACACCCTTCTCACTCTTGTGTCTCTTAGATACCTACCACTGCAGAGGAATAGGAGGAGGAGGCAAGCCCCCGTGTACAGACCCCTTGTGGACATGGCTACACTAGAGGAGAGGCATATAATACTGGCCTATAAACTGGACAGGGCCATAATCACAGAGCTGTGTACTCAATTGCACCCTGATGTGATATCTGCTATCCTTCATCCTGCTGGGATCCCCTCTTGTGCAAGTTCTATCAGTGCTCCATTTCCTGGCAACCAGTTCTCTTCAAGCGACAGTGGGCTTGGCAGCAGGAGTGTCACAGCCAATGTTCTCAATAGTTCTGGCAAGGGTTTTGTCTGCCTTGGTCAAACACATTCAGCTACATCTCTTTCCCCCAAGTGGAAGTTTTGCCCAAAAGATTTGCCTATTTTGGTGATTGACGGAACACATATTGCATTTGTCCCCCCCGCCACAATGAACAGGTGTTCAGGAATCGGAAGAGTTTCTACTCACTCAATGTGCAAATGGTCTGCCTGAAGGACCAGTACATCTCCCACATCACTGCCAAGTATCCTGGGTCGGTGCATGATGCCTTCATCCTGAGGAATAGCATCCCAAATGTGATGGCACAATTGCAGAGGCACAGGGTGTGGCTGATAGGTGAGCCTGAGTCCCCACCCAAGGTATGTCAGTGTATGCCTTCTGGATTCATACCCCATACCATTGTGTAAGGCTAATGTTTGCCCCTCATTTCTTGCAGGTGACTCTGGCTACCCAAAACTGTTGTGGCTCTTGACCCCTGTGAGGGATGCTAGGACAGGGGCAGAGAATCGGTATAATGATGCACATGGGCGAACCAGGTGAATCACAGAACGTACCTTTGGCCTCCTGAAGGCCAGGTTCAGATGCCTCCATCTGACAGGTGGATCCCTGTGCTACTCACCTGAGAAGGTCTGCTCGATAGTTGTAGTATGCTGCATATTGCACAACCTGGCCCTCAGACAACATGTGCCTTATCTACAGGAGGAGGAGATTGGAAATTCACCTGTGGCAGCAGTGGACCCTGAGGACAGTGAGGATGAGGAGACAGAGGGTGAGGATGTGGACAACAGAACATCAGTAATACATCAATACTTCCAATGACACACAGGTAAGACAGTGGAACTGACCATTCCTCTAATTATTTATGTTTTCAATGTGGCTGTAGCAGGATGGCAGTCACTTCCTTTGCATCTCAACTGACTGTCAGCTATGCCTTCTCTATTTGAAGATATTGGTGTTATCACTACTATGCACTGATGTCATGACTACAGACAGCTACAGCTCCTCATTTGTATACTATACCAAAGTTTGTACAAGATGTAACAATTATCACAAGTGCACATTTTTATCACATAAAGCCTTATCCCTCAAGTTGTGTTCATGGTGTTTATTGTAGTGCAAGTAAATGAATGGAAATTGCAATGGAATGGGGTAATGGTAGAGGTAAGTCCAGGGTATTGGTTGATTCTGTTTGTAGCACAGGTTCAGTGTCCAAGGTGCCATAGGAGGGGGAGTAATGGCATTTCAAAATGAACAAGGTGACAGAGTGGAACACAAGGTGGAGATTCAGGAGGGTCTCATTTCCTGGCAGTGGACTTAGTCTGGGCAGGTGTATCTGGCATCTGTCTGGGTCACAGGGAACGTTTGCGGGGTGGTTCACCTTCTGCAGGGGGAGGGGTGCTGGTGGCCTGTTGTTCCAGTGGTGGGGCCTCCTGTCTACTAGTGCCGGCTGAGGTGGAGGGCTGTTCTTCGGTGTGGCTAGTGTCAGGGGCCTGTTGGTGTGTCACTGCCTCCCTCATGGTGTTGGCCATGTCAGCCAGCACCCCGCAATGGTGATCAGGATGGTGAGGATGGGTCCTGTGCTTCAGCAGATGAGGTGGGCTGTTCAGTTAACTGGCTAGTGGGAGGGGCCCGCTGGTGTGCTGTACATTCCGTCAGCACACCATAGAGGGGCCATATCAGCCAGCACCCCTGCTATGGAGACCATGGTGGTGTGAGGGCCTGAAAATCTTCCCTGATCTCCTGACTGTGTACCTCCTGCAGCCACTTGTTCTCCTGCATGTTGTTAAGAATCTGGCCCATCTTGTCCTGAGATTGTTGGTAAGCCCCCAGGACAATAGTGAGTGCCTCCTGGAGAGTCATTTCCCTGGGTATGTCCTCCCACTGGCACACAGCTGTCGTCCCAATGTCCCTGTCCCCCTGTGCCTGTGTATCCTGAATGGTGTGCCCACTGCCACTGACCCCAGGACCCTGATTGTCTTGGCTGTGAGGTGTGGACTGGGTCCCTGTACAGGTGGGCACACTGCTGATTGACCTGTCCTGGGGACAGAAGTGTGGGGATGTTTGGTGGCTGTGGTGGTGTTGCATACTGAGGGAGGAGGCTCTGTGGACGACTGACCAGTGGTCCCTAATGGGCCAGGTAATTCATCCAGATCCAGAAGTCCAGAGTTGCTGGGGGCATCTTCTTTTGGGGGACTGGATAGAGGTAATGCCTCCTCCCTACTGGGAATGGCTGGGGCACCTTTGGGGATATAAGTGAAGTATTATGCTTCATGTCTGTGACATATTGTACATCCCTGGCTTCCCCAATATTATTGCTGTTGCTCTACCACCTTTGTTTGTGTATGGTGAAGTATGGTGGGATTGCTAGTTCTCCGTGCTGTGCATGCTTTGGTGATGAGTATACATGCAGAGCTGAGAGGGCTGTACATGCATTGGTATGGCATGCAGGGCTTGGCATTGGGGTTAGTCACATGTGTAGGTGCACTGTGTGGAATGGCGTGGGATGATGGGAGTCAGGGTGAGGGGGTGAGATGGCATGCAGGTATGGGGGGTGATAAATAGTAAATATTAACTTACCAGTGTCCAGTCCTCCGGTGTAGGAGGCTGGCCTGGTTTGTAGTGGGTACCTTGGGTACTTACACCTTACACCAGGTCCAGTTATCCCTTGTTAGTGAATGTAGTAGTGTTCTAGCAGCCTATGCTGATAGAGGTAGCTATAGCAGAGCAGCTTAGGGTGAACTAGGAGACATGCAAAGCTCATGCAATACCACTTATAGTTACACAGTACTTATGCACAAGTAAAGACAATACTCAGTATTACCAAAAATAAAGGTATTTATTTGTGTGACACAGTACCAGAAATATCTTAGAGACAATACTCCTTCTGGAGGTAAGTATTATACACAATATATACACTAGGCACCAAAATTAGACAAGTAAATAGTCATAGAACAATGCAAAAAGTAGGAAATCCTATAGAATGCAATGGGAGAAAATAGGTCTAGGGGCAACACAAACCATATATTAAAAAAGTGGAATGTGAATCACGAATACCACCCTAGACAAGTGTATGCAGAATTGCTGGGAGAGTAAGAATACAGTAAAGGTAAGTAAATCACCCCACCCCAGAGCCCAGAAAAGCAGGAGTAAAGCCCTGCAAGTTTCCTTAGGACACAGTACACCTCGTTTTGGGATTTTGCAGCAGCCAACCAAGACTGTAAAGAACAACTGCTGGATTATTGACCTGAAAACCTGCAAATGGAGGGAACCAAGTCCAGAAGTCGAAAGAAGTTCCAGGAAGGACAGGAGCCCCTGCCAACCCAGAAGAGGGTGCAAAAGAAGAGCCCCCAGTTAGTTGCAGACTGCAGAAATACACCCTAGGAAGATGCCAGCAGGTTCCTGCATGATGCAAAAGATGTCCCATAGCATGAAGATAATTGCAGATGAGATTTCGTGTTAGATGGCACCAACAAGCCTTGGCTATGGCAAAAGTGTGTTTTTCATCAAAATGGCGCTGGATGGACCCAGGAGGTTGCTAGGGTTCTCAACTCTATGTGAAGAGGAAGAGGGGGCTCTTAGCACTTTAGAGAGCCCACAGGATGCCAGCCAGCACCTCCAGAAGCCGCAGGATCCGGGTTCAAAGGAGGTACAAAATGCGGTTGATGCAGCACAACAAAAGAAGGTCCCACACCGCCGGAGAACAACTCAGCGAGTTCAGCATTGCAGGGTGGAGTGCTGGGGATCTGGGCCAGGCTGTGCAGGAAGGAATTTGAAAAGAGTGCACAGAGGCCTCAGGAGGCAAAGACGACACAAAACACAGGGGTACTGTCGTTCTTGGAGAAGGCAAGGTCTTACCTCCTCCAAATTGCATCAGCAGGACTTCAGGACAGTCTATGTCGATGATGTCCACCCTCCGTGTCCTTAGGAGCATGCTCCTCGCTGTGAGAGGAGTCCCAGGGTACCAGTTGTCACCTTGGAAGGTGCCTGCTTGGAGCAGGGGAGTGACTCCATCACTCCATGGGAGATTTCTTCGGTGCTTCTGGTGCAGGATGAAGACAGGCAGCCCCCAGAGCTTGCACACCATGGAAACTGTTGCAGTTGCTGACTTGGAGCTGAGGTTGCTGAAGAAAAGTGTCTCTTGTAAACACTTTGTTGCAGTTACAGCATTTCTTGGAGCAGGCTGCAGTTGATCCGAGGTCATAGAGTGCTGAAGTTGTTGCATAGGATTCCTGAAGGAAACTTGCAAGCGGAATCTTAAGATAACCCATAGGAGAGACCCTAAATAGCCCTGAGAGGGGGATTGGCTACATTATCAGGTATGGACCTATCAGGAGGGGTCTCTGATGTCACCTGCTGACACTGGCCACTCAGAGCCCTCCAGAGTGCCCCCATAACTTGCAAAGCATGATGGCTGAAGTATGGGACACACTGGAGGATCTTTGGGCACCACGGCTGCGGTGGTGAGGGACAGGGGAGTGGTCACTTCCCTTTCCTTTGTCCAGTTTCCTGCTAGAGCAGGAGAGAAAGGGTCCCTGAACTGATGTAGACTGGTTTATGCAAGGATGGCACCATCTGTGCCCTTCAAAGCATTTCTAGAGGCTGGGGGAGGCTACCCCTCCCCAGCCTGTAACACCTATGTCCAAAGGTAGAGGGTGTAACATCCTGCTCTCAGAGGAAATGCTTTGTTCTGCCTTCATGGGACTGGGCTGCCTAGACCCCAGGAGGGCAGAACCCTGTCTGTGAGGTGGCAGCAGCTGTAGCTGCAGTGCAAGCCTCAGAGAGCTGATTTGGCAGTACTGGGGGGTCCATGGTGGAGCCCCCAGGATGCATGGAATTGGCTCCCCAATACCATATTTGGAATTGGGGGACAATTCCATGATCTTAGACATGCTACATGGCCATATTCGGAGTTACCATTGTGAAGCTACATATAGGTACTGACCTAAATGTAGTGCATCCGTGTAATGGCGTCGCCGCGCTCACAAAGTCTGGAGAAATGGTCCTGAACTATGTGGGGGCACCGTTGCTTGTGCAAGGGTGCCCTCACACTTAGTAACTTTGCACCTAACCTTCAGCAAGTGAAGGTTTGACATATAGGTGACTTATATGTTACTTAAGTGCAGTGAAAATGTCTGTGAAATAGTGTGTGCACAATTTCACACAGGCTGCAGTGGGAATCCTGTGTAAGGGTTTGTCTGAGATCCTTATGGGTGGCAAAAGAAATGCTACTGCCCATATGGATCTCCTGGAATCCCAATGCCCTTGGTACCTACGTACCACATACTAGGGACTTATAAGGGGGGTGCAATATGCCAATTAAAATTGGTAAATTAAGTCACTGGCCTACAGTGACAAATTAAAAAGCAGAGAGAGAATAAGCGCTGAGGATCTGGTTAGCAGAGCCTCAGTGACACAGTTAGGCACTACAAAGGCATACACATTAGGCCACAAACTATGAGCACTGGGGTCCTGACCAGCAAGATACCAATGAGACAGGCAAAACACACTAACAGATAGGTTTTTATCTATGAGCACTGGGGTCTTGGCTAGCAGGATCCTAGTGACACAGTAAAAACACACTGACACACACTCACAAACAGGACAAAAATGGGGGTAACCATGCTAGAAAGAGGCTACTTTCCTACATCCGGCTACTCCAGTGAGTCCCTCCGTATGGAGGATTGCCATGACTTGCTCCTCCAATGCTGTCAGTCGTCAGGGAGGAGGTGGGGGTCCATCGCCAGTCCTCTGGATGGCAAGCTGGTGCCTTGCTGCCACAGAACATAGCTTCCCCCGTAGGTCGTTCCACCTCTTCCTGATTTTGTCCTTTGCTCTTGGATGCTGTCCCATGGCGTTCACCCTGTCCACGATTCTCCACAATAGCTCCATTTTCCTGACAATTAAGATTTGCTGTGCTCTGAAGAGCTGTGGCTCTACCCTGACTATTTCCTCCACCATGACCCTGAACTCCTCATCTGTGAAACAGGGGTGCCTTAGTGGGGACATGGGTTTTGTGTGGTGTGTGTTATGCAGAGGGTGTTGAGTAATGTGGTGGGGTGTGAGATGTGGAGTGCGTGACAAATGTATGGGTGGTTTTGGTATGTGTGTGTAGTTGTCTCTGTGATTTTTGTGGTTAGCTATGGCAGTCTTTTCATGTTGGCAAAGGGTTGTGTGTAATGTGGGTGTGTGTTTTATATTGCTTTGGGTGGGTGGGTGTGGGTATGAGTGTCAGGTGTGTGATTTTAGTTTTGGCCAATGTTGTGGTGTTTTGCATTTGGGTGGCCATTATGACTGCGCCGGTGTGTACTGCCAATGGCTTACTGCCATTGAATGTCTGCCGCGGTGATTCGTGGGTCATAATGTGGTGGGCATAGTTTTGTTGGCGTGATGGTATGGGTGTTCATACCAACACTTTAACACTGACATTTGGTCAGGAGGATTTGTGTTTGTGGCAGCATTCTGTTGGTTTAGTGTGTGTGCGTCATATGGCGAGCAGATGTTCGCCTTTGTGACGTTTTTTTTTTTTGCCATCACCGTGGCGGTATGCTCCATATTAACACCAATGTCATGATGACCACCTTAGTGTTTTGGTCTCAACTTTCATTAGCCTTCAAACACTAAGCCCGATTTCGAATCTGGTGGTCTGGTCTCCACATTACGACTGTAGCGAAAGTGTCATAGTCAGGCTGCCGGCACTGCCACTTTTTCACCAGCTGACAGCCTGGTCGTGCCGGTGGTCCTAATCCGCCAGGGCAGAGCTGCAAGCAGTGATGCCCTGGGGATTACTAGTCCCCTATCCACCAGCTTTTACATGGCTGTTGTACAGCCATGTAAAAGCTGGCAGAGTCCAGGTGGGGCATGGGGAGTGACGGGGCCCCATGAGCAGCCCTGTCGCGTTTTCACTTTCTGCTCTATTATGAGTCAGCGTTGGGGGCTGCTTCGTGCCGACGCAGCGGGAAACTCTTGATAGCCCTCACGGTCAGGTCACTTCACTGGCGGTTTTCTGACCGCACAGCTTCAGCGGACAGGCATTTCCATCTGCCAAAGTCGTAATGAGTGCCTAATAGTTAAAATACTGTAAGCTCTGGAAGAACACATGCTATCTTGAGAAAAAACTTTGGAGGCAGGCTTTGGTTCAGGATTGAGAGGTGGGCTAAGCCATGTGGTCATCAAAAGATTTTAAAACTGGCCAGGAGTAAAGAAGGACCTCTATGACATGGTCAATTACTTTCCAAGTGTGATAGAAGCAATTAAAATACACAGATTTTATGGGCCGGTGGTTTAAATGTTTATCTCTAGTGTAAAGCATTATGCGCCTGATGTAATAGGCCTTTTTTTTTTGTAGCCGCAAACTCTGCAAATGACAAAATCACATGGTTTACAACAACAACTTTGGTCTGAATTAAACGCATTTTGAGATCCAGCAGAATTTCCTACTAACAATGTGTTTACCTACCCATACTGAGGGCCTCATTACGACCCTGGTGGTCATGAAACAGCCAGGGCCGCGTTGGAGGTCAGACCACCGCCAAAGCAGCGGTCCGGCCTCCACATTATGACTGTGGCAGAGCCGCTATGGTCAGACCTCCGACACCTCCAGGTTACCGCTAGCCGACAGCCTGGCGGTCGCCATCCGCAAGGGGAGAGATGATTGTAGCACTGCCCAGGGGATTATGAGTCCCCTTTCTGCCAGCCTTTGCATGGCAGTAGCCCTGCCATGCAAAGGCTGGTGGATGCACTGCCCATGCACTTGGCATTGGCAGTGCAGGGTCCCCTATGAACAACCCTGTTGCACTTTCTACTGCCCGATTTACAAGCAGTGAAAAGAGCGATGGGTGTTGCTGCACCCGCCTCACCACCTCACTGCAGCCGGCTCGATTACAATCCAGTGGCAATGTTAGGGCCCTGTTCATCGCAGGGCCAGCGGGTGGAAGCGCTGTTTCCACCCACTGGCCCTGCGGTGAACTTGTAATAGGGTCGGTGGTGTTCTGGCCGCACTAGCTGTCAGGTGGCGGTACTAGTTTGACGAACGGCTTCTGCTGCCCGCCATACTCATATTTAGGACCTGAATCGCAATTAGAAAGGGATGTGAAAGGGGCATGCCCTCCTAATGGCAACGGTGCTTGACCCCAAATACTTTTGCAAATGATTGCGCTGTTGCGGACTCCTCAAATGAGGCTGTGAGAATTTTTTTTTTATTTTGCGGCTGTCCCCTCGCTTTGTGCCCGTATTTTTGACTGATACTGGTGTTTTCTGATTCTGATTGTACCCTGGGTTCTGCTGACCAGACCCAGGGCCAGTGCTCTGTGTAAAAAGGTGCATGGCAATTATGTATAATTGCAATTGGTACTGACAACCTTCCTATAAATCCCTAATATATGGAAGGGCAAGTGGGTTTAGAGGCCCAGTAGATTTAATGCACTTGTGTGCACTGCTGCATGGTCTATGGTCATTTTAAAAGTAAGACCTGCTTTGCAGGCTGCTTTTAAATTACAATTATATAATAATTAGAATTTGTGGTTAAGAGTACTTTCAAAGCCTTAAGCTACTGTATTTTCATATATGTCACCCGCAGTGTCTCCCCTAGGTGCCCCAGGGGTGGGAAGTGAGCTAAAAATCTCATTCAAGTTATCTGATTAATAGGATAAATCCAACAACTTCCCAGTGTTAGATGTATTATGAGTATTACAGGGAAAGAGGTTTAGAACTCTTTACTAAAGTTACCGAAAATCGAATACTGCAGTAGCCTTTCCTGTTTGGTCAGTCTCTGGGAGGATAAGCCAAACTGCCTTAATGAAGTGTAAAGTGGCATGGGCTGAGACAAATGAACCATCTGGTGGAAGCATAAAAATAATGCTACTATATTGCACTTGAATCATTGAAAATAATTCCTACCTAGCCTATGTTAGAGCACAGCATATTAAGCTCTAGTTCTGCCCTTCAGGTTGTCCTGGTAAGACATCATCCCTCATACCTGAGCAAGAGGCCTGTACATAAGCAACTGTAGCAAAGCGTTCAGCAATCACCATACAGTTGTGGTCATCTGGCTGAAATCTCCCTCTAACGTGTATGGAACAGAGAAGTGTTTTTATAATAAAACAGCTGATGTTCTGAGAAAATGTCCCTATGTAAGAATGTGTATTTTTCTATGAACACTATAGACAAAGAGGTACCACGTTTACCAGCAACCTATCTTACTGCAGCCTTGAAAAAAGCACAGAGTGAAAGGAATGTCTTGTTTAAAAACACAGTGCTGACCTAGGCAAAGAACAGCTAGATAGAAATAAATAAAACAAGACCCCAAATGTGGCTATTGTTAAAATAATAAATGAAGCTGAATAAAATAAATCTAGGTTAAAGAGCACAGCGGCAAGCCTAGTTTGCTAAAATAATGTGTATGTAGCTATAACTAAAATGGCTACACAACAGTACTTCTTTCAATATCAAACAATGATAACAGGTCTCATGGTACGCCTCAAGAAGGTAATGTGTGCCTAAACCCAAATACAGTCTGCATACAGGTATTTAATACCAAACTTTGATATGGTGTATGGAGTACAGAGAGTTACCTTACAGCAACTCCTAGAAGGCACTGTTTCAGAAACTCTAAACACCAGACTAGTGTCCATTTGTCTACATAGTACTGTTTGGCAAATCACAAATTACTTTCACTCACCTGGGAGGATACTATTTGTCAAGTGTGGGAAGTAATGAGAGTGACCTGACAGCAACTCCCAGGAGGCACTGTTTCAGCTACTCCAAACACCAGACCAGTGTTCACTTGTCTAAAGACTCCTGTTTAGCAACTCTCAATCAAAGTGTACTCACCTGGGAGGATATTATTTGCCAAGTGTGAGAAGTAGAGGGAGTGACATGACTGCCAACCCCTGGAAGGCCCTGTGTCTGTAAATCCAACCACCAGCACAGTGTACACTTGCCCAAATACCCCTGTTTGTTAACTCTCAATTGAAGTACATTTATGTGGGAGAATAATATTTGTATAATGTGTGTACTAGAGAGAGTGACCAGAATGCAACTCCCAGGAGGCACTGTTTCACAAACTCAAAACACCACCCCAGTGGTCCTTTGCTCCAATTCATCTGTTAGTGAACCCTCAAATGAAGTTTACTCACCTGGGGAGAGAACAATTGTATAGTGTGTGTACTAGAGAGAGTGACCTGACTGCAACTCCCATTAGGCACTGTTTCAGTAAATCCAAACACCAGACCAGTGTTCACTTGTCCAAAGACCCCTGTTTGGCAACTCTCAATTGAAGTGTTCTCACCTGTGAGGAAACTATTTGCCAAGTGTGGGAAGTGGTGGGAGTGACATGACTGCAAAGGCCAGGAAGGCTCTGTGTCTGTACATCCAACCACCAACCCAGTGTTCTCTTGTCCAAAATCCATTGTTTGATAAACCACAACTGAAGTGTACTCACCTGGGGGATCACATTTCTATAGAGTGTGTAGTACAAGGAGTGACATGACTGCTGAGGCCAGGAGGCTATGTTACTCCACTAACCAGCCAAGTTTTCTCTTGTCCAAATTTAAATTGTTTTGTAAACCACAAATTAAGTGTACTGACCTGTGAGGATATTATTTGTTAAGTGTGTGAAGAAGAGGGAATAACCTGACTGAATCTCCCAGGAGGTATTGTTTCTCTGACTCCAAACACTAGACCAGTGTTCATTTGTCCACATACCCCTGTTTGGAAGGTCTCATTGAAGTCTACTCATCTGCAAGAATATCATTTGCTATGTGTTGGTAAGTAGAGGGAGTGAAATGACTGCAAAGCCCAATAGGCCCTGTAACCCTAACTCCAACCAGCAGCACAGGGGGCTCTTGTACAAATACCCATATTTGTCAACTATCAAATGAAGTATACTCAACTGGGACTGATCAAGCACAGATCATGCCAAAATCACAGAAGTATCTGTCAACATATCTCCATCTTGACTTGCTAACCCAAGATGAAATATTGGAGGATAGGAGTGACCCCTTAATCACTGTGTATGGCAAGTATTCATAAGGCCTCAAGATGCATCAGCAGATTGGTATGGCAGCAGGCACATTCACACTGAACTATGCACATGATGACTCCAGTCACATTTACAACAAAGTCCTGGGGATGCCTGTAAAGCCATACCTTGCCTAGCCACTATTTTGCCTGAGCTGGTGGGAAGATGTCATTTTCAAACCATCCTACCAAGTGCTAATGATTTGCACATTTCAGCAGCAGCTTGAATCAAAATGAATTGGCATGCTTCCCATATGGCATGTCAATACTCCCAATATTATGCTTACTTGCCACAATAGGATTAACTGCAACTTTACTTTGTACAAGGTCTCTGCTTACTGAAACACTAAACCATTGGAGGTAGATGTCAACTAGTTACAAACAGTAACTTTGTACCTTTTGCATCAACAGGTCGCACTGCCGCTGGGCACACACAGGCCACAGAACAGGCTGCCTCCACCCCAATCTGTGTCCAGGGCACCATATCTACAATCTTGTGCCCCCTAGTCCTTCAAATTGAGTTGCAGTACAACACTCCAGCCTTTCATGGCCCAGAATCAAAATGGAGAGGGCACCTTGTGGCAAGTGCACAAGCCCATGGGGGTAGGGTGCATGGGAGGGATGCTGAGGGCGAACGAGTTGAGGTCCCTGGAGCTGATCTTGGCCAGGACACCATCAGCCACATCATGGGGGGTCTATCAGGAGTCCCAAGGGGTAAGGGGCCAGTTCTTGACTTAACTCTGAGAAATCAAGCAGCTAGGGAGGGACATGCACAGATAAAAGCAGGAACAGATGGAGGCCCACAATAGCAACATGGCATTCCTAACAGGGGTGCAGAGCGACATTTTCCCCACCCTGAGCAGGGCCTTTCACCAACAGTCTACCTCTTCCTTTGGTTCATCAACACCAGGCACATCAATATCGGTGCCAGACACTGGAGGGTGGCCTTGCCAGAGGAAGAACCAGACCAGGCAGCCTTCCCCTGTAGCAACAGATCCTGCACCCCCCACACAAGTGGGACATGTCCAGCAAAGAATCCAGGAGGTGCAAATGGCAAGACACCCACCACTGCCAGCAAGTGACCTCTTCCTAAAGGACCTCCTTTGTGTGCCACACATTCACTCTGTTGACTGATCCTCAACCACCCATCAGTTTCAATGGGAGGAGTACTTTGGACTCCCAGTGGTGTGACATCTACTCCAATGATTTCATTCACAATGACTGACCCCTTCACTTTATATCTTTTGTTTCATTCTGTTCAAATTTTAATTTCAAAATTTGCATTGTACTAAATTCACCCATCAAAATCTCATTGTCTGCTTGCTTAATTTTAACATTTCGCCATGTAGAGATGCAAGATCATGTGAACCATAAGATAAAGACACAAGCTACTTTTGCAAGCAGGGATATGTTACAGGTGCACAGTGTCTAGCTCAGGATTACATACATTACACACCAACACATCAGTACAGTGTCTGGTCAAACAAAAAAAATTATTATAGTGTACAACACATAGGATGTCAATACATCTGGACTCTTAGGAACAAGAATGTGTGACTCACAGTGAGTGAAAGTACATATTTCAAGGGACAGCTAAGGAACGGATTTGCCAGGCATTGTCCTGTAGAATAGGCAAACATTAATGTGGTTGATATCAGCAGCTTGAACCTTATCACATAACACACCAAAGTAATCTGAAATCACACAATCCAAGATATAGACAGATAGCAGTGCAACAGTCCCTGACCACAGGCCCAACATAATCTAATTCCTATGCATCTGGTGGTTTGACACAAGCATATGCCAGTGTTGTGGCACAGGAACAGAAACACATCTACAGCTCT
Source organism: Pleurodeles waltl (assembly GCF_031143425.1). Lineage (NCBI taxonomy): Eukaryota > Metazoa > Chordata > Amphibia > Caudata > Salamandridae > Pleurodeles > Pleurodeles waltl. The sequence continues at coordinate 369,487,363 of NC_090449.1, forward strand.
ATGCAGGACATACAAAAGAGTGTTTAGCCAATGTGAAGGAAACATGACTTGATCAAAAGCTAGGACAATATATTTTCAGACTACATGATGATACTAATTATACATTAGGCCCACCACAAGACACAAATCAAGTGCTTTGTGCACGTCTGTACCTCCACCCAAACTCTGTGCCAACTGACTTGGTACAGATCTCATTCATCCAAAGTCTGCAATGTACATTACCTAGAACAGTCCATGTCCATTTTGTATGTGGCAATAGCATCAGATACTTGCCAGTGTCACAACTCTGAAATGCCCACATGAAGATGCAATGGTAAAGGTACCTGTTCAAAGAACAAAACAAGGAGTATAGGGGGTCATTACGACCTCGGCGGTCTTGGAAAAAGACCGCAGAGGCCATGGGAGACAGAATACCGCCATTGCTGGCGGTATTCCTGTCTCCCTATTATGACATTTCCGCTGGGCCAGCGGACGGTAACAGTGTTACCGTCCACTGGCCCAGTGGAAATGTCACATCAACATTGCAGCCGGCTCGTAATAGAGCCGGCGGCAATCCTGATGTGCAGCAGGTGCAGTAGCACCCGTCGCACATTTCACTGCCCGAAATTCGAGTAGTGAAATGCGCGATGGGGCTATGCCTGGGCGCCCCTGCACTGCCCATGCCAAGTGCATGGGCAGTGCAGGGGCCCCCAGGGGCACCCCAAGTCCCCTTACCGCCAGCCTTTCAATGGCTGTGTTTACCGCCACGGACAGGCTGGCGGTCGGGGACTCATAGTGCAAGCACCGCTGCCCTGGGGATAATGACCGCTAGGCGGAATCCTGGCGGTATATTGGAGGGGCCGGCGGTATGGCCGTGGCAATTGCGCGGGCCGCCAGGGTCGTAATGACCCCCATAGACTTGAAACCATACCTATGACACAAGTCACATAGCAAGCAAATGGAAAAGAAAATATATTGCATGGAAACTGACGCAAACAATGTGTCATCATCAAGGTGGGGGTTGTGTTAAAAGCTATCTTATCAAGCAGCCTTTGGCTGAAGATTGCAGAGTATAAGCTCCCTAGCTGTTTCTAAAACACTCAACTCCACACATTCTCACAACTACAGTTCATCAAAAGTTGTTAAATCACATGACATACACTTGTGAAAAGCAGCTGTTGATGAGATCTTCCTGCAAGTCAACTGCTTGCTCTTCAACATTGTCATCCTCACTTAGCATTTCAGAATTCTCATCCAGTAGCACTGCATACTCCCCCTCCTCTGCATGTATGGGATATTCTCCACAGGGCGATGTTGTGGAACATGCAGCATGCCACAGTGATCTGCACACTTTCCCAGGTGAGTAGAAGAGGGCTCCACCGGTCTGGTCCAAACAGCAGAATCTGGCCTTCAGGAATCCAAAGTCCCACTCCACTGGCCATCATGTTTTTCCATGGGCCTCATTGAAGTGGACTTCCCCTGGCATAGTTGGACTCCTCAGGAGCGTCAACAACGAAGAATGAGTCTCCTGTCAAGGAATGGGACTTAAGTGCAACAATGAGTCCCTCAGTTCATGACTGTAGCACCTGACATTGCACACACACACAATCAGGACAGATGTGACTTACCCACCAGCCAGGTCCTCTCTGGGTGCAGTTGTGAGATAAGCTGGGGTATGGTGGTGTTCCTCATTACGAAGGAGTCATGGGCTTAACCCAGATAATGTGCACAGACATGTGAGATGTAGTAATCTGCCAAACAGACAACTTGCACATTGATGGAATTAAGTTCTCTCTGTTACAATAGACTTGTTTAGTGGCCTGCAGTGGTACCAAGTCAACATGTGTGCCTCAATGGCCCCCACCAAATGTGGAGGGAGCCAAAATCATAAACTTCAGCCTTCATATTAGCTAATTCTTCACATTGGATAAACCTGATAAAGCTGTCAATGTGTTTCACCATTGCTGAGAGGAAATCCTTCAACACCAGACTGAACATAGGTTGGGACAACCCAGCAGATAGAGCCACTGTATTTTGCCATGACTCTGTGGCTAGGAAGTGTAATACTGACATGACTTTTACAATGGATGGTATATGGTGGTTGGATGACTAATAGCTGGCATCAGAACTGGCTGCAACTGACGGCATAAGTCCACTACTGTTGTCTATTCAGTTGGCAGAGTTGTTTGACATGGCATTCTTCCATGTTCTGAAGGTGATCAGGGTAGGGAAAGGTGGGGAAGACATTGTGACGTGAAGGGTTAATTAGTTTGAACAGTGTAGATGAGCGTGATGCCTGCCGAAACCTGAAATAATGTGGAAAAGTCCACAATGTTGTTTTCAAGCTTGTTTTCCAACATTCCACAGATAAAATTATCCACAGCTGCATGTGTAAGAAGCAGGAAGTGTAGGAGAGCAACACGAAGGTTGTTCTAACCCTGAGAGAGGGAGTACAGGAAAAGGAAGGAAAAAACAATGGCTAGGGAACAGCAGAGCAGCCAAGGGACATGTGCTGATAACATAGCTAGAAGATGCAAGATAGGGATAGCATCCAAGCGTCAGGTTATTTAAGCACTGAAGTGCAGGTGAGGGGATTGAAGCTTGCAGATGGGGTTGTGTAAGCTGCCATCGCCCAGCCCACATCGATGCCTCCCTGGTTGTGCTGTTCTGAGACTGTGACGCTCGAGGGAGAGAGAGGTCCAAGCAGGCGGTAGAGGGCTTCCCAGCATTTGTGGATAAAGTTAAATTCCACCCACGGATGAAAGGCCTTTGTTTCTCTGCTCTATTATGGTTGATTATCATGCTTGGACTATGTCTATAATCTGAAGTATTCTGCTCATTTATATTCTGTTTCCTGAACGTCTTAATGTGAGCATGCTGCAGTAATTGAGATATGTGTTTCGTATACAGTTAACCAATGTATATATCTGTCAATGAACTCTTTGCTCATATATAAATAGATGCTCTTCATTGTGCGTTCATATTTAGATAGATGCTTTTTATTGCTGGTTTTCATTCTATTTTGTTGATGTGCCAAATGCATATATTTTACTGAAATTCTATTAAAGCTAAGTTGTGTTCATTATTGGTGTGTGGTCCTTCATGAGAGTCCTTATTGACTTATCTCGAACAGATCAGGTTTCAATCAATCACCTGGATGAGACAATTTGGTACCAGAAGTGGGGTATAAGTCAATAGTGCCTCTTTGGGGACATAAGAAAAGTGGGGCAGAGAGCTGAAGGCAGCATGGGGCAGAAGCCAGGTCCATTCCCGAGTGGTTAGCAACTGACCCATTCTCTGGTGTGGCAGGACTCCTGAACTGGTGGGTGTAAGGAAATGGCTCCCTGTTGCAGTTACCCCCCACTTTTTGCCTGATACTGATGCTGACTTGACTTAGAAGTGTGCTGGGACCCTGCTAACCAGGCCCCAGCACCACTGTTCTTTCACCTAAAATGTACCATTGTCTCCACAACTGGCACAACCCTGGCACCCGGTAAGTCCCTTGTAACTGGTACCCCTGGTACCAAGGGCCCTGATGCCAGGGAACGTCTCTAAGGGCTGCAGCATGTCTTATGCCACCCTAGGGACCCCTCACTCAGCACAGACTCACTGCTTGCCAGCTTGTGTGTGCTGGGGGGGAGAAAAGGACTAAGTCGACATGGCACTCCCCTCAGGGTGCCATGCCAACCTCACACTGCCTGTGGCATAGGTAAGTCACCCCTCTAGCAGGCCTTACAGCCCTAAGGCAGGGTGCACTATACCACAGGTGAGGGCATAAGTGCATGAGCACTATGCCCCTACAGTGTCTAAGCAAAACCTTAGACATTGTAAGTGCAGGGTAGCCATAAGAGTATATGGTCTGGGAGTCTGTCAAAAACGAACTCCACAGCTCCATAATGGCTACACTGAATACTGGGAAGTTTGGTACCAAACTTCTCAGAATAATAAACCCACACTGATACCATTTTACCCTATTGTTCAGTGCAGGACTGACTGGTCTGTGCCAGCCTGCTGCTGAGAGACGAGTTTCTGACTCCATGTGGTGAGGGCCTTTGTGCTCTCTGAGGACAGAAACAAAAGCCTGCTCTGGGTGGAGGTGCTTCACACCTCCCCCCTGCAGGAACTGTAACACCTAGCAGTGAGCCTCAAAGGCTCAGGCTTCGTGTTACAATGCACCAGGGCACTCCAGCTAGTGGAGATGCCCGCACCCTGGACACAGCCCCCACTTTTGGCGGCAAGTCCAGGAGAGATAATGAGAAAAACAAGGAGGAGTCACTGGCCAGTCAGGACAGCCCCCAAGGTGTCCTGAGGTGAGGTGACTCTGACTTTTAGAAATCCCCCATCTTGCAGATGGAGGATTCCCCCAATAGGATTAGGGATGTGCCCCCCTCCCCTCAGGGAGGAGGCACAAAGAGGGTGTAGCCACCCTCAAGGACAGTAGCCATTGGCTACTGCCCTCCCAGACCTAAACACACCCCTAAATTCAGTATTTAGAGGCACCCCAGAACCTAGGAAACTAGATTTGTGCAACCTAAGAAGAAGAGGACTGCTAAGCTGAAAAACCCTGCAGAGAAGACGGAGACACCAACTGCTTTGGCCCCAGCTCTACCGGCCTGTCTCCCCCCTTCTAAAGACACTGCTCCAGCGACGCTCTCCCCAGGGACCAGCGACCTCTGAAGCCTCAGAGGACTGCCCTGCATCTAGAGGGACCAAGAACTCCAGAGGACAGCGGCCCTGTTCACCAAAGACTGCAACTTTGCAACAAAGAAGCAACTTTGAAACAACTTGCGTTTTCCGCCGGAAGCATGAGACTTGACACTCTGCACCCGATACTCCCGGCTCGACTTGTGGAGAACAATCACTTCAGGGAGGACTCCCCGGTGACTGCAAGACCGTGAGTAGCCAGAGTTGCCCCCCTGAGCCCCTACAGCGACGCCTGCAGAGGGAATCCCGAGGCTCCCCCTGACCGCGACTGCCTGCTTCTAAGATCCGACGCCTGGTAAAGACTCTGCACCCGCAGCCCCCAGGGCCTGAAGGATCTGACCTCCAGTGTAGGAGCGACCCCCAGGTGGCCCTATCCCTTGCCCAGGTGGTGGCTACCCCGAGGAGGCCCCCCCGCCTGCCTGCATCACTGAAGAGACCCCTTGGTCTCCCATTGAAACCTATTGAAAACCCGATGCGTGTTTGCACACTGCACCCGGCCGCCCCGTGCTGCTGAGGGTGTACTTTCTGTGTGGACTTGTGTCCCCCGCGGTGCCCTACAAAACCCCCCTTGTCTGCCCTCCGAAGACACGGGTACTTACCTGCTGGCAGACTGGAACCGGGGCACCCCCTTCTCCATTGAAGCCTACGCGTTTTGGGCACCACTTTGACCTCTGCACCTGACCGGCCCTGAGCTGCTGGTGTGGTAACTTTGGGGTTGCTCTGAACCCCCAACGGTGGGCTACCCTGGACCCAAACTTGAACCCCGTAGGTGGTTTACTTACCTGCAAAAACTAACAAACTCTTACTCCCCCCAGGAACTGTTGAAAATTACAGTGTGTCTAGTTTTAAAATAGCTATATGTGATTTATGTGAAAACTGTATATGCTATTTTGCTAATTCAAAGTTCCTAAAGTACCTACCTGCAATAACTTTCATTTGAAGTATTACATGTAAATCTTGAAGCTGTGGTTCTTAAAATAAACTAAGGAAATATATTTTTCTATACAAAAACCTATTGGCCTGGAATTGTCTCTGAGTGTGTGTTCCTCATTTATTGCCTGTGTGTGTACAACAAATGCTTAACACTACTCATTTGATAAGCCTACTGCTCGACCACACTACCACAAAATAGAGCATTAGAATTATCTCTTTTTGCCACTATCTTACCTCTAAGGGGAACCCTTGGACTCTGTGCATACTATTCCTTACTTTGAAATAGTGCATACAGAGCCAACTTCCTACAGTGGGCAGCGCCGGTTTTATGGGAAGCACTAGATGAGAAAGGGACTCTTCTCTTAGTGGAAGACGCGGTTGAGAGTGTGAAACTAAGAGGGGCGAAGCTGGAGCTGAAAGCAGCAGGACAAGTGGGAGGGCTTTACCTGTCTGCGCTCCGTACGGTGTAGAGGAAAACATTAACCCAGGATGCAGAAATACGGAAGCTGCGGGATGAGGTTGCAGCCTTGCAGGAAAGGCAGTTACTTCTGAAAGAGACTATAGAAAGTGCAGTGACTCGGGGTGATCAAACGGAGGCAAGGTGCACTGCATTAGCAGTACGAGTAGCAAAACAGAAGAGTAGGCAGAAGCCTAAAATACCCTCAGCTGTGCAAGTGAGGGCATTGGTACGCAAAGAAAACTGGGATCCTTATACTTGGGATGGAACAGTCTTGGATAATGATGATGATTGGAATGGGAGGATGAGGTGGAAGTACGTGTAGCAGAACTAGGTGAAGATGAAAGTGGAAAGGAAAGTGTAGGTGAGGTTGAAGGTGGAAAGGGAAGTGTAATGGAGGTTCGCCCACTCGTGCAAAAAAAATCAAAGGGAGTGAATGGTGGGCAAATACAGAATTCTTGTTTAGTAAGAGATTATACACAGAGTGAGTTGTTGGAGATAACCCGTATGTTTAGGCAAATGCCTGCAGAGCCTTTGTTTAAATAGTTGGTGAGATTGTGGGACACTGGAGCAGATGGTACATTTTTATCACCAATTGAACTTTTGAAAATGGGATCAGTAACTACAACTGCCATGTTAGGGCAACAGTTGCGAGGTGCACAGGGGCAACAAGCTTTCTCTCTAATGGGTTGGTTGATGGAAGGAGTGAAGCACTTGTATCCAACTGCTATAGATGTGGAAGAGAGTTGGGGCCCTTTCATACAATTTCAGAGGCAAATGAACAACTATGAGAAATGGGGATGCAGAACGCAGTGTATTTCCAACCATTTTTAGGGCCTGACGTTGAACCTGTGACAGCAGGGGTCAGAGGACGACTGATCAGGATTGCCCCTCCACATATGAAAGGTGCCTTGTTGGCTCTTCTAGGACCCGCTCAGGGAAGACCAGTGGGGGATGTGGTATTATTAATGGCACAATTGGAAGGGCTTGACGGGCAAAAATCAGCAAGAGCTGTGGGACAAGACAATAAGTATAAGGGAGGAGAGTCTACAATAAAAGTGACCAGACCACAGATGTGGATAGATTTATTGAATGCTGGGGTGAAGAAAGAGGAGATACATGGAAAGCCTACCCCTTATCTGCTTAATAAATGGAAAGCATTGCAGCGTAGCCAGAAAGAAAAGGAGGCATTCGATGAAAAGCAGCCCTCAGCACCACCAATGGAAGAGTCTGGGAAAGAAAAAGCAGAGTCAGGGAAAATTAGGAAGGTGCCTGTCTCAACTCTATATCCCGACTTGTCCAGCGATGGCTGGGAAGTCCCAGACCCCTTATTATGAAGGTCAGGCCAAACCCCGGGAGTCAGAGCAGTGCAAGAGGTAAGCCCCGGGGACAGGCGGCCATATGTACCTCTTATTATTGTATTGGCAAAAAGGAACACAACGTGTTGCGGCACTGCTCGATACAGGTGCGGAAGTGGCTCTGATAAATAGGAACCCTAGGAAAAAGTGTGATCATTAATGGTTACAGGGGTGCTGAGATAGAGGCTAAACGTGTCAAACTCAAATTGTCAATTGGTAAAGGACCTCCGTTCTCGGCAGAGGTATTAATAGCTGAAGTACCAGAATACATTATTGGCATAGATTTGTTACTAGGCAAAACTATTGAAACGCAATGGGGAACATTTCATTTTGGTGTGAGGAGCGTACATATAAAAAAATCTATGACAGTTCTGATTGGGCATGCAAAGTGGAGCCCATTACATGTGCATCCTCCAAAGGAGGCAGTGTGCATTAAACAATACCGCATACCTGGAGGTCACAAAGAGATTTCAGAAACCATTCAAGGGCTGCTAGATGCAGGTATGCTCAGGCCGGCTGTGAGCCTATTTAACTCTCCTATATGGTCTGTAAAGAAACCAGACGATACTTATTTAATGACTGTTGACTATCGACAACTGAATAAAGTGGCTCCACCCTTGGCAGCCACAGTCCCAGACAACTTCATGCAAGTGGAACAGTTGAGCAAAGATGTGGGGGAATGGCATGCTGTAATTGATTTAGCAAATGCCTTTTTCTCAATCGACATTGAGGAGGCATGTCAAGACCAATTTGCAATAAGCTGGCAGAACAGACAATTCACATTCAGAAAGTTGCACAGTGTACATAGTCCCACCTTGTGTCATGGACTGATAGCCAGAGATTTAGCCAACTTCTCGGCAGGGAACACCCGACTTGCACATTACATTGATGACATCATGATCACTGGGGAAATCAAAGAACAAGTCACAGACACACTGGAAAGGTTAATTGAGTACTTACAGCAGAGGGGATGGGCTATTAACCCGAAAAAGGTCCAAGGCCCTGCACAAGAGGTGAAATTCCTGGGCGCGATTTGGTCAGGGCCAGTAAAAAGAATACCTATACCCATATGATTGATACGGTACAGCAGCTAAAGATTCCTACAACTAAGGCAGAAGCACAACAATTTATTGGTTTGATGGGATTCTGGAGACAACATATCCCTCACTTAGGATTAATACTGAGACCATTATATCAAGTCACACGAAAAAAGCACACTTTCCAATGGGGACCTGCACAGCAAAAGGCCTTTAAGGGGGCAAAAGATGCATTACAGAACTATTATTCTATAGGTCCCATCACAGAAGGAGACCCGTTTGAGCTGGAAATGATAGTGCAAGATGATGTAGTAATGTGGAGCCTATGGCAGAGGCAAGGGAAAAAGAGGGTGCCACAAGGATTCTGGTCAAAGAGATTAACACCATCTATGAGCAATTACACCCCGTTAGAGAAAGAACTAGCAGGGGCATATTGGGCATTAGTGGAAACGGAACAAATAACCGGTGACCGGCCGGTTAGCTTAAGAACAAGGGTCCCCTTACTAGGCTGGATAAGAGAAGGAGGGGCTGGCACTAAAGTAGGCAGGGCGCAGGAGTCTACCATCGTAAAGTGGAAATGGTACCTGCAGCAGAGGGCAAAGCAGGAGTGTCGAAGTTACAAGATGATATGCTAGGGGCAGTGGACTTGCAGGTAATGGCTCCCTCGCCAGAACCTTCTGAAATGGAACCTTCACCATTTAAAACAGCCCCAGCTTTTGAACAACTTACAGAAGAGGAACCACAAAATGCATGGTTCACGGATGGCACTGCCCGGTACCATCAAGGAAAAAAACAATGGCAAACAGTTGCATTCCAGCCTGCTACAGAAACGCTGTTGCTGAGAGGAGGAGATAATGGATCAAGCCAGCTTGCAGAACTGCAGGGGGTAGCAGCAGTGATCGAACAGGCCCCCATCAGAGAGAAAACATTTGTGTACGCTGCTAGGTGGGCCACTTACCAAGGACTAGTAAGCTGGGCCCGACTTGGTGCAAAGATGGATGGAAAATTAAAGGCACCCCCATCTGGGGAGGCGAGCAGCTATGGGAAGAGATGTGGGAGAAAGGGCAAAAATGTCAAATCTATGTGGAACATGTGGATGCCCATTGCCCATCGGACACCTTGCTTGCATCTCTATTCAACAATACTGCAGATCAGATGGGCAAAACAGGAAGAGTGGTCAGAGTGAGGAAGCTGAAGCTGCTTTAGCAAACTGGGCCCATGTAACATCTGGACATCTAGGAGAAAATGGCACTTATGCATGGGCACAGCAATGACAAATTACAGTTACTAAAGAACAAGTGCAACAAGCAGTAAAGGAGTGCCCCACATGCAACCAGAATAGACAAATGCCCCTGCAAAAGAAGCCTAGCGGTCATATCAGAAGAGGAACTGCAGCTGCTACGGTGTGGCAATTGGACTATATCGGGCCGCTACCAAAAGAAGGAGGAAAAAGCTACGTATTGACCGTGGTGGACACCTACTCTGGCCTTATGTTGGGTATGCCTTGTAAGTCTGCAGACCAGAAGTCCACTTTGCGAGGGCTAAACTACCTGATAAAACATTATGGGGTACCTGATGAGATCCAAACAGATAGGGGCACACATTTTTCAGGGAAAGCAGTGCAGGACTGGGCCCAGGAACAGGGAATTCAGTGGATATTACACCTTAGTTATTATCCACAAGCTGCAGGCATGATTGAGAGATATAACGGATTGTTGAAAGAACAGTTAAAAAAGTTATCAGCACATCAGACCCTAAAAGGGTGGAGTAGTAATGTAGACAAATCCTTATTCGAATTGAACAACAGACCAGCAGGGCAGCAGACCCCTTTCATTCAGATGACAGGGCATGATAGAAAAAACACCCATACAATGATTGTCTGGAAAACGAACCCTTGAGCTCGATTATCTTTGCAGGCTACTTCTGGCAGTATAGGACTGGACCTGTTTTCTCCAGAAGATGGAGAAGTACCTGTAGCACAGGTGAAAACCATTCCCCTAGGAATAGGAGTAAGAGTACCACTTGGAACACATGGTAGAATTGCCCCTCGATCCAGCCTAGCCTTCAAGGGAGTGTCAGTACTTGGGGGAGTCATAGACCCAGATTATAGAGGAGAAGTTAAAGTAGTATTGTTGGACCAAGGAAATTCTGCTGTATCATATCAAGCACATGACAGACTTGCACAATTGATTTGTGAACAAGTGTACACCCCCCATATTGAAGAGAGATCTGCCCCCTGATAACACCCAGAGAGGTGAGGGAGGATTTGGAAGCACAGGAAGAAAAGTATGGGTGGTTCATCCAGGGAAAAAGCCAGATTGAGTCAAGGGGTAGGGAGTACGTATATTGTACTTTTAAGGAACTCTAATGTACCTCTGTTTGTACCTGCAGTGAGATTTACCCGACGGTCATAAATTATGACATCTGAGTCAATGGCGTGGTTCCTGTTTGCGGTCATAATTGCAATCGGAAGAGGTGTTTGGGTTTGACCGAATGTAGCAGAGAATGTTGTTACGGACCTTAATGTCACTTGTGTATCTCAAGCCGATAACGTAACTGATGACCAGGGGAAGATTTCATTTTGTAATGTAAAAGTACCTGGAGGCAAGTGGATGACTGCCAAAGCTGTGACCTGGAAGGTAACCGGAGAACAAATCCGACATGCTAACGGACTAAATGAATTGCAATGGACACCAGCAATAGTACAAGCTTTGAATTATACCCTGAACATGATATGCAAATATTGTGACACCATTGTACCTTTTTCACCAGCACAGGCATATCCATGCAAACCCTATGATTGTTCTAACAAACAAAGTATTTTATCAGGACATATGGTGGTTGTTACAATGAACAATGGAACCAAAGGAGCTCGATATTCCAAACCACCAGCTCTCATGTTTTATGTAGCTGAAAGACCCATGCTTAGCAACTTAGTCAACATTTCCATAGTTCGATATAGGATAGGATGTAAGCAAGCTCTGCATGCCAGCATAATTAATCGTATTGTGTTACAGATAAATATTGCTAAAGGGAATGTCTCAAAGTATGATCCATTATGCGCACCATGGACACCACAGCTATGGCCCTTGCCAATGCTGCGCATTAGAAGAGATCTAGGATCCTTGATAGCCGGGGACACTGGAATAGGTGTAGGGGCCCTGAATTCTTTTGATATTGAAGCCATTAGGAATAAGTTATCATCTACAGGATATAGTACAGGAGAGGCCATAAAAGTAATTTCCCAATGGGAGCCCACACACTCACAAGAAGTATGGAAGATCCTACGAGGGTTGTACCGTGATTGGCAATGGTATAACTTTACTTATGAGCAATTTGGAAAAAGGTTTTCAAAACACACAAACGGTGTGCAAGGGCATCCAATGTATACTATGGCAAAGTATTGTTAATCAACAATATGCAGACTTCAGAGCAGAATGGGGACAGCTCCAAGGTGAATATTGGAGACAACAATTGCATTTGCCCGAGGTGATATGGGTAAAGCCCATACAGTTTCATTGTGAAGGAGAAATGTGTTGTGCTCATTTTGATATAGCAAGAAGTGATTTTCCTCCTGAAATATGGTGCCCGTTTATATTCCTCCCCATAGTGATAGGTAAAGAGTGGTGGATACCCCATACTGACAAAAAGTGGATTGATCAGACAAATCACGCTGTAGATCCCACTAGATGTGCAGATTGGTCTAAGGGGTGGGTGTGTACCCACAGTGGACAGGTGCTAGATCCATGCCTTAACCCAATAACAGGAGAATGTGAATGGTTACCTTATCCTATTAATGGCACAGACTTATATCAGATAGGGGCAGAGAGTATATGTTATGTTACCAATCATCCCTTACTCAATAATAGATTTGCACAAACCCCCGGAGAGCAATTAATGTGTATGTGCAATATTGCCAGCATTATTGACATAAGTACTCACATCCTATACCGACCGATTAAGTTCACCACAGCCACATTACAGGCGCAAATGCGAGCACCGTTAGAATGGAACATCCCGCTTGTTATTAAGCTACCCCGACTAGAGGCAATCAGGCACTACGCACAAGTCACATTTGCTAAATTTGATATGGCAGCTAAATACACCAAGGATACCACCATACAAATGACCACAGACGCCAAACAGCTTATCCGTACTGCTTCACACATCCAGCAAGTAACTGAGCACCACTGGTATGATATTTTCCTGGGCTGGGCACCAGGAGCTACAAAAACACTGAATATAATGTTACATCCTTTAATTTGGTTATTGATTGTTTGTGTTATGTTACTGACTATACTATGTAGACTATATGTACGTACTAAACAGCTTCATACTAAAATGCAAGCGCTTAGAATAATGCTGAGAAGTATTCGTAGCGACCTAGCTAGCGAAACGTCAAAATAAATGATTTTGTTTTGCATGCATCACGCTCATCTAAGGGGTGGAGTGATCACTGTAGGGAAAGGTGCGGAAGACATTGTGACGCAAACGGTTAATTAGTTTGAACAGTGTAGATGAGCGTGATGCCTGCCGAAACATGAAACAACGTGGAAAAGTCCATGATGTCGTTTTCAAGCTTGTTTTCCAGCATTCCATAGATAAAATTATCCGCAGCTGCATGTGTAAGAAGCAGGAAGTGTAGGAGAGAGACACAAAGGTCGTTCTAACCCTGAGAAAGGGAGCACAGGAAAAGGACGGAAAAACAATGGCTAGGGAACAGCAGAGCAGCCAAGGGACATGTGCTGATAACATAGCTAGAAGATGTGAGAAAGGGATAGAATCCAAGCTTTAGGTTATTTAAGCACTGAAGTGCGGGTGAGGGGATTGAAGCTCGCAGATGGGGTTGTGTAAGCTGCCATCGCCCAGCCCATATCGCTGCCTCCCTGGTTGTGCTGTTCTGAGACAGTGACGCTTGAGGGAGAGAGAGGTCCAAGCAGGCAGTAGAGGGCTTCCCAGCATTTGTGGATAAAGTTAAGTTCCACCCAGGGATGAAAGGCCTTTGTTTCTCTGCTCTATTATGATTGATTATCATGCTTGCACTATGTCTATAATCTGAAGTATTCTGCTCATTTATATTTTGTTTCCTGAACGTCGTAATGTGAGCATGCTGCAGTAATTGAGATATGTGTTTCGTATACCGTTAACCAATGCATATATCTGTCAATGAACTCTTGCTCATATATAAATAGATGCTCTTCATCGTGTGTTCATATTTAGATAGATGCTCTTTATTGCTGGTTTTCATTCTACTTCGTTGATGCGCCAAATGCATATATTTTACTGAAATTCTATTAAAGCTAAGTTGTGTTCATTATTGGTGTGTGGTCCTTCATTAAGCGTCCTTATTGAATAATATTGAACAGATCAGGTGTCAATCAATCACCTGGATAAGACAGAAGGTCTGGTAGTGGACGGTAAATAGGAGGTTGTTGCATCCTCTCGCTCCCAATGTACGTATGTGTGACAAGACTTGATTTATAACATTAGTCTCTGAGTACACAGCCACATACATGATGCGTGCCAACATTATCATGTGACAAAACGTTTCTGACTGGATAGGCATGACACACAGTATACATTCCAGCTGGGAACTACACAAGGATCACAAGTGACCCCCATAGTTTTCAAGACATGGGTCCACAACATGGATTTGGATGTAACTCAAAGATGTGCTAAACAATTGCCCCTTGAAATGTGACTGTATATTCTGACCACCAAAAATACTGTCAGTGGTAGTGGCAAGTGCACCGTTGTTAAATGTCATCTCTGCTCTGCAACACACCACAATGGTGGTTGAGTCAAATGACTTACATGGAAAGACAGAACAAGGATGTTTGTGATGCAACTAAACATATATTGTGTGTGTGGCACAGTTTATAAAGCCAAAAAAAGCATTTCAGGCTGCAAAATGGCAGATGCCTGACCTACGCCACTAGATATTAGGAACCACCTGCGATCACCGATGGAAATCTTCAGGGTGGTTGCTACTGTGGCAGACAGAGACATAGGCTAACGTTGTTCCCTGTGGCCGTCGCAACCCAATGGTGATGAACACTTACGTGGCAGACACGACTTACATGTTGTGTAGCTCATTCACTTTACTTATGACACTGCTGCCAGCAACACCTCCACGGCCTGAGCTGCTGTGTGCCGCCTCTGGGAACAATCATGCCATGTCCAGCAGGTGATAGGGCCCCTGGCTTCTCTCCAGGAGAGGCTTGCAAATTAGATCCTACCCCTGTATAGACAGCTCTATAGCTCACCAGAAGAGCAGGTAAGAATCTCATAGGCATAATTGATACTGTGCGACACCATCCTTTCCCTCCTCATAGGCTACAATGTGCCCCTGTGTGCCAGTCAGACCTCTCGTAAGCCTGTTGCTGCTGTCTGTGTGGCATCAATGGGATGTTCATGGCACAGGTATTGGTGGCCAGTAACATATGTTAAGTTCAGTCACATTATGTTGTGTGAGGTTTTTGGGGTCCTATATTCTCATTGTGTTTGATGCACATAATTAGGTAAGGAGATGTTCCTGCCATCCACTGCCATGTTTTTCTTTGTGATATTTGTAAATGTTACACAATATGTACGTGCATGACAGCATGAGCTGTGTATGCATCTTGTCTGAGTCACTTGAGGATCTTGTAAGAAATGTGTATAGTACCACAGATCTTTGACCCCACATCTGGCCTTTCCAAACTGTAGTCTGGAAGGCATACCCTGATTCACCCTGCCATTCAGGTTGTCACACACACTGCATGCCAAACTGCTGATGGCCACATGATA
Source organism: Pleurodeles waltl (assembly GCF_031143425.1). Taxonomy (NCBI): domain Eukaryota; kingdom Metazoa; phylum Chordata; class Amphibia; order Caudata; family Salamandridae; genus Pleurodeles; species Pleurodeles waltl. Next base: position 369,502,620 of record NC_090449.1, read on the forward strand.
TACTGCCATACATGGAAGTTGTGAGAAAGTCCTCCTATTCACCCTGTTCACAACCAAACCTTTTGGACAGATACTGGAGGTTACTGACTCTTGGCTGTGCCCTGGCTATTGCGTACAAGTCCCATGGCCAGTGCTCTGTGTAAAATGGATTTGCAAATTAGGCTAATTATAATTGCCAGTATCAACCTACTTTTAAGTCCCTAGTATATAGTAGGACATGTAGGTCTAGGGACCCCAGCATAGGCAGTGCACCCATATGTGCATTTCCGAGGTGTTGGGTGTCATTTTAAAAGCAGGCCTGCCTTGCTGGCTGCTTTAAACTAAAGGTATATGAAAATTAGACTTTGGAATTAAAAGTACTGAAAAAGTCTTAAACTTCAATTTTGTTAACATATAAGTCACCCCTAAGGTGCGCCCTAAGTGCCCCTATGGCGGGTGCTATGTAACTATAAGCAGGGACCTTATAAAACACTGGTATGATAAAATAGCTATTTTTCCCCTCACCATAGTGAATGGACTCCATAGGCTAAAATGAGGAGACTTTATTTTAATTAAAAGAGTCCCAACAGGAGCCAGATATTTCAAGTTTGGTATCAAACAGACTGATATAATAAATCCCACAACTTGTCATGGTTGGATTTAATATAACTAGTTCAGGGAAAGAGTCTTAGGACTCTACCTGAAAGTTGCCAACTTCAGCTCTGTAGTGCCCTTCTCTGATTGGCCAGCCTCTGGCAGCCTGGTGAGGCTGCCTTGATGAGGTGTGAATTGACCTGGGCTGAAGACAAAGAATGTGCCTGGGGAAGGAAATCTGCCTCAGCAGATGGAGTAAACAGGATGAGGGGGAGAGCAGCCAAACTGGACTTCAAAGGAGGAAAGAACATTTGGAGCAGCTCGGGACTTCCCCCATTTCCTGCCAACCCAAACAGGTGTCCTCTTGATTAGATTAAGAGAGGGAAGGAGAAGTGGTGTGTTAAGTATTTTTAGCCATACCAGTGGGTGGGCTCAGCCAGATCTAACCTCCAAAATTCAGTTTCGGTCATTTTGGATTTTTAAGGAATGTTGTTCCCTGGGATTGATTTTTGCCACACTTCCCAGGAAGTGGTCATGCAAGGGAGTAGTGGCCTTCCTGTGATTGGATAGTTGCCCTACCTGCTTTCCACCCCAGCAGCAATGACAAATGTAGCAGAGCTACACCTACACCTCAGATTCCTATGAGGGAACAAAATCAGAAGAAGAAGGACTGCCTTGCTGGACCCCTGACCAACACCTGGAAAAGGACTCTAAAGGACTGCACCGACTGCACACTTCACCACTAAAAGGACTTTGCCGTTCTTCATGTGGTTCAAGAAGGGACTCGCTTCTTTCTACAGGTGAAAAATAGCTACCCAGAGTGCACTGCATCAAAACCTGAAGGAACTGACCAGCTGAAGAGTGGCAAGGGGTCATTTTTGGATTTGACCCAGGTGCATTACAGGAGTTGGAGTCCTACCCCTCAAGTAGCAACTCAGATATTCTGGAACCTTGGGGTAAGCTGTGACTTCTAAAGGACCTTCAAAGACCTTCTGGAAGAAGATCCAGACGTTTGGAGAATTAGTAGAACTTTTGGAAAAAAGCTCAATAAAGGGACCCATTCTCCGTGCTGAGTCAAGCTGGCTTAACTCAGTCATGACCCGGCCTAGCTTGCAGGCTCATCCAGCTAAAAAGCTCCGGAGCCCCAGACTTCCAGAATTTCACCAGGGCCTCCTGGAAAGGTGATCCGACAACCTTGCATTGAAATTGACTTGCTGTAGAGGATTGACCCCTGCCAGAAACAAAGCTCCAATAAAGTGACAAAGTTCAGACGTAAAAAGTTGACCGGGGCTTCCTGTGCAGAGTATCCAAGGAAGGGTCCAGGGACACCGGATCAAGATTGTGATTTCTGTCCTGAAAAATCATCTAAGTCTGAAGGTAGAATTCTTCAGCAAGGTCTCTTGCAATGCATATCTGAAGTGGGCTCCAGGGAGATCGGATTGGTGACATCCTCCCGCTGAAGAAAATCTTCAAGAAAAAGACAAGGGGCATATTTATACTTCATTTGCGTCGAATTTGTTTCATTTTTTTTTACTCAAATTTGACACAAAACTAACTCCATATTTATTTGCTGACGCTAGACACGTCTAACATCAAAATATTGGAGTTTGCTCCATTTTTTGGATGCATGAACCTACCTTACGTCAATGAAATGCAAGATAGGCATTCCGATCTAAAAATTGGTGCTAACCCCATAGCCCCATATTTATCCTGTGTGCTAAAATGACACACAGGTCTGAGAAGGGTCTAAATAATGGTGCAAAGCTTGCTTAGACCAAGTATTAGGGGACCTGTGGACCCATATCCGTGATTGAACACCATGGAATGGGTCCTCAGGTGCCCTCCTCAAGCCCCAGTAACACCCTCACCCACACCAGAGCGACACCGGAGGATGGGGGATCCCATTCCAGGTAAGTATTGTAAGTATAGGTAAGTATTTTATTTCTTAAAGTGCCATTGGGGGCCCAAGTTGGGGCCCCATGCATCGCACAGGGTGCAATAGCCATGCCCAGGGGACACTGATCCCCTGTGCTAGCCATTGGGGTGGTGGGCATGACTCCGGTCTTTTCTAAGACAGGAGTCATGTGGTAAGGATGGTTTTGCGTCAGAAAATGATGCTTGGCTGGTTGTAAGCATTTTATTTGCCTCTAACCAGCCTAAAGTCTTTTTTGTGCCTCTAACCAGCGCAAAACCTCCTTACCTCATACTGCCACCCACACCCAGCTAACGTAAACATTTTTATGCTACCCCACCCCATCGAAGTAAGCCTCAGCAAGGCCTACTAGTGTAAGGGGTTCACCCTTCTCTGCACAAAGTCCTCAGACCAAATAGGAAGAAGTTGGCACAGAAACTGAAATAAAAGACAAAGTTTAATAAACCTCCAAAGATGGTACTACAGTTCAAACATCACCCTTTGGTAATGTTTGAAGTAGCACACTGAACTAAGAGATCATGGTCCTTTTATACCCCTGCAGGGGCTAAAAGAAGGTGGTACAATTATAGAAGCAAGACTTATATGCATATAATGTCATATGGAAATGCACAGTCGAAAGGTAGGAGGGGCTAACAGTTTTCAAGGACTAGTGGACACATTACTGTCTGTTACTAATTACTAACAGCTGCCGACCTTACTGGGCATGTGCGAAAGTGGGGGATGCTAAATATAACTTGTCACTAGACAGATTTTCAAGAGTAGTTAACAGGAAGGTAGGACAGAGCACATGGCAGCATGTGGCAGAGAAAATGGCTGCCATGAATATAAATGGATTCCGCGAAATGTTCACAATAGTTGCTAAATACAAGATGTCTTCTGCTAATGCTTAATCTAATCGCTACTAAATTACAACAGACGACCCTTTCAGCATTAGCTGAAGACATTCCTCTTTCTGGGCTAATCTAAATATTCCATTTGTATATTTATGCTCATCATTTCAGCTATTTCCTTATCTAACATACGTTGTGCTTTCATTTCTGTAATATCTCTTTTGGTAGGCATACAAGCAGTAATACACATGGAGCAGAACATTGGGCCACACTGAATACAGATACAGCATGTGAAAAATATTGCAATCATTACACACAGAATAGTCAGTAGTTTCCAGCCCCAAGCGGAAACAAGAGCCCAAAACCATCCAGAAAAAGTCCCAGTACCAGTCTCTGTGTGAATTTCTGCAGTAATTTTATGCAATTTAGATATTGCATCATATACTGAATGTGAGTGATCTGGAATGAAAACGCAGCAACTACTACTGATGATGCGACATGCACCACCTCGATCAGCTAATATCACATCTAGTACCATACGATTTTGGAGCGCTACAATCCTTGCAATTTGGAGCTCCTCTGTAATATTCCCAAGTGCCAGAGCTGCCTGATTGGTAACAGCTTCCACAACCCTAGTCAATAGTCTAACTTTCCTACTGTTTAACGCAGCACCCACAAAGGAGAATATCCCTAAATTAAAATCAACATATTGTTGCAGGCTAGTGTCCATTTGGTCTACCTCGTTTGTACTTATTGTCCTTTTATATCTATTTTTAATGATGTCATTGAACAGTTTAAAATCTTGGTGAGATGATGCAGGTGCCAAACACACAGGGGGTAATAGAAAAGATACATAACACACACCGGACCACCCAACAGGTAGTTGGTAATATCTATAGTTACCACAAACAAAATATGTATTACGTGAAGCTGTAAAACTACTATTATTTACACCCTCAATAGTTAAAATCAAGGTACAATCGCTTGTACCCACTGGAATTCACCCAATGCTACGTATACATAAATCTGCTTTAGTTTTTGTAACAGAAATCACAAATTGTTCTTTCTTGTCAGAGTCTCTTATATTTGTGAAGACATATGGTATTGAAACATTGTCCGGTTGATACTCTTCCCATTCCTTTGGCTTGGGGATACCCATCTTTGTCTTGGTAGCATACTTTATTAAGGCAAAAGAGAAGTCCGCCCTCTGTACGTTTTTCAGATGCAAACAAAAGCGTATACCAAGCTGGACAAGAACCATTGTGTGAAAAAGGAAGAGGAATGAAAGGTGTTCCTCCTTTCTTTTGATGCGCAGGTATCATTCCACATCCCCAACAGTTAGTAGTATTTGTAGCATTATCAGTATGATGCAACATCTGAATGAAAGTATTATTGAAGTACGATTGGCGGTGCTTCTGCTCATGATAGGGAAGCGTAAAGTAATAGTGATCCTCTGGTACTGGAGTAGTGGCAAGAAAAAACTCATGAACAGGAGCCATCTTTTCAACAAACCAGGTGATTATTGCCATAACCACCAAAACAACAACAAACCCCATAGTACTAATGATCACTTTGTTATATATTTTAGCAACAGTGATAAATGACCCTTCCAGAAATTAATTAAAAACAATCGTTGGAGCTCTTATCCCTAGGCAGCCACTGATTTCTTCACCATGGGCCAAGACGGGTGTCACTACTCTAATGCATGACTGATCCCCCCCCTTACCACATTGGCTCTCCGTTTCACTAACCCAGGGCGGTAGCTCAACCAATTTTCTCCAGCACTACAGATTCTTTCCTCGGTCTCAAATTATATCGGAACACTCCAGAAATCGTATGGTCTGGGAAGAACTCTGCAGATTTGTCATGTGATATAGCACAGCCGTTCTCCGTAGTCAAGATCTCTCGATGATCGGTCAGCAAAGCAGGTTCCACCAAGGTAGGTAGCACTCTCTTGCAGTGAGTACTATGGACCCAATTCTTTCTGTTCGTCACTTGAACTGCAGTCCTCATCGCAAAGAGCACCTGCTCTGGGCCTCGCCACTTTGGTTCCAAGCTGCTTGATCTTTCAAAGGACTTAATCATTACCTGGTCACCAGGTCAGAGTTCATGGCCTTCACCTGTAGATCTGTCAGGAAGAGCTTCTCGAACCTGTTGATGAATAGAAACCAAATTGTTGGTTAACTGTGCCAAATAATCATTCATCAGGACACAAGGTACATCATATACAGAATTTGGCTTAGGAACTCCCCAAATTTTCATTGGCCTTCCAAATACTATTTCACAGGGGGTAAAGGCCTGTTCAAGAGTGTGGCACTGACCTAATAGACAATAATGCCAACGGTAATGCATCCGGCCAAGTTAAAGATGTGGAAGCCTGTATCTTCGCTAACTTCAGTTTCAAAGTAGCATTATACCTTTCCACCAACCATGCTGATTGTGGGTGGAAAACCGCATGGAACTTCTGTTTGATCCCTAATCCTTTCAGGACATACTTAATAACTTCCCCAACAAAATGAGGTCCGTTATCATTCCATAAAAGTCTGCAAACACCAAACCTAGGGAAAAAGTCTTTCAAAAGCACCTTTGCTGTGGTAATGGCAGTATTATGCTTTGTGGGGTATGCCTCTATCCATTTACTGAAGGCACATACCACCACCAAGACATACTTTAAATTGTTGCAGCATTCAAGCTAAATATAATCCATTTGTAGAACTTGGAAAGGTGCAGTTGGTGTAGCAAACCCTCCCGCAGGAGTTCGTGTCCCTTCTCCAGGATTGTATTGTAAACAGATCAAATAAGACTGTACTACTCTCTTAGCTGTACTGGAAATTTCTGGATGCTCCCAAACTTGCGTAAGCAACTTCGTTATTGTTGAAGCTCCAACATGTGCCAGCCCATGTGCCATCTGAACCATGGGTTGTACAAAAGCTATAGGCAATTTCCATTCATCCATCTGCTTATTCCTCCAATAGCCCTCATCATCCAATTCTCCTTCTTCAGACCATTGCTCATGTTCTTTCACAGAAGCAGATTTCTGTATATCTAATACGTATTGTCTAGCATTATGCCAACGTTCAGCTTGTGACTTCACTACATACAAAGAAGTAGTACTTCGCTGCATCGCAGTCTCACGTGCTACGCGGTCCGCAAGGGCATTTCCTTGCCCTATCTTATCGGTCACTTTCTTATGTGCACTACATTTCACAATAGCTATTTTCTTTGCATATGTCAATGCAGTCAAGAGGTTATGCACTAATTCTCTGTGCATTATCTGCATCCCGTGGGATGTGAGAAAGCCTCTCTCCTTCCAAAGCAAACCAAAATCATGAGCCACTCCAAAAGCATAGCGGCTGTCTATATAAATGTTCACACATAAGTCAGTACTAAGCTCACATGCTCGTGTCAAAGCTATTAGTTCAGCTGTTTGAGCTGACTTCTGTGGTGTACGTGCTGTCTCCACTACTGTGTGTATTGTGGTGATTGCATATGCAACTGAGGTCGTACCGTCTGGCAACTTCAAACAAGACCCTTCAACCCACAATTCCCCGTCTACATCTCGAAGGGGCGTATCTTGCAAATCAATACAACCCTTTGTCTGTTCTTCGGTAAGGAATATACAATCATGTGTTTCTTGTGACTGAGGCTGAGTCACCGGATATGGCAACAAAGTGGCTGGATTTAGTGTTGCACATCTCTTCAGTGTAATGTGAGGAGCCAGCAATATCAATTCATATCCTGTCAGGCGAGCGCTAGTTAAATATTGCGTCTTTGTTTGATTTAAAAGAGCATCAACCGCATGGGGTACTAACACCAACAGCTTATGTGACAAAACTATCCCTTCACTCTGACGTATTGACACAGCTGTTGCCACAACTGAACGAAAACACCCAGGCAATACTTGAGAGACAGGATCAAGTACTGCTGAAAAATATGCACAGGGACGCTGCTTATCGCCATGTGTCTGTACTAAAACTGACAATGCACATCCATCTTTCTCATGTACGTAAAGTGCAAAAGTCTTTGTGTCATCTGGAATACCTAACACTGGTGCTGAACAAAGGGCTTTTTGTAGCTGCAGGAAAGCAGTCTCACATTCATCTGTCCATGGGAGGGGCATTGGAGTATCTTTAGTCAAAAGTGCTAGCAAAGGTTTGACAATGTGTGAAAACCCTAATATCCATTGCCTACAAAAAGAAGTAAGACCAAGGAATGCACGAACATCTTTCTGAGTAGAGGGTACTGGTGTGTCTAAAATTGCTTGAATACGATCTGATGTAAGTGCACGGTCCTCCTTAGACAAAAGGTGACCTAAATAGGTTACCTTTGGTCTACAATATTGTAATTTCTTTCGTGACACTTTAAGATGGTGTGAAGCAAAAAAAGAAAGTAAGGACAAAGTGCACTTTTAACATTGCTCAGGGGTATCAGCTGCCAACAAAATATCATCAACATATTGTATGAGAGCCACACCTTCAGGCAAAACAAAAGAATCAAGTTGTCGTTTTAAAGCTTGACTATAAATACTAGGACTCTCAGCATAGCCTTGAGGAACTCTGCAAAATCTATACGATCGTTTATTTAAAGTAAAACCAAACAAATATCGGCTGTCAGAATGAATAGGAATCGAAAAAAAAGCATTCTTCAAGTCTATCACAGAGAACGTAGTTGCTGTCGGGGGAACCAAAGTAAGAAGTGTTGTGATGTCAGATACCACAGGATATTGTGGTACCACAATCTTATTTACTTCTCGCAAATCAATAATGAATCGGTAAATCCTAGTATCAGTATCCTTTTTCAGAATAGGAAACATCGGACTGTTACAAACATTGTACGGAACTTCCTCAACAACTCCAACTGCAATAAGATCATGCACAATTCATATGAGTGCTTCTTCACCCTCCTGTGAAATTTTGTATTGAGGCAAACGTGGCAATACAGCTCCCTGCGTGACACTAATATGTACCGGTGGAATAATCATTTGTCCCACATCAGTATCTGAAGCAGCCAACAAAGTACTAGGGAGTGAAGCTAGTGCACTATCCTCTGTAACAAGACAAACTCTTTCCATCACAGGATGATTATCATCCAAAATAACACGCACCCCTTCAGGAGAGCATCGTATTGTAGCCCTGAAATACTTGAGCATATCAAGACCCACAATATTGTCTGGTGTATTTGCAGAAAGCAAAAATGGACATGGAGCAGTACATTTATCAACACGAAATGCAAGTGGTTGTGACAATGGGCTAGGTGAAGGTGTTCCATCGAAACCTATCGTCTGTAATGGTTAAGCCAGACAGGGGAGCCCTTGGAATGTTGTGTCCCAATTGTTTAGACAAGGCGCTACGAGTAGCTCCTGTATCAACCAGAAACTGATCAGTAGAACCCAAAACATGTGCTGTAATATAGGGACCCCTCTGATCTACTGGAACTTCAACTGATTCCTTACCCCATCCTAGGCATTCCCATGCATAAGCAGAATCTTGGAAATCAGGCTGCACATAGTTAGACATCTGGTATTGCCGTCTATCAAAAGTATTAAACCCATCCTGCCCTCGTACATTAGCATCAACCCTAGCATGATCATTCATGCTTCTTCTAGGCCCTGAATATCCTGAGCGATTTCACATTTGTCCCGACCACGTGAACACTGCTGAACACGTAGTGCTGGACAATCGGCAGCCCAATGCCCAAATTTCTTACAAGACGCACACTGAACAACAGACAAATTTGAACGAGTGTAAGAAGAACCATAAGACCCACGTCCACCTCTATCACTACCCCTAAAAGGCGGACCATAAGCTTGAGCCAACATAACCTGCGTAATGACATTCATAATACTGAGCGATAGTCAAAAGAGAAATCGGAGTACAGGTGGTCCATGAACTTTCACTAGCTTTTAGATGACTAGCTATTCCTGGTAACAGATTTGCGACATATTTATCGACTAACAAATGTCTGCCCGTATCATCTGACAATAACTGGTCGCTAAAATCATAAAATGCTTCTTCAAAGCGTGTAAAGAAATCAGAGACCGATTAATCTGCCTTTTGCTTACAAGACGCTAAAACTGTCTAATCTATCTTTTTAGGGGGAATAATCGTTTTTAACTTAACTAATATGGCTGCGGGAAGATCTAGAATCAACTGACACGGCTTTTTCGCAGGTTCCCTATCCCCGTCTATCTGTTCTAATTCTTTCCATGACGCCCCAAAAACTACATGATCATCAGCTTTATGAACAGTTCTCCACATATCTGGCGGTAATATCAATCCAAAAAATAAATCAATGTCAGCCAAAGTCATAGTACAAGAACTAATTGCTCCCTCAACTTCCTCATAAAAGGCGGCTGGATTTTTCCACGGGTCAGGTAATGCTGTTTTAAGTGCCATTACATCTGCCCTATTCGAAGGAGTATACACCCAATTTTAAATAAAATAAAAAAAACCTTAGCATCAACAGAAGTTTCATCATCACTTGTATCAGATCCTTTAGGAGGAACATACAAAGGCGCGGCCTCCCACATTGGTTTCGCGTGAACTATCATAGTCTTATCTGTTCCGAAGATGGAAGCTTGCACCCCGCCAGTCTGAGATGTCCGTGCAACTACGTCCATGGCCTTTTTCTCCTCTCGCAAACGGACTGCCGCAAAACACATAATTTCATCAAACGCCTCATTGCATCAGCCACCTGGGAGAAAACAAAAAGACCATCACGCTTTTGCTTACAATCAGCTGCTACATCATCGGGCTCTAACTCATCAGAATATTTCCGAAATAGTTCAATAACTTCTGTGCCAGATGTCTCAGTAAAATATAGCTGCTCCTTTTCTGTCCACCCTTTTATGTTGTCTAAAAGTTCAGAAGCAGAGACAACGCTACAAATTGCTTTACAAGCAATAGATCTAAGCTCAGACGCACGGTCAGCAGGCAACATAGAGCGACTGTCTCGTATCTTCTGTTGCTCCGAACCAGAGACCTCAGCTAACTAATAAGGGGCAGAAGGAACGACATACAGAGGTGGAGGGCGATCTAGTAACAAAAAATTATTGTGCGGTTTATTAAGGATAGGATAGAGAGGTTGCCAAACAGTGTATTGGCCACTTACCTGTAATTTACGTTCTTTCTCTTCTATCTCCTTTAAATCGTTTATTTCTTTATTTCTCATTTCCAATGCTTTCACATATACATTATTCCACTGCTCTTTCTCAAGAAAGGCTTGCTCATGCTTCACTCGTCCACGCACTTCTTTCTCCCACATTCGTACACAGTCAAACATATCTTGCCTAGACTTTCACTTACACATGCATTCTTCCACATACTTAATCTTTCGCAAATCAAATGACCCATGCATAGGCCAACCCAACTCAGGATCCGCACAAGGGTATTTATTCCATAATGTGCTGTACATTCTAGAAGGAAGACCATGTTTAACATACATATCTTTATTGGGCGTCCCCTCTGGGGTTGCCGGTTGTGATTCTTCCAGTCTCAAATTGGTACCTTTACAAAAGCAACATATCCTAAGAAGTGTGCTAAAAACAGGCATGCCAAAAATAGTGCAGAATATGCAGTATTATAATCAAAGTAGCACTTAAAGTACCTCTAGTACGATGTACCATTCAAATCAAAATTAAATTGGAGAAAATTCTCCTCATTACCTGCCTATATAAATTGCAATTTATATATCAATTCAAAGGACAAAAAATGACTAGTCACCCAAAACACGAGAGCCACAGTAAGTGGTGCTAAACTACATTACCAAACAAAGGCATCAAAACCCACAGCAAGTGCCATAAAACAGCTCTTACCAATCACAGGGCGTCCAGATTCCAACTGCCAAGTTATAAAATCGACCAAATGGTCACTGCATGACGAATGAACAAAAAAGATCTCAGTCGAGGACCGGCGCCACCTGGATGGTCAAAAACACCGTGGTTGCCAAGACTCAGGTCTCCTCAGGCATTGATTGTCCGCAACGAGATCCCAATCCTTCATCGTGACCAATCCGTCGGGCGTCCGAGTCGCCGATGAGTCCCTGTTCGGGCGCCAATTTGTCGAAGTAAGCCTCAGCAAGGCCTGCTAGTGCAAGGGGTTCCCACCTCTCTGCACAAAGTCCTCAGACCATATAGGAAGAAGTTGGCACAGAAACTGAAATAAAATACAAAGTTTATTAAACCTCAAGCGGTAGTACTACAGTTCAAACAGCACCCTTCGGTAATGTTTAAAGTAGCACACTGAACTAAGAGAGCATGGTCCTTTTATACCCACGCAGGGGCTAAAAGAAGGTGGTACAATTATAGAAGCAAGACTTATATACATATAAGGTCATATGGAAATGCACAGTCGACAGGTAGGAGAGGCTAACAGTTTTCAAGGACTATTAGACACATTACTGTCTGTTACTAAATACTAACAGCTGCTGACCTTACTGGGCATGTGCAAAAGTGGGGGATACTAAACATAACTTGTCACTAGACAGATTTTCATGAGTAGTTAACAGGAAGGTGGGACAGAGCACAAGGCGAGCACATGGCAGCATGTGGCAGAGAAAATGGCTGCCATGAATATAAATGGATTCCGCGAAATGTTCACAATAGTTGCTAAATACAAGATGTCTTCTGCTAATGCTTAATCTAATCGCTACTAAATTACAACAACCCTTTTAGCGGCTTGGGCATTCCATAAATATGGTGCCTGGCTGGCGCTCAGAAATGACACAAGCAAGCGCTATGCTTTTTGACGCATAACTGCGTTTGTGCAGTTTTGCATCAAAAGGATAAATAAGACCCTAAGTCCGAAGGTAAACGTTTGACCGAGGCCTCCCGTTTGCTGTAGCCTAGCAGGGCTCTATTGTGTTCAACCTCAAACTTTGACTTTGGCCCGGTCTAGTGTGACCAGATCACCAGATTGGTGCTTTTAGTTTTTATGTATTAGAAAACATTAACGCTCTCATTACAACCCTGGCAGTAAATCCCGCTTACCGCCGTGCAGAAGACTGCCAACATACGGCTGCGGCCGCGGAATTCCGCTACAGGAATTACAACCCACAGCTCGGAATCTGCCACAATACAGAACCCACACAAGTCCGCCACACCAAAGGTCAGTGATAAACTGCTGATACCAAAACTGACACCATCACGCCAACAAGAATACGCCCACACTATCACGACCCACGAATCAACGCAGCGGTCTTTCAACCGCCGAGCTCAAAATACACACACATTTTCAAAACACAACCACATTGGACAATTCAAAATGCACACACCTGATACATATACACACACCACTCCCACACACACAATCCAATATAAAATACACACCCACATTACCCACAAACCCTTACTACCAGAAATTTGAAAGCAGGCCAGAGAGAGACACTACCAAAAACAACACCAGCATCCACAGAGACACAACACCATCACTTACACAACATCCACGCACCTCAAACAACACACACCAACACATCCCCTCATACATCACAACAGACACCACCTCACACATCACCCACACCACATCATGGCACCTCAAAGACACCCCAGGTTCTCTGAGGAGGAGCTCAGGGTCATGGTGGAGGAAATCATCCGGGTAGAGCCACAGCTATTCGGATCACAGGTGCAGCAGACATCCATTGCAAGGAAGATGGAGCTATGGCGAAGAATTGTCGACAGGGTAAACGCAGTGGGACAGCATCCAAGAACACAGGATGACATCAGGAACAGCTGGAATAACCTACGGGGGAAGGTGCGTTCCGTGGTATCCAGACACCAGATTGCTGTACAGAGGACTGGCAGTGGAGCCAACCTCCTCCCCCACAACTAACAACATGGGAGGAGCAAGTCTTGGCGATCATGCATCCTAAGGGCCTCACAGGAGTAGCAGGAAGACTGGACTCTGGTAAGACAAATCTTTACTACCTTATCCCCCCGACCACACCTGCATGCCATCACATACTCCCACCCTTACCCTTACATCCAACACAACCCACACATCCCAAAATCAAGCCCTGCATGTAACACCAATGCATGGACACCCATCACCCAAGCATGTCCAGTACAGAGACTCACTCATGCCCCAAAATCACCAATCACACAAGGACCAAGCAAATAATGCAAGCACTGGAGTAGAGGGTCACTCACCCATTGCACACGATGGCACACACAGATACAATAACTATGCATTTATACCCCAACAGGACCCCTACCCAACGTCTCCGGACAGGAGGTGCCAGACATATCCAGTCCCCCCACAGAAGAGGCCCACTGTGATGACAGCAGCTCTGCACACCTGGATCAAGATGACCAGCCCGGCCCATCTGGGACATCAGGACAGTCGGTTCCCCTGCCACTGGCACAAGCCACCACAGAGCCTCCCCCCTCAGGAAACACCACCACAGCACCCACCCAGCGGGCCCATCCCTCTTTCTCCAGGACACGTCAATCAGCAGTGTGTCCACCACTACAGGGAACCCAGGCAAAACCCACTAACACAGGACGATCAGGGACCTGGGGGCATTGGCAGTGGGCACACGGTTCAGGGGACAGAGGCACAGGATAACAGGGAAACTGGGAGGACTGCTGTGCGACAGGTGGGGGACAGGCCCAGGGAACCGACACTCCATGAGGCACTCTCCAACATCATGGGAGCTTACCATCATTCCCAGGAGACCATGGCAACGGTACTAGCCAAGTTTCAGGAGACCCAGCGGCTGCAGGAGGAACACTACCTTGGGATCAGGGAGGATTTGAAGTCCATTAACAACACCCTGGACACCATTGCAGGGGTGCTGGCAGACCTTTTCAACACCAGGAGGGACACAGTGGCACAACAAGGGGCCCCTGACACTAGCCTGGACAATGAAAAGCCCTCCACCTCCACATGCGCTAGTGGACAGGAGGCACCGGCACAGGAACAACAGGACAACAGCACCCCACCCTCTGCAGATGGAGAACCACCCCGCAAAGGGTCCCTGAGATCCAGGAACAAGACAGAGAACATTGCCAAGACCGCCGTCAAGAAATGAGACCCCCCTGAATGTCACCCTTCTATCCCACTATGTCACCCTGTCCATCCTTAAACTGCCATTGCTCCACTTCCTATGCCCCTTTGGACAATGTACCTGTGAAACAAATAGACTGGACTCTGCCATGGACATTCCTCCACCATCACCCCAGCCCATTTTACAACCCACTCCACTTATTTGCACAGGAATAAACACATTTCAATCACAAAACAATCTGGAGTCAGTCTGTGTTTTCACAAATGTGTAATTGCAATGACTATGGAATATAGCAATGTCAATGCACTTGTTCTCATACCAATGTAACACAGCTGTAGGCCAGGAGTAAATAGAGCAGAGGGCACAAAGTGGGACCCAGATATGTGAAATGGAAAGTCAAAGTGACAAGTCAGGGTCCATACACTGAGTGAAAATGACAGACTTATGCTAGCTCAAACAACAGTATGAGATGTGGGAAGCAGTAACATCTTCTTACCTGTGTTTCACTGGAAGTATTGCATGATGATGTTGTTTCAGTTGTCAATATCCTCTTCTTCTGCCTCCTCTTCTTCACTGTCCACAGGCTCCACAGCTGCCACAAGACCACCATCTGGCCCATCCTCCTGCAGAAAAGGCACCTGCCGTCCCAAAACCAGGTTGTGCAGCATACAGCAGGCCACGATTATCTGGCACACCTTCTTCGGTGAGTAGTATAGGGAGCCACCTGTCAGATGGAGGCACAGGAATCTGGCCTTCAGGAGGCCGAAGGTGTGTTCGATCACCCTCCTAGTTCACCCATGTGCCTCATTGTAGCGTTCCTCTGCCCTTGTCCTGGGATTCCTCACTGGGGTCAGTAGCCATGACAGGTTGGGGTAACCAGAGTCACCTGCAAATGTTGATGGATATCTGTTAGACACACACTAACCATTAGGGACAACCCCATACCCAGACACCTTTGTCAACTGTATTGGGACCTTGCCCTCACCTATTAGCCACACACGTTGACTCTGGAGTAGCCCCATCACATAAGGGATGCTGCTATTTCTCAAAATGTAAGGGTCATGCACAGAGCCAGGATACCTGGCATTCACATGGGAGATGTACTGGTCTGCCAAACATACCATCTGCACATTCATCGAATAGTAGCACTTCCGGTTTCTATACACCTGTTCATTTCTGCAGAAGGGTACAAATGCCACATGTGTCCCATCAATGGCACCAATGATGTTGGGGATATGTCCCAGGGCATAGAAGTCACCTTTCACTGTGGGCAAATCCTCCACCTGAGGGAAAACGATGTAGCTATGCATGTGTTTCAGCAGGGCAGACAACACTCTGGACAACACGTTATAGAACATTGGCTGGGACATCCCTGATGCCATGGCCACTGTTGTTTGAAAAGACCCACTGGCCAGGAAATGGAGTACAGACAGGACCTGCACTAGAGGGGTATTCCTGTGGGATGGCGGATAGATAAAATCAGGTCTGGCTCCAACTGGGCACACATTTCCTGGATTGTTGCACGATCAAGCCTGTATGTGACTAGGATGTGTCTCTCTTCCATTGTTGACAGATCCACCAGGGGTCTGTACACCAGAGGATGCCGCCATCTCATCACCTGCCCCAGCAGATGTGCCCTATGGAGAAGAACAGCGAGCAGAGAGTCATCCAGCACTGAGGTATCATAATTTCTTATTTGCAGAAACGTTAATTATCCACAATGTGCCAGTATCTGTCTATATTCCCGGCCCAGATAGATGTGACGCAGTTAACATTCATCCCATGTGGCTTCCTGAAATGGCGGCTGCCTGACCTGTAAGGTGGGACAAGGGGATATGAGGTAACTGCGCTGGCGTTGTACAATGTCGTGGTGTGCGGTCGAAGACCGCAGCGCAATTCTTCATTGGTTAACATTGGACCCTATGGGTCCCAGGAGCCAATGATGATGTACGCCGGTGGTGGCGGTACGCACCGCCACGGACATGACCGCCATTTTATGTCTGTTCCCTCACTTGATACCTGACCTTCAACAGGAGAGGACCTACACTGCAAGTGCTGCTGTGATCTGTGTCTGGAAGCGATGATGGCTACAGTGTCTGGGGAAAGGGCCCCTGCCTTCACTTCGGAGGAGTTCAAGAAACTAGTGGATGGGATCTTCCCCAGTACACGCAACTTTACGGTCCTCCAGACAAACAGGTGAGTACACTGTGAGCATGCTGCATGGGCAATGCCTATTTAGAGTGGTGTGGTTGGAAGATACATGGGGGGCTGAGGCCTGCATGTGCGGATGGTGAGTGTATGTGCATCAGAGCATGGGTGGGAATTGGTGGGCAATGAGCATGATGGTCCGGACTGGTAAGTAATTTCCTTTCCCCCTGTACCATTCCTCTAGGTCAGCACCCACCAGAAGAAGGGCATTTGGCATGCCATCGCCAAGGACGTCTGAACCCTGTGGGTCTACCACAGACGGAGCACCCACTGCAGTAAAAGATGGGAGGAACTGCGCCGCTGGAGCAAGAAGACGGCGGAGGCCCAGCTGGGGATGGCCTCCCAACATGGGAGGGGTGCTCGTCGCACCATGACCCCCCTGATGTTCGAGATCCTGGCAGTGTCCTATCCGGAGTTGGATGGGTACTTGAGGGCATCACAGCAGCCACAAGGGGGTGAGTACACTCTCATTCAGCTGACTCTGCGTGCATTACGAGGTGTCTGGGTGGGAGGGTGTCCAGTGGGTTCCCCTAGGCCAGGGCGAACTTAGTAGGCAAAGTCCCTTGTGAGGCAGGCTATGTGGCACCCCAACCCCACCAGTGGTAAGAGCAATCTACATCTAGTCAGGCTCCTGTGACTTCCAGGTGTGCAGCAATTGGTCTTAGGCCTCGTACCCCATGGTCAGCTGAAATTTCTAGGAACTGTCAGTGCATGGCGTAGTGCAGGGGGCCGCTCCATGTGTGTTGTGTCCTCCAACGGTAGTGCCGTTGCATGCACTGAACATGTCTTTCTTCTGTCTTGCCCCCCTTTTTGTGACCTCCCTGTTCTTGTGTGCAGTAGCCAGGAGAGTGGGCATCTCCTTTGCCCCAGGCACCTCAGGCCCTGCCCCAGTCAGCCCTTCTGCCCTCAGTGAGGAGGCTATTGACCTCCTGAGATCCCTCACTGTTGGGCAATTTACCATTGTGAATGCCATCCAGGGTGTAGAGAGGCATTTGCAACAAACAAATGCATACCTGGAGTGCATTCATTCTGGGGAGACAGCCCAACAGGGAGCATTTCAGGCTCCGGCCTCAGCACTGATGGCAGCCATTGTCCCTGTGTCCAGCCTCCCCCCTCCAACTTCCTCCACCCAACCCAATCCCTTGTACCTCAGCCTATCCCAAGCACACCATCAGACCAGCATGCACACACATCAACACACAAGAGTGGACATGGCAAACATAAGCACCACACATCCCACAGGCACTCACACAAGCACCATCCCCATGCAGACACAGCAACATCCACTGCCTCCACTGTGTCCCTCTCCTCCACATCCCCCCTCCCTGTCTCGTCTCCACTCGCACCTGCATGAACTACATCCTCAGCCACTTCCTCCATCACCAGGACGTCCATCTCCACACACCGCTCACATGCACTCACCACCCCCACTACCATTCACACATCCCCAGTGTCCTCTCCCAGTGTGTCAGTGAGCCCTCCTCCCAAAGTACACAAATGCAGGCACACACCCACCCAAAAGCCATCCACCTCACAACAGCCTCCGGCCCATGCACCTTCATTAAAATTCAGCAGACGTACACCTACAACCACTACCTCTACCTCCACTCCCAAACCCCCTCAATCTTCCCATCCCAGTGTGTCTAAAAAACTCTTCCTGGCTAACATTGACCTCTTCCCTACACCTCCTCCCCCATCCTTCATCTAAGGCCAGGCTTTCCAGGTCCCAGCCCAGTATCCACTACAACTCCAGGCACAGTGGTGCCAGCAACTGCGGGGTCATCGAGTGCACCACCCATCAAGGCTGCCAGTGTGCCGTGTAGTGAGGGCAAGGACATTTCGCCACCTGCCAAGGTGAAAAAGGTACCCACATCCCGGAGGGAGAACCCGAAACTACCAGCCACCAAGGGCTCAACAAAAACAAAAGGGGATAGTGTCAAGACAACTGTGGCACCATCAAAGGTGGGGAAGGGCCAAAAGCAGAAGAGCAGGTCAGGGTTGGGCATGGTGGCCCCGACTGAGAGACAAGTGTCACACCTTCCGTCCATGTCCACAAAAACCTGTAAGGCGGCGAACACCGCTAGCTGCCCCGCTACCACAACCGCCGCCTGCACCGCCACCTGCACTGCCCCCAGCTCGTCTACAGCCTCAGCGACAGTCCTCAGCCTCTTCCCCAGTGGGCAGCCGCCCGAGGCTGCAGGAGACGTCCTGTTATGTCCCTCAGCAGGTGCTGAACCATGCACCGCAGCCATCACCGCCACCACAGACACCTCCGCAAGCACGGCCACCAGCCCTGTGGCATACTCAGACACTGGCACCACCGCTGACATGGCTACCATCCCCAGTTGTCAGTCGTATGAGGCTGGAGGTGAGTTCCTGGACCCTGGGCAGCTTCTGTGAGGCATGACTTCCATCACTGTTTGCACCTGCAGGTGGAATGCTAAGCCGCAGCAGTGTGGGGTATGTCGCTGCCTCCAAGGCGTATCATGCTACCTGAATCTCGACAATCCCGTGGCACGCACACCCAGGTGAGGAAAATGTTCGGGCCACACTGCACATGGAGCACTCTGGGCACCATGCACCCTCCAGAACCAGTGGAGAGTTACATCCACTACCTCAGTCCTTGGCAGGATGAAGCACTCTGGGCACCATGCCCCCTCCAGAACCAGTGGAGTATCACATCCACTACCTCAGTCCTTGGCAGGATGAAGCACTCTGGGCACCAAGCCCCCTCCAGAACAAGTGGAGAAAGACATCCATTACCTCTGTCCTTGGCAGGATGAAGCACTCTGGGAATAAGGACCCCTCCAGAACCAGTGGAGAAAGACATCCACTACCTCTGTCCTTGGCAGGATGAAGCACTCTGGGCACCAAGCCCCCTCCAGAACCAGTGGAGAAAGACATCCACTACCTCTGTCCTTAGCAGGATGAAGCACTCTGGGCACCAGGCCCCCTCCAGAACCAGTGGAAAAAGACATTCACTACCTTAGTCCTTGGCAGGATGAAGCACTCTGGGCACCAGGGCCCCTCCAGAACCAGTGGAGAAAGACATCCACTACCTCTGTCCTTGGCAGGATGAAGCACTCTGGGCGCCAGGCCCCCTCCAGAACAAGTTGAGAAAGACATCCACTAATTCTGTCCTTGGCAGGATGAAGCACTCTGGGCACCAGGCCCCCTCCAGAACCAGTGGAGAAAGACATCCACTACCTCTGTCCTTGGCAGGATGAAGCACTCTGGGCACCAAGCCCCTCCAGAACCAGTGGAGAAAGACATCCACTACCTCTGTCCTTGGCAGGATGAAGCACTCTGGGCACCAGACCCCCTCCAGAACCAGTGGAGACTGTTATCCACTTGAGAGACTCTGGCTTTGCACTCCCCAGGATAAAGCAGTGGGCAAACCACCCACTGGAGAGTCTTGAGAGACTGTGTCTTTGCACTCCCAAGGATAAAGCAGTGGGCAAACCACCCACTGGAGAGACTTGTGAGACTGTGGCTTTGTACTCCCCAGGATACAGCAATAGGCATAGAGCCCCCTCGTACAGCAGTGGCATTTTACGTTCATCAGGCTGAGGTGCCCCCCTCCCCCTGAGGTGCCTGTGTATTTTCGATCTGATGCCCCAGCAGTGTTCTCTCCGCTTCGATTCAAGTATCATGTGTGGGCTTCACCCATGCATTTTGGGCCCAGTGGGCGACAGACAATGATTGGTACACTATCTGGACTTGTGTAGTTGGTGTACATAATTGTATACACTGAATTTTGACTTTTGACTAATGGATTGTTAATGATTACAATAGATACAATCATTTCCTTTTGACCTTGAGTTCTTCCAGGGGGTTGGGGTGTATATGTAATGTTGAAGCATGTATTTGTGTGTATGTTGTTGGGTGTGAGGGTGGGGGTGTTGCGTGTTGCGTGTGTGTGTGTCACTCTCTTTTCTCCCCATTCCCCTGTGTTGTAAGTTCAGTACTCACCATAGTTGCCGCCGCCGCAGTTCGTACTCCTGGTAGAAGAGGAGGTAAACCAACATGGGTAACACCTGAAGTCGGGCTCCATGGCGTCCTGGTTCCTCGTTGGGTGTCGAGAGGTGAGTGTTTTCCCTTCTGTGTACTGTTTCTGCCGTGCATGTGATAGCATTGGTTCTGCCCCGGAAAAGGTGGTGGATAGGCATCTTGAAATATAGTGGGCGGCAACTTTGTCTTCCGCCTGTCTGTTGACAGTTACCGCCACGGTGTTTGTTTCGACAGTCATGGCGGCCGGAGTGTTAAAGTGGCTGTCTATGTTGGCAGTTTCCACCACGGTCGTAATCCCATATTTTTTTCCGCCAGCCTCTTTGCAGTATTACCGCTGCTTTAACACCGACCGCCAGAGTTGTAGTGAGGGCCTAATTCTTAAACATTCATATCTCCGGTTCTCCTTATCTGTTTTTAATAATTTTGGTGTTATTTTAAACACAAACATAAACTATATTTTCTTAAATTGGATTTTTATTCTATTTTATGTTTGACTTATTTACTGTTTTGTGATTTTTAAATGCTTTACACACTTGTCTCCTAAGTTAAGCTTTGTCGCTCATTGCCAAACTACCAAGGATTGAGCTGAGTTTAATTTATTGAGACTTAACTGGACCTAATTGGGAGTTAGTTGCCTATTGGTAGGTGTAGGTACTTACCAGCCCTTACCAATAATCCACTTTCTAACATCTTTGGTGCGCAGAGGTGGGATCCAGTATTTGTGTTCAGTATCACACAACAGTTTTAAGTAAAGCAAATTAAAAATCCTTTAAATTGTCCTAGTGCAAAAATTGTTTTTGATTTTTAATTTGGACTAATTTCAATTATTGCATTTTTGTGATTTTCTAAATTCTTGCTTCCAGTTTTTTCAAAAGTTTTTGTGTGACACGAAACTAGGGATCCATGGAGCTTGATCTGGCTAGTCTACCCACAATGACAGTAGTCCAGTTTAGGGGGTTGCGTACTGAGAGAGGGGTGGCTGCAGCCACTAATCTCAGGAAACATGTGTTGATTAAATGACAGCTGAGGCCCAAGAGGTAGGCATAGAGGAGGATGCATAGAGTAGGTAGGCATAGAGGAAGCTCCAGGGGAGGAAGAAGTAGGGGAAGATGCCAGCTCCAACCACTCAGGGGAGTTAGGGCATCTGAACCTTAGTGAGGAGGTGGAAGATTGGTCCTCACTTCACACAGTCACCAAGGACATACTCAAAGCGATTTGGGGAAGGGGGTCCTTTCAGAAGGAGAGAACCTGTACCTTAGAGAGAGAGAGCTGGAAGCCCACCTGGCATACAAAGCTTTGGAGGCAGAGAAGCAGGCCTGGGGGAAGAAAAAAATGGGCAAGGGAAGAGAAAAGAGATGGTAAATTCATAGTAGAAAAGCCACCAATGCCATTGGAGCTAAGTATCATATGTGGGCTTCAGGGTGTATTTTTTGTCACCCACATACGTGCCAAAATATATGGCATTCGAGACAACCATTGTGTTCTGATTGTCCTGAAGTTCAAAGGCACTGCAGTAACACAATGCAAGGAAAATGGCCTTCATCACATAGGGAAACATATTTTTATATATTAATATGTCTCCTCTATTGTGTACCTTCTAAGCCCAAAAGCAAAGGTGACTAATATATAAAAAAGTGTCACACTATAAATATAGAAGAAGTGCCCTCACATTGAATAATGACCTAAAACTATTTCATTGGGAAGGCCTAGTGGCATCTTTCATAGAACCGGCCTATGTTTAATTGAAGTAATTGATTTTATATATCTGTTTGGGAAAATTCTAGAAAAATTCTTCAAGGTTATTTTATACTAAATTTTCACAATCTGATTTAATGTTGAAATCAGATCTTTGAGGACTTGAGTAGAAAATGAAAACTGTAATGTGTGTTTTGAGTTGCTTGAGACAGAGGCAGATTAAACCAAGTTATGTCACTAATCACACCTGCAAATCTGGTCTAAACATCCTTCTCTGGGGGAGTTAATGATCCAGGTTTAGGAGACTATGGAACTCCTCTGAACCTAGGAAGGACTCGGAGGTGTTAAGTGCTGACCACATAGCAGGAATTAGCTGTCTGTCTGTAGATGCAAATGGTTGGCAGAACAAAGAAGAACCTTATCACAATCAATTGTGACTTTGAGATGCCATAGGTTTTTTCTATTCATTCCTATGATCCTCTTAGGCAAGCAGGCTCCAATTACAATGAAAGAGATAACCAGTTTAAAACTTGCCAGGTGGAAGGATAGCTCATCTAAATATGGGAGCGGTCAAAGATAGGCCTGCTAGTGGCAGAAGAGTTTTATCATATTGAAATAAGAACTCCTGTTTTTCAGTCCGGCAAAGAGGCAGTGCTACCATAGGAAATAGAGGGCTGTGAGAAAATAGGATTGTGTGATGAAATTTCCCCAATCACCAGTGAGTGCACAGTATAAATCTACCACTTCAATATTCACCTTCTCTGAACATTTCAGTACCTGTAAAGACTGCACCTGAAGATGAAAATCCTGCTTCAAGAAAAGTTTGACTTCTGCTAGTTGAAGAGGACTTACTCAAAGACCCCTGAGTCCTGATGACACCCAGAGGCTACTCTCCATGGGTCACATGGTTGGACTCCGGCAATGGCCAAGCCTCCTTAGTCCTCGAGGCAGCAAATGACTCATGAGAGCACCTTCATTGCTGTGCAATCATGCTTCAATTACAAGGGCTACCATGGTGGGTTCAGAGGCCCAGGAATATTACTATATGTCTGCTCTGCTCCCCATGCCCATGTCTAGGGGTAGTGGGGAGCACAAGGTGCTCCTGCTTCCCACCAGCACTGAAGCAGACCAGAGAAGAAAACAGGAGACTGTTTCCCAACCACAGTGAGAACAGTGTTGGATGTGTTGGTATCCGGCAGGGGCTGCAAAGCCTCCCTCGTGACACATCAAAGGAAATGCTATTGCCTAGATGGCATGACCCAGAAGACACTCAGGTCTCCTGTAAAATTATCATATTGGCCCAACGTCATGCCCCAAAAGCGGCAGAACCACCATTATGATTCCTCTTGACACTTGGGGCTGCTAGGCGAGCAGCGGACCCCCACAGATATCCTAGCTAAAGTCAGGGTATGTCACATATACCTCTCAGGAGCCAGAAACAGGGATCCCAGGAGAGTTTTCCTTTCAATTAAAGTACTCCTGGAACTAGGACATTAGTTTGAGAGTTCTGGGTACATGGATATTTGTTGTTAGATTTTAGCAGTTTCTTTGTATTCAGGTTAAAGGTATTCTAAAGACTATCACATGGTATTATGGATAGCATTACAATCTTATTTGGTTTGTCCAAAGTTGATAAAAGTGCACTAAGTAGGATGTGCAGCATGATTGTTAGCTGACAACTGGCAGAACATAGATGCCTAAATCATGGCTGTTGTTACCCATCTTGTAGGGTTTGGATGTGCTATGTGTGATAGGACCTTTGTAGGATGGCTTGCCATGTACTTACTCAGGGACAATCAATGATCTGTATGATGATATGAGCTGTTACAAGTACAATAGTTATATTGTCTGATTTTCTTCTTGTGCCATTTCACGCAATGCAGTACCTAATGTTAGATTTTCTATTCGTCTTAACAGCTGCAAATATGACACCCATCCAGGTCAGGGAGTTTCAACAGCGGGCAATGAGGTATCAGCACATGCTTCAAGTAGAGTCTGGGTACCGAAAAATGGCCCGCAGATACCGTCACGAATGGGCCTCCAGAGCCTGGAGGGCATTCCCACAAGGCGGCCCTTCTTTGCTCACCTCAGCCACCACCAGCACCACCACCACTACCACCCAGGTGGCACCACCAGCAGCTGGGACCGTTGCAGCAACCACCTCAGCAAGTGCTCCAGGCCCTAGCACAGCACCACCTGCAGGGCAGCCCACAGCCATGGACACTACACGGCCCAACACTTCCTCCGCTGGCACCCAGACCACCCCAGCTGCAGCTATTGACCCTGCTGCTTTTGAACATATGCAGCGTAATTTGGACCGTGTCCTGCGTAAGATGAGTCGACTGCAGCAGGAGGTGCGACATGTCAACCGGCGGGTGTGGTCAATCAAGAGGACCCTCTGGAGGGCCAACCTGTAGCAGTGTTCCTCTTTCCTGATTCTCATACTTTGTGGGTTTAGGGGGCTTAGTGTTAGGTTAGTATAGGATGTTAGTTTAGTTAGTGTTAGTGGTGGGGGGTCCTGAATATTTCTACTGTTTCTTTTTGAGTGTGTGGGTGGGGGGCAATGTTGGGGTTCTTGTGTGTTTAAAAGAAAATATATATATATTTGTTTAGTATAGGATAGTATGTGTTTAGGTTAGTATCTGTTGTCCTCCATGTGTCCCATCTCATAAGGGGGGTGGGGGTTGATGTTTAGAACATTTCATTAAATGTGATAAGTAAGTTTAGCTTAGGTTAGTTAGGGACAGTTGTGGGTAATGAGTAGTTAGAGTAGATTAAGGTAGGTAAGGCTTTTCCCCGAGTTTTCACTTCTGTTTTTACTGTTTAATAAATATGTAGTAAACCCTTTACAGTATGTGTGACATGCTTGTAGATCAGGGCTTTGGCATGAGTGTACAGTATTTCTTTTGCATTACATTTTGTGTACTATGCTGCAAACAAATCCCAACTGAGCTGTAACATTGGCAGCTACCCCAAAGCTACCTTGCAAAGATTAGACCATTCATTGCAACCACCAATCACAGTTACTATGGATCCCAACGTGTTTTTTTCATTAAGTATGTTTTCAATGTCACATACAGTGATTCCAGATTTATGATTGGGGACACTGTGTTATGAATGACTGCAGACTGATGTCCAAGGAAACCCTTATAAGGTGAGTGGTAGTAAGCTCCCTTGTAGTATAGTGTACATGAGTCACATAGATCATTTGTTTCACTCTTCAGCATGATTACTTATTTGGATGTAAACTCATACACCTCCATTCATGCAGTTTGGTGACTGTTCGCTTATATTTGTGGGCAATGTTACATGTGTTAGTTTTGCATTGAGGCAACATTTTGAAGGCACTATTTTATGGTTTAGCTATCCCTTGAGGAAGCATTATTCTGTCCAACCCAGCATTATGGTGTATAGTTTCCCTTTTCCTCAGATATTACCCTCAGGAAGGGCAGAGAATGGTAGAATCCAGGCCACTGTGCATAGTTATCAGCCTACATTATTTCAGGACAGTTGTATTGACAAGCTTTGTCATTTGACAGGAGACAAAATTCAGTGGTCGACTGCACGGTTGATGTGTCACATTACACAGAGACAAAGTGGTGTGTAAGTGCTATTTATTGAAATGTGATGTAGTGCTATATATACATTGTCCATTATTGTTAGTCCATTATAGTGACATCTTCCATTGTGATCCTACACAAGTGCTAAAGGACAATTCATTGGACATGCTGGGGTGAAGTGTTAGACAGTGCAGAGGGACAGGACTTTCCAATGAGTTAGTGAGAGACAATCACAAGGCAGGCTGACAAAATAGACTGGTTTGCAGAACAGTGCTTGAGTACAGTTGTTGCAAGATTGGCGGATACGAAGCGCAAGACCTTGGTAATAGGTGGCCATGTGGCAGGGACTAGTGCTTCCGGGTACTTTTACGTGTGAAAGTGATCTGGTCCATGTCTTCATTTTCTGATGTGTGTGTTGCTTCCTCTGCCCTTGGTGGTGGTGGTTGTGAAGAGGCAACACACACCTCAGTGTGTGTAGATGTGGAGTCAGACATCCCAGTAGCTGCTACCTGTGGGGGTCTTAAGGGCAGTACTGCTGCAAGGAGGATCTGCTAGTTCTTAAGAATAGCAGCCACATCATGATGGTAGGCAGCCAGGTCGGCCCTGAGAGGGTCATGATTGCATTTGTGCATGCAGTGGAAGGTTTGGGGTGCGAGGTGTTGTGGCAACTCTCTTAGTGCAGTGGTGAATTCCTTTACAGTTTGTTGTAGTCCTTGCAGGATGGATGTTAGCGCTTGCATGGCTGCTGCCTGATCTGCAGATGACATCATGCACGAACGCATCCCCTCAAGGCTGGCTGCCATATTTTGCATCCCCACCCGCACCTCCTTGGCCAGCTCCCGCTGTACTCCGACTACAGTTCACTCAAAGCTGGTGCCTGTGTCATCTGAGTCCTCAGCTGTATTGGAGCTGGCAGGTTGTTTAACTGGGGTTGTGGGTGGGTCCTCTGTGATGGCTGCTTGTTCTGTGCTCCCCATTGTGACTGAAGGTGGGGTCTGGAGGGCTCCAAGGACATCTTGGAGGGTCTGGTGGCTGATGTTTGTCAGCTTGTCATCCATGTCATCAGGGTAGTCCTGGACAGTCATATCCGCAGGAGATCCATCGTCCTCTGCAATGAAATAGGGTACAATTAGTGTGTCTGTGTTGTGGCATTTGTGATGTAACATGCCTGCCTTGTGATGATTTCACATTGTGATCTTGGTTCCTTTTCATTGAAATAGACTTTCAGATGGGCATTCTCCCAGGCCTATGCCCCACCTGCATGTCACATGTATTGTGGTCTGTTAGTAGACTTGTCAGCTTCACATCCTCTAGGTGTTGGTTTTGGCCAAATAGTGCATTGCCACCTTCTTGTCCTACTCAACCCTCCGTCTACTTCCACTCTCATTGAGACCTTTCACTGGCTGTGGGTGCTCTGATGGCACTAGCAGCACACTTAACAATCTGGACCTGTCCCAGTCTCTGATCTTTCACATCCACGTATATGTAGTTGAAATGTTGTGTGTACTATGCATAACATTGTTATGGCACAATATGGATGTCAGCATTGGTAATGTGTACAGCTGATGTTGGGGAATGTGTGGTACATTGGATTGCCCTGATAGTCGAAGCAGTGTCCTATTTCCTCCTCTGACTGTGCAGGTGTATTTCAATGACCAGTTACATGTGTCCTCACCCTCGATGCTGTTGTCTGAACAGTATGACATTTGGGATGTTGCATTGTGACCCAGGCACAGGATGGACCCTGACTTATGCAGCATGGGTGTGACCTTAGTGCTGTGTATCTCCTAATGTTGATGACATTGGCTGATGTTTGCGGCAACTATGGGCATTCACATTTGACAGGACTGGAACATTTGTCTTGTTTCAGGGGATTGTGAACATTGTCATCCTAAAGCCTCTAATTTAGGTGTGTATGATCCATGGGGACGTTACTACCATAGGCTACTTGACCAGTACACACAGCGGAGGTGGTAGTGGCAACTGTTGTCAATGTTACATTCCAGTTGTCGGTATGGCTAGAGGTTGTTAATTGGGCCCTAGTTAATGTAGGGGGTATAGTGGCTGACGTGTGATGGGATGTCAGTTTGACGTTGTGCCCTTCCATCCTGGCGTGGGTTTACCTTTGCAACATAGTTGGCATGGCAGCATACCCCCATGGAAAGGTTGTTGGTGTTGTGTTATGGTGTGCCCCAGTTTTTCTCTGTACAGGCCATGCCCCCGTGCCGTACCCCTTTACCCATGCCACTCCATGTATATGATGACTTACATGCATTGTGTAGTCGGTATTCCCCCACCCCGGTTGCAGTTAACATTAGTGCATTTTAGTTTCCCATGCGACTTACCCTGCATGTGCTTTGTCTCCTGGTAGTCTGCGCTGTCCTGTGCTTGAATCCCTCTGATAATCACCTCAGGGATGATGGCTGCCACCATCTCCTCCATGTGGTCCAGGGCCTCCTGGTGTGCTGGACTCCCACCTCCAGTCTGCAGTGCTGCCTTCCTGTTTCCTGGCCATCTTTTCCTTGGTCCTGCACTTGCAGTCTTGCACTCGATGACTGTTCTGCATACTTCTGCCACACTGTTAATCTTGTCAACAATTTGTTTCCATATCGCCTCTCTCCTACTGATTGGCAACTTTGAGGTGACAAACAGTTGGTACTGGTGTTCCGTCACCTCTTTTCCCAGAATTTCCTGCTCCTCTGCACTGAAGCAACACTTTCTTTTCTTCTTCTCCCTGTCCTGGTTCTTGTGTGGGTCCTCATGGCTGGTTCCTGGTCTGTTGTCATTTTCCTGGGGTCTGTACAGGCATCTGGAATCCATTTTGGCTCTCCTCTGCTGAAATGGCTGTGTTTGCGGGTAATTTTGACGCTATTGCGTCCAAAAAACGCTGCATATCCAGTTTGCGGTGTCGTAAATCGTCTCACAGTCATTTCTGCCGCGTTAATGGCGTTTTCCTTTACGACTTGACACTGCGGTGTGCGTAAAAAAATGACTTACACCTGTGGTTTGTGCCGCCGTGCGTCAAAGTATAAATTTGACACCTGCACGGCGCACAGTAATGGCATTAGCCGGCGGTAATATTTTTGACGCAAAACTGCATCGGCGCAGTTTTGCGTCAAAAAGTATAAATATGGGCCTAAATTTATTTATAGAGTTTCCCCCAAAGTTTATTCAAAAACATACTTGAGCAAGTACAACCTAAATCAGCTTCACAAAGTTGTTCTGTTGCAGATTTGTCTCTCAGAGAATAAACTGGGAAAAGAATGCCTAGATCTTTTGAGATTTTGGAGTGGAAGGTAAAAGTCACAACAATACCCGATTAAAAGGAACTGAAGAATTTGTATCTTCTAAGGAAAGAAAGTCATCCAATACTATATTTATCATAAGAGTAAGGTGTGGTTGGAAGAAATTAGGGCATTTAGGGGCATATTTATACTCTGTTTGCACCAAATTAGTGTCATTTTTTTTTACTCTAATTCGGTGCAAAACTAACTCCATATTTATACTTTGGTGCTAGACCCCTCTAGCACCAAATTTATGGAGTTAAAGTCATTTTTTGAAAGTGAAGACCTACTTTGCCTTAATGAGATGCAAGGTAGGCGTTCCCGTGCAAAAAAATGACTCTATGGCCTTAACGCCATATTTAGGGGCATATTTATACTCTGCAGCATATTTATACTCTGTTTGCACCAAATTAGTGTCATTTTTTTTTAGTCTAATTCGGTGCAAAACTAACTCCATATTTATACTTTGGTGCTAGACCCATCTAGCACCAAGGCCCTGATTTAAACTTTTTTTGCACCGCATTAACGTCATTTTATGATGCAAAAGTGGCGCAAACTTACAAAATATTGCCCCTTATTTATACTTTTTGCTGCAAAACTGCACTAACTCAGTTTTGCACCAAAAAGTTTAGCACCGGCTTGCACCATTTCTGTGCACCAGCCGGGCACCATATTTATGGAATGGTGCAAGCCGGTGCAAAGGGTAGGCTAGAGTTTTAAAAAATTACTTTAGTCGGGTGGGGCTGGCAGTATAGAAGAAGACGGTTTAGCACCAAAAAAGGGCTTTAGGCAGGTTAGAGTAAAAAAAAATTACTCTAACCAGATTAGTGTCATTTTATGGTGCTAAACCTACCATGCCACATGACTCCTGCCTTAGAAAAGGCAGGAGTCATGCCCCCCACCCCAGTGGCCAGCACAGAGGACAGGGGTCCCCTGGGCATGGCCATTGCACCCTGTGCCATGTATGGGGGCCCATTTCAGGGCCCCTATGGCACTTTCAAAAATAAAATGCACTTACCTGTACTTACCTGGGATGGGGTCCCCCATCCTCGCAGTCCCTCTAGTGTGGGTGGGGGTGCCCTAGGGCCTAGGGAGGGCACATCTGGGCTTATTCCATGGTGTTCCACCATGGAAATAGGGCCACAGGTCCCCTAACGCCTGTCCTGACCCAGGTCTTAAAAAATGGGGCAAAGCAAGCTTTGCCCAATTTTTTTATCCCTCCTCCCTCCCTTGCACCATTTTTACATGGGAGTATAAATATGGTGTTAAGGCCATAGAGTCATTTTTTTGCACGGGAACGCCTACCTTGCATCTCATTAAGGCAAGGTAGGTTTCCACTTCCAAAAAATGACTTTAACTCCATAAATTTGGTGCTAGACGGGTCTAGCACCAAAGTATAAATATGGAGTTAGTTTTGCACTGAATTAGAGTTAAAAAAAAATTACGCTAATTCAGTGCAAACAGAGAATAAATATGCTCCTTAGCTTCATAAAATGATGCTAATCTGGTCAGAATCATTTATTTTGACTCAAAACTGCCTAACGTCATTTTTTTAAAAGCTAGTCTACCCTTTGCACCGGCTTGCACCATTCCATAAATATGGTGCACAGCTGGTGCTAAAAAATGGTGCAAGCCGGTGCAAAACGTTTTGGGGCAAAACTGCCTTAGTGCAGTTTTGCACCAAAAAGTATAAATAAGGCCCTTAAAGTTTTGCTGGAACTGGGGGAATGAGAATGGTGTATTATTTTGAAACAAATCGGCAACCTAAATTATATTCCATGCTCCCCAAGACTTCCAGGACAATGATTTATTCCCTTGTTTGATTAACTTTTTATGCCACAAGGGGGAATGCAAAAAGACTTCCTTGGGGATTATATCTGAACAAGAACAAGGTTTTAATAAATAGCAATAGGTTTGAAAAGTGGAGACGATCTGAAGTGAAAAGGGAATGTAAAAGAGATAACCTCCTGCAGAGTAAAAGGCAACATAGGGGAGAAAGGAGATGAGCAAGCTTAAAGATGTAAGGCCTCCTGTCATAAACCAAATCCTGGTGATAGTGATGACAGTCTGGAAAGTTCACTCCACCCTCCAATTCCGATTTTTTTAGTTTAAATAATGAAATCCTAGATTTTTTACTTTACCATAAACATTTTGGAAAACATTGAGGCCCGTATTTATACTTTTTTTAGCGCCGCATTTGCGCCGCTTTTTGGCGCAAAGCGGCGCAAACCTACAAAATACAATGGCATTTTGCAAGTTTGCGCCGTTTTTGCGTCAAAAAACTACGCAAATGCGGCGCAAAAAAAGTATAAATACGGGCCCGAATATTTAAAAAAAACAAATTAGGGACATGGAGAGTGTATGGTCCTATAGATATATCTATATATATGTATTTTTTCAAACAAACAAAACATCCATCGTCGGGGGCCCCCAACAACCCTGCAGGGCAACTTCAAAAGACAGTGATGGGACATCTTGCCAAAGCACAACCAACAGAAGAAAGTGCCAAACCCAGTTCCAGAGCACAACCAGGCATTTGTAATGGAAGTGGCTGCACACATATAGTCCTGATGCATTTGGGCTAAAATGCCTTCATCACAGTTAAAGGTTCAAAGTAACAAGGTACAGGTGCTCAAAAGTTCAAATGTCTTGTGACTTAGGCCCTCATTTCGACTTTGGAGGACTTGCAAAAAGACAGCAGACGCCGCGGGCGCCACAATACCACCAGTGCTGGCGTTATTGGTGGCTCCCTATTTTGACATTTTCGCTGGGCCAGTGGACGGCAACAGCGTTTCTGTCCGCTGGCCCAGCGGAAAAGTCACATCAACATTGCAGCCGGCTCATATTAGAGCAGGTGGCAATGTTGATGTGCAGCAGGTGCACCAGCACCTGTTGCGCATTTCACTGCCCAAAATTCGGGCAGTGAAATGCGCGATGGAGCTGTGCCTGGGGGCCCCTGCACTGCCCATACCAAGTGCGTGGGCAGTGCAGGCACCCCCAGGGGCACCCCAAGTCCCCCTTAACACCAGCCTTTCCATGGATAGGCTGGCGGTTGGGGATTATTACCGCCTGGCGGAAGCCTGGCGGTCAAGAGGAGGGACCGGTGGTATGGCTGTGGATAATGCACGGTCATAATACACTGGTGGAACACCACCAGCTTGTTGGCGGTGTTACTGCCAGTGTGCCGCCGGCCACCAAGGTCATAATGACACCCTTAGTACTGAAATCATGCATGGCCCATATTCACACAAGGTACTATACCTGATATTTACTAGATGCAAAGATGATAGAGGGTGAGTTCTCTTCCTTGGCAGTCTCAGACTCCATGGCATTGAAAAAATAATTAAGGCAGCACCAAAATGAATGAACGTTTTCAAGACTAATGAATTTTATAGAGATGCATGTCCCCACTTTACTTTGAAACTTCATACAATAGAATTAAATATGAACTATGACTGCAGTGGTTTTGACGATGTTAAGTGTGATTGGATCTCTCTGCAGTATGTTTGATTTCAGTACTAAAGGCCTTATTACGACCTTGACGGAGGAGTTTCCTCCATCACAAATGTGATGGATATCCCGTTCATCTTATTACGATCCTCATTGAATATGAGGGGATCATAATACAGCGGATGAGATATCGCCACCTTTGTGATGGAGGAAACCCCTCCGTCAAGGTCGTCAGAGGGCCCTAAGTCATGTGACATTTACCTTTTTAGGCACTTGTAGATTGTTATTTTACACCTTTACCTGTGATCAAGACATTCTAACCAAAATGCATCCGGACTATCGGGTTCTTTACGAGTTTGGTGGTCACAGAACCCCCATGTTGGTGGCAGCGATCATATCCCAAACAGGCCGGCAGAGAAGACAGTCAAATGATGACCATGGTGGTATTCACAACTGAATACAGCCAATCCACTGCCTGCACTGTCATGGCGGTCAGCCCGCCACGGATGACAATAGCCACCTTCAGGCCATTGGAGAGCATGTTCCCGCAAGAGAGATTACGAGGCTGCACACCACCAAGGTTTCTGCCACGGTCACACCACCATGAAAGCCCTTGCAGCAACTAGCTCTATAAAATGAGACGCCCACCTTCTGGAACACATACCGGTCTTGAGCCACCATGGAACCTGAAATGTACATCCTCCCACTGCTCCTGCTCGCCCAACGACTCTGGAAGCAACAATGGTGACAATGACGTCAACCGTAAGTACACACACTTACCTGTCACTGGTGTAATATATGAAAGTACCTATGCATACACAACATACACATCAGGGATGGGTGGCGAGGCCAACACACACATGTACCTTCACACTGATACACACATCCAAATATGCACATGTATACACATACTACACACACCAGGGTCAACACACACTTCCAAAACACACAACAAACCGCAGACACACATCACTGGCACAGTCAAGCACAACAATACACAACACCAACAATTCACACAACTACACCACAACCGCAACACCTCAAACGCATTGTGAAGCAACCACAATACACACCTCCAGCTGACATTACATACATACAGCAACACATAACAACACCTGACAACCAATACACACAACCACAGAACCACACAATGAAGCATATGTCATACCACACAAACACACCACACAACGGTTCTGATATATCAATCACCATACACATACGCACACAGTACAGACACACAAGGGCACACAACACTAGGAATAATACATGTCAACACAAACAATACACCAATATAAACACACCTGCATATATGCATGTTCCAAACACATACATGTCCTACTGCGGGACAAATGCTAAGGCCACACCCACACATGCTACCCAGATACAACTGATAGCACAACCAGCACACACTAAAGTTACTCATACACAAACCAAAGCAGGCAAGACCAAAACAGCCGTGTAGAAAGAGAGGCAGGACAGATATGTGACTATGGGACCAACAACTGGCTGACCCAGATATATTATAAAAATAATTATGTAAATAAATAAGGAAGCATATACAATATAAAAGGCCATATGCCAGTCCAAACAACAATGGGCCTAATGCACATATGACACATCAGTGTGCCCCTGCATGATTCCTGACTGTTATATGACCTCCACAAGGTAGAAGCATCAAGGGGACAGACAGGCGCCTCAGGAATTGGGGGGTGGAGGGGGTGTTTGAGCTTTGGTTTGGGAGGGGGGTCTTTGGGCTTGGGAGGGGGTTAGGGTGAGGTTTAGTGGAAGGCTGGGAACACTTGAGAGGGGTCGACTTCTTGGCATGGAGAGGGGCATGGGGACTAGCAGGGGGGGCAGGGAAGGACTTGGAGGTGGAAAGGCTTGACTTGGGGAGGGACACAGAGCATTTGGGGGGTATCAGAAGGTGGGAAAGGAGAAGGGAAAAGGGAAAACTCAGAGAGGAATACCTTTTTGGACATATGTGGATGGTCATGGCAAAAGGGTTTGGGAGTGGTTGTAGGAGGTGTCTTGGTGATTGTCTTGGATGCATGTGTGTGTGAGGAATGCTTGTGGGTGCTGGGTATCTGTTGGATGGGTGAGTGTATGCATGTATGTGTCTTGGGAGGAGGGGGGAGGAGGTGCTGGGAGATGCCGTGGTTAGTGGGTGACTGTTGGGGTGGTGTCTGCAGGTATGGACGATGTGCTGCATGTCAGTGTGTTGGTGGTTGTGGTGTCTGTAGATGTGGTGACTAGGGTGGATGTCTCCGGGTCTACTATTGTACTGACTGTGGGTAGGATTAGAGTGGTGGCTAGAGCGGAGAATGTTGGTGTGGTGTCTGCAGGTGTGTCTAGTGTAGTGTCTGTGTAGCTGGGGGAGGTGGGGGAGTCTGTGCAGGTAGTGGATGTTGGTGTGTCTGCAGGTGGGTGTTGTTTGTGTGCATGCCTGTGGTGGGTCTTGTGGCCCTTGTGTCTGTCAGCTGTAGCCTTGGATGTTGAGATGGGTGCATGCTTGTCTGTCTGTGTACTTTGGCTGGGACGGGGAAGAGGGCTGCGGGGTTGGGAAGAGGTAGGTCGAGGTGGGGTGTAAAACAAAGGGTGACTGGCTGCAATCAGCATGTAGGGCAGAGCCTGAAAGAAACTCTGTAGGCCATCCAGTGCACCATGAATGTCCTCCAGGAACACATTGCTCTGTTGCACTTGTGTTGCGAGTCCCTGGATGGCATTCACAATGGTCGACTGACCCACAGCGATCAACCTCAGAAGGTCAATAGCCTCATCAATGAGGACAGCAGGGCTGACTGGGGCAGGGTCAGAAGTACTTGCAGTGAAGGAAATGCCCACCCTCCTGGGTGAGCGGGCATGGACAACTGAGTGGGGAGCTGCAGGGAGGGCGGTGGTAGTAAGGGGTTGTGGACAAAGATGGTGCTGGGGTGGTCCTAGAAGGGTCTGCCACTTCCAGGGAGTGTCCACTGGAAGAAGATTCAGAATATGAAGTGGAAGATCAGGTCTCCCCATGGCACTCCTCTCCTCGTCCAAGGCACTGGGTTCCTTACTGTCACTGGTCGCAGCACTCTGGGTCCATGGCCTTTAGCATCCCCACTTACCTGCGCTCCATCTCCTTCCTTAGAACGAGAGAGGGAGGGAGAGAGTGTGAGAGGGAGAAACATTACAACATGGACAAATGTAGGTTACCATCTCCTGGCTAGGCTATCTCTGTTGGCATTACACATATGCTACATCATGTCACAACATCTCACTATTATCCACCCCTGTATGTCAAGTCTCACACCCACATCAAATTTCAAGTACGTTAGCATGACTTGAGTAATCCACATCATCACCAGCACAGTCATGTCTGCATGCACATCATGCCCTGGCTGATGTACAAATAACTAGCTTATTCCTGTACATACCTCTCCATACTCCTACCCTTCCACCTACTGGAAGAGCAGGTGACTGAATAAAACACATCAGTTGTGTATGGGAACTTCGCCGATCAGTCCATGTCCATCTGTTATGTCCCTTGATAGTGAAGACTGCGCCTCTAACAGACCACACAGCGCCTGCCAGACACATAACATGGCTGACCTAACACCCTGGACAGAAATGCCAATATCGAGCCATTAACTGATGTAGCCACTACAAGTTGGACTTCCATACATGTCACATCTGATGTGTCAAATACAGGTCTGGGGTACAGCCATGTGATTAGTTTTACACAATCATAGAGGAAGATCTGAAGCCACTAAACACATATACACCACAACTATTCATACATCTATGTGCATCTACAATGGCTCACATAGCACACATGATACATTCACATACAATCACTGGGTGTCACAACTAATAAACTTCAGGAAGCCACATATTACATCATAGGGCACAACATTCCACCTGGCATGCAGTTACAGGAGTTCAACTTCACAGCATGAGCAAACCAACTGACGTCACAGTTTTTCCCCACCGGAGAAGGAGAGAAGCAGGTAAGCGTTCTCTCTTTCTCCAGTGGGGAAAAAAAAGGCCAAAACGGCCTCCCCAGATGCCAGGGAGGCATCGATGGAAAGGGAAGGCTCTCCCCTTTCCATCGATGCCTCCCTGGCACCGTTTCCTGGCCGTGGATCGCAGCGCGGCTGCGATCCACGGCCAGGAAACGCCCCTAGGCACCAGGGATCTTCTTTGGGGGGGTCAGCCCCCTCGTAAAAGGGCCGCCCCCCCCCAGGGGCAATATTTATTAATTTACACAGTTTTGGGGGGCGATCGCGCCCCCCACAATATAAAAAAAAAAAAGAAAACAAAAGAAAACAAAATGGCGGGGTCGGCCCTTGGAACACGGGCCGACCCCAGGGGGGAAAAAAAAACATGTAGTTTTGCCTGGGGGGGCCCATCGACCCCCCAGGGTAAAAAACAAACAAAAAAAATTGTTGGTGGTCAGCCCTTAGGGTGACCATCAATGGGGCCATTTATTTTTTATACATGTGTGCTTTGCCAGGGGCAAGCACACATGTATAAAAAAAAAAAAGGTTTGTGACATGAGTGTCTTGTTTTCTTTCTCTCTCTCTCTCTCTCTCTCATATATATGTGTATATATGTATACACATATATATATATATATATATAGATATAGATATAGATATATATATATATATATATATATATATTTTTTTTTTTTCAGGACAAGCATTGCAGCGTCCATGTGCTGCTTTTCTGACTTGTTGGTGTGTATCTGGGCTTCTAACAACGCCCACTTCACGCCCATCACTACCACTCGTTCGTGGGCTTGCCCTTCAAAAATCCTTTGATGACATTGGAAAATGATTTACCTTTGTCCCTCCTTGGGGAGGTTTTGTTACCGCCTTGGCCATCGCCCCTGGTACATGGCTAATTGCACTTTTGCTGTTACGTTTAACTGCGAGCGAACTTCTTTTCCTTTTGTGTAACTCTTCACATGATGCTCATGGTGGCCGTGGCGATGTGAATCGGCTCTCTTATGTGAAAGAGTTTAACTTTCAATTATCAATTTATGTGGCAAGAAAAGTTGGGTTAGGAGTTTATAACGCTAATAGCTCTAACTCGAGCAGATGCGAGACCCATTGCATTGTAAATGCTTGTTATTCTTGTGTGTGTTGTTTTATAATGGTGAACAATTTCACCGCACTTCACGAGGACCGTGATCAAGACTCCTTGGTGAGTTGAAACACGTTGGTGGTTATTGCATGCAATAAAATACACTTTTATTTGTACTTTGTGGAGTGTGGTGAAATTTTTCGGCATTAGATAATTTCTAGATTGGTCTTCTCTGTCACTGGGCACCGGCAGTGGAGTGTGCCGCCCAGCAACCCTTCAACCACTTTGTTTCTAAACATATATATATATATATATATTATTATATATATATATATATATATGCAACACAAATTTGTTAAAAAGATTGTTGCGCAGTGCACTCCACTGCAGGTGCTCAGTGATGGAGGAGAGCAACCTTGAAAATATTTTGTGAACAAGAATCTCACCGCACTCCACGAGGTTCAAATTGACATGTTTTATTGCAAGTATAAACAATGAAAGAAAAGAGGGACTCATTTACTGTGATCAAGAATCCTTGAGAGTCGAAACGCGTACGTGGCTGTTGCTTGCAATAAAAGATGCCAATTTGAACCTCGTGGAGTGGGGTGAGAATCTTGTTCACACAATATATATATATATATATATATATATATATATATATATATATATATATATATGCATGCATGCATGTCTTTTCTGTAGTGGCAGTTGCCATAAAGTAGCTGAGTGGATTAGTAAAGGCAAGCGTTACCTGCGCTTTAAAACAAATGTAATGCCAGGGGGACTATGGAGATATGAGTGGCACTTTTGCTGGATAGTACTGAGGGAATTAGAAGAGGAGGTAATGGGAGGCAGAGCAACAAAAATGACTGTTGCACAGGGTGTGTGGTAAGGTGAAGTAATACATTATTTTTTTGTTTTTTTCAGTGTTTTCAGAGAATCTGCAGAATTGGAGAAGAAGCGAAGGTAAGGTGACGACATTTCCTGTTGTACACAACAAACATACCCACAAGCAATTTTGTGACTATCTGCCTTCTACGTAGGCTAGTAATTTAGAGGGACAGTTTAGCCAGTTGCAGAGATGGCGTCTCGTTCGATGACTGCTGATCAAGCCCTAGCTCGGGTTATGGAGGACAGTTCTGATGTAGGCTCAGAGACTGAGACAGCAGACACTGAGACAGCATCTGAGGGAGAGGACAATGGGGCAGATTCTGGGAGTGATTTTTCAGTC
The DNA here is from genome assembly GCF_031143425.1 of Pleurodeles waltl. NCBI lineage: Eukaryota > Metazoa > Chordata > Amphibia > Caudata > Salamandridae > Pleurodeles > Pleurodeles waltl. Next base: position 369,541,463 of record NC_090449.1, read on the forward strand.
GGCGGAGTCCCATCTGACGACACCTCTTCCAGTGAGTCTGAAGGAGACAATGACGACATCCGTGCTGTCCCTTCGCAAGCACATTCTGGGCAGCGGGACCACATTGGGTTAGCCGAACCCAGAGAGCACGTGCTTGCTGCCGCAAGCACAGAGAGAGTGCTCTCTTGGCAGCCCCCCTGTTTGGTTCAGCCCCAAATTCCACCTTTTACTGGTGACGCTGGATGTAAAGTCGATACAGCTAACTTTTTGCCAGTCGCTGGCGGAGTTGAAGATATTTTTGGGCCTTACGCTCAAAATGGGGTTAGTACAGAAACCCACCTTGCAGCCCTACTGGACGACTCGCACGGTTTGGGTAACTCCCATCTTTGCACCATACATGAGCAGAGATCGTTTTTTGCTACTGCAGCGCATGCTGCATTTCAATGACAATTCTGCTGCATTGCCCGGGACTATCCAGATCATGACAGGTTGTTCAAAATTCGGCCTGTCGTGGAACATTTGTCTGCCAGGTTTCCAGAGATCTATACTCCTGGAAAGAATACAGCAGTCGATGAGTCCTTGATCCTGTACAAAGGACGGCTGCTTTTCAGACAGTACATTGCAAGCAAAAGAGCTCGCTATGGCATAAAGCTGTACATGCTGTGTGAGAGCTCTACTGGCTATGTGTACAGCCTGAGAGTGTATACAGGGAAGGATTCTACCCTAAACCCTGTAGGTTGCCCTCCTGCGTTAGGGGTCACAGGTAAGATTGTATGGGAACTTGTCCAGCCACTTCTTCACAAAGGTTATAACCTTTATGTGGACAATTTCTATACAGGAGTAGAGCTGTTCAGTGAGCTCTACAAAGCTGGCACTGTGGCCTGCGGTACAGTTAATTGTAACCGCAAAGGATTCCCGCGGGAGCTTGTTTGCAAGAACCTCCAGAAATCACAGAGTACTGCATTGCGTTCTAACGAACTGCTCCCAGTCAAGTTCCTAGATAGACGTGATGTATACGTGCTCACTACAATTCATGATGAGAGCACTTCTCCCATCATGATTTGGGGTCAGATGGCCGAAGTCCACAAGCCCATCTGTATACTCGATTACAATAAGTACATGGGTGGAGTGGACAAGAACGACCAGGTTCTTCAACCATACAATGCGTGTCGTAAAACTCGCACTTGGTACAAGAAACTGTTTACCCACCTGATTCAGATGGCAACATATAATGCGTATGTTGTTTACCGTCAGACAACAACAGGAAGACTCATGACTTTCCTTGACTTCCAGTTGTCTGTAATTGAAAGCCTCACTGCTGTTACAGAAGAAGCAGCAGCCTCCCCCTCATATGTTCTGGAGAATGTGGCAAGGCTGCAGGAGCGACACTTTGCTGATCGCATACCTAAAACACCCAAAAAGGATCGTCCATGTCGTTGCTTTAAATTGTGCTCAAAGCATGGAAAGCGGCAGGAGAGTCGGTATTACTGTCCCCAGTGTCCATCACAACCAGGCCTCTGTATCCCTACTTGCTTTACGTGGTATCATACTAAAGCAAAGTTCTGGGAAATCGACTGAGGTTGAGCTGCTGTTGGGTAATCCTTTCAGTGGCAGTGCATGGATACCGAACGTCCATGGGCCACTGCTTCGTTAGGCAAGGAGCCACAGAATCTTACTTCATCATGGACTTCCTTTTGGCGTGGTCGGTGTTCTGTTCAATTAACATGCATTTTCTTCCCCCTACTGCATATACTAGTGGACAGAACATATGCCACATTGCCACGGAGTACCCTTTCTTCACCTGCATGTCTACCTTACTTTCAACGTTAGATATGCTCTCTCAGTTCGAGGAATCACTTTGTAGGGCATACTTGGAAACCCCCAACTTGCTTCCACAAACTAGTATAGGTTCACTTGGCTATTATACAGGATTAGCCAGGACTCTGATGAGAACAGAGACATGGATGGGTAAGGAAAGCTTATGGTAGGAGTGCCTTCACAGGGTTATTGCACAGGTAGAAGGCAGATAGTAAAGGCAGTACAGATGTACATCATCTACACCTATGGATTCAAACCCATTGGTGCCATCCCAGCACTGAAGGAGAATGACTTGTATAGGTCAGTGTTTGACCTGCTTTTCATGTTCATCCTCCATCAGAACTTAGTAGATGTTCAGTTTGCTGTATAAGTGCATTATAGTCACATCACTGCACATAATGTTGGCTGGGACATATGCTACGTTCTCATGGACTCCCCTATGTACCAAACACTACCCTTTTCCATAGCCTATGACCTTCTCTTTAGGGAACATCATGAGAAATCCCCACCATGTCTCCCTTAGTTTCAAAGGTAGATATGCTCACTCAGTTCGAGGAATCGCTTTGTACCGCATACTCGGACACCCCCAACTTGCATCCACAAACTGGAAGGAGTTGGATTTAGCACAGAGAGTGCGTTGAAGGCACATGAAAAACATGTCTTCCTGAGCCTCAGGTGGCTGTCACAGGAGTCATTAGTAAAGGTTTGTTACGCATGCATTTGGTAATGTTAAGGAAGAAGGAGGCAGTTACTTGACAGGTGGTAAAATGTAGTCAAACTTATTCCGTTCTGTGGCGTGTGAATGTGATGGGCCCTTGTCTGGCAGTGGTAAGTTAATGTGAGTGGAGTGATTGATTGGATTGGGCCCGTGGCTGGCGATATGAAAGGGTTGTTTGTTGTGCGTGAATGGCGTGTGAATGGACCATAAAGAGGTTGGTGCCTGGACGCGGCTTTATGGCCCACCTTCAGAAGGCTTGGTTTCAATATTCAGGTACTTTGATAAGTAATCATGCTTTGAAACCATAATTTCTGGAGGTGCTAAAACCAACCAGTGTGAGTGGTGGGTTAACTTTAACAAACTAGTACCAGGGGAGTCCAAGGGTGCAGGACTTGCATGGCTCTCACCAGTTTTCCTTCACCCAGAATACCTTGAAATTGCATTATGTGCTTAAAAATGAGCAGAAGTCCAGGGATCTGCAGGGATCCTCAAAATTCCTACCACCCAGTGTTTCCCCACTTGTCCTGATAAAAACACAACCCCGCTTGTGTGCCTGCGCCTAGTGCCTGCTTCAGGAATGAATCACTCCAGCGTTAACAGTAGACCTCAAGCAAGGACTACCATTGACCCTTGTGTGATCCATTCCTGTCGCGGGCGCTAGGCCTACCCACACAAGTGAGGTATCATTTTTATCGGGAGACTTGAGGGGACGCTGGGTGGAAGGAAATTTGTGGCTCCTCTCAGATTCCACAACTTTCTGTCACCGAAATGTGAGGAAAACTTGTTTTTTTAGCCACTTTTTGAGGTTTGCAAAGGATTCTGGGTAACAGAACCTGGTCAGAGCCCCACGAGTCACCCCATCTTGGATTCCCCTAGGTCTCTAGTTTTAAAAAATGCACAGGTTTGTAGGTTTCCCTATGTGCCGGCTGAGCTAGAGGCCAAAATCTACAGGTAGGCACTTTGCAAAAAACAGCTCTGTATTTTGTCAAAAAATGGGATGTGCCCACGTTGTGTTTTGGGGCATTTCCTGTCGCGGGCGCTAGGCCTACCCACACAAGTGAGGTATCATTTTTATCGGGAGACTTGGGGGAACGCTGGGTGGAAGGAAATTTGTGGCTCCTCTCAGATTCCACAACGTTCTGGCACCGAAATGTGAGGAAAACTTGCTTTTTTAGCCACTTTTTGAGGTTTGCAAAGGATTCTGGGTAATAGAACCTGGTCAGAACCCCACGAGTCACCCCATCTTGGATTCCCCTAGGTCTCTAGTTTTAAAAAATGCACAGGTTTGGTAGGTTTCCCTATGTGCTGGCTGAGCTAGATGCCAAAATCTACAGGTAGGCACTTTGCAAAAAACAGCTCTGTATTTTGTCAAAAAATGGGATGTGTCCACGTTGTGTTTTGGGGCATTTCCTGTCGCGGGCGCTATGCCTACCCACACAAGTGAGGAATCATTTTCATCGGGAGACTTGGGGGAATGCTGGGTGGAAGGAAATTTGTGGCTCCTCTCAGATTCCACAACTTTCTGTCACCGAAATGTGAGGAAAACTTTTTTTTTAGCCACTTTTTGAGGTTTGCAAAGGATTCTGGGTAACAGAACCTGGTCAGAGCCCCACAAGTCACCCCATCTTGGATTCCCCTAGGTCTCTAGTTTTCAAAAATGCACAGGTTTGGTAGGTTTCCCTATGTGCCAACTGAGCTAGAGGACAAAATCTACAGGTAGGCACTTTGCAAAAAACAGCTCTGTTTTCTTTTAAAAAATGTGATGTGCCCACATTGCGTTTTGGGGCATGTCCTGTTGCGGGCGCTAGCCCTACCCACACAAGTGAGGTATAATTTTTATCAGGAGACTTGGGGGAACGCTGGATGGAAGGAAATTTGTGGCTCCTCTCAGATTCCACAACTTTCTGTCACCAAAATGTGAGGAAAACTTGTTTTTTTAGCCACTTTTTGAGGTTTGCAAAGGATTCTGGGTAACAGAACCTGGTCAGAGCCCCACGAGTCACCCCATCTTGGATTCCCCTAGGTCTCTAGTTTTAAAAAATGCACAGGTTTGGTAGGTTTCCCTATGTGCCGGCTGAGCTAGAAGCCAAAATCTACAGGTAGGCACTTTGCAAAAAACAGCTCTGTATTTTGTCAAAAAATGGGATGTGTCCACGTTGTGTTTTGGGGCATTTCCTGTCGCGGGCGCTATGCCTACCCACACAAGTGAGGAATCATTTTCATCGGGAGACTTGGGGGAATGCTGGGTGGAAGGAAATTTGTGGCTCCTCTCAGATTCCACAACTTTCTGTCACCGAAATGTGAGGAAAACTTTTTTTTTAGCCACTTTTTGAGGTTTGCAAAGGATTCTGGGTAACAGAACCTGGTCAGAGCCCCACGAGTCACCCCATCTTGGATTCCCCTAGGTCTCTAGTTTTCAAAAATGCACAGGTTTGGTAGGTTTACCTATGTGCCGGCAGAGCTAGAAGCCAAAACCTACAGGTAGGCACTTTGCAAAAAACAGCTCTGTTTTCTTTAAAAAAAATGTGATGTGTCCACATTGCGTTTTGGGGCATTTCCTGTCGCGGGCGCTAGGCCTACCCTCACAAGTGAGGTATCATTTTTATCGGGAGACTTGGGGGAACGCTGGGTGGAAGGAAATTTGTGGCTCCTCTCAGATTCTACAACTTTCTGTCACCGAAATGTGAGGAAAACTTGTTTTTTTAGCCACTTTTTTAGGTTTGCAAAGGATTCTGGGTAACAGAACCTGGTCAGAGCCCCACGAGTCAACCCATCTTGGATTCCCCTAGGTCTCTAGTTTTCAAAAATGCACAGGTTTGGTAGGTTTCCCTATGTGCCGGCTGAGCTAGAGGCCAAAATCTACAGGTAGGTACTTTGCAAAAAACAGTTCTGTATTTTGTCAAAAAATGGGATGTGTCCACGTTGTGTTTTGGGGCCTTTCCTGTCGCGGGCGCTAGGCCTACCCACACAAGTGAGGTATCATTTTTATCGGGAGACTTGGGGGAACGCTGAGTGGAAGGAAATTTGTGGCTCCTCTCAGATTCCACAACGTTCTGTCACCGAAATGTGAGGAAAACTTGTTTTTTTAGCCACTTTTTGAGGTTTGCAAAGGATTCTGGGTAATAGAACCTGGTCAAAACCCCACGAGTCACCCCATCTTGGATTCCCCTAGGTCTCTAGTTTTCAAAAATGCACAGGTTTGGTAGGTTTCCCTATGTGCCGGCTGAGCTAGAGGCCAAAATCTACAGGTAGGCACTTTGCAAAAAACAGCTCTGTATTTTGTCAAAAAATGGGATGTGCCGACGTTGTGTTTTGGGGCATTTCCTGTCGCGGGCGCTAGGCCTACCCACACAAGTGAGGTATCATTTTTATCGGGAGACTTGGGGGAACGCTCGGTGGAAGGAAATTTGTGGCTCCTCTCAGATTCCACAACGTTCTGGCACCGAAATGTGAGGAAAACTTGCTTTTTTAGTCACTTTTTGAGGTTTGCAAAGGATTCTGGGTAATAGAACCTGGTCAGAACCCCACGAGTCACCCCATCTTGGATTCCCCTAGGTCTCTAGTTTTCAAAAATGCACAGGTTTGGTAGGTTTCCCTATGTGCTGGCTGAGCTAGATGCCAAAATCTACAGGTAGGCACTTTGCAAAAAACAGCTCTGTATTTTGTCAAAAAATGGGATGTGTCCACGTTGTGTTTTGGGGCATTTCCTGTCGCGGGCGCTATGCCTACCCACACAAGTGAGGAATCATTTTCATCGGGAGACTTGGGGGAATGCTGGGTAGAAGGAAATTTGTGGCTCCTCTCAGATTCCACAACTTTCTGTCACCGAAATGTGAGGAAAACTTTTTTTTTAGCCACTTTTTGAGGTTTGCAAAGGATTCTGGGTAACAGAACCTGGTCAGAGCCCCACAAGTCACCCCATCTTGGATTCCCCTAGGTCTCTAGTTTTCAAAAATGCACAGGTTTGGTAGGTTTCCCTATGTGCCAACTGAGCTAGAGGACAAAATCTACAGGTAGGCACTTTGCAAAAAACAGCTCTGTTTTCTTTTAAAAAATGTGATGTGCCCACATTGCGTTTTGGGGCATGTCCTGTTGCGGGCGCTAGCCCTACCCACACAAGTGAGGTATAATTTTTATCGGGAGACTTGGGGGAACGCTGGATGGAAGGAAATTTGTGGCTCCTCTCAGATTCCACAACTTTCTGTCACCAAAATGTGAGGAAAACTTGTTTTTTTAGCCACTTTTTGAGGTTTGCAAAGGATTCTGGGTAACAGAACCTGGTCAGAGCCCCACGAGTCACCCCATCTTGGATTCCCCTAGGTCTCTAGTTTTAAAAAATGCACAGGTTTGGTAGGTTTCCCTATGTGCCGGCTGAGCTAGAAGCCAAAATCTACAGGTAGGCACTTTGCAAAAAACAGCTCTGTATTTTGTCAAAAAATGGGATGTGTCCACGTTGTGTTTTGGGGCATTTCCTGTCGCGGGCGCTATGCCTACCCACACAAGTGAGGAATCATTTTCATCGGGAGACTTGGGGGAATGCTGGGTGGAAGGAAATGTGTGGCTCCTCTCAGATTCCACAACTTTCTGTCACCGAAATGTGAGGAAAACTTTTTTTTTAGCCACTTTTTGAGGTTTGCAAAGGATTCTTGGTAACAGAACCTGGTCAGAGCCCCACGAGTCACCCCATCTTGGATTCCCCTAGGTCTCTAGTTTTCAAAAATGCACAGGTTTGGTAGGTTTACCTATGTGCCGGCAGAGCTAGAAGCCAAAACCTACAGGTAGGCACTTTGCAAAAAACAGCTCTGTTTTCTTTAAAAAAAATGTGATGTGTCCACATTGCGTTTTGGGGCATTTCCTGTCGCGGGCGCTAGGCCTACCCTCACAAGTGAGGTATCATTTTTATCGGGAGACTTGGGGGAACGCTGGGTGGAAGGAAATTTGTGGCTCCTCTCAGATTCCACAACGTTCTGGCACCGAAATGTGAGGAAAACTTGCTTTTTTAGCCACTTTTTGAGGTTTGCAAAGGATTCTGGGTAATAGAACCTGGTCAGAACCCCACGAGTCACCCCATCTTGGATTCCCCTAGGTCTCTAGTTTTAAAAAATGCACAGGTTTGGTAGGTTTCCCTATGTGCTGGCTGAGCTAGATGCCAAAATCTACAGGTAGGCACTTTGCAAAAAACAGCTCTGTATTTTGTCAAAAAATGGGATGTGTCCACGTTGTGTTTTGGGGCATTTCCTGTCGCGGGCGCTATGCCTACCCACACAAGTGAGGAATCATTTTCATCGGGAGACTTGGGGGAATGCTGGGTGGAAGGAAATTTGTGGCTCCTCTCAGATTCCACAACTTTCTGTCACCGAAATGTGAGGAAAACTTTTTTTTTAGCCACTTTTTGAGGTTTGCAAAGGATTCTGGGTAACAGAACCTGGTCAGAGCCCCACGAGTCACCCCATCTTGGATTCCCCTAGGTCTCTAGTTTTCAAAAATGCACAGGTTTGGTAGGTTTCCCTATGTGCCGGCTGAGCTAGAGGCCAAAATCTACAGGTAGGCACTTTGCAAAAAACAGCTCTGTATTTTGTCAAAAAATGGGATGTGCCCACGTTGTGTTTTGGGGCATTTCCTGTCGCGGGCGCTAGGCCTACCCACACAAGTGAGGTATCATTTTTATCGGGAGACTTGGGGGAACGCTCGGTGGAAGGAAATTTGTGGCTCCTCTCAGATTCCACAACGTTCTGGCACCGAAATGTGAGGAAAACTTGCTTTTTTAGTCACTTTTTGAGGTTTGCAAAGGATTCTGGGTAATAGAACCTGGTCAGAACCCCACGAGTCACCCCATCTTGGATTCCCCTAGGTCTCTAGTTTTCAAAAATGCACAGGTTTGGTAGGTTTCCCTATGTGCCGGCTGAGCTAGAAGCCAAAATCTACAGGTAGGCACTTTGCAAAAAACAGCTCTGTATTTTGTCAAAAAATGGGATGTGTCCACGTTGTGTTTTGGGGCATTTCCTGTCGCGGGCGCTATGCCTACCCACACAAGTGAGGAATCATTTTCATCGGGAGACTTGGGGGAATGCTGGGTGGAAGGAAATTTGTGGCTCCTCTCAGATTCCACAACTTTCTGTCACCGAAATGTGAGGAAAACTTTTTTTTTAGCCACTTTTTGAGGTTTGCAAAGGATTCTTGGTAACAGAACCTGGTCAGAGCCCCACGAGTCACCCCATCTTGGATTCCCCTAGGTCTCTAGTTTTCAAAAATGCACAGGTTTGGTAGGTTTACCTATGTGCCGGCAGAGCTAGAAGCCAAAACCTACAGGTAGGCACTTTGCAAAAAACAGCTCTGTTTTCTTTAAAAAAAATGTGATGTGTCCACATTGCGTTTTGGGGCATTTCCTGTCGCGGGCGCTAGGCCTACCCTCACAAGTGAGTTATCATTTTTATCGGGAGACTTGGGGGAACGCTGGGTGGAAGGAAATTTGTGGCTCCTCTCAGATTCTACAACTTTCTGTCACCGAAATGTGAGGAAAACTTGTTTTTTTAGCCACTTTTTTAGGTTTGCAAAGGATTCTGGGTAACAGAACCTGGTCAGAGCCCCACGAGTCAACCCATCTTGGATTCCCCTCGGTCTCTAGTTTTCAAAAATGCACAGGTTTGGTAGGTTTCCCTATGTGCCGGCTGAGCTAGAGGCCAAAATCTACAGGTAGGTACTTTGCAAAAAACAGCTCTGTATTTTGTCAAAAAATGGGATGTGTCCACGTTGTGTTTTGGGGCATTTCCTGTCGCGGGCGCTAGGCCTACCCACACAAGTGAGGTATCATTTTTATCGGGAGACTTGGGGGAACGCTGAGTGGAAGGAAATTTGTGGCTCCTCTCAGATTCCACAACGTTCTGTCACCGAAATGTGAGGAAAACTTGTTTTTTTAGCCACTTTTTGAGGTTTGCAAAGGATTCTGGGTAATAGAACCTGGTCAAAACCCCACGAGTCACCCCATCTTGGATTCCCCTAGGTCTCTAGTTTTCAAAAATGCACAGGTTTGGTAGGTTTCCCTATGTGCTGGCTGAGCTAGAGGCCAAAATCTACAGGTAGGCACTTTGCAAAAAACAGCTCTGTATTTTGTCAAAAAATGGGATGTGTCCACGTTGTGTTTTGGGGCATTTCCTGTCGCGGGCGCTAGGCCTACCCACACAAGTGAGGTATCATTTTTATCGGGAGACTTGGGGGAATGCTAGGTGGAAGGAAATTTGTGTCTCCTCTCAGATTCCACAACTTTCTGTCACCGAAATGTGAGGAAAACTTGTTTTTTTAGCCACTTTTTGAGGTTTGCAAAGGATTCTGGGTAACAGAACCTGGTCAGAGCCCCACGAGTCACCCCATCTTGGATTCCCGTAGGTCTCTAGTTTTCAAAAATGCACAGGTTTGGTAGGTTTCCCTATGTGCCGGCTGAGCTAGAGGCCAAAATCTACAGGTATGCACTTTGCAAAAAACAGCTCTGTATTTTGTCAAAAAATGGGATGTGCCCACGTTGTGTTTTGGGGCATTTCCTGTCGCGGGCGCTAGGCCTACCCACACAAGTGAGGTCTCATTTTTATCGGGAGACTTGGGGGAACGCTGGGTGGAAAGAAATTTGTGGCTCCTCTCAGATTCCACAACGTTCTGGCACCGAAATGTGAGGAAAACTTGCTTTTTTACCCACTTTTTGAGGTTTGCAAAGGATTCTGGGTAATAGAACCTGGTCAGAACCCCACGAGTCACCCCATCTTGGATTCCCCTAGGTCTCTAGTTTTCAAAAATGCACAGGTTTGGTAGGTTTCCCTATGTGCTGGCTGAGCTAGATGCCAAAATCTACAGGTAGGCACTTTGCAAAAAACAGCTCTGTATTTTGTCAAAAAATGGGATGTGTCCACGTTGTGTTTTGGGGCATTTCCTGTCGCGGGCGCTATGCCTACCCACACAAGTGAGGAATCATTTTCATCGGGAGACTTGGGGGAATGCTGGGTGGAAGGAAATTTGTGGCTCCTCTCAGATTCCACAACTTTCTGTCACCGAAATGTGAGGAAAACTTTTTTTTTAGCCACTTTTTGAGGTTTGCAAAGGATTCTGGGTAACAGAACCTGGTCAGAGCCCCACAAGTCACCCCATCTTGGATTCCCCTAGGTCTCTAGTTTTCAAAAATGCACAGGTTTGGTAGGTTTCCCTATGTGCCAACTGAGCTAGAGGACAAAATCTACAGGTAGGCACTTTGCAAAAAACAGCTCTGTTTTCTTTTAAAAAATGTGATGTGCCCACATTGCGTTTTGGGGCATGTCCTGTTGCGGGCGCTAGCCCTACCCACACAAGTGAGGTATAATTTTTATCGGGAGACTTGGGGGAACGCTGGATGGAAGGAAATTTGTGGCTCCTCTCAGATTCCACAACTTTCTGTCACCAAAATGTGAGGAAAACTTGTTTTTTTAGCCACTTTTTGAGGTTTGCAAAGGATTCTGGGTAACAGAACCTGGTCAGAGCCCCACGAGTCACCCCATTTTGGATTCCCCTAGGTCTCTAGTTTTAAAAAATGCACAGGTTTGGTAGGTTTCACTATGTGCCGGCTGAGCTAGAAGCCAAAATCTACAGATAGGCACTTTGCAAAAAACAGCTCTGTTTTCTTTAAAAAAAATGTGATGTGTCCACATTGCGTTTTGGGGCATTTCCTGTCGCGGGCGCTAGGCCTACCCTCACAAGTGAGGTATCATTTTTATCGGGAGACTTGGGGGAACGCTGGGTGGAAGGAAATTTGTGGCTCCTCTCAGATTCTACAACTTTCTGTCACCAAAATGTGAGGAAAACTTGTTTTTTTAGCCACTTTTTTAGGTTTGCAAAGGATTCTGGGTAACAGAACCTGGTCAGAGCCCCACGAGTCAACCCATCTTGGATTCCCCTAGGTCTCTAGTTTTCAAAAATGCACAGGTTTGGTAGGTTTCCCTATGTGCCGGCTGAGCTAGAGGCCAAAATCTACAGGTAGGTACTTTGCAAAAAACAGCTCTGTATTTTGTCAAAAAATGGGATGTGTCCACGTTGTGTTTTGGGGCATTTCCTGTCGCGGGCGCTAGGCCTACCCACACAAGTGAGGTATCATTTTTATCGGGAGACTTGGGGGAACGCTGAGTGGAAGGAAATTTGTGGCTCCTCTCAGATTCCACAACGTTCTGTCACCGAAATGTGAGGAAAACTTGTTTTTTTAGCCACTTTTTGAGGTTTGCAAAGGATTCTGGGTAATAGAACCTGGTCAAAACCCCACGAGTCACCCCATCTTGGATTCCCCTAGGTCTCTAGTTTTCAAAAATGCACAGGTTTGGTAGGTTTCCCTATGTGCTGGCTGAGCTAGAGGCCAAAATCTACAGGTAGGCACTTTGCAAAAAACAGCTCTGTATTTTGTCAAAAAATGGGATGTGTCCACGTTGTGTTTTGGGGCATTTCCTGTCGCGGGCGCTAGGCCTACCCACACAAGTGAGGTATCATTTTTATCGGGAGACTTGGGGGAATGCTGGGTGGAAGGAAATTTGTGTCTCCTCTCAGATTCCACAACTTTCTGTCACCAAAATGTGAGGAAAACTTGTTTTTTTAGCCACTTTTTGAGGTTTGCAAAGGATTCTGGGTAACAGAACCTGGTCAGAGCCCCACGAGTCACCCCATATTGGATTCCCCTAGGTCTCTAGTTTTCAAAAATGCACAGGTTTGGTAGGTTTCCCTATGTGCCAACTGAGCTAGAGGCCAAAATCTACAGGTAGGCACTTTGCAAAAAACAGCTCTGTTTTCTTTTAAAAAATGTGATGTGTCCACATTGCGTTTTGGGGCATTTCCTGTTGCGGGCGCTAGCCCTACCCACACAAGTGAGGTATAATTTTTATCGGGAGACTTGGGGGAACTCTGGATGGAAGGAAATTTGTGGCTCCTCTCAGATTCCACAACTTTCTGTCACCAAAATGTGAGGAAAACTTGTTTTTTTAGCCACTTTTTGAGGTTTGCAAAGGATTCTGGGTAACAGAACCTGGTCAGAGCCCCACGAGTCACCCCATCTTGGATTCCCCTAGGTCTCTAGTTTTAAAAAATGCACAGGTTTGGTAGGTTTCCCTATGTGCCGGCTGAGCTAGAAGCCAAAATCTACAGGTAGGCACTTTGCAAAAAACAGCTCTGTATTTTGTCAAAAAATGGGATGTGTCCACGTTGTGTTTTGGGGCATTTCCTGTCGCGGGCGCTATGCCTACCCACACAAGTGAGGTATCATTTTTATCGGGAGACTTGGGGGAATGCTGGGTGGAAGGAAATTTGTGGCTCCTCTCAGATTCCACAACTTTCTGTCACCGAAATGTGAGGAAAACTTTTTTTTTAGCCACTTTTTGAGGTTTGCAAAGGATTCTGGGTAACAGAACCTGGTCAGAGCCCCACGAGTCACCCCATCTTGGATTCCCCTAGGTCTCTAGTTTTAAAAAATGCACAGCTTTGGTAGGTTTTCCTATGTGCCGGCTGAGCTAGAAGCCAAAACCTACAGGTAGGCACTTTGCAAAAAACAGCTCTGTTTTCTTTAAAAAAATGTGATATGTCCACATTGCGTTTTGGGGCATTTCCTGTCGCGGGCGTAGGCCTACCCTCACAAGTGAGGTATCATTTTTATCGGGAGACTTGGGGGAACGCTGGGTGGAAGGAAATTTGTGGCTCCTCTCAGATTCCACAACTTTCTGTCACCGAAATGTGAGGAAAACTTGTTTTTTTAGCTACTTTTTGAGGTTTGCAAAGGATTCTGGGTAACAGAACCTGGTCAGAGCCCCACGAGTCACCCCATCTTGGATTCCCCTAGGTATCTAGTTTTCAAAAATGCACAGGTTTGGTAGGTTTCCCTATGTGCCGGCTGAGCTAGAGGCCAAAATCTACAGGTAGGCACTTTGCAAAAAACAGCTCTGTATTTTGTCAAAAAATGGGATGTGTCCACGTTGTGTTTTGGGGCATTTCCTGTCGCGGGCGTAGGCCTACCCACACAAGTGAGGTATCATTTTTATCGGGAGACTTGGGGGAACGCTGGGTGGAAGGAAATTTGTGGCTCCTCTCAGATTCCACAACGTTCTGTCACCGAAATGTGAGGAAAACTTGTTTTTTTAGCCACTTTTTGAGGTTTGCAAAGGATTCTGGGTAACAGAACCTGGTCAGAGCCCCACGAGTCACCCCATCTTGGATTCCCCTAGGTCTCTAGTTTTAAAAAATGCACAGGTTTGGTAGGTTTCCCTATGTGCCGGCTGAGCTAGAGGCCAAAATCTACAGGTAGGCACTTTGCAAAAAACAGCTCTGTTTTCTTTAAAAAAATGTGATATGTCCACATTGCGTTTTGGGGCATTTCCTGTCGCAGGCGTAGGCCTACCCTCACAAGTGAGGTATCATTTTTATCGGGAGACTTGGGGGAACGCTGGGTGGAAGGAAATTTGTGTCTCCTCTCAGATTCCACAACTTTCTGTCACCGAAATGTGAGGAAAACTTGTTTTTTTAGCCACTTTTTGAGGTTTGCAAAGGATTCTGGGTAACAGAACCTGGTCAGAGCCCCACGAGTCACCCCATCTTGGATTCCCCTAGGTCTCTAGTTTTCAAAAATGCACAGGTTTGGTAGGTTTCCCTATGTGCCGGCTGAGCTAGAGGCCAAAATCTACAGGTAGGCACTTTGCAAAAAACAGCTCTGTTTTCTTTTAAAAAATGTGATGTGTCCACATTGCGTTTTGGGGCATTTCCTGTTGCGGGCGCTAGCCCTACCCACACAAGTGAGGTATAATTTTTATCGGGAGACTTGGGGGAACTCTGGATGGAAGGAAATTTGTTGCTCCTCTCAGATTCCACAACTTTCTGTCACCAAAATGTGAGGAAAACTTGTTTTTTTAGCCACTTTTTGAGGTTTGCAAAGGATTCTGGGTAACAGAACCTGGTCAGAGCCCCACGAGTCACCCCATCTTGGATTCCCCTAGGTCTCTAGTTTTCAAAAATGCACAGGTTTGGTAGGTTTCCCTATGTGCCGGCTGAGCTAGAAGCCAAAATCTACAGGTAGGCACTTTGCAAAAAACAGCTCTGTATTTTGTCAAAAAATGGGATGTGTCCACGTTGTGTTTTGGGGCATTTCCTGTCGCGGGCGCTATGCCTACCCACACAAGTGAGGTATCATTTTTATTGGGAGACTTGGGGGAATGCTGGGTGGAAGGAAATTTGTGGCTCCTCTCAGATTCCACAACTTTCTGTCACCGAAATGTGAGGAACATTTTTTTTTAGCCACTTTTTGAGGTTTGCAAAGGATTCTGGGTAACAGAACCTGGTCAGAGCCCCACGAGTCACCCCATCTTGGATTCCCCTAGGTCTCTAGTTTTCAAAAATGCACAGCTTTGGTAGGTTTTCCTATGTGCCGGCTGAGCTAGAAGCCAAAACCTACAGGTAGGCACTTTGCAAAAAACAGCTCTGTTTTCTTTAAAAAAATGTGATATGTCCACATTGCGTTTTGGGGCATTTCCTGTCGCGGGCGTAGGCCTACCCTCACAAGTGAGGTATCATTTTTATCGGGAGACTTGGGGGAACGCTGGGTGGTAGGAAATTTGTGGCTCCTCTCAGATTCCACAACTTTCTGTCACCGAAATGTGAGGAAAACTTGTTTTTTTTAGCCACTTTTTGAGGTTTGCAAAGGATTCTGGGTAACAGAACCTGGTCAGAGCCCCACGAGTCACCCCATCTTGGATTCCCCTAGGTCTCTAGTTTTAAAAAATGCACAGGTTTGGTAGGTTTCCCTATGTGCCGGCTGAGCTAGAGGCCAAAATCTACAGGTAGGCACTTTGCAAAAAACAGCTCTGTATTTTGTCAAAAAATGGGATGTGTCCACGTTGTGTTTTGGGGCATTTCCTGTCGCGGGCGCTAGGCCTACCCACACAAGTGAGGTATCATTTTTATCGGGAGACTTGGGGGAACGCTGGGTGGAAGGAAATTTGTGGCTCCTCTAAGATTCCACAACGTTCTGTCACCGAAATGTGAGGAAAACTTGTTTTTTTAGCCACTTTTTGAGGTTTGCAAAGGATTCTGGGTAATAGAACCTGGTCAAAACCCCACGAGTCACCCCATCTTGGATTCCCCTAGGTCTCTAGTTTTAAAAAATGCACAGGTTTGGTAGGTTTCCCTATGTGCTGGCTGAGCTAGAGGCCAAAATCTACAGGTAGGCACTTTGCAAAAAACAGCTCTGTATTTTGTCAAAAAATGGGATGTGTCCACGTTGTGTTTTGGGGCATTTCCTGTCGCGGGCGCTAGGCCTACCCACACAAGTGAGGTATCATTTTTATCGGGAGACTTGGGGGAACGCTGGGTGGAAGGAAATTTGTGTCTCCTCTCAGATTCCACAACTTTCTGTCACCAAAATGTTAGGAAAACTTGTTTTTTTAGCCACTTTTTGAGGTTTGCAAAGGATTCTGGGTAACAGAACCTGGTCAGAGCCCCACGAGTCACCCCATCTTGGATTCCCCTAGGTCTCTAGTTTTCAAAAATGCACAGGTTTGGTAGGTTTCCCTATGTGCCAACTGAGCTAGAGGCCAAAATCTACAGGTAGGCACTTTGCAAAAAACAGCTCTGTTTTCTTTTAAAAAATGTGATGTGTCCACATTGCGTTTTGGGGCATTTCCTGTTGCGGGCGCTAGCCCTACCCACACAAGTGAGGTATAATTTTTATCGGGAGACTTGGGGGAACGCTGGATGGAAGGAAATTTGTGGCTCCTCTCAGATTCCACAACTTTTTGTCACCAAAATGTGAGGAAAACTTGTTTTTTTAGCCACTTTTTGAGGTTTGCAAAGGATTCTGGGTAATAGAACCTGGTCAGAGCCCCACGAGTCACCCCATCTTGGATTCCCCTAGGTCTCTAGTTTTCAAAAATGCACAGGTTTGGTAGGTTTCCCTATGTGCCGGCTGAGCTAGAGGCCAAAATCTACAGGTAGGCACTTTGCAAAAAACAGCTCTGTATTTTGTCAAAAAATGGGATGTGTCCACGTTGTGTTTTGGGGCATTTCCTGTCGCGGGCGCTATGCCTACCCACACAAGTGAGGTATCATTTTTTTTGGGAGACTTGTGGGAACGCTGGGTGGAAGGAAATTTGTGGCTCCTCTCAGATTCCAGAACTTTCTGTCACCGAAATGTGAGGAATACTTGTTTTTTTAGCCACTTTTTGAGGTTTTCAAAGGATTCTGGGTAACAGAACCTGGTCTGAGCCCCACGAGTCACCCCATCTTGGATTCCCCTAGGTCTCTAGTTTTCAAAAATGCACAGGTTTGGTAGGTTTCCCTATGTGCCGGCTGAGCTAGAGGCCAAAACCTACAGGTAGGCACTTTGCAAAAAACAGCTCTGTATTTTGTCAAAAAATGGGATGTGTCCACGTTGTGTTTTGGGGCATTTCCTGTCGCGGGCGCTAGGCCTACCCACACAAGTGAGGTATCATTTTTATCGGGAGACTTGGGGGAACATAGAATAGCAAAACAAGTGTTATTGCCCCTTATCTTTCTCTACATTTTTTCTTCCAAATATAAGAGAGTGTGTAAAAAAGACGTCTATTTGAGAAATGCCCGGCAATTCACATGCTAGTATGGGCACCTCGGAATTCTGAGATGTGCAAATAACCACTGCTCCTCAAAACCTTATCTTGATCCCATTTTGGAAATGCAAAGGTTTTCTTGATACCTCTTTTTCACTCTTCATATTCCAGCAAATGAATTGCTGTATACCCAGTATCGAATGAAAACCAACTCCAGGGTGCAGCTCATTTATTGGCTCTGGGTACCTAGGGTTCTTGATGAACCTACAAGCCCTTTATATCCCCGCAACCAGAAGAGTCCAGCAGACAAAACGATATATTGCTTTCAGAAATCTGACATCGCAGGAAAAGAGTAAAACATAAAGAAAAATGGCTGTTGTTTTCAGCTCAATTTCAATATTTTTTTATTTCAGCTGTTATTTTCTGTAGGAAAACCTTGTAGGATCTACACAAATGACCCCTTGCTGAATTCAAAATTTTGCCTAGTTTTCAGAAATGTTTAGCTTTCCGGGATCCAGCATTGGTTTCACACCCATTCCTGTCACTAACTGGAAGGAGGTTGAAAGCACCAAAAATAGTAAAAATGGGGTATGTCCCAGTAAAATGCCAAATTTGTGTTGGAAAATGTGGTTTTCTGATTCAAGTCTGCCGGTTCTTGACAGGTGGGAAGATAGTGATTTCAGCACCAGAAACCCTTTGTTGATGGCATTTTCAGGGAAAAAACCACAAGCCTTCTTTGGCGGCCCTTTTTTCCCATTTTTGTGGAAAAAACGAAATTTTCACTGTATTTTGGCTATTTTCTTGGTCTCCTCCAGGGTAAACCACAAACTCTGGGTACCATTAGAATCCCTAGGATGTTGGAAAAAAAGGACGCAAATTTGGCGTGGTTAGCTTATGTGGACAAAACGTTATGAAGCCCTAAGCGCGAACTACCCCAAATAGCCAAAAAAGGGCTCAGCACTGGGGGGGAAAGGCCCAGCAGCTAAGGGGTTAAAGCACCTGAACAGCTACATCAGGTTCCGTCATTGTGCGAACTTGACTCATGCGAAGGCAGCCTTTTATGGTATGTGACACATTCTTCATGTGATAGGGGCCATTGATGGCACCCATGTAGCCCTGGTCCCTCCCAGTGCCAATGAACAGGTGTATAGGAACAGGAAGAACTACCACTCCATTAATGTTCAGGTGGTGTGTCTGACAGACCAGTACATCCCACTAGTGACAGACAAGTTTCCAGGTACAGTGCATGACTCCTACATTTTGTGGAACAGCAATGTCCTACCCATGATGGCACAACTACATACAGAGAGGGCCTGGCTCCTTAGTATGTATACATATGAAGGTGCTTAACTGTTATGGCTCCTGTCATCACATTCTTCCCAATCACTGTACATTCCATGTTTTCACGTACATAGTCTAGTGCATTGTGGGAGTCATAGTGATAGTAATAGCCAATGCTATCCGTGCTTTCGCCAAGGGCTGTGTGGGCAGCTGTGTTGGGTTGGTTGGAGGTGTGGCATGCAGGAGAGGGGCATTAGTTGAATAGGTGAGAGGTGTAGTGAGACAAACAGTGAATTGGGGAGTATTTGGGCAGTGAAGAAGCATGCAGGACACAACAATTGTGTGACATGGATATATTCCAGTCATGCCCTTGGGATGCAGTATGTCCAAGACCTCCTCCTCCCAAAATGTGAAGTATGGGGAAGGAGGTGGGGGTCCACTGCCAGTCTTGTGCATCGCAATCTGTTGTCGTGATGCCTTGGAACGTACCTTCCCCCATAGGTCATTACACCTCTTCCTGATGTCATTACTTGTGTGTGGACGGTTTCCAACTGAGTTGACCCTGTTGATGATTCTTTGCCACAACTCCATTTTCCTGGCAATAGACGTTTGTTGGACCAGTGCTCCAAACAGTTTTGGCTTTATACCAGCAATTTCATGCATCAGGACTCTCAACTTATTGTCGGGGAACTGTGGGTGCTTTTGTGGGGACATGATTGTGGTTGTGTTGGAGGGTGTGTATGTGTGTGTGTAAGGGTGCAGTGTTGGGTGATTGATGGGTGTGGGTGGTGCTTGCTTGTTGTTATTTGTGTGGGCTTGTTATGTATTTTGTGTATTAGTTGTGCTGGTGTGTGGTGTGTGGTGTGTTGTGCATGATGCGTGTGTTGTGTGTCTATGGTGTTGGGTGCTCTCTCTCTGTGGTTGCCTGCTCTTGGTGTGGGTTGTGTCAGAGTGTGTTATATAGTGCTGTAAGTAGGTGTGTCTTGTATATTTGTCAGTTGTCTGATATTCAAAATGTACTATGTGGTGTTGTGTTATGATAGAAGTGGGTTCTGACCAAAGAGGTTTCCACTGCCAATGGCTTTCCCCCATGGAAGAACCGCTGGGGTGATTTGTGACTCGTAATCTGTTGGGTGGATTGTGTCGTCCTGGCAGTGCTGGTGGTAGAACCACTACTTTCCCACCCTTTTTGGCTGTCTTCACTGCGTGACTCTTAATACTGCGGTCAGATGACTGCCAACAAGGCATTCTTTTGGTGGCCACCATCACTGCGGTCTTCCGATAAGACTGCCAAAGTCGTAGTGAGGCCCTATGTGTGTGATGTCACCTCCATTGCAAAGAAATGCCTGGTTGTGCTCTTGAACTGAGCTACGGCACTTTCATCTGTTTGGATGTGCTTTGGTGGGCTCCTCTGACCCCGTTTTCTGAAGCCACCGTGCAGGGTAGGGGACCCCAATGATGGGGGTTTTATTTGCTGGAATAAAAATTGGGGGGTTGACCGCTTGCCACCACACAAGGTGCCATTCCTTATATTTACTGGATGTGGAAGGGAGAAAGGGATGAGAAAGGGAGAGTTCTCTTTCTCTGCAGTCTCAAACTCCATGCCAATGGAAAATTAATTAAGGTAGCTCCAAAATGAAGGTTTTCAAGGCTAATGCATTTTATGGAGATGCATTTTGCTACTTCACTTTGAAACTGTATGCACTTGAATTAAATATGAACTATGACATTGGAGGTTTTGACGCTATTCAGCATGATTGGATTACCTCACAGCAGTACAGCCAGGTATTATAATAACAGTATTGGTGCATTATGGGACATGTACGATTTCAGTACTAAGTCATGTGACATTTGCCTTTTTAAGCAACTGTATCTTGATACTTTAAACCTTTACCTGTGACCAAGGCATTCTAGACAAAATGCGTCAGGACTATGGGGGTCATTACAACATTGGCGGTAAATGCCGCTTTACGCCGTGCAGAAGACCGCCAACACACATTATGACCCAAAGCCCGAAATCCATTAAAATCTAGACACCCACACAAGTCCACCACACCAAAGGTCAGTGATAAACTGGCAATAACAAAACCGACACCGTCACGCCAACAGGAATACGCCCACACTATCACGACCCACAAATCCATGCGGCGGTCTTTCAACCGTGGTATTCCATTGGTGGTACACACAGCCGTGTTCAAAATACACACACTCTTACAAAACACCACCACATTGGACAAATCGAAATACACGCACCTTATACACATACACACACCACTCCCACACACTCAATACAATATAAAACACACACCCACATCACCCACAAACCACTACGACCACAATTGCGACTGAAGGCCAGAGACACCACCATCTACAAACTGGCATCCACAGGCACTCAACACCATCACTCACATAACATCCACGCACCTCACACAACACACCTCTCAATATCACCCCACACATCACAACACACGCCACCCCACACATCACCCACACCACCTCATGGCACCACAAAGACATCCAAGGTTCTCAGAGGAGGAGCTCAGGGTCATGGTGGAGGAAATCATCTGGGTAGAGCCACAGCTATTCGGATCACAGGTGCCGCACACCTCCATAGCTAGGAAGATAGAGCTATGGCGAAGAATCGTGAACAGGGTCAACGCAGTGGGACAGCACCCAAGAACACGGGATGACATCAGGAAGAGGTGGAACGACCTACGGGGGAAGGTGCGCTCCGTGGTCTCAAGACACCACATCACGGTTCAGAGGACTGGCGGCGGACCCCCACCTCCTCCCCCACAACTAACAACATGGGAGGAGCAAGCCTTGGTTATACTGCATCCTGAGGTCCTCAGAGGAGTAGCTGAAGGAATGGACTCTGGTAAGTCAAATCTTTATGACTTCATCCCCCACCCAACCTGCATGCCATCACATACCCCCACCCTCACCCTCACCCCCATCACTCCAACTCCTCACACATGTCCCAATATCACAAACCACACATCCCAAACCCAAGCCCTGCATGCAAATCCAAAGCATGGACACCCATCACCAAATTATGGCCACTGCACATACCCATACACCCCCCTAAACCATCATCACACAAGGTCCTACACAGGAACGCAAGCACTAGGGTACACGGTCACCCACCCATTGCAGACCATGGCACACACAGATGCAATAATCATGCCTTTACACCCCTGCAGGACCCCACCCCAACATCATCGGACAGGAGGGTCCAGATATGTCCAACTCACCCACAGAAGAGGCCCACAGTGATGACAGCAGCTCTGTCCAACTGGATCTAGATAACCAGCCCGGCCCATCTGGGATATCAGGACCGTCGGTTCCCCTCACAGTGGCACAAGCCACCACAGAGCTTCCCACCTCTGGAAACACCAGCACAGCACCCACCCAGCGGACCCATACCTCTGTCCCCAGGACACGTCAAGCACCAGTGTGTCCACCACTACTGGGAACCCAGGTTAACCCACCACCCCAACAACAGCAGGGATCTGGGGGCAGTGGGCACACGGTCCAGGGGACAGAGGCCCAGGAACACAGGGGAACTGGGAGGGCTGCTGTGCGACAGGGGGAGGACAGCCCAGGGAACCCACTCTCCACGAGGCCCTCCCCAACATCATGGGAGCCTACCACCATTCCCAGGAGACGATGGCAACAGTACTGGCCAAGTTTCAGGAGACCCAGCGGCTGTAGGAGGAGCAGTATTTGGGCTTCAGGGAGGAATTCAAATCCATATATTCCACCCTGGGCACCATTGTAGGGGTGCTGAAGGAACTCATGAACACCAGGAGGGACACTGTGGCACAACAAGGGGCCCCTGACACTAGCCTGGACGATGAACTGCCCACCACCTCCGCCGGCGCTAGTGGACAGGATGCACCGCCACAGGACCACCACACCAGCACCCCACCCCCTGCAGAGGGAGAACCACCCCGCAAACGGTCCCTGAGATCCAGGACAAAGACAGAGAATGATGCCAAGACCCCCGCCAAGAAATGAGACCACCCTGATTGTCATCCTTTTGTCCCACCTTGTCACCCTGTCCATACTTAAACTGCCCGGCTCCACTTCCTATGCCCCTTTGGACAATGCACCTGTGAGACTAATAGACTGGACTCTGCCATGGACATTCCTCCACCATCACCCCTCACCATTTTACAACCCCCTCCAATATTGAGCACTTAAATAAACACCTTTAAAGCACAAAACAATAAGGAGTCTGTCTGTGATTTCGAAATACTGTATTAGCAATTACAGTGGCAAAATGATCTTTCAAATGTAATGTCAACATACCCATGTCACACAACTCTAGTTCATGAGCAAAGCAGATGTCACACAGTGGGACCCACATCTGTGAAATCATAAGGGAAAGTGACAATTCAGTGATCATACACTGGGTGAAAATGACAGACAGTAGAGAAGTAGTAGATTAAAATCAGATGTAGCAGGCAGTGTTGTCTTCTCCTGTGTCTCACTGGAAGTGTTGCAGGATCACAGTGTTCCTGTTGTCGATGTCCTCTTCTTCTGCTTCCTCATCTTCACTGTCCACAGGGTCCACAGCTGCCACAAGACCTCCATCTGGACCATCCTCCTGCAGAAAAGGCACCTGTTGTCGCAAAGTCAAGTTGTGAAGCATACAGCAGGCCACGATGATCTGGCACACCTTCTTTGGTGAGTAGAATAGGGAACCACCTGTCATATGGAGGCACCGGAACCTGGCCTTCAGGAGGCCAAAGGTCCGCTCTATAATCCTCCTAGTTCGCCCATGTGCCTCATTGTAGCGTTCCTCTGCCCTTGTCCTGGGATTCCTCACTGGGGTCAGTAGCCATGACAGGTTGGGGTAACCAGAGTCCCCTTCAAATGGCGAGGGACAACGGTTAGACACACACTAACTCATAGGGACATCCACAGACCCAGACAACTATTCCCACTGTATTGAGTCCATGTCCTCACCTAATAGCCACTCCTGGTGCCTCTGGAGTTGCCCCATCACATAAGGGATGCTGCTATTACACAGGATGTAAGCGTCATGCACTGAGACAGGGAATTTAGCATTAACATGGGAGATGTACTGGTCTGCCAAACACACCATCTGCCCATTCATGGAATGGTAACTCTTCCGGTTTCTGTATACCTTTTCACTTCTGCGGGGGGTACCAAGGGCACATGTGTCCCATCAATGGCACCTATGATGTTGGGGATATGTCCCAGGGCATAGAAATCACCTTTCACTGTAGGCAAATCCTCCACCTGAGGGAAAACGATATAGCTGTGCATGTGTTTCAGCAGGGCAGACAACACTCTGGACAACACGTTGGAAAACATAGGCTGGGACATCCCTGATGCTATGGCCACTGTTGTTTGAAAAGACCCACTTGCCAGGAAATGGAGTACTGACAGCACCTGCACTTGAGGGGGGATTCCTGTGGGATGGCGGATAGCTGACATCAGGTCTGGCTCCAACTGGGCACACAGTTCCTGGACTGTGGCACGATCAAGCCTGTAGGTGATGATCACATGTCGCTCCTCCATTGTCGACAGGTCCACCAGCGGTCTGTACTCCGGAGGATGCTGCTATCTCCTCACATGCCCCAGTGGACGTTGCCTATGGAGGAGAAAAGTGAGCAGAGAGTCAACCAACTCTGAGGTACGTAAACACAGCTTACTCAAAATATTAGCAAATCAAAATTTTCCTGTATGAGTATTTAGGCAAGGACTAGACATGTGTGACACAGTCCAAATTAATGCCATGTGGGCCCATGAAATGGCGGCTGCCTGACCTGTAAAGTGGGACAGGGGGATATGAGGTAACTGCGCTGGCGTTGTACACCATCGCGGTAGGCGGTTGAAGACAGCGGCGCAATCCTGCATTGGTTAACATTGGACCCTATGGATCCCAGGAGCCAATGACGATGTAAGCCAGTGGTGACGGTACGCACCACCGCGGACGTGACCGCCATTTTCTGTCTGTTCAATCACTTGATACCTGATCTTCGACAGGAGAGGACCTTCACTGCATGTGCTGCTGTGACCTCAGTCTGGAAGAGACAATGGCTTGTGTGTCTGGGGAAAGGGCCCCTGCCTTCAGTACGGAGGAGTTGGAGAAACTCGTGGATGGGGTCCTCCCCCAGTACACGCTACTCTACGGTCCTCCAGACAAACAGGTAAGTACACTGTGAGCATGCTGTATGGGCAATGCCTGTTTGGAGTCGGGTGGATGAAAGACTACTACACCTAGTCAGGCTCCTGTGACATCCATGTGTGCAGAAATCGGGCATAGCCTTGTAACCCATGTCCCTGTGATTGAATAGTTGACTCCAAGTGCGCGGCATAGTGCAGGGGGCTTCTGTGTCTGTCGTGTCCACCAATGGTAGCGGTAGTGCATGCCCTCAACATGTCTTTCTTCTGTCTCCCCCCCCCCTTTTTGTGGTCTCCCTGTTCTTGTGAGCATTAGCATCATCAGGCGGAGGAGCAGTGGCACCAGAGCAGGAGGGAACTGCATCCCACGTGGCCCTGGAGGGCGACACTACAGAGTCTGAATTCACCAGTGGGACGGAGGGCTAGGGGAGCTTCACGGCGGGGAGAGAAGCTGACACCAGCGATACGGGCTCCTCCTCTGATGGGAGCTCGCTTGTGGTGTCGGGCCCATCTGAGCCCGCCGCATATACAGGTACAGCCGCCAACCCCCTACCAGCACCGCCCTCCCAGTAGCCCCTTAGCATTTGCCCCGTGCATGCTCTCCCAGGACGGTGGGGATCATCTTCGCTGTAGGCACCTCAGGCCCTGCCCCAGTCACCCCTGCTGCCCTCAGTGAGGAGACCATTGACCTCCTCAGGTCCCTCATTGTTGAGCAGTCTACCATTTTGAATGTCACCCAGGGTGTAAAGAGGCAGTTGCAACAAACCAATGCATACCTGGAGGGCATTCACTATGGTCACTCAGCCCTTCAGGGAGCTTTTCAGACTCTGCCCTCAGAACTGATGGCAGCCATTGTCCCTGTCTCTAGCCTCCCCCCTCCAACTTCCTCCACCAGACCCACACCCCTGTACCTCAGCCTATCCCAAGCACACCATCAGACCAGCATGCACACACCTCAACACACAAGGGAAGCTCTGGCAAACATAAGCACCACACATCCCACAGGCACTCACGCAAGCATCAGACACATGCAGACACACCAACATCCACTGCCTCCACTCTGTACCCCTCCTCCTCGTCTTCCTCCTTCCTCCCTGTCTCGTCTCCACTCACACCTGCATGCACTACATCCTCAGCCACTACGTCCGTCACCAGCACACCCACCACCACACCCAGCTCACGTGCAGTCACCACCCCCAGTCACCACCCCCACTACCATGCACTGTGTCCTCTCCCAGTGTGTCTGTGAGGCCACCTCCCAAGGTACACAAACACAGCCACACACCCACCCAACAGCCATCCACCTCACGACAGCCTCTAGCCCATGCACGTTCACCCAAAGTCACCAAACGTACACCTCCTACAACCACAACCTCTTCCTCCACTCCCAAACCCCATCCAGCTACCCATCCCAGTGTTCCTAAGAAACTTTCTCTGGCCAACATTGACCTCTTTCCCTCACCTCTCCCACCCCTTCAGTCTCCTAGGGCCCGACTCTCCAGGTCCCAACCTAGCACCTCAGCCACAACATCGGCGGGACCAGTGGTGCCAGTAGTCACCGGATTCTGGAGTGCACGAGGCAGCAGGGCAGCCAGTGTGGCAAGGAGCCAGAGCATGGACAGTCCCCCACCTGTCAAGCATAAAAAGTTGTCCAGTGCCCGGCGGGAGAGGGGAAAAAATTCAGCCACCAAAGCCGCTCCCAGGGTACAGTTGGGAGTGTGGAGACAGCTGCGACACCATCCAAGGTGGGGGAGGGGCACAGTAAAACCAGCAAGTCTGGGAAGATCAGCACGGCGTACAAGATCGCCACCAGCCCCGCTGCCCAGGACAAGACCGCCACCAGCTCCGCTGCCACTTGCCCCGCTGCCCAGGACAAGACCGCCACCAGCCCCGCTGCACAGGACCCCGCCGCCAGCAGCACTGCTGCCCAGGACAAGACCGTCACGAGCCCCGCTGCCCAGGACCCCACCGCCAGCAGCACCACTGCCCAGGACAAGACCACCACCAGCCCCGCTGCACAGGACCCCGCCGCCAGCAGCACCGCTGCCCAGGACAAGACCACCAGCAGCCCCGCAGGATAGTGAGCGCCAATGATTGCAAAGCTACTGAGGCCGCCACAGGCATGATGAAGCACTCTGGGCACCAAGCCCCTTCCAGAACCAGTGGAGAAAGGCATCCACTACCTCTGTCCTTGGCAGGATGAAGCACTCTGGGCACCAAGCCCCCTCCAGAACCAGGGGGGAGTTACATCCACTACCTCTGACCTTGGCATGATGAAGCACTCTGGGCACCAAGCCCCCTCCAGAACCAGTGGAGAGTTACATCCACTACTTCTGTCCTTGGCAGGATGAAGCACTCTGGGCACCAAGCCCCCTCCAGAACCAGTGGAGAAAGGCATCCACTACCTCTGTCCTTGTCAGGATGAAGCACTCTGGGCACCAAGCCCCCTCCAGAACCAGTGGAGAAAGGCATCCACTACCTCTGTCCTTGGCAGGATGAAGCACTCTGGGCACCAAGCCCCCTCCAGAACCAGTTGAGACTGTTATCCACTTGAGAGACTGTGGCTTTGCACTCCCCAGGATTGAACAGTGGGCCATCCACCCAATGTAGAGACTTGAGAGACTGTGGCTTTGCACTCCCCAGGATTGAACAGTGGGCAACCCACCCACTGTAGAGACTTGAGAGACTGTGGCTTTGCACTCCCCAGGATTGAACAGTGGGCAACCCACCCACTGTAGAGACGTGAGAGACTGTGACTTTGCACTCCCCAGGATTGAACAGTGGGCAGACTGTGGCTTTGCACTCCCCAGGATTGAACAGTGGGCATGGAGCCCCCTCGTGGATCTAGCGTTGTGCACTCATCCGGCTGAGGTGTCCCCCTCCCTTCCCCCTGAGGTGCCTGTTTTATTTCTATCTGATGCCCCAGCAGTGTTCTCTCCGTCTTGTTCGGGTATTGAGTGTGGGCGTTGCCCATGCCTTTTGGGCCCAGTGGTCCACAGACTATGATGGTGGAATCCCTTGGACTTGTGTTCTTGGTGTATATAATTGTTTATAGTGTAAATGTATATATATGTAAATATTTTTGAATTATGTAATTGAATATATTACAATTATTCGACTCATTTCCTTTTGTCCTTGCATTTTTCTGGGGGTGGTACGGGGTGTAACTGTAATGTATCATGCTGTATTTGTGTGTGTGTTGTAGTGGTTGAGGGTGGGGATGTTGCGTATGGCGTGTGTGCGTGTCACAGTTTTTTCCCTCTCCTGTGTTGTAGGTGCAGTACTCACTATGGTCTTTGCTGCCGGCGTTCTAACTCCTGGTAGAGAAGCAGGAAGATAAAGGCTGGGAGTATCTGAAGTTCTGGTTTCATGGTGTCCTGGTTCCTCGTGGGGTGTGTAGAGGTGAGCGTTTTCCCTTCCAAGTCCTGTTTCCGCCATGTTTTTGTTCGCAGTGAATCCGCCCCGGAAAAGGTGGCGGATTGTACTGTTGTAATTCGGTGGGTGGTACATTGTCCTCCGCCTGTCTGTTGGCGGTTACCGCTGCAGTGTTTGTTTGTACCGCCTTGGCGGTCGGAGTGTTAAAATGACTGTCTATGTTGGCGGTTTCCGCCACGGTCGTAATTCAATTTTTTTTACCGCCGGCCTGTTGGCGGTTTTACCGCTGCTTTAACACCGACCGCCAGGGTTGTAATGACCACCTATATCTGTGCAGCCCCTTCCATTACAAATAAATGCATGGTTGTGCTCTGGAACTAGGCTTTGACACTTTCTTCTGTTTGGATATATATATATATATATATTATACTACAAAAATGACGGTGCAGTCCCAGAGGTTACATCTTGGCAGTTTCCAATGTATTCCACTGTTAATATTTGGCAGATTTCATGCATTTTTCCAAGCACCACAACACGTTTCAAGTTTCGTCTTCATCAAGTGGTTTTAGTTTGCATTTGCACGCTATTCCAATTTAGCTGCCTTTTATCAATGCCGGGGCATTCTGATACTTCCAGTATTAATCTTTACGCATGGGAGTAATTTTCACACATCATTGAATCTATACTTATCCGGCATTCCTTGTTGTTATCTAGGTTTGATCATATCAACAAAGTCAATTTTGGCACAGTTCTTTTTCATATCCTGGCACAAGGTGTATATATCCGTTCATTTAATTTATCATCAACCTACGTTCCCAAAGTAGCACAAAAATTACCTCACCAGTTCTTAGTTATGCCCTGCTCTTTATGGTGAAAATTAATAAATTCCACCAAACATCTGGACTCTTCACTCAGAGCTGCATTGGTGTTGTAAACCCTTATGATTTCGTGATGGCGCAAGGCGCTGTCACATCTTCCATTGTGCATGCAAACACAGGGGACAAGTATCTCCTCAACAACTCGTCAACAGTCTTTACAGCGATACCAAGTGCTAACGCTTTCTTTAACTCTTGGAGCAAAGTGGTCTTTGAACAGAGCACTCAATCTGCTGGTGCCAACGCATAATTAAGACCAAAACCCTTAAAATTATACTATAAAATTGATGCTGCACTCCCAGAGGTTACATCTTGGCAGTTTCCAATTTATTCCACAATTGATATTTGGCAGATTTCATCATTTCTCCAAGCACCGCAACACATTTCAACTTTCGTCTTCATCAGGTGGTTTTAATTGCATTTGCACTTTATTCCAATTTAGTGGCCTTTTATCAATGCCAGGGCATTCTGGTGCTTTTAGTATTAATGTTTATGCATCAGAGTCATTTTCACACATCATTGAATCTAAACTTATCTAGTATTCCTTGTTGTTATCTAGGTTTGATCATATCAACAAAGTCCATTTTGACATAGTTATTTTTAATATCCTGGCACAAGGTGTATATCTGTGCATTTCATATATATATATATATATATATATATATATATATATATATATATATATCTAACATCAAAAAGTATCCTGCTATTCTTCCTGTGCTCGCCTGACGAGGTGGGTGCTCAAAAAATGGGCACAGGACCCATTCAATATATGCTTCACATAAAATTCAAACGACAGCACTCCGTGCAGTTTGCTGTCCTGTATTTAAGTCAGGAATTCCAAATAAATCCAAAGCATCAGAAAATCACAGATTTAGGGCGACGCGTTTCAACCATCACGGTCTTCTTCCTTGGCCCTGCCTAGTATTCAAGTCATGTGATCCATCCTACTCTACATATAACCACTGATCCATAGCATAGACATATAAACAATCCCTTTTTTTTCCTACTTTGCCCTCTCCTCCTTTTCATGTGCATTCTATGTCTATGTGGGTTATGAACTATTCATTACTCAAATCATCGAATCATCTCTGGTATCCATTCATTTTTCTTCCCACCTTCAAAATTAACATAATTGACAATATGTCACTATCTACGGCATTACTAATTTCCCCCTGGAGGAGTAGTCACATGACTTTGCTAACAAAATTACAACATGAAAATAATAATGCAGGATTGTGCAACACTGACCCAATTCTCCCTTTACTGGACATTGTGCAATTATCCAATATGGACATGAAGTTCTTCATCCTTGTTCAAACCCCAGGGAAAACAACAGTTTAATCGAATAATATATTCTGATTCAACCTTCCTCAATTGTTTCTCTCTGTCGCCCCCCATGGTGGTACCCACTATCCTGTCAATCCCAAAAAATGTCATCTCATCCAGTTTCCCATCATGCACTAGGTTGCAATGGCGCGCCACCGGATATTTGGTGTCCTTATTCACTATCGCTCTCCAATGTTCCAGAATGCGTTTTTTTTAGAGGAAAGATTGTACTTCCAACATATTGTAACCCGCATGGGCATTCAATAACATAAATGGCAAAATCAGAAGTACAAGTGATGAATTTCTTAATGTTCTCTATCTTGCCCGTTGGTAATGTGTACTTTTTCCGATTGATACTATGTATGCATGCTTTACATTTGGAACATTTGTAAAACCCTAATTGTGTGTCCAAAAAAGTTCCCTTCTTTTTACGTGCAAAACTATGTACTAAGATATCTCGAAAGGAACTGCTTTTCTTATAGGTTATCAACGGTAAGGGGCTGACTAACTGGACAATCACTTTATCAGCCTTAATTAGGTGCCAGTATTTAGTAAGAATCTTCTTAACCTCCAAAGAGTATGCGTTAAAAGTTGACACAAATCTTGGGGAACCAAGGTCAGTATCCTTCTTTTTTGGGACTAAAAGCTTCTCTCTTTGAACTTCCCTTGCCTTGCAGCATGCATCCTTCACAATTTTACATGGGTATCCCCTGGATCTGAACCTCTGTATCATTGTTTCTTGTTCCCTATCAAAACTTTGTTGTGTACTACAATTTCTCTTTGAACTTCCCCTGCCTTGCAGCATGCATCCTTCACAATTTTACATGGGTATCCCCTGGATCTGAACCTCTGTAGCATTGTTTCTTGTTCCCTATCTAAACTTTGTCGTGTACTGCAATTTCTCTTTGCTCTAAGCAATTCCCCATAGGAAATGCTCCATTTGACACTGGGTGGGTGGTGACTTGCGGCATGTAGGATACTGTTTCCCACTGTAGTCTTCCTGAATAATCTGGTGTGAAGAGTGCCTTCTTCCACACTGACCTCTACATCTAATAATTCCATGTTCTGACTATGTGTTTTGTGTGAAAATTGTAGATTCAGGTTATTATTCGGTAAAGCATTTAAAAATTCATGTAACAGAAATTCAGGACCATCCCAGATCATAAAGATATCATCAATGTATTGTGTCCAACAAATAATGGCCCTCATTCTGACCCTGGCGGTCTTTGACCGCCAGGGCGGAGGACCGCGGGAGCACCGCCGACAAGCCGGCGGTGCTTCAATGGGGATTCCGACCGCGGCGGTAAAGCCGCGGTCGGACCGGCACCACTGGCGGGGTCCCGCCAGTGTACCGCGGCCCCATTGAATCCTCCGCGGCGGCGCAGCTTGCTGCACCGCCGCGGGGATTCTGACCCCCCCTACCGCCATCCAGATCCCGGCGGTCGGACCGCCGAGATCCGGATGGCGGTAGGGGGGGGTCGCGGGGCCCCTGGGGGCCCCTGCAGTGCCCATGCCACTGGCATGGGCATTGCAGGGGCCCCCGTAAGAGGGCCCCTACATGTATTTCACTGTCTGCTGCGCAGACAGTGAAATACGCGACGGGTGCAACTGCACCCGTCGCACAGCTTCCACTCCGCCGGCTCGATTCCGAGCCGGCTTCATCGTGGAAGCGTCTTTCCCGCTGGGCTGGCTGGCGGTCTGAACGAGACCGCCCGCCAGCCCAGCGGGAAAGTCAGAATTACCGCCGCGGTCTTTCGACCGCGGAACGGTAACCTGACGGCGGGACTTTGGCGGGCGGCCTCCGCCGCCCGCCAAGGTCAGAATGAGGGCCAATATGTTGAAACCATTTCAAATTCTCATCTGCCATTACCCACTGTGTTTCCCACCACCCCATAAACAGACAGGCATAACTTGGAGCAAAGCAGCTCCCCATTGCAGTCCCGGTTGTTTGTTTGAACCACTGATCCTCAAATATGAAAACATTCTTTTCCAAACAGAACCTTAACATACTAAGAAGTAACTCAGAATGTTCCAAAAGTCTAATAGGTTTGTCTCTGAAAAAATGTCTGCATGCCTGGATTCCCTTCTCATGTGGGATACATGTGTACAGTGATACCACATCTATGGTAACCATAACATAATGTGTTTGCCACGGAATGTGCTGTATTTTAGTCAGAAAATCCATAGTATCCCTACAATACGAGCTTAAATTCAAGACATGTGGACTTAGAAAGTGATCTAAATAAACAGAAGCATTCTCCAAGAGGCTGCCTCTTACTGACATTATTGGTCGCCCGGGAGGGTTATAGAGATCCTTGTGTATCTTTGGTAACAGATCAAAGCAAGGTGCCAATGGTTTCTGTACCAATAAGAATCTGTGCTCATCCTCAGAAAGCAGACCTCTGCTAACACTATCAGACAAAAAATCGTGAAACCTATTTATGGATTGCCGACACGCTGACACAGTGGATAACTCATTGCAGTTGGAGTCTAGCAATTGTCTCTTCGCTTCTTTCTGGTATTTAAGTATGTCCCATAAGACGACATTACCCCCATTGTCTGCTGGTTTAATGAGAAAGAACGATGCTTTGTTTAGGGACATTAATGCTGACCTTTGACCTGGGGTTAGATTTTGTGCAAATACATCGTTTGTTCTCTTCCACAATCTGAATAAATCATAAGTTACAGCTTTGTGAAAAGCATCAATGTTGTCATGTGGTAAGATTGAGTTATATTTTGATTTGGCTTTAAAACCACTGGTACTGTCTGTCTGCAAACACAGATTGCCTAATAACTCAGAATCAGTTGTCCATGCTTTTTGACCTATTTCTAATTCTCTTAAAGCAGCTAGACCTTCTATATCTCTAATCATTAAACCTGAAGTGCCGTCTGTGTTATCCACTTCCTCTGTCTGCATTGTAACTACATCTTTTTGTTGTGCAAAAATTGTCATGAACTTCAATTTCATAATTAACAGGAACATATCAATTCGTGTTTTAGTATAGTCAAAATTGGCAGTGGGGCAAAAAGATAGCCCTAGTTCTAATACATTGCGTTCATCCTGCGTTAAAGTGTGTGAAGAAATGTTCACAACCGTCAGCTTCCTATCTTTCATTGTTTCCTCCTCCTGTTCTGACGTTTATTTTTGCCAATTAATTTTTCGCTTCCTTGCTGACATGCCCCCTCTCCTGTTCTTTCTGTTCTTGCACTGTTCTTTCTGTTTCCGCTGCGGTCTTGAACTCATTTTTAAAAAACGACATTCCTCCAAGGTGTAAAGGGTTGTCCCGCCACTGCACTTGAGCCCAGTGACTCATCAATCTCTGAAATATTCTCCATACTGGATTCCGATGAGGATAACTCCTGTCGCCGTAGGGCCTCCCCTGTCTGTAATCCTGTCTGGCTTGATCGAATCGCCTGCTAAATGTCAAGATACGCCCCATTGCAGTCATTCTTATCTCGTAGAAATGTTCTCCTCTTTCTCAGTTTGATCTCATCTTAATATTTCTTAAGTCGTTCTTCCATTAATTCCCAAAATGTCTTAATCTCATCCTGTGCCTCATGCTGTTCCAAACTGGTCTTTAACTTCTCAATTTCTTCGCTGGTCTGTGTTAGCTCGATTGTCGCATACTCGGACAAAAGTTCTAACATACTTTTGCATGTTGATGCCATTAAAAGCGACCATTCTTCCAATAATTTGGGATGTGGGTTGATGTGTGTTGGGGTAATCAGAATTCTAAGGCCCTGTGGGACCCGGCCAACCTCAATATAATTGTTTAATGAGATTACCTCCCAAACTCTGTTAATTTCTTTCCTCCTTAGTTTCTCAAAATGCCACAATTGTTGCTTCAGGGGCACCTCCCCTCAAGGGCCCCCATCCTTACTGGCATAAATTTCTGATGCAGAGCTTGAAGCAGTTTCATCAAATAAATTGCGTGCCTCCTCTATCCTGTGGCGCATAACCTAACTCATCTTTGCAATGTGCTAAGGTCCCCTGAGAATTACACCGTATATGCAATTGTCGTAAACCACACAAATTTATTGTGTTCTTCTCAATAATGTTGGATTTAAAATAGGGTTGTGATCAACCAACCCTACCCATTCCGATCACAGACAGACATCGCAAAATAAACTTAAAAATATGTTCATGAATCCAGCAGAGGAAATAATATTTTGTTGTTTCCGAGACCTTGCCTCGATCCCTGCATTTATGTCTTATTCGCCAGTGAGAGGTTAACCGCCTCTTGTGTGTGCAGTTTGGGATTTCAGACTCTGTAATATTGTTCCGAGTCACTGTGTTAAATTTCAATTTACATGCACTTCATCAATGTAATTCAACATCGGCATTTACTTCAAAGTTGTCTCCTCTCAAACTGTAGCAATCCGTATTGCTACACATGTCAATGCATTTTTTAAATTCCTACTTTAATTGCATAGCAGCGGCAGCCGTCATCAGTAGTTCATTATTCCGTGAATTAAAAAAATCAATACTGTTCCCACTCCAAAACATAGTCAATTGACCTACCTTGGTCGCGGGCATTGCGGCATTCTCAAAATTCCCCATTTGCCTAAACCTGAATTGTTTTCATCTCCGTATACCCGGGACGCGTGTGGCAACAGAGTAACACAAACCGCCACTCATGCGTGCAGACCTAGTATGTCAGTTTCAGTCGGCATGACTTCAAAGCTCAATTGCTTTCATCTGGAGCCTCCAATCACCCTACTCCAGGGCAAGGGCACCCCCAGGGGAGGGGAGAAATTTATCACTTGTACTTCTGATTTTGCCATTTATGTTATTGAATGCCCATGCGGGTTACAATATGTTGAAAGCACAATCTTTCCTCTTAAAAAACGCATTCTAGAACATTGGAGAGCAATAGTGAATAAGGACACCACATATCCGGTGGCATGCCTTTGCAACCTAATGCATGATGGGAAGCTGGATAAGATGACATTTTTGGGGATTGACAGGATAGTGGGTACCACCAGGGGGGGCGACAGAGAGAAACAATTGAGGAAGGTTGAATCAGAATATATTATTCAATTAAACTGTTGTTTCCCATGGGTTTGAACAAGGATGAAAAACTTCATGTCCATACTGGATAATTGCACAATGTCCAGTAAAGGGAGAATTGGGTCAGTGTTGCACAATTCTGCATTTTTTATTTTCATGTTGTAATTTTGTAAGCAAAGTCATGTGACTACTCCTCCAGGGGGAAATTAGTAATGCTGTAGATAGTGACATATTGTCCATTATGTTAATTTTGAAGGTGGGAAGAAAAATGGATGGATACCAGAGATGATTCAATGATCTGAGTAATGAATAGTTCATAACCCACATAGATGTAGAATGCACATGAAAAGGAGGAGAGGGCAAAGTAGGAAAAAAAAATGCATTGTTTCTATGTCTATGCTATGGATCAGTGGTTATATGTAGAGTTTGATGGATCACATGACCTGAATACTAGGCAGGGCCAAGGAGGAAGACTGTGATGGTTGAAACGCGTCGCCCTAAATCTGTTGTTTTCTGAGGCTTTGGATTGATATGGAATTCCTAACTTAAATAAAGGACTACAAACTGCATGGAGTGGCGTTGTTTGAATTTTATGTGAAGCGTATATATATATATATCTATATATATATGTGTGTATATATATATATATATGTGTATGTATATATATATTTATATATATATATATCTATATATATATATATATAAATATATATGTAAATATATATATAATTCACCAAAAGTATTCACTGCACTCCATGAGGTTCAAATAGTGCCTATTTATTGATGCCAATTTATAGGCACTATTTGAACCTCATGGAGTGCAGTGAATACTTTTGGTGAATTATATTTTTCGAGATTGGTCCTCTCCGTCACGAGCACCGGCAGTGGAGTGCACCACCCAGCAACCTTTAGACCATTTTTGTTTGTATATATATATATATATATATATATATATATATATATATACACTATCCACTGGCAGTGGCTACTAGGTAGTAACAGTTAAGACCAGGTTTCCATTTTCCATAAATAAAGGGGGTCATTACAACCCTGGCAGTCAAAGACCGCCAGGGCTGTTTTGGCGATTGCACTGCCAACAGGCTGGCGGTGCAATCTTGTGTATTTTGACCACAGCGGAAGTTGTGCGGTCGCACCGCCACGGGGGTCCCGGCGGTTTACCGCCACGGTGGTCCCGCACGGCCGCAACTCCGCCGGCTCCATTTGGAGCCGGCTCCTGTGTTGCGGCCGAGATCCCCGCTGGGCCGGCGGACGGAAACCAGGTTTCTGCCCGCCGGCCCGGTGGGGATCTTCAAATTGGCACGACTGGAGTGCGGCCGCATTGGCGGCCGCCCGGCGGTCCGATCTTGGCGGGCAGTGGTCGTAATGAGGGCCAAAGTGTTTTATGACTTGCCTACATCTTTGACATTGTTTGACGAATCTTCACAGAATTTTCCCCAGAAGGTGTGCCACTAATACTTGTTGCGAATGGGAAGTTTCAGGGCAATCTGTAAATTGGGTGTTGGGAAAAAGAGGATGTCAAAAATGTCAGTTTCCCATTTTATTTCCTCTAGGAGCTTTTAACATGACTATAGCCTGAACCACTGAATGGAATTACACCATATTTGGCAGACAGATAGGTGCCAGTACTCAGAGTTTGCTTTTGCATATTTGGTGTAAATCTGTTGAGTAGTTTTTTAGAAATTAAAGAGGAAATACATTTGTTTATACAAGGCCACAGATCCATCCCAATGTTTTAGTGGCAAATGTGGCGAATTTGCAAATGCATGTGCGAACAGGAACGCTGTGATTGTCTTGCCCAGAAAGTCATAGCTGCCATTTTATGATGCAGGATACAATCCCTGCGCCTGGAAAATAAATTTGATAAGTGGTATAGGATTCAGGGTGGTGGTATTCTGAACCCAAGGTTGTGATATAGGGCACTTTGAGGGTCAAATTATAACCTTAAAAATATTTTTTTCATGGCGCATGATATTTATGAACATGTTGCGATGCTCAGCGCGATCCCTCCTTCATACTTGAGATAACTCTATCTATAACTGCTGAATTTCTAAGGTTTTGTATGAGTAAATTCAAAACCTAACTATTATTTCCCTGTAACCTTTGTCTTTTTCAGTGAAAATAATGTTGGCCTGTTGTCGCTCTGACTTTCACGCGTCATTCTTAGGGGGAAGGTCTGGTATATATATATATATATATATATATATATATATATATATATATATATATATATATAGGTAAAATAATGTTGGGGAGATCATGAGATCATCGTTTTAAGCATCCACACCAAGACACAAATGAGGGATTCCATGAGGTTAGTAAAGATACAATTTTATTCAAACCGTCTTTTAAATTGGTATGCACAGTAAACCAAATATCTAGGTATTTCATCTTAGAGGAGTTCCATTGAATTCCAGAGGACGGAAATAAGGATTTAAAGCAACAATTTTTAAATGGAAGTATCTCCGTTTTCTCAGGATTGATTCTATAGCCAGAAACTGATGAAAAATATGAAATTTCCATAAGAAGAGCTGGCATAGTACTATCTGGATCTGATATTTACAAAAAAAAAACAGAGTAGCATCAGCATAAGCTGCAAATTTCAACTGTTGATTGCCATAATAGAAACCAAAAATCAACAGGTTTTGTTGGATGCATGAAAAAAGGTTTCCAGTGCCAAATAAATAATAATGGCAATAATTACAATCCTGACACCCCCCCCCCCACATAAATCAAAATATGTTTATTCATTAACAAGGACAGAAGCTTCAGGAGAGTTATATAGTAAAGAAATCAATGGAATCAGTTTAGGGCCAAGATCATGTCACCACAAAGCTTGAAGTAAGAAATCCCAAATATTCTTATCAAATGCTTTCACAGCATCAACTGTAATAGCTTCTAAAGGATTTTTTTATTAAAGAAGATATCCTTAGAACATTGAAAAATTAATGAGTGTTGCCAGAGGCTAATCTAGCTTTTACAAATCCTGCCTGTCCTTTCCTTATCAATCATGGTAAGTGAGGGCCTAGGCTTGATGCCAGCATTTTAGCGAAGATCTTATGATCAATGTTAACAAGGGTGATAACTATTACATAATGTGGGATCCCTACCTTCCTTTGGATTAAGACAAACAGTAGCCCCCTGAAATCTACAAGTTCGTATACCAGAGATAGAGAACGAATGAAAGACTTATAGTGATTTGGGAATAAGTAAGCCAGAGAAGTGAAGGAAAAAGTCATTAGTAAAGCCATCCGGACCAGGTATTTTGCCTTTATTAATTAGATAGTACACTAAGGACTTCTTGTAATGATTCCACTTCAATTTCATTTGCCATATCATGTTACATGTTTCGCGCGCCAATATTGAAGGATCGTTACTCCCCCACTTCATGGAATGTGAGAAGGTATTTATTTGGATGCATCAAATACTATATTGGAAACGATATGGCAAATCGAATTGAAGTTGAATGATTAGCCCTGAAGAAGTCCTATGTTAAGAACAAAACGTGTTGGCTGTGGCTGTTATGATTACGTGTGCTTCTAAAAATAAAATAAAAATAAAGAGAAGTTTGATTTGAATAATATATACATTAAAGAACTGGACATTCAAATATTGTTGATTGTGGTGTACTACCAGTGTTCTCATTTGAGTTTCCACTTCCTTTTAAGGATTACACCTTGGCAGCAGGTGTTGGTTTTGGTGCACACAAAGAAGTAGAACAAATAAATATCAAAAATATTTTCAATGTTTAAGATTTAGGGAACTGTTGGTTTAGGTGTGTTGAATTGTAGCCTGCTGCCATGCTGTTTGAGAATATTCTTGTAAAGATATATCTGTTTCCAGACAAATTCAGCCAATGGCTCCTATTTTTGGAATTTGTTGTAGATAGGCATCAACATGTGATTCCTGGGTTGAGGCTTGAATAAAGATCAGTGTAAAATTTAACAAATTCTCATAAAATATCTTCATCTTTACAAAGAGAAACACCTTCATTAGTAGACACAGAGGCGATATGGGAGAGCTGCTTCCTAACTTTGAGAAAGTTCACCAAACCTTCCCAATTTTGTTATTGCCACAATAGAACTGATCATTGTTCCTAAGTAAGATAGCAGAAGCCTGTTTCATAGAAATGTCATTAAAATTTAATTTGGCTTTGGTTAATTGTTGTAAGGTAGCTTCAGATTTTGAAAATTGAAGTTGGGCCTCTAAAGACTAATAGAAGACAATAATTCATTATGCTTTTTATTTTGTATATGCTTTATCTGTGAAACAAAATCAATGATAAAGCCCCTTGCAGCTGCATTAAATATGTCCCACAAAAACTGTAGGGAGATGTCAGGGGTTGAATTTAAATCAAAA
Source organism: Pleurodeles waltl (assembly GCF_031143425.1). Taxonomy (NCBI): domain Eukaryota; kingdom Metazoa; phylum Chordata; class Amphibia; order Caudata; family Salamandridae; genus Pleurodeles; species Pleurodeles waltl. The sequence goes on from NC_090449.1 coordinate 369,580,943, forward strand.
CAATTAGCGGCAGATTTATGAAAAGTGGTGCTGCATCACTTTTCTAACACCCCTTAGTGCCCCCTAATGCCAACATGTGTACGCCGTATTTAATATATGGTGCACCATGGTGGTAGTTAGGGAACTAGTATTTGACACTAGTTTGGGTCTTTGTAGGATTAGCGTCAAAAATGTTAATGCTAATCCTGCAAAGCTCATTGAGGCCCATTGTAAACAAAGCTGTGTCTCCTTTTAATATGTGCTTTGAGCAGGTATTAAAAGTGCCGAAAACAAAATGATGCAGAGAAATCTCTTAGATTTGGAAGGCGATTTTGGCCTCTTTGGGCTACATTGGCATAAAAAAAATGACACTAATGTGGTGCAAGGAGAAGCTAGCGGCTTCTAAATCTGCCCCTCAGTTGCAAAGGAGAGAAAGGAGGAAGAAAATAGTTTATCTTGGAGTCAATAACTGTTATATTCCCATCTATTAGACCCAGAAGCAACAAGATTCAATTCCATATCTGTAATCAGTGGGGCATAATCCAAAAACACAATGGGATGGCTACTAGCAGTAATGAGGCATTGTAACAACTCTAATTAGTGATCCATGAACAAAGGAGCAAAATGTATTATTTCTAGAGGAAGGGTGACACAACATCCAAGAATCAGGGACAGCAGTGAGGGAAATCGCTGAACAAAATTGTTTATGCATTTTATATGGTGCAAATCTAACTGGGTAATGTTGGTCTAAAATTGTGTCAAGAGTTTGATTACAATCTCCTCCCAAAATGAAGTATGTATCATTACACTGAAGAGTTTGTTTTGGATAATAGGCCAAAAATCATAATCCACTGAGTAGGTTCATAAAAAGAAAACCCGTTACTGGAATTTTAATAAGGAAGCAAACAATAATCCATCTGCCCTTAATGTCTGTTTCTTGAGCTAACACATTAAAATTCTATTTTTTTATTACATAAGAGACAACCCATTCATTTTTAAGTTTCAAAGCTGTACCTTCAGTAAGGTAAATTTCTTGTAATAGGGCTATATCCAGATTGTATTTAACCAGTTGAGATAGAAATCTCTATTGCTTGATGGAGTTCATAAAACCTTTAACATTCAACGATAATACTTTGAATGATGTAAGTATATACAAGCATAAAAATTGAAAACAGACCTCAAAGATCTTATTTATGAATTATGGAAGAAAACAAAAAAAATCCATGGAAGAAGAAAAGTATAGGGAGGAGAGATACTAGGAGAGAAAAAACAAGGAAAGGAATGAAAAAGAAGAGGGAAAAGGAGAGAAGAAGGGAAATAAGATAGAATATATAGAAACAGTACATATCAAATAATGGATGATTCTAAGAACACACCTTGATATGCAGACTAAAAAGAGGTGGGGATGGAGATAACAAAGAATGAAGATGGCACATCTATGGACCAAAACATGTCGACGATGGACTATGATAACAAAAAACGTAAAAAACTGAGGAATAAAGACAAGAAAAGACAAAAAGAAGTTTACATACATCCATACATAGTTTTGGGGAAAAAACCTAGAAAAAAACTAAAAATGATGACTTAAGATGACCAAGTCTTAACTATAATCAAAGTAGCAAAACTCAACAAACACTAAAGAGCTGTGTGATCAAAAGTCTCAAGCATGGGATGGTTTTGCAGTGTCCATTTTGTCAGAAGCATGTGCTTGGAGGAATGTTCTACGCTTCATGGAGTCTTCATATGTTGTAGTCTTATTTTGATATGCCACCTTGAAGGTACAGGGATGAAACAGGCCAAAGCGTGCCTACAAAGAACAAAGTGACTGACAGACCACAGATAGAAACATTGTTTCTGTGGTTTCTATTTTCCAAATCCTCTGACTGGAGCTTCAAAAGTCTCCTTCTCCAAGGAAATTATTTGATTTGTTTCACCTTGGATGTCACTCATTCGCTGCTCAACAGAAGACACCCTGGACTACATTACCAACAATTTGTCATCAAGATTTTGAATACGTTTATTGGTCTCCCTCTGCAAAAGGTTTCAAAGTGTGTATTTCTACAAGTACGAATTCTAGAGAGATAGATGATGGTAATTTCTCCAGGGAGGGAGGATCATGCTGAAGCATGGTGAGAAATTACCATCACCTGGATAAAGGTATCTTGTTTGCTCAGGAGGCACTTTCCGGTTTTAATGTATTTGAGGAAGAGGGTCTTGGAATGCCAAAGTAAGAACTTTCATTGGAAAGTTGTGAAGCCATTGCAGTGGACTAGAGAAGTGAAAAGGTGGAAGAGATAAAACTGGAAGGTGCAGGTAGTAAAGGCTTGGTAGAGAGTTTCATATATGACATAGTAACTGCAAGTTCCAGTGAAGTGGCACAAATAAATGAACAACTACTAACATTTCAATGGAAGGTTCAAAGCAGACATGCAAAAATCTGAAAAAAGAAGCATACTCCTTCCCAACAGAAATGTGCTGTAATGCAGCTACCTCAGTGCGTTGGGTCTGATAAAAGAGAGTTATTCATCCTGGCCACTGCTCCTCTCAAAGAACTCAGGAGCGAGCAGGTAGCAAAATGGGAAAAATATGCATGTGGCAGCATGTAAATTTGCCAAAAAAGAGCACCCTTCTCACTTCCTACATTGAGGAGTCCACAGTCTCTTCTTCTGTAAAACACAATATTCCTTGCAAACTGTGGTGAAGAAATGGGTCCTCTGGTGTCACACAGAGCCCTGCAATTAGGTGACCCTCTTACCCGGTGCCTAAACCACACCCCGAGAGAGAAAGAAGCTCTCACATTCCCCCAAAAGGTGTGTTTTAGTGCTGCCTAAAATGCCTTCACATCTTGATCTCCCAAAGCTTTATTGAGTGTAAGTGAGTAAGAAATGCACATAACAAGGCCAGGGTGGCACAACAGCTTGCCTGGCCACATTTTCAGTCAGTGGCTTAATTAGTATTAAATATCAGTACTCAACAACAATGGTTAAATTGCACATTTTGCCCAGGGCTTTTTTGCAAAGACATAGTGACTAACCCCTTAAAATAATCTTTAAAGGCTGCTAAGAGTAAGGCACTACTTTAAATCTTGTGAGGATCGTAGTGGTGAACCTTAAGTTGTGTGTTCATTTTGCCAGAAATGTCACTGAGTGCACCACATGCACAAGTTAGATCAGGAGTTGTTCTGTTTGTTACATATGATTAGTAAGGTGTTTGAATAATTGTGTTACTGTAACAGCACAGGCATTGATCAGATTATTTATGGAGCTTTGAATGCCAATGTGATACTGGAACAATATTTAGAATTTAGCACATATCTAGTAAACAATTTGGCAGATACCAATACTGTACATTTAAAAAGTAGATTAGCGTTAAAGCAAATGAAATGACCAAATCTGTATTATCCAATGAAGATATTCTTAGACTAGCAATCAGGGGATTTAAAAAATATGTTGCAAATAAGAAATGACAATTATAAACTATTAACTGGAAAAAGTCAATAAGGGTATCTCAGAGATGATAAACCTTATAAAATAGTTGTGGAGGACAGAAGGAAAGGAAAAAGGGAACTATTTCAAATTGTCAACTGAACAGATAAGATTATATGGAGGAAAACAATATAGAGTTTTTAAGGAGAAAAGAAGATCCCTGGCAGTTGGCAAAAGTGACATTTTTTACCACAATCCTATGTACTCTGAAAGAAACTAATTGGGTTTAAAACTATTTGCAGTCTATCAAGGATGAGTGATTCTGATGGACTGCATTGAGAGTAGGGTTGGGCGATAGATTTTGTTTACCGGCAGCGTTGGCAGATTTTTGGCCACTCCATGTTACGCTTGCACAGTTCTGGCCAAATTCCATCAACTGCCTTGTGATGAAGTTTTTTTCTCCAAGCAGCTCACCAACGGTAAGTTGGCAAGTATGAGTGAGATTTGGTGTTCCCTAGCTCAATTTTCAGCACTAAGAGGGTTCCCAGGAAAATGTCTGCAGCGCGGGCGGTCACCACTGTTCACGGTCAGAAAGTTGACACTTGAGTAGAAAATCTACTCGAGCAGCAGCAAAATCAATTAGAATAGCAGGTTCCTCTGGTGCATCTCATGGTGCCATTCACACTGATAATTCAGTGTGGAATAAGCTCCTAAGGCTAAAAATCAGTGCAAACAGCACTTTGTACATGTTTCTGCCTGTTCGCTGAACTGTGGTAGTTCGTCCACACCTACTTGAAAGTAAATCACAACTGGGTATTCCAGCAAAGTGGTATTTTGTTCTTTACTACTATGTGAAATTTTTAGAAGAATATCTCACTATGTGAGTTTCAAATTCCCTAGGATATAGCTTATAGTTTAATTATAAATCTTTTATATCATGGAAAACATTTGCACCCACATAACACTATGCACTCGTGCATAACTTGTTCACAATTTCGGCATGCCTGAGCACAGTATCAGATTATGACACATTTATTTCATATCCAGACGGCAACTATTATTTTCATATTTGTACTACTAGGTTATCAACCTGCCAAAATCCACCAAGTCTATTCACAGATAAAAGGAGATGTGCAACTTAATCCAATAACAATGATGTCACAGCTAATCCAATCCTCAAGATAGGCCCTCATTCTTCTAAAAATAATTTCTGTGAAGACTTTGAAATGAATTGGAAAGGTGTGCATATTGGTTGAGTGTCACTGTCAATCACAGTATTACCAATTTGTCTACCCTCTAGAACCAGTTCAGCAGAAACTCCCTGTTCATTGCTTTAATCAGTCTGCAATCTTTAGCCAGTTTGCCAGTCTCCTGCAATTGGATCTTATCCTAGTTGATTCTTTAAAAACAGATCCATGGTGACACCCCTAGTTAGAATGTAGCATCAAGCATCCCTCTTCAGTAACATGTCTCCGCAGGGATTTACTCTCTTGCAGAGTGGTATATTGGTGGCATCAAACTAACATTATGAGCAAAGCCTGAACCACCTCCTGCCTACCAAGATTGAGGTAGATTCAATCTTGAGTCAAGGCATAAGTCTGTGCTCCCTCAAACCAAATGTACTAGGTACAGAATTGGAGGTGGAGGGCAGGTGCTAGAAAAACCAAAAATTATTTGCACACCTTAGGCATTTGGTTAGATAGATATAGTTCAGATATATTTCCTCTTTCAGCTCTAAGGATGCTGATGTATAATTTGACTCATTGTCAGGGGTATTCAAAGGTGGAGCTGGCAGAATTGGTGGGTGATCCTTTATGTGCGAAATTAAGACTGGAACCCATTTTCCACAGTGGCCAAGAGGAGCGTATTCAATAAAGATGCCTTGTGTGGATGCAGCTGAATGTGCTGCTGCTGCTGCTTCTCCAGGGCATTTTAAATGTCACTTGAAGGTTTACAAAATGTTGATGGGTAGGAGTCCTAGGCCACATCAATGCTAATGAGTTGCTCTGGCAAAGGTCCAAAGGGCTTGGTGGCACTACCCAATAAATCATGGCTTGAGAGTTTTGAAATGGTGTTCTTCAAATGCAAGAGCTGACAGACACCTAGCAACAAACAACAGAGCTTGGACTGGTACCTTTACTTCTTCCGAAGATATTCCTTAGTCTCATCCTTATTCTCCTTCACATTTCTGTGAAATCTTTCTCCCCATCCCTCTTCTGGTGAAATTAGGAAGTAGTTAAGTGCAAGGTAAGTTCATCAAATGTGCTTCTTCCATTCTGAGAGGGCTGCATAGTTGCCAGCTCACATGCTGCCAACATGTCTTATAACATATTTCACTCTTCACATTGCCACTGAGTGAAGAGCAGATATTAGACAGTGAGAAAAGGGGAGCTGGATTTCCAACTCTTGTGTAGCACAATATTACAGGATGTTCAACCTCCACAGGTAACAGACATTTTCATCAGAAGCTTTGTATTTTGACCATGGTAGGAGTGGCTTAATGTTTCTGAGGGCAGTATGAGTAACTATTCAGGGAGTGCTGGCCCAAAGCCCCCCTCCACATGGCCGCACCCCCACATAGACCCTTGAACTTCTCCTTCGTTGATGGTTCAAAGCCCCGACCCCCTCTCCAGGTCACCCTCCATCAAGAGCCTGAGTCTCTTCTCTGTGGGCTCGTAAGATGAAAACTTGACAGGTCTGGAGCTGTATGGGTGACCAAACATCTTTTGCTTACTTACTGAAACCAAGTATCAGAATGTCACTATTGGACACATTTATTTTTCAGCAGGTACATTGAATGCTAAGCTCTCTATCTATAATAGGAATTTTAAAAGATAACCTATAGATCTTGCTGTCCGAAAGGGTTACAATAACCAATGTCTGTGGAAACATACCTAAACCATTTATCCATCACAAAGGGTTGCCGACCTTTCCAATTCTTCACTAGCTTTCACCATTCTTCCTGACAGTGATATTTTCTCCAGGCCCTTTTAAGTTGAGCCTGGCAGTTCACAGCACTGTCTGCAAGACGTGTTGTGTTGAATATGGGCTTTCAACCATGCCCACTCTTGGCATTTGTTCTTGTTGTGCTTGAATTACATGCTTTCTTTTTATTGGTGCATTTTTCTAAATCTCCCTCTCTGTGTTTGCTTAGTTCTTACCCAGGCAATTTCACTAAGAGAACATTTATGTTGGCCATCAGACGCTGTAACAGGAGGAACCATGATGTTGTGTGATGGCCAAAAAATGTTTTCTTAGTGAAATCACATCTTCGCTACATCACACTTCCTGCTGTTACAGCATGGAATGGCCCCTCCTCCCACCTGTTTTCAATTTTCCCTTTAATGTGATAAAACACGGGGCAAAGGAGTTGGGCTGGTGGTGGGGAGGGGCTGTTGAGGTTGACACAGCCTGCCCTCTTAAAGATAAACACTCACCACACAAAGTAATATCTGTCTTCTTGTTTTTAGATGGGGCTGTTGCTGTCAAGGGTAAAACAGTTGCTGCCATGGCTGGTGGGCCCTGGAAAACTCTTCTCATGGTAGATGTATTGTACTAATGCTAGGAGCTGAGAGGGTGCATGCTGCCCGTTTCCCAGGCCATGAACCAGAGACATATTTGTGCCCCAGCTTTGCAGAAGCAGCCCTGGGTGACCAGACTGCTCCTTCTCTGCCCTTGGTGTGGTGCCAGCATGTCGGCCTCTCTGAACACACCATGTGCCTCTTGCAGGATCACACAGCAGTTTGCTGTCCCTGCTTCCCCTCTGTTTGCTGGTGTGAGTCACATGCAAACAGTGCTCTCGGTAAGGCTCGGATGTGTCATACCTCGGTGCCCTGTGGGCATTGCTACCTCTTGCAAAGCATCTCAGTACAAGCCAAACCCAGCTACTAGGGTTCAACATGATCTAGCCAGGCAGTTAGCCACAATTCTACCATGTTACACCTTTTCTAACGCCAGTCACCAAGAAGCGTGCCCCCGTGCCAACAGAGAGGATCCTTCAGTGCCTCTCGGACTCACCACTGTGTACTCTACCTCTAAGTTGGCGGGGGACTTCTTTTACTCACTGTCTTAGTTTTAATCTAGGAAACTGATTTTTTTTTTTATCTTCGGCATTGAGTCCTCACAATACACTTGTTCCAGGCCTTTCCTTTTATATGCCGAGTGCTCAATATAATTCCAATCCATTATCTATTCAAAACCTGAACTTTATTGATCCACTGCTAGCCTAGTTACACTCCTGGCCTTCAGCTTCTGATCCATGTGTTACTGCCTCCTTCGAACAGTTTTTATTAGTTCCAAACCTCTGTAGTCTCCACAGTGCTCATTTCACTTAGACTCCCAATCCATATGCTTGTATTCTTCATAATGCCCTTGTCTCTATCTGTATTTAACCTCCATGCTTAACAATGGACAAATCTTTCAGTGTTCATTGCTTTAGCCATCCTTTTGTTTATTTAATTCATTTAATTCACTTGGGGCCAGATGTATCAAAGCTTTTTCCATTCGCAAACGGTGCAAATGCCCGTTTGCGAATGCAAAAAGCCCTTTCAGAATGTATCAAAGGCATCCTGAATGCAATTTTAAGAAATCACTAAAATAGCGATTCCTTAAAATTGCGGCCCTGTTTAGAGAGTCGCAAATTGCAACTCTTTAAATAAGAAATCGCAAATAAGTAATCCTTATTTGCGATTTCTAAAGCAGATGTATGAAGCAATTCCTTAATGCGAATTGGGCATTAAGGAATCGCTATTACCACCAAGTTGAACTTGGTGGTAACCATGTGCAGATTTTAAAAATGCATTTAAAATGCATTATTAAAATTTACATGTAAAGCACACATGCCCTTTTGGCATGTGTGCACCTTACATGTTGTTAAAAAATGTTTTGGGGTGCTGCAGAGGGGGCCTTAGGACCCCAGCACCCTGGACTTTGCATTTCCCAAAATTGCGAATTCCAGTTAGAAATTCGCAATTTGGGACATGCAAAATATTCGCAAATATGGGCCGACAGGCCCATAGATTCGAATGGGGGCTGTATCGCAATTTGCGATTCGGTGAGAGCATTTGCGATTTTTAAGAAATCGCTATTACCGAATCGCAAATTTGATACATTGCATTTTGTGACTCAGAAATAGCGATTTCTTAAAAATGCATTTGTGATACATCTGGCCCCTAATTCTCTGACAGTTTCATCTTCAACATACACTCCATAGAAAAGTACCAGTCAGATGAGAGGTATTCATGAAAATAGGTCTGAATTGTATTTATTTGTATCTTAGTAAAGCCACATTATAGGCAAGCGCTAATTGAGATTATAGACTTGGACAAGGCAATTTCCCTCCCGTGGCTCCATTATATAAGACAATGCTTTTACACTCTTGGCCTAAAATTTTACTGGGAAGAACCACATACACTAACAAAACAATCTAAGATTCAACTAAAACAAGTATTTTGGGACTTTACCTTAAACAGCCCTCTCTACAGCAAGGATCTAGGCAGACTTACTTTAAGTTTCCTGGACATTAAACCATTACCGTATGCTGAGGAATGGATAGATACTATCCAACCTAGACGAGCAAAAGTTTTATTCATGAAGCTTCGATATGGGACTCTACAGGTTAAGGCTTTCACTTCTAAATGGGGCCCCTTCAATGGGAGAAGTCAAGAGGTGATTTGTGGGCTGTGTAATATGGAGACTCCTGAAACGACGGATCATGTCCTTTTAAACTGCAATGCCTATGATAAACCAAGGAGGAAATGGCTTCGACCGATTTGCAGGAACGTTGGAATCAGGAACTATAATGAAGCAGCAAGATTCTTGAGATGTAGTACGATACCATATGTTGTTTTTGGTTTAAGCCGGTTTTTACTAGCAATTTCATTTATCAGAGACAAGGCGGGCCTAAGGCTCTAGGATTCAGTTATCTATTCATTTTATTTTAAATAGTCCTCACCTACCAAAGCAAAATAAGTCCCTGATGGCACTGGAGGCAAATTCTAAGGGCTTTATAAAAATGTAATACTGTAACTGATTCTTATTTATAGCTTTTAAGATTAATATTTGCTTTTATCCAGACAGTTGGTTTTAGTAGCTAAATGAGTATTAATTGTTGTTGGAATAATGTGTCTTTTGTAATACCTGATTGTTTGCCTCTTTTTGGCCTTTAGCCGAATATAGGCATGTATGGGAAAAAGAAATTGTTGGGCATTAGAGATTCTCACTCAGCTCTTAAAAACTAGCAAAATAAGACCACATGTGATGGTGGTAGGCACATTGCCAAGATTCTTAGAGGCACTTTGGTATGCTAGGGACAAATGTCTTACAAAAAAAGCACGAAATTCTATTTTTACAATGGTCATTATTTGTGCGTACCTATAGTTCAAGAGACCAAGTGATCTTTCTTGCCAGTACACAGCCATTCCTATTAACAGTCAGATATCAATCCCATTTGTTTTGTGCACACAGATTGTATTTATGGTGATTCTATAATATTCTTGGTGTTTTGTAAAGTGATGTGTACTGTGTATTTCTACAATGTTTTAATCGATCAATTGCTTATTCTTTTCTTTTATCTAATTGTATTGTATGACCTTGGGGGAGTCCTGGATTTTATTTTTTTAATCTTATGATGGGTTTGGTTTTACCGTTTTTATCAAATTGCTTTTGTTTTCTTTTAGAAATGTATGAATTGTGTCGGTATGCTTTTATGGTATTGTCTTACCGAAATAAAGCTGAAATTGAATTGAATAGTAAAGCCACAGGTAGCATCTTAGGGGCATATTTAAGAAAGGCGGTGCTGCACACAGTGCAGCAGAACTTTTCTTGTGCCCCCTAGAGTCCCCCTAATGTGTGCGCCATATTTAAAATATGGCGCTCCATGGTGGTAGTTAGGGGAGTAGCGTCTGAATTTTTTACGCTAGTATGGTGCTTTGTAGCATTAGCATAAAAAATTTGGATGCTAATCGTGCAAAGCACAGAGAGGACCATTGTAAGCAATGGAAGCCTCCTTTTAACGCCTGCTCTGAGTAAGCGTTAAAAGTGCGGAAAAAAATGCCACAAGGAAATCTCTTAGATTTCCGTGCGCCATTGTTTTGGCCCCCCTAATTGGGGAATGCCCCCTTTGCATACATTATGCCTGGTGCAGGCATAATGTAGCGCAAAGGGTTACAAAGTGGTGCAATGCATACATTACACCACTTTGTAAATATGTTTTCGGCCTCTTTGGGCCACATTTGCATTAAAAAAATTATGCAACTTTGGCACAAGGAGGCGCTAGGGGCTCTTAAATATGCACCTTAGTATCTAACATAACTGAGGGGCAGACCAGAGAAAGTTGTTCTAAATTATGAGAAAACCTTTTTACAATGAATACCCTTCATGTTAACAGAGATTTGCCTAGTGCTGTGTATCCATCAGTACGGCCCTGTAGCGATGTTGGATTGAGGCCAATAAGCTGTCTTCTAGCTGCTTCTTGATCTTGAGACTTAATCACATGCTTCTTCTTTTCCTTCCTTCATAGATGCCTCCATTGATGGTTCAGGCACCTGGGCTCAGTCCCTTGGACTATTTTAATTTTCTGTGTTCAGCTTCTATGATCTCTTGGTACAGCAAATTCAAAAAGCTTGCCCTGCCCAGCTTCCTCGGCGTTCCTTTGCTTCCCTTGTCTTGAATCCTGTACACTGGCTGCCTTTAGCCAAGGGGTTTACTTTTCAGGCACTTCCCCACCAGATTTAAGAGGGCCTAGCACCATTCCAACCAAACATTAGCGTCACATTTTTTTAAGCTTATGTGGCGTTGGGAGGCAAAAAATGCTGCAACATATTTATAAAGTGGTGCAATGCTTGTAATGCATGCAAGGGAGGTGTTCCAGAGCTAGGGAGGCCGAAGAAATAGTGCAAAGAAATCGAAGAGATTTTATTTTGCATCATTGTTATCAGCATTTTTAACACCTGCTAAGAGCAGGCATTAATAGGAGGCTCTCATTGTTTTCAATGGGCCTCTGGATGATTTGCAGGATTAGCGTCAACATTTTTGGCGCTAATCCTGCCAAGCTTCAGATTAGCGGCAAAAATGATGACGCTAGTACCCCTCACTACGGCTGTGGTGCACCATATACTAAATACGGTGCACACATGGTGTTGGGGGGCACTAAGGGACACAAGAAAAGTGGTGCTGCACTAGGTGCAGAGTCACTTTCCATAAATCTGCCCCTTTGTGTGGTATTTAGTGCTTGTCATTTTGGTACTCAGTATCTACAGCTAGATGGAGTCATCATCACAATCCAAGCCACACCCTGAGGTCTTTGGATTATTTGCTTTCAGTTCTCAGGGTTCGCCATCCTCATACAGGTGCCTATGCTTTCTCAAGAATTGTGGTCAAAACTTTAAATTCCTTGCCGAAATGTTTGTGTGCTATCAACCAGCTGTTGTGATTTATGAAAGCATTAAAATGTGGCTTTTTTGTTAATTTTATTTGCTGTATATTGTTTTATGAAGTGGTTTTCTGAGCTTGGTGAGGCCCAAATATATGTTGCTTCATAGCTATGTAAGCTGTATGTGAATTGTATCGACTACTGTGTTTTATTTAATATGCAATTATTTATCTTTTTAGGTCACACTTGGCAGCGTACAGCGCTGTCTGCATGACATGTTGTATGTAATATGGCCTTTCAACCACGCCCACTCTTGCCATTTGTTTTTTGTTGTGCTAATCTTAAACGCTTCATTTTTATTGGTCTATTTTTCAAAATGTCCCTCCCTTTTGTGCTTAGTTCCCTCCCAAGGAATTTCACTAAGAGAACATTTTTGTTGCCCATCACACTACGTCACGCTTCCTCCTCTTACAGCGTGTGATGGATGGCCCCTCTCTCCATCTAGTTTTGATTTTGCATTTAATCCAAGCTGCAATTCATTCTCCTCGCTGGTCGTTGCCATGCTTCATATTTGAATGTATGTTTGGTTAACTGCAACTAAAAAATGTGCAGAAGTGTGGCACAATGGGTGGAGAAGTTTGGCACAATGGTTAGAGCGGCAGACCCTGATGCAGAGATCTGGCCCAAGACCAGAGTTCAATTTCCATCTCAGTGGGTCTTGGGCTCAATTCCGTTGGACCAGATAATTCTTGCCTTGGTGCCTAATTTAATTGATGGGTCCCACTCTGTAACTCTGGGCAATAGCTTGCTTAATCTCCACCATGGCCCTCACAGCGCTTGGATGCCTGGCTTCACCCTGGGGCTGTCCAGGAGTGGGCGCCTCACAGGGAAAAGCCAGACGGGGTTCCACAGTGGTATGCATACAGCGCCTTGAGACCCTAACGTGTGAGTAGTGCGCTATACAAGTGCAAAGTTTAAAGTTTTGCATCAGTTAAAATGGCAGGGTTGGCCAATTTATGTGGAAAGAAAAGTCCAGTTATGAATTTACAATGCCAATAGCTCTAACTCAAGCAAATGTAAGACCTATTGCATTGCAAATGTTTGTTCCTTTTTATCTTCAGCTGTACTCACAATCTCTACACTTTACAGTTTCTTTTCTATGAGAGAACATCCTGATTGTACCACCTTCCGCAATGGTACAGCAGGCTGAGATGATGGCGGTTTACAGGTTTTTGATGCTCAAGGACATTGTTCTAACATGCACCTCTACAGTCACCATCATCCATTTTCACAGCAAGCTAAGATGCTGCCCAACTAACTGGTATAGATGCCAAATAGCATTTCAGAACACCCTAAACAACATTCCTGCCAACCACGGCACTCTCAGTGAGTTGACACCCTGCATACTTTGAACATCTGCTCTGAAACACATTATTCAATGTAGTCCCAGTTGTATATTTTGTGAAAAGTTGGACGATGAAAGAGAGTACACTAAGAAATTTCCGAAGGAAGATTCTATACAAAATAAACTTTTTTAATTATTTGAAATACAAAATACACACACACGTTGACATGACAACTGTGTCTGTATAATATGCATTTATGTATTGTTTATTTATTTAACTAGGTATGGTATATTTATGTTTGTTACAAGTCGAACAAAGTTTTAAAAATGAAACAACAAATTGTATTGTAACAGCCCGTGAACAAGAATGAGCACTGTAAATGCAGAGAATATTTCTGAAATATATATAAAACACTAGAAATATAAACGTCTTTGAAGTGGAATGAACTCATTAGAAAATGTATGCACTTGTACTAGAGTCACAAACAGTAGAGAATGGCAATGTGAGCATCGCATGCTTTTCAATCTGTACGTAGCTGATGATGTCTTCAAATCCAAAGGCAAGTGGAGTTGCTGAAAATGCTTTAGACCCGCTAATCTGACGAGTGAGAATCAAATGGCAACTGCACTCAAGGGGTCACTTTTCTATGGGTGTTTCCATCCAACAAATCATAGTAGAGCTGTAGTAATGCTAATTGTGTTCACAGATGGAGCGAGGTACGTATTTATCAAATTTAAGCAAAAAGCATACATTATTAAACGGAGAACATACTTAAGAATAATCCCTTAACATCTGGGCATTAATTAACATCCCTATTTTACACTGGGTAATGTGTGCATCCTGATTGAGCAGAATTATGCGTACTGGAAATTATGTGCTGGCATGAATAAAAACTGCATTGTATAATTACAAATTTAAAATACAGCTTAAAACAACTATTAATGCAAGGTTAAAAGGCTCTTCATTTAAAGTGCTCTTTTTAAAAGGCATGCAGCATTAGTAGTGATTGGAATACACCAGTTTTCCCCTTGATCGAAAGGTTGCTCAGACCTTGTGCAGAGCAGGTTTACGTAGCAAACCTCCTCAAGTGGAGTATTCTCCGGTCCCCACCCCACCTGGTTCTACTTTGTCCAGTTCTTATCCTCTGTTTGCACCCCCTAATAATTGCTATCATTACGTACACACCAGGTTAATGAGTAAGCACAATACTGAAATCTGAAATTGGTAGACGAGAACGAACCAGTCATACTCTTTCTTTCAGAAACCTGGCTGGAGGAGTCATCATTGCCTGATATCTTAAAGGGATTACCATCATTTTTAACACTACTTGAGGTTCTCAAGAGTGATGGTGGAGGTGGTGGGTTGCCATTATTGCCCACCATGCCCTTAACTCATCTTTTGTGATCTGTAACACTATTCCTCGAGTTGACATTATTATGGTAAACATTTCATTTTCCTCTTGACGTATGGTGTGCATGTTAGTATATACGCCACTGTACTGCACGCCTAGTTGTACTGCTTCCTTCTTTGAGGTAATATGTAGCCTTGCCACCTCAAATGCCACAACCCTCCAGCAAATTCCAAGGAGAGCGAGTTCTTTGACCTCGTGTCTACTTGATCTTTTACGCAATAGTTCCAATTACCTACACATGCTAAGGGGAATTGGATTTTGGATTTGGTATGGTCACACAACATACCTATCAAGAAGGTTTTGGTCCTCACCAACAAACAGTCAGGTCACAACTTCATTAAATTTAAAGCATTTCTGAATACCTGCAGTGCATTTTGTAATGCATGACTGAGCACCTTCCTGAACTGGAGCAGGGTGAATCTCCAAGAAACGACTAATACCCTCTGCAAAACCTGCTCAGTTCCAACCCTTTTGTTGAACACATTTCTGTTGTTGTTTTTTCAACTGGATGGTGCATGTCCATGATGTACATGTCCAAGAAGATACTCAAATGATGTGGCCTTCTTCTAAATGTGCTCCGTGGTTCAATGATGAATTGAATGCGGCAAAGCTCAGGCTGCACCAACTTGAAAGGCAGTGGCACAAAAACTACAGCACTTTAGAAAAAGAAGATTTTAGTGAGGGCTTGAAGAAGTATAAACGCTTGATCCTCACCAACACATACTCTTTTTATTCTAACTGCATTAACTTAGTGGCAAATAAACAAAAATAAACTTTAAAGAGTTCCAAGCGAGTAACCGGGGAAATAAAACACTCTCAAACTGTGCGATGCACTCATCATTTTGTTCAGTGAGAAAATAAAATCAATTAAGGATAGCATTCCAACCACTTCTCTGCCTCAACACCCTGGGGGAATGTGGACTGATTCCTCATTCCTTGGTGCAGTTTCCCCAGCTCTAGCATCAGACTCTTATTTCTTTAATCAATAAGATGAGATCCAGCTCCCCACTGGATCCCTGCCACACTACTATTATGCGAGCTCTGTAATAAAAGCCAACTCTCTTTTACACATTTTGAATAAATCATTAACTCACTGCATTGGACCTGGAGGATTTAAAGCTGCTGTGATGCTTCCCTTGTTGAGGAAGCCTGACAATGATCCTAAGCTGCTGAAAAATCATCATCTGATTTCACTTCTCCCCTACACAGCCATTTTTTAGAAAGTTTTGTTACTCAGAAGCAAAGCAGGTTCCTTTATTCATCTAACTTTCTTCATCCATTGCCTCCTTGTTTCCATTAAGCCCACAGTACAGAAGCAATGATGCTTCCTGTCATTGATGATCTACACTGGAGGTTGGATTCAGGATATGTGCCTGTGCTAGTTCTCCTAGATTTATTGACTGCCTTTGACACTGTGGTGAGAAACCAGGTCTTTTTGCATTGTCCCCCCACTTTCTGCCCCTATTTGACTCCCGAGACGCTGGTTCTCTGGCTCTGAGGATGCCCTGGGCTCTTCTAATCATACTCAGGGCCTGTGCTTTGATGAAAAGTGTATGCAAAATAGGCACAATTGTAATTGGCATGAAAACCTACCAATAATTCCCTAGTATATAATAGGACATGGAGGATTAGAGGCCCAGTGGATTTGATGCATGTAGGGGTGCACTGATGTGGTGCCTATTGTCAATATAAAAGACACCCTGTTTTGCAGGCTGCTTTTAAATGTAAATTATATGCAAATTTGACTTTCGAAATAAAGGTACTTCCAAAATCTCAAACTACCTGATTTGTACATGTAGCTCACCCCTAGGTGCCCCAGGGGTGGGTTGCCTAGTAACTATAAGCAGGGCCATTATAAAAGGTGTTTTATATGTCTTTGTGAGGGAAAAACTGTCAATTTTGTTTTTCCCTGTTGTAGTACATTAGCTCCATAGGCTACATAGGAAAAGGTCATTAAAGTGTAACTATCACTAGGAAAGAGCTTCAATTTTCATTCTTGGACTCAGAATGATAGAATAAATACAACATCTTGCCACTGTTAGATTTAGTATGATGTATAGAAAAAAATAAGTTATAGAGCTTTCTTTTCTGTGAACAAAAATACAGCCTTCCAGCAGCTCTTCTTTGACTAGCTAGCCTCTTCCACATTGATCCAAGTTGACTTAATGAAGTGTGAAGTGGCCTGCATTGAGACATTGGGACATCTGGTTGGTGGACACCTGCAAACTGCAGAGAAACAGACAGGAAGGGGGCTTGGTAGCCAAACTAGTCTTCAAAGAGAGAATGACAGTTAGGACAGGACCCAGGCTCACCCGCACATCCTCCCATCCCAGCCAGATGGGAGCTCCAGTAATTAGATTAGCAGTGGGGCTGGAGGGGGAGTTTTAGAGAGATTAGGCCACACCAGTGGGATGACTTAGCCACATCCTGACCTCAAGGAGAGATTTTCTCCATCTTGGATTTTGGAAGTCTAATACTTCCTTAGATTGATTTTTGCCACACTTCACAGGAAGTGGTCACCCCAGAGGGTGGCCCCCTGTTTGCCAGCCCAGAAACACTGAATAAATATGGGAGAGTTTCCCAGTAACTCAGATCCTTGCCTGAACCTTCAAAGAGAATAAGGACTGCCCTACTGGAACCCTGGTCTGCCCCACAAAGGACTGCACTCTGAATGAATGCACCTGCTGCACACTGAGGAATTACAGCTATAAGTACTTTGCCTGCCTTCAAGAAGTAAAGGAGTGAACTCTCTGCAAGAAACCAGTTAACAGAGCTTCATCTACACCATCTCTATCAAGAAGGCCCAAGAAGGACAACCTCCAGTGGCCTTTGAAGGAAATTGCCACGTACATTCTGGGAAATGTATTCCCCACATCCCAAGAACCATCTCAAAGCTTCTAGACCCTTGGATTGGAGTTGTGGACCCCCAAATATCCCTGCACAGAAACAAAAAAAAAGAAAAACTGCTCTGCTGAAGCCATGGTCCACAGCCAGAAGGACTGCACTCATAATGACTTAACCTGCTGCACATTCTGGGCTTCATACAAGAGGGCTTTGCCTGGCTTCTGAGTATTCAGGAGTAGACTACTTGTAAGAGACAGGTTTTAAAGAGCTACCAAGAGTCATCTGCATTCACTCCTGCCAGAAGAGCCCAGCTGGACAGCGGTCAGTAGAATTTTAAGAATTTGGCCAGGTCCATTGTGGGACTTGTAGTCCCAGAACCCAAGAGGCACACCAGAGCTTGTGAACCATTGGTTGGTGTTGTGTACCACTTTCCTGCATCAAGAAACACTACTGGAAGTAAGTGTAAAAGTGCTACAGTGAGGGCAGGTGGAACTCTAGACTTTGTCCCAGTCCAGCACAACCTTTTTTAACCCTTTGAGCGATTTTTGCTTCTATGCACTATTTTTACTTTTAATGTTTAAAAATTCATATCTCCGATTCCCTACATTGAACTATTGTCATTTCTGTGTCATTTTAAAGGTAAATTGTTTCCTATTTTTATAAATTGGTGTTGGATTTTTATTGTGTGCTTATTTAATGTGTTTATCTTTTTAAATGACTTACATACCTGTCTCCTAAGTGAAGCCTGCCTGCTCATTGCCAGCTACCAAGCATTGAGCAAGTGATTCATTTACTGAGGCCTTGACTGGACCTTATATTGTTATTGGGGCTGTATTACTAGTGGTGGGTACTTACCAGTCCCTACTAATAAACCACCTTCCCTCATGTGAAGCATGCAATTATGCGGAATCATCTGAAGCCAGCTGGTCCATTAGGTCATGATCTAAGTTGGATATTCTCCTTTATAGGAGGCACACACAGGAAGTGCAGCTTGTCCTGTTTTCTTCTTGTAAGACCCATGTAATTTGTGGGGTTCCCCAGGGCTCAGCCTTATCACCATTGCTGTGTGAGTTCTACATCTGCCCATTGATCTTAGCCCTGGCTAGTTGTTGTTGTACATTCCATAACTAAAATGATGACTCTCAGTTCATCTTCCAGCTTGAAGATACCTCCCAATTCCTCTCGGAATTTCAATCTACTCTGAACTTTGTTTGATACTGGATGGGCACTAACTCCTTCAAGGTAAACACTGATAAGACTGAGCTGGTTATTCTCAATCAAAGGACAGATCGTTGGGCCAATACCTACAGGTCCTCCGAGATCAGAGACCTTCTTGTTCCATTGGTCTCTGCCATGAACCTGGGCATTGTGGTAGACCATCAAATGTCCATGATTCCCAAGATCAAGGCAATCACAGTAAAGTGATTTGGCTTACTGAAATCCATTAGGAAGGTTGTTTCGCTTTTGTCACCTGAGTCTTTGAAATCAACTATTGCAGAGGTAATTGTGTCCCACTAGGACTATGAAACCTCCCTGTATTTGGGTCTCCCTGCAATTTCTTTATATAAACTACAAATAATTAAAACTATAGCTACACGGATAATCTGTAAATTGCTGTCTGTACCTCAGGAAGCTACCAGGGGTAATAGCAGCAGCTGGAAGTGTGTCCCAAAATGGGCTCTCACGCTTTTTCCATGCATTCCTGAATGCAATGTTATCTAAAATCAATGAGTACATCAAATTCCCCATCACCACACAGGACTTGAAGCTCATAAAAAGTAACATTCTCTCAGGTCGCCCAATCCCCACACATCATTTGCTGCACTGATGAAACACATGTTGCAATCTGTCCACATCTGACAATGAGTATATCAACAGAAATAAAAAATATAGCCATCCCATGAATATACAGGTTAACTGTAATACCTCACATATCATCATAGATTTAGCGGTCAGATTCCCTGGTAGCACACATGACCCCTATATATTCAGGCATTGGGCTACTAGGTGGAGGGTTTGGAGAAGGGTACCTACTTGGTAATTTAACACAGAACAATGTAGCATAGTGTACAGGTGAGGTTAGAGATGACAAAAACTCAATATTCACTTCTGTCATTGAAGGAGACAGTGCATGTGCAGTGTGAGCCTTCAACTTCAGCTCATTCCTCAATCCATCTACACCAAGTGAACTACGTTACAATGCAGCACATAGGAGGATGCAAAGTGTCATTGAGAGGACCTTTGGTGGTATGGAGTAGAGTTATATTGAATGGAGTGGCATACGTGAAGTAGCAAAGAGATGAGTGGCATAAAGAGGAGTAGTGTAGAGTGGTTTACAGTGGAATAATGCATAGTGTAGTGGCATACAGTGAAGTGGTGTAAAGTTGGGCAGCATAGAGTGGGATACATTAGAGTGAAGTGGAGTACGGTGGAGGTACCTACAGTAGAATAGACTGGAGTGGCATAAAGTGGAGTGCCATTGGCTGGAGAGCATATGGTGGAGTGTTGTGCAGTGGAATAACGCACAGTGGAGTGATATAGAGTGAAGTGGTTTAGAGCAGAGTGACATACAGTGGAATAGAATACAATGAAGTGATGTACAGAGAAGTGGAGTGGCATACAATGGAATAGTGTACAGTAGAGCAGTGTATACTGAAATTGAGTAGAGTGGAGCAGCTCAGAGTAGAGTGGAGTGTAATGGAGTGAAGTGGCATATAGTGGAGTGGAATAGACTGGACTGCATACACTAGAGTAGCATAGAGTGGAGTGGCACAGAGTGCAATAGTATAACGTGAAGTCTGGTAGAGTGGAACTGCATAAAGTAGAATAGCATATAATAGAGTGGCATAGCGTGAAGTGGCAAGGAGTGGACTAGCATGACTGGAGTGGCATAAAGTGGAGTGGTATACAGTGAAATAGCATATACTGGAGCAGTGCAGAGTGGAATGGCAGAGAGTAGAGTGGGGTAGAGTGGTGTGGTTTGAAGTGGAATAGTGTACAGTTGAGTTGGGTACACTGAAATAACATATAATGGAGTAGCATTGAGTGGAGTGGGGTACACTGCAGCACTGTAGAGTGGAGTGCCATACAGTGGTGTGCTGTAGAGTGGAATAGAGTACAGTGAAGTGCTGTAGAGTATAGTGGCAGAGAGTGGAGTAGAGTACAGTCAAATAGCATACAGTGGGGATGCAAAGAGTGGAGTGGAAGAAGGTAGAGTGGAGTGACATAAGGCGAAATAAAGTGGAGTGGAGTGTCATAGAGTGGATTAGCCTATAGAGGAGTGGAGTACAGTAGAATGGTAAAGATTGGAGTGGTGTAGAGTGGAATAGCATGGAATTGAGTGGCACAGAGTGGGATGGCCTATAGTTGAATAGCGTAGAGTAGAGTAGTGTAGATTGGAGTAGCATAAAGTGGACTGGCATAGAGTGAAATAGCATAGATTGGAGAGGAATAAAGTGGAGTGGGGTAGAATAGCGTATAGTGGTGCGTCACAGATTTGAGCAGCATACAGTCGAGTAGCATAGAGTGGGGCAGCATACAGTGGTGCTGCATACAGTGGAATAGTGTAGAGTGTACTGGCATAGGGAGTAGTGGAGTACAGTTGAGTGGCATAGACTGAAGTGGTGTACAGTGGAGTGGCTTAGTAGAGTGGCATATAGTGGAATAGCTTACAGTGGTGTGTCTTAGATTTGGGTGGTGTAGAACAAAATACCATAGAGTGAAGTGTTTTTAGAATGGAGTGGGCAGCCTCCAGTGGGGTACAGTGTAATAGCATAGAGTGGAGGGCCATTGACTGGAGTGGCAAAGAGTGAAGTGGCACTGAGTAGAATACCATAAATTGTAGAGGCACAGAGTGGAGCGAGGTAGGGGGAAGTGGCATACCATCAGGTAGTGTACAGCAGAGTTGTGTAGAGTGGAATTACATTGAGTGTAGTGCTGTACAGTGAAAGATATAGGAAGGAGTGTTATATAATAGATCCGCTTTAGAGAGGAGTGGTAAAGAGTGGAGTGTTGCACAGTGGAATAGCATCAAGTGTAGCATAGTAGTCTGGAGTGGAGTGAAATGCAATGGAGTGGCATGCAGCGTGGTGGTTTAGAGCGGAATGTCATAGAGTGATGTGGCGTACAGTCGAGTGGCATCGAATGAACTGTTGTGCAGTGGATTAGTGTAAAGTGGATTCATGTACTTTGGAGTGCTATTAAGTGGAATGGTATAATGTGGAATTGCATAAAATGTAGTGTCATAGAGTGGAGTTGCATATAGTGGAATAGTGTAAAGTGGTGTGGGGTAGAGTGAAGCAAGTACAGTGGAATGACATAGATGGGAGTGCCTTAGAATGGAGAGGCATAGAGGGTAATAGTGTACAGTTTAGTGAAGTAGAGTGGTGTGCTGTAGAGTGGATTAATGAATGTAGTGGCATAGAGTGTAATAGCATACTGTTTAGTGGTGTAGAATGTAGTGGCATATAGTGGATTTACTAAGAGAGGAGTGTTATATTATGCAATAGACTGGGGTGGCATAGAGTGGAGTGGTACAGGGTGCAGTGTGGTACTTGAAACAGATGTTGCATGAAAATATGTGAATGGATGTAGATGTACTGTAGCAGAAATATATATTATGACATGTAAATTGGAATTTTTGGTAGTAGTTGTAAATTGTTTAAGTAGTGTTAACGCTATAAATGTTAAAATACTTAGGCCCTCATTATGACATTGGAGGTAAATCACGCTTACCGCTGCAGTGACAGCCGTCAACACACCGCCGCGGTGGCAAATATCCGTTTGCCATATTATGACAAACACACACCAATCCGACAGAATACTACCACATACACAAATCTGCCAGCCCAAAGGTCACTGCTAAAGTGGCGGTACCAGCACCCATAACGTTACGCCTACAAAACAATGACCACCACATTATGACCCATGAATCACCATGGCGGACATTCAACGGCGGTCAGCCATTGGCGGTACATACCGCCACGTTCAGAATGGGCACCCACATACAAAACAATACTGCATTGGCCAATACTAAAAACACACACCTGACATTCATACACACACCACACACACCCACCCACAGCACTATAAAACACACACCCACATTACCCACAACCCTTTACGAACTACAATTACTGTCAGGAGATTGACACGAACAGCACAGAGACAACTAGACACACACATCACATACACCCATACATCCCTCACGCACTCCACATCACACACAGCATCACATTACTCAACACACTCTCACCAACACACACCACACAATACCCATGTCCCCACAAAGACACCCCCGTTTCACTGATGAGGAGTTAAGGGTGGTGGAGGAAATTGTCAGGGTACAGCCACAGCTGTTTGGAACACAGGTACAGCAGATATCCATTGCAAGGAGAATGGAACTTGGCGGAGAATCCTGGACAGGGTGAATGACGTGGGAGAGCACCCAAGAACAAGGTACGACATCAGGAAGAGGTGGAACAACCTAACCTACAGGGGAAGGTAAATTTCGTGGCAGCAAGGCACCAGCTTGCCATACAGAGGACTGGCAGTGGACCCTCACCAACTCCCCCACAGCTTACAGAATGGGAGGGGCAAGTCTTGGCACTACTGCATCCTGAAGGACTCTCTGGAGTAGCTGGAGGACTGAACCCTGGTAAGTCAATATTTACAACTCCCCATACCTGCATGCCATCACACCTCCTAACCCTCACTCCCATCACTCCACACCACACACTGCACCAACGCAGATGACTAACCCCAATGCCTAATCCTGCATGCCATACCAATGCATGGACACCCCTCCCAGCCCTGCGTGGAAACCCATCACCAAAGCATGCACAGCATAGGGAAACTAATAATACCACAATACATCACCATACACAAGTAAAAGGTGGCAGGGCAAAACCAATAGAGGGGAAGCCAGGGATGTACAATATGTCACAGACATGAAGCATAATACATCACGTACATCCCCACAGGTGCCTTAGCCAATGTCAGCGGAGAGGAGGTGCCAAGAAAAAACAGTCTCCCAATAGAAGATTCCCCCAGTTATGACAGTAACTCTGGACTTCAGGATCTGGACCAACAACCTGGCCCATCAGGGACCACTGGACAGTTCACCATCAGTATCCAACACCACAGCACCCACCCAGCATACCCACACCTCTGTCCCCAGAACACATCAATCAGCAGTGTGCCCACCTGTGCAGAGACCCCATGCCACACCTCATGCCCAAGATAATCAGGGATCTGGGGTCAGTGGCAGTGGGCACACACTTCAGGGGTGTGAGAAAGTAGCCTCTTTCTAGCATTGTTAGCCCCACTTTTGGCCTGTTTGTGAGTATATGTCAGGGTGTTTTCACTGTCTCACTGGGATCCTGCTAGCCAGGGCCCCGTGCTCATAGTGAAAACCCTATGTTGTCAGTATGTTTGTTATGCGTCACTGGGACCCTGCTAGCCAGGACCCCAGTGCTCATAAGGTTGTGGCCTATATGTATGTGTTGCCTGTGTGATGCCTAACTGTCTCACTGAGGCTCTGCTAACCAGAACCTCAGTGGTTATGCTCTTTCTGCTTTCCAAATTTGTCACTAACAGGCTAGTGACTAAATTTACCAATTCACATTGGCATACTGGTACACCCATATAATTCCCTAGTATATGGTACTGAGGTACCCAGGGTATTGGGGTTCCGGGAGATCCTTATGGGCTGCAGCATTTCTTTTGCCACCCATAGGGAGCTCTGACAATTCTTACACAGGCCTGCCACTGCAGCCTGCTTGCAATAACGTCCACGTTATTTCACAGCCATTTACAACTGCACTTAAGTAACTTATAAGTGACCTATATGTCTAACCTTCACATAGTGAAGGTTAGGTGCAAAGTTACTTAGTGTGTGGGCACCCTGGCAGTAGCCAAGGTGCCCCCACATCGTTCAGGGCACATTCCCCGGACTTTGTGAGTGCAGGGACACCATTACACGCGTTCACTGTACACAGGTTACTACCTATGTACAGCGTCACAATGGTAACTCCGAACATGGCCATGTAACATGTCTAAGATCATGGAATTGTCCCCCCAATGCCACTCTGGCATTGGGGGGACAATTCCATGATCCCCCGGGTCTCTAGCACAGAACCCGGGTACTGCCAAACTGCATTTCCGGGGTCTCCACTGCACCTGCTGCTGCTGCCAACCCCTCAGACAGGTTTCTGCCCTCCTGGGGTCCAGGCACCCTGGCCCAGGAAGGCAGAACAAAGGACTTCCTCTGAGAGAGGGTGTAACACCCTCTCCCTTTGGAAATAGGTGTGAAGGCTGTGGAGGAGTAGCCTCCCCCAGCCTCTGGAAATGCTTTGATGGGCACAGATAGTGCCCATCTCTGCATAAGCCAGTCTACACCAGTTCAGGGATCCACCAGCCCTGCTCTGGCGCAAAACTGGACAAAGGAAAGGGGAGTGACCACTCCCCTGACCTGCACCTCCAGTGTGTCCAAGACCTGTGCCATCTTGGAAACAGAGGTGTCTGTGGCACACTGGACTGCTCTGAGTGGCCAGTGCCAGCAGGTGACATCAGAGGCTCCTTCTGATAGGCTCTTACCTCTCTTGGTAGCCAATCCTCCTTCCTTGGTAGCCAAACCTCCTTTTCTGGCTACTTAGGGTCTCTGCTTTGGGGAATTCTTCAGATAACGAATGCAAGAGCTCATCTCCCTCTTCACCTTCTGCTAAAGGATCGACCGCTGACTGCTCAGGACGCCCGCAAAACTACAACAAAGCAGCAAGACGAAAACTAGCAACCTTATATCGCTTCATCCTGCCGGCTTTCTCGACTGTTTCCAGGTGGTGCATGCTCTGGGGGTAGCCTGCCTCCTTTCTGCCCCAGGAACTCTGAAGAAATCTCATATGGGTCGAATGAATCTTCCCCTGCAACCGTAGGCAACAAAAGACTGCATCACCGGTCCTCTAGGAACCCTCTCAGCACAAAGAGCTTGGTCCCTGGAACTCAGCAACTCTGTCCAAGTGACCCCCACAGTCCAGTGACTCTTCAGTCCAAGTTTGGTGGAGGTAAGTCCTTGCCTCCTCATGCTAGACTGCAACAGGTGGCAGCTTCCTTGCACCCTCAGCTGGCGTTTCCTGGGCTCCTGCCCACTCTCGACACTTTCGCAACTATTGAACTTGGTCCCCTTATCTTACAGGTACTCAGATCCGGAAATCCACTGTTGTTGCATTGCTGGTGTTTGTTCTTCCTGCAGAATCCCCCGATCACAACTTCTGTGCTCTCTGGGGGTAGTAGGTGCACTTTACACCTACCTTTCAGGGTCTTGGGGTGGGCTATTTTCCTAACCCTCACTGTTTTCTTGCAGTCCCAGCGACCCTCTACAAGCTCACATAGGTTTGGGGTCCATTCGTGGTTCGCATTCCACTTTTGGAGTATATGGTTTGTGTTGCCCCTATACCTACGTGCTCCTATTGCAATCTACTGTAACTTTACATTGCTTGCATTACTTCCTTTTGCTATTACCTGCATTATTTTGGTTTGTGTACATATATCTGGTGTAGATATCTTATCCTCATACTGAGGGTACTCACTGAGATACTTTTGGCATATTGTCATAAAAATAAAGTACCTTTATTTTTAGTACTTCTGGGTATTGTGTTTTCTTATGATATTGTGCATATGACACCAGTGGTATAGTAGGAGCTTTACATGTCTCCTAGTTCAGCCTAAGCTGCTTTGCCATAGCTACCTTCTCTCAGCCTTAGCTGCTAGAAACACCTCTTCTACACTAATAAGGGATATCTGGACCTGGCACAAGGTGTAAGTACCTCTGGTACCCACTACAAGCCAGGCCAGCCTCCTACATTGGTTGTGCAGCGGTGGGATAGGTACTTGTAACTACTTACCACTTTGTCATTGTGTACTTTTCATAAGAGAATAATTTACAAAACAAGTTCAGTGTATGTACACCTAACCAAAAAGTTTTGCTTTTCTCCTCTTAAACTTTTTAAAAAGTTTCAAAAAAGTTAGAAAAAGTTTTTTCTCTGTTCTTTAAAAAGTTCTGAAACTTTGTCTTTCTTCTCACTGTTTCTAAACCTTCTTCTATCATGTCTGATGTAGAGTCTGCTCTTAAAATGGACAATACTACCTATGACAATTTGATTTGAATTACAAGAGCCTAAGGAGTCTCTGCTTAGATAGAGGTTTAGTAATAGGAAAGAACCCCACTAATGAGTTTCTATTTAACATGCTTATTGTAAATGATGAGTCTTGAGGAGGCACTTGAAATGAGAAGTTAATAGATGGCTCCCATTCTGACTCAGGGGATCTCCTTGAGGGAGGTGGGGAGGGTTCTGTTCCAAATCTGCCCCTTAGCAGACCACCTAGTAATGCTGGTAGTAAGAGAAGCTCCCATCATAGTGGGGGTGTTTTTATTCCTGGAGGCCAGGTTGTTAGAGTCCAGTCAGTTAGGGACAGATCTCCCTCTGTTGTTTCCAATTTATCTTCTGTGTCCAAGCATTCACAACCCACCCACCCTGAAGACAACATGTTAGAAAGGGAACTCAAAAAGTTGAGAGTGGAAGAGACCAGACTGAAGCTTAAACAGCAACAGCTGGCTCTAGATAGGGAATCCCTAGACCTGGAGAAGGAGAGACAGAGATTGGGGTTTGGACCCCATGGTGGCAGCAGCAGTATTCCTGATAGTAATCCTGTTAGAGAGCATGATTTCAGGAATCTGCACAAGATAGTCCCCCCTTACAAGGAGGGGGATGACATCAACAAGTGGTTTGCTGCACTTAAGGGGGCCTGTATGGTACAGGGGGTCCCTCAAAGGCAATGGGCTGCTACATTGTGGCTATCTTTCAATGGAAAGGGTAGGGATAGGCTCCTTACTGTTAGAGAAAGTGATGCTAACAATTTTGCAGTTTTGAAGGATGCACTCTTGGATGGATTTCGCTTAACCACTGAACAATACAGGATTAAGTTCAGAGACACCAGAAAAGAGTCCTCACAAGACTGGATAGACTTTGTTGACTGTTTGGTCAGTGAAGGGCTTGGAGGGGTGGTTACATGGCAGTAAAGTTTCTGACTATGAAAGCCTGTATAATCTTATTCTGAGAGAGCATATTCTGAATAACTGTGTGTCTGACTTATTACACCAATATCCAGTGGAGTCAGATCTGACATCTCCCCAAGAATTGGGAAAGAAGGCAGACAAATGGGTCAGAACAAGAGTGAACAGAAAAGTTCATACAGGGGGTGACAAGGATGGCAAGAAGAAAGAGGGTGAGAAATCTCAGGATAAGCATGGGTATAAGGGTAAAACCAAAGATCCTTCTTCAAATCCTAAACACTCTTCAGGGGGTGGGAATAAATCAAAATCTTCTTCTTCTTTTTCACAACATACACACATTAAAAAGCCTTGGTCCTATGTGTGTAAAAATAAAGGCAATTGGCAAGGGGATAAGTCCTGTCCAGGTAAACCCCCTGAGCCAACCACCACTAATACATCAAACTCTAGTGCCCCTAGCAGTAGTGGTAATAGTGGTTGGACTGCTGGCAACAGTCAAAGTAAGGGTGTAGTTAAGTTCACTTATGGGTCCATCATAGAAACTGGGGTAGTCAGTCCCAAGACAGTTTCTGTCACACCTAGTGGCATTGGCATTGCCACACTGGCTGCTTGTCCCCTTACAATGGATAAGTACAGGCAGACAGTTTCAATAAATGGTGTTGAGGCCCAGGCCTACAGGAACACAGGTGCTAGTATCACTTTGGTGATGAAAACCTAGTTCCTCCTGAACAACACATCATTGAACAACAGTACAAGATTATTGATGTCCATAACTCCACTAGGTTTCTTCCCTTAGCTATAGTTCAGCTTAGTTGGGGTGGAGGTACAGGTCCTAAGCAGGTGGTAGTATCACCTAGCTTACCTGTAGACTGTCTCTTAGGTAATGACCTAGAGACCTCAGGTGGGGCTGAGGTAGAGTTTTATACCCATGCAGCCATGCTGGGTATCCCTGAGGAATTGCTTCCTCTCATTTCAGCTGAAATGAAAAAGCAAAGGAGAGAAAAAGGCCTGAAAACTCAGGATCCTTCTCCAACAACAGGTAAAAAGGGTATCACAGTATCCCCTAACCACCCTGCCATTCAGGATACCATTCCTGTGGTGGGAGAACCCTCTCCTGGGGTGGCCCCTGTACAAAGGGAATCATCAGCTGGCACAGCTGTACTCCCTGAGGTGAAAGTACCTCTCTGTGGGATAACTAATATTGGTGAGAAAAAGGGCACCATTTTTGTTAACATGGAGCATCCCTCCAACCCTCCCAGAGAAACTTTGGTGCAGAAACCCTGCACTGCCTCACATCACTTAGGACAGCAGCCCTGCCCTATTGTGGAGCTCATAGGACAGCATCCCTGCCCTGCTCCAAATCAAGAGAAACAGCATCCCTGTTCTCTCTTACACCCATATGGACAAAGTGTTTGCCCAGCTATGGCTTTACTGAGACAGCATCCCTGCCTGGCATTCTCATCACTAGAAATAGGTCCAGTGGACAATTCCCACTGTTCTAAACTAAAACTTACTGATAGGAACTCCGAAAATATATCTTCACATTGCTGGTTAGCTAAAAAACTTCAAACCTTGTTGTTTACATCCCCACAGGGAAGTAATCATATAGTGGATGATAAAGGGAGTAACCAGTCTATTGAAGAGCTACTCTCCACTTACCACCACTTAGACAATAAAGACTCAACTGGCCAAGGTTAGCCTTATTGTCCTTCATTTGGGGGGGGGGGTTGGGTTGTGTGAGAAAGTAGCCTCTTTCTAACCTTGTTACCCCCACTTTTGGCCTGTTTGTGAGTATATGTCAGGGTGTGTTCACTGTCTCACTGGGATCCTGCTAGCCAGGGCCCAGTGCTCATAGTGAAAACCTTATGTTGTCAGTACGTTTGTTATGTGTCACTGGGACCCTGCTAGCCAGGACCCCAGTGCTCATAAGGTTTTGGCCTATATGTATGTGTTCCCTGTGTGATGCCTAACAGTCTCACTGAGGCTCTGCTAACCAGAACCTCAGTGGTTATGCTCTCTCTGCTGTCCAAATTTGTCACTAACAGGCTAGTGACTACATTTACCATTTCACATTGGCATACTGGTACACCCATATAATTCCCTAGTATATGGTACTAAGGTACCCAGGGTATTGGGGTTCCAGGAGATCCCTATGGGCTGCAGCATTTCTTTTACCACCCATAGGGGGCTCTGACAATTCTTACACAGGCCTGCCACTGCAGCCTGCGTGAAATAACGTCCACGCTATTTCACAGCCATTTACCATTGCAGTTAAGTAACTTATAAGTCACCTATATGTCTAACCTTCACCTAGTGAAGGGTAGGTGCAAAGTTACTTTGTGTGTGGGCACCCTGGCACTAGCCAAGGTGCCTCCACATTGTTCAGGGCAAATTCCCTGGACTTTGTGAGTGCGGGGACATCATTACACGCGTGCACTGTACACATCTATGTACAGCGTCACAATGGTAACTCCGAACATGGCCATGTAACATGTCTAAGATCATGGAATCGTCACCCCAATGCTATTCTGGCATTGGGGGAACAATTCCATGATCCCCGGGTCTCTAGCACAGAACATGGGTACTGCCAAACTGCCTTTCCGGGGTCTCCACTGCAGCTGCTGCTGCTGCCAACCCCTCAGACAGGTTTCTGCCCTCCTGGGGTCCAGGCAGCCCTGGCCCAGGAAGGCAGAACAAAGGACTTCCTCTGAGAGAGGGTGTACACCCTCTCCCTTTGGAAATAGGTGTGAAGGCTGGGGAGGAGTAGCCTCTCCCAGCCTCTGGAAATGCTTTGATGGGCACAGATGGTGCCCATCTCTGCATAAGCCAGTCTACACCGGTGCAGGGATCCCCCAGCCCTGCTCTGGCGCGAAACTGGACAAAGGAAAGGGGAGTGACCACTCCCCTGACCTGCACCTCCCAGGGGAGGTGCCCAGAGCTCCTCCAGTGTGTCCCAGACCTCTGCCATCTTGGAAACAGAGGTGTCTTTGGCACACTGTACTGCTCTGAGTGGCCAGTGCCAGTAGGTGACGTCAGAGGCTCCTTCTGATAGGCTCTTACCTCTCTTGGTAGCCAATCCTCCTTCCTTGGTAGCCAAACCTCCTTTTCTGGCTATTTAGGGTCTCTGCTTTGGTGAATTCTTCAGATAACGAATGCAAGAGCTCATCAGAGTTCCTCTGCATCTCCCTCTTTACCTTCTGCCAAAGGATTGACCGCTGACTGCTCAGGACGCCTGCAAAACAGCAACAAAGTAGCAAGACGACCACTAGCAACCTTGTATCGCTTCATCCTGCCGGCTTTCTTGACAGTTTCCAGGTGGTGTGTGCTCTAGGGGTAGCCTGCCTCCTTTCTGCACCAGGAGCTCTGAAGAAATCTCCTGTGGGTCGATGGAATCTTCCCCTTTCAACCGCAGGCAACAAAAGATTGCATCACCGGTCCTCTGGGTCCCCTCTCAGCACGAAGAGCGTGGTACCTGGAACTCAGCAACTCTGTCCAAGTTACTACCACAGTCCAGTGACTCTTCAGTCCAAGTTTGGTGGAGGTAAGTCCTTGCCTCCACACGCTAGACTGCATTGATGTGTACCGCGTGATTTGCAGCTGCTCCGGCTCCTGTGCACTCTTACAGGATTTCCTTTGTGTACAGCCAAGCATGGGTCCCCGACACTCTAACCTGCAGTCCACAACCTTCTGAGTTGTCCTCCGGCGTTGTGGGACTCCCTTTTGTGACTTCGCGTGGACTCTGGTTCACTCTTCTTCCAAGTGCCTGTTCAGGTACTTCTGCGGGTGCTGCCTGCTTCTGTGATTGCTCCCTGACTTGCTGAGTGCCGCCTCTGTCTCCTCATCCAAGTGGTGACATCCTGGTTTCCCCTGGGCCACAGCAGCATCCAAAACCCCTAACCACGACCCTTGCAGCTAGCAAGGCTTGTTTGAGGTCTTTCTGCGTGGGAACACCTCTGCAAGCTTCATCGCGAGGTGGGACATCCTTCCTCCTAAGGAGAAGTTCTTAGTCCCCTTGTTTCTTGCAGAACTCCAAGCTTCTTCCAACAGGTGGCAGGTTCCTTGCACCCTCAGCTGGCATTTCCGGGGCTCCTGCCCACTCCCGACACTTTCGCGACTATTGGACTTGGTCCCCTTGTCTTATAGGTACTCAGGTCTGGAAATCCACTGGTTTAGCATTGCTGGTGTTTGTTCTTCCTGCAGAATCCCCCATCACGGCTTCTGTGCTCTCTGGGGGTAGTAGGTACACTTTACACCTACCTTTCAGGGTCTTGGGGTGTGCTATTTTCCTAACCCTCACTGTTTTCTTACAGTCCCAGAGACCCTCTAGAAGCTCACATAGGTTTGGGGTCCATTCGTGGTTCGCATTCCACTTTTGGAGTATCTGGTTTGTGTTGCCCCTATACCTATGTGCTCCTATTGCAACCTACTGTAACTTTACATTGCTTGCATTACTTCCTTTTGATATTACCTGCATAATTTTGGTTTGTGTACATATATCTTGTGTAGATATCTTACCCTCATACTGAGGGTACTCACTGAAATACTTTTGGCATATTGTCAGAAAAATAAAGTACCTTTATTTTTAGTACTTCTGTGTATTGTGTTTTCTTATGATATTGTGCATATGACACCAGTGGTATAGTAGGAGCTTTACATGTCTCCTAGTTCTGCCTAAGCTGCTTTGCCATAGCTACCTTCTCTCAGCCTTAGCTTCTAGAAACACCTCTTCTACACTAATAAGGGATAACTGGACCTGGCACAAGGTGTAAGTACCTCTGGTACCCACTACAAACCAGGCCAGCCTCCTACATTGGTTGTGCAGCGGTGGGATAGGTACTTGTAACTACTTACCACTTTGTCATTGTGTACTTTTCCTAAGAGAATAATATACAAAACAAGTTCAGTGTATGTACACCTAACCAAAAAGTTTTGCTTTTCTCCTCTTAAACTTTTTTAAAAGTTTCTAAAAAGTTAGAAACTGTTTTTTCTCTGTTCTTTAAAAAGTTCTGAAACTTTTTCTTCTCACTGTCTCTAAACCTTCTTCTATCATGTCTGATGTAGAGTCTGCTCTTAAAATGGTCAATACTCCCTATGACAATTTGAACTACAAAACCCTAAGGAGTCTCTGCTTAGATAGAGGTTTAGTAATAGGAAAGAACCCCACTAAAGAGTTTCTATATAACATGCTTATTGTAAATGATGAGTCTCGAGGAGGCACTTCAAATGAGAAGTTAATAGATGGCTCCCATTCTGACTCAGGGGATCTCCTTGAGGGAGGTGGGGAGCATTCTGTTCCAAATCTGCCCCTTAGCAGACCACCTAGTAATGCTGGTAGTAATAGAAGCTCCTGTCATAGTAGGGGTGTTTTTATTCCTGGAGGCCAGGTTGTTAGCGTCCAGTAAGTTAGGGATAGATCTCCCTCTGTTTTTTCCAATTTATCTTCTGTGTCCAAGCATTCCCAACCCACCCACCCTGAAGACAACATGTTAGAAAGGGAACTCAAAAAGTTGAGAGTGGAAGAGACCAGACTGAAGCTTAAACAGCAACAGCTGGCTCTAGATAGGGAATCCCTAGACATGGAGAAGGAGAGACATAGATTGGGGTTTGGACCCCATGGTGGCAGCAGTATTCCTGATAGTAATCCTGTTAGAGGGCATGATTCCAGGAATCTGCACAAGATAGTCCCCCCTTACAAGGAGGGGGGGCGACATCAACAAGTGGTTTGCTGGACTTGAGAGGGCCTGTATGGTACAGGGGGTCCCTCAAAGGCAGTGGGCTGCTATATTGTGGCTATCTTTCAATGGAAAAGGTAGGGATAGGCTCCTTACTGTTAGAGAAAGTGATGCTAACAATTTTGCAGTTTTGAAGGATGTACTCTTGGATGGATTTGGCTTAACCACTGAACAATACAGGATTAAGTTCAGAGACACCAGAAAAGAGTCCTCACAAGACTGGATAGACTTTGTTGACTATTCAGTGAAGGGCTTGGAGGGGTGGTTACATGGCAGTAAAGTTTCTGACTTTGAAAGCCTGTATAATCTTATTCTGAGAGAGCATATTCTGAATAACTGTGTGTCTGACTTGTTACACCAATATCTAGTGGACTCAGATTTGACCTCTCCCCAAGAATTGGGAAAGAAGGCAGACAAAATGGTCAGAACAAGAGTGAACAGAAAAGTTCATACAGGGGGTGACAAGGATGGCAAT
Source organism: Pleurodeles waltl (assembly GCF_031143425.1). Lineage (NCBI taxonomy): Eukaryota > Metazoa > Chordata > Amphibia > Caudata > Salamandridae > Pleurodeles > Pleurodeles waltl. Next base: position 369,614,592 of record NC_090449.1, read on the forward strand.
AAAAAAGATGGTGAGAAATCTCAGGATAAGCATGGTGATAAGGGTAAACCCAAAGATCCATATTCAAATCCTAAACACTCTTCAGGAGGTGGGGATAAATCAAATTCTTCTTCTTCTTCTTCTTCTTCACAACATACACACATTAAAAAGCCTTGGTGCTATGTGTGTAAAAATAAAGGCCATTGGCAAGGGGATAAGTCCTGCCCAGGTAAACCCCCTGAGCCAACCACCACTAATACATCAAACTCTAGTGCCCCTAGCAGTAGTGGTAATAGTGGTGGGACTGCTGGCAACAGTCAAAGTAAGGGTGTAGTTGGGTTCACTTATGGGTCATTCATAGAAACTGGGGTAGTCAGTCCCAAGACAGTTTCTGTCACACCTAGTGGCATTTGCCTTGCCACACTGGCTGCTTGTCCCCTTACAATGGAGAAGTACAGGCAGACAGTTTCAATAAATGGTGTTGAGGCCCAGGCCTACAGGCACACAGGTGCTAGTATCACTTTGGTGACTGAAAACCTAGTGTCTCCTGAACAACACATCATTGGACAACAGTACAAGATTATTGATGTCCATAATTCCACTAAGTTTCTTCCCTTAGCTATAGTTCAGCTTAGTTGGGGTGGAGTTACTGGCCCTAAGCAGGTGGTAGTATCACCTAGCTTACCTGTAGACAGTCTCTTAGGTAATGACCTAGAGACCTCAGGTTGGGCTGAGGTAGAGTTTTATACCTATGCAGCCATGCTGGGTATCCCTGAGGAATTGCTTCCTCTCATTTCAGCTGAAATGAAAAAGCAAAGGAGAGAAAAAGGCCTGAAAACTCAGGATCCTTCTCCAACAACAGGTAAAAAGGGTATCACAGTATCCCCTAACCACCCTGCCATTCAGGATACCATTCCTGTGGTGGGAGAAACCTCTCCTGGGGTGGCCCCTGTACCAAGGGAATCATCAGCTGGCACAGCTGTACTCCCTGAGGTGAAAGTACCTCTCTGCGGGATAACTAATATTGGTGAGAAAAAGGGCACCATTTTAGTTAACATGGAGCATCCCTCCAACCCTTCCAGAGAAACTTTAGTGCAGAAACCCTGCACTGCCTCACAACACTTAGGACAGCAGCCCTGCCCTAGTGTGGAGCTCATAGGACTGCATCCCTGCCCTGCACCAACTGAAGAGAAACAGCATCCCTGTTCTCTCTTACAGCCATGTGGACAAAGTTGTTGCCCAGCTATGGCTTTTCTGAGACAGCATCCCTGCCTGGCATTCTCATCACTATAAATAGGTCAAGTGGACAATTCCCACTGTTCTAAACTAAAACTTACTGATAGGAACTCTGAAAATATATCTTCACATTGTTGGTTAGCTAAACAACTTCAAACAGGGTGGTTTACATCCCCACAGGGAAGTAACCATATAGTGGATGATAAAGGGAGTAACCAGTCTATTGCAGAGCTACTCTCCACTTATCACCACTTAGACAATAAAGACTCAAATGGCCAAGGTTATCCTTATTGTCCTTCGTTCGGGGGTGGTTGTGTGAGAAAGTAGCCTCTTTCTAGCCTTGTTACCCCCACTTTTGGCCTGTTTGTGAGTATATGTCAGGGTGTTTTCACTGTCTCACTGGGATCCTGCTAGCCAGGGCCCAGTGCTCATTGTGAAAACCCTATGTTGTCAGTATGTTTGTTACATGTCACTGGGACCCTGCTAGCCAGGACCCCAGTGCTCATAAGGTTGTGGCCTATATGTATGTGTTCCATGTGTGATGCCTAACTGTCTCACTGAGGCTCTGCTAACCAGAACCTCGGTGGTTATGCTCTCTCTGCTTTCCAAATTTGTCACTAACAGGCTAGTGACTACATTTACCATTTCACATTGGCATACTGGTACACCCTTATAATTCCCTAGTATATGGTACTGAGGTACCCAGGGTAATGGGGTTCCAGGAGATCCCTATGGGCAGCAGCATTTCTTTTGCCACCCATACGGAGCTCTGACAATTCTTACACAGGCCTGCCACTGCAGCCTGCGTGAAATAACGTCCACGTTATTTCACAGGCATTTACCACTGCAGTTAAGTAACTTATAAGTCACCTACATGTCTAACCTTCACCTAGTGAAGGTTGGGTGCAAATTTACTTAGTGTGTGAGCACCCTGGCACTAGCCAAGGTGCCCCCACATCGTTCAGGGCACATTCCCCGGACTTTGTGAGTGCAGGGACACCATTACACGCGTTCACTGTACACAGGTTACTACCTATTTACAGCGTCACAATGGTAACTCCGAACATGGCCATGTAACATGTCTAAGATCATGGAATTGTCACCCCAATGCCATTCGGGCATTAGAGGGACAATTCCATGATCCCCCCGGTCTCTAGCACAGAACCCGGGTACTGCCAAACTGCCTTTCTGGGGTTTCCACTGCAGCTGCTGCTGCTTCCAACCCCTCAGACAGGTTTCTGCCCTCCTAGGGTCCAGGCAGCCCTGGCCCAGGAAAGCAGAACAAAGGACTTCCTCTGAGAGAGGGTGTAACACCCTCTCCCTTTGGAAATAGGTGTGAAGTCTGGGGAGGAGTAGCCTCCCCCAGCCTCTGGAAATGCTTTGATGGGCGCAGATGGTGCCCATCTCTGCATAAGCCAGTCTACACCGGTTCAGGGATCCCCAAGCCGTGCTCTGGCGCGAAACTGGACAAAGGAAAGGGGAGTGACCACTCCCCTGACCTGCACCTCCCAGGGGTGGTGCCCAGAGCTCCTCCAGTGTGTCCCAGACCTCTGCCATCTTGGAAACAGAGGTGTCTGTGGCACACTGGACTGCTCTAAGTGGCCAGTGCCAGCAGGTGATGTCAGAGGCTCCTTCTGATAGGCTCTTACCTCTCTTGGTAGCCAATCCTCCTTCCTTGGTAGCCAAACCTCCTTTTCTGGCTATTTAGGGTCTCTGCTTTGGGGAATTCTTCAGATAACGAATGCAAGAGCTCATCAGAGTTCCTTGGCATCTCCCTCTTCACCTTCTGCCAAAGGATCGACCGCTGACTGCTCAGGACGCCTGCAAAACCGCAACAAAGTAGCAAGACGACTACTAGCAACCTTGTATCGCTTCATCCTGCCAGCTTTCTTGACTGTTTCCAGGTGGTACATGCTCTGGGGGTAGCCTGCCTCCTTTTCTGCACCAGGAGCTCTGAAGAAATCTCCGTGGGTCGATGGAATCTGCTCCCTGCAACCGCAGGCAACAAAAGACTGCATCACCGGTCCTCTGGGTCCCCTCTCAGCACAAAGAGCGTGGTCCCTGGAACTCAGCAACTCTTTCCAAGTGACTCCCACAGTCCAGTGACTCTTCAGTCCAAGTTTGGTGGAGGTAAGTCCTTGCCTCCCCACACTATACTGCATTGCTGGGTCCCGCGTGATTTGCAGCTGCTCTCGCTACTGTGCACTCTTCCAGGATTTCCTTCATGCACAGCCAAAGCCTGGGTCCCTGACACTCTAACCTGCAATGCACAACCTTCTGATTTGTCCCCCGGCGTCGTGGGACTCCCTTTTGTGACTTCACATGGACTCCAGTTCACTCTTCTTCCAAGTGCTTGTTCAGGTACTTCTGCGGGTGCTGCCTGCTTCTGTGAGGGCTCCCTGACTTGCTGTGTGCCCCCTCTGTCTCCTCATCCAAGTGGCGACATCCTGGTCCCCCCTGGGCCACAGCAGCATCCAAAAACCCTAACCGCAACCCTTGCAGCTAGCAAGGCTTGTTTGCAGTTTTTCTTCATGGGAAAACCTTTGAAAGCTTCATCGCGACGTGGGACATCCATCTTCCATAGGAGAAGTTCCTAGTCCCCTTCTTTCTTGCAGAACTCTAAGCTTCTTCCAACAGGTGGCAGGTTCCTTGCACCCTCAGCTGGCATTTCCTGGGCTCCTGCCCACTCTCGACACTGTTGCAACTATTGGACTTGGTCCCCTTGTCCTACAGGCACTCAGGTCCGGAAATCCACCATTGTTGCATTGCTGGTGTTTGTTCTTCCTGCAGAATCCCCCTATCACGACTTCTGTGCTCTCTGGGGGTAGTAGGTGCACTTTACACCTACCTTTCAGGGTCTTGGGGTGGGCTATTTTCCAAACCCTCACTGTTTTCTTATAGTCCCAGCGACCCTCTACAAGCTCACATAGGTTTGGGGTCCATTTGTGGTTCGCATTCCACTTTTGGAGTATATGGTTTGTGTTGCCCCTATACCTATGTGCTCCTATTGCAATCTACTGTAACTTTACATTGCTTGTATTACTTCCTTTTGCTATGACCTGCATAATTTTGGTTTGTGTACATATATCTTGTGTATATATCTTATCCTCATAATGAGGGTACTCAGTGAGATACTTTTGGCATATTGTCATAGAAATAAAGTACCTTTATTTTTAGTACTTCTGTGTATTGTGTTTTCTTATGATATTGTGCATATGACACCAGTGGTATAGTAGGAGCTTTACATGTCTCCTAGTTGAGCCTAAGCTGCTTTGCCATAGCTACCTTTTCTCAGCCTTAGCTGCTAGAAACACCTCTTCTACACTAATAAGGGATAACTGGACCTGGCACAAGGTGTAAGTACCTCTGGTACCCACTACAAGCCATGCCAGCCTCCTACAAGGGGTCAGAGGCACAGGCCAACAGGGATACTGGGAGGACGGCTGTGTGTCAGGGGGAGGAGAGGCCCAGGGAACCGACTCTCCAGGAGGCACTCACCGAGATCCTGAGACACTACCAACATTTTCAGGACACAATGGGCTAGATCCTTGACAACGTGCAGGAGAACACGCGGCTGCAGGAGGGAAAGTTTCAGAGGATAAGGGAGGACTTGCAGGCCATTAACACTACATTGATCTCCATAGCAGGGGTGCTGGCAAACCTGTCCAACATCATGAGGGAGGCAACAGTCCATTGACCAGCCCTCCAACTCCACTGCAGCTGGTGGGCAGGAGGCCCCACCACAGGACTCACAGGCTACCATCACCCCTCCCCCTGCAGAAGGTGAACCACCCCGGAAATGTTCCCGACAGAAACCAGAGACACCTACCAAGACCACCGCCAGGAAATGAGACTCTCCTGATTGTCCCCCTTATGTCCCACCCTGTCACCCTGTCCATTTTGAATTGCCTTTGCTCCCTTAGACACTGGACCTGTACTATAAACAGACTGGAACAATACCCTGGAACTTCCTCCATTATCACTTTTTCCTCAATTTCATAGCACTACAATAAACACCATTGAACACAACTTGACTACTAGTATTTTATGTTTTGAAAATGTGCATTTATGGAAACAGTCACATCTAGTGCAAATGATCTCAACACTGTGAGAGCATAGAAATAATGACATGTAGCTGTCTGTAGTCAGCACATCAGTACACAGTTGTTATATCACCAACATCTGTAAAATGACAAGCCAAAGGTGACAATAAGTTGAGATGCAAAGGAAGTTAATGCCTTCATGCTACATCCACACAGAATACATCATTAGTCAGAGGAATGGCAGTTGCACTGTCTCACCTGTGTGTCATTGGAAGTATTGATGGATAACTGATGTTCTATTGTCCTCATCCTCAGCCTCTTCATTCTCACTGTCCTCAGGGTCTACTGCTGCCACAGGGGCATCTCCAGTCTCTTCCTCCTGCAGAAAGGGTACATGCCGTCTGAGGGCCAGGTTGTGCAATATACAGCATGCCACTGCTATCTGGAAGACCTTCCCAGGAGAGTAGAACAGGGATCCACTTGTCAGATACAGACACCTGAGCCTGGCCCTCAGGAGGCCGAAGGTCCTCTCGATGATCCTTCTGGTTCACCCATGTGCCTCATTATAACATTCCTCAGCCCCTGTCCTGGTATTCCTCACAGGGGTCAGCAGCCACGATAGGTTTGGGCAAGTATTGAAGGACAACATTTAGCCTCACGCAATGCTATAGGGATGACACGTGAAGGAATACACTAACATACAGTGGGTGGGGACCAAGACTCACCTATTAGTCACGCCGTGTGCCTCTGTAGTTGTCTCATCACATTTGGGATGCTGCTATTGCTCAGAACAAAGGCAGCATGCACCGACCCAGGATACTTAGCATTGCCGTGGGAGATGTACTGCTCTGCCAGGCACACCATTTGCAAATTCAGTGAGTGGAAACTCTTCCTATTCCTAAACTCCTGTTCATTCTGGTGGGGGGGACAAACGCAATATGTGTTCCGTCAATCGCCCCAGTAATATTGGGGATATGTCCCATTGCATAGAATCCAGCCTTCACTGTGGCCAAATCTTCCACCTGAGGGAAAGCTATGTAGCTGCACATATGTTTCACCAGGGCAGGCAAAACTGTTGCCAGCACAATTGAGAACATGTGACATTCCTGCTGCCAAGCCCACTGTCACTTGGAAAGAACCAGTTGCCTGGAAATGGAGCACTTATAGCACTTGCACAAGAGGGGGGATCCCATTAGGATGATGGATAGCAGATATCAGGTCTGGCTCCGATTGGGCACACAGCTCAGTTATTGTGGCCATGTCCAGTCTATAGGTGAGTATAAAGTTCCTGTCCTCCAGTGTATCCAAGTCCACAAGGGGTCTATACACGGGGGTATGTATCCTCCTCCTATTCATCCACCGTGGTAGGTATCTAAGTGACACAAGAGTGAGAGAGCTGTCACTTTTTGAACAATGGAACAACAACTTCAATGTACATAGTGCATTTATGTGATGGGACAGTGGGAATGGTGAGGTATGTGCTAATCTAGGCTGTGATGCAGTGAAGGTTGATATGACCCTGGTCTGCCACCATGAAATGGTGACCACCTGTCCTGTATGTAGGGACAGGTGGAAGTGAGATAACTCTGCTGACGTTGGGCATCATGGCGGAAGGCGCTCTGGCACCACTGTGCAATTCTTCATTGGATAATATGGGGCTCTAGGGAGTACAGTGGCCAATGGGGATCTGCGCCGGTGGTGACGGTGTACACCACCATGGATGTGACTGCCATTTTCTATCTGATTCCTCACTTGTTTTCTGAACTTGAACAAGAGAACACCTACACTGGTTGTGTGGTGCTGTGACCTGTGTCTGGAACCTACCATGGCCCGTGTGACCGCTGAAAGAGCCCCTTTCTTCACTTCGGAGGAGTTGGAGCGATTGGTGGATGGGGTCCTACCCCAGTACAGACTGCTGTATGGGCTTCCAGACCAACAGGTGAGTACACTTTGTGCTCAATGCATGTGGGAAGGATGCAAGGAGATGTGTGTGCAAGCATCGTGTCATCGGGGGGAAGTGTCTTGTGGTGGTGAACATGGTGTGCGCCGCTCGATGTGTGTGACAATGGTGACGGAAACGGGATTGGTGGGCCATATGTGGGATAGGCTGTATTGTATTGTTAATGGTGTTCTCCTGTCTGTATTGCCTCTGCAGATCAGAGCCCACCAAAAGAGGGGATTATGGCGTGCCATTGCCAAGGACGCGCAGACCCTGGGGGTCTATGGCAGGAGGAGCACCCACTGTCAGAAATGGTGGGAGGACCTGAGATGCTGGGCACAGAAGACCACGGAGGCTCAGCTGGAGATGGCCTCCCAATGAGGAAGGGGTGCCTGTCAGAACCTGACCCCCCTGAGGGCCTGCATACTGACGGTGACCTACCCAGAGCTGGATGGGCACTTGAAGGAATCACAGCAGCCACAAGGGGGTGAGTACAGTGGGCAGTATTAAAATAATTGGCAGGTGGCATGGGATCCGGATGGTGGATGTGAGTTTGTGGGTGCCCCTAAGGCCAGGCCAGACATTGCAGCGTGAGTCAACTATAGGGTAATGTGTGTATGGCAAGTGCAAGTAACCTAGTTTTTAGCATTCCATGTCAGTCAGAGCTTTATGGGTCCCAGAAGGGCTGCAGTTAGCAGTGTTTGGTCCTCATCTTGCTGTGGCATCTAGCCAAATCACTGGCAGTGCAATGCATAGTGCTCAAGCCTGATCCCTGTGTGTGACGGTGCTGTGTGTGCCAACTATGGTGTCAGTGCAGTAATTGACCCAGTGTTTCCTTTTTCTCTTCCCCTTTTTTCTCCTGTCATCCTGTCTGTGTGTGCATTAGCATCATCTGGCAGAGCAGCAGGGGCGCCGGTGGCAGAGGGAGCTGCATCCCACAGGACCCAGGAGGAAGAGTCCACCAACGCCAAGTGAACCAGTGGACGGAGGGCGAGGCGAGCACCATGGCAGAGACAGGAGGTGACAACACAGACTCAGATACCTCCTCCAATGGAAGCTCTTTGGTGATGGTGAACATCTCTGTGACCACCCCAACTGCAGGTACAGCCGCCACCCCACGTACCTGCACCGCTCTTCCAGTAGCCCCTCAGCGAGTTGCCCGTGCCCGCTTACAGACGTAAGTGGGTATTCTCCTTCACCCCAGGCACCTTAGGCCCTGCCCCACTGAGCCCTACTGCCCTCAGTGAGGAGGCTATTGACCTCATGAGATCCATCTCTGTAGGGCAGTCAACCATTGTGAATGCCATCCAGTGGCTGGCATCCCAGATGCAGCAATGTAATGCATTCCTGGAGGGCATCCACCGTGGATTGGCAGCCCAACAGAGATTGATTCAGGCTCTGGCCTCTTCTCTGATGGCAGCCATTGTCCTTGTTCCTACTGTTGCCCCATCCAACTACCACTTCCCAGCCCCGGTCTCCTCAACCCCAACTCATCCCATGTACACATACAGATGTGCATGCGCACAAGACAACACCCAAGGGTGGCACAGTCAAACACAGGTACCACACTTCATCCCACAAGCACTCACGCAAACACCAGACAGTTGCAGACACAACCACATCCACTGCCTTCACTAACTCCCCCTCCTCCTCCTCCGCTACCTCCCTCACAATCTCATCCACACTCATACCTGCCTGCACTGCATCAATGTCCACCACCAGAATCAGCACACCAAGCAGCGCACACACCTCAATAGCAGACACTTCCACAACATCCATGCACTTCTCCCCTGTGTCCTCTCCCACCCTGTCTGTCCCCCCTCCTAAAGGACACAAATGCAAGCACTCACACACCCAACAGCCATCCACCTCACATCAGCACACTGCCAATGCACCTGCACCCAAATCCAGCAGACATACACCTCCTACAACCACTCCCTAAACCTCCACTCTCATCCCTCCTCCCTACTCCTGCCCCACCATCCCTAAGAAGCTTTTCCTTGCCCAACTTGACCTCTTCCCTCCCCCTCCTCCCCGCCCTGCCTGTAAGAGCATGGTCCCAACAAGCCAGCCCAGCATCTCAGCCAAACAGTCCACGTGGACAGAGTTAGCACCACCTATTCGTGGGGTGAAAGTCAGTGAAGGATCCCACTGCACCAGCCAGGAAGGTTAAGGATCCCACACCTCCAGCCATGAAGGGAAAGAAGCCCTTGACTCCTAACCAGATGGCTAAAGAACACACACAACCTGCCATGAAGGAGAAGAAGCCCTTAACCCCTGCCAGGAAGGGTAGAGATCTCACACCTCCTGCCATGAAGGGGAAGAAGCCCTTGACTCCAGCGGAGGCTGTCAGGGTGACACCTCCACCACCACCAGTGGTCACGGGGCCCCCACCATCTGCTGAGGAAGTGCATCCCTCATCACCAGCAGAGGCTGCCCAGGAGACACCTCCACCTACCACCACAGTTCAGCCCTCACCACCAGCAGAGGCTACCCAGGAGGCACCTCCACCTGCCCCCACAGTTCTGCCCACACCACCAGCAGGTGCTTCCCAGGTGGCACCCCCACCTGCGCCCACAGTTAAGCCCTCACCACCATCAGAGGATCCCCAGGAAGCACCTCCACCTGCCAGTTGACACAGTGCAGCCATTACTACCAGCGGAGGCCATGTAGGCCACCCTCCAAGGACTGCTGTACAAGGGGCCCCCTCCAGGAGCAGTGGGCGTTGGTACTGCCGTGGGAAACATGGCAGATTGAAAGGTCAAAATATGGTGTGCAGTACTTTGTCTTCCACCTGGCTGTTGACGGCTACCGTCGTTGTGAGTGTTGTTTCTGCCCTGGCGGTTGGTGTGGTAAATTGGCTGTATATGGGAGTTATCACAACCATGGTCATAATTTGGTGGTAATTACCGCCAGCCTGTTGGCTGTATTACTGCCACTTTATCACTCACCGCCGGGGCCATAATGAGGGCCTTAGTTATAGATAGGGGCACATTATACTGTTGTATTATCTGATTGACTAATGGCTATCGTAACACTTTTGCTGTGCTCTGAGTTAGGGCCTTAGCAATAGGTAGGTTGTAGGTTTTATTGTTGTTCCCAACCTATTACCATTTTACTAAAGAGGTAATGGGGGAGAAATATATATATATATAAATATATATATATATATATATGTATATATATATATATATATGTATATATATATATATATATATATATATATATATATATATATATATATATATATATATATATATATATATATATTTTCAGTATATTTCTACAGCACTTTATGGAGAACCAACCATTAAAAATGAAGTAGTAATTTGTAGGTATTGCTGCAGGACTTAAAAAAAAATATTTTAATATACACTGTAGTACACCATATTTGTAAAATATAGTGTACTGCAGTGTATTTTAAAAATGTTAACATTTTTATTTTTTTGTTTTTTAAGTACTGCAGTACTTCCTAGGAAGTGCTGCAGTACTTTGTACATTTTTGTCAAATATATAGAAACTTATAAATAATTTTCCCTAATTATTACTAATTCAATAATATGGTAAAGGTAGGGAAAATGTTAAACCTAATACTTACCTATATTTACGGCCATGACCCAGGACACAGCCAAAGTGTGCTTAAATCAACATGGCTGCCTTTAAGTTCTGTAAATACAGTCATTAGCCCTGTCATCCCTATGTACCGCAGTACTTTCGTGAAATACCGCAAACGTTTGCAATATTACTGCAGCCACAGATATCACTAAGGTATAACTTAATAAGTACTAACCCTACTTATCTGTGGTAATCAAAAGGATCATCTGCATGCCATAATCTATAATCCTGACAGATTCCATGGAAAACCGTTCAGTCTTTTTTGCAGTGTGCTTGAGACAAAAGTAGATGGAAAATACATTTTGGACCCCCCTCTTTGTTCATTACATCACCTTCACCAATCACTGCAAAACTTTGCATCCTCTGGCAATGAACAAAAAGCTATTGCTTGGGAAAGTTTCATGGAGATTCATAAAATATATATAAAGCAGTCTCCACTAAGTAGTTTTTTGTGAATCACATTTTGCTGAGGAGATTTTTGTTTTGCTCATACCCTTGTCGTCTTTAGACAAATTGTCATGAAATCTGTTAAAAAAAGATAATTTTCCTTAATGGAAAGTACTGGCAGTGGTCTGTCAAGTGGGCCCCAAAACCAGGGGAGTACAAAAACATTTTTTTCCTATGCTACTTCCATAGGTAAAATTAAACAACTTAACAGGAAAAATGGCTGAATAGAATTATTCCAAAACTGACAGATAATTAGATCTTGACTCAGGGAGTGAGTTTTTTGTAATCTTGTGTAAATTTGCTCAGCCTGTGGTTTACAAATTATGATATCTAGTGCTGTGGGATTCTCACTGGATTCCCTTGATAATATAATAAGGTAATCCAGTGTTAGTGTAAGAGAGAAATGGCCTTAAAACAGTGAAAAACTACTGTATGAGGTTTTTTTTACTCCCAAGGAATATAGGTCTTCAACCAGATGTCTCCAATATTTTCTGTAGAGGGAGCTTCTTCTTTTCACTGAAAAATGTCATGAGCTATCACCTAAGTTATGGATGTTAAAAAAGAATATACAAATTCAACAACTTAGTGTTGGGCCTGCAAACCCAGATGTGCTCCAGTAAGGAACGTTTAAGCCAATCATCTGCCTTTGTAAGCACCACCCATAAGAATGTTTTACGGAGACCAATGCTTGTTTGCAAAGCCATGCTTTTTGGGACTTGTTTAAGTCCAATGCTTGTTTGGGACACATGTTGCTCAAACCTCTAGAATCCTTATGACTCAGACTGGGTGTGGCCAGATGTAGCAGGTATTTAAACCACACCTGGCCTGAGTGATTTGCTTGCTATAAAGGATACCGCCGGCAGAGGAGTCTCTGCTTCTCCACATTTTCTCTTCACATTCAGTCCTTTATCTTGGATGCTGCTTCTAGGGAGAGGAATAGATTGAGAGAATTAACTACTAAAAGGGCGGTAACATGCTGTGAGCGCTCAAAAAGCATTTATTTGTGAATATCTGTCATTTGCTGACCCGATATTCGACAGTCAGATGTTTTGGAGCACAATGCACCTAAGAAGGCACAGTATTGGCATTTAAGGTCACTGGAATGTTTGCTGCTTGTCACGTATTAATGCTTATTGTTGCTGCTTGCTATGTATTGCAGAAAGGAAATTCTTTCACGCAGTTATTATAACAATGATGTATTGTGAATATGTTTGTTATCACTAAGTTTAATATAACATTTGCATAGTTCTAAATTGATGCAGATGATAGAGAGCATTCTGTGTATGGCCTGAAAGTTTGTCATTGCTATGCTCAACTCACGCTGTGAAGTAACAGTGATAAAATCGATCGCTTGTGTTTTTGACATTAACCCCATGTTCCCTGAGTGATGCAACCTTTGTACTGTGATCTTTTAACTCTATGTTCCCAGCGTGATGCAAACTTTGCACCCACTGTTTTCAGTGCAATTAAAAACACCAAATTGTGTTCCTTGGAATTCTAAGTACAATGCGGTGATTAACCCTAATTACCTGAGAATTTGTTGTCATTATTATTATCTATTTAAATATCTATGAATTTGAGTTAGTCAGCATCTTGGGAAATCTCAGCAAGAAGAATCAAGCAAGGTATCCACGAAACTTCAAGAACATTTAGGTAGGTGTTTATTGAGGTGACTTGGGGACAATTTGGAGTCACAGTGGGAGTAGTCATACATACTCCAGGAGGTTCAATGTTCTTATTTAATTACAGGTAATCCACATTGTTTCCCAAAAATTCCTAGCAAGGAAGGTAGAGCCATTTGAAGCTGGAAAGGGGACTATTACAGGTACACCTAGCCTGCACATAGTAGTTAGAGACTAGTATATAAATAAGTTATGAGGGATATGAGCAATGAGTTGTTTGACTGATGTGTAATTTATCATAGGGAATTCCAGCTCTTCAAGAATCATTACTATTCATTTGGATCTGGACCTGCGGCTCGAGTGTCTTTCTCTCTCTTCATCCATCCCCTTTCTCTGGAGACTTTCCAGTGCCGATCACATGCAGTTAAGTGGGAGGCATGCAATATCTAGGAGAAATAAGCAACTTGGTCAACTTTGTGTCTCCGTGAGACAGACAGGTTAGGGCTTGACACTTAAACACTGCCCATAGAGTAGCCCAGTCATGCCCCACTGACCATAAAGCATTCATGACAAATTAGCTATACAGCAAATGTTAACTCGTGAGGTCTCTAAGGGTGAGTTTTGCCCCTTGTTCATGAATCACACTGAGAAGAGGGAATCTAATTTAGACTTGTGTCTTCATCATTGAACAATACATAAGATGACTCTGCACATTTTTAGACTTAGGGCACAAAGACCCATTAGCAATGTTTTGTGAGGCCATGCAGATTTCATAGCTATCTACAAGTAAATTGATCTTGGCAGAGACCGGCACATTGTATAGCAGTCAGACAATAATAACACACAAATTAATGTATGAAGAGATTGTTTTAGGAAGCCAGGCAGTCTTTAAACAAAGGAAGAAAGAACAGAAGAAAGACTTAAATAAAGCAATGTAAAGTGGAAGAGAAAGGAAAGAGTGGTAGAAAGGAAGGAGTTGAAGAAAAAAGGAAGTAGGGGGAGAACATGGAAATGTTAAGAAGCAAAGGGGGGAGCGGAAAGAAGCAAGGGACTATGAAAGGAAGAAGGAAAAAGGGAAAATAGGAAAAGAAGAGACCAAGCCATGAAAAAGATAGAAACAAAGAGACAAAGTTACAGAAAGATAAAATCAACAAGAAAGAGGAGTGGATGAGAGAGAAAGAAAAAGAGAAAGAAAGAAGTTTGGGAACATGAGAGAGGGAGAGTGAAAGAAGCGAATGAAAGTAAAAAAGGGAAGAAAGGAGGAAAAGAAAAAGAGAAAACACAAAAAAGAGAATGAGTGAAAAGACATTAAAGAAGACAGAAAAACAAAGAGCGGATAAGAGTAAAAAGGGGAAAGGAGAAACTGAAAGTAGGAAAAAATAAACCGAAGTTAAACAATGAACCAATAAAGGAGAAAAGCAAAAGGGATTAAAGGAAAGAAACAGAGGAAGAAGTGAAAGGAGAGGAAGAAGGAAAAAAGAAAGAGGAAGCAAAAGGTAACACTGAAATAAGGAAAGAGTGAATGCCAGAGGAAAAGGGAGCAAGCAGAGTACACGTTGAGAAGGAAAGATAGAAAAGAGTAGAGCGAGAAAGAAGAAAACAAAGTGAAAAAAAGAGAAAATCAGGAAAGGAGGTTTTGGTGAGACACATGGAGAGAATGAAAGAGGTGAAGATTAAAGAAAATGACAAAGAAACAGAAAATGGAAAGTAAAAGAAAGGGGAAATGGAAAGAAAAAAGTGACATAACGAATTTGAAAAGAAGGACAGGAGGAAAAAAGAAAGGAGACAAAGTGGAGAAGTTGAGAAAGATACTGAAAATTAAAGACAAAGGTAGGAGAAAGGAGAGAAAAAAGAAGTAACTAACAAAACATTAAAAATGGACAGAAGAAAAGTAGTAAGAGAAAGTAGCAAAATAAGGAAATAACGAGGTAGCGAATTAAAGAGCCAAATATTTTCTCAGCAGAGTGTGGGCCACATGGTCCTGCGTTTTCAGCTTCTCAAGTCTGACAGAATGTGGTACACTGTGCTTTACACCGCTGCCTTAACTTTTTGGCAGCTACATATTGTTAAACCAATTGACAGGTGATTTTCAGGTGAGTTACTCAGAAATAGCTTGAGAACCACTTATAGCTCCCAATCAACCTGTTGAAGACCCCTGATTTAACCCCATATGCACTACTATTCACATATCATGCTCGCTTTCATGGGGTAGCTGGGGCCTACTTTAGGGATGACCTACAGGTTTTAAAAAGAAAGGTTAGGGCCTGGCAAAAGGATTATTTGGCCAGGCCAACTAGATAGGTTAAAACTACACAACAGGTTTTGGGGGCAGGCCTGAGACGTGTCACAGTTCTACTCTTGTGGGTGGTACAATGGCTGCTGCTGCCCACTAGTAGCATTACATTTACAGGACCTTGGTATATGAAGTACCATTTACTAGATACTTTTAAATAACTGAAATATGCCAGTTACATGCAGGCCAATTTTACCATGTTTTAAGGAGAGAGTAAAAGCACTTTAGCACTGGTTAGCAGGCATAAAGTGTATTGGGTCCTAGTGGTAACAAAAACAGTTTCAGCAAAGTGAAGGAGTGAAGGCAAAATGTTTGGAGGAATACCATGCTAAGGATGTCAGGTCTAGCTAATGGCAAAAAAGGGGTAATAGGTAAGTGGCTGTCTAAGAGCAAATCCATGAGTAAGCTTTCAAGGCCTGCATCACAGTCAACAATTTAATCTCACTTTTAATCACATTCACGCTGATCAAAGAGAAAAATAATGCTAAGGCTATATTACAGTAGAGGAGAGATATACAAATTATTTCTCAAGTAGCTATACATATGGCAGAGGAAAAATTGAAGGTGATCAGTGATTCCCAACAAGCAAGCACTTATGTTCACCAATAGATATCGGTACACCAGCAGTAGGTTTTCAAAGCCCCTGTAAAGAAAAAGAAAGACAAGAATGATTTTAGGAACCTAAACATGGGAAGTATGAACACTAAGATTTGGTAATAGTGCTGGTTGCCTTAATGAGGAGTGAAGAGAAGTATCTAAAACTTACAAGTTGCAGATATGGCATGACTCAAGGCACATGCTGCAAAATGTCCAAACCAGGGCAGAAAAGCACGCCAACAGACAGAAAATTGGGTTTGCAGAAAAGTAGTATAAACCATACCACAATTTGGATAACCTGTGTAGAAAATATGAAGAATAATGCACTAGATATAGCATAAATGAGAAAAGAAAGGGAATTATGTTTGAATTTGTAAATACCCACTTAGGTACTAGGCCAAGAAAAAATAAATGGGAGAAAGAAAGTTTACTAGAGCCAATTCTAATCACTTTCAACCAGGAACAAAGGCTCAAGTAAATATTAATTCTACACAACGACCACAACCTCATAACGTTATAATGATGCTTCTGAGAGACTCAATAACGATTACTAAGATGACTAAGGAAATTAGAACCCTAGTTCCCACACAGAAGGTACATTTAAGAGGTGCTGTTCTGGTGGGGAAGCTAAGAGTAAGGACTGGAGAGGAAAATTACAAAGGTACTTGAAGAGAAAAACATGAAAAAGTAGAAGGTCCGTTCCAGTGCCAATTGATATGCACATTCAATGAAGTACAAGAAAAGCAAGAAAAAGAACTTTCAGAAAGCTACAATATCCCTCTAGAACCAAACTATTGAGAAATTGAATAACACATTGGAAAGTTAGGTTAAGAGAGTGAGGAAGTTACAGTAGAGGCATTTAGATATGGCAGACAGCAGCATAAAGACACAAAGCCAAGTGAATGCTTAGACAAAGCAAGTAGCTGACATTAGACAAAAGAAGGAAGCTTTGGAGAATCGATTTTGCGGCAAACGTCCGTGCATTGTTTACATACTAGATATAGAAGAGCAATTTTCGATTCTTAAGATTGTTGAAAACTGAATAAAGTATCATTAGTTTCTTAAATGTTAAGGGGACCTATTGACCTCTAGGGTACATTTTGGGGCAGATGTATGGAAAGTGGCACTGCACCGAGTGCAGCGTCACTATCCCTGCACCCCTTAGCACCCCCCTACCGCCATCATATGTGCACCGTATTTAAAATACGGTGCACCATGGTGCAGGGTAAAGGGCTATATCATCATTCTCTGTGACACTATTGATGTACTCTGCAGGAGTAGCACCAAAATGTTAGAACTACTCTTGCAGAATTGCAGCTAAATATTGGAAGCCACCTATTAATGCCTGCTCGGATCAGACATTAAAAGTGCAGGAAAAAATGGTGCAAGCAAATCTCATAAATTTCCTTGCAACATTTTTTTGGACCCCCTAACGGGGGAACATCACCTTTGTCTACATTATGACTGGCGCAGGCATAATGTAGTGCAAAGTGTTAAAAAGTGGTGCAATGCATGCATTGGGCCACTTTGTAAATATGGCATGAGGATTTTGACCTCGTTAGGCAACATTAGGTAAAAAAATGATGCTAATGTGGTGCAAGGTGGTGCTAGGGGCTTATAAATATGCCCTTTAGTAAATTTCCAGTCCCAAAAAGAAAATGCAAGGCAAAGAACATAGTAAGTCTATAGAATTAACAAGGAAATACTATTAAAAGAAAATCATTCAAAGCCAATAATGAATTTGAGATGAGAAAATATTCAGACATATCTCTCAAAACCTCAAAAAAAAGAGGGATTCATGCAGATGTGGCTGCACCAGCTTTGATAATACAATGGGCAAAACTGAACTTAGTGACTGGTAGTAAAATCTACATCAGCAGAACAATACCTGATGAGACGTACTGGCAACTTTGTTTAACTCAGAAAGAAAATAGACCTGATGTGATATGAATAGAGAAATCAGAATATCTGTATGGAGATTATAAGAATGAAGAAGGTGGGCTCCAAACTGTAAGTGTTTAGGCATGGGTTAAACCTCAGGTATGCTGAACATTGACAACAGAAGGTAAGGTGAGGTTCAGGGGACTCGGCTCTAAGATGGAGCAGCCTTGAGACCAGATAGTGGGAAGGACTGCAAAGCATTACTTAGGGGCACATGAAAGAGGAAGATGGGACATAAGAAAGAGTGGGGAAAATGGGGATAAAGTTACTGATTTTTAGAAAAGCGAGAGAAGAGTAGTGTACTAAGTAGAACATCTAGAACTCATTCAGAGAATGAAAGATGCAATCAAAGATTGTGTCTTATAATACAATTTGCTTGAATATTGTGAGAAAGCAGCATGCTGTAATATTATGGTTGAAGAGCACCCAGTTTTGGTCTTTTTACTGTGGATGAGTCTTGCTACATATGTCTCACGCATGGTAAGCACACAGTGAATGGACTGTGCATGTTTATTGCCAGTGTCTGCCCTTCAACATAAGGCCACTGTGAAACTATTAGGGTAAGGGGAGGACGGCTGGGTACCCATGACACGTGTGCATGTGAATATGCATGTGGTGCTCAACCTGGTAGTGGCACACAGATAGCCTGGTGCAGTAAGGAGTCTGCAGGGTGAAATTGACCTTGGGTAGCCCTTAGAATATTAGTGGGCACCCATAGCTAAAGTCAGAATGGTATGGTTTGCTGATTGGTCCTACAGTGACACTTTATTGTGCATATAGGATGACATTTTCCTTAGAGGGCAGTTTTGCTTCCCTATGGCCTATAAAATCCATCAAAAATCAAAATGGGGTGAAAAATGTATGCAAAGATGGATTATGCAAGTCCCAAGATGCCATATATACACCTTATGGGTTATCCAGAGCTGCCATATTTCTGTGACTCAGCTCAGGCTCAGGGCCAGGGCCTTTTGGTCACCCTACTGGGCCAAACTGATTACATTTATCCCTAGAAAAGGGAGAAAAGTATTTTGCACACAAAAGGATTAATTATCAGTGCTTCCCTTAACTCCTGAGGAGGAAGGCGTGGGGAGGAAAATCTTCATCTTTTAATCACCTGCCTCACTGTACAAGGGCAGGCACAATGAGCAAAGCAGGAAGCCCAGACAACTGAAGCCAATACAGGAGAGGACTCCTCTTTGAAGTTTTGTCTGGAAAGGTCCTGGCAGTGATGTCCACGAGAGGCAGCCCCAAGGCCACAAGAGCTTATGTTGCCAGTGACTCCTGGATGAAGTCATCTTTAACTGTCCAAACATGCTCCGCAGGAGGGTTGGAACAGAGATGGAGAGGTGATACGTCACCCTAGGATCGGCCATGGGTGCCTGGCTTTTAGAACCTTCTACCCTCCTTTAAAAACTCTTTCACAAGGGATATAAAGGGCTGTTTGCGCTTTTGACTGCTGGACAGACCATGATACTGCGACAGCCATGGACAATGGAAAGGAAAATCCTTTCATGTCCAAAAGGACCAATGCTCTGCTCCAGTTGTTCCAGGGACCAGGACCAGTGGGTCTCTCCAAGGGCTGATGAGGCTGGGCCCCTCACACACACATGAGGACCAGTTGTGGAAAAATCTGGATTTTGAAGTCCGGAGACAAAGACCAGGAGGAAAAGTGGTGTACGGAGCGTGGGGAATCAGCTCCCTGCAGAATATACCACTTTTAAGGCTTGCTGAAACTGCTCCTAGTGGTGCACCAGCAGGAGTAAAGATTAGCTCAGGATCATCCATATCAACCTGATGAGGTCCGAATTAAGGCCTTTTAAAGGCTTGTGATCTCTGACCCCAGCAAGTTTCGTGTGGGGCTTCATCGCATCTTCTTTAAATTACCTCCAGGAGTTGGCCAAGGCCAGGGGGTCGATGCAAGGAGCCATTTAAATGTATAATCCTGGGGGGGGTCTGTGGGGGTCCCTTCTCCAGAGCCCCTGAGACCAGGGGACCCCTACCCCTGGGCCGGCCTTTGCATCAGAGTTCCCAGGAACGTATCTCCAAGCTTACGCCACAAGAAGCAGCCAGGGGGGTACCATTGCACCCTCCTAAGAAGTGGGGAATGAGCCTTGGATCCCAACTTCAGGCCCACAAAGCTGCCCTGGAGGGGGGAGTCCCATCAAGAGGAGGAGGAGGGGTTCTATGGCTGCATTTTCTGTCATTTGAATGTGTATAAAAAGACAATAACATGTTATGCTCAGTTGCAATGCGTTATTACCTATTTATGATTGACAGTGAAGAATAAGAAATTTTGCATTGCTTTGACAATGATTACTCCATTTATACATGGTTACTACTATTTACATGAGGTGTTTTTAACATTTTGTTTGTTAGGGCCAGATGTAGGAAACTTTTGCGAGTCGCAAATGGCCCGAATCGCAATTTGCGACCCCGCAAAATCGGAAATGGGATGCAAAAATCCCATTTCCGACTCGCAAAATGCGCCGCAAACCATTACCGACTCGCAAAATTTGCGACCCCATTTTGCGACCCGCAAATAGGAAGTCGCAATTTGCGAGTCGCAAACCATATGCAATAGCAACTCGCAAATTGCGACTAGTCTCAAAAAGCCCATTTTGCACTTCCAATTTACCACTAACTCAGAGCAGGTGGTAACCATTACCAAAGTATAAAAGGAGACCCAGAAGGCATCTGGGTTACATCGGAGATATATGTGATAGGAATGAGGAGAAGAGCCCACGCTGCACAGCAGAGGAGGAGGAGGAGCCAGAGACAGGAGAATATATACAGAACCAGGCAGACACTTTTCCAACAAACAGAGGAGGAGATTTATGACAAATATAGACTCAGCAGTGAAGCTATACTAGATTTAATAGAATTACTCAAACCACAGCTACAACACCAGACTGTGCGCGGCTGCGCCTTCCCTACACATGTGCAAGTGCTTTGCTCACTGCACCTCTTGGCCTCGGGTAGCTATCAGGGGGTCATTGCCTTGGCAGGTGGGGTATCCCAAAGTGCACTCTCACGGTTCTTTAGGCATTCCTAGATGCCTTACTCACACACATGTCCAGGTACATATACTTACCCAGGAATGAGGCAGAAATCAACAGCACCAAGTTGGAATTCTACAGGATTGCCAACTTCCCCCATGTCATAGGGTGTGTAGACAGGACACATATACAAATCTGCCCTCCTGCAAACCTGGAACATCTGTTCTGCAATAGGAAGTGTACCCACTCACTCAACATCCAGGTGGTATGTGACGCCCATTATGTTATCACTGACATGGTTGCCAAATTTCCAGGAGTACTCATGACTCCTACATTTTTAGGCACAGTGGGATACACCAACGCCTAGAACGTGGGGAGTTTGGAGACGGATACCTCCTAGGTATAGCTGAATACACCTTACAGACATACACACAGGTCAATGTGGAAACTATCCATGCCCAGCTAACATTGTAAATGTTTTGACAAACAGGTGACAGTGCATATGCACTATGACCATGGATACTTACCCTGTACTTAACACCCAGCAATGAGACAGAGAGGGGATACAACAGTGCACATAAGAGGACCAGGAATATCATTGAACGGACCTTTGGACTGCTGAAAGCAAGATTCAGATGTCTCTACAGAAGTGGAGGTGCCCTCCAGTATACCCCAATTACAGCTTTCAAGATTGTTGTCGCATGCGCTATACTGCACAACATTGCCGCCAGACGTGGGCTACCTCTCACCCCTGAAGACCCTGATTCGGAGGATGAAGAGCAAGAGCTACCACATCGCCATCCTGGGGATAGAAGCATCGCAAATCAAGGCAGACTGAGGCGGGAACACATTGCAAACCAATACTTTGGAAGGTACGTGCTAACTGTCACCATACTCACTAATGTCACACACAAAGGGGCCTATTTATTCTCTGTTTGCGCCGGAATTGCGTCGTTTTTTTTTACGCAATTCCGACGCAAAACTAACTCCATATTTATACTTTGGCGTTAGACGCATCTAGCGCCAAAGTCCATGGAGTTTGCGTCATTTTTTTGCGTGAACACCTACTTTGCGTTAATGATATGCAAGGTAGGCGTTCCCGTCTAAAAAATTGACTCAGAGGCATGTGCGCCGTATTTACACTCCTGGGCAAAATTCACGCCCGGGAGTGGGCGGGTCAAAAAAAATGACGTACGGCCTCTTTTGCGCCGTTTTTTAGCGCCTGGAAAAGGCAGGCGTTAAGGGACCTGTGGGCTCGGAAGGAGCCCAGAGGTGCCCTCCCATGCCCCCAGGGACACCCCCTGTCACCCATGCCCTCCCCAGGAGGACACCCAAGGCTGGAGGGACCCATCCCAGGGACATTAAGGTAAGTTCAGGTAGGTATTTAAAAAAAAAAAAAATTGTGGCATAGGGGGGCCTGATTTGTGCCCCCCTACATGCCACTATGCCCAATGACCATGCCCAGGGGACAGAAGTCCCCTGGGCATGGCCATTGGGCAAGGGGGCATGACTCCTGTCTTTGCTAAGACAGGAGTCATTTCTATGGGGGTTGGGAGTCGGAAAAAATGGCGCAAATCGGGTTGAGGCGAAAAATTTGCCTCAGCCTGACTTGCCCCATTTTTTGACGCCCAAGCTCCATAGCCCCCTACGCCGGCGCTGCCTGGTGTACGTCGTTTTTTTCCACGCACACCAGGCAGCGCCGGCGGCTAACGCCGTCTAACGTCATTGATTAAATACGGCGCCCGCATGGCACTTCAGAATGGCGTTAGCCGGCGCTAATTTTTTTGACGCAAAACTGCGTTAGCACAGATTTGCGTCAAAAAGTATAAATATGGCCCAAAGAGTCCAGGTGTTAAGTGGAAAGAACAAGTGATTTAATTAGTGCAAACAAAAAAACTATATACATTGTGAACAGTTCAGGGACTGTAAAAGTCCACCTGGCATGGGACATATTGACTTCATGTGCCCCAACCCCAGGACAGTGTGGAGCTGAAACCCTACGCCGGCCTCGGCCAGCATGGCTGGTACTTGGGGTTTCAGCAGTACCCTGCCTTGCGCTTCCACTGCGCAGCACCCTGGAGTCACTGGCAGAGACACTGCTGATGGTGGAGCCCTCCTCGCTATCTTGCGGCGTGTCGCCCGCGCCCCTGGCCAACTGCCGTTCCTCCATTAAGTCAACAGTGTGGCTGAGACGGCCCACTCCACATGCCACGTCACTGGCAAAGTGGCCAATGTCCACTTGAAGGCTGACTGTGGGCCTAGAAAGACGAGTACTGTTCACGGCCAGCCTTACTATGGATGCTGACATTCTGTCCAGGCGGTTCAGTAGCTGCCTGTCCCTACGCCGTGCACCCTCTGTCTGCGTTAGGAGTCCATCCACAAGTTGACGCATAAAGAGTGCAAGGTCGCCCATGTGTGTATTTATTTGTTGCAACTCTGTATACACAAGCTGCATGCTGTTGCCTTGATTGCACACCATGCGCCGCAATGCCCCTGTAATCCTCCTAATCTCTTGTGTTTGCAGGCGCTGACCCCGTAGGAGTGCGGCCTCAGCACGTGACATGGAGGCATCCCCTGACTCTGCCTGCCGCTGTGATGATAAATGTTCACGTCGCCTGTGATGCAGTGGAGGCTCCGTTACGTCTACCGTGGCACTGTGGCTGGGACCTGGTGCAGGATCACACACCAGTATGCCAACTGGGACAGGGTGTTGGTGGTGCAGGTCTCAGTGGTGGCTGGTCCTGATCCCTCTGTTGGATGCTGGCTGACCAGTGGCCCCTGGCTGCTTTGGCTGGTGGAGGTGTCTTGTGGGAGACCTGTGGGACATAGGGAACACACTGTCAGTATCTACTATCTGTTGTCAACTTCCTAATAAACTGTTGCCTATAAACTGCCTACTTGACTACATTGCCCATAATGCACCATTCTGGTGATTGCTAGTCTGAAATGGAGCTATTTTGGTTGTGTATGCTATTGTGTACAAGGTGGGTGGGGGTATGGCATTAATGAGGGTACATGCATGTCTCATTGTACTCACCGGTTGATGGTCCTGGCTCAGATGTGTCCAGCTCTCCCATCCCGCATACTGCCTCAGGCTCAAGGGTCTCCTCTACCCTTTCCTCCAGGGGTGTGGGTGGTGGTAATGTGGACGGCCCCTCATCTCCCGGAGCCGCTCTGCCACCCTCTCCTTGGTCCGGGAGCGCAGGTCATACCACCTTTTTTTTAGTTCTTCGATGCTCCGGTGGCTGACACCCAGGGAGTTCACTTTCTCTTGGATTTCCATCCATAGTCTTTTTTTCTCCACCTCTGGCACGGTGAGGGCTGCCCTTCCAAACAGTTGGTCATGGTGCTGACAACACTCCTCGGTCAACACCTCCAGCTCGTTCTCTGCAAACTTGAGTTTCCGCTTCCTTGGTGTCTCTGCCATGGTAGCTGCTGTTCTTTCAGTTTGCAGTTCTGCTGTTGAAATGGGTGTGGTCCTCCCTTCTCCCAGGTGTATTAGTAAACTTCCTGGCTGTGATGCCATCATCATGTGCCAGGAAGTGTTTTCCAGAGTGTTCTGCAACACCTGCATTCAATTTGCTGCACAATCGCAATTTGCGACACCCACTCGCAAATTGCGTGTCCGTTTTTAGCGCGGTCGCAAAAAGCGACCTCGCAAACAGAGGACTCGCTATCTGCGGTGCAACTTTATTTGCGAGTCGGAAATTGAAGTCGCATTTTCTTCTTGGATTACATTTAGCGAGTCGGAAATTGCGAGTCGCACCGACTCACAATTCCCGACTCGCTAATTTTTCACTACCTACATCTGGCCCTTAGTCTTTTAGTATGGTGAACTATTGACAAAGCCAATAGGCTTGTTATTTTTTTTTAAAGTGAACTCCCTCTATATTATGATCTTCTGTCCAATATAGATGGGGGTTCTGTTATTTTGAGGGTCATGACTCTTTAGTGGTGATTTCATAATGTCATCTAAGGTATTTCAATCTGCCGAATGTATCTATTTCACTATTTAGAGTGTGTGTGTAATAAATGTACTTTTTCTTTTTTCTAAAGAGAATGCACTAGCTGGGCAATCTTTATTGAATGTTATTATTGCTGTCTAGCAAGCTGTTATTACTAGCCCACACCATTCCCCTGAGTAGGCCTGGGACTGCTCTGCTTTGTTATTCTGAGTGTCAAGCCCTGCGATGGGTTACTTAGTTTCCAGTAAAGGGAAACTGTGGATCTATTACTTGTGCAGGCCTCACATCCTGAAAGACCAGTACCCCAAATTTCCTACAAAACAGACTTGGATCTATTACTTGTGCAGACCTCACATCCTGCAAAATTAATAACCCAAGTTTTCTACAAAATATATTTGGGTTCAGAATGTTTTGTTTTCATCAGCAAAACCTACACATAGAAAGGTGGCAGTTTTTCTAAGGAAGGTGGTGAAGGTTGATAACATATCCCCAGAAGGAGACCAAAATGGGTGTTGGAAAATGGTTGAAATAAATACAGTTAAAGACAATATAGTTATCTGTGGATATGGGTTTATTCAGCAGACTGGAAAGCCCACATGGTATTAGTAGAGCAGAAAATGTTATAGGGACAATTTCAACTGTGTTATGCTACTAAAGCTAGATTCCTCCATACAAACAGATGGCAGAATAAGCACAGAACCCACTGAGCTTTAAAAGCTATTTGAAGGAGCTGGTGTAGGAGGCTGGCCTGGCTTGTAGTGGGTACCAAGGGGGACTTACACTCTGTACCAGGTCCAGTTATCCCTTATTAGTGTAGAAGAGGTGTTTCTAGCAGCTTAGGCTGATAGAAGGTAGCTATAGCAGAGCAGCTTAGGCTGAACTAGGAGACATGCAAAGCTCCTACTATACCACTGGTGTCATATGCACAATATCATAAGAAAACACAATACACAGATATACTAAAAATAAAGGTACTTTATTTTTATGAAAATATGCCAAAAGTATCTCAGTGAGTACCGTCAGTATAAGGATGCCAAATATACACAAGATATATGTACACAATACCAAAAATATGCAGTAATAGCAAAAGCAAGTAATGCAAGCAATGTAAAGTTACCGTAGATTGCAATAGGAGCACATAGGTATAGGGGCAACACAAACCATATACTCCAAAAGTGGAATGTGAACCACAAATGGACCCCAAACCTATGTGAGCTTGTAGAGGGTCGCTGGGACTGTGACTAAACAGTGAGGGTTAGAAAAATAGCCCACCCCAAGACCCTGAAAAGTAGGTGTAAGGTGCACCTATAACCCCCAGAGAGCACAGAAGTCGTGATAGGGGGTTTCCGCAAGGAAGACAAACACCAGCAAAGCAACAACAGTGGATTTCCGGACCTGAGTACCTGTGAAACAAGGGGACCAAGTCCAAGAGTCATGACAATGTCGAGAGTGAGCAGATGCCCAGGAAATGCCAGCTGAGGGTGCAAAGAAGCTGCCACTAGATGGTAGAAGCTATAGATTCTGCAGGAATGAAGAGGACTAGGAACTTCCCCTTTGGAGGATGGATGTCCCACGTTGTAAAGAAGCTTGCAGAGGTGTTCCCACGCAGAAAGACCACAAACAAGCCTTGCTAGCTGCAAGAGTCGCGGTTAGTGTTTTTGGAAGCTGCTGTGGCCCAGGAGGGACCAGGGTGTCGCCACTTGGATGAGGAGACAGAGAGCCCTCACAGAAGCAGGCAGCACCCACAGAAGTACTGGAACAGACACTTGGAAGAGGAGTGAACTGGAGTCCACCCGAAGACACAAAAGGGAGTCCCACAACGCCGGAGGACAACACAGAAGGTTGTGCACTGCAGGTTAGAGTGTCGGGGACCCAGGCTTGGTATTGCATGCAGGAAATCCTGGAAGAGTGCACAGGAGCCGCAGCAGCTGCAAATCACGTCGTACCCAGCAATGCAGTCTAGCGTGGGGAGGCAAGGACTTACCTCCACCAAACTTGGACTGAAGAGTCACTGGACTGTGGGAGTCACTTGGACAGAGTTGCTGAGTTCCAGGGACCACGCTCGTCGTGCTGAGAGGGGACCCAGAGGACCGGTGATGCAGTCTTTTGTTGCCTGTGGTTGCAGGGGGAAGATTCCGTTGACCCACAGGAGATTTCTTCAGAGCTCCTGGTGCAAGAAGGAGGCAGGCTACCCCCAGAGCATGCACCACCAGGAAACAGTCGAGAAGCGGCAGGATAAGCGATACAAGGTTGCAGTAGTCGTCTTTGCTAGTTTGTTGCGGTTTTGCAGGCGTCCTGAGCAGTCAGCGGTCGATCCTTTGGCAGAAGGTGAAGAGAGAGATGCAGAGGAACTCTGGTGAGCTCTTGCATTCGGTATCTGAAGAATTCCCCAAAGCAGAGACCCTAAATAGCCAGAAAAGGAGGTTTGGCTACCTAGGAAGGAGGATAGGCTAGTAACACAGGTAAGAGCCTATCAGAAGGAGTCTCTGACGTCACCTGCTGGCACTGGCCACTCAGAGCAGTCCAGTGTGCCAGCAACACCTCTGTTTCCAAGATGGCAGAGGTCTGGAGAACACTGGAGGAGCTCTGGGCACCTCCCCTGGGAGGTGCAGGTCAGGGGAGTGGTCACTCTCCTTTCCTTTGTCCAGTTTCGCGCCAGAGCAGGGCTGGTGGATCCCTGAACCGGTGTAGACTGGCTTATGCAGAGATGGGCACCATCTGTGCCCATCAAAGCATTTCCAGAGGCTGGGGGAGGCTACTCCTCCCCAGCCCTGACACCTTTTTCCAAAGGCAGAGGGTGTAACACCCTCTCTCTGAGGAAGTCCTTTGTTTTGCCTTCCTGGGCCAAGCCTGGCTGGACCCCAGGGGGCAGAAACCTGTCTGAGGGGTTGGCAGCAGCTGCAGTGAAACCCCGGGAAAGGCAGTTTGGCAGTACCCGGGTCTGTGCTAGAGACTCGGGGGATCATGGAATTGTCTCCCCAATGCCAGAATGGCATTGGGGTGACAATTCCATGATCTTAGACATGTTACATGGCCATGTTCGGAGTTACCATTGTGACGCTATACATAGGTAGTGACCTATGTATAGTGCACGCGTGAAATGGTGTCCCTGCACTCACAAAGTCCGGGAATTTGCCCTGAACAAAGTGGGGGCACCGTGGCTAGTGCCAGGGTTCCCACACACTAAGTAACTTAGCACCCAACCTTCACCAGGTGAAGGTTAGACATATAGGTGACTAACAAGTTACTTAAGTGCAGTGGTAAATGGCTGTGAAATAACGTGGATGTTATTTCACTCAGGCTGCAGTAGCAGGCCTGTGTAAGAATTGTCAGAGCTCCCTATGGGTGGCAAAAGAAATGCTGCAGCCCATAGGGATCTCCTGGAACCCCAATACCCTGGGTACCTCAGTACCATATACTAGGGAATTATAAGGGTGTTCCAGTATGCCAATGTGAATTGGTGAAATTGGTCACTAGCCTGTTAGTGACAATTCAGAAAGCAGAGAGAGCATAACCACTGAGGTTCTGGTTAGCAGAGCCTCAGTGAGACAGTTAGTCATCACACAGGGAACACATACAGGGCACACTTATGAGCACTGGGGCCCTGGCTGGCAGGGTCCCAGTGACACATACACTAAAACAACATATATACAGTGAAATATGGGGATAACATGCCAGGCAAGATGGTAATTTCCTACAGCTGGTCTTGATTGGTCCCTGGTCGGAAAATAATCTGGAAGTGGAACATTTCCCTGCTTCTCTGAAAAGGCACTGAAATTCCAACAGACTAGGTTATATTAAAATGTAACTCTTGATTTGGCATTCTGAGGAAAGTATATGCTCAAACTGGTCTTCAGAACTTTTAGCAACCACCATGTAATGGGCCATATCAATCCCACAACAAATGTGATATATATGATGTTTCAACAAAACCTTACGTCAGGAATATTAAATATTTCAAAATATTACAATTTTAATTTTGCTATTTCTTTGGAAGAACCATATATCATACAGAAACCAAGTTATCAGCTTCCAGTAATGGGGTTTTCCTAGATCAACTAGAAATTCCACATTACCTCCACACAATATAAATGTAAGATTCCAGGACCTTTTCTGTTAGCAAAATAGAAGAAATTGTAGCAGGTTTCACAGGTAGTAAAGATTGCAGTGATGATGGTCTTCCCTAAAACTTGTGAAATCTTTTCAAAAGATGTTACAAGCCTGTTGGCCAAATTATTTAATTAATTGCAGACAGGAAGCATAAGGGAGAAACCTTCCTTCATCTTAGATGGCCATTTTAGCTTATAGTTTTTTAAACCAAAAACACTGGCAATAGATTTAGCTTCTTATTAACCAATAGCTCTCTTAAACAGCAACTAGACTATATTGGCCCAATTAGCTGGCAAAATGTTACCTTCAAAAGTACTAATAGTTCAGGGTAATTAAACAAGCAATGGCAAAGCCAATAGGGCTCACTCATACAAGAGCTATTGGCATTGGCAATGCTTTTTGCCATGTTGTAAATCAGCGTGGGTGCTATTCAGCATGGCTAAAAGGTAGTGGTGTGGTGTGCCACAGAGTGGAGTGGGGGAGTAGTGTTGTAAAGTGGAGTAGGGGGAGTAGAATGTTTCAGAGATGAGTAGAGGAGAGTGAGGTTCAATGGATCAGTGGCCGAGTGTTGTAGCATGGATTGGTGTGGGGTAGAAGAGGATGGAGTGGGTTGGAGTGGACTGAGTTAGTGGGGTGGATTGGGGTAGAGTGGGATGGATTGAAAGGAGTGGGATGGATTGAAGTGGTGTGGATTGAAATGAGGAGGTGGATTGGAGTGGGGTATTTAGATTGGATTGGAATGGGTGAATTGGACTGAAGTGATAGGACTATGGTGGGTTGGAGTGGATTGTAGTTGGGTGAATTGGATTGGAATAGTTATGTGTGGTTTTTTTTGGAGTGGGGTTGATCAGACTGGACTGGAGTAGGGAGGATTGGAGCATACTGGAGTGGGGTATGTTGGATTTATTTATTTGATTGGAGTGGGGTGGACTGGAGTGGGGTGGATTCGACTCCAGTGGATTGTGGAATGACTGGACTGGATTTGAGTGGATGGATTGGAGTGGTGTGTATTGGATTGGGTAGAGTGTGGTGGACTGGACCAGAGCGGGGTAGGGTGGACTAGACTGAAGTGGGTGGATTTCAATGGAGTGGGGTAGACTGAAGTCAAGTGGTTGGATTGGAGTGGGGTTACATGTTATTGAATTGGGTGGGGTAGACCGGAGTGGGGTGGATTGGATTGGGTGAGGGGTTTGATGGGGTGAGCTGAGTGGGATTGGGGTGAAGTGGGATAGATTGGAGTGCAGTTGGATGGGGTGGATTGGAGTGGGGTGAATTGGACTGGAGTAAGGTGAATTGGACTGAAGTGGGGTGGCATGAACTGGAGTGGAGTGGTTTGGAATGAAGTAGAGTGGATTGTATTGAGTGGGGTGTACTGGATTGGGGTGTACTTGGATTGGGAGGCCTGTATTGGATTGGATTGGATTGGATTGGATTGGGGTGGAATGGATTGGATTGAGGGTGACTGGATTGGGGTAGGTGGTTTGGAGTGAGGTAAGGTGGGGTGGGGTGGATTAGAGTTGAAGGAATGTTTTGCAGTGGGGTAGATAAAATTGGAGTGGACTGGATTTGAGTAGGGAAGATTGTGCTGGATTGGACTTGAGTGTGGTAGACTTGACTGGAGTGGATTGAACTGGATCGGAGTGGGGTAGATTTGAATGGAGTGCCATTGACTGGATTGAGTGGGGTGGATTGGATTGGTATGGGTTGGGGTAGAGTGGGTTGGATTAAGGAGGTGACGGGGGCATAGGTCTACAAGCCAGAAGGCAACGTGCAGCATCGATAGCAGTGATGGCATCTGGTCAGAATCCCTCTGACTATTTGTCTGTGTGAGATGCATTTATACATATCTGATTGGACCTCTGACAAGCCAGGAGGCTAGGCTAACTCCTGCTTTTCATTAAAACAAGACAGGATTAACTACACCCTCCCGAATTCCGTAACAAGTATGGTGCCATAGGATGACGCCACCAAAGGTGAATGAACCCAAGCTAAAAATGCTCTGCACTAAAATTAGCTAAAATCATTAAAAACTAATTAAAAAACATATTTAAAAACATGTTAAATAATAGCTAAAAAACAAATGAAGAGATATAATGTCGATCATGACAAGCACAGCAGGCCAAAGGTAAAAGACAATCTTTGAATTTGGTAATATAAGCCAATCTTTAAAACTATTCAACAAAAGTCATGATCTTGAAGAGAGTCTTCCAAGCCATTAAATGGAAAGGCCCTCAGAAAGGAGGCCACATCGTCAGATGATAGAATGATGACAGGATAGGCAGATGAATCCACGGAGCAGTAGTCTGTGTCAATCTCTTGTGCAGGACCTCCTGTGGGGCGGCACTCTCCCCAGCTCCAAAAAAAAGACAGATCGCTCACTAAGTACATCTCATAAGCGGCCTTGTGATTCAGCCTTAGCCTCAATGGGCACGACCATGAATGAACCCTCATCAGGGACATCAACAGTACTTGGTCTACAGGAGGCACTAGTGTGACTGCAAGGCACATTTTAGGCAGATGTTCGAAGAGGCAACACATGCAGCAAAAAACTGTCTGCACACTCCATAGGACTGGTTGGAATGACAATGAGCAGTCACGCTCCAACTCTTCCAGAAAAGGAGCATGGAAGAACTGAACCATGCATTCATGGCACAGCTGGTTGAGTGGCTCCATCACTCCACTTAGCTGGAAAGGCACAACCACGGCAAATCAGAACCAGCAGCAGCAGTATTCCATCTATTAACACCACAATTATAGGAAAACCGCCAAACACGTTTGAAAAGAGTGTGGATGGCTGAAGGAATGACTCCGAAAACAGTCTGGAAGATGGACATGAATCTAGACCAGACAACCTTAAAGAAATGGACAAACCCCGTAGTGCTTGAGGCGTTGAATATTCTGGATACGAGCTCTCCAAAGTGCTTGTTTCTTGGCTGATGATCATGAAATCCGGAGATCATACGTCTCACTAACCAATGTCAATGCCACTTGTTTTGTAAATAGTAGCACCTTTAGGCCCTCATTCTGACCCTGGCGGTCGGTGATAAAGCGGCGGCCAAGCCGCCAACAGGCCGGCGGTCTAAAATATGCAATTCTGACCCTGGCGGGAACCGCCAACACAGCCCGCCAACTTAACACTCCGACCGCCACAGGGGTACAAACAAACAGCGCGGCAGTTCCCGCCAACAGCCCGGCGGCAGACAAAGTACCGCCCACCCTATTACGACCCACCAATCTGCCACCTTTTCCGGGGCGGGAGCACCGCCGATAAGAACACAGCGGAAACAGACTACGAACGGGAAAACGCTCACCTCTACGCACTCCACGCGAGATTCCGGCAGTATAGAGCCAGAGTTACAGGTCATCCCCGCACTCCTATTCCTCCTCATATACCAGGAGCACGCCCGGTGGCGCGGAAGACATCGGTGAGTACTGCACCTACGACACAGGGGAGGGAAAAGATTACCGGCACACACCCACCCACCCACACCCACTACAACACACACATCAATGCATTCCCACAGATCACTGTCACAACCCACAAACCACCCCCCTCCGAAATAATGCAAAGACCAAAAGAAGAGATCATAAACGGGCAGATATATTGAAATATGTACGCCATTAATCCCAAAAAATAAATAAACTATGTACAAAATATATACAGCTACTAAATGTAGTCCAACCACTGTCCGTGGATCACAGGGGTCCTGTGCAAAGGGGCAAGGCCCAGTCCCACGACAAGAACTCCACGGAGAGAACACTGCAGGGGCATCAGAAAGAAAATAGGACAGGCACCTCAGGGGGAAGGGAAGGGGGGGCACCTCAGCCACTTGAGTACACGACGCCAGATCCACGAGGGGACTCCATGACCACTGGGCCATCCTGGGGAGAGCAAAGCCACAGTCCATACAGTCCATACAGTGGGTGGCCTGCCCACTGGGCCATCCTGGGGAGAGCAAAGCCACAGTCCAAACAGTCCATACAGTGGGTGGCCTGCCCACTGGGCCATCCTGGGGAGAGCAAAGCCACAGTCCATACAGTCCATACAGTGGGTGGCCTGCCCACTGGGCCATCCTGGGGAGAGCAAAGCCACAGTCCATACAGTCCA
The DNA here is from genome assembly GCF_031143425.1 of Pleurodeles waltl. Classification (NCBI taxonomy): domain Eukaryota; kingdom Metazoa; phylum Chordata; class Amphibia; order Caudata; family Salamandridae; genus Pleurodeles; species Pleurodeles waltl. The sequence continues at coordinate 369,647,483 of NC_090449.1, forward strand.
TACAGTGGGTGGCCTGCCCACTGGGCCATCCTGGGGAGAGCAAAGCCACAGTCCAAACAGTCCATACAGTGGGTGGCCTGCCCACTGGGCCATCCTGGGGAGAGCAAAGCCACAGTCCATACAGTCCATACAGTGGGTGGCCTGCCCACTGGGCCATCCTGGGGAGAGCAAAGCCACAGTCCATACAGTCCATACAGTGGGTGGCCTGCCCACTGGGCCATCCTGGGGAGAGCAAAGCCACAGTCCAAACAGTCCATACAGTGGGTGGCCTGCCCACTGGGCCATCCTGGGGAGAGCAAAGCCACAGTCCATACAGTCCATACAGTGGGTGGCCTGCCCACTGGGCCATCCTGGGGAGAGCAAAGCCACAGTCCAAACAGTCCATACAGTGGGTGGCCTGCCCACTGGGCCATCCTGGGGAGAGCAAAGCCACAGTCCATACAGTCCATAACAGACCCCACTGCCACTGGAGGAGGCAAGTTGGCCAGAGGACATCCTGCAGCCCTGCCCGAGATAGATCCTGCCCTGCCACGTCTGCCAAAGGGCCAGCGGTTCTTGCCCTGAAGGGCCCAGTTCAGCGGTTCTTGAGACGGCGGGGCCCAGTTCAGCGGTTCTTGAGACGGCGGGGCCCAGTTCAGCGGTTCTTGCCTTGAAGGGCCCAGTTCAGCGGTTCTTGAGACGGCGGGGCCCAGTTCAGCGGTTCTTGCCTTGAAGGGCCCAGTTCAGCGGTTCTTGAGACGGCGGGGCCCAGTTCAGCGGTTCTTGAGACGGCGGGGCCCAGTTCAGCGGTTCTTGCCTTGAAGGGCCCAGTTCAGCGGTTCTTGCCTTGAAGGGCCCAGTTCAGCGGTTCTTGAGACGGCGGGCCCAGTTCAGCGGTTCTTGCCTTGAAGGGCCCAGTTCAGCGGTTCTTGAGACGGCGGGGCCCAGTTCAGCGGTTCTTGCCTTGAAGGGCCCAGTTCAGCGGTTCTTGCCTTGAAGGGCCCAGTTCAGCGGTTCTTGAGACGGCGGGGCCCAGTTCAGCGGTTCTTGCCTTGAAGGGCCCAGTTCAGCGGTTCTTGCCTTGAAGGGCCCAGTTCAGCGGTTCTTGAGACGGCGGGGCCCAGTTCAGCGGTTCTTGCCTTGAAGGGCCCAGTTCAGCGGTTCTTGAGACGGCGGGGCCCAGTTCAGCGGTTCTTGCCTTGAAGGGCCCAGTTCAGCGGTTCTTGCCTTGAAGGGCCCAGTTCAGCGGTTCTTGAGACGGCGGGGCCCAGTTCAGCGGTTCTTGCCTTGAAGGGCCCAGTTCAGCGGTTCTTGCCTTGAAGGGCCCAGTTCAGCGGTTCTTGCCTTGAAGGGCCCAGTTCAGCGGTTCTTGAGACGGCGGGGCCCAGTTCAGCGGTTCTTGAGACGGCGGGGCCCAGTTCAGCGGTTCTTGCCTTGAAGGGCCCAGTTCAGCGGTTCTTGAGACGGCGGGGCCCAGTTCAGCGGTTCTTGAGACGGCGGGGCCCAGTTCAGCGGTTCTTGCCTTGAAGGGCCCAGTTCAGCGGTTCTTGCCTTGAAGGGCCCAGTTCAGCGGTTCTTGAGACGGCGGGGCCCAGTTCAGCGGTTCTTGCCTTGAAGGGCCCAGTTCAGCGGTTCTTGAGACGGCGGGGCCCAGTTCAGCGGTTCTTGCCTTGAAGGGCCCAGTTCAGCGGTTCTTGCCTTGAAGGGCCCAGTTCAGCGGTTCTTGAGACGGCGGGGCCCAGTTCAGCGGTTCTTAAAACGGCGGGGCCCAGTTCAGCGGTTCTTGCCTTGAAGGGCCCAGTTCAGCGGTTCTTGAGACGGCGGACGGTCTATGGCCAACTGCTAAATGCCTGGTGGTGCCCTCCTGGGCAGCGGGGATGGTGCTCCTTCACTGCCCACCTGGGCTGTGGGTGGTGGGGCCCTCCTGGCCAGCTGGGCTGGGTCCTCCCTGGGCAGCGGCTATGGGGCTGGTGGGCTCTCCCGGGGCAGCTGTGCCGGTTCCTCCCGGGGCAGCGGCTATGGGGGTTGTGGGCTCCTCCTGGGCAGCAGGCCTGCTGCCTGACCTCTCCAACTTGCTGCCCTTGCCCTCCTTAGTCGTCGGCCTGTGGCCCTTTCCTCCCTTTGGAGCTGTGGCTGGTGACTGTCTCTGGGTGGTGTCCGGGGGGGATGTAGAAGGCGGGCTCCTGCGGCGCCCCTTCCGCCTTCTGCTCCTCTTCCCAGGGGGTGGGCTGGCTGTCCCCTTGCTGCTGGGCGAAGATCCAGACATGCGGGCTGGCGGGCTCCAATACCCCTGCACCCTTGTCAAGGGGGCTGCAGGGCTGGTGGTGGCTGAGGTGCTCTTCTTACCCCGACGAGAAGGAGGGGGGGGCTCAGGGTCAGGAAAGAAGTTAGTAGTGGCGAGGAAGAGCTTCTTGGGACAATGGAGAGTGGTAGGTACAGTGGGAATGGGAGTGGAGGGAGAGGATGTGGTTGTAGGTGAGTCACGTTTGCTGTCTTTGGGTGCAGGTGCAGGAGGGATAGGCTGTCGTGAGGTGGATGGCTGTTGGGTGGGTGGGTGGCTGCGTTTGTGTGGTGTGGAAGAGGGGGTGACAGACACAGTGGGAGAGGACACAGGGGACGTGTAAATGGCAGTGGGGGTGGTGACTGCACGTGTGCGGACTGGAGTGGAGGGTGTGCTGGTGATGGAAACACTGGCTGATGGTGAGGTGAATGGAGGTGTGAGTGTAGACGTCACAGGGAGGGAGGAGGGAGACGAGGAGGTGGGGGTCACAGAGGTGGTAGTGACTGTTGGCATGTCTGCATCGGAATGTTGCGTGTGTGAATGTCTGCGTGATCTGTGGTGCTTATGTTTGGATGAGCTTCTCTTGGGTGTTGAGGTGTGTGCAGGCTGGTCTGATGGTGTGGGTGGGACAGGCAGAGGAACAGGAGACTGGGAGGAGGGAGTTAGTAGAGGCAGGCAGGAGACAGGGACAATGGCTGCCGTCAGTGCTGAGGCCAGAGCCTGGAACAATCGCTGATGGGCAGCCTGACCCGAATGAATGCCCTCCAGGTACGCATTGCTGCGATGAACCTCCCTCTCCACCCCCTGGATGGCATTCAAAAGGGTAGTCTGCCCAACAATGAGCGTTCGGAGGAAGTCAATGACCTCCTCACTGAGGGCAGCGGGGGTAACAGGGGCAGGGCCTGAGGTGCCTGGGGCGAAGGAGATGCCCGGCTTCCTGGCAGAGCGGGCACGGGGCGAACGCTGAGGGGCTGCTGGGAGGGCGGAGATGGTGCGCTGGGTGGCGGCTGTACCTGTAATGGCGGGGGGCACGGATGGTGCCACCCCCGCAAGGGAGCCCCCTTCCGAGGACGTGTCCGTGTCGCTGCAGGGTCCAGTCGTCCCCGTCGTGGAGCTCCCCTCGCCCTCCGTCTCACTGGTCCAGTCTGACTCTGTGGCATGGCCCTCCTGGGCCATGTGAGATGCAGCTCCCTCCTGCCCCGATGCCACTTCTCCTCCGCCTGATGATGCTGATGCACACAAGCACAGAAAGACAAACAAAAAGGGGGGGGGAGAGAGAAATAAAGGGATATTGATTACATGGATCTCCGGTACAGTTAGCGGACATGACAGACACAGATGCCCCCTGCACTAAGTTGCGCACTTGGGGTCCGCTACGCATTCCGTGGAACATGCCCTACACGCCTAGAGTTGACAACTGCACCCATGGATGACACGGCCCAGGGATGGCTGTACTGACACACTACTGAGGGTGGTGGCTGGGGACACAGGGGCTTACGGGGGTGCCCAGTCTACAGATATCGCCCTGGCCTAGGGGGACCCACAGCCCTCCTCCCCCACCCAGACACCTCCACTGCGCAACAACAGAGTAGATAATGCTTGGACTCACCCCCTTGTGTCTGCTGTGCTGCCCTCACGCGCCCATCCAAATCAGGGTAGGCCACCGCCAGGATCCGGAACATCAGGGGGCTCAGTTGACGGCAGGCACCCCGCCTACGTTGGGAGGCCATCCCCAGCAGAGACTCGGCGGTCTTCTTGGTCCCGCGGCGGATGTCCTCCCACCTCTTGCGGCAGTGGGTGCCCCGTCGATGGTGGACCCCCAGGGCCCGGACTTCCTTGGCGATGGCACGCCAAATCCCGATCTTCTCATGGGCGCGGACCTATGTGACACGTACAGGGAGGGAGAAATACCACGTTCAAGTTACTCAGCATTTTCCTTTCCAGTGGCCCAACGCCCCCCATCCCCGCCAGGCCCCCCGCCAGGCCCAACATGCCCCCCATCCCCGCCAGGCCCCCCGCCAGGCCCCCCGCCAGCCCCAACATGCCCCCCATCCCCGCCAGGCCCCCCGCCAGGCCCCCCGCCATGCCCAACATGCCCCCCATCCCCGCCAGGCCCCCCGCCATGCCCAACATGCCCCCCATCCCCGCCAGGCCCCCCGCCAGGCCCAACATGCCCCCCATCCCCGCCAGGCCCCCCGCCATGCCCAACATGCCCCCCATCCCCGCCAGGCCCCCCGCCAGGCCCAACATGCCCCCCATCCCCGCCAGGCCCCCCGCCAGGCCCCCCGCCATGCCCAACATGCCCCCCATCCCCGCCAGGCCCCCCGCCAGGCCCAACATGCCCCCCATCCCCGCCAGGCCCCCCGCCATGCCCAACATGCCCCCCATCCCCGCCAGGCCCCTCGCCAGGCCCAACATGCCCCCCATCCCCGCCAGGCCCCCCGCCATGCCCAACATGCCCCCCATCCCCGCCAGGCCCCCCGCCAGGCCCAACATGCCCCCCATCCCCGCCAGGCCCCCCGCCAGGCCCCCCGCCAGCCCCAACATGCCCCCCATCCCCGCCAGGCCCCCCGCCAGGCCCCCCGCCAGCCCCAACATGCCCCCCATCCCCGCCAGGCCCCCCGCCAGGCCCAACATGCCCCCCATCCCCGCCAGGCCCCCCGCCATGCCCAACATGCCCCCCATCCCCGCCAGGCCCCCCGCCAGGCCCCCCGCCAGCCCCAACATGCCCCCATCCCCGCCAGGCCCCCCGCCAGGCCCAACATGCCCCCCATCCCCGCCAGGCCCCCCGCCATGCCCAACATGCCCCCCATCCCCGCCAGGCCCCCCGCCAGGCCCAACATGCCCCCCATCCCCGCCAGGCCCCCCGCCAGGCCCCCCGCCAGCCCCAACATGCCCCCCATCCCCGCCAGGCCCCCCGCCAGGCCCCCCGCCAGCCCCAACATGCCCCCCATCCCCGCCAGGCCCCCCGCCAGGCCCAACATGCCCCCCATCCCCGCCAGGCCCCCCGCCAGGCCCCCCGCCAGGCCCCCCGCCAGCCCCAACATGCCCCCCATCCCCGCCAGGCCCCCAAGCCAGCCAGTGGCCCCAAATCCAGATAGAATTAAACTCACTTGTTGGTCTGGAGGACCGTAGAGTAGCGCATACTGGGGGAGGACCCCATCCACAAGTTTCTCCAACTCCTCTCCAGTGAAGGCAGGGGCCCTTTCCCCAGTCGCAGCAGCCATTGTCCCTTCCAGACCGAGGTCACAGCAACACTTGCAGTATAGGTCCTCTCCTGTGAAAGTTCAAGTCGCAAGTGGATAAGTAGATAGAAAATGGCGGTCACGTCCGCGGCGGTGCGTACCGCGGCGGTGCGTCCCGCCACCGCCGGCGCCCTTCGCCATTGGCTCCTGAAACCCATAGGCTTCAATGTTAACCAATGCGGCTTCGCGCCGCGGTCTTCGCCCGCCGCCCGCCGCGGTGTGCCACGCCAGCGCATTGACCTCACATCCCATTGTCACACTTCACAGGTCAGGCAGCCGCCATTTCCAGGGCCCACATGGCTCAATTTCAACTGCGTCACACAGGCCTAGGCCTTGCATAGCCACTCAGACACGCCATTCACTGCATAGAGAATCGTATACTGTGCTAGCTGTGAGTACGTACCTGTGGGTTGCCTGACTGTGTGCTCCATGTTGTCCTTCCTAGGCACCGTCCGCTGGGTTGGGCGAGGAGACGGATGAATCCTCCCGTGTACCGACCGCTGGTGGACCTGTCGACAATGGAAGAACGCCACATTATCCTGACCTACCGTCTTAACCGTGCCACTATCCATGAACTGTGTGCCCGGCTGGAGCCCGACCTGATGTCCCCCATCCGCCAACCCACAGGGATTCCCCCTCTGGTGCAGGTCATGTCAGTACTCCATTTCTTGGCAAGTGGGTCATTTCAGACAACCGTGGGAATTGCTTCCGGGATGTCTCAGCCCATGTTTTCAAAGGTGTTATCCAGAGTGTTGTCTGCCCTGATGAAATCCGTGAGGAACTACATCATTTTCCCTGAGGTGGGCGAAATGGCTACAGTGAAGGGTGATTTCTACGCCCTTGGACATATTCCCAACGTAATTGGTGCCATTGATGGGACCCATGTGGCTTTGGTTCCCCCAAGAGACAGGGAGCAGGTGTACAGGAACAGAAAAAGTTACCATTCAATGAACATCCAGGTGGTGTGTTTGGCTGACCAGTACATCTCGCATGTAAATGCCAAATTCCCAGGGTCAGTGCATGACGCCTACATCCTGAGGAATAGCAGCATCCCTTACGTGATGGAACAGCTACAGAGACACCGTGTATGGCTAGTGGGGGACTCTGGGTACCCCAACCTGTCGTGGCTACTGACCCCAGTAAGGAATCCCCGGACCAGGGCAGAGGAACGGTACAATGAGGCCCATGGGCGTACTAGGAGGGTGATCGAACGCACCTTTGGCCTCCTAAAGGCCAGGTTTCGCTGCCTGCATATGACCGGTGGATCCCTAATGTACTCACCTAAGAAGGTGTGTCACATCATCGTGGCCTGCTGCATGCTTCACAACCTGGCTTTGCGCCGCCAGGTGCCTTTCCTGCAGGAGGATGGTCGAGACGGTGGTGTTGTGGCAGCGGTGGAACCTGAGGAGAGTGACGAGGAGGAAGACGACGGGGCTGAAACAGACAACAGGGACAGAATCATTGAACAGTACTTCCAAGAGGACACAGGTAACATTTCAAAGATAATTTAGTAAATGTTAACTACTCTGCAGCATCTCTGCTGCCTGTCTATTTGCCCCAGTGTATGATGACTGAGTTTTGGCTTTTCCCTCCCTATTTCAGATCTGGGGTCCCCACTACGAGTCCTGTGCTTCGTTTCCCCATGGACTACAGCTTTGTGGCAGCTGTTTGTTGACTTCACCATGTACAAGGACATATTTGCACTGTCATGTCAATTACAATCTATTGAAATCACAGCCAGACTCCTGATATTTTGGTGCAAAATAGGTGTTTATTGAAGTGCTCAAAATGGGATGGGTGGTTTCAAGTGGGTGGGGGCTATGGTGAAGGAATGTCCATGGCAGAGTCCAGAGTAACAGTCACACAGGTGCATTGTCCAGAGGCCTGTGGAGAGATGGAGCATGGGCAGTTCGAGGATGGACAGGGTGACAATGTGGGACAGTGGGATGACATCAGGTGGTATCCATTGCTGGCGGGGGTCTTGACATCCTACTCTGTCTTGCGAGATCTCAGGGCCCTCTTGCGGGGTGGTTCTTCTCCTGCAGGAGGTGGGGGTCTGGTGGGCTGCTGCTGTGCGGGGGCCTCCTGTCCACTAGCGCCGGCGGAGGTGGATGGCTGTTCTTGGTCCAGGCTAGTGGCAGGGGCCCTTGGGTGTTGTTCAGTGTCCGCCCTGCTGTTTACGAGGTCCTGCAGCAGCCCTACCATGGTAACCAGGGTGGTGTTGATGGCTCGGATGTCCTCCCTGTACCCCCGATAGTGTTCCTCCTGCAGCACCTGGATCTCCTGGAACCGGGCCAGTACCGTCGCCATCGTCTCCTGGGAGCGGTTGTATGCTCCCATGATGGTGGTGAGGACCTCGTGGAGAGTGGGTTCCCTGGGCCTCTCCTCCCCCCCCTGTCGCACAGCTGCCCGCCGAGTTGCCCTGTTTCCCTGGGCCTCTGCCCCCTGGCCGGTGTGCCCACTACCACTGCCCCCAGGTCCCTGTTGTTGTTGGGGTGGTGGGTTATCCTGGGTGCCCTGTAGTGGTAGACACACCGCAGATTGACGCGCCCTGGAGACAGAGGCATGGGCCCGCTGGGTGGGAGCTGTGATGGTGTTCCCAGAGGGGTTAGGGTCTATAGTGGCCTGTGCCTGTGTGAGGGGAACCGACTGTCCAGAGGTCCCCGATGGTCCGGGCTGGTCATCGGTGTCCAGATCGACAGAGCTGCTGTCATCGCTGACGGCCTCTTGGGTGGGGGGTGTGGATAATTCTGGCCCCTCCGCCGCGGTGTGTTGACGGTCGGGTCCTGCAGGGGTATAGAGGTATGGTTATAGTTTCAATGTGTGGCATATGGGTGTATCTGTGGGTTCCCGTGTCCCCAAGTGCTGGCATTCGTGTGTGGGGGCTTTGGTGAGGGTGGCTTGTGGGGGGGATGTGTATATGCATTGGGCATGCTTTGGTGATGGGTGTCCATGCTTAGTGGACGCATGCAGGCCTAGGTTTTGGGATGTGTGGGTTGTGATGGTGAGACATTGGCGGGGAATAGGTGTGCTGGGGGTGGGGGTGAGGATGGTGGTGGGGGTGAGGATGGTGGTGGGGGTGAGGGTGGGGGTGAGGGTGGGGGTGGGGGTGAGGGTGGGGTTCGAGGATGGGGGTGAGGGTTGGGGTCTGATTTGGCATGCAGGTGGGGGGGAAGCAGTATTGAAGCTTCAACTTACCAGTATCCATTCCTCCGCCGACTCCTGCGAGGCCGTCAGGATGCAGGATGTTCAAGACTTCCTCCTCCCATGATGTGAATTGTGGGGGTTGAGGTGGGGGTCCTCCGCCAGTCTTCTGCACGGCGATGTTGTGCCTGGATACCATGGAACGCACCTTCCCCCGTAGGTCGTTCCATCGCTTCCTGATGTCTTCCCGATTTCTGGGGTGCTGTCCCACTGCGTTCACCCTGTCGACAATCCTCTGCCATAGCTCCGTCCTCCGGGCAATGCTGGTGTATTGTATCTGTGTGCCGAACAGCTGGGGCTCTACACGAACGATTTCCTCCACCATAACCCTGAGTTCTTCGTCTGTGAAGCGGGGTTGTCTTTGGGGTGCCATGGGGTGGTGTGTATGATGTGTGGGGTGGAGTATGTGTATTTAAGTGAGTTGAGTGTGGTGGTGTGTGTTGTTTTGTGTGTGGATAGTGTGTGGGTGATGGTGTTGAGTGGCTGTGGCTGTTATGTTTTGGATGCTGGTGTCTCGCTCTTGCCTTCTTTACGAATTTTTAAGCGTAGGGGTTTGTGGGTGATGTGGGTGGGTGTTTTATATTGTATTGTGTGTGTGGGAGTGGTGTGTGTATGTGTATCAGGTGTGTGGGATTCAAATCGTCCAATGTGGGTGAGTTTTGTTCGTTTGTGTGTATTCTGACCGCGCCGGTGTGTCCCGCCAATGGAATACCGCGTTTGAATGACCGCCGCGTGGATTCGTGGGTCGTAATGGCATGGGCGTATTTCTGTTGGCGTGGCGGTGGAGGTTTGGTCACCTCCACCTTTCCGCCGACCGCTGGTCTGGCGGTCTGTTGTGGCGGTCGGATTTTCGGAGGTTTGCCTTCTGCGGGTCAGAATGACCGTGGCGGGTTTCCGCGACCGCGGCGGGATTATGGAGGATTTCTGACCGGCGGTAGGCGCCTTTTACCGCCGAGGTCAGAATGACCACCTTAGTCTGCTCAGCTTGTCATAATTTACATTAGCAGTATCAATGTGTGGTCACATTTCTGCTACTCTTATCTCTTGTGTGGGGGGTAATGCAACATGTCAGCAACACGTGATGACCTTAGAGACTGAAATTGTGCAGGCAATTCCTGGTCACATACAGCAACAGCTTTGGTCGCTAAGCACCACATAACTTCCATTCAAAAGTACATGAAATGCTGGTTGAATCAAAGGGACGGGAGTACCCTTCAGAAAACAGGCCAAATTTACGACCCATGCATTGCAAAGGACATGAAGGGACACCTGTTTGCAAATCATTGAATGGCTAACAGTAGTCTCACATTCGCTTCTGCTAAGAACGACCTCTGTTTCCCCGTTCAAACATTTATATTCAAAGGGCAACTCCTACTCTTCTATATAGCTATCACCGTGCTGCTTGTATCTGCCCACGGCAAGATGTTTCAGACATTTAGAAAAACAACAAGTAGAAATGGGCAGATTTATAATGCAACGTAGGAGACAAACCATTGATGGACTTTTTGCCACTGTAAAAGCCATTGTTACGTACTGTGCTGGACTTCTCACCTCTGGATACCGGGTTGGCGAATACACCAAGTCTTCTACAGGTTCTGGATACTCCCAGATAAGGGCGACCCCTTCTAGTAGCCACGGTGCCACTTGACAGGCTACGCCAAAGCAGACCGTACCCTCCAGAAGGAGTCCCAGAGGGAAAAAAAACCAACACTGGGGGAAAAACCTCAGACAGGAACTCCTGAAGAAAAACAAGAAAAAACAGGACTAAACAACAGGAAACAAAAATAGGCAAACATCTCCCAAGGCAAAAGCAGGAACAAAGAACAGGTAAAAATCTCCCACTGCAAAAAGTAGGAACAAAGAACAGGCAAAAATCTCCCAAGGCAAAAAGCAGGAACAAAGATCAGGAGCGAACAGCACAACCAGAAGGAAGTGTTTGCAACGCAAGGTGGAACAAGACTGACTGACTTAAATACTGAGAAAAGGGAAGTGACATCACAGGAAAAGGAAAGGACACCATCTTGAATTGGGAAGAGCCCATAGATCATTATAGGAAAAAGAAAGTAGTATAAAAGAAAAACAGAGCATGCTGGGACAAAAACACGAAGAAGACAAGAAGGACACAACATGGACAGAGACAGGTAAAAAGACCAGACAAACCCACCAAAAAACAAAAAGAAGAAAAAAGGGCTACAGGTAAGTGTAGCGCGACCGGGAGTGAAATATATGCTTCCCAGAATGTGTAGTCAAAAAACGCCGGGAACGGCGCTCCGAGTATCGGTAGCGCGTTCCATCCGCGAGGACAGAAAGAGACGCCGCGTCTGAGCGCGGCATTACAGTAGGTCCCCTCCCCGAGGCACCAGGTTTGTCAGGATGACTGTCAAAAAACAGGTGGACCAAACGGGGAGCATTGACGGAGGAAGCATCCTCCCAAGAACAGTCACTGAGAGGGTTTCCTTTCCAATGGACAAAAACTGTAGTTTGCGTCGAAAAGTTCTGGAGTCACAGATTTCTTGGACTTCATACTCAGGCTGTCCGTTAACAGAAAGAGGAGGCGGACACTGGAACTGGCGTTGGTATGGATCAGGAACAAAGAGTTTTAACTAGGATACATGGAAAACAGGATGAACCCTCCAGGTAAGAGGTAAGCAGATACGCACAACTACATAATTCAGGACTTGCGAAATCCGAAAAGGTCCATAAAAACGTGGCTTGAACTTATTGGTGGAAAACCGGGAAGGTAGGAATCTGGAAGAAAGCCACACCTTGTGGCCCACTTGATACAGTAGCGATAACGATCTGCCTTTCGTTTCCTTGCTTGTTTCGAAGCTAGGAGAGTTGTGTGAAGTAGGCCCTGGATTTGACGGATCTGTCGTGAAAAAGAAGTGACAGCAGGCACAGAAAAGGATGTTCGGGAAACAGTAGTGAAAGTCCTCGGATGAAATCCATAGGTACAATAAAAGGGTGTGGTCTTGGTCGCACTATGTATTGTGTTGTTTTAGGAGAACTCAGCAAGAGCAAGAGACTCCGACCAATTACTTTGTGTGGCATTGCAGTAACATCTCAGATACTGCTGAAGTTCTTGATTCACTCTTTCAGTTTGCCCATTAGTTTGAGGATGGAAACCAGAGGATAAAGAAATCTCAATGTTAAATAAGGCACAAAAGGCCCTCCAGAAACGTGATACATATTGAGGCCCTCTGTCTGAAATGACCTCTTGCAGAAGACCATGGAGGTGAAAAATATCCCGCAGAAAAATTCGACTCATTTCTGGGGCCGTTGGTAGTTTCTTCAAGGCTGAGAAATGGGCCATCTTGGTGAATAAATCTACGGTCACCATGATTACTTGGTTACCAGAGGAGGTAGGTAGAGAGCATATGAAATCCGTGGATAGAGTACACCAAGGAGCAGAAGGAACCGGTAAAGGTCTTAATAAACCTGCCACCTTAGTTCGGGGTGTCTTAGTCTGAGCACAGACTGGGAATGCTGACACATAGGTCTCAGTGTCTGTCTTAAGTGAAGGCCACCAAAAAGATCACTGAAGCAGCTCCTGGGTCTTCCTGATACCTCGATGACCGGCTATAGGAGAATCATGGCACATTTGTAGAGCTTCTGTCTGCACTTTCTTGGTAGGTAGAAAAAGAGCACGTTGATGATAGAAGTAGTTGTCCTTCTTTTGCAAAAAAGGAGTCACTCTATCCTATTCTGAAGCAGACAGAAACTGGTACTCAGATTGAGCGCGTTCTTGAAAAGATTGAGTAGCTCCGATGATTCTGCTAGGCTCAATAAGAGGTGGAGAGGAGTTCTGGGCTATGTCAGGATATCTGTAGGATAAGGCATCTGCCACTGAATTCTGGGAACCAGGCATGTACGTGATCACGAAATCGTACTCGCTAAAGAAGAAAGCCCATCGAGCCCGACGACTATTGCAACACTGAAAACTCCGAAGACATTGGAGATTACGATGATGAGTCCTGGCTTCAAAAGGCTCTCTGGAACCCATCAAGAAATGCCTCCATTCTTTACAAGCTACTTTGAGCGCGAGTAGTTCTCGTTCCAGTACAGAGTAATTGTGTTCAGCCTCTGATAGGATATGAGACAGATAAAAGATGGGATGTCCCAGTCCATCGTTGTCTTGTTTTTGTAGCAGAACTGCCCCAATAGCTCTGTCTGAGGCATCAGTCACAATGATAAATTTCTTGGTATTGTCAGGATGACGCGACACAGGTGCTTCAGTAAAGGCTGTCTTCAATTCTTGAAACGTGCGTTCAGCATCCTTGGTCCAAACGAAACCTTTCTTCAGGTTCTCTTTCTTAATTGTTTGTGTTGTGAAACTTTGTAGGTGGGCAAAGTTCTGAATAAACTGACGATAAAAGTTTGATAAACCAAGGAAACATTGCGTTTCCTTAATGGACTTTAGAGAAGGCCAATCTAATATGGCACTGACCTTGTCAGGATCAATGGATATTCCTTGTTGATTAATACAGAACCCCAAATACTTTACTTCAGATTTATGGAACTCACACTTCTCAGGTTTAAAAAACAATTGTTTTTTCTTGAGTCTTTCTAGTACTTGCAGGTCAAGATTTATATGTTGCTCAGAATCACAGGAATATATCAAGATGTCATCCAAATAAATGACTACATATTGGTTGAGTACATCAGAGAACACTGAATCCATAAATCGTTGAAAAACAGAAGGGGCGTTGGTCAGTCCGAAAGGCATAACACAGTACTCATAGTGCCCAAAAGGGGTACGGAAAGCTGTCTTCCATTCATCTCCTTCCTTGATCCGAAGGAGATGATAGGCAATTAGTAAGTCTAATTTGGTAAATATCTTGGCTCCTTGAATGGCATCTAATATATCTCTGATTAAAGGCAGCTGATATTGATCCTTAATCGTTATTCTGTTGAGTTCACGAAAGTCAACACAAGGACGCAGATCCTTGGTCTTCTTTGGTACGAAGAAAAGAGGAGCCCCAGCCGGGGACGTGGAAGGAGCAATCAAACCGTTGTGCAAGTTATCATCTAAATATTCCTTTAGCACCTTCTTTTCTTGGTCTGTCAGAGAATACATTCGACCAAAGGGGACGACTTCATCAGGAATTAAAGTAATAGCACAGTCATAACTGCGATGAGGCAGCAAAATAGGATTACTAGGTTTCTGAAAAATCCTGATATATTCCTGATAACAATCTGGAACTCCCTGGATCATATTGATAGAGTTAGTGTTCTCCTTAGTTGACTGACAGGACCTTTTGGGAGTCCAATAAGAAGTAGTGGAATAACAATTCTGTTGACAAAATGAAGACGTTAGGGATATAGTTCTTGTTTCCCAATTGATATAGGGGATGTGTCGGGCTAACCAGGGTATTCCCAAAATCATGATGTGATTTGGTGAGGCTATAAGATCAAAGGCAACATGTTCTTGATGCCCCCCAAATGTCAAACAAAGAGTAGGAGTTGAGGCCACCACTGGTCCTGAGGTTAAAGGAGAGCCATCCACCGTGTGAACCTGATCAGGAGTCTCTTTAAGAATGCGGGGAATTCCTTTACTCGTAGCCCAGGTCTCATCCAGATAGAGTCCACTGGCTCCACAACCAAGAAGAGCCAGAAGGTGTTCTTCTTGATCATGTGAACTTTGTAACTTGACCGAGAGGATAAACAGGGTGGACATGCTTTCTTTGGAGGAACATATTGATGGTACTTCAGCTCCTCCAGTCTCCTTCCTCCTTACAGGGGAAGGGAGCTGGCGTTTCCCGCAGGTCTTGAGGGACGTACCGGACAGCTACGGATCAGGTGGCCAGCCTTACCACAGTACAGACAAAGTCCCTTTCGTCATCGTTCCTCTCTTTCTGACTCCGTCAATGGCCAAGAATCAGATCTATCTGCATGGGTTCTTCAGGGGGAGTTGGAGGGGCTTCGAATGGCATATCTTCTGTTCGCCGACTGCGAGCACGAAAGGTACCACACTGGTATGGAGCTTGCATTCTACGTCTCTCCATCTTGCGCTCTCGAAGTCTATATTCGATGTTCATAGATTGATCCATTAATTCCTTCAAAGGACATGCTGGAGAAGAATGTATAAGCTCATCTTTAATTTCTTCACGCAGGCCTCAGCGGAAAAGGGTTATGAAGGTGCGTTCCACACAGGAGGTTTCAGCTGCCAGCTGTTTGAAGCGGGTTATATACTGCAGAACATCCTGATTACTCTGCTGAATGTCACATAAGGCTTTTTCAGCTGCTGCTTCTACCCCGGGTCTCTCAAACATTTGTTTGAAAAGAGTCAGGAAAGCGGAATAGTTAGCCAGGACTAGGTCTTCTGCAGAAACCAGAGGAGTCGCCCAAGCAAGCGCCGGACCAGACAATGCGCTGATCAGATAGCCCACCTTAGCTTTATCTGAAGAAAACTGGAGTGGACGAAAGGCAAAGAAAACCGTCAGGGCGTCCAAAAATTCCTTCATCTTTAGAGGATCTCCAGAATATCGAGGAATAGTGGCAGATACGGGTGGTATGTCCATTGATCGGGAAGACAAAACCTGTCGTAGCGCAGTGTTCTCTGCCCATAACTGTTGTAACTCTTGGGCTTGTTGTTGGACAGTCTGCAACATGGCTTGAGCATCTTCTGACGCCTCTCCCTGTGGATCTTCCATGGCGATCTCGCAACGCAGAGTTTTTTGGCATTGCAATCTGTTACGTACTGCACTGGACTTCTCACCTCTGGATACCAGGTTGGCGAATACACCAAGTCTTCTACAGGTTCTGGATACTCCCATATAAGGGCGACCCCTTCTAGTAGCCATGGTGCTGCTTAACAGGCTACGCCAAAGCAGACCGTACCCTCCAGCAGGAGTCCCAGAGGGAAAAAACCTCAAAAAGGAACTCCTGAAGAAAAACAAGAAAAAACAGGACTAAACCACAGGAAACAGAAATAGGCAAAAATCTCCCAAGGCAAAAGCAGGAACAAAGAACAGGCAAAAATCTCCCAAGGCAAAAAGCAGGAGCAAAGAACAGGAGCGAACAGCACAACCAGAAGGAAGTGTTTGCAACGCAAGGTGGAACAAGACTGACTGACTTAAATGCTGAGAAAAGGGAAGTGACATCACAGGAAAAGGAAAGGACACCATCTTGAATTGGGAAGAGCCAATAGATCAGTATAGGAAAAAGAAAGTAGTATAAAAGAAAAACAGAGCATGCTGGGACAAAAACATGAAGAAGACAAGATAGACACAACATGGACAGAGACAGGTAAAAAGACCAGACAAACCCACCAAAAACAAAAAGAAGAAAAAAGGGCTACAGGTAAGTGTAGCGCGACCGGGAGCGAAATATATGCTTCCCAGAATGTGTAGTCAAAAAACGCGGGGAACGGCGCTCCGAGTATCGGTAGCGCGTTCCATCCGCAAGGACAGAAAGAGACGCCGCATCTGAGCGCGGCGTTACAGCCATCTTCTCTAACTTTTCTATATGAAGCATGGTGAAACTTGCCTCCCTTTTAGCCATAGTCTGTTGTTCCTTGGAAAAATTAAAAGCAGCAACCATGTCACTACAGTTAGTGTACTTCCAGGGAACCCGGCAATTTTTCAGAGTCTGTAATGGCCAACCTAACTGCATTATGGAACAGAGCTGACTTTGTCTATGGTATAAAAGGGACATGTCTGTCTGAATGATATCAATTGCAAACAAAACTATGGCACTCATTATGACATTGCAGTAAATTCCACTTACTGCCACGGTGACGGGCGTCAACATACTGTCGCGGAGGTGAACATCCATTTGCAATATTATGACACACACACTAAACCGACAGAATACTGCCACAAACACATATCCGCCAGACCAAAGGTCAGTGGTAAAGTGTTGGTACGAACACCCATACCGTTACGCCAACAAAAAAATTGCCACCACATCATGACCCACGAATCACCACAGCAGATATTCAAGGGCGGTAAACCATTGGTGGTACACACCAGCGCAGTCAGAATGGCCACCAAAATACAAAAAAACACAACATTGGACAAAACAAAAATCACACACCAGACACTGATACACACACCACACCCCCTCACTCACAGCACTATAAAACACACACACACAGCCCTTTACGAACATGAAAAGACTGCAATAGCTAGCCACACAAATCACAGAGACAACTACACACACTCCACAAACACCCATTCATCCGTCATGCACCCCACATCCCACACAACACCACATTACTCAACACCCTCTGCACAACACCCACCACACTACACCCATGTCCCCACTAAGGTACCCCCATTTCACAGATGAGAGTTGCGGGTCATGGTGGAAGAAATAGTCAGGGTACAGCCACAGCTGTTTGGAGCACAGGTACAGCAACTATCCATTTCCAGGAAGATGGAGCTATGGCTGAGAATCGTGGAAAGGGTGGGCACCGCAGGACAGCATCCATGAACAAGGGAGGACCTAAGAAATAGGTGGAACGACCTACGGGGAAGGTACATTTCTTGGCAGCAAAGCACCAGCTTGCCATCCAGAGGACTGGCGGTTGACCCCCACTCCTCCCCCACAGCTGCCAGCATGGGAGGAGAAAGTCTTGGCAATCCTGCATCCTGAGGGACTCACTGGAGTAGCCGGAGGACTGGACACTGGTAAGTTAATATTTGCTACTTATCACCCCCCATACCTGCATGCCATCTCAACCGCTCACCCTGACTCCCATCACTCCACTCTATCCCACACAGTGCAACTACACATGTGCCTAACCCCAATGCCAAGCCCTGCATGCCATACCAATGCATGTACAGCCCTCCCAGCCCTGCATGTACACACATCACCAAAGCATGCACAGAATGGAGAACTAACAATCCGACAAAACGTCACCATACACAAACAAAGGTGGCAGGGCAACGGCAACAATATAGGGGAAGCTAGGGATGTACAATATGTCACAGACATGACGCATAATTCATCAAGTACATCCCCACAGGTGCCCCAGCTAATACAGCGGCAAGGAGGTGCTACGACTATCCATTCCCCCAACAGAAGATGCCCCTAATGATGAAAGTAACTCTGGACTTCTGGATCTGGATGAACTACCTGGCCCATCAGGAACCACTGGTCAGTTGCCACCACACCCCACTCTCAGTCCACCACAGAGCCCCCCCTCAGTATCCAACACCACAGCACCCACTCAACGTCCCCACACAAAACGTCAATCAGCAGTGTGCCTACCTGTACAGGGTACACACACAGCCAAGGCAATCAGGGTCCTGGGGTCAGAGGTAGTGGGCACACCATTCAGGGGGCAAAGGCACAGGGGGACAGGGGGACATGGAGGACAGCTATACACCAGGGGAGGACAGGCCTGGGGAACCGACTTTCCAGGAGGCACTCATTCCTGGGGTATTACCAACAATCTCACAACATGATGTGCCAGATCCTTAACAACATGCAGGAGAACAAGCGGCTGCAGGTGATCTGGGAATATTTGCAGGCCATCACCACCACCATGGTCTCCATAGCAGGGGTGCTGGCTGATATGGCCAACATCATGAAGGAATGGACAGCACACCAGCGGGCCCCTTCCATTAGCTAGTCAACTGAACAGCCCACCACATCTGCTGCAGCTAGTGGACAGGAGTCCCTGCCACAGGATCCACAGGCCACCAACACCCCTCCCCGTGCAGAAGGTGAACCACCCCGCAAACGGTCCCTGCGACCCAGGCAGAAGCCAGAGACTCTAGCCAAGACCAAGACCACCACCAGGAAATGAGCCCCTCCTGAATGTCTTCCTTGTATCCCACCCTGTCACCTTGTCCACTTTGAACTGCCTTGTTCCCCTTCTGATGGGCACTTGGACACTGGACCTGTGCAACAAACAGGCTAGACAATACCTTGGACTTACCTCTACCATTACCCCATTCCATTTAACATTTCCGTCTATAAGTTTCACTACAATAAACACCCTTGAACACAATTTGAGTGATAATGTTTTATGTAATGAAAATGTGCAAGTATGGAAACAGTCACGTCTTGTGCAAATGACCTGAACACTGTGATAGCATACAAGTAATGACCTGTAGCAGTCTGTAGACATCACATCAGTACACAGTTGTTATAACACCAACATCTGCAAAATCAGAAGGCATAGGTGACAGTCAGTTGAGATGCAAAGGAAGTGACTGCCATCCTGCTACAGCCACACAGAGGAATGGTCAGTTTCACTGTCTCACCTGTGTGTCAATGGACGTATTGACGTATAACTGATGTATTGTTGTCCACATCCTCGTCCTCTGCCTCCTCATCCTCACTGTCCTCAGGGTCCACTGCTGCCACAGGGGCATTTCCAATCTCCTCCTCCTGAAGATAAAGCACATGTCGTCTGAGGGCCAGGTTGTGCAACATGCAGCATGCTGCTACTATTTGGTATACCTTTTCAGGGGAGTAGCACAGGGATCCATCTGTCAGATGGAGACATCTGAACCTGGCCTTCAGGAGGCAGAAGGTATATTCTGTGATCCGTCTGGTTCACACATGTGCATCATTATACCTATTCTCATCCCATGTCCTGGCATTCCTCACATGGGTTAGGAACCTCGATAGGTTTGGGTATCCAGAGTCACCTGCAAGTATTGAGGGACAAACATTAGCCTTACACAATGGTACTCAGGGTACCATCCCGAAAAGCAAGCACATAGTGAGATTTCCATGTTTTTCCTGCAGTCTCGTATGGGGAAACAGAACTTCCAGCTGATTTGTTTTCTGGGACATCCAGAACTGCATTTTCTCTCATTCTGTGGGCACTTTGCCCATAATGCATTGCACTGTTTGTGGAATAATTCCAGTAGTAGCCAATTGGTATCCAGCAGGTGCTGGTAGTGCTAGACGCTCTGGTGTGGTATTCAGAGTTTGTATAACAAACTGAACAAGTCGTCTATATAGCATTACTAGCTCAATATATAAATTGCGCAGATCAGCTGCCTGCATATTTTGTACAGCCGGGGGAGGTGCGTGTGTGGCAAACATAGGCAACGTTGGTCCATCATTACCCAAGAGTCTTATGGGTTATATTACGTGAGGTAGGGTGCCATTAAACCAGTTCTTATGTTCCTGATAGGTAATCGGTATTTCAAGAAAGTGGTATGCTCAGTACTTTGTGGTACATTAGCTTTTCTGTATGTGTGGAA
This sequence comes from Pleurodeles waltl, assembly GCF_031143425.1. Lineage (NCBI taxonomy): Eukaryota > Metazoa > Chordata > Amphibia > Caudata > Salamandridae > Pleurodeles > Pleurodeles waltl. Next base: position 369,667,363 of record NC_090449.1, read on the forward strand.
TGTATGTGATCTTTGGTCTTCCTCAGGAAAAGTGACTCATGTCTAGAATGTTTCTGCTTCGTAAGCTTCATTAGCTTCTACTATGAATGTGACATCCCTGCCCTCATCTGTTAAGCCATGCGCTACTAGGTGTAATTTTAATGCTTGTCTAGCATTCTCAGGAATAATTATGGCCATATTGTGCAATGGGTAACAGAGATGGAACACTAAGTGGGGAGAAAAGTCCTTTAAATAGTTCGAACTCGAACAACCTACAACCTAATTAGGTGCTCCCTGTTCAGCTGAGGAGGATCTTCCCTGTATAATGGTAATTAGCATAGCTGTTGTGTGTGATACAGTGATAATCAGGGTATCCATAAATTACTAGCTAAACACCATCATTGGTGGAGCCATGTCATAGTTTGACTCATGCTCTAGGCAAGACTGCTGGTTTAAGGAGGACAGTACTTATGTTTATAGGTGACTATGCCAGTCCTACAACAAGTCGCAACTGTCGTCCCAACCCTCCCGGCTCACAAGCAAAAACCCAAATGTTAAAAGGTGATTTGTGGCAGCCTTTACTCATGGACACAAGAGTGTGACATCTCAGGGAGTGTCGTGGTTAAACGAAGATTACCACTTTCTCAAATCAACAACATGTCTCAGTCAAACACAGGCAATGAAAGAGATGCAGTAAAGGTCTTAATAGGTTTTTATTAACAATACTGTAATTTAAGATAAATTGCATGGGCTGCAATGATTAGGATAATGAACAGTGCAAGAAAACAGAATTGTGACAACAAGAGTCATTAGTACAAATACCCCCACCATCTTGCAAAGACATGAGATAAATATGTTCAAATACCCTAACATGATGAACCTAATCCCTTACCAAAAGAGAGAAAGGTGTAATAAACCTAACTTGCCAATGTGGTGTACATGAGAAGAGCCCCCCAGCCCTCGTTACCTTGGAATGAAGTCTCCTGATCAGACTCTGCGGGGACACGAAGACTGGATCAGCGTCAAGGCAATGTGCAGCATCAATATGCAGTGATGGCATCTGGTCGGAATCCCTCTGACTATCTGTCTGAGTGAGATGTATCTATTCAGATCTGATTGGATGTCACATGTTGTAAGGGTATACTTTGGTGGGAGCTGTCACTTACCTTATAAGTGAGGGCTTATCAGATGATTTCTCTGACATTATTGATTTACACTTACATACATATATTTAATAAATATCCAGAATATTTTCTCATGAGTACTTTTTTTTTTTTTTATAAACAAGGGCCATGTGGCCTGAGGTTCTTCATCATTAATATAAAGTCGATCACATGATGAATATTGACTATGCACACCATATAATACTCATTATATACTAGGGACAGTACAGTACATGACTCCATGTCAAACAGCGGGCCATTCCGTGGTTTATCACGTTACTCTAAGACTATACCATGTAATTCCTATATACAACACCATGGGATTAATTTTAGGCAGGCAATGATTATTTATTCTTCCTTATACCCCAGACACAGTGATTATTACATTGGCTGGACCACATTGGCTCTGCTAATCCCATTGGGGTCCATCCTTGAATTTGAAGAGTGTAAGAACCTTAGCCTTTTTCAATTTAGAAGTGTTCATCCACAAATCACTGAAGCACCACTAGTGATTTTCACTAGTGTTTTGTTTGGCCCTGGCATGTCCGTTTGGCATTGTATATTACTTAACTACTGTGTTTCTAATGAACCCTTTGTTTCCCTTTTAGGTTCCTGTACTACAGAGTTGACTTAGTTTAACATAGCTGTGAGGATTAGGTATGATTTTTTGAGGTCCTGATAAATCACACAAAGATATGTATAGACTTACCTTTAGCGAGAAACATGTTGACCTTCTATAATTAGGGCAGTGTAGGGACATCCAGCTCTGCCCGACACATACTTGATCCCTAGACTATTGGGTTCATCAACACTACATTGTGATTAGAGTAAGACAGATTTTATTCTTACTTCCCCTTTCCTGATTTGTTTTTAATCTTGACAGAGTCCCACAATTTCAATAACATTAGATTTCATTATGAGGTCCTACTAGTCAATTTTAACAGTTCAACTCACCACTCCCAAATTATTGCATTCACCTACGGAAATGTTCTTCAAGAGATCTCCGGTAAAGAGCCCCCACGAGGGGCCCGTCAGATATTGCAGTGCCGTCTGACAAGAAGCATAGCCTGATGATGAAGGATGTCACCAATAGGTGAGTGAGGGCACTTGTTCCTGAATTAGGTTACCTACAGGGACCGTTCTTGATCTCTCCTGTATTAGGGGTAGATCTATATTGTCTCATTCTGTTTGGAACTGTGCATCCTTTTTTCTATACAAACGGAGATTACCCCTTTCTCAAATCAACAAGATGTCTGAGTCAAACAAAGACAATGAGAGAGAAGCAGTAAACATCTTAATAGGATTTTATTAAAATACTGCAATCTACGATACATTTCATGGGCTGCAATGATTAGGATAATGAACAGTGCAAGAAACAGAATTGCGAAAACGAGAGTCAATAGTACAAAGACGCCCACCATCTTGCAATGACATGAGATATGAAATATGTCCTTATACCCCAACACGATGAACCTAACCCCTGACCTAAAGAGAGCAAGGTATGATAAACCTAGTTTGCCAATGGGTGTCCATGAGAGGAGCCCCCCAACGTTCGTTACCTTGGAATGAGTTCTCTAGATCAGAGTCCATGAGGACATGAAGACTGGGTCAGCGTGAAGGCGATGTGCAGCATCGATAGCAGCAATGGTATTGGGTCGGAATCCCTCTGACTATCTGTCTGTGTGAGATGTATTTATACAGATCTGATCGGACCCCTTATGTAGATCTGTTTCCAAACAATAGGTAACAAGACATGTTTGGGGCAGCAATTTATATAAACAATTCCCTCAAAAGCGCAAAGAGGGAAAGCACCTAACATGAATACCTATAGTTTGTTTATCTTTGTCGCTTTATAGTGACGCCTTAGCACAGTGACACTGATAACATGAAACTAAAACATTGGCCTAACTAAAAACAATGCAGCCATCTTGAAATATATAATTCAATAATTGTGCTAAAACAGAGCAAACTAAGTAGGGTAAAAGTGACTGGGTGACAGGGGCACAAGTCTACAATCCAGAAGGCTAAGCTAACTCCTTCTTCCCATTAAAACAAGATAGGATTCACTACACTGGGGTGGTGTGGGTTGGATTGGGGTTTATTGGGTAGAGTAAAGTGGATTGGAGTAGAGTGAAGTCATGTGGAGTGGGGTGGATTGTAGTAGAGTGGGATGGATTGGAGCAGAGTGGGGAGGATTGAAGCAGAATGTGGTAGACTGGAGTAGAGTCAGTGGACTGGAGTAGAGTGAGAATGATTGGATTAGAATGGGTGGACTGGAGCAGAGTTGGTGGACTGTAAAAGAGTGGAGTGAGGTGAGCTGGTTTGGAGTGGGTTGCATTGGATGGGGGGGAGTGGATTAGAGTGGGGTAGATTGAAATGGGGGTGGAGTGGGGTGGACTTGATACTGAATGGGATGGATTGGAGTGTGATAGATCAGATTGGAGTGGGAAGAATTGGGTTGGGAGAGGTTGGATTGGATCGAGGTGTGGTGTGGTAAGGTGGAATGGAGTGAGGTTGAATGCAGTGAGGTGGATTTGACTGGTGTGGGATGAGACAGATTGAGTGGGGTGGATTGGAGTGGGGTGGCCTGGAGTGGGGTAGAGAGGAATGGAGTGAGGTGGACTGAAATGAGTGCGGTGAAGTGGATTGGAGTGGGTTGGTTTGAATGGGGTGGACTAGATCAAAATGTAGTGGATTGAATTGGGGTGGGGAGGATAGGATTGTAGTGGGGTGTGGTGGATTGAAATGGGATGAATTGGATTGGAGTGGTGTGGATTAGATTGGTGTGGACTTCAGTTGATTTGATTGATATAGGGTGGGGTCGATTGGATTGCAGTGGGTGGATTAAGGTAAACTAGATTGGGCTGGGTTGGATTGGAGTGATATGGATAGGGGTGAGATGGGTGGATTGGAGTGGGTGTATTGGGTTAGATTGGATTGGGGTAGGCTGGATTGGAGTGGGTGTGGGTTGGACTGCAATGGGTTGGTTTGGAGTGAGGTGGGTTGGATTGGAAAGTGGTGGTTTGGAACAGGATGGGTTGAAATGGCCTGGGGTGGGTTGGACTGGAGTATGGTGGATTGCACTGTAATGGTGTGGGTTGGACTAGAGTGGGTATTCTGGTGAACTGGAGTAGGGTCGATGGGATGGATTAGAGTAGGGTAGATTGGATTGGGATGAATTGGATTGGTCTGGATTGGGGTGGATTGAGGTGGATTGCATTGATGTGGTGTGGATTGTGGTGGACTGGAGTAGGGGTAGGCACTGAACTCCACTCTGCTCAGGTAGATTGTGGAGTTTTTCTCACTCTGCTTAGAGTGTGGAGTTCCAAAAAACCCCTATCTCGTGCTCACTAACATTAAAGAAAATCTTACTTCAGACCACCTCCTGCTGAGGATTTCTCGACGCGGGTGGTTCTGTTCTTGTCGAGGAAGCTGCTGCTTGAGTAGAAAAGCATGTGGTGCCAGTTGCACTGATTTTACAGTGTGGGACAAACACTTGGTGCTAGAAAATCAGCACAAATGGAATGACCTAGCACACTGCTCCAATTCTGACAACTCCCAGAGTGTGGTGGAATTTTTTGGAGAGTTCCGCACAGCAGAACTTTGCGACCTCCACCTGAAGTGGAATGAAGTGGGATGGAGTAAGGTGAATTGGAATGTAACAGCATGGACTGAATTAGGGTGAGGTGAACTGGATTGGAGTGAGGCAAACTGGATTGGGCAGATTGTTTTGGATTGGAGTGGGGCAGTTTGTTTTGGATTGGAGTGGGTGGAGTGGTTTTGACTGTGGCAGATTGTTTTGGATTGGAGTGAGTGCAGATTGGTTTGAGGCAGATTGTTTTGGATTGGAACAAGGCGGTCTGGAGTGGGGCAGATTATTATGGATTGGAGTGGGGAGGGTTGTTTTGGATTGGAAGGGGCAGATTGTTTTGGATTGGAGTGGGGCAGATTATTTTGGATTAGAGTTTGGCAAATTGTTTTGGATTGGAGTGGGGATGAGTATTGTGGGGCAGATTGCTTTGGATTGCACTGGTACTGTGGTTTGGATAGGAGTGGGAGAGTTGGAGTGAGGCAGATTTTTTTGGTTTGTACTGGGACAGATTGGAGTGGGGCACACTGTTTTGGATTGTAGTGATGTTAGAAATGAGGTCTCGAGTTGGCAGTCAGGTTACCCCCGTCCAAGCAAGGACCCTCACTCTAGTCAGAGCAAAGGAGAAACACACCTGCTTAATCCCCTCTGACCCCCCTTGGTAGCTTGGCACAAGCAGGAAGGCTTATTCCAGATGCAAGGTGTAAAGTATTTGTACCAACACACACACTAATACAGTGAAAACACTATAAAATGGACACCACACCAGTTTTGAAAAATAGGTAATATTTATCTAAATCAACAAGACCAAACCGACAAAAATCCAACATTCAGAAGTCAAGATATTAATTTTCAATAGAAAGCAATGAAAATGTTGACTTTATACAAAGTACCTGGTTTGCATAAAAAATAAAGCCACATGGGCGAGCGGAAAAGTCAGTGATGCATCGATTCTTTACTCGCAAGTGAGGCCGAGTGATGTTTCTTCTCCGGTCGGTGAGGTAATGCATCATTTTTTTTCCTCACAAGAGAGCAATGCATTGATTTCTGGACGGGGCACCTTGGATCCACGCAGGTTCACAATGACTTTGACGCCCAGGGACGATGTGTGTGAAATCCGGTTGCATGGTGTTGGATAACAGCGCTACGTGGGGTTTATGTCATTATCAACAGCCGCAAGAGGGTGTTTCATCTTTTCTCCAGCCGCGATGCATTAGTCTCCCAGCGGCGATGCAGGTAGAGTGTCAATGTTTGCTGCGAGGCGGGTGGTGTATCGTTTTTCAGCAACTTTGCAGGAGGTACATCCAAACTTTTCCCACACAGCGTTCTGTGCATGGATTTCAGTCCATGTTTGCCACCTTCACCTCTCTAGGGCACAGAAACTGGACAGGGCACCACTTGCCAGGGCAGGAGTCTCTGCAGAGAGTCCAGATGCTGGCAGAGGAAGTCTTTGATGTGACTTCAAAACAGGAGGCAAGCTCAATTCAAGCCCTTAGAGATTCTTCTCAAGCAGGAATGCACAACTAAATCCAGTCTTTGTCCCCTTTGACAAGCAGAAACAGCAACTGCAGGTTAGCCCAACAAAGCACAATCACAGGCAAGGGCAGTTCTTCTTCTCAGCTCTTCTCAGAGGTTCCTTTTGATCCCAGAAGTAATCTAAAAATCTGGGGTTTTGGGTCCACTACTTATAACCCTTTCTGCCTTTGAAATAGGCAAACTTCAAAGGAAAGTCTCTGTTGTTCACAGGATCCTGCCTTGCCCAGGCCTGACCCCAGATACACGCGAGGGGGTTGGAGACTGCATTGTGTGAGGGCAGGCACAGCCCAGACCACTCCTCCCCCCACTCTAGCTCAGATGGCCCATCTGGATATGCAGGCTACACCCTAGCTCCTTTTGTCTCACTGTCTAGAGGGAATTGACAAACAACTCAACTGTCAGTCTGACCCAGAAAAGGAATCCACAAACAGGCAGAGTCACCGAATGGTTTAAGCAAGAAAATACCCACTTTCTAAAAGTGGCATTTTCAAATTGACAATTTAAAAACCAGCTTTACCAAAAGATGTATTTTTAAGTTGTGAGTCCAGAGACACCAAACTCTAAATTTTCATCTGCTCCCAAAGGGCAACTGCACTTTAAAGATATTTAAAGGCAGCCCTCATGTTAACCTATGAGAGGGATAGGCCTTGCAACAGTAAAAAACGAATTTGGCAGTATTTTACTGTTAGGACATGTAAAACACATAGGAACATGTCCCACCTTTAACATACACTGCACCCTGCCCATGGGGCTACATAGGGCCTACCTTATGGATGCGTTACATGTCTAAAAAGGGAAGATTTAGGCCTGGCAAGTGGGCACACTTGCTAAGTCGAATTGGCAGTTTAAGACTGCACACACAGACACTGCAGTGGAAGGTCTGAGCCATTTTTACAGGGCTTCTCCAGTGGGTGGCACAATCAGTGCTGCAGGCCCACTAGTAGCATTTGATTTAGAGGCCCTAGGCACCTCTAGTGCACTTTACTAGGGACTTAATAGTAAAGCAAATATGCTAATCAGGGATAAACAATCACCAATACAATTTACACAGAGAGCATGTGCACTTTAGTACTGGTTAACAGTTGTAAAATGCCCAGAGTCCTAATGCCAACACAAATGGTCAGAACAAATAAAAGGAAGAAGGTAAACAGTTTGGGGATGACCCTGCAAAAAGGGCCAGGTTCAACAAGTGGGGCAGATGTTGTGGATTGTAGTGGGGCAGATTGGAGTGAGGCATATTGTTTTGGATTAGAGTGGGGCAGATGGTTTTGTACTGAAGTGGGGCAGACTGTTTTGGAATGAAGTAGGGCAGATTGTTTTGGATTGGAGTGGGACAGATTGGAGTAGGGCATTTTGTTCTGGATTAGAGTGGGGCAGATTGGGGTGGGGCAGATTGGAGTGGAGCATCTTGGGGTGAGGTGGACTGGACTGGAATGGCGTGAGATGGATTGGATTGGAGTGGGGAAGATTTGATTGGAGTGGGGCGGATTTGATTGGGCCATATCATTTCTGATTGGAGTGGGGCAGATTGTTTTGGATTGGAGTGAGGGAGATGGTAGTGGGGTAGACTGTTTTAGATTGGAGTGGGGTCGATTGGTTTGGATTGGTGTGGGGCAGATTATTTTGGATTGGAGTTGGCACAGTGTTCTATATGTACTGAGACAGATTGTAATGGGGCAGATTGTTTTGGATTGTAGTGGGGCAGATTGATTGCATTGTAGTGAGGCAGACTGGAGTGGGGCATATTGCTTTGAATTGGAGTGTGGCAAATAGTTTTGGATTGAAGTGGGGCAGACTTTTTTGGAACAGGGCAGACACATTGTTTTGGTTTGGAGTGGGACAGATTGGAGTGGGGTAGATGGTTTTGGGGCATATTGTAGTGAGGTGGATTTAAGTGGGGCATATTGGATTGGAGTGGATAGGGTTGAGGTGGACTGGATTAGAGGAGGGTCGAATGGAATATGGTGGATTGAATTGGAGTGGGACAGGTTGAAGGGGACAGATTGGAATGGGGCAGTACGTTTCAGTTTGGAATGGGGCAGTACGTTTCAGTTTGGAGTGGGACAGATTGGAATGGGAATTATCGTTCTGGATTGGAGTTGGACATACTGTTTGAGATTGGAGTAGGACAGATTGTTTTGGATTGGGGTGGGGCAGATTTTTGTAACTAGAGTGGGGCAGATTGTGTTGATTGCTGCATTGGAGTGAGGCAGATTGCTTTGGATTGAAAGGGGCAGATTGGAGTGGGTGGGTTGGGAGTTTTGGAGTGTGGTGGATTGGGATGGAGTGGGGTGGACTGGACTGGAGTGCGGCAAATTGCACTGGAGTGTGACGGATTGGACTGGAGTGTGGCTAATTGGAGTAGGGCAGATTCTTTTGGATTAGGGTGGGGCAGATTGCTTTAGCTTGGAGTGGGACAGGTTGGAGTGGGGCAGATTATTTTGGATTGGAGTGGGACAGACATTTTTAGATGGGGTGGGGCAGATTGTTTTGGATTGGGGTGGGGCAGATGTTTATGGATTGGAGTGGGGCAGATTGTTATGGATTGCTCTATTGGAGTGGAGACTTTTTTTATTGGAGTGGGGTAGATTGTTTTGGCTAGTCACGCACCTTCCTTTTGCAGGACACTAGAAGTTACAAGAATAAAACAGTACCTCAATCAAGTTAGTAGCATTGGGTGGCACTGATTAGACTGTGCTTGGTCCATGCTCCACAGACGGGAACAGAAATGTTGATGTGGCCTCGCGTGACAAATTACGAGGCTGTAGAGAAGAGTGCCATTCAAGCCAACAAATGGTAAACTGTGGACAGGCTCCAAGCCCCCTACAACAGCATCAAGCCTGGGCCATTGCCTTTCAGGGCTTGAAAAAACACAGGTGATATCTTCACTTCAAGACCTTGTGATCACAGAGGTGGCTTCAATTCCCAAAATAATGCGACCTCTGCTGCAGTACCGGAAAGTAGAAATTCTTCAATTTGCCCCATATGTTCAAAGCTGCACATACTGTGTCAGCAATGTTTAACTGAATTATATAGGCTGGTATAGACTATTCAATTAGAGGCTGTAAGTGGTGCATACTTTCTAAAAGAATTAGTGCTGGTGTCCAGAGCTCTGCTCAGAAGCCTGTAGTTGGTGCAATTAAATGTCAGGGTGCTCAATACCAAGGCTGCATAGTCGTACATCCACCTCAAGGCTCTTTATTCCACTATCTGATACTTCCTGCCCCCTTATCTCACCTTAACAGATATGCAATTCTTGCCATCTCCCTCTTTCTTCTTCTTTCATTTATTCGTGTTTTCTCTCTCTTGATCCCTGTAAATGTCTAATGCAGAAAAATAAGTGCCAGTCACCAAAAATGAGTGTCAATGGCCCCCACTATTTCAAATGAAGAATCAGCTGTAGGGTTGAAAAAATAGTGGAAATGAGTATCTTACAGAATGAGGTCTCGGGATCATCCAAACAGATGCAGTTCCCACAGCAATGGAACAATACATTTAGCACTACAAGTTGGTACAGGAGTACACCAAATTCTTCTCTGTTAAAATTCTCAGCTCAGCCGTGCAAGAACTTGATATTCCCATTACTTTTTTCTTTGACTCAAGCCATCAAGGTGCCAATTATGAGTAGTGTGAAGTTGAATTTTCAGGTGGATTTCTGCTGTACACAATTATGCATTGCCAGGTGTTCCTGCACTGCATTTCTGAGGTGTGGGAACACCACACCCAATTTAACTGGCCAGTACTTCTTTATGGGAAAGGGCTGCATAGCAACCCATTATTTTTTAACCAGCCCCTGCCGGGTCCTCAGCAAAGGTATGGGGAGCCTGTAATGCTCTCACATGGCAGGTGACATTCTACCCCTCAGTCTGTCACCCTTCCAAGACCCAAAGACGCATCTGCACTCATGTACGACCTACTCAGAACAAGTGAAAAATATCTGTTATAAAACCCACAAAATCTGAAATTCCATGTATAATACTAGCTGCAAAAAGTTGTGCACAGGTATTCCTCATTCTCTGTGGGTTCTAGCTCATAATTAGTGTAACAACATAGAATAATCATAACACCTAGCAAGTTAATGCTGTTTGAAACACTAAGGGGCTCATTTACGAGGCCCGTGGCACACAGCGGCACAGCAAGTACCTTGCTGAGCCGCGCTGCATCACCAGAAAGGGCAGACATTTGCCATATCTACAAGATACAGTGCATTTCTGTCCTCACCCCCTGAGGTGGTGCACAAGTTGCTGCCTAGGGCCAATGCAGACACCCTTGCACTATTGTGCAAGGGTGCCTGTTTTTTTTTCAGGATGACTGTTTTTGTACGGGAAGGGACAACTTCCTGCACAAAACAATCACAAGAGGTATTTTCTTCTTTCTATGTGTGCTGCAAAATGCAGCACACATGGAAAGAGAAACAAGCATTTGCAATGCACTTTGCTCGAGTTAGACTTTTCTTGCCACATAAATTGAAAATAAAAAGTAAATCATTTGACATAAGCAAGCCAATTCAAAGTGCCACAGCTGCTATGAGCGAGAGCGTGAAAGAGAGACACAAAAGGAAAAAGAAGTTCACTCACAGTCAAACGTATTGGCAAACGTACAGTTATCCATGTAAAAGGGTCGATGGCCAAGGAGGTAAAAAAACTGCCCTAGGAGGGACAAACGTAAAGCATTTACCAATGATAGCAAAGGATTTTTGAAATGCAAACCCATGAACGAGTGATAGATATGGGCATGCGGTGGGCGTGGTTAAAAGCCAACAGATTGCAACATGTCAGAGCACTTACGTGCTCGACCTAAAAAACGGGGAGAAATAAAAATATATTTCTCCCTGTTGCTTCCTTCTTACGCCAACCCTAAAGTGGTGTAGGAATCTGATGCATTCCCAGACTTGTAAATCTGTGAGGTTCCATGGGTGATGCGTGCGCGCACCCAAAGCAGCACTCATAGAACACCCCTTTCACGCAGTGTTATGCATGAAAGGGTCTATATTTGCAAGGTGACTTTGCATGGCATTGTAAATATGGTCTGGAACACTGCGCCACCAGAGCGTAAAAAAAGATGACGATGCGGTGGCATAGTTTGCCGCTAGGGCCTTGTAAATGGCTTAGGCCATATTTTACAAAAGTCTGTGGGCGCTCATGGGATGCAATGCAATTTGCCGCTGCTTATATGTATTGTATTGTATTGTATTGTAATAGTATTTATATAGCGCTTACTACCCCTGATGAGGAGTTGAAGCGCTTTTCGGCGAGTAGCACGCTACTCCGGAACCCAAAAGGAATTAGTGGTAGATCAGTATAAGGAAATATGAGAACCGTTTCAGTATCATTATGAGTTAATTTGAGCCACGGATATGTGAGTTTGTTAGTTGGATTGGCTGGAGTAAGGGAGGGGTAGAGGTGGGAAGAACCCAGAAGTGTTAATTGGGAGTTTATAGTAATAGGATGAGGTTTGGGATGAGTAAAAGAGAGATGGAGGAGGGAAGTGTCTGTGGAAAGGGTTGGGAAATCATGGTAGCAGGAGGGGTTTTGGATGAGTCAAAGGTGAGATAAATGAGGGAGAAGTTAGTATCTACATGACTGCTTTGCTGTATACTTTGTCATCAGATCTGAAAAGACTTTAATTACATCAGATTAGGAAGTGTGCTGTAAAAAATCTCTCTCACTGAAGTTTTAATACACGATAAAGTTGTTGCATTTGTATTAACAAACTAGACTACATATTAGTTACTGCCGCCTGTATAAGCCTTTGTAGTTATAGATGCACCAGAAAATGGGTTTCAAATCTTTAAATAATGTTTATGAGCAAAACTAATGTACACAAATTGCAGCTGAGAAGGATCTGAGCAATGACGTTCAATATAAAATATGATTTTCCTGCTGTGCATGAACCTAGTCTGTTTCTCTGAACTTAAGATATGGGCTAATATGTTGCATGTTCCTGCACCAAAATTTGGAAGGTGCCTTTGTTCATTTTGCCACTAGTACATTAACTTGATTGCAAGTAATGCATTGATTATTTGTAATGGTGTATTGATAAAAACTGAACTGTATTTTGACATTGTGAAATGTCATAGGATTGTGCCTGTTGTTTATTTTTGAAATATTACATTAAGAGTTAAATAATTATAGGTTGAGCATTATTATGGACTATTACACCATATACAAGAGAGTTTTTTTGTGCTCTCAAATGTGAAGCCCATTAAGAAGGAGCCACAGTGAAGAAACGTAATTGCCCAGGTTCATGGTGGGTGAGCCACTAAAGGCTCCAGCCAAGCTCAGCTTGAAGTCATCTAGCATCTTTGAGCCCAGTATGAGCCAAGCTTTCAAGATGTCATGCCACCCATGCACTAACCTCCTGAGCCAGGAATAATTAACCTTTGACGTAAAACAATAGAGAGAAAGAGAGTACTATTGAGAGTCCTGCTAAACCAAATTGTGTAATCCTGGCCAAATATCGCTCATGTTTGATTTAATAGACTATAATATTGATGTATATATAATAAGAATGAAGGCCACAATGTAGGGTGCACATCTCAACAGACTCACTTCTTAATTCACAAATGGCATTGTTGTTTGATCAGGGGGGGCAGGGAGGAATGTTTCTAAGTTCATGTTTATCACTTAGTAAATGTCATGCAGTACAATGTTTAAGGTAAAACACTTCTGCATGTTAAAAATTGTTTTTTATTTTAAATAGACTTTAGCATATTTATATATGCTATTTGTTGCACAAATTACACTGTAGAAATGTTTATGGGTCTGCTCGTGTGCAGGATCTTAGAGCCAACCCTGACCCTTGGCTCTGCACTTCTTGTTAATTTTTTGGCTCATCCACCTATAACCCAGAGCCACACAGTTTAACCATGCTGGGAAGCCGCAACTGAACATGGTATGCGTGAAGATGAGAAACAATGTGCCCAGAAATAGAGTTTGAGTCTGCTGGTACAGGGACACCTCAACTAACATGTGAGTGAATTTTCCCATGCCTATCCCTGTCTAACTACTATAATCATTAGCCACCAGCCTGCCCAGGATTATTGGAAAAATAGAAAAGACAGAGACAAATAAGAGACTTCCTAATATGCCCATGCTCCACCTTTTTCGGCCGCATATTTAATAAAATATGTGCAGCTAGTGACAGCCTAGCTAAAAATACCAGATACTACCTAGCATTCATAGATTTGCATTACATCCTATGGGCTACACGGTGTTCCTTAAACATCTACAGTCAAAACTGGTAAACACATATGCTAATGCCTTTGGCTTAATTGAGGTTAGTTCCCAAATGTACAGGCCAGTGGCCATCGTACTCAGCAGAGAGACTACAGTTGCAGTCAGGCAAGGCAGAGGGCAGTGGTGAATGTTGTGTTTCAGGGAACAAGACTGGAAGAGAGGGGAAATGGTAAAGAGCTAAAACAACAACTCACAGTGAGGGCAGAAAAAGTACAGTGAAGGAGATGGAGACATCAAATCCACTCCCAGGGGTGGCAATTTGCTTTTTCTGTAGCCCTTTATAGAAAACTCCTCCCTTGGATAGCTCCCCACACATGAATGACGAACTCAGACAAAGAATAGAAGAGAGGAAAGTGAAAAATTGGCAAAAGTTGCAGGTTGCCATGGGTTATCTTACACAGTGGCTACATTGCTCCACACATAGAAGTGCCAAATCACCATTGTAGATTGTTTATGTGCAGGAAGGGACACCTTCCTGCACAATCAATCAATCGCCTAAACCCAGACACCCCTGAATTATGGTGGAAGGATGCTTATGTTGCCGCTGGCTTCTAAATTTAGCACTAGGGTACGGGGAAACATAGGGGTGCCCCGTATGTTTGTAAATACGGTTCATCCCTTGGTTTCAAAAGTGGCACAAATTTTGTCACAACGCTGAGGTGCACAACTTTTTTGTAAATCTGGGCCATTGTCTGTTAATGCATTAGTAATAGACAATGGACAAAAGCAACATATTGGTCCGCTAATTAGAAAAAATACATGGTCTTATTGTCAGAAACATTATCACCTTATCAGCGTTTCCATAGTCCAAGAATAATCTGGGACTGTATCTTGTTTACTTTTTTCCCACACCTTCATTACTTTTTGGTTTACCATGACAGATCAAACCTGATAGTTATATATTAGGTATTGTTGAATGAAAACTCGCCATTCACTTCATCAATTTAATCTTTCTGTTTTGGTCAAAATTTCCTTATCATCTATTCTTGATCAATAAAGTGATTATAAACATATTAACGTTCAATGCCATCTCTCTAAAAGAAATTATCCTTCTTCCACTTAGAAATAAGGACCAATATCTATGATGTTGTTCTTTGCTCATTTCTCTTCACCCACTATCCCATATCATTTATTTCTCTGCTTTTACAATAAAAGGAGCTTCCAGTTTAATGCACCGCGAGTCAAGTGAATGAGCAGGTTAAACCTTAATGATTCATGGTTCATTATGCATAAATCATATATAGTCATGGCTTCTTTAGAAACACAACAACACATATATTGACTAAAAGCTGAAATTGCTAGGGCTAAGTTTGCACCTAGGAGAAAATCCAATCTGCTGTTTTTCAAGAATGTCAAAAAGATTTTATTATAGGTGGTTTTACGACTGGAGAAACCATTATCTCAAAATACAAAGGGGGTTATTTAGAGTTTGGTGGATGGGGGACAGCCACAAAAACTTGTCAGATGTCTTGTCTGCCCTTTCGAAGTGTATGTCAATCCACTTACAACGATAGGAAGGATAGACATCGGACAATTTTTGGTAACATACAGCATCTGCCACATTTTAAATAACATCCAAAGTATCTGATCATATATGTGCCATTAAAACAATACGTTGATGGGTGCTACCTTTCGCTTGTTTCGAGTATGCACCTGTGAAAACCTTAGTAAACGATGGCCCAAGTTTAACTGCCGAAGCTGATTTAAATGTAATAGAAAAATATTGAAAGGGTACTCTATCACATTGAGATTTATTTTTCATGTTTTCACATTTAAAAACAAATCTAAGCAGAACTCAAATACCGTTTTCGGGATTTCAGTAAATAGTTCGAACTACCTCACAAATGCTTGCGACTATAGTGTTGAGCTTTCAGTAAACCTTGATGTTACTAATAACTGTACACCACTGCTTCGAGGTACGTAGCTATACGAGTACGGTTCTATGTACTGCTTACAGATAGTTGTGCTTGTTTTTCTTTAAAAACTAATTAAGATTTAATAGCTAATTTTTACTGTCTGTTTTTTCCTCTACTCACTTTCTCGCTTCCTGCTCTGCTGCTTGCCGGCTTCTCATTCTGGTCATTACGAGAACTGTACAGTAATTGCCTATCTGGTGACTCCTTAATGAAGCTCCCCCGAGATGTGAGATGGCGCACTTTGATGTTTATCATGCTTATCGCCACCGCTGACCCTCCAATTTAATTCATGTCTTTTGAAATCCTGGCTGGATTATTGGCATCCTGCTTCTTTGTTTCCAAAGAATTCAGATAATTTACCACTTTCTTTTCTGTCTCTGCTAACAGCTTGGTTGGCCCCAGGGTCAGCAGACAATTGCAGGCGAGCTACGTCTTCCTTCTGCTGCTCCTGAAGCAACTGGTATGTAACCTGTTGGGCGGTTATTTGTCATATTATCCAAGACAAAAATATTGTTTTACCAAAATTTCGCAGTAACCATAATATTGACTGCAAAATTATCGTGCAATATTATATAAGTAAGTATAGTTTTATTATGTGATGCCATAGGGCACGTGTGCGCACACACACACACACACACACACATATATATATATATATATATATATATATATATATATATATAAAACAATCCTACTCGCGGTCGCCAGTAGGTAGTAATAGTTAGGACCATGTTTCTATAGAAAAAGTGTTTTCTGACTTGGCTATATCTTTGTCACCCTTTGACGAACCTTCACGAACTTTTCCAAAAGAAGTCTGCCGGTGATTCTTGTTGGACCTGAGAAGTTTTGGGGTGATCCGTGAAGTGGTGGCTGAAAAAAGGGAGGTAAAAAACATGCGTTTCCCATGTTAATTCACATAGGAGTTTTGAACTCGACTACAGCCCAAACCACTGAACATAATTACACAAAATTTTGCAAAATGGTAGCTGTCCGTACGCAGGAGAACCCAGCACAGATGGCTGGGTCATAGGGGATGGGGGTCCCAGGGGCCAAAATCAGCCAGGAGAGAGGGGCTGTGTGGCATCCCTCCTCAATTTATTGAACACCAGGGGATGGGGTTCCAGGGGCTGAGATCCCCATGGACCCCATCCCCCATGCAATTATAGTGGGCCCCGGTTGTCCCGCCTTCACCAGAAAGGACATTTACCCAACAAGTTTGCACTTACTAACTAACCGGTATAAAGTGCTCCAGTTGGATAGACATTTTGTGCAAAACAGTGGATTCTTGTTGAAAAAATGAGCAGGTGAGCGTCTGTTCTAGCCTTGGTGCTCATTTCACAATAATTAAGCCTCCACAGGAAGCACTTACTAATATATACATAGCAGGTGCCCCAGTTGAAGCTCCACTACTGGAAAGAACAAATGATCCAACTCTTGAGCATGGGGGAAAGCAAAGCAAGTGTGTTTAATCCATGATTCCATATTGAAAAACAATCTGAAATCCTTCGTGGATGTGAATGCATCTTTCATCTATTGGAGCACAATCAGACACTCTCACACCCACACTCACACCCATATAGACCCTCTCAAACCCTCTCACACACCCAAACATACACTCTCACAGCCACTCTCACATCCAGGGAGACAGGCGCTGAGGCCAACTCCCACTGCACATGGCCTTTGGCCATGAACGCCATGGGGTTATGTGGTTAAGGGAGTTGACTGCAGGGACTGGCTGCAGGCCTTCAGACGTGTGCTATGCAGGGTTGGGTGATTATACAGAGTTTGATGCAGGGTCTGCCCATATAGTAATGAAAATTACGTTAAAAAAAACAGTTTGACATTTCCTGAAAAAAACAAAGATTACAGGGACATTATAGTTAGGAAAAATAATTTAGAAAACCTTAGAAATTCACTTAAAAAGCAAAGGTTACTCGCACAAAACCAAAGAAATTCAGCAGTTATAGTTAGAGTTATTTCAAGTAACTATAACTCACACCCTTGGCATGCACTGTTTATTACCTCAGATATTACAGCACTCATGACACCTTTTATAATGACAATAAAAATGTCAATGAAACATTAGAAGTCAAATTATTGACGAAAAACTCTGCATGTAAACAAAATAGCCCAATGTCCTCCAGAAACGCAAGATTCAAATCATAGAGAGCATCATAATACCGTGATCCATACTACACGAGAAAACTTAGCATTGCTACATGACAATCAGAATAGATCAAAATTGGAATTACATTGTTCACATGTGGATGAAAAGTAAAGTGCAAAGATGTCAATCAATAAAAAGTAAAATCGTCAGAGGAAACTGACATTAAGGTCAAAACACATTCCCGTTCACCGGTGTTGCTTTCTCTTTCATCAAAGAGGAAGAAATAAAAGTGCCCCAACTTCGTGATTAAGTGAACCACAGTGAATATCCTCCCATAGCCAAGCACATTAGGTTGCCTCCTGCCAAGCTACTGCACATGCACTAATAACTGCAGTTCAACTGCTCTGTTAAACTTGGTTAATCCAGTGTTTCAGTAATCAGCATGTGCCAGGAGGGGAGGTAGCCAGTAGATAGTTATAGTTAGGACCTAGTTTCCATAGGAGCGGCATTTTTGATTTTGCTAATACCTTAGGTGCTGTTTGAAGAATCTTTACGACATTTTCAAAACTAGTTTGCGAATCACTTCAGCTGCTGTCTGGAAAGTTGTGGTGTCATTTGTCAGGTGGGGACTTAGAAAAAAGGGAGTCCCAACTTGATATTTCCCATGCAATTTCCCATAGGGATTTTAGACATGACAACAGCCCAAACCGCTAAACGTAATTACATCAAATTTGACAGAAACCTAGATCTTGGACCAGAAAGATCTCTTTTTGTAATTTGGTGTAAAGACATTCAGTAGATTTTACTTCATTAAAAAACAAGATTTATGTATATCTAGAGACATGGAGGGTCCACGGATCTGACAGACTTCATGCTGAGATCTGATTTGCTGCCACCACTTCAACGGGGAAGTGTTGACAGCCATCTTGGTAATCGAGAATTGGCCCAAGTCACAAGAAAAACCTAAAACAAAACACATGGGGTTAAGTTAGGAATGCCCTGACCCTCTTAGCCTGGTGATGGGGTCCCAAAGGGACCACACCTGTGAGAGGAGGCCCGTTTTTGCATGGTTAGCCCCCACTTTTTGGCTGATGTTAATGTGCTCTTGAAGTTGGTAGTGCTCAGGGCCCCTGCTAACCAGGTTCCCCTGGGCCAGAGCTCTTTCCCTAAATCTGTTGTGATGCTTGGCACAATTGGAGACACTCCTACATATCATTGTAAGATCCTAGTAAATGGGTACCCCAGCACCTAGGAGTAGGCCCCTGAGGGCAGCAGCACTGATTGTGCCACCCCCTAGGGCCCTGCATCCAGATACCCCTAGCACTGCCAGTGCAGGCTGTGTGTATTGGGGCAAACCAAAAAGTCAAACTCAACACTGCACACTCCCTGTTTGCCCTGTCTACCCTACACTGCATATGTTATGGATCAGTCACCCCTCTAGTAGGCCTTACAGCCCTAAGGCAGGGTGCACCACAATATATGATCAATATGCCCCACTGTGTCCTTGCCTGACTTGGGACATAGTGAGTGAACAGGGCAGCCATTCCTAGTACATGTACTGGACACTGGTCAAACACGGGTTCCCCAGCTGCTAATGGCCACTCTATTCACTGGGTTGTTTGGTATCAAACAACTCAGAATATTCAATCCAAACTGGCATCAATGTTGGATTTAACCGTAACTGTACCCAGGGTTCACCTTAGAAGTGTCCCCCACAAAAGCTAACCTAACTGGCATAGTTGCTGACTGGTTCCATCCAGCCTGCCACTCCAGATGACCAATATAAAAACCTGGGAGAGAGCCATGGCTTTCTGGTTTGTAAGATAATGCCCTTCCTGGGTAGAGGAGCTAACACCACCTCCCTCAGGAATGTGCAACACCCTGGTGGTGAGCTTCAAAGGGATACTGCCCCTGAAACTGGAGCCTACAGGCCTGCCACTAGCAACAGATGGCTTCCTCCCTTGCAGCCCCCACTTTTGGCGGGAGCAGAGGTGTGGCCTCACTGAGCATGCACCACCCCTAGGGGCTTGCAGGTGAGGTGGACCCTCCATCTCATTTTCCTCCATGTTGGATTGCAGGAAAATTTCCAATAGGGTTTAGGAAAGTGACCCGTCCACACAGGAAGTGGTCACTGTAGTGGGTGTAGCCACCCAAAGGTCAGTGTCCATTGGACACTACCAGGTTCCCCCTAAAATGCCCACTAAATTCAATATTTACTGGACTTCCCTAGACCAAGACTTTAGATTCATATGGAAGAAAAGAAGACAGCACCAAAAAAACACCAAGACGAGAACAGAGGACCTGCTGCACCAGAAGAGACTCCAAGACCCCTGCTTGCTGCACCAGTCTCCCGACAATCGCCGATGAGGAGGAGCTGACCACTGGACCACCCTAAAAAGCTCCAGAGGACCCCCAGGTATCGCAATTAGCCTGAGATCTCCCTCCTGAGTGGAGGCACCACTCAAGAAACCACAGGAACCTGCAAGGAACCTGCAAATCGGTGAGGGACACTTCATTGACTAGATGATATCTCCACAACCGGAAGTCAAAGCTGGCCCCGATGACACACTAATGACAGCCCAGACAAGACCTGCAAGTGTGCCCAGTTTAGTGGCACAGTGCCCTCTTGTGGCCGAGTTGTAGCAATACCCCAGTTGCTGACCAGTGCACATCGGACATCCCCAACAACAGCTCCCCCAGAGCTGGAGCTGGACCAGGAGGAAGCTCCAGTCAAGGGACTTCAGTGACACCCCATACCTCCCACCAAAGCACCCATGACATCCTGCAGGACTCCAAGAAGGAGACTTGCCTTCAGCTCCAAAGGGTCCCTTTGCGCAAAGCATCCAAGAACTCCAAAACGCCCTGCAACTGGCTGCCCTGAGCCTTGCATCACAGGATCTGCTGTGTGCCCGAGGTTCCCAACCCCTTGTGACTTCAACAGCCCAACGGGACCCCCAGGCACCAATTTTAAATCTGCAAACCAGCTCCTTTTCCAAGTGACCCCTCCATGTAACCCTGTGCCTGTGCCAAGAGGTTTTCCAACGCTGCTCCCACCGGAACTAAGAGCCGTCTGAGGCTCTCCATCTGTCACAGCGTGCCCACTGACCACTCTGGCCATCCTGCAAGAGAAGAGACTGGTAACCCAACTGTACGATTTTTAATACATTTATAAATGTGACTGCTCATTGAGTTCTATGGTGCTAAATTACACACAGAAAGACTAAGGGGCATATTTATACTCCGTTTGAGCCGAATTAGCGTTGTTTTTTTCGACGCAAATTCGGCGCAAAACCAACGCCATATTTATACTTTGGTGTTAGACGCGTCTAGCGCCAAAGTATGAGGAAAGAGCGTCATTTTTTTGCGTGAATGCCTTCCTTGCGTTAATGAGATGCAAGGTAGGCGTTCCCGTCCAAAAAAATGACTGCGACACAAATGCGTCGTATTTATACTCCCAGGCAAAAATCACGCCCGGGAGTAGGCGGGGCAAAAAACCCCGCATTTGCGCCTCTTTTTAACGCCTGGGTCAGGGCAGGCGTTAAGGGACCTGTGGGCTCAAAATGAGCCCACAGCTGCCCTCCCATGCCCCCAGGGACCCCCCATGCCACCCTTGCCCACCCCAGGAGGACACCCAAGGATGGAGGGACCCATCCCAGGGACATTCAGGTAAGTTTAGGTAAGTATACATTTTTTTTTTTTTATATTTTTTTTTGGCATAGGGGGGCCTGATTTGTGCCCCCCTACATGCCTCAATGCCCAATGACCATGCCCAGGGGACATAAGTCCCCTGGGCATGGCCATTGGGCAAGGGGGCATGACTCCTGTCTTTACTAAGACAGGAGTCATGTAAATGGCGTCTGGGCGTCGTTAAAAATGGCGCAAATCGGGTGGAGGCGATTTTTTAGCATCAACCTGACTTGCACCATTTTTAAGACGCCCTAACGCCATTTTCCCCAACGCCGGCGCTGCCTGGTGTACCTGGTTTTTTTCCACGCACACCAGGCAGCGCCGGTCTGCTAGCGCCGGCTAACGCCATTCAATAAATACGGCGCCCGCATGGCGCTTCAGAATGGCGTTAGCCGGCGCTAAACTTTTTGACGCTAAACTGCGTTAGCGCAGTTTAGCGTCAAAAAGTATAAATACGGGCCTAACTTCATTAAAACTTCAGAAAGTCATAACTCAAAAAGCACTTAACATATTCTAATAGTTTGGTCTTCAAATGTATATAAAAGACTGAAGTATTTTTATATATTCTGGTCTCGAGTTATTCATTGAGTGTGTGTGGTGCATGATTGGATTTGTGAGTACAGCAAATACTTAGCACATTCCCTGGATTAGCCTAACTGCTCGACCAGGTATCTTAAAAACTAGAGCATTACGTGGTCTAATTTTTACCCCTGAAAACCAATGTGTGGTTGCCTGGACCCCCTGCATAGTGTGCCTAGTTTTGCACACTATATAGAATGCCAGGCTCCTGCAACACCGATGTCCAAAAATCTTTTTTTTTAATTTCACCACAAATTCAAGAATCAACAGCAACCTTTTTTTTAAAAAATAGGCTTAATTTCCTGCTCTTGTTTTTTTTGCCCCCAGTTGGGCCAGAGAATTTGTTGTGTTAATATAGGGGAGGGGGGATCATGCGCCCCCTCCCCAGGTTGATTTCTGCCACAGGGACTCCATCTCAGAGGGCCCGATGGATATTAACAGAAAAGGAGGGGGGCCATGCTACTTCCTCCTTGGGCTGATTTTAGCCCGGGGCACCCTATTCCCCAGGACCCAGCCTTATTAAAACTGGGAAGGGGACATGCACCCCTCCTCCCAGGCTGATTTGTGTACCTGGGCCCCATCTCCTGGGCATGGATGAACCTAAAAATGGAAGGAGGCATAGGACACCTCAGGCCAATTTCAGCCACAAGGTCCCCATCCCCCAGGGCCTGATTGCAAAAGCAAAGGAGACAGCATGTGCAAAGGGGACCCTGGAGCAACCTGGCATGGCACGGAAACCTGTGTTTGCCCATGTTTGGCAGGAGCAATTTCATAGCTCCAGCCAAGCAAGAGCAAACACAAAGTTGGCTCCCAGCTGGTGGGAGTTTTAGAGATGCTTCCACCAGTTTGGAGCGGACTTGAGATGGGTTTAGCAAAACATATGTGAATATTGCTTCTGCCCACAAGGACAGCATTTTTTATTGTGATCAGAGACCTGGAGACTGTGAAAAACCAGACACTGCCAGCTATAGATGAGATACAGGGACGAGGTCTTCTAGATCAGTGAGATAAGAAAGAAAAATAGGAACAATTTAAGGACTGCATCAAATACAAACCCAGCAGCAGTACGAATGAAACAAGTTGCCTAACAACCACGAGGTTGCATGGTTCCTAAATGCTTGAATCACACACCGTATTTGTGGTCCATGCACTAATGTTTTGTTTTCCCTGCCAGTCCTTAATGTTGATTTTCCACTTACCCGCATTGCCTGTGACAAAGGGTTCTCGGTCAGTTTTTTGCCTTTTACTCCTGAATATAATCTCTCTCCCCAACAGCATCTCTTGGTGCAAGGTGAATGTCTCTGGGTAATTTTGGGTTTTGTTATCAGCTCCATATATTGGAACATAAAGTGAGCTGAATGGAGATTGGGGTTGCATTGTATGGAGATTGAGCTTGCATTGTGCTGTTATATCTTCATATATTTCCATATTGGGTGTGCATACCAGTAAACTCATAGTTGCTTTCCCTCTGGCCACTGTGTTCCATGAGAGGTAGAGAGAGAGAGAGAGAATCACATTTGCTTTTCTTCTAGCTGCTCTGTTACAAGAGCGAGAGAGAGAGAGATGCAATCCTGAACTCAGGGAGGCCAATCTCCACCATTTTTCTCTCCTATTCTCAATCCCCTTACCTCCTCACGAGAATGTTTAGCTTTGAGTGAATTTACGTCTCAGCCCACAGTTCTTATTTGATGGAGAATGTGGATTAGCATGTGGGTCCCTCACTTATACCTTTCATATTACACTGTATGAAGTGCCTAGATATTCTGAACAACCATAGTTAAATTACTCTTTAAACCAAACAACCAATGGGCAATTTATATTTGGATTATATTAATATGAAGCGGGCCAATTTGGAGTTTGGGAAGTTTGCTACAAGAGCCTATATTTTTGCAAAGTCCTGCCTGCCAATATGCCAAAAAAACAATATAACAAAAAAAGTGCTGCCTTTAGCAAGGACCCTATCTGAATGGGGTCTTAGGCCCTTATGTTTGAAATCTTCTGATAGGCTTTAGGTTGGGTATAACTGCAAGACAACTCAGTTTCCCTGGAGATGAGAATTACGCTTTCAGCTGTCAGTGCGACTCCACTTCCAACCATACATGCATGCATTTTCCTTTTTTCCATTTTTATGGTCCATCAAGGTGCAAACTCCTAATGGCAGGTTTTGAGAACTACAGGAACATTAATTGTAGAGCTGTATTTGTGAATTTATTAATACTTAATTCCCCATTTTTAGTTTTATGGTATCCAACTTTCTGATGGCAGCTGTCCCGATTAGAGGCAGTTTAAAATAAAATTGTATCCATAAGAGGGTCAGAAATTAATCTTCAGGTCTTAGGTGGTCTTTACAGTATTTTCCACCTTTAGGACCAATCTGTAGATTAATATTTCTCATAGTAAAAATCCCATTTGTGGTGGTAAGAAATCAAATTTGAAACCCATTATTTGCAATGAAATACCCTGTTAATTGTTAGAAGTGGTTATCGGTGTTCTGTATGGTGGAATAAACTTTGAATCGTCCGGAACCTGAAATAGTAACATCACAGCAAGATGTCTAAAATGTGTTGAAATGATTGGTGCTATTTTAAATCTAACACGCTTCGTGGTGGTTTGGGGGGGCTATAGCACCTTTTTAGCAATATATACAACACTCAGTGCATCCCTATGGCCACCTATGGTGCCGGGGTGTGAGAGTAGTACAATGTTGTATATTTTCAGACTAAAGAAAACTTTTTTTTTGTCACAGGGTATTATTCCATCGCTTGCATTCATTAAATCTAGTTTTCTAAGCCTGGACAGACCAGCCTTATTTGATGACCCCAAAAAACATTAGGAAATCGGGTGTGATTTGCATGAAAACAACTTTCATTGGGAAAAGAATAAGGCAGCAGGCAGTGGTGGAGTAAAAAAAAACTCTAACCCTACCAGCCCTACTATGGGTAAAGAATCTTATTTGGTGACCACACTTAGGCCCATATTTACAGGAAAATGACAGTGCGCCAAATTGGTAGCTCTCCATCATTTTCACAACACAGGGATGAGCTGTATTTAATTGAATACAGTGCACCCCTGGGTTGTCCCGTGCACTGGCACTAAATTAAGCTGCCAGTGCCATTGCAGGCATCCTTGCACCATTGTGAAAGGATGTCTACGTTGAGGGGTTTGATTGTTTATGTGTGTTTTCCTGCACATAAACAATCATTAAAGGTGATTTGGCACTTCTGTGTGTGCTGCAGAATGCAGGACACATAGAAATGCCAAAGCGTCATTTTCAAATGATTGTTTATGTGCAGGAAGGGCATCTTCCCGCACATAAACAATCATTTCTGCCATTTTGCTCTCTCTATGTGTGCTGCAGAATGCAGCACATACAGAAAAAGCAAAAAAGAGAAGGAATAAAAGTATTCCTTCTCGTTGTGCCTTGCTAACATCACCTCTGAGGTGGCATTAGATTTTGACACTGCCTCAGGTTTACGAAAACTTGCAATTCTGAGGCAGCACCAAAATGCGAAGGGTGCTGCTATGGCACGCCCTCAGCAACACCCATTGCATGCCCCTTCCAAGCAAAGGGCTGCATGTTAAGGGGTCATATTTAGAAGGTGGCGTTAAGCCACAAAATGTTGCATAATGCCACCTTGTAATTACGGTGCTGTACATAGCGCCACCGGAGGGTCACAAAATGTGATGCTTTGGTGGCGCTAGGGGCTCATAAATATGCCCCTTAATCCATAGGAATGTGGTCTGCTGTTGAGTTTCATACTTGGAACTCTCAAAAATGTACTTTGTTTTCCATTAGATCAGCATGATAATGATGCTGAAGATACAAATAATATTTATTATTAATCTTTCTTCATTGGGGAGCAGTCATACATTCATAGTATGTCATCATCTCGAGGGCAGTGTTGCGATATCTTTCAGTTTTGCTTATTTTAAACAATATCAGTTATTGTCTCAGCAGTTGATGCAGTGAGCTTTTACTAACTGTTATGATGGATGTTATGATTGCAGTGTGATATTTATCTATTTGCTGTCTTTTTTGCTCTCTCTGTTTAATGGTATTTGTTAGAAATGGGGTTTTTGTTTGGCAGTCAGGTTGCCCTCTGTCCAAGCAAGAACCCTCACTCTAGTCAGGGTAAGTCACACACAATCCAAAATCAGCCTGTGCTCACCCTCCGGTAGCTTGGCACGAGCAGTCAGGCTTAACTTAGAAGGCAATGTGTAAAGCATTTGTGCAATAAATCATACAACACCATAGCATAACACCACAAAAATACACCACACAGTGTTTAGAAAAATATATAATATTTATCTGGGTATCTTCAGGTCAAAACGATCAAAGTTGCAATATGAATTTGTAAAGATATCACTGAAAAGTGATATAAAGTGTCTTAAGTCTTTAGAAAGTAAACAAAGTCTCTTTCAAACACAAAGTACCTGGTTTCTGGTGGAAAATCTCCTCAGAGGGCCACAGGAGAAGAGGTACGTGGAAAACTGGCGTGTGCGTTGATTTCTCCTCAGCACACACGGACTTGCGTCGTTATTTTCCACGCGGGGAGTCGTGTGTCATTTTCCGGCACGCGGACAGTCTCTTTCTGTGGTTCGCGGGGAGTACCAGATGTCCCTGGTCTGTGCGTGGATTTTCCTGCTTGTTTTCCGGCTGCGCGTCGTTCTGCGGGGCTGCGCGTCGAAGTTTCGATCTCATGGCAGGCGTCGCGTCGATTTCTCCTGGGGAGTCGGGCGGCGTTGTCCTTGCGAGGCCGTGCGTCAAAGTTTCGATCTCACGGCAGGCGTCGCGTCGATTTCTCCCGGGAAGTCAGGCGGCGTTGTCCTTGCGAGGCCGTGCGTCAAAGTTTCGGTCGTCCCGAGGGCGTCGCGTCGATCAGCGTCGGTGTGCAGCGTTTTTCTTGCCACGGAACAAGCTGTGCGTCGAAAGGTTCGGCGCACGGAGCGTCCAATAGGAAGAGAGAAGTCTTTTTGGTCCTGAGACTTCAGGGAACAGGAGGCAAGCTCTATCCAAGCCCTTGGAGAGCACTTTTACAGCCAGACAAGAGTTCAGCAAGGCAGCAGGCCAACAGCAAGGCAGCAGTCCTTTGTAGAAAAGCAGACAGGTGAGTCCTTTGAGCAGCCAGGCAGTTCAGCAAGGCAGCAGGCCAACAGCAAGGCAGCAGTCCTTTGTAGAAAAGCAGACAGGTGAGTCCTTTGAGCAGCCAGGCAGTTCTTCTTGGCAGGATGTAGTTTCTGGTTCAGGTTTCTTCTCCAGCAAGTGTCTGATGAGGTAGGGCAGAGGCCCTGTTTTATACTAAGTTGTGCCTTTGAAGTGGGGGTGACTTCAAAGAGTGTCTAAGAAATGCACCAAGCCCCCTTTCAGTTCAGTCCTGTCTGCCAGAGTCCCAGTAGGGGGTGTGGCAGTCCTTTGTGTGAGGGCAGGCCCTCCACCCTCCCAGCCCAGGAAGACCCATTCAAAATGCAGATGTATGCAAGTGAGGCTGAGTACCCTGTGTTTGGGGTGTGTCTGAGTGAATGCACAAGGAGCTGTCAACTAAACCTAGCCAGACGTGGATTGAAGGGCACAACAAGATTTTAGTTCAAAGAAATGCTCACTTTCTAAAAGTGGCATTTCTAGAATAGTAATATTAAATCCAACTTCACCAGTCAGCAGGACTTTATATTACCATTCTGGCCATACTAAATATGACCTTCCTGCTCCTTTCAGATCAGCAGCTGCCACTTCAACAGTGTATGAGGGCAGCCCCAATGTTAGCCTATGAAGGGAGCAGGCCTCACAGTAGTGTAAAAACGAATTTAGGAGTTTTACACTACCAGGACATATAACTACACAGGTACATGTCCTGCCTTTTACCTACACAGCACCCTGCTCTAGGGGTTACCTAGGGCACACATTAGGGATGACTTAAATGTAGAAAAAGGGGAGTTCTAGGCTTGGCAAGTACTTTTAAATGGCAAGTCGAAGTGGCAGTGAAACTGCACACACAGGCCTTGCAATGGCAGGCCTGAGACAGGGTTAAGGGGCTACTGAAGTGGGTGGCACAACCAGTGCTGCAGGCCCACTAGCAGCATTTAATCTACAGGCCCTAGGCACATATAGTGCACTCTACTAGGGACTTATAAGTAAATTAAATAGCCAATCATGGATAGACCAATCAATAGTACCATTTACACAGAGAGCATATGCACTTTAGCACTGGTTAGCAGTGGTAAAGTGCCCAGAGGTCAAAAGCCAACAACAACAGGTCAGAAGAAATAGGAGGAAGGAGGCAAAAAGTTTGGGGATGACCCTGTCAAAACGCCAGGTCCAACATGACCCCCTACCAGCCTAAAGCCAGGGGAGAATAATCACTATCCTGATGTACTTCCCTGTTTGAGGATACAGAACAAGGACCCAGGCCCACAACAGCAGGGGCATGCTCCAGTTCTTCGCCTTCCTGACTCCAATAGGATCCCTCTGTCCATACTCTCAGGGCCCACTAAGCCAACCCATGGGGAACCTTTCTTCTTACCTGCGGATCCCATCTGTGCAGCACCTAACCTTACTTTGCTCACAGATGTATCCCAGGAGCAGGATAGTACCACCATGACCAACACAGTGGTGTTGCCCACTCTACCCCCGTGGGTGGGACACTTGTCCCCTCCCCAGGGATAACTCTGTCCACCCGGACAGCAAGCCACAGTGGTTACTGACAGCTGCCAGGGATGAGAGCCAGGCCCCAGGCCTCTCAAAGCTCTCCCACCACTGTGGCTGTGGAGAGTGGGGGGCGGTAGCCCCAGGTGCTGGGCACCCTTTAACCACTCTCCCTTCCACCAGGTCAGGGATGACAGCCTGAACCTGGTCCTCCCCTCTGGGGCTCTGTACCCTCCCTCCTGGAGCGGTACCCCCAGAGTCCAACATGGTCAGGGGGCTTATAGAAGTCGCCCTGTACCATTCCTCCACCAGTGCAGGGCTGTTAACCTGCAACTGGCCCTCCAACCTGGTGTCTGTACCTTCAGGTTGGACTAGGGCCCGGGGTGAGGCTTCCCTCCCCCTGCCCTCCCTTCTGGGGTCCAGCACCATCCAACTAGGAGTGGCCTCCTCAGAAGACAACATGGTAGGGGCACTGTTATCAGTAGCCCCTCCCTCCAGGTCCGGGGGGACACCCTGAACCTGGTCTTCCAGCCCAGGGTCTGTACCCTCAGACTGGATCACTGCCTGGCAAACCAGGACTTTCTGGGAGGCACACCTACCCCCCACCAGGTCAGAGTTTAACCTCTGCCCCTGACCATTCAACTCAGAGTCACCACCCTGAAGTTGAACAATTGCCTGGCACGCCAGGACTTCCTGGAGGGCACACTGATCCTCCACCAGGTCAGAGTTTAACCTCTGAACCCGGTTATCCAACCCAGAGTCAGCACCCTGAGGTTGGACAACTGCCTGGTACACCAGGACTTTCCGGGGGGCACTAGTACCTCCCACCAGGTCAGAGGTTAACCTCCGAACCTGGGTATCCAACCCAGAGCCACCACCCTGAGGTTGAACCATTGCCTGGCATACCAGGACTTTCTGGGGGGCACACCTACCCCCCAACAGGTCAGAGTTTATCCTCTGAACCTGGTTAGCCAACCCAGAGTCACCACCCTGAGGTTGAACCATTGCCTGGCAGGCCAGGACTTCCTGGGAGGCACACCTACCTCCCACCAGGTCAGAGTTTAACCTCTGAGTCTGGTTCCCCAACCCAGGGTCACCACCCTGAGGTTGGGCAATTGCCTGGCACGCCAGGACTTTCTGGGGGGCACACCTACCCCCCACCAGGTCAGAGTTTAACCTCTGAACCTGGTCATCCAACCCAGAGTCAACACCCTGAGGATGGACAATTGCCTGGCACAGCAGGACTTCTTGGGAGGCACACCTACCTCCCACCAGGTCAGAGTTTAACCTCTGAACCTGGGTATCCAACCCAGAGTCACCACCCTGAGGTTGAATCTTTGCCTGGCATGCCAGGACTTCCTGGGGGGCACTCTCACCCCCCACAAGGGACACACCATCCCCAAGGGCCACACAAGAGTCTGGTTGGCGCAGGTCTCCCGACCTCTGCCCATCCGGCAGAGTCTGGGTTTCCCCCAAACCAGAAACGGTTTCACCTGGGTCATTCCTGGGGGGCTCTGCTCTCAGAGCTGACCCCTGACTTTCAAGGTCCTCCACTGGGGTCTGCAACCCCCTCTCAACCCTATGTCTGGACTTCTGCACCCCCTCACTAGGAGGGGTACTGCCAGACACCAGAACTGTTGGGATGCTGGCTACAGTCACCCCCCCAAGTTCTTCTGACACTGCGGGCTTCCCTCAAAAGGTGGCCCTACGGTACAGGCTAGGATTCCCTCCTGGTGTTCCCTCATGGAACCCTCTAGGACCTGGGACCTACCTGGGACACTACAATCCTTTCCCACCTCACTCGGTTGGGAACCACCTAGACCACTCCCTTCAGGAGCACCCCCAAATGCCTCTTCAGACTCTCTGGTACTCACCCAGAAGTCTGCCTCCATTGTAAGTTCCCTGGGGTCAGAGAACTCACACTCCACCTGGTGTTGGCGTAGCTCTGGAAAATAAGGACCAGACATATGCTCTCTAGCAATTACATCACTCTGGCCTTCACATGTATTAACCACAGTACCCTTCACCCAACCACCCAGTAACTCAACCTTGGAAAAGCACTCTACCTCACCCTCCTGAGACTGGTGAGACAGTATCTGTCTGTCCCTGACACTCAACCCATACTCTTCTGGGATGTCTCTACACTCTATATCCAGGACGTCCACCAGGGGGGAACCCTTTTCTCTGTCACTCTCTGCTAGAGTCAGTAAAGTGTCCCTCCCCCCAGTAGGAATATGTCTCCCTGTGCCAGTTCCCCAATCCTTCTCAGGGACCCTGTGCATAACGGGAACTACCTCATACCCTTGAACCGCCTGGGGTGTGTCAACTCCCTTCTTCAAGTTGGGCACCACATCTCTGGGCTTGTGCCCTTCTTCAGCAGTACTAGATGCAAGATTTTTGCTGCCACCATCTGAACTGGACTCAGCCCTTCCGGCCTCCAGTTTCAGCTCTTTACAGCTCAGCTCTTGAGCTGCAATCTTTTCTTCTTCCAGGGCTAAGAGTCTTTTTGCCTCAACCCTTGCAAGATACTCCTCTAATTGTTGCTCCTGTCGCCTTTGACCTCGGAGCCATGGATCTATCTCTGGGTCTCTTTCCTCATCTGAGTAGTCTTCCTCCTCATGTGAGCAGTCTTCCTCCTCATGTGCGTAGTCCTCCTCCTCATCTGAGGGGTACTTAGTCATTTGGTTTCTTGCTGCCTCTCTCTCTGCCCATCTTTCCTCCCCCAGACTATGTAGTTATGTAGCATCTCCGCTTTAGTAGATCTCCTTGCTACAGGAAGGCCCCATTTTCTGCAAAGCTTCCTTATGTCAGCCTTAGTCAGGTGGTCAGTACGAACAAAGAATGAGTAGGTAAGCAATCCCATTCTGATAAGATCTTACCAGCAAAAAACAAAATCCAAAGTCCAAAATATCAATAGTATATCCAGGAGGACATCAGAGAATCAAAAGCCAAAAAAGATGAAAAATCAAGTTGACCTTCAACTGTGGGTAGGTAGTGAAATACTTAGCTACTGTATGTCACTGCACAAACACAAGTCCTATCCTCACCGCTGATCACCAATGTTAGAAATGGGGTTTTTGTTTGGCAGTCAGGTTGCTCTCTGTCCAAGCAAGAACCCTCACTCTAGTCAGGGTAAGTCACACACAATCCAAAATCAGCCTGTGCTCACCCTCCGGTAGCTTGGCAGGAGCAGTCAGGCTTAACTTAGAAGTCAATGTGTAAAGCATTTGTGCAATAAATCATACAGCACCATAGCATAAACACCACAAAAATACACCACACAGTGTTTAGAAAAATATATAATATTTATCTGGGTATCTTCAGGTCAAAACGATCAAAGTTGCAATATGAATTTGTAAAGATATCACTGAAAAGTGATATAAAGTGTCTTAAGTCTTTAGAAAGTAAACAAAGTCTCTTTCAAACACAAAGTACCTGGTTTCTGGTGGAAAATCTCCTCAGAGGGCCACAGGAGAAGAGGTACGTGGAAAACTGGCGTGTGCGTCGATTTCTCCTCAGCACACACAGACTTGCGTCGTTATTTTCCACGCGGGGAGTCGTGCGTCGTTTTCCGGCGCGCGGACAGTCTCTTTCTGTGGTTCGCGGGGAGTACCAGATGTCCCGGGTCTGTGCGTGGATTTTCCTGCTTGTTTTCCGGCTGCGCGTTGTTCTGCGGGGCTGCGCGTCGAAGTTTCGATCTCACGGCAGGCGTCGCGTCGATTTCTCCTGGGGAGTCGGGCGGCGTTGCCCTTGCGAGGCCGTGCGTCAAAGTTTTGATCTCACGGCAGGCGTCGCGTCGATTTCTCCTGGAAAGTCGGGCGGCGTTGTCCTTGCGAGGCCGTGCGTCAAAGTTTCGATCTCACGGCAGGCGTCGCGTCGATTTCTCCCGGGAAGTCAGGCGGCGTTGTCCTTGCGAGGCCGTGCGTCAAAGTTTCGGTCGTCCCGAAGGCGTCGCGTCGATCAGCGTCGTTGTGCGGCATTTTTCTTGCCGCGGAACAAGCTGTGCGTCGAAAATTTCGGCGCACGGAGCATCCAAGAGGAAGAGAGAAGTCTTTTTGGTTCTGAGACTTCAGGGAACAGGAGGCAAGCTCAATCCAAGCCCTTGGAGAGCACTTTTACAGCCAGACAAGAGTTCAGCAAGGCAGCAGGCCAACAGCAAGGCAGCAGTCCTTTGTAGAAAAGCAGACAGATGAGTCCTTTGAGCAGCCAGGCAGTTCAGCAAGGCAGCAGGCCAACAGCAAGGCAGCAGTCCTTTGTAGAAAAGCAGACAGGTGGGTCCTTTGAGCAGCCAGGCAGTTCTTCTTGGCAGGATGTAGTTTCTGGTTCAGGTTTCTTCTCCAGCAAGTGTCTGATGAGGTAGGGCAGAGGCCCTGTTTTATACTAAGTTGTGCCTTTGAAGTGGGGGTGACTTCAAAGAGTGTCTAAGAAATGCACCAAGCCCCCTTTCAGTTCAGTCCTGTCTGCCAGAGTCCCAGTAGGGGGTGTGGCAGTCCTTTGTGTGAGGGCAGGCCCTCCACCCTCCCAGCCCAGGAAGACCCATTCAAAATGCAGATGTATGCAAGTACCCTGTGTTTGGGGTGTGTCTGAGTGAATGCACAAGGAGCTGTCAACTAAACCTAGCCTGGCGTGGATTGAAGGGCACAACAAGATTTTAGTGCAAAGAAATGCTCACTTTCTAAAAGTGGCATTTCTAGAATAGTAATATTAAATCCGACTTCACCAGTCAGCAGGACTTTATATTACCATTCTGGCCATACTAAATATGACCTTCCTGCTCCTTTCAGATCAGCAGCTTCCACTTCAACAGTGTATGAGGGCAGCCCCAATGTTAGCCTATGAAGGGAGCAGGCCTCACAGTAGTGTAAAAACGAATTTAGGAGTTTTACACTACCAGGACATATAACTACACAGGTACATGTCCTGCCTTTTACCTCCACAGCACCCTGCTCTAGGGGTTACCTAGGGCACATATTAGGGATGACTTATATGTAGAAAAAGGGGAGTTCTAGGCTTGGCAAGTACTTTTAAATGCCAAGTCGAAGTGGCAGTGAAACTGCACACACAGGCCTTGCAATAGCAGGCCTGAGACAGGGTTAAGGGGCTACTGAAGTGGGTGGCACAACCAGTGCTGCAGGCCCACTAGCAGCATTTAATCTACAGGCCCTAGGCACATATAGTGCACTCTACTAGGGACTTATAAGTAAATTAAATAGCCAATCATGGATAAACCAATCAATAGTACCATTTACACAGAGAGCATATGCACTTTAGCACTGGTTAGCAGTGGTAAAGTGCCCAGAGGTCAAAAGCCAACAACAACAGGTCAGAAGAAATAGGAGGAAGGAGGCAAAAAGTTTGGGGATGACCCTGTCAAAAAGCCAGGTCCAACAGTATTTATATGTAATGGTTTTAGCTATTTATGTTTTTGATTACATTGATGCATTTTATGTAATGTTATGGTTACTGTTTAAACCGAATAAAGCTTGTGTTGACTGAGAATGTTTTTCAACTCTACTCTAATTAACCTTGGTGAAGTGATTGTTTTAATATTTTATGTTATATGATTGTTCATACCATTATTTTTATATATGAATTATCTGTATTGTATTTTTATAATGTGTTTTTATGAGCAATGATAGAATTAACTAAATATATTGATAAATAAAAATGGATCCGTCCAGAAACTTTTTAGTTCACTTATGACTGAATCCCCAAAAATGTGGCACAAATTACACATCAACTAATTTGTGGTTGCATGAGGTTCATAATTAGGTTCATAATTAGCAGGTGCACAAAATGCACCCAATTATGACTTTGAAATCTTGGAATGGGGAATAAAGAGTTAATAATTCATTTTTCACC
The DNA here is from genome assembly GCF_031143425.1 of Pleurodeles waltl. Lineage (NCBI taxonomy): Eukaryota > Metazoa > Chordata > Amphibia > Caudata > Salamandridae > Pleurodeles > Pleurodeles waltl. The sequence continues at coordinate 369,701,659 of NC_090449.1, forward strand.
ATTCCATGGTGCACATATATCTCATGGCCTCCATTTACTCCAGCAATTTATGCCAGGTTTCATCTGCTGCAAGTTGCAGGATCAAACAATCACAACATACACTTTATAATTCCATTTGGGTAGTTTGTGACCAAAACGAATTTTTCAGATCCCCCACGAATGAAGACTATTTTACATTGTTTGCCAAATAAATGTAGGAGGCTGGCCTGGTTTGTAGTGGGAAGCAAAGGTACTTACACCTTATACCAGGTCCAGTTATCCCTTATCAGTGACATCTAGTCAGTGTCTAGAAGCCAGGCTGTCTAGAGGTAGCTGTATGCAGAGCAGCCAAGGCTGAATTGGGAGACATCAAATGTCTTACAATACCACTGTAGTCACACAGTGCTTAAACACACGAAAAACAATACTACCTTAGGAGGTAAGTAAATAACAAAATATATACACTAGTAACCAGAAACAGGTAAGTACACAGTAGGAAAATAGTGCAAATAGTGAAAAACACTATACTTTGCAAAGGGCCTGGGGGGAATACAAACCATATACTAAAATAGTGAAATGCGAAAGTCTGTTTCCTACCTAAGAAAGTGTAGTTTGTAGAGGGATGCTGGCAGTGTAAGAAAACACCAATGGTAAGTAAAATACCCCACCCCAGATCCCAGGAAAGCAGGAGTAAAACACAGCATGTTTCCCAAAACACACTAGAAGTCATGATAGAAGATAATGCAAGAACCAGAAGAGACTGCAGGACAACAATGATGGATTCCTGGACCTGAAGTCCTGTGGAAGAAGGGGACTGCATCCAAGAAGCACTGAAGAGTTCAGGGAGAACAGGAGCCCCTGCTAACCTGGATGAAGGTGCAAAAGTGGAACCACTGGTGAGAAGACAAAATCAGAATTGCATCAAAGAAGACAGATGTGGGTTCCTGGTTGGTGCAGAAGGTGTCCCACGCTGGAAGGATGAATGCAGTCTGGTTTGTGTCGCTGGATTCTGCCAACAAGCCTTGGTAAATCCAAAGATCATGGTTAGTGGAAAATGGTGCTGCCCTGGACCAGGTGGCCTCTACCCAGGAGGGGGGGGGGGGCAGAGGGGGCTCTCAGCAACTTAGTGAGCCCTCAGAAGACCAGGTAGCGTTCACAGGAGTCCCACAGCATGGGGACAAAGAAGGTGCAAGTGGAGGCCCATGCAGCACGACACAAAGGATTCCTACGCCACCGGGAGCCACTCAGGAAGCTGTGCATCACAGGATGGAGTGCTAGGGGCCTAAGCTGTGCTATGGATGAATAACTTTTGGGAAGGTCAAACACAAACCTTGGCAACTGCAAGACATGTGGTGCACAGTGGTACTGTCTTGCTGCACCAAAACTGGACGGCTGGACGTTGGGACTGCCGGAGTCACTTTAGTCTAGCCCTGTGTCACTGAATCCATGCCTGTCATCTGGAGGAGAGGGGACCCAAGCCACCGGTTGTCACTGCACAGAGGTGCCTGCTGAAGCAGGGAAGTGACTCCGTCACTCCACTGTAGATTCCTTCAGTTCTTCTAGTCCAGGCTGAAGACAGGCAGTCCTCAGAGGATGCACGACCTGGAAACTATTGCAGTTGCTCGCAGGAGCTGAAGTTACAAGGTTGCAGAAGTTGTCTTAGCTTCTTTGCAGTTTTGTAGCGTTCCTGGAGTAGTCAGCAATTGGTAGAAGCTGAAGTAAAGGATGCAGAGGATTCCCCCTGGAGTCTTGCAATCCAAATCTGAAGAAACACCCAGAGGAGAGATCCTAAATAGCCCCGAAAGGGGGATTGGTCACCTAATCAGGTAAGCACCTATCAGGAGGGGTCTCTGACATCACCTGCTGACACTGGCCACTCAGATGCTCCCAGACATCCCTGGCCATCCTGAAAACAAGATGGCAGAACCCAGAGACACTCTGTGGGAGCTCTGGGCACCACCCCAGGAGTGATGATGGACAAGGGAGTGGTCACTCCCCTTTCCTTTGTCCAGTTTTGCACCAGAGCAAGGACTGGGGATCCCTGAACCAGTGTAGACTGGATTATGTAAGGAGGGCACCATCTGTGCCATTCAAAGCATTTCCAGAGGCTCTGGGAGAATACCCCTCCCATGTCTGTGATGCCTATTTCCAAGGGGAGATGGTGTAAAACCCCTCTCCTAAAGGAAATGCATTGTTCTGCCTTCCTGGGGTTGAGTTGCTCAAGCCCCAGGAGGGCAGAAGCCTGTCTGTGAGGTGGCAAAATCTGGGGCTGCAGTGGAAACCTTAGAAGGCTGGTATGGCAAGTCCTGGGGGGCCATTGTAGAGCCCCCATGGTGCATCTGATTGTGCAACCAATACTGGAATCAGTATTGAGGTACAATTCCGAGTTGTTAGACACCTTACATGGCCATATTCGAAGTTACCATTGTGAAGTTACATATATGTATTGACCTATAGGTAGGGCACATTTATAATGGCATCCCTGCACTCATGAAGTCCGGGAAAATGGGCCTGGATGATGTGGGGGCACCTCTGCTACTGCAGGGATGCCCTCACACACAGGTACTATGCACCTAGCCTTCAGGGTCTGAAGGTTAGACATGTAGGTGACTTATAAGTGACCTGGTGCAGTGAAAGGGGCAGTGGAATAGTGCATGCACTATTTCACACAGGCTGCAATGGCAGTCCTGAAGAAGTGTTTGTAGGGTCTCCTTATGGGTGTCAAAAGAAATGCTGCAGCCCATAAGGAATCTCTGGAACCCCAATGTCCTGGGTACCTATGTACCATATACGAGGGACTTACAAGGGGGGCCCAGTGTGCCAATATGGAGTGAAATATAGAATCACTAAACTGTAGTGACAAATTTAGAAAGCGGATGAACACCGGACTTCTGATTAGCAGGACTCCAGTGACATTTTAGAAAACAGTGAAACACACTGACAAGCGGGCCATAAGCCACAATCACTGGGATCCTGGCTAGCAGGATCCCAGTGACACAGTCAAAAACACACTGACATCAGGCAGAAATTGGGGGTAACATACCAAAAACAGGGTACTTTCCTACAATAAAAAACAAAAAATAAAACATTAAGAATATTGCAACACAGATATGTATATGAGGAATTGTAAAATCTGCCCTGCGATTATTATGTGAGGTGAGTTTGTCCACTTTGCTATGGGTGGTATTGGGATAAGATTTACAATTATTGTTGTGGGTATATTCATCACTGCTGCCCCATACTAAACAATGTGCTGTACACTGGATAAATATTGTGGGATGGTGTAGACAGCTTAAAATTACATAATTGAATAACAAAACTAAAGTGAAATAACTTCCCAGTACTAAGCGCAGACTATGTCAACAAACTGTTTGGAATAGAACTAAAAATTAAAATCAAATGTATTCTTATATAGGAAGAAATAATGGATCAGTATTTCAAGAACCCATTTATTCTGTTCACCAAGGAAGGTATTATGTTAGTGCAAGGAAACTTGCGAAATGTCTTGGTCATAAAAGAAATCGAACATCAGTTTAAAACTCGAAGAAGATTTGATTGCTGTTTCAGCATCCACATTTCCAGTCCAGACTTTTGCTTGGGCTGTTGTTGGTTCATTTCAATGCTACATAAATTGATGGTGTAGGTTGATGAAAGCAGCATCAGACTTTGCTGCTAATAAGAGACACCAGGGGCCTTATTACAAAATATGTCCAAACACAGGAAATTCTGTAATGGGACCTCTAGAGATTAGGTCTACAAATAGTGTATTTCATTGTGCTGCATATGCAAAGTCACTGGTTTCTAAGGCAACTGCTACATCGTAGATGGACAAATGGAAACCTTTAGTGAACTGAAAGGAGGATTTTCACTAATAAACATTTTATAAGAATTGTTCCTTCAAAAAACTGCCCAACGTATATCTAAATTGGCTCAAGAGCTCTCGCAATTTACCTTTAGTAAATATGTAATCCAACACCGTTTTCTAATTGGAAAGGGTTTGTCGGACTTCATTTTAGAGCGCACCGAATATCACAATATGAGATTCAGTTAGCTATCTGATTTCAGTGCAGCTGTATCCATTGGGAAAGCCTGCAAAGCTGCATTGCATCTATTCAATTCAAAAGCCTCTGCTCCACCTTATCTACTAGAAAGTAGGATACGAGGGCAGACCAAAATAATCCACTTCATGGTGTTTAAGGCCCTACTTACGAGTGGGCTTGGAAAGGGCGAGGTATTTACAGCACCTGTTAAACACCAACCCAGTCGGGTGCACTATTTACTGAAAAGGGTAAATGCCTCGGAATCCTAGTTTTCTTCTACAAATTATGAAATACTTGCATGAGAGCTGTTTTACACCCAACTTCCCATTGTATCAGAATGTGTCATGCTTTTCCAATTGTACATTTCAGCAGGTTTGACATATCCAAATTTATCAGGGGAAATTGCAGGGGTGCTGTGTTTACTGCCCAGCTCTGAACTTCGATCTCAGCGCATACAGGTGTTTGTACTGTGCTCAGAACTACAAAAGGCCTCACAAGAGAAAGCTATAAAGAAATACCATGGGCCATATTTATACTTTTTGACGCAAAACTGCGCTAATGCAGTTTTGCGTCAAATAAAATTAGCGCCGGCTAACGCCATTCTGAAGCGCCATGCAGGCGCCGTATTTATTCAATGACGTTAGCCGGTGTTAGCCGGCGGCGCTGCCTGGTGTGCGTGAAAAAAAACGACGTACACCAGGCAGCGCCGGCGTAGGGGGATATGGAGCTTGGGCGTCAAAACATGGGGCAAGTCAGGCTGAGGCAAATTTTTCGCCTCAACCCGATTTGCGCCATTTTTTTCGACTCCCAACCCCCATAGAAATGACTCCTGTCTTAGCAAAGACAGGAGTCATACCCCCTTGCCCAATGGCCATGCCCAGGGGACTTCTGTCCCCTGGGCATGGTCATTGGGCATAGTGGCATGTAGGGGGGCACAAATCAGGCCCCCCTATGCCACAAAAAAAAAAAAAAAAGTACTTACCTGAACCTACCTTAATGTCCCTGGGATGGGTCCCTCCAGCCTTGGGTGTCCTCCTGGGGTGGGCAAGGGTGACAGGGGGGGTCCCTGGGGGCATGGGAGGGCACCTCTGGGCTCCTTCCGAGCCCACAGGTCCCTTAACGCCTGCCTTGTCCAGGCGCTAAAAAACAGCGCAAAAGCGGCCGTACGTCATTTTTTTTGACCCGCCCACTCCCGGGCGTGAGTTTTGCCCGGGAGTGTAAATACGGCGCACATGCCGCGGAGTCAGTTTTTTAGACGGGAACGCCTACCTTGCATCTCATTAACGCAAAGTAGGTGTCCACGCTAAAAAATTACGCAAACTCCATGGACTTTGGCGCTAGACGCGTCTAACGCCAAAGTATAAATATGGAGTTAGTTTTGCGTCGGAATTGCGTAAAAAAAAACGACCCAATTCCGGCGCGAACAGAGTATAAATATGCCCCCATGTGTCTAATTGTCATTCTTCCATTATTTCCACTGCCTCCGTTGCTAATGTCCACAGCTGGTATTCCAAAGTTGTGTTAGTGTTCATGATGCAAATTCTCCTGGTAAAATATGTTGGGGCCGTTCATGAAAAGAGCATTTGCAGTGTAATGGGTTTCGCGTTTGCTCTAGCTATTAGTGTTGCAAATTCCTAACTGGACTTTTCTTGCCACATAAATTGAAAATGTAAAAGTAAAACAGTTGACATAAGCAAGCCCATTCAAAGCGTCATAGCGGCCATTAGCGTGAGTGTGAAGGAGAGACACACATGGAAAAAGTTTGTGGGCAGTCAAACCTATCAACAAAGGTACAATTATCCATGTAACAGGGTCGAAGGCCAAGGTGGTAACAAAACTGCTCAAGGACAGACAAACGTAGAGCATTGATCAATGATAACAAAGGATTTTTGAAAGGCAAGACCATGAAACAGTGATAGTGCTGGGAGCACAGTAGGCGTGGTTAAAAGCCAACAGATAGACTCAAACAGGGCAGAGAACTTGCGCCCTCGACCTAAAAAATGGTAAACCTGAACCCAAAGATGTACATCTACGTACTCGAGCGAATTTCCTACATTTTGCTATTCACTTTTGTTTAAAGGAGCACATTCAGAAAGCTGTCCCAGATTCAAGTTTCCTAAAGAGCTAGTAGGAATATGATGTCAGTCTTCCTGAATGTTCCTTCCCCCCGTGCAGAGCTCTTCATAACAGACAGGCCTGCACAGTGGAAATGCAGCCCTCTTTGGTAAAGGAACGTGTTTTTCTCCGTGGGGAAAATATACACCTCCACCAAATCTGGGTGTGACCAGTTCCCCTTTCCACCCTGCAAAGGCAGTTACTCTAGCCCTTGTCTGGAGTAAGGTTATGGCTCCTTACCATGCCTTCCTTTGTGAAGTTTCTGTCATTTGCGACAAACCTCTATGGGGTACTTTATAGTGATTTCAGTATAACGTTACAAGGGCTTGTTTATGAGCTGGATACTTGGACATCATGCCGGACGTTTTCATTAGATGCACGAATTTATTTATTATTTTGTCAAATCTTATCAAGGTTTATTATCTTGATTGTATTATATAGGAAATTAAAGTTTTTTTGATGGAATACAAAAATTAGCATGTGCGCTTTCTGGTTCATCGAATGTGTTTAAATGCTTGCAACAGCTTTCGAATGGGAGTTCACAATGATTGCAATTCGATATTTCGAAAGTGGGAAAAGGTTCCTTAACCCACAAGTGCAAACGTTGATTTTGGAGCACTTGGAGTGGACGTACGAGGCTGCTGTGTGCAAGGACTAAACGTCCCAGGAGCCCAGCACCCATTGGCCGTGGGTTCCTTACCTTCACAACCATTGAAGTCGTGTACTGCACGCGCTGCAAGGGCAGCGCCAGGGCAAGGTCAGGGCCAAGCGCCAGCCATCTTCGCTTGCCATCGACTGGCAGAGTCCAGACCACCCTCGTGGCTCCTTGATGTATAGTTCACCCCCCAACAAGATACTGTTGCCTGTTACTTGCAAGAGTACTTGCTAAATTGTTTAAATGTTTGGAGGCGGCCCACCTAACGGCTGAGCCAGGTTTGTCCTGTGATTTTGTCTTATGCTTTGGTGTAATGGGAAAACTCAATCTTTGTTACGAAAAAGTTAATACTGCCCCAAAAAATTATTCTTTGAACGCCTTTATCACTTGAGCTGTGGTTCTATAGGCAAGGATATCTAATTAGCTGAAAGGCATTTTCCCTTATATCTGATACTCCAGAACCCATTCCTGCTGTTATAGTTCAATCTGACCCTTCCACGCTACTTCATGCAAGTGACTTGGGTCTTATATGGCCCACGTTTCTGCCGTTGGTGGCCCCTCTTATCCAAATGAGGAATCAGTTCTTGGTACCCATCTCTACAGGATATGGCTCAGATGGGAAAATGGAAAAAGCAGAGGCCTAATTGTTCTCCACTAATAAAGGAATTACCAGGGTTAAACACAAGGTATTCTTATAAGTCTGGATCCCGGTCTTTTTATCCAGTAAATATTTATCAAGAACTCCCATCTGCTCAGAGGAGACAGAAGGTTGAGTCTGCCCTGGTGTTATTGATCATACTAGGGTGGTGAGTAGGCGCCAAGGAGGAAGCATGACGCTATTAGGTGTGTGAGGCTTCTACTTCCATAAATGGAAATTACCCTAGTGAGGCCATGTGACCTCAGGAATTGACTTTAAGAGGTGTTCATGTATGAAGGAACTGGGAAGCTGACTTCCATGGAGCAGTCATTTACTACCTGCAGGATGTCCATATGATATGGTTTTGGCTGATGTGCCATGTTTAGACCAACAGGCTAGGGAAACCACAGAGCTGAGTAGCTGTAGGAAAACCCCATATTCTATCCTCTTGTACCTACATCTATTCCCACCCATAGTAGATACTAATATTTAAATGACATCCTAGACCACTGGTGGGGATTGTTGGTTCCACACCAGTGAACAAACAGGCTCTTGCCCTCTTATGGCCCTCTTCCTTACAGAGGACCCCGTGCCTGGAGTGTTGTAATGCAGAGATAGCTCAATTTGCCCAAGTCATGTTTAGCCTTTGGTCCCTTAACCTAAGGACTGGGGGTGCCTCAATCAATTAAGATGGAACATTGCAAGAGTGTGTTGTGTTTCACAATAGCTTTATTCAGCCAGCAGACCATCAAAGCAATACAATACAAAGATAAGCAATCATCATAATAAATAATAAAACAGTACAAAACTGCCATCAACCAAGTTTAAAATAGAATAAGTAAAATAAAATCCCTGATTTTCCAACTTAAAATCAATTAAGGTAATTGTTTGTGTAAAGGTTGCATATACGCCAAGCCGCTGCGAAAAACGTGCTTACTGCGTATATTAACGTATTGGAGTTGTGACTTTTTAAAATCCTCCAGGCTAGGTCACATTTTCTTATCTTCAGTTCCCGACAGATTTTGCGGATCCATTTGGACCTTGGGACTAAGTAAGCAGGGTAGAAAAACATAAAATGTTCTACTGTTTCAGGGGAATTACCGCACACAGGGCAAATGTCAGAAGTGGTATTGGATCCCCATCTGCTCGTGAGGGTCATCAATGGTAATGTTCCAAAACGGAATCTGGCGTTCAGTCCTTTGCCTAGTAGGTCAGGAATTAAATCTAGGTATAGCTCAAACTCTGGGTACCATTTAAAATCAATAAAGAGATTAGTTAAGCGACCGTTAAGTTTATGAGAAATATAGTTGTTCCGTATATGGGACCAGTAAACGCGCTTCAATGCTTTTACGTGGGACTTTTCAAGTTGGTGGGGGTTCTCCCATAAGTCTCTCAATCCTAATGTGCAAAACCAGCTAGATATGTGTTTGATCCATGGGATGGAAGTAGAATTAGAACATTTTAACAATTCTAGAAGTGAGGACTTATATACGACTAATTCTGGGACTATCCATAGCCTCACCCAGTACAGCAAAGGTCGTAAAATGATTAGGTCAGCCATTCGTTTAAACCCCAAGTCTAGAAACAAGGGAGTTAATGGGGTGCTAATGGGGCATGCACATAGGGCCCGTGCAAAACTATTCTCGATTTTAGTTATTCTACTACTATCGGAGAAGCCTCAAATCTCTGCACCATAGGCAGCAGCACCTTATGCCTTGGCCACATAGATCTTTATTGCTGGGGATACAGCTTTGGCCATCGTACTCCTGTAAAGGCACAGAATGGATGCTGACCGATGTTGCAAGGGCCCCGCACTCTTGCTGACCTGTTCCTCCCATTGGAGTGAATCAGTAAGCCTCACACCCAGGTAATCAATGGATCTAACCTGATCCAAAATGACGCCGTCTAGCCTTGTAGTGCATTTCTTTCGTGGGCCAGAGCGAAGCACCATCAATTTGGTTTTCTTCAGGTTCAACTCTAAACCAGAATTCCGACAAAAGAGATTAAATTTGTCCACAAGGATTTGTAAGCCCATAGGGGTTTTTGAGATGAGTAGGGAGTCATCTGCAAAGAGAAGAATGGGGATTTTCTGGTCGACTAATGTGGGTGCATCATTCTGACATGCCCTTAGTTCTTGCACCACCTCATTAATAAATAGGGTGAACAGGAGCGGTGCTAGGACACAACCCTGTCGAACACCCCTTTTAATGGGGAATTTATTAGTCAACTCGCCTTGGTTGCCCCACCTCACTTGCGCATATGAGCCCTCATGCATGCGTTTCAATAGGTGGATTATATTAGCTGGTATCCCTATTTTGTATAGCACTTCCCACAATTTCTCTCTTGGGACCAAATCAAAGGCAGAACGCAAATCAACAAATGCTACATATAAGGTTTGCTTTGCCAGGACTACATATTTCCAATGTAACACTGTCAGCCTAAAGGCCTGGTCTACCGTACTTATCCTTGGCCGGAACCCCGCCTGTAGCGGAGAAAGAATCTGCTGTTCCATAACCCAACTCGATAGTCTTCCTAAAAGCTGTTTAGCGAAGATTTTTTGCAGGTTATCGATTAGGCTAATCGGTCTATAGTTGGTTGGGAGATTTGCGTTACCCTTTTTATAGATGGGGATAATTTCGGCACCCTTCCATGTCCCGGGAATTTTTCCTCCTTCTGCGATTTTATTCGACAACAAATTGATATACCAGGTCCATATGGATGGTTCGGATCTATAAAGATCGCCTGGGATTTTATCTGGTCCTGGGGCTTTGCCAGGTTTCATGGAGATGATAGCATCAGTGGTTTCTTCTAAGGAAAAACAAATATGACCCTCTCGATCGTGTAGGCTCCCGTCAGGGGGAAAAATATCAAGGTTGGCATTTGGCGAAGTGGGGGGATCTAACCCCACATTGTCATTATCAGGAGCCCCAAGAATGGTAATTTCCTCATAAAGAAGAGAAAAGTGCTCCACCCAACTTTTGGGTTGAATGTGGTTTATAAGATTTGACCTACCCCCTCTCTCGCGTTTAGTTAACAATTCCCAGAAGAGCGTGTTATTGTTTGTTTTTGAGGCATCCAACAATTCCTGCCAATTAGAGTCTTCCCAGGATTTCTTTGATTGTGAAATAGTCTTCTTGTACACGCATCTAGCTTGTTGAATTGCCCCCGGGGTCCCACCCTTAATAGCCTTTTTTAGGCCAGACTTGGCTTTCATACACGAATCGTTGAACCATCTACTGTTAGTCGAGACCCTGCATCGTGGGCCTGCCATAACCTTTGCAAGATTGTTAAGTTAATTAACCCTTGATATGTGGGTTGACTACGTCAACACCATATGATAATGTCCTGTTACCCGAAACTTGTGCCACGACCAATGTTTTTTGTGATTGCTTTATCTGATATTCAGCTCCTGGAATTTTCTCAATCTTTGGGCATGCAAAGTGGATTTAAGCTTGTGGTTTAAGACCACTCTAGACTGTGTTATCAGCTTACTTTCTTCTAACAATGACCTTTAAAAATAACCTTAGCATTGTGTTAGACTTGGCTTCCTTGGTGTGGTCTCCCCTAACTTTTTGCCTCTGTTTCCAGGTTGTTGATGTGTGCTGGACTCTGTAAAATATATGTGGTTTTGGCTTTCCACGATTGCCATATTTGGTTTACTAGTAAGTCCCTTTAATAGTGCACTAAAGATGCCCAGGGCCTTTACATCAAATGCTGCTAATAGGCCTGCCACACTGGTTGTGCCACCCACATTAGTAGCCCTGTAAATATGGCTCAGACCTGCCAATGCAGTGTCTGTGTGTGCAGTTTTAAACTGCCAATTCGACTTGGAAAGTGTACCCTCTTGCCAGGCCTAAACCTTCCCTTTTTATGCATGTAAGGCACCCCTAAGGTAGGCCATAGGTAGCCCCAAGGGCAAGGTGCAGTGTATGTTAAAGGTGGGCCGTGTACTGATGTGTTTTACATGCCGTAGCAGTGAAATACTGCCAACTTCATTGTTCACTGTTGCACAGCCTATCTCTCTCATAGGTTAACATGGGGGCTGCCTTTAAATATTATTAAAGTGTGGATTCCATTTGCAAGCATATAGAAATATGGAGTTTAGGGTTTTCAAACTCAAAATTTTAAAATACACAGTTTAATGAATTTGGTTTTTAGATTGTGTGTTTGAAAATGCCACTTTTAGAAAGTAGGCATTTTCTTGCTTAAACCATTCTTTGACTGCCTGTCTGGGTCAGTTTGATAGTTGGGCTGTTTGCACCACTCTCTAGACAGTGACACAAAGGGAGCTGGGGTGTAGCCTGCATATCCCGATGAGCCATCTGTGCTTGGAGGGAGGGGAAGAGTGGTCACTTACACCTGAAAGGGCTGTGCCTGCCCTCACACAATGCAGTCTCCTACCTCCTAGTGTGTGTCTGGGGCCTGGCCTAAGCAAGACGGGATCTTACAAACAAGAGGGATTTTCCTTTGAAGTAGGCCTACTTCAAAGGCAGAAAGAGGTATAAGAAGATCATCCAAAACCCCTGAAAATTAGATCACTTCTGGAACCAAGAGGAACCTCTGCCAAGGAAAAGAGCTGAAGAACTGAGAATTGCTGCCCCTGCCTGTGACTGTGCTTCGTTGGGCTATCCTGCAGTTGCTGCTTATGCCTGTGAAAGAGGACGAAGACTGAACTTTGTTATGCATTCCTGCTTGAGAAGAATCCCCAAGGGCTTGAACTGAACTTGCCTCCTGTTGTTGAAGTCTCAGGACCATCAAAGACTTCTACTGCCAGCACCTGGATTCTCTGCTGAGACTCCTGCCCTGCCAAGTTGCGCCGTATCCACTTCCCTGGTCCTTGAAAGGTGAAGTTGGCAGACAATAACTGAAAATCCACGCACAGACCGCCGTGTGGGGAAATTTTCAACACACCTTCGGTGACGCAGCTGATAAACAACGCGCCGCCGGCTTCGTGGCTGAAATCAATGGTCCACCTGCCTCACAGCTGGAAGATCGACGCAACGCAGCTGGAGAAACAACGCGTTAACACCTGCTAACGGAGGCTGATAATGATTCAAACCCCACGCAGCGTGTTTTTTTGATAACGTGCGACCAGATTTTCAATGCAACATTGCTGGACATGGAAAATCAACGCAAAGCCTGCCTGGACCCGAGGTGCCTGTCAGGATCGATGATTCGCTCTCATGCAGGAGAGAAGAAACGACTCACCCTGACCCAACTGGAGGAGGAATGATGCACAGTCTTGCTTGCGAGTGAGAAATCGACGCATCGCTGGCCTTTTTCAACACACACTCACCCATGCAGCTTTATTTTTATGCTACCCAGGTACTTTTGTTAAATAACAGCATTCTCACTGTTTTTAATGATTAAGGGGCACATGTATGTAGCTTTTATGTTGTCACAAACAGCTCTATTCACAGAATCAGGCCATTTGAGACAAGAAAAAGGCATTTTGGAATGTACAGACCCTATTTTACGATTCAGTAATCTATTTACCGAATCGCTAAATATGTTTGTGAGTCGCAATTAGGAAGGGGCGTTCCTTTCCTAATTGCGAGTCGCAGTGCGATGTAGGATTGTTTTGTGAATGTGGTCAGAAAATAATCGGAGTTAGTACCAATTTAAAATTGGTGCTAACCCATTCTCAAACGGGAAGGGGTCCCCATGGGACCCCTTCCCCTTTGTGAATGGTATCGAAAATATTTTGTCAGAGCAGGCAGTGGTCCCACGGACCACTGCCTGCTCTGAGAAAATAAAAAGAAAACTTTTCATTTTTGTTTTTGAAATGCATCCTGTTTTCTTTTAAGGAAAATGGGCTGCATTTAAAAAAAACAAAAAAATGCTTTTTTTAAAAGCAGTCGCAGACATGGTGGTCTGCTGTCCCCAGCAGGCCACCATCCCTGGAAGTGCAGCCACTCCCAATGGGGTCGCAAATTGAGACCTACCTCATGAATATTAATGAGGTAAGTCATTTGCGCCCCATTGGGAATCGCAAACAGTGTGAAGTACACTGTTGTACATATGGTTTTGCAACTCTCAATTTGCAACTCGCAAATGAGTCGCAAATTCCGTGTTGCAAAACTATGGGTTTTACATCTGGCCCTAAGACTCTTATTCTTTGAAAATTCATAACTTGACTTGTGTACGTTGGATTTTTGTCATTTTGGTCTTGTTTTGTTTATATACATATTACCTACTTTTCGCAACCTGTGTTTTGTCATTTTTTAGTGTTTTCACTGGGTTACAGTGTGTGTTGGTACAAATACTTTGCACTTTGCTTCTGAAGTTAAGCCTGCCTGCTCATGCCAAGCTACCAAATAGGTGAGCAGGGGATAACTGAGGACGATTCTCCTTTATCCTGACTAGAATGAGGGTCCTTGCTTGTAAAGGGGGGGGTAACCGACTGCCATTTACGGGACCCATTTCTAACACATGATAATTATTAATTTTCATAATGATAATTTTACTTTTCGTGCAAAACCAAATTTCAGTCTTGAATCCGATTTTATAAGCAGGCTTGACATTACTCACGCTATGGAGGACAGGAAGAATAACACAGTCCTTGTAGGGGACTTTAACGCCAAGATAGGCAAACCCTCAGTATGAGCGATAGTCGTATATTTTAGGCCGGTGACATGGTGGAGACTTTTTTTGGGGTAGATCATAGGGGCTGTCAGTTGTATCTTTACTTGATGACTTTTGATCTATGTAATATAATCAAGTATTTCAATCCTGCTTATCCCACCAGTAATTGACTATGTCTTTGTCTTCAGGTCTTTGTTAAAATGGGTGTACCTGTGGCTATACAACCCAGCATTTAACGTGATCACAATTCACTCATTAGTCCTCTAAAACATTGACCAGAAGTGTACAGCCAGAAGTAGTTGAGAATTAGTCCATGTATACATCATCTGCCCCTGACACAGATGTCGGTTAATTGATGTGCTTCTCAGACTGTGATTAGGGTCTTTATGCAGTTGGAAAATGTAATTAGGGCCACACTAACGAAGTCCAGTAGACCTTAGGAAGATACCCAAAACTCCTAGTTTAATAGTGTCTGTAGGAAAGCAAACATGCAGCAGCCTATCACCATCCATGGGAACCTACGAAATAGGCATCTCATCATAACATGCAGGAGGAAGTATAGGTCTGTCCAGAGAGAGAGAACATCTGATCAGCAGAGAGATATATAGGGTCAGCTGGTTTTCTCCTGTAAATCCAAGAGCAATAGGTTGTGTTGAGATACAGTTAACAATAATAAACTAGCTAATTGCCCCAGAGATAGGTCGGCCATAAATATTGTCCCAGACCAATGGGTGAAACACTTTCTCTTTGGAAGAAGTGGTAGAAGATATCCAGCTCAGCCCCTCTAATAAGATGCCTGGGTCCAATAGGGTCCCAATGGGCCACTATAAATATTATCTTTGATTTGTGGGCCCCACTTTCCACCAATTATATTAATCATGTCTGTAAATTTGGTTTCACCCCATCCTGGAGAGCAGCCATTATTATACTTGCTTCTGAAAAAGGGGAGTCACCAGGTTCCTAGGTGTTATCATCCAATCCACTTTTTAGACAGCACTATAAAGATCATTGGTGAGTTGTTTTAGAATAGCTAACTCGGTGGATCTTGAGACTCGCATTCTTTTAAGGGTGAAGTACTCGTTCAGGGCTGTGCTGGGGACGATGGAACAATGCCTCAATCTTCATCTTTTGGTAGGCAAATAAGGTGTTGGTAAACAGAGTTCCATCTAACTAGCTTTTATAGACCTCGTTAGCGCCTTTGACAGTGTTGTTAGGTTGAAGATCTGGTCACTTTTAGAGGCTATGAGGGTTGAGAATAGTCGGTTACATTTTTTACGTGCCTCCATTATAACCTTGCTGCTTCACTTAGATACGGCTCAAATAGAGAACACACTGAGTCGTTCGGCTTGGTCGGGATATGGCAATGATGTGTACTTGCCCAAACTCTCCTTTTAGTATATAATAATACGTTGGAAGCTGCCCTGATAACAAAATGTTGTGACATTCAAGTTGTTAAAATGGGCCTGTCCCCGCACTATTGCACATGGACAATGTGCTATTTATCTCTAGCACTCCCAACATACTTAAATTTCTGTTGGACACTTTTAGTGACTACATGGTCTAACTGAATTCCGACACTATTATAATAAAAACAAGTTTTTATATGAAACCTTTTATAATGCCATGTGGTGTTAGTAGCTTAAAATATCAAGGTCTGATCCTCTAAGGTAAACCCATCACTAGTAATCACGACTTTCCGTACCTCAGGGTCATTTTTGATTCACAGAGTACATCGCGGAAAAAGCAGGGGCCTGCCGTGCCAGGAGCATTTGACTCTTTTTATTTCCCCAAATCTGGAATTTTATAAAACGAAATGCCTGCTCATTCTAATGTGTTATTCTGTTTTATATGGATATAAGAATGTTAATGGCCTCCAAGCTGAGAAAAATAAACTCTATGGGCGCTTAGTCTCCCATCTAACCACTCCACCTATGCAGTGTATCAATAGCTGGGTCTGGAATATCTAGGAAACATGATCTGCTTGGCTCCGTTGCTCTTGTGGTGTTCACTTTGGACTGATGCCCTTCATAATTTTTGACAGAGAAACCATTGATCATTGTGTGTCTTGTGATCCTGAGCACAAGATCCTGTGTCTTTGTTATATTAAGACAAAATGTAAGACTACAGATAGACAATCTGGCCTAACTGAATAAGGGAGGCCTTGAGCGGGGCCACTGGGATTATGTGATTGTGTGTTTTTTTGCATAATAATAGATTTTCAGTATTTTCCACATAATCTATCATCTGCTGCATAATCTGCAGATTTTAACAAAAACATTGTTTCTAGCTCAAACTGTTCAAAAGTTACTAAAAATTCAGTTACACGTTTTGCTCCAGAATGGAAGACCCTTTGTAAAGGTTGACTGGTCACCCTTCTGTTGTTTACTTCTACATATAGGTGTTAACATGGTACTAGAGAGGTATAACAATGCCCAGACAATGTTACCAAGTCTAAAAACAATAAAATAATGAAATAACGCTATCAAAAAATGTGCCGCGTTATGCCACATATTTTAACTTTTCTTGCTGCATAATTTACTGACCCTGACACATAATTTGTTGCTAGCATGCCACATAATTCCAGTGCCTCTGACCTTGGGTAAGCAGGGGGCATATTTAATAGCCACTAGCGCCGCCATAGTGCCATCATAGCATCCTTTTTTTATGCTAAGGTGGCCCTAAAGTGGCATTTTCCCCATGCTATAATTACAAAGTGGAGCAATGCATGCATTGTGCCACTTTGTAAACCCTCGTGCCACATTATGCCTGCACCAGGCATAATGTATGCAAGGGGGGCATTCCCCATTCGGGGTGCAGAAGAAAGAGATTTCCTTGCGCCATTTGTTTCGGCACTTTTAACGCCTGCTCAGAGCACGCGTAAAAGGGGGCATACCATTATTTATAATGGGCGCCTATGTACTCTGCAGGAGTAGCGCCAACATTTTGGTGCTACTCCTGCAGAGTACATCAATAGTGTAAAAAAAAATTATGCTGTTGCTCCCTACCCTGCGCCAGGTGTGCCGTATTTTAAACTCGCCACACACATGGTGGCAGTAGGGGAGCACTATGGGGCGCAAGGAAAATGGTGGTGCACTTGGTGCAGTGCCACTTTCCTTAAATCTGCCATTAAGTATTTTTTGGGATCTTAAACAGTGGGAAAGGGAAGAGACAGAACTAATTATGCCGCAAGTTAGAAAGTATGTTCTGATTCAGGCAACAGCTAGCTTGAAATCGTATCTGGAATTCCTCTGTAATATTTGGGATAGAATGTTTTTGACCAGATTTAAACTGGGTACTATTAGATATCATGTATGTTTTTTTCTGGGACAATGTGACTACGTTTCCATCCTTATCTGCCCATATGATGCAGTGACCCCACAGCACTTAATCCATTTCAATTTTTTTTGTAAATACTACAATAAATTGACTGGGAAATTTTTAACGCCAGTTTTAGGGGCATATGTCTTTTAATGTACCATCGAGCTTTCTTGTTTTTACACACACTGAGGGCCAGATTTACAAGGCCCTTGCGCCCCATAGCACCACATCTGCAGCAAAATAATTTTTTGCTGCAAGTGTTGCACTAACGGGCCACTACCATAGCGCCATATTTCCACAGTGGAGCAAACTAGGTTTGTGCCACCTTGTAAACCCTTTGCCCCACATCATGCATAATATATGCACAATGTATGCATAGGGGGCATTCCTTCATTAGAGGATCTCTAAAAGTGACGCAATGGAATCTACAAGATTCCATTGTGCCATTTCTACCATCATTTTTAAAGCCTGCTTGAAGCAGGCATTAAAATGAGGCTCCCATTGATTTTAATGGGCCTCTTAGCACTACACTGGATTAGCGTCATTTTTTTATGCAAATCCATTATAGCTCTACAATAGTATCAAAGAAATGACGCTATTGCCCCTAACATGGGCCATGGTGCGCCGGATTGTAAATATAGCTCTACCATGGTGGCATTATGGGATGCAAGGGGGGCACAAGAAAAGTGGCCCATCACTAGTGACGACCCACTTTCTTGTAAATATGGCCCTAAAATTCCCAGAGGTAGAGTTTGCTGTTTGCTCATTCCTCAAACTTGCTTTAAGTTGGAGGAAATCACTCTTTTTTTTATTTGGGTCGGAGGATTTTGTATTAAGGTACCTCTTACTGTATAAACTGGTTCCTCTGACTTCATTCGACTGTATTTATTTCCCATTACAGTTTTAATGATTTTATATGCTTTTATGATTATTGATAACTATCGAATACCGTAAGTTGAATTGAATCCTTACCAGGGTGAAAAGGGGAGAGAGAGGAATTTGGAATGCCCCAAAATGTGTGAGTTTTTATAGGTGTTCCAAAATCTCCACTGTAAACAACTCTTTGCAACACTTGTTTTCGGTCCTTTTAGTGGGATTTAGGAGTGCTGATTTTTCTGCATTCATGCTAGACAAATGTACATGTATAAATGCCTATACACCTTGAATTTTTAGACAGTTTTTATTTAAAGTTTAATAGTAGCACTCAAAGTAATGGAGTTGACAAAGGTGGTGGTTTTGCAGGCTTTGAGTTCTCTACTCTATTCAGACAGTAATCTGGTAGACTGGTTTTTAACTCAGGGACTGACTCACAAAGGTACTTATGTGAGGTAAAATTATGAGTGAAGACTCTCTGCACCCGTGGCAGAACCTTTGGCGCACTTGTAACTTTATAACACGTAAGTACCTTCCTGAATCGGGCCCCCAGTGTTTTCACCTTTGAAAGGAGTTGTATTTTAGTATTCACACCGCTTTCTGTATACCAGTAGTAGTATTACCATCACCGTTTCCAGATTGAGGCCCAGCGTGCCAAAGTCTCGGTTTTGCAATAAGGACTGGTGTCATAGTACAGTAATTGACCAAGATCAGAAGGTGTGTTTGCACTTGTTTATGTGCACCTAGAGCAATTTTAGATTAGAGAAAGTATCATACATTTATGTAGCCGCTTCTGCAATATCAAATGTGTGGATAAGAAAAACAAGCATTTGCAATGCAATAGTTCTCGCATTAGCAAGAGTTAGAGCTGTTGGCGTTGTAAATGATAATGACAACCTTACATTTGGAACCTTATAAATATTTAGCCATGCAGCACATTAAGGGGCATATTTAAGTGTCCCTAGCGCCACCAGAGTGTCACTTTACGTGATGCTTCAGTGGCGCTAACTTCTGCTCCATATTTACAAGGTGGTATGACACCAATTTTTGTGGCGTTATGCCTCCTTGTAAATATGGGCCCTTCTAACGCAGTTTTCTGCATCAGAGGGGTGTGCAATGGGTGTTTCTGTGGGCGCTCCACTGCAACATCCATTTCTTTTAACACTGTCCCAGATTTACAAGAAATCGTAAATCTGTAGCAGTGCCAAAAAGTAACGCCACTCCAGGGGTGGCGTTAGCGTAGCAAAACGAGGAGCAGCACACATAGAAGAAGCAAAATGCCATAGATAATTATTTATGTGCAGGAAGGTGTCCTTTTCTGCACATAAACTTTCTATCTCCTCAACACAGACACCCTTGCACTATGGTTGAAGTGCGTTGAAGTGTCATACTGGCTGCCAAACCAGTTAGGAGGCAGCAAAAAATAGTGACTCTGCCTTCAACCTATGGCAATCAGCAGGCAGCGGCAGGCGGGAGCAAAGTCCTATGCTCCATCCAACAGGTTTTGCACATGCGTGCTGTCTAAGCTCGACCTATAAAGCACCTACAAAATAAATGTGAAGTACTTGTTCCCTCTTTAGCCTGGTTTGCAGTCTCATACAAATGAGTAAATGCATTTCCTTCATAAATGCATAATATCACCTTTGCCCATCTTTTAATGCAGCCTGAAAAGTTGCACTGTAAACCCACTGATAGCATGCTAGGTCCTTCAAACTCATTAACTTTGCAAGCACACTCCATAAACTAGCCCCTAAGGTCCCACAAGCTTACCCACAAGTGTTTGACCTCACTCAGCCCTTGTGAAAGACTTTGGGCCCTGGTCAATAGTAAGGACCCACATGCACATGGACCAGCGACTAAACTGCTTCTTTATGTCTCCATGCAGCACTCTGTCTTTTGTGCATGCACCAATTTAGTTAGTATACCACACCAATCAAAAGAAATGATCCAAAATTGCACCAGGCATGTCCAATAAAGATGTGACCTGTATAAACTAGGGGTATGCACTACGGTTCCATTGCCTGTGAGGTCAAATGCAAGCTTTTTTGTCCACTTTGTAGGGCACGCAACTTTTGTCCATGTGATATATTGGCTGGTGGGGACTTACTCACATCTGGCAGATATTGTATTGTTAGTTCCGAAAAGATTTGTTTAGCGGTCTGTGTTTTATGAGTCTCAGGATGTAGCCCTGATGAAGGTACAAACCTAATTGGTAAATTGTGAATTGAAAGATACCACTGATGGTTGCACCCCCTTCCTTCAGACGACATACATTTCTAGATAAAATTACTAATCCTTCTGTTTACTGGGTAAAGATAAATCCTGAATTTCATTCTGACTTATATAGAGTCTGCTTCAATTACTAAAATATTTCCTCATCCAAAGTCTTACTGACTATCATGACACAGCATTTGGGAAACATAGATAGGGTGTATATAATCCCACACTCCTAACACTGAGGCCATTTATGGTAATTAGTAAGTTTAGCATCACATTTGACAATGGACTCATTTTTGCGCCATTCATTGCTTCACTGCATGCTCATAAAGCTATTATCATACATGGGCACTGAGACACTGGAGAGTAGGAAATAAACTGACGCCGGCTTCTGCTGTAACTGGGAAAGGTGAAGACTTAAAGGGAACTATTATACCCCTTGTTCAGATAACGTTTGGTGTTCTTGACGAGGAGGACACTGTAGGTAAATAGGTGTGGGAGAAGATTCCTTTGAAAGAAATGTCGAGTTCCATTTTACATTGGAAAGAGCAGATAAGAGGTCTTTAGCAATCTCTGAAGCATTGTAGGACAGCTGAGTTGGGCTAATGTATAAATAAAGTTTCAGAGGAGATGTCTGTGGTTAGGTAGGTGTCAGAAGTAGCTGGACACCCATCAAAAGTATTTGTGACATTGATCTCCCGAGCGTGACCTTCTGGGCGCATACAGTATGCCATCCTTGCCTGGAATTATCATGGTAGTCCACTCTGTTTTTAAAAAATAAGGCCCATATTTATAGAAAGCTAGCTTCACCTTAGCGCCATTTTTTTCTAACGCTAAAATGGCGCTAACTTCACTCCTTATGTTTATTTTGATGCTAGGCCTGTCTAGCATCAAAATATTGGAGTTAGCACCATTTTTAGGAAGCAGCAACCCACCTTGCATCTCATTGCGACAATGAGATACAAGCACCATATTTAACTCCCAATGCTGAAATGACTCTCAACTAGGTGGCGGATCTAAATAATGGATCTAAGCCGGATTAGTGTCATTATTTAATGCCTGGTCAGACCAGGCGTTAAAGTGTTGTTAGGCCCATTTCAAAGAGGAATCACCATGGAATGGGCACATAGAATCCCACCCCAACCCCCAGCATTACCACCACCATCCACACCACAGGCACACTACTGGGGTGGCGGCATCACAGGTAAGTGTATGTGTATAGTGTGCCACTCGGGCCCCTTACATGAGGCCACTTTGCTGGCACTGGGTATATTAGGCTTGCCCTTGGGACACTGGTCCCCTGTGGTTGGCATTGGGTTTGTGGTAATGACTCCTCTCTATACCTAGACAGGAGTAATTTTAATGGTTGCTTGTGTATCAAAAAATGAGGCTAGGCTGACTAGCGGCAGACATTTTGCCGCTAATCAGCCTGCTGTCCTTTTTGGCCCAGTAGTACCATTTCCCCATAACGCTATTCATCACGGGCTAGCGTCTTTTTTTGAAACGCTAACCATTCTTTAGGGCCATCGTATGTCATTTCGTAAATATGGTGCACGGGTGGCATTAAGGAATGGGGTTAGCTTGCTTTAAGAAAAATGACACACAACTGTGCTAGCGCAGTTGTGCATCATTTCCCTTAAATATGGGCCTAAATATTTAATGTATGTTTCTAATAGACATTTTTTTTAAATGCAAGTCATATGTGAAGACTCTACCATTGAGAATTGTGTGCTCAACCCACAAGGAACATAAAAGAATCTTACAGAATCCGGAGGCATTAAATGAAAGATTATCTGCTAACAACTTGGGCCTGATCTACTTTGCTGTTGGAAAAAACTATTATTCTACAAAACAAACCAGATAAAGGCTGAAATGTTGATCTAAGATAGTACAAGGTCTAATATTATACCCCTTCTCCATTGGAACCACTGCTTACTCTCAGTGCCTCTCCAGGGAGGAATATTCTTTCAAAAAATGTAAAGCATCTTCATCTCTTTCTGAAGAGAAAGAACGTTGATTTTGCTCTTTCATATAAAATGTTCTAAGTTCTTTATGGGATTCGAACCAACAAGCTGATCTTCTCAAGTAATTCTTCACGCAATATAGTGTGTGAGGCGTTGCAGATTCAATCTTCATTCTCAGTTTCCAGTTCTTGGCAACACACTGAATGAAACTGTTCATACATAATGTAATGCACACTGATGTAAAAACACATTTATCAAGGCTTTTTATGACTTATCCAATTCCTATGCACGTTGCCAGACACTCCTATCTTACTTGATGCTCCTTCTTTGTAATTAAGTAATTCTTTGTCATTGTAATTAAGTCTCTTTGTTGTTGTCTTCCTCTTTCGCACAATTCATCTTACCATTTGCACCAGGGAACAATGGGGCACATTTACAAGCCCCTAGTGCATTTCTGTGTCACATTAGAGTCATTTTTTTACGTTAATATGGCAGTAGGATGGCAGTTTTAGTGTTAAACATGTATGTTTGGCTGGCAGACTTGGGCCATTAAACACACATGCACACAGGGCTCTCTCCAACCTGGCACAGTTTTGGCGGGTTGAAAAGAGCAGGCAGAGCCTCCCACTGTGCCTCGGAGCACCCAGCCGGGATGCTCTATCCTATCATAAAGCTGCTTTAATGCTGCCAGCAGCATGAAAGCTGTGTTTAGGACTGGCCTCAGGGCAGACTGAGAGCTTGTGCCTGCAAGTACTGGAGCCAGAAGAGCGGCGCGGCACGGCGAGCAAGGTACTTTTTTTTCAAAAAAAAATTCGCCCCTCCCCACCACACGCCGTACCACCCTTTTCCCCCCTGTGAGCCGTGACTAGGCGTACTGAGAAATAATTTAAGTCATAATGAGTACCAGAAAATAATCTCAGTGACAAATTTGCCAGTAACCTAACACGGAGGACCTAATTCACGAAGCCCTATGTTTTTTGTTAGTTTTCTATAGAGCTGGACTTTCGTTGCTTGGCGTTGCCCAGCTTGTGTTTAAATATGAAAAACAACTGTATTCCCAGTGCCAGACGCTGGAAGGCAATGGTTTGCACTACTGGAAAGCAATAATTTGCACTACTGGAAGCCAATAATTTGCGCTAGGTCAACTGGTTTTCCTCGATGTTACCACAGTCTGGCCCGAATTAAGAAAAGTGGCTCTGCATCCAATGCAGCGCCACTTTTCTTGCGCCTCTTATGCCACCATGTGTGCGCCATAGTTAATATACGGTGCACCATGGCACAGGGTAGGGGCACTAACATCAACATTTTTAATGCTGTTGTACAGGTGCATGCCTTTAAATAATCCACCAAACTAAAACTCTTGAACTAACAGCTTTTTTCAGATCGAAATGTTAGAGTATTGTAATATGTAACATTTTTTCAACAATTGCGTAAAGTACGTAAAGCACATGTATTGTTTTACTCTCAAAGTAAAGGGGGAATAGTGAGAAAGTAGTAAAGGATCCTCCAGATCCATTACATTAACTAACCATTATTTTGTCCTGCCAATCTCTTCGAACTAGCAGCTTATATTGATAGAATAGCTATACTTTTCTGACGCCAGTACGTGCAATATTTTCTGATCAGGGCAGCTTTGAAATTGAAGCCAGGTTTCATCAACAGTCAGCGCAACATTATAAAAATACATACATTTAAAAAAGTATCCCCGAAAGTGCAACGCAAGGTTGTGTCTTCACCCGAGGGATGTGGAGGCTTCTACTGTATACTACAGTAAAGACAGCGTCGCAGGCATGCTGCCTCTGACAGATAAAAGATTTGCTGCGGTGATCCCCTGCATGGTAGCTCAAAACACTTTCCATTAAATACAGAGCCTGCCCAAGCTGAAATATTGACAGAGAAAAAGTCACAAAAGCTCCCGGCAGGCTGCAAAGATATGTAAAGATCAGGCCAGAGCTTTGCATAAATATACCTTACTAGTTTCCTATGCTATCTTCTTTTATTTGCCAGAAAACATGTTTGCTCTTCGAGGCAACTCAAGCCTGAGATCTGTGAAAATGTAAACTGCAGACCAACATCTGCAAACAACTAGGGACAAAAGAACATAAACAGCTCTTTTAGAAGTGTTTACCTTTTGTAATGTGTGGGGGAGCCGAGACCTTGAATGGATTTTTCAGTTTGCTAACACATTTAAGCTTGTAAATAAACACGTTAACCACACATGAGCTAATTCCTTGCCAGCAGCAGTAACAGTGCGCCAGAATTTTCAAACCTACCACTTTTATTTTTAGATTTGGAAATGTTGGCCCTCCGATAGAGAAAAAATATGATCTAACACGGAACTTTTTAAGTAGAACTATTTAATTCCGTAAGAACTAAACTAATGTTCACCGATGTCAGTATTTGGGGATAGTAATGCAATGTTTTGTTTTGAGCACACAACATAAAAACATATTAATTACATAAAACCTGTTTTTTTTTAGATGGTACTATGTGCAACCTAAGGGACATATTTATACCTGCTATGCACCGTTTTAGCATCATTTATTTTGATTCTAAAAAGGTGCAAAGTTAACTCCGTATTTATATTTTGAAGCTAAACCCATCTAGCGTTAAAATATAGGGATTAGCGCCATATTGTGGATGCGGCAAACAACCTTATGATAATTAGATGCAAGGTATGCGTTCCCATCCACAATATCACACTAACCCCCAATGCCTTATTTATACTCTGGCCCAAAAATTACACACACAGAGTAGGCGGACCCAAATAATGGTGCTAAGCCTGCTTAGCACCATTATTTAATGCCTGGGTCTAATTAGTCATTAGGGGACCTGCGGATCCATTCCCATGGCTAAACACCATGGAATGGGCCTACAGGTGCCCACCCTAAGCCCCAGGAACACCTCCACCCCCACCCACACCAGAGAGACACCATTGGATGGGGACCCCATCCTGGGTAAGTAGAGGTAAGTAAATATTTTTTTTTCAGTGCCATTGGGAACCCCATACCTAGGGCCCCCTGCCTGGCACTGGGTATGATGGCCATGCCCAGGGGACACTGGTCCCCTGTGCTGGCCATTGGGGTGGTGTGTTTGACTCCTGTCTTTACTTAGACAGGAGTCATGATTGGGTGGTAATGCATCAGGAAATGACGTTAGGCTGGTTAGCGGCATATTTATTGCCGCTAATCAGCCTAGCGTCAATCCTGACCCACTAACACCTTTTCCCCTTCCACCACCCACCCGGCTATGGGCTTTTCTGTAGACATTAGCCTGTCCCTTGTGCCACTGTGCGCCATTCCATTAATATGGAGCCTGGGTGGCACTCTGGAATGGCGCTAGCAGGAACTATGGATTTTGACAAAATCGATAAATATGGCCCTAAGGGGGTCATTCCGACCCTGGCGGTCCATGACCGCCACGGCCGGGGACCACGGAAGCACCGCCAACAGGCTGGCGGTGCTTCCTGGCTCAGAAAAGGGGAACCAGCGGTTTCCCGCCGGTTTTCCCCTGGCCCAGGGAATCCTCCATGGGGATTCCGACCCCCTTCCCGCCAGCCTGCTTACCAGGATGGCGGGAACGGGTGTTGTGGGGCCCCTGGGGGCCCCTGAACCGCCCATGCCACTGGCATGGGCAGTGCAGGGGCCCCCTCACAGGGCCCCATACAGATTTTCACTGTCTGCTTTGCAGACAGTGAAAATCGCGACAGGTGCCACTGCACCCGTCGCACCCCTGCAACTCCGCCGGCTCCATTCGGAGCCGGCTTCCTCGTTGCAGGGGCTTTCCCGCTGGGCCGGCCCAGCGGGAAAGTTGGAATGCCCGCCGCAGTCTTTTGACTGCGGGGCGGTCATTCGGCGGTAACTGCATGGTGGGCGGTGACCGCCGCCCGCCGCGGTCAGAATGAC
Source organism: Pleurodeles waltl (assembly GCF_031143425.1). Taxonomy (NCBI): domain Eukaryota; kingdom Metazoa; phylum Chordata; class Amphibia; order Caudata; family Salamandridae; genus Pleurodeles; species Pleurodeles waltl. Next base: position 369,727,947 of record NC_090449.1, read on the forward strand.
CGCCTAAGTGTCTAAGTGTATAGACCGGCAGCACCAGTCTATTTACATAACGTATAAGGAAAATTATTTTTTTTACATTTAAATTTTATCTTTAAATGCATTTTAGGTCGTTTGAGAAGTTCAGAGCAATAGTTTTCACCTTCAATTTAAAATAAGATAGCAATGCTAATAAGATGTGGCAATTTTGTGTTGTTTGTGTCCAGTGGTGTAAGACCTGACAGCATTTGGGTGCTCTTCCCTCAGACTCTGTGCCATTAACCTCCTGTTTTTGCTATATCTTTTTGTTGGCCTTAGGACTCTGAGCACTTTACCACTGCTGACCAGAGCTAAAGTTCATGTGCTCATCGCTTAAACGTGGAAACATTGGTGTATCTATAATTGGCATATTACATTTATTTGTAAGTCCATTGTAAAGTGGTATACCATATACCCAGGGCCTGTAAATTAAGTGCTACTAGTGGGCCTTCAGCACTGATTGTGCCACCCACTCAAGCAGGGCCGGTTCTGAGGCTATGCGACCGGTGCGACCGCTCCGGAGATTGACTTTGGGAGGGGGCGCAGTGTTTGCAAGTATATTATACTTTTAAAAGTCTCTACTTCAGTGTTCCTTGCCTTCAGCAATTTTCAGGTAACAATAAAAATGTCAAGATAACTCTGGTGATTAATGTTCTTCCTGGAGAGAGTTCGGAGGTTTCTCTAGTGGAAGTTTTTAGGTAGAGTAGGGGATTAATATGGTGCCTGCAAAAAAAATGTATCATGCAGATCACTAAGTGCATATAACGCAAATGGGTCAGTGGGTTACTGCTTTTGTCAGAGAGGCCCTTTTGTTACTTGCAGTTTATTACATACAATTCTAATATAGAACATTAAACCATTTACTGTCACCAAATAACTGGATGCATTCTCCAAGGTAGAGATTGGAGCATTATTACTTTTTCTCCAGTCTTTCATTATACTAATGTTGCAAAAAAGGTTTAATTTGGGTATAAATAAATTCTTATAATTAAAGAGAACCCCAAACAAGGGTCTTACATTTAACATTTTGAACTTGTGCTTCTCCAGACCAAGTACTCAAACTATATTGCCTATCAGTATGGATGACATGTCATTCCTACACCTTGTACTCCTCTGTCTTATGTAACATTTCTTACACACTGATGATTTACACACTTATGATTGGTTGTCCCTGTGTAATTTGTGTATGATGTAATGTGCTCCTACATTGGAATGAGTGGCACTACAAAACCAATTAAATGCATCTGAGAGAATGGTTATGGAGACTTGAGTGGCTCTTTCAAAGGTTGGTAGAGAGGAAATCTGTGGCAGAGACGATCAGTGGGGGGTGCCAACAAACATTGTCACACAGGACGTAACCACCACTAAGGCCAGTCCTGCACACAAGTAGCTTTTCAAACCTGTCACAAGCCTGCCATTGCATAGCCGTTGTGTGCGGTTCCACTGCCACTTTGACTTGCCATTTAAAACCTCTTGCCAAACCTTAAACTCACCTTTTCTCACATGTAAGTCACCTCTAAGGTAGTCCCTAGATGATCCGCAGGGCAGGGTGCTGTGTAAGTAACAGACAAGACATGAACTCCTATGTTTTACATATACTAATAGTGAAAAATTGCCAACGTTCCCTGTCACTGCTGTGAGGCCAACTCCTCTCATAGGCCAGCATTAGGAAATCCTTAATATACTTTTAAACTCTAATTCCTGATCAGAAAGGAGTAGCTACATCATGTTTTATATAATTGGAATAGTAATGATAAATTGTTTTTACTGGTAAAGAAAGATTTAACATTAATATTTTAGAAATGTCACTTTTAGAAAGTGGGCATTTCTCTACTCTTACTGCTCTGTGTGCCTTTCAGCCTGTCTCAAATACACATCTGGGCTAGGGGACAGCTACAGTTGATGCAATCCCTCTTGACAGCCACTAACATATGAAGGGTGGGTGTGACGAAAAACTTACCTGCATTCATCTGCATTCTGATGGGTCTTCCTGGACTGGATGGTTCATGGGGAGCTCACATTTATACTTCAATAAGGAAGTGCTTATCTCCACTCAAAGGACTGATTACCACCTACTGGTAGTCTGGAGCCAGGACTAGGAAGAAAGGATCGCTGGCCACTTCAAGGAGCTGCTTTGAAGTCACCCCCATTTCAAAGGCGCATTTGGGTATAAGTACTGGGTCTCTGACCTTACCAAATCCGGTACTTCTGGATCTCGAACTGAAACGCTGAAGAAAGGACTGCTATGCAGCTTAAAGGATTCAACCGGGCTGCTTTTTTGGAAGGACTGCTTTTCTGCTTGTTGCCCTGCTGCCTGCTGTTCCCTGACTCTGCTGGAAGGATGCTGCCTTCCCCCAAGGGATTTCCAAGGGCTTGCTTGCTTGTCCCCTGTTGCCGGAGTCTCAGGACCATCAAAGAGTTTATAGTTCTACCCTCACCGTGGGGCTGCAATTTTATTGTTTTGGCCTCAATGTGTTTATTATATAACCAGCTAATTTTCTAAACCAGTGAGGCATATTTTTGCGGTGTTTTCATTGTGTTACTGTGTGCTACACAAATACTTTACTCACTGCTTCTTATGTTAAGCCTGCCTGCCTAGTGCAAAGCTACCAGAGGATGAGGAGAGGTTAATTTAGGCTGTGTAAATGACTTATCCTGACTAGGATTGTGATTTCTATTTGGACAGGGTGCATACCTCTGCCAAATAGTGACTCAGGCCCATATTTATACTTTTTGACGCAAAACTGCGCTAACGCCTGAGCCTGAGGGCTGTAAATGGAAGAACCAAATCTGATAAGCATGCCACCCACACGTTTACTGGCACACAGGGGAAGAGCTGCATCGATTTTATATACTGATGGAACTTAGATACTGGCACTTGGTAGATGACATGGCAGTCGGGACCCAATTGGACAGTAACCTCAATCCATTGTGTCTTACTTTAGAGCCACCGTGGGGTAGGGCACCCATTGCAACAACCACTGCCAAAGTAGCCAAGGTGGTCCAGGCTGAGAACAGCAGACGGCGACTTAAATTGCGCAAGTTGATCCTGTGAGACGACATTCTCTCTTCCATCGATTTAGACCTGGCACATTGCGTAGCATTGATATCCACTATGGGAGAAGACGTGGGAAACAGTTCTTCTCTAATCGAAGTACACACCGAGTTTTTCAAAAGATTGGAACAGCTACTATCTTTGCCAGTTGCCCACAACACTGACAGTGCTCCTCATCGTAAGGGTGATAACTAGTACAAACAAGAATGCCGGATGGTACGAACAAATTGAATCAATGCAATCAAACAAAAGGATGTCGCCTGAGTTAGGACTCTGTACAAGCAGATGCAGAACAAGGCCAAGAAGGACTGAGATGAGGAAAGATGGAGACTCTTGAAGGTTACATGTGCAGATTCTTTTGGCTTATGGTAAGCAAAAGAAACCAAAAGGGAGCCCCTGCAATTGGCAACAATATCCTGCCACTCTGACTGGTTCCAACACTTCAACTCTCTCTATAATGTCGAAAGCCAAGTCGCAACCATCTCTGTCCTTCCACTTCCACCACAGCCGAATAAAACCAACGGGGATGGTTTGTTCAACTTGGGAGATATCCAAGATGCAAGTAACAATATAATTAGACTGAAAGGAGCCTGTCCCTATGGCATTCCTGGTGACCTTTTTCTTCACAACACCGATAAATGGACTGAGTACATCCTTCTCTTATCCAATGCAATTGTTAGGGGAGCCTCCATTCCCGAGTCCTGAAGGGGTGCTGAGGTAATACAAATTTATATAGGCCCATAAGCCTCATCGATACAGAGCAAAATGTATTGGGAAGGCACCATCATACCGGCACCGGCTCCAGGGGTGAGACTACATCCCCCAGCATTCATAGCATCTCCAGGTTCTTTTAAGTGCAATGGTCTCATGCAGCGCGGGACGTGCTGTTTGGGAAGGCACCTTCATACCGGCACTGGCTCTTGGGGTGGGACTACATCCCCAACATTCATAGCATCTCCAGGCGCTTTTAAGCACACCGGTCTCACGCAGCGTAGGACGTGCTGTTTGGGAAGGCACATTCATACCGGCACCAGCTCCTGGGATGGGAGTACACCCCCCAGCATTCATAGCATCTCCAGGCGCTTTTGAGCACACCGGTCTCACACAGCGCTGGACATGCTGTTTGGGAAGGCACCTTCAAACCGGCACCGGCTCCTGGGGTCGGACTACATCCCCCAGCATTCATAGCATCTCCAGGTGCTTTTAAGCGCACCGGTCTCACGCAGCGCGGGACTTGCTCTTAGGGAAGGCACCGGCTCCTGGGGTGGGGCTACATCCCCCAGCATTCATAGCACCTCCAGGTGCTTTTAAGCACACCGGTCTCATGCAGCGTGGGACGTGCTGTTTGAGAAGGCACCTTCATACCGGCACTGGCTCCTGGGGTGGGACTACACCCCCCAGCATTCATAGCATCTCCAGGCGCTTTTAAGTGCACCAGTCTCAGGCAGCGCGGGACACGCCTGGGCATGTGCCCGGGCAAAGACCGGGCCAAGGCGGGCCCGTCTATGCCCATCATCGCCCGACAGAGACTGGGCTGGCCACATCCATCTAACCCCTGGAAAGTAAGTCTCTGTTAAGGAAGTTGCCTTGGTTTTGCATTTGTTTCTTATATTCTGACCGAACAGGCATGGGGAAATGCAAGGCAGTGCATTCCAGTGGTATTAAGAAATCAAAAAAACGGTCTAATAGCAAAACAAGTGGTCAGTCAAATAAAGGAAGTAATCCTTTAGAAGAAATTGATACTTTATTTGAAGAGGTGGAAGCCATTTTGAGAAGCAATTCCATCTCCATCTTTCCTTCTACACGTTGTGGTACTGCTGTTACTTCTGCTAAACATATTCCTGATATATTCAAGAAAAAGCCTCAATTGCCTAATCTTCCTGTAGAGGATGAACCATATAAGGCACCTCAAGTATTGATACCAATTTCTTCCCACACGTTAAGCATCCCCCTGCATGGTGTTTCGGCCCCTATAGGGTGCTTTCTAACTGGGGGAAAGACCCCCCATCCTCCTTTAAGTCCTGAGGTCTTGGTGTCATCTGATTTTCCATGCTTTAACCATTATGGACCCTTGTTAGATATTGGGGGGTCCCTTGATTGTGACTCACATTCAGATTCTGAAGTTCGTAAAGAAGAAAATGCTGCAACCAACTTGTCCTTGGATCTGGATAGACAGTCACGGAATGTGATTTGACCTCTATCTCCCAGAATTTAGATGAACTAAAGAGTCTAGTGTTGAACACATTTTTGGGAGAACTGGTACAGAGGGGTGCCTGCAATTGTCTGAGTGTAAATGGGGGTGGGTTTACGTCTGCTCCAAGGGGGTTGCCCACTGTCCCCCTTGTGATAGAATCTAGTGTTCAAGTGGACAAGCCTTCCCCAGGCCTGACTATTATTGCTCCTCATGGTAGCTTTTCTGTAGTCCTTGCAGAGGATCATCTGGTTGCATCAGCAATTGCTAGGCGGAAGTATAATTCTGGTCTCAAGGACAGGAACACATGCGGACCAGAGAGGCTGCATAAAGCTCAGTCTGCTGATTTCGTTAAGGGCCCTCAGGGGACTTTTGCCACTCAAGCACATGCTGTATCAACTATTTCCTCTACTGACTTTTTTAAGTCTCATGGTGATGTTTTATATTGGGTCGGAACAAGCCGACCTGTTGTTAAGAATGAGGGTTGAGGCTCGAGGAGTAAAGGAGGTACTATTTATGTGGTTGGGATACCAACGCTACCTACCACTTCTTGGGAAACTCAGGACTCCCTCATAAATAAGGTTATTTATTGGCTACTAGTTCTGTGAAATTGCCTCTCTGTTATTCGTGCTGATATTCTTGAGGTGGGCAGACATAGTCAGCTAGGTTCAAACCTTGATTTTATCTCTATTAGTTTTGTAGACAGGTTGCTGGTGGATAACCTCAGTAATTTTGAACTATGCACCTGTTATGTCAGGAATTCCAGAGGGGAGGGTATTAGACTTAAACTTCATCCACCCTCTGGCAGATCTCCAATTCTATGTGATGGCCCAGTGGGCGGGGAGTACGATTCTGGTCAAAGGTGTACTTCGGTCCCGTTAGTTAACCTTCTCCACCCACCACCAGAAGTAGTTTGACTACCTATTGTTTCTCCCCTAATGTCCTCTATTATGTTTTCTGGGACTAGTTTTGGAGAGGGGATTGTAAATTCTAGGGAAGCTTTGTGCTATAGTCCCAGTGCTTTAACAACTTGTTTGGAATTCTCCATCATGTCCTGGAACTTGGCTCAGCTAGGCAAGAAGCTGGGAGACCCTGAGTGGGTTAATTATATTAACAAGCAGGACATATGCCTGTTTCAGGAAACTTGGGCTGAAGATCTGATCTATCTGGATGGGTTTCTGACATATTTTTTATAGAAAGACTACTACTAGGGAATCCTCTGATAATTTTAAAGTTAGGAAGTGTTCCAAAGCTAAATCAGCTTTAAAACCAGCCATTATGACTCACTCACAGGGGGTGATTTGAATAGCTAGACTTGCCTATAATAAAATCTTAATTCAGGCAAACAAAAGTTGGGAAGACATTACTTGGCAGAAATTGCTAGATGCAACTAAACATAACGATAATGGGAAATTTGGAAGCTATTGTCTAATAGACTAATAGACACAGAGGGGGCAATGGTACTATCCGTAACTATATTTAACCCAAAAGATGGGTGGAGTACTTTTTCCAAGGTTTTGACCCACCTAGTACTTTTATGATGCAGGAACCCCTCCCCTTGCATCAGGCCAAAATGTGTCACAAGCATGTTGATCAAGGAATAAATATTTGTAGTCCTGAAGATTGTATTGTCTTTTCGCTGGCGGAAACTACAGCTGCTATTAATTCTTTAAAATCTGCTAAAGCACCAGGCCCTGATAAGATACCAGTGGATCTTTTTAAAACTGAACCAGTAATTTGGTCCTGGTATACAAATATGATATCAAATGCCATAGCTGCAGGAGGCCCAATTCCCTATACTTGGAAAGGGGCCGAAATAATCCCTATTTATAAAAAGGGTGATGTGAGTTCCTCTGCTAATTATAGACCAATTAGCCTTATTCATAATCTTCAAAAAATCTTCGCTAAGAGGCTTTTGGATAGGCTTTTGGACTGGCACAAGATCATCAGGAGTTATCTCCACCTCAGGCAGGCTTTTGCCCAAAAATTAGCACGGTGGATCAGGTCTTCAGACTGACTCTCCTATTTTGGAAATATGTAGTCCTGGCTAAGCAAAATTGATATGTTGTTTTTGTGGACCTTCGGTCTGCCTTTGATTTGGTCCCTAGAGAAAAGTTATGGGAAGTTCTGCGCAGAATAGGTACCCCTGTCAATATAATCTATATACTACAATGGCTGCATGAGAACACATATGCGGAGGTGAGATAGGATAGTCTGGGGGAGCTAATTGATCATATACCCATCCAGCGGGGGGTTCGCCAAGGATGTGTTCTTGCACCAACTCTTTTTACTTTATTTATTAATGAGGTGGTGCATGTTGTGTCGTCTTGTCAAAATGACGCTCCCTCCTTTAATGCGCAAATAATTCCCATTTTATTTTTCGCAGATGATTCTTTTCTCACCTCTAAAACCCCTATGGGTCTCCAGATCCTTGTTGATAGGTTTAATGCCTTTGGTGCAGATTGTGGCCTGGAACTTATTGCCAGTAAAACTAAACTGATGGTACTAAGTTCTGGACCAGTTAGGAGATGCACTATTACTTTAGATGGGGCTCCCTTAATCAAGTTTCGTTCAATAGATTATCTGGGAGTAAGAATTACAACATGCACTGGGAGGACCCGATTAGTAAAAGTGTATCAATTCTTCAGCACAGGTCAGGCGCCATTCTGCACTTTTATAACAGCACTGCCACGAAAGCTGTTTCTCCGGCTATCAAGTTCTATCTGGCAAAAGTGCATAGTGCCGCGGCTTATGGTGGCGAGGTGTGGGGCTCCTCTAATACCAACAAACTCTCTGTGGGCGAATACAATTTCGCCAGAGCTCTACTTGCATGTCCACATAGCACACCCCTGACTCCGGTCTTTTTTGATCTTGGGCTTAATGGCATCTCTGATGTGATAGCCCTGAAACCCTTACTTTTCTGGGTAAGGATTTGGACCACACCAGAGCTCACTGTCTTTAGCGACTCCCTTCTTGACATTTTAAATAGACCCAATGCAGCCTCTACCTCCTGGCTCTGGTATGTGTCTAAATGGTTTTGTATTTTGGGACTTGGGAATTATTGGGAGAGCCCTCAGAACCTGGGGAAGGCCCAGAAACAATTTCTGAAATCTGTCTATTGGTCTTATGTTAGAAATAATTATTCCCTATGTATATCATATGGATGATTGACAACACAAGTTCTTGATTTTAAATGGTATTCTCAGTTTGAATCTTATTTAGATTTTATTCCTGACTTATTAGGTAAGAGCTTGCATGCTCGTTTTAGATTCAGGTGTCTACTGTTAAAGTCCTTAACCGGTAGTTGGAGACCAATGCTGACATCCGATTTATGTCCTGGCTCTAATCATGTTTCTGGATCTGTTGCACATTTTATGTTCTTTTGCCAGCGTATGCCCTTTCCCGGCATAAATGGAAATGTCTAGTTTGCCGGAATATGGGCATAAGACAATGCAGTGTTGCCCTTAGGATATTGAGGAGCGATACTTCACTTGTCTTCATCTGTGCGGTTAGCAACTTCCTTGTGGCCGCATGGCATACACGTACATGTCTTTTAAAAATTTCATCTTACTAGCGATTGCTGTTTTTTAAACTTTCTTATCCATTTATTTATTATATATGTAATTTTAGGATTGCTGTGGTTTTATGCTTTGATGGTTATTTATGACGAATAAAGCTTGTGTTGAAGTAATGATTGTGATACAGCGCAAAAGGTATTTTGCCGTGCCCTACTATCGAAAATCCAAGATTGGATTTCTGAGAATGACATCCTATCATCATTCCAGGCTGGCTTCAGGTCGAAAACAAGCACCATAGAACAGGTGTTTAGGTTTTTGCTTTTGTATTGGAAAGTTGTAGTGTTAGGGAAGGGGAGTCTCCACGTAGCCTTCATAGACCTGAAATCTGCATTCGATCTCGTCCCTAGAAGTAAACTTTGGGAGGTTCTCAATGAGATGGGTATGCCCCCAGGGCTCCTGACCATAGCAATTCAACTACATGAGGCCAACTATGCAAAAATACGCTGGGGGAACAAGAGCGATCTCACCGATCTGATGAAAGTAGTCAGGGGCGTTTTACAGGGCTGTGCACTAGCTCCAACTATCTTCTTCCTCTATTTGAATCAGGTCATCCAACACCTCACCTTGCAGCCCTCTGACACACTAGCATTAGGCAATGAAAAAATCCTGACACTTTTATTCGCAGATGACACCCTCATAGTATCCAAAACCCTGATGGGCTTCCAATCCTCGCTGAATCGATTTGATGATTTCTGCTCCAAGAGAGGCTTAGAAATAAACACCTCTAAAACCAAGTTCATGGTCAGTAACCCTCACAGGTCATATAGGGGGAACCTTTCCCTAGGCGGGTCTAAATTAGAACAAGTTAACTCCTTTGAATACCTGGGAATTACACTATCTGACTCAATGTCTTGGAAAGCCTATATCGACTCTGCATCATTAAAATTTAGCCAGCTAGTGGGCGTCCTTCTAAGGAAGTACTATGCATCAACTCCACAACCAATAGCTGCTGATCTCCAGATTTATAATATGAAGTCTGTTAGTGCAGCACTTTACGGGGCTGAACTTTGGGGCTTTGAGGATACATAGGAGCTTACCCGTACTGAGAATATGTTTATGAGAAAGCTCTCCACCCTGCCCCCGAGCACCCCGCTTCTTCCTTTGCACTTGGATCTGGCCCGCAAACAACTACCTGCCATAGTCGGTCTCAGACCGCTGTTGTTTTGGAGGAGAATTATGGCAACTCCCGGACTTTCCTCCTATGCCATCGCATTTATGGAAGTTTGTTCCTTGGACACCTCCAATAAGATCCAGTGGATCTATTCAGTTAAGACAGCATTGATTGCCATTGGGATGGGAGACTCATGGGACTCTTCATACACAGGGCCACCACCGACCAAAGAAAGAGTGAAGTCCTTCTACTGGGAGTGGGTAACCCAGTCTATATCTTGCTCACTATCATTAGGGGGACTAAATATTGAGCTTATGGCAGAATAAGACCCCTAGTAACAAGCTATGCTCCTGCTGCAATCTGCACCAAGCGTCATCTGCCCATGTCCTCTCTGCATGCCCATTCTACGCTCACCTACAAAGGAAATGGCTCACGCCAACCTGCAAACAGCTTGGGTCCCGAGATCATGCTGCAGCCATTAGAATTTTAAAACCAGACTCCAGTCTGCCCATTGCAGTTGCCAGATATCTCGGAGGGATATGATGCATCAGAAGGAATTTGACTAAGACTGCCTAACCCTATGTCTCAACAGTCTTACATGTTCATTTCTGCACCATTACTGTATCCCAGAACCAGAACTGTGTTTTGCCACACTCCTCTTTTATTGTACTGCATTTTGTGCATTACCATGTATTATTTATTTTTAGCCAAGTTGTATTTAAGTTATTATTTATTGTGGTACGATGTGACTTTTATGGCACTGGATGCCAAAATAACATTTATGATGATGATGTATAGATCATCTATTCCTTTACCTTGTCATAAGATCTCTGGAAATGTAACTCATGAATCAGTCTTCTGGTTGGCTGGGGTGCTTTGTGGTTGGTATGCCATTATTACAGTCCCACTCATTCACCTCTAAATGTGTTTTATGCCAAAGGTCAACAGAATGCTTTTTTATTGCATTTGGTGGCTTTGGCAGATTACTGTTGTGAATTGATCCTGGGGTGTGGGAGTTGAGGGGTTTTCCTCCCTTTTAGTGAGACTAAGGCCCATATTTATACTTTTTTAGCGCTGCATTTGCGTCGTAGTTTGACGCAAAATCAGCGCAAACCTACAAAATACAATTGTATTTTGTAAGTTTGCGGCGATTTTGCGTCAAAAAACGACGCAAATGCGGCGCTAAAAAAGTATAAATATGGGCCTAAGTGCCAAAAACTTTCTTTAGGACACTGTGTGCTATAAGACTTTGATCCTAGTCTTTTCACAATATTGCCTACTGATGGGACAGTTAGTAAACAAGTGCCATTACCTTTAGACTCTAGTTTTTAATGAAGACAAAATAATGCAGATACTATTTTTGGTCCTGGAATGGGGAATATGACTAGCCACTGTAAAATATACAATTATCTTAAATGCAAGGGTCCCAATATTATATGTCTTCAAGAAACCTATTTAACCCCCATAGATGTTACACACCTAAAGAGCAAATGGTGGGGAGAAATATTTGCTACGGAATATTCTGCATTTGCTAGGGATCTCTTTACATTGGGTTCAGCTGAAGATCCCTTTTGCTCCCCTACACACAGATGTTCATAGTCAAGGCAGGTATGTAATAATAAATGGCAGATTGGACTGTTTGGATACAGTCCTGTGCAGCCTCTTTGCTCCTAACACTGAGAACCTTGTCTTTTATGATCACATTTCAAACCATCTACAATGGCCAAAAGTACCACTATAATTGGTTGGTCACACTACCTCAGTTCTATATGTAAACCTGGATAGATTTCCCCCCCTTTCCTAAAGGCATCCTGGCTAGTAGAATGCAGGGTTTGGGAACTGTCTTGCAAACTGTGGAGTGGTGGTTACTTGGAGACATTTTCATAACACCCTTGTAAATTATTTATTTTATTCATGTTTCTATGACTAACATGCCTGATTGCATAGTTTAATGTACTCCATGGGAGAGATAATCATAGACACATAAGGTAGAATATCTAGGTAGCACTTTGTCTGACCATAAACCGCTGATAATGATAATCTACTTGTTTAGTCAGTTGTCCTTGATTTCAACATGGGGACTTCAAAACTCGGCATTGAAGGTTTCTGGCATTAAAAGACTCCCTTAAAAACATTAATGCAAACTACTCTGATACAAATGTAGGTATGGCATCCAATGTTTTTGTTAACTGGGAGGCTTTCAAGGTGGCTTTGTGGGGGTCACTGCATTGTGGCAGTGGTGGGTGAGTGATAAAAGCTAACCAGGGAATTATGGGAAATTAACTTGTCACTGCTTGTTTTAGAAAGTGTGGTGGCTCTTAGGGAAAAGAACACACTGTTAGCTGGCTGGTTAAACTGTTTAGATTAGAAGTCCTACTTAGCGTAGGTACATCTTGAAGCTGGTAAAACCGAGTGCCTATTATCTTGCCTATCTAAATTGGAGACTAGATGCAAGCCTATTGCTAATTGAAAATAAATGTGCCCAAATTTGGGTCGAGATCACAATAGCATTAGTTTGTTTTTTTGTCAATTACAGAGCTTTTAGGGAGCTCCAATCATGCCATCAAGTAAAGAGCCGACAGAGTGTTTACTGCTATTAAATTTGTCTAGCCTAAAAATAGAATCATCTGAAGTTCCTGGTGCCCCAGTCATGGCTCAAGAAATCTGTTATACACTGTAGGTTCTTCCTTGGGGTAAGACACCATGTGCTGATGGCCTGGCAGTTCATTTACATGGCAAATATGATAATCTCATGATTCTTCACCCATTTTTTATTAAAATGAGGCCTAGGAGAGTGCCCTGTTGGAATGCTCTTGTACGATTATTTTAGCTGTGGACTTAGAAAAATTATTAAATACTTTATCTTATATTTCTAAAATACAGTTTGAAATTAGACTCATGGAACTAGGGGAGAATTAAGTTCAATGGATGACTTTACTTTACTCTCAATCAACAGCATATGTGTGTACTGGCAATAGTATCCCATTTCTATATCATGTTTACTATGCAACTTAGCAGGGGTGTTTTCTATCCCCCTGCTGTTTGCCATTGCTGTTGAACCTTTTGCTGCATGTCTGAGAAACCAAATGAGTATCAAACCTATCCCATTGAAGGATGACCCACAAGTCATATTGATATATGCAGATGACATGCTATTGTTCCTTGGAAGTGATGACAAAGATATTTTGCCCACGTCAATTGGTCTCAAACTCATGTCTTTTCACTGAACAAAGATTTATATCTGGTGTCCTCACTGCTGTCTTCCTGGGGAGATAACTGGATCCCCCATGTTCTGCCTTATTTGGGGTTTGAATATATAATTACATTAATGATCTCTTTGAGGTTCCTCTGAACTTAGCAGTTGGCAACTTAAAATCATGTATGGAATCTGGCAGGGACTACAATTATCCATATTGGGTGAATTGCTTTGCTTGACGTTTTCACACTGCTGAAACTTTTAAAATACTTGTGGATAGCATTTTCAGGGCTTAAAGAATTAGGAGGCACCCTACAGGATATTATTTGGGCCTCTAAAAGACACAGATCATCATTAAGGGCCTTCAATTATGTGTGGTAGAGGGAGGTTTGCAGAGTCCTAACTTTAAATTGTATTACATTCTAGGTCAGTTGGAGTGGTTCCCTAAATGGCTTAGTGAGTGATTGTTGTTTGAATTAGGATTACTGGAAACTTAGATGAAAAGGAGAGAGTTGTTCACTTGTCTTATTGATCTTCAGGTGAAAACAACAGTAAATAATATGCTTTTTCATGTGGTTTTACAGGGATGGTCCAGATTAACTCGATTTACCAAGCTTTTCTGTTTGAATTTTTGATTGGTTCCTCAGATGGATTGGGACTTTATACTGCCTCTGCTTTTTCTAGATAAACGGAACTTCAAATTTTGACAGTGGGTGACTTGTTTGCAGACGGTTGTGTGATTTGCTTGGCTCAGTTGATGGTGAATGGTTATTTCCCCTTAACATAATTTATTAAATATGCCTTCCTTGTTCCCTCTTTGTGAGAAAACAGGGCTGATTGCAGAGGCCCCATAACTTTTTGCCCCCATTTTCCTCTTTTTGCTGGTGTTTTCCTGACTTTGATGGTGCCCTGGGTACTGCTAACCAGTCCCAGGGCCTGTGCTCTGTGTAAAATGGATATGCAAATTAGGCTAATTATAATTGGCTAAGTTAACCTACCTATAAGTCCCTAGTATATGGTAGGGCATGTAGGTTTAGGGACCACAGCATAGGTGGTGCACACCTAGGTGCATTGCTGAGGTGCCCAGTGTCATTTTAAAAGCAAGCCTGCCTTGCTGGCTGCTTTTAAATTAAAGTTATATGCAAATTCGACTTTGGAATTAAAGGTACTTCCAAAGTCTTAAACTACCTTATTTTTACATATAAGTCACCCCTAAGGTGTGCCCTATGTGCCCCTAGGGCTGGGTGCCATGTAACTATAAGCAGGGACTTTATAAAAATAGATTTATAAGCCCTGTTGAGGTAAAAACAGCCAAATTCGTTTTTCCCTCATTGAAGTAAATGGCCTTCATAGGCTAGAATGGGCAGACTTTATTTTAAATTTTAAAGTCTCCTTAAATGTTACATACCAAGAATTTGGTATCAAATTGATTGTTGTAATAAATCCCACAACTTCCAGTTGTTGGATTTAATATAACTTGTCCAGGTAAAAAGTTTAGACTTTACCTAAAAAGTTGCCAATTTCAGCTCTGCATTGTTTTTGCTGCTGTGCTCTGATTGGCCAGCCTGCAGCAGCTTCGGCCAGGCTGCCTTGATGAGGTGTGAAGTGGCCAGACTTCACACAAAGGAATGTGCTTGGGGGAGAGAATCTCCCCTCAGCAGATGGTGAGGCAGGAAGGGGGAGGGCTGCCAAACTGGTCTTCAAAGGCAGAGAAGGACATTTGCAGCACCCAGCAACACCCCCACATCCTGCAACCCCAGACAGCTAGGTGCCCCCTTGATTAGATTAGGAGAGGGCAGGAGGGGGGGGTGTTTATGATTTTTAGCCACACCAGTGGGTGGGCTCAGCCAGATGTAACCTCCAAAAATCAGATTCATCCATGTTGGATTTTTAGAGACTGTTGCCTTCTGGGATGGATTTTTGCCACACTTCCCAGGAAGTGGTCATCACAGGGGGACGACCCTGTCCCTGATTGGAGAACCAGGGCCCCCCTGCTTTTCACCCAGGAGCAAGGATAAAACTGGCAGACCTGCACCCACACCTCAGATCCCCTCCAGAATTCAACAAGAAAGGAACTAAAGAAGAAGAAGGACTGCCCTGCTGGACCCCTGGCCTGCACCTGGACCCTGCACTCAGAAGGACTGCACCAGCTGCACACTTGGGCTTCACCACAAGAAGGACTTTGCCTGGCTTCAACTGGTTCAAGGAGGGACTCCCTGTTTGCTACAGGTGAAAAATTGCTAAACCAGAGTCCCCTGCACCAACTCCTGAAGAAAGCGACCAGCTGACCACTGTCCAGTGGCCAAAAAGGAGTTTGCGCCAGGTGCATTCTGGGAGTTGAAGTCCGCACCCCCCAAGGACCATCACAGAACTTCTGGACCCTTGGGGTGAGCTGTGGACCCCAAAAGAACCTTAAAAGAACATCTGGGTGAAGCCCCAGAAGTTTGGAAAAGATTTGAGAATTTTTGGAAAAAAGCTCCAGAGAGGGACCGACCCGCCGCGGAAATTCTAGCCGGCTTGCCTCAACCGCGACCCGGCCTGACTTCGTGGTTCGTCCCGGTAAAGAAAAACATCCAAAAAAGAGACTAAGTCCGAACGTAAAAAGTTGACCGGGACCTCCCAGCCATCGTATCCGAGAAGGGCTCCATGGACGTCGGATCAAGATCCAGGTTTACCCCGGTCGAAGGATTTTCATCTCGAAAAAACGACTAAGTCCGAAGGTAAAAGTCTCCACCGAGGAAACCCACATCGCGTATCTGGACAAGGGCTCCAGGAGGTCGGATTCAACTGGCAGGTTCGTCCCGGTGAAGAAAAACTTCAAAATAAAGACTAAGTCAGAAGGTAACTTTTTAACCGAGGCCTCCCGCGACCTGTAGCCGAGCAGGGCTCCATCGCGGTCGGCCTGAAAGTTTGACTTTGCCCCGGTCGAGGTGCAACCAGATGACCCGATTGGCGCTTTTTGTTTCTAAGCGCTAGAAAAGTAATAATTCTTTAAAAATTCATATCTCCGGTTCCCCTGAACCGATTTTAATCGTTTTTGTGTCATTTTAAAGATAAAAATATAAACTATTTTTATAAATTGGTTTTGGATTTTTAAACTGTTTCCTGTGTTTTATTTAATTACTGTTTTGTGATATTTGAATGCTTTACACTTTGTCTCCTAAGTTAAGCCTTGACGCTCGTTGCCAAGCTACCAAGGGTTGAGCTGGGATTAATTTACTGAGACCTAACTGTACCTATGTGGAGGTTAGTGGCTTGTTGATAGGTGTAGGTACCTACCTGCCCTACCAATAACCCATTTTCCAACACTCTTTTTAACAAAATTGGAAATTGGGACTTTCTAAACCTCCTCTTCACATGCCACTTTAATTGCTCTTTACAAAAGGTAATATCCAAGACTCCATCTCCTGGCTATTCAAATCATTATTGGGAATGGTTAAATTCTCACTGACAGGCTTCACAAAAAAATTGAAACATGGCCTAAAAAAGAGATGAGGGAGGAAGGGGGGGAAAAGGTTTTAAGCTACTCACACTTAGGGGGTTATTCTAACTTTGGAGGAGTGTTAATCCGTCCCAAAAGTGACGGTAAAGTGACGGATTAACACCTCCTCCAAAGTTAGAATAACCCCTTTAGTCTTTTACAACATGAGATTTAAATATCCCCAATTCAATTTCCTATATAGACACAGATGACTTTGAAACACTTAAACCTCATTAGTGGCGCTCTTTTTCTCTTTTTCCTAGATATGATAATTGTGATGCTGATTTTTTCACATGGTATAGCTGTAGCCAGCTGTTCAATTGTTTTGGAAAGTGGGTGATGGGCTGTCTTGGTGGTCTACTCAGTAGGACAGAACTTGATATACCTGGGCCTGTTTAATGGGGACTTTCAAGAGACCTAGGCATAAAAGCTGGAAACAAATTTCTTGATTTGCCACTGATCTTAGGTAAGATGTGCATTGTGGGGGGAGTGGCTGAGCGCCAGCCAAGAAGGCAGCCAACTAGTGGAGCTCCGCGGCTAGCTCACAATTCCCCGTTCAAATTCCAACATTAAATTTGAGCCACCCGCCAGCAGAGGAGTTCTGAGCGAGGTTGGTACGAAGGAGCACATATGTGAGGCGTAGCTGAGTTTCAGGGGCCAGCAGAAGCCAGGAACGAGCCCAGTAGACTGTTGCCAGCGTCTGCCAGATGTAGCCTAAACTGCGGGTGGGCGGTGGGCAGCGGCTGAGACTGGGCAATCGGCCCATGGTGGGAGGAGAGGACGGCGGGGGGCAGAGCGCCAGATCCAGGGACCAGTCTGTGCTGGGATTTCCTGCGGCCCGCAACGGGTGCAGAAGATGAAGGAGGCTTACGGTCCCCCTCCTCCACACAACCAACATCAACAGCTGCCATGAAGTGAGAGTGAGGTGAGGAGGGCCCAGAAGTGTGCTGGATGATGGCGGTGGACAGGTGAAGGCACGAGAATGAGTGACGTGCCTGTGTCGGCTGCCTGCTCCCGGGAGAACTAACTGGACCTCTTGGGGGAGCCAGGGAGCTGTCCCACCCTAGGGGGGTCCCGAGGATGGTGGTGGTGGGCCTGGTAACAACGTAACCACTGGGAAGGAGGTGGTGGAATCCTGACTTGGAGGGAGAGGCTGGGCCCTGTACCCAGAGTCTGGGCAGTGCAGCTGGCAACAGAAGGGCCAGGTGACCCTGCTGGCGCAAGCAGCAGAGGAGGGCTGGTAGGATGCCACCGGACCGGAGGGGAGTGCCCTCTCCAAAGTGGAGAAACAACATCGGATACTGACAGTGAGAGCGGAGAGTAAAGTGTGAACCCCAGCCGGAAACTCCCACATAGGCCTTTAAGGGGCCAAGATGCCAGGGTCCCCCAAATATGGTCAGAAACAAAGGACAGCTACCGGAGCAGAATAACAAAATGGACAAGTATGCTGTCCCAAGGCAGGCAGGGGTACCCATGACACTGGAAGATGCTGGGGAGGACAGGAGGCGGAAGGGGCCCTCCCGAGTGAACCCTCGCTTGGCGCCATTATGGCGGCCATTCAAGACCTGAAGGGGACTATGGAGCCTAAACTTGATGCAGTAACCATGGACGTGACTCTTCTGCAGGCAGCCCTCAAGAAAGTAGCGGAAAAAGTCACAACTGTGGAGACGGATATTGCCCACCTACAGTATACATCCAAGATACTCGAGGACCAGGTACAATTTCTCACCACGGAACACGAGAGAATTATGGAGATTGATGGATCAAGAAGGGGGCACAAAGAAACAATATCAGAGTGGTGGAGGTATTGGAGGGGTCCGAGGGTCCGAGTGTTGAGCTCTTACTGGAGTCCTTAATCATAGACCATCTTTTCCCTAAGGGACTATCTACACTCTTCACTGTTGAATGGGCACACAGGGCACCGGTCCCCCCCTCCCACCCAGGACCAGGAGCCCCTCCGAGGACAATCATTGTGAGAATCTTCAGTTATCAAAATAGAGACGCTATCCTGCAGGCTGCTAGATCTCGCAGGGATCTCCAATATGAGGGTGCAGCCGTCGGCTTTTTCCTGGACTTTACGCTTAGGGTCCAGCGACAACCGTGACACTTCCAAGAGGTCAAAAAAGCGCTACGAGATAGTGAATTTAAATACATGATGCTCTACCCGGTACACCTGCAGGTGGCAGCGGAGGGTAAAACATGGCACTTTGATGCACCGGAGGAGGTCTGGGAGTAGCTGGAGGGGTCTCAGGCCGCGGGCAGCCCCAGCTTCAAGGTGCGACAGAAGATGACATTGAGGGAGAGGGAAGGTGGACACCTCGCCGCAGAGACAAGAAACCAGAACTGCAGTGATGAGATTGCCGACTATATAAGTGACTGGCCCAGAATGGCCCATAGTGGGTCTGCTAAACTTGGATGCTGAGAGGGGACAATTTGACTTCAACTGAAGTTAGTCTGGAAGATTTGCCTCCATAATCCCTGTGCTGTGACGACAACTGGAGCTACCAGCTGAAATCTGATGGTGGCTTCCAGGGCACTCGGAATGGCAAATGGCCACTTGCCATGGCCTGATCACGACAGGCAGGCGGTATTAAAAAAGGATATGTTGATTGGAGGATTGAATCTAATTGCTACTACTTGGCTGTGATGGTCAGACACGGTGGCGCAAGCACACCCACATAACAATTTGATTTCCTAAGGGTGACAGGCTCTCCATTGGTTGGTGGGTGGGCAGTTTAAAACCTGCTTTGCGGGGTCGCAGGGTGGGGGGAGTTTCTAGAGGGGGAATGTTAATCAACAATTCAATGTTATATGGTGTTTATATGTTATTGCACAAAGGTACGATGACCCGGGACACCACCTGTGATAGAGAGACATTTAAGGAGAATGTGGCGGGGGACCCGGTGCTGCAACCCATCTAGAGGTAGAAACGTTTCCCAATGGCAGGTACATTGGCACACACCCTTAAAGTCTTGACATGGAATATGAATGGGCTTGGTAATCGTATTAAATGCACCATAGTCCTTCAATACCTGCGCAGACATGGCCCAGGCCTCATCCTGCTACAGGAAGCGCATCTTAAAGGGCCCTAGACAGATTTGGCTATCAGCTAATTGTGCATGCGGGCTACACAGTAGGCTCTAGGGGAGTAATCATCGTCCAAAAGAAATCTATACCATTTATACTGACTCATACCGGGTGGGACACACTGGGTGGTATATGGTGGTCTCAGGGGACTGGGAGCGGCATACGCTCAACTTATGTTCAGTTTATGCCCCACTGCGACTGCTGGGTTCCACCCTGGCGGATTTAGGGGCAATGTTGGTGGGCCTCCCCAAGGGATTACTAATCATGGGAGGCAATATGAATCTTGTGGTTAACCCAGGATTGGACAGAGTCCCGCATGTCAGGGCACCGGACACTTCAGTGCTGATGCAGTCCTTTTTGGACTCATTTGGCCTGGCAGACTTTTGGAGGGAGCACAATGCGGAGAAGCATCAATTTACATACTTCTTTGTGCCCTGCGGTAGCTCTTCAAGGCTGAACTACCTACTCACCACACAGGCACACATTGGGAGGTTTAGGGAGGCCACGCTCTACCTGAGGGGCATTTCGGATCACTCCCTAGTGGGAGTCTCGCTGCTGGGACCAATGCAGTCCCACTGCCTGCCACCTAGACTGGACCCCTAGCACTTGACGGATAAGTCCTTCAGTGATAAAAATTAGGGAGAGAGATAGGCAATACTCCAAGGACAATATGGGGTCTGTGGACTCAGCGTGTGTCTTGTGGGAGGCATTCAAAACTGTAATCAGGGGACACGCACAGGATTTGATGGGGGGGCAAGAGAAAGGAGAGCAACTTACAGTGTGGGGAATTGGAGAGAGAAATTGAGGTCCTTGAGGCCCGCTACCGCTCAGAAGGGGAAGCGGATGGTGGCCTACACCACCAACTGCACCTAAAATGGCAGGATCTACGTACACTAGCCAAACAGCATGCGTAGGCTTACACGTTAGCATCCCAGCACTGACTATATGAGGTGGGCGACAAAGCCAAAAAGTTACTGGTTTAACTTAGATAGGAGGAACTGTGAACGAACATGGGTCAGGGAGATTCAGTCCAAAGAGGGCATCACTCATATGTCAAATGAGGCTATAGCGGAAGCCTTCGCAACATACTATGAGGGAGTTTATGCCTTGGCAACACAAATGACCAGGGAGGATTGTAGAGATCTTCTGTGAGACATACCGCTGCCTGAGCTTTCAGAACAAGAAAGGAGAGTATTAGATGCTGAGTTAACTAGGAGGAAGTTGTCTTGGTATTTCATGCGTTGCAGGAGGGTATGGCGGTGGGACCAAATGGACTCCTGGCTGAGCTGTTTAAGTGCATGGGGAGCAAGGTCGCCAAGCACATGTTGGCTATGTTCTGGGAAGGGAGCGGGGCGGGCATCTGCCAACGGATCAGAGAACAGCGACCATTGTTCTACTCATAGGCCCATCTTCCTTCTCAAGACGGAGGTTAAGTTCCTGGCAAAGGTCCTAGCCACTAGATTACGTGCATTTATTGTAAAGTTGTTCCATCCGGATCACTCCGGCTTTATGCCTTCCCGATGCACATGCCTGAATCTACTGAGACTATATGGGGTCCTACTTATGACACAAAACCAGACTTGTGAGCAGACAGCACTCCTGTCACTGGACCCTAGGATGGCTTTCGATAGCATGGAATGGCCTTACATTTTCACGACTCTCAAGATGTTTGGTGTGGGGCCACGGTTATTAGACTGGATCAGACAGTTATATTGGGACCCAGTGGCCCGGATGCAAGTCAATACCATGCTCTCCCAGCCCTTTGCCCTACATAGAGACACCTGACAGTGGTGCTCGCTCTCATCTACCCTGTTCACGCTGGCGATTGTGTCCTTAGCAGCATGGATCCAGCCAGACACCTTGATATGGGGTATAGACTCAGGAACAGCATGGGAGTAGCGTATCTCTCCGTACGCAGATGATATTTTGCTATACGTTACCAACCCCCGATGGTCCGTAGACAGTATAATGCAGGTTCTCAGAATATTTGGGGAACACTCTGGCTGTCAGATTAATCAGGAAAAATTGCTTGCCTTCCCCCTGGCCGGGGCTCCTCCTATCCTGCCCCCAGACTGCAGGGCACCGATATGCCAGGATGGTTTTAAATATTTAGGGATATATGTTACCAGGAGTCAGGAGGGCTCCCTCCCAAAAAATCTCCAGCCACAACTGGATAGATTCCATAGATGCGTGGCTCATTGGAAGACGCTACCACTCTCCCTGATCGGCAGAGCCGCCTTATTCAAAATGATGACATTGCCATAACTTTTATATGTCTTTCAGAATACTCCCTATAGAATACCGGCAGAGGTGTTTCAACAACTGGACCAAGAGATTGTACTGTTGCTGTGGGACGATGGCTGTTCCTGCGTAGCATTGCAGAAGTTGACACTGGGGGTATATAATGGTAGGTTGGCCATCCTGGACCCCAGCATCACTACTGGATTACACCGTTGATCACTGTCAATGACTGGGCCTTTGCTGACCAGGAAGACCCGGCATTCCTGGTGGACCAGAGTCTGCTCTGTATGATCGTGCGAGCCAGAGACTGCTGCTGATGCACACCACAACAGTGGTAAGAGGGTGGTGTGTCGCCACCCGGTATCGGGGTATGGATCCACGTTGACAGCACAAACGCCTCTGTGGTGTAGTGATTTATTGGGTGGCCTTAGGACCCTGGGCAGGTTTCACAAATGGTCTCTGCTAAGAATTGAACACCTGGGAGATGTGTGGATAGGCCGTGAGCTGGTGACATTCGAAGTCCTTCAGGCATTAAAAGGGGGCACATCTTTATTTATATTGGGCCCCTATTAACTGTTCAGGGTTAGTGCCAAAATGTTGCCACTAACCCTGAACAGTAGCAGTGTACATCAAAAGCATTGAAAATTCTGATGCTATAGCCTCCTACCCTGAGCCATGGTGCACCGTATTTTAAATACGTGCATACATGGAGGTGGTAGGGGATACTATGGGGTGCAAGGAAAGTGGTGCTGCACTTGGTGCAGCACCACCTTTCTTAAATCTGCCCCTTAGTTCTTTGTACCTTTTTCACATATGAGTCTGACCTATATCACAAATGTACACTATGCTTATAGTGCTCTCCTCAACAAAAGAAGTTTGTTTTATCTGTTTTTCTTAGTTTGTTGGATTATATGTACATTTGTTTAACATGAAAATGCATCTCAGTACTGTTAAAAACATATTGCATAACCTATTTCCAAACCATGAATATATATATGTCTAGCATTTTTCCAAAGTGGCACTACTTGGCACGTTGTTTAGGACCTTATATATGCTTACAAATAAATCAGTAATAATTATTTTACTCTTCAAAGATAACAACAATTTCTACACATAGATTGCTATTCCCAATATGTTGCAATTGTTCAAAGCATTTTACCTGTATATCGTAAATGAACAAAACACCTAAACAAATTTTTTTTAAACTACTCTTTTTAATAAGTATTAAAATCCTATTCAATTGTAAAGCTATATTTCTGATAAATATTAAGGAAAAGTAACATTTAAAAAGTAGCCATTTCCTTGTCTGAAGTTTCTGGAGGCTAATTTGCATTATTTCTTCAGAAATGCCCAGCCTATGCTCTGTCTGTGAAGAGGTTTGAAAGACCTATAAAATTCCCCCCATCAGCACACAGTAGGCTGACCTGAATTGGTTGACTCCTCTGAGCTCAATAGAATAAGCAGGGTAAGGGCTTTGGCCATTCTGTTGACACCACAGTGTCAGATTCTGCTTGGC
This sequence comes from Pleurodeles waltl, assembly GCF_031143425.1. Classification (NCBI taxonomy): domain Eukaryota; kingdom Metazoa; phylum Chordata; class Amphibia; order Caudata; family Salamandridae; genus Pleurodeles; species Pleurodeles waltl. Next base: position 369,751,418 of record NC_090449.1, read on the forward strand.
ATGTCGGTTGAGCTACATGTAACCCTTTGACACACTTGAAAAGGGAGAGAACAGGATGCAATGGCAATTTTTAAATACCTACTGTCTAGTTCTTGAAGGAACTTGCTTCTGACCTCCCAGATGTTTGTCTCTGGATTTGTTGTGTGCATTATGCCTACTTCAAACTGAATTTTAATGTTAGATGTGGGAGGAAACTAGTGGTTACCATAGTGCACTGCCCTAGATGCCCACAACCCTCAGAGGACAGCATTAGTGTGGCCAAAGACTTTTCCCATCATGAAAATACCCGGACACATGGCATTTTTTACCTGTTTACTGTAAGACAAGGGGAACTACTGAAAACATCGGTATGGTTGCCCCCGGGAACTCTTACCCCAATATGTAGGAAGTCTCCAGGAGCCATCCCTACTCAGCTGGTGCCAGGCATACATGGTGCACCCCCAGGCACCTAGACAGAACATTTTATAGACCTGTGGAATAAAAAAAGAGAACTCGACCTGCTGTTTGTGAACTGAGAGGAGTCTTGAATGATTGAACTTGCCTCCCCCTTGGAACCAAGAACAAGAATTGGACTCTAAGGGTCATTTGACTGACCTCTTATTTGGCAAGGACACAACAAGCTGCAAGAGGCATTTTAACTGAAGTACCCAGTTGACCAGGAGGAACTGGACAGGGACTGAACTTTGCTGATGGCCTCTGCTGCAGTGAGTCTTGGCCACAAAGTGCAGCCTCTGAGGACATGGAAGCCTTAGAAGTGACCCAAAGGACCTGGACCAGTAACCCTGAAAAGTTACAACCTAAAAATCTAAGCCAGAAAGTAGAATCTTTACTGTGATAAACCTGGTCGGTGTATCTGATCCAAACATGTCACAGTCAGCCTGAATTTACACCTAGGTCACCCTCTACTGCAACCATAAAGTGTCATTCACTCTTTGCAGTGTTTTCTACTTAAAACATTAAACATTCATATTTCCAGTTCTCCTTGTATTTTTGCTCCTTATTTAATGAATGTTACTCTATTTTTCTAATTTGGATGGATTTTTATTGTTTGGTGTTTTGACTTTGTTACTGTTTTGGGTCTGCATAAATGCTTTCATGTTGTCTAACTTAAGCATGTCTGCTCTGTGCCAGTACCAGTCAATTGAGCTCAGGTTAATTTAGTGACTCTAAGGATTAAGCGTAGGTGTCTTTGCTTGTTTAACACATCAACCCTTTTAGTGCATGGGATGACCCATTGACATCCTCTCTATTACCTCTGCAGTGTGGAGGAAGCCAATAGGTTGCCCTCCTGAAGAGTCATGGGGGAAGATGTGGTGCTCCATCCAGAGGCTTTCCTTCATGAAGGCTTCTGTGAGGGCTGATACAGAATAATTTCAATTTCAGCCCTTCTCCCTGCCCATCAGTGACATCAGCATGGCGCACTGATGTCACTGATCCCACAGCACAAGGATGAGCAGGTAAGGAAGCTCTCTGCTCATCCTGTGTGTTTTTGCCCCTCATGCCTGCCAATGACACATTACTGAAAACATTTCTCAGTCTAACACTGAAAAATCACAAACCAACTGTACAGTTCCACGGGTCTACCCATGTGGTATGGGTTACACCCAGTTTCTCACTGGTCATGAGCAGAGACAGGTTTTTTGATTTTTTGCAATATGGTGCATTTAAATGACAATTCTGCTGTGTAAGAAAATGGGTCATTACTTGTGTGGATTGCACAAGTAATGGGCCCACATTTGTCCTCCTCTGGGAACCAACCACCTTATTGTGGTGCATGACTTTATCAGGGTAGCGAAGTGGAACAGTCTAGGGCCTACTCAAGGGACGTAGTGTGGGCTTGTAATCACCATTCCCAGATATGCAATAATAACACTCAATAAATAAGTTTCCAGTCAGTACTTTTTTCTTTTGAAAAAGGAAAAAGTACATTTATTACACACACACTACTCAATACTATGCAGCAATTTACAAATACACATAAGCGGATGGAATTACTTTTTGATGGGATTGGGTAATCACTCTTACCTCTTCCAAAGGGAGATTTAGATCAACAAATCATATGTCAAAAACAGTCACATGTGTTCACATGCAATAATTTAATATAACTTTGAATAAATGCACTTGATATTGCCAAGAAAACATGTATGATTTTGAACAAGAGTGGTTGTCAGCGTCATTCCTACATTGAACTATTAACAAGAGCAAATGTCTATTGATGTCTGGGTGATATATGTACTCAGCATAACTTTTAGAGTGAATAACGCAATTCAAAATATAGCCCTTAACGGGCACTACATTTATAATTACAACACTGTGCAATTATAGATTTTCATCCCTAGAGGTTGTTGTGCAGTGTGCCCTGTTTGCATGAAATACACACTTTAAATATAGCCCCTAGAAGGTCTCATATTTATAATCACAACATGTGCAATTATAACCCTTGACTCTAAAGGGTGTTTGCAGCATACACTCTCAACAACGTTTGGCATAAAATACTACAATTTAAACATCGACCCTAAAGGGCATCACATTTAGAATCACAACAGGTATAATTGCAACCTTTTACTCCTAGAGTGTGTTTGTATAACATACAAAATGATGTTGATCACCTTCTGGCCACAAATACTGCAGCCATAGACTTTACCACTAGAAGGCATAGCACTCCTAGGTGTAGAGCACCTGCTCCAGTCAAAGGAGTGCTTGAAAGTATCTAGAAACCGTTGAGGGGTTATCTTTTTAGAGTGCCACCTAACTTAGGGTGGGGATCCTGGCAATCCTTTTGATGTGGGACTGCAGTGGTCCTGCAGATCCCCCACCCCAAACTTTTTAGTAGTGGTTCTGTGGTGACCCGTCCTCCTTAGGCCATCACAAGCTAAAAAAAAAGCTGTTTTTCTCATGAAACCATATGCCCGCAGCGCATTATAGGCCCCTCCTCTGGAGCTTAGTGCATTCCTAAATTGAGGCTCCCCAGCTCTGTAAGGGAGAGACATGTCTTCTTTCCTCTTTGTTTCTTTTTTTTCCCATTCATTGGCAGTCTCCTGCTGCGCTTTTTCTCCTCAGTGTGCCTGGCAGTCCTTTCTTGCCTGCCTGATTCAGCGGGCAGGGCTTGCGGCTGTGTGGCAGCTGCCCGATCCGCTGGACATGAACACGGGGATAGGGGACGGGCCTGCCACATTTGGAGGGGGGCAGTGGCACTTCCACTTTCATATTCATCATCTAAGGGGTGGGGTCCTGGGCTTCTTCTTGCTTTGGCGGGGGAGCGTGATGGCACCTCCTCATCAGAATCTTCCCCTCATGGCCCAGAATTTAGGCCTGGGCCCCTTCCCATACTCACACAGCAGCACAATGGCGCTTCCTCACTATTTATTATTAATATTATTATTACTAGTGTTATTGCTAAGAAAAAATATGCACAGCTATCCTAAGAGGTTTCCCAGTGCAGGGCAAATGAAGGTAGTGTGACTGTGACCAGTGCAGAGAATTAGAAAAGCCATGTCTTTAGTCCTTTAGGAAAAGCCAGTAGTGACGTGCAATTTATCAGTTACTCAGGAAGAGAATTCCACAATTTGGGTCCCAGATAGGCAAAGGAACATCATTTTATGTGTGCCAGAAGCATCCTCTGTACAGTAACCAAAGCATGGTCCTTTGATCTCATTGATTGAATGGGTTGATAGGACTTCATTAGCTCCTGAATATAGCTCGGTCCTAGTCCGGCTCTCGCCTTCAACATGTAGTATAATGCTTTCAATTTATTACAGTTAGAAATCTTGAACAAATGTAATTCACGGAGGAGATGCAACACTGAGGCAAACTTTGGAAGCGGGTATATAAGTCTAGCAGCTGCATTCTCAATTATCTGTAGTTGATGGACCATTGTAATATCTGAGCCGAGACACAGCACATTGCTATAGTCCATTCGCAAAAGAATTAGGACATGGATCACCGTCCTCGGGCTGAGGAGGAAATCAACCAAAAGATCTTTTTTTAACCATTCGAGTACTGAAAAAAAGTGGCAGTCACCTTTGACACCTGAGGCTTTATGGACAGACGCTCATTCAAGAGAAATCCCAGACTTTTCACTGTACAAGATGGAGTTGGTCGGGCCCCAAGCACTCCTGAACAGTGTTGGCAACCAAAGACGTAAGCGCCCTCCCTAGATCAATGACCTCTGTTTTTTCTCTTTTGAGCTTACGCAAGTTTTTATTGACCCAACAGCATATTCTGCTCAGGAACTAGTTGAGATCAAATGGTTCATTGTTCTGTGTCTATGACAGACTAAAGATGATCTATGTGTTATCAGCATATGAAAACAGAGTCATGCCACAACTCTCCACTATATCTGCCGAAGGGAGATATAGATATTAAACAGCAGTGGGCTCAAAAGTGAGCCTTGAAGGACTCCTGAGGTTAAAGCTTGTGGCTCAGACCTGGCGCTTAAAAGAAAAATTTAAAACAATCTTTTAAGAAAGAGGTAAGCCACTTAAGAGATGAGCCTTCAAGACCCCAAAATACCAGTCTTTCCACCAGGATGGAGTGGGTCACAGTATCAAAGGCTCCACTAAGATCTAACAAAATGAGAACAGCAGTATCACCCTCATCCCAAAGCTATCTCAGATGTTCCATAACGCCCAGGAAGGCGGTTTCCATACTGTGTCCTGCCCAAAAAACCTGACTGTGATGGAAGAAGAAAGTTTTGAGTCACCACAAATACCATGAGCTGAACATTAACATGTTTCTCCAAACTTTTGGAGAACACAGACAGCAGGGAAATGGGATGAAAATTTGATAAATTAGATGGATACAAATTGCTTTTTTCAACAATGGAAGAGCCATCACATGCTGCCATTTTTGTGGTATCAAGCTCTCCATTAGAGAAGAGCTAAGGAGATCAATTACTATTGATAATAGACTCAGATCCAGCAGCATCAGCTTAACCGGTGGCAAGGGTTCCAATTGAAAATCCGACATAGATTGTAAAATGGTCTTAAAAGATTACCTGACTTTCCTTGAAGGGTTCACAGGTACGAATCCTTTGTGTGCAAATATCTCAAGGGCTCTTGGGCCATTTTACTTGCTTTTTTGGCATCTGGAGGTGAGCTCTATTCACCAGGAGCACTTTATTTAGGCTTCTTGGTCTCAAACGTGATGTACTTTGTACGGAGCTGGTGTCCCTGGCTTCCTGTGCCAGCCTTTTTCTTTACTTTTACTCTAGGCTTCTCGCCTTTCTTGGCAGATGCCCAGTTGTTCCCCCAAGTGATCCTTAGGAGTTGGAAGGGGGGCAGTTTCCCTGTTCCTGGAGAGTGCTCTATTGGTCCTGAGTCGATAAAAGTCAGAGTCCTTAGGCAAGATGGCAGTCAGGGGGTTCTTCCTTCTAATCGTTCATGGTGGCTGCCTCCAGTTCCCGTGTCCAGCATAAAAGCACACCCAAGAATGAGCTCTCGTCTCAGTGATGGACCTTTCATGTGAAGGCAGGTGTGTCCAGCAAGGATATACCTCTGCCCTATCCTGACATGCCATATCACCTCTCCGCCCTTGTCCCAACCTCCCTGCAGAGCCTTCTGGGATATTTCAAAATAACGTCACTTAGGAGTCACTTGCCACATCTCCTCTGGGTATCTCAGCTCCACCCTTTGCTGACATCACTGCCAGGGCCTTCCCCAGCAAAAGTTAAAGGAGCCGCTCTCCTGGTTTGGTTCCAGAGGTCTGGGCTCCTTCCTTTGTGTATTGAGCTTGGGTAAGCCCTCTTCCTGGCACATGGTGACAGCTGGCTGATTGATGCCGAATAACTCAAGACCAGAATTTATATAAATAAAAGCATTCATTTATATACATGTTAAGATCAAGATCTTTAAGATACATGAAGTACTTTTTGAGTTATGACTTTTCAAAGTTTGGAGAAAGTTAGTCTAGCACCACTGGAATCAATGCACAGTCACCTTAAAAAATGCATTAAAAATGGTACAGTTGAGTCACCAGTCTCTTCTTTTGCAGGATGGTCGCAGCAGTCAGTGGGCACCTTGTGCCAGCTGGCGAGCCTCAGGCGGCTCCTGGTTCCAGCGGGAGCAGAGTTGGAGAGTCTTTTGGCACAGGCACAGGGCCATCTGGAGGGGAAACTTGGAAAAGGAGCTAGTTTGCAGATTTAAAGATGGTACCTTGGGGTCCCTTGGGCTGTTGAGGTTGCAAGTGGTTGGGGACCTGGGGCACACAGCAGCTACCATGATCCAAGGCTCAGGGTGGCCAGGTGCAGGATGAGTTTGAGATCCAGGAGCTATGTGCAATGGAGTCCTTTGGAGTTAGAGGTGAGTCTCTTTGAGGGCTGCTTCCAGTGTCCCTTGACTGGGGCTTCTTCCTGATCCTTTTTCAGCTCAGAGAGAGCTGGTTTTCTGGTTGTCCGATGTCAGCTGACCAGTACCCAGGATATTGGTGTAACTCGGCCACTGGAGAGCACAGTACCCCCAAGCTTGCACACTTGTAAGTCACATCCGGGTCGTTATTTGTGTCTTGTTGAGTCCAGCTGTAACTTCTGGTTGCAGAGATATCAGCCAGTTAGTAAAGTGACCCTCACTGTCTTGTTAGTTTTTGCCTGTTTTTTTAGTAGTCCCTCCTCTCAGAAGGGAAATCTGAGGTGATCCTTGAAACCTGGAGGTCTCCTAGGTGGTTTTTTGGGGTCGGTTCAGTGACTAGCTCCTCCTCTGTAGCATTTGTTTGGGTCCTGGGTGCAGCAGGCAGGGTTTGGTGCCTTCTCTTGTTCAGCAGGTCCACATTTCTCTCGCTTTGGATCTTCTTTGTTGCTAGTCTTCTTTGTCCTTTCAAATCTGATTTCTTGGTCTAGGGGAGCCCACTAACTAATGAATTTAGTGGGTGTTTTAGAGGAACCCTGGTAGTATCCAATGGGACACTTACCATTGGGTGGCTACATCCACTACAGTGACCACTTCCTGTGGAAGGGTCACTTCCCCAAACCTTACTGGCTATTTTCCTGCCATCCAACATGGAGGAAGATGAAATGAAGGGTCCACTTCACCTGCAAGCCCTTAGGGGTGGTGCATTCTCACTGAGGCCACTTCTCCTACACTTTGTGTGGTTTCCCGCCTTTGCTCCCTCCAAAAGTGGAGGTTTGCAAAGGGTGAGGCCATCTGCTGCTAGCCGCAGACCTGGGGATTGAGTTTCAAGGGCAGTAGCTCTTTGAAGCTCACTGCCAGGGCAGTGCACATTCCTGAGGGAGAGGGTGTTAGCTCCTCCACCCAGGTTTGTATATTGGCTGTCTGTTTATGGCAGGCTTGCTGGAACCAGTCGCAACTATGCCAGCAGAGCTATGTAAGCTGACCCCTGGGTACATTTTATAATAAATTCTGTAGTGGTACCAGTTTGGATTTATCATTCTGAGTTGTTTGATACCAAAAAATCCAGGGTTCGGAGTAGCCATTTTGTAGCTGAGAAACTTGTATTGACCAGTGTCCAGAACATATATTAATATGACTGCTCTGTTCACTCACTATGTCCCAGGTTTGGCAAGGACACAGTGGGGGCATATTGCTCATGCAATTATGCCCTCACATATAGTATGGTGCACCCTGCCTTAGGGCTGGAAGGCCTGCTAGAGGGGTGACTTACCCATAACATATGCAGTGTAGGGTGGACAGGGCACACATGGAGTGTGCCATGTTGAGTTTGTATTTTACGTTTGTACCAGGACATCTGATGCATGGCCTTTGAGGGTGGCACAATCAGTGCTGCATCCCTCAGGGGCTTACCCATAGTACCCCATGCCCTAGGTACCCAAGTAGGACTTATAGTGGTATCTAAAGATGTATCCAATTATCTTTACAATGTTTTATGGAAAGAACACTGGCACAGGGAACCTGGTTAGCAGGATCGCAGTGCACTACAGTCCAAGTTGCATTCAGAAAACAGGCAGAAAGCTGAAGGGTACTGCAACAAGGTGACAGTCTCTAACAGGTTGAAAGCACAAAAGACAGGGAAAATGGGCTGTCTCTTTGAAAAGTGCAACAGCTTTGGTAAAACAATAATAATAATAGTAATAAGCTCTGTATGTTCCTGAAAGCTTGAACTATGGTGACTTTAGCACATCAAACCTTTTGTTGACATCATTTTTAGAGAAAAACACACACTTTTTTGCAGACTACTTTTTTTTCCCATCTTACCCCAAAAACTCTTTATATAGCTATTGTGTGTCCATTTTCTTCGTCCCCACCAGGGCAATCCACCAACTCTGAGTAACATTAAAACCACCAGGATGTTGGAAAAAGGATGCTAATTTGATGTTGATATGTTATGTAGAAAACAAAGTTATGGAGCTCTAAAATAGGACTAGTCCAAATCTCCGAAAACAAAAAATGGCAGGCAGAAAACCTCAGCAGCTAAGTGATTAAAGCCAGACCGACCTGCTTTGCAGGTGCACTTTCATCTCTAAGAAAGTTTCTAAGACACGTGTGTTTGGGAGGACAGAGAGTGCTCTTCCGTAGAAGCCATTTCTTTGTCTGCATCCCCTTTTTGGAGGATTGCCTGCATGTTAAATTTTGTTTTCTGGCTCTCTTACAAATCATCCCCAGGAGACACAATTTTAGACTACACAAAGGCAGTTAAAAATTAAATTTGATAAGTATGGCATGGAGTACTTTTGCAATTTTTGCAACCACCCACTCTTCTTATTCACATAGAGAAATGCTCATTTATATCGAACAATGCCTCAAGTTATGAATATCTATGAAAGCAAAATGTCACTGTTGGGCTTGGCTGTTTCTGAAGGTTCACTACAAACTTTTTGCTCTCGCCCTACTATTTTTTTGGACTGCTTTTGGCTGGCCTTAGGATTCTGTGATCTTTATCTCTGCTAACCAGTGCTAAAGTGTGTGTGCTCACTCCCTAAAATATGGTGAAATTGGCATAATTAATTTGCTTATTAGTCTCTTGTAAAGTGTTATACCATACACCCAGGGCCTGTAAATTAAATGCTACTAGTGGCACTGCAGCACTTATTGTAGCACTCACTTAAGTTATGTAGCCCCTATAAACATGTCCCAGGACTTCCACTGCAGCTTACATGCAGATTTACACTTCCAAATAAACTTGACAATATAACCGCCTTGCCAAGCCAAAAACTCTCTTTTTATTACACATACGTCATATACTATAGTTATCCCATAGAGCAGAATGCATTGAAAACAAAAGATTATTTTTTAACTTATGCATGTCCTAAATAGGAAAAACAAATTTTGACCACTGTGAGGACTACCTTCTCTTGGATAACAATGGGTTACCTTATTATATATTCAATACATGCTAAGGTTTGGTTGGGAACATGTAGGAGAGTCATGTTTGGTATCTGCAGAGTTGTAAATTAAATCGTCTTTAATGGCAAAGTTGGATTTTATGGTACAATTAAGGTACAATTCTGAAAATCCCACTTTTTGAAAGTTGGAATTTTCTTGTCCCAACCATTTGATGCCTGTAGCCTGTTCCTGGGCCACATTACTAGGTGTGAGTGGCAGTTGGCCTTTGTATTTTTCTCCCAGACAGCCATACAATAGAGGGATTAGGTGCCTAGATGGACCATCCAGGGTATTATGGGGGGCTGGGCACAGTCCCACTTACACATCAATAGGCTGAGTCCTCCTCTCACACAAAAAAACTTCACACTAGCCTTTTATGTCTGGTACAAGTCTGGAGTCAGGACAGGGAGTCAGGAAATTCCAAGCATCTTGAAAAAGGGGAGCTTCTATAAACTTCTTCTACTTCAAAGAAGGTGAAAGGGATAAAAAGGGCACTCTCAGACCTATCCTTGGCCTATAGATGGACTCTCAGATGACTGCCTACTGCTGTAGCCTGCTGTATGCATCAGAATCACTTCTTTGTTGCAATAATGATTGCTCTGCTACCTGAAGCCTGCTCTGAGCTCTACAGGTCTACCTTCCTTTTTGAGCCCTGTTCTTCTCTTTGAACCCAGGACTTCTGCAAGGCACTAGTTTGCAGGCCTCCTGATCAGAGCCTTAGAGACATAAAAGACTCCAACCATCTTGAAACCACACCTGGCCCCTGTCTGAATGCATCCTGTTACTCTAAGTGGTGCAGTTGCTGTCCAGGACCCTTGGTTGTGGTGCTAAAGGTGCCCAGATAGCCAACCTCCACTCTAAAAAGTGCTTTGATAAGTGAGAAGAAATTGAGATCAACCTGCTCGTCTATCTGCCTAGGGTGCATTGCCAGTCCGTCTGACTTGGTGACTGTTCCTGCTTTGTTCATCTCCACAGAACCAAATCCTGTTCAGCGGCCTCTTGCAAAAGAGCTATCTGGCCTTGTGGAGCCCTCGTCTGTAGTTTTTTCCAGCTGGAGATCTTCGACTTCCAAAAAAGAGACTAAGCGACTGATATAAAACTTGGCTGCAATGGTCTCACCATTGGTTTTCTGTCAGAAAACCCATCCGTCACCTTGGTAGTCCACCGCCCTATTTTGATGCTAGCAGGACTGTAGGTAAAACACTGCTAAGTCCCACTGACTCCACCAAGAATCTCCAGCCGCTACAATGTTAGCTTTGAGAATGGGGCTGACAGCAGGACTTTAGCCTCCTTTACTGCCGAGCAGAATTGGATGTGCCTTACCGCCAAACCGAACAGTGGCAGTCCGACCTCCACACCTGAGTTGGCAGATTGGAGGGGGAAGGGGCACAAAACCTATCTTTTTCCATGTTTCCACTTCTGTTATGGATTGGACCAACTGGACATCACCTGCCATCTGTGCTGCCATTAGACCACAGAAAACACATGACCCCCACCATCACTGGATTCAAAAGTAGGGATAGTGCATGTACTGTGAATGTTGTGTGAGCACTGCACATAAGCTCAGGAACTCAGCCGAAATATACATGGCACAGGTAGTTTTTAAAATATGTCTGCCATGTACATGTCAGGAACATATTTGTTTAAGTGTTTGATGGAGACACTGGTACAAGACACATATCACACACATACACAATTGTTACTGTGTGGTAAGTAATCATTGCCAAATGAATGCTGGCATTAAAATAACAATGGATTCACACCTGCCACCGTGTCTATATATGCATTTTGCAGGTGACTCTGTAACTGTGATACTCTAAGTCCAGTTGTGTATGTGTGTGTGGCATTGGATTGGCTTGTTGCACCGTGGAGAGCTGGAGTGGGTGATGTGGTTGCATATATATGTGTGCTTCATGCATGTGGGTCTGATGTGTGTTGTTTGCTTTGGGTTGTGGGTTGTGTTGCTGTGTGCAACTGTTAGACCTGGCAGCCTTAGGGTGGTACCCCCTAACTTTTTACCTGCTCTCCACTTTTTGGATACTGTTTTTCCTGGTTTTAAGACTCTGCACACTTTACCACTGCTAACCAGTGCTAAAGTCCATAACCTCTCCCTATGAACATGGTAACATTGGATCATACCCAATTGGATTATTTAGTATACTTTTAAGTCCCTAGTAAAGTGCACTATATGTGCCCAGGCCCTGTACATGAAATGCTACTAGTGGGCCCACAGCACTGATTGTGCCACCCAATTAAGTAGCTTCTTAACTTTGTCTCAGGCCTGCCATTGCAAGGCCTGTGTGTGCAGTTTCACTGCCAAATTTGACTTGGCATTTAAAAGTACTTGTGAAGCCTAAAATCCCCATTTTTCTACATATAAGTCACCCTAAGGGTATGCCCTAGGTAACCCATAGGGCAGGGTGCTGTGTAGGCAAAAGGCAGGATGTGTACCCATGTAATCTCCCTTCATAGGCTAACATTGGGGCTACCGTCATATACTGTTTGAGTGGTAGTTGCTGATCTGAAAGGAGAAGGGAGGTCATATTTAGTATGGCCAGAATGGTGATACAAAATCCTGCTTAGTGATGAAGTTGGACTTTATTTTACTATTTTTTACATGCTACGTTTAGAAAGTGAGCATTTCTCTACACTTAAATCCTTCTATGCCTTCCAATCCATGTCTGGCTAGGTTCAGTTGACAGCTCCCTTCTGCATTCACTCAGACAAATCCAAACTCAGGATACTCAGCCTCACTTGCATACATCTGCATTTTGAATAGGTCTTCCTGGGCTGGGAGGGTGGAGGGCTTGACATTTACATGTCAAAGGACAGTAGCCTGCCCTCACATAAAGGACTGACACATCCCCTACTGGGACCCTGGCAGACAGGATGGAACTGAAAGGGGACCGTGTGTGCTTCTAAGCTACTCTTTGAGGTCTCCCCCACTTCAAAGGCACATTTTGGTATTTAAACAGGGTCTCTGACCCTACCAACTCAGACACTTCTGGGGTAGACACTCTACCTGGCAAGACACTTCCTGGAGAAGAGAACCTGAACCAGAACCTGCAACCTGCCAAGAAGAACTGCCTGGCTGCCCAAAGGATGCACCTGACTGCTTTCTGTGAAGGACTGCTGCCTCGCTGTTGCCCTGCTGCCTTGCTGCTCTCTGGCTGTGCTGAGAAATACTCTCTAAGGGCTTGGACAGAGCTTGCCTCCTGGTCCCTGAAGTCTCAGGACCAAAAATACTTCATCTCTACAAGAAGGGCTCCTTGTGCAGCGAAAATCGACACACAGCCTGCCAGAAATGATGCACAGCCTACATCACAGTGAAAAATTCATCGCATGCCAAACCGGAACAACACAGCCTGACTTCGCAATGAGAAGATCAATGCAGCGCCAGTGTAGCGACCAGAAATTAAATGCACGGCCCACTGGATCGACACACAGCCGAGCCGGAATGATGCAGCCCGACTTCCAGAGAGGAATTGACGCAGCTCCTGCTGTGCAGTAGAAATTTCCACGCAACGCCCACCGGATCAACGCAGCCCCTGTGACTTCGTCCTGTCAGCACCGGAAATCCACACATCGTCCATGGGGCATCTGAAAACCCCGTAACCCAAAGAGGATCCAAGACCGAGCGCCAGAAATCGACACAAAGCCTTCCCTGCGTGAAAACTAAACAACGCTTCGCCGTGTGCGGCACGAGAAATCGACGCACGCCTTCCTTTTTTCCACACATCTCCTCCTTTGTGGTTCTCTGTAGACATTTTAAATGCAAACCACGTACTTTGTGCTTGAAAGAGACATTTACTGCTCTTAAAAGACTAAAGACACTTTATTTCATTTTTACAGTGATATTTCAAAATATATTGCATTTTAATCGTTTTAACCTGCATCTTACCAGATATATATTATATATTTTTCTAAACACTGTGTGGTTTATTTTTGTGGTGTTCTATAGTGTTATTTTATGATTTATTGCACAAATACTTTACACATTGCCTTCTAAGTTAAGCCTAACTGCTCAGTGCCAGGCTGCCAGGCGGGTGGCACAGGATAATTTTGATTGTGTGTGACTTACCCTGACTAGAGTGAGGGTCGTTGCTTGGACAGGGGGTAACCTGACTGCCAACCAAAGACCCAATTTCTAACAGCAACTGTAGGAAAGTCCTTTTTTTTGCCTGATCACCCCCACTCTTTCTGGATAGGTACTGGTGGTTACTGACTCTTGGCTGTGCCCTGGGTACTGCTTACCAGTCCCAGGGCCAGTGCTCTGTGTAAAATGGATATGCAAATTAGGCTAATTATAATTGGCTAAGTTAACCTACCTATAAGTCCCTAGTATATGGTAGGGCATGTAGGTTTAGGGACCACAGCATAGGTGGTGCACACCTAGGTGCATTGCTGAGGTGCCCAGTGTCATTTTAAAAGCAAGCCTGCCTTGCTGGCTGCTTTTAAATTAAAGTTATATGCAAATTCGACTTTGGAATTAAAGGTACTTCCAAAGTTTTAAACTACCTTATTTTTACATATAAGTCACCCCTAAGGTGTGCCCTATGTGCCCCTAGGGCTGGGTGCCATGTAACTATAAGCAGGGACTTTATAAAAATAGATTTATAAGCCCTGGTGAGGTAAAAACAGCCAAATTCGTTTTTCCCTCATTGAAGTAAATGGCCTTCATAGGCTAGAATGGGCAGACTTTATTTTAAAGTTTAAAGTCTCCTTAAATGTTACATACCAAGAATTTGGTATCAAATTGATTGTTATAATAAATCCCACAACTTCCAGTTGTTGGATTTAATATAACTAGTGCAGGTAAAAAGTTTAGACTTTACCTAAAAAGTTGCCAATTTCAGCTCTGCATTGTTTTTGCTGCTGTGCTCTGATTGGCCAGCCTGCAGCAGCTTCTGCCAGGCCACTTTAATGAGGTGTGAAGTGGCCTGGCTTTACACAAAGGAATGTGCTTGGGGGAGAGAATCTCCCCTCAGCAGATGGGGAAGCAGGAAGGGGGAGGGCTGCCAAACTGGTCTTCAAAGGCAGAGAAGGACATCTGGAGCACCCAGCAACACCCCCACATCCTGCAACCCCAGACAGCTAGGTGCCCCCTTGATTAGATTAGGAGAGGGCAGGAGAGGGGTGTGTTTATGATTTTTAGCCACACCAGTGGGTGGGCTCAGCCAGATCTCTCCTCTAAAAATCAGATTCATCCATTTTGGATTTTTAGAGACTGTTGCCTTCTGGGATGGATTTTTGCCACACTTCCCAGGAAGTGGTCATCACAGGGGGACGACCCTGTCCCTGATTGGAGGACCAGGGCCCCCCTGCTTTTCACCCAGGAGCAAGGATAAAACTGGCAGACCTGCACCCACGCCTCAGATCCCCACCAAATTTCAAGAAGAAAGAACTACAAGGAGAAGAAGGACTGCCCTGCTGGACCCCTGGCCTGCACCTGGACCCTGCACTCAGAAAGACTGCACCAGCTGCACACTTGGGCTTCACCACAAGAAGGACTTTGCCTGGCTTCCACTGGTTCAAGGAGGGACTCCCTGTTTGCTACAGGTGAAAAATTGCTAACCAGAGTCCCCTGCACCAACTCCTGAAAAAGTGACCAGCTGACCACTGCCCAGTGGCCAAAAAGGAGTTTGCGCCAGGTGCACTCTGGGAGTTGAAGTCCGCACTTCCCAAGGACCATCACAGAACTTCTGGACCCTTGGGGTGAGCTGTGGACCCCAAAAGAACCTTAAAAGAACATCTGGGTGAAGCCCCAGAAGTTTGGAAAAGATTGGAGAAATTTTTGAAAAAAGCTCCATAAAGTGACCGACTCGACGCGGAAATTCTAGCCGGCTTGCCTCAACCGCGACCCGGCCTGACTTCGTGGTTCGTCCCGGTCAAGAAAAACATCCGAAAAAAAGACTAAGTCCGAACGTAAAAAGTTGACCGGGACCTTCCAGCCATCGTATCCGAGAAGGGCTCCACGGACGTCGGATCAAGATCCAGGTTTACCCCGGTCGAAGGATTTTCATCTCGAAAAAACGACTAAGTCCGAAGATAGAAATCACCACCGAGGAAACCGACTTCGCGTATCCGGACAAGGGCTCCAGGAGGTCGGATCCAACTGGCAGGTTCGTCCCGGTGAAGAAAAACTTCAAAATAAAGACTAAGTCAGAAGGTAACTTTTTAACCGAGGCTTCCCGCGATCTGTATCCGAGCAGGGCTCCATCGCGGTCGGCCTGAAAGTTTGACTTTGTCCCGGTCCTGGTGCAACCAGATGACCCGATTGGCGCTTTTTGTTTCTATGCGCTAGAAAATAATAATACTTTAAAAATTCATATCTCCGGTTCCCCTGAACCGATTTTAATCGTTTTTGTGTCATTTTAAAGATAAAAATATAAGCTATTTTTATAAATTGGTTTTGGATTTTTAAACTGTTTCCTGTGTTTTATTTAATTACTGTTGTGTGATATTTGAATGCTTTACACTTTGTCTCCTAAGTTAAGCCTTGACGCTCGATGCCAAGCTACCAAGGGTAGAGCTGGGATTAATTTACTGAGACCTAACTGTACTTTTGTGGAGGTTTGTGGCTTGTTGCTAGGTGTAGGTACCTACCTGCCCTACCAATAACCCATTTTCCAACAGCAACATTCAGATGTGCATTGGTGTTGTGTGGTGGTTGTTGTTGTGATGTGTGCAATTGTGCTTTTGTGTGTGTGTTTGTGTAGATGGGTGTGTCATTGTGTTGGTTGTTGTGGTTGTGTTGTATGTGTGTGTATGTATGTGTAGTACTAATGGTGTGTGTATGTTGTGTCATGGATGTCTGGCAATGTGTGTGTTCTGCATGTAGATGTTGTGTTGTGGTGGAATGGCAATTGATAATAGTCTGATCTAGTCTGCCGGATGCCTTACCCTTTAACTTCTCAGACACTTATCTGCAGAATTTATTCTATGTCCAAAGGTGAGCCAAGACCAAACCCAATCTTCTTTATGTACCGAGCCATGGTCCTTTTCTGTTGGCCATAATTTTTTACTTTACCCAAGACTGATGCAACTAGATACCTGCAGTTAGTGCTCTGATCTTTTAAGAGCTAGCTTTCATTATAAACTTTAAAAATGTATAACAACTTTTGTTGTTATAGTATCAATTATTTTATTAAAATGTACTCTATTTCTCTAAATTTTTGGGATCTTTCTTGTGCTCTGTTTTTGCTTTTTTTACTGTTCATGTGCTACATAAATACTTTACACATTGCCTCTAGGTTAAGCCTGACTGTTTTTGTGCCAAGCTACAAGAAGTTTAGTAACTTTAGTAGTTTACCCAGAGCGGTATTGTGGTGTTGCTTGAAGAGGGCTTACACCTCCTCAACCAACAACTCAATTTCCCACAGGCACTAGCTTAACCAAATGTGTTGACACATTTAGGCCCAGATTTAAGAAAAGTAGTGCTTCACATTGCGAAGTTCCACTTTTCTTGAGTACCCCCCAACGGTACCATGTGTGTGCTGTATTTAAGATACAGCACACCATGGCAGTATTAGTAACAATAGTGTCAAACGTTTTGACGCTATTGTGGTGCTTTGCTCCACTAGCGTAAAAAATTCTGACGCAAGCGGAGCAAAGTGCAAGGAGGCCCATTGATTCAAATGGGCATTGCTAGGCCTGTGTGGGCAGTTTCACTGCCACCTCGACTTGGCATTTAAAAGTACCTGCCAAGCATAGAGCTCCCCTTTTTCTACATATAAGTCACCCTTAATGTGTGCCCTGGGTATCCCCTAGAGCAGGGTGCTGTGTAGGTAAAAGGCAGGACATGTACCTGTGTAGTTATATGTCCTGGTAGTGTAAAAAACCCTCAATTCATTTTTGCACTGCTGTGAGACCTGCTCCCTTCATAGGCTAACATTGGGGCTGCCCTCATACACTGTTGAAGTGGCAGCTGCTGATCTGAAAGGAGCAGGGAGGTCATATTTAGTATGGCCAGAATGGTAATACAAAATCCTACTGACTGGTGAAGTCGGATTTAATATTACTATTCTAGAAATGCCACTTTTAGAAAGTGAGCATTTCTTTGCACTTAAATCCTTCTGTGCCTTACAATCCACGTCTGGCTAGGTTTAGTTGACAGCTCCTTGTGCATTCACTCAGACACACCCCAAACACAGGGTACTCAGCCTCACTTGCATACATCTGCATTTTGAATGGGTCTTCCTGGGCTGGGAGGGTGGAGGGCCTACCCTCACACAAAGGACTGCCACACCCCCTACTGGGACCCTGGCAGACAGGATTGAACTGAAAGGGGACCTGGTGCACTTCTTAGCCACTCTTTGAAGTCTCCCCCACTTCAAAGGCACATTTGGGTATAAAACAGGGCCTCTGCCCTACCTCATAAGACACTTGCTGGAGAAGAAACCGGAACCAGAAACTACATCCTGCCAAGAAGAACTGCCTGGCTGCTCAAAGGACTCACCTGTCTGCTTTCTACAAAGGACTGCTGTCTTGCTGTTGCCCTGCTGCCTTGCTGAACTCTTGTCTGGCTGTGAAAGTGCTCTCCAAGGGCTTGGATAGAGCTTGCCTCCTGTTCCTTGAAGTCTCAGGACCAAAAAGACTTCTTCCTTTCACTTGGACGCTCCGTGCGCCGAAAATTTCGACGCACAGCTTGTTTCGCGGCGAGAAAAACGCCGCACACCGACGCTGATCGACGCGACGCCCTCGGGACGATCGAGACTTCGACGCACAACCTCGCAAGGACAAAGCCGCCCGACTTTCCAGGAGAAATCGACGCGACGCCTACCGTGAGTGCGAAACTTTGACGCACGGCCTCGCAAGGACAACGCCGCCCGACTTCCAAGGAGAAATCGACGCGACGCCTGCCGTGGGACCAAACTTTAGACGCACGGCCTCGCAAGGACAACGCCGCCCGACTTCCAAGGAGAAATCGACGCGACGCCTGCCGTGAGATCGAAACTTCGACGCGCAGCCCCGCAGAACGACGCGCAGCCGGAGAACAAGCAGGAGAATCCACGCACAGACCCGGGACATCTGGTAATCCCCGCGATCCACAAAAAGAGACTGTCTGCGCGCCGGAAAACGACGCCCGACTTCCCCGCGTGGAAAAGAACGACGCAAGTCTTTGTGTGCTGAGGAGAAATCGACGCACACACCCTTTTTCCACGCATCCCTTTTCCTGTGGCCCTCTGAGGAGATTTTCCACCAGAAACCAGGTACTTTGTGCTTGAAAGACACTGTATTGCATTCTAAAGACTTAAGACACTTTATATCACTTTCCTGTGATAGTTCTACAATTTTCCATTGCATCTTTATTCTTTTTGACCTACAATTATCCTGATAAATATTATATATTTTTCTAAACACTGTGTGGTGTATTTTTGTGGTGATATATGGTGGTATTGTATGACTTATTGCACAAATACTTTACACATTGCCTTCTAAGTTAAGCCTGACTGCTCGTGCCAAGCTACCAGAGGGTGGGCACAGGATAATCTTGGATAGTGTGTGACTTACCCTGACTAGAGTGAGGGCTTTTGCTTGGACAGAGGGTAACCTGACTGCCAACCAAAAACCCCATTTCTAACATTGGTGATCAGCGGTGAGGATAGGACTTGTATTTGTGCAGTGACATACAGTAGCTAAGTATTTCACTACCTACCCACAGTTGAAGGTCAACTTGGTTGTTATCTCTTTTTGAAAATCCGTTTTTTCCTGACAATTTTCAAAAACTAAATCCTCACTCAACATGTCTCTGACTGGGTCTCAGACAGGGGACTTTGACCTAGTCCAGTTGGATACATACACGGTCAAACAACTAAGAGGATTCTGCAGGGCATTAAGGGTACCCACCCAAGGGGCCTCCAGAAAGGAGGACTTTCAAGTGGCGCTGAGGGCCTGGGCAGAAGCCCATTTAGAGGATGATGAGGAAGAGGAGCCAGAAAATGGCCCCTCAGAAGGATTTTCACTATCTATGGATGGTGTTACCACTGCAATTGTGCACCCTTCCAGACCAGGGAGCAGTGTCTCCATGCAAAGCCTGACCGCAGAGGAAAGGAGAGAGGAAAGGGAGTTCCAATTGCAAATGGCAAAACTGAAAATTGAGGCACAACAGGAGGAGAGGAGGGCAGAAAGAGAAGCCAAACAAGCTGAGGCTGAAAGAGCAGCCAAACAGATTGAAGCTGAAAGAACAGCCAAACAAGCAGAAGCTGAAAGAACAGCCAAACAAGTGGAAGCTGAAAGAGCTTTGGCTGAAAAGAAACTATTGTTGGCTCATGAACTGAGTCTCAAGGAGCTGGAGATCAAGGCAAGACAGTCTGAATCCAGCAATAATGGTGGCAGCATACAGACAGGACCTGCTGGAGAAAAGAAGGTTCGTATACCCAAAAATGTGGTGCCCAGTTTTGTGGTGGGAGATGACATAGATAAATGGTTAGCTGCTTATGAAGTTGCACTAAGGGCTCATGAGGTTCCTGAAGGGCAATGGGGGGTAGCTATGTGGGGTTATGTGCCGCCATTGGGGAGGGACACACTTCTCACATTGGATCCACCGGATCAAAACACATACCCACTCCAGAAAGCCACTTTACTTGCCAAGTTTGGGCTGACCCCTGAGGGATACCGTCAGAGGTTCAGGGACAGCACCAAACAAACCACACAAACATGGGTAGATTTCTTTGATTTCTCTAGTAAGGCACTGAATGGATGGGTGCGGGGCAACAAAGTAGCAGATTATAAAGGTTTATATGACTTGATCCTGAGAGAGCATATGCTTAATGTTACTTATACCGATTTGCGCCAGCACCTAGTGGATAGTAAGCTGACTGATCCCAGGAAGCTTGCTGAGGAGGCGGACCTCTGGGCTAGCACCAGAGTGTCCAAAAAGGTACCTGGGGGGGACTCCCACAAAGGTGGTCAGGGTTCCCAACAGAAGAAAGAGGGGGGAGATAAACTTACAGATAAGGAACTCTCTAAAGGCCCCCAAAAGAATTCCCAGGGAGGGGGTGGCAACCCTTCCTTTTCCAAATTTGGGAAAAAGCCAGGGACATTTGACAGGTCAGGAAAATCTAGCCCCAAATGCATGGAGTGTTACCAGTATGGTCACTATAAAGGCGATCCCCAGTGCCCCAAGAGGGCACCGTCCACTACTGGACAGGTCCCTGGGTTGACTAGTGTAGCGCTCGGGGGGGAGATGGACCCAGATAGCTGTGGGGGACAGGTAGAGATTTCCCTAGTGTCCCTGGGAGAAGGAGAAATGATGTCCAAGGTCCACATGCCTAAAAATACTTCCAAGTACCGGCAGTGGGTCCTCATTGATGGGCAGAAGGTGGAGGCTCTGCGTGACACAGGAGCCAGTATGACTACTATCAAGAGTCAGCTGGTGTCCACAGAGCAGATAATCCCTAATACATTCCACCAGGTCATAGTCGCTGACAATCGCGAGAGTCACCTACCGGTGGCTCGGGTTCCCTTTGAGTGGGGGGGGGTCTCTGGTACTCTGAAAGTAGCTGTGAGTCCTGCCATGCCTGTAGATTGTCTGTTAGGCAATGATCTAGAGCATACTGCTTGGAAAGAAGTAGAGCTCAGATCTCACCTGGAGATGTTAGGGTTACCTGAGTGGGTCTGCATGACCACCCGGTCCATGGCTGACCGAGAGGGAAGTCAAGGGCATCTGGAGCCTGGAACGATGGCCCAGAGAGCTGCCAAGAGGAGGGACGAGGGGCGCGGGAAACCGGCCCCAGAAGTTCCCACAGTGGCTGACGGGGCTCCTGAGGAGGAGACTCCCGAGCCAACTGGGGAAGACATTGCCACCCTAGGTGACTTACCTGAGCTTGCTGGCTGGCAAGTTGAGGGTGGACCCACCAGGGAGGAATTCTGCAAGGCGCAGAAAGAGTGTCCCACTCTAGAAGGGTTGAGGAAACAAGCCTTAAACCAGGCAGCAGGTGACGCCTCTGGCAATCACCACCTATATTGGGAGAATGATCTCCTCTACAGTGAGCCTAGGGTTCCGGTCTTTGGGGCAGCACGTGTGCTGGTGGTCCCCCAATGTTACCGAGCCTTCCTACTGGGTCTGGCTCACGATATTCCCCTGGCAGGACATTTGGGACAAGACAAGACCTTCAACAGGCTTGTCACCCACTTTCACTGGCCCAAAATGAGGACACACTCAGACAAATTCTGCAGGGCTTGTCCTACCTGCCAGGCTAGTGGTAAAGCAGGAAAGAGGGTTAAAACCCCCCTGATTCCACTTCCTGTCGTTGGCACCCCCTTTGAAAGGGTGGGCGTCGACATTGTTGGCCCCTTGGACCCCAAAACTGCCTTAGGCAACAGGTTTATCCTGGTTTTGGTGGACCATGCCACCCGGTACCCAGAGGCAATCCCTCTGAGGACCGTAACTGCATCGGTGGTAGCCAGAACCCTGATGGGGATATTTACCCGTGTGGGATTCCCCAAGGAGATAGTGTCTGACAGAGGCACTAACTTCATGTCCGCGTACATGAAGCATCTGTGGGATGCGTGTGGTGTAACCTACAAGTTCACCACACCCTATCACCCCCAGTCTAATGGGCTTGTGGAGAGATTCAACAAGACCCTGAAAGGCATGATTGGTGGCCTCCCTGAGGCCATGAGGCGTAAATGGGACGTCCTCTTACCATGCCTTCTCTTTGCTTACAGAGAGGTCCCCCAGAGGGGGGTAGGGTTCAGTCCCTTTGAGCTTCTCTATGGGTACCCCGTCAGGGGACCCTTAAGCATTGTCAAAGAGGGATTGGAGAACGCTCCAAAGACACCCCCTCAGGACGTGGTCAGCTACATGTTGGCCCTCCGCAACCAGATGACCCGCTTCTGGAAAGAGGCCCAAAGTAACCTGGAGGCCAGTCAAGAGGTGATGAAACAATGGTATGACCAGAAGGCCACTCTGGTAGAGTTTCAACCTGGAGACAAAGTGTGGGTAATGGAGCCAGTAGAGCCCCGAGCTCTCCAGGACCGCTGGTCTGGCCCATTTGAAATAAAGGAGCGGAAAGGGGAGGCCACTTACCTAGTGGACCTCCAAACCCCTAGGAACCCCCTAAGGGTGCTCCACGTGAACCGACTAAAAGCTCATTTTGAGAGGTCGGAGATCAACATGCTTCTGGTCACAGATGAAGGAATGGAAGAGGAGAGTGAACCTCTCCCTGACCTCCTCTCTGCCCAAGAAGGTGATGGGTCCGTAAGCGGGGTCATTCTGTCTGACTCCCTGACTCTAAACCAGAAAGGAGACTGCTATGAGCTGTTGGAGCAGTTCTCCCCCCTCTTCTCCCTTACTCCTGGACTGACCCACCTCTGTGTTCATGATATTGACACCGGTGACAGTCTCCCTGTGAAGAACAAAATTTACAGGTTGTCAGATAAGGTGAAGGCCAGCATCAAGGAGGAGGTCTCCAAGATGTTGACGCTAGGGGTTATTGAGAAGTCCAGTAGTCCCTGGGCCAGCCCAGTGGTGTTGGTCCCTAAGGCTACTGCCCCAGGCGCGAAGCCAGAACTCCGGTTCTGCGTGGACTACCGGGGTCTCAACTCAGTCACACGGACTGATGCTCACCCCATCCCCCGAGCTGATGAGCTCGTGGACAGGCTAGGCGCTGCCAAGTTCCTGAGTACGTTTGATCTTACTTCAGGGTACTGGCAGATCGCCCTGACTGAGGGGGCTAAGGAAAGGTCCGCCTTTTCCACCCCTGACGGCCATTACCAGTTCCGGGTGATGCCGTTTGGATTGAAAAATGCCCCCGCTACCTTCCAACGGTTGGTTAACGGGGTCCTGGCTGGCAAGGATGCCTTCTGTGCAGCCTACCTGGATGACATAGCTGTCTACAGTTCCAGCTGGGAGGAACACCTGCTCCACCTCAAGGAGGTGCTTCAGGCCCTGCAACAGGCAGGCCTGACCATCAAGGCTAGTAAGTGCCAGATTGGGCAGGGTTCCGTGGTGTACTTGGGACACCTAGTAGGTGGTGGCAAGGTGCAGCCACTCCAGGCCAAGATCGAAACTATCAAGGCCTGGCAACCACCTCGAACCCAGACTGAGGTGAGAGCCTTTTTAGGCCTCACCGGATACTACCGCAGGTTTGTCAAGGGCTATGGTACCATTGTGTCCCCCTTGACAGAACTCACGTCCAAGAAGCAACCTAGGCTGGTGAATTGGACAGAGGCTTGTCAGAAAGCCTTTGACGCCCTGAAGGAAGCCATGTGCACGGCCCCCGTGCTCAAGGCCCCTGACTACTCCCAGGAATTTATCGTGCAGACAGACGCTTCAGAGCATGGCATAGGGGCAGTTCTAGCACAGCTAAATGAGGAGGGCAGAGATCAACCGGTAGTCTTTATTAGCAGAAGACTATTACCACGGGAACAGAGGTGGAGTGCTATTGAAAGAGAAGCTTTTGCTGTGGTCTGGGCACTGAAGAAGCTGAGACCCTACCTGTTTGGGACTCACTTCCTAGTTCAGACAGACCACAGGCCCCTCAGATGGCTCATGCAGATGAGGGGTGAGAATCCAAAACTCTTGAGGTGGTCCATTTCCCTACAGGGGATGGACTTTACGGTGGAACATCGCCCAGGGGTTGACCACGCCAATGCTGATGGTCTCTCCAGGTACTTCCGCCTTAGCGATGAGAGCTCCCAAGAGGTCGGGTAGCTCTCCCCACTTTCAGCTGGGGGGGACACATGTTAGACCTGACAGCCTTAGGGTAGTCACCCCTAACGTTTTGCCTGCCTCCCTCCACTTTGTGGATACTGTTTTTGCTGGTTTTTAGACTCTGCGCACTTTACCACTGCTAACCAGTGCTAAAGTGCATATGCTCTCTCTCTGTAAACATGGTAACTTTGGATCATACCTGATTGAACTATTTAATCTACTTATAAGTCCCCAGTAATGTGCACTCCAGGTGCCTAGGGCCTATAGATTAAATGCTACTAGTGGACCTGCAGCACGGATTGTGCCACCCACTTAAGTAGCCCCTTTTCCTTGTCTCAGGCCTACCATTGCTAGGCCTGTGTGGGCAGTTTCACTGCCACCTCGACTTGGCATTTAAAAGTACCTGCCAAGCATAGAGCTCCCCTTTTTCTACATATAAGTCACCCTTAATGTGTGCCCTGGGTATCCCCTAGAGCAGGGTGCTGTGTAGGTAAAAGGCAGGACATGTACCTGTGTAGTTATATGTCCTGGTAGTGTAAAAAACCCTCAATTCATTTTTGCACTGCTGTGAGACCTGCTCCCTTCATAGGCTAACATTGGGGCTGCCCTCATACACTGTTGAAGTGGCAGCTGCTGATCTGAAAGGAGCAGGGAGGTCATATTTAGTATGGCCAGAATGGTAATACAAAATCCTACTGACTGGTGAAGTCGGATTTAATATTACTATTCTAGAAATGCCACTTTTAGAAAGTGAGCATTTCTTTGCACTTAAATCCTTCTGTGCCTTACAATCCACGTCTGGCTAGGTTTAGTTGACAGCTCCTTGTGCATTCACTCAGACACACCCCAAACACAGGGTACTCAGCCTCACTTGCATACATCTGCATTTTGAATGGGTCTTCCTGGGCTGGGAGGGTGGAGGGCCTACCCTCACACAAAGGACTGCCACACCCCCTACTGGGACCCTGGCAGACAGGATTGAACTGAAAGGGGACCTGGTGCACTTCTTAGCCACTCTTTGAAGTCTCCCCCACTTGAAAGGCACATTTGGGTATAAAACAGGGCCTCTGCCCTACCTCATAAGACACTTGCTGGAGAAGAAACCGGAACCAGAAACTACATCCTGCCAAGAAGAACTGCCTGGCTGCTCAAAGGACTCACCTGTCTGCTTTCTACAAAGGACTGCCGTCTTGCTGTTGCCCTGCTGCCTTGCTGAACTCTTGTCTGGCTGTGAAAGTGCTCTCCAAGGGCTTGGATAGAGCTTGCCTCCTGTTCCTTGAAGTCTCAGGACCAAAAAGACTTCTTCCTTTCACTTGGACGCTCCGTGCGCCGAAAATTTCGACGCACAGCTTGTTTCGCGGCGAGAAAAACGCCGCACACCGACGCTGATCGACGCGACGCCCTCGGGACGATCGAGACTTCGACGCACAACCTCGCAAGGACAAAGCCGCCCGACTTTCCAGGAGAAATCGACGCGACGCCTACCGTGAGTGCGAAACTTTGACGCACGGCCTCGCAAGGACAACGCCGCCCGACTTCCAAGGAGAAATCGACGCGACGCCTGCCGTGGGACCAAACTTTCGACGCACGGCCTCGCAAGGACAACGCCGCCCGACTTCCAAGGAGAAATCGACGCAACGCCTGCCGTGAGATCGAAACTTCGACGCGCAGCCCCGCAGAACGACGCGCAGCCGGAGAACAAGCAGGAGAATCCACGCACAGACCCGGGACATCTGGTAATCCCCGCGATCCACAAAAAGAGACTGTCTGCGCGCCGGAAAACGACGCCCGACTTCCCCGCGTGGAAAAGAACGACGCAAGTCTTTGTGTGCTGAGGAGAAATCGACGCACACACCCTTTTTCCACGCATCCCTTTTCCTGTGGCCCTCTGAGGAGATTTTCCACCAGAAACCAGGTACTTTGTGCTTGAAAGACACTGTATTGCATTCTAAAGACTTAAGACACTTTATATCACTTTCCTGTGATAGTTCTACAATTTTCCATTGCATCTTTATTCTTTTTGACCTACAATTATCCTGATAAATATTATATATTTTTCTAAACACTGTGTGGTGTATTTTTGTGGTGATATATGGTGGTATTGTATGACTTATTGCACAAATACTTTACACATTGCCTTCTAAGTTAAGCCTGACTGCTCGTGCCAAGCTACCAGAGGGTGGGCACAGGATAATCTTGGATAGTGTGTGACTTACCCTGACTAGAGTGAGGGCTTTTGCTTGGACAGAGGGTAACCTGACTGCCAACCAAAAACCCCATTTCTAACAGGTGTGTCCTTTTAACTCCTGCTTTCAGCAGCCGTTAAGAATGACGCCAAAAATGTGGCAATGAAATCCTGCAGATTTCATTGCACTATTTTTGTGGGCCTCCTTGCACAGGAACGCCCCCCTTCCATATATTATGCATGGAACATGCATAATGTGGCTCAAAGGGTCACAAAGTGGCGCAAAGCACGCATTGCGCACTTTGTGGAAGTGGCGCATTGTTTTTGGCAATCTAACGCCACATTAGCATCAGAAAAATTACACTAATGTGGAATTAGATGGCTCAAGGCCATCCTTAAATTTAAGCCTTCATTTTAAAGAAGAGTTGTAAAATCCTATTCAGTAAGGTACTATAGTGTCACCATACAATAATATTGAGACAAACAATGTGCTATTTGTATATTTATAGCCACCGTATTTACAATCTGGCTGTCACAGCCTTCTGTGGTTCCTGAAATTTGAATTTGTTAGGTGTTTAGTTCAAATAAAAGCAGTAGCGGCTTGAGGGATTACAGGGGGCGGGGCAGTGTGTGGGGGTTCGTGAGGGGGGCCATTAATAACATTAAAAAAAGGTTTTTAAAACTTACCCCCATGCTGTGCTGCACCCCAGATCCTGTGTCATCTCTGCAACAGGCAGGCACAGGCTCCCAGCCTGCCCTGCAGCAAATCCTGATGCTGCTTAGAGCAGCATTAGGATTGGCTTGGAGTGCTTAGTCAGGGCGCTCCCAGCCAGACTGGGAGCATGTGCTTGCTCTGGGCTGGAGAGA
The DNA here is from genome assembly GCF_031143425.1 of Pleurodeles waltl. Taxonomy (NCBI): domain Eukaryota; kingdom Metazoa; phylum Chordata; class Amphibia; order Caudata; family Salamandridae; genus Pleurodeles; species Pleurodeles waltl. The sequence goes on from NC_090449.1 coordinate 369,778,422, forward strand.
GTACACTGTGCATGTGTGTTTGGCTGGCCCGAGATGGCTGACCAAACACACATGCGGTCTGATGGGGGTGCACAGTGCACTCCCCTCTGCTCATCATCCCACATGCCCCGCCCCTTTAACAAGGAAAGGATAATAAACCGCCCCATATTTATATTTCAATTGCACCGAATTTGCGTCATTTTTTTTACGCAAATTCGCCACAAACCTAACACCATATTTATATTTTGATGTTAGACACATCTAACCATCAAAATATAGGAGTTTGCTCCATTTTGTGTATGTGTGCACCTTCCTTGCGTCAATTAGATACAAGGTAGGCGTTCCCATCTAAAAAATTGTGCTATCCCAATAGCCCCATTTTAACCCCTGTGCTAAAATGGTGCATGGGTGGGAGGAGGGGCTAAGTAATGGTGCAAATCTTGCTTTGCACGGTTATTTAATGCCTGGGTCAGACCAGGCGTTAGGAGACCTGTGGACCGATTACCATGGTTAAACACCATAAAATGGGTCCACAGGTCCCCTCCCCAACCCCCAGGAACACCCCCACCCACACCAGAGGGACACCAGAGGATGGGGGACCCCATCCGAGGTGAGTATGGTAAGTATAGGTCAGTATATTTTTTAAAAAAATTAAGTGCCATTGGTGTCCCTAACTTGGGGCCCCCTGCATGGCACAGGGTGCAACGGCTATGCCCAGTGGACACTTGTCCCCTGTACTGGCCACTGGGGTGGTGGGCCTGACTCCTGTCTTTCCTAAGACAGGAGTCATGTTTTGGGTGGTTGTGTACCAGGAAATGGAGCTAGTCTGGCTAGAGGCATTTTTTTTGCCTCTAACCAGGCTAGAATCATTTTCTGACGCTCAACCCCTTCCTTCACTACCGCCACCCCCACCCGGCTAGCGTCTTCTTCTAAGACACTAGCCCAAGTTTAGTGCCGGCTTGAGCCATTCAATAAATACGGCGCCCGGCTGGAGTTGTTAAATGACACAAGCTGGCGCTAAACATTTTGCCACAAAACTGCGTTAGTGCAGTTTTGCTACAAAAAGCATAAATATGGGCCTTAGTTTATTATCCTTACCTTGCAGTGGCGTAGCGTGGGTTGTCAGCACCCGGGGCAAGGCAAGTAATTTGCGCCCCCTAACCCGTGGATTTTAGCACTCGCGAGTGCGAGTGCGCCCCCCCCCAGATGTTGCGCCCGGTGCCCCCCCTGCATCCCCCACGCTACGCCACTGTTACCTTGTTAAAGGATTTGCAATGGTTGTTGCTGGCGGGGGGCAACAACTGAATAAAAACCGCTCACGTTTTGTACTCGACACAGAGAGGGTCCATAGTAGTTTGTGTGAGATGATGGACCTTCAAATTAACGTCCAAACTCCCGACAGAGAAGTGTTTAACTGGCGAAATTACCCTTAAACAATGGACGCTCTCAATGGCTCACCGCAGCCCCCGACCAAGTTGAAAACATATCTTTATGCCCTACCATGGTGGTCCATCCATTATTTATAAATACGCCTGGATTTGGATGTAAGAAGATTCCTTAATATGTAGCACATTATGGTACATCCCCGCAGTTCTAAAACATAATAAGAACATATTGTATTTAATTTAGTTGCAGTTGTCATATATGTGTTGATAACACATTACATCCGCATATTATTGTTTTTTTTGTATACGTACAAAATACTTTCCCGTAAGTGCAAAGCGCTTCAAAGGATTAACGAGCGGGTTTTTTCATATAGTTAAATATAATATTTCAATGGCTTTGAGAGCTTAGACTAAAACACGCATTTCAATAGGCAATACAAGGCAACACGTCTCCTGCCGCAATCAACATAAAACAATAAAATACGCATTGAACATCACAGTGATACCATACTAAGGCCCATATTTATACTTTTTGACGCTAAACTGCGCTAACGCAGTTTAGCGTCAAAAAGTTTTGCGCCGTCTAACGCCATTCTGAAGCGCCATGCGGGCGCCGTATTTATGGAATGGCGTTAGACGGCGCAATCAGACCGGCGCTGCCTGGTTTGCGTGGGAAAAAACCACGTAGACCAGACAGCGCCGGCGTAGGGGGAAAATGGCGCATGGGCGTCTTAAAATGGGGCAAGTCAGGTTACGTCGAAAAAATCGTCTTAACCCGACTTGCGCCATTTTTTAACGACGCCCATCCCCCATCAACATGACTCCTATCATTGTAAAGATAGGAGTCATGCCCCCTTGCCCAATGGCCATGCCCAGGGGACTTCTGTCCCCTGGGCATGGTCATTGGGCATAGTGGCATGTAGGGGGGCACAAATAAGGCCCCCCTATGCCACCAAAAAAAAATATAAAAAATAAAAAATTATACTTACCTGAACTTACCTGAATGTCCCTGGGGTGGGTCCCTCCATCCTTGGGGGTCCTCCTGGGGTGGGCAAGGGTGGCGAGGGGGGTCCCTGGGGGCATGGGAGGGCACCTGTGGGCTCATTTTGAGCCCACAGGCCCCTTAACGCCTGCCCTGAGCAGGCGTTAAAAAGTGGCGCAAATGCGCCGTTTTTGGCCACGCCAACTCCCGGGCGTCTCTTTTGCCCGGGAGTATAAATACCACGTAAAGGCCTGGGAGTCATTTTTTAGACGGGAACGCCTCCCTTGCATATCATTAACGCAAGGAAGGGGTTCACGCTAAAAAATGACGCACATTCCGGGAACTTTGGCGCTATTCGCCTCTAACGCCATAGTATAAATATGGCGTTAGTTGGCGTTAGTTTTGCGTCGAAATTGCGTCAAAAAAAACGACGCAATTTCGGCGCAAACGGAGTATAAATATGGCCCTAAGTGTTCCGGTATTTCTATTTTAATTCTTAAAGTGTCTGGGAGAAAGCAGGTTAAAAAATGAAACCAGAAAACGGCCCTTGGTGTCGGTGAAATTTGTACAAAGCATATCAGGCCGAAGTTGTATCGCCTGACATCTACAATAGAGCAAATGCTTTTTCAAAGTGACTTTTGCACCATCTGCCCAGCTATTGCTTCGAAATTATATTTAAAAAATGTGTTGCTGTAGGCAAAACATGTAGTAAGAGACTTAACGAAGATCTATGGCCTTCCGCAGGCTGTGAAAATGTAATCTGGCATTTAAAAAACTGCCTGCTTCATAATGTTATCAGAAATTTAAAGTGAGGGCAGGCATATAGGTAACGGAATTCAATTATGTCTTCGTTCTGCTCTTCTTAAACCTTTTAATATTGTCTAGAGCACATTTTAGTGAAGCCTCAGCTGGTATTATTGTTCTACTTATATATTTTTAACAGAATTAAGTCTATGCTTCAGAGAATTTCCTGTTCAATAGGCAAGTCCAAAGGGAGTAGTCACAAATGTTCAGTTCTTTCTCTCATGTCACTGAACAGTTTTGTTTAATAATTAGTAAAAAATAAATAATTTGACTGTCCCTATGTTGCTTGCTCTTTACTACAGTAATGCGTGTGGGGCTGGCGGCAGCTGTTGCTAAAGCCTCAATATGTTCGAGGCTTTCACGTAATCTGTTCTGGGGCCTGATAAGGGGGATGTTGTGTTTCTTCAGATACCTTTTCTGTAAACCATCTTTCAAGCAGGGATCCAGATTTTTCCCCAGGCTCACAGTGCCGGAGAGTGCCCTTAAGTGCAAAATGGATCAGCCACCCTCTGTTCCTTAGAGTATATATTGTATTTTCAAGCACAGGGACCACAGTGACCGAGGAATGACAATGAATGAAGGCAACAACAGCAAACAAACACAAATGATGGATGGAATGCAGAACCAATCATACATTCGCACCCTGCTACGGAACCGGTCCCAGGATGCTTGGTTCCAGTCCAGGGAAGAGCTGGCCTGGCAGATCGAGCTGGACTGTTCCCATGGGGAGCAGGGTCAAGACTGATTTGCATATGGCTGGGACCAAACTGGAATGGCATGGGTAGCAAAAAATGATGGATTTAGGCCCAAGATCTCTGTACTTGGGGGTGAATGTTCGACATTGTTCAGCATTCCATCCATCACTTGTTCTTTTTGCACTGAATAAAGGCAGGCAGGCTGCAGAGAGATCACAATATCCATCACATTCAAAGTTACAAAAGTCTTTTAATTCTTTCTTCTAACCGAAACAATCCTGGTTTCAGGACATTTGTGGTTGGAAGGCTTCTAGTAGAAGCTAAGCATCCAAAAGGCTATAGCTCTAGTAACACCAAGTAAATGCTATTTGTAGATATGATATACTACTAATCTTCCAGTTTATACATGACCTTTCTCATTGTTTAGGAAATAACAATTAGCAAAGTAAAGATTAAGGTGGTCCTTACAACCCTGGCGGTCGGTGTTAAAGCGGCGGTAAGACCGCCAACAGGCCGGCGGTAAAAACATTGGAATTACGACTGTGGCGGAAACCGCCAACAAAGACAGCCACTTTAATACTCCGACCGCCACGGCGGTACAAACAGCGCGGCGGTCACCGTCAACAGACAGGCGGAAGACAATGTACCGCCCACAGTATCACAACCTACCAATCCGCCACCTTTTCCGGGGCGGATTCACCACAAACAAAAACACAGCGGAAACTGAAATTCGAAGGGGAAACGCTCACCTCTACACACCTTGTGAGGAACCAGGACGCCATGGAGCCAGAGATTTACATTTTCCCAGCCTTTATCTTCTTGCTCCTCTACCAGGAGAAAGAACGCCGGCAGCGAAGACCACGGTAAGTACTGCACCTACGACACAGGGGAGGGGGGAGGGAAAAAACAGGGACACACACAACACGCAACACCCCCACCCCCACCCTCACCCACCACAACACACACACAAGTACATGTTGATACATCACAGTTACACCACTCAACCCCCCCCCCACCCGGAAGGACAAAAGGAAATTAGTGTAAGCATTGTAAAAATATATATACCAAGAATAGAAGCCCAGGTATTGCTCCATTTAAGTCCGTGGAACACTGGGCCCACACTGCATGGTCGAGGCCCACACGAGGTACCCGAACATGACGGAGAGAACACTGCAAGGGTATCAGATAGAAATAAAACAGGCACCACAGGGGGAAGGGAAAGGGGGGGCACCTCAGCCAGTTGAGTGCACAACTCTAAATCCACTAGGGGGCCCCATGCCCACTGTTCAATCCTGGGGAGTGTAAAGCCACAGTCTCTCAAGTCTCTACAGTGGGTGGTTTGCCCACTGTTCAATTCTGGGGAGTGCAAAGCCACAGTCTCTCAAGTCTCTACAGTGGGTGGGTTGCCCACTGCTTTATCCTGGGGAATGCAAAGCCAAAGTCTCTCAAGTCTCTACAGTGGATGTTTGTCCACTGTTCAATCCTGGGGAGTGCAAAGCCACAGTCTCTCAAGTCTCTACAGTGGGTGGGTTGCCCACTGCTTTATCCTGGGGAGTGCAAAGCCACAGTCTCTCAAGTCTCTGAAGTGGGTGGTTTGCCCACTGTTCAATCCTGGGGAGTGCAAAGCCACAGTCTCTCAAGTCTCTACAGTGGGTGGGTTGCCCACTGCTTTATCCTGGGGAGTGCAAAGCCACAGTCTCTCAAGTCTCTACAGTGGGTGGGTTGCCCACTGTTCAATCCTGGGGAGTGCAAAGCCACAGTCTCTCAAGTCTCTACAGTGGGTGGGTTGCCCACTGCTTTATCCTGGGGAGTGCAAAGCCACAGTCTCTCAAGTCTCTACAGTGGGTGGGTTGCCCACTGTTCAATCCTGGGGAGTGCAAAGCCACAGTCTCTCAAGTCTCTCCAGTGGATGGTTTGCCCACTGTTCAATCCTGGGGAATACAAAGCCACAGTCTCTCAAGTGGATAACAGTCTCCACTGGCTCTGGAGGGGGCTTTGTGCCCAGAGTGCTTCATCCTGCCAAGGACTGAGGTAGCGGATGTAACTCTCCACTGGTTCTGGAGGGGGCTTTGTGCCCAGCCTGCTTCATCCTGCAAAGGACAGAGGTAGTGGATGCCTTTCTCCACTAGTTCTGGAGGGGGCTTTTTGCCCAGAGTGCTTCATCCTGCCAAGGACAGAGGTAGTGGATGTGATACTCCACTGGTTCTGGAGGGGGCTTTGTGTCCAGAGTGCTTCATCCTGCCAAGGACATAGGTAGTGGATGTGATACTCCAATGATTCTGGAGGGGGCTTTGTACCCAGAGTGCCTCATCCTGCCAAGGACAGAGGTAGTGGATGTGATACTCCACTGGTTCTGGAGGGGGCTTTGTGCCCAGAGTGCTTCATCCTGCCAAGGACAGAGGTAGTGGATGCCTTTCTCCACTGGATCTGGAGGGGGCTTTGTGCCCAGAGTGCTTCATCCTGCCAAGGACTGAGGTAGTGGATGTAACTCTCCACTGGTTCTGGAGGGGGCTTTGTGCCCAGAGTGCTTCATCCTGCCAAGGACTGAGGTAGTGGATGCCTTTCTCTACTGGTTCTGGACGGGGCTTGGTGCCCAGAGTGCTTCATCCTGCTCGTGGCGGACTCAGTAGCGTCAGTGCTTATGGCGCTCATGGGCCAGCGGTGCTTGTGGTGGCGGTGTCCTGTTCAGCGGTGCTTGTGGCGGCAGTGTTCTTTGCAGCGGTGCTTGTGGCGGTGGTGTCTTGTTCAGCGGTGCTTGTGGGGGCGGTGTCCTTTGCAGCGGTGCTTGTGGCCGCAGTGTCCTTTGCAGCGGTGCTTGTGGCGGCGGCATCCTTGGCAGAGACCCAGCTGCTGGCGGTCCTGTCTGGGCCAGCGGGGCTGTTGCTGGCCGTCCTGTCTGGGCCAGCGGGGCTGATGGCAGTCTCCTCCTGGGCCACGGGGCTGATGGCGGTCACCTCCTGGGCAGCGGGGCTGATGGGGGTCACCTCCTGGGCAGCGGGGCTGATGGCGGGCACCTCCTTGGCAGCGGGGCTGATGGCGGTCGCCTCCTGGCCAGCGTGGCTGGTGCTGGCGGTCTTGTCTAGGCCAGCGGGGCTGATGGCGGTCGCCTCCTGGGCAGCAGGGCTGATGGCGGTCACCTCCTGGGCAGCAGGGCTTGTGGCGGCGGTGTCCTTTCAGCGGTGCTTGTGGCGGCCGTGTCCTTTGCAGCGGTGCTTGTGGCGGTGGCATCCTTGGTAGCGACTCAGCTGCTGGCAGTCCTGTCTGGGCCAGCGGGGCTTGTGCTGCCGGTCCTGTCTGGGCCAGCGGGGCTGGTGCTGGCGGTCCTGTCTGGGCCAGCGGGGCTGATGGCGGTCGCCTCCTGGGCCACGGGGCTGATGGTGGTCGCTTCCTGGGCAGCGGGGCTGATGGCAGTCACCTCCTGGGCAGCGGGGCTGATAGCGGGCACCTCCTTGGCAGCGGGCTGATGGCGGTCGCCTCCTGGGCAGCGGGGCTGATGGCATTCACCTCCTGAGCAGCGGGGCTGATAGCGGTCACCTCCTGAGCAGCGGGGCTGATGGCGGTTGCCTCCTGAGCAGCGGAGCTGATGGCGGTCTTCTCCGCCGCGCCGATCTTCCCAGATTTGCCGGGTTTCTTGTGCCCCTTCCCCACCTTGGAAGGTGTCGCGGCTGACTCCACACTCCCACCTGTAACCCTGTGAGCGGCTTTGGTGGCTGGTGTCTTCCCCCTCTCCCGCCGGGCACTGGCCAACTTTTGATTCTTGACAGGTGGGGGACTGTCCGTGCTGTGGCTCCTTGCCACACTGGCTGCCCTGCTGCCTGGTGCACTCCAGAATTCGGTGACTACTGGCACCACTGTTCCCGCCGATGTCGTGGCTGAGGTGCTGGTTGGGACCTGGAGAGTCAGGCCCTAGGAGACTGACGGGGTGGGGGAGGTGAGGGAAAGAGGTCAAGGGTGGACAGGAAAAGTTTCTTGGGAACACTGGGACGGGTAGCTGGAAGGGGTTTGGGAGTGGAGGAAGAGGTTGTGGTTGTAGGAGGTGTACGTTTGGTGACTTTGGGTGAAGGTGCATGCGCTGGAGGCTGTTGTGAGGTGGATGGCTGTTGGGTGGGTGTGTGCCTGCGTTTGTGTACCTTGGGAGGTGGCGTCACAGACACACTGGGAGAGGACACAGGGGATGTGTGAATGGTAGTGGGGGTGGTGACTGCACGTGAGCGGGGTGTGGTGGTGTGTGTGCTGGTGATGGAAGTAGTGGCTGTAGATGTAGTGCATGCAGGTGTGAGTGGAGACGAGACTGGGAGGGAGGAGGGAGACGAGGAGGAGGGGGACACAGTGGAGGCAGTGGATGTTGCTATGTCTGCATGTGTGTGATGTTTGCGTGAGTGCCTGTGGGATGTGTGGTGCTTATGTTTGCCTGAGCTTCCTTTGTGTGTTGAGGTGTGTGCAGGCTGGTATGATGGTGTGCATGGGGTAGGCTGAGGTACAGGGGTGTGGGTCTGGGTGGAGTAAGTTGGAGGGGGGAGGCTAGAGACAGGGACAATGGCTACCATCAGTGCTGAGGCCAGAGTCTGAAAAGCTTGCTGAAGGGCTGCCTGACCAGAATGAATGCCCTCCGGGAATGCATTGGTATGTACCAACTGCCTCTCTACACCCTGGATGGCATTCAAAATGGTAGACTGCCCAACAGTGAGGGACCTGAGGAGGTCAATGGCCTCCTCACTGAGGGCAGCAGGGGTGACTGGGACAGGGCCTGAGGTGCCTGGGGCAAAGGAGATGCCCACCCTCCTGGGTGAGTGGGCATGGGGCAAAGGCTGAGCGGCTGCTGGGAATGCGGTACTGGAAGGGGGGGTGGCGGCTGTACTTGTAGATGGGGGGGCACAGATGGGCCCGCCACCACAAGGGAGCTACCATCAGAGGACGAGTCCGTATCACTGGTGTCAGCTCCTGTCCCCGCCGTGGAGCTCCCTTCGCCCTCCGTCCCACTGGTGAAATCAGAATCCATAGTGTCGCCCTCCAGGGCCATGTGGGATGCAGCTCCCTCCTGCTCCGGTGCCTCTGCTCCACCGCCTGATGATGCTAATGCACACAAGAACAGGGAGCCCACAAAAAGGGGGGGACAACAGAAGAAAGACATGTTGAGTGCATGCATTACTGCTACCGTTGGCGGACACGACAGACCCAGAAGCCCCCTGCACTACGCCGCGCACTTGGGGTCCACTATGCAATCCCTGGGACATGGCCTACAAGGCTATGGCTGACATCTGCACACATGGATGTCACAGGAGCCTGACTAGGTGTAGTTGGAACTGTACCCAGGTGGGGTGGGGTGCCACAGGGCCTGCCTCAAAAAGGGGACCTAACTAGCACACTCGCCCTGGCCTAGGGGAACCCACAGTCCACCTCCCCCACCCAGACACCTCCACTACACGCTGAATCAGCAGAATGAGATCGTACTCACCCCTTTGTTGCTGCTGTGATGCCCTCAAGCGCCTATCCAACTCCGGGTACGCCACCGCCAGGATCCTGAACATCAGGGGGGTCATGGTGCGACGGGCACCCCTCCCACGGTGGTAAGCCATCCCCAGCTGGGCCTCCGCCATCTTCTTGCTCCAGCAGCGAATGTCCTCCCATCTCTTACGCCAGTGGGTGCTCCATCTGTGATAGACCCCCAGGGTCCGGACGTCCTTGGCGATGGCACGCCAAATATCCTTTTTCTGGTGGGCGCTGACCTACAGGAATTGTACAGGGGAAAAAGAGGAGTTATTACCAACTGCACCGTCACAGTCATTGGCCCGCATCCCTACCCTTGCCATGTGGCACATGCACTCACTGTTGTTTCATGCACGCCTCATTCTCCCCCCCTGTCTTTCATCCACCCCACTCCACACAGGCATAGGCCATACAGCATGCGCCCAGTGTACTTACCTGTTTGTCTGGAGGACCATAGAGTAGCGTGTACTGGGGGAGGACCCCATCCACGAGTTTCTCCAACTCCTCCGATGTGAAGGCAGGGGCCCTTTCCCCAGACGCAAGAGCCATTGTCTCTTCCAGACTGAGGTCACAGCAGCACTTGCAGTGTAGGTCCGAGTGATTGAACAGACAGAAAATGGCGGTCACGTCCGCAGCGGTGCGTACCATCACCGCCGGCGTACATCGTCATTGGCTCCTGGGACCCATAGGGTCCAATGTTAACCAATGCAGAATTGCGCCACGGTCTTCAACCGCCTACCGCAACGGTGTACAACGCCAGCGCAGTTACCTCATATCCCATTGTCCCACTTCACAGGTCAGGCAGCCGCCATTTCAGGGGCCCACATGGATCTATTTTTAACTGCGTCACACATACCTAGGCCTTGCCTCAACACTCATACATGCTAATTTCGGATTATGAATCGTGTTCTGTGTAAGCTGTGTGTACGTACCTCTGAGTTGGTTGACTCTCTGCTCGCTGTTGTCCTTAATAGGCACCGTCCGCTGGGACATGTGAGGAGATGGTGGCATCCTCCGGTGTACATACCGCTGGTGGACCTGTCGACAATGGAGGAAAGACGTGTAATCATCACCTACAGGCTTGATCGTGCCACAATCCTAGAACTGTGTGCCCAGTTGGAGCCAGACCTGATGTCAGCTATCCACCATCCCACAGGAATCCCCCCTCAAGTGCAGGTGCTGTCAGTACTCCATTTCCTTGCAAGTGGGTCTTTTCAAACAACATTGGCCATAGCATCAGAGATGTTCCAGCCTATGCTTTCCAACGTGTGGTCCAGAGTGTTGTCTGCCCAGCTGAAACACATGCAGAGCTACATCTTTTTCCCTCAGGTGGAGGATTCGCCTACAGTGAAAGGTGATTTCTATGCCCTGGGACGTATCCCCAACATCATAGGTGCCATTGATGGGACACATGTGGCCTTGGTCCACCCCGCAGGAGTGATCAGGTGTACAGAAACCGGAAGAGTTATCATTCGATGAATGTGCAGATGGTGTGTTTGGCAGACCAGTACATCTCCCATGTGATTACCATGTTCCCTGGCTCAGTGCATGACCCTTACATCCTGCGGAATAGCAGCATCCCTTATCTGATGGGGCAACACCAGAGGCACCGTGTGTGGCTATTAGGTGAGCACCTGGAACCAAATCAGTGGGAATAGTTGTCTGGGTCTGGGGATATCCTGACAGGTTAATGTGTGTCTAACAGTTGTCCCTCGCCTTTTTCAGGTGACTCTGGTTACCCCAACCTGTCATGGCTACTGACCCCAGTGAGGAATCCCAGGACAAGGGCAGAGGAACACTACAATGAGGCCATGGGCTAACTAGGAGGATTATAGAGAGGACCTTCAGCCTCCTGAAGGCCAGGTTCAGGTGCCTCCATATGACAGGTGGTTCTCCATTCTACTCATCAAAGAAGGTATGCCATATCATCGTGGCCTGCTGTATGCTTCACCACTTAGCTTTGCGATGGCAGGTGCCTTTTCTGCAGGAAGATGGTCCAGATGGAGGTGTTGTTGCAGCTGTGGAGCCTGTGGACAGTGAAGACGAGGAAGCAGAAGAGAGGACATCAACAACAGGAACTCGGTTATTCTGCAATACTTCCAGTGAGACACAGGTATGAAGACAAACCTGCCTACTACATGTAATTTAACACTACTACCTCTCTACTGTCTGTCCTTTTCACCCAGTGTATGGTCACTGAGTTTTCACTTTCCCTTACGATATCACAGATGTGGGTCCCACTGTGTGACATCTGCTTTGTTTCCTCATGGATTAGAGCTGTGTGACATAGGTATGTTGACATTACAATTGAAAGAACATTTTGTCACTGTAATTGCTAATACACTATTTGGAAATCACGGACAGACTCCAGATTGTTTTGTGCTTTAAGGGTGTTTATTTTAGTGCTCAATATTGGAGAATGCTGTAAAACGGTGAGGGGTGATGGTGGAGGAATGTCCATGGCAGAGTCCAGTCTATTTGTTTCACAGGTGCATTGTCCAAAGGGGCATAGGAAGTGGAGCTTGGGCAATTTGAGGATGGACAGGGTGACAAGGTGGGACAAAAAGATGACATTCAGGACGGTCTAATTTCTTGGCGGGGGTCTTGGCATCGTTCTCTGTCTTTGTCCTGGATCTCAGGGACCATTTGTGGGGTGGTTCTCCGTCAGCAGGGGGTGGGGTGCTAGTGTGCTGGTCCTGTGGCGGTGCCTCCTGTCCACTAGCGCTGGTGGAGGTGGTTGGCAGTTCATCGTCCAGACTAGTGCCAGGGGCCCCTTGTTGTGCCACAGTGTCCCTCCTGGTTTTGAGGACTTCCTTCAGCACCCCTACGATGGTGCCCAGGGTGGACTTGATGGATCTGAATTCCTCCCTGAAGCCCAAATACTGTTCCTCCTGCAGCCGCTGGGTCTCCTGAAACTTGGCCAGTACCATTGCCATCGTCTCCTGGGAATGATGGTATGCTCTCATGATGTTGGAGAGGGCCTCGTGGAGAGTGGGTTCCCTGGGCCTGTCCTCCCCCTGTCGCACAGCAGCCCTCCCAGTTCCACTGTGTTCCTGCGCCTCTGTCCCCTGAACGGTGTGCCCACTACCACTGCCCCCCGGTCCCTGTTGTTGTTGGGGTGGTGGGTTAGCCTGGGTTCCCTGTAGTGGTGGACACACTGCTGATTGACGTGTCCTGGGAACAGAGGTATGGGCCGCTGGGTGGGTGCTGTACTGGTGTTTCCAGAGGGGGGAAGCTCTGTGGTGGCCTGTGACTGGGTGAGGGGAACCGACTATCCTGAGGTCCCAGATGTGCGGGGCTGGTCATCTAGATCCAGTTGGACAGAGCTGCTGGCATCACTGTGGGCCTCTTCTGTTGGTGGTGTGGACATGTCTGGACCCTCCTGTCCAGTGACGTTGGGTAGGGGTCCTGCAGGGGTGTAAAAGCATGATTATTGCATCTGTGTGTACCATGGTGTGCAATGGGTGGTTGACTGTGTACCCCAGTGCATGCATTCCTGTGTGGGACCTTGTGTGATGATGGTTTAGTGGGGTGTATGGGTATGTGTCGTGGCCATCCATTGGTGATGGGTGTCCATGCTTTGGTGTTGCATGCAGGGCTTGGTGTTTGGATGTGTGGTTTGTGATAGTGGGACATGTGTGAGGAGTTGGAGTGATGGGGGTGAGGGTGGGGGTATGTGATAGCATGCAGGTAGGGTGGGGATAAGGTGGTTAAGTTTGGACTTACCAGAGTCCATTCCTCCAGCTACTCCTTCGAGGCCCTCAGGACGCAGAATCGCCAAGACTTGCTCCTCCCATGTTGTTAGTTGTGGGGGAGGAGGTGGGGGTCCGCCGCCAGTCCTCTGTACCGCTACGTGGTGTCTGGATACCACGGAACGCACCTTCCCCTGTAGGTCGTTCCAACTCTTCCTGATGTCATCCCTATTTCTTGGGTGCTGTCCCACTGCGTTGACCCTGTCCACTATTCTTCGCCATATCGCCATCTTCCTAGCTATGGAGGTGTGCTGCACCTGTGATCCGAATAGCTGTGGCTCTACCCGGATGATTTCCTCCACCATGACATTGAGCTCCTCCTCAGAGAACCTGGGGTGTCTTTGCTGTGCCATGGGGTGGTGTGTGTGATGTGTGGGAAAAGTGTGTTGTGATTTGTGGGGTGATATTTAGTGGTGTGTTGTGTGGGGTGCGTGGCTGTCATGTGGGTGATGGTGTTGTGTGCCTGTGGATGCTTGTTTGTAGATTGTAGTGTCTCTCTCTGGCCTTCTTAGGGGATTTTTGTCATAGGGCTTTGTGGGTGATGCAGGTGTGTGTTTTATATTGTATTGGGTTTGTGGGAGTGGTGTGTGTATGTGTATCAGGTGTGTGTATTTTGAATTGTCCAATGTGGCTGTGTTTTGTAAATGTGTGCATATTTTGAGCGAAGGCGGTGTGCACCGCCAATGGAATACCGCGGTTGAAAGACCGCCGCGTGGATTCGTGGGGCATGATAGTATGGGCGTATTCCTGTTGGCGTGACGGTGGAGGTTTTGTTTCGCCAGTTTATCACTGACCTTTGGTGTGGCGGACTTGTGTGGGTGTCTGTATTATCGCGGATTCCGAGCTGTGGGTCGTAATATCTGTAGCGGAATTCCGCGTCCGCAGCGCTATGTTGGCGGTCTTCTGCATGGCAGTAAGCAGCATTTACCACTGGGGTTGTAATGAGGGCCAATGTGTCTTGTAATATAACTGGCACTCATGTAAAGTTCTGCAACACCTCCAAGTCGAGTTCGCTTTATATTAAACTGCAACAAAAAAGGGTAAGTCTATAAGCTAATTCTATGCGTTTAAAGGTGAAGTTTTATACTATGGTTTGAAGAATAGGACTTTTTTCAAGGACGTCTATAGGCTAAATTGTGGAATCTGAGACTGTGATCCTCAGCACAGACATAGGCCTCCTTCAAGTTGCAACTTATAAGCTTTATGGTGGAAGCTGTGACATTGGGTTTCAGGAAAGACATAAGTCTCCTTTCAGTTCTGAAGTCAATGTGTTCATAAAGTGCAGTTTTTCTAACTCCTCCCTTGGAAGAAAAGGAGTTGCACTATTCCCACTTGAATCGAAATATATCATAGGAAGAGGTATTATGTTATACAAAATGAGCAGTTTCAACACCCACTACTAATGATTCCATGATAGGAAATTAAAAAAATGCAAGTAGACCAAAGCAATGCACAGAACACCTTTTCCACTGCCAAGTATATTTTGGAGACTGTCAGTATTTTCCAGAGTTGAGGTCCCAGCTGTTCCATCAAGCCCCATCAGTACACACTCTCTTGGTGGGTACTGTAGGAAAGTACCATCTTCCTTGCAATGTACCCCCATTTTTTCATGTATCAGTATGTTTTTGCCTGTCTCACTGGGATCCTGCTGGTCAGGACCCCAGTGTTCATAGTTTATGGCATAATGTGTGTGTCTGTATACTGTAGTGCTTGACTGTGTCACTGAGGCTAAACTAATCAGAACCTCAGTCCAATTTCTCTTTCTGCTTTTAAATGTGTCACTATAGGCTAGGGACTTCATTGACTAATTTCAATTGGCACACTGGACCCCCCTTATAAGTCCCTAGTATATGGTACCTAGATACCCAGGGCACTGTGGTTCCAGGAGATCAATATGGGCGGCAGCACTTCTTTTGCTACCCATAGGGAGCTCAGACAAACCCTTGCAAAGGCCTGCCATTGCAGCCTGTGTGAAATAACACACATGTTATTTCACAGCCATTTTCACTGCACTTAAATAACTTATAAGTCATCTATATGTCTAACCCTCACTTTCTGAAGGTTAGGTGCAAAATTATTAAGTGTGAGGGCACCCTTGCACTAGCAAAGGTGCCCCCACAAAATTCTGGGCCATTTCCTGGGACTTTGTGAGTGCTGGACGCCATTACACGCATGCACTGCATATAGGTCAATACCTATATGTAGCTTCACAATGGTAACTCCAAATATGGCTATGTAACATGTCTAAGATCATAGAATTGTCCCCCCATTCCAAATCTGGTATTGGGGAGCCAATTCCATGCATCCTGGGGGCTCCACCATGGACCCCCATTACTGCCAAACCAGCTCTCTGAGGCTTGCACTGCAGCTACAGCTGCTGCCACCTCACAGACAGGGATCTGCCCTCCTGGGGTCTGAGTAGCTCAGTCCCAGGAAGGCAGAGCAAAGCATTTCCTCTGAGAGTAGGGTGTTACACCCTCTCCCTTTGGAAATAGGTGTTACAGGCTCGGGAGGGGTGGCATCCCCCAGCCTCTGGAAATGCATTGAAGGGCACAGATGGTGCCCTCCTTGCATAAACCAGTCTACACAAGTTCAGGGACCCCTTGTCCCCTGCTCTGGAGTGAAACTGGACAAAGGTAAGGGGAGTGACCACTCCCCTGTCCATCACCACCCCAGGGGTGGTGCCCAGAGCTCCTCCAGTGTGTTCCAGACTTCTGCCATCTTGTTTTGCAAGGTGTGGGAGCACTCTGGAGGATTCTGAGTGGCCAGTACCAGCAGGTGAGGTCAGAGACCCCTCCTGATAGGTCCTTACCTGATAAGGTAGCAATCCCCCTTTCAGGGCTATTTACAGTCTCTCCTGTGGGTTCCCTTCAGATTCTGCTTGCAAGTTTCCTTTAGGAATCCTCTGCAACTACTACTTCATCCTCTGACCTCGGATCAACTGCAGCCTGCTCCCGGAACCACTGTCACAGTAACAAAGTATCCACAAGGGATACTTTTCTTCTGCAACTTCAGCTCCAGCCAGCAACTGCAACAGTTTCCAGGGTGTGCACGCTCTGAGGACTCCCTGTCTTCATCCTGAACCAGAAGGACCGAAGAAATCTCCTGTGGGGTGATGGAGTCACTACCCTGCTCATTCCAATATGACGACAAGTACCCTTGGACTCCTCTCACAATAACGAGCATGCTCTTAAGGACACAGAGGGTGGACTCCATCGACATAGACTGTCCTGAGGTGCTGCTGATGCAATTTAGAGGAGGAAAGACCTTGCCTTTCCTCAGAGCAACAGTACCCCTGTGTACTGCATCTTCTTCACCTCCTGAGGCCTCTGTGCACCATTTGCAAAATTACTTTATGCACAGCCTGGCCCAGGTCCCCAGCACCCCATCCTGTGATGCTCAACTCACTGAGTTGTTCTCCGGCGGCGTGGGACCTTTCTTTGTTGTGCTGCACCAACCGCATTTTGCACCTCCTTTGTCCCCATGTCCTGGTTCTCCCGTGGGTGCTGCCTGGCATTCTGAGGGCTCTCTAAATTTCTGAGAGCCCCTCTTCCTCCTCACACAGATTTGAGGCCTTCAGGTCCCCCCTGCGTCCAGCCAGCGTCATTTTGACGCAAAAAGCACTTTTGTGGTAATGAAGGCTTATTGGCGACTTCCAACATGAAATCACATCTGCATCCATCTTCACGTTGTGAGAAATCTTCTACATCATGCAGGAACCTGCTGGCATCTTCCTAAGGTGCACTACTGTAGTCTTTGTCCAACCAGGGACTCTTCTTTTGCACCCTCTTCAGGGTTGGCAGGGGCTCCTGCCCATCCTGGAACTTCTTTCGACTTCTGGACTTGGTCCCCTTCTTTTGCAGGTCTTCAGTTCAGTTCACACACACCTTTATTCAGCTAAAAGCCATAAAAGGAAAGTACAATCAAGCAAAATAAAAAGCTAATTATTCCAGCAACAATTATTATTCACTTAAATACTAAAATCAAGTTATCTAGGTAATGGCCAATCGAAGTCCTAAAAGCTATAAATAACAATCAATTACATTATAAATTTTTTTCTAAAATCCTAAAATTTGCCTCCCATAAGATCAAAAACTTGTTTACTTAACTGTGGGAGGACTATTTAACCAATTAAGTGAACAATAAATAAATAAATCTAAGAAGATAAAAGAAATTTCCTAGAAAATATCTAAAAAAGCCTATATTTACCTTCGCTTTAAGGACTGTATTATATCTAGCGGCTAACTTGCTTAGGGAGGGGACTATTAGTAATTTATTCTTCTTAATATTTATCTATAAGTATCGATCTAGACTTATTAAAACCTCAGTCCCACCTTATCCCTAATAAATGAAGTCGCTAAAAGAAAACGGCTTACTCCAAAAACGATCAGTGGACTAGTATTAGACCTAAGTAGTCTGGACGCTTCTTTATAATTCCTGATACCTGCGTTCCTACAAATAGGTTGTATCCATTTTTTTCTAGGTTTATCATACGCTTTGCAGAAAAACACAACATGGTCCACAGTTTCAGTAGTCTCCATACTGCATAACCCACATATCGCCTCATGGTTGCTCTCTTTCTGGGGGCTCCATTTAGTAGTAAAGGCTTTAGTCTGGAGAATCCCATACCTAAATTTCACAAACAATGTTTTCGCTCGCCTAGGATGATTGTATCTAGCCAGTCCTCAGCTCTTGGTGTAAATTTAAAGTCCAAGAAACTGGACGTCAATCTACCCAAATTTTGATTGCGAAAGGGACTACTCAAGTAGAATTCCCAATATGCTTGTTTTAATCGGGCCTTAGATTCCATCTTAAGTGTATGGGGTTCATCCCAGTAATGCTTCAGCCCTCGATTATAAAACCAATGCCTTATGTAATGTAGCCACGGTAGGGAAATTGATTTATCAAGATCCACTAACTCCATTAACGCTTGCTTGTAGTGGATTAGTGCTGGAGTCGTCCACAATCTACACCAGTATAGTAATGGCCTCAAAGCTGCCAATTTACCTGTTTGCTTCAGGTTTATATCATAAATAAGAGGGATTAACGGGGTAGATGGTGGTAGTCCCAGTATACCCCTCAAAAAATTATTTTCTTGAACTACTAGTGTATTTAAATTTGCAGTACCCCAGAGCTCTGCGCCATATAATGCAGCAGCCTGCGCTTTGTATCTATAAACCTCAAGGACTGGTGTTATAATTCCTGTTCTTGAGCTTTTATAGTTGTTATTTATAGCCGCAGAGCTGTGGACTAAAGAGGTTACAGCTTTATTAATTTGCGGCGTCCAGGACAACTTTGCATCCAACAATATCCCTAAATAATTAAAAATTTTAACACGTTCTAGGGCATGCCCATTAACCACAATGCCCCTTTTAAGTGCTTTATGGGGATTGACAGTCAGATACTTTGTTTTGGTTGCATTTATCTCCAACCCTTTCATGTTACAGTAATCACTAAAGATTCCTAATAGGGATTGTAAGCCCATAGGAGTTTGAGATAGCAAAATAGTATCATCAGCAAATAGTAGGGCAGGAACTGGTTCTCCATTCAATCTTGGTGAATCATGGTTACTCTCTTTTAAATACTCTACCAAGTCATTAATATACAATGAGAAGAGTGTCGGAGCAAGTACCCAACCCTGCCTCACTCCCCTTTTAATAGGTATTGAATCAGTCAATTCTCCATTAGGGCCCCACCGCACTTTTGCAAAGTTATTCTCATGCAATCTCTTTATCTGAAGGAGGAGGTTCCCCGGCATGCCCTGCTTCCCCAATGCAGACCACAATGAATCTCTTGGCACCAGGTCGAAGGCCGCACGCAAGTCTACAAACGCAATGTACAGATGGCCTTTTTTTAATTTTGTATATTTCCACACTATTGTTAGTAATCTAAAGGCCTGGTCAATTGTACTTGTCTGCTTTCTGAAGCCTGCCTGGTATGTTGTCAGTATGTTTTTTTTCCTCTGTCCAGTGTCCTATTCTTTCCAACAGCTGTCTGGCATAAACTTTTTGCATAACTTCGATAAGGCTAATTGGCCTATAATTCCCAGGGTCCTCCCTAGATCCTTGCTTATAGACAGGAATTATTTCAGCACCTTTCCATGACTCAGGAACTGGTTCTCCCCTTGCTATGGCGTTGCTGAGTAGATTTACATACGGTGCCCAAATTTCTATATTATGCTTGAGCAAATCCCCAGGGATTTTATCCAGTCCTGGGGCCTTGGCTAGTTTGGTCATTTCAATAGCAGACACTGTTTCTTTCAGGCTAAACTGTAATGTTGGAAAGCTACTCCGGACAGATACAGCTTTGTTCAATGAGAGTTGTACGCCAAAATTAGGCGAATCAGAATATAGATGAGTAAAATGGTTGATCCAAACACTAGGGTCTATATAATGATCGGTGGTGTAAGTCCCCTCTTTCTTTCCGTGAGTAACTATCTTCCAAAATGTTGCTGTATCTTTACATTTAGCTGCCTCTAGAAGGTCCTGCCATTTTTGGTCCTCCCAATGCTTCTGTGCTGAAACCAAGCTTTTCTTATATCCGGCCCTTGTCTGTTTCACAGCTATAGGATCTTTCTGTTTAAGGGCCTCTACCAGTAGTAATTTCCTCTCTCTGCATTCCGTGGTATACCAGGGATTAGATGGAAATATCTGCTCTTTACGTTTTTTATTTCTTTGCTGTATCTGTTTAGTGAGGTATGGTCTTAATGCAATGCTCATGGATTGATGGATATCCATAATTGGGATGTCTGTACTTGTTTTAAGGACATGAGGTCCCATTAGTTCTATGTATATATTATAAATGTTAGTCATAACACCCAGATTGCCCGATATCGCTTGCCATTTTACTGCCCTTCGATTATTAGTAAGGGTAGGTTGTAGCTCCACCTTGTCCCTTTCGCTACACTTCAACTCGGTAGAATAGCCCTTCAATTCAACTATTAACTATTCTCTCCCATGTACTGGTACTATGCAAGATATAATCTAACTTTGAGCTCGTATTACCTCTCTGAAAAGTGACCATATCAGGGCCACCGAGTCCCACCCTACCATCACATGCCCTCAATCCATGCTTTAGCGTAAGGCCCATTAACTGTATTGCAGCAACCGTACCAGGAATCGGCTTTTCATTTGAAAGAGGAGGGACTGCTATAGCAAAATCTTCCTCATCTGCCAGATGTTCAAGGCCAATTATAGGCTCAAAGGTGCAATTAAAGTCTCCCCCAATCATTATTGATTCACCTGCTGGGATCTTCCCCAACATGACATCCAACATATCAATTTCATAAGACTCCTGATTTAATTTCCTAGGTCTTAAGAACATGTTAAATAGATGTGAAGTCTCCTTATTTTTATCCCCTAGTTCTAGCCACATTATATCGACCGACCCTGTATCACGTTTACATGTCTTGATATTGAGGGAAATTTTTACCCATATAACCAGCCCCCCAGACGGCCTTCCTCTTGCTGCTGCAATTGCACTAATACAGAAAGTTTTGTATCCCAGCTTATGCAGTGGATCCTTTAGCCAGGTTTCTTGGAAAAGACAGACATGAAATTGGTCTATGTAAGCATGCCAGTCAGGATCTATAAGTTTGCTTTTTAGCCCTGCTACATTCCAGGAGATCATAGAAGTCAGTCCCCTACTAGTAGATGCCATATTGTTAATAGTAGGGCTCTGGGATATGATCATTTCCTTTCTACTAGGTAAGTGCTCCTCTGTGTTTCCTCCCCCTAAATCTTGATAGCTAGTATCTTCTTGGGTCTCTACTACTAATAAATCTCTGGGTGGGCTTAAGTATTCTTGATTCAGTCAATCAATTGCTTCGAGGTTAGTGTCGCTGTTTTCCATTTGCGATCTCTCATCCCCAGTTTTACTCTTTTGTGCTATAAGCCTGCCAATACAGGAAACCAAACTAAATCTCAGGCGAGGCAGGAGCGCTGTGATGTTTTTAAAGGGCTCCTGCCCTTTACTACTGGGTGGCTGGCTTGTCCTCCCAGGTGAGCGGAGTCCGGAGGAAAAGGAAAGTAAGCGCGCGTCCCGCGAGGCGGGAGCGCTGTGATGTTTTTAAAGGGCTCCTGCCCTTTACTACTGGCTGGCTGGCTTGTCCTCCCAGGTGAGCGGAGTCCAGAGGAAAAGGAAAGTAAGCGCGCGTCCCGCGAGGCATGAGCGCTGTGATGTTTTTAAAGGGCTCCTGCCCTTTACCACTGGCTGGCTGGCTTGTCCTCCCAGGTGAGCGGAGTCCGGAGGAAAAGGAAAGTAAGCGCGCGTCCCGCGAGGTGGGAGCGCTGTGATGTTTTTAAAGGGCTCCTGCCATTTACTACTGGCTGGCTGGCTTGTCCTCCCAGGTGAGCGGAGTCCGGAGGAAAAGGAAAATAAGCGCGCGTCTTCAGGATCAGGAATCCAGCAGTTGTTGTTTGCAGACTTAGTTGGTTACTGCAAATTCCCGATCACAAGATGTAGTGTGTCCTAAGAAAACTTGCAGTACTTTACTCCTGCTTTTCTGGGCTCTGGGGTGGGGTAATTTACTTACCTTTACTGTATTCTTACTGTCTCAGCGATTCTTCACACACTACTCTTGTCTAGGGGGGAATTCGTGATTCACATTACACTTTCGTAGTCACTGGGTCCTTGGCAGGATGAAGCACTCTGGGCACAAAGCCCCCTCCAGAACCAGTGGAGAGTTACATCCACTACCTCAGTCCTTGACAGGATGAAGCACTTTGGGCACAAAGCCCCCTTCAGAACCAGTGGAGTAAGACATCCACTTGAGAGACTGTGGGTTTTCACTCCCCAGGATAAAGCAGTGGGCAAACCACTCACTGGAAAGACTTGAGAGACTGTGGCTTTGCACTCCCCAGGATAAAGCAGTGGGAAAACCACCCACTGGAAAGACTTGAGAGACTGTGGCTTTGCACTCCCCAGTATACATCAATGGGCATGGAGCCCCCTCGTGCAGCAGTGGCGTCGTGCGTTCATCTGGCTGAGGTGCCCCCTCCCCCTGAGGTGCCTGTTTCATTTCGATCTGATGCCCCTGCAGTTTTATCTCCGTTTCCAGTCAGGTATCTAGTGTGGGCATGGCCAATGCATTTTGGGCCCAGTGGTCCACGGACAATGATTGGTGCACTATCCGGACTTGTGTAGTTGGTGTGCATAATTGCGTTTACTGGATTTTTAACTGATAATGAGATTACACATGATTACATTCGTTCAAATCAGTTCCTTTTGTCCTTGCGTTCTTCCGGGGGGGAGGTGTATGTGTACTGTTGCTGCATGTATTTGTATGTAGGGTGTTGTGGGTGAGGGTGGGGGTGGGGATGTTGCGTGTTGCGTGTGTGTGTCACTCTCTTTTCCCTTCCCCCCTCCCCTGTGTTTAGGTGCAGTACTCACCGTGGTCGTCGCCGCCGTCATTGGAGCTCCTGATAGAAGAGAAGGAAGACCATCATCAGCAGTAACTGCAATTCAGGCTCCATGGTGTCCTGGTTCCTCGTGGGGTGTGGAGAGGTGAGTGTTTTCCCTTCTGTGTATTGTTTCCCCCGCGTTTTTTGTTCACGTTGGTTCCACCCCGGAAAAGGTGGTGGATAGGCATCTTGTGATAGGGTGGGCGGTACATTGTCTTCCGCCTGTCTGTTGGCAGTGTCCACCGTGCTGTTTCTTTGTACCACCGTGGCAGTCGGAGTGTTAAAGTGGCTGTGTATGCTGGCGGTTTCTGCCACGGTCGTAATCCCATTTTTTCTTCCGCTGGCCTGTTTGCGGTATAACCGCTGCTTTAACACCGACCGCCAGGGTTGTAATGAGGGCCATTATTTTTTAGGGGCATGGAGATTAAGTGATTTGCACAGAATCATAGGATATTTAGCTGAACTTGAGGCTCAAACCTGGTTCCCCAGTTCCAGAGTTGACAGCTCTTGTTGTAACACCACATCCTCTCCCTTGAACGAAGACTAGAGGTCGTGAAAGAAGACCAATGTGTATTCTGAGGATTATAGTCACATTTGTTTTTATTAAGCCTGGAGACCAAGGAGCTGAAAGAAGACTTATGTGTATTCTAAGGTTGATAGTACAGGACTTCACCATTAAACTAATTGACTTGGGACCTGAAAGAACACCTATGTGTATCTTGAGGACAAGTCTGAGAATCCACCTACAGGATTACAGACTTGGGACCTGAAATAGGATGCACATTTATTCTCTGGACCATAGTCCCAGATTCCACCTTTAAGCCTATAGATAATGCACCCAAAAGAACACCTACATCTATCCTCATGGGCATAGTCTCCGATTACACCCATAGGCTTATAGGCTTGGGACTTGAAAGGGAGACTTATGCCTATCCTGAGTGCCATAGTTCAACCAGAGACTTAAGTAGTGAGGTCATACTGTGCAGCAGGACTCTTAAATTGTTGAAGCACTGAAGCAGAGCTCTTATATCACATCAGACAGTAGTAAATGGTTGCTAGTCACAGAAACTTCAAGGTGGGTGCTCCTTTTAGCTAGAAACATAGCAACCTTTTTTGTCATAGCTAGAGTAAAAAATAAAACATGTTAAAATAACATCTGCAAAGCATCGTAACAACTCAAAATACATTAGGCTACATCACAGCAAAATAAAACGTAACACAACAACCACAGTACAATATAACAAAATCACACTTTAGCACACCAAAACACTGCAGCACAAAAAAACAACACTGCACATCATCACAACAAAATACCGCTCTCTTAACTTCCTACCTAGAGCATGAATGAGCACCACTTGAAAATTAAGGCAGCTCTTGCTGCAAACACCTTATGTCACTATTTTGTGAAAACAAGATTCTGAAGGTGGGAATTGTAGTGTCTTGTATGATTAAGATCAGAAATGTTCAGGCTCCCAGCAGACTCTGTATCAGTCTGACGTAGTTGCTAGAATAGAATGTGATGAAACCTTGGTTTGGAAGTTTTGAGTTCACAGGTACAAGCAGAGGAATATAGACATGTGATTTACAGTTCTGTGTGTAGCCTAGTAATTTAGTGGGTATCCAGGTTGTGGAAGATGCTACAACTGCCAACGAGATAGGGGATAAGTAACCCGAAGAAGAAAGTGCTTTCCTGGAGAGTTTGCCGTGGTCCAAGCAAACTGCTCCTGCATGCCACATGTCTTCCTCAAACTGCAGAGCCTTCAGTTGGCGTATGTGGAGTCAAAGGTTAACTTCAGCTGGTGTGAAGCCTGTGAACGGAAAGGGAGATTCACTAAGATGTGTACGCTCTGTTGGTAAATAAATTACAACAAAGATCCTACAAAAATTGACGATGCTGCCATGCAAAATAAAGTTATACAGTGTACTGAGCGACGCTGAAGGTGGATTCAACCAGATTTACAAAGCGCAGTCAAAGACAATTGTCAGAAACCAAATAGCTCTGCAAGGCAGAGATCAAACAGGTGTAAGAATATGGAAGCTGAAGTGTAAAACAAGTAACATAGATGACACACTGTGCCCGATAAACAGAGTCATCATACCACAGTTCACAGTGGCCCCAAGTGATGTGCCAGGGGTTGTGCTAATGGAAAGATCCATATTTACAGCAGGCAGAAATGTGGCAGAAAACCGTCTCGCCGATGGAGCCCATCAAGGACGACCCCAAGGTCAGTCCATTGCAGGGCCAGGGCTGATGCCTGAATGGACCTGATACTGGTTTCCAGTCAAGGGGAGGGAAACAGAGCTCCAGTCCTGACATCAGTAAGTTCCACACTGGTCTACAATGGTGCTGCCTTCCTCAAACACCACCAACTTTTGATGCTGCAAAAAATCAAACTATTGGTGATAGATGGAAGGCATGAATAGATACATTTGAAGATGTCATTGATGCACCTGAAGAGATTATTAACAGTATGATTATCAAGTATCTCAAAAGTCTTGCTGGTGATGGTGTGAAAAAGGTCAAAAAGAAAATTCAGAGAACTGACAAACAAGTCACATAACATCAGATTAAAGATGCGTTCTATCTCAATTTTAATCCAACACCAAATATTGATTATGAATGATATGTTTTCAGTCAGTAATGTCAAAGAGTTGATGAACCAACTGAAGAATTTGTAGAAAGTCCCAACACACTTATCGGACATTGTACTTTCAATGAATTTAACAATGAAGAAACCATGCGGCTTAGAGTTATCGATGGTCGCTTGTCCGATTCATTCAGACGATGAGTGAGTGTTGATGGCTACCAGAGCTGAGGAACGTGCTGAGAGACAAGCTGCTGACATGGTCACTAGAGCTGCCCAGAATAAGTCCATCATGAGTATGAAAAGTAATTTGAAACAAAAGAATGAAGGATCCAAAGTGATGTCTACCCACAAAAAGAAGTAGTGATTCAGATGTGGATTTGCGTTTCTGCACAAAGGAAAGTGTCCCACTATTGGACAGATATGCAAAGTCTGTGATAAAGAGAACCATTTAGTAATGATGTGTAAAGTGAAGGAAGAAGTCAGTGCAACTCTATATCAATGTGATACAGTTGCTAGAGGAGAATGTGATGAAGTCTCGGTTTGGAATGATGGAGTTTACAGGTATAGGCAGAGGAATAAAGACGTGATTTACATTTTTGTGTGTGGCCTAGTCATTTAGCGGGTACCGGGCTGGGGAAGAGGCTGCAGTAATGTGTGGCAGGGAACAGTTTTGCTCATCTGTTGTGTTGTTTTTTTGTGAAGCACAATGTGTTGTGATTTCAGTGTGCTTCATTTAGGCTGTTGTGTTTTGTTTAGATTTTACTGTTTTGTGAACTTCCTTTTTGTATGCTATTGTGTTGTTACGGTGTTAAGTGTAAGTTATTGTGCTATGTTCTGCTGTTCACTTTAGATATGTTAGTAAATGCTATCTACTATTGCAAGTTGTTAGCTTGCAAGTGAGACAAATCATGCAGAATCAGTATTTAACATATCATATTTCACGTTTTCCTTTCTTATGGGCCTTTTCTCCACAGTAAATTTCGTCACGTTTGGTCTGGAAAAATCTATCAGGGAAAAACTGATAAGGTGTGATATTTATCACACTACTCATAATTCCAATCCCTGTGCAAAGAAGTGTTGTTTAGACGCAGAATTATCTTCAGCTATTTTTGACATAGCATGTGAATCATATGTTTAAAGTGGAAAGGGATTGCTTAGATTTATGGTTGGAAGTTGATGTATATAAACCTATGTTGCTGGTGAGGTTATAGTTACAATTGGTTGATTAACGGTCTACCATTTAGCCAGTATTTACCATGTGCGCCCCTGTAACAACCTAACAAAATTGTT
Organism: Pleurodeles waltl; assembly: GCF_031143425.1. Lineage (NCBI taxonomy): Eukaryota > Metazoa > Chordata > Amphibia > Caudata > Salamandridae > Pleurodeles > Pleurodeles waltl. Next base: position 369,804,785 of record NC_090449.1, read on the forward strand.
TGCCAAACTTAACACCATTGTTTAATGCCAGAGAAAACAAATGCTAGCAGCAATATTAAAGGCCATACTCGAACAGGAAATGGATTAGTTAGAAATGCACAATGTTACACAGAGGTACGAAATCGCACCAGAAAGTCATTACAATGACAGCAAGGTAACAATGCCAGCAAAAAGGACATTTGGCAGGTGGAACTGTAGATAGTCATTTGGCAGGTGTTCTAAACAAATGGTAATTTTGTGGTGCTGTTTAAAAGTGTCCCCTGTTCATCTTTGTGGTGGAAGTGAATTAAAAAGTAGTAATGCAGTACTGTGCAGCGAATGCCAAATAGTTTTATATGCAGCTCTCTGTGCACTAAATGTGACTGATGAACTCACACTGCGCCCGTTCACATTTTTGAGGGGAAATTGCTGTTGGAATCAATTGTATGATGTGGACATTGCCCGTGTGCACTGCGACACTGAAAGCGGCTCGTCCCTGCATTTTAGCCTGATGGCCAGAGCTGCTGGCTCTCGAACTGGGCAACCGGGTTCGCTCACGGCTCAGTGTCATCCCGCACTAGGCAAATAACACAATCTCCCTAAAAAGCGTGTAGCACAATCTCTTTCTCCTATACTGCGTTCTAATGTTTATAGACAAGTTTGCACTATGCACAACTACAAAAAGGGGAACTTAACATGGTTAAGTAAAATAACTTAGGAAGCATCATGAGATTGTGCAGCAAAGTAAGAGCTCTTAGAGCGTAAGTCTGATTGACGTCAGGTCCAGGTCCATGGACGCCATGTAGAGGTTGCTAGGATTTGCAATTGCAACCCCTGGCTTGTCCTTTAAGTCCCCGCACTGCCTCGGCGACCCCTGACCTCAGAAGTGGCAAAATCTTTGTCTGGGACACATGGGTAATTCATCCTAATGGACGTCGGCTGGAGCTCCACTTTCCTGGTTTCCTATCAATTTTGTTTATTACATTGTAATAAAATATTGAGTACACTTTGCTAAAATATGACCCTATCTGGCAGCTGAGGTAAGTAAAGATGCTTTTAAATGTTTTTTTGTGCGTGCTTGCGGACGAGAGTGTGTTTATGTGAGAGAGTGTGTGAATGTATGTGTGAGTCAAAGTAAGGTCAAATGACGTGTGATGTTGAACTTTGGTGAATTGACAGCCATAAACAGGTCACTGCCTGAGCTGCCGAAAAAAAACCTTTATTTTTTGTGAGAGCTGCTGGCTCAAGACAGGAACTTTTAATTGTGTATCTTAGCTTCTGAGATCTCAAAATCAATATTAGTCATTCTATTTTATACACTATGGGCTAGATGTAGGAAAGCGAAAAACGCCGTTTGCGAGTCGCTAAAGCCCATCTGGTATGTAGAAATGCATTTTGCGAGTCGGAACTGACTCGCAAAATGCATTTCCGAGTAGCAAATAGGAAGGGGTGTTCCCTTCCTATTTGCGAGTCGCACTGGTATGCAATTCGCGGTCGCAAATGGACTCCCAGTTACCATCCACTTAGAGACCCCTTCCCCTTTGTGTCTGGCCTAAAAAATAATTTTTCAGAGCAGGCAGTGGTCCGATGGACCACTACCTGCCCTGAAAAATACCGAAACAAAAGGTTTCGGTTTATTTTTCAAAGTGCAGCTCGTTTTCCTTTAAGGAAAACGGGTTGCACTTTGAAAAAAAAAACTGCTTTATTTAAAAGCAGTCACGGACATGGAGGTCTGCTGTTCCCAGCAGGCCTCCATCCCCGTGAGTGCCCTGAATCGCTATGGGGTCGCAAATTGCGACCCACCTCATTAATATTAATGAGGTGGGTCTTTGCGACCCCATAGCGACTCGCAGAAGGTGTCTGAGACACCTTTCTGCATCCCAAATTGCGACTTGCAATTTGCGAGTCACAGGGACTCGCAAATTGCAAGTCGCAATTTGCGACTTTGCTACATCTGGCCCTATAAACTCTATTAGAAATCGTAGCACAAAAGGTCAGATTTACAGAAAATGGCACAGTGCAGTACTGCGCCAAAATTAATAAGGCCGTGCCAGTTTTGAAACATAGATAAACCGTATTTGCTAAAATATGGCGCACCCCTGTGCTGGCGCTCAATTAAGCAGCCTATACAAACGCAGGCATCCTTGAACCATAGTGCAAGGGTGTCTGCATTGAGGGGTGTGATTGTTTATGTGCAGGAAGGTGTCCCTGCACATAAACAATCATCCATTGCATTTTGCTTCTTCTATGTTTGCTGCATTCTGCAGCACATAGAAAAAGCAAAAAATGGATAGGGATAAAAGTATTCCTCCTCATTGCGCCATGCTAATGCCACCCCTGGGGTAGCATTAGATTTTGGCGCTGCCTCAGATTTACAGATTCTTGTAATTCTGGGGCAGCGACAAAAGCAGTGGACATTGCGGTGGAACACCCACCACAACATCCATTGCATGCCCCTCCGATGCAGAAAACTGCGTAAGAAGGGGCCCATATTTACAAGGAGATGTAAAGCCAAAAAAAGTGGTGTTACACCTCATTGTAAATATGAAGAAGTGGTTAGTGCCACCGGAGGGGCGCAAAAAGTGATGCTCTGGTGGTGCTAGGGCCTCTTAAATCTGGCCCAAATATTTATTTAGACACTGAGATATGGCATCAAAGCCTAGAGGCCCTTATTATGAGATGAATTTAGGTATTGGTAAACAAGGGTGTGGAATATTTTATTTTGGCCAGTATCCCTACACCTAAGTCCTCCGTTATGGGTTTTATTCCCATGAATGGAAAATCACTATGCTGACCAACAAAATCTGGGTGACAATCTGCAGATTTTCCTTGATTCCATAGACTATTCTGTTTATATTAACTGTTAGACCTGACAGCCTTAAGGTGGTCACCCCTAACTTTTTGCCTGCCTCCCTCCACTTTTTGGACACTGTTTTTGCTGGTTTTTAGACTCTGCACTCTTTACCACTGCTAACCAGTGCTAAACATGGTAACATTGGATCATACCCGATTGGACTATTTAATTTACTTATAAGTCCCTAGTAGTGTGCACTATATGTGCCCAGGGTCTGTAGATTAAATGCTACTAGTGGGCCTGTGGCACTGATTGGGCCCCCCACTTGAGTAGCCCCTTAACCTTGTCTCAGGCCTGCCATTGTAAGGCCTGTGTGTGCAGTGTCACTGCCAATTTGACTTGACATTTAAAGTACTTGCCAAGCCTAAAACTCCCCTTTTTTTACATATATGACACCCCTAATCGACGTACACCCCTTTGTTTCCACGCTTCTCCTCCTCTGTGGTAGGGGCAGGGTGCTGTGTAGGCAAAAGGCAGGACATGTACCTATGTAGTTTACATGTCCTGGTAGTGCAAAAAAAAACAAATTAATTTTACACTGCTGTGAGGCCTGCTCCCTTCCTAGGCTAACATTGGAGCTGCACTCATACATTGTTTGAATGGTAGCTGCTGATCTCAAAGGAGTGGCAAGGTCATATTTAGTATGGCCAGAATGGTGATATAAAATCCTGCTGACTGGTGAAGTTGGATTTAATATTACTATTTTTGAAATGCCACTTTTAGAAAGTGAGCATTTCTCTGCACTTAAATCTTTCTGTGCCTCACAATCCACGTATGGCTGGGTTTAGTTGACAGCTCCTTGTGCATTCACTCAGACACACCCTAAACACAGGATACTCAGCTTCACTTGCATACATCTGCATTTTGAATGGGTCTTCCTGGGCTGGGAGGGTGGAGGGCCTGCTCTCACACAAAGGACTGTGCACCCCCTACTGGGACCCTGGCAGACAGGATTGAACTGAAAGGGGACCTGGTGCACTTCTAAGCCACTCTTTGAAGTCTTCCCCACTTCAAAGGCACATTTGGGTATATAAACAGGGCCTTTGCCCCTTCCAACTCAGACACTTCCTGGAGAAGATAACTAAAACCAGAACCTGCATCCTGCCAAGAAGAACTGCCTAGCTGCCCAAAGGACTCACCTGACTGCTTTCTGTGAAGGACTGCTGCCTTGCTGCTGGCCTGCTGCCTTGCTGCTCTTTGGCTGTGGTGAAGAAGTGCTCTCCAAGGGCTTGGATAGAGCTTGCCTCCTGTTCCCTGAATTCTCAAGACCAAAAAGACTTCTCTCCTGCAACTGGACTCCTTGTGCAGTGAAAAATCGATGCACAACTTGCTAAAACCGATGCACAGCCTGCCCCGCGGTGAGAAATTCACTGCACGCTGAACCGGAACGACGCAGCGTGATTTCCCAAGGAGAAGATCAACGCGGTGCCTGAGATGTGACTGGAACTCCGACGCATGGCCCACCAGATCGACTCACAGCCAACCTAGGATGATGCAGCCTGACTTCCAGAGGGGAAATCAACGCAGGGCCTGCCGTGCGGGAAGAAAGTCCACTCAACAACCACCAGATCGACACAGCGCTTGTGACTTCGCTCCGCAAGCCCAGGATTCCACTCACAGACCCCGGGGCATCAGAAAACCCTGCGACCGAAAGTGGTTCCACGACTGAGTGCCAGAAATCGACGCATAGCCGTCCCTGCGTGGAAACTAAATGACGCATCGCCGTGTGCGGCCCGAGAAATCAATGCACACCTCTTTGTTTCCACTCTTCTCCTCCTCTGCGACCCTTTGTGGAGATTTTTCACGCAAACCAGGTACTTTGTGCTTGAAAGAGACTTTGCATGCTTTAAAAAGATTTAAGACACTTTGGGGGTCATTCTGACCATGGCGGTCATTGACCGCCAGGGTCAACGACCACGAGAGCACCGCCAACAGGCTGGCGGCGCTCTCAAGGGCATTCTGACCGCAGCGGTTTGGCCGCGGTCAGAAAGGGAAAACCGGCGGTCTCCCGCCGGTTTTCCGCTGCCCTCAGGAATCCTCCATGGCGGCGCAGCTTGCTGCGCCGCCATGGGGATTCCGACACCCCATACCGCCATCCTGTTCCTGGCGGTTCGCCCGCCAGGAACAGGATGGCGGTATGGGGTGTGGTAGGGCCCCTGGGGGCCCCTGCAGTGTCCATGCCAATGGCATGGGCACTGCAGGGGCCCCCGTAAGAGGGCCCCACAAAGAATTTCAGTGTCTGCTTAGCAGACACTGAAATTCGCAACGGGTGCAACTGCACCCGTCGCACCTTCCCACTCCGCCGGCTCCATTCGGAGCCGGCTTCCTCGTGGGAAGGGGTTTCCCGCTGGGCTGGCGGGAGGCCTTCTGGTGGTCGCCCGCCAGCCCAGCGGGAAACACAGAATGGCCGCCGCAGTCTTTTGACCGCGGTGCGGTCATTCAGCGGTTCCCGCCAGGCGGGCGGCTCACGCCGCCCGCCGGGGTCTGAATGACCCCCTTTATATCACTTTCCAGTGAAATGTCTACAATTACTTATTGCATCTTTGATCGTTTTGACCTGCAAATGTCCAGATAAAATATATTTTTCTTAACACTGTGTGGTGTATTTTTGTGGTGTATATGGTGTTATTGTATGTTTTATTTGCACAAGTACTTTACAAATTGCCTTCTAAGTTAAGCCTGACTGCTCAGTGCCAAGCTACCAGAAGGTCGGCACAGGATAATTTGGATTGTGTGTGACTTACCCTGACTAGAGTGAGGGTCCTTGCTTGGACAGGGGGTAACCTGACTGACAACCAAATACCTCATTTCTAACATTAACCATCTGCAAGTGGTAAATATCAGAAGGGGAGCTGTTGTTGGTTGTGTCATGTTGGGAGTGGGTGGAAAAGGCCTTGGTGATAAGAAGGGGGTGACCTTTCTGAGAAAAGTGTTGGTCCCTCCCTAGTTTGTGGATGGTACAGGTGAGGGCTTGACTGGACCTGTGTCGTAGCCCGTTCCCATTTCTCTCCTGGTTTTATCATTTGCAGTTACACACCCAGTAAAACTGGTCCGTGTTTGTGATTCTATAATTTAATTCCCGGAATCTCTGAAACATTTATAATATGGAAGAATGGTATTCCCATGAAAGATGCTTCTTCGCCATACTCACAATGAAGCCCTACGAGAGCTCAGGGCACCCTGCCCTTGAGCAATAACATAACTTTTTTTCTGAATAACATAAGTTCACTGAGGCCTTTCACAGAATCTAGAAGCATATTCCAGGCTATGCAAACAATTGTTGGAAACCCTTTTCTGTCAACCTTTTTCCTCACACTTTATGGCGGAATAATATGTTTTCAAATGACCCTATCGTAGAGCCCTAGAGTACAGATTATTCAGTCAGGTACTTAGGGGCCTTCATGTGCATTTGTTTGTATGCAAGCTCTCAAACTTACCAATTGACATTCTTCATTACTCTGATTCCTAGTATTCTTTTCTATATTAGTTATGTCTTTGAGAGTACACAAACCCCCACCATTGTTTCACTACACCATTTTAAACATATTGTCAAAGTATAACTACAGTTATTACGATTTTGTAAAGTGTTTCCTTTCCAGAGAACCATTTTGTTACGGTTCACTTAACTTCTATTAATGTGGCTCTCTTTCTCTTCATCAAAGTGCACTTATTTCACCTGGCCAAAACAATGCATGATCCTAGGGCACAGAGGTGTCAAGCCAGGAGACTCAATAAATGCCATCCCCAAGGATAACACAACCAAAATGCCCGATTGAGCCTAACCGCAGCATAGGCATGACCCCGTGCCCTGATGTCTTTGATAGATATCAAATTTTACTAATACATTAATGGCATAGAAGTAAGCATTTGGAGACATACAAGTTTCTTTTAAAATCATAACAGAGAAATTAACATGAAATGTAAAATTGTGCACTTTTGAATAATGGCGGACATTGTGACCTCCATTAAATTTGGACATTGCGTTTTGCCATGAAGAGTGCTGTGCATTTATGTTCTAGAGAACTACATGAATTAATATCAAAAGAATTATTTTCAGAAAAACAGTAGAGATGAAGAATATATTATGAATATTAAACAAACATGAATTAATCATACTTATATTCATTTAAATGAATTTATTAATGTAAGTCATGTGTTCAGGAAAATAAATGCACTTCAAACGATTCTAATGTCACGCGTAAATAATGATTGCAATCAAATAATTTGCTTTGCATGTTTGATTTAAATTGTAAGGTGCGTAATAGAATTTATATGTAGTAATTTCATTAAAATATGGATTTAGGTTTTCTTAGCTGGACTAGGCCTGAATATTTATTTTGCAGCCGTAGTGGAAAAGTGCTGAATTATTTTCTAGGTTGCTGATGTGTTAGAGAATGTCCTATTGTGTTGAAGACAACAATGTTTTAACTAATAACAATTGTACCAGTATTTGTTCTAACTGTTGAACAAGACAGGAAGTATTATTGTATTCACATAATCATTTTGTAAAAGCTTGCAAAAGGAATCCAATGTTTCAAACTTTCTCTGAGTGATATATTTGTTTGAACTAATCGACATGACTTCCCACCTTCCCTGAGAAAATCCATAATAATTGCAGACTGCGGGGTGTCTCCAATTTCATTGGATATTGATCTTTGTGCACAAGATTAGTCCACTCTGAGGACCAATTGGAACTCTATGGACATTTCTCGTTAGAGAGAGACTTATGACACTTTTAGTCAGTCGAGTCTTTTGTAATTCTACTCTCTCATCTCCTGAATCCCTAAAACCTTTAGATGTCTTCTGAAGAAACCAAATTATCCTTTATATTTGCCCCATTTACTTATGCTGTTTAGTACTAATATATCCAATAAATTCTAAAATGCTGTACGGCTCTATGTGAAGCTCGTTTTCTGCACTTCCCCTGCTGCTGTCTAATAATGCTGAGAAGCTGTGAATGCTATGGACCGACAAATCCTTCCTGTCTGTTGTCCCATGCGAAGAGGGATATATAATCTGCATTGTGGTTCTTCTTGTCTCCTTTTCAGCTTAGATGATTACACCAGTGTATTTTTATAGTGACTTACCCTAACCCTAGTTAGATGATTTTCCAAATAATTTTTGTCTCTTCTTTTGTTTTGTCCGCATGTGTTAGTCCGTCCCCACACATACAAGTCCAAATTTGCATTAGGAATAAGGATATCCAAGCCCGAAAACTGATTGTTATTAATTGAATATGATGATTTACTGATGTCATCATCATCTGCTTTGAACCCTGATTTTAATGTGCATATTATAGTCCTATTAATTTGTGTTATTTTCTTGGAGTGGTTATTAGCATTGATGTTCAGCAGGCTTAAACTCTGTAGACGTTTTGGTTAGCCTATGGTTTTCATGTATGTTCATAACTTAGTTTTGTGGACCATTTATGTTACATTGGCTTTGTGGTTGTAATAAAGCTTTGAAACTTGATTCAGTTTGGAGCTTTGATTCTGTGTCCAAACTGGACATGTTTTTTTTTAATTGTTTATGTTTCTCATGTTATTGATCTGTGTTAAATGAATCTGATTTCTACACTCCTCACTGAGTCCAAAATCTAGTCAACCTCTAGTGTAGGTGGGACAAGTAGTGGTCTCTCAGCAGAGTGTGTGAGGTTTCTAAATCCCATACTGGAGGAAGACCTCCCCGTGCGCTCCAGCATCTTAGATTTGAGTTATATCATATACCACATTGTATCATGTGTGGGTTTTTTATATCATTCTCTGACCCTTTTGCACAAGGCTCAAGGTGCCTATAACATCATGGCCAAACAAAAGTTATAAGGATCCGAAGTCCGTACAGTTTATTGCCACCTCATTGCAGATGAAATTCAGTAATGGTTATAAGGTAGCCCACTTCTTGGTGAGTGAATGTTCTTTTTCAAATCACGCCTTGTATTTTCTTTTTTTGAGCCATTGGTTTAGGGGTAAAATGGAGATAAAATGTGCAGGCTACATCACAGCTGTCCCGCATTACATTTATTTAGGCATGAAGTAATTTGGTCTCCTGTCTGAGATCTAGACTTTGGCCTTTTCACTCTGGTAAAATTGCCATACAGGGCCCTTACCATCACATTATGGTGGGAACCAGCTTCATGAATCTAGTGGTACGATCTACCACAACTAGAACCATTTTGTCCTTTGAAAATGCATTAGGACACAAGTGTCTAACAACAACCACTACTATCCTCTCAAAGATTGTTCAGCGTGGAAAGATTAGAGCCTCAGCCTGACCACTTGATTTCCCACTGGCATGGTAAGACAAGTAGGAAATTCAGAGCGCCTGGATGTTTAATTTCATTTAGGTCCAAGAACAATATATTTCCAGTCTGTTGTGGTCTTGGTAAAACCAGTGGTACATCAAGCAATGTAGCATTGAGGTATCTCTACCTTCTAGTGGCTCTAGGCTCATTGTATTTTGGCTGACATCATAGAATTCCATTAACCTAGAAGATACTTCAACAAGTCAGACTGCTCACTCCAGTGTTGGATTACAGCCTCCTTTATGAGACTTCCATGGTCAGGCACACTCACTGTTTCCTGCAGAAGGTAGACTAGAAGGGTTTCATACAGCCTGTAACTCAGCATTATCTAGCAGCACTTCCAGGAAGGAAGCATCACTTTAGACTCATGGGTTGTTCCAGCAGGAGCATACAACTCAATATTGCTTTTCACTGCCTTCTGTGCCTCTTTTACACATTGTATTCCTTGGTCACTGTTAGAACGGTCAGCCTTAGGGTAGTCTTCCCGCAAATATTTTGCCTTACTCCTCCATTTTTACTAATCTAATTTTGCAGGGTGTACTTGTCCCATAGGAGAACCTTGGGTTTTCTTATTACCTTTAATATGTGCTAGCATTCAATTAGGAGCAGGCAGGAATCTCAAGTTTAGTGTCTAAAGAATTGTACTTTAAACCCGTCTTTATGGTACGGTTGAGTTTTAAATCACAATTCTGAAAACGCCTCTTTTAGAAAGGTGGCTTTTTCTTGTTCTAACCATTTGGTGCCTAAAGGCTGTTCCTGCATCCCCTGACTAGGTTTAGCTGGCAGTTGGTCATTGTGTATTGCTCCCAGACTGCGAGACAAAAGGCAAATTGGTGTTGACAGGATGGGCCATCCCTGACTTGATGAGGGGGCAGAGCTTTAATCTACCACACTGCACATAACATAGTCTCTGTCCACCACACTCACAAAGGTTTTTGACACTAGTCTTTGGTGATCCCAGACAGGCAGGGGCCAGTGCAGGGACGCAGGGAATTTAAATCATTTCGGGGGGTGGAAACCTTCACAGCCTTCTCCTAGTTCAAAGTGGGCATCAGGTATAAATATTGGACCCTCAGGCCCAAATCTTCAGTACACGACTGAACCTGTGGAAGACTCAGAAGCACTTCTGTGCTACTTTGTAAGAAGTATTGCTTCTCGGTTGCCTTCTGCCTGCCTGAGTGAAGAGGACTGGACCTGCATCTTAATTCCAGGACCACTTGAGTGACTCCAACGGCTAGTTTGCTGGCCTCCTGATCAGATTATTAGAGACAGAAAAGTCTCAAGCCACCTTGAATCCTTGACTATGTCTGCTGCAAGTCTTGTCCTCCAACTGGTGCCATCCTAGACCTGGACCCTTGGGAAATCGGAAGGGCCTGAAGGTGCTCTGTCAGCCAAGCTGTAGCCCTAACAGAACCAACGCAGTGCAATGCATCACCTTGCAGCCCTGCTTCAGAACCACTGTGCACCAGATGTCCGATGCAGCTCCTCCACAGTACTTCGGAACTGCTGCTGTGGAACACATCTCAACACAAGTCTTCATATTTCAGCCCTGCAGCTTCTCAGAACTGCCACTGCACAACGAAACATGATGCAAGTCTTTGTATCAGAGCCCTGCAGCACCTCAGACCCGCTGCTGCGCGATGCATCATTGCTGATAGAACTCAAAAGTTTCCACAAACCAATATTTAAGGTGCTTTGTTCAGCAGTCTAATTTGGTCCCTCTAACTGGCCTGCGTTCCATCACAGTTGTACTGCACTTGTGACTTTTTCCCAGTACAGCGCAACAAGATAACCACAGTTGGAACTTTGTGCTTTAGGCACTATTTTCACGTAAATCTTTAAAATTGCTTGTCTGCAGGCTACTGATTGGATTTTTGTCCTTTTGGTCTGTAATAATTTATTCATTTATTTTATTTTTCTAAATTTGTGTGTGATTTTTCTTGTTTTGTGTTTTCACTTTATTAATGTTTGAAGTGCTGCTTAACTATTTTCCACTTTGCTTCTAAGTTAAGCCTGATTCCTTGTGCCAGGCTACTGGTGGGATAAGCACAGGTCAATTTGGGGTTTGCTTGTGACTTCACCCTGGCAGGAAGTGTGGTTGTGGCTTGAGTATAGTTTCTCGACACTTCTCAGGGCAAATACACACAGAATATACCTGAGTTGTTGTCATTGCTGTTATAGCCACAGCAGTTATTTAAGGTTTCCCATCATGGATGGTGGAACCTTTTTGTTCACAGAAATTAGCAAATAATTTGGCAGATCATTTTTAATCAGATGTTACTAGAAAGTAGACACTATAGCAACCTTCTGCTTAGTTGTTACTCAGCTTTCTGGACTAGAGTGTGACCAGTCTAGTCTGACCTTCTTCAAAGAAAATAATGATTTTATGGAACTGTCAGGAAGGTTCTCCTCTGAGGAAGTCAGCTTTTCTTGCACCATAATCTGATTGACTGCTGTATCCCTCAAGAATGTCACAGGGAGATCACAATGGCAGAGGCCTTGAAGAGGTTCCTAAATTGTTGCTAGACACCATATACTGGGCCTCAGGGTCCGCTTCCCAATTACATGTGAAAACAGGGGTATTATTTTCTCTGTTCCCCATTTTCATTGCCCATAATCCATTATGCCCCCCTTATATATGATTTATAAGGGAGACAATTTGAATTGCGTATATGAAGGTTTGGGGCAATCCTAATGCATGCATTTTGTGTTACCTTACACTTGGCTGGTTATTAATATTGTGTTATTCTTTATTGCAAGCCTGAGTAAAGGAGATGCAGCCACTCCACTACAATGGTAGCTGGCGTAAACAAGGAGGAATAAGCCATATGTGAGGCAATATGACTGAATCATTGATGAATGGATGAGATAACAGTATTTCAATCCATCAAAATGGAGTATGTGATATATCCTGTACATCTTCGCAGTTGAAAAACAATCATTTAACTTATGAAGAATGATTAGCGCAGCATGGTTTACATTTGAATCCAATCAAATTAGAGTTATTGATGATATTAGTTATTGCTTAACTTATATTTGTTGCATGATAACAGGCCCCAATTTTGGCATTCTGTACCAAGTCATCAGGTTTAATGATCAATACTAGTTCGCACTGTAAACATTATATTTAAGGTAAGGTACACTGCTTATAACTACCTTTTGTTGCCAGGTAAAATTCTAGCCACAGTCCTTTCTATTACTTTGGTCAGACTTAGATTATATGTTTTAAATATTTGTGAGGAAGTTCACTTTTTTGTTATGTTTTGTGCTAGGTCTCCATTAAAAGTGTTCGGTATTATAAAAGTCAAACATTTTAGCCATATCTGACATTTCTGTGAATTAGTAATATTTGTGTTCTAAGAGTTAGTCAGTTGCACTAACTTTATTCTTTTTTTTTAATAACTTTATTTATTCAGTATTTCAATATACAGTGTCAACAATGAAGGTCAAAGTGCGTCATCATTCAATGTATCATCGCAGTATATATTTATCCAGTACCATATCCCACATCGCAATATATCCTCCTCCACTTATGGACATGGAATCACCTCACTGAAAAGCAATGTAGCAGAAATCAAGAGTTAGGCCCATATTTATACATTTTTTTTGCACCGCATTTGCATCATTTTTTGACACAAAAGTGGCACAAACTTACAAAACATATGTATTTTGTAAGTTTGTGCCGCTTTTGTATAAAGAAATGACACAAATGCGGCACAAACAAAGTATAAATATGGGCCTTAGTACCTCCTTCGTTGCACAAACCTATACAGCAAGAACCTCATTTATGCTGGCCTTGCTCCATTTCAGCACCACATTAGTGTCATTTTTTTGCTTCTTGCTAGATCTTCCCTGTCTATGATTGCTGATCGTCCTTTGAGAGGCTCAAAAGTAGCACTAAAATCACCAGCAATTAGTACAGGGGTTTTATTTAAGCACTCAGTAAGATGAATAGAATTGGTGAGTCTTTATTCCTGCATGTGGAGCGATTGTAGATGTTATAAACTTCAACCCTATGCCATTCTGTCTACTAATACACAGACTTAACATCTCATTATAGTTGATGTCTAATCAGTTAAGAATGATGCCTGCCATGTTCTTAATCCAAATTATTACCCCGCCAGACAAGCAACCTGCCTTACACAGGGCTGTCTCCATGCTATAGTTTGTGCACCCTTGCCTAAAGATTTTATCTGAAGCCCATGTTTCTTGAGGTAGATTATAAGAAACCAATTGATGAAAGTGCCCCATTCAAGGTCTCCAAGTTTCCCTCTTATATCAGCTACATTCCAGGACAGCAATTCAAAGGAAACAACTCCGTTGTCTTCTGATCAAATAACATCTGGAGTTGCTTGGTCAGTACAAATCAGTACAGGTCACATTATGTTAGAACAACAATGGTTTGGGGAATAGATATGACTTGTTTTGTGTGGGGCCATTGGCGCATTCTAGACCTGTTTAAGGTCTAGAGCTCGCCCCCCACGTCCGCAGCACCAACCTGCTGTCTCCTGCCTCTGACCTCCGCCCAAGCTGCTGCTAGCGTGTTCGAGGCCCTCCTCCACCCGCAGGCATCCTCCTGCGCCTCATCCCTGGTGTCTAGTGGGCTCTAGTAAGCTTCACTTGACCCGTGTGCTGCTTTCCGCCGTAGTCCTGTAAGTGTTTTTCTCATTTTTCAGCGCCTTGCCTCCTTGCGCTTCTGCCCCCGTCGTGCCCCTTCTGTTTGTGACACTTTTCGCCGTCCTGTAAGTGCGTTTTTACTGTTTTCAAGCGCCTCGCCTCCTGCGCATCTGCCCCCGTTGTGCCCATCTGATTGCTGTTTCCCTGATTGTATACTGTGCCATTAGTGTATTTTTGTGATTGTTTTCAAATTGTGACTGGTTTTTAAAATTGTGCCCGACTTTTTTTGCCTTGTTTTTCGTGTTTTCGCCCCTTGTGCGCTCCCCCATGCTCTCCGCTCCCTGCCGCTGCCTCCCTGCGGCCCCGCCCCCCCTCGCGCCCCCATTCGCCGCTCCCTCCCGCCTCCCAGCTGCTCCTCCCTCCCCCCTCCCTTCTTAATGGCTGGCGCTGCGCGTCGCGAGTGAGCGACCTCTGACCTGTTTTAGGTCTAGAGCTTGCCCCCCACGTCCGCAGCACCAACCTGCTGTCTCCTGCCTCTGACCCCCGCCCACGCTGCTGCTAGCATGTACGAGGCCCTCCTCCACCCGCAGGCATCCTCCTGTGCCTCATCCCTGGTGTCTAGTGGGCTCTAGTAAGCTTCACTTGACCCGTGTGCCGCTTTCGGCCATCGTCCTGTAAGTGTTTTTCTCATTTTTCAGAGCCTTGCCTCCTTGCGCTTCTGCCCCCGTCGTGCCCCTTCTGTTTGTGCCACTTTTCGCCGTCCTGTAAGTGCGTTTTTACTGTTTTCGAGCGCCTCGCCTCCTGCGCATCTGCCCCGTTGTGCCCCTCTGATTGCTGTTTCCCCGATTGTATACTGTGCCATTAGTGTACTTCTGTGACTGTTTTCAAATTGTGACTGTTTTTTAAAATTGTGCCCGACTTTTTTTTGCCTTGTTTTTCGTGTTTTCGCCCCTTGTGCGCTCCCCCTTGCTCTCCGCTCCCTGCCGCTGCCTCCCTGCGGCCCGCCCCCCTCGCGCCCCCATTCGCCACTCCCTCCCGCCTCCCAGCTGCTCCTCCCTCCCCCCTCCCTTCTTAATGGCTGGCGCTGCGCGTCGCGAGTGAGCGACCTCTGACCTGTTTTAGGTCTACAGCTCACCCCCCACGTCCGCAGCACCAACCTGCTGTCTCCTTCCTCTGACCCCAGCCCACGCTGCTGCTAGCGTGTTCGAGGCCCTCCTCCACCCGCAGGCATCCTCCTGCGCCTCATCCCTGGTGTCTAGTGGGCTCTAGTAAGCTTCACTTGACCCGTGTGCCGCTTTCCGCCGTCGTCCTGTAAGTGTTTTTCTCATTTTTCAGCGCCTTGCCTCCTTGCGCTTCTGCCCCCGTCGTGCCCCTTCTGTTTGTGCCACTTTTCGCCATCCTGTAAGTGCGTTTTTTCTGTTTTCAAGCGCCTCGCCTCCTGCGCATCTGCCCCCGTTGTGCCCCTCTGATTGCTGTTTCCCCGATTGTATACTGTGCCATTAGTGTATTTCTGTGACTGTTTTCAAATTGTGACTGTTTTTTAAAATTGTGCCCGACTTTTTTTGCCTTGTTTTTCGTGTTTTCGCCCCTTGTGCGCTCCCCCTTGCTCTCCGCTCCCTGCCGCTGCCTCCCTGCGGCCCCGCACCCCTCGCGCCCCCATTCGCCGCTCCCTCCCGCCTCCCGCCTCCCAGCTGCTCCTCCCTCCCCCCTCCCTTCTTAATGGCTGGCGCTGCGCGTCGCGAGTGAGCGACCTCTGACCTGTTTTAGGTCTAGAGCTTGCCCCCCACGTCCGCAGCACCAACCTGCTGTCTCCTGCCTCTGACCCCCGCCCACGCTGCTGCTAGCATGTACGAGGCCCTCCTCCACCCGCAGGCATCCTCCTGTGCCTCATCCCTGGTGTCTAGTGGGCTCTAGTAAGCTTCACTTGACCCGTGTGCCGCTTTCGGCCGTCGTCCTGTAAGTGTTTTTCTCATTTTTCAGCGCCTTGCCTCCTTGCGCTTCTGCCCCCGTCATGCCCCTTCTGTTTGTGCCACTTTTCGCCGTCCTGTAAGTGCGTTTTTACTGTTTTCGAGCGCCTCGCCTCCTGCGCATCTGCCCCCGTTGTGCCCCTCTGATTGCTGTTTCCCCGATTGTATACTGTGCCATTAGTGTACTTCTGTGACTGTTTTCAAATTGTGACTGTTTTTTAAAATTGTGCCCGACTTTTTTTTGCCTTGTTTTTCGTGTTTTCGCCCCTTGTGCGCTCCCCCTTGCTCTCCGCTCCCTGCCGCTGCCTCCCTGCGGCCCGCCCCCCTCGCGCCCCCATTCGCCACTCCCTCCTGCCTCCCGCCTCCCAGCTGCTCCTCCCTCCCCCCTCCCTTCTTAATGGCTGGCGCTGCGCGTCGCGAGTGAGCGACCTCTGACCTGTTTTAGGTCTACAGCTCACCCCCCACGTCCGCAGCACCAACCTGCTGTCTCCTTCCTCTGACCCCAGCCCACGCTGCAGCTAGCGTGTTCGAGGCCCTCCTCCACCCGCAGGCATCCTCCTGCGCCTCATCCCTGGTGTCTAGTGGGCTCTAGTAAGCTTCACTTGACCCGTGTGCCGCTTTCCGCCGTCGTCCTGTAAGTGTTTTTCTCATTTTTCAGCGCCTTGCCTCCTTGCGCTTCTGCCCCCGTCGTGCCCCTTCTGTTTGTGCCACTTTTCGCCGTCCTGTAAGTGCGTTTTTACTGTTTTCAAGCGCCTCGCCTCCTGCGCATCTGCCCCCTTTGTGCCCCTCTGATTGCTGTTTCCCCGATTGTATACTGTGCCATTAGTGTATTTCTGTGACTGTTTTCAAATTGTGACTGTTTTTTAAAATTGTGCCCGACTTTTTTTGCCTTGTTTTTCGTGTTTTCGCCCCTTGTGCGCTCCCCCTTGCTCTCCGCTCCCTGCCGCTGCCTCCCTGCGGCCCGCACCCCTCGCGCCCCCATTCGCCGCTCCCTCCCGCCTCCCGCCTCCCAGCTGCTCCTCCCTCCCCCCTCCCTTCTTAATGGCTGGCGCTGCCTGTCGCGAGTGAGCGACCTCTGACCTGTTTTAGGTCTAGAGCTCGACCCCCACGTCCGCAGCACCAACCTGCTGTCTCCTGCCTTTGACCCCCGCCCACGCTGCTGCTAGCGTGTTCGAGGCCCTCCTCCACCCGCAGGCATCCTCCTGCGCCTCATCCCTGGTGTCTAGTGGGCTCTAGTAAGCTTCACTTGACCTGTGTGCTGCTTTCCGCCGTCGTCCTGTAAGTGTTTTTCTCATTTTTCAGCGCCTTGCCTCCTTGCGCTTCTGCCCCCGTCGTGCCCCTTCTGTTTGTGCCACTTTTCACCATCCTGTTAGTGCGTTTTTACTGTTTTCAAGCACCTCGCCTCCTGCGCATCTGCCCCCGTTGTGCCCCTCTGATTGCTGTTTCCCCGATTGTATACTGTGCCATTAGTGTATTTCTGTGACTGTTTTCAAATTGTGACTGTTTTTTAAAATTGTGCCCGACTTTTTTTGCCTTGTTTTTCGTGTTTTCGCCCCTTGTGCGCTCCCCCTTGCTCTCCGCTCCCTGCCGCTGCCTCCCTGCGGCCCCGCCCAGCTCGCGCCCCCATTCGCCGCTCCCTCCCGCCTCCCAGCTGCTCCTCCCTCCCCCCTCCCTTCTTAATGGCTGGCGCTGCGCGTCGCGAGTGAGCGACCTCTGACCTGTTTTAGGTCTAGAGCTCGCCCCCCATGTCCGCAGCACCAACCTCCTGTCTCCTGCCTCTGACCCCCACCCACGCTGCTGCTAGCGTGTTCGAGGCCCTCCTCCACCCGCAGGCATCCTCCTGCGCCTCATCCCTGGTGTCTAGTGGGCTCTAGTAAGCTTCACTTGACCCGTGTGCTGCTTTCCGCCGTCGTCCTGTAAGTGTTTTTCTCATTTTTCAGCGCCTTGCCTCCTTGCGCTTCTGCCCCCGTCGTGCCCCTTCTGTTTGTGCCACTTTTCGCCGTCCTGTAAGTGCGTTTTTACTGTTTTCAAGCGCCTCGCCTTCTGCGCATCTGCCCCCGTTGTGCCCCTCTGATTGCTGTTTCCCCAATTGTATACTGTGCCATTAGTGTATTTCTGTGACTGTTTTCAAATTGTGACTGTTTTTTAAAATTGTGCCCGACTTTTTTTGCCTTGTTTTTCGTGTTTTCGCCCCTTGTGCGCTCCCCCTTGCTCTCCGCTCCCTGTCGCTGCCTCTCTGCGGCCCCGCCCCCCTCGTGCCCCCATTCGCCGCTCCCTCCCACCTCCCAGCTGCTCCTCCCTCACCCCTCCCTTCTTAATGGCTGGCGCTGCGCGTCGCGAGTGAGCGACCTCTGACCTGTTTTAGGTCTAGAGCTCGCCCCCCACGTCCGCAGCACCAACCTGCTGTCTCCTGCCTCTGACCCCCACCCACGCTGCTGCTAGCGTGTTCGAGGCCCTCCTCCACCCGCAGGCATCCTCCTGCGCCTCATCCCTGGTGTCTAGTGGGCTCTAGTAAGCTTCACTTGACCCGTGTGCCGCTTTCCGCAGTTGTCCTGTAAGTGTTTTTCTCATTTTTCAGCGCCTTGCCTCCTTGCGCTTCTGCCCCCGTCGTGCCCCTTCTGTTTGTGCCACTTTTCACCGTCCTGTAAGTGCGTTTTTACTGTTTTCAAGCACATCGCCTCCTGCGCATCTGCCCCCGTTGTGCCCCTCTGATTGCTGTTTCCCAGATTGTATACTGTGCCATTAGTGTATTTCTGTGACTGTTTTCAAATTGTGACTGTTTTTTAAAATTGTGCCCGACTTTTTTTGCCTTGTTTTTCGTGTTTTCGCCCCTTGTGCGCTCCCCCTTGCTCACCGCTCCCTGCCGCTGCCTCCCTGCGGCCCCGCCCACCTCGCGCCCCCATTCGCCGCTCCCTCCCGCCTCCCAGCTGCTCCTCCCTCCCCCCTCCCTTCTTAATGGCTGGCGTTGCGCGTAGCGAGTGAGCGAGCTCTGACCTGTTTTAGGTCTAGAGCTCGCCCCCCACGTCCGCAGCACCAACCTCCTGTCTCCTGCCTCTGACCCCCGCCCACGCTGCTGCTAGCGTGTTCGAGGCCCTCCTCCACCCGCAGGCATCCTCCTGCGCCTCATCCCTGGTGTCTAGTGGGCTCTAGTAAGCTTCACTTGACCCGTGTGCCGCTTTCCGCCGTCGTCCTGTAAGTGTTTTTCTCATTTTTCAGCGCCTTGCCTCCTTGCGCTTCTGCCCCCGTCGTGCCCCTTCTGTTTGTGCCACTTTTCGCTGTCCTGTAAGTGCGTTTTTACTGTTTTCAAGCGCCTCGCCTCCTGCGCATCTGCCCCCGTTGTGCCCCTCTGATTGCTGTTTCCCCGATTGTATACTGTGCCATTAGTGTATTTCTGTGACTGTTTTCAAATTGTGACTGTTTTTTAAAATTGTGCCCGACTTTTTTTGCCTTGTTTTTCGTGTTTTCGCCCCTTGTGCGCTCCCCCTTGCTCTCCGCTCCCTGTCGCTGCCTCTCTGCGGCCCCGCCCCCCTCGCGCCCCCATTCGCCGCTCCCTCCCGCCTCCCGCCTCCCAGCTGCTCCTCCCTCCCCCCTCCCTTCTTAATGGCTGGCGCTGCGCGTCCGCACAGCGGGCGCGCCAGAGGCAAGCCCATCTGCGCCCGTCCGCGCCTGGACCGCGCCCAGCGCCACCCCCCCTGGTCCTCACGCCCCCCGCACCTCCTGCTTCCGATACTAGGCCCGCGAACTCCTTGCCCTCAACCCTGGCTCCTCCACAGAGTGCTTCCTGGCCCCCCTGAAGCACACCAAAGGACCTTTTTCCTGCCGCACCTGCAACTTCTCCTGCAACAGAACAACGAAGCCAGCAACAACCAACACAAACCACCTGCACTGCATCCTCCTCAAAACACACTCCGCACGAAAACACGCCATCGAGCTCTGGGACTTGCTCGACACCACCGCCCCAGACGTGGCCTTCCTGACCGAAACCTGGTGGAACGACTCTTCGGCCCCTGACAACCCCATCGCCATACCTGACGGATACAAGATCACCAGAAGAGATCGCACCAACGGAATCGGCGGAGGGATAGCCATCGCCCACAAATCTACCCTCAAGATCCACACCCACACGGACGACACCCTCAAGACAGCCGAACACCTCCACTTCCAGATTCACATAGACCCCAACACTACCCTCAGAGGAACCCTCATATACCGCCCTCCAGGACCAAGAGCCCCCTTCAGCGACACCGTCTCCGACCTCGCAAGCACCCACGCCCTCACCTCTCCAGACTACATCCTCCTGGGAGACCTAAACTTCCACCTGGAAAACAACAACGACGCCAACACCGCATCACTGACCACCAACCTCCTCAACCTCGGACTCCGTCAATTGGTCAACACTCCCACCCACATCGCCGGACACACGCTTGACCCACTCTTCACCTCAAGCAACCACATCTCTTTCAGCCACACCTCCGAACTCCACTGGACCGACCATCACTGCGTCCACTTCACCTTCAAGAAAAACACCGAACACCACCGCATCCCTCTACCGCCCCACCGCCGCTGGGGAAAAGTCACCGAAGACCAACTAACCAGCACACTCGCCAAATACCCACCACCCGAACCCACCGACCCGAGC
Organism: Pleurodeles waltl; assembly: GCF_031143425.1. Classification (NCBI taxonomy): domain Eukaryota; kingdom Metazoa; phylum Chordata; class Amphibia; order Caudata; family Salamandridae; genus Pleurodeles; species Pleurodeles waltl. The sequence continues at coordinate 369,825,142 of NC_090449.1, forward strand.
ACCGCCGCCATCAACCTCCATCAATGGATCCACAACTGCGCCAACACCTTAGCCCCACTCAAGAAACCCACCGCCAACCAAGAAAAGAAAAAAACAGCCTGGTTCACAGACGAACTGACCACCTCCAAACGCACCTGACAGAAACTCAAGAAGAAATGGATCCTCGAGCGCACACCTGACAACCTTGCTACCCTCAAGGACGCCAACCGTGAACACCACCAACGGATCCGACTCGCCAAGCGCGCCCACTTCACAGAACGCCTCAACAACAACGCCCACGACTGCAAAGAACTCTTCGGCATCGTGAAGGAACTCTCCAACCCTAACGCCAACGTCAACGACGTCCCTCCCTCCCAGAAACTCTGCGACGATCTCTCCACCTTCTTCCACCAGAAAATCGCAGCCATCCACGACAGCTTCAACACCGCACCTCCGCCAGACCCCACCCCCGACGACTCCTCCCACGCCTGCCGCCTCACCACCTGGACCCAAGTAGACGACACCGAAACCCTAACAACCATGAATTCCATCCACTCAGGCTCTCCCACGGACCCGTGCCCACATCACATATTCAACAAAGCCGACGCCACCATCGTCCCCAAACTCCGCAAGATCATCAACCTCTCCTTCAACACCGCCACCTTCCCAGACAGCTGGAAGCACGCAGAAATCCAACCCCTCCTCAAGAAACCCAAGGCTGACCCCAACGATCTCAAAAACTTCCGACCGATCTCTCTCCTCCCTTTTCCAGCGAAAGTCATCGAGAAGATCGTCAACGCACAGCTCGCCCACTTCCTAGAAGACAACTCCATCCTAGACCCCTCACAATCTGGATTCAGACGAAACCACAGCACTGAGACCGCACTCCTCGCCGCCACAGATGACATCAGACAACAAATGGACAACGGTGAAATCTCAGCCCTCATCCTCCTCGACCTATCAGCCGCTTTCGACACAGTCTGCCACCGCACCCTGCTAACCCGTCTCCACGAAGCCGGCATCCAAGACAAAGCCCTCAACTGGATCTCATCCTTCCTCTCCGACAGAACCCAGAGAGTCCGACTCTCACCCTTCCGCTCCAAAGCCACCAACCTCATCTGCGGCGTCCCCCAAGGCTCCTCTCTTAGCCCAACGTTGTTCAACGTCTAAATGGCCCCCCTCGCACAACTGGCCCGTCAACCCAACCTTAGCATCATCTCCTACACCGACGACACCCAGCTCGTCCTCTCCCTGACCAAAGATCCGCTCACCGCCAAAACGAACCTCCACGAGGGACTAAAATCCATCGCCGAGTGGATGAGCAACAGCCGCCTGAAACTCAACTCCGACAAGACGGAAGTCCTCATCCTCGGACGCTCCCCCTCGGCCTGGAACGACTCCTGGTGGCCCACCGCCCTCGGACCCCCACCCACCCCAGCCAGCCACGTACGAAACCTCGGCTTCGTCCTCGACTCTGCTCTCACCATGTCCAAACAGATCAACGCCGTCTCCTCCTCTTGTTTCAACACCCTCCACATGCTCCGCAGGATCGTCAAGTGGATTCCAACAGGAACCAGGAAGACGGTGACTCAAGCCCTCGTCAGTAGCAGACTTGACTACGGCAACGCACTCTACACAGGCATCCCAACGAAAGACATCAAACGACTCCAACGCATCCAGAAAGCATCCGCCCGCCTGATCCTCGACATACCCCGCTGATGTCACATCTCCCCCCACCTGAAGGACCTCCACTGGCTCCCTGTGGAAAAAAGGATCACCTTCAAACTCCTCACCCACGCACACAAGGCACTACACAACACCGGACCCACCTACCTGAACACCAGACTCAACTTCTACGTCCCCACACGTCAACTCCGCTCTGCCAACCTCGCCCTCGCCTTCGTCCACCGAATCCAGCGCAAGACCTCTGGCGGCAGATCCTTCTCCTTCCTCGCCGCCAAGACCTGGAACTCTCCCCCCACCTCTCTACGCCAGACCCAGGACCTCCTCGCCTTCAGGAGACTCCTCAAGACATGGCTCTTCGAACGCTAGCAGCACCCCCCCCCCCCCTCCCCAGCGCCTCGAAACCCTGTTGGGTACATAGCGCGCTTTATAAATTCACTGATTGATTGATTGATTGATAGACTCAGTTAAATGGCTTGAGATAAGAGAAGGAGCATTAGTGTCTAAAATGCAATCAACCATTTTAGATACATGAGCAGTAGTGTGCAGCAAAAGTCCCTTCTTTCACTTAATCTATTTCATTCAAGCAGGAGCTCTCTGACCTCCTGAAGTTGTTTACATCCATTGATGCTTGCACTTCTTCTCTCCCTTGTTCACTTGGGGCTTTTACTTGTGAGTGGGACGAGGTAAACATGAACAGAGAACACAATGTGGCATTAGATTGAAACCCTGGGGTGCTCCTAAATTGGATTGTTGAGCCTGTGGGGGATAAGAACATGCGTCCAAGTCCAATAAACCAATGAGCAACAAGGGGTATTTTATCATTAGCATATTTCGATCCCAATTCTCCATGGGATAGGATAGGTGTTGGGCAAAAGCAATGTCCGAGTGAGCAATTAAAAGGCATTGTCTCTGGGATCTAGTCCAATGAGTCAGTTTATTACCAAGGGATCTGTAGACTCCCTCTGACCAGACTTAAGCTTTGGAACATTTGTAATGAATACTGAGGGGAGATTACCCTGTCAGTGTATGGATGAATGCCTGTGAGTTGCAGCTTGAGGGAAGGGATTCCAATTCCTGATCAATGGTTGATTTGGTTGAGTTGTCTGCTGCTAGTTGGTTAGAAGGTTCATGGGTGCTGGGCAAGGTGCAGTATATCCCTTGTTGGGACACGTACCCTATAGACATGACTTGCAATGTGGGGTGTTTAGACCTTCAACCCCGCTTTGATGATCAGTATGAGCAGATACAGTTTGAGCTTGGAGTACTTTGAGTGAAATAGAAGACGGCTGTGCCCTTTGATTCTTGGCTGCCTGCTAAGATGGAGTTTCACCCACAGTCCTGACAATGATAACACAATGCACATGTTCCAGATAAGTGAGTCTTAACTTCTTTCACAAGATTTGCATTTATCTCAGAAAGCCTGAGAACCCTTTAATTTTTTAGATTCACAGTAGCCTTCATGTTAGCAATAGCCTTCCTTAATATTCCTATAAGTGAGATCATGTCGCCAAGGCTGTTACCTGGCATACTTTTGGATAAAGATAGTACAGATTAAGTAGTTTGTGTAGTTTGTTTAGGTATACAATCTAGACAATGCAGTATAGCGGATAGAGCATCTGATGTTAGTTGTAAGAGCTAGTTATTTATCTCATGCTTTGGCCCAGTAGATGGTGGTTGATGTTGCTTGTCTAGATTGGGGAGGGGGATGCTGGGCTAACTTCTCCTTGGGCAATAGCCTCATATTTGGGCTCAAGAGGTGAGGACCAAGCGGGCCTTGCCTCTTCCTGTCACTGATGGGCACAGGATGAGCCCACCCTGGCCCAGGCTTTGCTTGGGCATGGCATCCTGGGAGTAGTACTCGTGCTTTATAGTATTAAAGGGGTCTCCTCCCCCTAGACTCTGATGTCAGGCACTCCACAGCACAATGTAAGTAGGGGCTTGCAGTCCGCTAACTGGCAGAAGAACCTGGGCCACAGGAGTAGCGTTGATGCTTTATAGTGCTAAAGGGGGTTCTTCCCCCTCACCTCTGGTTTCAGGTGCCTCCTGGTGCAATGGAAGTAGGGTATTAGGTTTGTAGTCCCCTCACTAGCAGCAGCAGGTCCTATATTGAGGGAGTAGCATTTATACTTTTTAGCTCTAAAGGGGGCACCTCCCTCTCACCTCTGGTGTCAGGCATCTCCTGGCACAATGGAAGTAGGGGCTTGTTGTCCTCTCACTGGCAGCAGCAGGACTGTGTATGCAGTTTAATCTGCCATTTCATGCTAGCGAGGTAAACCTTTTGTTAGACCCATACCTTCTTTTTTTATACATATGTCACACCTAGGTTAGGGCCTGGACAGCTCAGAGGGCACAGTGAAATGTATTCAACAAGCAGGACATATACATTAAGTTTTACAAGTCCTGGTAGTGAAAATCCCCTTAAATCCATTTGTCACTACTGCAAGGCCTATCTCTGCCATAGTATAACAATGGAGTTGCCTTATTACATTTTATAAGTGTAATTTCCAAATGGTAAGAGATTTATCCTCAAGTTTGGTGTCGCTGGAATCACAATTTAAAATCCTAACTTATGGTGGAATCAGATTTTGTATTGCAGCTCTGAAAATGCCACCTTTAGAAAGTTTACATTTTCTTGACTTAGCCATTTGGTGCTTGTAGCCTTTTTCTGGTCACACAACTGGGTTTAGTTGGCATGGACTTTGTATATTCCTCCTAGACAGCCCCACACAGTGGGAGCCTAGGTGTGACTTGATGGCAGGATGAGAGGGGGAACTGGGCACAGCCTCACTTACACTGTCACAGGCTATGCCTTGCCCCCACATAAAGGGCTGCATGCCCCAGTAGTTAGTCTGGAGCCAGGGCAGTGAGGGCAGGACATCTGTGCACTTCAAAGGCATGTTTGTAGACATCTCCCCTACTTCAAAGGCATCACTCAGTACAAATACTGGGCTTCAGATACCAGTACTTCAGTACACTTCCAGATCTGTTGATACACTGCCAGGAAGAAGGACTGGTGTGATGCTGAAGTAGTGCCATTCTGCTGGACTGCACTCTGCTGGACTCCTGCTTTGCTGTGCTGATCTGCATCCTGTTGACCTCTTCCCTGGGTGAGAAAGACTAGACCTCCCTATCTCTAGAACCCAGAATCCAAAGTGAATCCAAAGGCTACTTGGCTGGCCTCCTGATTAGAAGTGTCATGGATATAACAGACTTCCAACCACCCTGCTTCTGCACCTAGAATCTTGGAAGTGGGCCTGAGGTTTTTTGCAAGCTGAACTGATGCATCGGCCCTGCTAAGCAGCACATCCTCAAGCAGACCCAGCACATCTGTTCTATGGATCAATGCATCCCTGAGCAGACCAACATATTCCTGCTTCATTTTGGATTGGACGCACATTGCCACTGCATCCCACATCTTGGGACCAGTACATCACCTTCAGAAATGCCACTGCATGATGCTTTCCCAAGCAAAACTCCTCACATCTCTTGTTGAGAGCAGCCTCAACAACAACACCGATACTCCGAATTGTAGCTTCACTATCTCTCTGAATTGACGCATCACTTTTATCTGTGCATTACTCCCCAGCACTGGCCTTTACATCGCAAGTCCAGTCGATGAGATCCTTGATGATGATGATATAACAGGATCTCGCACTGGAGTCTCCCCACCTCTCGAAGCCAAAGCATTGCTTTGGCTGTATAACGATTCTTCAACATGGACCCGCGTAACACTCTACAAACCGAGATTAAAGGTGCTTTATTTCAGCTGGCCTTACTGGTTTGCTGTAGCAAGGCCATGCTCCATTGTAGGCATCCTGAACTTGTAACTTTGACCGAGTCCACCTCGAGCAGATCTCCCCAATAGCTCTGGGCTGTTTGATGCTATTTTACCCTAAAAATTTTGAAACTCAATATCTCCAGTTCTACTAATTGGATTTTAATTGTTTTGGTCTTTTTTTATTTATTGAAATCAGATCTATATTCTAACTAGTTGTCTGGCCCCTTTTTCTGATGTTTTCAATGTTTTACTGTTTGAAGTGTAAACACAATAGCCTCTAAGTTGAGCCGTACAGCCTGACAGCTCTGTGCCAATCTGCCATAGGTTCAGCACAGGGTAAATTGGGGTTTGTGTTTGCTAAATTTACTCTGACAAGGATTGTGGTTGCTGCTTGACCTGGGTTCACATCCCAGTCAACCAACAACCCAATTATTATACAAGGGAAACGCTATGTGGATTGCAAATGTAAGAGGCAATCACCACAGCAGTCAATAAATTCAAAATTAATTATACCTGATTTCTCTCAGTTCCACTCACAAGCTAGTTGAAACCATATTTAGATTAACCATTTTCTTGAAATGGGGCATGGAAGGGAGGCTTCCTGTAAGAAAGTAACCTCTTTCTAGCATGGTTACCCCCATGTTTGTCCTGCTTGCGAGTGCTTGTCAGTGTGTGTTTACTGTCTCACTGGGATCCTGCTAGCCAGGACCCCAGTGCTCATAGATTAAAACCCTATTTGTCAGTGTGTTTCACCTGTCTCACTGGGATCCTGCTAGTCAGGACCCCAGGGCTCATACTTTGTGGCTTTTGTATGTTGTCAGTATGCTTAACTGTGTCACTGAAATTCTGCTAACCAGAACTCCAGTGCTTATGCTCTCTCTACTTACTACATTTATCACTATAGTTTAGTGACTCCAGATTCCAATTTTGATTGGCACACTGGACCCACCTTATAAGTCCCTAGTATATGGTACCTAGACTCCCACGGGATTGGGGTTCCAGGCATTTCTTTTGCCACCCATAAGGAGCTCAAACAAAGTTTTCATCAGGACTGCCACTGCAGCCTGAGTGAAATAGTGCACACACTATTTCAAAGCCATTTTCACTGCACTAAGGTAACTTATAAGTCACCTATATGTCTAACCTTCATTTACTGAAGGCTAGGTGCAAAGTTACTGTGTGTGAGGGCAACCTTGCACTAGCAAAGGTGCCCCCACGTTGTCCAGGGCCAATTTCCCGGACTTCGTGAGTGCGGGAACATCGTTACAAGGGTGCACTACATATATGTCAACACATATATGTAGCTTCACAATGGTAACTTTGAATATGGGCATGTGAGGTATCTAAGATCATGGAATTGTCCCCCAATCTAAATGTGGTATTGGGGGCCCAATCCCATGTACCATAGGGGCTCCACCTAGGACCCCAGTACTGCCAAACCAGCTCTCTGAGGTTTCCACTGCAGCCTTAGCTGCTGCTACCTTACAGACAGGTTTCTGCCCTCCTGAGGACTGATCAGCTCAATTCCAGGAAGGCAGAACAATGCATTTCCTTTGGGAGGAGGGTGTTACACCCTCTCCCTTTGGAAATAGGTGTTATAGGCTTAGGAGGGGTAGCCTCCCAAAGCCTCTGGAAACCCCCACTGTCCCTGCTCTGGCGCAAAACTGGACAAAAGAAAGGGGAGTGACCACTCCATTGTCCATCACCACCCCACGGGTGGTTCCCAGAACTCCTCCAGGCTGTCCCTGGTGTTAGCCATTTTGGATTCCAAGGTGGGGGACCCTCTGGAGACCTCTAAGTGGCCAGTGCAAGCAGGTGACATCAGAGACCGTTCCTGATAGGTGGATACCTGGATAGGTAACCAATCCCTCTCTCAGGGATATTTAGGGTCTCTCCTCTGCGTGTTTCCTCAGATTCGGTTTGCAAGATTCCTCCAGAACTCCTCTGCATCCTCTCCTTTAGCCTCTGATCGTTGGATCAACCACAGACTGCTCCTGGAAGCACTGTAACTGCAAGAAAGTATTCAGGATGACTCCTGTGACCTGTAACTTCAGCTCCAGCCAGCTTTTGAAAGAGTTTCAAATGTGTGCACGCTCTGAGGACTACCTGTCTTCTCCCTGTACCAGAAGAACCAAAGGACTCTCCCATGGAGTGACGGAGTCAATACCCTGCTTCTGCAGTCACTCTTCTGCAACGACGACCAGTTCTCTGGGACTCCTCTCCTGACAACGAGCTTGCTCCCTGGAACAGAGGTGGTAGACCAACGTGACCCAGACTATCCAAAGGTCCAGCTGTCCAAAATTGGTGAAGGTATGAGCTTGCCTCCCTGTGCTGTGACAGTACTTCTGAGCACCATGTCTTCTGAAGCTCCTTGGGCTTCTGTGCACTTCTTCCAAGAATCCTTCATGCACAGCGTAGCCCACGCCCTCAGCATTCCATCCTGCGATGCACAGCTCCCTGAGTTGTTCTCAGGTGCTGTGGGACCTTCCAGTGTAGTGCTGTAATGACTGCACTTTTCCTCTTCTTTGTCCACGTGTTCTGGGACTCCCGTGGGTGCTGCCTGGTCTTCTGAGGGCTCTCTGAAGTGCTGAGAGCCCCCTCTGTCTCCTCAGTCTGAGTTGAGACCCCCAGGTGTCTCCTGGGTCTGGCTGCTCCTTTTTGATGCAAACTGCGTACTTGCTTGAACCAAAGCTTGTTGGCGGAATCCAGCGATGCAAACAGCCTGCATCCAACAACTCGACATGCGATATCACCTGCACCAAGCTGGAACCTGCAGCCATCTTCTTTGGTGCTCCTCTGTACTTTTCTTCTTACCGGAGAATCCACTTTTGCATCATCTTCTAGGTTGGCAGTGGCTCCTGTCCTTCCTGGACTCATCTTCGACTCCTGGATTTGGTCTCCTGTCTCCGCAGGTCTTCAGGTCCAGGAATCCATCATTTGTTGCTTGCTGTCCTGCTTGGTTATTGCAAAATCTCTTATCACAACTTGTAGTGTGTCCTGAGGAAACTTGTTGTACTTTACTTACCTTTGGTGTTTTCTTACACTCCCAGCACCCCTCTACACACCACACTTCCGTAGGGGGGAATTTGTTATTCGCATTCCACTATTTTAGTATATAGTTTGTTTTGCACCTAGGCCCATTGCAATCTATTGTATTTTTAACTGTTTGCACTATTCTATGACTGTTTACTTACCTGATTTTGGTCACCAGTGTATATATTGTGTATAATACTTACCTCCAGAAGTCGTACTGCCTCTAAGATATTTTTGGCCTTGTGTCACTAAAATAAAGTACCTTTATTTTTGGTAACACTGAGTATTGTCTTTTATTGTGTACAAGTACTGTGTAACTATAGTGGTATTGCAGGAGCTTTGCATGTCTCCCTGTTCAACCTAAACTGCTTTGCTACAGCTACCTCTAGACAGCCTATGCTGCTAGAACACTGCCTACATTTCACTAATGAGGGATAACTAGACCTGGTATAATGTGTGAGTACCTTAGGTACCCACTACAAACCAGGCCAGCCTCCTACACTCCCGCTCTGCCACAGAGGCATATTTAGACTGAGCAATCAGGAGAAGAATTGTTGCCAGAGTTTCTCTCCTTGTGAATGTTTTTTCTAATAACCTAATACCGTTAAAATGTGTGGCATGCAAATCCTTATTGATTGTCTGTAATGGGGTACCCCTCTTGCAGAATGTCTCTCAATATAGAACCAAAGCTAGGGTTGCTGCCATTCTCTGAGAAAAATGTTGGCTTTTTGGGTGGATTTTGAAAGGGCCAGGACTTGATACTTTAAGAACAAATTAGTGTGAGAAAACAGGGCTGATTGCAGAGGCCCCCTAACTTTTTGCCCCCATTTTCCACTTTTTGCTGGTGTTTTCCTGACTCTGATGGTGCCCTGGGTACTGCTAACCAGTCCCAGGGCCTGTGCTCTGTGTAAAATGGATATGCAAATTAGGCTAATTATAATTGGCTAAGTTAACCTACCTATAACTCCCTAGTATATGGTAGGGCATGTAGGTTTAGGGACCACAGCATAGGTGGTGCACCCATAGGTGCACTGCTGAGGTGCCCAGTGTCATTTTAAAGGCAGGCCTGCCTTGCTGGCTGCTTTTAAATTAAAGTTATATGCAAATTCGACTTTGGAATAAAAAGTAGTTCCAAAGTTTTAAACTACCTTATTTTTACATATAAGTCACCCCTAAGGTGTGCCCTATGTGCCCCTAGGGCTGGGTGCCATGTAACTATAAGCAGGGACTTTATAAAAATAGTTTTATAAGCCCTGGTGAGGTAAAGGCAGCCAAATTCGTTTTTCCCTCATTGTAGTAAATGGCCATCATAGGCTAGAATGGGGAGACTTTATTTTAATTTTTAAAGTCTCCTTAAATGATGCATATCAAGAGTTTGGTATCAAATTAATTGTTGTAATAAATCCCACAACTTCCAGTTGTTGGATTTAATATAACTTGTTCAGGTAAAGAATTTTAAACTTTACCTGAAAAAGTTGGCAATTTCAGCCCTGCATTGTTTTTGCTGCTGTGCTCTGATTGGCCAGCCTCAGCAGCTTGGCCAAGCTGCCTTGATGAGGTGTGAAGTGGCCTGGCTTCACACAAAGGAATGTGCCTGTGGGAAGGAATCTCCCCTCAGCAGATGGTGAGGCAGGAAGGGGGAGGGCTTCCAAACTGGTCTTCAAAGGCAGAGAAGGACATTTGGAGCAACTAGCAACACCCCCACATCCTGCAACCCCAGACAACTAGGTGCCCCCTTGATTAGATTAGGAGAGGGCAGGAGAGGGGTGTGTTTATGATTTTTAGCCACAGCCAGATGTAACCTCCAAAAATCAGATTCAGCCATGATGGATTTTTAGAGAATGTTGCCTTCTGGGATTGATTTTTGCCACACTTCCCAGGAAGTGGTCATCACAGGGGGAAGGACCCTGCATCTGATTGGAGAACCAAGACCCCCCTGCTTTTCACCCAGGAGCAAGGATAAAACTGGCAGGCCTGCACCCACACCTCAGTTCCCTACCACATCCAACAAGGAAGAACAACAGAAGAAGAAGGACTGCCCTGCTCGACCCCTGGCCTGCACCTGGAACCTGCACTCAGAAGGACTGCACCAGATACACACTTGGGCTTCCCCACAAGAAGGACTTTGCCTGGCTTCAACTGGTTCAAGGAGGGACTCCCTGTTTGCTACAGGTGAAAAATTGCTATCCAGAGTCCCCTGCACCAACTCCTGAAGAAAGCGACCTGCTGACCACTGTTCAGTGGCCAAAAAGGAGTTTGCGGCAGGTGCATTCTGGGAGTTGTAGTCTGCACCCCCCAAGGACCATCTCAGAACTTCTGGACCCTTGGGGTGAGCTGTGGACCCCAAACTAACCTTAAAAGGACATCTGGGAGAAGCCCCAGAAGTTTGGAGAAGTTTGGACAACTTTTGAAAAAAAGCTCCATAAAGGGACCGACACGCCGCAGCAACTCTAGCCGGCTTGCCTCAACCGTGACCTGGCCTGATTTGCTGGTTCGTCCCGGTAAAGAAAATCTCTGAAAAAGAGACTAAGGCCCTCATTCTGACCTTGGCGGTCTTTTCGCGAGACCGCCGAGTTACCGCCGCGGTGAAGACCGCCGACCGCAGCGGTATGCCGCTGTGCGCATTCCGACCGCTGGGATCGTTCCGCTGGGGAACCGCCAGCAGCCACACTGGCGGTCGGCGGAAAAGTGGAGACTGGTCAACCTCCACCGCCACGCCAGCAGAACACCGCCCACAGAATTACGACCCACATATCTGTGTGGCGGTCTTCTGTTGGCGGTGTTCTGTTGGCGGTCACCTCCCCATGGCTCCCGTCGCCTCCCGGAGGACCAATGCACAAGGTAAGTTGACCGTCCGTGAGGGGAGGGGGAGGGGGGGTGTTGTGTGATGTGAGCGTGCATGGGGGTGTGCGTGTGAGTGTGTAGAGGGGGTGTGTGAGTGCGTGTATGCGGGCGGGGGGTGCTGCTGTGTCTATGGGTAATGTGTGCTGTTCGGCAGGTGCGCATGTCTGCATGTATGTGTGCGGGTATGTGTCCCCGTTGTGTATGTGTGTGTAGGGGGTGTGTATATGTGCATGTTGGGGGTGTGTGCATCTCGGGGTGCATGTATGTGCATGTCGGGGTGGGGGTGGGGAGGGGGTTCGTACCACCTCTGGGGGGGTGGCAGGGGGGTGGAGGGTGTGGGGGGAGGACTCGGGTGGGTAGTGGGGGGTGGGGGAGACCCCTATCAGTGCCAGGGAAGGAATTCCCTGGCCCCGATAGTGCTTACCGCCATGGTTCGCATGGCGGTTCCCGACTGCCAGAAACCGCGGCGGTAGGCAGGGTCATGATACCGTTGGCAGTCTTGGGACGACCGCCGGGCCGGAGTGCGCAAACTCCAGCCCGGCGGTCATGACCGCCGTGGCGGTCGGAGTGGGGAAGTGGCGGTCGATCGCGGCGGTGACCGCCGCGTTCAGAATGCCATTTTTCTGACCGCCGGTCTGTTCGCGGTCCGACCGCCGCCTCTCCGCCGACCGCCAAGGTCAGAATGAGGGCCTAAGTCCGAAGGTAAAAAGTTGACCGGACCTCCCAGCCAGCGTATCCGAGGAGGGCTCCATGGACGTCGGATCTAGATCCAGGTTTACCCCGGTCGAAGGATTTTCACCTCGAAAAAACGACTAAGTCCGAAGGTAAAAATCTCCACCGAGAATTCCAGCATCGCGTATCCGGAGAAGGGCTCCAGGAGGTCGGATTGGACTGGCAGGTTCGTCCCGCTGAAGAAAATCTTCAAAAAAGAGACTAAGGGGGTTATTCTGACCCTGGCGGCCGGTGACCGCCAGGGTCACCGACCACGGGAGCACCGCCAACAGGCTGCCGATGCTCCCGAGGGCATTCTGACCGTGGCGGTTCAGCCGCGGCCAGAAAGGGTAAACCGGCGGTCTCCCGCCGGTTTACCACTGCCCTTGTGAATCCTCCATGGCTGCGGAGCGCGTTCCGCAGCCATGGGGATTCTTACACCCCCTACCGCCATCCACCCGCCAGGAACAGGATGGCGGTAGGGGGTGCCGCGGGGCCCCTGGGGGCCCCTGCAGTGCCCATGCCCATGGCATGGGCACTGCAGGGGCCCCCGTAAGAGGGCCCCGCAAAGTATTTCAGTGTCTGCTAAGCAGACACTGAAATACGCGACGGGTGCAACTGCACCCGTCGCCCCCCTGCAACTACGCCGGCTCAATTCTGAGCCGGCGTCCTCGTTGCAGGGGCATTTCCTCTGGCCCGGCGGGCGCTCTTTTGGAGAGCGCCCGCCGGCCCAGAGGAAATGTCTGAATGGCCGCCGCGGTCTTTTGACCGCGGTGCAGTCATTCAGCGGCGGTACCCCCTAAGTGTGAAGGTAAACTTTTAACCGAGGCCTCCCGCGACCTGTAGCCGAGCAGGGCTCCATCGCGGTCAGCCTGAAACTTTGACTTTGCCCCGGTCGAGGTGCAACCAGATGACCCGATTGGCGCTTTTTGTTTCTAGGCGCTAAAAAAAAGAATAATTCTTTAAAAATTCATATCTCTGGTTCCCCTTATCCGATTTTATTCGTTTTGGTGTCATTTTAAAGATGAAAATATAATCTATTTTTATAAATTGGTTTTGGATTTTTAAACTGTTTCCTGTGTTTTATTTAATTACTGTTTTGTGATATTTGAATGCTTTACACTCTGTCTCCTAAGTTAAGCCTTGACGCTCGTTGCCAAGCTACCAAGGGTTGAGCTGGGGTTAATTTACTGAGACCTAACTGGACTTTAGTGGAGGTTAGTGGCCTATTGCTAAGTGTAGGTACCTACCTGCCCTTACCAATAACCCATTTTCCAACAATTAGGCATTCTATTTTAACACACCAATTGTGTCTATAATTGTTAAAAATAATTTGTGAATTATCTATTCTGCAACTTAAAAAAGTTAGATGTGTTTTCTTATTGTTTTGTTTCTTTAAGCCTATGTTGAACAATTATAACATATCATTTTTATTATGTTTCTCGTTTGTATTATCAGCGTTGCCTTGAAAATACTGATGATACTAGTAAGACACATCTTAACCCCTTCAGCAACAGCATCCCATAGTGGCGCATAGCTAAAGCAGAAGGAATAAGGGCATCTTCCTGTGGCATTTTCTCTGTTTGACCTGCTAGGGACTAAAAGGATCAAGGACTGGAATCCTTGCTCCTTTCACCTCTATCTCATCCACCTTTCCCTCACATTCCTCCTATCTCATCAGCTCAGATCTAACTATGACTTTCCTCACAGAGGTCTGCCATTTCTCAACACCACTAAACATCCCTGTAGTAGAATCCACACCTGTAATTCTCTCTAAACGTATTAATGCACAGTCAAACGACTGTGGCCCATATTTATACTTTTTTTGGGCCACATTTGCATCACTTTTGACGCAAAAGTGGCGCAAACACACAAAATGCGATTATATTTTGTAAGTTTGCCGGCTTTTGCATCGAAAAATTACGCAAATGCGGCACAAATAAAGTATGAATATGGGCCAGTGTTTGTTGTGTTTTTTATCTTTGAGTTGCTCCATGCTGCCTGTTATCTGGAGCAACCAGACCCACTGCTTTGGACTTGGACTCTGTGGTCATTCCTGAGTTGCATCTTGACCAAATGTGCTTAGACTCCAAAGACACACTGTTGCAGCATTTAGCATCAACATTCTTGGATTGCACAAGGCCCTCTTGTGTGTAGATGCCTTCTTAGACCCACTACAGCAACCCCCATCTGCAGAAAACTTGGCATTAAACGTACATTTCCAAATGTAGCATTTTGATGATCATTCTACTGATCCTAATATTACTAGCATGCAGTATTTGCCGAACCTTGTTAATGTAGAAGAAGCTGTGCAGCAATTTAATGCCCATGTTAAAATCCACTGAGAAAACATCTGACTTCATTTTATTCTAGCTTCCATGTTTAAATTCATGTGCTTATCTCCTCCTTTTGTCCTTTTTAGGAGCATGAGCCAGTTGCTGATACAGAATAATTGTTTCTTTATAGGACTGGAGATCAACCACATACAAAACTGATTTTTATACATTGTCACTGGCCGATTCTAGGCATGGGTGAAGCTGTCAAATTGTCATCTTTAGTAGAGGTTTATGGCCAGATGTATTTGCATTTTCTTGAATTAAATAGGAGTGGTCCTATGTTACTCAAACAGCTTTGGGAAACTTGGAATGCTATTTCTAACTAATGTTAATCATGGTGCATTCATACCATACTCAAGAACAATCATTACATAGTTTGAGATAGTCATACTAAGGGCCGGACTGGTAAGACATCGAAAGTCAGCCTGACCACTACAATGTGGTTTTGGGGGGTTGGCAGGGTTCTCCGCCGCCCAAGAAAACTTGGGAAAAATGGCAAAACTGTATATTCTACAACATGTTTTCATTATGTAATCAATTGTTTTAGTTTTTAAATCATAGTAAATGTTGATTTTACAGTACACCAGGACACAGCAATCTTTATTGGGGCTCTTCAATGATTCCCTCACCATCACCACCTAACAGTGCCTCTCATCACTCCATAGCCCCTCTCTCACATGTATTTCATTTGTTTTATAGCGCCTCTCTTATCAGCGTACAATGTTGAAGCACTTTATATCACTCACACATACAGAGAATCATATGTGTGTAAATCAGTGTCTAAGTCATCCTTATTTTTAGGCATTTGGGACCTCATTACAACTCTGGCAGTAAACGCCGCCTACTGCTGTGCTGACGGCCACCAACATACCATGACCGCGGCGCTAATCCGCCACTGGTATCATGACCCACACATAGAACACCACCACAAAACAGACACCCAGACAAGTCCGCCAGCCCAGAGGTCAGTGATAAACTGGCGATAGCAAAACCCACACTGTTACGCCAACAGGAATACGCCCACAGTATCACGACCCACGAATCAACGCAGCGGTCTTTGAACCACAGTAAACCATTGGCGGTACACACCGCCGTGCTCAAAATACAGACACACTTACAAAACTACACCAAATTGGACACTTCAAAGTACACACACCTGACACACATACACACACCACACCCACACACTCCCACCACTATAAAACACCCACCCACATTACCCACCACCCTTCCAATGAAAAAAAAAGATTGGCAACAGAGAGAGAGACACAAGCCAGGAGCACCCAGTCAATCTGAACCACAGAACACCATCACCCATACACCATCCACGCACAGCACAGCATATACCCCAACACATCACCCCACACATTACCCCAGACATCCTCACACATATAGCTCACACCACATCCATGGCACCCCAAAGACACCCCAGGTTTTCAGAGGAGGAAATAAGGGTCATAGTGGAGGAAATCATCTGGGTAGAACCACAGCTATTCGGATCACAGGTGCAGCAGACATCCATTGCAAGGAAGATGGAGCTATGGCGGAGAATCGTGGACAGGGTCAACGCCGTGGAACAGCACCCAAGAACCAGGGATGAAATCAGGAAGAGGTGGAATGACCTACAGGGGAAGGTATGTTCCGTGGTTTCAAGACACCAGATTGCTCTACAGAGGACTGGCGGTGGACCCCCACCTCCTCCCCCACAACTAACAACATGGGAGGAGCAAGTCTTGGCGATCATGCTTCCAGGGGGCCTCGCAGGAATAGCAGGAGGACTGGACTCTGGCAAGGCAAATCTTTACTACTTCATCCCCCCCACCCTAACTGTATGCTATCACAAACTCCTACCTCCACCCTCATAACTCCACCAACTCACATATACCCCACTAGCACAACCCACCCATCCCAATACCAAGCTCTGCATGCACCCCCAATGCATGGACACCCATCTCAGACCTGCATGGGAACCCATCACCCCAGCATGCCCAATAGAGAGACTCACCCAGCCCACAAAATCACCACTCACACAAGGCCAAGCCGACGGGGAAACCACAATCATAGAGGGAAACACAGCCATGCACAAGACGGCACACGCAGCTACATTAACAATGCATTTGCATCCCAACAGGACCCCTGCCCAACGTCACCGGAGAGGAGGTGCCAGCTACATCCAGCCCCCCCTCCAGAAGAGGCCCACAGTGATGACAGCAGCTCTGCACGCCTGGATCTGGATGACCAACCGGGCCCATCAGGAATCTCTGGACAGTCGGTTCCCCTGCCACAGTCCCAACTAACCACAGAGACTTCCCCCTCAGGAAACAGCAGCACAGCACCCACCTAGCGGGCCCATGCCACTGTCCCCAGGACACGTCAATCAGCAGTGTGTTCACTGCTACAGGGACCCCAGGCAACCCCACAAACACAGGGCGATCAGGGACCTGGGGTCAGTGGCAGTGGGCACACGGTTCAGGGGACAGAGGCACAGGAAAGCAGGGAATCTGGGAGGACTGCTGAGCCGACAGGGGGAGGACAGGCCAAGGGAACCGACCCTCCACGAGGCACTCTCAAACATCATGGGAGCATACCACCATTTCCAGGATACCATGGGCCAGGTACTGGCCAAGTTACAGGAGACTCAGCGGCTGCAGGAGGGACAGTACCTGGGGATCAAGGAGGACCTAACAAAAATATACACCATCCTGGTGACCATTGCAGGGGTACTGGCTAACATGGGTAAGACCATGAGGGAGGCACAACAAAGGACACCAGACAATAGCCAAACCGAGGAATAGCCTTCCACCTCTGCCGGCGCTAGTGAACAGGAGGCTCTGCCACAGGACCAACAGGCCACCAGCACCCCACCCCCTGCAGAAGGAGAACCACCCCGCAAACAGTCCCTGCGATCCAAGCAGAAGACAGAGAACATTGACAAGAACCCCGCTAGGAAATAAGACTCTCCTGATTGTCACCCTTCTGTCCGACTATGTCACCCTGTCCACCTTGAACTGCCATTGCTACACTTCCTATGCCCCCTTGGGCCACTGTAGTCTGAAAGGAACCACTTGCCAGGAAATGCAGCACTGACAGAGCCTGCACTAGAGGGGGTATTCCTGTGGGCTGGCGGATAGCTGACATCAGGTCTGGCTCCAATTGGGCACACAGTTCTTGGATTGTGGCAGGATCATGTCTGTGTGTGATTATAATGTGTCTGTCCTCCATTGTCGACAGGTCCGCCAGGGGTCTGTAAACCGGAGGATGCCGCCATCTCATCATCTGCCTCAGCGGTTGCAAGCTATGGAGGAGAACGGTGAGCAGAAGGTCAAATTTACACATAGAATGCACAACTGTTGCTGAATTTAGGTTACAGAAGCAGTATGTGAAGTCGAAAGTCAGTTGATGGGCCAATGTCTGCTGTGATGCAGTTAGGTGCCATGCCATGTGCCCCCCTGAAATGGCGGCTGCCTGACCTGTGAGGAGGGACAAGTGGAAATGAGGTAAGTGCGCTGGCGTTGTGCTCCATCACGGTAGGCGTTCGATGACCACCGCGCAACTTTGTATTAGTTATCATTGGACCCTATGGGTTCCAGGAGCCAATGGCGATGTATGCCGGCAGTGACGGTACGCACCGCCGCCGACGTCACCATCATTTTCTAACTATTCACTCACTTGCTACCTGACAGACAACAGGAGAGGACCTACACTGCAAGTGCTGCTGTGACCTGAGTCTGAAAGCGACAATGGCTAGAGTGTCTGCTGAAAGGGCCCCTACCTTCACTGCAGAGGAGTTGGAGAAACTGGTGGATGGGGTCATACACCAGTACATACTCTACGGTCCTCCAGACAAGCAGGTGAGTACACTGTGAGCATAATGTATGGGCAATGCATGTTTGGAGTGGTGTGGATGTAAGCCACATGTTGGGGGGTGCTGAGGTGTCCTGGCCTGAGTGCTGCATGAGAGGTGGTCAGTGTATGTGCGTCAGGGCATGGGTGGGAACTGGTGGGCCATGAGTATGCCAGTCCGGACGGGTGAGTAATTTCCTTTTCTGCTGTCTTCTCCGTCCAGGTCAGCGCCCACTAGAAAAAGGATATTTGGCGTCCCATCGCCAAGGAGGTGCGGATCCTGGGGGTCTATCACAGGCGGAGCACCCACTGCCGCAAGAGATGGGAAGACCTGCACCGCTGGACCAAGGAAGCAGCGGAGGCCAAGCTGGGGCTGGCCTCCCAACGTGGAAGGGGTGCCTGTCGCACCACGGTGGCCTATCCGGAGTTTGATGGGGGCTTGAGGGCATCACAGCAGCTACAAGGGGGTGAGTACAGATTCTGAATTCTGACTTTGAATGCTTTAGGAGCTAGCTGGGTGGGGGATGTGGGCTGTGGGTGCCTCTAGGCCACGGTGATCATGGCAGGGTATGTCCCTTGTGTGCAGGCTCTGAAGCACTCCTACCCCAATGGTACAAGTGGGCAACACATACTGAGCAGGGTCCTGTGGGTGTCAGGCATGCAGATACTGGTGTTACGCATTGTACCCCATGGGCTGGTGACTACCTTAGTGACTGGTTGGGAATGGCCTAGTGGATAGGGCAGCTCCCTGTGTGTTGTGTACACCAACGGTAGTGTTGTTGCAGGCATTGACCGAGTGTATCCTCTGTGTCTCCCACCCCTTTTTGTTTTGTTACCCTGTCCTTGTGTGCATTAGCATCATCTGACAGAGGAACATAGGCACCAGCGACAGAGGGAGCTGCATCCCACATGGGCCTGGAGGCCGAATCCACTGAGGGTGAAGGCACCAGTGGGATGGAGGGCGAGGGGAGCTCCACGATGGGAATAGGAGGGGAGACCAGTGACAGCGACTCCTCCTCCAATGGAAGCTCCCAGGCGGTAGCAGACAGGTCTGTACTCACCCCAACAACAGGTACAGCCGCCACCCCCCCTACCAGCCCCTCCCTCCCTGCAGCCCCTCATCGTGTTTCCCGTGCCCGTTCACCCAGGAAGGTGGGCATCTCCTTCGCCCCAGGCACCTCAGGCCCTGCCCAGTCAGCCCTGCTGCCCTCAGTGAGGAGGCTATTGACCTCCTGAGATCCCTCACTGTTGGGCAGTCAACCATTCTGAATGCCATCCAGGGTGTCGAGAGGCATTTGCATCAAACAAATGCATACCTGGAGGGCATGCATTCTGGTGTGGCGGCCCAACAGAGAGCATTTCAGGCTCTGGCCTCAGCACTGATGGCAGCCATTGTCCCTGTGTCCAGCCTCCCCCCTCCAACTTCCACTACCCAGACTCAATCCCCTCTACCTCACCCTATCCCAAGCACACCTTCAGACCAGCATTTACCCAAATCAACACACAGAAGTGGCTCAGGCAAATATAAGCACCACACTTTATCTTACAGGCACTCACACGAGCACCATACCCATGCAAACACAACATCCGCTGCCTCCACTGTGTCCACCTCCTCCTCCACCTCTCTCCCAGTAGCATCTCCACTCACACCTGCATGCACTATATCTTTATCCACTACATCCATCACCAGAACGCCCATCACAACACACCCCTCACGAGCAGTCACCACCCCCACAACCATGCACTCCTACCCTGTGTCCTCTAACAGTGTGTCTGTGACCCCTCCTCCCAAAGTACACAAATGAAAGCACCCACCCACCCAACAGCCATCCACCTCACAACATCATCCAGCCCATGCACCTTCACACAAACTCAACAGACGTACACCTCCTACAACCACTCCCTCTTCCTCCACTCCCAAACCCTCTCCATCTTCCCATCCCAGTGTGTCTAAAAAACCTTTCCTGGCAAACTTTGACCTCTTCCCTACGCCTCCCACCCGTCCTTCCCCTCGGGCCAGGGTGTCAAGATCCCAGGCCAGCACCTCAGCCACCAAGTCGGTGTCTGCTGTGGTACCTGCAAGTCCCAGGGGATCAAGTGGGCACTTGTCAGAGCTGACAGTGTGCCACCGACCCCTGCCAAGGTGAAGAAGGGGCCAGCATGCAGGATGGCCAAGAAGCGCGACCCACCAAGCAAGGCCTCCTCCAAAACTGCATCTGCCAGTGCCAAGGTCCCAGCAGCATCTGCCAAGGTGGGGAAGAGGAAAAAAACACAAGGCAAGGCACTTCAGGCCTCGGAGCCTCCAGGTGAGGGACTGGTGCCCACCATCAGTACCGACAGCCCCGCAACCTGTACTGCGGAAAGCATCGCCGCAGTCACCACCACCTGCACCGCCACCTGCACGCCATCTGCCCCGCCACCTGCACCGCCCCCTGCACCGCCCCCTGCACCACCGCTGCCACAACAACTGTCTGCAGCATCATCCCCAGTGGGCAGCCGTCTGTGGCTGCATGAGATGGCCTGGTGTCTCCCTCCACTACTACCAGCACCTGCACCACGGCTAGCACCAGCAGCATCTCTGCCGCAGACACCGCTGCAAGCACCACCACCTGCAATCCCACCTACACCACCACATGCCCAGCCGGCGCACTATATCTGTCAGCAGCAGCAACCCCAGTGGGCAGCCATCCGGGGCTGCAGGAGGCAGCCTCGAGCCTCCCCCCACTACTCGAAGCACCAGCACCAGCACTACCAGCAGCTTGCTGCCTTAGTCGCCGCAAGATGGAGTCTGGCTCTGCCTCCATGGAGTATCATGCTACCTGTTCCCTGCACATCTCGTGACTCAGACACCCAGGTGAGGGAATGAGAACTGCCACACCCCAGGTGCAGCATCACTGGGCACAAGGTCCTCTCCTGAACCAGTGGATAAATGCATCCTCTATCACTTTCCTTTGCAGGATAAAGCAGACTGGGCACAATGCCCCCTCCAGAATCAGTGGAGATTTGCATCCACAATCACTTTCCTTGGCAGGATGAAGCAGACTGGGCACAATGCCCCCTCCAGAACCAGTGGAGATATGCATTCACTATCACTTTCTTTGGCAGGATGAAGCAGACTGGGCACAAGGCCCCCTCCAGAACCAGTGGAGAAATGCATCCACTATCACTTTCCTTGGCAGGATGACCCAGTGGGCAAACCCCCCACTTGAGAGACTGTGGCTTTGCACTCCCAAGGACCACACAGGGGGCAAACCACCCACTTGAGAGTCTATGGCCTTGCACTCCTCAGGATAAAGCAGTGGGCAAACCACCCACTTGAGAGACTGCGGCTTTGCACTTCCCAGGACCAAACAGTGGGCAAACCACCCACTTGAGAGTTTGTGGCTTTGCACTCCCCAAGACCAAGCAGTGGGCAACCCACCCACTGAAGAGACTTGAGAGACTGTGGCTCTGCACTTCTCAGGACCAAGCAGTGGGCAAACCACCCACTGGAGAGACTTGAGAGACTGTGGCTGTGCACTCCCCAGGACCAAGCAGTGGGCAAACCACCCACTTGAGAGACTGTGGATTTGCACTCCCCAGGAG
This sequence comes from Pleurodeles waltl, assembly GCF_031143425.1. Lineage (NCBI taxonomy): Eukaryota > Metazoa > Chordata > Amphibia > Caudata > Salamandridae > Pleurodeles > Pleurodeles waltl. Next base: position 369,846,937 of record NC_090449.1, read on the forward strand.
CAAGCAGTGGGCAAACCACCCACTTGAGAGACTGTGGCTTTCAACTCCCCAGGACATCACTGTGGGCATGTTCCCCCTCCAGGAGCAGTGGCGTAGTGCCATCTTCCTGCTGAGGTTCCCCCCCCTCCCCTTCCCCCTGGTGTGCGATTTCGACCTCATTCCCCTGCAGCGTTCTCTCTGTTTTGAGGCAGGAATCAAGTGTGGGCTTCGCCCACGATTTTTTTGCTGACTGGGCCATAAACATTTGCAAAGGACAGTGTACGGCCTTCTGTACATATTGTAAATATTTGTGTATACTGTTTTTCTATTTGTTAAGTATATCTGCCTATTTCTAATATATCACTGATTTAACTCAATTCCTTTTATCCTTGCGTTCTTCCAGGGAGTAACAGGGTGTAAATGTATTGTTGAGGTATGTGTTTGTGTGTATGGTGTTGTGGGTGGGGGTGTTGCGTGTTGTGTCACTCTCTTTTTCCTCCCCCCTCCCCTGTGTGCTAGGTGCAGTACTCAGCGTGGTCATCACCGCCGCCGTCTTTGGTGTTCCTGGTCTATTCACAGACCAGCATCGGCAGGACCTGCAGCTCAGGCTCTATGGCATCCTGGTTCTTTGCTGAGTGTCGAAAGGTGAGTGGTTTCCCTTCAGAACACTGTTTCCGCCGTGCTTTTGATGGCATTGGTACCGCCCCGGAAAAGCTGGCGGATTGGCGGGTTGTGATAGGGTGGGCGGTACATTGTCTTCCGCCTGTCTGTTGGCAGTGACTGCTGCGGTGTTGGTTGCTACCGCCGTGGCGGTCGGAGTGTAAAAGTGGCTGTCTATGATGGCGGTTTCCGCCGTGGTCGTGATTCCATTTTTTTCACTGCCTGTCTGTTGGCGGTATTTCCACCGCTTTAACACCGACCGCCAGGGTTGTAATGAGGGCCTTTGTGTTTGGTGTGGGGAAGCATAAACTCGGGATTCAGAACATAACACAGTGGTTATGGCTGACTTTAATAATAACAATCTATTTCTACCCAAGCAAACCCTCTTTAGCAAAATTAAGATTACCAAACACAGGGAAAAACATAACTTTCTAACCTGTACCATGAAGGTTTCATACAGTTTTTTTATGGCAGGTCATTGCTCTCTGTTCTCGATTATGATTGTAATTTATAACTTGCACAGTAGTCAAAGGAGTTCTGTGACAAAAGCAGTATCCGATTGAGCTGCTCACATAAAATACTGTTCTGTGATCTGCATAGTACTCGTACTTCGCAGCAGATATAGGAACCTTCTACGCTACCTTGAATGAGTCAAAAAACTGTCACTAGACAAAAAATTATCTCCGCCCGGCAGGCATATTAATCACCAGTTATATTGGCACTTTTATTGTTGACTGAAGGCTAATGGATGTACAGGGAACTCTGTGGTGCTTTTAAAACTGCTACACTGCTACAAAACCGGCCCCTAGTAACAAGACTGCCTCCAACCCTTCCAGCCTCCTGGGAAATGCCCGATGCTCAGCACAGCCAGTCCTGCCTTAGCCATACCATTTTTTTTTGGCAACACAATATATTCAATTGACATCATTGAATTTTCCAAATATAATCAAAAAGTTATTGAATATTCAGGCACCATCATGCCATATCCTGAATGGAAGTGTTGAGAGGTTTGAAAAAATGTTGCTGGGAAATTTTGGGACATTCTGATTCAAATGAGGGACAGTGATGGAAACAATGGCACCTTAATGGTTGTAAGTGAGCCTGGAAACTAATAGGCTACATTTTGAAATGCAAGGTTCGAAAACCGTACACACATTTCACTTGTCAGTCAAACTATTATCCAAATATATTTGCACTACAACTTTCCTGGCCACACCAAATCGTTCTTCAGCCATCTGCCAGGGCTCACAGCAGCAAAACATGGAAATATACAAATCAAGGGCTTTGTGTCAGCCCTGCCCCACCCCGCCTTCCCAAAATTAACCACTGATTTTCTGGCATATCTTTTGCATGCTGTGTAGTCATATATTATGCAGTGCCCATTATAAAAGGAGTCTTGTTCAATTCCCACATACAAAGCAAGATGATGTCAGTTATTAGGTGTGACAAATAGATCCTGATTGTTGGAAATGGCATTTCTGCAGGGTCACCCCCAAACTTTCTGCCTTTCTCCTCTTCTTTTTCTGACCTCATTTTTGCTGGCTTTAGGACTCTGGACACTTTACCACTGCTAACCAGTGCTATAGTGCATGTGCGCTCTCCCTGAAAATATGGTAACATTGGCTCATACCCAATTTGCATATTTAATTTACTTGTAAGTCCCTAGTAAAGTGCACTACATGTGCCTAGAGCCTGTAAATTAAATACTACTAGTGAGCCCGCAGCACTGATTGTGCCACCTACATAAGTAGCCCCTTAACCATGTCTCAGGCCTGCCATTGCAAGGCCTGTATGTGCAGTTTCACTGCCACTTCGACTTGCCATTTAAAAGTACTTTCCAAGCCTTAAACTCCCCTTTTTCTACATTTGTCATCCCTAAGGTAGGAGCTAGGTAACTCGTAGGTAGATAAAAGGCAGGACATCTACCTGTGTGTTTTATATATCCTGGTAAGGAAAACTCCTAAATTTGTTTTCCACTACTGCGAGGCCTGCTCTTTTAATAGGATAGCATTAGGGGTACCCTCATATGCTGTTTAAGTGGCAAATTCCGATCAGAAAGTGGTAACCATGTCATATTTTGTATGCCCAGAATAGTAATAGAAAATACTGCTTCTTGGTAAGGTTGGATTTTATATTACTATTTTAGAAATTCCACTTTTAGAAAGTGAGAATTTCACTGCACTTAAAATCCATCTGTGCCTTACAGCCTGTTTCCAGTCCATGTCTGGGTGGGCTGGTTGACAGCTCCCTTGTGTATTTCACCCAGACAACCACAATCACAGGATACTCAGTCACACCTGCACTCATCTGCACACTGAATGGGTCTTCCTGGGTGGGAAGGGAGGAGGTGTCTGACACTTACATTCCAAAGGACTGTGGCCTACCCTCACACAATGGACTGCCAAACCCCCCTACTGGGACCCTGGCAGACAGGATTGTCTTGAAAGGGAAACTTGTGCACTTCAAAACCACTCTTTGAAGTCTCCCCCATATCAAAGGCATCTTTAAGTATATAAACTGGGTCTCTGACCCCACCAACTCAGACACTTCTGGACCTGAACCTGCAACCTGTCAAGAGGAACTGCCTGGCTGCCCAAATGACTCACCTGGACTGCTTTGCTGTGAAGGACTGCTGCCCTGCTGTTTCCCTGCTGCCCTGCTGTCCTCTGACTTTGCTGAGAAGTGCTCTCCAAGGGCTTGGATTGAGCTTGCCTCCTGTCTTCTGAAGTCTCAGGGCCAAAAAGACTTCATCTCTTCAAGGAAACTCCTTGTGTGCAGAAATTCGATGCACATCCTACAGGAAACGATGCACAGCCTGCCCTATGATGAGAAAATCGCCACACAACCGAACCAGAACAACGAAGCCCGACTTCCTGAGTGCAGATCCACTCAGCACCTGCATTGCGACCGGAAACTGGATGCACAGCCCTTCTGGAACGACGCACAGCTGAGCTGGAACGACACAGCCTGACTTCCTAAGTGAAGAATCAATTCAACGCCTGTGGTGCGACAGAAAATTGAAAGCATCTCCTATTGGCTTGACACAACACCTGTGCCTTCTTCCCGCACGTCCAGGATTTTCCCTGCATCGTCCCTGGGCATTCAAAGATCTCCGCATCGCAGTGAGGAACTAAGACTGCATGCCAAAAATCAAAGTAATGCTCCTTGTAGTGTGGGAAGAAACAACGCATCGTCTGTGCTGAGTCAGAATATCCGACTCACACCTTAATTTTCCATGCATCTCCTCCTCTGTGGTCTCTGTGTGTGGTAATTTTGACGCCAAACAGGTACTTGGTGCAAACAAGAGCCAACTGTTGATTTCTAAGATTTGAGACTCTTTTTGATCCTGCTAAAGTGATATTTCAACTTGTGCTTATTGAATCTTTATCGTTTTGACCTTGATTTAATCAGATAAATATCATATATTTTTCTAAACCGGTGAGGTGTATTTTTGTGGTGTTTTCACTGTGTTACTGTATGATTTATTGCACAAATACTTTATTCCTTTCCTTCTAAATTAGGCCAGACTGCTTAGTGCCAAGCTACCAGAGGGTGGGCATAGGATAATTGGATTCTGTGTGACTTACCTTGACTAGGATTGTGGCCGCTACTTAAATAAAGGTGAATACCTCTGTCAACTAGAGACCCCATTTCTAACACTGATGACATGTTTTTGTGGAATAACATGCAGATTTTGGTGTTTATAATATCAAAATCCCCATGTACTGGTCAATGATAATCATTTTACCCCAGGTACATTTTGGCAGGTGTGACCTGTCTGTATTTATCGGGGAAAGTTATGAGGATGTGATAATTAGAACACACAAGTTAGACTTTTCATCCTTGGTGTGGTCTCCCTTAACTTTTTGCCTCTGCTTCCCAGGTTGTTGATGTGTGCTGGACTTTGTTTTTGCTGTTTTTGTTACTCTGGGCACTTTACCACTGCTAACCAGTGCTAGCAAGTGCTCCTTTACAAAATGAGTATATAATTGGTTCATCTATGATTGGCATATTTGATTTACTGGTAAGTCCCTAGTAAAGTGCACTACAGGTGCCCATGGCCTGTTAATCAAATGCTAATTGTGGGCCTGCCGCACTGGTTGTGCCACCTACAATAGTAGCTCTGTAAACATGGCTCAGACCTGCCACTGCAGTGTCTGTCTGTGCAGTTTTAAACTGCCAATTCGACTTGGCAAGTGTACCTACTTTACAGGCCTAAACCTTCCCTTTTCTTACATGTAAGACACCCCTGAGGTAGGCCCTAGGTAGCCCCATGGGCAGGGTGCAGTGTATGTTTAAGGTAAGACATATACTAATGTGTTTTATATGTCCTGACAGTGAAATTCTGCTAAATTCAGTTTTCACTGTTGCAAGGCCTATCCCTCTCATAGGTTAACATGGGGGCTGCCTTTAAATATGATTAAAGTGAAGATTCCCTTTGGGAGCGGATAGACATCTGAAGTTTGGGGTCTCTGAGTTCACAATTTAAAAATGCATCTTTTAGTAAAGTTGATTTTAAGATTGTGTGTTGGAAAGTGGCACTTTTAGAAAGTAGGCATTTTCTTTCTTAAATCATTCTGTGACTCTGCCTGTTTGTGGATTCCCTGTCGTCTGTTTGCACCAATCTCTAGATACTGACAGAGAGAGCTGGGGTGTAGGCTGCACATCCTGATGAGCCATCTGTGCTAGGAGGGAGGGGAGGAATGGTCACTCACACCTAAAAGGGCTGTGCCTTCCCTCACACAATGCAGTCTCCAACCCCCTGGTTTGTGTGTGGGGCCTGGCCTGGGCAAGGCAGGATTTCACAAACAAGAGAGACTTATGTTTGAAATAAGCCTACTTCAAAGAGCAAAATAGGTATAAGAAGGGCACCCAAAACCACAGACTTTAGATAACTCCTGGAAACAAGAGGAACCTCTGCCTGGAGAAGAGCTGAAGAGCTGAGGAAGAAGAGCATCCCTGTCTGTGAATGTGCTTTGTGGAGCTATCCTGCAGTTGATGCTTCTTCCTGTACAAGAGGACAAAGACTGGGCTTTGTGTGCCTTCCTTCTAGTGAAGAACTCTCCATGGGCTTGAAACTGAACTTGCCTCCTGTTGTTGAAGTCTCAGGGACAGCAAAGACTTCTCTCTGCCAGTACAAGGAGCCTCTAATGAGACTCCTGCCCAACCAAGTGGTGCCCCATCCAGTTTCTGGGGCCTTGACAGGAGAAGCTGGCAGACCAAATTTAAGAAATCCACGCACAGACCACCGTGCGTGGAAAATTTCAATGCAACTTCAGGAAAAACAATGCGCCTCCGGCTTTGCGGCTGAAATTGGCACTCCACCTGCAGCGGGGCTGGGAGATCGATGCATGTGGCTGGGGAAATGCCGCGCAGCATCGCTGACAGAGGCTGGTGAGATCGCATACCCACACTGTGCAGGTTTTTGGATCACCGTGCGGTAGGATTTCTGACGCAAACATCACTGGGCGTGTCAAAACGATGCAAAGCCTGCCCGGACCCGAGAGTGCTTGTCCAGATAGACGGATCGCTCTCCTGCACGCCGACCCGACCGAAGGAGAAACGACGCACAGTCTCGCTCGTGAGTGATATTGACGCATTGCAAGCTTCTTTTGACGCACACTCGCCCGTGCTGGGTTATTTTTGATGCGACCCAGGTAAATTTTCACGCTAACTGCGTTAGCGTTGTGTTTAAAAGAACATGAATACTTTTTTTGCTTTTTAATTAATAATTTAACTTGTGTATGCTGGCTTTTTGTCGTTTTGGTCTTGTTTTGTTTAGATAAATATTCTCTATTTTTCTAAACCTGTGTTGTGTCATTTTGTAGTGTTTTCATTAAGTTACTGTGTGTGTTGCTACACATACTTTACACCTAGCACTCTGAAGTTAAGCCTGCCTGCCTGCTCATGCCAAGCTACCAAGGTGCTGAGCAGGGGTTAGCTGAGGGTGATTCTATTTTACCCTCACTAGAGTGAGGGTCCTTGCTTGAACAGGGGGTAAACTGACTGCCAACCAAAGACCCCATCTCTAACAACACACAACTTGTAATTCCAACCCCTGTGCAAATATGGGCCTGCAGAGGGATCAGATTCTGAACCTTCTAATGAGGGCCCTAGTCTCAAAATATTTCTGTGTGGCACTGGAAAACAGAATCAACATTGTCTGTGTGTTTTGCCCTGTCCTCTTGCATCATTCAACTACTTCATTACCTCCTCATCCTCCTTCCTCATCCCATTCCTAACGTCATGGAGTGGATGTACCCATTCACTCCATATGTCATCTATAGAAAGCTTCTTCTTCTCTTTCTATGAAATGGTGGAGGGTCAGGCTGGGCGGGCTGCGCTTGCTGATGTTTTGTTCCTGCTGGGTCCTGCCTTCTTCGGCTCTTGGTTCTGTTCTGCTCCTATGCCCGGGTGCCTTTTGGTGTCTGCATGGGCAATGCCTCTGGTGTTTCTGGCTGCTGTGGTGCCATCTTTCCCTCCCTGGTCTGCCTCCTGCTCTCCAGCTGCTCTGGGCAGTGAGAGGGAGGGAGGTCTGGCACGGGTTCTGGCATCAGAGCTGGCCCTCAGAATCAGTGTGCAGCAGCAGTCTGCTGCAGAACCTAGACGCTGACTGGCAGGGAGCACAGCCTTTAGCAGCGGCCCTCTTGCCTGTCTCAGACCCTCATACTGAAAGTTGAGGTTTTTACTCCAGGTGTCTTGATGGGGGACTGTGTGCATTTGGATGTTGTTTATAGGAGGGGAATTCTGGCCTGGCTGCCCTGGCCCCTGTTCTATCCCTTCCTTCTTTTTTTGCCTACTGGTTAAGCTTTTGGTCTACCTTACCTGGACGTCGGCCTATGTGACTCCTGGTGTGGTGACTGTTTACAGTTTTCCTGCCTTTTGCTATTTTTCACCGCCCTTTGGGTGGCTTTTGGCTGCCCACAGGGTTTTTGTTTCCTCTGGGTTTTTGATGGACACCTGGGGTCCTTGGTTGCTTTATATTCCCTTCTGTGTGTTGTCTTCTTCATCTTGCTTCACGGTTTCACCTGGCAACATGGGAAGCACACTCAGTAGAACCACCATCTTTCTCCTGACTTACTCCCTAAAGGTATGTGTGATAGTGGGGTTTGACGCAGTTGCCCCCCGGTTCCTGATGCCCATATCCAGGACATGGTTCGGCAGTTGTCGAACCCTTATAATCTACAGCAAGGGAAGTTGTCGCCTTTGTCTCTAGTGTCTTCTGGTTCTGCGTGGTCTGTTTCGTCTCCTTCCTCTGTGTTCATCAGGTTGTTTCCTGATTATTATAAAGACGATCTCGGTTTCCCGGCTAGTGCCTCTGCTAAGGGGAAGTATATTCTGAAGGAGGACTTGTAACCAGTGGTCTCTTATTTGTCTTCCAGTCTCCAACTACCTATGGATTTGGAACAACCTTACAGTACTAGGGAATGGTTCCATCAGTTTGAGCATCCTTTAATTCCCAAACTTCCTGTTTCCGTGCTGTTTAATCCTTGCTGCAACGTGCTTGGTTGGATCCTGGTAGAGTCTCTGTTCCCTGCTTTATGTGCCACCTTTATCCTTTATCCCCAGGGGAGACTTCCATTCCTTAGCTCCTCACTTTGGATCCTTTGATTTCTAAACATAGGGAAGCCTTCCTTGCTTTTGGAGGAGGTGATTTTGACTGACCCTATTGATAAAAAGTTGAGACTCCTCTAAAGAGATCTCACGCTGGCCTCAGTCTCTCCTCACAATCTGAAATTTATGGGGTTGATACTTCTCAGTCCTTGCTCAAGGATTTTCAGTCCTTCCCTTCTGCTGTTTAGGATAGTGAAGACCTTCTGATTTGCTGTTCCGTATAGTGGTACAGGCTAAGTTTCTCTCAGACATTGCCTTTGACTCTCTTCGGGCCACTGCCAGTTCTGTATCAGCACAGTGCCATCTTCACCTTCTGGGCTGGAAGGTTGATTCTTCACAAAATAATTGTTTGTTGTGCATGTCCTTTGGGGGTCCACGCTTTTTGGGGATGAACTGAAGGAGGTCTTCAGGAAATCCTTCAAGTATAAGAAACCTGTTCAACTTTTCCGGCAGAAGCCTACGTCCAGGAAAGGTAGTAGAAGGCATATGGATCAGTTTCAGAAACGTCACCTCGATTCCCCGCCTAATCGCTCAAGATTCTAGCGTAAGGGTCCTCTTTTGGGGGTGCCTCCCATCAATCTGGTGGTAAGGTGGGGTTCAAAGCAGCCTTTCTGACTGGGCTGCCCCCTCTATGTCTGCTGTTGAGTGGGGCAACTGGGTCAGTTTTTCCATGTTTGGGCAGCTTCCGTCACTGACACCTGGCTTCTTCAGGTGGTGTCCCAGGGCTTATTTCCAGATGTTTCTCCAGAGTTTCTGGATCCTCACTTCCTTCAGAATGCCTGGTCTTGGGATCCAGTGAAGAGGCCAATGGTATCACCTCCGTGTTCCAGAAACAGGCACTTGTCACTGTTCCTCCTCTTTAGAGGGGTTAGGGTTGCTATTCCAGTGTCTTCATGGGCAGGAAGGACACTGAGGCTTATCGGCTGAATATCGACCTGCAGTTTATGAACCAGTTTGTTCCAACCCTGCACTTCTGGATGAACTCTTTGCGTCAGGTGATTCCCTGGTCTCTTAAGGGGCTTTCCTGACCAAGATCGATCTTCAGGATGCCTATCTTCATGTCCTGGTAGCTCCTACCTCGAAGACGTTTCTGAAGTTTGCTGTGGACTCCCAGCATTGGCAGTTCAGGGTGCTTCCGTTTGGCCTGAAGTCCTCCTCCCACATTTTCACCAAGGTTTTGGCTCCAGTGTAGGGACTTCTTCACTCGAGGAGTGTCTTGGTCCACCTGTATCTCAACGATCTTCTGATCCATCCCCCTCTCTCTGGAGAAGTCTCTGTCAGACACAGACACGACAGTGGCCCTCTTGGGGGACTTTGGCTTTCTGATTCATCCCTCCAAGTCTCACCTGACCCCTTCTCAGCAGCTGGAGTATATTGGAGCCTTTTTCAATATGTCTCAGGCAATAGTGTCCCTTCCTGCCTCCAGGTGTGCCTGGCTTCATCAGTCTCTTCAGCGTCTGCTGAATGTATGGGAGACCTCTTTGAGGGAATGGCTACATATTCAGGGTCTGATGGTGAGGATGGGTTTTGCTTTGATGTGGTTCTCCCCATTCCTTGCCAATCTGTTGCTTGTCCCTGTTGTTGGTACTAGTTTGTTCCCTCTTTCCTTTCTTTTAGGTGGCCATGCCCTGGGTACGCCTCCACTTAAATCCAGTTGTGCATCATATCCTGCTTCACTAGACACCCATCAGTGGCAGCTCGGATGCTCTTATTCCTGTTTCTGCTATCATTCACCTGGCTCTCCTCTGGTGGCTGCATCCTCTTTCCCTTGACCACGGCTTTCCTCTTCAGCTTCTGATTCCTTTGGTCCCTACTGCTGATGCCAGCAGTCTGGGAAAGGAGTGGTTTTGGGATACCTTACTGCTCAAGGTCTCTGGTCTGTGGAGGAAGGTTTGATGTCTTCCAATTGGAGGGAGCTAAGGGGGATCTGGAATGCCCTCCAGATTTTTGCCTCTTCCCTTCGGAGTCACTTGGTGGTAGTCAGAGTTGGCAGCTGGGTGGTGATGTCTTTCATTAATCGTCAGTTCGGCACCGGGTCCTCCTCCTTCAATTTCCTTGCCTGCCTCATTGTGTCCTGGGTGGAGTTCAATCTCCTTGGATTGGGGGCCATTCACATTCATGAGAAGCTCAATCATCAGGCGAATCTTCTGAGTAGGGTGTTCCCAACATGCCTGAAGTTTGTTCTGGCTCCATCAGTGTTTGCCTAGATTTGCAGCCATGGATCTCTTTGCTACCCCCCTGAATGCCAAGCTTCCCCTCTTCTTCACCCGGTTCCTCACTCAGGGTGCTCTGGGACCGATGACCTGACCAGTCCTTGGTCTCTGCGTCTTCTTTATGCCTTTCCCCCAATTTCCCTGATCCAGCGGTTCCTGTCTTGCCTGCTCTGGCAAGTGGCAGAGCTGGTGGTCATCCTTCCTTTTGGCCTAGGAGACCTTGATTCCCTTTTCTCTGTCTCCTAGCTATGGAGCTGGAGTGATTTCTTCCTCTGAAACCGCCCCCCTCTGTCCGTCCCTCTGCTTCCTCTGCAGACTCAGGCCTGATTGCATCTCTCGGTCTGGAGGTTGAGCGGGAGGGTCTCATGAAGACGGGTCTTTCTCTGCAGGTATCCCGTTCCCTCCAGTCTTCTAGGTGGGTTTCCATGACCAAAGCATATGTGCATCATTGGGGTTTGTTTGATACATGGTGCAGGGCACGGGCTTTGTCTCCTCTTTCTGCCCCTTATTCTGTGATTTTTTTAGTTACTTCAGGAGGGGTTTGATAGGGGTCTCTCCGTTGCAACTCTGAAACTTCAGTGGTTCTCTGGTAAGATTTTTTGGGCTCCCTGGGATGATTTAACCTCTGCTGCATGCATGGCCTTTAAGTTGTTCAAGGGTTTCCACCATCTTCAGGCTGCCCTTAGGGTCCCTTTCCTCCTTGGGACCTTCCTCTCATGTGTTTCCATTTGAAGTTCCCCCTTGTATGAGCCCCTGGAGTCACCGACCCTTAAACTATTGACTCTGAAGTGTTTTTTCTTGGTGGTCATTACCTTTGCCAGGTGTTTCGGGGGAGCTTAATATCTTGGTTCATCGCCATTGATACCTTTGCGTCTTTGATGACTGTGTCGTCCTTTACTTGGATCCTAAGTTCCTCCCTAAGGTGAATTCTTCGTTTCAACGTGAACAGGACATTGTTCTACCTGTTTTGCTTCCAGAGGCTTTTGCCTCTGATCCTTCTATGTCTTTTTTGGACGTGGTCCATGCTTTGAAGATCTACTTGGCTAGGTCTTCCGAGTTTCACCTCTCTGACCACCATTTTGTCAGCTTTGGTCCTGTGCAGAAGGGCGGGCAGCCATCTTCCTCCCCCTTGTCTTGTTGGGTAAAGTCTGTCATTTATTCTACTTACAAGGCCCTGGGCAAGGAGGTTCTAGTGGGTTAAGGCCCATTCCACACAAGGTATGGCCGCTTCCTGGGCTGAATGGTCTGGTGTTCCCCTCTGGGACATTTGCAATGCTGCCACCTGGTCCTCTCCTTCCAATCTCATTATCTATTACAGGTTGCATGTGGCTCATGGTTCCGAATTGTCCTTTGGTTCGGGCTCCTGACAAGGAAGGATAATGAGGACGAAATGCTCAGATTACTAACCAGTAATTTTCATTACTCTAATTCTTCCTTCCTTTTCCCATTCCATACATCCCTCCCCCCCATTCTGTTCTTTCATCAGCCGGTGATGTGGTGCTTGGTGATACACAGGTAGTTCTCATGGAGAGGAGGGGCTATATGCCCCTTGTCCTTCTTCAATTTCATAGAAAAAGAAGAAGTAGCTTTCTATAGGTGACGTGGGAAGTGAATAGGCACATCCACTCAATGATGTTAGGAATGAGATGAGGAAGGAAGAATCGAAGTAATGAAGATTACCCATAAGTAATCTGAGAATTTGTGCAGATAAATGACATTTGGGGAGAAGGAACTATCCTAACTGTGTGACATAAATCCAGGAAATTAAGGGAATGCTTCAGATTTGTCACAATAGAAATCATTTTGTGTCGAAAATTCCCATCTTAGCACTACAGGCACGTTAGGGATGTTACTTCCAATCTTGATGTGGCCAAACACAATCAAAACATAAAATAGTTCTACATTCACTATTTACTTAACAATTGAAAATTTCTTTGTTAAAGGATTTTGGATCTCTGCATATTCAGAAACCTGCAGGTAATTGTTAACCTGTTCTTCACTGCCAAACAATAGGAAAGTACATTCTATGAAAACATATTATATAACTTCCTCTATCTGATTATGGATCGCACACAAATGTTTTTTCTTTTCGTTTTCTACTTTTGTTTATTTACTTTGGTACATACCTTTATAAAGGACAATCAAGCCTCTCATTAGTAATAATATAACAAGCAAGAGAAAATAGATTACAGCAAGAAAAAAATGTTACAAAACTATTTAAAATATTTAAACTCTTTATAAGCATCTTTTAGAAAAGTAGGCAAAAGTAAGACCACAACTGTTGCTTTAAACATTATAATCTTGTTATCTAAGAAGAAGTTACTTAAATATTTACTGAGTTTTAGATCTGGCGACCTTGGTGTGGTTTCCCCTGTCTTTTTGCTTCTGCCTCCTTTGTTTTTGACAGTGTGCTGGATTTTGTTTTTGCTGGTTTTGTTACTCTGGGCACTATACCAATGCTGATCAGTGCTAAAGTGCAAGTGCTCCCTGTGTGAATTGTGATTATGGTTGGTTATCCATGATTGGCATATTTAATTTACTAGTAAGTCCATAGTATTGTGCACCATGTGGGCCTGTAAATCAAATGCTACTAGTGGGTCTGCAGCACTGACTGTGCCACCCACGTCAGTAGCCCTGTAAACATGTCTCAGACCAGCTGTTGCACTGTCTGTGTGTGCAGTTTTAAACTGCTGTTTGACCTGGCATGTGCACCCACTTACCAGGCCCAAACTCGCTCCTTTATTACAAAAGGCACAAAAGGTCGCCCCATGGACAGGTTGCAATGTGTTTAAAAGATAGGACATGTACTAGTGTGTTTTACATGTCCTGATAGTGAAATACTGCCAAACTAGTTTGTTACTATTGCAAGGCCTATCTATCCCATAGGTTAAAATGGGGATTGCCTTGAAATATCGTTTAAGTGTAATTTCCCATTAGCGGCAGTTGGAGATCTAGAGTTTGGGGTCTCTGAACTCACCATTTAAAAGCACATCTGATGAGAGCTCGACCACTCACCTGAAAAGCAGGTCATCTTCAAGGGTGATGGTTCCCCTGTCCTCCCTGGACACCTCTTGGCACTGTTGAGTTTAACACGGGAGTCCCAACAGGCGCCTCCAAAGGGAGGGGGATTTGGATGACACAGAGAGAGAGAGAGAGAGAGATACTGCCACTGCTGCCTGGTCCAGCCAGGCCCCTACTCTTGAGGGTGCTGGTGGTCGGTGTCACTGCGTTGTTGAGGAGTCAATTTCTATACAGGAAAGGAACAGGTATGAGTGACGTGCTGCCCACTAAGAAACTAACGCTCATGCACTCACTCAGACCCCCAGATAATCACCTGTCACTCAACTTGCTTCCTTGTACTTTCTCTCCACTCCATAAGGCTGGCAGGAATGCACCGCTATTGCCTCATACTTCTCTCTGTCCTATATTGTGTTAAGTAATCACTCTTGACGTTATTGCACACACTAAAGATATAACTTGAATAAAACACACAAAACAGGAATATTTTCTTCCCACAAGCAAATACGCATAGGCACTGGTTGAACAGTAAAGCTCAGAAGACTTTCAAAACATGATTGCCCCTTTGTTCATTTTTGTGACAATCACTGACACTGAGTATGGCTCAACGCTGAAAATGAATTGTAGGAATTTGTGATTTTGGTAGTAACAGGCAGTACACAAACATTAATGAGGGTTATATTCTTAAAACATGGTTTCAGGTGTGTCGCTCTCTTTCACAGGTCACAAGTTAAAGACAAGCGATTGGATAATGATAATAAGAAAAATAATCAAGGCTAAACAGTCTTTCAGACATTCTTGCTACCCACCTTGAATGTCTCTCTTTCTGAGATGAATTTCACCAAAGTCTTTTTTGTAAAATACACAAAGGATTAGTTCAAAAGCATTCAATAGCATTCACACTACTGTGAGAGCCTTTTATTTTGTCACTTAGCTTTACTGGAAGAAGTCCTGGATCCTGGTTGCTGAGCAACATTGGGAAAGCCTTGGGGAATACTCTGCTGGGCTAGCTCTCAAACTCAGCATAGTCCTTTCCCTGATTGCCTGGCAAAAGTGAAGAAGCTTGGAGGAGTTTATAGTCTCTTTCGGAAGAAGTCATTTGTGGCACATGGCAAACAGAAGAGCAGGAGGGTGTTGCTTAGCAACCAGGACAGCAGCTGCCTAGAAACGTGCATGGGCTCAGGTGTTTTCAAACCGGCCTCGTGGGAGCAGAATAAAAAGCAGAATAAACACACCTTGGCAGTGGCAACTGTGCACATTAACAGCAACAACTAACACACCTTTATTAAACCCAGCAATGGCAATTCAATGCAGTTAATTCCGTTTATTATTAGATGTAACATGATTTAGCCAGCACCCCTTGAATAGCCGGCTGCACACAATACAAGAATTAGACCTAGATGAGGGAATCACAACACATCTTTTAGTGAAGCTGGTTTTTAACCTGTGTGTTTGAAAATGCCACTTTTAGAAAGTGGGCATTTTCCTGCTTAACTATTCTGTGCCTCTGCCTGACTGTGGAACACTTGTTTGGGTCATGATGACAGTTGGATTGGTTGTGAATTCACTCTAGACAGTCACACAAAGGGAGCTGAGGTGTGCCCTGCATTTTCCGATGGGTCTTCCTGGGCTAGAGTGATGGGAGGAGCTGGCACTTGTACCTGATTAGGTCTGTGCCTGTCCTTACACAATACAGTCTCCAATCCCCTAAAGTGTGTATGGGCCCAGGGCAGGGAGGCAGTGTCTTGTGCACTATAAAGACTTTCATTTGAAGCTTGCCTACTTCAAAAGCAGGAATGAGTAAAAGTATTGGACCCAAAACCCAAGACTTTTAGAACACTTCACGATCAAGAGAAGACTCTGCCAAGGCTGAAGAGCTGTGAGGAGGAGTACTGCCCCTTTGCTGTGTGTGCTTTTCTGGGTTGACCTGCAGTTGCTGCTTCTGTTTTGGAAAGGGCAAAGACTGGACTTTGCTGTGTATCCTGCCTGTTAAGTTTCCCCAAGGATTGGAATGAGCCTGCCTCCTGTTAAGAAGTCTCAGGGACATCAAAGTCTTTACCTGCCAGACCCCGGGTTTTCTTGCTGAGGTCCCTGACTTGCCAAGAGGTGCCCACTCCAGTTTCTGAGCACTTGGAATTGAAGTCTGGCAGAAAAACAAGAAGAATGAGACACACCGACTCCAGGTGACCCAGAACCGCACCTCTTCCCAACTCTGTGCCTCTGCCTGCACCTGAAGCTGTGGTCCCCGCTGAAGTGTGACGACCCCAACCAACAGTGCAGGCCTGATGCTGCCACAGTACCTCTGAAGTCCCTCAACATCGTGAGTCCAGAGTGCTGTGTCACCGATGTCCATGACACCTGTGGTGTGACCGTGACACTGTGAAGTTGCCTCATCACTTCTTGACTCGCTAGACTAATCGACTCCACTGGATCATAAGGAACTGACTCCTCCCCACCAGCGCCGCTTCACCTCCGCTGCCCCTGTAAGAAGCCAACACCTCCTCTCCCCTGCATAGCAGTACGGAACCGATGTTGCACTGGTTCGAGCGACACCTCACCTCTCTGACTCTGTGCCATGTCTTTGACTTTGCCTCATTTCAAAGGTACTGTACCTGGGGTCCATGTGACTCCATGGCCGGTGCCAAAGTCCCCTGTGAGTGGCATCGGACTGTTAGGAATGACTCCGTCACAACACCATGAAAACACAAGTTAGAGCTATTGTGTTTCTAAGTACTTTTATTGGGATTTATTCTTTAAAACTTCAAATCTTTGCTTGTGTATGTTGGATTTTTGTGCTTTTGGTTTCGTTTTACTGAGAAAAATATTGGCTATTTTTGTAAACTGGTGTGGTGTCCATTTATGGTGTTTTCACTGTGTTACTGTGTGTAGGTACAAATTCTTAACATATTGCTTCTGAGATAAACCTGCATGCTCATGCCAAGCTACCAAGAGGTTGAGCAGGGGTTTTCTTAGGAGTGCGACTCCCTGACTAAAGTGAGGGTCACTAGTTGGACAGGGTGCAAACTGTCTGCCAACTAGAGACTCCATTTCTAACACGAAGACAAGACTTCAATCGATGACAGAAATGTAAAGCAGGTCTTTTTCCTTGTGAATAATAAGCACACATTCTGCACAATGTTTCCTGTTCTTCCAGCTGCCCAATTGTTTCCTAGCTGAGATCTCCTGACCTTTGATTAATACAAAGCCTGTGTATGTCAACTTTTATCATGCCCCGTATGTATTTATTTAAGTTCCTGAGATAGCACATCAAAGCTCTGAACACAGGATGATAGAAAACTTTACAGTACACGGTAACAAAATAACAGAGAACAATAAAAATTGATGACATAAGGCTAGTAGTAAGGAACTCAGAAAAATAATTGTTTCTTTGTAGTGCAGGTTTTGCGAAGACTAGATTCAGTATGTGAGTACAGATAATTAAAATTCTTCTTGGGTGTACCGTTTATTTTGACATGGCATCTTGATATAAGGCCTGAGTGAAATTTAAATTATGCCAGTGTATTCATGAAATTTTTGGAATTTTGTATTTGTTTTCTTACGCAAAATTTCAGAAATTTTACCATTAGGCAACTTTGCATATGTAGGACAGCACCTTTTTGGTGTGGTTAGCCCCTACTTTTTGCCTGGTATCTCATGTCATTTCAACAGAAAGTGCACTGGGTTCCTGCTAACCAAGTCCTTTTCCCCAAAACTGCACAGTTGTGTCCCCAATTGGCAAAGCCTTTAGCACCCTCTTTAAGTCCTCTTTAAGTCCCTACTAAATGATACTCATAGTACGTAAGGCCTGGGGTAGTAAAGAGGGTACCTAAGGGCTGCAGCATGAATTGAGCCACCCCGAGGGACCCCTCACCAAGCACATGACAGGCTCCCATTGCAGGCTGTATGTCGTGGTGCAGACAAAAGTGAAAATACGACATGGCACACAGCCGGTGTGCCATATCCCTTCACACTGTGTGTAATATATATAATAATAAGAAAAGATCACCAAGGGGAGCAACAGACCATTCAACACTCAGCTCTCTAAATCACCCACTCATTCACTCCTATGATCAATATCAAATAAAGGGATCTAAAAAAAAATATTTAATAGCTAACTCCTTAAAATTAAAATAATGAAATCACCCTTTAAAACCAACACAAAACTCATAAAAATCATACAAATAAAAGTCAAACATGATGGAGACAAAACAAAAGACATCCATCTTAGTCCACTATATAGTTGCTGTCCCAATTTTGGTATAAACAGGCCAATTGATTTGTGCACACAATCCCTATTCAATTTTAAGTCCGTTCCAATGGGTCCAGCGGTCCAATCTGCATCAACGCGTTTCGGTGGCCTTTAGAGATTCTTCTACCACCTTCTTCAGTACAGTTCAATACACTCCCAACATATATTTTGCAAATCTGCGTCCAACATCAGTCAAACAGATGCCTGCTCACCATTCATCACAAATCCTTAGCCACAAATTGTATTTTGCTTCACGATAATCCAACAAATGGATAATTTCATGGAGTTTCATAACCGATTAGGGACTGAGAGCCAATTTGATGGTACAGGGCTCTTCCTGAGTATGATAAGTTCCAAAAAAAAGTGAACTCCATGTCTCATGGTGCCCTGTCCCCTTGGGGTGATAGGTATAGAAGGGCCCTCTCTCTCTATTGTGTAAAATGTATAAGCCACCCCCCTAGCATCCCTTACAGTCCTAGTGAGGGTGCATTATATTACATATGAGGGCATATCTGCATGAGCAGATATGCCCCTGCTATGTCTTTGTCGATTCCCTGACAGAGTAAGTGTCCGGGGAAGCCATTTTAAATATGCCAGGCCACTCACCTGGAGAACTTATCCGTAGAGACGATATTGGACCCTACTCTCTCCCAACACAGCGCCCGACCTAGGAATCATAACTTCAAAGAAGGCGCTTTCCTAGGAGGAAAGGGGGTTGCAACAAAATAATAAAAGAAACAAAGACTAAGTGGAATCTAGCTCGATATCCTGTTCGGGAACACCCAAATCGTCTCTCTTTTTTGGGTGTGCAGGAGTGTAAACTAAAGGGAAGGAACACACACTATATTAGCATTGACATGCATTTACATAGTCAGTTCAAATAAAATTTGAGCAATTGAAGTACATATACTCAGAGAAGCTTATAACAACACAGAAAATGTGTACTCCTTTAGTTCTTGTGAGATATAAATTCCCACTCCTTTTGTGAGCATCGGATAACAGTTCATTCTTTTTTTTCCTGGAAGCATGTTACATAATAGGCTCTTGTTAAGTGACTGTTCTTCCTTTCCTTATTTTGAATAATCTTTTTTCTCTTTAAAAGTTTGCAAATTATCTCCTGGACTTCCAGCAGATAGCATGGGAGTCTTACACTGGGATTATTCACAAGTCTTGAAGTTTTGATTTTTGTAGAATTGTTGCAGACGAGAAACAAACAATAGTGCACTAACCTTGTTTTCTCTTCATTTGCTTTGTCCTTCCTTTCATTGCAGGCTATGCGCTTACATGTTGGAATGACCAACAGGCTGTCTCCTGAATGGCTGCAGCCGTGCAGAGGATTCCACGCCGGTACTCACCGTAGGTCTTTTTGGAAATACACTGATTAGAGAAGTCCGATGAGCTTCTCAGACATGTCCTGGGAGGAGCAGATGTCACTGGGTCAGGCTAGGAAGCTTGGATTAGGGAGAAGAGGGTGCAATAATCCAGGAGAGGTGGAGGGCGAATAAGGGTTCTTTTTTGGAAAATAAAGCCAGGCTCCTGACTGGGGTTTGACTGAGTATGTATAGGTAGATAACACTTTCTAGAAGAGCACGATTTTCACTCTGGAAAGTCCCATAATTGGTGACAGATGAATGATTCTGGAATGTACCAGACTAGAAAGTCAGTTTGTAGGCACATAGATACATAGGAATCCCTCTGGAAAGCATCTGACTGGAAAATCCCTGTCTGCAGGCGCACAGAGCATTCCCCGTTATTGCTCACTGTAGGAGGCTGGCCTGGTCCAGTTATCCCTTATTAGTGAAATGTAGGCAGTGTTCTAGCAGCTTATGCTATCTAGAGGTAGCTGTAGCCGAGCAGCTTAGGCTGAACTAGGAGACATGCAAAGCTTCTGCAATACCATTATAGTTACACAGTACTTATACATAATAAAAGACAATACTCAGTGTTAACAAAAATAAAGGTACTTTATTTTAGTGACACATGGCCAAAAATATCTTAGAGGCAATTCTCCTTCTGGAGGGATGTATTATACACAATATGTACACTAGTAACCAAAATCGGGTAAGTAAACAGTCATAAAATAGTACAAACAGTAGAAAATACAATAGATTGCAATGTGCCTAGGGGCAACACAAACCATATACTAAGATAGAGGAATGTGAATGTTGAATTCCCCAGTAGGCAAGTGTAGTGTGTAGAGGGATCCTGGGAGAGTAGGAAAACACCAAAAGTAAGTAAAGTATCCCACCCCAGAGCCCAGGAAAGCAGGAGTAAAGTACAGCAAGTTTCCTCAGGACACACTACAAGTCGTGATAAGAGATTTTGCAAGAACCAAGCAAGACTGCAAGCAGCAAACAATGGATTCCTGGACCTGAAGACCTGTGGAGAGAGGAGACCAAGTCCAGACGTTGAAGAAGAGTCCAGGAAGGACAGGAGCCCCTGCCAACCTACAAGTTGGTGCAAAAGTGGATTCTCTGATAAGAAGAAAAGTACAGAAGAGCACCAGAGAAGATGGCTTTGGGTTCCTGCTCGGTGCAGGTGATGTACCACATCATGTTGTTGGATGCAGGCTGTTAACGTCGCTGGATTCCACCAACAAGCCTTGATTCAAGCAAGTACATGGTTTGTGTCAAAAAGGAACTGCCTGGACCCAGGAGGACCTGGGGGTCTCAACTCAGACTGAGGAGACAGAGGGAGCTATCAGCACTTCGGAGAGCCCTCGGAAGACCAGGCAGCACCCACTGGAGTCCCAGAACATGGGGACAAAGAAGATGCAAAGTGCGGGTCATCGCAACACAACACTGGAAGGTCCCACACCACTGGAGAACAACTCAGGGAGCTGTGTGTCACAGGAAGGGGTGCTGAGGACCTGGGCTACACTGTGCATGAAGGATTCTTGGAAGAAGTGCACAGAGGCCCAGGGGGATGCAGAAGACCTGCTGCACAGGGGCACTGTTGCAACCTGGGGAGGAAAGCTCTTACCTCCACCAAATTTGGACAGCTGGACCTTTGGACAGTCTGGGTCGCTTCAGTCCACCACCTGTGTTCCAGGGAGCATGCTCGTTGTCAGGAGAGGAGTCCCAGAGTACCTGTCGTCATTGCAGAAGGGTGCCTGCAGAAGCAGGGAAGTGACTCTGTCACTCCACAGGAGATTCCTTTGGTTCTTCTGGTGCAGGGTGAAGACAGGCAGTCCTCAGAGCGCGCACACCTTGGAAACTGTTGCAAATGCTGTCAGGAACTGATGTTGCAGGTCTCAGGAGTCATCCTGGATACTTTGTTGCAGTTACAGCGGCTCCTGGAGCAGTCTGCGGTTGATCCGGCGGTCAGAAGCTGAAGCAGAGGATGCAGAGGATTCCTGGAGGAATCTTACAAACAGAATCTGAGGAAACACCTAGAGGAGAGACCCTAAGTAGCCCTGAGAGGAGGATTGGCTACCTTCCCAGGTATGCATCTATCAGGAGGTGTCTCTGACGTCACCTGCTGGCAATAGCCATTCAGAGGTCTCCAGGTCTTGCTGAATATGATTTTCTTCCATAGGTTAATATTGAAGAACTCTGAAAATGTCAGTGTTGATTTTGCAAGTGAACAGAATTTATGCTTAAAAACGTACTTACCTTAAAACAAAGTTCTTGGTTTTAAAATATATTTAAAAAGAAGTGCTATTTTTCCAAATTGATCATGGATTTATTCTTCAAGTGAGTCTCATTTATTGCCCCTGTGAGTACCACAAATGCTTAGCACTACCCTCTGATTAGCCTAACTGCTCACCCACACTACTGCAAAATAGAGTGTTAGTACTATTTACTCTTGCCTCTGCAAACCAACTGGGAATCCACTGGACTCTGCATAGTGTACTTCTTTTTAGTGTACCAAATAGAGACTCAGCTTCCTACAGCATAATTACTTGCTTTCCCTGGTAAAAATACACAGTTAATGCACTATTCACTGTAAAACATTACTGTGATCTCAAAACACAAGCAACCCAAGATGTTTTCTCCCTGACTGGGGCTCGTCAGTCAGGTGGAGCTTGGTTCCAGTGGCCCAGTGAGGAAGGGAGCCACATCTGGGCATTACCTCATACAGTCTTTAAACCATTCATTCAGTCACCAATGTAATCACCCATCCATCAATACACTAACTAATTCAACCATTTATTTAATATTTGAACTCAACCTATACTTATTCAGAGACGTGGTCACTTATTCATCTATTCACTATCTCATCTATCCCACTATTGACACATGATCACGCTCACTTACTCACTGATCCACACAACCCCGCATTCAGACTTACAAATCAATTAATAATAATGTTTCCTTGTGAAATAACCCGTCGTATTGGCTATGCTAATGCTTGTTCACTATGCTTTTCCCACTTGTTCAAATAATACCATTCCTGATGAGAAAAACAAACTCTGTGATATTATCAAGGAATTAAATACTTTTTTCTTTGCACAAAACCATTTTTTTACAGGACTAGCCTAGCTATTTAAAAAAGAAATGAAATGTGATTCATTTTGGTGAAAGTGGGATTTCTGGCAAAGGTGGAACAATGCCACCCTCTCTAAATTAGATGTTGTGATGCCGTGATTAGTTTTGTATTGCCTTTCAATCTGGCACCTCGCTGAGGGAAGATTTATTTCTCCCGGAGAGTAGGCATCTGACAATGTAGATTGCAAATGCAGGAGTAAACCTTCTCAGACTCGTTATTCTTTCTCCTCATGCTTATTTCTCATCTGCCCTTCCAGATTTTGAAAGAGGTGATTGCATTGCTGCTGTATTGCCTGCCAAGTATTTGCAGTTCTCGTTTGTTTGGTGGTGGGAGGCATGGCGCTAATCACCGCATCTGTGAGATTTACACAAGGCCATCTGCATTGTCTCTCCTGTTGTCAAAAACGAGAAGAAAAAAGGAATCTCTGCCAGGCTGATCTAAATGATTGTTAATTGAGATGTGAAGTCCAAGTTCAATGCAAAGAATTTATATTTAACTAAAAAAGTGCAAGGGAAAGTAGAGCCCTTATAAAATACTAGCATGACGCATACCACGGAACGTTTTATATTGCTGTAAGTAAAAAATGGTTTAAAAGATCACATAGCATGTGTCTATTCATAAAGTTGGTTACTGGCCGCATCGTGATGGTGACATTTGCGAGGACGCTTCGGATGTTTAGTTTCACCTGGAGATTTCAGATGCCCAAAACTACAATAAGCTCCAAATGAAAGTATGGGGGAAAATAATCTTATGTGCAACAGTTACTGTAAAACTCAAATTTCACTCAACATGTTGAGAAGTATTACGCGGTGTCCGCTTAAAATCTCTTTCCAACGTACATCCAATTTCATATTTACGGTTTTCAAATGAAAACTATTTTATTTTAGAGGATCAATCGTTTTACTATTCAAAAATGTTCTGTCACTCGTTAGATCAAATTGACAGTTAACGCTACATTCGCAATCTTTTCTTCAGTTCTGTTCTTAATATAAAAAGATAAACCTTATTGAGATGAGTTCTTCTGTTTTTAGGTTCTGGATGGCGGACCAGGAGTGAAAGTGAATTGAAACCAGAACTTCAAGTAGATCCCTTTTGAAACAATTCACATAAAGTTACTCAGCCCTTTCTCAAACTACCCTGGATGTGACAGTGTAAACAGGAAGCGGAAACTCTGTAGAGCGGGGCTTGAGCTCATGGTACAGTGCGAGGTCGAGCATGGTTCAGCCACTAACAGGCTCACTCAGACACTCACTCGCCCCCCCTCAGAGACATACATCCACTCACAGACCCACTCAGACACTCAAACACCCACTCACAGACCCACTCAGAGACTTACTCACCCACTCAGAAACCCCCTCAGCGACACATACACCCACTCATAGACCCACTCAGAGACTCACACACCCACTTACCCACTCAGACACTCATTCAGCACTCATGCACTCACTCAGATACCCACCAACACTCTTACAACCACTCACACACCCTTTCAGTGACTCTCAGACTCAGTTACAGACAAACTAAGAGACTCACATACTAACTCACAGCCCTGTCAGACACCTATGCATCCACTCACAGACCCACTCAGACACTCAGGCACCCAGTCAGAGACCCACTGAGACACTGTTATAACCATTCACAGGCCCACTCAGACACTCACTCCCTCTCACAGAGCCACTCAGACACTCATGCACCCAGTCACAGAGCCTCTCAGACACTGATGCCCAACACCTACTTACAGATCCACTTAAGCTGTCACAGTCCAAATAGGTAGCGCTTGCTTCCAACACCGCTGCCAGAAACCAGAATATTGCACAAGGTAGCCTGGAGCCCTGAGCTGGTTGCTGGGGGTTACCCCATCCAAACATCTGTCCACCCGCTTGTCACCTGCACATGGCTTTAACAGGGTGCAGTGGTGAGAATGTCATGAGAAGGCATCGGAGGAAGAGAAGTGAGACGTCGGTCTGCATGGTGTGAGTCCCTCAGTAGAGGGGGCCCTACCAGGGGGAGAGCACAAGTGCAGCAGAAACGGCAGAGCCGGGACTCAGTGCAGCTTGTGGCCCCCCCTAGACATAGACCTCCTTCTCTTTCCTTCCCTTACCAGCTGCAAGGGATAGAACTGGTGCCTTTGCCAAAAAGCTGTTTATTGAAAAGATAGGTGCTCCATCCCCCTGGATATAGACTTCCTCCTCTGTTCCCCTCTTACTAGCAGCAAGGAACAGCACCATGACCATTTTAAGCCTCCCAAAGACCCCAGCAAGATTTTTAGCTCACACACTCTTAGAGGAGCATTTTTACTGAAGAATGAACAAGCCTGTGTGTGGAGCTAAATAAGTGTGGAGAGCAGAGCAGGCAATAAGTGGATGAGTGCCAAGAAGATACTGGAGGTGCAGGGGAAGCTAGCTGGGGTAGATGCCGAGGGTGATGGCCCCCTGTGGTTCCCCAAACTCATTTGATGTCATCTTCTGGTTTCTTCTGGCACTTTTCTTATCCAACCTGCTGGCCTGCCATTTCACTGGCTCGGGCTGGGTCCACAGTCTTGGCTGGCCCATTTCATAATATTCCCAGTCTTTATTTGTTCTGATGTCCCCTGGGCCTGACTGGGGAAGCCTATTTGTCCTGGCCACTGATCCCTATCTGCAAGCCAAACAATCTCTGGATAGTTATGCCTGAAGAAGGGACTAATGTGACAGTGTAGGTGCTCTGTTCAGGCTGCTTGATACGAATAAGAACCTGTGTCACAACTAAATCCAATTATTTGAGGAACACATTGGCGCATATTATCTGTGTCAAAACCAAACCCAACCCTTTGAGGGACAAATCAGTTCATATTAACCTATTGAAGGGTCTGAACCAGATCTTCTCCTTTTTGTAAAGATAAAGTGGCACAGGATAATCTCAAGACCAACCCTCAATTTCCTCCTGTCCCAGCAGCGAGAGGAACATATACTAACTTTGCACCCTCTGTCCCCCTATTTACAATGGAAGCGGCAACCAGGGCAATAGATCAGGAGGAATCCTCCATCTTCCATAAGGAGGATATTAACCTTCCAGATATATATTTGGAGTCTAATCCAAGGTGCTACACGTCAAGAGGATTAGTGCTGCTAGAACCCCGTCTACACCGCTTCTGACAACTGTCTTACAGATATTCAATAGTACTCCAACGGAGCATTCCACAGTAGTCTCTCAAATGCTGGCGACTCCAGATCTGGAACTGATTGGAAATCTGTCATGTAATCCCCCAGGCCAAGAGGTGCAGGTTTCTGAATCACCTATTCGCCTGGAGAGAATCTTTTCTTCCATCCTAGCCCTCTAGAAACATTTGTAACAACTACGGACCACACTCAAGATGTTAGAGCTGCAATCTTGAAAGTGTTGACAGGCCCAAAAGAGGAGAGGGCAATTTCTATTCAGGTTTCACAGTCACAAAAAAAGAGAGAACTATGGGAAGTTGTGAGTTCTCGTTCAAGGAGCACATATGGGCTTGTTTAAAGGAGAGGGTAGATGTGATTCCACCTCTGTAATAGAAAAAGATTTCAGTTCAGAAGTTGATAAACCCCTCCTTAAGGCAACACCAGATCACCCTAAGAAGCAACTGAATGTGGAAAGTCCTACTTACTTGATAAAAAACCTCTTTGTTTTATGCTCAACAGGCATTATGGTAACTGTCCCTTCTGTGAAAATACCTAGTTCTGGGCCTGAAGCATTTCACATTTTTAGAACAAAAGCTCAACATAAATTATCTGCGGGTGATACATCAGAGACTGTTCAGCCTAAAGATAAAGGTAAAGCAAAAAAACAGAGGGTCAAACAGACAGTGAATCCCAAATAAATGGTCTAAACATCTTCACTTTCAAGAAGTGGACAACCCAACTCAAAAGATTGGGTCAATGAACCCGAGTACTCAGGTGGAGGGGCCCAACTTCAGAACAATGATCTCATTAGCCACCTCCCCTCTGGTGAGGGTTAATCCCGGCACAATCCATGCATGTTCTCCCCCACTAACCATTTCTCTTTTTTCCTCCCACAACCCAGAGCTGAACAATTTGGGGAGGCATTCAAAGAGGTTTGAACATCAGTATGGTCTGACGATGAAGTCCATCCCTCTCATACTTTCCCTGCAATATTTCTACTCTAGACCTTATTGTATTATTTGATTCTGATTTGATTTTAAACCACTCATTTGTATTAGCATGTGTTTCAGATATTAGGAATTTGAAGCTAATTCAAAGTAACAATATTATACTTGCTTCTTTGAGTCATACAGGGTCAGTGGCAAAAACAAGGGTGATATTTCAATCTAAAATTTAGTGTTGCAAAACATTGAATCCCCGCAGTGCAGAAAGAATAACGTGTTTGGGTTTGGATAAAATGTTGATATCAGTAGCAAAAATTGAAGCCACACTTTGGGCTAAATTATAATTACCAGTCTTCAAATTATGTTATGTCAACATAACAGTCCCCTCTTCATGGACCAGAAGTATCATTGTTGCACTTAAGAAAAGAAGAAATCATAATTCGCCAGCCAGGTAACGCCGCATTTCGTTGCTAGACGCGGCAGGCAAGGGTTTTACTCAATGTATGCTGGCTCAGTTTTATTATTGGGTGGAAGAAAATAAGATCATTCCATTAGAGCAGACAGGCATCAGGAAAAACCCCGAGAATTTAGATAACATCAGAGCATTAAAATGAATTAATGAAAAACATATGATTAACTGAAGCTCCCCAGTATATGCTACATTCATCTACTTCTTCACAGCCCTTGATAAGATGGACTGTCTAATGCTGTGGAAAAAGTTGCCTGTTCTTGGGATTCCAGAAAAGCTATTGTGCCTAATTATTGCCCTCCAATTTACGACATGGTGTCAAGCTCTGCTACTTGGCGATCAAAGGCTCTCTAAGAAGATCCAAACAAAAACTACTTAAAGCGCTTCCTCCTGTATATTTCTGATATGCCTGGTTCCCTTCTACAGGGTGTTGGCTTTCTACCTAGTATCGGGGTTGGTCAATATCATGTCTTCTGAATGCAGGTAACATAGTAGTTATGGGCCTTAGCCCGAAAGGGCTTGATAACCGATTAGGGGCGCTGCAGCAGTATGCCGATACACATTTTGTGAAAACCAATTCTTCCAAAGTAAAATCCTTTGCTTCCATGCAGAAAAATTGTAACTATGCCAATTATCCATGGTATTTAGGCTCTCAAAAATTAGAAGTGCTCAAAGCTTACACCCTTATGGGGAAACCTATATGTAGCAACTTGAGTGATATTGGCCATATCCTGAATAATGTGTGTAAAGCACAACCTCAGGCCAAGAGACCGGGAGAATTTTATAATGCTGTATGCAGAAGAAGTTTTTCTCCTTTAATTTTCTATCAGGCCAAACTCCCTGTCACTCTGAGATGTCATATAGAGAAGGAACATTTTGTAGAGAAAAACGAAAAATCTTTATTTTTTAGAAATGTTACATTCAAATTAGACCAACTTGAGCTAGGTCAAAATCTAATGTTCTCACTTCCTGTAACCCAACTAAACGCCTGTTTAAAACAAGCCTTGTCAGCCTTAGGTTTTCGCTAGATAGCAATTCTTGTATTGAGAAAGGGAGCTATCAAAGAATAAAGGATACCAATGCAATGAAAAAAGTCAAACCATATGTGAAATGGAATAAGCCCCATGGATTTAGAAGTTTATGGACCCTCTCCCGATTAAATATTCTGCCTTTATATGTTTTTAGCCTCTAAAAGGTATGGATAATCAGTAACCTGTAATTTTTACCTAAATGGTGCTCAAGATATGAAGCATTTTTTATTTATTTGTCCCACTCTGCAACTGCACCACCGTAAAATGCTGCAACCATTATTTTTTTTACTTGTCTGTGAGATCTTCCTCTAAGGTTTTGCAAGTAATGTTTAATCCTCCTAATGAAATGTTCTGCATTTGAATTTTTAACTTTTTCTATTTTTTTTTAAAACTTACTTTGACTTTTCAGTGTGAACTATGTTTTGAGATATTATTGTTTCTTGTGACTCTTATGCCAATGAATTTATGGTTCTTTTGAAGATATTGATGTTTTATGTCTTTCACTATACATGAAAATGTTATATGTATTTTTCATTCTTGTGTTGACATCTTTGGAGTTCCAAAGCATGAAAATTAACTTGAACTACTCATCTGCTCATGTTTGGTAGTATGTCCAGCACGTTTCACAACTGATTGAAAACAAAAAGGTCAGTTGTATATGAATTAGTTCTCGAAGGAAAGAAAAATAATGAAAAACAGTTAGTATTTAAGAAAAATGCAAAAATGTATTACAAAAATTATTGTGCAGCGTAGATGAACACACTGGCCTTAGTCAAACTAACTGCGATTTTTTTGACCAATCTTTTTTATTGTTTTGAATAGCAAATGTAACATGGCAAAATAAACCAAAGACGACAGAGGGAATCTGTGTCCCAGCACAAAACTTCGATACATAGAAAAGATTTCACCAGTGGTTCACAGTAAAGCAAAACTGACTTCAAATTGCAAAATTGTCCTCAAGCCCCAGATCTTAGCATGCTTCGCAGTACATCCACATCGATTATACAAATTGTACTGCAGCCACACAGTAGTCAATTCCACGATACCAGTGTGACAGTGGTAAGGGTGAGTGAGGTAGAGCACCAATGGCATGTGATGTTATGATTAGCAATAAAAAACGTGATTTCAGCCAATGTCATCTCGATTCAGCCCACCTCTCTGTTATTCCCTGAAATGCAACCTTAACATTTGGCTGCGTGGGAGTGGCTAGAACACTAGCTAAGGCACTGTGAATCTGCATGCAAAAGGGACTGATAAGACGACTCTCAAATCGTGATAAAAGGTACCCTCCTCCTGCCCGCAGAGTGTACACTCTGGGACACAGTCCCGGACAGTGCTCCATACCAAATTCGGACTATGAAAGATTTAAGATCTTTTTGAAGTGTCAGAACTATTGTTTCTTGATTTTAAAATATCTGAGATAGGTCTTGGAATGAACAATTTCAAAGTGGATGCGGTGTTAGAGAGGTCCCATTCTGCTAGTGTCAAACAGTACTTTATATAAAAATTATTATTAAAATTATTGGCCGATCACAAGACCATAGAGGTCTTCAGGCTTTTAGGTGCGGCACCTAGGGATCCATGACTGCATTTCGTTTAAGTGGAGCTCAAATGACTCTGCAAGTTTTTATAAATGAAGATGGCTTGCAAGCGCACCTTTGCTTGTTTGGTGTATTTCCAGTCTGTCCTCATATACATGCAGACTTTGAAGTGCATAAACACGTGTGTAATCCTGAGCGCTCTGGTGAGGTCAAAGATATGACCAAAATAGAACAACATATTCTATAACTATTTCATTTTTTCCAACTTCAAGTAATTGCATATAAAATAACTCTCACACACCTTAAATGTAAAACAAAATGCAAGTTATACTAATTAGTGGGAACATTGCTCTTTTACATTATGAAAACTCAGCTGGCTAATGCGATCAGAGTAGATTAGATGTCTGTGTGTGAGGAAAGAGTTGCAGAATTGAATCCTCATTGGCCCAGTGGGGAATAGTGACCTGTTTATTGGTGGTGCTATGAGGTCACCGCCGGTGACAGGAAGTTCTGTGAATATGTAAGTCTATATTTTAAACTTGAATTACACAGTTTTAGTAATAGGCAATCTGACTATCAATATAAACATATTCACAAGTGTCCATTAAATCGGTGCACATCAGAACACAACTGCTAACACCCTGACAAAAAAAGCCTAAGATTTGACTCGATGGAGGCCACATGTCTCCATCTATTAAAGCATTATACTGGCTCCTAAGCAGCCTTTATATTTGGTGATTATGCAATGGCACACATTTACATTTCTTTCAGGTAGAAGGCACTGTGTTGAGAATGCTTGTTTCTTCTTTAGCTTTTTGTCCCTACCTTCACAACACAGAAGCTCCACCCCTTCTCTTTAGGCAGAGACATTTCAATTGTCCAGCAGGGTTACATTTGGATACAGAGGCCTGATCTTCCAGACCCCTGAAGATCTCAGAGTAATGTCCCAAGAGAAACAAGAAATTAGCCATACATGTGGATGGTGCCAAATAACTGGGAAGTGTGTGTGTGGGGGGGGGGGGGGTCATTTTGTGTTTAAAAATGGACAGGGGCAGCTTCCTCTGAAAAATCCCCCCAGAAAAAGGAGGTGATATTTGGGTCTGTGGAATTTTTTGTGGTTGTGGAGGTACATGGGACCAATGATGTGTAAGGCTCTGCATGTGTGCCTGAGGAGTTTGACGAGTGCTAGTTTTCAGTTTGGAAGCCAGTGGGGCCTATTGAGGTGTGGGGTGATGTGAGTGCATGGTAGGAGTTTTGAGGGTGAGCCTGGCTGCTGAGTTTTGCATGGTCCGGAGTCTTCTGGTTATTTGAGAATTGTTTCCAGCAGAGACAGAGTTTCCGTAGTCCAGCTTTTTGGTGATGATGTCTTGGGTGACAGTTCTGTGAGTGTTGGTGGCGAGCCACATGGAGATCTCCTTGAGCATCTGGAATATGTTTAAGCAGCAAAGTGGCATCCACTTGGCAAGTCATGGTGAGTTGCTTGTTGTTTACTATTCTGAGGTTATTTGCATGGGCTGCTGGTAGGGGTCTGGGCCCTGGTACATCAACAGGGGAGTCCTGGAGCAAAATATATTTTCTGAGGGGTCAGTGGGGATATTAACGGTTAAATAGTTGAACATTATAAACCTCCTTGATGCCCATTTTTCCTTCATAACTGATGTTAATTTGTTTCCCTTACATCACATAATTGGTATATTGTTTTACCAATATACTTTTGATAGCTATTCCTACTCTGGACCATGTATGTTTTTTATAATTACAGTGCTTCTTTCTCCTCTTTACCTACTTCACAAATCTGTAATAATATTTCTGCATTACTAGAAATGTATTCTGTTTTACTCTAATAAAACTCGTTTAAATGTAAGTTAATCCCTCCTCTTAAATGGTGAACACATCCTGTAGGGATCCTCTCCTGAGCTGAGCCTCCAAACACAAAGACAGAGACAGCTCATTCTGTTGTTTTGGTAGAATAGCTTCGTCTGTTGTAGATTCTAAGATGCATAACAGGCAACTGCTGTATCTGGTAGTTTACTGAGACACTCACACGATAATGTCTGCAATTTCCACAAACATTTCCCTGAAAAACAGGTAGATGTGTACATTTGCAAGGAAAGGATTTTTCAGGAAAGAGAGCACTTTCATGGCATCAAGTCCAGAGCTCAGAAGGAGAGGTTAAGTCATGAGTCTGTTGCAACTCATGTTAGACTTCATATCAGTGGACAGGAAAGAATTTGGAGACTTTAGGAGACTGGGCAAAATTAAAGGTGTTCCCATACTAGATGTTACAACTGACATCCTTTTCATGATATTCTCCCAAAATGTTGCCTTCACTTCCTTACTTTGCTGAATTAGATTTTGTTGTCTTGGCCTTTGCTGACCAGTGTTAAAGGTCTTTTGCTCCCTCCTTAGCACATGGCAAAATTGGCATACACCAAATTGGCACAATAAATTTACTTGTGAGTCCCTAGTAGTTGGTACTAAATGTGCACAGAGTCTGTAAATAAAATGTTGTTAGTAGGTTGCAGCACTATTGTGCCATCCACTAAAGTAGCAGTGTAAAACATGCCTAGGGCAGGCCTCTGCAGCCTGTAGTGCAAGTTTAAACTGATATGTTTGACCTGGTAAAGAAAAACGTTTCTAGGCCTCAACCTTCATTTTTAGTACTTTTTAAGTCACCCCTAAGGAAGGCCTAAAGGCTCAAAGGGCAGACTGAATGGTATTTAAAATGTAGGTGTAGGAAAGTCCTTTTTTTTGCCTGATCACCCCCACTCTTTCTGGATAGGTACTGGTGGTTACTGACTCTTGGCTGTGCCCTGGGTACTGCTTACCAGTCCCAGGGCCAGTGCTCTGTGTAAAATGGATATGCAAATTAGGCTAATTATAATTGGCTAAGTTAACCTACCTATAAGTCCCTAGTATATGGTAGGGCATGTAGGTTTAGGGACCACAGCATAGGTGGTGCACACCTAGGTGCATTGCTGAGGTGCCCAGTGTCATTTTAAAAGCCAGCCTGCCTTGCTGGCTGCTTTTAAATTAAAGTTATATGCAAATTCGACTTTGGAATTAAAGGTACTTCCAAAGTTTTAAACTACCTTATTTTTACATATAAGTCACCCCTAAGGTGTGCCCTATGTGCCCCTAGGGCTGGGTGCCATGTAACTATAAGCAGGGACTTTATAAAAATAGATTTATAAGCCCTGGTGAGGTAAAAACAGCCAAATTCGTTTTTCCCTCATTGAAGTAAATGGCCTTCATAGGCTAGAATGGGCAGACTTTATTTTAAATTTTAAAGTCTCCTTAAATGTTACATACCAAGAATTTGGTATCAAATTGATTGTTATAATAAATCCCACAACTTCCAGTTGTTGGATTTAATATAACTAGTGCAGGTAAAAAGTTTAGACTTTACCTAAAAAGTTGCCAATTTCAGCTCTGCATTGTTTTTGCTGCTGTGCTCTGATTGGCCAGCCTGCAGCAGCTTCTGCCAGGCCACTTTTATGAGGTGTGAAGTGGCCTGGCTTTACACAAAGGAATGTGCTTGGGGGAGAGAATCTCCCCTCAGCAGATGGGGAAGCAGGAAGGGGGAGGGCTGCCAAACTGGTCTTCAAAGGCAGAGAAGGACATCTGGAGCACCCAGCAACACCCCCACAACCTGCAACCCCAGACAGCTAGGTGCCCCCTTGATTAGATTAGGAGAGGGCAGGAGAGGGGTGTGTTTATGATTTTTAGCCACACCAGTGGGTGGGCTCAGCCAGATCTCTCCTCTAAAAATCAGATTCATCCATTTTGGATTTTTAGAGACTGTTGCCTTCTGGGATGGATTTTTGCCACACTTCCCAGGAAGTGGTCATCACAGGGGGACGACCCTGTCCCTGATTGGAGGACCAGGGCCCCCCTGCTTTTCACCCAGGAGCAAGGATAAAACTGGCAGACCTGCACCCACGCCTCAGATCCCCACCAAATTTCAAGAAGAAAGAACTACAAGGAGAAGAAGGACTGCCCTGCTGGACCCCTGGCCTGCACCTGGACCCTGCACTCAGAAAGACTGCACCAGCTGCACACTTGGGCTTCACCACAAGAAGGACTTTGCCTGGCTTCCACTGGTTCAAGGAGGGACTCCCTGTTGGCTACAGGTGAAAAATTGCTAACCAGAGTCCCCTGCACCAACTCCTGAAAAAGTGACCAGCTGACCCCTGTCCAGTGGCCAAAAAGGAGTTTGCGCCAGGTGCACTCTGGGAGTTGAAGTCCGCACTTCCCAAGGACCATCACAGAACTTCTGGACCCTTGGGGTGAGCTGTGGACCCCAAAAGAACCTTAAAAGAACATCTGGGTGAAGCCCCAGAAGTTTGGAAAAGATTGGATGCCAAGCTACCAAGGGTAGAGCTGGGATTAATTTACTGAGACCTAACTGTACTTTTGTGGAGGTTTGTGGCTTGTTGCTAGGTGTAGGCACCTACCTGCCCTACCAATAACCCATTTTCCAACATAATTGGAAGCAGCGACGGGATCCTGTACTTGTGTTCAATATCACGTTACAGTTTTAGATAAAACAAATTAAAAATCCTTTAAATTGTCCTAGTGCAAAAATTGTTTTTAATTTTTAATTTAATTTTTTTTTTTTAAATTAATTTGGATTAATTTCAATTATTGAATTTTTGTAATTTTTCTAAATTCTTGTTTCCAATTTTTGCAAAAAGCTTTTGTTGACACAAAACTAGGGAACCATGGAGCTTGATCTGGCTAGCCTACCCACACTGACAGTAGTCCAGCTTAGGGGGTTGTGTATTGAGAGGGGGTTGCCTGCAACCACTAATCTCAGGAAAGAAATCCTGATTAAATCCCTGACAGCATGGGCTGAGGCCCAAGAGGTAGAGACAGAGGAAGCTCCAGAGGAGGAACCAAAAGAAGATGATGCTAACTCTAACCATTCAGGGGAGGAAAGGCATCAGACCCCAAGTGAGGAAGAGGAGGAACGGTCCTCACTGGACACAGTCACTAGGGGTAGACCCAAAGCTAGTGGTAGGAAGAGGGTCCTTTCAGGAGGAGAGAAGCCATCCATCAGGGAGAGAGAGCTGGAAGCCCAGCTAGCCTACATAGCTTTGGAGGCAGATAAGCTTGCCCTAGAAAAAAAGAAGTGGGCAAGCAAAGAAAAAAAAGATGGAAGCAGCGAGAAAGAAACTGAGGTGTCCCTGGGTGGGGGTTTTGCCCCCAGATTACCCAAAGGGGTGGTTCCTGCCTATGTAGAGGGGGATGACATCGATAAGTGGCTGGGGGCCTTTGAGAGGGCCCTCCAGATGAGGAAAGTCAAGCCTCAATACTGGGGTTCACTCCTTTGGGAGTTAGTTCCCAACTCTGGGAGGGATAGGCTCCTAACCATGAGTGGGGAGGATGCAGACTCATACCCCAGTATGAAGAGATGCTTGACTAAAAAGTTTGGTCTAACCCCAGAGCAGTATAGGCTTAAGTTTAGGGACACCCAAAAGACAAGCACCCAGTCCTGGGTGGACTTTGTGGACATTTCAGTGAAAGCACTGGAGGGCTGGATTCAGGGCAACAGGGTAAGTACCTTTGAGGGGCTGTACAATTTGATTATGAGGGAGCACCTTCTAACTAATTGTGTCCAAGAGAGGCTCCGCCAGTATCTAGTAGACTCTAGGTTGACCAACCCCAGAGAGCTGGGGGAGGCAGCAGATGACTGGTTAAGAACTAGAGTTAACCAGAGACCCCCAGGGGGTGATCAGAAAAAGGGAGGACATGGTTCTTCTCAGGGGAAGAACCAGGGGAAAGATGACAAAAAACCCAAAGAGTCCTCACAAGAGTCCCCAAAAACTTCTCAGGGAGGGGGAGCCCCGAGCCAATTCACTTCTAAAGGGAAAGGGTATCAGGGAAAGAATTTTGATCCTGCTAAAGCAGGAAGGTTTCAGGAGCTTGCTAAGGCCGGCAAGTGTTTTGACTGTTATCAGCCAGGACATAAAAGAGGAGATGCTATCTGCACCAAGAAGCCCCCCACTGGTGGGCAATCCCAGGGGATTGCTAGTGTAGGGTTGGGGGTGGAAGTTGGCCCAGGGGTGGAATCAGGGTACACTGAAGTCACCTTAGTATCCGTGGGTGGGGTGGACATTGCAACTATGGCCACCTTACCTCCCATCATGCAGAGGTATAGGCAGAGGCCTAAAGTCAATGGGACTGAAGTGGAAGCTCTGAGAGATACAGGAGCCAGTGTGACAATGGTCACAGAAAAGCTGGTTTCTCCAGAGCAGGTCTTACCTGGTGTCTTCCACCAGGTGACTTATGCAGATAGCAGAACCAAACTCCATCCCATGGCTATGGTGAGTCTGGAATGGGGAGGTGTGACTGGCCCTAAAAAAGTAGCTGTAGCTCCTGCCCTCCCAGTAGAGTGTCTACTGGGAAATGATCTTGAAGCATCTGAATGGTCAGAAGTGGAGAGAAGGGTCCATGCAAAGATGCTGGATCTCCCTGAATGGGTGTGTGCTGTGACCAGGTCACAGGCAGCACAACAGGGAAATGCTGGACACTTGGACCCTGGAACAAAGGGCCAAGCCTCCAAGAAGAAGAGAAAGGGCACTGGGTCTGGCTTGCCAGCCCCAACAAGTACAGAGGGTCAGGAAGAATCCAACCCTGAGGGGGAGGATCTGAACTCTGAAGGAGGGACACCTTCCCTGCAAACTCTGCCTGACTTGGCAGAACTGCAAGGGGCAGGTGGGCCCACCAGAGAAGATTTGTGCCAGGGACAAAGAGAGTGTCCCACTCTTGAGGGCCTGAGGCAGACTGCTGCCAGGCAAGAACAAGGGGATACCAGTGGTACCGACAAAGGTTTACTGGGAGGATGGAGTTCTCTACACTGAGGCTAGGACCCTCAAAGAAGGGGCTACTAGGAGAGTAGTGGTCCCCCAAAAGTATAGAGAATTCCTCCTTACCTTAAGCCATGATATCCCCTTAGCTGGTCATTTGGGACAGACCAAGACCTGGAACAGGCTGGTCAACCATTTTTTTTGGCCAGAAATGTCAGAAAAAGTCAGGGAGTTTTGCAGCTCCTGTGTCACCTGTCAAGCCAGTGGCAAGACAGGGGGCAAGCCAAAGGCTCCCTTAATTCCACTGCCAGTGGTTGGGACTCCCTTTGAGAGGGTGGGGATTGACATTGTTGGTCCCCTAGACCCACCAACTGCTTCAGGTAACAGGTACATTGTGGTGGTAGTGGACCATGCCACCAGGTACCCTGAGGCAATACCCCTCCGGACAATCACTGCACCCACAGTGGCTAGGGCCCTACTTGGTGTGTTCACCAGAGTGGGATTCCCAAAGGAGGTGGTCTCAGATAGGGGCACAAACTTTATGTCAGCCTATCTGAAAGCCATGTGGGAGGAGTGTGGTGTTACTTATAAGTTCAGCACACCCTACCATCCACAGACCAATGGTCTAGTGGAAAGATTCAATAAGACCCTGAAGGGCATGATCATGGGTTTGTCTGACAAACTCAGGAGGAGATGGGATGTCCTCCTCCCATGCCTGCTGTTTGCCTACAGGGAGGTGCCACAGAAGGGGGTTGGATTCAGCCCCTTTGAGTTACTGTTTGGGCACCCTGTAAGAGGCCCATTGTGCTTGGTGAGAGAGTCTTGGGAAAAGCCTCTCAAGGAAGCCAAGGAGAATGTGCTGGATTATGTACTAGGCCTGCGGTCTCGCATGGCTGAGTATATGAAGAAGGCAAGCAGGAACCTGGAGGCCAGTCAGGAGCTCATGAAGCTCTGGCATGATCAAAAGGCTACCATGCCTGAGTATCACCCAGGACAGCTGGTGTGGGTTTTGGAGCCCATGGCTCCTAGGGCACTACAGGCCAAATGGACTGGGCCCTATCCAATCCTAGAAAAAAAAGGTGAGGTCACCTACTTGGTGGACCTTGGCACCCCCAGGAATCCTCACAGGATCCTGCATGTTAATAGGATGAAACCCCACCAGGACAGGGCAGACATGACCATGCTGATGGTCACTGATGAAGGGAAGGAGGAGGAGGGTGAACCTCTGCCAGACCTCCTGTCCTCAAAGGAAAAAGATGGGTCAGTGGAGGGAGTGGTACTCTCTCCCAAACTGACAGATCAGCAACAACAAGACTGTAAGCAAGTCTTGGGACAGTTTGCTAGTCTGTTCTCCCTGACCCCTGGACTCACCAATTGGTGTGTCCATGATGTTGACACTGGTGACAGCTTGCCTGTCAAGAACAAGCTGTACAGGCTGTCTGACCAGGT
The DNA here is from genome assembly GCF_031143425.1 of Pleurodeles waltl. Lineage (NCBI taxonomy): Eukaryota > Metazoa > Chordata > Amphibia > Caudata > Salamandridae > Pleurodeles > Pleurodeles waltl. The sequence goes on from NC_090449.1 coordinate 369,884,544, forward strand.
CAAGGCCAACATCAAAGCTGAAGTGGCTAAGATGTTGGATCTGAAGGTAATTGAGCACTCTGATAGTCCTTGGTCCAGTCCAGTGGTACTGGTGCCCAAAGCTAGTCCCCAAGGTGGGAAGAAAGAATTAAGATTCTGTGTGGACTACAGAGGTCTAAATGCAGTCACTAGGACTGATGCTCACCCCATACCTAGAGCTGATGAGCTCATTGACAGGTTGGGGGCTGCCAAATTCCTGAGCACATTTGATCTGACCTCAGGATATTGGCAGATTGCCTTAAGTCCAAGAGCCAAGGAGAGGTCAGCATTTTCCACACCAGAGGGCCACTTTCAGTTCAAGGTGATGCCCTTTGGGATGAAAAATGCTCCTGCCACCTTCCAACGGTTGGTGAATAGAGTCCTATCTGGGTTGGAATCTTTTAGTGCAGCTTATCTAGATGATATAGCTGTATTTAGTTCCACCTGGAGGGACCACCTGGTCCACCTGAAGGAAGTGCTTCAGGCCCTGCTTCAAGCAGGCCTGACTATCAAGGCAAGCAAGTGCCAGATAGGGCAAAGTTCTGTTGTGTACCTGGGCCACCTTGTTGGTGGAGGCCATGTACAACCTCTCCAGCCCAAGATCCAGACTATCCTGGATTGGGAGGCTCCAAAAACCCAGACTCAGGTCAGGGCCTTTCTTGGCCTGACTGGGTATTACAGGAGGTTTGTTCAGAATTTTGGGACCATAGTGGCCCCTCTGACTGAGCTTACCTCCAAGAAACAACCCAAGAAGGTCATTTGGACCCCAGAGTGTCAAAAAGCTTTTGACACCCTAAAACAGGCTATGTGTTCAGCACCAGTGTTACTGGCCCCTGACTATAGCAAGGAGGTTGTAGTGCAAACAGATGCTTCAGAGGAAGGGATTGGGGCAGTGTTAGCACAAGTTAATGAAGAGGGCCATGATCACCCAGTTGCCTTCATCAGCAGGCGACTACTCCCCAGAGAGAAGAAATGGAGTGCCATTGAGAGGGAGGCCTTTGCTGTGGTTTGGTCCCTGAAGAAGTTGAGGCCTTACTTGTTTGGCACTCACTTCCGTGTACAAACTGACCACAGACCTCTCAGATGGTTGATGCAGATGAGGGGGGAGAACCCAAAACTGTTAAGGTGGTCCATTTCCCTACAGGGGATGGACTTCACAGTGGAGCACAGACCTGGGACTGCTCATGCCAATGCAGATGGCCTTTCCAGGTTTTTCCACTTAGCTGATGAGGACTACCAGGGTGTAGGTTAGTACCCATCACCTTTCATCTGGGGGGGGCAGTGTAGGAAAGTCCTTTTTTTTGCCTGATCACCCCCACTCTTTCTGGATAGGTACTGGTGGTTACTGACTCTTGGCTGTGCCCTGGGTACTGCTTACCAGTCCCAGGGCCAGTGCTCTGTGTAAAATGGATATGCAAATTAGGCTAATTATAATTGGCTAAGTTAACCTACCTATAAGTCCCTAGTATATGGTAGGGCATGTAGGTTTAGGGACCACAGCATAGGTGGTGCACACCTAGGTGCATTGCTGAGGTGCCCAGTGTCATTTTAAAAGCCAGCCTGCCTTGCTGGCTGCTTTTAAATTAAAGTTATATGCAAATTCGACTTTGGAATTAAAGGTACTTCCAAAGTTTTAAACTACCTTATTTTTACATATAAGTCACCCCTAAGGTGTGCCCTATGTGCCCCTAGGGCTGGGTGCCATGTAACTATAAGCAGGGACTTTATAAAAATAGATTTATAAGCCCTGGTGAGGTAAAAACAGCCAAATTCGTTTTTCCCTCATTGAAGTAAATGGCCTTCATAGGCTAGAATGGGCAGACTTTATTTTAAATTTTAAAGTCTCCTTAAATGTTACATACCAAGAATTTGGTATCAAATTGATTGTTATAATAAATCCCACAACTTCCAGTTGTTGGATTTAATATAACTAGTGCAGGTAAAAAGTTTAGACTTTACCTAAAAAGTTGCCAATTTCAGCTCTGCATTGTTTTTGCTGCTGTGCTCTGATTGGCCAGCCTGCAGCAGCTTCTGCCAGGCCACTTTTATGAGGTGTGAAGTGGCCTGGCTTTACACAAAGGAATGTGCTTGGGGGAGAGAATCTCCCCTCAGCAGATGGGGAAGCAGGAAGGGGGAGGGCTGCCAAACTGGTCTTCAAAGGCAGAGAAGGACATCTGGAGCACCCAGCAACACCCCCACAACCTGCAACCCCAGACAGCTAGGTGCCCCCTTGATTAGATTAGGAGAGGGCAGGAGAGGGGTGTGTTTATGATTTTTAGCCACACCAGTGGGTGGGCTCAGCCAGATCTCTCCTCTAAAAATCAGATTCATCCATTTTGGATTTTTAGAGACTGTTGCCTTCTGGGATGGATTTTTGCCACACTTCCCAGGAAGTGGTCATCACAGGGGGACGACCCTGTCCCTGATTGGAGGACCAGGGCCCCCCTGCTTTTCACCCAGGAGCAAGGATAAAACTGGCAGACCTGCACCCACGCCTCAGATCCCCACCAAATTTCAAGAAGAAAGAACTACAAGGAGAAGAAGGACTGCCCTGCTGGACCCCTGGCCTGCACCTGGACCCTGCACTCAGAAAGACTGCACCAGCTGCACACTTGGGCTTCACCACAAGAAGGACTTTGCCTGGCTTCCACTGGTTCAAGGAGGGACTCCCTGTTGGCTACAGGTGAAAAATTGCTAACCAGAGTCCCCTGCACCAACTCCTGAAAAAGTGACCAGCTGACCCCTGTCCAGTGGCCAAAAAGGAGTTTGCGCCAGGTGCACTCTGGGAGTTGAAGTCCGCACTTCCCAAGGACCATCACAGAACTTCTGGACCCTTGGGGTGAGCTGTGGACCCCAAAAGAACCTTAAAAGAACATCTGGGTGAAGCCCCAGAAGTTTGGAAAAGATTGGAGAAATTTTGGAAAAAAGCTCCATAAAGTGACCGACCCGACGCGGAAATTCTAGCCGGCTTGCCTCAACCGCGACCCGGCCTGACTTCGTGGTTCGTCCCGGTAAAGAAAAACATCCGAAAAAACGACTAAGTCCGAACGTAAAAAGTTGACCGGGACCTTCCAGCCATCGTATCCGAGAAGGGCTCCACGGACGTCGGATCAAGATCCAGGTTTACCCCGGTCGAAGGATTTTCATCTCGAAAAAACGACTAAGTCCGAAGGTAAAAATCACCACCGAGGAAACCGACTTCGCGTATCCGGACAAGGGCTCCAGGAGGTCGGATACAACTGGCAGGTTCGTCCCGGGGAAGAAAAACATCGAAAAAGAGACTAAGTCAGAAGGTAACTTTTTAACCGAGGCCTCCCGCGACTTGTAGCCGAGCAGGGCTCCATCGCGGTCGGCCTGAAAGTTTGACTTTGCCCCGGTCCTGGTGCAACCAGATGACCCGATTGGCGCTTTTCGTTTCTGAGCGCTAGAAAATAATAATACTTTAAAAATTCATATCTCCGGTTCCCCTGAACCGATTTTAATCGTTTTTATGTCATTTTAAAGATAAAAATATAAGCTATTTTTATAAATTGGTTTTGGATTTTTAAACTGTTTCCTGTGTTTTATTTAATTACTGTTTTGTGATATTTGAATGCTTTACACTTTGTCTCCTAAGTTAAGCCTTGACGCTCGATGCCAAGCTACCAAGGGTAGAGCTGGGATTAATTTACTGAGACCTAACTGTACTTTTGTGGAGGTTTGTGGCTTGTTGCTAGGTGTAGGCACCTACCTGCCCTACCAATAACCCATTTTCCAACATAATTGGAAGCAGCGACGGGATCCTGTACTTGTGTTCAATATCACGTTACAGTTTTAGATAAAACAAATTAAAAATCCTTTAAATTGTCCTAGTGCAAAAATTGTTTTTAATTTTTAATTTAATTTTTTTTTTTTACATTAATTTGGATTAATTTCAATTATTGAATTTTTGTAATTTTTCTAAATTCTTGTTTCCAATTTTTGCAAAAAGCTTTTGTTGACACAAAACTAGGGAACCATGGAGCTTGATCTGGCTAGCCTACCCACACTGACAGTAGTCCATCTTAGGGGGTTGTGTATTGAGAGGGGGTTGCCTGCAACCACTAATCTCAGGAAAGAAATCCTGATTAAATCCCTGACAGCATGGGCTGAGGCCCAAGAGGTAGAGACAGAGGAAGCTCCAGAGGAGGAACCAAAAGAAGATGATGCTAACTCTAACCATTCAGGGGAGGAAAGGCATCAGACCCCAAGTGAGGAAGAGGAGGAACGGTCCTCACTGGACACAGTCACTAGGGGTAGACCCAAAGCTAGTGGTAGGAAGAGGGTCCTTTCAGGAGGAGAGAAGCCATCCATCAGGGAGAGAAAGCTGGAAGCCCAGCTAGCCTACATAGCTTTGGAGGCAGATAAGCTTGCCCTAGAAAAAAAGAAGTGGGCAATCAAAGAAAAAAAAGATGGAAGCAGCGAGAAAGAAACTGAGGTGTCCCTGGGTGGGGGTTTTGCCCCCAGATTACCCAAAGGGGTGGTTCCTGCCTATGTAGAGGGGGATGACATCGATAAGTGGCTGGGGGCCTTTGAGAGGGCCCTCCAGATGAGGAAAGTCAAGCCTCAATACTGGGGTTCACTCCTTTGGGAGTTAGTTCCCAACTCTGGGAGGGATAGGCTCCTAACCATGAGTGGGGAGGATGCAGACTCATACCCCAGTATGAAGAGATGCTTGACTAAAAAGTTTGGTCTAACCCCAGAGCAGTATAGGCTTAAGTTTAGGGACACCCAAAAGACAAGCACCCAGTCCTGGGTGGACTTTGTGGACATTTCAGTGAAAGCACTGGAGGGCTGGATACAGGGCAACAGGGTAAGTACCTTTGAGGGGCTGTACAATTTGATTATGAGGGAGCACCTTCTAACTAATTGTGTCCAAGAGAGGCTCCGCCAGTATCTAGTAGACTCTAGGTTGACCAACCCCAGAGAGCTGGGGGAGGCAGCAGATGACTGGTTAAGAACTAGAGTTAACCAGAGACCCCCAGGGGGTGATCAGAAAAAGGGAGGACATGGTTCTTCTCAGGGGAAGAACCAGGGGAAAGATGACAAAAAACCCAAAGAGTCCTCACAAGAGTCCCCAAAAACTTCTCAGGGAGGGGGAGCCCCGAGCCAATTCACTTCTAAAGGGAAAGGGTATCAGGGAAAGAATTTTGATCCTGCTAAAGCAGGAAGGTTTCAGGAGCTTGCTAAGGCCGGCAAGTGTTTTGACTGTTATCAGCCAGGACATAAAAGAGGAGATGCTATCTGCACCAAGAAGCCCCCCACTGGTGGGCAATCCCAGGGGATTGCTAGTGTAGGGTTGGGGGTGGAAGTTGGCCCAGGGGTGGAATCAGGGTACACTGAAGTCACCTTAGTATCCGTGGGTGGGGTGGACATTGCAACTATGGCCACCTTACCTCCCATCATGCAGAGGTATAGGCAGAGGCCTAAAGTCAATGGGACTGAAGTGGAAGCTCTGAGAGATACAGGAGCCAGTGTGACAATGGTCACAGAAAAGCTGGTTTCTCCAGAGCAGGTCTTACCTGGTGTCTTCCACCAGGTGACTTATGCAGATAGCAGAACCAAACTCCATCCCATGGCTATGGTGAGTCTGGAATGGGGAGGTGTGACTGGCCCTAAAAAAGTAGCTGTAGCTCCTGCCCTCCCAGTAGAGTGTCTACTGGGAAATGATCTTGAAGCATCTGAATGGTCAGAAGTGGAGAGAAGGGTCCATGCAAAGATGCTGGATCTCCCTGAATGGGTGTGTGCTGTGACCAGGTCACAGGCAGCACAACAGGGAAATGCTGGACACTTGGACCCTGGAACAAAGGGCCAAGCCTCCAAGAAGAAGAGAAAGGGCACTGGGTCTGGCTTGCCAGCCCCAACAAGTACAGAGGGTCAGGAAGAATCCAACCCTGAGGGGGAGGATCTGAACTCTGAAGGAGGGACACCTTCCCTGCAAACTCTGCCTGACTTGGCAGAACTGCAAGGGGCAGGTGGGCCCACCAGAGAAGATTTGTGCCAGGGACAAAGAGAGTGTCCCACTCTTGAGGGCCTGAGGCAGACTGCTGCCAGGCAAGAACAAGGGGATACCAGTGGTACCCACAAGGTTTACTGGGAGGATGGAGTTCTCTACACTGAGGCTAGGACCCTCAAAGAAGGGGCTACTAGGAGAGTAGTGGTCCCCCAAAAGTATAGAGAATTCCTCCTTACCTTAAGCCATGATATCCCCTTAGCTGGTCATTTGGGACAGACCAAGACCTGGAACAGGCTGGTCAACCATTTTTTTTGGCCAGAAATGTCAGAAAAAGTCAGGGAGTTTTGCAGCTCCTGTGTCACCTGTCAAGCCAGTGGCAAGACAGGGGGCAAGCCAAAGGCTCCCTTAATTCCACTGCCAGTGGTTGGGACTCCCTTTGAGAGGGTGGGGATTGACATTGTTGGTCCCCTAGACCCACCAACTGCTTCAGGTAACAGGTACATTGTGGTGGTAGTGGACCATGCCACCAGGTACCCTGAGGCAATACCCCTCCGGACAATCACTGCACCCACAGTGGCTAGGGCCCTACTTGGTGTGTTCACCAGAGTGGGATTCCCAAAGGAGGTGGTCTCAGATAGGGGCACAAACTTTATGTCAGCCTATCTGAAAGCCATGTGGGAGGAGTGTGGTGTTACTTATAAGTTCAGCACACCCTACCATCCACAGACCAATGGTCTAGTGGAAAGATTCAATAAGACCCTGAAGGGCATGATCATGGGTTTGTCTGACAAACTCAGGAGGAGATGGGATGTCCTCCTCCCATGCCTGCTGTTTGCCTACAGGGAGGTGCCACAGAAGGGGGTTGGATTCAGCCCCTTTGAGTTACTGTTTGGGCACCCTGTAAGAGGCCCATTGTGCTTGGTGAGAGAGTCTTGGGAAAAGCCTCTCAAGGAAGCCAAGGAGAATGTGCTGGATTATGTACTAGGCCTGCGGTCTCGCATGGCTGAGTATATGAAGAAGGCAAGCAGGAACCTGGAGGCCAGTCAGGAGCTCATGAAGCTCTGGCATGATCAAAAGGCTACCATGCCTGAGTATCACCCAGGACAGCTGGTGTGGGTTTTGGAGCCCATGGCTCCTAGGGCACTACAGGCCAAATGGACTGGGCCCTATCCAATCCTAGAAAAAAAAGGTGAGGTCACCTACTTGGTGGACCTTGGCACCCCCAGGAATCCTCACAGGATCCTGCATGTTAATAGGATGAAACCCCACCAGGACAGGGCAGACATGACCATGCTGATGGTCACTGATGAAGGGAAGGAGGAGGAGGGTGAACCTCTGCCAGACCTCCTGTCCTCAAAGGAAAAAGATGGGTCAGTGGAGGGAGTGGTACTCTCTCCCAAACTGACAGATCAGCAACAACAAGACTGTAAGCAAGTCTTGGGACAGTTTGCTAGTCTGTTCTCCCTGACCCCTGGACTCACCAATTGGTGTGTCCATGATGTTGACACTGGTGACAGCTTGCCTGTCAAGAACAAGCTGTACAGGCTGTCTGACCAGGTCAAGGCCAACATCAAAGCTGAAGTGGCTAAGATGTTGGATCTGAAGGTAATTGAGCACTCTGATAGTCCTTGGTCCAGTCCAGTGGTACTGGTGCCCAAAGCTAGTCCCCAAGGTGGGAAGAAAGAATTAAGATTCTGTGTGGACTACAGAGGTCTAAATGCAGTCACTAGGACTGATGCTCACCCCATACCTAGAGCTGATGAGCTCATTGACAGGTTGGGGGCTGCCAAATTCCTGAGCACATTTGATCTGACCTCAGGATATTGGCAGATTGCCTTAAGTCCAAGAGCCAAGGAGAGGTCAGCATTTTCCACACCAGAGGGCCACTTTCAGTTCAAGGTGATGCCCTTTGGGATGAAAAATGCTCCTGCCACCTTCCAACGGTTGGTGAATAGAGTCCTATCTGGGTTGGAATCTTTTAGTGCAGCTTATCTAGATGATATAGCTGTATTTAGTTCCACCTGGAGGGACCACCTGGTCCACCTGAAGGAAGTGCTTCAGGCCCTGCTTCAAGCAGGCCTGACTATCAAGGCAAGCAAGTGCCAGATAGGGCAAAGTTCTGTTGTGTACCTGGGCCACCTTGTTGGTGGAGGCCATGTACAACCTCTCCAGCCCAAGATCCAGACTATCCTGGATTGGGAGGCTCCAAAAACCCAGACTCAGGTCAGGGCCTTTCTTGGCCTGACTGGGTATTACAGGAGGTTTGTTCAGAATTTTGGGACCATAGTGGCCCCTCTGACTGAGCTTACCTCCAAGAAACAACCCAAGAAGGTCATTTGGACCCCAGAGTGTCAAAAAGCTTTTGACACCCTAAAACAGGCTATGTGTTCAGCACCAGTGTTACTGGCCCCTGACTATAGCAAGGAGTTTGTAGTGCAAACAGATGCTTCAGAGGAAGGGATTGGGGCAGTGTTAGCACAAGTTAATGAAGAGGGCCATGATCACCCAGTTGCCTTCATCAGCAGGCGACTACTCCCCAGAGAGAAGAAATGGAGTGCCATTGAGAGGGAGGCCTTTGCTGTGGTTTGGTCCCTGAAGAAGTTGAGGCCTTACTTGTTTGGCACTCACTTCCGTGTACAAACTGACCACAGACCTCTCAGATGGTTGATGCAGATGAGGGGGGAGAACCCAAAACTGTTAAGGTGGTCCATTTCCCTACAGGGGATGGACTTCACAGTGGAGCACAGACCTGGGACTGCTCATGCCAATGCAGATGGCCTTTCCAGGTTTTTCCACTTAGCTGATGAGGACTACCAGGGTGTAGGTTAGTACCCATCACCTTTCATCTGGGGGGGGGCAGTGTAGGAAAGTCCTTTTTTTTGCCTGATCACCCCCACTCTTTCTGGATAGGTACTGGTGGTTACTGACTCTTGGCTGTGCCCTGGGTACTGCTTACCAGTCCCAGGGCCAGTGCTCTGTGTAAAATGGATATGCAAATTAGGCTAATTATAATTGGCTAAGTTAACCTACCTATAAGTCCCTAGTATATGGTAGGGCATGTAGGTTTAGGGACCACAGCATAGGTGGTGCACACCTAGGTGCATTGCTGAGGTGCCCAGTGTCATTTTAAAAGCCAGCCTGCCTTGCTGGCTGCTTTTAAATTAAAGTTATATACAAATTCGACTTTGGAATTAAAGGTACTTCCAAAGTTTTAAACTACCTTATTTTTACATATAAGTCACCCCTAAGGTGTGCCCTATGTGCCCCTAGGGCTGGGTGCCATGTAACTATAAGCAGGGACTTTATAAAAATAGATTTATAAGCCCTGGTGAGGTAAAAACAGCCAAATTCGTTTTTCCCTCATTGAAGTAAATGGCCTTCATAGGCTAGAATGGGCAGACTTTATTTAAAATTTTAAAGTCTCCTTAAATGTTACATACCAAGAATTTGGTATCAAATTGATTGTTATAATAAATCCCACAACTTCCAGTTGTTGGATTTAATATAACTAGTGCAGGTAAAAAGTTTAGACTTTACCTAAAAAGTTGCCAATTTCAGCTCTGCATTGTTTTTGCTGCTGTGCTCTGATTGGCCAGCCTGCAGCAGCTTCTGCCAGGCCACTTTTATGAGGTGTGAAGTGGCCTGGCTTTACACAAAGGAATGTGCTTGGGGGAGAGAATCTCCCCTCAGCAGATGGGGAAGCAGGAAGGGGGAGGGCTGCCAAACTGGTCTTCAAAGGCAGAGAAGGACATCTGGAGCACCCAGCAACACCCCCACAACCTGCAACCCCAGACAGCTAGGTGCCCCCTTGATTAGATTAGGAGAGGGCAGGAGAGGGGTGTGTTTATGATTTTTAGCCACACCAGTGGGTGGGCTCAGCCAGATCTCTCCTCTAAAAATCAGATTCATCCATTTTGGATTTTTAGAGACTGTTGCCTTCTGGGATGGATTTTTGCCACACTTCCCAGGAAGTGGTCATCACAGGGGGACGACCCTGTCCCTGATTGGAGGACCAGGGCCCCCCTGCTTTTCACCCAGGAGCAAGGATAAAACTGGCAGACCTGCACCCACGCCTCAGATCCCCACCAAATTTCAAGAAGAAAGAACTACAAGGAGAAGAAGGACTGCCCTGCTGGACCCCTGGCCTGCACCTGGACCCTGCACTCAGAAAGACTGCACCAGCTGCACACTTGGGCTTCACCACAAGAAGGACTTTGCCTGGCTTCCACTGGTTCAAGGAGGGACTCCCTGTTGGCTACAGGTGAAAAATTGCTAACCAGAGTCCCCTGCACCAACTCCTGAAAAAGTGACCAGCTGACCCCTGTCCAGTGGCCAAAAAGGAGTTTGCGCCAGGTGCACTCTGGGAGTTGAAGTCCGCACTTCCCAAGGACCATCACAGAACTTCTGGACCCTTGGGGTGAGCTGTGGACCCCAAAAGAACCTTAAAAGAACATCTGGGTGAAGCCCCAGAAGTTTGGAAAAGATTGGAGAAATTTTGGAAAAAAGCTCCATAAAGTGACCGACCCGACGCGGAAATTCTAGCCGGCTTGCCTCAACCGCGACCCGGCCTGACTTCGTGGTTCGTCCCGGTAAAGAAAAACATCCGAAAAAACGACTAAGTCCGAACGTAAAAAGTTGACCGGGACCTTCCAGCCATCGTATCCGAGAAGGGCTCCACGGACGTCGGATCAAGATCCAGGTTTACCCCGGTCGAAGGATTTTCATCTCGAAAAAACGACTAAGTCCGAAGGTAAAAATCACCACCGAGGAAACCGACTTCGCGTATCCGGACAAGGGCTCCAGGAGGTCGGATACAACTGGCAGGTTCGTCCCGGGGAAGAAAAACATCGAAAAAGAGACTAAGTCAGAAGGTAACTTTTTAACCGAGGCCTCCCGCGACTTGTAGCCGAGCAGGGCTCCATCGCGGTCGGCCTGAAAGTTTGACTTTGCCCCGGTCCTGGTGCAACCAGATGACCCGATTGGCGCTTTTCGTTTCTGAGCGCTAGAAAATAATAATACTTTAAAAATTCATATCTCCGGTTCCCCTGAACCGATTTTAATCGTTTTTGTGTCATTTTAAAGATAAAAATATAAGCTATTTTTATAAATTGGTTTTGGATTTTTAAACTGTTTCCTGTGTTTTATTTAATTACTGTTTTGTGATATTTGAATGCTTTACACTTTGTCTCCTAAGTTAAGCCTTGACGCTCGATGCCAAGCTACCAAGGGTAGAGCTGGGATTAATTTACTGAGACCTAACTGTACTTTTGTGGAGGTTTGTGGCTTGTTGCTAGGTGTAGGCACCTACCTGCCCTACCAATAACCCATTTTCCAACAGTAGGACAAGTGGTTTTAATTTTGCAAATCCTTGCAGGGAAAACTCCTAAAATATGTATTTACTGTTTTAAGGCCTATCTCTCTCATAGGCTAACAGTGAGCTACCTTAGTAAACTTAATAAACGCTACCCTCATTTTTAGATCAGATAGAAATATGCTTGTTTAGACACAAATTAATTATATTGCATCCTCTTTAATGTAAAGTCGGATTTTAAGTTGCTATTCTGAAAAGGACAGTTTTCAGAAAGTTGGCATGTTAATTCCCAAACCTACTCTGTCTTTCTGACAGTGTCCCATGTCACATAACAATGAATTGCTCTTCTGTCGTGGGCTGTTTTAGTGCTTTCAGACATTGAGAGAAAAGAGGCCTGGGTGTGGTTGGATAGGGTCTTCTGATAGGATGGCTGGGAAAGACATGTGCCTTGAATACACTTGAATGATACTTGCAAGCAGCACACATAACAGAACTTGACACCAGGATTGTGATTTTTGCCAGAGTAGGGTTATCACCCCTCTCAACTAATAACTCAATTTCCTACATTGGTGTTCAGTGGCAGGATGCAGTAATTGTGTTTGTGCAGTGCTGTGTGAAATTATGTTGTTGGTTGACTGGGGTGTTAACCCTGATCAAGCAACAGTCACAATCCCTGACAGGTTAAACCAAAAAAAGTCACTAAATTAACCTGGGACAAATCCTGGGTAGTGTGGCACTAAACTCAGTCAGGCCTAACTTAAAGACAATGTGTAAAGTATTAATGCGGCACACAAGAGTAATACAATGAAAACATAACACAAGCAACATCTAACACTGGTTTAGAGAAGTAGAGTACATTTTAGTAATGTATTTGACACAAAAACAACAAAAATGTAATCAGTGGAACCAGAGTTATGAATTTTTAAATATTTTAGTAAAAAGTAGCCACTAAACGATCAAAGTCCCAACCCCAGACATCTAGTCTAGTCTAGTTACTCTGTCACAACGATGACAGATATCCCATCCGCTGAAGTAAAAGTCCCATTGGATATAATAGGATTTATATTTCAGCAGATGGGATATGCATCACCGTTGTAATGGAGAACCCCTCCTCCAATTCTAAATCAGTCCCTTAGTCTTCGGAGTTCAAACATTTTCAGCAGTATGACATTGGAGGCTGTAGCCCACAAGAGTTTCAGGAGGCTGGATACCCCTCTGCCAATTTCAAAATTGTAATTTAAAATCCAACTTTAACATTTAAGAAGATTGCTAATTACTCTTTCATAGATACCACATACAAATTGCCTACCTCTTCCCTGTCAAGTGTTAGCACTTATTAAATGTAATAAGGCAACCCAATGTTACCCTGGGGGCCAGGTAGGCCTCACATGAATAAAAAACAAATTTAATAAGTTGTGACTACCAGGATGAGTAAAACTTAAAATCACATGCCCATCGTTGGTAATGGCAATGTACCCTGTGCTATGGACTACCCAGGGCCTACCTGAGGGATGTCTTATATGCAATAAAAAGAGAGTTTATGGCTTAGCAAGGTTGTTAGATTGACAAGTCAAACTGGTAGTTTAAATTTGTATTCAGGCTCCAATTGCAGGCCTGGAACATGTTTTAAGGGTTTACTTAAGTGGGTGGCTTGATAAGTGCTGCAGGTCCACTAGTACCATTTAATTCACAGTCCTTAGGTGTATGGCATACCACTCTATAAAGAACTTAAAAGTAAATTAAATATGCCAATTGGGAGTAAGCCAATATTACCATGTTTTGTAGCGTGAGCACAAGCACTTTAGCACTGGTAAAGTGCAGAGAGTCTTCAGGTCAACAAAAAACGTTTTCAGTACTATACATGGAGGGAAAACAGCAAAAAGTTTGTGGGAAGACCACACTTAGGCTGACAGGTCTAACAAGTGCCACTCAGTGATTTGTGCAAAACTGTAAATCCCTAAAAATAATTTGATAGGAGCATTGATTCCTTTTTAATTTGTTCTCGTTTGGCTTTTCGTTTCGTTTTTCCTTTTTCAAATATTTAACTCATACCTCACATATTCCTCATCTGTGATAGCTATGTGAGCAAATATAGTTGGAGCTTAACAGCTTTGACAACCTAAAGATGACAGAGTTGAGGAAGCTCTTCAAGAAAAGAAGGCTAACCCTGAAGAAGGGGTGCACAAAAGTGGAGTTTCTTATAGCCTTCAGAGCCAATGATGAGGTCTGCAGGATGCAAGCTTCAACAAAAGGGCAGGAAGTAAATGATCTTAAGGAATGACACCATTCCGCTCATTTTAGGAATTTGTAAAAGGTATTTTTACATACTAATGAGGATTGCCCATAGAGTATGTTAGTCTGTGCCTTATAATTGGCTAATGTATAGAAGTGAAACCAATGACTTAAAATTCTTTGTCAGGTGAGGCATTTAACTGGCATATCTCACTAAGATAAATAATATGCAAACTCTGTTTTCAAACAGCATTCAGGGGTTAATAAATTACTGATGTTATTAAGGTCCACAGAGCATTACATTTCCTACACACCAAAATACTAGTAGGAAAAGCAAATAATATGTACTTATTGTGGACCGTTTCACAGATATGCTTCTTTGTCTTCCTGCACTGCTTGTTGTGACAGGATGGACCCATTAGTACTATAGAGGTTATGGAATATTAGGTCTACCTGTACCTTGCAGAATACCTTCCAGTATGAAAGGCGTATAGCAAATTGTCACAACCGTTGGATGATGTAATCAGTGATGTCATCAATTATGTCATCAATGATGTCACTTCAGACGTCATCAGTGATGCTATTTAACTTGTCATGATTAATGCAACATGTAAAGTTATAAGCAGTGCATGGCGGTGCGCGGAATCCAACGGTACCTCACAGGAAGGTACCTCTATGGATTCAGTGGGAGCTCTGCGGTAGCCATGGCATGGAGAAAAAAAACATATGTTGGCCCTTGGGGAGTCCCTTTCTGACCCCCTCCACGAGGACTAGAAGATTATGTTACCCTCACCCTGCCCCCCTGACGCCCTGGTGTGTCTTTTATTTAAAACTCAGGACACAAGGACTGAGACCCCAAGTCCGAACTGGTGACTGCAACAGTTCTGTTAATGTTGTGTCCAGCCAATAAGGTTGCTTGGTTTGGGAATGAAGGGGCAGGTGAGTAAAAAATCTGTCTTGGCCAATCAGAGTGGTTTATTATTTTAATGTAAAAGAGCCTTTGTCAAGCAGGGAACATCTGTTTTCATTTATTAATAAGTAACTTATAAAGTTTGCCTTGAGACCCCACAGGGAAGAATGCCTAATATGTAAAAGGTAGCATTTTAAAAAGTGGGCTCTAAAATTGATTTAAAGTCTAAAGCCTATTTCACTGAGTAGTTTCTGCTACATTTTCATAGGACTAGCCTAGATGAACTTAAAATATTTAGGCCCTCAATACTACCCTGACGGTAAATGCCACCCACCTCCGTGCTGATGGCCATCAACATACCGTGATCGCGGCGGTATACCGTTATGGGTATTAAGACCCACACAGAGAAATCCACCACTATACAGACACCCACACAAGTCTGCCAGCCCAAGGGTCAGTGATAAACTGTTGGTACCAAAACCCACAACGTTACACCAACAGAAATACGCCGACAGCATTATGACCCATGAATCACCGCGGCGGTCATTCTATCGCGGTAAACGATTGGCAGTACATACTGCAGCGCTCAAAATACACACACACTAATAAAACTACACCAATTTGAACAATTCAAACTATACACACCTGACACACATACAAACACCACACCCACACACCCAATCCAATATAAAACACCCACCCACAATACCCACAACCCCTTACAATGAAAAAAAAAGTTGCCAACTGAGAGAGAGCCAAGCCAGAAGTGCCCACTGAATCTGAGCCACATAACACTATCACACCATCCACACACCTTACAGCACACACCCCAACACATCACCCCACACAACCTCACACATACCACTCACACTACACCCATGGCACCACAAAGACACCCCATGTTCTCTGAGGAGGAGCTAAGGGTCATGGTGGAGGAAATCATCCGTGTAGAGTCACAGCTATTCGGAGCACAGGTGCAGTAGACGTCCATTGCAAGGAAGATGGAGCTATGGCGGAGAGTCTCGGACAGGGTCAACGCTGTGGGACAGCACCCCAGAACAAGGGATGACATGAGGAAGTGGTGGAACAACTTACGAGGAAAGGTGTGTTCCGTGCTAGCAAGACACCAGGTACAGAGGACTGGCGGTGGACCCCCACCTCCTTCCCCACAACATGGGAGGAGCAAGTCTTGGCAATCATGCATCCTGAGGGTCTCGCAGGAGTAGCAGGAGGACTGGACTCTGGTCAGTCAAATCTTTACTACAATCACCCCCTTACCTGCATGCCATCACAAACTCCTACCCCTTCCACTACCCTCACCCCATCACTCCACCTCCTCACATATACCCCACTATCACAACCCACCCATCCCAATACCAAGCCCTGCATGCAACACCAATGCATGGACCCCCATCACAGACCTGCATGGACACCCATCACCACAGCATGCACACTAGTGACAATCACTTAGCCAAACCAATAATATCTCACACAAATCAAACATGCCTTGCTAATAACAACCATAGAGGGAAACATATCCATGCACAAGATGGCACACGCAGATACAATAACACTGCATTTACATCCCCACAGGACCGCCACTCAACGTCACTGGAGAGGAGGTGTCACCAACATACAGTCCTCCCACAGAAGAGGTCCACTGTGATGACAGCAGATCTGCACGCCTGGATCATGATGACAACCTGGCCCATCAGGGACCTCTGGACAGTCGGTTACCCTGCCACAGTCCCAACCCACCACAGAGCCTCCCCCCTCAGGAAACACCAGCACAGCACCCACTCAGCGGGCCCATCCTTCTGTCCCCAGGACACGTCAATAAGCAGTGTGTCCACCACTACAGAGACCTGGGGTTAGTGGCAGTGGGCACACGGTTCAGGGGATTGAGGCACAGGGCAACAGGGAAGCTGGGAGGGCTGCTGTGCGACAGGGGGAGGACAGGCCTAGGGAACCCACTCTCCACAAGGCACTTGCAGGGATCCTGGGAGCATAACACCACTCCCAGGAGACCAGGGAACGGCTACTGTACAAGTTGCAGGAGACCCAGTGGCTGCAAGAGGCACAGTACCCGGGGATCAGGGAGGACCTAAAAGACATTCACACCACCCTGGTCACCATTGTGGGGGTGCTGGCAGACATGGGCAACACCATGAGAGAGGCAGTGGCACAACAATAGGTCCCTGACACTAGCCACACCGAAGATCAGCCCTCCACCTCCACTGATGCTAGTGGACAGGAGTCCCCGCCACAGGACCAACAGGCCACTAGCACCCTACCCCCTGCAGAAGGAGAACCACCCCGCAAACGGTCCCTGCGATCCAGGTAGAAGCCAGAGAACATTGCCAAGACCACCACCAGGAAATAAGACTCTCCAGAATGTCACCCTTGTGTCCCACTCTGTCACCCTGTCCACCTTGTACTGCCATTGATCCCCTTCCTATGCCCCCTTGGACAATGCACCTGTGATACAAAAAAACAGGACTCTATCCTGGACTTTCCTCCATCAGCAACCCAGCCCAATGCAATCCCCCCTCCACTTATTAGCACATAAATAAACACCCTTGGAACAAATACAAGTATGGAGTCTGTCAAATGATTTAAATATGCATTAGTTTAACAAGTTGTAAACATTGCAATTCAAATGTTCAGTTATATATACATAGGTGTGACCTGTAGTGGGCAGCAGTAAACACACCAGGAGCCAGAGTGGGGCACAGAGATCTGAAAATAGAGATGCCAAAGGGTACAGTAAGTGACCAAAGACATAGGGAAATCAGGCTGCCATGTTCAATGTCTAACACAAAACTGCAAAGGAAAGTGAAGTTACAGTGTCTTACATGTGTGTCACTGGAAGTACATTTGAATGAGTGAACTTCTGTTGTCCACATCTTCTTCCTCTGCCTCCTCTTCCTAACTGTCCACAGGCTCCACCGCTGCCAAAAGACCATCTCCAGGCTCATCTTCCTGCAGAAAAGGCACCTGGCGTCTCAAGGCCAGGTGGTGCAACATGCAACATGCAACGATGATCTGGCACACCTTCTTGGGTGAGTAGTACAGGGATCCACCTGTCAGATGGAGGCACCGGATTCTGGCCTTCAGGAGGCCAAAGGTTCTCTCACTTATCCTCCTTGTTCGCCCATGTGCCTCATTGTAACGTTCCTTTGCCCTTGTTCTGGCATTTCTCACTTTGGTCAGTATCCATGAGAGGTTGGGGTAACTAGAGTCACCTGAAAATATCGAGGGATACCTGTTAGACACACACTCACCCTTAGGGACAACCCCACACCCATATACCTACATCAACTGGGTAGGGACCATGGGCTCACCTATTAGCCACACCTGGTGCCTCTGGAGTTGAGACATCACATATCGAATGCTGCTATTCCTCAGGATAAAGGCATCATGCACAGAGCCAGGATACTTGGCATTCACATGGGAGATGTACTGGTCTGCCAAACACATCATCTGCACATTCAGAGAGTGAAAGCTTTTTATATTCCTGAACACTTGTTCATTTCTTCGGGGATGAAGAACAAATGCTATATGTGTACCATCAATGGCACCAGTGATATTGGGGAAATGTCCCAGGGCATAAAAGTCAGCCTTCACTGTGGCCAAATCCTCCACCTGGGGGAATATGATGTAGCTGCGCATGTGTTTCAGCAGGGCAGACAACACTCTGGTCAACACGTTGGAGAACAATGGCTGAGACATCCCTGATGCCATGGCCACTGTTGCTTGGAAGGAACCACTTGCCAGGAAATGGAGCACTGACAGGACCTGCACTAGAGGGGGGATAGCTGTGGGCTGGCAGATAGCTGAAATCAGGTCTGGCTCCAATTGGGCACACAGTTCTTGGATAGTGGCCCTATCAAGTCTGTAGGTAAGGATAATGTGTCTGTCCTCCATTGTCGCCAGGTCCACCAGGGGTCTGTACATGAGGGGATGTCTCCATCTCCTACTCAGTGGTTGAACTCAAGGGTAGAAAACGGTGAGTAGAGGGTCATATTCACACATATGTGAAAATAAAAAATGATTTTTTTCCTTTAAAGAAACAGTATGTGAGTTCGAAAGTCAGTTGATGTGCCAATGTCTGCTGTGATGCAGTTAGGTGCCATGGCCTGTGCCGGGCTGAAATGGCGGCTGCCTGACCTGTGAGGAGAGACAAGTGGAAATGAGGTAATTCCGCTGTCATTGTGAGCCGTTGCGATCTGCGGTCGATGACCGCCGTGCAACTTCGCATTGGTTATCATTGGGCCCTATGGGTTCCAGGAGTCAATGGCGATGTACGCCGGTGGTGACTGTACACACCGCCACAGATGTGACCTCCTTTTTCTATCTGTTCACTCATTTGCTACCTGACCTTCAAAAGGAGAGGACCTACACTGCAAGTGCTGCTGTGACCTGTGTCTGGAAGCGACAGTGGCTCGAGTGTCTAGGGAAAGGGCCCATGCCTTCACTTCGGAGGAGATGGAGAGACTGGTGGATGGAGTCCTACCCCAGTACACTTTACTCTATGGTCCTCCAGACAAACAGGGGAGTACACTGTGAGCATGATGCGTGGGCCATGAATGAATGGATTGCTGTGTGTTCAAGCCTTGTGTGGGGGGGCTGAGGGAACCTGGACAGAGTGCTGCATGTCTGGTGGTCAATGTCTGTGCGTAAGGGGATGGGAGGGATATTGTGGGCCATGAGTGTAACAGTCCAGACGGTATGACTAATCCTTTTTTTCTATGCATATTTTTCTGCAGGTCAGCACCCGTCAGAAAAAGGGTATTTGGTGAGCCATCGGCAAGGAGGTGCGGACCCTGGGGGACTTTGATAGGCAGAGCACCCACTGCCCCAAACGGTGGGAGGACCTGGGCCGCTGGACAAGGAAGACGGCAGAGGCCCAACTGGGGCTGGCCTCCCAGTGATGAAGGGGTGCCCATCATACCCTGACCCCACTGATGTTCCGCATCCTGGAGGTGGCCTATCTGGAGTTGAATGGGTGCTTGAAGGCATCACAGCAGCCACAAGAGGGTAAGTAAAGATTCTGAATCATGACTTTGCACGCGTTAAGGTTGTACCTGGGTGGGGGATGTGGGCTGTGGGTGCCTGTACGCCAGGGTGAACTGGCAGGGTAGGTCCGTTGTCGGGCAGGCTCTGAAGCACTCCAACCCCAATAGTGTTACTGGCCATCTACTACTGGGCAGGGACCTGTTGATTTCAGGTGTGCAGCCAATGGTGTTGGGCAATGTACCCCCTGGGCTGGTGACTAGCTTTGTAACTGGTAGTGCATGGCCTAGTGCATAGGGATTAGAGACTGTGGCTTTGCACTCCCCCAGACCAAACAGTGGGCAAACTACCCACTTGAGAGACTGTGGCCTTGCACTCCCCAGGACCAAGCAGTGGGCTTGGAGGTCCCTCCAGGAGCAGTGGCGTTGTACCATCTTCCGGCTAAGGTGCCCCCCACTTCCCTGTCCCCCTGAGGTGCCTGTGTGTTTTTAACCTGATGCCCCTGCAGTGTTCTCTCCGTATTGAGGCAGGAGTCAAGTGTGGGCTTGGCCTATGTGTTTTAGCCCAGTGTGCCACGGATATTTTGAGTGGGCATTGTCCCTCCTTTGTATATATTGTATATATTGTAAATACTGTTTTTGATTTCTGAATGTATTTCTAATTGTTTCTAATATTACACTCATTTGACTCCATTCCTATTGTCCTTGCATTGTTCCAGAGGGTTACGGGGTGTATATGTATTGCTGTTGCATGGGTTTTTCTGTATGGTGCTGGGGGTGAGAGTGGGGGTGGGGGTGTTGCGGGTGTGTGTCACTCTCTTTTTCCTCCCCCTCCTTGTGTGCTAGGTGCAGTTCTCACTGTGGTCATCGTCGCCAGCATTGGTGCCCGGGTGTATAAGCAGACACACCAGCATGGGGAAGACCTGCAGCTCGGGCTCCATGGCGTCCTGGTTCTTCCTTGAATGTCGAGAGGTGAGTCAGAACACTATTTCCACCGTGCTTTTGATGCTGTTGTTAGTGCCCCGGAAAAGGTGGCGGATAGGCCTCTTGTAGTACAGTGGGCGGAACCTTGTCTTCCGCCTTGCTGTTGGCGGTTACCACTGCGGTTTTTGTTGCTACCGCCGTGGCGGTCGGAGTGTTAAAGTGGCTGTATGTGTTGGCAGTTTTCACCGTAGTCATGATTCCATTTTTTTTAGCGCCACTTTAACACCGACCGCCAGGGATGTAATGAGGGCCATAATTCTTTAACTCCAAAGGTAAATGTGGTAGCAAAGTCATTAGAAATTATTTCCTACTGGAAATTCTCTCCTAGGGTTAAATTGGATGACCTGCTTTTTGACTGCTCCAGGGACAAATTTAAGAAGAAAGACCATTTCCCCAAGAGGACTCAGCTGACCACAGAGTACTGACACTGGAAGGGACCTACCTGGAAAAAGTCATGGTCCCTGAAAAGCCTGCCCTGAGGACATGAGGGCTGCAGGATGCACCAAAATGAATTTTCCTAGCAGTTGGTGAAAAATCGGTGTTAGAAATTGGGGGGAATATTTATACTCTGTTTGCGCCAGGTTTGTTTTTTACGCAAATCCAGCACAAACTTAACTCCATATTTATATTTCAACGCTAGACCTGTCTAGCATCAAAATGATGGTGTTAACCTAATTTTTTCGGATGCGTGAAACCTCCTTGCATCAATGAGATGCAGGGTAGGTATTCCTGTCCAAAAAATGACTCAAACACCCCAGCGCCATATTTATCCTCCAGGCAAAATGACACAAGGGTGGTAGGTGGATCCAAAAAATGATGTTAACACCGATTTGTGTCAATATTTAATGCTTAGGTCAAGGCAGGCATTAAAATGAGGCAAATACGCCACTACTTAAGGAAAACACACAGAAGCAACATTACAACGCAAAGGAGAAGATGGATGTGATACTGATACAGCTTGCTAGATGGCACAGTGGACAGCAACAACTCCAGCAATCACCACCACGACAATGCAGCCCATAAAGGCAATGCTGAAGGCAGGAGAGGCTCTTCAGAACCAGGATAACCCTCCTTGACCTCAGGGACCTGGACAACAATAGGACTTATAGACTGAACCGGCAAGCCATACTACATCTACTGCACCACATTGAACTGCAAATTGCAGCCAGCCAGCAGACCCCACACAACATACCACCTATAACAAAGCTGCTCGCTGTCCTGCACATGCTGGCAAGTGGCTCATTCCAAACAACGGGTGCATTGGTTGTGGTGTCTCACAGCCATCGTTCTCTACATTCCTGCCAAAGGTCTTAGACGCCATCATTTCCCTGGCACCCCTCCACATCAGATTCCTCAACACCCAGCAAAAGCAGCAGGAGAACAAACAGGAGTTCTATCAAATCCATGGCTTCCCGCATGTGCTAGGTGCAATTGACTGCACACATGTCCGGCTCGTACCACCTGCAGCGACAGAGCACTTATACCGGAATCGCAAGCATACGCATTCCATAAAAGTGCAGAGCATAGTGGACCACTGGGATTATTCATAAACATTTTGGCCAAGTATCCTGGGAGTGTCCATGACGCCTATCTATTCCGGCACAATACGATCAATGAACAGTTCATTGATGGACAATTTGGAAATGGCCTACACGTGAGTAAGTCTACAAATCTAGTAATGTAGATACAATACCCAACCCTCTCGGACACACAAGACATACACCACTACAGTAATACATGTCCAGGGTTACACACATGTGCAGGTGATAACACATATGCAACATGCTGCAGTATAGCACACTCAGTGCACAACAACAATACATCCACCCACTTGTATGTAACACACCCACAACTTGACAGGCACACCACAGGAGGGACAGGTGCAGAAGTGTACCCTCTGAAAACAGCAGAACTACACCAACCACTACAAGTTGCCTCCGGTTGCCCACCATGTACACATCACACACACTACACCAAACAAACAATAGCACAGACACATCAAGTGCATACACCATGCTCATGTCATGTAACTTCCAAATAGGCACAGATGTCTCAAGTCATGTCGTGCTAATCACTGCCAGAACAAATATCAAACACCACACAACTTGTGCCAATATCTACTGCATCTCATCAACACATACCTAACTTACCTGTAGTGTGCAGAGACATCTACCTGACTCAGTGGCTCACACACATAGGTATACAAGATCAATCACCAACATATACCATGTGCCAGATCCACAATCACTGTAGTGCAACCTCACATGCAACACTCACTGACTCACAACACCATCATGTCTGTACCAGATACAAGAAATGGCCTAACAGGGGGCAGAGACACAGTCAGACAGTGCAGATCATGGATGTCATAATGGGACTCAGTAGGAGACAACAGGACATCACCGACCTCACAGGCACTGTGCCAAGGGACACATTTGCTAAGTAGCTGAGCGAAAGCCATTACCCTGCACTGTGCATGTGTTGACATTAAAAATGCATATTAATGTTTTGGAAGATAGGAGAGGCACTGCTACTTATGTTGATCATCCAGTGACAATGGGATACACACCCTTGGACACCTCATGGCTGACACAAACATTAGCTGCCACTCTGGCACACCAAGGGAACAATGTAATAGCCCACAATTCCATAGTCAGGGCCTGCACTGTACGTACATCTTGGCAGATGACCACCTCTACATTATTTGAAGCCACATTCTAAATTGGCCACCCTCCCATACTGCATGTACAGTGGAAGAGATGCACAATGTTTCTCGCTGCAAGTCTGTCACTACAAGATACATAGCATTAAGGTGCAGACTCACATGTTGCTGTCCCCTAAGACCTGAGGACGTGCCAACAAAAAATACCACCGCAGGGCTGCACTATGCAGTTTTCCAATAGGAGGCAGATGGTGCTATGAACTCAGATGAATGTGGCACAAATACATGCTGCACACGGCTGCACACACAGAAGAGCCAATTGACCATCAAAAAGATCATATGTCCAGGATGGTGTACCGTTCAGCACAGATACATCCACCCCCACATGGCAGATAGCCAAATTCCCTGGTGTAGGGTAGGTAGCGTTGGTGCATGGCTACACATGTGCAACTGGCACATAGGACAACAAAGGATTGCCAAGTAACATGTCACAAATGGGGCAGCCTTGCATTGTTGAAATGTTGCATGATACAGCAGCCAATTTAGGAGACATGTTGTGCATTCCCACTAACCGATTTCATAGGCCCTAAGTGTCACATCTCATCTGCTATAACACATGTCAAAAGAGATTGGATGTCCAGGCACTGTAGTGCTACCATGTTGCCACCACATCTCACCCCATTGTGTTGTCAGGATATGTCATGTTCGCTCTACTGCTAGCACACTGATACGAAAGTGCACTACAAAACGCATGGTACATACATAATGGCTATCATTCTGGAATCCAATCAAGTGTTCTAGGTCCTTGACCCAAACACAAGATTGTCATGTCCAACAACCAAATGCTGATAAAAGATCACACAAGGTTAGGAACTCATACCAAAACACAGATACATATGAGCCACAACTAGATCCTAATTTCAACTGCCAATGGCATATGACTTACCTCTTGCAAGCCCTCACAATGCTTTACTCCTGTAATCTTTTGCAACGGATATGGGTTATGGCATACAGCCATGGATAATGACCCCATTTCACAACCCAAGCACAGCAGCAGAGTGTGCTTATAATGAGGGACATCGGAGGACATGGACCATTATGGAGAGTACATTTGGCATCCTGAAGTCCATATTCAAGTGCCTGGACATCACAGGAGGCAGCCTCCTTTATGCCCCAGAAAAGGTCTGCAAGATCATATTGACTTGTGCCATCTGGCACAACATAAGTGTACGGATGAAAGTACCATTATATGAGCAGGTTGATGACCTGTCTGAGGGGGAGGAGGACAATGGTGGTGAAGTAAATGAGGGGGAAGACACAACACAGCGCTGGTATACACCGCAGACTACAAGTTGTACAGAACTTCCTCACATAATCATCACGTAACTCACCTTGTCAATTTTGTCAATAAACATCTCACTCATTGTTAGAAATTGGGTCTTTGGTTGGCAGTCAGGTTACCCCCTGTCCAAGCAAGGACCCTCACTCTAGTCAGCGTAAAAGAGAATCACCCCAGATAACCCCTGCTTTTCCCCTTTGTAGTTTGGCATGAGCAGTAGGCTTAACTTCAGAGTGCTAGGTGTAAAGTATTTGTACCAACACACAGAGTAACTTAATGAAAACACTATAAAATGACACAACACAGGTTTAGAAATGTAGAAAATATTTATCTAAACAAAACAAGACCAAAATGACAAAAATCCACAATACACAAGTCAAGTTATCAATTAAAAAACAAAAAGAGTCTTCATGTATTTTTAAACACACATTAACGCTGTTAGCGTGAAAATGTATCTTGGATGCGTCAAAAATAACCCCGCACAGGTGAGTGTGTGTCAAAAAGGGCTTGCAATGCATCGATATCACTCACGAGCAAGACCTTGTGCCGTTTCTCCTTTAGTCGGGTCGGCGTACGTCGTTTCTTCTCTCCGCAGAAGAGCAATACGTCGATCCAGTCAGCACTCTTAGGTCAGGCCAGCCCTTGCATTGTTTTTCCACACCCAGTGGTGTTTGCATCAGAAATTCAGCTGCATAATGATCTGAAAACCATGCAGCGCGGGTTGCGATCTCACCAGCCTCCGTCAGCAATGCTGCGTGTCATTTCCCCAGCTACGGGCGTCGATCTTCTGGTCACGTTGCAGACGAGCATCGATTTTTTGCCACAAAGAAAGTGATGCATCAATTGCTTTGCCGTGGATCAGAGTTGCGTTGATCTTTTCGCCGCACAGTGGTCGGTGCGTCAATTTCTCACTCTTGGGCTGCCAGCTTCTTCTTTCAGGGTCCCAGGAACTGGATGGGCACTACTTGGCAGAGTAGGAGTCTCTCCAGATACTCCAGGTGCTGGTAGAGAGAAGTCTTTGCAGTCCCTGACACTCCAAACAACAGGAGTCACGCTCCAAATCAAGCCCTTTGAGAGTTCTTCACAAGAAGAATGGCAGCACAAAGTCCAGTCTTTGTCCTCTAGCACAGGCAGAAGCAGCAACTGCAGGATAGCTCCACAAAGCACAGTCACAGGAAGGGCAGCTGTTGTTCCTCAGCTGTTCTCCAGGCAGAGGTTCCTCTTGGTTTCCAGAAGTGTTCTAATGCCTGTGGTTTTGGGTGCCCTTCTTATACCCATTTTGCCCTTTGAGGTAGGCCTACTTCAAAGCAAAGTCTCTCTTGTTTGTGAAATCCTGCCTTGCCCAGGCCAGGCCCCAGACACATTCAAGGGGGGGGTGGAGACTGCATTGTGTGAGGGCAGGCGCAGCCCTTTCAAGCGTGAGTGACCACTCCTCCCTTCCTTCCTAGCACAGATGGCTCATCAGGAAATGCAGACTACACCCAGCTCCCTTTGTGTCACTGTCTAGTGAGAGGTGCAACCAGCCCAACTGTCAAACTAACCCAGACAGGGAATCCACAAACAGGTAGAGTCACAGAAATGGTTTAAGTAAGAAAATGCTCACTTTCTAAAAGTGGCATTTTCAAACACACAATCTTAAACTCACCTTTACTAAAAGATGTATTTTTAAATTGTGAACTCAGAGACCCCAAGCTCCACATATCTATCCGCTCCCAAAGGGAATCTACTCTTTAATCATATTTAAAGATAGCCCCCATGTTAACCTATGAGAGGGACAGGCCTTGCAACAATGAAAAACAAATTTAGCAATACTTCACTGTCAGGACACATAAAACACATTACTATGGCCCTCATTACAACCCTGGCGGTCAAAGACCACCAGGGCTGTTTTGGAGTTTGTACCGCCAACAGGCTGGCGGTACAAACTCGGGCATTACGACCGCGGTGGAAGCGCTCTGGTCGCACCGCTGGGATCAGCGGTTTCCCGCCAGTTTTGTCCCGGCAGTTGTAATCCCCCAGGGCAGTGCTGCCCAGGGGATTACGAGTCCACCTCCCGCCAGCCAGGCTGGTGGAAAGGGGAGTCGTGGGGCCCGTGCATTGCCCATGCCGCTGGCATGGGCAGTGCACGGGCCCCCTGCCACGGCCCCATGGAGCTTTTCACTGTCTGCATAGCAGACAGTGAAAAGCGTGACGTGTGCAACTGCACCTGTCGCACTGCCGCAACACTGCCAGCTCCATTTGGAGCCGGATCCCGTGTTGCGGCCCAGCGGGGATCTCCAAATAGACCCCGTGGGAGTGCGGCCGGCAATGTTGAAATGAGGGCCTGTACGTCCTACTTTAACCATACACTGCACCCTGCCCTGGGGCTACCTAGGGCCTACCTTAGGGGTGCCTTACATGTAAGAAAATGGAAGGTTGGGCCTTGCAAGTGGGTACACTTGCCAAGTCGAATTTACAGTTAAAACTGCACACACAGACACTGCAGTGGCAAGTCTGAGACATGATTACAGAGCTACTTATGTGGGTGGCACAACATGTGCTGCAGGCCCACTAGTAGCATTTGACTTACAGGCCCTGGGCACCTCTAGTGCACTTTACTAGGGACTTACTAGTAAAGCAAATATGCCAATCATGGATAGTCCAATTACATACACATTTTGTATAGGAGCACTTACACTTTAGCACTGGTGCCCAGAGTAACAAAAACAGCAAAAACAAAGTCCAGCACACATCAACAACCTCGGAAACAGAGGCAAAAAGTTAAGGGAGACCACGCCAAGGATGAAAAGTCTAACACGTTTCCCCCCAGCTGAAAGTGGGGAGCAACTACCTAACCTCATTGGAGTTTTCATCACTAAGGCAGAAGAACCTGGACAGACCATCAGCATTGGCGTGTTCTATACCAGGGCATTGTTCCGCCGTAAATTCCATCCCCTGTTTGTAAATGTACCACCTCAACAGTTTTGGATTCTCACCCCTCATCTGCATTAACCATCTGAGGGGCGTGTGGTTGGTCGCAACCCGGAGGTGAGTCCCAAACAAGTAGGGCCTTAGCTTCTTCAGCGCCCAGACCACAGCAAACTCTTCACGTTCTATGGCACTCCACCTGCGTTCCCTGGGAAGTTACCTTCTAGGCACTCTTCATTAAGCTGTGAGAGTGCTGCTCCGATACCATGCTCTGAGGTGTCTGTTTGCACATCAAACTCCTTGGAGTAGTCAGGTGCCTTCAGCACAGGTGCTGTGCACATGGCAGCCTTCAGGGCATCAAAAGTGTTCTGGCAAGCCTCTGTCAAGATCACTTTCCTGGGTTGCTTCTTAGAAGTCAACTCAGCCAAGGGGGTAACTTTGGTACTCTTGTGTTGGATGTCATCATTCTAATGATACTACTGAGTTTTGAGCAGTAGAATTGCCTGTGGTGCGGGAGACTGAATCCAACCAACTGCAGGTGACACCTGTCGCTCTAATCTGGGTTTTGCTCCGGCTAACTAGCAGTGCCTCTCCCTACCCAAGGGCAGGGATGATTGGGCAGCCGAGCGCATGACATAAATGGTTTCTCAGGGAAGCCGTGGTCACTCAGGTCACATCCGTTTCTCTCAGTTACATTAGTCTCATATACATAATGATGAACAGAGGCAGTATATGTTTCAATAAAATTTTAATGAAGCGACTGCATCTTATTTAGCAAAGTGTGAGCTTCCCCCGAGCTCTCCAGGCAACAGTGCCAGTAGCCTTCCCCTACCATTGGGCATTGATCATAACCTTCCAATGAACTGCCCTCATCCTTTATACCAACCAGTGAAGGCTCCAACTGTTAGACTGGTCAATGCCTCAAAAGTCAAGTGTTCTAAGACTGCCTCTCCCTTTTCGAGGGGGAATGACGGAGTTGCTTCTTCCAATAATATGGGTGCAAAATTCTACAAAGATACCCCTGATCAGATCTACCCATCAACAGATCGGATGTATAGGGATCAAGGAACCAATCCGAGAACTTTACATCTACCGCCGGAAGCCTGCCCATACGTTCTTGTTATCACGAGTGTTCCCAAACTTAAAACCAACATTCCCGAAACATTTACAGAACTGAAAAATAAGGTCATTCATTGGCTACACAGTAACGCTAGATTTGCATTTCATCTGGTACCCTCAATATTAATGGTGAGGAACCACTCAAAAACCCCGGCACGGGGGATTGTATTGTTATCAATTTTGATTCACCTACCCTTGTCCAGCAGCTCTCTTTGAATGTGTGCAAATCCAACCCTCGAGGGGGAGAAGTATCTCTGTGTAGACTCCAGGCTTTCTACCCTCATAAAGTTTTACCAGGGTCGGCGTACGTCGTTTCTTCTCTCCGCAGAAGAGCGATACGTCGATCCAGTCAGCACTCTTAGGTCAGGCCAGCCCTTGCATTGTTTTTCCACACCCAGTGGTGTTTGCATCAGAAATTCAGCTGCATAATGATCTGAAAACCATGCAGCGCGGGTTGCGATCTCACCAGCCTCCGTCAGCAATGCTGCGTGTCATTTCCCCAGCTACGGGCGTCGATCTTCTGGTCACGTTGCAGACGAGCGTCGATTTTTAGCCACAAAGAAAGTGATGCATCAATTGTTTTGCCGTGGATCAGAGTTGCGTTGATCTTTTCGCCGCACGGTGGTCGGTGTGTGAATTTCTCACTCTTGGGCTGCCAGCTTCTTCTTTCAGGGTCCCAGGAACTGGATGGGCACTACTTGGTAGAGTAGGAGTCTCTCCAGATACTCCAGGTGCTGGTAGAGAGAAGTCTTTGCAGTCCCTGACACTCCAAACAACAGGAGTCACGCTCCAAATCAAGCCCTTTGAGAGTTCTTCACAAGAAGAATGGCAGCACAAAGTCCAGTCTTTGTCCTCTAGCACAGGCAGAAGCAGCAACTGCAGGATAGCTCCACAAAGCACAGTCACAGGAAGGGCAGCTGTTGTTCCTCAGCTGTTCTCCAGGCAGAGGTTCCTCTTGGTTTCCAGAAGTGTTCTAATGCCTGTGGTTTTGGGTGCCCTTCTTATACCCATTTTGCCCTTTGAGGTAGGCCTACTTCAAAGCAAAGTCTCTCTTGTTTGTGAAATCCTGCCTTGCCCATGCCAGGCCCCAGACACATTCAAGGGGGGGGTGGAGACTGCATTGTGTGAGGGCAGGCGCAGCCCTTTCAAGCGTGAGTGACCACTCCTCCCCTCCTTCCTAGCACAGATGGCTCATCAGGAAATGCAGACTACACCCAGCTCCCTTTGTGTCACTGTCTAGTGAGAGGTGCAACCAGCCCAACTGTCAAACTAACCCAGACAGGGAATCCACAAACAGGTAGAGTCACAGAAATGGTTTAAGTAAGAAAATGCTCACTTTCTAAAAGTGGCATTTTCAAACACACAATCTTAAACTCACCTTTACTAAAAGATGTATTTTTAAATTGTGAACTCAGAGACCCCAAGCTCCACATATCTATCCGCTCCCAAAGGGAATCTACTCTTTAATCATATTTAAAGATAGCCCCCATGTTAACCTATGAGAGGGACAGGCCTTGCAACAATGAAAAACAAATTTAGCAATACTTCACTGTCAGGACACATAAAACACATTACTATGGCCCTCATTACAACCCTGGCGGTCAAAGACCACCAGGGCTGTTTTGGAGTTTGTACCGCCAACAGGCTGGCGGTACAAACTCGGGCATTACGACCGCGGTGGAAGCGCTCTGGTCGCACCGCTGGGATCAGCGGTTTCCCGCCAGTTTTGTCCCGGCAGTTGTAATCCCCCAGGGCAGCGCTGCCCAGGGGATTACGAGTCCACCTCCCGCCAGCCAGGCTGGTGGAAAGGGGAGTCGTGGGGCCCGTGCATTGCCCATGCCGCTGGCATGGGCAGTGCACGGGCCCCCTGCCCCGGCCCCATGGATCTTTTCACTGTCTGCATAGCAGACAGTGAAAAGCGTGACGTTTGCAACTGCACCTGTCGCACTGCCGCAACACTGCCAGCTCCATTTGGAGCCGGCTCCCGTGTTGCGGCCCAGCGGGGATCTCCAAATAGACCCCGTGGGAGTGCGGCCGGCAATGTTGAAATGAGGGCCTGTATGTCCTACTTTAACCATACACTGCACCCTGCCCTGGGGCTACCTAGGGCCTACCTTAGGGGTGCCTTACATGTAAGAAAATGGAAGGTTGGGCCTTGCAAGTGGGTACACTTGCCAAGTCGAATTTACAGTTAAAACTGCACACACAGACACTGCAGTGGCAAGTCTGAGACATGATTACAGAGCTACTTATGTGGGTTGCACAACATGTGCTGCAGGCCCACTAGTAGCATTTGACTTACAGGCCCTGGGCACCTCTAGTGCACTTTACTAGGGACTTACTAGTAAAGCAAATATGCCAATCATGGATAGTCCAATTACATACACATTTTGTATAGGAGCACTTACACTTTAGCACTGGTGCCCAGAGTAACAAAAACAGCAAAAACAAAGTCCAGCACACATCAACAACCTCGGAAACAGAGGCAAAAAGTTAAGGGAGACCACGCCAAGGATGAAAAGTCTAACACGTTTCCCCCCAGCTGAAAGTGGGGAGCAACTACCTAACCTCATTGGAGTTTTCATCACTAAGGCAGAAGAACCTGGACAGACCATCAGCATTGGCGTGTTCTATACCAGGGCATTGTTCCGCCGTAAATTCCATCCCCTGTTTGTAAATGTACCACCTCAACAGTTTTGTATTCTCACCCCTCATCTGCATTAACCATCTGAGGGGCGTGTGGTTGGTCGCAACCCGGAGGTGAGTCCCAAACAAGTAGGGCCTTAGCTTCTTCAGCGCCCAGACCACAGCAAACTCTTCACGTTCTATGACACTCCACCTGCGTTCCCTGGGAAGTTACCTTCTAGACACTCTTCATTAAGCTGTGAGAGTGCTGCTCCGATACCATGCTCTGAGGTGTCTGTTTGCACATCAAACTCCTTGGAGTAGTCAGGTGCCTTCAGCACAGGTGCTGTGCACATGGCAGCCTTCAGGGCATCAAAAGTGTTCTGGCAAGCCTCTGTCAAGATCACTTTCCTGGGTTGCTTCTTAGAAGTCAACTCAGCCAAGGGGGTAACTTTGGTACTCTTGTGTTGGCTGTCATCATTCTAATGATACTACTGAGTTTTGAGCAGTAGAATTGCCTGTGGTGCGGGAGACTGAATCCAACCAACTGCAGGTGACACCTGTCGCTCTAATCTGGGTTTTGCTCCGGCTAACTAGCAGTGCCTCTCCCTACCCAAGGGCAGGGATGATTGGGCAGCCGAGCGCATGACATAAATGGTTTCTCAGGGAAGCCGTGGTCACTCAGGTCACATCCGTTTCTCTCGGTTACATTAGTCTCATATACATAATGATGAACAGAGGCAGTATATGTTTCAATAAAATTTTAATGAAGCGACTGCATCTTATTTAGCAAAGTGTGAGCTTCCCCCGAGCTCTCCAGGCAACAGTGCCAGTAGCCTTCCCCTACCATTGGGCATGGATCATAACCTTCCAATGAACTGCCCTCATCCTTTATACCAACCAGTGAAGGCTCCAACTGTTAGACTGGTCAATGCCTCAAAAGTCAAGTGTTCTAAGACTGCCTCTCCCTTTTCGAGGGGGAATGACGGAGTTGCTTCTTCCAATAATATGGGTGCAAAATTCTACAAAGATACCCCTGATCAGATCTACCCATCAACAGATCGGATGTATAGGGATCAAGGAACCAATCCGAGAACTTTACATCTACCGCCGGAAGCCTGCCCATACGTTCTTGTTATCACGAGTGTTCCCAAACTTTAAACCAACATTCCCGAAACATTTACAGAACTGAAAAATAAGGTCATTCATTGGCTACACAGTAACGCTAGATTTGCATTTCATCTGGTACCCTCAATATTAATGGTGAGGAACCACTCAAAAACCCCGGCACGGGGGATTGTATTGTTATCAATTTTGATTCACCTACCCTTGTCCAGCAGCTCTCTTTGAATGTGTGCAAATCCAACCCTCGAGGGGGAGAAGTATCTCTGTGTAGACTCCAGGCTTTCTACCCTCATAAAGTTTTACCAGTTACTAAGGGGGCGGCAATGCCACCCAGAGGTGCCACTAGTTTGCAGATGCAGCTTGACCCTCAGTTGGGACGTAGCTCCCTTTAACTATCTCTTTCTGAAATTGATTGACTAAAAATCAGCCCTGTGCATGGCTTACCCAAGCCTCAAGGATCTAGAAATTGGGATAAGAATTATCCTATAGCCGGAAATATTGAAACACAAGGAATGGGATTAGGCAATCCTGAGGCTGATCAGATTCTTACCGTAAACATCAGAGACTCCACGCTAACCCTCACACTAGCCCAGATAGAACCCCCTAGGATGGAAAACAGTCCCCCTCTTTCCTCCTGTGATCAGAGTTTGAAGACCTGTGTTTGGGGAGCTAGTAAGGTGGGTAAGGCGCATGAGATCAACCTAGCCCCAGATTTAATAGGCCCCAGTAACTACGGGTCCTCTCCACCTGTCCGGGCATTCGATCCGACTATGCCATGCCCCGATCCAAATGGGGCAAGTAATATCTTGGGTGATAACATAGCGGAAAACCCAACTGAGGCCAGTTTAGCTATGATTGAAAGGGGTACCAAACCTCCCCATGGCACTTCATTTCCAAGAGGGCACTCTATGGCCAAAGCTCCCCAAGATAAAATAGACGATTTAGACACAGTTCTTAGCTGGAATATTGCAGGATTGGAGAATAAAATGAGTATCCCTGAATGGGGCAAATTTATAGATGAACACAAAATATGCCTTTTTCAAGAAACGTGGGCACTGGAGCCCAAATATAGAATTGGTTTCAAAAGCTATTGGGTCCCAGCAAGTAAGGCAAACTCCGGGAGGCCCTCAGGCGGGCTGCTTATATGGCTTAGCTGCTCCCTCAAATGCCGGATTGAAATAGTAGACAAGGGCTGTCCCGATCTGATGGGTTCATCAATACCATCCCTTAAGGAGAAACCGCTCCTAATAATTAACATCTATAACAGGAGCTTGGGTAGTAAATACGAGTCGGATGCATTAACTATTTTGGATAGTTTTCTTTCCTGTAAATCCTCCTCCCATTTTATTCTTATCGCAGGGGATTTTAATGTTACTTTTGAACCCTACTCGTTGGCCCAGGAACTATACAAAGAAGAGGACGCTTATTGGGGCATTCCCCAACTGGTGTCAAGCAAAAGACCGAGAATGAACAGACTAACACATCAAGTTGTGAACATTACATTGGCACATGGCCTTCGGGCCTGTAACGGTCGTTCTGGCTCCGACCTTGACCTTCATCCTACATTTAGGCGTGGAACACAGAAGAGCCAGATAGACTATATTTTGCTTGATATTCGGCTGTGGGGTCATATGGTTGACATGAACATTGTAGAACACGAGGAAAGTGATCATGAGCCACTGATTTTATCGCTTAGGAGTCTATTACCCATACTTGAAGCCCCTTCCCCCAAGATTTACGAGCAGCAGCTCGCATTGACAAATAATAGACGAAACGTCAAATGCAAATTTGTGAGCACTGACACAGGTATAATGACATTTGTGTATAGCCAGTTGGCTGATCATATGGAGCGCATACCCCTGCTTTTATAAGACAGTGAAGGGCTTATAGCAGCCCACACACAACTATTTAATTCTTTAAAACACCTTTTCACCAAAGAGATTGCCAACAAAGCAAAAAAGAAGTGTAATGCAAGGTGGTTCAGTGCCGCATGCAGGGAAGCACAGCACAAACTATTGAGAGCTTTAGGAGGGGGCCAGACAGAGCATATAAGGGAGGCAAGGAAAGATTACAAACAGGAACTAAGTAGAGCCCGCAGGAGATGGGAAGAATTCAGATGGGCCTCCCTCCTGGAGTCTGCAAAAGCTAATGATACCTCGAAATTCTGGAAACTGGTGGCAGATGCTAGTGAAGAACCTAACCATTCGCCTGGTGCCTCAATACTCCCCGTAGAGTGGACAGATCACTTTGGCCGATTATACTCTGGAACTAAGGGCGTTACTGCCAGGGAATTGAACCATATTATGACCTCTGAGACCTTCCCAATCAAATTCACCCTGGCAGAAACCAAGGCGCGATTGCCTCACTGAAATGGGGAAAGGCCCCTAGCCTTGATAAAATTCCAGGTGACCTGTACAAGACAAGTCCAGATATATGGGCCCCATACCTGAACCTGGTCTCTAATGCAGTAGCTGCAGGAGCGCCTGTCCCAAGCTCCTGGATGGGAGCAGAGATAGTTCCCATCTTCAAGAAAGGCAGCCCCTCTGACCCTGCCAACTACCGTCCAATCTCCTTACTTGATAATTTCCCAAAAATGTTTGCAAAGCAAATCCTGTTCCATCTAGAAGAATGGATTCTAGAAACCAATGCCATTTCCAACTTGCAAGGAGGGTTTTGGCCAGCAGTCAGTACTATAGATCAAGTCTTAAAATTCCTAACAATCAAATGGAAGACTGTGGAAGCAGGAGGGGGTAACCTATTTGTAGTCTTCGTTGACCTTAGAGCCGCATTTGATCTGGTCCCCAGGAACCAGTTATGGCTGACATTAGCCAACATGGGCATCCCAAATGGTCTGTTGAAACTTATGGCCCGATTACACGAGAACACCTACGCACAAATTAGGAGCGGTAAGGATGGCGACCTAACAGATTCAGTGGCCATTGAAAGAGTAGTAAGACAGGGCTGTGTCTTAGCCCCTACCCTTTTTCTCCTATACATAAATAATTGTGTTAACTAATTAGCAAACTGCACCAATGACTCCCCAAAGTTGGCCGGGAACAACGTGCCATACCTACTTTATGCGGATGACACTATCTTGCTGGCCAAAACACCCATGGGAATCCAAAATCTGGATAACCAGTTTTGTGTATTTTGCAGAGATTATGGGCTGGATATCAATGCTAAGAAAACAAAAGTTATGATATATAGTGCCCCGAATAAGAAGTTAAAAGCAAATATAATGATGGATTCAGTCCTCTTGGAGAGGGTAATGGAATACGATTATCTGGGCATTAGACTATCTGATAAGGGCAGCTGGGACGCAGCCATAAGGAAAGGGGCACTTACTATCAGCCAAAGAAGTGGAGTGCTAGAACGGAAGGCCAGTACTGCAGTAAGCCCCCCTTTGATTCTTCTTTCTGAAATTTATAAAGTCCAAATCCGTGCCGCTGCCCTGTATGGAGCGGAACTCTGGGGTTCATACAGACAACTGGGCACCCTCCAAACCAAGGAAAACAACTTCCTCAGACACATATCTAGACTAGGGAAGGGCACGCCGATGCTCCCCCTAAGATTAGACCTGGGTATAAATAGCATCAAAGATACAGCATGCTTAAGGCCACTTCTATACTAGGTTCGACTATGGAAAACGGAAGAACTCGAACCCTTTAGGACAGCAGTCAAAGATCTAATACCACCTTTCCAAGGATGGGAAAAAGTTCGCTGGTTGAGGGAGGTGAAATCAGCCTTGGTCAAGTTGGGCTTCTCCCACTATTGGGAGAATCCTGAGATGATTCCTGCTAATGCTAGATTGCTGATCAAAGAACGATATTGGGGGAAAATCTACGAGGAGTTTTTCCACTCTAATGGGCCAGGTCGGCTGACAGCAGAGTTTTTGCTGGTCAAGCACGAACCCCGGCATGAAAATTTCCTGACAAATTGATAAACTGCCATTTATGCAAGGAAACTCCTGAGCATGTTCTATTTTTTTGCCCCTTGTATAAATGCCCTAGAGGAAAGTGGATTATTCCCTTGTGTAAAGCACTGCAATTACAAAACTGAATTAGTGCCTACAGACTATGTAAATATGATACTTCCACGCTGATAGTAAGTTCTGTTTCTAAGTACCTGTCAGCAGCATGGACAGTAGGACTATTTTAGACCTTAATCCACTGGCTGAAGAATGGCCTAGCAGTTAGTGGACGAGGACTTTTTCAATAGTTAGGGATCTTAAATATAATTACCAGTGCTGATCTATTCACGATATTAGATTGCATCCCTGTGTATGTTTTCTAGTGGGTCTTCTCATTTAAATCGGTTTATAGTATCTTAGCACATAGCACTTCGCAAACTGCAAGATCTAATTCCCCTGATCAATCTATTTAAGACATGAGGTTAACTCTAGGTACCCTTTTCACTGTTTGGTTTTTAACTCTCGTAAGCAGGAACCATTTTATGAAGTTTTATGATTTATTTTCATTGTTTGGTTTTTAACTCTTGCAAGCAGGAACCATTTTATGAAGTTTTATTATCTATTTTCATGTATAAACTTGTTCTAGAATAGTTTTTTATAGGTATCATTAGAAAAGATTTGGTATCCTATCTGTTTTAAATTGATTCATATTATCTTAGCACATAGCACTTTGCAAATGGTAAGATTGAATTCCCTTGATCAGTTCACTTAAGACATGAGGTTAACTCTATGGCACCATTTTAACTGTTTGGTTTTTAATTGTTGCAACCACGAAATCTTCTACGAAGTACAATTAACTATTTCTCAAGTATAACTTGTTCCAGAATAGTTTTTATAGGTACTTTCTGAAAAGATTTGGCATACTATCTGTTTTTCTTTGAAACTGTCTTGGTAAATGGTATTTCTTAAGCTAGGAGGTACAAATTGAGGAGTTTTATTTAACCTCTGGTCCGTTGGACAAGCAGTGTGCCAACTGTTATTGCTTCCTTCTTTTCGTGATGTTTATGATTTCTATTTTTCTGTATGTACTGCTCATTTTTATCTTTTTTAATGGTCTAATCTTAGACCGAATAAACTATTGATTGATTGATAGCAAAGTGTGAGCTGCAGTAACCAGGATGACACAACATAACAGGATTAGAATGGTGACGAAGAGAGTAAACCACAAAAAAAGAACTCTACCATATTGTCACTAGGCTCAATTGACTAATCCCTACCTAGACTATTATAGAGCACCGCGTGTTAAGCTCTAAATCTGTCCTTCAGGTTCCCCCGGGAAGACATCATCCCCCATACCTGAGCAAAGGCCTGAATTCTGCATTAGTGTCTGTAGCGAAGCATTCGGCTAAAAGCATACAGTCATTGTTCTGTGGCTGGAATCTCCCTCTAACGTGTAAAGAACAGGGAAGTGTTTTTTTAATAAAACAGCTGATGTTCTGATAAAATGTCCCAACGTAAGGATGTGTGTTTTCTATGAATGTCAGAAACTAAACATATACCACGTTCACCGGCAACCTGTCTTTCTATAGCCTTGGAAGAAGCACAGAGTGAGCAAGAATGTCTTGTTTGAGAACAGAATGCTGGTCTAGGCAAAAACAGTCAGGTAGAAGAAAATACAACAAGACCGTGAATGTCACTACTGTAAATATAATAAAGCAGAGCTGAATAAAACATATCTATGTGAAAGTGCACAGTGGCAGGCTTGGTATGCTAAAATAACGTGCATGAAGCTTATAAATAAAATGGCTACACAACACCCTCCCATTGTCGGTTGAAGGTGGCTCAAAGCCTAAATATACACAAAAGCTACTAAAACTCGCTTTAAGATATTTGTAAAAATGTCAATAATGACAAGTTAAAGGGACACATGAGCATATAAAAGGACAATTTAACAATGTTAACATGTGGCATAA
The DNA here is from genome assembly GCF_031143425.1 of Pleurodeles waltl. Classification (NCBI taxonomy): domain Eukaryota; kingdom Metazoa; phylum Chordata; class Amphibia; order Caudata; family Salamandridae; genus Pleurodeles; species Pleurodeles waltl. Next base: position 369,922,648 of record NC_090449.1, read on the forward strand.
AATGGCTGAATTTCAAGAGTCAAAGTTGTTTATAAAATTTTCAATAGATTCCGGGACAATAGAGGACAGGAAATCTTCCACTTCGGCAGGTGTTAAGGTTGGAAAGGTATCGCCAAGAACGACCAAGGAGCATTCGTGTTCCATAGCCAGAGCCTCAGCCAAACCATTGATGAGTTAAGAGCCACATCCTCCAGGAAGGGCAACTCATAAGTAGCTTCCCGTAGCAAACGCACCTTCAACACGCATGTCCGGTAATGAGCCCTCAGCGAGAACATCAACAGATCAGTGTTCAATAAAAGCAAGCACTGCGTAGAAAGACAAACTTCCAATGGATGTTCAAAAGTGCACCAGAGGCACCGAAACACAGGCTGCACACAATGTAAAACCGGTCTGAATGACAGAGACCAGTCACCCTCCAATTTCTCCAGGAGTGTTGCTCCAAAGTACTGCATCATGCGTTCACGACAGAGCTGCGCTGATGGGAGCGCTTTCATTCCTCCTTGTCACGGCGGGACAGCCATTGCGCATAAAAAATAGCAACATCAATACGCCAGCTATTATCGCCAAAGTGATTGGAAATCCCCCGAAAACACTGGAGAATATTGAGTGGATGGCTGATGGTATTAAACTAAATATGGAGGAGAAGGTGTGAATGAAACCAGAACCAACAGCCTGAAAGAAATTTGCAATTGAAGTACAGTAGTACTGGACGCGTTAAATATCCGTCCCACAAGTTCACCAAAGTGTCTCGGAAAGTTGGTACTTAAAAGGGACTGTATCTCTGCTGACGACTTGCCACCTGAAGTGCATAGGTCTCGCGAGCAGATGTTAGAGCCACATGTTTTTGAAACAATAAAGCCTTGATTCTGCTCAACTTGTTAAAATTCACATTAGAAGTAGCAATAGGAGGCCAAATGTCAGCTACCTCTTTTACTCTTGTGGGAGGAAAAAGTAAGTTCCTGCAGCATGTAACGATCTTAGGGACCGAAACAACATAAACTATTCCAGCTCGCATCCCCCAGAACAGTCTTCACCATTGAGGAGGACTTAGCTGCCGTTTGAAAGCACCTGGAATGTAGGTCTAACAAAGCGGACCGGAACTCCCTTCAGGTAACAAGCCAAGTTTGCTGCAGACATGTTGCACGCCCCATACAAGTACAGCTGTTTACAAACCATCGAATGGCTTACTGAAGTCTTGCATTCACTACCGCTAAGAAAGTCTTCTTTCACGCCACTGAGACATTTGTACGAGAAGGGAAGCTCCCACACCTCATGGATGTAACTATCTCCCAGCTTTTCATATCTGCCTACCGGAATGTGTTTTAAATAGGAGGTGAATTGTAGTGTGGAAATAGGCAGATTAAGGACCCCGTGCATTAGCTATTCAGCAGATGTTATTTCAGCCACAGTAAAAGGCAACTTTTCTAATTTCTCGATGTTTAAAATGACATAAGTCCCTTCTTTCTTAGCCATTAATTGTTGTTGTTGCGTTAAATTAAAGGAAGAAAATATTTATCGTGCACTGACATGTTGCCAGGGAATGCGACACGCCTTCAATGTTTGAAGTGTCCACCCTAACTGCATAATGGACCTCCGTTGACTCAGTCCATGATGTAATGAAGACATATCAGTTTATATAATGTCTATTGCAGAAGAAACACTGTTGCTTAAGGTGTAAATCCAGTCGGACAGGGTATTAATCCCATAATCTACAACAGCTAATACCTTTTTCAAATTTTCCTGGTCTATTTGCCTTTATCGGGCAGCAGCTTCTTGTTGCGTGAGCTTCCAAATTTCATTGTACACTTCATGTAGGAAGCATTTCCTACATTGGTTTCTGAAGCCTAACAGGAAATCTTTGTAAGTCGGTGTTATTAGACAGGAGACTGAGGTGTTCTCTAACCGCATCTAGTGAGGAAGTCTTTAACCATTGCTGGCATAGTTTCCCTACACTGTACGTTGTTAGTATACCCACATGTTTGGACGATATATAGCGAGGGTCCGACCTACTTGTTCTAAAAACCCCCGAGGAGTTAATAAAACGATTATGACACCCATTGGTATCTATTGGCCACAATAACCACCCTCCAGGACGTGTCAGTGAAACATTAAATGTACCATTCTGGACCCATTCATCGAGCTGATCTTCAGTTGTATTTATAAATTTTTGCCATTTATAAAAAAATTCAGGGTCAAGTATACTGGCCATGTTTAATTCCTTAATTTTTGCTAAGTCTAAGCAACTCGTTTGTTGCACAGTTTCATTTAAAAATATAATTTGAATAGGTTTCAGGCATGCTCTAGACAAAGCTTCCATCCCCCCTTATTTGCCAATGTCTAGTTCCCCACACACTTTTCAAATTAATCCACTTCAGCCAATGTTCATAGTCTTCTATTGTCAATCGGGAAACAAAGGAATCTGAATTTATACATTTTGTGTTTGTCAACAATAAGTGTATGTTTTCTGTGGGTGGCAATTTAAAATAATGTGACTCAGCATTTTTAACATCATGCCCAGAAAAATGTGTAAACTTTTCAGAATACGTTTTGGAACTCCCTTGTGGTGGAGTCGGACAGTGTTCCCATTGTGTATAACTCAAAACAGTTTTTGGACTACTTGCTCTGTGTTCGAAATGGTGCCCATAATAATTACAGCAAAACATATCACCATAATTTTCTTTGGATTGATAAACATCTTTGTTTTCAAATACAGTATAATATTGCAATTCAGTCATCATAGAATCAACTGTTTTCACATCCCAATCATCAGAAAAAATGGCAGGTATTGTTATATCATTCATTGAAAGTTTGAATACATATGGTGTTTGAATGACCTCCGTAGGGCAGCATATATCAAATATTACTTTATCCCGAACAATCCCATCAGGAATTTAAATAGTGGATATGTTCACAAAGGACAAGTCTCTGCGGACCTTGTGGGAAGAATAATGCGGTATCAGAACCTCATCCACCAGTTCAACTGTTGATCTTTCAGGAAGAAAATTACCATGTATTAATAAAAAGAAAGTGATAAAAAAACCAATCCAAAGCAGGAATGCTAGAACAGTCAAAGAAAGCCACAGATAGTTACATGGAAGAACAAAATAAATTTCTTTAAGCCAGTTTATCAGCTTATGTGTTTCTGACAGTTCTGGAGTCGAAGATGCGAATGAGTCTGAGACGTCATCATGGATGTCGGCAAAATATCCAGAAGCAGTTTCTGCAAAAAACGGAGCCGTGTTAATTGGTGGAGTCGGTGTTTCCAGTGGTGGCACTGAGTAAATAGCCCCATCCGTCTGTGTGAAAGTGGTATCAAATCGATCAATTAATTCTGTATTATTTGTTGTTAGTGAAACCAATGTAAAATAATTTTCCACCCTCCCCAAGCTCGGAGAGGTATCAGTGTTGCTGCTTACAACTTGTAGAGGAGCTTCTTGACCAGTAGTGAGAGGGATTCGGGAACTACTGGCTGGTCCTTTTGGTCAGCTTTGCAGGATCGGCCACATGGTGTAGTTTGACATTGTCGATGGAAACAAATCGATTTTCTTTGGCACCTGTCAACAGTGGTAGAATGACAGTTCTAGCACTGTGTATTCTTAAGACTGGGGCTGGTGCACCATAACAAGGACCAAATTCCTTTTTCACAGCAACCTTTTCACGTACTAGATCCCCCACACCAGGAATCCAGCCAGGAGGTGTTACAGGTACATCCTTAATTACCGTGGAGGCAGCACTAGCAGAAGAGTTGCTGTCATGGAACTGCTGTAATTCCTGTAAGGCAGTGACACATCCATTTATGTCAAAAGTTGTTTCTGTCGCCTCCACGCCAGGACCATCAAGATCTGGAACATACATTTGAGTTCCGAACAGGCACTCATATGAAGTATGACACCCCCCAGGGACCTTCTAGGCAGATTGTTAAGTGCTGTCTGGACTCCATACAAGTCATTAAGCCAACTACAACCTGTACCTAAGACTCTGGCTGTTAAGGATTTCTTTAAATCACAGTTTAATCACTCCACAACACTATTTCCATCTGGATGAATTGAAATGAGTACTGGATTTGGACCCCCAACGAAGCCATGTCATCCCTGAAAGCCCTTGAGGCAAAAGCAGGGCCCTGGTCCAAGTGGAAAGCCGCAACTACATATGTACCGGTAAAGACAAGCAAATCTTTAATAACAGTCCGAGCATCAGCTGAGCATTGTGGCCACACCCATAGAAATCTGGAGCAAAAGTCAACAGCGACTAAGATGCATTTGTATGCACTATGCAGTGTTAGGGGACCGCAGTGGTCCAACTACACACGTTCTAAGGGTTTGTTGGAAATTGGGAGGGGTGTCTGCGGTGGGCGCTTAGCGGTGAAAACTTTAATTGGTTGGCAGATGTCACAAAAAGGACATACTACCTGGTCTCCTTGTAGAGGCCTGGCCACCAATAGCGGGCTTGTAAGATAGATATCGTAGCTGCCACACCAGCATGGGCAGATGCCACCCCTTCATGCGCTGCTTTAATCAACTCTGGTCTTTTGTCTTTGTTGGGAATATCTCAAACCCCTACGCCTGGTATTTTAACTTCATCATTTAGACAGCCTCCCATTTGGTAGGAATATTTAGCATGGAATGCTTTTGGATAAGGTGTCCCATCAGCCGTAGCTTTCACGGGTGCCCATATGTCTGCATACGGTTTCGCTCCTTGGTGGGTTACTGCAGCAACAGTAGCCGTAGCAACCGCAAAATTTCTGGCTTCATCAGCCAGTGTATTTCCAGCCACGTGTATTCCAACGTGCTGGTGTCCAAGTGTATGGACAACATGGACATTTGGTAGCGTTTCATTCAGATCCGCTACTTTCCCCCACAGGAGTCTGTTTAATGGTGGTGCCTTTAGAATCTCTGAACCCCTTCTGGTGCCAGTAATGCAGGTATTCATTGAAGGACTGGACACAATAGTATGAATTACAAACAATCAGTGTTGGCTGTGCAGTATCCGTATGTTCCAGTGCCATCAACAGATCTTTTAGCTCTGCCAAATGTGCTGTGCAATCCCCTAGGGTTTGGGTAAAGGTATGTAGGGGACAAAGGGGGTTATTCTAACTTTGGAGGAGGTGTTAATCCGTCCCAAAAGTGACGGAAAAGTGACGGATTTACCACCAGCCGTATTACGAGTCCATTATATCCTATGGAACTCGTAATACGGCTGGTGGTATATCCGTCACTTTACCGTCACTTTTGGGACGGATTAACACTCCTCCAAAGTTAGAATAACCCCCAAAATTTATTGACCTCCATATAGCTGCTTGTGACTGCGCAAGCAGAGGAATATGGGTGCTTTGTGCCAGTTGCAGGTTGTGCTGAGCCATCGGTGTACATGACTCTATCATATTGTTCAATAGGCAATGTGTTTGCTGGAACTGGGTATTCTATTGCAAAAATTCCTGAGTTTGTAACTTTGGGTAAAAAATGTAGTCTACATCAGTGGCTGACAAAGACATGGCCCATTGTATCCAACGTGGATGTAATGCTTTAGCGATTGGAATGCTAGCTTTTGTGACAGACTCTAGGGCTGGAGTTGGGGAAACAACGATTATGTGTTTGCCCTGGGCTAGAGGTCTTTCTTTAATGACAGCCATCTGTACAGCAGTGAGAGTTTTCTCAGTGGGAGCAAAGCATTGCTCTGCTGCTGAGTACAAGTGTGATTTGTATGCAATCAGGACTTTCTCACCCTCAATGAATGTCACATAGGTGAAACCAATGGCACCAGCAATTACTCTGATGACCAATTGTGTTTTGTTGTACCTTGTGTGTAGATGTTGTGCTGCAGATTTCTGAGAATTCATGTGTGTTCAATTCTCCAAAATTCACTTGAGAATCAGGACATATTAAGTCATCTAATGGTTTTATGCGTGAAGCATAATCTGGAAAGTATGTTGTGCCAACATTTATGAAACCTAATAGAGATTGTAGTTTTTTAATCGTATTTGGAGGTTGTAACTGTGCGCATTATTATAAGAATTGTGGTGTTAGGCTCTTTCCTTCACTCAATATCCCAGAAATAGGACGCTGAGGAAGGCTATTTTTGTTTTTTAAATTGAATTTGTAACCAAATTCTGCAAATCCCACAACAATGCGGGCTACCCGTCTTAGATGTTGCAGTAATTCATCATCCGTAAGATAGATATCATTTACATAAGACAATGCTTCAGTCTCAATGTTGTGTAAAATTGCAGTCACAAGAGCTGCGAACAGTCCTGGACTGTTCTTGTACCCCTGAGGCAAACAACAGAATTTTTTCTGGGAGCCTAATGCGGTGAAACTTGTTAAGTCTCTACTCTCAGATGCTATATTATGGCAGAAGAAACCAATGGAAATATCCAACGTTGTTTTATATATTTTTTGCACTATATTGTTCATCAGTGCTGTGCTATGTGAGTTTTGTATAGCATATGTGCGGGTATGACTGTTTAAAGGTCTGTAGTCTAAGACTATTCTGTATGAGTGGTCCGGTTTAGCTACTGGAAATAAAGGATTATTCATTGGGGAGACACATGGTTTAATTACGCCCTGGTACTCTAGTTGTGTGAGTATTTCTCTCACAGGTGCTTTAGCATCATGTTCTATTGGATACTGAGGTTGTGGTTGGGGTTGATTCTTAATAGGAATTACATGGTAAGGGGAATCCTTGTCCCATCCTACATGGTTGCAATATAACGCGGGTGCCTGCGCCAATGCCCAATCAATGGCATAGGACTCTGTGAGTTCCCCCGGAATAAGGGGCGAGAAAGAAGGTTTATTAACATCTTCCCCATATGGGCAGGTCTGGACAAAATCTGGTGGACAATTTTGTTCGGCCAATAAAATATCATGTATATTTACTATGGGATCCCCAAAAAAACGCATCTACTGTGCGTTCAATGTCTCCTTCTAACTACAGCATTACTTTATACACCCTATCAGGTGTGGAGACATGTATGTCCGCAGTCTCTACCTGTAGAAAGTCATCAGTTGCTTTCACCTCCAGATGCTCTAGAAGACTCCGGCGAACTATTGTGACCTCTGCCGCGCTGTCTAGCAGTACGAATGCCCACTTCCTGTTCTTCAAGAGGACCATCTTCTTGAGTGGCATGTCGAACTGTGACTGCTGCCACTTTTTTCTTTTTGAACTGGTGTTTTTGTTAGGGAGATTTCTCTTCCTTTTTAACAGAATCCTCAGATGAGCATTGTGATTCCTGTCTCGGTTTCACGTACTCTGTTCTTCGCTCTGATCGCCCAGCTCTCTCATTTCGCTTTCTCAATGAGTCCTGAAAGGAATGAGATTGGCATGTATCAGTATATTGATATCTATCAGGCGTTTTTATATTATCTCTATTTCTGAGATTATATCTATTCTGTGGGGTCTCTGTACGTGGAGATTCTCCCCTCTCTTTTTTAGGTGTTTGATGTTTTTCATCCAGCGTTTCTTGTTAGCCTCAGGTGCTTGCTTTCAAAAAATCTTTACTAGATTTACCCTGAAACTGTGGTTTAGTTGGTCTGGCCCCTAGACCATCTCGATCAATACTAGAATAGATCTCTGCGATAATCTTTGGCAGCTCACGTTCTTGATCCTGTTGAGGAACATCACGGAGCTGCATGTGCACTGCTAGTGCGACTGCTTCCCTTTTAAGGTTACTTGAAATGATTGAGGATACTGTGGCAAAGTTGCTCATTAGTTGCATCCCCAAATCTAAGGCCAGGGCGGCCCCATATTCTTCTTGAATTTGTTTTAACACTTCCGGCAAGTTGGCTAGTGTCTGTGTACCGTGTGCAGTAGTGTAGAGCGCGGCAAACACCGTGCCCCATGTATTACAGTTATCCACTGCGGGGACCATCCCAAATGACAATCACATTGTTAAAATTCTATGTTGCTCCTGAGGTCCTGTATGGGCAAATACAGCTTCCAGTACATTTTTTTTGAGCTAGCCAAAACGGAGTTTGCTGTCGTTTGGCAGGTACCTAACCTATGATTGAATGTACAGTTGCAGAATTAATATCTGGTGTCACTGCATGTGGTTGCGCTGGAGCAGCACGCGCTGGGTTTGTATTCAATATTTGCATTACAAACTGGACTAATCATCTATACATTTCCGTCAGCTCAGTATACAAATGAGAGACTTCGGCTACTGCTAAGTTTGCCACTGCAGGGTGTGGTATTATAGGTGGCCGATAAAGGCCAGGTAGGACCATCATTACTTAGAGGACCTAACCTAACTGTTAATATTGAGTGGGGTAGGGAACCATCAAGCCAATTATTATGTTCTTGATATGATAGAAGTATTTCTAAATATGCATAAGCCCTGTATTGTCCAGGTGCGTTTGCAAATGTGTAATGATGAAATGTGTTTGTATTCCCATCAACTGCTGGAAATGTGGCTCAAGAATAGAAGAGTTCTGTTCTATAAGCTGCATCTGTATCAACAACAAATGTGACTGGACCCCCTGGGCCGATAGGCAATTTGCCAGTAATGGCATAGTCAGGGTGTGTCTCATATTAACGGCAATTGCTGTGGATTTGCCATAGTAAATGTTAAATTTGTGCAGAGAAGGCATACCAAATAGGGATTATCCTTGTATAGATCAAGCTTGAACAACCTCCATCATCAGATAGGATATCCTACTTAGCTGAGGAGGAAATCCTCAATACCATTGACGTTTCCGTATGTAGTACTGAGGTGTCATTGTATGTAATGAGACAGAAATACTCAGGAGGACCCGAAAATTAGAGCCTGACCAAATGTTGGCAGCGCCATGTCGCATAGGCTCTCATCATTCTACTACTGAGTTTTGAGCAGCAGAATTGCCCGCAGTTTGTGAGACTGAGTCTAAACCACTGCGGGTGACACCTGTCCCACTAATCTGGGTTTTGCTCTGGCTAACTAGCAGTGCCTCATCTCTACCCAAGGCAGGGATGATTGGGCAGCTGAGCGCATGACATAAATGGTTTCTCAGGGAAGCCGTGGTCACTCAGGTCACATCCGTTTCTCTCAGTTACATTAGTCTCATATACGTAATGACAAACAGAGGCGGTATATGTTTCACTAAAATATTAATGAAGCGACTGCATCTTATTTAGCAAAGCGTGAGCTGCAATAACCAGGATGACACAACATAACAGGATTAGAATAGTTACAAAGAGAGTAACGCATAAAAATAACACTACCATATTGTCACTAGTGTCAATTGACTAATCCCTACCTAGACTATAACAGAGCACAGCGTGCTAAGCTCTGAATCTGCCCTTCAGGTTCCCCTGGGAAGACATCATCCCCCATACCTGAGCAAAGGCCTGAATTCTGCATTAGCCTCTGTAGCACAGCATTTGGCGATAAGCATACAGTTGTTGTTCTGTACACCACAGAACCCTGCCCTATCTGGCACCTGCTTGCCTTAATAGTGAGGACTGCCTTCTCCAGGGCCTCTAACACTCTCCAGAGGTGTTGCAGGTGTTCCTCCAATGTGGAACGAAACAGAGTAATGTCAGCCAGGTAGGCAGCACTGAACGCATCGAGCCCAGCCAACACCTGGTTGACCAACCTCTGAAAGGTGGCAGGGCATTCTTCATCCCAAATGGCATCAGTTTAAATTGACAGTGCCCATCTGGGGTAGAAAATGCTGACCTCCCCTTGGCCCCCTCAGTTAAGGCAATCTGCCAGTACCCAGATGTTAAGTCAAACATACTGAGGTACTTGGCAGCTCCCAACCGGTCAATGAGTTCATCAGCTCGGGGATGGGGTGTGCGTCAGTATTGCTGACCGCATTGAGTCTCCGGTAGTCCACTCAGAACCTGAGTTCTAGAGTGGCACCAGGTGCAGCAGCCTTTGGGACCAATACCACTGTGCTGGCCCAAGGACTGCTGGAGCGCTCAATAACCCCTAGGGTTAAAATTTTGGATACTTCATCCTCAATGACCCTGTCAGTCACCCTGTAAACCTTTTGTTTAATGGGTGTACTGTCCCCATTGTCCACATCATGTGTGCACAAGTGTGTGACCCCTGGGATCAGAGAAAACAGTGAGGCGAACTGTCCCAACACCTGGCAACAGTCCCTCTGCTGCTCTTCAGTCAGGGGGGGGAGAGGATCACTCCCTCCACAGACCCACCTTTTTCTCCTGCAGACAGGAGGTCAGGAAGAGACTCACTCTCTTCCTCCACCCCATCATCTGTTGTGAGGAGCATGGACAGTTCAGTCCGCTCAAAGTGCGGCTTGAAGTGGTTGACACGCAGGAACCTTAAAGGGTTCCTTGGAGACTGCAAGTCCACCAGGTAGGTGACTTCACTCTTGTACTCCACCACATCAAATGGCCCAGTTCACTTGTCCTGGAGCGCCGTTGGATCCACTGGCGCCATCACCCACACTTTTTGTCCAGGTTGAAACTCGACCAGAGGGGCATTCCGGTCATACCAGTGTTTCATGTCCTGGCTTGTTTCCAGGTTCTCCTGTGCGAGACTCCTGAAGCGGGCAGTCTGGTTTCTCAGAGCCAGCATGTAACTGAATACATCCTGGGGGAGTTTACTAGGAGCTTTTTCCAAAGCCTCCTGGACCAGACTTACAGAGTTCCTCTCACAGGGTGGCCATGGATGAGCTCAAAGGGACTAAATCCAAGTCCCTTTTGAGGCACCTCTCTGTAGGCGAAAAGAAGGTATGGCAAGAGGATGTCCCACTTCTGCCTCAAGGGCTCTGATAGGCCCATGATCATGCCTTTCAAGATGCGGTTGAATCTCTCAACCAGACTATTACTTTGGGGGTGGTAAGGGGTGGAGAACATGTAGGTTACCCCACACTCCTTCCACAGAGACTTCAAATAAAGTGGATCTGAAGTTGGTACCCCTATTAGATACTACATCCTTGGGGAACCCCATGTGGATAGAAACCCCCATCAAAGCACGACCCACCACAGGGGAAGTGATTGATCTCAAAGGAATGGATTCTGGGTACCAGATGGCATGGTCCACAAAGACCAGGATAAACCTTTTTGTCATGGCTGTCTTGGGATCAAGAGGTCCCACAATGTTAATCCCTACCCTCTCAAAGGGAGTACTGACAACAGGTAATGGTTGGAGGGGAACCTTACATTTCCTCCCACTCTTGCCACTTGACTGTCAAGTCTAGCAAGACCTGCAATGTTCATCCGAGTGCCTGCGCATTAGGGGCCAGTAAAAGTGGGTGACAAGCCTCTCAAAGGTCTTGTCCTGCCACAAATGTCCAGCTATAGGCACATCGTGAGCCAACCCCAATAGGAAGGCCCTGAAGCACTAGGCTACCACCAGCACACGGGCTAACCCAGGCTCAGGAACCTTAGGCTCACTATACAGGAGGTCATCCTCCCAATAGATCAGGTGTGATCCTGGCTCCTTGCCAGCTGCCTGGTCTGCAGCCTGCTGCCGCAAACTCTCCAGAGTAGGGCATGTCTTCTGTGCTGCACAGAATGCTTCCCTGGAGGCCCCCCTTCCTGCTGCCACTGCGCCAGCTCAGGGACCTCACCCAGTTCAGCCACATGTTCCTCTGTAAGCTCTGGGGCGTCACCTTCAGGTTCCCCCTCCTCCCGGACCGTGGGAACTTCTGGGGCCGGTTCCCTGATCCCCCTGCCCTTCCTCTTCTTGGTGGCCCCCTGGAACACAGGCTCTAGGGACTAGTGACCACCCTGACAGGCTGACATTCACCGGGTGGATACGCATACCCACCCAGGCAGACCCAACATCTCCAAGTGAAACCTGTATTCCACCTCCTTCCAAGGGGAATCCTCCAGGTCATTGCCAAGCAAACAATCTACAGGCATGGTTGGACTCACAGCTACCTTCAAGGAACCTGAGACACCCCAATTCAAAGGGAACCTGCACCACTCTGCACAGGTACTCTGAGTTGTCCACTGCAACTATTTAGTGAATTACCCAGGGATCAATCTGCTCTTCAGACACCAGCTGACTCCTCACTGTAGTCACCCTGGCTCCTGTGTCTCTTGAAGCCTCCACCCTCTGTCCATTGATGATGACCCACTGCCTGTACTTCTTAGTGTTCTAAGGCAGGAGGGCTCTCTGGACCATCTCACTGTCCCCTAGTGAGACAAGGGTCATCTCAGCTGGCTCCCACCCACCTGGAACCACCTCTTCCCAAGTGCTACACCAGCCAAACCCAGGGACGGCACACCAGTGGGTGCCAGTGTACTCTTGGGGCATTTGGGGTCCTCCCTCATATGGCCCACCTGGTCACATGCATAACACTTACGTGGGAGTCCCCCTGCCACTGGCTTCCCTTTGGAGAACTATGGCTTCTTCTCACTGGGGGGTTGGGAATCTTTACCTTGGGAATCAGTTTGGGGCCCTTTAGAGAACTCCCCCTGTTTACCCTTACCCCTCCTTTCTTCGGAGAGGGACCCTGCCCGCCCTTGGCGTGGTCTATTCCATACCTCTTCTAGACCCTTGTGCTCTCCCAGCGGTCCGCTTCCTGCACAAGCTTATTGGGGTCGGTCAGCTTGCTGTCAATCAGGTGCTGGTGCAGCTCTGGAAAACAGAAAACTGTACAAGTGCTCCCAAGCAATCAGATTGTAAAGCCCCTCATACGTAGTTACCTTACTGCCCTTCACCCAACCATCCAGTGACCTGCAAAATGAATCAACACATTCCAATCATATTTGGGATTCCTTCTTCTTATAGGACCTAAACTTATCCTTATACTGCTCAGAGGTGAGACCATACCTTGTGAGTAGGGCATCCTTCATGATAGTGTAGATGAGATTCTGAGCATCCCCTAAGACTCTCAGTGTATCCCTCCCCTCTACCTCAAATTGTTTCCACAGACCCACCCCCCAATGAGCTTCAGGGACCAGATTCATGTGAGAGCAGACTCATACCCCTTAAACCACAAGTATATGTTGTCCTCCCTTTTATAATCCTTCACAAGATCTTTAGGAATGTGCCCCCTCCTTTCAGGCTGCACTGTGATGTGACTGCCTCCATCCCTACTAGACTGGCTCCTCTGATTCAGCTCCCTTTAGCTGAGCTCATGAGCCAACAACAACTTTTTCTCCTCTATGGCCATCCTCATTTTCTCCAACTCCCTCTGGTGCTCCCTCTCTGCCTGTCTGTCCTGCAACTCTTCAGGGGTGAGACCCTTAGATGAGACACTGCTACCTGCCCTGGAGACCCTCTCCTTGAACATAACAGGCCCACCCAAAATACCATTGTGTATGGAATGCTCTTCCTCCTCATCATCATCTGTGTGCTCTTCAGTGCTCTTGGCTGTCACCCAGGCCTTCAGCGCCTTTTGCAGCTCCTCCTTCTTGGATGAGCTCTTAATGGGACATTCAAAACCTTTACAGAACTGCTTCAACTGAGCCTTTGTATAGCTCTCTAATTTCTCTAGATCAAAATCAGCTCCAACTGATTCATCTCCAGTTTGGGACATGATGAAAAGTCGACAAAAGTGCAAAGTTTCAAAAGGCAGAAAACAAGTTCCCAATGAAGTTCAGAAGTCAATCAAAAGATTACCACAAAAAAGGATGTAAGGAAAAATCAGAAAAAGCAAAAATCACAAGACAAGTAGTATGTGGCTGTTGGACTTTTTTGCTTATGCAGGGTCATCCCCAATCTTTTTGCCTTCTGCCTCCTAATTGTTTCTGACCTGTTGCTGTTGGCTTTTGAACTCTGAGCACTTTACCACTGCTAACCAGTGCTAAAGTGCATATGCTCTCTGTGTAAATTGCAATGTTGATTTGTTTATTCATGTGATTGGCATATTTTATTTACTAGTAAGTCCCTAGTAAGGTGCCATAGAGGTGCCAGAGCCTGTAAATCAAATGTTATTAGTGGGCCTGCAGCACCGGTTGTGCTACCCACATAAGTAGCTCTGTGTTCATGTCTCAGACCTGCCACTGCAGTGTCTGTGTGTGCAGTTTTAACTATAAATTCGACTTGGCAAGTGTACCCACTTGCCATGCCTAATCCTTCCCTTTTCTTACATGTAATACACCCCTAAGGTAGGCCCTAGGTAGCCCCAAGGGCAGGGTGCAGTGTAAGGTTAAGGTGGGACATATAGGGGGTGATTCTGAGCTTGGCGGGTGGCGGGAGCCGCCCGCCAAGCGGGAACCGCCAGAAGACCGTACCGCGGTCAAAAGACCGCAGCGGTCATTCTGGGTTTCCCACTGGGCTGGCGGGCGACCGCCAAAAGGCCGCCCGCCAGCCCAGCGGGAAACACCCTTCCACGAGGAAGCCGGCTCCGAATGGAGCCGGCGGAGTGGAAGGGGTGCGACGGGTGCAGTAGCACCCGTCGCGAATTTCAGTGTCTGCTAAGCAGACACTGAAATTCTAAGTGGGGCCCTCTTACGGGGGCCCCTGCAGTGCCCATGCCATTGGCATGGGCACTGCAGGGGCCCCCAGGGGCCCCACGACACCCCATACCGCCATCCTGTTCCCGGCGGCCGAAACCGCCAGGAACAGGATGGCGGTATGGGGGTCGGAATCCCCATGGCGGCGCCATGGAGGATTCCCCTGGGCAGCGGAAAGCCTGCGGTGCTCCCGCGGTCCCCGGCCCTGGCAGTCAATGACCGCCAGGGTCGGAATGACCCCCTTAGAAATGTGTTTTTATATGTCCTGACAGTGAAATATTGCTAAATTTGTCTTTCACTGTTGCAAGGCCTGTCCCTCTCATAGGTTAACATGGGGCTACCTTTAAATCTGATTAAAGTGTAGATTCCCTTTGGGAGTGGATGAACATGTGGAGTTTGGGGTCTCTGAGCTCACAACTTAAAAATACATCTTTTAGTAAAGTTTATTTTAAGATTGTGGGGGTCAGCCGGGGACCACGGAAGCACCGCCAACAGGCTGGCGGTGCTTCCAGGGCCATTCTGACCGCGGCGGTAAAGCCGCGGTCAGAAAAGGGGAACCGGCTTTTTCCCGCAAGTTTTCCCTTGGCCCAGGGAATCGTCCATGCCGGCGCTGCTTGCAGCGCCGCCATGGGGATTCCGACCCCCTTCCCGCCACCCTGTTTCTAGCGGTTCTTACCGCCAGGAACAGGATGGCAGGAACGGGTGTCGTGGGGCCCCCTAACAGGGCCCCATGAAGATTTTCACTGTCTGCTTTGCAGACAGTGAAAATTGTGACGGGTGCAACTGCACCCGTCGCACCCCTGCTTCCAGTCTTTGCACAGGCACAGGCAGAAGCAGCAACTGCAGGATAGCTCCACAAAGCACAGTCACAGACAGGGCAGCTCTTCAGCTCTTCTCCAGGAAGAGGTTCCTTTTGGTTTCCAGAAGTGTTCTAAAGTCTGTGGTTTTGGGTGCCCTTCTTATACCCATTTTGTCCTTTGAAGTAGGCCTACGTCAAAGCAAAGTCTCTCTTGTTTGTGAAATTCTTCCTTGCCCAGGCCAGGCCCCAGACACACACCAGGGGTTGGAGACTGCATTGTATGAGGGCAGGCACAGCCCTTTTAGGTGTGAGTGACCACTCCTCCCCTCCTTCCTAGCAGAGCTGGCTCATCAGGAAATGCAGACTACACCCCAGCTCCCTCTGTGTCACTGTCTAGTGAGAGGTGCAACAAGCCCAACTGTCAAACTGACCCAGACAGGGAATTCACAAACAGACAGAGTCACAGAAATGGTTTAAGCAAGAAAATGCTCACTTTCTAAAAGTGGCATTTTCAAACACACAATCTTAAAATCAACTTTACTAAAAGATGCATTTTTAAATTGTGAGCTCAGAGACCCCAAACTCTACATATCTATCCGCTCTCAAAGGGAATCTACACTTTAATCATATTTAAAGATAGCCCCCATGTTAACCTATGAGAGGGAGAGGCCTTGCAAAAGTGAAAAACGAATTTAGCAATACTTCACTGTCAGGTCATATAAAACACTTTACTATATGTCCTACCTTAACCATACACTGCACCCTGCCCTGGGGCTACGTAGGGCTTACATTAGGGATGCTGTATATGTAAGAAAAGGGAAGGTTTAGACCTGGCAAGAGGGTACACTTGCCAAGTCGAATTTACAGTTAAAACTGCACACACAGACACTGCAGTGGCAGGTCTGAGACATGATTACAGAGCTACTTATGTGGGTGGCACAACCAGTGCTGCAGGCCCACTAGTAGCATTTGATTTACAGGCCCTATGCACCTCTAGTGCACTTTACTAGGGACTTACTAGTAAATCAAATATGCTAATCATGGATAAGCCAATTACATACACATTTTGTATAGGCGCACTTGCACTTTAGCACTGGTTAGCAGCGGTAAAGACCCAGATTAACAAAAACAGCAAAAACAGAGTCCAGCACACATTAACAACCTGGGAAACAGAGGCAAAACGTTAAGGGAGACCATGCCAAGGATGAAAAGTCTAACACTCATCTACACAATCTGGCTTTTCTGTCTCTCCAACATATACCTTAGGATTTTGAGTCTAACCACAGGGGGCATGTCACAAATACAAATTTGAAGAGTATTGTAGCAACATCACATGTGAAGCATAAGAGTGAACTGCTACCATCACACACATCACAATTAGCCCCATCACTTGAATGTGACAACTGAAGGACACAGTTTATGGACCACAATATATAATTTACATCCACATTGCCAACTTGTATAACAATAGCATATCACACACAACAACAACATATCTAAAAATGAACAAAATAAGGGGTCCACACATGAAGCAGTGGATGTCAAAATATGGCTAGACTGTAATGTTTGAACAGACCTCTAACACAACTCAGTGTGAGATTTGCAATGGCTACATGGAACATGTGTGACTAGGTGGGGTCATCATTGGAGACAATGCCCAATATGATGAGCCCAGATATGACAAGCAATAGGAGAAATGGAGCATGCACAGTACATCCACGGAGATCACTCCTGCCACTGCCATGGTGTCAACACCAGAGCAGTACGCGCTCTATTGGCGACAAAAATGCAAAAACCCAGCACTCTCAAAACAACGTAATTTATGCATTGTGGTGATATGTTGTGGTTTAACCTTTTGCATTGCAGAGTTCAATCTTGAAAACTTATTTTTAATATGCTTACAAATACTGTTCCTTTGCAATGTATTGCTGCAGGTTTTCAGAGTGTGTTAGGGTGTGGTCCCTTTCCATGGCCTTCCAGACACTTTCCCTGCAACATCCCTGGGCGTGGTTCTGGGCTGGGCCAAGACTCTATAAAAGAGAGCCAGCCCAACTCCCAGTGCTCACTATTCAGAGGTCCCGGTGCAGATCAGCAGCTTCTTCCTGAGCTCCTGTCCAGGCGGCCTATTTGGATCTTCCAGTCTTCTGCCCTTCATCCTTCATTGGTGATCATTGTTCCAGGCGGTAAGACAGTGGTTGGACTATCCCGACACCATTATTTAGAATTTTCATATTCTTGGTTTAATTCTTAAATGAGTAACAGATTACTTGTGCGCTACCATTTCTTGACATTTATATGGTAGTTTACAAATAGGCAAGATGCGCTATTTGTTTCATAAAGGTCTGACTTTGTTATTCATTGCGTGCTACCATTTCTTGACATTGGCATGGTGGCTTAAGAATTGGCAAGACGCGAGATTCGTTTTATGCTGTTTAAACATTGTTGTCCATTGCGTGCTACTATTTCTTGACATTTACATGATGTTTTACGAATTGGCAAGACGTGCAACTCATTTAATGAGGATTTAACTTTGTTGTTTATTGCGAGCCACCATTTCTTGACATTTACATGGTGGCTTAAGAATCATCAAAAGAAGCGCGATTCGTTTCATTGTATTTTGATCTTGTTATTTATTGTGAGCTGTTATTTCTTGACATTTACATCGTGTTTTACGAATCGGCAAGACGCGCGATTCGATTAATGATGATTTGACTTTGATATTCATTGCGTGCTACCATTTCTTGGTATTTTACTTGGTGACACTCGAAGCGGCAAGACGCACGATTCTCTCCTCGAGTTTAATTCATGTTGTTTATTGTATACCTCTATTCTAAGATATTTATTATATAATATTCGAGTTGACAAGGTATGTGATTTGTTTCCTGAATCCATATTGTGTTATTCATGGTGCACAATCCTTTTGTGGTGTTTACTATATATATATATATATATATATATATATATATATATATATATATATATATATATATATATATATCTGCAATATGCGCAATTTGTGTTGAAACATTTTAAGAGTACACAGAAGGCCAGAGTTTCTAGAAGCAATATTGTATGGTCCTAGTATACATTCTCAAAACAGGATTTATATGACTGGTTTAAAATTTAGTCAGAATGTTTTTCTGATTCTCATGTAAAGGAAAGTACTTGAATAAGAAAGTTTTCATTTAATTCATCTTGATTCCCCTACAGGTATCCGGCCATCTTGAAACTTAGTCATTTTAAACTTAACTCTTAGATTGTTCCTGTTTTCAGAGTGACTAGGCTTAGAATCATAGTCTAGTATTGATTTCAGGAGATATAATTTTCTTATAGTGTGTTTTAACCTTTTTCTTACTACAGGTCTACTTCCCAGCTGTTCCCTTCCTAATCCCCTCTTCCCCTCTTGAACTCTCTCAGTCTCTGTGATTTATCTATCAGAGTCTTGGAGCTGTTCAGTGGTGGACGTGTTGGGAACGTGCACAGACCCAGAGGATCTGGTGACTCTGACACATGGGACCCAATCCTGTCACAGGGTACACATGACCTCACACTTTGCACGGACTTGTCTATGGAATGCACATCAGAATGAATGAGAACATATGCAGCTATGGGTGCAGGTCCACCACAAAGTAATTGTAATTACAAAGTAAAATTTTATGATTCTTAACTGTTGGTTGTGTTCAATACATGACATGGTTGGAATGTAGGCAGAGTGTGTCAATCACAGTATGTAGATGTACACATGTCAGACATATGTGTAGTCCACACACAAATCATCCATATACTCACAATCAACATATGGAGACATTTGTTGCATAACATTTGCCAATTTGCAAGCATCAGCCATCATCAACAATCCGTGAGCTGTGAATGTCGTATGAAATGTGATGCTCTGTAAGACAACTACACAAGGCACATAAGTGAACACAAATCACAATCACATACCATGACTCTTGCATAGTACTGGCTGCCATACATATGTGGATACACTGTTGTCACACATACAGACATATGCATCACACACAAATCACATTGTACAATGGACTACAACATGTGGCCATACACAAAATGTCATACTGCAGCCCAGATCATGCAATTATTATGTTGATACATGGTGCATACATCAAGAAATCTAAAAATCATGCAATCACGATTAGAGTAAAATAAATGACGCAAATGCATCAGAAATACCAGCAAATGCAAACTACATGACCCATGGGCCCTTGGAGGCTTTTTCCACTTTCACACTCCTCGCAATGCTGATTTACTGTGAAATCGACGCTTAAGGGTAATGCGACTATGTAAATAGACACACGTAAGTAATGCATCAGTAATACTCACAAAAATATCAGATCCGCCAAAAAAATACACGGATAACAGAAATTATGTTGCAAGAGCACAGGAAGAGATGTAATAGGATATCATGTTTACAGGTATGGTACAGTGGGTGTACTTTCACTTTCTCTTTACAGTCTGTGCCTCTTTCGACTGTGTGGTAGTGTTTTGGAGTTGGTGGTGTCTTCTTGCGATTTAGTCTATTTTGTGCTGTCCCTCCTGTTGTGTTTACTGTTGTATTTTATTGTCATTTGTCCCAGTGTCTGTAAATTTGTGTGTTTGATGTATTTTACCTCGTACTTGTGCTGTCACATGTCTGTCTGGGTTAGTTCTAGAGGTGGGTTAGTTGGGTTACTGAATTTTTGGTTGTTAAGTTTTCTTTCATTATTTCTTTTTCTCTATTGTACTTTATAACATTGTTTTCTACCTGTATCCCAGTGCAATGTCTGTTAGGGGGAGGCAGACCAGAATGGGGGAGGAGTACCTGGGAGGCTTTATTTGGCTGCTAGCCCATTACCCCCCATTGATGCTAGAGATGGGTGGCCATGTGGTCCAGGGCTACCGTACGGAGGCAAGGCGGCTGCGTTGGGGAACTTTGCTCCAACACCTGAAGAGGGTGTACCACAGCAGTCGCAATGACCATCAGCTGAAGCATCGCTGGGCTGATCTTGTGGGCAGGGAGCAGGATCTTCTGGACCATCTTGGTGTGGTGATTGATGGGCCTGTTGATGAGTACCCCATTGGCTAACTAATTACTGTTCACTGCATTTGAATGACAGTAGCAGATGTGTTGGCATGCTGCATGCAATGCTTGTGGACAGGTTGCATGCAACCAGAATAAAGTGTCACTGTGCCAGTATAGGCATGGGCTTCACATAGCCTAACATTTAAGCAGTGCAAGTCAGAAGTTAGGATAGTCGTACACATCCATCACTAAGTCACACATTTCATGGGCCATGGCAACGTCTGTGCCCCAGTATTGTGTCATGTATGATACGGTTAAACACTGCCAGCATACCACTTGTGAGTGGATTGTGATAACTAAGTATAGTATGACAATCCATGTATGGTGCAATAATGTCAGAGTTTCACATACATCAGCCCTGCCATTATGTTTACAAAGGGGGAATATCCGCCTTACAGGGCACTGGCAATGGTCCATTTGATGCCATCAGCTAACTGTGACACATCAGACATAGATTACTCAATGCATGTAAATTGCAGACTAACTATTTAACCACTTGTCCTCCACAAAGAGTCTCTGTGTGCCTTGCAGGACAAGCCAGAATACCTGAATCAGTTGTCTTGCAGAGCACAAGGGTTGTGTCATTTATCTGTCACTCAACTCCCCCTCATACCATGGAGTTCCATCTTCTACAGATTGGCCACACATGGTGTTGCAGGGTGTAGCACTACATGAGTCTCAGGCCCAGTGTATGGCTTTCATACACCAGAGTGACAGTCTCATTGTGAGTATGCAGTGGTGTGTCTGTTGCACTGTCCACAACCTGGATTAATACCTCATTCTTCTGAAATAGTACATACTGCCATATGTTGTCCACTAGTAATGACAGTGATGTGATACTAACCATGGTTTTCCGTCCAAATATTTCAGGTGGACCTCCCCGTACATCATAGGTAAAGTAGGAAGATTTAAGTACCCAGATGTATCCAGTACGTGTGATTTTTTCTCTCCTGTGTAGTATTGAAGTGTTTACTGTGAGTGAGTCACGAGTTCAGCATCCAATGCTAGGAGTGAGGAGCTGTAAAATGATCAGAGAGCAGAGTATGATAGATGGTGACAATGTGTCACATTTAAGTTGTTCCCCATGCACGAGCAGAGAGTCATATCTTGTGAGGCTACTGGCGCTCAATGGCAAGCATTTTGTAAACAAGGTGATGACAAGCCACATGTAGCTTCTTTTGTGACTTAGATGTGCACTGTTGTGTATATAATGGCACTGGAACTCACCGTCATCCACACAACATAGTGATGCACAATTTTGTTGACAAAGTGGGGCATCCCTGTATTGTGATGTACATGTAGGAATGTGTGGGCATTTGTCCACCAGCATGGTGCCAATAATCTTGTAGTCCACCTACGTGACAACTAAGTGGAATGTGAAAGGCATGCATGCAGGTCAAGTACAATTGTGTGCTGGCATGGTTATGGGTCTGTGAGGAATGGTATTGGCTGATCAGGTATTAATGGGTGTCTACACCTGGACACATGAATGTCAAAGTGATAGACCTATGGACACCAACTTCATATTTTGTCATCATCTAAATTATGGTCCACCCCCAGACTCCATGTATGAGTGGGCATGCATTGGTGGATGACCTGGACAGTTAAGATGTTGATCTGCCTGCCCATTCCCCCTGGGGCACAGAGGGTGGGATCCACAAATGTGTAGATAGATGTGATGCTCACTGTGTAGGTGACAGCCCTTTTGAACAGGCTTGCATGTCTACCTATCAACACTGAACCCTTATGGTAAACAACAGCATCCCATACAATAACAGCATCAAGTTTCAGGTGATGTATGTTTGAAAATTTGACACTTACGAAGAGGAATAGTGGCCCTGATCAATGTGAATTTGACACTGCCTTAGCATTGTCACACATGGTGCAAAGCCTAAGCACATTTAAATTTGTTTGTTACCTAACCTTGTTGTGGATGGCTATGGTGTAAGGGAAATGGTGCTAAGGCAGCGTTGTTGTTTCATCCATCAGGGCTATTGTATCATCTGGATTTTGAGTAGGAGTTCATGTGCTATTCGATGTTGATACTAAACTGATATACTGTTCATACTCCACACAATGCTGACACTGATGGTTGCCTGTCTCATTTTTGCAGCTGCCAACATGAACAATGGCCAAAGCCATCCGTGTCAAAAGAGGGAAGTGTGCAATGGGCACATTTTGGCAGTGGAATCTGGGTTCAGGAGGATGGCATGCTGCTCTACTTGTGAGTGGCAGGCATTCTGCCAAGGGGTCCCACACTGCCCACACAGGCAGCACCAAGCATAAAAGCTGTGTAGGGGCCCACAGCTGCCAACATTAACATTGCTCCAGCTGCACCCACAAGTACCATTACACACCCAACCACATCAGCTGCCATCAACATGAGTGCCATAAAAGATCTTCAGGGGGATGTACAACTGGTTCTCCAACAGTTGGACTCCATTAGGCAGGAGGTGGCCAAGAATAGCAAGGCCCTCATGAATATAAAAAAAGTCTCAAAGGGCCAACCTCTGAATGATATTATGTCACTTCTCCCAACTTAACTCCGCTCCCTCCTCTTTTTCTAGTTTTTCTTGTGGGTGTTAGGGGGTTAGTTGTAGGTTACAATAGGTTAGTGGGTTAGTTAGGCTAAGTATGTTTGGGGGGTTGGTTTACTAATTTTTATATTTTACTGTGTGGGTGGATGGGGGTGATGTTGGTTTTTTTATATGTTTAACAAAATATATATATCTATATATATATATATATATATATATATATATATATATATATATATATATATATATATATATATATAAAGAAAATTACAAACAAATATATATTTGTTTAGTCATAGTTAGTAAATGTAGTTTAGTGTATGTTGTCCTGCATGTGTCCTGTGACATAAGGGGGTAGGGGCAAATGTTTAGAGGGTGTAGTTAAATGTGTTAGGTAAGTGTAGCATAGAGTAGTTAGTGTCTGTTGTGGGTTATGTATAGTTAGGATAGTTTATATTAGGATAGGTGTTAATTACTATTGTTTATTTGATTTATTTATCATAATAAATATTATTGGTTACTCCCTTACTTCATGTGTCTTATTCTTGGGTCTCAGAGTCTTCTCATGGGTGTACAGTGCAAATTGTGCTTTGTCTTGGGGACTCCGTCCTGCATCCAAATCCCTTTCTTGACAATTTTAACATCTCCTACTGACTGAGCTGTCACATTGGCAGCCACAGCACATCTACTTACCTGTGCACCTGCCATCCAGTGTCCCCACCACTCAAGCTGACTATGTTGACCATGTATTGCCCGATTACTGTTTCACACCCATTATTGCAGTATGTAGTGCTTCACCATATATCACATATTCAGGCCCATATTTATACTTTTTGACGCAAAACTGCACTAACGCAGTTTTGCGTAAAAAAAATGAGCGCCGGCTAACGCCATTCTGAAGCGCCATGCGGGCGCCGTATTTATTGAATGACGTTAGCCGGCGTTAGCCGCCGGCGCCGTCTGGTGTGCGTTAAAAAAAACGACGTACACCAGGCAGCACCGGCGTGGGGGGAAATGGGGCTTGGGCGTCAAGAAATGGGGCAAGTCAGGTTGAGGCAATTTTTTCGCCTCAACCCGATTTGCGCCATTTTCTTTTCACTCCCAACCCCCATAGAAATGACTCCTGTCTTAGCAAAGACAGGAGTCATGCCCCCTTGCCCAATGGCCATGCCCAGGGGACTTCTGTCCCCTGGGCATGGTCATTGGGCATAGTGGCATGTAGGGGGGCACAAATCAGGCCCTCCTATGCCACAAAAAAAATAAAAAAAAAACACTTACCTGAACTTACCTTAATGTCCCTGGGATGGGTCCCTCCAGCCTTGGGTGTCCTCCTGGGGTGGGCAAGGGAGACAGGGGGTGTCCCTGAGGGCATGGGAGGGCACCTCTGGGCTCCTTCAGAGCCCACAGGTCCCTTAACGCCTGCCTTCGGCAGGCGCTAAAAAACGACACAAAAGCGGGCTTACGTAATTTTTTGGGACCCGCCCACTCCCGGGCGTGATTTTTGCCCGGGAGTATAAATCCGACGCACATGCCTCGGAGTCGTTTTTTTAGACGGGAACGCCTACCTTGCATATAATTAACGTAAAGTATGTGTCCACGCTAAAAAAATACGCTAACTCCATGGACTTTGGCGCTAGACGCGTCTAACGCCAAAGTATAAATATGGAGTTCGTTTTGCGTCGAAATTGCGTTAAAAAAAACGACGCAATTCCAGCGCAAACGGAGTATAAATATGCCCCTCAGTGATTTGATTGTAGGGGATGAGGCCAATATCAATGTACAACATGTAGGTACCATCCATATGCATAGATATGTGCCCACATATTCATGCACTCTTGTACTGACACACTGTAACTTGAGACATGTTACACACATCACAAACACTAGGCATAGCAGAAGTGTCACAACACACATACACATGCTGGTTGTGTAGGTGGTGTTTATTTACAAATGTAACAGTGCAATGTGTATACAATGTCCAGGCCTGTGACCCCATTTGTGGAATCCATCCAATTGGGACACAACACAAGTCCAGGGTTGAGGGACATGTCATGGGACATGTTTGGGTAAAGTGTCTTTCAGTGCAGGACTACATAAATTGCCAAATGGAAAGTTAGGGACAATAGCAGTCCATAGCAGCGAGGTCAACAGTGTGTTAAGGTGGAGTATATATCTGACAGAGTGCAAACACTGGCATAATGTCAAGCACAGGACTAAGGAAAACACTGGCCATATGGCATGGGCTGATGCTACCAGGAACTCCTACGGGTGAAGATGATATGCACACATCTTCATACTCTGATGTGTATGGTGCCTCCTCTACCCTTGATGGTGGTAGTGGGGAGGTATAGGGGGCCACACCTCAGTGGTTGCAGATGTGGAGTCCCAATTTCCGGGAGCTGCCAGATGTGGCACTACATATGGCACCACTGCAGCAAGGAGGAGCTGCTGGTTTTTAAGTATAGCTGCAACATCCTTGTGGTAGGCAGCCATGTCTGCCCTGAGGGAGACCAATTCCTAGTGTATGGAGTCCTTATCGTCCTCAGGCACACTGCTGCCAGTTTGGGAGGGCAGTTGTTGTGTCCTCTCCCTCATGGCAGTGGCTATTTTCCTCAGACACTCCTGGACTCCACGTATTGGGGAGTGTGTGCGTCGGTTGACTGCCGTCTGTTCTATTGCTGTGACCATGCACGTCCGCATCCCCTCAAGGTTGGCTGCCGTTGTTTGCATCCCCACCCACACCTCCTTGGCCAGCTCCCTCTGGATTCCCACCACTGTCCTCTCGAAGCTGGTGCCTGTGTCCTCTGAGCCCTCTGCTGTGTCGGTGCTGGCAGGTCGCACTCTTGGGGTGCTAAGTTGGGCCTATGGGATGTCTGCTAATTCAATACTCCTCCTTGCGACTGGAGGTGGTGTCTGCAAGTTCACAAGGACTTCTTGGAGGGTCTCTTGGCTGATAGTTGCCAGCTCGTCATCCAGGTCATCAGGGCACTCCAGGAACAGGCAGATCAGCAGGAGAGCCATCACCCTCTGCAATGAGATGGTGTAAAATCAGTCTGTCTGTGTTGTGGCAGTTGACAAGTCACGTCACTGACTTGATATTAAAGGCTCATTGTCATAATAGACCCATGTTGATTAAAAAGTGGTGCAGCACGGTGCTGTGCAATAGTAATCTGCGCTGCACTGCTTCACTTTGGTGACACAAGTTTGCTCCTTATGCAAGTGATTATGGGGCACCCCTGTGTTGTCTCCCATTCTGGTGCAAGACTCAGGTCCCAGCGTAATTGCAGGCATCCTTGCACCATCGTGCAAGGATGTATGCGTTGAGGGGTGTGACTGTTAATGTGCATGAAAGTGTCTCTTTATGCAGATTAAAATCACCAATGGCCCTTTGGCACTTCTGTGTGACCTGTAGAAGGCAGCACACTCAGAAGAGCCAAATTGTCATTGGCATATGATTGTTTATGTGCATGGAGGAACACCTTCACGGTCTTAAACAATCATTTCTGGCATTTTGCTCTTCCTTTTCATGCTGAAGAATGCAGCAGACATTGGAATTCAGAAATGAAGGCAGTACAAATGCATTCCTCCTCATTGCACCCTGCTAATGTCACACCTGGGGCAGGCGTAATAGGTTTGGCCCTACCTCAAGTTTACAATATTCCATTTATCTGAGGCAGCATTGAAATATATTGTGTGTTGCTATGTCATGCCCACAGCAAAACCCATTGCACCACCTTCCATGCACTTTCATGATTAGGTGACTATGTATTTACAAGGTGACATGATGCCATAAAACATGTTTTAACGCCACCTTGTCAATACAGTGCAGTGCTTAGTGCCACTGGAGCATCCCTAGAAGTGATGCTCCAGTGGCGCTACAGGCCTATGATGCGCCCATTAGATCCAATGGATTGTTCCAGAACATCATAGCTGCAGCCTACAGCCCTATGCCCAACCTGCATGTCACATGAATATAAGCCCAGTTGCCACAGTTGTCTGCGTCATATCTTCTAAGTGTGTTGTCTATACTTATTGTGTCTTGACAGACTGTTATCTTGCTCTACCCTCCCTTTCCATCCATTTGCATGGTGTTGCTTTGCAATGTGTGTTGCTGTGCTCACACCACAGCACCACACATGACAATTTTCACCTGTCCCAGTCTTACATGTTTCACATACACTCATGCTGTGCTGAGACCTTGTACCACTCCACGGATGGGCTTAGTCGCAACACTGTACTCTTGTTGCCATTGATGTCTCCTGATATTGTGATTTGTGTTTGTGTGCTAATTTGCATAGCACCCATGGACCTGCCAGAGTACTGTTTCTACTCCTGTCAGAGTAGGTTGTTTACCTTACTGAACACCTATGTCCTCTCCCTCAATGGAACTCACCTTGCACTATGATACATGAGTGCAGCATGGTTAAAGTACAGCTCATGTGGCAAAAGCACAGGTTTGAACCCAGGGACGGCCAATATGGGTATGACATTTCTGCTGTGTACATCATTCTGTATGTGACAGTGCCTGATAGTAAATGTGTCTATGGACATTGCCAATTCTGAGGAGTTGTACTTAGGTCAGTGCCTGAGGTAGGTTCATATTTCATGTGCAACAGTCCAATGGGCACCTGACTGCCACTGTGTAATTGTTCACCCCCTACAGCAGAGGTGGTGGTGGCAACTGTTGTCAATGTGTAATATCCCATGGTCCAATGGCCTGGACATGGCAGGTTACCAGCAGCTGACAGACTGGCTATGGCATCAGTCCTGTGACACCAGTCCAGTGAAATGTTCAACACTACCCTCCAGGTATATTTCCAATTTTCCTTCAGCCTTTGCATGGCGGTGTAATCCCCATGAAATGGTTGTTGGTGAAGTGGTGTGGTGTGCCCTGGGTGGCCCTGTGCAGCCCATGTACTTGGCATGGGCAGTGAAAAGTGTCCCATACATTGGCACTTTGCCCTTCACACTGTCTGATTTCCTGGGATGAGTGCAGCGTGTCCTGTTACACCCAATGCAGGCCACCGACTCTATTTGATCCATATATATTGTCTAGTGTGTGCCCCACAGAGCTACCATGTGCAGACATATTACCAGCCTCCAACCCAACGTGTGACTCATACTGCTAAGTGCAGTGGTTACACTGCACTGGCAATCTTACCAACACCAGGCTTGCCCATACACCATCCCCCCTGTTGATGTGGAATTAACCGCCATTATGTGATAGCCATACCCCATGTGTTGTATGAGTGTGTTTATTTACCAATTCCCATGTGTCTGACATGTTTGTGTCCAAATAGTTGTGGGCTCAGCTTGTGACTGTTGTGATCTACTGTTTGCTATCTTTGGTACATATTTTGTGTATTGGCACATTTCAGTTCAGCATCAATATTTGTGGTTGAACACAACTTCAGTTTAGTTGGTCTGGGTAGTGTATTGTTACCAATGATTCCAGTCCAGCCTGCTATTACGCCAGCAACTGTTGAGTTAATAGTTCCATGCAGCCAGGGGACACCCTGACTGTGTGATGTAGGGAGGTCTGCCACATATGGATGTGTTGTCTAAGTCTGGTGGTGCTACCGGCACATGCATGGGTACTGTTGGGACAGTTGCAATGACTAGTGTGCTGTGAGATGCAGAACACATGCGTTTGGGCAATGAGGCAAGGCTGTTACAAAATGTTACACCATGTAGTTGCCCCAGGAATGGTGTTGACTGACTACATGGTGTCTGAAGTCTTGGTTGTGTTAGTGGTGCTGATGTGACAACATGCAAGGATTTTGTGATATCACAACCAGTGGCACAGTGATTATACATGCCATCCATCCCATGTGCTGCATTTGTACATGTGGGTATTTAGGCCTGGCGTTCTTAATATGTCCTGGTTGTGCATGTTTCAATGGTGAATGGCTCCCCAAGGAGCAGGTACATGGGTAAGCTTACGTTGGCATGGAGCAAGTTGCTTAATGTGCATTGTATCCCTCGGTGCTCCTTTTACATACATTGTGTGAGTCCTCTGTGCCTCCCCCTTCTTGCACTTGACATTTAAGCATATATTTCCCTCATGCAACTTACCCTGCATTTGGTATTCTGCACTGTCCTGTCCTTGTGACCCTGTGTCGATTTCTTCCGGGATGACCGCTGCAACCGTCTCCTCCATCTCATCTATGTCCTCTTGCACTGCTGGACACCTCCAGTTTACAGTGCTGCCTTCCTGTTCTGTGCCATTTTTTCCTTGGTCCTTCTCTTGCAGTCATGCCAGTGTTTCTTGCACTCAATAACAGTTCTCCTAACCTCTGCCACACTGTTGATCTTATCCACAATCTGCTGCCAGATTGCCTCTCTCCTTCCGAATGGCAATTTGGAGGTGACGAAACGTTGATTTTGATGACCCATCACCTCTCTCACCAGTATTTCATGCTCCTTTGCGCTGAAACAACACTTCCTCTTTTTCTTCTCCCTCCCCTAGGTCTCGTCTGTGTCATCTTGGCTGGTTCCTGGTTGATTGGGGTCTCCCTGTGGTCTTTCCTGGCTTCTGTGATCCATTTTGGGGCTCCTTTGCACTGTTTGCTCTGTTACCATCTGTTTTTGACGCTATTGCGGGCAAAAATGGTGCGTTTCCGCTTTGCGACATGTTTCCATGTTGTAAACTGGATTAGAGTCATTTTTCCTCAGTTAACGGAATTTTGCCTGACGACAAGGTGCAATGGTTAAGGTGGGAAAAAATGTCTCTAAACGTTTTTTAGCGCCACCCTGCGTTAAAAATTTGTGCTGGTCAATGCTAACCTTTTTCACTCAAAACTGCATTTGCCGCAGTTTTGAATCAAAAAGAAAAAATCAGGGCCTGGGTCTCTAGTTGACAGAGGTATACACTCTGTCAAAGTAGGGACCACAATCCTATACAAGGTAAGTCAGATACACACTTTAAATTAACATGTGCTCTGGTAGCTTGGAGCAGAGCAGGAAGTCTTAATCTAAGAGTCAATATGCACAGTATTTGTGCAACACACACAAACATACACATGCACACACACCCACACGCACACGCGCGCACACACAAACACACACACACACACACAGACAGTAACCAAGGAAAACACCCCAAAAAGACTCCACATTGGTTTAGAAAAATAGAAAATGTTTATCTGACTAAAACAAGACCCAGATGATACAAGATTCATGTATACGTTTTACAATATAAGCATACTAGGATCACCTGTGTTATCTTGCATCAACCAAGCCTAAAATGATAAAAATCTGTTAAGTGGTTCAGGAGATATGCAATCTTAAAGTTATTACTTCTCAGGGCGTAGATGCAAGAACAGTGCTTGAATTCACACCCCTTCTTTTAGAAGCGTTATGGTAATGGGTTCTGTGCAGAACAGCAAAACAAATGCTGCCCAATAATTCTCCCTCAAGCAACTTGCAATTGTGCAGGAAAAGTGGTGAGACCGCTGTAGGAGGTTGGCCTGGCTTGTAGTGGGTACCAATGATATTTACATCTTATGCCAGGTCCAGTTATCCCTTATTAGTAGCGTGAAAGTAAGACTGTTAAGTTTACTTGTGTATATTTGTAAGTATTAGGAAGATGATTTTCTTATGAAAAGCACCAATGGCAAAGTGGTAAAGCAATTACTAGTACTTATCCCCAATGTAGGAGGCTGGCCTGGCTTGTAGGGGGTACCAATGGTACTTACACCTTATGCCAGGTCCAGTTATCCCTTATTAGTAGAGTGTAGTAGTGTTATATCAGCTGAGGCTGATAGAGGTAGCTATAGCAGAGCAGCCAAGGCTGAACTAGGAGATATGCAAAGCTCATGCAATAACACTTATATTATCTAGGTACTATATCATAAGAAAGACACTACTCATAGTTACTTAAAATAAAGGTACTTTATTTCAGTGACAATGTGCCAAAAATAGCTCAGAGGATATACTCCCTTAGGAGATAAGTAACATACACAAAATATACACAACTAACCAATTTAGGTAAGTAAAACGGTCAGAAAGTAGTGCAAACACTGTAAAACGCAATAGGATGCAATAGGCCTAGGGGCAACACAAACCATATACTAAGAAAGTGGAATGCGACCCACGAATGCATCCCTAGGCAAGTGTAGTGTGTAGAGGGTCACTGGGAGTTTGAGAAAACACCAAGGGTGTAAAGGAGACCCCACCCCAAGACCCTGGAAAGTAGGAGTAAAGTACTACTTTTTCCCAAGACACACACTAAAGACGTGATAAAGGAATTTGCAAGGACCACAAAAAACTGCAACGCACTGAAAATGGATTCCTGGACCTGAAGACCTGCAAAGGAAGGGGACCAAGTCCAAGAGTCGCTAAAGTGTCCAGGGGGTCAGGAGCCCACTAAACCCCAGATGTACTTGCAAAATGGCTGCTTATGGTTTGAAAGAAACTGGAGGTTTTGCAACAACGAAAGAAGGTAGGAGGTTCTGCTTTGTGCAGAAGATGTCCCATGGTGTGCTGGAGGATGCAGAGTTGTTTCCTTGGCAAAATACTGAAAACAAGCCTTGCTACCTGCAAGAGTTACAGTTGGAGGAAAAGGGTGCTGCCTGGGCCCAGGAAGGACCAGGATGTTGCCACTCAGGTGAGGGGACAGAGGGGGCCCTCAACAATGTAGAGAGCCCACGGACAGGCAGTAAGCACCTGCAGAACATGGGTTCAAGAAAACTGAACACAGCAGTCGTCTCAACACTGCCAAGAGAGGTCCCATGACACCGGAGGTCGACTCAAGGAGCTGAGCATTGCAGGACGGAGTGCGGGGGACCTAGGCTCCGCTGTGCATGCAGGATTTCTTGGAAATGTGCACAGAAGCCCTTGTAGCTGCAGATCACATGGTGCACAGGATTACTGTCAGGGGAGGGGAGGCAAGGACTTACCTTCTCCAAATTCAGACAGTTGTACCACTGGACAATCCGTGTCACTTGGGTCTTCCACCTGTGTTTCAGGGGCCATGATTATCAGGATGAGAGGGGACCCATAGTACCGGTGAAGCTGAAGTTTGGTGCCTACTGGAGCAGGGGGAAGAGTCTGTCGACCCACAGGAGATTTCTTCGTGGCTTCCAGTGCAGGGTGAAGGCAAGCAGCCCCAGTGCATGCACCAACAGGAAACAGTAGAGAAAGCCGGCAGGATTAGGTGTTACAATGTTGCTGGTAGTCTTCTGGCTACTTTGTTGCAGTTTTGCAGGCGTCCTGGAGCAGTCAGCGGTCGATCCTTGGAAGAAGTCGAAGAGAGAAGTGCAGAGGAACCCTGATGAATTATTGCAAGTCATAATCTGAGGAAAAGCCCACTGGAGAGACCCTAAATAGCCCTCAGAGGAGGATTTGCCACCTAGTCAGGTATGCACCTATCAGGAGGGGTCTCTGACGTCACCTGCTGGCACTGGCCACTTAGAGGCCTCCAGAGTGCCCCCACTCCTCTGGAAACAAGATTGCAGATGTCTGAGACACACTGGATAGCTTGAGGCACCACCCCTGTGGTGGTGATGGACAGGGGAGTGGTCACTCCCCTCTCCTTTGTCCAGTTTCGCGCCAGAGCAGGGACCAGAGGTCCCTTAACTGGTGTGCAGACTGGCATATGCAAGGAGGGCACCATCTGTGCCCTTCAAAGCATTTCCAGAGGCTGGGAGAGGCTACCCCTCCCCAGCCTTTAACACCTATTTCCAAAGGGAGAGGGTGTAACACCCTCTCTCAGTGGAAATTCTTTGTTCTGCCTTCCTGGGACTGGGCTGCCCAGACCCCAGGATGGCAGATCCCTGTCTGTGGGGTGGCAGGAACTGTAGCTTCAGAGAAAACTCCAGAGAGCTGGTTTGGCAGTACATGGGGGTCCATAGTGAAGCCCCCAGGATGCATGGAATTGGCTCCCCAATGCCATATTTGGAATGGGGGGACAATTCAATGATCTTAGACATGTTATATGACCATCTTTGGAGTTACCATTGTGAAGCTACATATTGACCTATATGTAGTGCACACGTGTCATGGTGTCCCCACACTCACAAAGTTTGGGGAAGTGGCCCTGAACTATGTGAGGGCACCTTTGCTAGTGCAAGGGTGCCCTCACACTTAGTAACTTTGCACCTAACCTTCAGCCAGTGAAGGTTAGACATATAGTTGACTTACAAGTTACTTAAGTGCAGTGAAAATGGCTGTGAAATAATGTGTGCGTTATTTCACTCAGGCTACAATGGCACTCCTGTGTAAAGGTTTGTCTGATCCCCCTATGGGTGGCAAAAGAAATGCTGCAGCCCATATGAATTTCCTGGAACCCCAATGCCCTGGGTACCTAGATACCATATACTAGGGAATTATAAAAGGGATCCAGTATGCCAATTGAAATTGGTAAATGTAGTCACTAGTCTATAGGGACAAATTTGAAGGCAGAGAGAGCATGAGCACTGAGGTTCTGATTAGCAGAGCCTCAGTGACACAGTTAGGCACTACACAGGCATACACATTTAAACCACAAATTATGAGCATTGGGGTCCTGGCTAGCAGGATCCCACTGAGACAGGCAAAAACATACTGATATACATGTAAAATTGGGGCTAACATGCCAAGAAAGATGGTACTTTCCTACAACCACACGGCCCAATTGCACACAGTACCTTTGAGGATGACAAATGCAGCCACCATTCAGCACCAGGAGATGCTATGAATCTAGCTGTGCTCCTACATCTAAGGCAGGGTCGGGGCACACATGCTGGTGCAGTAGGTCTGAGTGTTCAGCCTCATCCAGTGAGGGATGCTGATTGGGGAGCGCTTGAGAAGGGGAGGAGCATTCCTCCTCAGGCTCCTTGGCGCTTGAAGGTAAAATGCTGAAGTTTAGAAGGCAGCTGCAGGAGTCATGGCTGACAGAGTCCAGCATCAGCTACATGTGGAGGAAATCTTTGATGTCCTTGAGATTTCCCACAGCACAGAGGGCAAGCTAGCAAACCCTTGGAGACTCTCTGGGTTTAGTCCTTGGTAGGGCAGAGCTCAACAGGCAGCAGGCAGCACACCAAAGCTGAACAGCAGCTCCTGGCAACAGTAAATCCTGGCAGAGTGGCAATCGTTACAGGAGAGCAATATTTACTCCAGGAGAGTTCCTTTTGGGGGGTGATCAGCTCTTTGTGTAGGGCTCATACCACTAACCTTTAAGTGTAAGTGTGAGCCCTTCAAAACCTCCTTGCCCAGGAAGACCCATCAGTATGCAGGTGATTGCAGAGGCAACTGAGTGTCCTGTGTTGTGGGTGTCTGGATGCAATGCACAAATGTAGCTGTCACCCAGACATGTATTGGAGACATGCTGGCAGGCACACAGATTAGTGAGAGCAGAGAAATGCCCTCTTTCAAAAAGTGGCATTTCTAAAATAGTACTAATAAATCCAACTTTATCAGTTAAGAGGATGTACCATTACAATTACCATTACAATGATATGAAACATGATTCAGCTACTCATTTCTGATCAGGAATTGCAGCTTACAAGTTTATTAAGGAATTTCTTATGCTGGCCTATGAGAGGAGGTAATAAAACACGACTTTGGGAGTTTTACATCACCAGGACATATGCAACTTGAAAACACATGTTCTGCCTTTTACTTACATGGCACCCCGCCCTACAGGCTACTTAGGGCCTAACTTAGGGGTGACGTGTGTAGGAAAGGGGAGTTTAAGGCTTAGCAAGAGGTTTTAAATGCCAAGTCAAAGGGCAATGAAACTGGTCACACAGGCTCTCCAGTAGCAGGCCTGAGACATGTGTACATGGCTATGTAACTTAGGGGCACAGTCAGTGCGGAAGGCCCACTAGTAGCATTTAATTTACAGAGTCTGGGTACAGGGGATAGCACTTTTCAAGGGAAGAACAAGTAATTTAATTATATAAATTGTAGAAACACCAAAGTGGCCATTTGTAGGGGAGAAGCACATGCACATTAGCACTGGTTAGAAGTGGTAAAGTGCTCAAAGTCGTAAGGCCAACAAAAAGATACAGCAAAAGCAGGAGGTAAATGGCAAAATGTTTGGGGTAAGAACACCTCAAGGATGCTGGCTCTATCAATGGGATTTGGGAATTTTTAAACTAGGATAATGCGTTGAATGTTGCCCAGGAAAGTTGCATCCAAAAAGAGGCAGACAAAAGGTTTGCCCTGCTGAAATCTTTTTGCCACACTAAAAACAGGATCAATGGGATGTCACTGTAAAGGTACCTGGTTGTGTAGAGTCCTACATGCCTACAGCATCTAGCATGTTCCCACATATTGACTAGGCCTAGGTGAGATTTAAATTATGCTGCCATTTTCTGAAAAATGTTGCTTGTTATGGGAAATAACCGAAATTAAGCCATTATGCCTCTTTGCATAAATATGCACTATCTGCAGTAAATATTTACTGAAAATGTATGGAATCAACAGAACATGACCCTCTGTTCACAGTGCTTTCTTCTTCAATTTTTTTTTATCATGAGATGCGTCCCCCTAATATTGCCTACAAAAATTGCAAGTAAGTCTAAAGCCAATGCCTTGGACATTGTTGAGGCAGGAAATGTATCTGACCAGCAAAGCACGATTATCAACTATGTGATACTACTGTGTCCCACTTGGAACTTTGCAGCAAAAACCAACAACTTAAGCTGGAGGTCAATGATCATGTATTTGACTTCAATGACCCTTCACTGGCCCCAACCATAGACCTTGTCCCACAGGAAGATTCTGGTTTCCATTTGTGAGATCAAGTCCACTTGATGCACTTTTTGTCTACGTGCTTTTCCCTCAAAACTTTAAAAATGTAGGGACTTATTTAAGAAAAGTGGTGCTGCACACAGCGCAGCAGCACTTTTCTTGCACCCTTTAGCACCCTGTTACCGCCACCATGTGTGCTCCGTATTTAAAATAGGGCGCACCATGGTGCATGGTAGGGGCAATAGTGTCATTTTTTGGACACTATTGGTGTACTCTGCTGGAGTAGGCCTAACATTTTGGCGCTACTCCTGCAGAGTACATAGGGGCCCATTGTATTCAATGGAATGCCCTCTTTTAACGAATCCTCTGGCCAACAGAAATGACGCAAGGAAATCTGTAAGATTTCTTGCACCATTTTTTCACCTCCAACACCCCCTTTGCATACATAATGCCTGGTGCAGCCATAATGTAGTGCAAAGGGTTACAAACGGTTACAAAGTGGCACAATGCATGCATTGTGCCACTTTGTAAATATGGCATAGCATTTTTGGCCTTCTAACGCTTCATTAGAATAAAAAATGACACTAATGTGGCGTTAGAATGGCGATGGGGGCTCTTAAGTATGCCCTTTAATATCTCCAGTTTCTTTTAACCTATTTTAATTATCTTATGATCTTATTATCTTTTCGCTCATTATATGTTTTTCAAAGTAAAGTGATTTGGGCATTTTATTGTGTTTTGTTCCTGACTTTAAATATTTTGGCACTGCTTGAACTTGATACACATATTCTGGGGACTCTGTGCATTGCCTGCTGTTTGTCCCATAGCTACCAGGGCTTGAGCAGAGATTCTCTCAGAAACATGTTCTGACCTCACTCGAATGTGTTCATTAAGATGCTAGGGGTCACCCCCTCACAAAATTATAACATGATTTCTGACAATTATATTTTAATTTACCATCAAAATATATGTCAAGGAAACAATTAGTGTAATAATTACAGAGATTGCCTGAACATTCACTATTTGCCTTTACTAGTGTAATAAACTGCTTACTTGGTATCTCATGAACAATATGGACTTTAACATAAAAAAGTGGTACTATCCTGAAGAGCATTCGTTCCAATGCCAGTTTTGGTGGCACACTAGATCATAATTCAGTAAAAATGTATCACTGCAACAATTAACCATTCATCTGGACAAAACCAGCAGTATTCCAAGAGCACAATTTGAAGTCAGGCGGTTAAGATTCTCTATTGATAGTCCCCTCAATCAAGAGTGTACTTTCTCTGCCTTTTAAAAAAGCTCACAGCACACTTCCAGTTGTTTTTTTCTTTCTTCTCAAAGCCATCTTCCAAAGTAATCTGCCACCCTTATGTGTAGCTCTTTATCTCAAGATGAAACAGACAAACCTGAGCTGGATAAGAGTTAAAGAAGCATCCTGTGTCCCACATTTGTTCTCTTCTCCAATAGTGAGTATCAGGGTATTTAATAGGACTTAATAGGACATAACAGAATGTAAACTGATAGAATATGGCACATCATGCTCTGGATCTATTTTTATAAGCATAGAGTAGTGACTCTTTCCGCAGCCTGCCACCAAGCCGACCCAGGAAAAACCCATGGACCTTTTTGTTGCCACGCCTGCTCCAACACCCTCCAAGGACCACCCCATGTTCCTACACCAAGCATGGACAGCCACCTCAAGTGCATACTCCTCAACACATGCTCCCTTGTCAGACATGCAGTAGAAGTCTGGGACCTCCTCGACTCAACAGCCCCGTACGTTGCCTTCTTCACGGAGACCTGTATCACCCCCAAATCCGCCCCAGACATCACCACGGCCATCCCAGACAACTGCAAAATCATCCTCAAAGACAGAGCCAACTGGCCTGGAGGAGGCATTGCCATGATCTTCAAGAACAATCTCTGCATGACTACCAGCTCAGAGTCACAGTCTCAGTCAATGCATGAGCACCTATATTTACAGATCCAGACCAACCCAAACACCTCCCTACATGGTACCCTCATCTACAGGCCACCCGGATGCTGACCTTAGTTCTACGAAGACATCGCCAACCTCGTCGCCCCCCAAGCACTCACCTCCTCTGACTATATACTACTTGGCAACCTCAATTTCTACCTTGACTCCCTCGGTGACCCCAACACCTCAAACCTCCTGGACAGCCTCACAACTCTTGATCTCAAACAACTCATCAACATCCCCACCTACAGAGCTTGACACATTCTCTATCCCATCTTCTCAGCAGGGGACAACATCACCATCTCCCACACCTCCGAACATCATTGGACTGACCACAAGTGCATCCACTTTACCTCTACAAAGAACACCGTACGCCACCACAGCCGCCCATCCCTCCAGCAGACGCTGGGGCAAAGCCACAGAAGCACAGCTCACCAACGCTCTCAACCACTCCCTCCCACCAGATGCAATGGATGCTAACGAAGCCGCAGTCAACCTATACCGATGGCTCTCAAGCTGGCCAACCTCGTAGCCCCCCTAAGAAAATCAGCAGGGAATTAACACAGCAAGACACCCAAGTGGTTTACGCCAGACCTACAGGAATCCAAACATGCCTGCAGATGACTGGAACGTAAACGGAGTCTCAGCAAATCCACCAAAGACCACACAGCCTACAAAACAGCAATCACCACGCAATAGCAGAATGTTAGAATCGCCAAAAAAGCCTCCTTTCAAGCATGCCTCAACACCAGCACTCACAACAGCAAAGAGCTCCTTGCAATTGTCAAAGAGTTAGCAAACCCCGGGGCAGACACCTCTTCGATCCCTCGCTCCCAAGACCTCTGCGACGACCTCACCACCTCTTTCACCAGTAGATCCAGGACATCTACAAAGGCTTCAGGAACCAAAGCCTGCCAGCACCACTCACCACCCCAGACCTTGCACCCCACCAGATACTGAACACCTGGACCCTCATCACCATAGAGGACACCCAAAGACTGATGAACTCCATCTACTCAGGATCACCCTCTGATCCATGCCCTCATCACATCCTCAACTTGGCCAGCACCTCCATAGCACCATTGCTCTGCCAAACCATCAACCTGTCCTTCAAAACCGCCTCATTCCCATCAGACTGGAAACACAGCAAAATCAGCCCACAACTCAAGAAACCCGCTGCCGACCCTAGGGAGCTGAAGAAATACAGACCCATCTCTTTGCGCCCTTTCCCAGCAAAGGTAATGGAGAAGGCCGTCAACCAGCAACTCACTGAGGTCCTCGAGACGAACCATCTCCTGGACCCTTCCTAGTCCAGCTTCAGAAGCAACCACGACACTGAAACCGCACTCTTAGCAGCCACCAATGACATACACATCATACTGGACCACGGAGGCACTCCTACACTTATCCTCCTTGAACTCCACTGCATTTGACACCATCTCCAACTCCACCCTCTGCGACAGACTACACAACATTGCCATCCGAGACAAAGCCCTGAACTACATCAGGTCCTTCCTCACTGGAAGAACACAGAAGGTCAGACTACCACTATTCACATCAGAACCCAAAGACACTTGCTGCGGAGTGCTCCAAGAATCCTCATTTAGCCCAACGCTTTTTAACGTCTGCATGGCCCCACTCACCAAGATCACCAGACAACATGAGCTAAACACAGTCTCCTATGCTGACAACACCCAACTGATCCTCTCCCTGTCCGAGGACTCTGCGCAAGCCAAGAGGAATTTCCACAACGGGATGAGAGAAGTCGCCGCCTGGATGGAGGCCAGCTGTCTTATGCTCAACTCAGACAAGACAGAGATCCTTGTGATCGGCTCCACCCCTTCTGCCTGGAACAACTCCTGGTGGCCTACCGTATTGGGTAACATCCCTGCCCCCACGGACCATGTGCACAACCTGGGCATCATCCTGGATTCCACTCTATCGATGACACGCCAAGTTAGCGCCATCTCCTCATCAAACTTCAACACCCTCCGTCTCCTGTGGAAGATCTTCAAATGGATTCCCCCGACACGAGGAAGACAGTCACCCATGCACTCATCACCAGCAAACTGGACTACAGCAACGCCCTATATGCCGGCATTACCAAGAAACTTCAATCAAGGCTACAATGAGTTCAGAATGCAGCAGCCAGACTCATCCTGGACAGCTCTCAACACAGCCGAACCTCCTTCCAACAAGCATATCACATACAAACTCCTGATCCACACCTTCAAGGCACTGCACAACATAGGACCAGCATACCTTAACCACCGTTACTCCCAGCTCGTTCTTGCAGCCATCGCCAAGATACAGAAAAGTACAGCAGGAGGAAGATCCTTCTCTTACCTAGCAGCCTGGACATGGAACACACTTCCCCTTGAGCTCAGGCAGACCGCATCACTGAAGCAGATCATAAAGGAACTCAAGACCTGACTCTTTGACTGATCAGCATGCCTTCATTCAATCAATCAATCAATCAATCAGTGTATTTGTAGAGCGCACTACCACCCGTGAGGGTCTCAAGGCGCTGAGGGGAGGATGGTGCTGCTACTGCTCAAATAGCCAGGTTTTGAGCCACTTCCTGAAAGTCAGCAGATCTTCGGTCTGTCGTAGGGGTAAGGGAAGGGTGTTCCAAGTCTTGGCGGTGAGGTGGGAGAAGGATCTGCCTCCGGTAGTCGCTCTTTTGGATGGGGGGGATGGTGGCGAGGGCAAGGTCGGTTGAGCGGAGTTGGCGGGTCGGGGTGTAGAAGGTGAGTCGTTTGTTAAGGTAGGCTGGGCCGGTGTTGTGGAGCCCCTTGTGTGCGTGGGTGAGGAGCTTGAAGATTATTCTTTTGTTGACGGGGAGCCAGTGTAGGTCTCTCAGAAGGGAAGTGATGTGGCTGTGGCAGTGGGCATCGAGGATCAGGCGTGCAGAGGTGTTTTGTATGTGTTGCAGTCGTTTGAGGAGTTTTGCCGGGGCTCCTGCGTAGAGGGCGTTTCCATAGTCAAGTTTGCTGCTGACAAGGGTTTGGGTGACTGTTCTTGTATCTGTGGGGATCCATCTGTAGATCTTGCGGAGCATGAGGAGGGTGTTGAAGCAGGATGAGGAGACGGCGCTGACTTGCTTGGTCATAGAGAGTGTTGAGTCGAGAATGACCCCCAGGTTGCGTGCGTGGTTGGTGGGTGTTGGGGCTGCTCCCAGGAGTCATCCCAGGCTGAGGGGTTGGCGCCAAGGATGAGGACTTCCGTCTTATCTGAGTTCAACTTCAGTTTGCTATTCCTCATCCAGTCGGCGACGGCCTTCATTCTTTTGTGGAGGTTGGATTTGGTGGTGAGGGGGTCCTTGGTGAGGGAGAGGATCAGTTGTGTGTCATTGGCATAGGAGATGATGTTGAGGTTGTGTAGCTGGGCGACGCAAGCGAGCGGGGCCATGTAGATGTTGAATAGTGGAGGGCTGAGGGACAAACCTTGGGGTATGCCGCAGATGATTTTGGAGGCTTCGGAGCAGAAAGGGGGGAGGAGGACGCTCTGGGTTCTGCCAGAGAGGAAGGAGGTGGTCCACTCCAGAGCTTTGTCCTGGATCCCTGCGTTGTGGAGGCGTGTGCGTCGGATGCGGTGGCAGACGGTGTCGAAGGCGGCCGAGAGGTCCAGGAGGATGAGGGCCACGGTTTTGCCATTGTCAAGCAGGACCCTGATGTCGTCGGTGGCGGCGATGAGGGCGGTTTCGATACTGTGGTTGCTGCGGAACCCTGACTGAGATGGGTCCAGGATGTTGTTTCCTTCAAGGTAGTGGGTCAGTTGTCTGTTGACGATATTCTCGATGACCTTCGCTGGGAATGGGAGCAGGGAGATGGGGCTGAATTTCTTGAGGTCTCTCTGGTCCGCCAT
Organism: Pleurodeles waltl; assembly: GCF_031143425.1. NCBI lineage: Eukaryota > Metazoa > Chordata > Amphibia > Caudata > Salamandridae > Pleurodeles > Pleurodeles waltl. The sequence goes on from NC_090449.1 coordinate 369,963,942, forward strand.
GGGATTCTTGAGTAGGAGTTTGATCTCAGCATGCTTCCAGCTCTCGGGGTAGGTCGCGGTCTCAAAGGAGATGTTTATGACTTTGCAGATGTGGGGTGCAATGGTAGCGCTTGCTTTTTTAAAGATGTGGTACGGGCATGGGTCTGACGGAGATTCAGAGTGGAAGGTGCTCATGGTTTTGATTGTGTCGTCTTCATTCACGTTGGCCCAGATGAGCAGGGGGTCATAGTTGAAGGTGGGTGGAGAGCCTGAGGAGTCGGTAATTGGCAGGGTGGTCTGGCTGTTGAAGCTGTCATGGATGTCTGTGATCCTGTGGTGGAAGAAGGCGGCGAGGGAATTGCACAGGTCTTGTGAAGGTGGGATGTCGTTTGTGCTGGAGCTGGGGTTGGAGAGTTCATTCACGATGTTGAAGAGCTCCTTGCTGTTGTGTGCATTGTTGTTCAGGCGGTCTTTGAAGGAGGTTTTCTTGGCAGATCTGATGAGGTGATGGTGATTGCGAATGGTGTTCTTGAAGGCGGCATGGTTGTCCGGTGTCTGTTTGAGGAGCCACTTTCTCTCCAGTTTCCGGCAGGTGTGTTGGAGGCTCGAAGGTCCGAGGTGAACCAGCTGGCTCCCTTGTTGGCACCTCTGTTGGAGGGTTTATTGAGTGGGGTGAGAGTGTTGGTGCAGACGTCGATCCAGCGCCAGATGTTGTAGGCTGCGAGGTCGGGATTGGGTTCGGTGGGTGGTTTTCGGGCGAGGCTGGTGTTCAGCTGGTCTTGGCTGATTTTGCTCCAGTTGCGGCGGGGAGCTGTTGGGTGCGGAGGTGTGCGGTTGGTTTCTGAAAGGTGAAATGGATGCAGCGGTGGTCGGTCCATGGGAGTTTGGTGGTGTGGCTGAAGGTGACGTGGGGGCTAGAGGAGAAAATGGGGTCCGGCGTGTGGCCAGTGGAGTGTGCTGGAGTAGTGACGAGTTGTCTGAGTCCGAGGGTGGTGAGGTTGTCGATTAGGGTGGTGGAGTTGGGGGTCGTTGTTATTCTCCAGGTGAAAGTTCAGGTCGCTGAGGAGGACGTAGTCGGCAGAGGCTAGGGCGTGCCTGCTGATGAGGTCATGGTCCAGGGGGTCTGTAGATGAGGGTTCCTCTGAGGGTGGTGTTGGGGTTGGTGTGGATCTGGAAGTGCGGGTGTTCGGCGGTGCTGAGGGTGTCGTCGGTACAGGTCATGACCCTGATGGTGTTCTTGTGGACGATGGCAATTCCGACTCCGTTGGTACGATACCTGCGGGTGATCTTGTAGCCATCCGGAATGGCTATGGCGATGTCTGAGGCAGAGGAGGCGTTCATCCAGGTCTCCGTCAGGAAGGCGACGTCCGGGGAGGAGGTGTCGAGAAGGTCCCAGAGTTCGACGGCTTGTTTGCATGCGGATCGGGTGTTGAGTAGGATGCATTGGAGGTAGTTGCAGTCAGGCTCGGCAGGAGGTTTGGTGATTTGGAGGCTGGTGAGGCTGCAGTTCCGGCAGGTGAAGGGTTCCTGGGTGTGCTTAGGGGAGGCCAGGAAGCAGGCGTGCGATTGTCCGGTGTTGAGTGCGCGGAGGGTGCTGGCGGTGTAATGGCGTTGCTGGCCGTGGTGGTCTTGGGGACCAGGGGTCCTGGTGCTGGGCACGGTCTGGACGTGGACGGGCGCAGACGGGCTTTCCTTAGGCGCACCCGCTGTGTGCGGAAGCGCAGTGGCTGCCTTATAAGGGGAGGTGGGAGGGAGGGGCAGCTGGGAGGAGGGAGGGGGGCAGCCAATGGGAGGGCGGGGGACGGGGCTGCAGGGACGCAGCGGTGGGAGAAAATAGAATTTGAAGTGGAGGGTGGGGGGCAGGGCCGCAGGGACGTAGCAGCTGGGAGATGAGGGCTGAGAATAGGCTGTTAGAGCAGTGGCAACACCAGCAAGTGGTGCAGGGTAGCGACCTGCCTGAAAGCAAGGTCAAGGGTCGCTCCCTTCACAGTGCGGCGGCTGCCATATAAGGGGAGGTGGGAGGGAAGGGCAGCTGGGAGGAGGGCAGCCAATGGGAGGGAGGGGGTGGGGTCGCAGGGATGCAGCAGCAGGAGAAAATGGAATTTGAAGTGGAGGGTGGGGGACGGGGCCGCAAGGACGCAGCAGCGGGAGAAAATAGAATTTGAAGTGGAGGGCGGGTGCGGGACCGCAGGGACGCAGCAGCGGGAGAAAATAGAATTTGAAGTGGGGGGGCGGGCCGCAGGGATGCAGCGGCGGGAGAAAATAGAATTTGAAGTGGAGGGCGGGTACGCAGGGACGCAGCGGCGGGGAGATGAGGGATTAGAGTAGGCTGTTAGAGCAGTGGCAACAATGGCAAGTGGTGCAGGGGAGCGACCTGCCTGAAAGAAGGGTCAACGTTGTTCATTCTTGAGACCCTATGTGTGCTTAGCCGAACTTTACAAGTCCTGATTGATTGATTGATTGATTGAGTGTTGTTGTTTGTCCTGTAAGCTTTGTTATATTTAAGAAACGTGAATCAAGCTTCAGAGCAAACTTTTTTGTCTTCTCTTCTCATCCTGCTCCATCTACGAACCCATGTAACTCACTGGATTATGATTAGTTTAATGTGCCACTAAGCACTAATCAAAGAGTTCAACCAGGTGCTCCAATGCTTCACTAGAAATGAGCACTCATTATGTCACAAGAAACTGTGTGCATCTACCAGTTTACAAGCTATTTTAGTTCTCCATTTCATAGGAAGAATTTCAAAGGGTTAGGCAAACTATGAATGTGTTTTACTACATGAGAGGAAATGGGTTAGGATAACAGACAACTGATACCACTGTTGAATCTAAGTCCTCCAGGTCACCGGCAATACTTCGTAAGGGACAAAATCACAGACTTAAAAAACTTCTCATCTTTAAACATTGAGGTAAAATTCCCTTTAAAACAATTATATGGTGTTGGTAGATGCCCCTGGGAATATAATATGATCTTGTCAAACGTTTGTTCTGGGTTAAGCAAATTTCCATGGCCCTACATTCCTCAGCTCATATTCATACATGTCCATTGCTTTCACTCCTGCTTCTACAAAACAAGAAGGTCCCACAAGCTGTACCAACCATACCTTCACCCATCAGAGAGAATGCTATCATCCCCAAAGGGGGTCCCAAATGGTCAGTGTAAAACACAGAAGTGCAAAATGGAGGGACAGAGATCCTCACTGGGGTAGGCCTGAATCAGGCAGTCAGGCGTGGCAGGTGCTGTATAAGGTGATGCGACTATGCAAGCCGCAACTATGAGGAGGAGAAGGACGAGAAAGATAACAGAATGTGTTAGATTTATGTGGCAATTCTCTTCTTGAAGAATCTCACATTGTAGGAGTTTGTCTAACTCTGCCCTCTAGTGTAAAAAAAAGGTGTGTTTGTGCTTCAGAATTGCATTTGGATGTTGTTAGACTTGACATCCTTGGTGTGCTCTCCCCTAACTTTTTGCCTCTGCTTCCTAGGTTGTTGATGTGTGCTGGACTCTGTTTTGCTGTTTTTTTATACTCTGGGAACTTTACCACTGCTACCCAGTGCTAAAGAGTAAGTGCTCCTATGTAAAACGTATGTGTATTTGGCTTATCCAAAATTGGCATATTTAATTTACTAGTAAGTCCCTACCAAAGTGCACTAGAGGTACCCAGGGCCTGTAAATCAAATGCTACTAGTGGGCCTGCAGCACTGGTTGTACCACCCACTTTAGTAGCCCTGTAAACATGGCTTGGATCTGCCACTGCAGTGCCTGTGTGTGCAGCTTTAAACTGCCAGTTCGATTTGGCAAGTGTACCCATTTGCCAAGCCTAAACCTTCCCTTTTTTTTACATGTAAGGCACCCACCCCTAAGGTAGGGTCTAGGAAGCCCCCTGGGCAGGGTGCAGTGTATGTTAAAGGTGCGACATGTACTGATGTGTGTTACATGTCGTAACAGTGAAATTCAGTTTTCACTGTTCCAAGGCCTATCTCTCTCATAGGTTAACATTGGGGCTGCCTTTAAATATTATTAAAGTGCAAATTCCCTTTAAGAGCAGAGGGAAATCTGGAGTTTGGGGTCTCTGAATTCACAATTTAAAAATACATCTTTTTTTGAAGTTGGGTTTTAGATTGTTAGTTTGAAAATGCCACTTTTAGAAAGAAGGCATTTTCTTACTTAAACCATTCTGTGACTCTGCCTGTTTGTGGAGTCCCTGTCTGGGTCACTTTGACAGTTGGGCAGTTGTGAATCCCCTCTAGACAGTGAGACAAAGGGAGCTGGGGTGTAGCCTGCATATCCTGATGAGCCATCTGTGCTAGAGTGGAGGGAGAAGTGGTCACTTACACCTGAAAGGGCTGTGCCTGCCCTCACACAATGCAGTCTCCAACCCCCTGGTGTGTGTCTGGGGCCTGGCCTGGGCAAGACAGGATCTTGGGAACAACAGAGACGTTCCTTTGAAGTATGCCTACTTCAAAGGCAGAAAGGGGTATAAGTATTGGACCCAAACCCCTGACAATCAGATCACTTGTGGAACCAAGAGGAACCTCTGCCAAGGAGAAGAGCTAAGGAGAAGTGCTGCCCCTGTCTGTGATTGTGCTTTGTTGGGCTATCCTGCAGTCACCGCTTCTGCCTGTGAAATGGAAGAAAGACTGGACTTTGCTGTGCATTCCTACTTGTGAAGAATCTCCAAGAGCTTGAGTTGAGCTCGCCTCCTGTTTTGAAGTATCAGGGCCATCAAAGACTTCCTCTGCCAGCATCTGGACTCATTGCTGAGACTCCCACCCTGCCAAGTGGTGTCCTATCCAGTCCCTGGGCCCCTGCAAGGTGAAGATGGCAGAACAAGGGCTGCAAATCCATGCACAGAATGCCGTGCGGGGAAATTTTCGATGCACCATCTGCAACGCAGCTGATAAACGATGCACCGCCAGCCTCGCGGCTAAAATCAACGTTCCACCTGCATCGCAGCTGGGAGATAGACACATCGCGGCTGGAGAAACGACGAGCAACACCTGCTTGCGGCTGCTGATAACAACGCAAACCCCACGCAGTGCGTTTTTTTAACACCGTGTCACAGGATTTTCCACGCATCGTCTCTGGGCGTCAAAGTGAACTGGATCCGAAGTGCCCATGTCTGGAAATCGACACATCGCTCTCTTGTGAGGGAGAAAAACGACACATCGCTGACCCGACCGGAGAAGAAATGAAGCACGGCCTCCCTTGCAAGGAAGGAATTGATGCATTGCTGCCTTTTCCGACATACGCTCACCTGTGTGGCTTTATTTTTTACGCTAACCAGGTACTTTGTGCAAAATCAACGTTTCCATTGTTTTCTATGGAGTAAGACTTATATTCTTTTGAAAATTCATATCTTGACTTGTGTATGTTGGATTTTTGTTGTTTTGGTCTTGTTTGAATTAGATAAATAGTTCCTATTTTTCTAAACTGGTGTGGTCTCCATTTGGAGGTGTTTACACTGTATTACTGTGTGTGTTGGTACAAACACTTTACACATTGCATCTGAAGTTAAGCCTACCTGCTCGTGCCAAGCTACCAAGGGGATGAGCAGAGTTAACTGAGTGATTTTCTCTTTTACCCTCACTAGAGTGAGGGTCCTTGCTTGGACAGGGGGTAACCTGATTGCCAACCAAATACTCAGGCCCATATTTATACTTTTTGACGCAAAACTGCGCCAACGCAGTTTTGCATCAAAAAAATTAGCGCCGGCTAACGCCATTCTGAAGCGCCATGCGGGCGCCGTATTTATTGAATGACGTTACCCGGCGCCATCTGGTGTGCGTTAAAAAAAACGACGTACACCAGGCAGCGCCGGCGTAGGGGGATATGGAGCTTGGGCGTCAAGAAATGGGGCAAGTCAGGTTGAGGCAATTTTTTCGCCTCAACCCGATTTGCGCCATTTTTTTTCACTCCCAACCCCCATAGAAATGACTCCTGTCTTAGCAAAGACAGGAGTCATGCCCCCTTGCCCAATGGCCATGCCCAGGGGACTTATGTCCCCTGGGCATGGTCATTGGGCATAGTGGCATGTAGGGGGGCACAAATCAGGCCCCCCTATGCCACAAAAAAAAAAACAAAAAAACACTTACCTGAACTTACCTTAATGTCCCTGGGATGGGTCCCTCCAGCCTTGGGTGTCCTCCTGGGGTGGGCATGGGTGACAGGGGGTGTCCCTGGGGGCATGGGGGGGCACCTGTGGGCTCCTTCAGAGCCCACAGGTCCCTTAACGCCTGCCTTTTGCAGGCACTAAAAAACGGCGCAAAAGCTGCCGTACGTCATTTTTTTTGATCCGCCCACTCCCGGGCGTGATTTTTGCCCGGGAGTATAAATCCCACGCACATGCCTCGGAGTCGATTTTTTAGACGGGAACGCCTACCTTGCATATAATTAACACAAAGTAGGTGTCCACGCAAAAAAATTACGCTAACTCCATGGACTTTGGCGCTAGACGCGTCTAACGCCAAAGTATAAATATGGAGTTAGTTTTGCGTCGAAATTGCGTTAAAAAAAACGGCGCAATTTCGGCGCAAACGGAGTATAAATATGCCCCTCAATTTCTAACAGATTTGTGTTGAATAGACTGATACATTTCTGCAATGAAGCCTTTCATTTAGTTTTTTCAGTTTATATGGCTTCTATGTGACAACTAACCACTGCAGGGAAAAGGGTAGTCTGCTAGTTTTCACTACACAACCTGGTGTTTGGATTTGTGAGTTTGATAGTGAGCTGGTAAACCGTTACTACAGTGGTTACCATCTATGGAGTAATGCTTTGGTACACCACATAGTTTTTATATTATGCCTGTCTGATCAGACAACTTGATTACATGTTATTAAAAAACATAGGGGGTCATTCCGACCCTGGCGGTCCATGACCGCCAGGGCCGGGGACCGAGGAAGCACCGCCAACAGGCTGGCGGTGCTTCCTGGGCTATTCTGACGGCGGCGGTAAAGCCGCGGTCAGAAAAGGGGAACTGGCGGTTTCCCGCCGGTTTTCCCCTGGCCCAGGGAATCCTCCATGGCGGCGCTGCTTGCAGCGCCGCCATGGGGATTCCGACCCCCTTCCCGCCACCCTGTTCCTGGCGGTTCTTACCGCCAGGAACAGGATGGCGGGAACGGGTGTCGTGGGGCCCCTGGGGGCCCCTGCACTGCCCATGCCACCGGCATGGGCAGTGCAGGGGCCCCCTAACAGGGCCCCACAAAGATTTTCACTGTCTGCTTAGCAGACAGTGAAAATCGCGACGGTGCCACTGCACCCGTCGCACCCCTGCAACTCCGCCGGCTCCATTCAGAGCCGGCTTCCTCGTTGCAGGGGCTTTCCCGCTGGGCAGGCGGGCGGCCTTTTGGCGGTCGCCCGCCGGCCCAGCGGGAAAGTTGGAATGGCCGCCGCGGTCTCCTGACCGCGGAGCGGTCATTCGGCGGTGACCGCATGGCGGGCCGCGGTCAGAATGACCGCCATAATTTTTTCAAGAAGAAAGGTAAACATCAAAAGGATAGATTAAACTGGATATTGTATAAACTGCCTTGACAACCTGTGGTCAAGTCAGATTATTGGAAATGATGTCCTAAAGAAGCAACACTCATATGTTGTGAAACATGTGTTAATTTGCAGTCGGCTACAATATTACGAACCAAGGGGCATATTTAAGAAAAGTGGTGCTGCCCACAGTGCAGCGCCACTTTTTTTGCACTCCTTAGTGCCCCCCTAATGCCACCCTGTGTACGACGTATTTAAAATACAGCGCACCATGGAAATAGTTAGGGGACTAGAGTCTTAATTTTTTTACGCTAGTCCGGAGTTTTGCATGATTAGTGTAAAAAAAATTGACTCTAATCCTGCAATGCCCATTGAGGCCCATTGTAATCAATGGTGTGCCTCCTTTTAACACCTGCTCTGAGCAGGTATTAAAAGTGCCGAAAAAAATGATGCAAAGAAATATCTTAGATTTCTCTGCGCCATTTCTTGACCCCCCTAATGGGGGAACACCCTATTTGCATACATTTTGCCTTGCTCAGGCATAAAGTAGTGCAAAGGGTTGCAAAGTGGCACAATGCATGCATTGCGCCACTTTGTACATATGGGGGGGAGGGATTTTGGCCTAGATGGGCCACATTAGCATACAAAAATGATGCTAATGTGGTGCAAGGAGGCACTAGGGGCTCTTCAATATGCCCCATGTATACATGAATGGGTAACAAATATTTAGCTATTCTCCTAATAGTGTTCGATTTGACAGGAGGTCTTTCATGCAACCTTTCATTTCAACCTGGTTGTCCAAGAGTTAATGCAAGACCTCAGATCAGAATGCTGTAGGCATAAATAACTCTTACTGTGCTTAATTATGCATGAATTAATATGTTTAAAGTTATTAGAAAGCGGATTATTATCGCTATGGACCCTTCTGTTGATTTTCTGCTTAAGTCTGATGTGTGTTTATTACAAAGTAGCTTATATGAGAGAATTACAGAGTGGTAAGTAAATCACTCCTGTTTTGTTGTTTATTTTCATTTAGAAGGGGCACTTTTTGGTTCTTCCATATTTATGTTGCCTACTGCACGATGTTTGAATCAGCTGAATTTATTTCTAGTCTATTGGTATAAGAACATCTTGGAGCTGCATCCTATTAGTTGTTAAATATGTTTATTTTTTATACACAAAATCGCGCTGGTTGTTTTTTTTTTCAGTTTTATTGTGTTTTTCATGGATGTGCTTCACTTTCCGAATCACTTTGAGCCAAATAGAGGATGTTGCATCCGATATTTTAATTGTTACCAACAACTAGAGGACCTTGACCAGCTTCTACAGTTTAGACTAGAGGCCAACTCAGTCTAACATGTCCTTCAAAAGTCCAAAAACACCGCACGAATCTGTAGTTTTCTTGATTGATTTGTCTCTGTATAAAATATACAAGAGAATAAGCTTTGAATAACTCTGTTTTCTGAAGTAACTTTGGATTTTTCTTATTAAATTATTTGTTTCTATCTATTCTTGTGTTTATGATGGTAAGACGAGAGAAAACGTCGTACTGGATTGCCTTTAAGACATATCACATATAAAATATTTGTAATCTTGTATGACCTTGTTACTAAAGGAACACTACTGACTTTTGATTACAGAAACTAGGCAGCTTAAGGCAAGTGTGAAGGATGAAGCAATATCGAAATAATGAAAGCATGTTACTTGTTATACTGAGTCACTATTTAGGTGCTTTCTTAGGTATTTACAGGTTTAAAGTTCGATTTTTTTAAAATATGCCTGTGCTGATATATGTGCGCACATCCAAGTATGCCTGCAAGTGTTTGAAGAATATATTAAAGATGATAGACTGTGGTATTGGTGGGCAGTCAAAACAGTAGCGAAATTGAGGTGTAGGAGCAGGTACAAGAAGTGATCACAAACCGAGGAGCAGGCAATGCACAGTTGATGTCCCTAAAGGGATCTGTGAATTGAATTTCTAACTATCCCACACAACTGCGATGTAGGTATTTATTATTCTAGACTTGCTCCTGTGTTCCTTTTCCAATTAACTGTGATGTGAATGAATATATCTTTGGCACGCCTCTACATTAAGGCTATGTAAATACATACAATATTGTGACTCTACTCAAACTGTGTCCTATTACAAGACCCTCCGAATCTCTAAAGGGCGGTTAATCAGTGTGAGTACGGTCCAAAGCTTTAGGTCAAGAGTTAACAAATGAAAAGGCATTATTGGACACAACGGGGCCACCACTCACCAGGCAACTTGGCTCAATGATATGTTGACTGACTTATGCATAAAAAGAGCAACTATCATCTACAAATATTGTATTGATATTTTATACATCATTACTATATATTTAATACATTTAATTCGGTAGTACTTAGACTTTTCCATCACTTTAAAAATTGTTGATTATGATTCGAGCTGCATTTTTTTGCAAATTCGTACATAAACTATGAAATAACTCTGCAGTTTAACTCCATAATATAATGACGTGCTCGAGTGAAATGGTCAATAAAACCTGCTTTTTGCAGAAGGCCAACTTGAAAACCATAAAGCAGTTTGTTGCTTTGTTCACTCGCTGCAAAACATATGACTTTTTTTTTTAAATTACGGCAATATTAAATTGAATGTGTCACAGCTTTCTGAATAATATAAATTGTCATACTAACTTGACAGGTGTAAAACCCAGGGTAGCCGTGTTAGAGAGGTTAATATGCTCTTAATCAAATCAGTTCTACTTTGCTTTCTCACGGGTATCAGGAGATAATAGGCCTGATTAACAAGAGATTATGCCTTCTTTCGTTGACTGCGATTCCCACAGGGTACTCTCGGAGAAATCCTCTGTTTTTTACCCACAACTGTGTCGATGCGTCAGTAACATTTGCCAAGTGTCCATTGCTTAACAAATGTATGAACGCCTCTCTCTCATTCCGTGGCAATTTTAGTTAAGTGCACGGCTTGCACTCTCTTGGCCAAGGGTTAATGATGTAATAAATAAGGATGAACAGTGAAGCTTCGACTGTTTTCTTCTAGAGAGTATATTAAGGGGGGGAGAGCCCCCACCCTTGCAGCTATTCGCTTTATATGTTCCTTGCCTGGCCGATTATATATGGCAATGGTCCCTTGTCCTTCCTCTGTAATCTATGTCTGCCAGGCTGTGACAATAAATGTGAAAGTGACGTGCTCAGTCACAAACACAGGGTGTGCATTGCAAACTAAAAAACGACCGATACTATCGCCCCTGAGTTACTTACAGCCTTTAAACACTTTGCTCTGGCATTGACAGAGAGTTTACAGTCCATATTCAGTTTGTGCAAGCCATAGATTCGGATGCTTTATGGCAGATTTAAAGTTGATGGCAGTAGCGGGCACCAACTGAAGACAATATGAGGTGATTCAGTTTTGAAATGGCGCACATCAGTGTATTGCTGCTCAATGGTATGGGCTCGTGACATGGCAGTCGTCTTTACCTCTGATGTCACTTGGGATGTTGTTGTTCATAGCATTATCAATCAGTTTCATAAAGCAAAACAATGGGCATTTTTCTGGGTTTGCTGTAATAATTCTCTGTGGGCCAGTTATTTGTGTTATCAACTTTACAGTGGAGCAAAGCCAGCGTTTAAATTTCCTTCGTTTTTAGTTTGCAGCCTCCCGAGTCCCTGTGATGCTCTAAAATGTGATGATGGCATTCAAATAAGAAACCCTGATAAACAGAATTTCGTTAATGCCACTTAATTACATCTAATTAACATGAAAAACGGAACAATATGACAACAGATGCCACTTTCTTTCTCAAACTGCAATTCGTGCTTAGCATACCATTCCAATATAGGTTACCCACAGTCAAGTGAAATCGACGTATTTCCTTTTAATGTGTACAATGTGGTGTCATTCATTATGTTTCAGCATGGTAACCTTTTGTGTTTAAGAAAAACAAACGATTATATTGTGAAATATTATGGTGAATTCATGCTTTCGTGATGCAGATCAGGCACAGAAATTCCACTGTGATAAGGGAAAAGCAGAAGCGGAGAAAGAAAAATGTGTTAATGACTTGCCACAATCTTCTTTTGACTCCCAAAACTCTTCTGTTTCCCAGTACCGACAACCACGGCTGCTGCAATTAAATGTGGGAACACGGAATATTAAAGCAGCGTAATCTTAAAGCCATCTCGGGCCTCTTCAATCCATATAAAGCCACTCCCTGCCCCTTCAGCTCAGTCTAATAGGTTTCTACTTTCTCCCTTTGTGACGATTTTTCGTTTTTCCCTTCCACCGTCTGTTCCATATGTGTCTTTTGTTCGCAGCAAATGCTTGAGGCAGAAGAATAACGGCCCTCAAAAAGAAGTGCCGGTGCTCAGCACCGGAAACAAGCACAAATTAAGCACTGCACGTTGCCTAGCCTAAAAAGTACAAATACACCCTACTCTTCTTCACCTCCTGCCTGCCTACTTCCCCTTATGCTCCACCTAGCTACCTACAGCTATAAGATGTAGGGCGTCCATTACATGTCCCACTTTTCTGTGTGCTACTGGGGATTGCGCTTCAAGGGTCTGGCTGGGCCTTTTCCTCCTTCCTAGCTTTAGACGATCTGGTTTCTGGGCAGCAGAGTTCTCAATGTTTTGTTGAGTGGCTACTTTAAGTTTGAGTGGCTTATCTGAGTCTGGTTGGCAGTTTGATTTCTGCTTGGGCTCGTTCTGATTCTCCAGCTACAAAGTGTGGCCTCTTTGTGCCTACGCTCTCTTCCTTCCTGCTATGCAGCAGGGTGAGACCCTGGCTAAGACTGCGATTCCCTGAGCCTGTTTGCATGTTCTTTCCATGGTGGTAGGACCCATTTCCAGCTTTTAGGACGTCATGACGAACTGCCTTTCTCAAAGAGGAAAGCAGAGCATAGTCTGACAGCAAAGGTCTCACTAGAGAGGCCCCCAGAATTGAAGAAATGGGCAGAATTTATTGAAGCCTGGATCCTCCGGTTTGTAGAAGCACTTTAAGAATTCCAGGCTTTGGACTTATTAATGGTTATTATGTAAGGTTAATGGAACTTCCTTCGCAGTTTTCGATCTTTAGTGGACTCCCCTGTGTTTGTTGTTCTCTGTCCTAGTGAGGAAGTTGGCTGAGAGAGGCTGGGCTGTATTTTCTCCCCACTCCTTTCCTTTCTTTTGGCAATACCTACAAAGAAGTTCATAACCTATGAGACAGTTCCTCACACTTCCCAGGTCACTTTAAACTAGGTTAGTTATGTTAGAAATGGGAACTTTGGTTGACAGTCAGGTTACCTCCTGTTCAAGCAAGGACCCTCACTCTAGTCAGGATAAAAGAGAATCACCCTCAGCTAACCCCTGTTTACCCCCTTGGTAGTTTGGCAGAGCAGTAGGCTTAACTTCAGAGTGCTAGGTGTAGAGTATTTGTACCAACACACACAGTAACGTAGTGAAAACACTACAAAATGACACAACACCAGTTTAGAAAAATAGGAAATATTTATCTAAACAAAACAAGACCAAGATGACAAAGATCCAACATACAAAAGTCAAGTTATGCATTTTAAAACATTAAACTCAAAAATAGCGCTTAGAAACACAAAATGCTTCGATGAGGTGTTAACACGGTGTCGTAACTGAGTCTTTCCCAACAATCCCATACCAGCGGTGCCGGAAACGGAGTTGCGTAGACCCCCAGGTACAGTACCTTGGTGAAGAAATGAAAACGAGCTGATAGGCGAAGTCGGGGATTGCGTCTGTGCGAAACGTTGAATCCGTGCACTCCGAGCGGTGTCAGTCACGATGTGGTGCAGCGATTACAACGGAGTCATGGACTTCGGCGGGGCTGCAGTGATGTCGGGTCTGCGAAGGTCGTCACATTCCAGCGAAGATCACAGAGTTGCTTGCAGGCGGCATCACCAGATTCAGCAGCGGCGTTGGTCCGGAGTCGTCCAAAGATGATTTCCTTGAATTTTAACCAGCTTTTCCTTTCAAGGGCCAAGGGATTGGATAGGGCACCACTTGTCAGGGCAGGAGCCTCAGCAGAGAGTCCAGGTGCTGGTAAGGGAAGTCTTTGATGGCCCTGAGACTTCAGAACAGGGGGAAAGCTCAGTCCAAGCCCTTGGAGAGTCCTTCTGAAGCAGAAATATACCACAAAGTCCAGTCTTTGTCCCCTTGCACAGGCAAAAGCAGCAACTGCAGGATAGCTCCATAAAGCACAGTCACAGGGAGGGCGGCACGTCTCCACAGCTCTTCAGCTCTTCTCCAGGCAGAAGTTCCTCTTGATGTCTAGAAGTGATTTGAAGTCTGTGGTTTTGGGTCCCCTTATACCCAATTTCTCCTTTGAAGTAGACCTACTTCAAAGCAAAGTCTCTCTTGAATGTGAAATCCTGCCTTGCCCAGGCCAGGCCCCAGACACTCACCAGGGGGTTGGAGACTGCATTGTCTGAGGGCAGGCACAGCCCTTTCAGGAATAAGTGACCACTCCTCTCCTCACTCCTAGCACAGATGGCTCACCCCAGCTCCCTTTGTGTCACTGTCTAGTGTGAGATGCAACCAGCCAAACTGTCAAACTGACCCAGACAGGGAATCCACAAACAGGCAGAGTCACAGAAATGGTGTAAGCAAGAAAATATTCACTTTCTAAAAGTGTCATTTTCAAACACACAATCTTAAAAACAACTTTACTAAGAGATGTATTTTTAAATTGTGAGCTGAGAGACCCCAAACTCCTCATGTCCATCCGCCCCCAAAGGGAATCTACACTTTAATCAGATTTAAAGGTAGCCCTCATTTTAACCTATGAGAGCGACAGGCCTTGCAACAGTGAAAAACAAATTTAGCAATATTTCACTGTTAGGACATATAAAACACATTACTACATGTCCTACCTGAACCATACACTGCACCTTGGGGCTACCTAGGGCCTACCTTAGGGGTGTCTAACATATAAGAAAAGGGAAGGTTTAGGCCTGGCAAGTGAGTACACTTGCCAAGTCGAATTTACATTTAAAACTGCACACACAGACACTGCAGTGGCAGGTCTGAGACATGATTACAGAGCTACTTCTGTGGGTGGCACAACAAGTGCTGCAGGCCCACTAGTAGCATTTGATTTACAGGCCCTGGTACCTCCAGTGCACTTTACTAGGGACTTGCTAGTAAATCAAATATGCCAATCATGGATAAACCAATCAACAATACCATTTACACAGAGAGCATATGCACTTTAGCACTGGTTAGCAGTGGTAGAGTACTCAGAGTTCAAAAGCCAACAGCAACAGGCCAGAAAAAATAGGAGGCAGGAGGCAAAAAGAGTGGGGATGATGCCGCATAAGCAAAAAAGTCCAACAGTTAGCAAATGGAGAAGGTGTATTCACCTCATGACTGCAATAACTGGGACAAGGGAAGAGCTGTGGAGGCAATGCCGACATACATCATACACCCGAGAAAGGAACAATTGCTGTAGATGCCATGGGTGTTTGCATAGAGCAAGCAAAGCTGAAACCCCATCAGATGTTTGGTCACAATTTAAGATATATTGACACACACAACTCTAATAACACGTCATTTACATACTCAATGAGTATATAATATAGAACGGAAGATAGATTTCTAACCCTATGCTTGTTTCATCCTGCAAGCTTTATACCAAATTCAGATTTTCCACAGTATGGGTGGGAAGAACATCTTGATTTTATTAAAGACACAGAGGCTGATATTATCCTCTTCATTGCCACACACACAGCAGCAACAAATGGAATCACTAACTTTAGAATTAGAACTTTAGAACATTCTAAAACACTATAAATGTTCCCCACAAGCAGCCATCTTCCTTCTTTTTGCTACAAGCAATCAATTCTTCTTATTTGAACCAGAAGTGAAATAATGGGAACATCTTCTTATCCTCTTCTTCCAAATCCTCCTGGAACTCCTTTATTCTCTTAAATAGTTCTGTAAACACAAACAAGAATTATTAATGGTGAATCAGTTTAGGGAAGGATAATACGTGGCTTTAATAAAATCATGATTTCATCCAACCCCTGCTGTGGAAAATCTGAATTTTATGGCAAGGCACAGAGGCCAATATTATGCATGTTCAAAACCTTGCCACAACTTTCAGAGATGCACTTTTAATAAGTTTCAAATATAACTGAATCAGTATACCAATCTGCTGATGCAAGAATATTCAATAGGCTACCTCCCACCAAAACTACTTTTGAAGCCATAGCCCTGCCAGCTGACTGCACTCCAAATTTAGATACATCTATACCACTCTTTTCCATAACTATTTTGACCAATCTTACAAAGTTGGACACAATACAGGTTTATGCAGATACCTAAATGAGATTAACAATTGAGTGTTCGTCAAATTTCTCAAACTCTCCGTCCTTTTTTCATACTCTTTCAAGCATTTCACCACACATAAGGGCATGTTTACAAGAAAGTGTTGCATCGTCCCGATGCACCACTTTGCTTATGTCATCCCTGCCCCACCTAACAACACCATGATTGCACAGTATTTACAATACAGTGCACCATGGATGTTGTTAGGACAATAGCATCAACATTTTTGATGCTACTTTTCCGCTTTGCTTCACTAGGGTCAAAAACCTTGATGCTAGTGCAGCAATGCACAGGGAAGCCCATTGATTAAAATGGGTGCATCATTTTAACACCTTTAATGTCATTAAAAATGATGGAAAAACTGGCGCAGTGAAATGTAGATTTCACTGCGCCATTTTTCAGGCCTCTCTGCATCAGAACGCACCCTTTGCAAAAATTATGACTTGCGCAGACATAATGTGCCTAAGGGTTTACAAGCATTGCTCCACATTGTAAATACAGTGTGGGAGAAAGACCTCTTTAATGCCACCTTAGCTTACAAGAAATTATGCTAGGGTGGCACAAGGTGGTGCTAGGGGCCTGTAAATATGCCCCATAGTTTCTTATTTCTCTCCAAACAAGGGTAAAATATTTTTATTTACATAGATTTTGTTTTCTTTTTAATATTAAAACAAACCCCTTCTGGCACATAACTCCTAGAAGTCACCTCTAATGCCCTTATACCTGATACTCATCTGAAAGGTATAAAAAAAGAAGCATTGTAACTTTCAGTGTTAAATCCTTTAATATCAAAAATTCATTATCACTCCAAGAAGCCAACTCTCTAAGAACATCATCAACATCCCATAACGATGTACATTTTGGCCCTGGCAGAAAACTCAATCTCAAACTCCTTACCAGTCTTTTCACCACATCTAACTGGCCTACACTCAACCCATTCAACAAAGCATGACCAGCCGAAATAGGTGATGTTCAGATATTTTTTTAGCTATCAGATTTCCCTTCCAAGACCACTTCTGTTAAATAATTAACCATGTTCACCACAGGAGTTGAAATGGGATCCAGATCCCTCTCACAGCACCAGCATACCCATCTTTTCCATGCCACCTTATAGGTCTTTGTTGTTCCTGGAGCCCAAGAGCATTTGATGAGTTTCTCAGCCTCTGATGATAACCTTGACATTTGCCAAATTCTCCTGAAACTATCCATCACCAACTGCATTTGTCAATTTTGAATCAGACTGTGCCACTCTTCTTACTGATTGACCAACAACCTCGCACATTCCTGTAAGCAGTATCGGATTGTCTATTAACAAGCTCATCACATCTGGATACCACACTTGAGAAGGCCTGCTCTTTCCTCATTTTCATCAATACTCTCTGTATCAAGAAGAATGAGGAAATTAATAATTGTAAACTTACCCCCACTCCTGCAGAAATGCATCTATTGAATTCACCTCTGGGTCTGGTTTCCATCTGCAAAAATATGGTAACTGTGCATTTAACCTGTTCGCAAATAGATCCATATGAAACAGACCCCATCTTGCCTCCAATGCCTTGAACATTCCCCTGAGCAACATACAGTCACTTGAATCCCAAACATTCCTCGTGTTTCAATCTGCCACTGAATTGTGGAGCCCTAGAATATGTTATGTCTGGATCATGATATTCTGATGTAGGCAGAAAAGCCAAAACTCCTTTGCTAAGTATGCTAATGCTTTCGAAAGAGGGACTCCCAACCAATTCACCTACCTCACAGGAGAGACATTGCCCATCTTTAGCAACACACAACATTTGACACGATCCTTCACAAAGCTCCTCACCACAAATGATCCTGCCTACATTTCTACATAATTGGTGTGCATTTTTTTCTCCTGAGGGACCAATTCTCAAAATCCTACATCTCGCTACTCATCCTGGTAGGCTGGCATCTGATTCTATAACGAGGTTTGGAGTCTCTCCAAAAATCACTCTCCTATTCCAAGCTTCCAGATTCTCTTTCCACCATTCCAACTCCTGAACCAACTCCACATTTAACTGAAACATCTGGGAATATTTCAAACCCATCATAAGATGTTGTGCTTTCACCCTCTCCAAAGCCCAATATTGAAGTGGGCCTGGAAAAAGTGCCTGTATTGAAGCAGACAGCAGGTCCAATAGCCTTGTTAACTGCCTCAAAGATATCATCTCGCTCTCCATAACTCTCTTTATCTCCCATATCTTTTTCACCTTCTCCATAGGCAACTTCAACACACAATCCAATGTCTGTATATGAAATGGTAAACACTTAGGGGCTCATTCTGAGCCCGGTGGGCGGCGTGCGCCGCCCGCCGGGCGGAAACCGCCGAAAGACCGCACAGCGGTCAATAGACCGCGGGGGTCATTTTGACTTTCCCCCTGGGCCGGCGGGCGATCGCCAGAAGATCGCCCGCCGGCCCAGCGGGAAAGCCCCTGCAACGAGGAAGCCGGCTCCGAATGGAGCCGGCGGAGTTGCAGGGGTGCGACGGGTGCAGTAGCACCCATCGCGATTTTCACTGTCTGCATAGCAGACAGTGAAAATCTTTGTGGGGCCCTGTTAGGGGGCCCCTCGACACCCGTTCCCGCCATCCTGTTCCTGGTGGGTTTTACCGTC
This sequence comes from Pleurodeles waltl, assembly GCF_031143425.1. NCBI lineage: Eukaryota > Metazoa > Chordata > Amphibia > Caudata > Salamandridae > Pleurodeles > Pleurodeles waltl. The sequence goes on from NC_090449.1 coordinate 369,982,374, forward strand.
AGGTACAGGATGGCGGGAAGGGGGTCGGAATCCCCATGGCGGCGCTGCATGATTATCTGGCCCAGGGGCCGGATCCCCTTTTCTGACCGCGGCTTTACCGCCTTGGTCAGAATGGGCACTGAAGCACCACCAGCCTGTTGGCGGTGCTTCCGTTGCCCGTGGCCCTGGCGGTTTAGGACCACCAGGGTCAGAATGAGGGCCTTAATCTCCTGGAATGTGGTCAGACATGCTTTCGTCCTGTTTACCACAAACCCAAGATCCTCTAAAATCCTGACTGCCAACTCTATCTGTTTCCAAAGCTATTTCTCTTGTTTCTGCCATTATTCTGCTATTATTAAAATGTCATCTAGATACACTATGAGACGCACACCCCTTGATCTCAACCAAGCCATTACTGACTGTAATTTCTTTATGCTAATCTGGCATTAGATGGCCAAAAACGCTGTGCCATACTTACAAAGTGGTGCCCTTCACGCTTCATTATGCCTGCGCTAGGCATAACGTATGAAAAGGCGGCGTTCCCACGTTAGGGTGGCCGAAAAAATGGTACAAGGAAATCTAAGGGATTTCCTTGCACCATTTTTATCTGCACTTTTAACACCTGCTCAAATCAGCCCCCTAGCTTCATAACCGGTCTCACACCTTTCCATTTCTTCTCTACCAAGAGGATATTGCTTACAAAACCTATGAATTTGCCTGAGCACCCTTTTCCAACAGTTCTTTCAATTCTTGAGGTACCAAAACTGTCCACTCCTTTAAAAACACTAACATTCTTGGTTCTCTGTGCTGAAAACTTTATTTGTTAACCTTTTACCATCTGTATTACCCACTGGTCTAAGATTATCTCCTTCCAACAATCTACTAAATGAACCAGTTATATAGGGGTAGATAAAGGGTCTTTTTGCTGAAAACATACCCTGTGTCTCTCTCGTCCTTCTGTCACCCCTAGCCAATCTTCCTCTTCCTCTCTGTCTTTGTGGATAAATTCCCTGATTATACAATCAATTGGGGGGGGTCTATATCTATACCATATCCTTGACTGGGAAGCCGACCCCACACTCTCCCGGCCCTGTCAAAAACCTCTTGCATGTCCCGTTTGACCTTTTGGATTGAATTGAAAGCCCCAACGTACCTAGCAATATCTTTCACAAATTTTTCACCAAACAATAAACCCTTGGCCTCAATTCCAGCCTCCTTACTAGCTAATTCTGCTAACTTAGGGTTGATCTTCATGAGGATACGTTTCCTCCTCTCAACACAAAGCGCTACATTTATATTTCTGAACAGATAGCTCTCTGCACCCATTGCCTAAGCTCTTTCCCTCCACATGTATTTGTGTCCCATTGACATAAGCTTCCTCATATACGTCAAACCCTTCATTCAAAGGCCCCAAAACACCCAAAAGCCTATCCTGGCACCCTTTCAATCCTTTATCCACGCCTCCCCTTGGATGTCTCCCAAATTTAGTGAGAAATACCAGCATTTTTGCATATCATTCTGGAGTATGGGCAATTTTAATTTCCAATAAAGGTCTAGGACATTTAGACCTCATTCTGTTTCAGACCTGTTTAGGCTTTTCATGCCTGAGCCAATGTGGCACATACTGTCCCACATGGTCAGCAGGACTCCATTGGGGAGGCAAAGGGTACTGTATCATATGGGGATCAAACATATTTTCCCCCAAAGGACCAAATAATCTGTCTTCTTTTTTCCCCTGTACCTTCTTACCCTTTTTTCATCAATCTCCTCCACACCTGAATCACCTGTATCTGGGGAGCAACTAATCTCTACATCACCACTTGTAGAGGATTCATCACAAGCACCACTTTCTGATTTCCTTTCTTGACCTTTATAGACATTCCTTTTTCCAACTCCTTCTGAGTTCCTCTCTTCCTCTTAGCCAGAAGACCCTTCTGTACTTTTTGTTTTTGTAACACTTTACATTCTATATGCTTTCTTTTTTGTGTAGCTTCAGGAGCATTATTAGAACTAGAGGCCTTAACCTCTACCTCCTTTACTGACCAAAATTCTTCCTCTTTAGTATAAGTATCTTTTGATTGCATTCCAGGTAATAATTTCTCTATTCAGTCATCCAACCTTTTACTAATCTGACCTGACAATGTAGAAAAGGCCTTATCAACACAAGCCTGTACCTTGGCATCTAAGCTAATGTCCTCAGCTGATTTTGACTCCATTATATTATCCTCTGTTTCTTAATTTTCCAAATACCTCACAAGCCTACAATAACCAAAACACAACTCCTTACATGATAGCCTCCTATTTGCATTACTAAACAATGCCCTGAGAGTAAAAACTGTGATTCTGAGCCCAAAAATATGGCTGAACAGATTCTTTATTTTCTATACTCTGACCAATTAAAGATGACCGCCACAAAGTTTACATCAGTATGGCAAGTGGAAGAGACCACATAAAGAACTGTCTCTCTGCCAGAAGAGCCTGCCCCACGAGCGACTCCTTAGGTAAATCAATGCTTCTAAGTTTCTAAATGTTTATAATTGATTACACAGATATGCGCTATCCAAACTCTCCATGTGTGAATGCAATTGTGCTTGCGACTAGGAGTAGTCTACCCATGAGATAGCTTCTTAAACAATTCAATTCCTCAAGCTCATGCCAAACCTTTAAACAAGCTTCATTCAAAAAGCGGCACAGGAGCAGTCAATGATTGAACACGCAACCAGCTTCATGACTGCTGGTGCGAACGCTTTTCAAACAATGCATTCCATTAAACGTGCGCCATTTCATGTTTTGCGTTTTAAAAAGCAGCATGGCCGTAGGAAGTGTGGGGGACGCGGGGGATGTATCCCCCCCAGATTTTGGAGGGTGGGGGACACGGGGGATGAAGGTGGGGGGGACAAGGGGACAACAAAATGTCCCCTCTCACTTCTATTGTTCAGAGGGCCATTAGCGCACAAAAGCGCTACTTATAATAGCCCTGTACTGACCATCCTCCAATCTGATGGTAACAGAATGAAGGTGAGTCTTGAGGCCCCCTGCGCCCTCTGCCCTTTTGTTTGTCCTGTTCACAGCTGTGGGCATTAAGGGTGCTCATAAGAACAAAGGGCATGAGGAGGAGAAGAGATTTGGATGATTATTGTCTGCATCACCTGCCGCCTTTAAGAGGAGCACTGCAGGACGCCTTCAAGAGGAGCTGCAAGACAATGAGGAAGATCTAAAGAGGAAACAAAGTCCCACTCACCCTGATGCCTGCAGGCTAGAAAGGAGACTCTGTGAAACACAATATTTGTATTTACCTAAGATCACAACAGTTGGTGAAACATTGAAGTCGAGATTGAGCCCAGATTTGACCTTTTCACACAACAATTTAGCTATTAGAAGGGTATATTTTTCTAACATTTATGTTTAATGTTTTGTTATCTAGGTAATGAAGGGCTTGATTACAGCTTGGCTAACACGGAGAAGCCTTATTTAATTTTGGGCCATTATGCCTAGCGTTATTATTTATGTTGTTGTTATCGTTACATACTTAAGCATATTGAAGTATATTATCTTTTCTCTATCCTTTCTTCACTCTACTCTGAAACAATCTACCCTATACCACTGCACCCTACACCACTTTTCTCCACCCTGTGCTACTCTCCGCCACTGCAATCTATGCTGTACCACTCCACTCTACACCACTCTACACTATGCCACTGCAATCTATGCTATTCTACTCTAACCATAGTGCACTACACCCCTGCACTTTGCCAGTGCATTCTTCACCACTTTACTCAAAGCCAATGCACTCTATGCCACTGCACTCTATGCCAATCAACTCTGCACCACAACACTCCATTCCACTGCTTTCAATGCCACTGTACTCTGCACCACAGCACTCTATGCCACTGCACTCTATGCCACTCTACAATACACCACTGTACTCTGCGACCCTCTAATCTGCAACATTGCACTCTCTGCCTCTGAACTCCATGCCACTCTACTCTGCACCACTGCACTCAATGCCTCTGTACTCTGTCCCACTGCACTCTTTTCTGTACCACTGCACTCTAATCTACTCTACACCACTCCACTGTAGGGCACTTCATTCTACTTTGAAATCATCTTTGCCACTGCAATCTATGCAACTCCACTCTATGCTATGCCAGTCCAATCTACCCCACACCACTCCAATGTACCCTGTGCCACTCCAATCTGCTGTGCACTGCCATATGCTACGGCACTCTACATCACTATGCTCCTCTCTGCAACAATCTACTCTTCACCACTATACTGTACTCTGCAGCAGTCTACTCTATGCCACGGCACCCTATGCAACTCTATTCTACTCTGCACCACTGTACTCTACGCCACTCTTCTCTACTCTGCATCACTCTACATCACTGCACTCTACGCCAGAGCATTCTGTGCCACTCTACTCTACACCACTGCCCTTTATGACACTCTACTCTGCAACACTGCACTCTGCCACTGAACTATACACCTCTCTACTCTGCACAGCTCAACTATATGCCACTCTTCTGCACTCTACACCAATGTACTATATGCCACTACACTCTATGCCACTCTACTCTGCATCACTGCACTCCACCACTACACTCTACACCAGTCTACTCTACCTTGCACCACTCCACTCTACGATGCACCGCATCACTCTATGACTCAGCACTCTGAACCACTTCAATCTATGATGTGCCACACCACTCTACCATGCACTGCATCATTCTATGACACAGTACTTTTCCCCACTGCACTCCGCACCACTGCAATATATGATGTGCCACTCCACTCTGCTCCCCTCTACTCTTCACCACTCTACACTAATGCACTGTCCGCTAAACCAGTGCAGTCTTCGCCAATGCATTCTACACCACTTTACTCAAAACCAATGCACTCCATACCACTACACTCTATGCCAATCTACTTTGCACCACTGTACTCTATGCCACTTCACTCTAGACCACCCAACTCCACTCTGACACTTCACTCTGACGTTACACTCCAAGATACTAGACTCTGACACTCTAATCCATTAAACTCTAACACTTTCTCCACTCTTTAACTCCCTACACAACTCCCTATACGCCACTCTATTCCACTTTACTCCACTCTATACCACTCCACGCCACTCTATGCCACTTCAATCTATGATACTCTACTCTACACCACTGCACAACCCTGTATGCCACTCTACTATACAACAATGTATTATGCTCAACAACACTCTACCCAACTTTCTTTATGCCACTTCACGTTACTTTACTTCACTCTATGCCATTTCACTCTTCTTTATGCCTTTCCACTCTATAACACTCTATTACACTCTGACACTACTCCACTCTACTACTGTAGTGTGGTCATTTTTATGTATTCTTTGCGCGTTTGCTTCAGGCGTTAGGCCTTTGTGCACTTTGCCCTGGATGTATTTTATTCCTTTGCTTGCAGCATAGAGCCTCTGTGCACTTTGCTCTAAATGCATTTTATTAAGCTTCGTACTGTTATTTTTCGTTTGGCCAGTTCTACAGGTCTTGTTTTATTTTTTATATCACACTGTTTAGCCTACTTCAGCACTGGGGTTCACAATAACACATTCTTGCTCACTCTGGGCTCCAGTCAAGGATACAGTCTGGTACATTGCCGATAGACGTGGTAGGAGTTTAGTCTTTGGATACATTCTTGCGTAGGGACGTTTTGTGATCACACTGACATGTTAGTTATAAAAACACTTCCTTGTCCTAATACACGCAAGAGGGAGATTCCGACCAGGGAACCACAACTAGACTCTGACTGCCTTGTTGGAGATGCTGAACCAGATCACAGGCCTTTGCTCAGGTATGAGGGTTGATGTCTTCCCGGGGAATCTGAAAGGCAAGTTAGTAGCTTAACATGCTGTGCTCGAAATATAACTTACTGAGAGAGAATATAATCTATTAACACCATGATAGCGTTGTTTTTATGTTTCACTCTCATCGTGACTATTTCAATCCTACTGTGTTGTATGGTTCTGGTTATTGCGGATCACGCCTTATTATCTAAAATGCAGTTGTTTTATTAAAAACAATCTATAAAACTTAAACTGCCTTTGTCATTTGTATATGAGATCATACTGTAAATGAGAGAGCTGGTTGGGACCTGAGTGACCACGACTTCCCTGAGAAGTTCTAAAGATGTCATGCGGTCGGCTGCCCAATCATCCCTTCCCCTTGGTAGAGATGAGGCACTGCTAGTTAGCCGGAGCAAAACCGGATTGAAGGTGACAGAGGTCCTTCTAAGTGGGTCAGACTCAGTCCCCCACACCAGGAACGACCTTGTTAACTAGAAATCCAGTAGTCTCATTTAGGATAATGAGAGCCCACGTGACACTACTACTTTATGGCATTGGCGCTTGATTAGAGATTCAGATCTACGTTGATTGCCTTCTCACTCATATGAGACGTGAGTCAAATTTATCTTCGCTGTTTTGGTTACAAGCACTCTATAACCCTTTTAAATCAAGCTTAACAAAGGCTGAGGATGATCCTGATACTTGTCTAGGGGATCGAAATATCGATGGCCAAAGAACCTTGACTTGAATTTGTGATATTGTACATAAGTTGGCATAAGCATAGGCACTATGAGCTAATGACTTCTAGATTCACTATTTGAGTCATTCATGTAAAAGTCGGTGTATAAAAGCTTGTAAATCATTATTGTGGATGCTAACCTCGTAGGAAAGAAGCCTCTTTCTAGCTCGGTTACCCACACTTTTGGCCTGTTTGCCAGTGTGTTTGAGTGTGTCTAATGGGATCCTGCTAATCAGGACCCCAGTAGTTATGCTCTCTCCCTTAAATTATGGTTGTTGCATACTGATAACCCAGTATTTCACCCAAAATTGGCATACTGGTGCCCCTTTATAAGTCCCTAGTATATGGTACTTAAGCACCCAGGGCATTGGGTTTCCAGGGGATCCTTATGGGCTGCAGCATTACTTTTGCCACCCATAGGGAGCCCATGCAAAAGGCTTCTGCAAGACTGCTATTGCAGCCTGTGTGAAAAGGTGCATGCACCCTTTCACTGCCAGTTACACTGTACCGGTCACTTATAAGTCACCCCTATAGCAGGCCCTCCAGCCTTGAGGGCAGGGTGCAGAGTACCTGTGTGTGAGGGCACCCCTACACTAGCAGAGGTGCCCCCACGACCTCCAGGACCATTTTCCCAGACTTCGTGAGTGCGGGGATGCCATTTTACACGTGTACTGGAAATAGGTCACTACCCATGTCCAACTACATAATGTTAACTCCGAACATAGGTATATTTGGCATCAAACATGTTGGAATCATACCCCAAGGCTTTTGCAAGCATTGGTTGTATTATTTCATGCACTGTGGGGGCTCCTTAGAGGACCCCCGGTATTGCCATTCCAGCCTTCTGAGGTTTTCCAGGTAGCCCCAGCTGCTGCCACCTCTCAGACAGGTTTCTGCCCTCCTGTTGCTTGAGAAGCTCAAGCCCAGGAAGGCAGAACAAAGGATTTCCTTTGGGAGAGAAGTGTTACACCCTCTTCCTTTGCAAATAGGTGTTACAGGCTTGGGAGAGGTAGCTTCCTTCCCCAGGCCACTGGAAATGCTTTGAACGACACATTTGGTGCCCTCCTTGCATAATCCAGTCTACACCAGTTCAGGTACCCCCACTCCCCTGTCCATCACCAAATCCAGGTGTGGTGCTCAGAGCTCCTCCAGAGGGTCTCTGAGTTTTGCCATCTTAAATTTCAATTTGGCAGTGAACTCTGGGAGCATCTGAGTGGCCAGTGCCAGCAGGTGGCGTCAGAGCCGTCCCCTGATAGGTTACCTGTTTAGGTGACCAATCCCCCTTTCAGGGCTATTTAGGGTCTCTCCTTTGGTAGGTTCTTCAGATTCGGATTGCTAGACTCCAGCAGGAATCCTCTGCATCCTTTACTTCACCTTCTCACCGAAGAAACGGCATCTGGACCCTCCAGGAACTCCACAAACTGCAACAAAGAAGCAAAGACGACTTCTGTAACATTGTATCTTCAGCTCTTGCCAGCAAATGCAACTGTTTCCCGGTCGTGCATCCTCAGAGGACAGCCTGTCTTCAGCCTGCACTAAAAGAATGAAGCAATCTCCCTTGGAGTGAAGGAGTCACTCCCCTGCTTCAGCAGGCACCTCTCTGCAATGACAACCATCTGCGTGGGTCCCCTCTCCTGACGAGTTGCATGGATTCTGCATCACGGGTGGTGGACTGAAGTGATCCCGATGGTCCTGACGTCCTACTGTCCAACTTTGGTGGAGGTAAGAGCTTGCCTTCCCACGCAAGACAGTACCGCTGTGCACCACGTGTTTTTCAGTTGCCAAGGCTTGTTGGCATCCTTCTACGAAATTCTTTGTGCACAATGTAGCTCCGGCCCCCAGCACTGTTTGCTGCGATTCACAGCTTCCTGAGTGGTTCTCTGGCGGCGTGCGATCCTTTGATTTTGTGCTGCGTAGGCCTCCTTTTGCAACTCCTTTGTCCACGTGCTGGGGGACTCCTGTGTGCGCTGCCTGGTCTTCTGTGGGCTCTCTGAGTTGCTGAGAGCCCCCTCTGGCTCCCCCTCCTGGGTAGAGTTCACCAGGTCCCTCCTGGTCCTGGGCAGTGCCATTTTCCACTAACCGTGAGCTTTGCGTGTGCTAAGGCTTGGTGTCAGAATACAGTGAGGCAAACCAGACTGCAGTCATCCATCCTGTGTGGGATATCATCTGAACCAACCAGGAACCCTCATCCATCTTCTTGGGTTCAGTACTGACTATTGTTCTTCACCAGTGGTTCTTCTTTTGCACCTTGATTCGGGTTAGCAGGGAGTCCAGTCCTCCCTGGACTCTTCTGTGCTCCTTGGACCTAGTCCCATTCTTCCACAGGTCTTTAGGTCCAGGAATCCACCCTTTGTGTCTTGAAGTCTCTTCTGGTTCTTGCATTATCTTCTTTCTCGTGTTGTTGTGTGTTATAGGAAAGTTACTGTGATTTACTCCTGCTTTCCTGGGCTCTGAGGTGGGTTCTATTACTTACCTTTGGTGTTTTCTAATACTCACAGTGCCCCTCTACATACCACACTTGCCTAGGTGGGAAACCAACATTCACATTCCACTTTCTTAGTATATGGTTTGTGTTTCCCCTAGGCCCATTTCTAACCATTGTGATTTTCACTAATTGCACTGTTTTTTAACTGTTTTTATTGCTATTGTTGCATACTAGTATATATAATTGGTGTATTACTTATCTCCTAAGGGAGTATAGTCTCTATGGTATTTTTGACATTTGTGTCACTAAAATAAAGTACCTTTATTTTTGTAACACATAGGGGGTTATTACAACTTTGGAGGAGGTGTTAATCCATCCCAAAAGTGACGGTAAAGTGACGGATATACCACCAGCCGTATTACGAGTTCCATAGGATATAATGGACTTGTAATACGGCTGGTGGTATATCCGTCACTTTACCGTCACTTTTGGGACGGATTAACACCTCCTCCAAAGTTGTAATAACCCCCTGAGTATTTTCTTTCATGTATGTGAGTATTGTGCGACTGCAGTGGTATTGCATGAGCTTTGCATGTCTACTAGATAAGTCTTGGTTGCTCAGCTACAGCTACCCCTAGAGAGCCTGGCTTCTAGACACTGCCTGCATTTTACTAATAAGGGATAACTGGATGTGGTATAAGGTGTAAGTACCATAGGTACCCACTATAAACCAGGCCAGCCTCCTCCGAACCACTGTACTATATAGGTTACTTTTTACATTTTTCTTGTAATTGGTGACATTTACAGATAACTTGTGTAATGCCCGAATACCAGTCTTTCTCGATTTCCCCTGTTGATGTTTTCCCACTACATTCGATTTTTTATATTTTAATTGAATAAATGCATGACACATTCCATTTGCATACTACTTTAATACCATTTTTTATGGGAGTGGTGTTGCATTTTATTCAAGGGACCCCAGTTCCTTTAAAGTTAGTTTACTGCTCCATTCTAGGACACTCTACTTACTCCATGAGACTACGCCACACCAGTCGATGACATATCATTCTCCTTTATGCCATTAACTTTGAGCCATGCTGAATAGTAGTCCTACTAGTGTACAGCATGGCAAAACACATTGGCAAAGGCAATATAACTTGCATAGGCGAGACCTATTGGCTTTGCCAATGCTTGTTTATAAGGTATGAACTTCAAGGTGACTTGCAATATCCTTATGTACGCAGGGGGTATTTTACCCCATATAATACATGGTCACACCACCAACTTTCCCACAAACCACTTAAAACCTTAGTGCATAGCTTCTGTCATTCCAAACTATTAAAGTAGAGCAGAAGAAAGAAAAGCAACATTACATTTTTTGCTTTAAACAGCTGCATTTATTATGCTCTGTGACCTGATCTGCCTTTCACCTTGGCTGCTAGCTCTGGCAGAAGGCACTGTAATGTCGGAACTCAACTGTAATAACCCTTTCATAGTCATTTTCTGATGTCTTTTCTTTATAAACAGTGACTTGGTGCATCACAAACAGCTGATTCTAAAGAAATTAGTGACTGTGTTTTATACAGAGATTAAAGAATCCATGTTTATATAGCCTGTAACTCTAAGAGCCTCTTCAGTTGAAATGCTCCTAGTTATGACTGATGTGGAGCTGAGCCTCCGAAGATCACACACAGGAGTAGAAGTGTTATTAGAACTATGGTTTCTGAGCACAGTTTACAGCTGTTGTACCTAATCGCTTTTGATATCTCCAATGCGGTTCCAATTGGCATGAGGCGAGGGGCATGATGGGTGTGGGCACAAAGGGTATGTTCTTCCTTTTTACCCCCCTACCTTTATTTGCTTGGTGCATGAAGATGCAAGGTTAATCAACGTGTTATTTTCACATTTGAGCTAATTACTTTGTGAATGTAAATAACAATAAAAAATACTTTCAGACTGTGAAAACATGCCTTCCTTTCTCCCTATTTCACTTCCAATATATATGATTGTGTATATTTATCGGAGCCTGCAGTTCGCAAACAACAAGCGATTTGTATAGGGTTGATTGAAAGTCCCCAAGGCTGTCCCTGTCCCCCCCAGAAATGTATTGTCTCCTATGCCCCTGAAAAGCAGCATTCACACAGTCAATGATTAAACACTAGGCTGCATGCAAATAGGCTTGTGCCTAAAGACACAGCCATCTTTTAAAGAATGCAGGTGCTCGAGCGACTTGAGCTCACATTGTAATGCTCACTAATAAACCTTTTGCCTCGCTGCACTCCTCTCTTTTAAATATCGCTTCTAAACCCTCAAATCAAAACTGCAAGCAAATTTACCTAAATTCTAACATTAATGTTATTAAATCCCCATGATGACTATGTCATAAGCAAAATAAATTAAACAACTTCTTTAAAAATTAGAATCCCCAACAATCCAATGAAATTACGTTATTTCCAATTTAGCCAAATAAACGTAAACATCTTTTACTTGATATTACAGCTACAAATATAAATATTCTATGAAAGCCTGAAACCGAGAAAGCACTTATGTGATGCGTTAGCAGCAACAAAGACGGAATATGGCTGCTTGTGCTTTTATAGGGGGCATATTTATACTCTGTCTGCGCCGAATGTGCGTCAAAAATGTTGAAAATTATGCACGGCTGGGAGGCGGAGTCTGAAAATGACGCACAGCCCGATTTGCGTAAAAAAATAATGCCTGGGTCAGGGCAGGCATTAAAATAGGGCAAACACACCTGTACTTTATGAAAACACACAGAAGCAACAGCAGAGCTCCAAAAGGAAGACATGGAGGTGCTTTTCATCCAGCATGCACGCAGACACAGAGCACAGGACCAACAACAACAGCTTCCACAACACCAGCAGAGACCACAAAGGCAACGCAGAAGGCAAGAGAGGATATTCCGCACCAGGACAACCCCTCTGGGAAATCGCCAACAAGACATCATTCAGCGGTACAGGCTTAACTGGCAAGCCATTCAGCAGCTGCTGCGCATCATTAAGCCACAGTTGGCACCCAGCTTGCAGACACCCCACACCATTCCACCAGAAACCAAGCTGCTAGCTGTACTCCACATGTTGGCAAGTGGCTCCTTTCAAACCACTGGCACACTGGTTGCTGGGATCTCACAGCCATCATTCTCCGCCTTCCTACCCAAGGTACTGGATGCCATCATCTCCCTCACACCCCGCCACATCAGCTTCCCCAGCACACAGGCGAAGCAGCAGGAGACAAAACAAGGGTTTTACTAAATTAATGGCTTCTCACACATCCTTGGTGCCATTGACTGCACACATGTACACATTGTGCCACCTGCTGCAACCGAACATCTAAACCGCAACAGGAAGCACACACACTCCATCAATGTGCAGGCCATTGTCGATCACCGGGGTTTGATCACCAACATCGTGGCAAAGTATCCTGGGAGTGTACATGATTTATTCATCTTCTGTCACTGCACCATCAATCAACACTTCCAGAATAGACGAAATGGAAATTGACTACTTGTTGGTAAGTACAGAAACCCAGTTATATACACACTGCACAGCAACCCTCTAGGACACACAACACATACACCACGACATCGACATGTGGACAGGAACACACTGAGGTTCTGACACCTCTAGGCATGTTTGATATCCTCACCCAATGGCATACACACCTAGGGACAAATGACAGTTCCAAATAACAACAGAGGACTCTCCAGAGCCACAAGGGGACAATTTAAAACAACACAATGACAAAGACATGGCCCCAACTGGCAGTAGAATTTGGAAGATTATTCTTACAATATCACATCAATAACACTCAATCCAACACCCTTCAAACCAATACGTACTGTGTAAGGGGTGTGTAATGTTTTTTGCTGCAGGTAAAACACCATGACACACATAGCATGATGATGACTCCAATGAAGGTCACGTGCAGTCATTGAGGCTGTACCAATATCTCACGTCACTCCTGCTCTCACATTGCCCACTATCAATAAGCAAGTGGACTGTGCTCAGAACGCATCTTGATGGGACAATATTGAAAGTGCACATTCCTACACATACACATTGCAACAAATTAACACACATGCAACAGATGTACTGGCAAACGGACCTTCTGAAACTCCAAATGATAACCTGACAACCAAGTTAGCCATGTGAACTAGAACATGTTCAGTAGTATAGGTACACATTACAACCTGAGTCGACTTGGCAAGGGCAGAGAAATAGGTCTGCAGTGAACTTGTCACACATGTGAAATTAGTGCATAGTCAATTGTTAACACGTCAGTGCTCACAACATACGGACATGTGTTTCCACATTGTCACCGTGCACAATCTAAGGATCTCACTGATGGTTAAATAATTCTATTACATATGTGAAATTGGATGGGATGTCCAGGGTATATAGATGCAACCGTGTTACCACCACTGTTGAATTGATTCTGTGTATGGAAGTATGATGTCACCCCCAGTTAAGACACAGGGACACCTATTTCACATGACACAATGCAAGGGAGTACACGCTGTACTGCAACTCTAAAAAAATACTGCTGACATACAGTCAACAGCCAAACACCCATTCAGATAAGGTAAAAACCCAATGCTGATGGTACATCCTAGAAGTCTGGGATTCCACACAATAACACAAACACCGAGGAGTCACAGACAACACAAGAGAACAACTACCATGCAAAGTGATATTTATGGTGCAAGGTACATCAACATGTTCTCACTCATTTTCTCTTTCAGCTGATCAGGGGTATGGTATCCAGCCATGGAGCATGACCCCATTTGCAAACCCAAGCACTGCAGCAGAGGCACATAGGAGGACATGCACCATAGTCGAGAGGACCTTTGGCATCCTGAAATCAAGATTCAGCTGCCTCGACATCACCGGAGGCAGCCTCCTAATACTCACCTGAAATGGTGTGCAAAATAATTTTGACCGGTGCCATCCTGCACAACATATGTGTAAGAAGGAACATTCCCCTATATGAACCCGACCCACAGAGGAAGAGGAGGGTGCTGTCCATCAACATGAGGGGGACCATCCAAAAACAGCTGCAGGATTGCATTGGAGACAATATGTTGTCCAAAATTTCTTTTAACTCTACTCATCCATCACCACTGTCTTACTATATGTAAATAAAGACCTATACTAATCACTATATCATGGTATGGATAATCATTTTTGCATAACATTATCTCTAACTATCAGAATCAGAGTGTACCCTCATGGAGCATTGCTGAAATACAGATTAGGACACAGAAAATTCCAAAACTATTTTGATGCATATGAATGTACAGCCACATTCACTCACACTGTAAATGACATATATCCTGTACATTTCACATTTGAAGGGCAATAGCAGAGGACCACACCTATTTCACACATACATGTTGGCAACATGGTTCATCGCAGCATATGGCACACAACTAAGACACCATCAGTCAATAAGGGAAAAAAAGCCTCATACATGAGGCAGTGGATGTGCTATTGCATTGGTAACAGGAATGTATGACCAGACCCTTGACAGCAGTAAGTCTTACATCACCTATCTTTGCAAGGACTAAGGGGGTCATTCCAACTTCGGTGGGCGGCGGAGGCCGCCCGCCAAAGTTCCCCTGCCAGAAAACCGCACTGCGGTCAAAAGACGGCGGCGGTCATTCTGGCTTTCCCGCTGGGCCGGCGGGCGACCGCCAAAAGGCCGCCCGCCCGCCCAGCGGGAAAGCACCAGCAACGAGGAAGCCAGCTCCGAAAGGAGCCGGCGGAGTTGCTGGTGTGCGACGGGTGCAGTTGCACCCGTCGCGATTTTCAGTGTCTGCTAAGCAGACACTGAAAATCATTATGGGGCCCTGTGAGGGGGCCCCTGCACTGCCCATGCCAGTGGCATGTGCAGTGCAGGGGCCCCCAGGGGCCCCACGACAGCCGTTCCCGCCATCCTGTTCCTGGCGGTAAGAACCGCCAGGAACAGGATGGTGGGAAGGGGGTCGGAATCCCCATGGCGGCACTGCTTGCAGCGCCGCCATGGAGGATTCTTATGGCCAGGGGAAAACCAGCGGAAAACCGCCGGTTTCTCTTTTCTGACCGCGGCTTTACCGCCGTGGTCAGAATTGGCCAGGAAGCACCGCCAGCCTGTTGGCGGTGCTTCCGCGGTCGTTGGCCCTGGCGGTCCATGACCGCCAGGGTCAGAATGACCCCCTATGTGTGACAAGATTTCCATATAACAGCAAATTTATAGCAAAAGTACCCCAGGTATGACTAGCATTGCTCACATGGCATCCCCTGCACATGGCAGCCCATGTCCGAAGTCCAGCCACACCCATGTTCCCTGTCTCAGCCCACCCTTCTTCAGAGGTCCCTGGAATGGGAATATGTGTCCCCAGATAATCCCTCCTCTACACACACCCAGGCTCACAATGTTAATCCAGTGTGCTTCCCTCTTTAGTATGGCATGCCATAGTCATTGCACTTCTCTCTGCATGGACATCAGGTTAAATAATGCACTGGCTTGCAGTCTGTAGGACCTGTAATCACCTGTACATTGCTTCCCATGTGAAAGGTACTGTTGGCCCTTTGAACTAGAATCTCACCTACAGGACTTGTGAGAGACTGATGCTGCACGCACCTGTGAGCACCTCCATGGAGACCAGCCATTTGAACATGCACTGCCCTTCCAGCTGCCTGGAATAGCATATAAGCTGCCATTTTATCTATAACACTGTTATGCATTGCCGTATAAATCAGCTGTGTAACACAGCCCTTGGGTTAATGTGTTACCTTCCAACTCACAGGACAAACACAGTGTACAAATGTTGTGGGGACACCTGCCGGTATAAGAATCCTGATACATTAACTTTGTCAGCGCACCAAGGTTGCCCTGTTGACAGTCTCATAACACGTCTGAAGTGACAGGGCTGGACCATCCCCATGTGTGTTCTCAATTCCTCATTGGCTTTCCTTCTATTGATCTGCAAAGGATACTTTGTAGATACAGGAAATGGCTCCACAGACTCATGACTAGACCTGCACATAACTGTGACAACATAGACCCCAATTATTATACAGGCTAAATATTGGCCCACACACATGAACCAGACACCACTGGGCATTTTACTGCTGGAAATATGTGAACACGTGCTGCTTGGTCTGCTGGTCCTCCACTGCCACAGGAGAGACATGGCTCAGTTATATGACTCCAACTGTGGCGTAACATTACAATTGTGAATTATATTTGGGACTCGGTGTCACAAACACAGTACCCACATAGTATTATGCCATGCCTGACTCATGGTGGGTAATCAAACAAGTGCCTCAGAAGTAGTATCCAACATTCCAAGACATGTGATGGCTAAGTTTTGGAACATTGCCATGAACAACCGTCTGCTATTTATCTATCCTGTGCATGCTTTGTCATTGGTGGTGTTTATGTTCCAAACAACCTAGGAAGTGCACACAACAGTTGTTGCTATGTGTATGACCAACACATGTCCTCTCATTTCCACACTGACTTGCATCTGAGGGTTGGAAAAAATTGACTCCACATGCATACAAGCAAATTTGCAAAAATGCATCTTGTGATGGTCACACAGTGGGACAACAACAATAGTAGTAGCCAAATCACACACATTGACCAATAGGCATTGAGTTACTGTATTGAGTTGGGTCACCTTGCTATCCTCTCTTGATTCAAAACATGCCCAAACTGGGTAATACATAATTGCATGTCACACGTTTGGTGATCTATTGCGTCAGTGAAGAGTGCAAATCCGGTACAACAAGTAGAGGATCATGGTCCGCAGTAGTATGATCTGTTACATGTACCCATACAACGTGATGCCCAATGTGGGTGCAATGAGCCTATCTCTGTATTGTCACAACTGTCATGTACCATTAGAACTGAGAAATGACCCAAACCCAGTTAATGACAGAAATTTTGACGCATACACGTCACAAAAAGACGCATATGTGTCAAAAAATTATGCATATGCGTCAAAATATGACGCACATTGCCATGAAACATCCATTGGTCCTGTGCGGTAATTCCCACACTGTACCCCTGGAAATTGGTTAAGTATGAAACATATTTAACAATATGGATGCGGGGTTATTTCTAATCATGTGCGTTAAAAAAAATGATGCACAGACTGTCAGCGTCATAATATTTTGACGCAGAACAAGAAAAACGCACCGTTTTTGAGGCAGGAAGTAACGTAATAGGATATCCTGTTTTTTCAGAATTGGTACAGTGGGAGTACTTTCACTTTCACTTTGCAGTCTGTGATATTTCCTGACTGTGTGGCTGTGTTTAGACTTGTCTCTCTGTGCATTTTGTGATTTTGTCTCCAGTGTGGTTCTTAAATTGTCTTTTTGTGTTTCATAACTGTCTGTGGTATCCTGTCTCAGTGCTCTTTTGGTCATTTGTGGTGTCAACATTTGTCTTTGTTGTGTTGGGAGTCTGTTGTGGGTAGTGGTAGTTGGGGTATGGTTGGGCTTTGTTCTTAGTTATTTTGCATTTCCCTGTCCTACTTTCCCTCTATTCTCCTTTGTACCCCTTTATTTCCTCTTTTTTTTGGTGCAATAATGTTGGGTAGGCCTCGTTTTTGCAGGATGGGAGAGGAGGAGCTGGTGGGTTTATTTGGCTGGTGTGCCACTTTCTACCCTTCATGATAGAGGCAGGTTGTCGTGTGATTCAAGGCTATCACACAGAGGCAAGGAGGCTCCGGTGGGCAAAGGTGTTGTACCATCTGCAGGGAATATACAACACACTGCGCAACGACCACCACCTGAAGCACCGCTGGGCTGACCTTGTTGCCAGGGAGCAAGACCTGCTGCACCACCAGGGGATTGTGATTGATGGCCCTGTTGGTGAGTACAAATCAGAGTAATTTGCACGTTCAAATGCTCTGTAGTGACAGTAGCTGATTTGTTCATATGCTGCCGGCAATTTTTTTGAACATGTGGAATGCTAGTGAAACATACAGGGCCATATTTCTACTTTGTTAGCACCACAATTGCGACCTGTTTTGAAGCAAGAGCGGAAGTTTGCATCACCTTTGTGTCAAACAGCAATACAAATGCGGTACAAAATTTGTATAAATATGGGCCACAGTTGCCTATGAGGTATACAATATTTTTTACACATTACCGTCATCTGTTGACGCAACAGCTAGACTAACTTTCAAAACATAACAGGAGCCTGTAAATTAGTGCTTCCTTCACGTCAATTGATGATGGCACTGTGCCTCTAACATATGTTTCATGTGTGGTCTGAGTGTATCAGGAAACATATCTTGGAAATCCAGAATTTTTCTAGAAATAATGTGTCCCTCAATTGTTTTCGGATACATGTCTGAACTGGATTCTGATACATACGTAACAAGTTATAGCTTACCTCAGGTAACATCTTAGACTGATATTTTGAGTTTGTAGTGCCACATTTAAATTAGGGATGGCTGGCAAAAGGTATGCACACGGGTTCATATCTCTATGGTTGGTGCAACTTACCATAGATGTGGCACATCAAATGAAGAAAATAATACAAATTGAGGGCTAACAACTGTCCCTGGCCCTCTGTATATTGTACCTGTGTGTCTAAAATTGGTCTTAGTCACAATGTCTGGGTGACTGGTATGCAGTCCTCACGGAAAGTTGCTTTGCATGTCTCTCATGGATACACATGAGGAGAGGAATACACTCCATGAATTTGCCTGCTCACTAATGAAGGAGCATGTTTGCCACCACATGATAGTTAGGGCCACTGCATGTGTGCAGATATGTGTGTATCACTCACTGGGGTCCCCGGGTCTGTACATGTTTTCAGTGGTATGTAGGATGCAGAATCATCATGTCTGAGAGGTTTGACTTTCTGAGTTACTAATACACATAATATTTGTATTTGGAAGTGTTGGACAGTGCACAAACTTTGAGCACATTTCTCCCTTCCATGCCTTACAGGTAGACCTCCACCCTACACTTTTGGAAAGGTGGCTTGATTTGCGGACCCAGACATCTCCAGTAAGTGTTAATATTTCTGTTCTGTGTTGTGTTTGCTGATGATGTGTGATTGACTCCTGTGTCTTGGAAACATAGCAAGGTGTGATGCCATGGTCAATGATCGGTTTTGTTCCTTGAGTGGAGTATCATTTTTTCCCCATCTTTGAGTTGGCCAATCCTTATTGTATTGTCATAATTTGGGATTGTAGGTCAGTCCTGTAGGCACGGCAATGTGAATAGGGATGAGTTATGTAGCTAAAACTTGAAATCAGAAAATGTAGCAGTGGACAATATTAGTGATTTAGTCAGCCAGTCAGACCCTGATTCTCCCAGAATAGGGATTCCAAAGTCTTACCCACAGACTTCAGCTTCCCTATTCACTAATGAACATGTTTGACTGTATGTTTAACTTCCTAGCAGCATGTAGCGCCACATGTTGTGCTATGAGTATGAGGCACTTGAGTACAATGGCCTAGGTGTGCATGGAGCTCATGGCCAGAGGTGTGCTTGCATCTATCTGTTTGTTGTAAGTAATGGGTTACTGGTAGGAAATGATGTTGACAATGGTCTGCATTTCCAAAGATAAGTGTTGATGGGATTGTCCAAGGTTTGGGTGTATCCTATTTGGACTTCCTTCTTACCTGTGGTGAGCTGGCCAAACCCATGTACACCTTTCCAAAGCTTCCTGGGTATTCTCATTGTTAGAAATTATTAGTTGCTTGTCCACCCCCCCTCAGGCACAGGTGAAGGGTTATGAATAGTGTACCTAGGACTGATGATCCAAGTTTAGTACACAGACATGTAAATCTGTAAATCACTTGTCCAAACCTAGGATACCCACTCATGGTTAGCACGTGCATTCTATACTGCCATTCCATTTACAACTCGCAGATCTGTGGCCCTAGATTGTCATCAAGAACAGTAATTTGTTGGCCTGTCAGTGGTGGAGGATTTGCAGCATGATTTTTACCTGACAAGTGGCTGAACAACGATGCCAAAGTCATTCCAGTTGTTACCCATCTTTTAGGGTTTTGATGATAGGACATATGTAGACTGGCTTGGCATGTACTTCCTCAGGGACAATCAGTGATCTGTATGATGATATGGGCTGTTTCAGGCACATTAGATGTAGTGTCTCATTTACTTATTGAGCCATTTCACACAATGAAGTACCTAATGTTTGTTTTTCTATTTGTCTTAACAGCTGCCAGTGTGACTCCCATCCAGATTCGAGAGTTTCAGCACAGGGCAATGCGTTACTGCCACATTCTGGATGTGGAGTCTGGGTTCCGCAACATGGCAAGGCGTTATCGCCATGAAAGAGCCTCCGGAGTGTGGAGGGCATTTGCCCAAGGGGGCCCTTCCGTGTCCACCACAGCCACCACCACCAGCACCACCACTACCACCTAGGTGGCACCAACAGTAGCAGGGACCTTTATTGGAACATCAACATCGACAGCTCCAGGACGTGTCACAGCATCACCTGAACCTCAGCCTACAGACATGGCACCGACAAGGGCCCATATTTCTTCCACTTGAACTGAGACCACCCCTGCTGCAGTCATAGACCCTGCAGCTTTTAACCAGATGCGATGGAACTTGGACCGTGTGTTATGTAAAATTACCAGACTGCAGCAGGAGGTGGCACAAGTGAATCGGAATGTGCGTGCCATCAAAAAGACCCTGCGGAGGGCCAACTTGTAGGCTTATACTCAGCCATGATTCCCTCCCCTCCCTCCTCTTTCTTGGTTATTTAAATTAGTGGGTTTGGGGGGCTTAGTGTTAGGTTAGTATAGGCTGTTATTTTTATTAGTAGTAGTGTGTGGGGGTGAGGGTATCATACTTTTTACAACTGTTTTTTATTATGTGTGTTTGGGGGATGATGTTGGGGTTTTGGTGTTTAAAAAAAACAAAAATAAAATAAAAACATAAATATATATATATATATATTTGTTTAGTATAAGATATTATGGGGGTCATTACAACCTTGGTGGGCGGTTGAAGCCGGCCGCCAATGTGGCCGCACTCACGCCACGGCCATTATGAGATCCCCGCCGGCCCAGCAGGGATCTCGGCCGCAACACAGAAGCCGGTTCCAAATGGAGCCGGTGGTGTTGCGGCTGTGCGACGGGTGCAGTTGCACCTGTCACGCTTTTCACTGTCTGCATAGCAGACAGTGAAATGCTGCACGGGGCTGTGGCAGGGGGCCCCTGCACTGGCCATGCCAGTGGCATGGGAATTGCAGGGGCCCCCAAGGGCCACGCAACTCCCCATTCCACCAGCATTTTCATGGCGGTACAAACCGCCATGAAAAGGCTGGCGGGAGGGGGGCGCGTAATCCCCTGGGCAGCACTGCAAGCAGCACTGCCCTGGAGGATTACTCCTGCTGGGATAAAAAGTGGCGGGAAACTGCTGGTCCCTGCGGTGCAACCGTGATGCTTCCACCGCGGTCGTTGTCCCCAGGATTTCACTGCCAGCCTGTTGGCGGTGAAATCCGTCAAAACAACTCTTGTAATTACCCCCTATGTGTTTAGGTTAGTATATGTTGTCCTCCATGTGTCCCGTCTTATAAGGGGGGTGGGGGTTTATGTTTAGATCGTTTCGTTAAATGTGCTAAATAAGTTTAGCTTAAGTTAGTTAGGTATAGTTGTAGGTAATGTGTAGTTAGAGTAGTTTAGTTTAGGTAAGGTGTTTCCCCTGGTTTTAGCTTCTGTTTTTACTGTTTAATAAATATCTAAGTAACCCATTAGAGTATGTGTCAAATGCTTGTAGATCAGGGCCTTTCCATGAGTGAACAGTGTCTATTTTGTATTAGCTTTTGTGTCCCATGCTGCAACCATATCCCAACTGAGCTGTTACATTGGCAGCTACACCAAAGCTACTTAGCTAAGATTCGGCCATCCATTGCACCCACCACTCACGGTTACTATGGATACCAAAGTGTGGTAATATTGTGATGTATATTTTCAATGTCACATACTTTGCTAACAGATTTGGTATTGGGGATACTGTGTTAAGTCTGCCTGCAGCCTGATGTCCAAGCAAATCCTTATTAGGTGAGTGGTAGTACGCTCTCATGTAGTATGGTATACATTACCCACACCTATAATTTGTTACAATGTTCAGCCCAGTGACTTATTTGTATGGAAATTCATACACATCCATTCATGCTGATTGGTGTGTTTTAGCTACCAATTGGGACAAATGTCACATACGTAAGTTTTGACTTTCAGTAAAAATTGAAGGCACTATTTTCTGGCTTAGACATCCGTTGAGGAAGCGATATTCTGTAAAACACAGCATTATGGTGTATAGTTTATATTTTCCTAGGAAATAACCCTCAGGGAGGGCAGAAGATGGTACAATCCAAGCCACTGTGCATAGTTATCAGCCAAGATTCATTCAGGTCAGGTGTATTGACAATCAATGATAATTGACCTGAGGTAAACATCACTGATAGCCATCACAGTTGTGTAAGTGCTATTTATTTAAAAGTTCTGTAGTGCTATATGTACATTGTCCATGATTGTGAGTCCATTAGTGTGACATCTTCCATTGTGATCCTACACAAGTGCAAAAGGACATGTCATTGGACATGCTGGGGTGAAGTGTCAGACAGTGCAGAGGGACAGGATTTGCCAATGAGTTAGTGAGAGACAATCTCAGGGCAGGGTGACAAGATAAACAGTGGGTTGAAGAACAGTGATTGAGTACAGTTGTTTCAAGACTGGCATGCTACAAAGCACAGGACCGTGGTAATGGGTGGCCATGTGGCAGGGCCTAGTGCTACCGGGTACTCTTACGGATGAAGGTGGTCTGTTCCACGTCTTCATCTTCTGATGTGTGTGTTGTCTCCTCTGCCCTTGGTGGTGGTGGTTGTGAATGGGCAACACACACCTCAGTGTTTGAAGAAGTGGAGTCAGATATCCTGGTAGCTGCCAACTGTGGGGCTCCTAAGGGCAGTACTGCAGCAAGGAGGAGCAGCTTGTTATTAAGAATAGCAGCCACATCACAGTGGTAGGCATCCAGATTGGCCCTGAGGGGTTCAATATTGCATTCATGCACGCGTTGACAGGATTGTTGTTGTAGGTTTTGGGTCAACTCTATTACAGCTGTTCTGATTTCCTTCAACCTTTATTCAAGTTCCTGCAAGATTGTTGTTTGCCCTTGCATAGCTTCTGCCTGTTCTTCAGTTGACATCATGGACGAACACACCCCCTCTAGGCTGGCTGCCATAGTTTGCATCCCCACCCGCACCTCCTTGGCCAGCTCCCGCTGTACTCCAACTACAGTTCACTCAAAGCTGGTGCCAGGGTCGTCAGAGTCCTTAGCTGTGTTGGAGCTGGCAGGTCGTACAATTGGGGTGGTGATTGGATCCTCTGTGATGGCTGCTAGTTCTGTGCTCCGCCTTGTGACTGAAGGTGGGGTCTGGAGGGTTCCAAGGACATCTTGGAGAGTCTGCTGGCTGATGTTTGTCAGCTTGTCATCCATGTCATCAAGTAGTCCTGGACAGGCATATCCCCAGAGAGCCATTGTCCTCTGCAATGAGATATGGTACAATTACTGTGTCTGTGTTGTGGGCTTTGTAATGTGACATGCCTGCCTTCCGATTATTTTCACATTGTGATCTTGGTTCCTGTTCATTGTTCATGTCTATAATATAAGCATTCTCCCAGGCCTATGCCCAACCTGCATGTCACATGTATTGTGGTCAGTTTGTGGACTTGTCAGCATCACATCCTCTAGGTGTTGGTTCAGGCCAAATTGTGAATTGCCACCTTCTTGTCCTACTCAACCCTCCGTTCATTTCAATTCTCATGGTGAGGCCTTTCACTGGCTGTGGGTGCTCTGATGGAACTAGCACCACACTTAACAATCTGGACCTGCCCCAGTCTCTGATCTTTCACATCCACCTATATGTTGTTGAGATCTAGCAGATGCTATGTATAGCTGTGTTATGGCACAATATGGATGTCAGTATTGGTAATGTGTACTGCTGATGTTGGGAAATGTATGGTACATTGGATTGCACTGATAGTCCAAGTAGTGTTCCATTTCATCCTCTGACTGTGCAGTTGTATTTCTGTAACCAGTTACATGTGTCCACCCCCTCAATGCTGTTGTCTGAGCAGTATGACATTTGGAATGTTGCATGGTGGCATTGGAGCTATTGTGACCCAGGCACAGGGTGGACCCTGACGTATGCAGCATGGGTATGGCATTAGTGCTGTGTACCTCCTAATGTTTATGACAATGGCCGATGTTGGTAGCAACTTTGGGCAATCACATTTGACTGGATTGGAACATTTGTATTGATTTCAGGTTATTGATAACGTTGTCATCCTGAACACTCTAATTTGGGTGTGTTTGATCCATGGGGACGTTACTGCCATTAGCTACTTGACCTGCACAAACAGCAGAGGTGGTAGTGGCAATTGTTGTCAATGTTACATTCCACTTGCAGGTATGGCCAGAGGTTGTTAATTGGGCCCTAGTTACTGTATGGAAAATGCTGGCTGACTTGTGATGGGCTGCCAGTTTTACGTTGTACCCTGCCATCCTGGCCTGGCTTTACCTTTGCAACATCCTTGGCATGGCAGCATACACCCATGCAAAGGTTGTTGGTGTTGTGTAGTAGTGTGCCCCAGGTTTCCTCTGAACGGGCCATGCCCCCGTGCTGTGCCCCTTTACCCATTCCACTCCCTGAATATCATGACTTACATGCATTGTGTAGTAGGTATGTCCACCCCCCCTGCTTACAGTTAACATTTATGCATTATTGCCCTGCATGTGTGTTGTCTCCTGGTAGTCTGTGCTGTCCTGTCCTTGAATCCCTGTGACAATCTCCTCAGGGATGACGGCTGCCACCATCTCCTCCATGTGGTCCAGGGCCTCCTGCAATGCTGGACTCCCACGTCCAGTCTGCAGTGCTGCCTTCCTGTTCCTGAGCCTCTTTTCCTTGGTCCTGCACTTGCAGTCAAGCCAGCATTTCTTGCACTCAATGACTGTTCTCCGTACTTATGCCACACTGTTGATCTTGTCAACAATTTGTTGCCATATTGCCTCTCTCCTTCTGATTGGCAACTTTGAGGTGACAAACAGTTGGTGCTGGTGTTCCGTCACCTCTTTAACCAGAATTTCAGGCTCCTCTGCACTGAAGCGACACTTTCTTTTCTTCTTCTCCGTGTCCTGGGTCTTCTGTGGGTCCTCCTGGCTGGTTCCTGGTCTGTTGTCATCTTCCTGGGGTCTGTGCAAGCATCTGTGATCCATTTTGGCTCTCCTATGCACATTTTGCAGTGTTTGCGCCACTTTTTGACGCAATTGCTTCAAAAAACGGCACGTTTCCGGTTTGCAACATTGTAAACCGGCTCACAGTCATTTTCGCCCCGTTAACGTCGTTTTACTTTATGACGTTATGCATTGGTTTGAGTAAAAAAAAAAATGACTCACACCTGTGTTTTGCGCCACCGTGCATCAAAGAATAAATTTGACGGCGGCACGGCACAAAGAAATGGCGTTAGCCGGCAGTAATTTTTTTGATGCAAAACTGCGCTGGTGCAGTTTTGCGTCAAAAAGTATAAATATGGCCCATAGTGTTTTAGAATATTCTAAAGTTCTAATCCTAAAGTTAGTGATTCCATTTGTTGCTGCTGTGTGAGAGGCAAAAAAGAGAATATACATAATGTTGGCCTCCATGCCTTGCCATAAAAAAAAATTCAAAGTGAAGGAATCTTCACTATTCCAGTGCACACCTCCACTCAATAAAATTTACATCCGGACACACCTACATGGAGGATGAGATTTCTTTAGTGGGGAATCACATTTTTATCGATGAGGATGAAATGGAAAATGCTTTGGACTGTGAAGAAGGTTTTCATAGGAAATGATCCCACTGATATTTATGAGAGGCATTTCATCTCATTTTGAGGATGCAAATTAATAACATAAGGGTGAAACCCCCCCAGAAGAGGGTTAGCAGAGAGGAATTACTTGAGTCTTGTGTTGATAATCTTACCATTAACCCACTGGAAGTCTAGATTGGATTTCTTATTCACATGTTTTGCCGATGCAGATTGCTTTCCAAATTTCTAATCAAAGTTTTCATTTTTGCTACTTTTTAACAATACCCATTTGAATTGGCAGACTTGCACAAGAAATTCATTGTTTCTGTTTAAAAGAATATCCCCACTATTCTAATTAAACAGAAAACCCTATGAAGGGGGTGGCACATTAGACATCACTTCCTATTTCTAATTATGAGGTTGTTCTATTCTCAGCTTGCAAGCCAAGATGGCGGATGCAATCAAGCCGAGCTCCGTGGCCCACCCCGATTATCCGACAAAAATGCGGTAATGGGGGGCCGATGATCAGAAGTCAACCCACACGCCTGTGGGTGGAGCTCTCCAGCGTTGAACCTACCCACTGGGGGCGTTGTGGGAGCAGCGGAGATAGAGCCGGAGTCACCGGAGCTGTCAGCCTACGAGGCATGACTCCAAGAGCGGCCTACTCGGTGGTGCCCTGACGTGGGGGTCCCATGTTGCCGGTGGGCAAACTCTGGAGTTGTGCTGCCGATTCTTAGTGAGGTGAGACAGGCGGCGCTGGCTGGGGGGCGATGGCTGGGATGAGACACCGGGCCACACAAGAAGGGAGGACCCATCCACACTAACCGACAATTAACTCGACCCTTACCGTCTGCAATGGTTAGCACTCTTGAATTTGGGCACTGTGGTTGACGCTGTGGGAGAACAACAAAGTGCAAGAGAATAGGGAAGAAGGATACAACAGTGTTCGAGCACTGCGGCCATTCACTACCAGAGTGACCAGATAGTGACATTCTTGCAGTGTGGTCACGACAGAGAGGAAGGCTGCTCATGCTGCTGCACTTTTCTCACCACTTTGCGCATGCAAGCGGGCCTTCCTGTCCCTACCTCGTTTGCCCAATGATCTGACCCCGTAGACGGTTTCGATGAGAAAGGTCCTCTTGTTTAACACATAACCAAATGTTGTGGCGAATGACCATACAGGGGAAGGGAGTGAAGTTATCCGGTTGCCTCCTCCTGAAGCTTCTCCGACTGCGCTGATGCAATTGGACGCACTCACCATTTGTTACCGGAATGATTCTCAATTGGTTCCCCCAGCGGTGTGGTGATAACAGAGAGGAGGGCTGCTTGTGCTGCTGCGCCTACTCCTCCGAGCGGCGCATGCAAGTGGGCCCCCCACATCCTTGATTCCTGCAGTCTGACCGGCGCCTGAAGCTGAGAACATCAGGGACCACGCAGTCCTCCTCGGAGTGAGGCATGGTGGGTGCGTGCTGCCTTCGGTTGAGGACTGGAACTAAGCCACTATCGGAAACCCTACATCCAGATAGCCACAAACTAGACTCAGTGCTAGCGGCTGTGGAACGCATAGACACCTCCTTAGAACAAGCTCAAACTTCCATAGAGGGCAAAATTGATAAGGTGGCCAGCGACCTCACCTTGCTTCATGCAGATCATCGCAACCTAGCAGACAAAACACGAATGCTGGAGGATCAGCTTCATGATCTGGCACCTAAAACGGATCTATTGGAGTCCTCACTACAGATAGGTCTGGATCGGATAGGCACTCTGGAGCACCGCATTGAGTATGCCGAAGGGCTTACCAGAAGGAGCAACATTTGAGTCATAGGCCTCCCGGAAGGCATGGAAGGACTAGATGCAGTCACCTACTCAGAAAGGGTCCCTACCAGGGCTAGGCCTCCCGATGCTAGCCCGCGTCCTTTTCTGATCCGCCTACTATATTACACAGACAGAGGTATTATCCTCCGTGGGGTCAGATCGCTTCCAGCAGTCAGAGTGGATAACGCCCACGTCATGCTGTTCCCAGACTTTACAAAGGCAGTGCAAAAAGAACGTGCCTCCTTTTTGCCTTTAAAAACATAAACTTTTTGCCCTAAATCTACCATACTCCCTCCTATTTCTGGCTAGACTGTGAATAGCCACTGATGACAAGACATAGGTGGTCATTACGACCTTGGCGGTATAAGGCGCTTACCGCAGTGCAGAAGACCGCCAATACACCGCCGCGGCCGCGGTAGACCGCCACAACTATTATGACACACATCTCGGAATCCGCCGAAATTCAGACACCCACACAAGTCCGCCACACTAAAGGTCAGTGGAAAAGTGGCGGAAACATATCCTCCATCTCCACCCCAACAGAAACACGCCCATGCTATTACGACCCACGAATCCACGCGGCGGTCTTTCAACCGCGGTATTCCATTGGCGGTACACACCGCCGCGCTCAAAATACACACACCCTTACAAAACACAGCCACATTGGACATTTCGAAATACACACACCTGATACACATACACACACCACTCCCACACACCCAATACAATATAAAACACACACCAACATCACACACAAACCCCTACGACCAGAATTTCTGAGAGAAGGCCAGAGAGAGATAGCACAGAATAGACAACCCCATCACACAGAGGCACACTACACCATCACCCACACAACACCCACGAACAAAACACCACATACCACTACACTCACCACACTCATCAACACATAAACCACCCCACACATCACACACACCACCCCATGGCACGCCAAAGACACCCCCGCTTCTCCGAGGAGGAGCTCAGGGTCATGGTCGAGGAAATCGTCCGGGTAGAGCCACAGCTATTTGGCTCACAGGTACAGCACACATCAATAGCCAGGAAGATGGAGCTATGGCAAAGAATAGTCGACAGGGTCAACGCAGTGGGACAGCACCCAAGAAATAGGGAGGACATCAGGAAGAGGTGGAACGACCTACGGGGGAAGGTGCGTTCCACGGTATCCAGGCACCACATCGCGGTACAGCGGACTGGCGGCGGACCCCCACCTCCTCCCCCACAACTAAAAACATGGGAGGAGCAAGTCTTGTCCATCTTGCATCCTGAGGGCCTCGCAGGAGTCGTTGGAGGAACGGACACTGGTAAGTCAAATTTCAACTATCATATCCCCCACCCTATCTGCATGCTATCACACACCCCCACCCTCACACCCTCCCCTATAACTCCAAATCCTCACCTATCTACCCATGACACCAACCACCCATCCCAACCCCAAAACCTGCATGACCTAACTAAGCATGGATACCCATCACTAAAGCATGCCCACTGCACAGACCCACAGCAACCCCCAACTATCACCACACAAGCCCCCACACAGGAATGCCTGCACTGGGGTACACGCACACCCAAACATTGCACATCATGAAACACACACATGCAATAATCATGTACTCATACCCCGCAGGAACCCGAAGGAACGTCACCACACCAGAGGGTCCAGACAACACCACTCCAACCCCAGAAGAGGCCCACAGTGACGACAGCAGCTCTGCCCCACTGGATCTTGATGACCAGCCCGGACCATCGTGGGCCTCAGGACAGTCGGTTCCCCTTGCCCAGCCACAGCCCAACACCAAACTGCCACCCTCTGGGAACACCAGCACAGCACCCACCCAGCGGGCCCAAACCTCCCTACCCAGGACAGGTCAATCAGCGGTGTGTCCACCACTACAGGGCACCCAGGCGAACCCACCACCCCAACAACAACAGGGACCTGGGGGCAGTGGTAGTGGGCACACGGTCCAGGGCACGGAGGCACAGGAACAGAGGGGAACTGGGAGGGCTGCTGTGCGACAGAGGGAGGACAGGCCAAGGGAACCTACTCTCAACGAGGCCCTCTCCTCCATCATGGGAGCATACCACCACTCCCAGGAGACGATGGCAACGGTACTGGCCAAGTTGCAGGAGACCCTGCGTCTGCAGGAGGAACAGTATTTGGGGTTCAGGGAGGAGCTCAGGACCATCGGCTCCGCACTGGGCACCATTATAGGGGTGCTGACGGGCATTCAAAAGACCTTGAGGGACACCGTGGCACTCCAAGGGGCCCCTGACACTAGCCACGATGATGAAATGCCCACCACCTCTGCCGGCGCTAGTGGACAGGAGGCACCGCCACAGGACCAACACACCAGCACCCCATCCCCTGCAGACTGACCACCACCACGCAAGCGGGCCCTGAGATCCAGGAACAGGACAGAGCAAGATGGCAAGACCCCCGCCAGGAAATAATACCACTCTGATCGTCCTCCCACTGTCCCACTTTGTTACCCTGTCCAGATCGGAACTGCCCCAGCTCCACTTCCAATGGCCAGATGTGCAATGTACCTGTGAGACTAATAGACTGGACTCTGCCATGGATATTCCTCCACCATCACCCATCCCCATTTCACAACCCCCCTTCATTGTTATGCACTTAAATAAACACCCTTGAAACACTAATAAAACTGGAGTCAGTCAATGATTGTGAACTTTGTATTGTCAATTACAGTGTTAAAAAAGGTTACCCATTGGAAGGCCAACATACCAATGTCACACATCACAAGCCTTTCAAGGGTGCAAGCTGTTGACACGTAGGTTACCACAATAGTGAAACTGAAATGGAAGGGGACAACTCAGTTAACAAATAGGGAGTTAAATGTAGGTACAGGATAGAGGAAGACGTGTGAAAGTTAATAATATGTGAAACATGAAAATGTACTCACCTGTGTCTCACTGAAAATATTGCTGAATGACTGACTCCCTGTTGTCGTTTTCATCTTCATCAGCTTCCTCCTCATCACTGTCCACAGGCTCCCCAGGCACCCCCACTGCAACAACACCATCATCTGGATCATCCTCCTGCAGAAAAGGCAACTGGCGTCGCAATGCCAAGTTATGGAGCATGGAGCAGGCGATGATGATGTCGCACACCTTCTTCAGTGAGTAGAATAGGGATCCACCAGTCATATGGAGGCACCTGAACCTGGCCTTCAGGAGGCCGAAGGTCCGCTCGATCACCCTCCTAGTCCACCCATGGGCCTCATTGTACCGTTCCTCTGCCCTGGTCCTGGGATTCCTCACTGGGGTCAATAGCCAGGACAGGTTGGGGTAACCAGAGTCCCCCAATAGCCATACACGGTACCTCTGGAGATGACCCATCATATCAGGGATGCTGCTATTCCGCAGGATGTAGGCGTCATGCACAGAGCCAGGGAACATAGCATTTACCTGCAAGATGTACTGGTCTGCCAAACAGACCATCTGGACATTCATGGAATGATAACTCTTCCTGTTCCTGTACACCTGTTCATTCCTGCGGGGGGACCAGAGCTACATGGGTCTCATCAATGGCACCTATGACGTTCGGGATATGTCCAAGGGCATAGAAATCACCTTTCACAGTAGGCAAATCCTCCACCTCAGGGAAAATGATGTATCTCCTTACGTGTTTCAGCAGGGCAGACAACACTCTGGACAAGACGTTGGAAAACATAGGCTGGGACATCCGTGATGACATGGCCACTGTTGTCTGAAAAGAACCACTTGCAAGGAAATGCAGCACTGACAGCACCTGCACGTCAGGGGGGATTCCAGTCGGATGGCGGATTGGTGACATCAGGTCTGGCTCCAACTGGGTACATAGTTCCTGGATTGTGGCACGGTCAAACCGGTAGGTCACAATGACATGTCGCTCTTCCATTGTCAACAGGTCCACCAGCGGTCGGTACACCAGCAGATTCCGCCATCTTCCAATATGTCCCAACTGACGGTGCCTAAGAAGGACAACAGCGAAGAAACTGTCAGCATTCCTCCAGGTATGTACCCACAGTCACACACAAGACTACAACAGACAATTAACCCATCCGGGAAAGGTTTTGAGTGTAGGCCTCGGTATGTGTGACGCAGTAGTAATTGAAGCCATGTGGGCCCCTGAAATGGCGGCTGCCTGACCTCTAAACTGGGACAATGGGATTGTGGGGTAACTGCGCTGCCGTTGGACACCATCGCGGTAGGCGGTCGTAGAGCACGGCGCAATGCTGCATTGGTTAACATTGGACCCTATGGGTCCCAGGAGCCAATGAACAGGTGCGGTGGCGGTGATGATGCGCACTGCCGCGGACGTCACCACCATTTTCTATCTCTTCAATCACTAGATACCTGACCTTCGACAGGAGAGGACCTACAGTGCTAGTGCTGCTGTGACCTCGGTCTGGAAGCGACGATGGAAGTTGCATCTGGGGAAAGAGCCCCTGCCTTCACTGCACAGGAGTTGGAGAAACTTGTGGATGGGGTCCTTCCCCAGTACACGCTACTTTACGGTCCTCCAGACCGACAGGTTAGTACACAGGGAGCACATTGGATGGGCTAGGTTTGGGTGGAGAGGGCTGGGTGGATGAGGGAAGGGGGCAGAGTACATAGAACAGTTATGCATGGGGATGAATGGGCCACAGGGATAGAGTTGGGAGGGGGCCAATCACAACGACGGTGCATTAGGTAATGACTGTCCTCTTTCCTTGTGCATGTCATATAGGTCAGCACCCACCAGAAGAGGGACATTTGGCGTGCCATCGCCAAGGAAGTCCGGACCCTGGGGGCCCACCAGAGACGGGGCACCCACTGCCGTAAGAGATGGGAGGACATTCGCCGCTGCAGCAAGAAGACGGCGGAGGCTCAGCTGGGGATGGCCTCCCAACGTGGGAGGGGTGCCCGTCGCACCAAGACCCCCCTGATGTTCCGGATCCTGGCGGTGGCCTACCCGGAGTTGGATGGGCGCTTAAGGACATCACAGCAGACACAAGGGGGTGAGTACTACCTCATCATATGGACTTTGCGTGCAGTGGAGGTGTCTGGGTGAGGGTGGTGGGTTGTGGCTGTCCCTAGGCCAGGGCGAGTTAGGTAGGCAAGGCCCCTCCGTTATGTAGGCCATGTGGCATTCCACCCCAGCTCAAAACAGAGGGAAGTTGATGTATAGTTGCCCCTTTGCCATCCATGTGGGCAGATTACTACCATTGCCATGTAGGCCATTTCCCAGAAATAGCATGTGCATAGGTTAGGAGCACGGCGTAATGCATGGGGCTGATGCGTCTGTCTTGTCCGCCAACTGTAGCGGTATGCCATGCACTAAAACTCTCTTTCTTCTGTCTCCCCCCTTTTCCTGCTCTCCCTGTCCTTTTGTACATCAGCATCAACAGGCGGAGGTACAGTGGCACCGGAGCACGAGGGAGCTACATCCCACATGGCCATGGAGGGCCACACCACAGACTCTGAAATCACCAGTGGGACGGAGGGCGAGGGGAGCTTCACGTCGGCCACCAGATCACCAACCAGCGACTCGGACTCGTCCGCCTATGGGAGCTCCCTTGTGGTGGCGGCACCATCTGTGCGCCCCACTTCTACAGGTACAGCCGCCACCTCCCCTACCAGCACCGCCCTCCCAGCAGCCCCTCAGCGTGTGTTCCGTGCCCGCTCACCCAGGAGGGTGGGCATCACCTTTGCCCCAGGCACCTCAGGCCCTGCCCCAGTCACTCCTGCTGCCCTCAGTGAGGAGGCCATTGACCTCCTCAGGTCACTCACTGTTAGGCAGTCTACCATTGTGAATGCCATCCAGGGTGTAGAACGAGAGTTGAAATACAGTAATGCATTCCTGGAAGGCATTCATTCTGGTCAGGCTGTCCTTCAGCGAACCCTGCAATCTCTGGCTTCAGCACTGATGGCAGCCATTGTCCCTGTGTCCAGCCTCCCCCCTCCAACCTCCTCCACCCAGACCCAATCCCCAGTACCCCAGCCCATCCCAAGCACACCTACAGACCAGCAGGCACACAAGTCAACAGACACAAGTAGCTCAAGCAAACATAGGCACCACACACACCACAGGCACTCACACAAGCATCACACCCATACAGACACAGCAACATCCACTGTCTCCACTGTGTTCCCCTCCTCCTCTTCTCCCTCCTCCCTCCCAGTCTCGTCTACACACACACCTGCATGCACCACATCTACAGGCACTAAGACTCTCACCAGAACACCCAGCACCACAAGCCACTCACCAGCACTCACCACCTCCACTGCCATTTACACGTCCCCTGTGTCCTCTCCCAGTGTGTCTGTGACGCCCCCTCCCAAAGTACACAAACGCCGGCAATCACTCACCCAACATCCATCCACCTAATGACAGCCTCCAGTACCTGCACCTGCACCCAAAACACCTAAAGTGACACCTCCTACAACCACCTCCTCTACCTCCACTCCCAGACCCCTCCAACTACCCATCCCAGTGTCCGTCAGAAACTGTCCCTCTGTCAAATTGACCTGTTTGCCCCCTCCAGTTCATCAGTCCCGTCGTAGCGCCTCAGCCAAAAAGCTTCCAGTACCAGTGGTGCGTGTTTCAGGTTTTTGGAGTGCACCGTCCACCAGGGCAGGCAGTAGGACCCGGAGCCAAGGCACTGTCAGCCCACCCCCTGTAAAGGCACTGAAATTGGAGAGTGGACGACGGGACCGTGTCAAGACTCCTGGTGGGACAACAAGTGAAATGGGATCGAAGGCGATTGGTGAGTCAGCTATAACTCCAAAGAAGGTGGGGAAGGTTCCGAGGAAGTCTGCCCAGCCTGTTGTGAGTGTCACTGCGGAGAAGTGCGCCATCATTTCCGGCGGTCCAGACACAACCGCCAGCACCGTCGTTACTGGTCAGGAGACCACCACCAGAGTCATTGCCCAGGAGGGCCCGAGTATCGTCACTGGTCAGGAGACCACCGCCAGAGTCATTGCCCAGGAGGGCCCGAGTATCGTCACTGGTCAGGAGACCACCGCCAGAGTCATTGCCCAGGAGGGCCCGAGTATCGTCACTGGTCAGAAGACCACCGCCGGAGTCAGTGCCCAGGAGGGACCAGGATCCCACAGCCCCGCTGGGCGATGATGGAACGTCATGCCACACCCCAATGTCCAGTGTGGAGTTCGTCATGCCACACCCCAATGTCCAGTGTGGAGTTCGTCATGCCACACACCAATGGCAGTATCTGAACCGCCATCTCAGGCTACCGCTGAACAGTCCATAGCCAGCCATAGCAAAGCACCGCTGAACAGTCCATAGCCAGCCATGGCAAAGCACCGCTGAACAAGGCCAAGACCGCCATGGTGAAGACCGCTGAACAGTCCATAGCCAGCCATGGCAAAGCACCGCTGAACAAGGCCAAGACCGCCATGGTGAAGACCGCTGATCAGGGCAAACACCGTGTGGGTATGATTAGGCCGCCACATCAGGCATCCTTCTCCCATGTGCAGCTGGGACAGTGACAGGACAGGAACTTTATAGGGGAGACTCATCCAGTCTGGCCACCAGTCCCACCCAGTACCAGTTGAGAACTGCATCTACTTGCGTAAATGTGGCTTTGCACTCCCCAGGATGGCACAGTGGGCAAGCCACCCACTGTATAGACTTGAGAGACTGTGGCTTTGCACTCCCCAGGATGGCACAGTGGGCAAGCCACCCACTGTATAGACTTGAGAGACTGTGGCTTTGCACTCCCCAGGATTGCACAGTGGGCAACCCACCCACTGTAGAGACTTGAGAGACTGTGGCTTTGCACTCCCCAGGATTGTCCAATGGGAAACCCACCCACTGTAGAGACTTGAGAGATTGTGGCTTTGCACTCCCCAGGATACATCAATGGGCATGGAGCCCCGTCGTGGATCTGGCTTTGCAGTCATGTGGCTGAGGTGCCCCACCTTCCCTTCCCCCTGAGGTGCCTGTAGTGTTTCAATCTGATGCCTCGGCAGTGTTCTCTCGGATTTTGGTCAGGTATCTATTGTGGGCCTCACACATGCATTTTTGGACTGTTGGTGCACGGACATTGTTGTGTACATATCTGCACTACTTCTTGTATTGTATATATAAATATGACAGATTTCGAGATATGATTCAGTATATTTTTATATGACATGTATATTGGCACATTACAATATTTGAACGGATCTCGCTTTGTCTTTGCATTCTTCCGGGGGGATTGTGGGTTGTTAATGTGATATTTTTGACTGCATTGGTGTGTATGTTGTGATATGCGAGTGCCTACATGTGGATTTTGGCCTCTAGCTCAGCCGGCCCCAGGGGGGGGGAAATGCCCTAAAATAAATTTGACCCCCCACCCCCCCCAAACCCCCCCTGCACAGGTGCGACCCTTGCCTACGGGGTCGCTACCCCTGCGTGACATTGGCGCCAAAAAACAAATTCCCGGTGCCTAGTGGTTTCTGCCCCCTTGGGGGCAGATTGACCTAAAATCGACCATTCTGCCCCCAAAGGGGGCAGAGATGCTCTAAATACAGTTTGCCCCCCAGGGAAGCGACCCTTGTCTGATGGGTCGCTCCCCATCTCTAAAAAAACAAACAAACAAAAAACAAAAAAAAACAAAAAAACATTTGCCCTTGCGCCTAGAGGTTTCTTCCCCCGGGGGGGGCAGAAATGGCCTAAAATAAATTTGCCCCCCCAAACCCCCACCACCCCCCCACCTCGGAGCGACCCTTGCCTACTGGGTCGCTCCCCCTGCGTGACATTGGCGCCAAAAAACGAATCCCCGGTGCCTAGTGGTTGCAGATTGACCTAAAATCGACCAATCTGCCCCCAAGGGGGGCAGAAATGGTCTAAACACAGTTTGCCCCCCAGGGGAGCGACCCTTGTCTGATGGGTCGCTCCCCATCTCTAAAAAAACAAACAAACTAAAAAAAAAACACAAAAAAAAATTTGCCCTGGCAACAAGAGGTTTCTGCCCCCCCTGGGGGCAGATCGGCCTAATAATAGGCCGATCTGCCCCCAGGGGGGGCAGAAATGGCCTAAAATAAATTTGCCCCGAACACCCCCCCGTTCCCCCCCCCCCCCCGGAGCGATCCTTGCCTACGGGGTCGCTCCCCCTGCGTGACATTGGCGCCAAAAAACAAATCCCCGGTGCCTAGTGGTTTCTGCCCCCTTGGGGCAGATTGACCTAAAATCGACCAATCTGCCCCCAAGGGGGGCAGAAATGGTCTAAACACAATTTGCCCCCCAGGGGAGCGACCCTTGCCTGATGGGTCGCTCCCCATCTCTAAAAAAAAAAAAACAAACAAAAAAAAAAACACAAAAAAAAATTTGCTCTGGCAACAAGAGGTTTCTGCCCCCAAATGGCCTTAAATAAATTTGCCCCCGGACACCCACCCCCCGGAGCGACCCTTGCCTACGGGGTCGCTCCCCTTGCGTGACATTGGTGCCAAAAAACAAATCCCCGGTGCCTAGTGGTTTCTGCCCCCTTGGGGCAGATTGACCTAAAATCAACCAATCTGCCCCCAAGGGGGGCAGAAATGGTCTAAATACAATTTGCCCCCCAGGGGAGCGACCCTTGCCTGATGGGTCGCTGTCCATCTCTAAAAAAAAAAAAAAAAAAAAAAAAAAAACACACAAAAAAAATTTGCCCTGGCGCCTAGAGGTTTCTGCCCCCCCTGGGGGTAGATCGGCCTCATACCAATAGGGCAATCTGCCCCCAGGGGGGGCAGAGATGGCCTAAAATAATTTGCCCCCCCTCACCCTTCACCCCCCCCGGGAGCGACCCTTGACTACAAGGTCGCTCCCCTTGTGTGACGGCGCAAAAAAAAGATCCCTGGTGCCTAGTGGTTTCTGCCCCCCTTGGGGGCAGATTGACCTAAAATCGGCCGTTCTGCCCCCAAAGCGGGCAGAAATGGCCTAAATACATTTTGCCCCTCCAGGGGAGCGACCCTTGTCCAAGGGGGTCGCTCCCCATCTGTAAAACAGAAAAACAAAAAAATCCCTGGTGCCTAGTGGTTTCTGCCCCCCTTGGGGGCAGATCAGCCGAATCAAAATAGGCTGATCTACCCCCCCCAAGGGGGGCAGAAATGGCCTAAAATAATCCCCCCCTCCCAGGGAGCGACCCTTGCCTAAGGGTACGCTCCCCTTGCGTGAAAATCACGCAAAAAAAAAACTCCCTGGTGTCTAATGGTTTCTGCCCCCCTTGGGGGCAGATTGGCCTCATCAAAATAGGCCAATCTTCCCCCAAGGGGGGCAGAAATGGCCTAAATATAATTTGCCCCCTAGGGGAGCGACCCTTGCCTAAGGGGTCGCTCCCCACCTAAAAAGAAAAGAAAACATAACAAAAAGAAAAAAAAAAAAAAAGATCCCTGGTGCCTAGAGGTTTCTGCCCCCCCTGGGGGCAGATCGGCCTAATAATAGGCCGATCTGTCCCCAGGGGGGGCAGAAAAGACCTTCCCAAAAAAATGCCCCCCCTGGGAGCGACCCTTGCCAAAGGGGTCGCTCCCGTTGCGTGAAATTCGCGTGCGAAAACAAACTCCCTGGTGTCTAATGGTTTCTGCCCCCCTTGGGGGCAGATTGGCCTCATCAAAATAGGCCAATCTGCCCCCAAGGGGGGCAGAAATGGCCTAAATATATATTGCCCCGTAGGGGAGCGACCCTTGCCTAAGGGATCGCTCCCCACCTAAAAAAAAAAGAAATCATCACAAAAAAAAAAAAAAAAAAAAAAAAAGGTCCCTGGTGCCTAGAGGTTTCTGCCCCCCCCCCCGGGGGCAGATCGGCCTAATAATAGGCCAATCTGCCCCCAGGGGGGGCAGAAAAGGCCTTCCTTAAAAAATGCCCCCCCGGGAGCGACCCTTGCCCAAGGGGTCGCTCCCGTTTGCCAATTTCACTGAAAAAAACAAAAATCCCTGGTGTCTAGTGGGGTTTCAAAAGCTGGATTGCAAGCAATCCGGCTTTTGAAACCTGTGAGAGACTTCAAAGGGAAGGAAATACATTTCCTTCCCTTTGAAGCCTCTCGGGGCCTCCCCCATGGGATTGAAAAAGAAATGCAAAAGCATTTCTTTTTCAATCGCGCTGGAAGCTCTGCTTCCAGCGCGATGGGGGAGACCCTGTGACTAATCAGCGCGCGCTCGCGCGCTGACGTCACAGGGGGGGTTGGGGGGGTCGGGGGTGGGAGGGGAAGGGCTTCCCCTTCCATCCCTGACTTGGGGGGGTGGGGGGAACCCCACAGAGGGAGCGAGAGCGCTCCCTCTGGGCTCTGTGCACAGAACGTAATGGTTACGTCCTGGGCACAGCAGCACTGTGCCTCAGGACGTAACCATTACGTCCTGGGCACAGAAGGGGTTAAAAGGCACTCCATTCATATAGCGCTTTTGCAGGAAACTCACCTAGCACAACCCGAGGTGGCTAGACTGCAGCGAGATTAGAGAGGGCAACACAATGCAACAGGCTACTCCTCCTATGCTAGAGGAGCCTTCATTTGGGTCAGAACGGTTACCCCCTTTGTAGCAGAAGATCAAATTATTGATACACAGGGGCGATATGCCCTAGTGCGGGGATGCCTTTCTGGTCGTGCGTTGGTGTTGGGTTCCATATACGCCCTGAACACAGACCAGGCTTCATTCTTCCATTCATTATCTAGCCAACTCTCTCAATGGAGTGAGCTTCCCTGGTTATTGGGAGGTGATTTTAACACTGTCTTGGATCCCTGCTTGGACCAATCCTTCCCAACACTGCCTACTGCACCTACTATGGTAGCAGCACGTGCATTAAATACCTGGCTCCAAAACTGGCATCTGGTGGACATTTGGCGCTACCGCAATGCTAACGCGCGAGTCTATTCTTATTTTTCTGCTCCACACCAGTAACATGCTTGCCTCAATAGAATTTTATGCACAACTAACTTATACCCTACAGTCCTACAGACCGACTACTTGGGATGTACTCATTCAGACCATAACCCACAATTTCTGCACTTGGGATGGGACATGTCTCACTCAAGAGCACCCACCTGGAGAATCCACCCAGAGCTGCGAGAGGACACAGCATTCAGGGCATCGCTGGACAGGGCGATTCCCGAATATTTTGAGCACAATGCCAGCATGGCGTCATCTGGCTTGATCGAATGGGAAACATTTAAAGTATTCATTAGGGGCCACTGTATGAGCATGCAGTGGAACCTGTGTAAATCTATTGAGTGCGACCTGACTAGAGTGGAATGAACCCTGATGCAATACGAACAGTATGCTGCCCTGCACCCCTCTGAAACGAGGCAGAATGTATATTCCTTTTATAGAGATTACATTGTTTAAACTATGCAGCCCACTCAGCACACACGCATGCTTCTGCGGATAGATCGGGTAAATTTCTAGCCTGGTTGATCCAACAAGATCAAGACCGCAGTCCTACCACTGAAATCCGCTCGGCAACTGGGAATATACTCGATACCCTCAAGAGATTCATGCTGAACTTACAAGGCATTATGAGTCCCTTAATTGCTGCACAGCAATGACAAGCTGCTTGGATTTTGATGACTTCTCCGTGATCGCCCTACCCAACTGGATTGAACCCAGATCTGTGACTGGGGA
The DNA here is from genome assembly GCF_031143425.1 of Pleurodeles waltl. NCBI lineage: Eukaryota > Metazoa > Chordata > Amphibia > Caudata > Salamandridae > Pleurodeles > Pleurodeles waltl. The sequence goes on from NC_090449.1 coordinate 370,022,602, forward strand.
TGAGTGTTTGCATTGTTCAGCACTCCGTCCATCATCCTTTTGTGTTGCTAAAGTGGCCCTAAGTGAGAAGGGTATGCCAAGATGTGGGTCCCTTGCTCACTGTGCCACTGGATTCAAGCTAGCCTGGCTGATGAAGGGTGATACCCTGAAACTGGTCCCAGGATGCTTGTTTCCGGTCCAGGGAGGACCTGGCTTGGCAGTTTGGGCTGGACTGTTCCCATGAGGAGCAGGGTCAAGACTGATTTGCATATGGCTGGGTCCAAACTGGGGTGGCGTGGTGAGCAAAAGAACGATGGATTAAACCCAGATCTGTGACTGGGGGTGAGGGTTTGCATTGTTCAGCACTCCGTCCATCATCCTTTTGTGTTGCTAAAGTCGCCCTACCCCACTTACCTACCGACCAGCAGGAAGTACTGGAGGAGCCCCTGACCGTCTCTGAGATACAGGAAAGTATCCATGCATTGTCTGCAGTTAAAACTCCATGGCCAGATGGGCTGTTGTCTGAATTTTATAAATCCTTTTCTGCAATTCTCGCACCTCGCCTTCTCTCCCTCTATGAGGAGAAATTACAGGCAGTGTCCCTGCTGGCATCGCAGAGAGAGGTACTGCTGGTGTCCCTCCCTAAACCAGGCAAAGACCCGTTAGAACTCGGTTCTTATAGACCCTTGGCAATGCTCAACACTGATTATAAGATCCTCGCCAAGGCCTTGGCGTCATGGCTGGCGGCCCTGGGCCCATAACTGGTTCACCCCAACCAAAATGGTTTTGTACCTGCACAAGATACCTCTCACAACATCAGACGCCTATTACGAATCATGCGATACTCAACGCAAGATTGGCCTCGAGCAGGATGTCTGGTGCTTGACTTGGAGAAAGCCTTTGACTCCTTGGAATGGCCTTACCTGTTTGAATCACTGGAGCGATTTGATCTTGGCCCTTATTTTCTACACATGGTGAAATTACTGTACACCCGACCACGGTTTAGGGTCAAGATAGGTGGGCACGTATCTGACTTGATTGAGGTGGGCAGGGGTACACAGCAGGGTTGCCCCCTCTCTCTGCTGCTATTTTCCCTAGCGATGGAACCCCTGGCTGCGGAGATTCGCAGGAGAGGTGAAGACTGGAGAATTCTACTAGGAGATAGCCCAAACATCATATCACTGTATGCGGATGACCTTCTGTTGTATTTTAGGGACATCGAAAACATCCCTCCAGAAGTTGCGGTACTTCTGCAACAGTTCGCTACCCTTTCTGGTTTGCGAGTCAATTGGGCAAAACCATGCCTTTTCCCTTTCGATCCGACACTACCAAATCCGGACCTAGGCTTTTCAGGAGTCAGCTTTCCATGGCAACCAAGGACGTTCAGTTACCTGGGCATACAGATATTCCACAGTGACGAAGATCTTCATGACAGGACACTTAGAAGGGCAGTATCATCCATTTGCTTCCAAATGATATTCTGGCAAACACTGGCACTCTCAGTGGCAGGAAGGATTGCTCTCCTGAAGATGATAGTACTCCCTTGTTTATTATACTTGATTTCCAACTTACCATATTATGTCCCAGCCAGCTTCTTCAAAGATCTGGAACCCAGAATAAGGGAATTTATCTGGAACAAAGGCAGATGCAGAGTGGGGTTGAAAAAACTCTACTTGCCCTTAACTCACAGCGGCCTCTTGGCACCAAACATGGAACAATATTATTTAGCCTCGCAGCTTCAATTTGTGGCATGCTGGCTGGCAGAATTTCAGATCTCTGACACAGCAACCAATTCCAAACCCTGGACGGCTGCACGACTTGCACACCTTTTCCACCTACTCACAACTGTGGCACCACCTGCAGAACTTTTGTTAAATGTAGCCCATCGTTGCTACCACAGATGCTTAAGCCTCACAAAGGCAACCATCCCCTATGCTCTGGCATTAGCGCTTTTAGGAACACAACAAGGCCTGAGAATCACGACTGCTGCTGAACTTGGACCTTGGTAGGCTGTGGACTTACACACACTGGCTGATCTCTATAGTGATAAAAGGCTTGCCCCATTGAATGAACTGATGGCAGAGACAGGTCTTCCGGCAGGAACATTTTTACTATACAATTCATTAGTGATTGCACTGTTGAGCAAATGGGGGCAACTGGCAACCAAACCCCAACTCATTTAATTGTAGAATATATACAGGTTATGGGACAGGGCAGGCATCTGATATGATGGTTCACTGAAGCACTTAGAATGTACACACTGCATGCTCATACTGAACTCGGCGCCACCTGGGAAGGGCGACTCCACTGAGCCCTTTACTGATGCAGCATGGGGTGTTGCCCTGTCCAGTCACACTACCATCCCCCGCAACTCTAGATTTCCCCTTATGCAATTTTATATTATTCATAGAGCATACCTCACTCCAACTCGCATTATTAAATACTTTAACCACATAGACAATGCTTGTCCTCGCTGCATGCAAGTAGACGTGGACATCCTCCACATGCTGTGGTCCTGTCCCTTCTTACGCACCTACTGGCACGCAGTAACATCATGTCTCTTAATATGCACATCACGCCAACCATTAGAAAACTGGGAACTCTGTAATCATGGCCTTTTTCCCAGGCATGAGAATCATAAAGCCTCCACGAGATTTCTAGACCTCCTGCTCCTAACAGCCAAGTGTTTGATCACTCGGAGATGGAAAGCCACAGAACCACCATCCGGACTGGCATGAAAGAACTCTTTTCTAACCTGGGTGGAGGCTGAAAGGGATTTGGCCCCAATTAGTAGCTCATTACTAACAAGGAGCAATCTTATCATGAACAACAATTTTCTAGCTCCTTGGAGTGCAAATCAGAAACCATAATTAGTATCTGAAATCCGAACAAGTGTAATACAATTATTTACATAACTGCATTGTAAAGGTTTACTGGTTAAAATAATAAAAAAGATTCAAGCAAAACAAATGAGGTTGCTCTATTCTCCTTCCCATATTCCTGGCATCTCTCTAATCCATAGGATAAAAGTTCCCAATTTAATAGCACTCCATATGTGTTCTACTGCATACAATCCCACTGTATCCCTCTCTGCCCATAACTAATAAACCAGAACATTTCTTCTTCTGTTCAGAGCTCCTGTGCCCACCCCAGAGGTGTTGCAAAATGAAGAATCTCTCCTCTGTGGTCACTCAAAACCAATTCTGGGTTTTGCTCCTCTTCCACTGAGCCTGGTGGCTGACTGGCTAGGGGGTACAACATAAGGGGGCAGACACAGGTGATAGATAATTCTGCCTGAAACAGGGCAGGCCCTTGTGAAGGTTTATAAGTACCTGGGCACAGTTCAGATGAATCCTGTCTGAGATTCAGATCTTCTCCTTATGTCAGGGGCCTTTGTCTCAATTCTGGGAGCAAGGTCACACCTCACGATGGGGGCTACTCAGTTCCAGGGTGACAGTTGGAAGCTCAGGCAAATGGACTTCCTAAGAATTCAGGAAGGTAACAGGCAACATTTTAAAAGTACCTATTCTGAAGTACAATTACCAGTCTGACTTCACCAATAAGGTGGGTGTGTAAGAAATGTTTTAAAAGCCCAAGAATGAGCTTTGTAATTGTTTACTGAGCTGAGATAGCAATATTACATTTAATATTGTGTCCTAGTGCTGTCCAATGGAATAGCTAATCCTTCTACATTGAAAATAGCTTTTTGGGTATTTTCACTGTACACACATATCTATCATTAAACCTTTACATGCTGTACTCTTATTTATCATGCATCATGTCTTAATGGGCAGTAAGGCCTGCCTATGGGTATCTTATTAATATATAAATGGAGGGTTTAAGGCAGTAAAAAGGGTTTATTTTGACAGGACAAATTGGCGGTTAAAACGTACACCACTGTGTTGCACATGTAAGGTCTGCAGTCCTGTTTGCCCTGTTATTTCAATGGATGGCACAATTTGTGCTCCAGGACACTAGTGACATTTAACTTTCTATCCCTTAGCACACTTTAGGTAACATATATTGAGGACTTTTAGGTAAGGTAAATATTTAAAGACATCCCCTGCAACTACCCCACACCATTGGGTGATTCCTCTTAAGTCACTATCAGGCTACCTCATTCCCTTGTTTGTTCTGCTTTATATAGTGCTTCTGTAAGAAACTGAGTTACTTGTTGAGGGGGTGAAACCCTTCTCCAGCTGAAACCACAATCCTTATCAAGGTGAAGTCATAAGCAAATGCCAAATGAAGCTGTGCTAACCCTCTGGTAGCTTGGCACAGAGAAGTTAGCATTAACTTAGAGTCAATGTGTAAAGTATTTATGCAGCACTTCATACAGTAATACAAACATGATACAAGAACAAAATCCCACAACAGATTAGACAAATAAAGTACATTTTAATAAATAAATGAAGATCAAAACAACAAAAATTCAATAGGTAGAACCAGGGATATGCAGTTTTAAATATTTAAGTGAAGGCAGTAGCAAAAAGCACAAAGTGCAAACTGTGGTTATTTGGTTGCGTCTGATGATTGTGATGGAGCACGAGCCATCTAGAGGGACAAAGTTAAGCCAGCTGAACAAGAGTACTTTAAATCTTGGTTGCGAAGAGATCAGACACCCATGTAAACGATGCATCGCACATCAGAGGCAATGCAGCTTCAGGGTGAGGAGATGTATTGTGCAGCAGCAGTTGTGGGAAGCTGCAAAGTGCTAAGCGATGTCCTTGCTTGGAAATGTGTCAGCTTGGAAGGGCTGAGATGGGCGATGCAAAGTCCTTCCTTTGGGGTAATTCCACGCAGCAGAGGCAATGCATCAGTTCTGCAGGAGATTGCCGTGCAGCAGAGGATATGTGCCAGTTCTGCTGAATCCACAGATGGGCTGGCAGAGTACTTTCAGGCCCATTTCCAAAGGTCCAGGACTGGGGTGGCACCACTTGGGAGGGCAGCACTCACAGATGTCATACTCCAGGAGCTGGGTTCATGCTGTTGGAACCCTGTTCTTTCCCTGAGGCTTCAGATCAGGTGGGTTGCCACCCTAGTCACTTTAGATTAGGACACTCCATCTGTGCTCTGCACAACTCCTCAGTTGTGGGAGCTCCTTTCTTTTGCCAATTGGACTTTCAGATAGGTTTCCCAGGGTGGCAGTGTCCTCCCATGTAGGTTCTAGTCTCACCCTCTGGCTCATCCACCTCCTGGGTGGTGGGAGCTTCAGGAGCGATTTTCTAGCACCCCTTGCTCTTTGTCTTTTTGGAGGGCACCTGTGCCATTCTTCTGGGCTCCAGGTCCTCCTGACTACCCTCTTGGTATATGAAGGTGCTACAAGTAAAGGGACCTTTCTAGTCAGAAAACTTTTCTGTCATCAACAGATCAAAAGACCAGCGTTTCAGAGTGTAGGAAGTCCTAGAACGGTTGCATAAACAAGTAATCAGAAAAAACAGTTCCTAGTACAAATATATTTGCACACTTTTAAGTCGGTTGTCATATTTTTTCATCCCCTAAAATCTAAATTTCCCCAAGGTTGCAAAAACATATTTAGCTCCTAAGAAAATATGTTAGTGTACAGTAGTATTTGTTACTCATAACACATGTGCATCATAAAGATAATGTAACCAAATAGAAATAGTTATAAGACTATGCATAAAACCCTCACAATTACATTAAAGTACAGCTTTGATGCAAATCAAATGAGTGTGCACTTGTGAGGTTAAATAGTGTAAGAGTGAAGAGCAAATAAAATCTAAATACCAATTCCACGTTTATCATGTAAGACAAACTATCCAATCATTCTTCTTTTAATATACAGCAGAGATTAAGAGCAAAAACCTAGGTCAGTTAGTATGCCCTTATTCAGAAGATATGACATTGCTATGTAGGTCCCTAAGCACATATTATTGATGAAATAGCTCTGATTCACAGGCAAAAAGTATCCTCATAAACTAGACCAGGAAACCTTAGTGTTAGACTTGAGAGCCTTAGGGTGGTCACCCCTAACTTTTTGCCTGCCTCCCTCCACTTTTTGGACACTGTTTTTGCTGGTTTTTGGACTCTGCACACTTTACCACTGCTAACCAGTGCTAAAGTGCATATGCTCTCTCCCTTGAAACATGGTGACATTGGTTAATACCCAATTGGCTTATTCAATCTACCTGTATGTCCCCAGTAAAGTGCACTACATGTGCCCAGAGCCTGTAGATTAAATGCTACTAGTGGGACTGCAGCACTGATTGTGCCACCCACCTAAGTAGCCCCTTAACCATGTCTCAGGCCTGCCATTGCAAGGCCTGTGTGTGCAGTTTCACTGCCACTTCGACTTGGCATTTAAAAGTACTTGCCAAGCCTTAAACAACCCTTTTTCTACACATAAGTCACCCCTAAGGTAGACCCTAGGTAACCCCTAGGGCAAGGTACTATGTAGATAAAAGGCAGTTTATATCTTCTGGTAGTGTAAAACTCCTAAATTATTTTTTACACTACTGTGAGGCCTGTTGCTTTCATAGGCTAACATTAGGGCTACTCTCATATACTGTTTGAGTGGTAGATTCCGATCTGAAAGGAGTAACAAGGTCATATTTAGTATGGCCAGAATGGTAATACAAAATCCTGCTAACTGGTGAAGTTGGATTTAATATTACTATTTTAGAAATGCCACTTTTAGAAAGTGAGCATTTCTCTGCACTTAAATCCTTCTGTGTCTTACAATCCTCATCTGGCCAGGTTACTTGACAGCTCCCTTGTGCATTTCACCCAGACAACCCCAAACACAGGATGCTCAGTCACACCTGCACACATCTGCATAATGAATGGGTCTTCCTGGGCTGGGAGGGTGGAGGGCCTGACACTTACATTTGAAAGGACAGTGGCCTGCCCTCACACAATGGACTGCCAAACCCTCTAGTGGTACCCTGGCAGACAGGAAGGAACTGAAAGGGGACCTGGTGCACTTCTAAGCCACTCTTTGAAGTCTCCCCCACTTCAAAGGCACATTTGGGTATTTAACCAGGGCCTCTGACCCTACCACCTAAGTCACTTCTGAACAAGATACCACTGGTGAAGAAACTCTGAACCAGAACCTGCAACCTGTCAAGAGGAACTGCTGCCCAAAGGACTCACCTGACTGCTTTTCTGAAAAGGACTGCTGTCCTGCTGTTGCCCTGCTGCCTTGCTGCCCTCTGGCTCTGCCGAGAACTGCTCTCCAAGGGCTTGGATAGAGCTTGCCTCCTGTTCATTGAAGTCTCAGAACCAAAAAATCTTCATCCTGCAAAGATCTCCTTGTGCGGCAAAACTTTTATGCACAGCTTGCCAGAAACGATGCACAGCCTGCATCGCAGTGAGAAAAGCACTGCACGCCAAACCGGAACGATGCAGCCCGGCTCCCCGAGAGGAGATCAACGCAGCACCAGTGTTGGGACCAGAACTTCAACACACAGCCCACTGAAATGACGCAAAGACAAGCCGGAACAATGCAGCCCGACTTCCAGTGAGAAGAATCGACACAGTGCCTGCCGTGCAACAGAAATTTCCACGCATTGCCCACCGGATCGATGCAGCTCCTGTGACTTTGTCCTGTATGCCCAGGATTTCTCTGCATCGTCCCTGGGGTGTCCGGAAACCCCCCAACCCGAAGAGGATCCAAGTCTGCATGCCGGAAATCGATGCAAAGCCTTCCCTCCATGGAAAATTATCAATGCATTCTCTGTGTTCGCACGGAGAAACCGACGCACACCTCCCCGTTTTCCACACATCTCATCCTCTGCGGTCCCTTGCAGAGATTTTGAATGCAAACCAGGTACTTTATGCTTGCAAGAGACACTTGTTGCTTTTTAAAGACTAAAGACTCTTTTTATCATTCTTTGAAGTGGTAATTTAACTTGTACTTATCAAATCGTGATAGTTTGACCTGCATTTAACCAGGTAAATATTATATATTTTTCTAAACACTGTGTGGTGTATTTTTGTGGTGACAATCTGTGTTATTGCATGATTTATTGCACAAATACTTTACATGTTGCCTTCTAAGTGAAGCCTGACTGCTCAGTGCCAAGCTACCAGAGGGTGGGCATAGGATAATTTGGATTGTGTGGCTTACCCTGACTAGAGTGAGGGTCCTTGCTTGGACAGGGGGTAACCTGACTGCCAACCAAAGACCCCATTTCTAACACTTAGGGGGTTATTACAACTTTGGAGGAGATGTTAATCCGTCCCAAAAGTGACGGTAAAGTGACGGATATACCACCAGCCGTATTACGAGTCCATTATATCCTATGGAACTCGTAATACAGCTGGTGGTATATCTGTCACTTTACCGTCACTTTTGGGACGGATTAACACCTCCTCCAAAGTTGTAATAGCCCCCTTAGTAAATATACATAATTAACCATGTGAGGACTATATTGTCATGCATTGTTTGGATTGATTAGAAGCCTATTGCTCAATACCGTTGCTGGATTAACAGAGTTCATAAAGCCAGTACAGCAGCTGACCGCTATAATCATACCCTGGACTGAATCATCTTCCCGGGCTCAAGATTCTTCAAAATTCCCTTGGTAACATCACCTTGCACAATAACACCAAAGTAGACTTTGTTCAGACCAACAAGACAAGGCTGACATAACAAAAAGTGATTGATGGAATGCTTAAATTAATTCAACCACTGGTAAGTACTCTGGCTGGATCTCAGTCCATCGTTATTTTGCACAACAGGCCAGCTCAGTTTGAACCCAGCCATATGCAAATCATTCTTGACCCTGCTCCAATGAGAACAGTGTAGCCTGAACAGCTAGACCAGATCCTCCCTAAAGTTGAACTCAACCAACCCAATAACTGTTTTGTCCTATTTAGGGCTTATCAGTCATGCATAGCTTGGTTCCATTGGCATTGTGTAAACTGAAACCACGTCTCAGCATACCTTTCCTATTTATGGAACACACTGAAGTACCAAAAAAGTGAAGGATGGAATGCTTGAATTGATCTCAACCACAATAATTACTCTGGGCTGCATCCCAGTCCATCTTCATTTTGCACACCATGAGACATCTGTTTGAACGAAGCGCCATGCAAATAAATCTTAACCGGCTCCAAAATGTGCTCACAGATTAGCAAGGCATCATGACATGTTGAGTCGATCATGTGCATTTGTCACTATATGAATAGTGAGAATTTAAAATCAGAACACGAGTTCAGGTCAAGATCTTGTTGCCAATGACTGTGAAATCTGTGGATGAAATAAAATAAATTATTGTCAGAGACAAATGTCAATATATCTTCAGGTAAGCAAGGCTCCTTAAAAATAATGGTGTCCAGGATGTGAGTCTCTTTTTCAGAGTATTGTCTTGAACAAAAATTGAAACAAAGCTTCACAGTTCATCATTGTTCACTACATCATTAACTCATGGCCAGGGCCACTGGAAGTATGCAGTAGGGTAGCCCCAAATTATGCGCATGGTAAAGTAGGTGCCAAGAAAAGCCCAGTTATGCATCCCAATACAGCATAATTTCTGACCGTATTATTTCATTATTTTGTCACTTTTACACATGGTAATACTGTCTGTGCAAAGGTATTATCTCAGTACCAATTCAACAAATACACAAATAAGCAATTGAACGATGACCAGTTAACCTGTGCGAAGTGTCTTCCACTGTGTGCGAATGTACCGCAGCACAAATTTTTGTAACTTGGAACCGTATGAGATAGAAGCAATTTTTTTGTTAAATTGCAGATTATGCAGCAGATGATGGATTATTGTGAAATATAAGGCACATTCCTAACTATGCATAAAGAGCCACAGCCACTGAATCACATGCTTCTATTGGCTCTACCCATGGTAAAGAGAGTAAGATCAATGCCAAAAATGAATGTGAATTTCCTTGTTTCAGGAAGCAATTAATTCTCAGAAGTTTGATTTCATGCCTTTCTGGCCAAAAATGTTAATTAAAATCCCATTTATTTACCTTTACTGATAAACAAAATTTCTAATGTAATTGTTCACTTTCATTGTGCGCTTCATTAATTACACTTTTCAGTCAGGATATACACATACTCATTAAAACTAGTCTAGCTTACTATTCAATTGAAGGAGGTTTTGTCAGACCTCTCTTTGTGACTCAACCTTAAAGAACCCCTTTTATGATGACAATTCTTGACAATGTGGTAGCAGTTCAATTGCAAAGCATTATGAGGCAAATAACATTCCAGGCGATTGACAATCATGTTTAGTCTGAATAGAGAAATAACCCCATGAGGTCTCACATCAACTATAATGGATGTTATAGACAAGAGGTCAGCAGCTCTTCTGCTGAGTTTGGATCGCTCAACCACCTTTGAACCCCCCTACAACTACCTCTTGTCAATAAGAATTATGGAGGCGATCAGTATGTGAGAGTGTCAATGTTCTAATATTTTTTTAAATGATTTTCATACTAAAAATGTGTAATGAACTAACGTGCAAAATGAGTGACTTTTGAAAATGTTCCTTTTTCTGTTCTTGGCTGTGCAAAATAATATTCAGACGTTGTGGTTATTTTCCATGATTCACAGCTTTCATAAAAGTGTCTTCAAAGTTTGTGTAGATGTGCCGCAGCTACCCCTAGTGGATTCCAGTGTTATTTCTTAGAAGGTCATGTCTTAACCAAGCATTGCATTAGGTGAAATGTTCTATTGTTTGAGAATGTTACTAATATCTGGTCTTTCCTCAAGGATGGAAGTGAATCAAAACTGTAAAAGTTTCTTCCTGAGAACAAGATATTCGGGAGGTGACGAAACAATGGAGTTACAGACAAGACGGAAGAAGCAATGATACATTGGAGGAAAATGTTATAGTTATCATAGATGTGTTATGTTTTAGGTCATCAATTTAGTTGTCGATTGGCTGTGATGAAACCACCCCATAGACTGACCAATCATGAACTTATTAGAATTTAGTATAACAACCTGGGTAGAAGTCTCTGGAGTCAGTGTATTTGTGTGATTAGTGCAGATTATAACAGATGAGGTTCGATTCTGATGGTTCAAGACTTATTGGCTGTAGCTGTCCTTAGGCCCAAATCTTCTGATGACTTAACTGATAGTGTCCCAAGCCTGAAGCCATCCATTTGCTGTTTCTACTTTTATCCTTGGTAATGTATGCCAGTGAAATGTGAATTGTGTCTCTTTTGCTTTTCAGGTACCAGCTGCAACTTATGACTTTATTGCTGCACATTAATAATAATATTTTTAATTATAAATTGAGTTAGGAGTTTTCTAAATTTGTGTTACCAAATTCTTTTCACATGAAGCCCAACATGTTGATGACAATTTGTGGTTAGTGAGGGAACTAATTTTGAAATGCTCATGACTTATTTTGAAATCATTTGATGCTGAACTAATGTATACTTTGCCATTATTACCAGTTGTTGTATAATTAATAAGTTTGATTCTTTTAGAGATAATTTGTTTGATTGTCTTAATTAAATTGAGATATATACAACGCTTCAATCAACTGCTATTAATCTTATATGCTTATTATTTCTGTTTGAGAGTCATTTCATGACAATAGCACAGTTAATATAGGGAAATAAATCTATGACTTCTTCTTAATAAGCTGGTGTAGTTATTGACTAAGGATTTATAATATTGATTGTTATTGATGTTGTTGATCCTCACACCTTTCATTGATGACATCCCCTCAAACCTATGTTGCTTCGATCCATCGTCTTCTAGCACAGAATCCACTATTAAGGGTAGATAATAGCTAGGATTCTGTGGCACGTTCGCAGTTTTTTGCTAGCAGATGATGGTTACGTCATTGTTTGATGATGTCATAATGAACCTGTGAGTTCTGGGTGTGTTAAAATTGTTGGTTTGTTCTTTCTTTCTTTTTTCCTTTTTGCAAAATTGTTAGACAGACTTAACATGATGAGTGGCTAGTTGCCTTAAGTGACTTTCCCCAATTCTTGGAGAAACCCTAGGTTGAAGGGCGTGTTCTTGCCGATGTTTGGTTGTATTTGAATGACATGAATTAAGTGTTTTGCGTTTGCACAGCTTTAGCTAATTTGCAGATGATTGTGTTGAATATGAGTCTGGAGGAGTAGAGATACTCAAAATAGTAGATTCGATGGAGTGGGCGTACGCCTATAGGTATGAGAGTAGGGAAGCGGCGTTCTTCATTTGAGTGTGGCGCTTGATGCAGGAAAATTATCCACATGGTTGTTGATGACAGACCTAAGGAGAGAGGTCTATATTGACAAGTGTAGAGATACGCTTGGTATATGTTGTAATTTGTTCGTTTAGTAGACCGATCCGTCGTGATTGGTAAGCCGAGCTTGTGAGATACTGGTGTGAATGAATTTTTACAGAAGACTTGGTGAATACTAAGGGGGTCATTCCGACCCTGGCGGTCCATGACCGCCAGGGCCGGGGACCACGGAAGCACCGCCAACAGGCTGGCGGTGCTTCCAGGGCCATTCTGACCGCGGCGGTAAAGCCGCGGTCAGAAAAGGGGAACCGGCGGTTTCCCGCCTGTTTTCCCCTGGGATTCCGACCCCCTTCCCGCCACCCTGTTTGGCGGTTCTTACCGCCAGGAACAGGATGGCGGGAACGGGTGTCGTGGGGCCCCTGGGGGCCCCTGCACTGCCCATGCCACTGGCATGGGCAGTGCAGGGGCCCTCTAACAGGGCCCCATGTAGATTTTCACTGTCTGCTTTGCAGACAGTGAAAATCGCGACGGGTGCTACTGCACCCGTCGCACCCCTGCAACACAGCCGGCTCCATTCGGAGCCGGCTTCTATGTTGCAGGGGCTTTCCCGCTGGGCCGGCGGGCGCCCTTTTGGCGGTCGCCCGCCGGCCCAGCGGGAAAGCCAGAATGGCATCCGCGGTCTTCTGATCGCGGAGCGGCCATTTGGCGGTGACCGCATGGCGGGCGGCGACCGCCACCAGCCGCGGTCAGAATGAACGCCTAAGTGCACTAAACAATAATCCAAGGAACAGTGGAGAAGTAAAGTTCACAGGTCAAATTTTTCCTCATGATTGTGGGAACTGTAAAAAAGGAATAGGCGAGAGCTGAAGGTTTCTTTGGAAGGTTCTGAAGCGTTTGTTTTACCCTACCTATAGCAAATGAGCGAATTTGTTTTCTTATTTTAAGGTAGGTCTCAAATTAATATTGTGTTGATTTTGCGTGTGAGTAGTGAAAGATTAGTACAACAGACTTTGTCAGCATCTCAGTGAAAGGGGTGAATGTGTGGGTATGAAGTAGTGTTGCCACGCTGGGATTGGTTGATTAGCAAGAAGGAGTCGCACAAGGATTCGATAATCAGTCGGACAATAGACTAACGCAATTGGAAGGCGAGGGGGTCGAAGAGAATTGTGGGATCGTAGTCACTTTTCATGATTGGTTATTCTTTCTTTAACTTTTGTTTACTGCTTGTATTTGCTTTGTTTAATTGAGTTTGAAAATATTTTTTTGCTGTGGATATTTTATTGAAATAAATTCAGTTAGAAATAAAGTTTTTCAAAGCTCTGAAATGTGCGTTGTGGGGTGATGAGTACATTCTGGTACTAGAAGGAGAGATTTGTCCACCAGAGAATACTCCAGCATATATCGTGTTTGAGGAGAGAGGTGCAGCGGCATGCCTTTGATTGAAACATTGGGTCAAGATTACAAAGAAAGAAGGTTGTCTAGCTTTTCCAGAACATGGTACGTTCAATTTAAGAGTTCTGGATAATTTGAGGTCAAAGATGCACAGTCTAAAACCTCCACCGAGGCCAGCACAGTACGAAGCAGTAGCAGTATGGGAGCTGGTAGCAAAACAGCAACAGGCTTTAAAATTTGACAAGAAAATGAGAAGGGTAGAAAATAGATTGTCTGAAGCTGTGTGGGATGAGGAACAGAAAAGGTGGAGAACAGATATGTTACATGGGATTAGATTATTTCCAGCAAGAACAAATGAGGATGAGGTTAAAACAAAGGATGGAAAGAAGAAGAAGAAGGGTCCACTAGAACAGAGAACGAAAGAGCCGAAAAGTGTTATGTTCAATGATGATGAAATGGAGGGAGATGAGATAGTTAACCATTTTGTAGAAACATATCTTCCACCAGATGTGAGACAGCAGAATGGTAATGGATTAAATGGGAACGGTATGAGTAATATAATTCCTACTGCACCATTAACTTCCGAATCAGAGAGGAGTAACCTGAGTCAAGAGAGAGTTCAGATGCAGAGTAGTTTTAATGACCCATTGAGCAACAGACATCAGTTCAAAATGAACATCCCTGAGATACAGCCAGAGGTCCAGACAGTGAGAACAACTGTGAATATCGCACTGTTGCAGGGTCGCCAAGGGACGAATATAAGAGAACCTGTACATATACAGATTCCACAGAATCAGAGCATGTGTGCAGGACAAACACCGAGAGCTGGAACACTGATGAATCCAGCTGCAGTTGCTGTACCTATTACGATGGGTCCAATAACTCCATTATACAATCAAGTGGACAATAGTGGAGAGACTTCATTGATACATATGCAGCATAGACAGGGACCAAGTTTAAATGAGACAAATTATTTAATAGATTTGTCACCTGTTGCGGATTCAGGAACAATGGCTGCACAACCAGGTATGAGTTTGGGGCAAGGGCGAGGAGCAGGTGCACAAGCCAATGGAGTGTCATTGAAAGGCTTGTCTGCACAAGAAATCACAGAATGGTTGGAAGAATTAAACCAGAGAAAAGAGAGAAAAGATAAAGAGGAAGAAACAATAGACATAGCGAGATTAAGCATGGAAGGGAGCGAACATTTAGAAGGAACCATGGGGATGAACAGACTTGACTCTTATGCCGAAGGGCAATTGAGATATCTATGTAAACTCATTACAAAGAGGGCAAACAGAGTTTATCAACAGTTCCAAGACATAGCAGATGATTACGACGAGATAGTTCAGGTTTGTAGGGCATCGGATAAATGGGAGGGTAAATGGGACAGGAAAAGAGAAAGACCAAAGAAATATGAATGGACACAGACAGGAGATGCAGTAAAAATGTTATCAATGAGAGACACGCCAGGAGGGAATGTTATACATGTACCTTGGAATAGAAGTGATATTATACATTTTACAAATGATTACCCAAGATTGAGAGAGAAGCCAATGGAGTGGTATTAGCAGACAGATGGGTTTGTGAAACATTGAAAGTGTCTGTGGGAAGACTTGAATACACTTTTTGACATTGTGGTTCCAGCAGATTTGTGGGTCGAATGTAAAAGGAGTGTCGATTGGCTGACGAGTGAACCGCAGAGATACTTGAAAACAGCTGCGCCATTTCCTGAAGTAATGGAATATTACTATAAAGTCATTGAGTTTCTGAAAACAAGATTTTCGCTGAAAAATGTTGATTGGCAGCTCATAGCTAGAACAACGCAGGAAGGGAAGGAGTCAGTATATGCATACTATGAAAGATTATTCAGGGCATTCAAACAATTTAGTGGTGCAGAAACTATTAAAAAAGATAACATGAATTATTTGGTGTTCAGATTCGTTGATGGGTTGAAACCAGAAGTAAGTAAGATGATCAAGAATCATTTGATATGTTGGCAAGCAAAGCCGATTTATGAAGTTTTGCAGTATGCTAAATACTGTAGTAATGAGAATGATTTGAAGCAGAAGAGGCTGAAAGAAAAGGTGGTGGTGATGCAGATCAAGGCTGCATAGACAGGGTTGCAAGGAAATTGTCAACAGCTGCCACAGGGAAATGATTTGTTTCCGAGTCAAGGTCGTGGTAGAGGTTGAGGTGGAATGATGCTTCCAGTGGTTAATAGAAATGTAGATTTGAGTTCAGTAGTGATGCAAGATGAGCAGCAGTGGCGAAAAGTGTTACCTTGTCATATTTGCGGATTGCTGGGACATTGGAAAAGGCAGTGTCCAATGTTGAGTCAGGGAGGAATGGTTCAGCAAACAAATGGTGTCAATTCAATTCAGGGCATGCGAGGACCTAGCATGGGAGGTCAAAATTGAAATTTTCAGAATAATGTGAATAATATGCAAGGTTTTCAGCCTTTACAGTCGGTGCAACAAATGTAAAATGTACAGCCTCAGGTACAACAGGTACAAATGCCACAAATACAACAAATGCAGCCACAGGTGCAGATGGTGCCTCTACAGCAAATGCATATACTGAGACATGTTCAATTGATACAGAGCCCAATGGAACAGCAACAGGTTATGCTTTCACAAGTGGTCATGAATCAGAGTGAAAACAAAAGTGCAAAAGCAGTTGAACAATTTCCCTTACAAAGTGAGAGTGAAATAAACACTGAATGGCCATTGGATAGTTCAGGTGAGGAGGAGATTATGATGGGTGCATCATTAGATGTGTATCAGAGAGGTCCTTATGTGCAGGGTGAAGTACATGGCCATGAGGTTAGTTTCTTGGTTAATATAGGAGCGACATGCTCAACGATATGGACAGTAGAGGTACCAGACATACCTATTTCTGAGCGGACAGTGCAGATAGTAGGTGTTGCAAATAAACAGTTGGTTAATGCCCTTACAGGACCAGTTCTTGTGAGAATTGGACATTTTAGAGATTATCATAGTTATTTGTTTGTGACTCCAGTCCAGTATCAATATTGGGGAGAGACTTGCTATGCAAGATAAATTGTTCAAATATGTGTTCAATGAAGGGAATTATAATGGAGACCATTAGCGTTGATGAGGAAGATTTGCCAGTTGATGTAGGAAAGAGAATGAAAGGTTGTGAACTAGCTTTATTGAATGTAGAGGATGATCAGGCAATAGACGAAGAGGTGACAAATGAAGAGCACAATTTGAAAGACTTAATCAGTTTCTTTCCAGTGTCTGAAAAGAAAGATTTGCCAAATGATTTGCAGGAAAGAGTTAAAATGAAAGTTTGGGATTTTTCAGGAAAAGACATTGGTTTGATTAAAGGAGTTGAGGGAGTCAAAGTAGCTGTGAAAGAAAATGTGCTGTTTCCACAAACTGCTCAATACCCAATGACAAATGAAATAATAGAAGGGATAAGACTGCTGATAGAACAATTTTCGGAGCAAGGAGTTTTAAAAGAAGTGATGAGCAGTCCATGTATTTCACCAGTTATGGGTTTGAAAAAGCCGAATGGAAAAATACGTTTGGTTCAAGATTTGAGAAAAATAGATGACATTGTGGTGAAGTGTTGTCCAGTTGTACCAAATCATTGATTTGTGCCAAGTTTTCTTTTCAGTCCCTCTTCATGAGGACAGCAGATATCTCTTTTGTTTCAAATTCCTGATAAGAGTCTACTGTTGGTGCAGGATTCCTCAGGGGTTTTCAGAGTCACCATCAATTTTCAATCAGATCTTGAAAAAGAACGTGGAGTCATTGGTAATGCCTTATCAGTTGACTTTAGTGCTGTACATTGATGATTTGTTGATAGCCTCAAAAACAAAGGAAGGCTGCAAAGAAGATACAATTGCATTGTTGAACTTTCTGGGAGACAATGGTCATAAAGTTTCTCCTGCTAAGTTGCAGTATTGTCAACAAGAAGTGAAATATTTGGAACATTTGATTGAGAAAGGGTTGAGGAGAATTTCCAAAGAGAGAGTGGCAGCAATAGTTAAAATGAAAATGCCAAATTCACAAAAAGAGTTGAGAATGTTTTTGGGAAGGGTAGGTTATTGTTGTCCGTGGATTCCGAATTTTTCAGCCGGTTTCTAACCATTGCAGAGATTGACACAAAGGATGTTTCAGATCCTGTAATGATGGATGAGGAGTGCGTGAAAGCTTTTACTGAACTAAAAGAGAGTTTGTGTCAAGCACCAGCTTTAGGTATGCCTGATTATACAAAACCTTTCCTATTGTTTTGTCATGAAAGAGATGGATGTTCTTTGTCTGTCTTGACACAAAAACATGGTGGTGTCAATCACCCAGTAGCATATTTTTCAGCTACCTTGGATAATGTTGCAGCAGCTTTACCAGGATGCTTGCGAGCAGTTGCAGCAGTTGAGCAGAGGATAACTCAAAGTGAAAATATTGTAATGGGTTATCCTCTGACAGTGATAGTACCTCATGCAATAGAAATTCTATTGACCAGGTCAAAGACAGAATATTTGACAAATGCAAGACTGACACAATATAAATCAGTGATTCTTGGGGCACCAAATGTGACAGTAAAAAGGTGCACAGTGCTTAACCCAGCAACTTTATTACCAAATGAGGGAGAAGGTCTGTCTAACATAGATGACGTTGAACATGATTGTTTGGAAGTGACAGAACTATGTACCAAATCAAGAGATGACATCAAAGACACTTGTCTAGAAGACAATGATCAAATTATTTTTGTTGATGGTTCTTGCTTACGAGACAACAGAGGTGAATTAAGAGCATGGTATGCAGTGTGTACAGTCACAGGCCTGCTAGAAGCTTCCTGTCTTATAGGATTGATATCCGCACAGGAGTTGGTGGCTCTTACCAGAGCATGTCAATTATCAGACCAAATGAAAGTGACAATCTATACATATAGCCAATACGGATTTGGTATCGTACATGATTTTGGGTAAATTTGGTCACAGAGAGGGTTCCTGAGTTCTTCAGGTTCACCTGTGAGAAATGGGGAGAGAATACATGATTTGTTACAAGCAGTACAGAAACCTGAAGAAATGTCTGTCGTCAAATGCAGTGCACACAATGGAAAACAAGATTATGTAACATTGGGAAATGCTTATGCAGACCAAGTTGCAAAATTTTGTGCTCTAAATGGAATTTCATTCAAAGGAATTGGGAATTGATGTCTGACAATGAAGACATGTATACAAATTCTTCTATGCAGATAGTGGAGACATTAGACAAGTTGAAAGCAATACAGAACAGTGTTCCAGAAGAGGAAAGGAGGGATTGGATCAGACATCGATGCATACAAAGGGAGGATGAGATTTGGGTAACAATAGAGGGAAAGGAAGCATTGCCAAACAGTTTATCGATGCAAATGGCAAGGTTCTGCCATGGACAAATGTATATTGGAAGAGATGCAATGATCAGGAGTTTTAAACAGTTCTGGTACAATCCAAAATTCAACAAGTAGCAGAGCTGGTATGCCATAGGTGCATAATTTGCCAGCAGATGAATGTTGGCAAAGGAACAATTGTCAACATGGGTCACATTGGTATGGCAGGAGGTCTATTCAGTAGAATGTAGATGGATTTCATTGAGGTGCTTGCATGTGCTGGCTTGAAATACTTGTTGGTGATTGTGTGCATTTTCAGTAATTGGATTGAGGATTACCCAACAAGAAGAAATGACAGTCTTACTGTGGCTAAACTGCTGTGAGAACTAATTCCACCTTTTGGTTTTCCAGTTTCGATTGAATCAGATAGGGGTACACATTTCAATAATGAGGTGATAAAATTGCTTTTCTCTGCATTAAATATCCAGCAGAGATTACATTGCAGTTATCACCCAGAAGCTTCAGGTCTTGTAGAGCAAATGAATGGAACACTAAAATTACGATTGGCCAAAGTGTGTGCATCGACAAATTTAAAATGGCCAGATGCTTTACCTCTAGTACTAACATCAATGAGAAGTAGTCCTGACAAAAAGGCTGGGTTGTCCCCGCACAAAATCTTGATGGGGAGAGCGACATCCAATCCTAATAGGTAATACAGAAGACAGAAGGAGAGAAATAAAGGCAAAGATGAATCAGGGAATTATAATTAGAAAGCCTGGCATAGATTATGCTTTTACTGACATCACTAAACCACGTAAACTAACAATAGATGCTGAGCATGTAGGAAAACTTTGTATACATAGACCTTGGAGTAAAACTGATAGAGTGTTTGTTGGAAAGAGTGAATGTAGACATGTGTTCATGTTTAAGAGTAAGTGGGATTTTATGATGAATGTACAGGATCCTTCAGTACCCGGGATTTACTATATTTGTCAAAGAAATGCATATTATCATCTTCCTAGAGGGTGGTATGGAACATGTTATTTAGGAATAGTCTTTCCAAAAATCTATCAGTTGGAAGACTTGAGTAAGATTCCAGATTCAATGACATGTCAAACGAGACACAAGCGAGAATCAATTTCTAGCATTGTGGGAGACATATTTGGGGCTATAATTCCTTCAGTGGAAGTAGTCCTAAATTCGATTAAGATTCAGAAGTTATCTACAATAGTAGATAACATGTTGATAAGATATTCCAGAGCTAACGTTCTTCTGGATACAGAATTGGCTTCTACAAGAGCTATGGCACTTCAGAATCGCCTTGCATTAGACATTCTTTTGGCGAAAGAGAGCGGAGTTTATAATTTGTTAGGTTGTAATCATTGTTGTTCATATATCCCTGATAACTCAGGGAAAGTCAAAGAGTTAATTACAAATGTAACTAGTACTAATAGTAAGGATTTGAAAGAACTAACAGAAACTATGATTTGGGAAAAAGCTAGGAAAGGGATTGAAGCTGTGGGATATTGGTTCAGCAATGTGGGAAGAAATGTTATTTTGCCAATAGCAAAATGGGTGTCAATAATTGTGTTTTGTTTAATGGTTATTTGGGGAACATATAAAATGATAAAATGTGTTAAGACGAGTCTGTTGGGTTTGATGGTGGGCACCAGTCCCTCACCTGGAGCTTCCGAGGCCTGAAGTGCCTTGCCTTGGCTTTTCTGCCCCTTCCTCACCTTGGCAGATGCTGCTGGGACCTTGGCACTGGCAGCTGGAGTTTTGGAGGAGGCCTTGCTGGGTGGGTCATACTCCTTGGCCGTCCTGCATGCTGGCCCCTTCTTAACCTTGGCAGGTGGCAGAATGGGTTGGTCCTTTGCAGGGTTAGGTGGCACACTGGCCGGACTGACGGGTGCCCCCTATGATCCTCTGGGAGTTGGAGGTACCACAGCGTCCACCGACATGGTGGCTGACATGCTGGCCTGGGATCTGGACACCCTGGCCCGATGGGAAGGATGGGGGGAGGCGTAGAGAAGAGGTCAATGTTAGCCAGGAACAGTTTTTTAGACACACTGGGACAGGAAGATGGAGAGGGTTTGGGAGTGGAGGAAGAGGGAGTGATTGTAGGAGGTGTCTGCTGATTTTGGGTGAAGGTGCATGGGCTGGACGCTGTTGTGAGGTGGATGGCTGTTGGATGGGTGGGTGCTTGTGTTTGTGTACTTTGGGAGGAGGGGGTCACAGACACACTGGGATAGGACACAGGGGATGTGTGCATGGTTGTGGGGGTGGTGACTGCAAGTGAGGGCTGTGTTGTGATGGGGTGCTGGTGATGGAGGTAGGGGATGAAGACGTAGTGTAAGCAGGTGTGAGTGTAGATGCTACTGGGAGGGAGGTGGATAATGAGGAGGAGGGGGACACTGTGGAGGAAGTGGATATTGGTGTGTCTGCATGGGCATGGTGCTTGTGTGCGTGTCTGTGAGGTGAAGTGTGGTGCTTGTGTTTGCCTGACCCACTTTTTGTGGTGATTTGGGTGAATGCTGGTCAGGAGGTGTGCCTGGGATAGGCTGAGGTTGAAGGGATTAGGTCTGGGTAGAGGAAGTTGGAGGGGGCAGGCTAGATACAGGGACAAGGGCTGCCATCAGTGCTGAGGCCAGAGCATGAAATGCTCTCTTTTGGGCCGCCACGCCAGAGTGAATGCACTCCAGGTATGCATTTGTTTGTTGCAAATGCCTCTCGACACCCTGGATGACATTCAGTAGGGTTGACTGCCCAACATTGAGGGATCTCAGGAGGTCAATAGCCTCCTGACTGGGGCAGGGCCTGAGGTGCCTGGGGCAAAGGAAATGCCCACCCTCCTGGGTGAGCGGGCATGGGAAACACGCTGAGGGGCTGCTGGGAGGGCGGTGCTGATGGGGGGGTGGCGACTGTACCTTTTCTTGGGGTGGGCACAGAGGTGTCTACAACTGCCAGGGAGCTTCCATTGGAGGAGGAGTCGCTGTCTGTGGTCTCCCCTCCTGTCCCCGTCATGGTGCTCCCCTGGCCCTCCATCCCACTGGTGCATTCACCCTCAGTGGATTTGGCCTCCAGGCCCATGTGGGATGCAGCTCCCTCCATCACTGTTGCCTCTGGTCCTCCACCAGATGATGTTAATGCACACAAGGACAGGGTGACAAAACAAAAAGGGAGGGGAAGAGACAGAGGATACACTTGGTCAATGCCAGCAACAACACTACTGTTGGCCTACACTACACACAGGGATCTGCCCAATGCACTAGGCCATGCCCAACTATTTACTGAGACAGTCACCAGCCTGTCTCAGCTTCTTGGCAATGGCACGGCAAATACCCTTCTTCTGGTGGGTGCTGACCTAGAGGGAAAAAACAGCAGAAAGGGAAATTACTCCCCCATCCGGACCGTCATAATCATTGCCCACCAGTTCCCAACCATGCCCTGATGCATATACACTGACCAGCCTTACATGCTGCACTCTGGCCAGGACACCTCAGCCCCCCCAACATGTGGCTTACATCCACAGCACTTTAAACATTCATGGCCCACTCATCATACACACAGTGTTTGTCTGGAGGACCGTAGAGTAACATGTACTGGGGTAGGACCCATCCACCAGTTTCTCCAAATCCTCCGAAGTGAAGGCAGGGGCCCTTTCCCCAGATACATGAGCCATTGTCGCTTCCAGACACAGGTCACAGCAGCACTTGCAGTGTAGGTCCTCTCCTGTTGAAGGTCAGGTAGCAAGTGAGTGAATAGATAGAAAATGGCGGTCACGTCCGCGGTGGTGCGTACCTTCACCGCCGGCGTACATCGCCATTGGCTCCTGGAACCCTTAGGGCCCAAGAATAACCAATGTGAAGTTGCACAATGGTCATCGACCACCTACCGCAACGGTGCACAACGCCAGGGCAATTACCTCATTTCCACTTGTCCCTCCTCACAGGTCAGGCACCTGCCATTTCAGGGGGGGGCACGGGGCATAGCACCTAACTGTGTCACAGCAGACATTGGCACATCAAATGACTCTCAAGTTCACATTCTGCTTCTGTAAAGTACATTAAGCAACATTAGTGCAACAGATGTGGAAATATGACCCTCTGCTCACCGTTCTCTTCCATAGGCTTCAACCACTGAGGCAGAATATGAGATGGCGGCATCCTCCGGTATACAGACCCCTGGTGGACCTATTGACAATGGAGCACAGACACATTATCATCACATACAGACTTGATCGTGCCACAATCCTAGAACTGTGTGCCCAATTGGAGCCAGACCTGATGTCAGCTATCCACCAGCCCACAGGAATCCCCCCTCTAGTGCAGGTCCTGTCAGTGCTCCATTTCCTGGCAAGAGGTTCCTTCCAAACAACAGTGGCCATGGCATCAGGGATGTCTCAGCCAATAGTCTCTAACGTGTTGACCAGAGTGTTGTCTGCCCTGCTGAAACACATGCGCAGCTACATCGTGTTCCCTCAGGTGGAGGATTTGGCCACAGTGACGGCTGACTTTTATGCCCTGGGACATATCCCCAACATCATTGGTGCCATTAATGGTACCCATGTAGCATTTGTCCCGCCCCCCCGGAGAAATGAACAGGTTTACAGGAATAGAAAAAGCTCCCATGTGAATGCCAAATATCCTGGCTCTCTGCATGACGCCTTTATCTTGAGAAATAGCAGCATCCCATATGTGATGGGCCAACTCCAGAGGCACCGTGTGTGGCTAATAGGTGAGCCCAAGGTGCCCAATGAGTATATGTTGATGTCTGGGTATGGGATTGCCCCTAAGGGTTAGTGTGTGTCTAACTGTTGTCAGCCTATATTTACAGGTGACTCTGGTTACTCCAACCTCTCATGGCTACTGACCCCAGTGAGGAATCCCAGGAAAAGGGCAGAGGAATGTTACAATGAGGCACATGGGCGTACAAGGAGGATTATAGAAAGGACCTTCAGCCTCCTGAAGGCCAGGTTCCGGTGCCTCCATCTGACAGGTGGATTCCTGTACTACGTACCCAAGAAGGTATGCCAGATCATAGTGGCATGCTGTATGTTGCACAACCTGGTCTTGAGACAGCATGTGCCTTTTCTGCAGGAGGATGTGCCTGGAGATAGTCTTCTGGCAGCGGTGGAGCCTGTGGACAGTGACGAAGAGGAGGCAGAGGAAGAAGATGTCGACAACAGAACAAACATAATACAGCAGTACTTCCAGTGACATACAGGTAAGAGACTGTAACTCCACTTAACATTTACGTAATCTGTTGGACATTTGTACAAGGCAGCCTCTTACCCTATGTCTATGGCCACTGACTGTTCCCCTTGGATTCTCTATTTTCAGATCACTGTGCCCCATTCTGGCTCCTGCTATATGTACTGCTGCCCACCAAAGGTCATGCTGTAGTATATTTCACTGTACATATATGTTGCAATGCTTTGATAATGTTGTACTAATACATTTGTGAATCGTTAGACTGACTCCAGATTGTTATTTGTTTCAAGGGTGTTTATTAAGGTGATAATAAGTATAGGTGTATGTGCAAGGGGCTGGGGTGATGGTGTAGGAAAGTCCATGGTAGAGTCCAGCCTCTTGGTATCACAGGTGCATTGTCCAAGGGGGCATGGGAAGGGAGAGCAATGGCAGTTCAAGGTGGACAGGGTAACAGAGTTAGACAGAAGGGTGACTATCAGGAGAGTCCTATTTCCTGGCGGGGGTCTTGGCAATGTTCTCAGTCTCCTGACTGGATCGCAGGGACCATTTGCGGGGTGGTTCTCCTTTTGCAGGGGGTGGGTGCTGATGGCCTGTTGGTCCTGTGGCGGGTACTCCTGTCCACTAGCGTTGGCGGAGGTGGAAGGCTGTTCCTCGGTTTGGCTAGTGTCAGGTGCCCTTTGTTGTGCCACTGCCTGCCTCATGGTCTTGCCCATGTCAGCCAGCACCCCTGCAATGGTGACCAGGATGGTGCATATTTTGTTAGGTTACCCCTGATCCCCAGGTACTGTCCCTCCCGCAGCTGCTGGGTCTCCTGCAACTTGGCCAGTGTCTGGCCCATGGTCTCTTGGGAATGGTGGTATGCTCCCAGGATGTTGGAGAGTGCCTCGTGGAGAGTGGGTTTCCTGGGCCTGTTCTCCCACTGTCGCACAGCAGTCCTTCTAGCTTCCTTGTTGTCCTGTGCCTCTGTCCCCTGAACTGTGTGCCCACTGACCCCAGGTCTCTGTTCTTCCTGGGTTTGTGGGGTTGCCTGGGGTCCCTGTAGTGGTGGACTCGCTGCTGATTGATGTGCCCTGGGGACAGTGGCATGAGCCCGCTGGGTAGGTGCTGTGGTGGTGTTTCCTGAGGGGGGAGGCTCTGTGATGGATTGGGACTGTGGCAGGGGAACCAACTGTACAGAGGCCCCTGATGGGCCAGGTTGGTCATCCTGATCCAGGCGTGCAGAGCTGCTGTCATCACTGTGGGCCTTTTCAGGGGGGACTGGATGCAGCTGGCACCTCCTCTCCAGTGACCTTGAGTAGGGGTGCTGTTGGGATGCAAATGCATTGTTAATGTATCTGTATGGGCCACATTGTGAATGGGTAGGTTTCCATCTCTGATTGTGATTTCTCTGTTGGCTTGCCCTTGTGTGAGTTGCAATTTTGTGGGCTGGGTGAGTCTCTCTGCTGGTTATGCTGTGGTTATGGGTGTCCATGCAGGTCTGTGATGGGTGTCCATGCATTGGTGTTACATGCAAGGCTTGGTATTGGGAGGGGTGGGTTGTGAAATTGGGGTAGATGTGAGTTGGTGGAGTGATGGGTAGGAGTTTGTGATGGCATGCAGGTAGGGTGGGGGGGATATAATAGTAAAGATTTGCCTTACCAGACTCCAGTCCTCCTGCTACTCCTGCCAGGCCCTTAGGATGCATGATCGCCAAGACTTGCTCCTCCCATGTTGTTAGTTGTGGGGGAGGAGGTGGGGGTCCACCGCCAGTCCTCTGTACAGCTACCTGGTATCTTGCAACCACGGAACACACCTTCCCCGTAGGTCATTCCACCCCTTCCTGATGTCATCCCTGGTTCTTGGGTGCTGTCCCACGGCGTTGACCCTGTCCACGATCCTCTGCCATAGCTCCATCTTCCTTGCTGTGGACGTCTGCTGCACTTGTGATCTGAAAAGCTGTGGCTCTACCCGGATGATTTCCTCCACCATGACCCTTAACACCTCCTCAGAAAACCTGGGGTGTCTTTGGGGTGGCATGGATGTGGGGTGAGTGATATGTGTGAGGATGTGTGGGGTGATGTGTGGGATGATGTGTTGTGGTGTATGCTGTGATGTGGGTGAATGGTGTATGGGTGATGGTGGCCTGTGCCTCTGATTGAGTGTTTGCCTCTTGCTTGTCTCTCTGTGCTTGGTCTCTTTTTATTCACTGTAAGGGGTTGTGGGTAATGTGTATGTGTGTTTTATATTGGAATGGGTGTGTGGGTGTGGTGTGTGTATGCGTGTCAGGTATGTTTTTTTTTAATTGTCCAATGTGGTGTAGTTTTGTAAGTGTGTGTGTATTTTGAGTGTGGTAGTGTGTACCGCCAATGGTTTACCGCGGTTGAAAAGACCTCCCCGGTGATTCGTGGGTCGTGGTACTGTGGGCGTAATGGTGTGGGTTTGGCTATCGCCATTTTATCACTGACCTTTGGTCTGGCGGACTTGTGTTTGTGTCTGTATAGTGACGGATTTCTATGTGTGGTCATAATACCCTTGGTGGATTACCGCCGCACTCATGGTATGTTGGCGGCTGTCAGCACAGCGGTATGCGGCATTTACCGCCAGTGTTGTAATGAGGGCCTATGAGCCTTTTTCTATCATCTTCCAGGAGAAGGTAGACAGTTCTTATTTGCTGCTGCAAATGGAATAGGAGGTGAAACTGTTGTCTCTATCCTGGCATACCTCCATGCTTGGATTCGGGACTAGAAGACTGATTATCCAGGTGAAGCTACTCTCCTGAAACTTTCATTAAAAGGGAAGAAGTTGTTTGGAGGCTAGCTGAATGCTACCACTACAAAGTCTTTCAAAGACTAGAAGAACACTTTTCCCTATAAGGGAGCTGCCCCAAATCCTATAGGTCTTGGAAAAGGGACCATTAGGATTTTTTTAGGAGGGGGATCCCACAGTTGGAGGGAGATTGTTGGGCTTTGGGAGCTTTTGGCATGCGTCCATGAGAGATCAACGGGTGCTCAGCCTACTCTGGTGAGGCTATTTGATTGAGTTCATTCCGAAACCTCTAGATTACGGAACTCTCCTTACCTCTACTCCCGGGAATCGACTACAGAGAGAGGCTTTATGGTCCAGTGTTGTAACTCTCTTGAAAAAAAGGACAATTGTGGAAGTTCTCACAGTGGAAAGGAAGATTTTTGCAGTCTGCAATAGGTTCATTGACCTTTCAGTTTCGGGTGCTCCTCTTTGGTCTAAAATCAGGACCAACGGTCTTTGCCAAAGTCCAAGCTCCTCTGAAGGGTTTTCAGCATCAGAAGGGCATAGCACTCCTTCCATATCTAGAACACTACCTGGTCCATGCTTGCAGTATTAGAACATCATGGGCTTCTGGTAAATCAGAAGAAGTCTTATCTGATGCGTGCTCAGGACCAGATTTTAATTGGTACAAGGTTTCTAAGCAGTGTAGTATTGGTTTTACTGACAGAGAAGAGGATCAACACGATTCACTCACATTTGTCTGAATTGATGGGGCAGGGCAATCCAATTACATCAGACTGAATGCAGGTGCAGGGTGAGCTTGCAACAACTGTTTTTCTGGTACCATGGGCCTGGTTCCATCTGAACTGGGTGGTGAGACACATTCTGACTCATTGGTCCCTGGTATCTCAGGATTTAACCATAAAGATACTGATTACAAATGTAGTGAGAGAGGAGCTTTCCTGATGGATGGAGTCTTCACACATCAGGAAAGGGATCAGCTTAATGTCTTAGATGCTGGTCATCTTGAAAATGCCAGGTTGGTGGGCGGGGGAGATTTAATTGGTGCACAGCAGGTGCAGGGGCTCTCGTCCTGGTAGGGATGGGCAACAACACATCCAAGTCTTGCCTAAAAAAAAAGGTGGGGCACAAGATCTCCAAATTGACAAGGATCTCTGATCACATTTGTCTGTGGGCACAGGACAGCTTACAGGAGCTGAGAGTGAATTGCATTAAGGGGAACTTGAATGTCAGTGCAGAAAAATTGAGCAGGGAAATTCCCTCCTTTCAGGATTTTTGTCTGACCAGGTGGGCCTTTCATAGGATTTGTCAGGAGGACAAGTAGCAGGTTTGTTCACTTCAGCACAGAATGCCCTTCTTCCCCTGCTCTGTTCGAGGGTGAGGGGAGGAGAGAGCTTAGGCAGAGGATGTCCTGTCTTGTCCTTGGCTAAAGGGGATCCTATATGACTTTCTGCCTTTCCCTTTTCTTCTGAGGTTCTTGATCAGGTTGAAGCAAGAGGATTCAATGGTGATACTGATAGCTCTACAAGACTCTGCTCTGCTTGGTACCATCTGTTGTCTATGAGGAGCAGTGAGAGGTTGCTTCTTCCAGGAGTTCCATCCCCATAATGTTTTCCTATCTTAAGAGCAAAGCATTGAGAATCCTGAGACTGACAGTATGGAGGGTGAAAGGGTAAGATAAAAGGTAAAGGGGGTCTCTCTGAAGGTGGCTTCCTCCATTCATGAATCTAGCAGAGTTTCCACACTTTCTTTCTATTAAAGATATTGGGCCAATTTTCAGAAATCGTTTATATCTAAACATTTAATCTCACATTCAGTTGAGCTGGTGAAGGTGCTGGATTTCCTACAGGATGGTTTTTGCTTTACTCTGGGATCAAAGATTTCTACTCTCAAGATCCAGGAAGCAGCCATTAGGGCTCTTTAGATGTCTTGGAGTAATTTGCAAGATGCAGATGGGCTCACTCAAAGGCTTTTTAAGGGTTTCTGAATCTGGTGTGCCCATAGTAGGATCATTTTTTTCATTCTGGAGGGGTTGCAGAACTCTCCTTTAGAACCACTTGAGAGGGAGGATTTGATATTACTTACCTTGAAAACATTCTTCTTGGTTGCAATTACATCAGGGGGGATGCTGGGGGAATTGGGTTCCTTATTGTTAAAGCATCCCTTTTTTAGGGTGTTCCAGTATAGGGTAATCTTACTTCCTGATCCTTATTTTAACCATAAGATAAGTTCAATATTTCACAGAGTGCAGAAGGTTATTTTACCTGTGTTTCTTCCTAATCCTTCTTCCCCGGAAAAGGTGTAGTTACATTCTTTGGATGTTACACAAGCTATTCTGATTTATTTCTATAGGGATTCTGATTTCAGGGTTTCTTCTTCTTTGTTTGTGAATTTTGGGCAAGCTAGGAAAGGGTCTACACCTTCGAATAAGACTCGGAGTAGGTGGATCATATCTTGGATAGCATGGCATATAGGGAGGTAAGAACTTCATGCCCATCAGGAATGGAAGGTAGATCCCATAGAGCCATGTCTACTTCCCTTGCAGAGACTCAAGGAGCATATTTGGTTGAAATTTGTAATGCTGCAACATAGGCTAACCTATCTACTTCTATGTGATGTTTTTGAAGTGATGCAGGAATTTGACCTGAGGAGGATTTTGGGTCAAAGTTGTGTATTTTATGAAGTAACAGGATGTTTGATTCCAGGATTAAATAAATTGAGTGTTACATGAATAATTAGTTGCCCTGATCAAAGTTATTGATAGTTAGTTCTCATTTTATAATTAATTCGGGGGGAAATGTGGGAGGTAGTAATGCTTTAATTACTTACTGGTAATTGCGTTACTCCAAGTATATTTTTACCCTAAGTAATTAAACCCTCCCTCCCTGTGATCACAAGGCCAAATGTATTAGGTGGGGGTGTTGTGTCAACTAAAACAGGAGGTTGGAAGGTGGGTAGGTGCTTTTAAGTTTGAAACTTGAAGTGTCTGTGAGGCATGGCCGTCTAATTTTGTAATTAATTATGGCAATTACAGTCAGAGTAATGCAATTACTGATATGTAATTGAAGCATTGTATCGTTATTTAACTGATGCAATAAAAAGCATCTGGTTTTTGACAGACTCCGAATCAGAGACCAAGCATTTTAACCTAATGGAAAATATGACTGTACAAATGCAAGTAAATGAAGCATCCACATCACAGGAAAAGACCACAAATGTGTAACAACATGAAAAAGGAAAAATGTGGCACAGTGACTTCAGGGTTATCAGTATAGGACCTCCTTTACAGGAGACATGACTGCTTCTCACTACATGACTAACTTACCTACAAAAGAGACCCAATGATTGGGCCATTCATGGATGACACACGAATTAAGAATGCTTCTAATTCATATAATTCAGTGTTCTTCAATGACAGGTTTCTGAATATATGCATATGATGGCCTGATGATGTTTTTACGCAAGTGAAGTCTTTCATAATTCTTGTTTTCACATCTATTTCACATAATTCTTCAACCCTCCCAGTTATACATTTGCACATAATTTTAATTGAGCAGTTACTGATTAATGCAGAACAAGACTTGCTGGACCAATGAAAGGGATGTCTGCCATCGGCTGCAAGACATTTTTGGCTTAAACTATTTTCTGGTGGGTATCTTAAGGGACCTTTGCATGCAAACTATGTCCTTGCATAGAGTTTTAACACAGGTGACAGTAAGAGTTTAGTAATCTGCATAATTCACATGAAAATTATGACCATTTTTTAAAGCAAAATATGCCACAGTGGGGCATCCACACATATGTAAATATACATATGGACCATGTACAGTGCTTGATTTGTAAAAAAAAAAAGAATCAGTGCCGGTGCCAAAGCATTTCTCAGAAGGCCATGGCTGGTGAACTTAAATGTGAGTGCATCAAATACCAAGGCTTTGTAATCTTTAGTCCATCAAATGTTTCCTTAATTCGCTGCCAGACACCCCTTCCCCCTTTGTGCAGGTTTCTGCTTTCTCCCTTTGTGAAGGTTTTTTTTTTATCTTTAACTTCCTCCTCCTTTCACCTTTGTGTGTTTTCCCTCTTTTGCTCTCAGGAGATGGCCGGTCGTTAAAATAAATTCCGGTTTCCAAAAATAAGTGCTGGTAGTCCCCACCATCAACCATTGGCTCAAATTAAGCACTGTCAATACAAAAGGACACATTTTCACTTGATAAAGGATAACATTTTAATTTTTAATGAAAATTCATAAGCACATGTCATGATTGAGCTAGCTTGGCCATGCTTTTCAAGCTTATGCAAAATCAGTTCAGCTCTGCCCTAAAATGAAAAGTCCAACCTATAGAGCAAGCCAGTGTCAAGTAATTCCAGTTGCATTTCGTTAGCTGCTGGCCAGAGATTCACTAATGTGATGTAGCTTTATTTCAAATGTACAGGAAACAAGGTATCATGGTCTGAAAACTCTTCACTAAAATGGAGATAAAATGGAGACAAGATAGGGTCAGATGTATAAAAGATATTTATGGTTGTACACCTTCCAATACTTTAAAAAATAGGACTTGAGACTGCAAACACCCTTTTTCATATGCACTAAACCATTTGGTATTTTGAAAAAGCTTTTTTTCTGAATTGCAAAATGGGTTCAGAAATCATTACCAAATCCAAGTATGGAAACAGCATGTTAGGGGGTTCCTCCCGAATTGCAATTTGGAAATCTCTGATCAATGGTTTGCAACAGTAATCGCAGTCACAAAACGTTCATCAGTCACTAAACCACGTTGGGTAGTAACTGATTCACAAAGGAAAAGGACTGCTTCCCCATTGGGATTCTGATGGCAGCTTCAGGGGAGATAGGGAGTGGTCCCGAGTTAAAGTGCATGTGCTCTTTCCCTAAAACATGTTAACATTGGCTTACCCACAACTGGCATATTTAATTTACTTATAGTTCCCTAGTTAAGCCTACTACATGTGTACAGGGCCTTCCAATCAAATGCTACTGGTGGGCCTGCAGCAGTGATTGTGCCACCCACATCAGTAGCACCTTTACACTTGTCTCAAGTTTGCCATTGCAGAGCCTCTGTGCACAGTTCTAAATCTCCATGTTGACCTGTCAAGCTAAACTTTTTGCCAGGCCCAATCCTTCCTTTTTAATGCATATTTTACCCTAAGGTAGGACCTGGACAGCCCAAGGGCAGAGTGCAGGGTATTTAAAACTTTAAACTTTAAATATAGACAGGTAGACTCTTGTGCATTCCATCCAGAAAGCCACACACAAAACGAGCTTAGTTGTGAATGAGTGGCCCCATCTGCATGTTTATTTCCTTCCCATCTTCTGCTACTACTACTACAGCTTCTGGATGTTGCAAATTGTGAGTTTTACCTTGCCAAGTGGTGCCAACCCAGTCCTGGATCCTTGCAAGTGGGGTCTGCAGCTGTTTCTAAAGAAATCTGCATATTGTCATCACTGCACCAATTGGAATCTCACATCTCTCTTCAATGCTGACAAATCACTGCTGGCACTGAGGACAAGGGTATCACAGCACCAACTGCAGGGCTCAGAAGTGGCGCCCTCAGTCCCGATGCATCACCTTTGTATCATCGGTTGCCTGGCTTGATGCCGCTGCATCACGTTCATCTGAAAGGGTTCACTGCCACACTGCTGCTCAATGACATTGCATTGATAACTGTGTGGCTCGATGATTTCGTATCCATAACTGCACAGATGAGAACTGGCACATCGCCTTTGCATTGCCCCCCTCTGCTCCTCGCATCGGATCTTTGATGTCGATGCAACCCTCAACACAAGTGGGACAAGGTTGATCCCTGGTTCTAGCCCATGCTTCATTGTTGTCAGCCTCATCTTTTGGATTTACCCCTCTCTAGTGTGACCAGATTGTCCCAGTTGGCTCTTTAAGTTTCTATTT
Source organism: Pleurodeles waltl (assembly GCF_031143425.1). NCBI lineage: Eukaryota > Metazoa > Chordata > Amphibia > Caudata > Salamandridae > Pleurodeles > Pleurodeles waltl. The sequence continues at coordinate 370,055,362 of NC_090449.1, forward strand.
GTAGATATTCTTTAAAAAATCATATCCCAACTTTTACTTAATAGATTCATGTAGTTTTGGTCTTGTTTTGTTTATTAAATTAAGGTCTAGTTTTCTGTGCATTATTTTTGTATGGTGTTTTCACTGTTTTACTGTGTTGAGGGTTGCACAAATACTTTATACATTGCCTGCTAAGTTAAGCCTGGCTGCTGTGTGCCAAGCTATTAGAAGGTTACCACAGGTTAATTTATAATGTGTATCAGACTTACCAAAACTAGGATTGTGGTTACTGCTTGGACAGGGTGCATACCTCTGCCAATCACAAACCCAATTTCTAACACTGTGAGTTCAGTCAATCACAAGTGCAATTGCACTTGATGCCATGCTCCAATTGCACTTGATGCCACTTTCAGAGTAACAATGTCTAGTGTTTCAGATTATTTATGAAATCTAAACATAAATGCCTTGCACATGTCTCAGAGCTGCTGCCGGCACAAACACTGCTGTCAAGTGCATCTATGTCATGTGACACCTTCAGGAAGTCATAACTGTTTGCCAACAACACTTTCCATTCTGTCTCTCATAGTTTTCTTCATTCCATTATCAGCATACACTTAAAATAACATCATGCACAATTATGTTGAATAAATATCCAGGACAGTGCCCCACATGATATAGAGGTAGGCAGCACTTGTGCACATTGAGCCCTAAACCTGCTTTGTAAGGGAGTCTTAACCTGTTGATAGCTTACTGTGCTCTACCTCGTTTGGTGGGCAGGCTGTGCTGCTTCATCTACTGTACCTGTTTTGTATTACAGAAGATAGGGAAATGATGAAAGGGAGTGAGACAGACAGACGGAAATGAACAACGGAGAAAGGGAAGAAAAAGAAGGATAGAGTGAAAAAAACTAGTAGGATAAAGAAACAGAAAAGGCACAGAATTAAACAACAAGGTGATGCAGAACAATTTAGAAAGGCAATCAGCAGGAAGAACCTAATAAGAACGAGTGAAGGGTACAGTAGAAAAACAGTGGAAATTGACCTCTCTTGATGTCTTAGTGGTAGAAAAGGTTATAAAGCTTTGCAATATAATAGCTCAATGAATGTCACAATACTGGGAAATCAATGCATGATATACGTCAAAGTGTGATGTTGTGTCTGGGAATTTGAGGCATTGTCTGGTATTCGGATACAGTTGTTGGGCATTCTTGTATATCTGAGGACGTAAATGGGCATGTGAAAGTTAATCCTGGACATTTGAGATTTCTCATGCATATCAGGTTTTAATTGGGCATTTAAGTTTCTACATACTCATTGTCTAGCATTTTACATATGGACATGACTAGTTTACTTTTTTACCCCTAGCTAATCTTGCTGCTCCCTGTGCAATGTTCATGTGGCACCTTAGCTACTCCTTTTTTCTGATTTAGTTTATTTTTACATTATTAAAACATATAATTGACCTTGCATTTATTGTGGTTTTTGACATTTATGTCACTTCCTGTGATACCGTCATGGACAAATGGCGTATTGGTGGTCATTACAACCCTGGCGGATGGTGTTAAAGTGGCGGTAAGACCCCCAACAGGCCGGCGGTAAAAAATTTGGAATTACGACCGTGGCGGAAACCGCCAACAAAGACAGCCACTTTAACACTCCGACCGCCACGGTGGTACAAACAAACAGCTCGGCGGTCACCGCCAACAGACAGGCGGAGGACAATGTACTGCCCACACTATTATGACAGGCCAATCCACCACCTTTTCCGGGGTGGATTCACCGCGGATAAAAACACGGCGGAAACAGGAATTTCAAAGGAAAAACGCTCACCTCTACACACTCCACGAGGAAGGAGGACACCATGGACCCGGAACTCCAAATTCTCCCTGCGATAGTCTTCCTGCTCCTGTACCAGGAGCACCAACGCCGGCGGCGAAGACCACGGTGAGTACTGCACCTACGACACAGGGGAGGCAAAAAACAGCGACACACACACGCAGCCCGCAACACCCCCACCCCACCCTCACCCACTACAACACACACGCTAATGCATATCTATACATTATAGTTACGCCCCCCAACCCCCCCGGAAGAATGCAAAGACAAAAGGAAATGAGTGTAAACAATGTAATATATCAAAATTCAGTAAGCAAAAATATACATATATACACTATTAACAAAATATACACCAAGATTAGTAATCCAGGTATTGCACCATTCGTAGTCCGTGGACCACTGGGCCCAAAATGCATGGGCGAGGCCCACACACAATACCAGATCAAAACAGAGAGAACACTGCAGGGGCATCAGATAGAAATACAACAGGCACCTCAGGGGGGAGGAAAGAGGGGGCACCTCAGCCGGATGAGTGCAAGACGCCAGATCCACGAGGGGCCTCCATGCCCATTGATGTATCCTGGGGAGTGAAAAGCCACAGTCTCTCAAGTAGATAACATTCTCCACTGGTTTCTGGAGGGGGCTTTGTGCCCAGAGTGCTTCATCCTGCTAAGGACAGACGTAGTGGATGTGTTTCTCCACTGGTTCTGGAGGGGGACTTGTGCCCAGAGTGCTTCATCCTGCCAAGGACTGAGGTAGTGGATGTGTATCTCCACTGGTTCTGGAGGGGGACTGGTGTCCAGAGTGCTTCATCCTGCCAAGGACAGACGTAGTGGATGCATGTCTCCACTGGTTCTGGAGGGGGACTGGTGCCCAGAGTGCATCACTCACCCCGTGACGGTCCCTGTTGTGTCAGTGCCCCTGCCGCTCATGGGCTAGCGGTGCTTGAGTTGGCGGTTCTTACCCTGTTCAGCGGTGCTGGAGTTGGCGGTCCTTGCCCTGTTCAGCGGTGCTTGCCCTGTTCAGCGGTGCTTGAGTTGGAGGTCCTTGCCCTGTTCAGAAGTGCTTGCCCTGTTCAGCGGTGCTTGAGTTGGCGGTCCTTGCCCTGTTCAGCGGTGCTTGCCCTGTTCAACGGTGCTTGAGTTGGCGGTCCTTCATTGCCCAGCTGGGCTGGGCCTGGCGGTCCTTCATTGGGCAGCTGGGCTGTAGCTGGCGGGGCCATCCTGGGCAGCTGGGCTGTGGCTGGTGGGGCCCTCCTGGGCAGCTGGGCTGGGGCTGGCGGTGGCCTCCTGGGCAGCGATGATGGGGCTGGCGGTGGCCTCCTGGGCAGTGACGATGGGGCTGGCGGGGGCCTCCTGGGCAGCGACGATGGGGCTGGCAGGGCCCTCCTGGGCTGCGACGATGGGGCTGGTGAGGGCCTCCTGGGCAGCAACGATGGGGCTGGCGGGGGCCCCCTGGACAGCGGGGATGATGTTGGTCTTCTCCTCCATGCTGCTCCTCCCAGACTTGCTGGGTTTCTTCTGGCCCTTCCCCACCTTGGGAGGAGTCACAGCTGAGTCCACACTCCCACCGGGACCCCTGGGAGCGGCTTGGGTGGCTGGAGTCTTCCCCTTCTCCCGCCGGGCACTGGCCAACTTCTGGTGCTTCACCGGGGGGGGGGGACTGGCTGTGCTGTGGCTCCGTGCCACACTGGGTGTCCTGTTGGCCGGTGCACTCCACATACCTGTGTCAACAGGCACCACTGGTCCCGGAGATGTTGTGGCTGAGGTGCTAGTTCGGGACCTATGAGTTGGACAGGGGGGTGGTGGGAAATAGTTTAAGGGTGGACAGGAAAAGTTGTTTGGAGACACTGGGATGGGTAGCTGGAGGGGGTTTGGGAGTGGAGGAAGAGGTGGTGGTTGTAGGAGGTGTACGTTTTGTGGCTTTGGGTGCAGGTGAGTGCGCTGGCGGCTGTTGTGAGGTGGATGTATGTTGGGTGGGTGTGTGCCTGCGTTTGTGTATCTTCGGAGGGGGCGTCACAGACACACTGGGAGAGGACACAGGGGACGTGTGAATGGTAGTGGGGTGGTGACTGCACGTGAGTGGGGTATGGTGGTGGGTGTGCTGGTGCGGGACGTAGTGACTGTAGAGGTAGTGCATGCAGGTGTGAGTGTAGACGAGACTGGGAGGGAGGAGGGAGACGACGAGGAGGGGGACAGAGTGGAGGCAGTGGATGTTGGTGTGTCTGTATGTGTGCGATTCTTGCGTGAGTGCCTGTGGGATGTGTGATGCTTATGTTTGCATGAGCTTCCCTTGTGTGGTGAGGTGTGTGCAGGCTGGTCTGATGGTGTGCTTGGGATAGGCAGAGGTACAGGGGATTGGGTCTGGGTGGAGGAAGTTGGAGGAGGGAGGCTAGACACAGGGACAATGGCTGCCATCAGTGCTTCGGCCAGAGTTTGAAAGGATCGGTGAAGGGCCGCCTGACCAGAATGAATGCCCTCTAGGAATGCATTGGTTTGTTGCAACTGCCTTTCTACACCTTGGATGGCATTCAAAATGGTAGACTGCCCAACAGGGAGGGACCTGAGGAGGTCAATGGCCTCCTCACTGAGGGCATCAGGGGTGACTGGGGCACGGGCTGAGGTGCCTGGGGCGAAGGTGATGCCCACCCTCCTGGGTGAGCGGGCACGGGGCGAAGGCTGAGGGGCTGCTGGGAGGGCGGTGCTGGGAGGGGGGTTGCGGCTGTACCTGTAGAAGTGGGGGCCAGAGATGTTGCCGCCACCACAAGGGAGCTCCCATCAGAGGACGAGTCTGTGTCGCTGGTTTCAGCTCCTGTCCCCTCCGTGGTGCTCCCCTCGCCCTCTGTCCCACTGGTGTTTTCTGAGTCCGTAATGTGGCCCTCCACGGCCATGTGGGATGCAGCTCCCCCGTGCTCCGGTGCCACTGCTCCTCCGCCTGATGATGCTATTGCACACAAGAACAGGAAGACCGCAAAAAAGGGGAGGGACAGAAGAAAGACATGTTGAGTGAATGGATTACCGCTATCCTTGGTGGACAAGACAGACACAGAAGCCCCCTGCACTACGTCACGCTGTTGGGCTCTACAGTGCAATTCCTGGGAAATGGCCTACAAGGCTATGGATGACATATGCACACATAGATGACACAGGTGCATGAATAGCTGTACTTGGCACTCTACAGAGGTGGGGTGGGGGGCCACAGGGCCATGCCTTACGGAGGGACCTAGCCTACGGAACTCGCCCTGGCCTAGGGAAAGCCACAGCCCTCCTCCCCCACCCAGACACCTCCACTGCACGCAAAGTCAGCTGAATGAGAGTGTACTCACCCCCTTGTGTCTGCGTTGATGCCCTCAAGCGCCCATCCAACTCCTGGTAGGCCACCACCAGGATCCTGAACATCAGTGGGGTCATGGTTCGACGGGCACCCATTCCACGTTGGGAGGCCATCCCCAGCTGAGCCTCTGCCGTTTTCTTGCTCCAGCGGCAAATGTCCTCCGATCTTTTCCAGCAGTGGGTGCTCCGTCTGTGGTGGACCCCCAGGGTACGGACGTCCTTGGTGATGGCACGCCAAATATCCTTCTTCTGGTGGGCACTGACCTACATGAAATATACAGGGGAAGAAGAGAAGTCATTACCAACTGCGCCGTCCAAGTGAGTGGCCCCCATCCCTACCCTTGCCATGTGGCACATTCACCCACCGTCATTCATGCATGCAGAACTCTGCCCCCTTCCTTCTTACAACCAGCCCTCTCCACACAGGCATAGCCCATACAACATGCTCCCTGTGTACTTACCTGTTGGTCTGGAGGACCGTAGAGTAGCGAGTACTGGGGGAGGACCCCATCGACGAGCTTCTCCAACTCCTCCGATGTGAAGGCAGGGGCCCTTTCACCGGACGCATGAGCCATTGTCTCTTCCAGACCGAGGTCACAGCAGCACTTGCAGTGTAGGTCCTCTCCTGTCGAAGATCAGGTATTGAGTGATTCAACAGATAGAAAATGTCGGTCACGTCCGCGGCGGTCACCTCCGCGGCGGTGCGTATCATCACCGCCGGCGCACTTCACCATGGCTCCTGGGACCCATAGGGTCCAATGTTAACCAATGCAGCATTGCGCCGCGGTCTTCGACCGCCTACCGCAACGGTGTACAACGCCAGCGCAGTTACCTCCCACTTTACAGGTCAGGCAGCCGCCTTTTCAGGGGCCCACATGGCCTAATTACCAACTGCATCACACATACCTAGGCCTAGTCTCAACACACATACAGGCCAGATTTTGTGTATGAATGGTGTTCTGGGTAGACTGTGGGTACATACCTCTGAGATGTTTGACTCTGTGCTCGCTGTTGTCCTTCATAGGCACCGTCTGCTGGGACATGTGAGGAGATAGCGGAATCCTCCGGTGTACCGACCGCTGGTGGACCTGTCGACAATGGAGGAAAGAAATTTGATTATCACCTACAGGTTTGACCGTGCCACAATCCAGGATCTGTGTACCCAGTTGGAGCCTGACCTGATGTCAGCAATCCGCCATCCCACAGGAATCCCCCCTCAAGTGCAGGTCCTATCAGCGCTCCATTTCCTTGCCAGTGGGTCTTTTCAAACAACTGTGGCCATGGCTTCAGGGATGTCCCAGCCTATGTTTTCAAACGTATTGTCCAGAGTGTTGTCTACCCTGCTGAAACACATGCGGAGCTACATCGTTTTCCCTCAGGAGGAGGTTTTGCCTACAGTGAAATGTGACTTCAATGCCCTTGGACATATCCCCAACACCATAGGTGCCATTGATGGGACCCATGTGGCTTTGGTCCCCCCCCCACAGGAGTGAACAGGTGTACAGGAACCAGAAGAGTTATCATTCCATGAATATACAGATGGTATGTTTGGCAGACCAGTACATCTCCCATGTGAATGCCATGTTTCCTGGCTCAGTGCATGAAGCCTACATCCTGCGGAATAGCAGCATCCCTTATGTGATGGGTCAACTCTAGAGGCACCGTGTGTGGCTATTAGGTGACTCTGGTTACCCCAACCCGTCACGGCTACTGACCCCAGTGAGGTATCCCAGGACAAGGCCAGGTTCAGGTGCCTCCATATGACAGGTGGATCCCTATTCTACTCACTAAAGAAGGTGTGCCAGATCATCGTGGCCTGCTGTATGCTTCACAACTTGGCTCTGCGACGACAGGTGCCTTTTCTGCAGGAGGATGGTCCAGATGGCGGTGTTGTGGCAGCTGTGGAGTCTGGGGACAGTGATGAGGAGGAAGCAGAGGAAGAACACATGCAGAACAGGAACTCAGTCATCCAGCAATATTTCCAGTGAAACACAGGTGAGAATACATTCCTGCCTACTACATGTACTTTTACACTTCTACCTCTATCCTGTCTGTCGATTTCACCCAGTGTATGGTCACTGAGTTGTCACTTTCCCTTACGGTTTCACTGGTGTGGGTCCCAACGTGTGTCATCTGCTTAGATTCCTCATGGACTAGAGCTGTGTGACATAGGTATGTTGACATTACTATTTCATGAACATTTTGTCACTGTAATTGCAAATACACTATTTCGAAATCGCAGACAGACTCCAGATCTTTTAGTGCTTTAGATGTGTTTATTTAACTACAAAATATTGGAGGGGAAGTTAAGTGGTGAAGGGTGACGGCGGAGGAGTGTCCATGGCAGAGTCCAGTTTATTAGTCTCACAGGTGCATTGCCCATATGGGCATAGGAAGTGGAGCTGGGGCAGTTTCAATATGGACAGGGTGACAAAGTGGGACAGTGGGATGACAATCAGGGTGGTCTCATTTATTGGTGGGGGTCTTGGCATCGTGCTCTGTCTTGTTCCTGGATCTCAGAGACCGTTTGCGGGGTGGTTCTCCGTCTGCAGGGGGTGGGGTGCTGGTGTGGTGGTCCTGTGGCGGTGCCTCCTGTCCACTAGCGCCGGCGGAGATGGTGGGCAGTTCATCGTCCATGCTAGTGTCAGGGGCCCCTTGTAGTGCCACAGTGTCCCTCCTGGTGTTCAGTACTTCCTTCAGCACCCCTACAATGGTGCCCAGGGTGGAGCTGATGGTTCTGAGCTCCTCCCTGAGCCCCAAATACTGTTCCTCCTGCAGGCGCTGGGTCTCCTGAAACTTGGCCAGTACCGTTGCCATCGTCTCCTGGGAGTGGTGGTATGCTCCCATGATGGAGGAGAGGGCCTCGTGGAGAGTGGGTTCCCTTGGCCTGTCTCCCCCCTGTCGCACAGCAGCCCTCCCAGTTCCCCTGTGTTCCTGGGCCTCCGTCCCCTTGACCGTGTGCCCACTGCCACTGCCCCCAGGTCCCTGTTGTTGTTGGGGTGGTGGGTTATCCTGGGTTCCCTGTAGTGGTGGACACACAGCTGATTGACGTGTCCTGGAATGGAGGTATGGGCACGCTGGGTGGGTGCTGTGCTGGTGTTTCGAGAGGGGGGAAGGTCTGTGGTGGCCTGTGCCTGTGTGAGGGGAACCAATTGTCCTGAGGCCCCCGATGGTCCGGGCCGGTCATCTGGATCCAGGTGGACAGAGGTGCTGTCATCACTATGGGCCTCTTCTGTGGGTGGAGTGGTGATGTCTGGACCCTCCTGTCTGGTGACGTTGGGTAGTGGTCCTGCAGGGGTGTAAAGGCATGATTATTGCATCTGTGTGTTTCATGGTGTGCAAAGGGTGGGTGACCATGTACCCCAGTCCTGGCATTCCTGTGTGTGAGCTTGTGTGATGATGGTTTAGGGGGGTGTATGGGTATGTGCAGTGGGCATGCTTTAGTGATGGGTGTCCATGCGTTGTTGTTGCATGCAGGGCTTGGTGTTGGGATGTGTGGTTTGTGATATTGGTACATTTGTGGGGAGTTGGAGTGATAGGGGTGGGGGCGAGGGTGGGGGTATGTGATAGCATGCAGGTAGGGTGGGGGATGTAATAGTTAAGATTTGACTTACCAGAGTCCATTCCTCCACCGACTCCTGCGAGGCCCTCAGGATGCAGAATCGCCAAGACCTGCTCCTCCCATGTTGTTAGTTGTGGGGGAGGAAGTGGGAGTCCGCCGCCAGTCTGCTAAACCGCCTGGTAGAGTCTTGAGACCACGGAACGCACCTTCCCCCGTAGGTCATTCCACCTCTTCCTGATGTCCTCCCGATTTTTTGGGTGTTGTCCCACTGCGTTGACCCTGTCGACTATTCTTCGCCATAGCTCCATCTTCCTTGCAATTGAGGTGTGCTGCACCTGTGATCCAAATAGCTGTAGCTCTACCCAGACGATTTCCTCAACCATGACCCTGAGCTCCTCCTCCGAGAACCTGGGGTGTCTTTGCCGTGCCATGGGGTGGTGTCGGTGAAGTGTGGGGTGGGTTGTGTGGTGATAAGTGTGGTGATATGTAGTGGTGTGTGGTGTTTTGTGCGTGGAAGTAGTGTGGGTGATGGTGTAGTGTGCCTGTGGATGCTAGTTTGTTGATGGTGGTGTCTCTCTCTGGCCTTCTCTCTGTAATTGTGGTTGTAGGGGTTTGTGGGTGATGTGGGTGTGTGTTTTTTATTGTATTGAGTGTGTGGGAGTGGTGTGTGTATGTGTATCAGGTGTGTGTATTTTGAATTGTCCAATGTGGTGGTTTTTTGTAGATGTGTGTGTATTTTGAGTGCGGCGGTGTGTACCGCCAATGGAATACCGCGGTTGAAAGACCGCTGCGTCGATTCGTGTGTTGTGATAGTGTGGGCGTATTTCTGTTGGCGTGATGATAGAGGTTTTGTTTTCGCCAGTTTATCACTGACCTTTGGTGTGGCGGAATTGTGTGGGTGTCTGAATTTTGTTGGATTCCGAGATGTGTGTCATAATAGCTGTGGCGGAATTCTGCGTCGGCGGGGGTGTGTTGGCGGTCTTCTGCACAGCGGTAAGCGGATTTTACCACCAATGTTGTAATGACCCCCATAGTGTCATCAGGGTCGAAGGATGTGTGATTTTACATCTTGTGATGTCATCAGGAGCAGAGGGCATGTGATGTCACTTCCGCTTCCCTTGGCATTTTGATGAATTGACATCCATAAGTCACACTCAGGGAGGCCAAAATATATGTTGTCAGCATAGTTTAATCTTCCACCAATAGCACAAGCCATACTGGTCTTTGTTAGAAATGGGGTCTCTAGTTGGCAGAGGTATACACCCTTGTCCAAGTCGGGACCACAATCTTATTCAGGGTAGGTCACAAGCAATCCAAATAATCATGTGCCCACCCTCTGGTAGCTTGGCACTGAGCAGTAAGATTTAACTTAGAAGGCAATGTGTAAAGTATTTGTACAATAAATCATACAGTGAGGTACTGAAAACACCCCAAAAATACACCACATAGGTTTAGAAAAATAGATAATATTTATCTCATATAAATAAGGTAAAAACGACAAAGATCCAATAAGCACAAGTTGAAATAGCACTTTAAAAGATTTAAAAGAGTCTTAATCCGTAGAAATACAGTATTCTTTTTGTTACAAACATTACCTGGTGTGCATCAAAAATAACGATGCACGGAGACCGCAGAAGAGGAGATGTGTTGAAAAATAAGGTGTGTGTCAGATTTTCCGACGTGGCAAATACGATGCATTGCTCCTTTCCATGCTGCAACAGGCTTGCATCATTTTTCAGCGTGCAGTTTTGTTTCCTTACTGCGATGCAGGGATATTTTGACACCCCGGGACGATGCAAGTAAAAAGCATTGATGCGTTGGAAGAAGGCACGGGCACTGCATCTAACTTTCTGTTGCAAGGCATGTGCTGTGTCGAATTTCCACTCGGCAAGTCAGGGCTGCGTTGTTCCGATCAGCTGTGCGACGATTTTTCAGTCGCAATGCAGGCTTCACGCTGATTTCGATGCACAAGGAGTTTTTTGACACTGAGACTTCAGAAAACAGGAGGCAAGCTCAATCCAAGCTCTTTGAGAGCACTTTTTGGGGAAAGCAGAGTCCTTCTCAGTAAAGTTAGAGGCCAGAAGGGCTGCAAGGCAACAGCAGGGCAGCAGTCTTCCTTAGCAAAACAGTCCAGAGGAGTTCTTTGGGCAGCCAGGCAGTTCCTCTTGACAGGATGCAGGTGTAGGTCCAGAAGTGTCTGGTTTGGTGGGGTCAGAGACCCACTTTATGTACCCAAAAATGCATTTGAAGTATGGGAGACATCAAAGATGTTTTTTAAGTGCACAAGTTCCCCTTTCAGCTCAGTCCTATCTGCCAGGGTCGCAGAAGGGAGTTTAGCAGTCCATTGTGTGAGGCCATGCCATTGGCCTTTGAAATGTAAGTGTCAGTCCCTCCACCCTTCCAGCCCAGGAAGACCCTTTCAATATGCAGATAAATGCAGGTGTGACTGAGTGTCCTGTGTTTGTGATTGTCTGGGTGAAAAGCACAAGGGAGCTGTCAACTAGCACAGACCAGACGTTGAATGGAGACAGTTTTAAGTATAGAGACATGCTCACTTTCTAAAAGTGGGATTTCTCAAATAGTAATATAAAATCCAACCTCACTAATAAGCAGGATTTTAAATTACTATTGTGGCCATACTAAACAAGACCTGCTTACCCCTTACAGATCAGAATCTACCACTCTGTGAGAGAACAGGGCTGATTGCAGAGGCCCCCTAACTTTTTGCCCCCATTTTCCACATTTTGCTGGTGTTTTCCTGACTCTGATGGTGCCTGGGTACTGCTAACCAGTCCCAGGGCCTGTGCTCTGTATAAAATCAGTATTCAAATTAGGCTAATTATAATTGGCTAAGTCAACCTACCTATAAGTCCCTAGTTTATGGTAGGGCATGTAGGTTTAGGGACCCTAGCATAGTTTGTGCACCCATAGGTGCACTGCTGAGGTGCCCAGTGTCATTTTAAAGGCTGGCCTGCCTTGCTGGCTGCTTTGAAATTAAAGTTAAATGCAAATTCGACTTTGGAATTAAAAGTAGTTCCAAAGACTTAAACTACCTTATTTTTACATATAAGTCACCCATAAGGTGTGCCCTACGTGGACCTAGGGCTGTGTGCCATGTAACTATAAGCAGGGACCTTATAGAATAGTTTTATAAGCCCTGGTGAGGTAAAACAGCCAAATGTGTTTTCCCTCATTGAATTGAATGGTCTCCATGGGCTAGAATGGGGAGACTTTATTTTAATTTTTAAAATCCTCTTAAGTAACAGATACAAGAAGTTTGGTATCAAATGAATTGTTATAATAAATCCCACAACTTCCAGTTGTGGGATTTAATATAACTTGTTCAGGTAAAGAGTTTTAAACTTTACCTGAAAAGTTGCCAACTCCAGCCCTGCAGTGTTTCTGCTGCTCTGCTATGATTGGCCAGCCTCTGGAAGCCTGACCAGGCTGCCTTGATGAGGTGTGAAGTGGCCTGGCTCCACACAAAGAGATGTGCCTGGGGGAGGAGATCTCCCCTCAGCAGATGGGGAAGCAGGAAAAGGGAGGGCTGACAAACTGGTCTTCAAAGGCAGAGAAGGACATTTGGAGCAACACCCTCACATCCTGCAAACCCAGACAATTAGGTGCCCCCTTGATTAGATTAGGAGAGGGGTGTGTTTAAGATTTTTAGCCACACCAGTGGGTGGGCTCAGCCAGATGTAACCTTCAAAAATCACTTTCAGCCATTATGGATTTTTGAGGAATGTTGCTCCCTGGGATTGATTTTTGCCACACTTCCCAGGAAGTGGTCATCACAGGGGGAAGGACCCTGCCCCTGATTGGAGAACCAGGACCCCCCTGTTTTTCACCCAGGAGCAAGGATAAATCTGGCAGACCTGCACCCACACCTCAGATACCTATCAGATTCCAGCAAGGATGAACTACAGGAGAAGAAGGACTACCCTGCTGGACCCCTGACCTGCACCTGGACACTGCACTCTGGAGGACTGCACCAGCTGCACACTTGGGCTTCACCACTTAAAGGACTTTACTTGCCTTCTACTGCTTCAAGAAGGGACTCCCTGTTTGCTACAGGTACAAAGGAGCCGTCCAGAGTCCCCTGCATCAAGTCTTGCAAGCAGAGCACAGCTGACCAGCGTCCAGTGGGCATTTGAGGATTCTGACTAGGTGCATTCTGGGAATTGTAGTCCCAACTCCCAAGGAGCAACTCAGAGCTTCTGGAACCTTGGATCAAGTTGTAGGCACTTCAAGGACACAAAAAGGACCTCTGGAAGAAGATCCAGAAGTTTGGAGACATTGGAGCAACTCCATAAGTTGAAGAGGTGCATTGTGGGAGTTGTAGTTCCAGACCCCAAGAGGCACACCAGAGCCTCTGAAACCTTGGCTGGTGCTGTGGACCACTTTCCTGAATCAAACACTTCTGAAAGTAAGTGTGACAGTGTTACCTCATTGGTGGCCTGAACTCTAGACTTTGTCCCTTTCCAGTGTGACCTTTTTAACCCTTTGAGCGCTAGTTGCTTCTATGTGCTAGAAAGCATTAATTCTTTAAAAAATTCATATCTCCAGTTCCCCTCATCCGATTTTATTCGTGTTGGTGTGATTTAAAAGATAAAAATATAATCTATTTTTATAAATTGTTTTGGGATTTTTAAACTGTTTCCTGTGTTTCATTTAATTATTGTTTTGTGATATTTAAATGTTTTACGCTTTGTCTCCTAAGTTCAGCCTTGTCGCTTGTTGCCAAGCTACCAAGGGTTGAGCTATGTTTAATTTACTGAGACCTAACTGGACCTAAGTGGTGGTCAGTGGCCTATTGCTAAGAGTAGGTACTTACCTGCCCTTACCAATAACCCATTTTCCAACACACCCAAAAAGTATATTAGGGCAGTTCTAATGCTAGTCTATGAAAGGTACAGGCCTCACAGTAGTGGAAAATGAATTTCACAGTTTTTCACTACCAGGACATATCAAACACATATGTACATTTCCTGCCTTTTACCTACATAGCACCCTGCCCTATGGATTACCTTGGGTCTACCTTAGGGGTGATATGTATTAAAAGGGGAGTTTAAGGCTTAGCGAGTACTTTTAAATGCCAAGTCGAAGTAGCAGTGAAACTGCACACACTGGCCTTGCTATGGCAGGCCTGAGACATGGTTAAGGGGCTACTTTTGTGGGTGGCACAATTGGTGCTGCAGGCCCACTAACAGAATCTAATTTACAGGCCCTGGGCACATGTAGTGCACTTTACTAGGGACTTGCAAGTAAATCAAATATACCAATTGGGGATGAACCAGTGTTACCATGTTTAAGGGAAAGAGCATATGCACTTTAGCACTGATTAGCAGTGGTACAATGCGCAGAGTCCTAAAATTAACAAAAACAGTTTCAGAAAAGTGGAGAGAGGCAGGCAAAAGGTTGAGGGATGACCACCCTAAGGTTGTATAACTGTTGTTATAGCTTTAGATGACAATGAAGGTCGAATCTTCTTAGTAGTTCACAAAATGAATATACATTTCAAACCAACCACATTTTTTTGAGGCCTAAAAGAAAGCTGTTGATCAACCAGCACCCAAAAACTTTTTACAGCTGGCTTTTGACTGAAGGACTCGTCCATATTGAAATGTTTTTATTTAACACAATGATTTATGTGTATTCAGGGTCTATTTTAGATGGTTATTGCTTATCCAAGAGCTAACAATGCACATCATATCTTTTAGACCTAGCATTCTTTGCATGTCTCCCCTGACTTATTTGACTTCTGACTTCCTGTATGCTGACTTCATGTTTTCTGTGCACTTTACCGATGCTAACCAGTGTTAACTTGCATGTGCTCTCTGCTTAAAACATGGTAACATTAGCTTATTTACAATTGGCATCCATACACAAAGGAAGCTTAGGTGTGATGAGCGGCCATCTGCATGTTGTTGGGTCATCCTGGGTAGGATGTGTGAGAGGGGCTGACACTTACACCTGAATGGGCTGGGTCCAGTTACCACACAAAGGGCTGCGTAACCCCCTGTATCGAGTCTAGAGCCAGGGCAGGAAGAGCAGGGACTCTGTGCACTGCAAAGGCCTCTCTTTGAAATCTTCCTAACTTCAGAGGTATCGCTGGGTATGAGAACTGGACTTCTGACCCCACCAAACCAGTAAACCTCGGGACCTGAGGACATTCTGCCAGGAACAAGGACTGCTGTGCTGCTGAAGGGGCTCTCACTCTGGTAGACTCTGCTGGAATTTGCTGGACTCCTGCTGTGCTACACCTGCCCTATGACCTGCTGTCCTCCTTGCCTGGGAATGAGAAGTACTGGACTCTACATCCCCAGAACCAAAGTGACTCCATGGTCTTGCCGGCTTGCCTTCTGTTCAAAAGTCTCATAAAAAATGTCAGTTCACCCTGCAACAGCACCTGGACTTTTCTTTGTGCATGTCTTGCCCTGTGAAGTGGTGCCAACCCAGTCCTGGTCCCTTGGAAGTGGGTGTAAACTGCTGCAACTTTAAAATCCATGCATCACCATTGATATGCCAGTCAAAACTGATGCATCTCCCCTTGATGCTGATGCATCGCCACTGCCGCTGAAGACAAAGACATTGCATCACCGGCTGCACAATCAACAAGGATGTCAATGCCAAGAAACCCCCAACGATGTATCTCGGATCGCACGGCTCAGTACCAATGCATCACCTCCATCCAGCCAGATCAACAGCAACGCATTGCCTCCCTTGCTCCATGCATCGGGCATTTGACTTACCCTGACTAGGTCTGTGGTTCCTAATTGGACAGGGTGCATACATCTGCCAACCAGAAACCCACTTTCTAACAATGGCAACCATTACAAGTTTGGCGGGCGGTGGAGGCCACCTGCCAATTTTGTACCACCATCAGGCCACCTGTGCGGCCTAAACACCAACAGCCCTATTAGGAGTTTGCTGCAGGGCCTGCGGTGAACAGGGCCTTAACACTGACACCGGCTCATAAACAATGCAGTGGGTGCAACAGCCTTGGTTGTGCTTTCCACTGCCCTTAATTCAGGCAGTGGAAAGTGCGACGGAGCTGACCATGGGGACTCCTGCACAGCCCATGCCAATTGCATGGGCCGTGCAGGGGCTCCAATGGGGCCCCAAGCACCCCATTTCCTTCAGACTTTGCATGCAGGGCTACTGCCATGCCTAGGCTCATGGAAAAGGCACTCGTAATCCCCAGGCCAGTGTTGCAAGCAGCACTGCCCTGGTGGATTACAACCGACGAGACCACCAGGCTGTTGCCTAGCAGCAACCTGGTAATGCCAGCGGTCCTACCGTGGCACTTTTGCCATGGACATAATGTCATGGCCAGACCGCCACTTTGACGGCGGTCCCAGTGCGACTGTGACCCTGGCGGTCTGGGACTGCCAGGATCATAATATAATTAGGCACAATGGGGGTCATTACAACATTGGCGGTAAAAGCTGCTTACCGCCGTGCAGAAGACCGCCAATACACCGCCGCGGCCGTAGAATTCCGCCACAGCTATTATGACCCACAGCACGGAATCCGCCGAAATTCAGACACCCACAAAAGTCGGCCACAACAAAGGTCAGTGATAAACTGGCAAAAACAAAACCTCCACCCTCACGCCAACAGAAACACGCCCATGCTATCACGACCCACGAATCCATGCGGCGGTCTTTTAACCGCGGTATTCCATTGGCGGTACACACCGCCGGGCTCAAAATACACACACATCTCCAAAACACCGCCACATTGGACAATTCAAAATACACACACCTGATACACATACAAACAACACTCCCACACACCCAACACGATATAAAACACACACCCATATCACCCACAAACCCCTACGACCAAAAACTGAAGACGAAGGCGACAGACAGAGACTACAGCAATAGACAACCCCACCACACAGAGGCACCCAACACCATCACCCATACAACATCCACGCTCAAAACACCCCACACCACCACACATCACCACACTCATCAACACATACACCACTCCACACATCACCTACACCACCCCATGTCACGCCAAAGACACCCCAGGTTTTCCAAGGAGGAGCTCAGGGTCATGGTGGAGGAAATCTTACGGGTAGAGCCACAGCTATTTGGAGCACAGGTGCAGCACACCTCCATAGCCAGGAAGATGGAGCTATGGCGAAGAATCGTCGACAGGGTCAACGCTGTGGGACAGCATCCAAGAAATCGTGAGGACATCAGGAAGAGGTGGAACAACCTACGGGGGAAGGTGTGTTCAGTAGTCTCCAGGCACAACATCGCGATTCAGCGGACTGGCGGCGGACCCCCACCTCCTCCCTCACAACTAACAACATGGGAGGAGCAGGTCTTGACCATCATGCATCCAGAGGGCCTCGGAGGAGTCGGTGGAGGAATGGACACTGGTAAGTCAAATCTTAACTATCTAACCTACCTGCATGCTATCACACACCCCCACCCTCACACCCTCCCCTATCACTTCAACTCCTCACTAATGTACTAATAACACAAACCACACATCCCAACACCAAGCCCTGCATGACACAACTAAGCATGGACACCCATCACTAAAGCATGCTCACTGCACATACCCATAACAACCCCCCAACCATCATCACACAAGCCCCAACACAGGAATGCTTGCACTGGGGTACACGCACACCCACCAATTGCACACCATGACACACACACATGCAATAATCATGCTCTTATACCCCTGCAGGACCACTACGTAACGTCACCACACAGGAGGGTCCAGATATCTCCACTCCACCCACAGAAGAGGCCCACAGTGACGACAGCAGCTCTGGCCAACTGGATCCAGATGACCAGCCAGGACCATTGTGGGCATCGGTACAGTCGGTTCCCCTTGCACAGCCCAACACTGACCTTCTACCCTCTGGTAACACCAGCACAGCACCCACCCAGCGGGCCCATACCTCCGTACCCAGGACACGTCAATCAGCTGTGTGTCCACCACTACAGGGAACCCAGGATAACCCACCACCCCAACAACAACAGGGACCTGGGGGCAGTGGCATTGGGCACACGGTCCAGGGGACGGAGGCACAGGAACACAGGGGAACTGGGAGGGCTACTGTGCGACAGGGGGCGGACAGGCCAAGGGAACCCACTCTCCACGAGGCCCTCTCCTCCATCATGGGAGCATACCACCACTCCCAGGAGACAATGGCTACGGTCCTGGCCAAGTTTCAGGAGACCCAGCGCCTGCAGGAGGAACAGTATTTGGGGTTCTGGAAGGAGCTCAGAACCATCAGCTCCGCCCTGGGCACCATCGTA
Source organism: Pleurodeles waltl (assembly GCF_031143425.1). NCBI lineage: Eukaryota > Metazoa > Chordata > Amphibia > Caudata > Salamandridae > Pleurodeles > Pleurodeles waltl. The sequence goes on from NC_090449.1 coordinate 370,073,366, forward strand.
GGGGTGCTGAAGGACATAAAAAAGACCATGAGGGACACGTGGCACTCCAAGGGGCCCCTGACACTAGCATGGACGATGAACTGCCCACCACCTCCGCCGGCGCTAGTGGACAGGACGACCCCGCCACAGAACCACCACACCAGCACCCCACCCCCTGCAAACGGAGAACCACACCGCAAGCGGTCCCTGAGATCCAGGAACAGGACAGAGCAAGATGGCAAGACCGCCGCCAGGAAATGAGACCACCCTGATTGTCCTCCCACTGTCTCACTTTGTTACCCTGTCCAGATTGGAACTGCCCCAGCTCGACTTCCTATGCCCGTATGGGCAGTGCACCTGTGAGACTAATAGACTGGACTATGCCATGGACATTCCTCCACCATCACCCATCACCATTTTGCTACCCCCTACAATAATTAGCACTTCAATAAACACCCTTGAACCACAAAACAATCTGGAATCAGTCTGTGATTTTGAAAATGTGTATTAGCAATGACAGTGACAAAATGCGTTTTCAATTGTAATGCCAACATACCTATGTCACACATCACAAGTCCATGAAGGATGCAAGCAGATGACACACGTTGGTAACCACACCTGTGAAACCGTAATGGAAATGTACAACTCAGTTACCAAATACTGCTTCTAATTGACAGACAGGATAGAGGAAGAAGTGTGAAAGTGAATATAATAGTAAAAAAGTTGTTCTCACCTGTGTGTCACTGGAAATATTGCTGTATGACTGACTCCCTGTTGTCTATGTCTTCTTCCTCAGCTTCCTCCTCATCACTGTCCACAGGCTCCACAGCTGCCACAACACCGTCATCTGGACCATCCTCCTGCAGAAAAGGCACCTGCCGTCGCAAAGCAAGATTGTGAAGCATCGAGCAGGCGATGATGATCTGGCACACCTTCCTTGGTGAGTAGAATAGGGAACCACCTGTCATATGGAGGCACCTGAACCTGGCCTTCAGGAGGCCGAAAGTGCATTTGATCACCCTCCTAGTCCGTCCATGGGCCTCATTGTAGCGTTCCTCTGCCCTGGTCCTGGGATTCCTCACTGGGGTCAATAGCCAGGACAGCTTGGGGTAACCAGAGTCCCCTAATAGCCACACACGGTGCCTCTGGAGTTGACCCATCACATACGGGATGCTGCCATTCCGCAGGATGTAGGCATCATGCACAGAGCCAGGGAACATAGCATTTACCTGGGAGATGTACTGGTCTGCCAAACATTCCATCTGTACATTCATCGAATGATAACTCTTCCGGTTCCTGTACACCTGTTCACTCCTGCATGAGGGGACCAGAGCTACATGGGTGCCATCAATAGCACCTATGATGTTGGGGATATGTCCCAGGGCATAGAAGTCACCTTTAGCTGTAGCCAAATCCTCCACATGAGGGAAAACGATGTAGCTCCTTACGTTTTTCAGCAGGGCAGACAACACTCTGGACAACACGTTGGAAAACATAGGCTGGGACATCCCTGATGTCATGGCCACTATTGTCTGAAATGACCCACTTGCAAGGAAATGGAGCACTGATAGCACCTACACTTCAGGGGGTATTCTTGTGGGATGGCGGATTGGTGAGATCAGGTCTGGCTCCAACTGGGTACACAGATCCTGGATTGTGGCACGGTCAAACCTGTAGGTGATGATCAAATGTCGCTCCTCCGTTGTTAACAGGTCCACCAACGGTCGGTACACCAGAGGATTCCGCCATCTCCTTAAATGTCCCAGCTGACGGTGCCTAAGAAAAACAACAGTGACCACAGAGTCAACAAATTCTAAGGTATGTACCCACAGCTACACAGAACACAACACCAAATACAAAACTCTTCCTGTATGTGTGTTGAGTGTAGGTCTAGGTATGTGTGACGCAGTAGTAAATTAAGCCATGTGGGCCCCTGAAATGGCGGCTGCCTGACCTCTAAAGTGGGACAATGGGATGTGAGGTATCTGCGCTGGCGTTGTACACCGTCACGGTAGGTGGTCGTAGACCGTGGCGCAATGCTGCATTGGTTAACATTGGACCCTACGGGTCCCAGGAGCCAATGATGAAGTGCGCCGGCTGTGATGATACGCACCGCCGCGGACGTGACCGCCGCGGACGTGACCGCCATTTTCTATCTGTTCAATCACTCGATACCTGATCTCCGACAGGAGAGGACCTACACTGCAAGTGCTGCTGTGACCTCTTTCTGGAAGAGACAATGGCTGCTGCGTCTGGGGAAAGGGCCCCTGCCTTCACTGCTCAGCAGATGGAGAAGCTAGTTGACGGGGTCCTCCCCCAGTACACGCTACTCTACGGTCCTCCAGACCAACAGGTAAGTACACAGGGAGCACGTTGTATGGGCTATGCTGGGTGGAGAGGGCTGGATGTCAGTAGGAAGGGGGCAGAGTTCTGCGACCATGAAGGACTGTGAATGCATGTGCCACATGGCAAGGGTAGGGATGGGGGCCACTCACTTCGACGGTGCAGTTTGTAATGACTTCTCTTCTTACCCTGTACATGTCATGTAGGTCAGCGCCCACCAGAAGAAGGACATGTAGCGTGCCATCACCAAGGACGTACGGACCCTGGGGGGCACCCACTGCCATAAAAGATGGGAGGACATTCGGCTCTGGAGCAAAAAGACGGCGGAGGCTCAGCTGGGGATGGCCTCCCAACGTGGGAGGGGTGCCCATCGCACCATGACCCCCCTGATATTCCGGATCCTGGCGGTGGCCTACCCGGAGTTGGATGGGCGCTTGAGGGCATCACAGCAGACACAAGGGGGTGAGTACACTCTCATTCTGCGGACTTTGCGCGCAGTGGAGGGGTCTGGGTGGGAGAGGAGGGCTGTGGGTTTCCCTAGGCCTGGGCGAGTTACGTAGGCTAGGCCCCTTCGTAAGGCATGGCCCTGTGCCCCTCCACCCCACCTCTGTAGAGTGCCAAGTACAGGTATACATGCCCCTGTGTCATCTATGTGGACAGATGACACTCATAGCCATGTTAGCCATATCCCAGGAATTGCATCTGCAGAGGCCAAGAGCACGGCGTAGTGCAGGGGGCTGCTGTGTCTGTATTGTCCGCCAATGGTAGCGGTAAGCCATACACTCAACCTGTCTTTCTTCTGTCGCCCCCCCCCCTTTTTGTGCTCTCCCTGTTCTTTTGTGCATCAGCATCATCAGGCGGAGGTACAGTGGCACCGGAGCACGAGGGAGCTGCATCCCACATGGCCATGGAGGGCCACACCACAGACTCTGAATACACCAGTGGGACGGAGGGCGAGGGGAGCTTCACGTTGTTCACCGGATCAGCAAACAGCGACACAGACTCGTCCGCCGATGGGAGCTCCCTTGTGGTGGCGGCACCATCTGTGCCCCCCACTTCTACAGGTACAGCCGCCACCCCCCCTACCAGCACCGCCCTCCCTGCAGCCCCTCAGCCTTCGCTCCGTGCCCGCTCACCCAGGAGGGTGGGCATCACCTTCGCCCCAGGCACCTCAGCCCCTGCCCCTGTTACCCCTGCTGACCTCAGTGAGGAGGCCTTTGACCTCCTCAGGTCACTCACTGGTGGGCAGTCTGCCATTGTGAATGCCATCCAGGGTGTAGAAAGGGAGTTGCAACACACTAATGCATTCCTGGAGGGCATTCATTCTGGTCAGGCTGCCCATCATCGAACCCTGCAATCTCAGCACTGATGGCAGCCATTGTCCCTGTGTCTAGCCTCCCCCCTCCAACTTCCTCCACACAGACCCAATCCCCTGTACCCCAGCCTATCCCAAGCACACCATCAGACAAGCATGCACACACCTCAATTCACAAAAGTAGCTCAGGCAAACATAAGTACCACACATCCCACAGGTACTCACACAAGCATCACCCACATACAGACACAGCAACATCCACCGACTCCACTGTGTCCCCCTCCTTGTCATCTCCCTCCTCCCTCCCAGTGTCGTCTACATTCTCACCTGCATGCACTACATCTACAGGCACTAGGACTCGCACCAGAATACCCAGCACCACACCCCGCTCACCTGCACTCACTACCCCCACTACCATTTAAACGTCCCCTGTGTCCACTCCCAGTGTGTCTGTGACGCCCCCTCCCAAAGTACACAAACGCGGGCACCCACACACCCAACATCCATCCACCTCACGACAGCCTCCAGTACCTGCACCTGCACCCAAATCATCTAAAGTTACATCTCCTACAACCACCTCCTCTTCCTCCACTCCCAGACCCCCTCCAGCTACCCATCCCAGTGTTCGTCAGAAACTCTTCCTCAGCAACGTTGACCTCTTTCCCACCACCCCACCCCTCCAATTCATAGGTCCGTAGTAGCACCTCAGCCAAAAAATGTCCGGTATCAGTAGTGCGTGTTAAAGGTGTGTGGAGTGCACCGGCCACCAGGGCAGCCAGTGTGACTCGGAGCCAAAGCACTGCCAGTCCACCCCCTGTAAAGCACCTTAAGTTGGAAAGTGGCCGACGGGAGAGGGTGAAGACTCCTGCCGGCAAAACAGCTCACAAGGGTCCCGGGGGGAGTGCCGAGTCAGCTGTGACTCCTCCCAAGGTGGTGAAGGGGCAGAAGTCGTCTCCAAAGTCTGGTAAGAGCAGCACGGCGGAGAAGGCCACCATCCTCCCTGCCGGCCGGGACGCCACCGCCAGCACTGTCGTCACTGGTCCGGAGACCACCGCCAGAGTCAGTGCCCTGGAGGGCAGGAGTATCGTCACTGGTCCGGAGACCACCGCCAGAGTCATTGCCCTGGAGGGCACCAGTATCGTAACTGGTCCGGAGACCACCGCCAGCGTCAGTGACCTGGAGGGCCCCGGCAGCCACAGCCCCGCTGGGCACTGAGGGACCGTCATGCCACACACCGCTGCACAGGTCAGAGACAGCAAAGGCAAGCACCGCTGAACAGGGCAAAGACCGCCATGGTGAAGACCGCTGAACAGGGCAAAGACAGCAAAGGCAAGCACTGCTGAACAGGGCAAAGACCGCCATGGTGAAGACTGCTGAACAGGGCAAAGCACCGCTGAACAGGTCAGAGACAGCAAAGGCAAGCACCACTGAACAGGGCAAAGACCGCCATGGTGAAGACCGCTGAACAGGTCAGAGACAGCAAAGGCAAGCACCGCTGAACAGGGCAAAGACCGCCATGGTGGAGTCCGCTGAACAGGGCAAAGCACCGCTGAACAGGTCAGAGACAGCAAAGGCAAACACCGCTGAACAGGGCAAAGACCGCCATGGTGAAGACCGCTGAACAGGGCAAAGACAGCAAAGGCAAGCACCGCTGAACAGGGCAAAGACCGCCATGGTGAAGCCCGCTGAACAGGCAAAGCACCGCTGAACAGGTCAGAGACAGCGAAGGCAAGCACCGCTGAACAGGGCAAAGACCGCCATGGTGAAGACCGCTGAAAAGGGCAAAGACAGCAAAGGCAAGCACTGCTGAACAGGGCAAAGACCGCCAAATCAAGCATCTTTAGCCCATGTGCAGCTGGGACAGTGACGGAACTGGGAGTAACACAGGGAGCGTGATGCACTCTGGGCACCATTCCCCCTCCAGAACCAGTGGAGACCTGCATGCACTTCCTCGGTCCATAACAGGATGAAGCACTCTGGGCACCAGTCCCCCTCCAGAACCAGTGGAGACCTGCATCCACTCTTTCTGTCCTTCACAGGATGAAGCACTCTGGGCACCAGTCCCCCTCCAGAAACCAGTGGAGAGACTGTGGCTTTGCACTCCCCAGGATGGTACAGTGGGCAAACCACCCACTGGAGAGACTTGAGAGACTGTGGCTTTGCACTCCCCAGGATAAAGCAGTTGGCAACCCACCCACTGGAGAGACTTGAGAGACTGTGGCTTTGCACTCCCCAGGATAAAGCAGTGGGCAACCCACCCAATGGAGAGACTTGAGAGACTCTGGCTTTGCACTCCCCAGGATAAAGGAGTGGGCAAACCACACACTGGAGAGACTTGAGAGACTGTGGCTTTGCACTCCCCAGGATAAAGCAGTGGGCAAACCACCCACTGGAGAGACTTGAGAGACTGTGGCTTTGCACTCCCCAGGATAAAGCAGTGGGCAAACCACCCACTGGAGAGACTTGAGAGACTGTCGCTTTGCACACCCCAGGATAAAGCAGTGGGCAACCCACCCACTGGAGAGACTTGAGAGATTGTGGCTTTGCACTCCCCAGGATGGTACAGTGGGCAACCCACCCACTGTAGAGACTTGAGAGACTGTGGATTTGCACTCCCCAGGATGGTACAGTGGGCAAACCACCCACTGGAGAGACTTGAGAGACTGTGGCTTTGCACTCCCCAGGATGGTACAGTGGGCAACCCACCCACTGTAGAGACTTGAGAGACTGTGGCTTTGCACTCCCCAGGATACATCAATGGGCATGGAGCCCCGTCTTGGATCTGACGTGGTGCTGTAATCCGGCTGAGGTGCCCCCCCGTTCCCTTCCCCCTGAGGTGCCTGTTGTATTTCTATCTGATGCCCCTGCAGTGTTCTCTCCGTTTGTGGACAGGTATCTAGTGTGGGCCTCGCCCATGCATTTTGAGCCCAGTGGTCCACGGACATGATGTGCATACCTGCAGTACTAATTGTGATGTATGATTTTCAACTGTTTATATATATCTGTATGTATTTGGTTACTGTATTTTGATACATTACAATGTTTGAACTGATTTCCTTTTGTCTTTGCATTCTTCCGGGGGGGTTGTGGGTTGTTACTGTGCTGTTTGGAAATGCATTGGTGTGTGTGTTGTAGTGGGTGAGGGTCGGGTTGGGGGTGGGGGTGTTGCGTGTTTGTCCCCCTGACTTTTGCCTCCCCTATGTCGTAGGTGCAGTACTCACCGTTGTCTTCTGCGCCTACGTTGCTGGTGTTCGTAGTGGAGCAGGAAGACAAGCGCAGGGAGTATTTGTAGTTTGGGCTCCATGGTGGCCTCCTTCCTCGTGGTGTGTGTTAAGGTGAGCGTTTTCCCATTGCAAAAGCTGTTTCCGCCGTGTTTTTATCCATGGTGAATCTGCCCCAGAAAAGGTGGCGGATTGGCGGGTTGTGATACTGTGGGCGGTACATTGTCTTCAGCCTGTCTGTTGGCGGTGACCCCGGCGCTGCTTGTCTGTACCGCCGTGGCGGTCGGAGTGTTAAAGTGGCTGTCTATGTTGGCGGTTTCCGCCACAGTCATAATTCCCTTTTTTTGTCCGCAGCTTTAACACTGTCCGCCAGGGTTGTAATGACCACCAATATCTTTAAAATTATCTTGAACTGGTGCCAGGATATAAAGTTGAAGTAAGATCTGACAATCATTTGCAGAGCTAAAAATCTGACAATCGCTTTTTGACAATTCCTTTTGTGGTGGGCTAAATATACATATTAAAAAGATGGAGGGGAGAGAGCAGACCCTTCTGGGGCCCAGAACTCAATTTTTATTTCTGGCACGATAAATGGAGTACGTTGGATTGCCATGTCCTATTCTCTAAAAAATAGGTAAACAAATTGAACTCAGTCCCTGTGAGTCCTGCAGTTTCCAATTGATCATGTAGGATTTTATATTCTATCGTATCAAAAACTGCAAATAAATCAAGTAAAATCAAGGCAGGGTTATGAATATCATCCAAATGCCCTCTCAAGTCAACTATGACTGATAGACTCACTGCTTCCGTATTATGTTTAGGTTGGGAAACTGCTGGGTAGGAATCCAAATATTTAGGGCCTGATTTAGATGTTTACGGTATTACGGCCAATCCGACGCCTGGCAGTCCCAAGTACTCCATCAAGCTAACGCTGCTCCAACCACCATATTTAGTTCTATGGCTGTTCAGCTGGCGTCTGCTTCTGCAGAGTGTACTCCATTGCACTAGCTGTAACCCCGAGCCGACACAGTGGACTCCAATACTGGCAAGTAGCACTCTGTCACCGTTAGGATGGCAGCATTGCACCAACCATATTTATTTGTCATAGTCAAGCTTGCTGTGTAATGGGGGGGTCCCATGATTGTGGGAGTCCATTGCTGGACCCATTCAGCATTGGACTATGGCTGCAGCTATTGGATGAATGTAAGCAGCCCACAACTGATGTATATTGGACAATTTTGATTGCCTGCAAAACACACTGTAAAACACATTCCGTTTCAGACCAGGATCCTTTGCTATTCCACTGCTGACCACCATTCTGAGGATGACCTAACCACTGAGCAGCCAGTTTATTTTTATTTTTTTGCCTTTGTGTTTTCACTTTATTTTTTCCTTATTTTTCAAATCACTGTAGGGACACTAGTATATATATTTTTTATCACAGTGGCAGGGAGGAAGAGCCCACGTTTTACGAAAGGAGAATCGACAATCGTGGTGGATGAAATTATTAGAGGAAAGCTACAATTGTTTGAGCACAATAACAAAATGCTACAATATCTCAGAAAATGCAAATGTGGGACATAGTAGTGAACAGAGTGAATGCTGTAGCTAATAATCTGTGCACACAGGAGAAAATTAGGAAGAGGAGGAATGATCTGCGGGGGAGAGTCCAATCCCTATTTATACTATACACATAGGTGCACATATTATAAATGTGTTTTACATGTTCACTGTATTAATTTATAAAGGTATGTGTTACTCACTTTTTCACAAGTATTGGCATTAGTGTTTACAAATGCCTCCAACAACCATGAAACCCTGCTTTTGTCTCTGCAAAACAATAGTGCTGTGATGTTGCCCAATCTTCCTTTCCTTCCACATACGCACAAAAGACAAAGCTTTATGTTGTTGTCATTCACCATTACATGTATGTATAAACATTTCATCTGCTGTGTTGATCCAGTATGTTGTCATCTATTTGTAGCTCCATTGAATTCACCTTCTTGCTTGCAGAAATAATAGTGTGCATATTCTAAGGTCTCCAATCATGTTCTGTGGCATGCTGATTATGAGTATTATTGATACACAATTTAATTTGCAGTGTTCATATGATGACCAATGCCATTTAATCTAATAAGTTGCACCATGGTTTGTTTTGGAGACTGTTAGGCCTTGAAATGTCTCTGCTCTCAAGGCTCCTCTCTACTGTTTTGAATTGAACGTCTGGTGCATGGAATATACACTTCCTAAAAATATTTTCATTCTAGGTAATCTCTCCATCATTGATATTGAAGTGTGCCTCGGTGTACGTTAACCTGTATGAGTAAAATGTGAATAATCACACAAAGACCTCAAAATCTCAATAATCATATGTTTTTTCTTTTCTTCATGTTGCATCATCTGTAGCTGAAGAAAGATTTAAAGTACAATATAGACCTTTAACCCCTTCTGTGCACTGGACGTAATGGTTACGTCCAACGGCACAGTGCTCATGTGCTGAGGACGTAACCATTACGTCTTCGGCACTGAGCTCAGAGGGGGCATATTGTCCTATTTTTATGAGGCCATAAACCACTAGACACCAGGGAGTTTCTTTTTTTTATTGCAAATTCACAGAAGGGGAGCGACCCCTCAGGCAAGGGTTGCTCCCCGGGGGGGGGTGAATTTATTTTAGGCCATTTCTGCCCCCCCGCGGCAGATTGTCCTATTATTATTAGGGATAAAAAAAATGTTGTTTTGTTTTTTAGAGGTGGGGAGCGACCCCTTAGGCAAGGGTCGCTCCCCTGGGGGCAAATTGTATTTAAATAATTTCTGCCCCCCTTGGGGGCAGATCGGCTGATTTTTGTGAGACCAATCACCACTAGGCACCGGGGATCTTTTTTTTTGTGCCAGTTTCACGCAACAGGAGCGACCCCTTAGGCAAGGGTCACTCCCCAGGGAAAGCAAATTTATTTAAGGCCATTTCAGCCCCCCTTTGGGGCAGATCGGCCTATTGTTATTAGGACAATCTGCCCCGGGGTCAGAAACCTCTAGGCACCAGGGCAAATTTTTTTTGTTTTTGTTTTTTAGAGGTGGGGAGCGACCCCTTAGGCAAGAGTCGCTCCCCTGGGGGGCAAATTGTATTTAGACCATTTCTGGGGGCAGATAGGCCGATCTTTGTTAGGCCAATCTGCCCCCAAGGGATGCAGAAACCACTAGGCACCAGGGATCTTTTTTCTTTTTTTTGCCCCAATTTCATGGAAGGGGAGCGACCCCTTAGGCAAGGGTCACTCCCGGGGGGGGGGGAGGGTTGGGGAATTTATTCTAGGCAAATTTATTCTAGGCCAATTTAATATTGTTATTAGGCCTATCTGCCCCTGGGGGGGGGCAGAAACCTCTAGTCACCAAGGATACTTTTTGTTTGTTTGTTTATGGGCATACCCCCACCCTAAATAAATAGGGCCAAAGTTGTTTTGCCTACCAGTGGGCAGATGGGGTAATTACCCCAGCTCCACACCCCGGGTGGGGGGGGGCAGAAAGTCTACTAGATGCCAGGGAATTAAAAAAAAAAGAAAATATTGGGGTGGTGGCTACCAACCAGTATGGGCCTAGTTATGCCCCCACCTCAAATGAAGGGGTAACAGTCTTTCAGCTCTCCCCCGCACTCTATAACATCTTATCCCACAGCAAGCAAGAAGACATTTGATTACTTTGGGTTTTGGTTTTACACATGGGCCATGAGAGCTCAGCTAACTCTTAAAATCGTCCCACTTGGAATGGTGAGGGCTGCATTTTATGGACTTTGGGACACTGCCATGTACAAAAATCCACAAGACCTAGACACATATGACAACTAAATATCTGGGTGATTCCATGGTGGTGTGTTTCACATGCACCCACACCATTTTCGTACCCACAATGCCCTGCAAACCTCCAACTTTGCTGGAAATTACACATTTTTCTAAAGTTTTTGTGATGGAACCTTCCAGAATCTGCAGGAATCCACAAAATCCCTACCACCCAGCATTGTATCATCTATACCGATAAAACTTCTGCTGCACTTGCCAGCCTAAAAATTTTTTTTTTGCAGACTGCCCTTTTGGACCCCCTTTTGTTCCCCCTCAATATTGACATGTTTTTGGCTCTTCCCTTTCATAAGCACTTGGCTAACCTACACAAATGAGGTATCATTTTTACTGGGAGACTGAGGGGAACGTTGGGTGGGATGAAATTTGTCCCAGTGCAGTGATCCGACACAGAAATGTGGGAAAAATGGGATGTTTGCTGAGGATTCTGGGTAAGAAAACATTGGGGGATCCACACAAGTCACACCTCCCTGGACTTCCTCGGGTGTCTACTTTTCAGAAATGTCTGGGTTTGGTAGGTTTCCCTAGATGGCTGCTGAGCCCAGGACCAAAAACGCAGGTGCCCCCTCACAAAAACAGGTAGCTTTGTATTTGATAATTTTGAAGTGTCCGGGTAGTGTTTTGGGGCATTTCCTTTCGTGGGCATTAGGCCTACCCACAAAAGTGAGGTACCATTTTTATCGGGAGACTTGGTGGAACGCTGGGTGGAAGGAAATTTGGGGCTCCTCTCTGATTCCAGAACTTTATGTCACTGAAATGAGAGGAACAAGTGTTTTTTGGCCAGATTTTGAGGTTTGCAAAGGATTCTGGGTAACAGAACCTGGTCAGAGCCCCACAAATCCCCCCATCTTGGATACCCCTAGGTGTCTAGATTTTAAAACTGCGCAGATTTGCTAGGTTTCCCTAGGTGCTGGCTGAGCTAGAAGCCAAAATCAACAGCTAGGCACTTTGCAAAAAACAGCTCTGTTTTCTTTGTGAAAATGTGATGTGTCCATGTTGTGTTTTGGGGTATTTCCTGTCGCGGTCGCTAAGCCTACCCCCACAAGTGAGGTACCATTTTTATCGGGAGACTTAGGGGAACGCTGGGTGGAAGGAAATTTGTGTCTCCTATCTGATTCCAGAACTTTCTGTCACCAAAATGAGTGTTTTTTTGGCCAAATGTTGAGGTTTGCAAAGGATTCTGGGTAACTGAACCTGGTCAGAGCCCCACAAGTCACCCCATCTTGGATTCCCCTAGGTGTCCAGTTTTCAAAACTGCACAGGTTTGCTAGGTTTCCCTAGGTGCCGGCTTAGCTAGAGGCCAAAATCCCCACGAGGCACTTTACAAAAAACAGCTCTGTTTTCTTTGTGAAAATGTGATGTATCCTCGTTGTGTTTTGGGGCATTTCCTGTTGCAGACTCTAGGTCTACCCCCGCAAGTGAGGTACCATTTTTATCGGGAGACTTGTGGGAACACAGAATAGCAAAACAAGTGTTATTGCCCCTTGTCTTTCTCTACATTTCTTTCTTCCAAATGTAAGACAGTGTATAAGAAAGACATCTATCTAAGAAATGCCCTGTAATTCACATGCTAGTATGGGCACTCCGGAATTCAGAGATGTGAAAATAACCACTGCTTCTCAACACCTTGTTTTGTGGCCATTTTGGAAATACAAAGGTTTTCTTGGTACCTATTTTTCACTTTTTATATTTCAGCAAATGAATTGCTGTATACTCGGTATAGAATGAAAACCCATCGCATGGTGCAGCTCATTTATTGTCTCTGGGTACCTAGGTTTCTTGATGAACCTACAAGCCCTATATATCCCCTCAACCAGAAGAGTCCAGCTGACGTAACGGTATATTGCTTTCTAAACTCTGACATTGCAGGAAAAAGTTACAAAGTAAAACGTGCAGAACAATTGCTGTTTTTTCACCTCTATTTCAATATTCTTTTATTTCAGCTGTTATTTTCTGTAGGAAACACTTGTAGGATCTACACAAACGACCCCTTGCTGAATTCAGAATTTTGTCTACTGTTCAGAATGCTTTCTGGGATCCAGCATTGGTTTCTTACCCATTTCGGTGACTAACTGGAAGGAGACTGAAAGCACAAAAAATAGTACAAATTGGGTATGTCCCAGTAAAATGTCACAATTGTGTTGAAAAATAGTTTTTTTGTCATTCAAGGCTGCCTGTTCCTGAAAGCTGGGAAGATGTTGATTTTACCACCGCAAACCCTTTGTTGATGTCATTTTCAGGGGAAAAACAACAAGCTTTCTTCTGCAGCTCTTTTTCCCATTTAAAAAAAATAATGACATTTTAGCTGTATTTTGGCTAATTTCTTGGTCTCCTTCAGGGGAACCCACAAAGTCTGGGTACCTCTAGAATCCCTAGGATGTTGGAAAAAAATCACACAACTTTGTCGTGGGTAGCTTATGTGAACAAAAAGCTATGAGGGCCTAAGCTTGAACTGCCCCAAATATCCAAAAAAAGGCTCGGCATGGGAGGGGAAAAGGCCTGGCAGCGAAGGGGTTAATGCCTTTATATTTTGTAATTCATATTAGGACCAACACCTAGGACCAGTGGACCACCGTCTGCAACTCGTGATACCCCCACTCCAGGCTAGGATCAAAAGTTCAATGATGACACCGCTCCTGTAAGTCTGGATGATGAAGTGATGCTGGTCCATCTGGCCTGTCTGGGCAGACAGCCCAGTGAGTCACACTCAGCCCACACTTACACCTCTCACCCAAGCTGCTATAGCAACTACACATATGGATACTTCTACTTACTGTGTCCAGAGGAACACAACTCCCATCTTGTGCCCCCCAGTCCTAGTGTCATGACCACACAAACTTGCCAAGTCAAATCAAAGAAGTGCATGAGAAAAGCAAAGAGACATCCTCAGTGGAGACAGCAAAGCCCAAACTGGAAGAAGGTTTGCAGAGTAATCTTGCGCTTATTTCAAAGGAAGAATTAAGAAGAGAAGATCCAAGATGGCCGCTGTGAGTCCTGAAGGTTAGTTACAGTTCTAGTCTTGCAATCGGTTGGTTGCTAGGTTACGAGCTCTCCAGCTGGAAGCCTTGCACTTCAACTGAGGTCTGACAGGAATTAGCTGTGTGTAGAGAGAGCGCGCTTCAGAACAGAAACTCCTGTGAGGTAAAATTACATTTGAAGATTATATTACAGAAAACAGATAAATATTGTCAAGGTTTATTCGAAGAGTTTGATAGTAGACCGTTCCCGTGGAAGTCGGCAAGGCTACAGAGTTAATGTATGAATTAACCTTATGCTTACAAGGTTCTTGTTTAAGATATTAAAGTCAAAGAAAAAACGAACTTTAAAAGAGCAAGTATCTACAAATGTCAAGGTTATAAACAAAGGCCAAGTTTAAAGGAGAAACGAACTGTTAACAAATAAGCATTTACAAATTCAATGGTAATAAACCAAAATAGAGTTTAAAAGAGAAACAAACTTAAATAAACAAGCATTTACAACTAAAAGTTATCGACAGATGTCGAAGTAAGGAAGGAGAAACTAACTGTAATAAACAAGCATTTACAAATACAAGTTATCAACAAATGTCGAAGTAAGAAAGGAGAAACAAACTTTAATAAACAAGCATTTACAAATACAAGTATTGACAGAAGTCACAATAAGACAGGAGAAATTAAATAATATCAGCTGATTTGAAGAACGCATTATCACCAACTATATATATATATATAGCAACATAAAACCAATCTCTAACAAAGGTTGAGAAGTTCTTCCAGAATCAGTAATAAGTATTTTTTAAGAAGAGCTATCATTTATAGAGAGAAGCAAGGCTACAGAGAACTCAGGGTGAGTGAAGAAATAATAGAATGAAAGAGAATTAAGTGTTGAGAGTAGAAAGTGAAAAACTGATGTTGTATGTCCCTAGTAATTGCGACTGTGACTCTTGCAGGTGCTGTATCCAATCTTAGATGTGAAGAGGCAGACTGAGTACTGGCGTTCATCATCTCTGTGGCAGTCTCTCTACCATCCCATTCCCCTTTCCCCCTCCGGGGTACTCAGCACAAAGGATTAATATTCGTTGTGAGTAGCTCGGGTCGGGACTGAGGAGTTATCTTCTGCTTCTGAGGAAATCGAATTGAAGTATCCTGACACCTAGCTACCATTGAGTAATCACCACCACCTCCAGTTGTGCCAGTATACAGACAACACTGTCTCAAGGGCACAGGGTAGTCGGGTAGGCCTCATGGGAGGGAATCACTGGGCCAGGAAAGTGAGCCCACTGGCATAATTGTCACCCAGGCCACGATTGACCAAGTTTTGGGAGCAAGACAAGAGCCCCAAGATGTGATGGGCCAGGTCCTAACAGAGACCCGGGACCTTAAGCAGGTGCAGCGGGAACACATTAGTGAGCTATAGAACCACAAATCCAATTTGTGATCCTTGACTGGGTGATGTTTCACATTTACCATCACTTGTTCAGGGCTTTTCCAGTACCATCCATCCCTGGCATGGTTCTTCTACATCAGGACATAATGCACCTTCTGCAGCCACAGACACGAAGGCCCTGCTACAACAGGAAACTGATCCAGCCACCCCATCTCTGCACCTGTGCTTACCCCAGGAGAAACCATTCATCCAGTAGAGGATGGCAAGATCTCCATCACCACCTCCAAGAGATGAAAAACCTATCTTCCTGCAGTGTGTGTCTACCATTCACTCTGTGGATTATTTCATGGACATGTTTTCCTTTTCAGAGCAGAGATGTACTTTGGACTCAAAGTAATTTGTGCTCAACAAATATAGTTTGTTTGATCCAACATGATTTACTTTTGTTTTTCATGACTGTACATTTTTCTTTCTAGTTTCAAAGCTTTTGTACTCATGTTTTCGTTCAAAATAAATACGCATAAACCATAGTGAAAGTTGTGTATTTATTGCGGTAATTTCTTTTCTATGTCTTCTGTCAAACAATATGATACTAAAACAAACAATAGATACCAACTTGGTAATATGATCCCCATGTTAAAAAAGATGAGAAAGAACTAATGAAATATGAATGTATTGGTGTCATACATTTCTAGGTAACAAGTCTGTAATACAATCAAATATGCATTTCACAAACCATGAAGAAGCCAAACAGTCTGCGCCAGTTAGAAGTTGACAATCAAGAACCTTGACGCCATGGATGAAAGGGAATATTTCATTAAATCAAATTAAATAGGCAAACTATTATTGATGCATGACCTCAGCTGGAGATGGACATCCTTCACAGTCTTCGACCTCTGCGAAGATTGGGATGTTTCATCACAGGGCAATGTTGTGCAGTATGCACCCGGCAACCATGATATGGCACACCTTATCAGGTGAGTAGAGGAGGGCTCCACCGGTCCTGTCCAGACACCGAAATATGGCCTTCAGGAGCCCAAAAGCCCACTCCACGGGTCTCCATGTTCTTCTAAGGGCCTCATTGAAGGGGACTTCCTCTGGCGCTGTTGGATTTCTCAGGCATGCCACCATCCACGGTTGGTTAGGGTACACTGAGTCTCCTACATGGAAGCAATAAATTGATAGATTAAAATCATATACATCCACTGTATATCCCTAAACTGGGATGAAAGCAAATGATCCTCAAGTCATACTGTACTTACCAACAAGCCAGGCCCCCTCATGTCCAAGGTATGACATTTGCAGGAGTATGGAGGTGTTCCGTAGTACAAAGGAAAAATGTATTGACCCAAGAAAGTGGGCACAAACACATGAGATGTATTATTCCAGTAAGCAGACAACTTGCACATTGATGGAATGGAAGTTTCTCTGATTGCAGTAGACATGTTCCCTGGTGTGTGGTGGCACTAAGGCAATATGTATGCCATCAATTACTCCAAACACATGTGGTAGGCTACACACATCATAACATTCTCACTTTACACTGGCCAAATCCTGAGCTCTTTCAAACTGGATGAGGCTGTTGATGTGTCTCATCATTGAAGCAAGGACGTCTTGTAGCACACCACTGAAAGTTGGCTGTGACATGCCTCCAGATACTGCCACAATATATTGAAAAGAACTGGTGGCCACAAAATGAAGAACTGCCATGCGTTTCACTATTGATGTTATTGCTGTTGTGTTCCTATTGTGAGGCATGAGATCAGGCTCCAGCTGCTGACACAATTCCAATATATTTTGTCTATTTAATCAGAACTTTTTGATTATGTCCCTTTGCTTGTTGGTGGCAAGGTCTGAAAACAGTCTGAAGACTTGAGGAAAACTTATTCTACCTATCCCTTGGTTCACATGTCTGCATTTAAGGAAAACAAACTATCAATAAAAATTTGTCACAAAAGACTTTCACAATCAACACACATCTTTGCTACTGCAAATCAATGTTTTTACATTTCTGACATGTTTTACAAATAATGTGGGAATAATACAGATATTATTTGCTGTTAGACATTTCATCCTTGGTGTGGTCTCCCTAAACTTTTTGCCTCTGATTCCCAGGTTGTTGATGTGTGCTGGACTCTGTTTTTGCAGTTTTTGTTGCTCTGGGTACTTTACCAGTGCTAACCAGTGCTAAAGTGCAAGTGCTCCTATACAAAATGTTTATGCAATTGGATCATCCATTATTGGCATATTTGATTTACTGTTAAGTCCCTAGTACAGTGCACTAGATGTGCTTAGGGCTTGTAAATCAAATGCTACTAGTGGGCCTGCAGCACTGGTTGTGCCACCAACAATAATATCTCTGTAAACATGGCTCGGACCTGCCACTGCAGTGTCTTCGTGTGCAGTTTTGAACTGCCAATTCGACTTGGCAAGTGTACCCACTTGCCAAGCCTAAACCTTCCCTTTTCTTACATGTAAGGCACCCTTAAGGTAGGCCTTAGGTAGCTCCATGGGCAGGGTGCAGTGTATGTTTAAGGTAGGACATGTACTAATGTGTTTTATATGCCCTAAGAGTGAAATACTGCTAAATTCCGTTTTCACTGTTGCAAGGCATATCCCTCTCATAGGTTAACATGGGAGCTGCCTTTAAATATGATTAAAGTGTAGATTCCCTTTGGGAGCAGATTGACATGTGGAGTTTGGGGTCTCTGAGCTCACCATTTAAAAATACATCTTTTAGTGAAGTTGATTTTGAGATTGTGTGTTTGAAAATACCACTTTTAGAAAGAGAGCATTTTCTTGCTTAAAACATTCTGTAACTCTACCTGTTTGTGGATTCTCTATCTGGGTCAGTTTGACAGTTGAGCAGTTTGCACCTCTCTCTAGACAGTGACACAAAGGGAGCTGGGTGTAGCCTGCATATCCCGATGAGCCATCTGTGCCAGGAAGGAGGGGAGGAGTGGTCACTCACACCCGAAAGGGCTGTGCCTGCCCTCACACAATGCAGCCTCAAACCCCCTGGTGTGTGATTGGGCCTGGGCAAGGCAGGATTTCACAAACAAGAGAGACTTTTCTTTGGAATAAGCATACTTCAAAGGGCAAAATGGGTATAAGTAGGGCACCCAAAACCGCAGACTTTAGAATACTTCTGGAAATCAAGACGAACCTTTGCCTGGAGAAGAGCTGAAAAGCTGCGGAAGAAGAGCTGCCCTGCCTGTGACTGTGCTTTGTGGAGCTATCCTGCAGTTGCTGCTTCTGCTTGTGCTTGTGCAAGAGGACAAAGACTGGACTTTGTATGCTTTCCTGCTTGTGAAGAACTCTCCAAGGGCTTGAATTAGAGCTTGCCTCCTGTTGTCGAAGTGTCAGGGACAGCAAAGACTTCTCTCTGCCAGCACCTGGAGCCTCTGCTGCGACTCCTACCCTACCAAGTGGTGCCCATCCAGTTCCTGAGACCTGAAAGGAGAAGCTGGCAGAACAAGAGTAAGAAATCCACGCACAGACTGCCGTGCGGGAAAAAGAACAACGCAAATCAGACACACGGCTGAAAAATCAACACGTCGCCGGCTTTGCGGCTGAAATCGATGCTCGTCTGCAGCGTGGCTGGAAGATCGATGCACGTGGCTCTAGAAACGAAACACATCATTGCTGACAAAGGCTGGTGAGATCGCAACCCGCGCTGCATGGTTTTCGAATCATTGTGCGGCAGGATTTCCAACGCAAACATCGCTGAGCATGCAAAAACGATGCAAAACCTGCCCAGACCCAAGAGTGCTGTTCGGATCGACGCATTGCTCTCCTGCGGAGAGAAGAAATGACACACACCAACCTGACCGAGGAGAAATGACGCACGGTCTTGTTCGTGAGTGATATCGACACATCGCAAGCCCCTTTTGACGCACCTTCGCCTGTGCGGGGTTATTTTTGATGCACCCAGGTACATTTCTACGCTAACAGCATTAGCGTTGTGTTTAAAATCACATGAAGACTCTTTTTGTTTTTTAATTGATAACTTGTGTATGGTGGATTTTTGTCGCTTAGGTCTTGTTTTGTTTAGATAAATATTTTCTATTTTTCTAAACCTGTGTTGTGTCATTTTATAGTGTTTTCATTGAATTACTGTGTGTACGAATAATTTACACCTAGCACCCTGAAGTTAAGCCTGCCTGCATGTGCCAAGCTACCAAGGGGGTGAGCGGGGGTTAGCTGAAGGTGATTCTCTTTTACCCTGACTAGAGTGAGGGTTCTTGCTTGGACAGGGGGTAACCTGACTGCCAACCAAAGACCCCATTTCTAACATTGGTGATCAGGGGATGGGATTGGACTTGTATTTCTACTTGACATCTAGTGATTACGTGTACACTACTGTTTTGAGTTCGGACCACTACGTGACCACATACTGCTTGTCTTGTGATTTTTGCTTTTCTCTTTGGGACTTCTTTTTGTTATATTTCTTGTGAGATCCCTTGATTGACTTTTTCTTTTAAACTTCATTTTGGAACTTGTTTTTCTGCCTTTGGAACTTTGCACTTTTTTTAAAACTCTTAACCATGTCTCAATCTGGAGATGCATCAGCTGGAGCTGCTTTTAACACAGAGAAATTGGAGAGCTACACAGTGGCTCAGTTGAAGCAGTTCTGTAAGGATTTTGCCTGCCCCATTAAGAGCTCATCCAAGAAGGAGGAGCTGAGGGCCTGGGTGACAGCCAAACAAACCGAGGGTCACACAGAGGAGGAGCAGGAAGGGGAAGAAGGGGTGCAAGTCACTCACAATGATGTAGTGGATGGGCCTGTTATGTCCAGGGAGAGAGTCTCCAGGGCAGGTAGCAGTGTGTCATCCAAGGGTCTAACTCCTGAAGAGTTACAGGACAGACAGGCAGAGAAAGAATACCAATTGGAGGTGGAGCTCAGTCTAGAGATGGAAGAGAAAAGGATGGCCATTGAGGAAAGGCTCATGAGCTTAGCTTAAAGGAGCTAGATCAGAGAAGCCAGTCTAGTAGAGATGGTGGCAGGAACAGCACAGTGTAGCCTGAAAGGAGGGTGCACATTCCTAAAGACCTTGTGAAGGATTACAACAGTGAGGATGACATATACTTGTGGTTCAAGGGGTATGAGTCTGCTCTCCACATGAATCTGGACCCTGAAGCTCATTGGGGGGGGGGGGTGGCGGGCCTGTGGAAGTACTTTGAGGTAGAGGGGAGGGATACACTGACAGCCTTAGATGATGCTCAGAATCTCACCTACACTATCATGAAGGATGCCCTACTCACAAGATATGGTCTCACTCCTGAGCAAAATAAGGACAAGTTTAGGTCCTATAATAAGAAGGAATGCCAAACATGGTTGGAATGTGTTGATTCTTTTTGCAGGTCACTGGATGGTTGGGTGAAGGGCAGTAAGGTAACAACGTATGAGGGACTTTACAATTTGATTGCTTGGGAGCACTTGTCCATTTTATGTTTTCCAGAGCTGCGCCAGCACCTGATTGACAGCAAGCTGACTGACCCCAGGAAGCTTGCACAGGAAGGGGACCGCTGGGAGAGCACCAAGGTCCAAAAGAGGTATGGGAGAGACCACACCAAGGGTGGACAGGGTCCCTCTCAGAAGAAAGGGGGATAAGGGTAAACAGGGGGAGTTCTCTAAAGGGCCCCAAATTGATTCCCAGGGTTAAGATTCCCAGCCCCCCAGTGAGAAGGAGCCATGGTTCTCCAAAGGGAAGCCAGTGGCAAGGGGGTCTCCCATGTAAGTGCTATGCATGTGACCAGGTGGGTCATGTGAGGGGGGACCTCAAATACCCAGAGAGTATACCAGAACACACTGGTGCGCAGTTCCAGGGTTTGGCTAGTGTAGCACTTGGGGAGGAGCTGGTTCCAAGTGGGTGGGAGCCAGCTGAGATGACCCTTGTCTCACTAGGGGACAGTGAGATGGTCCAGAGAACCCTCCTGTCTGAGAACACTAAAAAGTACAGGCAGTGGGTGATTATCAATGGACAGAGAACGGAGGCTCTGAGAGACACAGGAGCCAGTGTGACCACAGTGAGGAGTCACTTGGTGTCTGAAGAGCAGATTGATCCCCGGATACTTCACCAAGTAGTTGCAGTGGACAACTCAGACCGCCTGTGGCGCAGGTTCCTTCTGAATGGGGGGGGGTCTCAGGTTCCTTGAAAGTAGCTGTGAGTCCAACCATGTCTTTAGATTGTTTGCTTGGCAATGACCTGGAGGATTCCCCCTGGAAGGAGGTGACATTCGGAGATGTTGGGTCTGCCTGGGTGGGTATGCGTATTTACCAGGTCAATGGCAGCCCCTCAGGCTGGTCAAGAGCCCCTGGAGGACCTGCCTGCACCTCATTCCTGGTGTCTAGTGGTTGGCATAAGTATTGCGTGTGTGTCTTGTAATTTGTATCAGTGCTTTTGTTTTTCTGTGCTTCTTTTCTATTTATTGCCTTCTTCGGTTCTCTGCCTGTTTTATTGCCTGTTTTTACTGTCCCCTGCAGCCCTGCTCCCTCCCACCCCCATTTGCCACTGCCTCCCGCCTCCCAGCTGCTCCTCCCTCCCACCTCCCCTTCTTAATGGCAGCCGCTGCGGGCCAGAGGCACGCCATAGGCAAGCCTGTCTGCACCCTTCCGCTCCTGGACTGCACCCAGCGCCAGTCCCCCTGCCCTTCGTGCCTCCCATGCCACCAGACACCTCTACAACGCAACAGAACTCATCGCGCTCAACCCAGGCCACCCCACCGCCTGCGTCCAGACCTCCCCTAGGCACACCCATGGACTTTCTCCTGCTGAATGTGCCACTTCACCGCCGCTCAAGCCACCAAGCACCACAACAGCGCCACCCATCTCAACCACCTCAGCTGCATCCTCCTCAACACCCGCTCCATCCACAAGCATGCCATCGAACTCTGGGACCTGCTCACATCAACATTCCCAGACATCGCATTCTTCACTGAAACCTGGATGAATCCCTCATTGGAACCAGACATCGCTCTAGGCATCCCTGAGGGCTACAAAATCACCTGAAGAGACCGCACCAACAAACCAGGAGGAGGAATCGCCATAGTCCACAAAAGCTCCATCAGGATCGCAACCAACACCCATGACACCCTAGATACTGCAGAACACCTGCACTTCCAGGTATATGTCAACGCCAACACCACCCTGAGAGGAAACCTCATCTACAGACCCCCGCCCACAATTCTGCAATGCCATTGCCGACACTATCAGCACCCACGCCCTCCCCTCCACGAATAACATGCTCCTCGGCGACATGAACTTCCACCTGGAGGCCACCGATGACAGCAACTCCTCAGCCCTACTGGACAACCTGAGCAACCTCGGCCTCAAGCAACTGGTCACCTCGCCCACCCACTCAGCCAGTCACACACTTGACCGCCATCTTCTCCTCCAGCAGCCACGTCACCTTCACTCACACCACCGAACTCCACTGGATCGACCACCGTTTTCACTTTTTCCTCCAGAAACTCATCACCAACAGCATCAGATCCCTCACAGCAAGTGGAACAAGATCTCCAAGGACCAATTGATCTCCAACCTTGCCCACGACCTACCACCCAAAACCAACGACCCCAACAACGCCACCCTCAACCTCAAGCAATGGTTAATCGACTGCGCCAACACCCTCGCTCAACTCAGGAAATCCACCAATACCTGCCCCAACAAAAAAGCTCCCTGGTTCACCGCAGACCTTCAGGCCTCCAAATGAGAATGCTGGAAAGCAGAGGAGATCTGGCACCTAGAACAAACAGAAAGCAACCACGCCGCCCTCAAATCCGCCATCCGCAAACATCACCAGCTCATCCGGACCACCAAAAGATCTTTCTACAAAGAACAAATTGACAACACCCACAATAGCAAGGAGCTCTTCAGCATCATCAAGGAACTCACCGACCCCAAACCCTGCTCTGCCAAACCCCCTACTCACAAGAGCTCTGCGACTCCCTCGCCACCTTCTTTCACCGCAAGATCACAGACATCCATGGAAGCTTCGCACCGCCATCTCCCACCACCACCACTGCCAAAGTCGACCCCATCACACCCACCCACACCAAAGTCCTGAGCGCCTGGACCCCCACCAATGATGAGGAAACCCCCAAGACCATGAGCTCCATCCACTCCGGCTCTCCGCTGACCCCTGCCCTCACCACATATTCAATAAAGCCAGCCAAATCATTGCTACCCAGCTCCGTACCATCACCAACAGCTCCTTCGAGACCACCATCTTCCCGGAGAGCTGGAAACTCGCCAAAGTCAACGCCCTGCTCAAAAAGCCCAAAGCTGACCCCGAAGACTACCGGGCAATCTCCCTACCCCTCTTCCATGTGAGGTCATCTAGAAGATAGTCAACAACCGACTATCCCGTTTCTTGGAGGACAACAACCTACTCGACATCTCCCAGTCTGGCATCCTCAAGAACCACTGCACAGGGGCCCACCCTTAACGCCTGCACTTACGACATCAGGAGCAGGCTCGACAAAGGGTAAACCGTTGCACTCATCCTCCTTGACCTTTCCGCAGCCTTCGACACCGCCTGTCACCACAACCTACGCACACGCCTCTACAATGCTGGAATCCACCAAAGAGCCCTGGATTGGCTCAAATCCTTCCTCTCTGGAAGAACCCAAAGGGTCCACCTCCCCCTGTTCCTGTCTAAAGCCACCAGGACCATTTGCGGAGTCCCCCAGGGATCCTCACTCAGCCCCACCCTCTTCAATGTCTACATGGCACCGCTCGCCAACATCGTCTGATCCCACGGCCTCAACATCATTTCCTATGCAGATGACACTCAGCTCATCCTCTCTCTCATGAAGGACCCCGCAACCGCTAAGACCAACCTCCACACCGGACTTCACGCCATCGCCAACTGGATGGAAGCAAGCCACCTCAAGCTGAACTCGGAGAAGACCGAGATCATCATCTATGGCCCCAACAGATCAGCATGGGACGACTCCTGGTGGCCTGCCACTCTGAGGTCGGCCCCAACGCCCACCACCCACGCACGCAACCTCAGCTTCATACTGCTCTCTATGACCAGCAAGCCAATGCCAACTCATCCTCAGGCTTCAACACCCTTCGCATGCTCTGCAAAAGACCTTCAGATGGATCCCCGTGGAAACCTAAAGAACGGTCACCCACGCCCTCGTCAGCAGCAGACTGGACTACGGCAACCCCCTCTATGCAGGAACAACGGCAAAGCTCCAAAAGAAACTCCAGGGCATCCAGAACACCTTAGCACGATTCATCCTCAACCTCCCTCACCACAAAGACATCTCAGCCCACCTCAGAGACCTCCACTGGTTCCCTGTCAACAAAAGGATTGTCTTCAAACTCCTGATCCACGCTCACAAAGCTCTCCACAACGCCTGCCTACCTCAACAAACGTCTCAACTTCCACATCCCGACACACCAGCTCCGCTCCGCCAATCTCACCCTCGCAACTGTCCCTCGCATCCTCCGTGCCACAACCAGAGGAAGATCCTTCTCCCACCTTGTCGCCAAAACCTGGAACTTGCTCCCCGTCAAACTACGCTTGACCCAAGACCTCCTGGCTTTCAGGAAGCGCCTCAAAACCTGGCCCTTTGAGCAGTAGCGCCCCCCAGCGCCTTGAGACACTTCTGGGTGAGTAGCGCGCTTAACAAATTACTGATTGATTGATTAATTGACTGGAGGCTGAAACAGGGGCCCAGGGGACTGCCAAAAAGAGGAAGGGCAGGGGGCACGGGAAACTGTCCCCAGAAGTTCCCACGGTCTGGCAAGAGGCACAACCTGAGTGTGACATCCCGGAGCCTACAGGGGAATAGTTGGCTGAACTGAGGGAGGTCCATGAGCTGTCACAGTGACAGCAGGAAGGGGGCCCATCAGGGAAACATTCTGTGCAGCACAGAAGACTTGCCCCACTCTGGAGGCAGCAGACCAGGCGGCTGGCAAGGAGCCCGGATCTCACCTGATCTACTGGGAGCATGGCCTCCTGTATAGTGAGCCTAAGGTTCCTGAACCTGTGTCAGCCCGTGTGCTGGTGGTACCCCAGTGCTTCAGGGCCTTCCTACTGGGGTTGGCTCATGATGTGCCTTTAGCTGGACATTTGGGGCGGGACAAGACCTTTGAGCGGCTTGTCACCCACTTTCACTGGCCCCTAATGCGCAGGCACTCAGATGCACATTGCAGGTCTTGCCAAACTTGTCATTCAAGTGGCAAGAGAGCGGGGAAAAGTAAGGCTCCCCTCCAACCTTTTCCTGTTGTTAGTACCCCCTTTGAAATGGTTTATATTGACATTGTGGGGCCTCTGCATCCCAAGACAGCCCTGGGCAACAGGTTCATCCTGGTCTTAGTGTATCATGCCACCCGGTACCCAGAAGCCATTCATCTGAGGTTAATCACCTCCTCTGTGGTGGGTCGTGCTTTGATGGGAGTGTTTACCCGCATGGGGTTCCCCAAGGAAGTGGTATCTGATAGGGGTACCAACTTCATATCCACATATTTGAAGTCTCTGCCGAGGGAGTGTGGGGTAACCTACAAGTACACAACCCCTTACCACCCCCAAAGCAATGGTCTGGTTGAGAGATTCAACCACATCTTGAAAGGCATGATCATTGGCCTGTCAGAGCCCTGGAGGTGGAAGTGGGATGTCGTCTTGCCATGCCTTCTGTACGCTTACAGGGAGGTGCCTTAAAAGGGACTTGGGATTAGTCCCTCTGAGCTCACCTATGGCCACCCTGTGAGAGGACCTTTAAGTCTGGTGAAGGAGACTTTGGAAAAAGCTCATAATAAACCTCTCCAGGATGTATTTAGCTACATGCTGGCTCTGAGAAACCAGACTGCCCGCTTCAGGAGTCTCGCACAGGAGAACCTGGAAGCAGGCCAGGAGGATATGAAATGGTGGTATGACCATAATGCCACTCTGGTCGAGTTTCAACCTGGTCAGAAAGTGTGGGTGATGACACCAGTGGAGACTAGGGTGCTCCAAGACAAGTGGACTTATGAGGTGGTGGAGCGCAACAGTGAAGTCACCTATCTGGTGGACTTGCAGACTCCCAGGAACCTTTTAAGGGTCCTACATGTTAATCGCCTCAAACCCCAAATTAAGCGGGCTGAACTGTCCATGCTCCTTGCCCCAGATGATGGGGTGGAGGAGGAGAATGAGCCTCTTCCTGACCTCCTGTCTGCAGGAGGAAAAGATGGGTCTGTGGAAGGAGTGATCCTCTCCCCCTCCCTGACTGCAGAGCAGCAGAGGGACTGTCGCCAGGTGTTGGGACAGTTCGCCTCCTGTTTTCCCTGATCCCAGGGGTCACACACTTGTGCACATATGATGTGGACACTGGGGACATTCCACCCATTAAACAGAAAGTTTACAGGGTGACTGACAGGGTAAGGGCAAGCATTATGGATGAGGTATCCAAAATGTTATCCCTAGGGGTTATTGAGCATTCAAGCCGTCCTTGGGCCAGCCCAGTGGTATTGGTCCCAAAGGCTGCTGCATCTGGTGCCACTCCAGAACTCAGGTTCTGTGTGGACTACCGGGGTCTCAATGTGGTGAGAAAGACTGATGCACACCCCATCCCCCAAGCTGATAAGCTCATTGACCGGTTGGGAGCTGCCAACTACCTCAGCACATTTGTATTAACGTCTGGGTATTTGAAGATTGCCTTGACTGAGGGGGCCAAGGAGAGGTCTGCATTTTCTACCCCAGATGGGCACTTTCAATTTAAAGTGATGCCATTTGGGATGAAGAATGCCCCTGCCACCTTTCAGAGGTTGGTCAACCAGGTGTTGGCTGGGCTGAATGAGTTCAGTGCCGCCTGCCTGGATGACATTATTGTCTTTAGTTCCTCCTGGAAGGAACATCTGCAACATCTCTGCAGAGTGTGGGAGGCCCTGCAGAAGGCAGGCCTCACTATTAAGGCAAGCAAGTGCCAAATAGGGCAGAGTGCTGTGGTGTACTTGGGACACCAGGTAGGGAGTGGCCAGCTGGCACCCCTACAGCCAAACATTGACACAATTCTGGCTTGGGAGCCTCCCAAAAGCCAGACTGAGGTGAGAGCCTTTTTAGGCCTCACTGGCTACTACAGGAGGTGTGTCAAGGGATATGGTACTATAGTTACCCCCTTGACTGAGTTGACTTCTAAGAAGCAACCAAAGAAGGTGATCTGGACAGAGGCTTGCCATGCCGCTTTTGATGCCCTGAAGGCTGCGATGTGCACAGCACCTGTGCTGAAGGCACCTGACTACTCTAAGGAGTTTGTTGTGCAAACAGATGCCTCAGAGCATGGTACTGGAGCAGTACTCTCACGGCCTAATGAAGAGGGCCTAGATCAACCCATAGCCTTCATTAGCAGGAGGTTACTTTATAGGGAACGTAAGTAGAGTGTCATAGAACGTGAAGCGTTTGCTGTGGTCTGGGTGCTGAGTAGGCTAAGGCCCTAGTTGTTTGGGACTCACTTCTGGGTTCAGACAGACCACAGGCCCCTCCGGTGGTTATTGCAGATGAGGGGTGAGAATCCAAAATTGTTGAGGTGGTCCATTTCGATATAGGGGATGGACTTTACGGTGGAACACCGCCCTGGTACAGAACACGCCAATGCTGACGGTCTGTCCAGATTCTTCCGCCTTAGTGATGAGAACTCCCATGAGGTTGGGTAGTTGCTCCCTACTTTCAGCTGGGGGGAAACGTGTTAGACTTTTCATCCTTGGCGTGGTCTCCCTTAACATTC
Organism: Pleurodeles waltl; assembly: GCF_031143425.1. NCBI lineage: Eukaryota > Metazoa > Chordata > Amphibia > Caudata > Salamandridae > Pleurodeles > Pleurodeles waltl. The sequence continues at coordinate 370,101,151 of NC_090449.1, forward strand.
GTTTTTGGATATTTTTATTTTAAAATTACCATGAACTGAAGTACTACATACAGCGCAGCATTGTCAATGTCAAGCACAGTAATGGTTCACTGTTTTATGTGTATTACATTGCCAAAAATAGTGCTGTACATATCTGAGATATGTATACAAAGTAGCCACCCTTTCAAGTGCTAGTGATGCACAAACAATTTAAAAATACAGAGCTAAACATCCTAAAATGGCATGCCTGACCTTGCCATCAGGACATTTGCTATCCAAATGCCATTGGCAGCCGTTGACCATGTAGTAGATGGAACACTCCACGATGGACCCTGCCGTAGGCTAACCTGTGTGACGGCAATGCATGCAAGCCAATTGCTGTGTCCGTCTCCATCTCGGATCGGGGACGCCATGTACTTGTACACAGCATATTGAAAGAAAGCTCACTTGCTTCCTAACACTGCAGCCAACAAGACCTCTCCATTTAATTGCTCCTGTTACCAACCTCTGGAAACAGGATGCCAGGCAAAGAAGGTGACAGGGCCCCTGACTTCTCCCCTGAGGAGGTGGAGCTCCTCTCCAGGGAGGTCCTGTCTCTGTACGGGCAGCTGTATGGGAACCCTGAGGAACAGGTACTTGTTTGAATGGGAAAAGTTTGCCAAAGTAACTTGTTACCTCTCTGTCCACAAGCTATTTGGTCCCTTTTTGTTCATGAGTGAAGTGTTGTGATTGGAGTGTGGTGAACTGAATGATTTAGCTTAGTACAGGGTATTATTTCAGTATGCTAGAAATGTATGTGCGTCGAAATGAAAAGTCACCTGAAAGAATTAACTGAGTTTTCAGTGCAGTTACTCACAATTCCAGGTTCAATTAAGCATACTGTAAGCCCCCTACTTCCAATGGTTAGCAGGCACTGTACCATCAGTTTAAGTGGAATATAAGGTCCAAGAAGAATCTCTAAAGTTACAGAGTTGTCTGGTGCTGTTCTGTCAACTGTATGTACAGCCCATATTTTAGAACAGGAGTATCTTCATGTCTTACATATGTCATGGTGCAACATATGGGGAAAGGTAATTCCTATGCTGCCAGTCCAAAAGATCCATACTCATAATCAGCCATACAAGTATGTCCCATTACAAAACATACACATGTTTATATATCACCCAAAACCGTGCTAACATAGACACATGGCAGCCTTCCCATACTGCCCTTATTCACTTTATGTGGTGCAAACCATAGTATCTGACTCTTAGAAGGTTAGGCATGAAGAAAATGTAGTTGTGCGTGTGGTTGTGTACAAACAATATACAGATTGTTTAGCCTTTAGGAGCTCAAAATGAGTTGGACTGATCTGGATTGGGTCTCACTAAATGAAAGGTTTCCTATCCCTGGCTTAGATGATGTTTGTGGCTTGGTTAGATAACATGAGGAGAAAGGAAGTGTTGAGGCTACTCCACGGATCACTGCAAATTAGTGTTTCTTAGGCACTTTGAAATGTTTGTAAATAATCTATACTTACTGTTCTGGGAATGGATTTGAGAGATGCAACAAAATTGTGTCACTACACTACAGACAAACAAAATCACTCAAAATATATTTTGTTGTATTTTAATCTCTTCCACGCAGGTGAACACCCATCAGAAATGGGATTTGTTTAAGGCCACTGTGAAGAAAGTGTGGACCCTGGGGGTCTTTAAGCAGCATAACCTGCATTGCAGTCAGAGGTGGGAGGAACTCTGACACTGAACCAGGAAGTCAGCAGAAGTCCAGCTTGGCCAAGCCTCCCAACAACAAAAGCATGTGCACCATACCCTGACTCCCACTAATGGCCTGCATCCTTGCAATGGCCTATCCAGAGCTTGATGTGCAGTTGAGGGCCCAACAGAAGCATCAAGGCGGTGAGCTACTGCATGTAGCTAATCCTGTTATCTAACCTATTTTATTTACAGCAATGTTGTTTGGCATCAACATGATGGGTGACACACATTCAACCCAGATTAGGATTTCCGGGGGGTGCAAGATTTTCAAATTATGTCTGATGCTATGTTTGGTGTATTCTTTTGTGCTAAAGAGTGCCTGCATTTTTTCATGTTATGAGGGACATTTTTACCAAACATTCTCCATTTGAGGATGGGTCAGGTGTGATGCTCCATCTCTAATGCAAGTAGGCCATGTAGGCCCTATTCCTGCTGGCATGGCATAGTAAGCACTTATGAGAAAATTCATGTTTCAGACTTTCCATTGGTAAGTTGATACAATGAAAATATGATCATGAACATCTGCACCAAAAGGACTGGAATTGTATACAATGGCATCATTCTTTATCTGAAATATGTTAGAAATATGATTCAATAGCAAAGTTCAATTCACTTCATGTAGACAGTAACATATTGTCATGAAACATCACTCCTTCCCAAATGTGCATGTAAGCTAGTCTGTGCCAACCAGCATGAATTTTCTTGACAGACTGTAGTAATTGAAACAGCCAGACATGTGTCTACATTGGTGACAGAGTTACACATACACTAAATTACACTTAAGTTTTGTTAGTTATGTCCAGATGAGAAAGAAATTATGGTGAGAAAAGTGATACTTAAAAGGTCAATTGCAGATAGAAGATTCCATCACATAGATGTTAGAGTATCCCATCTTGATGGGTCAATATCAGGCCCAAAACATGCCTCTTTTGGATATGTGGAAATGCTTCTGCTCTGTAGTGAAGTGGTGTAGGAATCTATCCAGGCCTAGGTATTTACCAATGCTGACAAAACCATTTGACATGCTGAGAAATAAAAGTGAATAAGAGACAAAAGGTATATATGACATGGGAGCTAGTAATGGGGAATTTCTAGAATGTGAACAAATGGTTTGTGGAATTCTTCCCCACAGGCATTTGATACTGATGATTAAGAAACCAAGGCCCAAATGTAAGAAAAGTGGTGCTGCATTATATGCAGCACCACTTTTTTTGTGCCCCCCTAACTCCACCACCCACTTTTTTATCTCCACCTTCCCTCTTGCTCCCCCCCAGTTGGCTATAGCCACTCCCTTAAAGGGGTGGTGTCACCATTGTGACAGGCACCTCCATCCTGTCCCTGTCTCCAAGGCTGTGCTTAATGAGGAAGCTATTGATTTATTGCGGACTATGACTGTAGGCCAGACCGCAGTACTGAATGCCATTCAGATGCTTAGTGGTCAGGTGACGCAGATGCTAGCTTACCTTGATGGCAGTCACACAGCAATGTCTAGCCTCCATCTGTCATTCCAGATTCTGGCCTTCTCATTGACCACACTCTCACACCCACCCCACCCTCATGCCCCAATTTCCATCCCTTCCCCATCACAAATCCCTCTTAACAGCCAGATCCACAGCATACACACACCTTTTCAAGCACCCACTCAAAAACACACAGTCAGCACACCGTCACGTAAACACAAACAGAATGAGAAACACAGACTCACACACATGCAGACACCACACACCCCACCACCACCACAAGCATACCCACAGACATCACACCGATCCCTACACACATATGCCTACTCACTACCAGCACACCCGTGGACACCACACTCGCCTCAACACAGATACCCACACACACCACAACCACACCTGCAGACACAACACCCACCACAGTACACACATGCATAGCACATCCAGAGATACCGCAACCACAAATAGGACCTCCATAGCAGACACATCCACATACACACACATAATGTACAGAAACACACACACTAACCCCCACAACAGACACCCAGTAAACATAAACCAAAACATATACGACAAACACTAGACCCTCAGGCACTCAGATCATCAACAGATATGTGCACAACAGACACTGTCACTTCCTCCCTCCTCCCAACCCCAACTCCCTTCCGAACACCCTACCTGCTTCCTTAAGGAGGACCTCATGTTTGGCCAGACCCTGACCCTTCCTCATCCCAGACCACCCCTCCCAAGTGTAGGTCCACCCCACCCAAACATCTTTGAACCCCTTCCACACTGCAACATACCCCTTCCTCATCCCAACCCACCCCTTCCTAAGCCAACCTCACCCCTCCCAAATCCAAAGCCACCCCTCCCAAATCCAAAGCCACCCCTACCAAACCCAAGGACCCCCCTAAATAATATAATTGGGGTGCCTGTTCTCTGCCCATAGATGTCTCTTCCAGAGGAAGTTTATTTTGGCAGTGCTAATAGGAGACAAGTTATGGGCATGCAACCCATACTTTGGACTTTATGTCATTGAATATTTGCTGTTTTCTTATTGTTTATAAAAAAGAAAAATTATGAGAGTTATCTCATATATGTACAGTAAAGACGATCTTAATTCTTAATTTTAATATACCTTTGTCATGGCCTTATTTTTGGATTGTTACTAATTGTTTGCTGATTATGTTATTTCTGCTAAAGTGTGTGATGCATGACCCCTTTTTCATAAAATACATACTTAATAAATTGCAATTTTCTTGGGTGTGTAACAGACACTGGCTAATTCTATGCATGTTAGAACAACTGTGCACAATGTTAAATATTTTTTTTCTGTGGATTAAAATCTGCATATTTTATTTGTAAAATATGTCCTCTTAGCATGAATAATCATATTTTTTTAACTAAGCATGCCATCTTTGAGGGCTTGCTTACTTATGTTGTTGGTGTTCAAGATATCTGAGTTGTAGTGTAGCTCCTTCTAACTCATCAGTAAACCCGGGGGCTAACAGTGATCTTTTATTCACTACATAAGTCACCAAAATGTTTGTAACAAAACATGAAAAGTATAAACCATTCTTTCTGATTAGCCCATTGAAACCATTTACAGCTATCTTTAGGGAACGTTGATATCTAATTTCTAAAGTGGTATAAGATCAAACTGCATCTGCATCAATGTTTTGGGCATATGGAATGTTGGAAATGGCTAAACACAATGAGTTATTAAACCACCATGAAATGTGCAATAAGACTTACAGTGGCTACTCATAATTTTTATCGAATAGTAGGTGTTAGAAATGGGGTCTCTAGTTGGTAGTGCGTTGTACCCAAGTAGGGACCCTCACTCTAGTCAGGGTAAGGGAATCACACAGCTAAGATAATGACTTCTCACCCCCTTGGTAGCGTGGCACAAGCAGTCTGGTTTATCTCAGAGGCAATGGTTAAAGTATTTGTACACACACAGTAACACAGTGAAAACACCACAAAGTACTCCACACTAGTTTAGAAAAATAGCCAATATTTATCTCAGTAAAACAAGACCAAAACAACAAACAACAAAGATCCAATATACACAAGTAAAGATGTGGATTTTTGATGATTAACTGTAGTGTAGCATTTAGAAACACAATAGCTTCAACAACTTGATGGAGCCTCTTCCAACAGTCAGGCACCAACTGCGAGGGAGCCCGAGCCAGCTATGTCATATAGACCCCAGTTACAGTACCTTGGAAAATGATGAGGAGACAAAGACGTTGCATGGCATTGAGGGGGTGAGGCATCGCTGGAGCCGGTGCAGCATCAGTTCCTAACTGACACTGTGGAGGTGAGGTGTTGGTTCCTTATGCTGTATAGCTATTTTTAGCCATACTTGAGACACATTACTTTAGCAAACTAGGCCTTCCCAGTTACATAATTCAGCATCGCTTATTTTTCTAGCTTTAGCCACATTAGCAGTGTTGTTTTATTTTCTCTATCTATCTTTTCTTTCGCCTTTAAAAGCATCTTGTTCTTAGTAATGCATTCATTTCACTTTGTGCTTTCCTAAAGGCAGCAGTTAGATAGGGTTGCCGGCAAATTGGTACACTGTGCCTCCGCCATTCACAGAAACATACATATCCTTACATGGGGACATTTGTCATATAACATCTATTGTTTCATTATAAAAACACTTTTCCATCCCATGTACATTGGAGGAGGATTCCAGCCAGATGACCACGACTGCATGCTGATTGCTGATTGCCTTTGTTACAGGTGCTTGCTTAGACGACTGAATCCCTGTCCTATATATATGGGGACGGTGTCTTCTTGACTACAGGCTTCCTTGCTCAGTTATGGGGGATGATGTCTTCAAGGGGGAAAACCTGAAGGGTGGATTAGGGAATATTATGCTGTGCTCTAACGTAGCTTAGGTAGGGAAAATATATATCACTCATAGTGACAGTATGGTGGGACTGTTTTTGTGTTTCACACTCCTAATCACCCTTTTGTTTTTATTGTGATTTAACATCCTAGTTATTGCAATACATGCCATTTTAGCTAAGATGCAGTTACTTCAATAAATCCATATTGAACTATATTCTGCATCTGTTTGTCTTTGCCTGTGTGATACTGATGTAACTGAGAGAAAGGGATGAGATCTGATCGACCATGAGTCCCCTGAGGAGTCTTTTCTTGTCATGTGCCCGGTTGCCGCAATCATCCCTGTTCTTGGGCAGAGATGAGACACTGCTAGTTAACTAGAAAACCCGGATTAGGCCGCAGGCATCACATGGTGTGGAATTGTACTTAATACCCCACAATTCAGGTGATTCTGCCACCCAAATCCAGCAGCCTCATTAGAACGAGAACATGCACAACACTTACAGCTAGGCAGGGGAGGTGAGGTGAGGCATTTGTTCCTTGCAGTTGCAGGGGAGGTGATGAGGCGTTGGCGGGGAAGCAACAGTTCCTTATGACAAGCGGGGCCAATGAATCCAGCAGATCAAGACGCAAGCTGTCATCTTTGTGGTGTCACAGTCACACCACAGAATCAAAGGTGCTGCAGCAGAGTCGGGTATTAAGGACATTGGTGACACAGCACTCTGGACTCACACAGTGGTGGAACTTCGGAGGCACTGCAGCAGCATCAGGGCATCATTATAGGTTGGAGTTGTTGCACTCAGTGGGGACCATGGTTCCGGTGCAAGCAGTAGCACTGGGACAGAGGGTGGTGCCAGTTCGAATGTCGCACTGGATATTGATGTAGCAGTTTCTTCCTGGTTGCACCAGAACTCACTTCCAAGGGCCAGGGTACTGGATTTTGTACCAGTTGGCAAGTCAGGCAAGTGGAGGCATTTGCCAGGTCAAAGTGGCAGTTTAAAGCTGCACACACAGCCACTGCAGTAGCAGGTGTGAGACATGAGTGCAGGGCTACTCATGTGAGTGGCATAATCAGTACAACAGGCTTATTAGTAGCATTTTATTTACAGGCCATGGGCACACCTGGTGCACTATATTAGAAACTTACTTGTAGATCAAATATGCCAATCATGGAGAAACCAATCACCAATACAAAGTAGATAGTGAGCACTTGCACCCTAGCACTGGTCAGCACCAGTGGCGGTTGATGGTATCAAAAACTGGTGGGGCACTACATACATTTACATTACATGCATTACATACATTACATAATTACATCAAAACACATTACAATAAACAAAAATGAGAAAAATTAAGTTTCACTTACCTTATCCTGCAGCATGTCCTCAATGCACTCCAGTCCCAGGCTCCAGACTCCTCCGAGTGTGAGGTGACGTCACAAAACCAGCTACCATTTTTCATTTCAGACACTGCTGTCATGCTGTTAAGCAGCATGAGTGAAGCATCTGGATTGGCTGGATCAGGCTGGCCCAGCGCTGCTAAAGGCAGTGGAGCCCTGTGCCTGCTCTCCAATCCAGCTGTCTTAGACACCTGGGTTGAGAGGTTTGAATTGTGCATGTCAGTCTGGTCGTAGCAAGGTAGCCGGCCAAACCTACATGTTAATTTCAATCACAGGGGCCACTCCTCATTGCTGCCAATCAGCAGCAATTACGCATTGGCCCCGCCCCCACATTCGATACGGCAGAGAGTACAAAATGAAATGGTAATAAAATTATGCTTTTACTGTGCTATTTTCACTATTTCTGCAGCAGTGTAGTAGGGGGACCACTCATATGGAGGAACTGATGCTAGTCATCAGTGGTAGACTGCTCAGAGTCCTAAGAACCAGCAAAAACAGGTCAGTAAAAATGGGAGGAAGAAGGAAAAAAAGCTTGGGGATAACCCTGCAAAAAGGGCCAGGTCCAATCGTGGGATAGACACAAATAAGCACATGTGTGCACATTCACTTCTTCCCATTCACTCACAAGTGTGCACACACTAACACCCACCCACCCATAGGCACACTGACTCATATCTATCTATTGACAAGCTCATGTACTCACACCCACCATTCACAAGCACACAATTGCACACACCCATTCACTCGCACACAAATATAGATACATTCTTATATTCATACATGCATCATGCAGCCAAAGTTTTTTTAAAGTTTTAAATATAAATAACGGCAAAGAGCGCAAAGCATGAAAAATGTGCAGTCATAGGTAAAGGCTGGCTGTAGTCGAATCACGGTCAGATATAGGAAGCTGGGTTTGTCCTTGTCAAAGAGTTACCTTCTATTCTTAAAAACAGTTCTGGACGTTGATGGGTCATTGATTGGTTTGTCAGTGTTGAAGGCAGAAGTCTAAAGCTCATTTTTTCATTAAGCTTACACAAGAAAAAACATTAATCGAGGAGAATATATGTCCAGCATGGTACTGAAAAAACATATTTAGCAACCACTAACAATCAGGTGTAATACATATTTTAAAATTTGCTGAAGAAAAACTAAAAACAGGACAGGAGTGATACTACATATGATGAAGCAGCAGAGAAAACCCTGCTATAAAGTGCAATTATACATCTCAATATCCTTCTAAAATAAAAACAAATAATAACGATAAAGTGAAAACAGCCTCAGTGTATGTGAATGCAGCTGCCGTACCAAGTTCAGATTAAAGTGCAATAGAATAAAGGGCCATGTGCAAAATGGACAACATATGATCAATTACAATAAAATGCAACAATCGTGATGGTTAAGAATGCAGCTAACGCTCCAAGTTCTGGTTAAAATACGGTAGAATAGTATGCCATGTGCCTCGAAATCTCCCCAGATGCTTTAGAGTAAATTGTAACATGCGATTCAAACCGAACTGCCAAAAAAACCAGTATGGATAAAGTTCAAGTATGGTGTACTGGATGCTACTAAAGACAGATGAAGTATCGTACCAGAACACTTAGCAGGAACTTCTAAAGGGGCAGTCCAAACCTGATCTAATATAGGCCACGAAAAGTAAGGTGCAATGTGCAAAAACAACAACCTATATAACCGGAAAATAACAACTCTAATGCCCTATGTTGTGTAGAAAAAGCACTTAGCATGAACTGCTAATTGAACCCTCTGAAACCCGAAATAGATTTAAGGGACTTGAAATGGGACCAGATCGCCGCGAACCTGTTCAAACCTCAACAGGTGTTGCATAGGCTTCTTTGAATTTTTTGTCCTAGTTTTTTTCTCGCACCATCTCTGCAAGGTAGGGTCCTTGCTTATCCTTCCAATTTTCGAGAAATAAGGACCGGGCTACTATTAACACGATTGAAATAAACAACTGCCCAGCCTTATTGATTACCTGACTCTCCTTCAGCACCCCTAATAGTGCTTGGCTGACATTACCAACCATTGTAATCTTTACTCCTTTACTTATAGTGGAGAACAGCCCCTCCCAAACATAACTTAATTTTGGACACATATAAACAATTTGGAGCCATCATCCCCTTTGCAGTGAAAAACATTGGTCGTGAATGTCTGGGTACATTCTATACAGGACATCAGGAGTGTATCAGCCACTGAGAGAGAACGGCCATTCTCTTAAAATTTGCCACTTTCAGCGACTTGTCCTCCATCTTGGGGATAACCTGCCAATCATCCTCTATAAGTCTACATTGACTTTTCACATAAATTATTTCGAAAAACTTAGGAACAATATCCTGAGTCGAAGTAGTACGCAGGATGCTGTACCAGTTCCCAATACCTATAAGCTTGCTCTTGATCAGTAAATAAATAACCTGGTATGGTTCCAGATTTAGATCAAAGGAATTTAAAAAATGGGTTAGCTGGAAAAAAGCTCTACCCAAAGCTCAACCTTGGTCCCCACACCTCAGCATTACCTTCTGCTGGGCTATTATTTTCCTCTTATAGAAAAATTCCCTAACTCCTTAAAGCTGTGTGATACCCAACATGACACCACAACCTTCGATAAAGATAGAACAAATTGGTTACATTATTAAATATGGAGGTAATTAAACCTGCTGGAATCTGATAGAACTTGTGTATGGCAATCATCCTACTACCCAACTCCTGAAGTGTCTTAGACAGTTTTCTAGTTTTCTTTGGCCGTTTAGCCATTTTAATAAAAGCAGGGAGACTAATTGCAACTTCTTGCACCGCTTTCTTAAGTAAAAAATCATCCAGTACCCTCCTATCTTCCAGTACTAAATCAAAAAGCACTGCTTGATAGTACGTCCACATATGGGGAAGCGCTAGGCCTCAATGAGCCTTCTCAAGCTGTAAAATGGCAAACTTAGCCCTTGGAGACTTCTTATTCCATTTAAATCTTCTAAAAAGGGAATTTCCTGAAAATAGGTACTATTAATTTTGATAGGGATTTTGGAAAACGAAAAATAGAAACAAGGTTAATATTGACATCTTGACTATTGCCACCCTTCTGATAAATGTCAGAAAGAGGAGAGACCATCTATCCAGTAATTCTTGTGCCTTTCTCCACATAACGACGTAGTTTAGCTAAAATAGCAAGGAACAATTACTAATGACGTATAGCCCCAGCCTGATGTTGTAGGAATACTGTTGGAGTGTAGTTTTTATAATCAGAATTAACAAGAAATGTTTATGAACTAATGCATAATAATGGCGCATAGAAAATGTATTAATGTGTTTTACTAAATGTGAGTCCGCAATGTGCCCGCGGGGAGTGGTCACCAATGTATACGGTGATTAATGAAATTGACAAATAATGAAATATTAGTGTACTAATGTATGATTTTATACTAGTATTAAGAGTTATATGTTAAGGTTTTGCTAATTAATCACTAGGCCGTAGTTAGCATGAGTCGGGGCCCAGCTGTCTGGTTTCATATTAAATGTGTTTTTCTAACGTGCAGTGTGCTGACTTGCTGAAGGGCATGTAGTCGTATTTTTCCGGAAGCTAGAAGATGAGTGTAACCGTAGTAGATTCATTCTCATGAAACTCGATTTGCTCAAGGAGACATTCTTGCTGAACGCAACAGTGTAAACTTGCAACAGGTACAAGGTCGCCTAAACTGGTATAGACAATGGAACTACTGACTGGGTCTGTGAGAGGACCACGAGAACATGAAATCATACCGGACATTTTACCTGCTGGAGAAGTCAATCACAGGAGCCAATAAACTACGTGAGAACTGTTATGAGGTGACAATATTGATGGGGTGATCAGTAAACTATTGGATGGAGATAGTGGTGCGCCAAAATCTGCCCAATTGGAAATTGGGGGACTGTAAAAAAAGTTTGATATAAAATTCATGGACACGAGGATAAATCAGCCCTTAGATGCCATTCCGAGCCATTCCAAGCTATTACGAGCCATTTTGCCATTGCATGCTCACTTTGTTACTCTATCCGAAGACTTTGTTGTTTGACTCTTCAAACCATCCTTACTTTGCCTTGCCCTATTTATACTTTTCCTCCTTATGAGGGAAGTATTCCCTTGTACCCAGTCTTGCTGAGCTTTGCTGTGTTTCTTGGCTGATGGCGAATCAACCGATGTCCTGAGGACGAAGACTGACTCTGTATGCTGACCCATTACGGAGGGTAACTATAGGATGATGAATTTGTAATTGTCTGTTTGCTTTTCTCTCTAGGTACCAACTGCTTCTTTTGACAGAGACCATAGATATATGTTTTCTAAATTTGTGTTGCCATAATTGTTTTGCATGAAGCCCAACATGCCAATGCTAATTCGAGGTTAGTTAAGGAGTTCACTGAACGGACGCAAATAGACAAATGACTGAATCTATGTTTTGTTGAATAACGTTAATACTGGTAACTCCTCCACTGATGCATTAAAAAGAAAAATGTCCTTTTTACTTTGGTTCACCTTGTAACCACCAAACCCGTATATTCCACTAACAGATCGAATCCCCCTGCATGTTTGCTTTATCAGCCTTGAGGAACAAAAGAAAACCATATTGTCTGCAAACAACTTTAATTTGGACATCCACTCCACTGTTGGTCTTATCCTAGGTGCACTACAGAATTTAAGTGCTAACAGCTTGATAAAAAAGGCAAATAGTATTGGGGACAGGGGACATCCCTGATGGGTGCCCATATTAATAGAAACATTATCAACCAAACTAGAATTTACTACTACCTTGGCCTGCCCTCCCTGGTACAAGTTCTTAAGCATTGTAACAAATTGCAAAGGGAAGCCAAATTTGAGGAATGGAGAAATAAAACATCCCAGTTGACTAGGTCAAACTCCTTCTCAGCATCAACTGTAATTACTGCTGCATGAGTTTGGTTACATGAAATGAAATCTATTGCATGAATCAAAAAAAGTGAATTTGTATTTGCATTTGCAGCCATGAGGTTATTGGAAACAAAGCTGCTCTGATCCTTGTGGATCAATGCCAGGCCTGCTGGGGTAATATGTGTGGCCCATATATTAGGCAAAAGCTTATAGTCAAAATTAAGCAGACTAATGGGTCTATAAGAGTTGTCGTTCCATGGAGAGTTATCTTTTTTGACAATACAGACAATAATAGAATCCTTAAAGGAAAAGTGACCTACCTTCAATCAATCAATCAATATATTCTTTATTCTGCAACATTTGCCATGTAAGCAACAGAGCAATTAATACATACAGGTATCATACAACACAAATAAAAGTGTCACAATATAAAACTAGAAACAATTTAAAAAGTCAGTAAATATTCAGAATAAAACATGAAATTAATTACAATTTAAGGATGACACACTAATACCACTACAGTAGTATATCTTTGTATCGTTGTCTAATTTTCATAGCCTTAGTAAGGAAGTTTAGAACAGCAAATATATACAGTTAAATAGCCCAGTTTCAAAGGGCACTGGTTACTGTGCAAGTAGCAAAAATTAGGAGGGGAAGCCAGTTAGTTTTAGCATTGGGCATTCCAATGAAAACTTCCAAAACTTCAACTTCTGTTATTTTCCCCATCACTGCCATGGATAATTAATAGGAGCACTATGGCAGTGTTAACAAATTAAATTACTGTGCTATGCAAGAGGAGGACACGTGATATGTAGTTTCATATAGTTGTTTATCATTATTATTATTTTTTGTCCTCATTCATCCCAAGCACCAGGTCTTTCTTCACTCTTGTGATCAACCTGCCTCCTTAACCAGGGAGGGAGCCTTCTTCTCTCTCTCTCATCTACCCGTCACGGGAGGGGTACACATACCACCCTGATTTCATAGCTATGAGAGACACGAAAGAAGAAGAATCATCGGATAAAATTACATGTGTTTACCATGTGTTCCTCCAACCAATCTTTAAATGGTGACCAAAATTTCTTTGACTTAGTAATCCCCTTTACCGTGTCCATTTTAAATACATATATAAATTGATCCAACCACTCTTTATAGGAGGGAGTGACCTTATGTACCCATTTCCTACAAATTTCTCGCCTTGCTAATAATATAGCGTAGAACAGCCATTTCTGCAAATCACTCCCTAGTTTCCTATCTGATCTAATCTTCCAAAAATAACTAATAATAAGGTAATCTTAACCTCAACCCCCAATACCTTTGAAATCGTATACCTCACTGCCTACCAAAAAGGTTGAATTATCGGACATTCCATAAACATACGAACATCCGTGGCCTTTTCCACACCACACTTTCAGCATTTAATCACCTCTCCCTCCCCCATTTTGAAAGCCTACAAGGTGACAAGTATGCCCTATGTATTACAAATAAATGATTTCTTCTAAACAGGGCAGGTTTAACCACTTGGTATAAGGTACGCATAGACACCTGCCAGACCTCGCACAACTGCATTTCTGGTAAAAAATCACCCCATAGATCTTTGGCTAACTTAAATTCCCCATCTCCTAATTCCTCCATTTCCCAATACCAAGTAGCCACTACTTTTTTTTTGGGGGGGGGGAATCTTCCGTAATCTTTTCCTCTATCTGAAACTGCCGGCCACAACTCTTACTACCCTTCCGAACCCACCCATTCAGTTGTAGGTACTTTAGTTTTAACAAACCCCAACCTGTTTTCATTCAGATTACCTCCCAAGGGAGTAAACCCCCTTTCTTAACTAACTCACCCCAGCATTTGAAACATGCATTCTTGATTGTAATGGCCAACGCATCTTTAAGGCACTCTGGCGTGCATGGTGAATCCCAAATGGGAGCCCGACTACTGTAATAATCCATCTTAAACATACACCTTATGTTGTACCATAATTTTGCTGCATGCCTCAAAACCTTTAACTTAATTTTTTTGAAAAATGTAGGATCCCCAAATTTGAACAAAAAATTGTTAGAGCCCCCCTTCACTTCCACTAGCATGGCCTTATACATAAACCCCACCTCTGTGGTGTCTAGGGAGGAGCAAAGCATCCTAACGTTTTTAAGTTGAAACACCCAACCATATAACTGCAAATCAGGTAACGCTAATCCCCCTTTTTCCCTTCTTTTATGTAACTTCTTCCAAGAAATTTTTAGTCACTACTGTGCCCATATAAATGAGTTTATATCTTGTTAAAATTTGACTATCAATGTTTTATCAAATTGCAAAGGGATTGAATTAAATACAAAACTAACCTTGGCCAAAATTATCATCTTCACTAAATTTATTCTATCCAAAATTACAAAGTTAAATACATCCAGCTTTTCATCAAATTGCAACAATCCCTACGCACTTTTATAAGATTAGCATCAGCAATTTACTCAATATCTTGCACTATCTTGATACCGAGTTATCTCATTTCACTTTTTATCAATGGGCATTCTGACCTCTGATTCCATACCATAGTTACTGTCTTATCGGCATTAATCTGATAACCCGAAACTTTGCAGAAATCCTCAACTATATCCACAACTGCTGGCAATGCTGCATGTAAATCCGATGTACACAATAGCAAATCATCAGCATATAGGGAGACTTTTTTCTCCCATCCACCATACAAACAAGATGGGTTCCTCTGCTCTTGCCTTATTCTTCTGGCCAGAGGTTCAATATATAAATTAAACAATATCGGTGAAAGTGGGCAACCCAGTCTCGTGCTCCTAAAAATTTGGATGGTAGAAGTCAAACTCCCATTTACTAAGACCCTAGCTGTCGGGTTCAAATAAATTTGGCTTATCATCTGACAAAATGTACCCCCAAAACCAGATTCTTTTAAAATAGTAGCTAGAAAGTCCAAGTTCACCCTATCAAAACCCTTTGAGGCATCCAGCGTTAACACTGCTAAGGGGAGACTAAGGCGGTCTTTACAACATTGGTGGTAAAAGCCGCTTACCGCCGTGCAGAAGACCGCCAACACACTGCTGCGGATTTCCGCCACAGCTATTATGACCCACATTTCGGAATACACCAAAATTCAGACACCCACACAAGTCTGCCACACCAAAGGTCAGTGATAAACTGGCGAAAACAAAACCTCCACTGTCATGCCAACAGGAATACGCCCACACTATCACAACACACGACTCCACGCGGCGGTCTTTCAACCGTGGTATTCCATTGGCGGTACACACTGCCGCGCTCAAAATACACACACATTTACAAAACACTACCACATTGGACAAATCGAAATACACACACCTGATACACATAAACACACCACTCCCACACACCCATTACAATATAAAACACACACCCACATCACCCACAAACCCCCACAACCAAAAATACAGAAAGAAGGCCAGAGAGAGACAGCACCAGCAAGAACAACAACATCCACAGGCACACAAGACCATCACCCACAGAACTTCCACGCACCTCACACAACACACCACTACATATCAGCACACTTATCACCACACCCTCCACCCCACACATCACCTACACCACCCCATGGCACGGCAAAGACACCCCAGGTTCTCGGAGGAGGAGCTCAGGGTCCTGGTGGAGGTAATCGTCCGGGTAGAGCCACAGCTATTCAGAGCACAGGTGCAGCAAACCTCCATTGCAAGGAAGATGGAGCTATGGCGAAGAATAGTGGACAGGGTCAACGCAGTGGGACAGCACCCAAGAAATCGGGAGGACATCAGGAAGAGGTGGAACGACCTATGGGGGAAGGTGCATTCCGTGGTCTCAAGACACCACCAGGCGGTTCAGCGGACTGGCGGCGGACCCCCACCTCCTCCCCCACAACTAACAACATGGGAGGAGCAGGTCTTGGCGATTCTGCATCCTGAGGGCCTCGCAGGAGTAGGTGGAGGAATGGACTCTGGTAAGACAAATGTTAATTATTACATCCCCCACCCTACCTGCATGCTATCACATACCCCCACCCTCACCCCCAGCACCCCAACTCCTCACATATGTCTCAACATCACAAACCACCCATCCCAACACCAAGCCCTGCATGCAACAACAAAGCATGGACACCCATCACTA
The DNA here is from genome assembly GCF_031143425.1 of Pleurodeles waltl. Taxonomy (NCBI): domain Eukaryota; kingdom Metazoa; phylum Chordata; class Amphibia; order Caudata; family Salamandridae; genus Pleurodeles; species Pleurodeles waltl. The sequence goes on from NC_090449.1 coordinate 370,117,630, forward strand.
AAGCATGCCCACTGCGCATACCCATACAACCCCCTAAACCATCATCACACAAGGTCCCAAACAGGAATGCAAGCACTGGGGTACATGGTCACCCACCCATTGCACACCATGACACACACAGATGTAATAACCATCCTTTTATACCCCTGCAGGACCCCTACCCAATGTCACCGGACAGGAGGGTCCACACATGTCCACACCACCACAGAGGAGGCCCACAGTGATGACAGCAGCTCTGTCCAACTGGATCTAGATGACCAGCCCGGCCCATCGGGGACCTCAGGACAGTCTGGTCCCCTCACCCAGTCACAGGCCACCACAGGACTTCCCCCCTGTGGAAACACCAGCACAGCACCCACCCAGCGGGCCCATAGCTCCGTCCCCAGGACACGTTAATCAGCAGTGTGTCCACCACTACAGGGACCCCAGGATAACCCACCACACCAACAACAACAGGGACCTGGGGGCAGTGGTAGTGGGCACACGGTCCAGGGGACGGAGGCCCAGGAACACAGGGGAACTGGGAGGGCTGCTGTGCGACAGGGGGCGGACAGGCCAAGGGAACCCACTCTCCACGAGGCCCTCTCCTCCATCTTAGGAGCCTACCACCACTCCCAGGAGACAATGGCAACGGTACTGGCCAAGTTTCAGGAGACCCAGCGCCTGCAGGAGGAACAGTACATAGGTTTCAGGGAGGAACTCAGAACCATCAGCTCCACCCTGGGCACCATCGTAGGGGTGCTGAAGGAACTACTCAACACCAGGAGAGACACTGTGGCACTACAAGGGGCCCCTGACACTAGCATGGACAATGAACTGCCCACCACCTCCGCCGGCGCTAGTGGACAGGACACCCCGCCACAGGACCACCACACCAGCACCCCACCCCCTGCAGAGGGAGAACCACCCCGCAAACGGTCCCTGAGATCCAGGACAAAGACAGAGCATGATGCCAAGACCCCCGCCAAGAAATTAGACCAACCTGATTGTCATCCTACTGTCCCACTTTGTCACCCTGTCCATCCTTAAACTGCCCCAGCTCCACTTCCTATGCCCATTTGGGCAATGCACCTGTGAGACTAATAGACTGAACTCTGCCATGGACATTCCTCCGCCATCACCCCTCACCATTTCACTAGCTCCTCCAATATTGAGCACTTAAATAAAAAAACTTAAAGCACACAGCAATCTGGAGTCTGTCTGTGATTTCGAAATAGTGTAATAGCAATTACAGTGACAAAATGCTCTTTCAATTATAATGTCAACATACCTATGTCACACAGCTCTAGTCCATGAGGAATCTAAGCAGATGTCACACAGTGGGACCCACATCTGTGAAATCGTAAGGGGAAGTGACAACTCAGTGACCATACACTGGTGAAAACGACAGACAGTAGAGAGGAAGTAGTGTTTAAGTACATGTAGTATGCAGGTCTGTACTCTTACCTGTGTCTCACTGAAAATATTGCTGGATCACTGAGTCCCTGTTGTTCATGTCTTCTTCCTCTGCTTCCTTGTCTTCACTGTCCACAGGCTCCACAGCTGCAACAACAAAGCCATCTGGACCATCCTCCTGCAGTAAAGGCACCAAGTTATGAAGCATACAGCAGGCCACGATGATCTGGCACACCTTCTTTGGTGAGTAGAATAGGGATCCACCTGTCATATGGAGGCACCTGAACCTGGCCTTCAGGAGGCCAAAGGTCCGCTCGATCACCCTCCTAGTTCGCCCATGGGCCTCATTTTAGCGTTCCTCTGCCCTTGTCCTGGGATTCCTCACTGGGGTCAGTGGCCATGACAGGTTGGGGTAACCAGAGTCAACTGCAAATGGTGAGGGACAACTGTTAGACATGCACTAACCTGGAGGGATATCCCCAGACCCAGAAAAACATTCCCACTGACTTGCCTCCAGGTGCTCACCTAATAGCCACACACGGCGCTTCTGGAGTTGACCCATCACATAAGGGATGCTGCTATTCCGCAGGATGTAGGTGTCATGCACTGAGCCAGGGAACTTGGCATTCACATGGGAGATGTAATGGTCTGCCAAACATACCATCTGTACATTCATAGAATGATAACTCTTCCGGTTTCTGTACACCTGTTCACTCCTTTGGGGGCGGGGGACCAAAGCCACATGGGTCCCATCAATGGCACCTATGATGTTGGGGATATGTCCCAGGGCATAGAAATCCCCTTTCACTGTAGGCAAATCCTCCACCTCAGGAAAAACAATGTAGCTCCGCATGTTTTTCAGAAGGGCAGGCAACACTCTGGACAATACATTGGAAAACATAGGCTGGGACATCCCTGATGCTATAGCCACTGTTGTTTGAAAAAACCCACTTGCAAGGAAATGGAGCACTGACTGCATCTGCACTTGAGGGGGGATTCCTGTGGGATGGCGGATTGCTGACATCAGGTCTGGCTCCAACTGGGTACATAGTTCCTGGATTGTGGCACGGTCAAGCCTGTATGTGATAATCACATGTCGCTCCTCCATCGTCGACAGGTCCACCAACGGTCGGTACACCGGAGGATGCCGCCATCTCCTCACATGTCCCAGCGGACGGTGCCTATGAAGGACAACAGCGAGCACAGAGTCAAACAACTCAGAGGTACGTACCCACAGTTTACCCAGAACACCAATCATACACAAAAGTTGGCCTGTATGTGGTTTGAGTCTAGGCCTAGGTATGTGTGACGCAGTTGGAAATGAAGCCATGTGGGCCCCTGAAATGGCGGCTGCCTGACCTCTAAAGTGGGACAATGGGATGTGAGGTAACTGCGCTGGCATTGTACACCGTCGCGGTAGGCAGTCGAAGACCGCGGCGCAATGCTGCATTGGTTAACATTGGACCCTATGGGTCCCAGGAGCCAATGACGATGTACGCCAGCGGTGACGGTACGCACCACTGTGGATGTGACCGCCATTTTCTATCTGTTCAATCACTCGATACCTGATCTCCGACAGGAGAGGACCTACACTGCAAGTGCTGCTGTGACCTCGGTCTGGAAGAGACAATGGCTTGAGTGTCTGGGGAAAGGGCCCCTGCCGTCACATCGGAGAAGTTGGAGAAGCTCGTGGATGGGGTCCTCCCCCATTACACGCTACTCTACGGTCCTCCAGACGAACAGGTAAGTACACAGGGAGCATGTTGTATGGCCTATGCCTGTGTGGAGAGGGCTGGATGTAAGAAGGAAGGGGGGAGAGTGCTGCGTGCATGAAAGACGGTGAATGCATGTGCCACATGGCAAGGGTAGGTATGGGGGCCAATCACTTTGACGGTGCAGTTGGTAATAACTTCTCTTTTTCCCCTGTACATTTCATGTAGGTCAGCGCCCACCAGAAAAAAGACATTTGGCGTGCCATCGCCAAGGACGTCCGGACCCTGGGGGTCTAGCATAGACGGAGCACCAACTGCCGTAAAAGATGGGAGGACATTCGCTGCTGGAGCAAGAAGACTGCGGAGACTCAGCTGGGGATGGCCTCCCAACGTGGGAGGGGTGCCTGTCGCACCATGACCCCCCTGATGTTCAGGATCCTGGCGGTGGCCTACCCGGAGTTGGATGGGCGCTTGAGGGCATCCCAGCAGCCACAAGGGGGTGAGTACACTCTCATTCTGCTGAATTTGCGCGCAGTGGAGGGGTCTGGGTGGGGGAGGTGGGCTGTGGGTTTCCCTAGGCCCGGGCGAGTTCCGTAGGCAAGGCCCCTCCATAAGACAGGCCATGTGGCACCCCACCCCACCTCTGTAGAGTGCCAAGTACACCTAGTCATGCCCCTGTGTCATCTATGTGTGCAGATGTCGTCCATGGCCTTGTAGGCCATTTCCTAGGAATTGAACAGTGGAGCCAAGAGTGCGGCGTAGTGCAGGGGGCTTCTGTGTCTGTCGTGTCCGCCAACGGTAGCGGTAATGCATGCACTCAACATGTCTTTCTTCTGTCTTCCCACCCCCTTTTTGTGGTCTCCCTGTTCTTGTGTGCATTAGCATCATCAGGCGGAGGAGCAGTGGCACCGGAGCACGAGGGAGCTGCATCCCACATGGCCATGGAGGGCCACACTACGGACTCTGAATTCACCAGTGGGAAGGAGGGTGAGGGGAGCTCCACGGCGGGGCAGGAGCTGACACCAGCGACATGGACTCGTCCTCTGATGGGAGCTCCCTTGTGGTGGCGGCAACATCTGTGCCCCCCGCATCTACAGGTACAGCCGCCACACCACCTACCAGCACAGCCCTCCCAGCAGCCCCTCAGCCTTTGCCCGTGCCCGCTCACTGAGGAGGGTGGGCATCACCTTCGCCCCAGGCACCTCAGGCCCTGCCCCAGTCACCCCTGCTGCCCTCAGTGAGGAGGCCATTGACCTCCTCAGGTCCCGCACTGTTGGACAGTCTACCATTTTGAATGCCATCCAGGGTGTAGAGAGGCAGTTGCAACAAACCAATGCATTCCTGGAGGGCATTCATTCTGGTTAGTCGGCCCTTCAGCGAGCTTTTCAGACTCTGGCCTCAGCACTGATGGCATCCATTGTCCCTGTGTCTAGCCTCCCCCCTCCAACTTCCTCCACCCGACCGAATCCCCTGTACCTCAGCCTATCCCAAGCACACCTACAGACCAACATGCACACACGTCAACACTCAAGGGAAGCTCAGGCAAACATAAGGACCACACATCCCACAGGCATTCACGCAAGCATCACACACATGCAGACACACCAACATCCACTGCCACCACTGTCTCCCCCTCCTCGTCTCCCTCCTCCCTCCCAGTCTCGTCTACACTCAAACCTGCATGCACTACCTCTACAGCCACTACATCCCTCTCCAGCACACCCACCACCACACCCCGCTCACGTGCAGTCACCACCCCCACTACCATTCACACGTCCCCTGTGTCCTCTCCCAGTGTGTCTGACGCCCCCCCCAAGATACACAAACGCAGGCATACACCCACCCAACAGCCATCCACCTCACGACAGCCTCCAGCGCATGCACCTTCACCCAAAGTCACCACACGTACACCTCCTACAACCATCACCTCTTCCTCCACTCCCAAACCCCCTCCAGCTACCCATCCCAGTGTGTCCCAAAAACTTTTCCTGTCCAACCTTGACCTCTTTCCCACACCTCCTCCACCCCGTCCATCTCATAGGTCCCGATGTAGCACCTCAGCCACAACATTTCTGGGACCAGTGTGCCTGTAGTCACTGGAATCTGGAGTGCACCGGCCACCAGGGCAGCCAGTGTGGCACGGAGCCACAGCACAGACAGTCCCCCACCTATGAAGCATCAAAAGTAGGCCAGTACCCGGCGGGAGAGGGGGAACACTCCAGCCACCAAAGCCGCTCCCAAGGGTCCCAGTGGGAGTGTGGAGTCAGCTGTGACACCTTCCAAGGTGGGGAAGGGCCACAAGAAACTCGGCAAGTCTGGGAAGAGCAGCACGGCGGAGAAGACCGCCATCATCCCTGATGCCCAGGAGGCCCCCGCCAGCACCGTCCCACGTGCCCAGGAGGCCACCGCCAGCACCAGCCCACCTGCCCAAGAGGCCACCGCCAGCACCATCCCACCTGCCCAGGAGGCCACCGCCAGCACTAGCCCAGCCACCGCCAGCACCATCCCACCTGCCCAGGAGGCCACCGCCAGCACCAGCCCAGCTGCCCAGGAGGCCACTGCCAGCACCAGCCCAGCTGCCCAGAAGGCCACTGCCAGCATCAGCCCAGCTGCCCAGGAGGCCACCGCCAGCACCAGCCCACCTGCCCGGGGGCCAGCACTAGCCCCGCTGGGACATGAAGGACTGCCAGCAAAGGCCCTGCTGGGCCATGAAGGACCGCCAGCAGCTGAGACCCTGCAATGGAGACCACCCTCTCAAGCACCGCTGAACAGGGCACCGCCATCTCAAGCACCGCTGCACAGGGCACCGCCATCTCAAGCACCACTGAACAGGGCATCGCCATCTCAAGCACCGCTGAACAGGGCACCGCCATCTCAAGCACCGTTGGCCCATGAGCGGCAAGGGCACTGACGCAACTGAGTCCGTCACGGGGTGAATGATGTACTCTGGGCACCATGCCCCCTCCAGAACCAGTGGAGAAAGGCACCCACTACCTCAGTCCTTGGCAGGATGAAGCACTCTGGGCACAAAGCCCCCTCCAGAACCAGTGGAGAGATACATCCACTACCTCAGTCCTTGGCAGGATGAAGCACTATGGGCACAAAGCCCCCTCTAGAACCAGTGGAGAAAGGTATCCACTCCCTCTGTCCTTAGCAGGATGAAGCACTCTGGGCACAAAGCCCCCTCCAGAACCAGTAGAGAGATACATCCACTACCTCAGTCCTTGGCAGGATGAAGCACTATGGGCACAAAGCCCCCTCTAGAACCAGTGGAGAAAGGTATCCACTCCCTCTGTCCTAAGCAGGATGAAGCACTCTGGGCACAAAGCCCCCTCCAGAACCAGTGGAGAAAGGCATTCACTCCCTCTGTCCTTGGCAGGATGAAGCACTCTGGGCACAAAGCCCCCTCCAGAACCAGTGGAGACTGTTATCCACTTGAGAGACTGTGGCTTTGCACTCCCCAGGATTGAACAGTGGGCAGCCCACCCACTGTAGAGACTTGAGAGACTTTGGCTTTGCACTCCCCAGGATTGAACAGTGGGCAGCCCACCCACTTGTGAGACTTGAGAGACTGTGGCTTTGCACTCCCCAGGATTGAACAGTGGGCAAACCACCCACTCTAGAGACTTGAGAGACTGTGGCTTTGCACTCCCCAGGATTGAACAGTGGGCAAACCACCCACTCTAGAGACTTGAGAGACTGTGGCTTTGCACTCCCCAGGATTGAACAGTGGGCAAACCACCCACTTGTGAGACTTGAGAGACTGTAGCTTTGCACTCCCCATGATTGAACAGTGGGCAAACCACCCACTGTAGAGACTTGAGAGACTGTTGCTTTACACTCCCCAGGATTGAACAGTGGCTGTCTGATGCCCCTGCAGTGTTCTCTCCGTCATGGTTGGGGATCTTGTGTGTGCCGTGCCGATACTGTGTGGTCCAAGTGTCCCACGGACTTTCTTAGAGCACTACCTGGACTACTATGCTTGGTATATATTATGTACATGGTGTATATATATGTATATTTCTGCCTACTTGCTTTTAATATATTACAATGGTTGCACTCATTTTCTATTGTCTTTGCATTCTTCCAGGGGGTTTGGGGGGTGTAACTGTGATGTATTGATATGCATTAGTGTGTGTGTTGCAGTGGGTGAGGGTGGGGGTGGGAGTGTTGCGTGTGTGTGTCACTGTTTTTTCCTTACCCCTCCCCTGTGTCGTAGGTGCAGTACTCACCGTGGTCTTCGCCGCAGGCGTTCATGCTCCTGGTAGAGGAGCAGGAAGACTATTGCAGGGAGAATTTGGAGTTCCGGGTCCATGGCGTCTTCGTTCCTCGTGGAGTGTGGAGTGTGTGGAGGTGAATTCCTTCGGGATTCCTGTTTCCGCCGTGTTTTTCTCCGCAGTGAATCCGCCCCGGAAAAGGTGGCGGATTGGCCTGTCATAATAGTGTGGGAGGTACATTGTCTCCCTCCTGTCTGTTGGCTGTGACCGCCAAGCTGTTTGTTTGTACCGCCGTGGTGGTCGGAGTGTTAAAGCGGCTGTCTTTGTTGGCGGTTTCCGCCACGGTCGGAATTGCAAATTTTTTACCGCCGGCCTGTTGGCGGTCTTACCGCCGCTTTAACACCGGCTGCCAGGGTTGTAATGACCACCTAAATGTTGTTGCCATATAAATAGTCCCTAATAGACTAGTTGTCAACTTGTGAAGGTGCCTACCCTTCATAAAACCCTTCTGATCTTTATGAAGAATGCCACCCACCACTTTATTCAATCTTTCCGCCAGCACCTTAGCAAAAACCTTATAATCGGCGTTCAACAATGAAATTGATCTGTAAGACTCACATCTAAATGGACTTTTGCTTGGCTTCAGAACCACCGTTATTATTGCGTTATTCCAAGATTCAGGGAGTTTTTCCCCCTCATCATAGATCTCTTCAAACAAAACTAACATTTTTGGAACAATTGCATCCCCCAATATTTTATAGAGTTCAATCGGGATACCATCCGGCCCTGCAGCTTTCCCTCCCTTACTTAACATGATTATATCATAACTGCTGGTCCGTCTCTCCCCTATTTGATCAGAAATCTCTCTGATTTTGTTTTTAATCAAGTCTGTCTTAGCTTTCCAGACCAACAATTTACCTAGATTCTCTCCATATTCGAAATGGGCCAATTTACTAGCCTCCAATCTTTTTTTTTACCTAGTCTGTAGTAACTCCTCCAAATGTGATTTCAAATGAGTCCTCAAGGCATCCAACTTATCTAAAGACTCTGACCCACCCATCTCTAGGCAATCACACTCAATCAATTTGCCTTCCAATGTACTAATTTCCATCCTATACTTCTTATTCCTAGCAACGGTGAGACTTGTTATTTTGCCTCTTAGAAACGCGGTAAATGGATCCCACACCAGACTTATCGAGGCTGATCCAATATTTAATTTAAAGAACTATTCTGTCTTTATAAACAATTGTGTCTTAACATCATTCTCCAACAACAAAGATCGATCTAATGTCCGCCTCCTCGCCTCTCTTTTTGTGATGAAATTAATTGTTAAAACCACCGCCAAATGGTCAGACAAATGAGCAGCCAAATATTCTAAATTGTCGACCACTTCTACTAATCCCTGATCTACCAAGAAGTAATCTATCCTAGATGCATGGCCGTATTTCTTATTCTTAAAACAGAAAACCTGTTGAGTTCCTGCTCTTATTCTCTATTTTATAGTTGTTTATAATGATGTAAAAAGACTGAAGCAACTTCATCTTTCTCAAATGCCATGCTTTGCATGACTGGATCCTCAATTTTCCTAACAGCAGTTTTATCATGCGTAGTCTGTGTGGCCCAAGCTAGGAATTTTCCAATCCGGTAATTTCTTCTAACATAAATAAAATCCTTTAGATTTCGCCTTCTTCAACCCCTTCACTAAAGATCCCTTACCTGATGAGTTAATAACATCCCTCGTAGCAGCATCAAGTGTTAATTGTAGCTGCTTTAATTGCCTGGTGCACTTTTTACTCTGATTGGCTTTACAAGCAATGATATGCCCATTTGCCGTAGTCTTGAAAGCTTCCCAACCAGAAAAAAGCAACACCTAATTTCTAACTATTGCAAAAAAATCAGCTGTGAACACACACATGTTTTGTATCCATTCCTCCTTAGTTAATAGAACCCTATCAAGCTGCCACCTAGGACTTCTTCTTGTGGGAGTAGCTAATGCTATTGAAATTGACACCACCAAATGATCCAGAACAACATTCAATCAAGTGCCCGTCCTAACTCTCTTAAGGGACTGGGAGGCCAAGAAAAAAATCAAGAGGGAAGTGATTTGAAAGTGTTGTGAGATACAAGTGAACTGTGCCATAGTAGGATGGTCAAACCTCCAAGAGTCTACAAGCCTAAAATCATGCTTTAGCACAGAAATCATCACTTCAGCTGCTTTTTAGCTTTGTTAGATGTATCTAAAGACAGGTCCTGAATTAAATTAAACCTGTTCCCAAGATCAACAGCCCCTCTGCCCCATAGCAATATTGCAGATGGTTAGTAAGGGTTCGGTCTCACCAGTAATAGAGCCATAGTAGTTCACCAAATTGGGAGGGAGCCATGTACCTTCAGCCGCACCCACCTATGCTGAGGATCCCTAATCACATCCCTTCCTTCTCAATCGATACCGTTACTCAAGTATATTGCAATGCCTCTCGCTGCCACCCCGGCTGAAGTGAAATATGCATGCGAATACCTCTACCTCTTAGGCACAAAGATTTTAGGAGAATTACACTTCAGATTAATCTCTTGTATAAAAATGACTCCTGGAGGGAGGGACATTAGCCATCGTACAAGGCCCCCATATTTACACTTGTTAAGGATACCATTTGCATTATAGGAGATAATTCTTACATTTTACTTTACTTGATTTCTATGGTCTAATGTGACTGCCCCTGCTCACAATTAATCCATCTGCTTTGGCAGAGCTCAATTTCTCCTTTTCTTCCCATTGCAAGTGCCTATTACCAGCAACACCTTACCCACATCAAAACCCCCATCCACAATGCCCTCCCTCCCCAAGGGTGAAACACCCGTACTACCCTTTTCCCCACCCACTTCAAAAAGGGTGCTATGACACTGCACCCCACTGTACTCAGGCTCAGAAGTGGGGGGCCCACACCCTGGAAACACCTCACTCTTGAAAACATGCCACAGCACATAAACAACTATATAACTTGGCACTTGTCAAGTCTGTTGGTACACCATAGGCTAATTAGATAGCTTCTGAAGAAGCTCTTGCACCTCCCCAATGGTGGAAAAGTGATGAAACTGTTACAGAATTGATGCCTGAGTCCCCTTGGATTCAAACAAGTTTATCATTCTAACAAAGTATTTTTGTCGCCATGCTGCTGATGCGAACATGTCAGAAAATATCCAGATCTTGGGTGCCTCCATAGCGGAGAAACATCTCATTTCTATGGCCTTAGACAAAATGTGCTCCTTCACCTGAAAATCTGCAACATTCACCAATATCATGCAAGGATACTTAGCATGTGGGATCATTGAGCTGGTACCCAATGAGGCCTAGTAATAGTCAGATCCCCCACCAGTTCAGGCATTATTTTCTTAATCAGAGAGTCCACCCACTGAATCATCTGCTGATTTTTGCACCTCTCCAGGACCCCTACAATCCAGAAGTTTGACCACTGATCATAGTTCTCCAAATCATCTACCTTACATTCCAAAGGGCTTTTGCTCTCTTCAAGCTGAAGCAGGTCTTGCTGCATGGATGTCACCTTGTCCACTAAATCAGAAATTCTAGTTTCAGCCCCTCTTAATCTCCCTGGGAGCTGAATCATAGCCTTTTTAAAATCTTTTTTAGCCTTTCATGGAGACTATGAATTTTGTTCCCTGTGAGGTATTCAACTCCCTTATTTCTAGTAGAATAATGTCAAGCAACCTTTTAATGCTCTGATCATGACCAGCATCACTGCCTACATTATAGCTGACTATCTTGATTCCTCAGAATATCTCCATGTTCTAGAGAAGTTCGCTCTTTGTGTGCTATGCTTGCCACCATGCTCAAACCTGGAGTCACTTGTAGGGACTCCTGCTGCAAAGACAAGGCCTGAGGTCCATGCTATTCTGCCGCTTGGGCCCTAGCCTGGGTAGCCTATGTATCCGCCTGCTTATCAGAAGGCTGTGGAGGCTCTGACAAACTTGCTGACTTAGCCCACATTTCCCAGAGTACCTGTGCTGATTCCTTGGTAGTTTTCAGAGACTTTAAGAACAGGGGATATTTTTTAGATTTTACTGAGCTTGAGGTTGCTTCACTGTAGTTATTGGCTATTAACACAATATTGCCACCCATGAGCTCAAACATCGAAGGAGTGGATTCCGAGTTACCCAGCTGGGGAACCAAATATACCCCTCAGACCTCTATTTCAGGCCCATTCTCAGCCCCACCACCTTGATTGATTAACCCTTCTGACTTCTTGGTGTCCAGCAGCTCATTGGCCATAGTCTCCCTCCAGTGCACTGTGGCTCCCCCTGGCTGCCCTTACTGTGACTTGGATCCCCTGACCTTTTAGCCTCTAGGCTGGAGTGGACTGTGAATTTGCAGTGCCAGGGGCATTTCTGATTTGAGATGCTGTTTTCACATAATGCACAATATAGTGCTGTAATTAATGTCAAAGGCTCCCTACCACTGCCCACTTCCCTGCTCCGGATGACCTTTTATGAAGGTAGGCACGTGCTCTTAATTTATTCCTGAGCTTCCCTCTATAAAAGTTGCTTACAAAGCACCCTAGTTACAGGGAGTTATAAGTCTAAGGGCTGCCAAGCTACCAAAAAAGGTTCTGGGGAAAACCAAACTCATTTACCATCCAGCCTTACCTAAGTTCGAGCAAAAAAACACCTGCCCTCCGGTGTTTTAAACCTAATCTGAGTGGCCAATACCCCTTAGTCTTCTTTGTCACTCCAGAGCCTTCATGGGCTCCCCGAGCTGTTGGTACCTTCATCTAGCAGTTGAGGTACCCTAGCGCAGGCTGCTGCTTTCAGCTACCACAGTAGCACCCTGGTGGTAAGCCCAGGCCAGCCCCGACTCCATAGAGCCAGCCGCACTCACCTTTTGCTTGTGGGGGACTGCAGAAGTTAGTGTTCACTAAGTAGCTGCTAAGCAAATCCACTGCCACAACTTTGAAGGATGAGATCCTCAGCTTACTGATCCCCTGGCTCTGCTCCACTTTGTCCAATGCTGCCCAGCACTGCACTCACGTCAATCTCCAAGTGCCAGAAACAACACCTAGATCTGCTTGCCTCCACTAGTCTGAAAGAGGGGATCATCTGTTTTCCGATCCATTTGACCGGCTCCTAATGGCCTGAGACACACGCTGAAAACCATGATGGGCACTACTCCCCTCTACTGTGTGTCCATTACCCAGCTGCTGCTTCTGCCTCCGGGGGAGGGGTCAGATGCTGAGTGCTGTAGTGGCAGAGCATGCCGTTTTTATGCCTACCTGAAAGCCCAGTCTCATTAGATAACTAACAGGAGGACTCTAGAGGCAGAGCATGCGGTTATGCCTGCTCAAAAACACAGTCTCGTTAGATAACTGAAGAGACTGAAGATCAAACACTGATCGATGGCGATGGGTTGCAGGAGGACAATGTCCCAATGCAGTTGCTGATGAAGGCGGAAAGGATCCTAGTGGGAGGAGTTCATGAATTGCACTGAAAATTGACTTGACACTAATCAATTGTCAGTTGGCATTGTTCTGGTGGAGTCATCAGCAGTTGGCCTTTAACAGTTCTCTTGAGCTCAGGATCCCTCAGTGCAGCAAAGCTGAAGGATGGACATGGCAGAAGGTTTGATGCCATCAGATGCAGCTTTGACATTGGCACCCTCAGCAGATTGGCTGGCATGTAGGTTCCACTCCTAATTTGGTTCTCTTAAAGAAAAATTGCCCCCAAAATTCTAAGTCCTTCCCTTTGGGGTTAGGCAATAGTAGTGACCTCTGACACCAGCAAGTGGTTCCTGGACCTCATGAACAGCATTCAGGGTCAGGATTCACTCCACAGAAACCACCAGCAGGGTCCAAGGTAGGTTAAGTAAAAACTGGCTACCTGGGATCTTCAAGGAAAGTAGGCTTCTTGCAGCTTTTGTGTCTGTGCAGCTTGACAGAAGGTCAACTAACTGAACATTAGAGCTCAAGTGGGAGAAGGTCCATCCCTTAGGGCTCTCTTCATAGGTTTCAACAACTACTGCAGTTCTTCTTCTATCTATCACAGGTCCAGTAGTATTCTAAAGAAGGTGCCCAGGGGTGTCATATTTATGCCTGGCACTAGCCTGTGGTTGAGTGAATCCTTGCCTCTTCTCAACCAACAGTGAAAATGTTCCTGGGGTAACCTTGCCACTTTTAAAGCAGTTCCTTTGTGCCATACTACAATCCCAAGATGTCCCCGTCTCCATCAATCCAACACAGCATAAACACTCTTTCTGTGATCTCCCTAGGTGTGTGGCCAGGAAAATGAGCAACCTTTTCTCTGTGGTCTTTTGAAACCTGTCATGGGGGCAGCTCCCCTCCCACTGCAATCGAAGCCTGGCTGGCTAGGAAGACAAAAGGGAGATAGGCCCTGGAGTGAGTTATATAAGTTAGTGACAGGATAGGCATCCTTTGACAATGTGCAAAGGGCTGGGAACAGCACATCAGCCAACTGCCGAGGGATGGTCACCATCTTCCAACACATACCAGGAACATGTTTTAAAGTAGATGTATACTGAGTGCTGTAGGCCCACTGGTAGCATTTACTTTTAATCTTAGCTCTGTCTGCCATTTTACACCTCATGAGGAGTTATTAAGCTCCTGGGTAACAGTTGCAAGCTCAAGCAAATTAGCTCCTTTAGGTTTTAGCCAGGTTAAAGGTGACTTTTTTAAAGAACCTTTTGTAAAATATTTATTACAAATTCATCTATAGGAATACATTGGATTTGTAATAAATATTTCTAAAAGTCTTTGAATGAACATTGTATCTGGTTCTTAGGCAGAGATAACATTATTTACATTTAAAAATGTATAGCAGTGCTTTCCAAAGGAACAGCTACTCTACTACAATGAAAATATCTTTTAGGACAGTGTCACTGTAGGGGCTTGTTTAACATTACACTTTTACATGTCCTAATTTCAAATATCATGCACCCTGCTTTATGAACAATTAAGGCCTACTTCTGAGTAACCCAATCATTTTAGAAGTATGCTTTAGGCCTGTCAAAAGGTTTTTTTTACTGGCTGAAATAGCAGTTTAAACCTACGCAAGCAAATCACTGGTGGTATGCCTCCAGGGATGTTTTAAATTATCATGTTAGGAGTAGCACAATATGTGCTGCAGTCCACTGATAATATTTAAGCTACAGGCCTCAGTACACTTTTGACAATGTACTAGTGAAGTATAAGTAAGTTAAATTTGCCAATTAGGTGTATAGCCAATTACAACATGTTTTAGAGATCAGAGCACATGAACTGGGGCTATAAACTACTTGCCAAAATCATGTGTCTTGAGTACAGGTGCACACATAGACACTCATTGATGGTGTCAAAGACCTTTAGACACTCCTTAGACCATATGACTTTGTCAGCTGCTTCGTTGAAGTTAGCTCTATTAGTAGGATACAATGGTGCTGTCCGCCTTGACAAATCTTCAGTAATAACTTGTTAGACTTGAGTCAGGGTTTTGGGAGGCTCCCAAAGCAGGGTTGTCTGAAAATGTATCCGGAAAGGCTACACATGTCTCCTGCAAACTTGGTGGACAGGATATACTACACATTGCTGCCTTATCTGGCATGTGCTGGCCTTGATGGTCAGACCAATCTGTTGTTGGTCCGGAATCATTCACTGAGATTGGTCAGGTGTTCCTGTCAGGTGGAGCTAAAGAAAAAACAGCAATATCATCTAAAGATGTTGGATAAAAGATCCTGAACCTAGATAATACCCTGTTCAAAAGCCCCTGGAAGGATACAGAGTAATCCTTCAATCCACAAGGCATTACCTTGAACTAGAAATT
Organism: Pleurodeles waltl; assembly: GCF_031143425.1. Taxonomy (NCBI): domain Eukaryota; kingdom Metazoa; phylum Chordata; class Amphibia; order Caudata; family Salamandridae; genus Pleurodeles; species Pleurodeles waltl. Next base: position 370,132,772 of record NC_090449.1, read on the forward strand.
ACCCTTTGTAGGGGAGAATGCTGATCTCTCCTTAGCTCCCTCAATCAGTGCAATCTGCTGGCATCCAGAAGTTAAATCAAATGTACTGAGATATTCAGCAGCCCCTCACCAGTCAATGAGTTCATCAGCTTTGGGAATGGGATGTGAGTAATCTTAGTGATAGCATTCAGTCCTCTCTAGTCCATGCCGACTTTGGCACTATTATCGTTGGGGTAGCCCAGGGGCTAAAAGAGGGTTCATTTAACACCAGAGGCAACAGTTTGGAATTTTCTTCCATGATGTTGACCATTAGTTTGTGTAATGACCTGTATATGTTGTTTTTCACTGGTCAGCTGTCACCAGTGTCAATGTCATGAACACACCACTGGGTCATTCTAGGTGTAAGGAAGAACAGTCCAGTAAACTGATGCAATCATTGTTGACAGCCTCTCTGCTGCTGTTCAATAAGTGTAGGTCACAGCACTACCCCCTCTATTGACCCATTGTGAGAAATGAGGTTGTTGGATAACTGTGGTGTGAGCCCTGGTTAAACAACAACCACAATCCATTGCAGGGTGAACCACGAAAAGTTACTTAACTAACATGTGCTTAACTATGGATAGTTTGGCACAAAAAGCAGTCAGGCTTAACTTAGAGGCAATGTGTAAAGTATTTATGAAGCACACAACAGTAATAAAGTGAAAACTCAACACCAAGAACATCTCAAACCAATTCAGAAAAACAGAGTACATTTTATAAATTGTTTGAGACGAAACAACAACCGCTTTGGGATTCAGGACTCACTTGGGCTGGATCCAGGTGTAGGTTCAGGCTGGTTGAGCCTTTTATGTCCCTGTGGCTCTGAACAGCAGGCCAGCAAACTGGCCCTTAGAATCACTTCTGGAAGTCCTAGGTGAAGAAGTGGGTCTCAACAACAGGGCTGGCCTCTGAGTGCTCAAGGCAGTGTTCAGGCAGCAAAGCAGTCCTTCCAGGTACACCAGCTGTCTTGCAGAGTGCACAGCAGGTCACATCAGCAGACTGTCCTCCTAGAGTCCTTCCTCAGGTCCACTAATGAATTGAAGTGTGGGTCTGAGAGCCCTGTTTTTATACCCTGGTTCCCTGATCTTAGAAGAAGGAAGAAGCTTCTAGAAAGGTTCTTTGAAGTTCTGGGAATTTGCTGCCTCCCCTGACCTTGCTACAAGTTAGCTGCACTGACAGTACAGGGTTTATAAGCCTTTTGTGATGAGACAGGACACAGCCTATTCAGGGGCAAGTGGGACTGTGCTCACCTCTGTCCCCACATCCAGCCATTTAATACGTCTTTCAGGCTCTGCGAGTTCCACTATTGTGTGACTTTCGGGGGTGAATTCACAAAGACCTGTCAGTTACACCCAGTCATGTGACCTACGAGGTCGTAAAAATGAAAACTTTCTAAAAGAGTCATTTTCAAACATGTAATGATAAATTTGACTTTACTATTAAAGAGGGTTTGTCATTGTACGTTCATAGGTACCAAACATGGCATATCTACCTCCTCTCATTTAGGAATTACATCTTATTAGATGCAATAAGGAATTCTCAATGTTATCTTACCGGATGGGTAGGCCTCACAGCAGTGAAAACTGATTGGGATTTTTTCACAATCAGGACATGTAAAACTAAAAGGTACATGACCTACTTTTTAATTACACAGCCCCCTGCCCTATGTTCTACTAAGGGCCTTCTTAAGGGTGACACATTTAATATAAGTGGAGTTTAAACCTTGGCAAGGGGCTTTAAATGACATGGCAGTGGGACACTACATTCAGACCTCAATGGAAGATCTGGGACATGTTTTAATGTGCTACTTAAGTGGGTGGCACAAAAAGTGCTGCAGTCCCATTGGTCATATTGAATTTACAGGCCCTGGGAATATGGTATACCAATCTACAAGGGACTTACAAGTACATTTTATATGACAGTCAGGTGTATGCCATTCAAACCATGTGTAGGAGAGTGAGCACAAGCACTTTGGGACTGGTTAGCAGTGGTAAAGTGCACAAAGACGTAAGCCCAACAAAAGCAAAAATGCAGCAAAAGTAGGACAAGACAAAACGTTTGGGGGTGACCCTTCAGAGGGAGCCTATTTCCAACAATCATCCTTGGCTTGTTAGATAGGAGGTCTGGGTATGGCTCACTGTCTTCTTCCTCTCTTATATCAGTGATCATGAGCATGGCCATCATAATCACCTTGTGGTAGTTTCTGGGGGTTCCAAGGTCTACCATGTAGGTGACCTCACCAATCTTTTCCAGTACCATGTAAGCCCAAGTCCATTTGTCCTGGAGAGCACTCTAAGAGAGACAGACTCCAACACCCACACTTTGTGAACTGGCTGGTGTTCGACTAAGGTTGATTTTTGGTTGCATCAGTGTTTGATAAGCAACTGACTGGCCTCCAAGTACATTGTAGACCTCTTCATGTACTCAGCCATGGTGGAACGCAGGCCCACAACATTTTCCACAATGTTCTATTTGGTTTCCTTGAAAGGTTTCTCCTACCCTTTGTGGACCAAAAGGAAGGAACCTCTGGAAGGGTGCCCATTAGAAGTTCACAGGGACTGCAGACCACTCCTCTTTGTGCAACATCCTTGTAGGTAAATACAAGCCATGGGAGTAAGACATCCCACTTCCTTCAGAGTTTCTTAGACAACCTTATAATCATATCTTTTAAGACCTTTTTGATTCTATGGCGGTGATAAGGGGTGGTAAATGTATACGTTTTTCCCACTCTCAACCCACATAGCATTCTAATACAGAGACAATAATTGTGTCTCCCTATCTAAGATTAAGTATTCAAGGACCTCATTCTTGTAAAGATACAAGCAGGGCTCTGGCCACAGGAGCAGACACCATCCTCAGACATATGGTCTCAGGCTAAGTGGTCGCATGATCCACCATCACCAAGTTGAACATAGTCCTTGAAGCAATTTCAGGGCCCAGGGGCCAACAGTGTCAATCCCCATTTTTCTCAAAAGGAGCCCCAACACAGTTTGTGTAATTAAGGGAGCCAACTAGGAGAGTTCTGGCAAGTCTCTTAAGGAATGATCTTCCCTTTTAATCTCCAGATCCCTCCATTTGGGGATCAGATTCCTATTGAGACATGGGGTAGTTTTCCACACCTCTTGCTCTTCCTCTTGGTTGTGGGAACCTGGGCCATTGGTCCAGATTTCAGGTTCCCTTGACTTCCCTTATGAGTTGTCTGGGATCATGTGGCCACACACACCTACACAGGCTGGCCCAACATTTCTATGTGATTTTTCCTTTCCACCTTAGCCAAGCAAAGGTTTCTAGGTCGTTACTCAACAAACAATTCACTGGGTTTGCAGGGATCACAGCTACCTTTTTTAGGTCAAAACCCCTCTCTATTCAAAGGTGAACATTGACATGGGATTACACTTCACATAACTGTCAGCATTGACTACCCTATGAAGAGTATCTAGGATAATCTGCTCTGAGGAAATCAGCTGGTCCACCACAGTGCTCATGTTGGCTACTGTATCCCGTGGAGCTTTCATCTTTGTCACTATGATGATTGCCTATAACCTGTACTTCAATATGCTGGGAGGTAAGACAGATAGAGCTTCAATATCAACCTCACCCATAGAGATTAAGGTGGCTTTAGTCCAATCCCTCATTTCCCTAAGGCAAACATCCACACCAGTTACTAAACTAGCAATCCCTTGGGACTACCCATGGGTGTTGCGCTTCCTGGAACAGACTGTGTCTCCCATCTTATGTCCTGGCTTATGTAGTCCAAGCACACACAAGTCTTCATAGGGCTAAAAAGTTTATTTGCCCTGCACCCTCCTCACAAGGGTTTACAAAAGGGACGAGACGGCTCTTCTGAGTAGACTTGGGAGCCCTTGTGACAACTCAGTATTTTTATCTTTGTTGCTCACTTCTTTTCCCTGAGGAGTGGCTGAACCCCCTTTCCTGGGATCAAACCTCAGGTTCACAACCTCAACTGCGTTACCAAGCTGCCTGCTGTTAGACAACCTGATATCTACTAGATGCTACTGTAATGCTTAAAGACTATTATTCAAGATATGCTCCTTTATGATCAGATTATACAGCCCATCATAAGTGGTGACTCTATTCTTTCACCCAGGTCTCTAGTTCCTTTAAGGAGACATCTACAAAGTCAACCCAGGATTGTTGTCTGGCTTTGTTTGTATCCCAGCACTTAATTTGGTACTTTTCAACTCTGAGACCAAATTCTGCTCAAGGGCCTCCTTCATGAGTGCGTAGGAGTCAGCTACTTCCTCTTCTAGAGTCAGGACTGTATTCCTACCCTGTGTTGGGACTAATGCCCACTATAAGGTTCCCCATTGCTGTTAACTCACCCTGCGCATTCTCAATATCCCCCCAGAGATACCTCACCATTGCTGCCACCATCTTTACTGGGCATCAAGCCGTGTCTGGCCTTTCTTTCCACCATGGCCAATTTCTTTTCTTCTAGTGGCAGTTTCTTTTCCGCCAGGACTTTAGCTACCAGTTTGGCCTGCAGCTCCCTGTCGATTCAACATACACAACTTTGGCTTCAATATTGACCCCAGTCTCCATCATTTATCCAGGCACAAATATGTCAAAAAATGTATGAGTCCCAGCTTTTGCAGGTTGGAAAGAAGAGTACTCTTTAATACCAACCAAGGTCTCCAGGACCCCAGGATTCACTCTAACAGAAGGCCCCAGGAGGGTCCAGTGCAGATCAAGTTGAAACCGGTCAGCTGGGTTCTTTCAGGAATGTGGTCTTCTTGCAATTTTTGTGTCCTTTTAACTTAACAGGAAGTCAACCAGCTGACCCTTGGATTCCACTTCTTTGTCCTGGGTAGAAGTGGGAGAAGGTCCAGCCTTTCAGATCTCTTTGCAGATCACAACAGCAGGTGCAGTCCTTCTTCTGTGTTTCACAGGCCCAGTAATATTCTAAGGAGAGTGCCCAGGACTGCCACGTTTACGCCTATCACTAGCCTGTGGGCAGGTTGACCCCTGGCCCCTCTTTGACCAATAGAGGAAATGTTCCCAGTGATCACCCTACCCACTTTTGCAGCAGTTCCTGTGTGCCCTATTGAAAACAATCTAACAGTGCCCTCTCCTCCTAAAATCAAGATGGCCGAAACTTTCTTCCCTTTTACGGAGTTCCTGTGCTCACCCCAGGGGTGTGCTCAGGGAAATGAGCCAACCCTCTCCTGCAGTCAATCAAAACTGTTTGTGTGATTCTACCCAACTGGTATTAATGGCCAGCTGGCTAGATAGACAACAGGGAGGCAGGCCCAGGTGTGAGCTACATCTGGCAGTGACAGGATAGACTGGTTTGCATTGTCACATTTGTGGTGGCACAATATATGTTGCAGTCCAAAAGTGATATTTAACTTAAAGACCCTGGGCACACTTTGTATCATTTACTAGGGAATTATAGGTAAGTTAAGCCAATGAGGAGTACAGCTAATTCCAACAAGCTTGAAGGGTCAGGGCCAATGTACTGGGGAGTGTTTAGCAGGGTCCCTAGGCAAGAGTAAAGAAAACAGCAGCATCACTTCAAACAAATTGAGGGTGATACTGGGATCAAAGTGGCGTAGAACTTGAGGATGCCCCTGCAGTTGCAGGCCAGGGTCCTTGTTCTATCGCCCCAACCAGGGAAGCCCATCAAGATATTGATTGGTCTCCCCTGGCTTTAGGCTGGTGAGGGGTTGTGTTGGACCTGGCCCTTTTTGTGGGTTCATCCCCAGACTTTTTGCCTTCTTCTTCCTATTTTTCTGACCTCTTGCTGTTGGCTCTATGACTCTGAGCATTTTATCAGTGCTAAAGTGCAAGTGTTCGTCCTCCCAAAGTTAGTGTGATTGACTTTTACCTAATTGACACACTAAATTTACCTTTCAAGTCCCTTGTACAGTAGTATCCCTATACCCAGGGCCTGTAAATGAAATGCTACTAGAGGGCCTGCAGGGCTGCTTGCGTCACCCACAAAAGTAGCCTTTCAAACCGGTCTCAAGCCTACTAGCGCAGGGCCTGCATGTGCAGTTTGTTGCCACAGGGACCAGTCATCTAAATTTACTTACCAGGCCCAGAACTCCCTTTTTACTAGGGGTAAGTCACCCCTAAGGTAGGCCCTAGCTACCTCTATGGGCAGGGTGCTATGGATGTAGAAGGCAGGACATGTGCCTGTTTGTGTGACCTATCCTGGTAGTGGCAAACAGCCTATTTGGTTTCTCAATACTGTGAGTGCTGCCTTCTTAAAGGATTGCGTTGGAAATGCCCTGTTTTAGGTCTAGGGGCTATTATCTGATTTATGAGGGGTAGCGTAGGCATGTTTGTTATGGTTGTAATGGTAGTAAGAAATGCTGCTTACTGGTGAAGGTGGATTTCTTATTAACATTACAAAAATGCCACTTCTAGAAAGTGAGCATTTCTCTGTGCTTATGACTCTGGTGTTTAGCAGCTTGACTCCAATCCACATCTGGGCAGAGTGACAGTTGGGCTTTGTGCATACTTTCAGACAGTATGTACAGAATGAGGGTGGAGGTGTCACAGAGGTGCAGCTGCATTTCGAATGGTCTTCCTGAGCTGAGAGAAGGGGAGGCGGGACATTCATTCATCAGTAGAGGCTGTGCCCTGGACTCACACAAAGGGCTTGTTTACCCCAACTGATGTTTGGAGCCTGTGCTGGAGGAGAGAGGGGGCACTCCCAGAACCAGTTGTAACTGGTTGGAACCTCCTCTCTCCTTCTTCGTTAAACCTTTGCAAAACTGAGTATAAGTACAGGGGATTTATCCTCACAATTTGGGATGTCTTGGGAACACTTTAGTGCACTGAAACCTATTTGTAACTGGACACAGAATGCTGGAGGGACTCACCAGAAACCGCCTTGGACTGCTGCTGCTGTGATGACCTGTGACCTTCTTTGTCACTTGGAGGAACTGCCACTGTCTGCATTCCCTTTGTGCTGTCCTGCTGCTGGGCCCTACCACCATGTGTTCCATCCTTTTGTGTCCCCCAGAGGCGGGGTGCTTTGGCCCCTGTCCTCTGCAACCTATTTTTAACTGGACACGGAATGCTGGAGGGACTCACCAGAAACTGCCTTAGACGGCTGCTGCAGTGCTGATCTGTGACCTGATTGGTCACTTGGAGGAACTGCCACTGTCCTATTCCCTTTATGCGGGCCTGCTGCTGGGCCCTACTGCCTGTGCTCAATTCTTTGTGTCCCCAGAGGCTGGGTGCTGTGGTCCCTGTCCTCTGCAACCTCTGGAACTTCACTGCTAAAGCGCATGATGAGCGCTTTCCGTTTTTGATGTCACAGCACCTGGAAAGCGCTTTGTTTAATTATCTGCTGCGCGTAGCACATTGAGACCACCTTTGTTTTCTGCATTGAGAGCCTCAAAAGTGCTTCAGTGACTTGCCAACTTGCTAAAATCACTGCCGCAACCCGGGCATTTTGTAAAATCAGAGTGTGTCGAATGTGTGCTCCTTGAAGTGCCCCTGGGGCACGAGAGAGCGGAAGCGGGAGGAGTAGCACCTTCAGTGGTGCCCGAGGGGCACAGAAGGCCATCTGGAGACACCCCCAGGGCACAAGCAGGCCCTGACTTCTGGTGCCTTTCACCGCTGTGATCAGGAGAGAAGAGAAGGCCAGTCCGAGGCCATTGGAGGCCTGGGGAAGCCCAAATGGCCATCTCCAGGAGGAGTGCGGCTTGCAGAGGGAGGTGTTTGTCTCCCTCTCCTTTCTGGCAGCTGCCGTAAGGACACCGGTGGCTGCCACCCTTACCACAACACACAGGGGCAGAGAGTGAGTCCCTCTTCCCCCAGCCACTGCACCAGGGGCGAGGACACCACCACCGTACTTTGGGCCTGACCTCGGGTCCCCCAGGAGGGTCAGTTGTGGCCCAGTGGGGGCCTACAGATTCAAGGAATGCCCAGTTGGGGCACAGGGCCCTGGAGAGGGCCCCTGATACCAACTCAGTGGCGGTCCGTGCCACCCTTCTCCCCTCAAGCAATAATGCAGCCCCCGTTTTGCACAGAAGAGCGCGAGCCCTCCCCCTTTCCCCATTGTGGGACTCAAGGTGCAAGGACAGGTATTATTGCCAACATGCCAGTTTTTGGCAGTACGAGGATTAAGCCTAAACTTTGATGTTTATATGACTTGCCATATGGTTTATGCTGTTTCTGATAGAGGTATTATGGCCCTCATTACAACCCTGGCGTTCAAAGACCGCCAGGGCTGTTTTGGGGTTTGTACCGCCAACAAGCTGGCGGTACAAACTCGGGCATTATGACTGCGGCGGAAGCGTCGTGGTCGCACCACCGGGACCAGCGATTTCCCACCACTTTTGTCCCAGTGGGTATAATCCCCCAGGGCAACGCTGCTTGCCAAGCTGCCCAGGGGATTACGAGTCTCCCTCCCCCCAGTCTTTTCATGGTGGTATGAAGCGCAATGAAAAGGCTGGCTGAAAGGGGAGTCACGGGGCCCCTGGGCCACTGGCATGGGCAGCGCAGGGGTCCCCTGCCACGGCCCCATGGAGCTTTTCACTGTCTGCTATGCACCTGTCCCACTGCCGCAACACCGCCGGTTCCATTTGGAGCCGGCTCCCGTGTTGCGGCCGAGATCCCTGCTGGGCCGGCGGGTGGAAACCAGGTTCCAAATAGATCCCGCGGGAGTGCAGCCGCATTGGCGGCCACCCGGCAGTGTCCGCCAATGTTGAAATGAGGGCCATTGTTTGATATGCTAAGAATTGCCATATGATGGCTGGATAGACATTCTTTGCTAAAACGTTTTCATGACTTGCCATATGTTTTCTAATTTTTCTGGTATAGGCATTGCTGGCATGCTAAGACTTGCCATATGTTTTCTTATTTTTCTGGTATAGGCATTTAGGCTACTTTCATGACAAGTGCATTTTTATAGTAACGTTTTCCTGACTACTGCTTATCTTGCAGAATAATGAGTAACCTGTGTGTTGTATGTGACTACTGTTGATCTCTGCAGAGTAACAGTATTGTGCAATGCTCTGAAAACTGCTTGGGTAGCAGGGTATTACTGACATGTTGTGTTTGGTCTAATAATGTTGCGTAAAATACAGTTTATTTTTATGTATCTTGGTGTTGTGTTTCCTTTGTGATGGGGATAGTGCGTCATGAATGTTGTGTGTGTGGTGCAAATGCTTTACATATTGCCTGTGGGATAGGCCTGACTGCTCATGCCAAGCTACCAAGGGGGTGAGGAGGCATTATCTTGGATGTGTAACTCCATACAGTGGGTAGGTTCTGCCTGCTTAGGTGCATACCCTAGCCAACCAGAAACTCCATATTAACAGTGATCATGCAAAAAGGCGATTTTCTACAAATGGCAAGAGGAAGGGGACAGAGGCAAGTACAAGGACAACATAGTTCTGGGATAGGGGGACAAGGGCAGAACACTGACCATGCAGGGCAGGTGGAAGGGGCAATGGCAGCCCAAAGGAATATGGAGAGCAGGAGGGATGGGCAGGTGCATGCAAACAAATAATGGAGGCTGGGGAGAAGGAGGCAAGGGCAGCAAGCTGACCATGCAGGGCAGGCAGGAGGGGTAGTGACAGTACACCAGACCATGGATGTCAGAAGGAAAGGGGAAGGGGCCTACCAATGAACCATGGAGAGCAAAACAGAAGGGACAGGGGCATGGACTTGGACAATTGAGGCAGAGGAAAGGAGAGAATGGGCAACAAACAGACCATACAGGGGAAGTAGAGAGGGAGTGCAGCGTAGCAAACAATTGAGGACCAAAGGTAGGGCAGTTGCAGCACAGCAGAACAGGTAGGGCAGGGGGTAGAAGACAGGGGCACAGACAAAGACAACTGAGGGTAGGGAAAGGGTACAGTGCCATCAATCTAACCACACAGGACAGACAGGAAGGGTATTGGCAGTAAGGCAAACCATGCAGGGCAAGCAGGAGGGCAGTGACAGCCCAATGGACCATTCAGGGCAGGAGGGAGGGGCAAGGGCATGTACATGGGTAACAAAGGGTAGGAGCATGGGGGCAGAGGCAGGAGCTTATCTTGCAGGGCAGCCGGGATACAAAGTGGAAGCACCATGGCGGGCAAGAGGGAGGGGACAAGAGCAAGCACACAGACGACTAAGGGAGGATGTACTAGAAAGGTTCAGCAAGTTGACCATGCAGGACCGGTTGGAGGGGAAGCGGCTACAGAATTGACCACCTATGGCAGATGGGAGGGTTAGTGGCCACAGAACGGACCCATTATGGGTAAGAGTGAGGCTGCTGGGGCATACCCAATGGACAATGGAGGCCTGAAGGGAGGGGGTAAGGGTTGGCCTCAGACAACAAAGGGCAGGGAGAAGGAGGCAGTTGCAGCAAGCTGACCATGCAGAGCAGGAGCAGTAGTGGCAGCACAGCAGGCAATTCAAGTCAGGCAGGAGGGGCTGTGGCAGCACTTCAGGCCATGGAGGGCAATAGACAGGGGAGAGAGCATGAGCTCGAATGATGGAAAGCATGGTGGGGGCCAGGGACTGTTGCATAAATGTAGGGCCTCATTTACAAGGCCTTTGTGCCACTGTTGTGTGATTTTTTAATGCAACAGTGGTGCAAGCAGTGCTTTACAGTGCTCCACTTTTACAAATTGATGCATTGGGCTCAATGTGTCATTTTGTAAAACCTTGCATCACATTCTACCTGCACCAGGTATAATATATGCAAGGTATACATTCCGTTGGGAAAAGTCAGGCAGAACTGACGCAGTGAAATATAAAACATTTCACTGCCTCGTTCTGTGACTTCACTGCATCAGAATTTTAACTCCTGCTCAGAGCAGGTGTTAAACTGACTCAGGGCTCTTCTCTGTAGAAGCTTCCTTCGCACTGCTGAAGTAGCATCATTTTTTTCCACTAGTCTAGCAATGTATCACTTTAGCACTCCAGATGCATCAGAATTTCTGACACATCTTAAAAAATGTACGCCATGGAGCTCTGCATAATAAATACAGAGCCTCCATCGATTTGTTAGGGAATCGTTGGGCAGTTTAAGAAATCTGATGCATCCGGCTGATGCGTCAGATTCTTTCCCACGCACAGGTGACTCAAGTGAACTTCATTCAATGCACTTCCGTTGAATATGAAAGGCAGGGTTTGTAGCCTGGCAAAACTCCACCCCATACATAGCTGAAGTGGTATCAATACTTTTCGGTTTCTAACAGTTTCAAGGACACCACTGGGTCTTCAGAAACAAACCTTTTTGATTTGTCTCAATCATACACACAGAACATGCACTAAGAAAAAGATACTTTAGCTAAATAGCCAGTTTATTTCAACAGGTACACTCTGCTGCTTAATACATCAGAGATAGCCACACAGAATATGATGAAAACAGCACAAATGGATCTTCTGAACAATGAAAATAAAATTAACGTTTCTAACATAGTTTAAAATGAAATCTAAAAACCTAACACGCTAAAACCTACTTCTATGAGCTACGCTACTAGATTTTCTTAGGAAGGATGAGCGCACCTCATACACTATACATAGAAAAATGCTGTAGCTATCAGGAGTCAGGAATTATGTCCCCAATGTGAAATACAAACACACGCTCAGCATCAACATCAACTCCTCCCTCCCGGGCTCAGGCTTGATTTCAGCATTCAGTAGAAAGTTTTGAACAGTAATGCAGTCTCTGGCAGGCGGTATCATCTTCAGGTCTGTCAGTATTTTGCTTGTGATAATCTGGGGTGAAGGACCTCTCCTAGCAGATGGTCATGTGTCAGTCCTTAACCTCTTCAGTGTGGGCATCGGCCACTGGTCGACACCCGCACTACCTCCTTGGTGTGGGTCACCACCAGTGCGCTACGCCAGGGAGGGGGTTTAAAAATTATCTGATGGGAGACCCTGGGAGACACAGAAGATCCCGGTGACTCCCCCCACCCGCTCCTTTGTGACGTCAGCATGCCGCAACAGCACTATCTGCTTGTGTCCGCTTCCTGTTCCAATGGGGAAAACAGGCCCAAACGGGCCTTCCGAACGTTCAGGAAGGCCTCTTTGGAAAGGGGAGATTCTCCCCTTTCAAATGAAGCCTTCATGAATGGGTTTCCTGGCAAGGGCCAGGAAACCCCTACTAGACACCAGGGATTTCAATCCAGGGGGTTGGCCCCCTCGGAAAATGGGCCATCACCCCCGGGGACAATCTGTTTTTGGAAAGGTAGGTTTAACCCTGTGGGGGTACGATTGCACACCCACCGGGGTGTAAAAAAAAAAAAATTGTTTTTTTAAATAAATGAAATTGACAGGGGGGTCCCCCGTAAGCAGGGCAACTCCCTGTGGGGGCAATATTTTTTTAACAGCTGTATGGCTTCCCTGGGGGCCACTATGGCCCCCAAGGAAACCATACAGCTGTTAACAAAAAAATAATTTTATACATATATATATATATATATATATATATATATATATATATATATATATAGATGTATCTATTTATAGATATGTATTTGATAGATAGATATGTCTATAGATAGATCTATATATATCTACATGAATATATATATATATATATATAGCGATCACTTTTGTCAACGCGCATACGGTATATAAGCGATCTCTTTATATGTATATATATATTATTATGTATATATATATATATATATATATATATATATAAATATATATATATATATATTCACCACCAGTTTTCTTGCAGTTGCAGCTTGTGCCTTCAAAGCAATGCACATACTTCAACTGACGCTTTTCAACTGCAGCTTTTAGGCACAAATAAAAAAGTCAAGTAACTCTGCTAGAAAAGGATCTGACTTTTGTCTAGTGGCAGTTTTGATGCCATAAAGTAGCGCAGAAGTGTTATATGCCTGCAAGGATCAAAACTGTATTATATGTAAATGGCTGAGTGGATTAGTATAGCCAGCCATTACCTGCACTATAATACAAATGAAATGTATGTGCAAGGTGGGGGTAGGGAGAGATGAAATACACTTTTGCTGGGTGGTAGTGAGGGAATTGGAGGAGAAGGTAATGGGAGTGGGAGTACCAATAATGATTGTTGGACTGGGCGCTAGAGGTGCTAAAGACTGTGATGAAGTAATAGTGTTTTTTTTTAGTGTCTTGAGAGAACATGCTGATTTAGGGAAGAAGCGAAGGTAAGGGGACCTCTACTGTTGCAGGTATCACACACACCAGAAAGTTTGTGACTGTTTACGTAGCAACAGTTTAGCCAGTAGCAGAGATGGCATCTCATTGGATGACTGCTGCTTAAGCCCTAACTCGGGTTAGAGAGGACAGCCCTGACGCAGGATCAGAGACTGAGACAGCAGATACTGAGACAGCATCTGAGGCATAGGACAATGGCGCAGACTGAGGGAGTGATTTTTCAGTCAAAGGAGTCCCATTCGATAACTCCTCTTCCAGTGATTATGAGGGAGGTGATGAAGACAGTCCCGCTGCCCCTTCGCAAGCACAGTCTGTGCAGCGGGACAATAGCAGGTTAGCCCAACCCAGAGAGGAGGTGCATGCGGTGGCAAGCACAGAGAGAGTGCTCTCTTGGGAGCTCTCCAATTTAGTACAGCTCCGAATTCCACTGCCCAAATCCTATTGTGGAGACATCAATCCAGAATGTCCTGCAAAACTGAAACGTTGAAAACAAAAATCTATTTTTTCTTGCATTTCTGTCACACACACTACAGGAATATGCTGGGATCCACAAAATTCCAACCACCCAGTGTTTCCCCATCTGTCCTGATAAAAACACTACCCCACTTGGGTGCCTGTACCTAGTGCCAGCGTCAGGAATGGAGCACCCCAGGGTCAACAGTTGGCCTCATGTAAGGACCAACATTGACCGTTGTGTGATCTATTCCTGACAAGGCACTAGGCCTACCCACACAAGTGAGGTACCATTTTTATTGGGAGACTTAGGAGAATGCAAGGTGGAAAGAAGTTTGTGTCTCTTCTCAGATTCCAGAACTTTCTTTCACCAAATGTGAGGAAAAAGTGTTTTGTTTGCCAAATATTGAGGTTTGCAAAGGATTCTGGGTAACAGAACCTGATGAGAGCGCCAGAAGTTACCCCATCCTGTGTACCCCTAGGTGTCTAGTTTTAGAAAATGCACAGGTTTGGTAGATTTTCCTAGGTGCCGGCTGAGCTAGAAACCAAAATCCACAGCTAGGAACTTTCCAAAAAACACATGTTTTCAATGTAAAAATTTGATGTGTCCATGTTGCATCTTGGGGCGTTTCCTGTCATGGGCACTATGCCTACCAACACAAGTGAGGTACTATTTGTATCGGGAGACTTGGAGGAATGCTGGGTAGAAGGAATTTGTGGCTCCTAACAGATTCCAGAACTTTCCATCACCAAATTGTGAGGGTGTTTTTTTGGCCAAATTTTGAGGTTTGCAAAGGATTTTGAGTAACAGAACCTGGTGTCCCATCCTGAATTTCCCTAGATGTCTAGATTTGAAAAATGCATAGGTTTGGTAAGTTTCCCTAGTTGTCGGCTGCACTAGAGGCCAAAGACCACAGCTAGGCACTTTCCAAAAAACAGGTCAGATTTCAATGTAAAAATGTGATGTGTCTATGTTGCGTTTCCTGTCACAGGCAATAGGTCTACTCACCCAAGCGAGGCAACATTTTTATCGGGAGACTTGGGGGAACACAGAATAGAAGAACAAGTGTTATTGCCCTTTGTCTTTCTCTAAATTTTTTCCTTCCAAATGTAAGACAGTGTGTGTAAAAGAAGTCTATTTGAGAAATGCCCTGTAATTCAAATGGACCCCGGAATTCAGAGATGTGCACATAACCACTGCTTCTTCATCTTATCTTATGCCCATTTTGGAAATACAAAGTTTTCCTTGATACCTATTTTTCAGTCTTTATATTTCACCAATTAAATTGCTGTATACCCGGTATACAATGAAAATCCATTACAAGGTGCAGCTCATTTATTGGCTCTGGTTACCTAGGGTTCTTGATGAACCTTCAAGCCCTATATATCCCTGCAACCAGACGAGTCCAGCAGACGTAACGTTATATTGCTTTAAAGAATCTGCCATTGATGGAAAAGCTTATAGAAGAAAACGTGGCCGGAAATGGCTCTTTTTTCACCTCAATTTCAATATATTTTTATTTTAGCTGTTACTTTCTGTACAAAAACCTTGAAGGATCTACACAAATAAACCGTTGCAGAATTCAGAATTTTGTTTGCTTTTTAAAAATGTTTAGCTGTCCAGGATCCAGCATTGTTTTCACACCCATTTCTCTCACTAACTGGAAGGAGGCTGAAAGCAAACAAATTAGTAACAATGGGGTATGTCCCAGTAAAATGCCAAAATTGTGTTGAAAAATGTGGGTTTCTGATTCAAGTCTCCCTGTTCCTGAAAGCTGGGAAAATGGATATTTTAGGACAGCAAACCCTTTGTTGATGCCTTTTTCAGGGAAAAAAACACACACTTTCTTCAGCAGCCTTTTTTTCTCATTTTTCTTAAAAATTAAAATTTTAGCTGTGTTTTGGCTAATTGCTTGACCTCCTCCAGGGGAACTCGCAAACTTTGGGTACTTTTAGAATCTCTAGGATGTTGGAAAAAAAGGATGCAAATTTGGCATGGATAGCTTATGTGAACAAAAGGTTATGAAGGCCTAAGCGCGAAGTACCCCAAATAGCCAAAAAAGGGCTCAGCACTAGGGGGGAGGTCCAGCAACTAAAGGCTTAAATACTGTATCTTATCTGACATGAAATTTGCAATGTGACCTTTGAATTGTTTGATATAACCAATAACCATCAATATATTAGTTTAGGACACATTTCTTTATACATATAATGTGAAATTATGATACTTCAGATTACACTGTTTTAGTTATTGTTCTTTATTTGATCTTGAAATTGAGATAAGAAGGCACTTGTTTCAGACTGATGTCACATCAGGTGTTTTGTTTATGTCTATATCTAAATGACTTGACACTTTCACAGTTCTTGGAAACATAAGGACAGACAACATCTGCATCAAAGGCAGACACGTTGATGATTTTGCAGAAATATAGAAAATGGTGTGAAGGCCTATTTAAAAATTGAGTTGCTGCTTAATTGGAATGGAGTTGGGCCTTCTGTCTTTACATCAGGACAGCGACAGCAAACTGACCATGGTGGGCAGGTGAGGGGAGCAGTGAGAGCCCATTGGAGCATGCAGGGCACGCAGGATGAGAAGTGGCAGCTCAATGGAATATGGAAGGCAGGAGGGAGGGACATGGGCATGGACAAAGGAGGATGGGGAGGAAGATAGGGGCAGGGACAAGAAACTAATGATGGAATCAAGCAGGAGCAGCAGTGGCAGCACATTGGATCGTGCAAGGCAGGAATGAGCCTGCAGGGTCCTGGATTCAGACAACAATGGACAGGGAGGATGTGGGTAGGTGCCGCAAGATAAACATGGAGGGCAATTGGTAGGGACAGTAGCAATACAAAAGACCACATGTGGTGAGATTAAGGGGGTAGGTAGAGACTCAGACAATGGAGCGTAGGGAGAAGGGGGGCAGGGGTAGCAAGCTGACCATGGAAGAAAGGCCAGCATGGGCAGCACATTAGACCATGGAGGGCAGACCAGAATATGCATGGGCCGTAGGCTGTCAATAAACCACTGATGGGATAGGCTAGGGGCACCCAAATGGTAAACTAAGGCCAGCTGAAGGCAGCAAAAGAAGCAATCTGCCCTCGGCAAGCAAGCCTGAATATGTTAAAAAATCCTAGAAATTCACCAAAAACAAATATTAAATAGACATTATAATCAGATAGGGTAATATGATCTTCTCTAATATTTTTTAAAAAGGAAATTCATTAAAAAACAAAGGTTAAAGTGGTGTTATATTTAGGTCTGGTAATAAGATTTTAGCTTATGGTAAAAAAAAAAACACCCTAGAAATTCACTGAAAAAAACGAAGGTTGAAGTAAGTGTTTTTTATTTAAATTTTCTTTGTCATCATGAGTCATCAGTGCTGGTTTCTCTTGCACCGGTGGCAACCTAACAAGCAAGCCTTTCCCCAGATGGGGATGTGAAGGCCTTACCAACATGTACTTTTGGGCTTAATAATCCCAATAAATTGGTTTTCTTCTATCGTCATTGGACAGACTTCACTCTACTTCTAATTCAAGTTCAGCTTCACCCACCACTCATTAACCAAACCTATATCTCAATCTCTTTGGATTGCCTTCATCTGCAATCTATGTTCCCAACACTAATGATTGCTTGT
Source organism: Pleurodeles waltl (assembly GCF_031143425.1). Lineage (NCBI taxonomy): Eukaryota > Metazoa > Chordata > Amphibia > Caudata > Salamandridae > Pleurodeles > Pleurodeles waltl. The sequence continues at coordinate 370,150,006 of NC_090449.1, forward strand.
GCCGAGTCTATAAAGCTGAAGTGTGGAGGGCGGGGATGAGGAAACCCACATCTTATATAGCTCCCTTCAACAGCACTCAATATAGCATAGGGATTGCTGCTCCTTCCGTAAACATCTTGTGGCAGTACTGTCCTCACTTTCTTCCAGAATACCAAACAATATCAATGATGAGCTTACATCAACTTCTCTTTTGAATAACTCAGACAGGGCCTTGCCCACATCTTGCCAGATGAGCCAAATCTTTTCACACTGCCAGAACATGTGAACATCATTCTTTTCCTATGCCCCCCATTTCTGATAGCTGTTCTTCGCCTGGTTCCCCACTACTGACATCTTTATCAGGGTTTTGTATGCTCTGTGTAAGATGAAAATATGTTTTTTCCTAAAGGATTCAACCTTCATCTTTTTGAACAAAATAGACATAGGTATTTGTAATTTATGGTTTATATGCTCTATCCTCGGCAGGTCCTCCTTCCAAAGCTCCTCTTGTAGTCTAAAGTCACAATCCAGTACTTCTAGAAAAGCCCAGAGCCATTTCACCACCTCTTTTTTCTTAGGGATAGCCTTGTGCAGCCGTCACTTCAAAGTTGATTTTGTCCCGAATTCCTCCTCAATACTTCTCCCCCAACTTGTTGTCTGGTAGTATTTAAACCTAGAGAGTCTGTGCCCTGTTTTCCTCGAGATATTCTCCCACAAAATCAGGATACCTTCCTAAAAGAGTTGTCCCCACTTTTCTATGCCGGCAGTCTTCAAAGGTATCACAAGCTGATCCTGCAAATAGTCCGGGGTTCTTGGGGATTCCAATTGGCAGCCAATTCATTGTAGTATGGTGTCTTAAATGCCAATCTAACTTGTGTCCAAAGTCTAACCACTATGCCCACCACTTTCAGCTTCATCTTTTTAAAGTACTTTGGGCCATATTTATACTTTTTGATGCAAAACTGCGCTAACGCAGTTTTGCGTCAAAAAAATTAGCGCCGGCTAACGCCATTTCGAAGCGCCGTGCGGGCGTCAAATTTATACTTTGACGCACGGCGGCGCAACCAACAGGTGGGAGTCATTATTTTGTGACGCACACGGCGGCGTCACGTCGTAAAGGAAACCAACGTTAACGCGACGCAAATCACTGTGGGTCAATTTACGACAGCGCAACCCGGAAAGCGTTTTTTTTTTTTTACGCAATTGCGTCAAATTGACCAGCGAAAACTGCCCTTTCAGCAGAGGAGAGCCAAAATGGATCCCAGATGCCACTACAGACCCCAGGAGGATGACAGCAGACCAGGAACCAGCCAGGAGGACCCATACCAGAACCAGGACATTTTCAGAAAAAAAAGAAAGTGTCGCTTCAGTGCAGAGGAGCAGGAAATCCTGGTGAAAGAGGTGACAGAACACCAGCACCAATTGTTCATCACCTCTAAATTGCCACTCAGTAGGAAAGAGGCCATATGGAAACAAATTGTGGACAAGATCAACAGTGTGGCTGAAGAACGCCGGACAGTCACTGAGTGTAAGAAACGCTGGCATCACTGCAAACGTAGGACAAAAGAAAAAATGGCCAGGAACAGGAAGGCAGCAATGCAGACTGGAGGGGGGAGTCCAGCACACCAGGAGGCCCTGGACCACATGGAGGAGTTGGTCGCAGCCGTCATCCCTGAGGAGATCGTCACAGGGATTCAAGGACAGGACAGCGCAGACTACCACAACACAACGCACATGCAGGGTAAGTCGCATGGGGAATTAAATTGCAATAATGGGGACTGTAAGCAGGGGGGATACCTACTACACAATGCATGTAAGTCAGCACATATATGAAGTGGCATGGGTAAAGGGGCACGGCAGGGGGGCATTCCCAGCACAGACTGAATCTGGGGCACGACAAAATACAGCACCAACAACAGTCCCATGGGGCCATCCTGTAAGTACAACAATAGAGCCAAGGGAAAGCAGCGACAGGTGGGAAGGCCACTACGTCAAACTCACATCCAGGCACTTGTCTTGCAAAATCTATCCTACATCAACTAGGTCCCTATCAGTAGTGCAGTAGCCAAAACAACAACTGCAATGTAACTGCCACAACAGTTGACAATAATACCTCTCATCTCTGTGCAATTATAGTACCAAATGGCAGGAACCTCCCCATGGAACATACATACCTAAATTAGGGGGTGAGGATGACATCTGCAACTATTCATAGAAATAAGACAAAGGCACCAGTACACTCAAATGTCGAATGCCCATACTTGACACATACATAAGCCAAAGTAAACAGAAATAGGAGCCACACAGCACTAAGGACACACACATGCTGCATACGTCAGGGTCTCTCATGTGCCTGGCTAACAAGGCAACATCACTAATGGCATACTGCTCAGACAACAACATTGAGGAGGGGACACAGGCAACTGGTCACTGAAACACACCTGCACAGTCTGACAACCAAATAGAACCTTCATACGATAAACAGGCCAATCCAATTAAACACACATGACCCAACATCATCTTCAAACATCAACAATGTTTACATCCATACCACATCCTAACATTGACATGCATAGGATATGCCACGTCACATGTACATTTCGGGCAATGTGAATAAAAAGTGTTTGGGGCAGGTCCAGAGAGGCAAGTGTGCTGCCAGGGCATTCACAACACCCACAGTCAGTCAAAGTGTAGTGTCGTAAGTGTAACGTATACTTTGCGCATTAGCTTCAGGCTTTAGGCCTTTGTGCACCTTGCCCTGAATGTACTTAAATGCATTTGCTCACATCTAAGAGCCTCAGAGCACTTTGCACTAAATTCTTTTTATTAGCCTTCCTATCAGTTAATTTAATAAATAGCCAGTCCTACGGTGTTGTTTATTCGTCAAATCACACTGTTTTGCCTACTTCAGCACTGGAGTTTGCCAGAACATATTCACTCTGTGCCCCAGTCAAGGATACAGTCTGGTACATTGCCGATAGACGTGGTAGGGTTTAAGATTTGGCATTCCTGCGTAGGGACACTTTGTCATCACAATGACATATTACTTATAAAATCACTTCCTTGTCCCAAGACACGCAAGAGGGAGTTTCCAAACAGAGAACCACAACTAGACGCTGCCTGCCTTGCTGCAGATGCAGAACCAGATCACAGGCCATTGCTCTTATATGAGGGATGATGTCTCCCCAGTGATTCAGACAGGCAAGCTCGAAGCTTAACATGCTGTGCTATAAATAGAACAAGCAGAGGGATAGTAGAAACAGTTAGGCACCATGATAGCTTTGTACTAATGTTTCACTCTCCTGCTGACTATTTCAATTCTAACAGTTTGTATTGTTTGGGTTATTGTGGCTCACACCTAAATATCTACAAGTCAGTTGTACAATGAAATCAACATATAAAACAAATACTGTCTTTGTCATTTGTGTATGAGAACATACTGGAAAAGAGAGAATTGTGTAGGATATGAGTGACCACGACTTCCCTGAGTTCCAAAGATGTCATGCGCTCGGATGTCTAATCATTCCTTTGCTGTGGGAGACCAGAGGAACTGCTAGTTAGCCAGAGCAAAAAGAAAGAATCAGGGTGACAGAGTTAATTACAAGTGTGTCAGACTTAGTCCCCCACACCATGAGCTATCCTGCTGCCTAGAAAGCCAGTAATCTCATGTAGGATAATGAGAGCCCACCCAACAAAATGTCCCTCCATAAGAATAGTTAAACATGGAGGGAGGAGTAGGACAAAAACATGCCTATGCCTAATTTTTGACAAAGCAACACCTAGAGGCGAATAGGCAGACAAGTCTGATAGCTCTATATCATACATGTGACACACAGGTGGGCCATAGGCCTACAACAATGCCCATATGAAGGACAGCAGATACCAAGACAAAAACAGAGCACAAAGTTAAGGCATCCAAAGGCTTGTATCTTAGTGCAAAATTGTCACAACACAGACACACTAATTGTACCCTGTTTCATTGCAGAGGAACATGGATCTCCTGCCGATATGCCTGTCCCTGATTTCCCTGATGACATGGATGACGAGCCCATGAACATTCCACAGGAGACCATCCAAATGGTCCTTGAAAGCCTCCAAACCCCACCTTCAGTCACAAGGAGGAGCACAGAAGAAGCAGCCACCACAGTAGAACCACCCGCCACCCCAATTGTAAGACCTGCCAGGTCCAACACAGCTGAGGACTCTGACGACACTGGCACCAGCTTCGAAAGAACCGTCGTTGGGGTACAGCGGGAGCTGGCCAAGGAGGTGCGGGTGGGGATGCAAACTATGGCAGCCAGCCTTGAGGTGGTGCGTTCGTGCATGATGTCTTCTGCTTATCAGGCAGCTGCTATGCAAGCCCGAACATCTATCTTGCAGGAACTTGCCAAAACACAGAAGGAAATCTGCACAGCTGTCATCCAGTTGACACAACACCTACAACTGCAATCCAGTCAACGTGTGCACGAATGCAACATAGAACCCCTCAAGGCCGACATGGCTGCCTACCATCGTGATGTGGCTGCCATTCTCAAAAACCAGCAGGCCCTCCTTGCTGCAGTACTGCCCTTCATAACTCCACAGGGAGCAGCCCCCGGGATGTCTGCCTCCATGTCTTCTAACACTGAGGTGTGTGTTGCCCCTTCACAGCCAACAACAACAAGGACAAACCAGGCAACACACACATCAGAAGAAGAAGACATGGAACAGATAACATTCTCACGGAAGAGTACCCGGAAGCACTAGTCCCTGCACCATGGCCTACTTTGACCAAGGTCCTACGTTTTGTCAAATGCCAGTCTCACTACAACTACACTCAATGACTGTTCTGCAATCCACTGTATGACTTGTCCCCATTGCCAGTGAATGTCTCTCTCCTACTATTTGCCAATTCCTGTCCCTCTGCACTGTCTGTGACATCACCCCAGCATGTCAGGAGCATCATCCACACCCCTTCTGTAGGATCACCATGTAAGAATGCACCAGAACGGACCCAGCAAACATGGTGAATGGACATTTTGCACTACAGCACCTATAAATAAATAGCACTTGCACACCTATTATGTCTCTGTGTTATTTCACACTTCAACTGTGCAGTACATAACTCCAAAGTGCCTGTGTGGCAACCATGTAGATTGTCAATACTACTGTCCTGATATCATGTATTCTGAAACATCTGTGCAGTGGCCAGGATTGCATCATAGCCGTACCATACTGAGGAAAATAACTGATGAAGGGACTAAGCACACACAATCATGCTGTGTTGGACAGAATGTTGCACCATCTATAGCTATTCTAAACAACTAATGGTGGCTGAGAAATGTAGGCACCATGCAATACTAAAATAAGAAATTATGCCTCAAAATGTAATGAAACATTAACAAATTACACTGCATCAATCACCCTTTCGGAGTATTCTTCCATGAAGGAAAGTCATGCAGAATTAGTACACACATGATGTAGGTCAGCAATGAAAGCAACAAGACAAGAGTGTGAACAACTCCTCATCTACAAAGATCTCCCTGAACTTCACACTGCAGTCCGACCTATCAATTTACCCACAATAACAAGTCTGGAAGCACTCTTTGTGAAGTAGGATACATACCAACACAGAACCTTGGGGATCAATGCAAACTACCAATGGTGGTTCTCTCAAATGGTGGATACTTACCAAGTTAGCACACGGGTAGCTGGCATGTGAAACCTCAATTTCCTGGGGATGGCGAGCATAGGACACAAATGTCATACTAAAACATTCAGCTACACTGATGTCAAGGACATGATAAAGTAGCACCTAACGCATCATGTAAAGGGTTAACTATATATTTATTTCTATTGAGTAACACAAGAGGCAACTAAGGGAAAGGTAAACCTACACTAATCTAACCTGACTACTACTAACCCACAACTGTCCCTAACTAACCTAAGCTAAACTTACTCTACACATGTAACGAAACGATCTAAACATCAACCCCCCACCCACCATTATGAGACAGGACACATGCAGGACAACACTTACTAACCTACACACATACTATACTATCCTAAACAAACATATATTTTTTGGTAATTTTTTGTATATTTTTTATATTTTTTTTTTTTTTTTTTTTTAAACAGGATTCCCAACATTGCCCCCCACCCACCCACCCACACAAAAAATAAAGATAGAAAGAATAAGGACCCCCCACCCTCTTCCCTAACACTAACTGAGCTAATTACCTATACTTACCTAATACTAATCCCCAAAACCAAACTAACAGTAGAAAATAGGAAAGAGGAGAGAGGGGAGGGGTAAAAGTTCAACAGGGCAAAAGTCCTACAGGTTCGCCGTCCGTAGGGTCCGCCTGATGGAGCTGACCCTTTTTTTAATATAGGCCACATCCTGGCTCAGGTTGTCCACCTTATTGACAAGCTTTATCCAATTTCCTACTTAATGCCAGGAAGGCGGCTGGGTCCACAGGAGGGGCTGAAGTTGTTTGTGTGCCGGCCGAGGTTGAGGTTGTGCCAGGAGTTGGTTGCCCACTGGACTGTCCTGGTATTACAACACGGCTGGGTCCAGGTCTGGAGAAAGAGCCAGGGTCTATTGTTCCCGACGTTGCTGGGGCCACTTGGTGAGACCTGGTGGATGTGGTGTTGGTGGCTGTTGTTGGCAATGTAGGCGGAGCCTGTGGTGTGGCCCACCACGCCCCGGAGGCCCGATCCGAATGATATTTGCGGGCCATCCTCCGGTACCCACACTGCACCTGCAGGATGTGCCTGTATCTCATGGCACGCCTCTCAAAATGGTGTCGATCTGCGGCACTCATGTTTTCAGCTGTGAAGAGAAATGGCAAATATTTACCTTTGGAATTGCATTGGGTGGAATAGCACAATGGGTTATTTGTACATTACTAGAAATGTATTGTTTGCAGCAATTGTCACAATATAGTTCACTGAAAGGCTCAGAGGAAGTACATGTGAAGCCTGCATACATAAGGGCATATCACACCTAGCATATCCATGTCTCTACATGATGGATGACATCACCCTAAACTACTCATCTAAATTATACCTAAGGCATCTGACATTATGGCTGCACCTCTTCCGCATACTGACTTCACTACATATGTCACTCTATGTGATAACTATCACAATCCTTACTCAATGCCATTTGTAATTTGTTGTGTGCTAATATTGAACCCATGGGCCATAACCGAATGTGTACACTAGGGGCCAGATGTAGGAAGATGGAAAATTGCGACTTGCAATTTGCTATGCTGAACGGTGTCTCCGACACCGTCTGCGAGTCGCTATGGGGTCGCTTAGACCAACCTCATTAACATCAATGAGGTGGGTCCCAAGTTGCGCCCCCTTAGCGACTCTGGGCCCTCACGGGGATGGAGGCCTGCTGGGAACAGCAGACCTCCATGGCCGTGACTGCTTTTAAATGAAGCTGGTTATTTTTTGCCAAGTGTAGGCCGTTTACCTGAAAGGAAAACGAGCTGCACTTAGAGAAAAAAAAAAAAAAGTCTTCAATCTTGGATTATTTCAGGGCAGGTAGTGGTCCCTTGGACCACTAGCTGTTTTGTAAAAAAAAATTCGGTCCACTCACAAAGGGGAAAGGTTCCTATGGGGACCCCTTCCAGTTAGCAAGTGGGTTACCATCCACTTCAAGTGGATGGTAACTGCGACTCCCTTTGCGACCACGTACTCGGTTGCAAATGGAATTGCATACCACTGCGAGTCGCAAATAGGACGAGAAAACCCCTTCCTATTTGCGAGTTGGAAATGCATTTTGCAAGTATGTTCAGAATCACAAAATACATTTCTGCATAGCAAACAGACGTTTGCAACTCACAAAGAGCAATTTATGGCATTTGCAACTTGTAAACAGTTTGCTACATCTGGCCCTAGGTTCTAAATCAAGTCGCAAAAGGTCACAAGTACGTGTAACATACTGGTTGCTACAGTCCTAGGTACCCTGTTTCACATTAACATGGCAGTCTTTGAGGGTGGTGTGGGAAGAACAACCAACAATCCCATGTTCAATGCACACCCAGGAGTGTATCGAAAGTTCAACAAGTATGTGCCTTCACACACAAAACCTATGAAGGGCTAGCAACACGTTGGAGTCAGCCCAACATTGTCACATCCAAGGTCCACACATGTCAAAATGCTATGACTTTGGCCAACATCACATACTATCAGTGAGGCATGTTTTACAACACACACAGAGGAGCAAGAACACCCATCATCATGGGTCGACAGAACACCTAGGCCATTGCACTCAAGTCACACACACTTCTGGTTCACCTTGTGAAAGTGCATGCCCCCGGAAGATCCAACCTACAGTGTACACAGTCCATCCTCAACTAGGAAGATGCACATTTCATCAAAGCCATTTGCCAAAGCTATATGGGAGAATGTCAGTCTGATATGCAGACTCAGTTCATGCCAAGTCCCCGAGCAAGTCTTACATTAACCAGTGTATTCCAAATGACTCATCCCATTCCCCATTGCTGCCCAACTGGAATGACCTACAGCCCCTAAATCTGAGAGGTGGCTAAGTATTAGTTTACAGAAACAGAAGTGCTATTTGATATCCCACTAAAGCAACAATGCCAATGAACGGCCAGCGCATCAAATCATGAATTCTGTTGAACACACAGTAGTCCATCATGCATCACTAGCAAGCAATTAAAATAGCACTCAGGCCACACTCACTGTAGGTATCGGGGTCCTCAAAATGTGCCACCTCTCCCACGGTGTACGGTGCTGGTCCACTTGTAAAGCATGAAAGGAAGAATATACTCAGACTCGGTGCACTGACAAATAATTGCAGTTACTATGACACTGTGTGAATATGACATGGTAATGATACACTTTCCCGCATGCTCATACTAAATGGATGAATTTTTATCCAACATTAACATTGGATGAGTCTCCTGCTACAGTTACACACCCTACTACACACATGCAGTGGCCAGGACAGTCAGGTGTTGTCAAAGATACCCCTCCATTAGTATGCCCAAACAATAATGTCTTCCATACATCTCAGCATATGCATCCCAGAGATACATCCAAAAGCTGGTTACTTGAGGACTGCATGACCCCTCACAATCAAACAGGCTAGGTGGACATGTTCAACACACAGCAACCAGACACACATGTGACATATGTGTGGACAACATATCTGACTTCATGTGACGTGAAGGCAACACACATTTATAGCATCATCATGGCATTCAAATTTTCTGTCTAGCTATGGCGTCAACATATGTAGATATGTTGTTTCTACATGACTTACTCACTGGCCAATATGACCTGTAGAGTCCAAATAGAGGCATTAACATGTCGCTTGTCTGACACAAATGCAACACTACATTACATACAGCTACAGGCATCTGGTATGTGTTGAAAACATGAGCCATCTGACTGCTAGCATTGGTCTTCCTACACATTGTGCAACAAATACAAATTAGGGCACAAATTTATACTTTTGTAGCGCAGCATTTGCATCATTTTTTGACGCAGAGACGGCGCAAACTAGCAAAATACTATTCTATTTCGTAAGTAGGCGCCGTTTTTGTGTGAAAATGTGGCGCAAAATCGGGGATAGAAATGTATAAATATGGGCCTAGGTTTCCCTAGCATTACACACAGTCAGCTACTTATCTAGCAGATTGGGTAACAATAATCACATGTCCCCACACAGCTTTCAATTATTCACATGTAATTGATTTGTACTCACCAACATGGCCACCAATCCTGATTCCCAGGTGGTCCAGCAGGTCCTGTTCCCTGGATATCAGATCTGCCCAGCGGTGCTTTAATTGATGGTCATTCCGCATGCTCCCATACACCCGGACCAGGTGATGGCGCACCTTCCCCCACCGGACTTTCCGTGCCTCCGTGTGATACCCCTGTATCACACGGCCCCCAGCCTCCAGCATGAGTGGGAGGAAATGCAAACTAGCCAAATGAATCCCCCCAATTCATCCTCACCCATCCTGGAAAGGCGAGGCCTACCTGACATATTAATAGAATAAAATGAGCAAAATTAAATAAACAAGTAAAAGCGGGAAATGGGGAAAGGTAGAGTAGTGAAGGAAAAAGAAAAATCAGAAAAATAGCCCAACTAACCCCAAAGTTATACTACCCAGAACAAACTCCCACAGACAATACAAACAAAAACAAGATTGGACAAAACTAGACTAAACAGACTGAGACAATATTAGGCAACAAGACTAGGATCCCAAAAAGACAAAATACAAGGTACACAGGACACAAAAGCAGTTAAACACAGGACAACACCTTTCACACAACCACACAGTCTAGATAAATCTGAGACTGCAAAGTGAAAGTGAAAGTTAACTTCCAGTACAGATTTAGTGAACAGGATATCCTATTACATCACTTCCTGCATAAAATGGCCGCCGTTTTTATTTTCCCGTTATGCGTCATATTTTCACGCATACACAATGTGCGTCATTTTTTTTTACGCATAACATTGCACAGAATGCAGAGTCAAAAAATATGATATGAATATTAATAAATTAATAAGGTACATGGCATGTCCAACATATTGTCCATGTTGCGTCAAAATTACCACGCATACAGCATGGTCGTCATATTTTTTCCACGTAAAGGAGAGCACAGAATGCAGAGTCAAAAACTATGATATGAATATTAATAAATTAATAAGGTACATGACATGTCCAACATATTGTCCATGTTGCGTCAAAATTACCACGCATACAGCATGGGCGTCATATTTTTTCCACGTACAGGAGAGCACAGAATGCAGAGTCAAAAAATATGATATGAATATTAATAAATTAATAAGGTACATGACATGTCCAACATATTGTCCATGTTGCGTCAAAATTACCACGCATACAGCATGGGCGTCATATTTTTTCCACGTACAGGAGAGCACAGAATGCAGAGTCAAAAAATATGATATGAATATTAATAAATTAATAAGGTACATGACATGTCCAACATATTGTCCATGTTGCGTCAAAATTACCACGCATACAGCATGGGCGTCATATTTTTGCCACGTACAGGAGTGCACAGAATGCAGAGTAAAAAAATGTGAAATGTAAATTATAATTTCATGGCTAAATATGAGAAACATTTATGAAAATTTATATTTGACTCTGCATTCTGTGCACTCCTGTACGTGAAAAAATTAGGACGCCCATGCTGTATGCGTGGAAATTTGAGCAATTTTTAAATTATGTCTTCATTTTTTAAACTTGGGGAAGGAGATTTGTCATGGCCAAACGGTGCTATGTGATACACATTTGTGGTTAGCTATGACACATGTCCGTTATTGTATGTATAGAAGGCATTCACACTGTTATATTTATGATACGTTAAATAATGTATTAACCATATTTGTACCCATATTTTGGGTAATTGCTGATGGCTATTTTGAAATGATGGATGGGATACCATGATCTATTCATTCTCAAAAATGTGTCCACAATTATGATGGTGATGCTTTTATCTATAGTCCGAACAGGGAGTGCAATAGTCACTTACAGTTTTTATGGGGCTAACCATGTCCTATTATGAATTTGAGTTTCTGATTTTTGTTTTACTTTTGACATGTAGCCCACACATGTGCCTTATGCATGTGTTTAGTTCACAAGTACAAGATTCTTGTATATGTGGTGGGCGGTAGAGGTGGACTTAGGCCCCCAGCACCCTAGGGTTTGCCCATCCAGATTTGCTAATTTATCCATGGCTTTTATTTATTCTGTTATGCAAAACCTGCAGCAGCAGGCTAATGTAAGGCCATATGGTATGAATCACTGTTAACCATTAATTCATCTCATTAGCCCATTTAACGTTTGCACTATTGATGATTTGGAGCAATCTGGCATACCATTTTCCAATGACTATGTTTGCAAAATCTCAGCGTTCCTCATGTGCTGATGACAAATATTTTGTTGATGTCTGTGGCCCTTTCTGCATTACCTGGTTTAGTGGCATGTTACATTCTTCCTGCTAGGTTCAAACTGGGACACTACTGTGATGGGCTGCTTTCAAATATTTGGTTGATTGGATGACATATGTGTATATGTGTGTGGGAATGTGGATCCACTATCACCTGTCTGGGTGTATGTTGTCACTGTAACTTCAAGGTCTCCTCATGAGTTAGTGGCAGCTAATGTTGTTCCAATTGGGTATTGCTCATATCAAACACTTGAGAGAAGCCATTGAGGACATGGTCAGGTACACATGGATGGTCCCACCCTGTCTCTGAGCACGTGTGATGAGACTTTCAAATGATCTACATTTTTGGGCTGGGTGAGAGACTGTCTCAGGTGTCTGGATCAGGCATTTGTCATTGCCACATTTGTACTCCTGTTGGCCTCTGTGGATGGTAATGTATCATGTAACCTCCTACCCTCTGTGCATACATTTGTGATGTTTTTTTTTGGTGTGATGATTGTTATAGCATTCTTGCTCAATGAGACGACATTCTTCTTCAGCAATTTCAAACTAACGGTGGTCAGAAATGCATAGGCCAAAGCATGATGTAGTGTTTTTTATCTGTGTTTATTTACAATTGTGCAATAAGTGTTGTTATAAGAAATTATGAAAAAAAATTATTGACAAGCTGTTGGCGCCTACGCACTCCTGCTGCCGTGTTAGGTTGTTCCCCCTCCTGTTGCAGGCCAGCATCCTCCTCTTCGTCATCCTCAGGCATGTCTGGGTCCGGTTCAAGGAGGGGAATGTTCCTTTTTACACAAATATTGTGCAATATGGCACAAGTGAGTATGATCTTACAGACCATCTCTGGGGAATAGAGTAGGCTACCGCCAGTTATGTCAAGGCAGCGGAACCTTGACTTTAGGATCCCAAAGGTCCGCTCAACAATGCAGCGTGTCCTCTTGTGGGCGTCATTGTATGCCCGCTCTGCAGCAGTATTTGGGTTCCCAAATGGTGTCATTATCCAAGGCTGGATGCCATACCCCTGATCAGCTGAAAGAAAAACACAGAATGGGATCAATTAGATGTAGGAGGCACTGTTGTACAGATCTTTGATGGCAGTAGTTGTCTTGTGTTGTCTGTGACTCTTTTGTATACTAATGTGACAATCTATAGTTGTTGGTGAAAACTTTTGCATGGAGTTTTTTTCCTTGGTTGAGCAAGTGTTTGTTGGCTAACCGTTTGTCAGCAGTATGTATTTGTTTTTTGAGTACAGTGTGCCCTCCCTAGCATTGTGACTTGTCATACAGGTGTCCGTGTGTCTTCACTGGGGGTGAGATGATAGTTCCATGCAGAGTTGAAACATGAAAGTGTAGTTAACACGTTCATGTGAAAGTACCCAGGACATCCCATACCTTAAAACATATGCAATGTATTAGTGTACAGGTTATTGTGACACTTACAATTTGCAAGGTGACATTTAGGCTACCACACTCATTAAGGTCTTCACATTAAGCTGTAGAGTAAATTTCAATGTGTGACAGGTTCAATGGTGACTTCTGAAACATGGCTAGTGATGTGAGTACCTCAGTGTGTTCCTGGCTAGGTGTTGCTATTGTGGTGTATGTGTTGTTTGTCCTAGAGGGTTGCTGTGCAGTGTGTATATAAGTAGGATTTTTGTACTTACCGACAAGTAGTCCATTGCCATACAGTCCATCCTGGAAGTGTTGGTTGATGGTAGAGTGACAGAAGATGAATGCGTCATGTACACTCCCAGGATATTTAGCCACAATGTTGCTGATCAATCCTTGGTGATCGACTATGGCCTGCACGTTGATTGAATGTGTGTGCTTCCTGTTGCGGTAGAGGTGTTCACTCGCAGCAGGTGGCACAAGGCGTATGTGTGTGCAGTCGATTGCACCAAGGGCGTGCGGGAAGCCACTGATGGCGTAGAACCCCTGTTTAGTTTCCTGCTGCTTCTGCAGTGTGTTAGGGAAGCAGATGTGGCGGGGTGTCAGGCGAATGATGGCATCCAGTACTTTTGGCAGGAATGCAGAGAATGATGGTTGGGATATTCCACCAACCAGGGCACCAGTTGTCTGAAACGAGACACTTGCCAGCAGGTGAACTACGGCAAGCAGCTTTGTTTCTGTTGGGATAGTGCGGGGTGTCACTAAAGTGGGGGCCAACTGCTGTTCAATATTTCTCAGCAGCTGCTGAATGGCCTGCCAGTTCAACCGGTACCTCTGGATGATGTCCCGTTCCCTGAGGCAATGCAGGGTTGTTCTGGGGCGGAATATCCTCTCCTGCCTTCTGCGCTGCCTTTGGGGTCCCTGCTGTTGTTGTTGTAGCTGCTGTTGTTGCTGCAGGGCTCTGCGTCTACGTGCACGCTGAATGAAAATCACCTCCATGTCTCTCTGTTGCTGCTCTGCTGCTGCTCTGCTGCTCTGCTGCTCTGTTGTTTGTTCTGTGTGTTCTGATTAAATACAGGTGTGTTTGCCCCATTTTAACGCCTGCCCTGACCCAGGCGTTAAATTTTGACGCTATTCGTGCTTTGCGTCATTTTTTTGCGCCGCCTCCCGGCCGGGAGACATTTTTGCCCGGAAGCATAAATACGACGCACGGCTGTATGTGTCGTTTTTTGGACGGGAACGCCTACCCTGCATGTCATTAACGCCGGCTCGGGCGTCAGTGTTTAAATATGGGGCAACGTTTGCGCTGATTGGGCGTCAAAACTTTTTACGCACATTCGGCGCAAACGGAGTATAAATATGCCCCTTTGCATCTCTAAACATATACAGGGCATTTGCCCCCCTTACAAAGATCTCTTTATCATGGCACTAAACATACAACCTTAACGTGTTTCAGACTAAAAAGCACCATCTTGATGTTTTTTCATTGGAAAGCCCAGCAGTGTAGTTTAAAATCAGGCCCTTCTAAGCCTCCCTTTTCCCTTTTCCTCTGCAGCTTTTATCCATGCAATCTTAATACCTCTTGGGGCCCAGATAAAACTGCTCAGCTCACTCTGTAATATATTAAACCAACCTTTCACAAATAGTAGTGGGATTGAGTTAAACAGGAAAGCAAACTTGGTTAGAATTTACATCTTAATTATATTAGTGTTGCCAAGTAGAGTAAAAGGAAGGTTCATCTAGATTCTCAAGAACTTTCTCTTCTCAGAAATAAGTTTATTTAAATTTACCTGTGCTAAATCCTCTAAGTCATGTGTCACCTGTATGCCTAAATATGTGATCTCTTTTTTTCCCTGGGGTCCTTCCCACGGTATGTTCCATGTCATAATCTCAGTCTTAGTATCAATGAACAAATACCCCTATATCTCACCGAATGTCTTTAAGATTCCCTCTATAATGTGTAAGGAACTTGCCAGGTTTGATGTAAAAACCATTACGTCATTTGCGCACTGGGCTACTGCCTTCTCCCAACCATTGTATTAAAAAGGGACTATACCTAAGCTGTCCCTCAAACTCCTTGCCAATGTCTCTATATACAGATTAAATAGAAGAGGGGACAGCCCTGTCTGGTGCCACTCTGTTTTATGATCTCTCTTGCCATTCTGCTGTTTATAGCAGTCCTAAGCACTGTTTCCTTGTAAAGTAGCTCCACTGCTTGCAGAACTTCTACCCAAGGCCATTCTTCCCAAATACAGCATGCAGATACTATTGAAACAGTTTCAAAGAGAGGGAGCACATTGCCTGCACTTCAGCAACAAAGTATAAACCCAAAGCATCATGATAAATGCAGTCGATTCGTAGTCCATTCAAAAAGTAAGAAAGAGTCTTTCACCTTCGTAGGTGCAGCAAGTGCTGTATATCCCTGTACATTTGATTCTGGGTTTAGCCCATTACAAGCAGGGAGCAGAGTGGACTAGGGGCTTGCTTGGAATGCCACCAAATGTCTTCTCAGGTTTAATTACCGCTCATGGCGCACAGGTGCCTCCCAAGGCTTGTCAGCCATGGCTCAAAGGAGCTGTCAAAAGATAGTTTCAAAGAGAGGGAGCACACTGCCTGCACTCCAGCAACAAAGTATAACCCCAAAGCATCATGGTAAATGCAGTCGATTTGAAGTCCGTTCAAAAAGTAAAAAGAGTCTTTCACCTCCGTAGGTGCAGCAAGTGCTGCATATCCCTGCACACGTGTTTCTGGGTATAGCCTGTTATCAGCAGGGAGCAGTGTGAACTAGAGACTTGCTTGGAATGTCGCCAAATGTCTTCTCAGGTTTAAGTACCGCTCATGGCGCACATGTGCCTCCCAAGGGTCATCAGTCGTAGCTCAAGAGAGCCATAAAAAGACAGTTTCAAAGAGAGGGAGCACACTGCCTGCACTCCAGCAACATAGTATAACCCCAAAGAATCATGGTAAATGCAGTAGATTCGTAGTTCATTCAAAAAAGTAAAAAGAGTATTTCACCTCCATAGTTGCAGCAAGTGCTGTGTATCCCTGTACACGTGTCTCTGGGTTGATCCCGTCATCAGCAGGGAGTGTCGTGGACTGTTGAAAGCTCCCTGTTGAAAGCTTTGGCTGTATCAAAGTTCAAAATAGCTAGGGAGTGATTCCAACCTCTTGCCATATCAATCGATCGAATTAACCCACACGTTAATTCATGCACATGCTGTCCACTGAAGCAACCCTTCTGATCTTCATGTATTAAATTGCCAACTACTTTATCAAACCTTTTTGCCAAGATCCACAAAAAGAAGTTCTAATCACAGTTCAAAAGGGAAATTGTCGTGCATGATTCGCAAAGCTTAGGATCTTCAATTGGTGTTAGAAAATGCTCAGAATGGCTTCAGTTCATGAGCGCAGGAGGAATTCCCTCCCATAAAAGTACTCCCTGCCAACTTGGTAAAAAAAAATGGAAATATCACATTCTATAGCTTGATATAGAACTCACTAGGCAGTCTACCCGGATAAGCCACCTTACTGCTTTAACCATACCTCAAAACCTCATTGACCTCCTTCTAAAGTAGCTCTTGGTTCAGGAGAGCTGATAAACTTGTTTCCAGTCTTAGAAATAAATCCTTCTCTAACCAGCCAACTACGGATCATTCATGAGCCACCAACTCTTACCTATACTAATCCTGATAGAACGTGGCAAATACCTCTTCCATGCACTTATCTTCTAAGTGCAGTTCTCCTCTTAAGCTATCTGTTATCTCCCTACGATGATTTCTTGTGCAAACCATCTTTGTCTTCTGTGCTAGAAGCTCTCAACATCCCTCCCAATACTCAACATGGGCTAACTTGCTCGCCTCCTCCTCTTTCACCTCTCATAGTTTATCCGGAAGTAAAGCCTTCTATGGTGTATGCTTTGCTATTCCATGCAGCATATATTGGGCCATCACTATTCTTCCTTCTAACTCCCCTAACTTGTTTTTGGCTTTCTTGTTTTTATAAACCACTATGCTCCTAATCCTGCCGCTTAAATAATCCTTAAATGAGTCCCAAACTATATGAAATGGAGCAGACCCAACATTCATCTTCAAGACACACTCCATATCCATCCTCAACTAATCTACCACAGACTGATCTAGTAATAGCCTCCTAGTAACTTCCATTTTGGAGGGTCCACTCCTTCCCCTGGGGGTACCTCCAACAAAGCTGCAAAATGATCCAACAAATGTTTAGGTATGGGTACTACCTTTTTGACTTTGTTAAGAATTTTGTTATCTACCAAAACAATCAATTCTAACCTACAGGGCATTGTTGTCATTTACATTAGGTCTATATAAAGTGACAATTTAATACCAAGACCTTAATATTGCCACCTTAACCATCATCCATCTTCCTCCACTGCCTGCCTTATATTCATCCTCATCATTGCTGAGGCTGATGTCTTAAGTAGAATGGCGACCGCCTTTGTTCAACATGCTTGATTCGTGCACACACCCTGTTTAATCCACCTCTCAAAGCCTTACGTATTCCAAAGCATTCCTTCCTCAGCAAGAGTGTTTCTTGTAGAATTATAATCTGAGAGCTTGACTGCCTTAGACATTCTAAAATCTTCCTTCTTCTCCTTTCAACCCTGAGGCCACTGACATTCCAGGTTAGTGTCCAAAAGCCTACCTTCTCTTTTCATTAGTTTGTTTCTTCCTGCGATGCAAAGACCAATGAGGGCAAAATATATTTTTCTCTTTTTTCCCCATGCATGCTTCCCACAACATGCACCCAAACCCCTGATCCCTTACCAACAACTCCACCACCCTACCAATTCCTCTTCATGTGCTAACACTATCCACAACCCACCCTGGGGAATCCTCCTTATTTATATTCCTGGGAAACTCCTTAGTTCCCTTCTGAGCTGCTTTCCTGATGCTATTTGACATTTGGTGTAGCATTACCTGCCTTAAGAGAGTCCCTACTTCAGTCCGAGTTCTTAGATTATGTCTGCCATTATTCCCCATAATCCAAAAGGTTGATATGAATTTAAATTGGACAGAAGCTTCCTACTCTCTGAGTTCTTGGATTAATTTGTGCAACTGCCAACACCAGTCCTGTGTGGCCGGTGAGAGATCCTATCTTATCTTGAAGGACCAGTCACCTGCTTTCAGTTTCCCTTCCTTCTGTGCTGCTGTCACAATCAGTTCTTTAAGGAAGTAAATTTTAAATTGACTAAAATCTTCCTGTGAGGATTCCTATTTAGGTTTCTCATTAAGGGGTCCCAATGTTCTATTTGAATATCAGAGTCTATAGGTAGAGTAGAATCCAGAGAGGGGCTGGTCTTCCTAGTAAGATATCATAAAAGCCATGGGGTTGTTGTGTTCTGCTCTTTGCAGAACATACAGTAGTCACAGATTATTGAGTCTAGCATTATTCTCTAACGATTTTGATTATTTTCTAATCCCCTTAAACCCTCAAATTTAGGGCCTGGATTTACTCACTATTGGCCTTGACCTTCCTCTTTGTTTCCTCTAGTGAATCATCTAATGTTTTTGTTCTCTGCATAAGCGTTTCCATATAGCATTCCAGCATTACACAAGTCTTTCCTTTCAGCATTACACAAGCCCCCTGAATACTCTTTTGAAATTTCTCAGATATTGCGAAATTGTGTTTGACCTCTTCCTCCAAATTAACCAGCAGCATTTTCATCTTACCTGCACCATGGGTATGTCAATTTCAGGCATGGGATCCTGGGTGTAAATACTACCACGATGCTTGTGTCAGCATTGTACTGGCCCTACTCTCCAGTCTGCCCTCCAGGCCCCATCCAGGATTTTCCCAGCTGATATCCACAAGAGTATTTTTAACCTAATTAACCCCATGGTCCTTTGGTGACCTTCTCCTTCTCTCTTTCTCCTCATTACGGGACCGCTATCTCCTAGCTATCATAATTCACCCCCCCAGCTTGTTGTCCTGTACATGCTCGGAAGTTAAGCTCCCTACAATAGGTGACTCTTTTGCAGACTGGATCCTCAAATAGGAGCTCAACGAGGGGGTAAATTTGCCTTTGTATGGTTTTTGAATGGGTCATTCAAGCCTGATACTTTGGTCTAGCTTTTGTTCAGCAAATGGGCTACTGCTGGTAACGCTAATGGGTTATCGGGGGAGGTATTATTACTAATACTATTAAGGGGTAAAAGGGGTCTCTTACATTATCTGGTAGGGAGATAGAATCCCAAACTAACCCTCTTGCCCCCTCCAGGCTTTCAGTTTTCTCCCTCACTGACCATTCCTCCATCATCTTTGACCAATGAAGCTGGCCTTGCCTACTTGCCCCAGTCTGTGTGCTTTCAACCCCTACTGAGGCCACTGACCTGTTCCCTGTTTTCCTTCTGAGAGGACACGGTTGCCGCCGGCATCTTCATGCCTTTTTCAGCTGTACTGCATGGGCCGAACCAGACTCACTTCTTTCCCCTCTGTTTGAAGCAGATTAGTAGGTTACTGTCTGTCAAACACCAGAGTGTTGGTAGTCAGCTGCCCTGTACTAGTGCTGCCTGCCATGCATTGGGTGTGTTCTGAGAGTCGCTGATCACTCCCCAAGCCCCACCACCTTCCTCCACACTGCTACTGCTCCTCATGCCTCCAAGAAAGTTCCTTGCCCGCCTGTCGGCTCACCCAGGGACATTTAGAAAAGGAGAGGCCATAAAACAAGTGGGAAAACCCCACTGACAATGCCAGTGAGTAATCCAAGATTTACATAATCTCTGCTCTTTCCCATGTGACCACACCAGAGGAGCGCTCTGAACCAGCTGCTGTAGCTAGCCGCTGTGTTTAATAGTATAGCTAGATGTTGAAATCAGTTAAAAACTAATGCTTAAGATAAAACACTGAAATGTGCTCGATCATTGAGCTAATTGTAACCCTTGCCATGCATTGCTTAAGTCCACACACATTCGAATACTCATGAAATGTTAAACAACATAATTGACGACACCACTGATGCCATCTCAAATTGCTGATTACATCACTGATGACATCACTGATGACATTGTTGTAAATCAGTAGCGATTAGATTAAGCATTAGCAGAAGACATCTTGAATTTAGCAACTATTGTGAACATTTCGGGGAATCCATTTAGTATTCATGGCAGCTATTTTCTCTGCCATGTGCTCGCCATGTGCTCTGTCCTACCTTTCTGTTAACTACTCTTGAAAATCTGTCTAGTGACAAGTTATATTTAGCATCTCCCACTTTCGCACATGCCCAGTAAGATCTGCAGCTGTTAGTAATCAGTAACAGATAGCAAAGTATCAAATAGTCCTTGAAAACTGTTAGCCCCTCCTACCTGTCGACTGTGCATTTCCATATGACCTTATATGTATGTAAGTCTTGCTTCTATAATTGTACCACCTTCTTTTAGCCCCTGGTGGGTATAAAAGGACGATGCTTCAGTGTGCTACTTCAAACATTACCGAAGGGTGCGGTTTGAACCGTAGTACCACCTCATGAGGTTTAATAAACTTTGTCTTTTATTTCAGTTTCTGTGCCAACTTCTTCCTATATGGTCTGAGGACTTTGTGCAGAGAAGGCAGAACCCCTTGCACTAGTAGGCCTTGCTGAGGCTTACTTCGACAAATTGGCGACTCGGACGCCCGACGGATTGGTCGCGACGAAGGATTGGGATCTCGCTGCGGACGATCAATGCCTGAGGAGACCCGAGTCTTGGCAATTACGGCGTTTTTCCCTTCTTTCTGATGTGACCATCCAGGTGGTGCCAGTCCTCGACTGAGATCCTTTTTGTTCATTCATCATGCAGTGACCATTTGGTCGATTTTAGAACTTGGCAGTTGGAACCTGGATGCCCTGTGATTGTTAAGAGACGTTTTACAGCACTTGCTGTGGGTTTTGATGCCTTTGTTTAGTAATGAAGTTTCGCACCACTGACTGTGGCTCTCGTGTTTTGGGGGACTAGTCAATTTGTGTCCTTTGAATTGATATATAAATTGCAATTTATAGAGGCAGGTAATGAGGAGAATGTTCTCCAATTTAATTTTGATTTGAACTGCACCTTAAGTGCTACTTTGATTATAATATTGCATATTCTGCACTATTTTTGGCATACCTTTTTTTAGCGCACTTCGTAGGATGTGTTGCTTTTGTAATGGTACCAATTTGAGACTGCAACCGGCACCCCCAGAGGGGACGCCCAATAGAGATATGTATGTTAAACATGGTCTTTCTTCTATAATGTACAGCACATTATGGAATAAATACACTCTTGTGGATCCTGAGTTACGTTGGCCTATGCATGGGTCATTTGATTTGCGAAAGATTGAGTATGTGGAACAATGTATGTGTAAGCAAAGGTCTAGGCAAGATATGTTTGACTGTGTACGAATGTGGGAGAAAGAAGTGCGTGGACGAGTGAAGCGTGAGCAAGCCTTGCTTGAGAAAGAGCAGTGGAAGAATGTATATGTGAAAGCATTGGAAATGAGAAATAAATAAATAAATGACTTAAAGAAGCTAGAAGAGAAAGAATGTAAATTACAGGTAACTGGCCAATAAACTGTTAGGCAACCTCTCTATCCTATCCTTAATAAACCACACAATGAGTTTTTGTTACTAGATCACCCTCCACCTCCGTATGTCGTTCCTTCTGCCCCTCATGAGTTAGCTGAGGTCTCCGGTTCGAAGCAACAGAAGATACGAGACAGTCGCTCTATGTCGCCTGCTGACAGTGCGTCTGAGCTTAGATCTATTGCTTGTAAATCAATCCGTAGCGTTGTCTCTGCTTCTGAACTTTTAGACAACATGAAAGGGTGGACAAAAAAGGAGCAGCTATATTTTACTGAGGCATTTGGCACAGAAGTTATTGAACTATTCCAGAAACATTCTGATGAGTTATAGCCCGATGATGTAGCAGCTGATCATAAGCAAATGCGTGATGGTCTTTTTGTTTTCTCCCAGGTGGCTGATACAATCAGGCGTTTGGTGAAATTATGTGTTATGGCAATCCGTTTGCAAGAGGAGAAAAGGGCCGTGAACGTAGTTTCACGGACATCTCAGACCGGCGGGGTGCAAGCTTCCATCTTCGGAACAGATAAGACTATAATAGTTCACGCGAAACCAATGCGGGAGGCCGCACCTTTGTATGTTCCTCCTAAAGGACTGGGTACAAGTGATGATAAAACTCCTGTTGATGCTAAGGGTTATTTTATTTATAATTGTGTGTATACTCCTTGGAATAGGGCAGATGTAATGGCACTTAAAACAGCATTACCTGACCCGCTGAAAAATCCAGCCGCCTTTTATGAGGAAGTTGAGGGAGCAATTAGTTCTTGTACTATGACTTTGGCTGACATTGATTTATTTTTCGGATTGATATTACTGCCAGATATGTGGAGAACTGTTCGTAAAGTTGATGATCGTGTAGTTTTTGGGGCATCATGGAAAGAATTAGAACAGATGGACGGGGATAGGGAACCTGCGAAAAAGCCATATCAGTTGATTCTAGATCTTCCCGCAGCCATATTAGTTAAGTTAAAAACGATTATTCCCCCTAAAAACATAGATTGGACTGTTTTAGCGTCTTGTAAGCAAAAGGCATATGAATCGGTCTCTGATTTCTTTACACGCTTTGAAGAAGCATTTCATGATTTTAGCTGTCAGTTATTGTCAGGTGATAGGGACAGACATTTGTTTGTCGATAAATATGTCGCAAATCTGTTACCAGGAATAGCTAGTCGTCTAAAAGCTAGTGAAAGTTCATGGACTGCCTTTACTCCGGTTTCCCTTTTGACTATGGCTCAGTATTATGAACGTCAGGAATTAGAAGCAAAAGGTAGCGAGGATAAAAAGATTAAAGCATTAAAGACGAAGGTTATGTTGGCTCAAGCTTATGGTCCGCCTTTTAGAGGTAGTGATAGAGGTGGATGTGGATCTTATGGTTCTTCTTACACTCGTTCGAATTTGTCTGTTGATCAGTGTGCGTATTGTAAGAAATTTGGGCATTGGGCTGCCAATTGTCCAGCACTACGTGTTCAGCAGTGTTCATGTGGTCGGAGACAAATGAGAAATCGCTCAGGATATTCAGGGCCTAGAAGAAGCACGAATGATCATGCTAGGGTTGATGCTAATGTACGAGGGCAGGATGGGTTTAACACTTTTGATAGTTGGAACCAATACCAGATGTCTAACTATGTGCAGCCTGATTTCCAAGATTCTGCTTATGCATAGGATTGCCTAGGATGGGGTAAGGAATCAGTTGAAATTCCAGTAGATCAGAGGGGTCCCTATGTTACAACACATGTTTTGGGTTCTCCTGATCAGTTTCTGGTTGATACAGGAGCTACTCGTAGCGCCTTGTCTAAACAATTGATTCCAAGGGCTCCCCTGTCTGGCTTAACCATTACATCGATAGGTTTCAATGGAACATCTTCCCCTAGCCCATTGTCACAACCACTTGCATTCCATGTTGATAAATGTACTGCTCCATGTCCATTTTTGCTTTCTCTAAATACACAAGACAATATTGTGGGTCTTGATATGCTCAAGTATTTCAGGGCTACAATATGATGCTCTCCTGAAGGGGTGCGTGTTATTTTGAATGATAATCATCCTGTGTTGGAAAGAGTTTGTCTTGTTAAAGAGGATATTGCATTAGCTTCGCTCCCTAGTCCTTTGTGGGCTACTTCAGATACTGATGTGGGACAAATGATTATTCCACTGGTACATATTAGTGTGAAGGAGGGACTATGTTTGCCTCAATACAAAATTTCACAGGAGGGCGAGTAAGCACTCACACGAATTGTGCATGATCTTATTGCAGTTGGAGTTGTTGAGGAAGTTCCGTAAAATGTTTGTAACGGTCCGATTCTTCCTATTCTGAAAAAGGATACTGATACTAGGATTTACCGATTCATTATTGATTTACGAAAATTCAATAAGATTGTGGTACCACAATAACCTGTGGTATCTGACATCACGACACTTCTTACTTTGGTTCCCCCGACAGCAAATACATTCTCTGTGATAGACTTGAAGAATGCTTTCTTTTCGATTCCTATTCATCCTGACAGCCGATATTTTTTGGTTTTACTTTGAATAAATGATCATGTAGATTTTGCAGAGTTCCTCAAGTCTATACTGAGAGTCCTAGTATTTATAGTCAAGCGTTAAAACGACAACTTGATTCTTTTGTTTTGCCTGAAGGTGTGGCTCTCACACAATATGTTGATGATATTTTGTTGGCAGTTGATACCCCTGAGCAATGTGAAAAGAGCACTTTGTCCTTACTTTCTTTTCTTGCTTCACACCATCATAAAGTGTCACAAAAGAAATTGCAATATTGTAGACCAAAGGTAACCTACTTAGGTCACCTTTTGTCTAATGGGGGCCGTGCACTTACATCAGATCGTATTCAAGCAATTTTAGACACACCAGTACCCTCTACTCAAAAAGATGTTCCTGCATTCCTTGTTCTTACTTCTTTTTGTAGGCAATGGATATTAGGGTTTTCACACATTGTCAAACCTTTGCTAGCACTATTGACTAAAGATACTCCAATGCCCCTCCCATGGACCGATGAATGTGAGACTGCTTTCCGGCAGCTACGACAAGCCCTTTGTTCAGCACCAGTGTTAGGTACTCCAGACTACACGAAGCCTTTTGCACTTTAGGTACATGAGAAAGATGGATGTGCATTGTCAGTTTTAGTACAGACACATGGCGATAAGCAGCGTCCCTGTGCATATTTTTCAGCAGTACTTGATCCTGTCGCTCGAGCGTTGCCTGGGTGTTTTCGTTCAGTTGCCTCAACAGCTGTGTCAATACATCAGAGTGAAGGGATAGTTTTGTCACATAAGCTGTTGGTGTTAGTACCCCATGCGGTTGATGCTCTTTTAAATCAAACAAAGGCACAACATTTAACTAGCGCTCGCCTGACAGGATATGAATTGACATTGCTGGCTCCTCACCTTACACTGAAGAGATGTGCAACACTAAATCCAGCCACTTTTTTGCCAGATCCGGTGACTCAGCCTCAGTCACAAGAAACACATGATTATATATTCCTTAACGAAGAACAGACAAAGGGTCGTGTTGATTTACAAGATACGCCCCTTCCAGATGTAGACGGGGAATTGTGGGTTGATGGGTCTTGTTTGACGACCTCAGCTGCATATGCAATCACCACAATACACACAGTAGTGGAGACAGCTCGTATACCACAGAAGTCAGCTCAAGCAGCTGAACTAATAGCTTTGACACAAGCATGTGAGCTTAGTTCTGACTTATGTGTGAACATTTATACAGACAGCCACTATACTTTTGGAGTGGCTCATGATTTTGGTTTGCTTTGGAAGAAGAGAGGCTTTCTCACATCCCACGGGATGCAGATAATGCACGGAGCTAGTGCATAACCTCTTGACTGCATTGACATATCCAAAGAAACTAGCTATTATGAAATGTAGTGCACAGAAGAAAGTGACCGATAAGATAGGGCAAGGTAGCACGTGAGACTGCGATGCAGCGAAGTACTACTTCTATGTATGTAGTGAAGTCACAACCTGAACGTTGGCATAATGCTAGATGAGACGTATTAGATATACAGAAATCTGCTTCTGTGAAAGAACGTGAGCAATGGTCTGAAGAAGGAGAATTGGATGATGAGGGCTGTTGGCGGAATAAGCAGATGGATACATGGAAATTGCCTATAGCTTTGGTACAACCTATGGTTCAGATGGCACATGGGCTGGCACATGTTGGAGCTTCAACAATAACGAAGTTGCTTACGCAAGTTTGGGAGCATACAGAAATTTCCTGCACAGCTAAGAGAGTAGTACAGTCTTGTTTAATCTGTTTACAATACAATCCTGGAAAAGGGACACGAACTCCTGCAGGAGGGTTTGCTACACCAACTGCACCTTTCGAAGTTCTACAAATGGATTATATTCTGCTTGAATGCTGCAACAATTTAAAGTATGTCTTGGTGGTGGTATGTACTTTCAGTAAATGGATAGAGGCGTACCCCACAAAGGATAATACTGCCATTACCACAGCAAAGGTGCTTTTGAAATAATTTTTCCCTAGGTTTGGTGTTTGCAGACTTTTATGGAATGATAACGGACCTCATTTTGTTGGGGAAGTTATTAAGTATGTCCTGAAAGGATTAGGGATCAACCAGAAGTTTCATGCGGTTTTCCACCCACAATCAGCAGGGTTGGTGGAAAGGTATAATGCTACTTTGAAGCTGAAGTTAGCGAAGATACAGGCTTCCACATCCTTAACTTGGCCGGATGAATTACCGTTAGCACTATTGTCTATTAGGTCAGTGCAACACTCTCGAAAAAGCCTAACCCCATATGAAATAGTATTTGGAAGGCCAATGAACATTTGGGGAGTTCCAAAGCCAAATTCTGTATATGATGTACCTTGTGTCCTGATGAATGATTATTTGGCACAGTTAACCGACAATTTGGTTTCTATTCATCAACAGGTTCGAGAAGCACTTCCTGACGGATCTACAGGTGAAGGCCATGAACCCCGACCTGGTGACCAGGTGATGATTAAGTCCTTTGCTAGATCAAGCAGCTTATAACCAAGGTGGAGAGGCCCAGAGCAGGTGCTCCTTGCGACAAGGAGAGCAGTTCCAGTGACGAACCGAAAGAATAGGGTCCATAGTAATCACTGCAAGAGAGTACTACCTACCTTGGTGGAACCTGCTGTGCTGACCGATCATCAAGAGGTTTTGACTACAGAGACAGGCCGTGCTATATCACCTGCCGAATTTGCGGAGTTCTTCCCGGACCATACGATTTCTGGAGTGTCGCGATATAATTTGAGACCGAGGAAAGACCCCGTAGTGCTGGAGAAAACTGGATGAGCTACCGCCCTGGGTTAGTGAAACGGAGAGCCAATGTGGCAAGGGGGGTGGAATCAGCCATGCATTAGAGTAGTGACACCCGTCTTGGCCCGTGGTGAAGAAATCAGCTGCTGCCCAGGGATAAGAGCTCCAACTATTGTTTTTAATTAATTTATGAAAGGGTCGATTATCACTGTTGCTAAAATGAATAACAAACTGATCATTAGTACTATGGGGTTTGTTGTTATTTTGGTGGTTATAGCAATAATCTTTTTTTTTTTTCATTCATTAGCTTTATTTCGGTAAAAATAAATACCATAAAAGCACATCACAGTTCACAGTTTCGTGGTTTAGCAAGACAACAAGCTATATAAAAGAGATTTCGAACATGAAAGATTGAGCTACATAAAAAATGTTAGGCATAAGCATTTTTCCTACTGGAAATTCAAACCATATTATAGAGTCGTATAAAAATGCATAGTAGGTATTAAAAGTCAAATAGAAAGCTAGCCAAACATATCACGTAAAATAAGACATTTCTGTTTAAAAATATAAAAATATCTAAGCCTAAAAAAGAAAAAAGTACATCTAGGCAATGTAAAGTGATAAGTGCATACAAAAATGGGTTCATCAATGACCGCTCCCCACATCCATTGTTAACTTTTCCTCTATTTTTTTAAGCGTATTCAGTCTATTATGCCAGATAGAATCTAGATATTTTGCCAGACAGCAAGCCACTAAGTGGCCCCAGTGGCATGGGCAGTGCAGGGGCCCCACGGCACCCGTTCCCGCCATCCTGGTTCCGGCGGTGGACACCGCCAGACACAGGCTGGCGGTAAGGGGGTTGGAATCCCCATGGCGGTGCTTCCATATCTAGGAGACCTGCTACCAAATGGGGATTTTTGAGATTGAGTTTTACAAATATATATATAGTTGTTATTAGTTGAATTAGAATTTTGACGGGAAGCTTTGGTGGTGTCCCATTTAAAAGGAACATTAGAAAGAAGAGGAATATTACTTCCGAGAGAGGACATGCGCTGGTTATCAGGACACTGATCTTCTATAAGACCTGCTGCACTTGCTGACAGTGGCAGGGGCCCAGTTGGCAGGACGCCTTTTGCGAGTGGATGTTTAGTTGTCATAGGGTTTGGCTTGGGCTCACAGGTAGGGAGAACATTTTTGTTTTTGAGAAGAGTGGTGATTTCAAGCAGTAAAGATCTCAGCTCACCTACTTCGCTCTTAAGGCTAGACACCAGTGCTAACAAGTCGTTTTGCAGGGGAGCACTCTCCGTGCGTGGCAAGGTCATGAGAGTTGGTTGATGGTTATCCAGATCGTGGGGGGCCAGAGGAGAAAAGCGATTAAAACAAGGAATTATAGGATGTATTGCATAGGCTCTTGGTGCTTCCGAGTCAGAGTGAAGTGCAGAGAGAGCGTGAGGACTAGTGGTGTTAGTTGGGCCTTGACAGGCTAGCGGCTGATGAGATGAAACAACAGTTTGTGAATTGGAGGCAATATGTGATCTAGATGTTAGAAATGGGATAAGAGTGCCAGATTTTAGCTCCTTTCGTTGAACCCTCTCCTTGTTGTTTAAAATCTGTTCTACCTCTTCTATCAGATCGTCTATTTCCTTAGCAACACAGTTAGTGTGGGGTAGCGTAGCCTTGTTGGTTTTAGGTATTTTAGATTTAACAGAGCCCGATACCGGGCTATCTTTTGCCTTGTGCTTCCCCATTGGAGAGTAACACTACAACACAATGTAAAAAAGGGATTTTAGAATACTGCCCTGCACTAGGTGGTCTGGAGCCGTACCTTAGAATCCAGAGGGGGGGCCCAGCCCGGCCTCCTTCGGTCTCTGACGGGCACGGACGGGCCCGCCCTTGGCCCGGGCTTCACCCGTGCGCGTCCACTGCAGCGGTGTTGCACGGTGCACTTAAAAGCGCCTGCGATTCAATCCAAGTGGCCCCAGGTGTGGGGCAGCAAGCATCAGAGAAGAGGAGCCTGGGACTTGGAGTCCCACCAGGCTCAGGGCAGTGGCCAAAAGCAGCGGTGTTGCGCGGTGCACTTAAAAGTGCCCACGATTCAATCCAGTGGCCCCATGTGTGGGGCAGCAAGCAGCAGAGAAGAGGAGCCTGGGACTTGGAGTCCCACCAGGCTCAGGGCAGTGGCCAAAAGCAGTGGTGTTGCACGGTGCGCTTAAAACCGCCCGCAATTCAATCCAAGTGGCCCCCGGTGTGGGGCAGCATGCAGCAGAGAAGAGGAGCCTGGGACTTGGAGTCCCACCAGACTCAGGGCAGTGGCCAAAAGCAGCGGTGTTGCGCGGTGAGCTTAAAAGCGCCCGCGATTCAATCCAAGTGGCCCCAGGTGTGGGGCAGCAAGCAGCAGAAAAGAGGAGCCTGGGACTTGGAGTCCCACCAGGCTCAGGGCAGTGGCCAAAAAAGCAATAATCACCTGGTTTGTTGAAAAGAAGGCTCCTGCTTGTGAGTTTTTTGTTGCCACTACTTCAGTACCACAGGATCACTATTACTTTACGCTTCCCTATCAGGAGAAGAAGCACCGTCAATCGTACTTCAATAATACTTTCATTCAGATGTTGCATCATACTCATAATGCTACAAATACTACTAACTGTTGGGTATGTGGAATGATACCTGCGCATCAAAAGAAAGGAGGAACACCTTTCATTCCTCTTCCTTTTTCACACAATGGTTCTTGTCAAGCTTGGTATGCGCTTTTGTTTGCATCTGGAAAACGTACTGAGGGCGGACTTCTTTTTTGCCTTAATTAAGTATGCTACCAAGACAAAGATGGGTATCCCCAAGCCAAAGGAAGTAAATGGGAATGGGAAGAGTATCAACCGGACAATGTTTCAATATCATGTGTCTTCACAAATATAAGAGACTCTGACAAGAAAGAACAATTTGTTATTTCTGTTAAAAAAACTAAAGCAGATTTATGTATACATAGCATTGGGCGAATTCCAGTGGGGATAAGTGATTGTACCTTGATTTTAACTATTGAGGGTGTAAATAATAGTAGTTTTACAGCTTCACATAATACATATTTTATTTGTGGTAACTATGGATATTACCAACTACCTGTTGGGTGGTCAGGCGTGTGTTATGTATCTTTTCCATTACCCCCTGTGTTTTTGGCCACTGCATCATATCACCGAGATTTTAAACTGTTCAATGACATCATTAAAAATAGATATAAAAGGACAATAAGTACAAACGAGGTAGACCAAACGGACACTAGCCTGCAACAATATGTTGATTTTAATTTAAGGTTGTTCTCCTTTGTGGATGCTGCGTTAAACAGTAGGAAAGTGCGACGATTGACTAGGGTTGTGGAAGCTGTTACCAATCAGGCAGCTCTGGCACTTGGGAATATTACAGAGGATTTCCAAATTGCAAGGATTGTAGCGCTCCAAGATCGTATGGTACTAGGGGGCATATTTATACTCTGTTTGCGCCGGATTTGCGTCGTTTTTTTTACGCAAATCCGACGCAAAACTAACTCCATATTTATACTTGGCGGTAGACCCGTCTAGTGCCAAAGATCTAGGAGTTTGCGTCATTTTTTAGCGTGGACACCTTCCTTGCGTTGATGCAAGTTAGACGTTCCCATCTAAAAAATGACTCTGAGGCATGTGCGCCGTATTTACACTCCCGGGCAAAAATGACGCCCGGGAGTGGGCGGGTCAAAAAAAATGACGTCCAGCCGCTTTTGCGTAATTTTTTAACGCCTGGTCAGGGCAGGCGTTAAGGGACCTGTGGGCTCGGAAGGAGCCCAGAGGTGCCCTCCCATGCCCTCAGGGACACCCCCTGCCACCATTGCCCACCCCAGGAGGACGCCCAAGGATGGAGGGACCCATCCCAGGGAACTTACGGTAAGTTCAGGTAAGTATTTTTTTTTTTTTTGGGTGGCATAGTGGGGCCTGATTTGTGCCCCCCTACATGCCACTATGCACAATGACCATGCCCAGGGGACATAAGTCCCCTGGGCATGGCCATTGGGCAAGGGGGCATGACTCCTGTCTTTGCTAAGACAGGAGTAATTTAAATGGGGGTTGGGAGTAAAAAAAAATGGCGCTAATCGGGTTGAGGCGAAAATTTTACCTCAGCCTGACTTGCCCCATTTTTTGGCGCCCAAGCTCCATTTTCCCCTACGCCGGCGCTGCCTGGTGTAAGTCATTTTTTTTGACGCACACCAGGCAGCTCCGCCGGCTAACGTCATTCCATAAATAAGGCGCCCGCATGGCGCTTTGGAATGGGGTTAGCCGGCGTTAAATTTTTTGACGCACAACTGCGTTGCCGCAGTTGTGCGCCAAAAAGTATAAATACGGCCCTAGATGTGATATTAGCTGATCGAGGTGGTGCATGTCGCATCATCTGTAGTAGTTGCTGCGTTTTCATTCCAGATCACTCACCTTCAGTATATGATGCAATATCTAAACTGAATAAAATTGCTGCAGAAATCCACACAGAGACTGGTACTTGGACTTTTTCTGGATGGTTGTGGGCTCTTGTTTCCGCTTGGGGCTGGAACCTACTGACTATCCTGTGTGTAATGATTGCAATATTTTTCACATGCTGTATCTGTATTCAGTGTGGGCCAATGTTCTGCTCCATGTGTATTACTGCTTGTATGCCTACCAAAATAAATATTACAGAAATGAAAGCACAACACATGTTAGATAAGGAAATAGCTGAAATGATGAGCATAAATATACAAGATGAATATTTAGATTATCCCAGAAAGACGACTGTCTTCCGCTAATGCTGAAAGGGTTGTCTGTTGTAGATTAAGCATTAGCAGAAGACATCTTGTATTTAGCAACTATTGTGAACATTTCGCGGAATCCATTTTGTATTCATGGCAGCCATTTTCTCTGCCATGTGCTCTGTCCTACCTTTCTGTTAACTACTCTTGAAAATCTGTCTAGTGACAAGTTATATTTAGCATCTCCCACTTTCGCACATGCCCAGTAAGATCTGCAGCTGTTAGTAATCAATAACAGACAGTAATGTGTCAACTAGTCCTTGAAAACTGTTAGCCCCTCCTACCTGTCGACTGTGCATTTCCATATGACCTTATATGTATGTAAGTCTTGCTTCTATAATTGTACCACCTTCTTTTAGCCCCTGCGTGAGTATAAAAGGACCATGCTCTCTTAGTTCAGTGTGCTACTTCAAACATTACCGAAGGGTGCTGTTTGAACTGTAGTACCACCTCATGAGGTTTAATAAACTTTGGGGGTTATTACAACTTTGGAGGAGGTGTTAATCCATCCCAAATGTGACGGATATACCACCAGCTGTAGTACGAGTTCCATAGGATATAATGGACTTGTAATACGGCTGGTGGTATATCCGTCACTTTACCGTCACTTTTGGGACGGATTAACACCTCCTCCAAAGTTGTAATAACCCCCTTTGTCTTTTATTTCAGTTTCTGTGCCAACTTCTTCCTATATGGTCTGAGGACTTTGTGCAGAGAAGGGCGAACCCCTTGCACTAGTAGGCCTTGCTGAGGCTTACTTTGACAACATCATCCATGCTACTGCCTGTAAAATTACTCTATAAATCATACAATAATGTAGAATGGAAAATATTTAGTGACGACCCCTCAATTATTTCCGTAAACATTGACTGTATATGGGTGTGACACTATGAAATATAAATTGTGTAGTCCTGTAGAAGTGTGATTCAGTATAGTAAAAAATGCTGACAAAGTTTAAAGTGCAGGCAGTACTTAATTTAAACAAGGGAGAGAGTAAGAACAACTCTGTGAATTATTGCAGTATTCTGCACAAATGCTGTCCTCTAGTGTTGTCAACAACTTTTTATCAAAACTGGATGTTTCTGAGAGAAAGACATTTATTTCCAGAAGTTCAATGCAAATTCTGAGACATACACTGTTGAACAATGTATAATCTATAGTTGACTCGCTTACAAGTGGTTCAAGTTGCAGAGCGTTTACATGTGTTGTTTAAATGGTGTATGCCATTCTGTTCATTTGACTATGTGAGGTATTATTACAAATATGCCGTATCAGTGGCTAAAGCATAGATCTGAAGTTGTTAAGTTGTTGCCTTAAAATTCCATATCAATTTAGGTTTTTAACAGGTACATCTCATTAAGGTAAATACTGACCACACATTCCTTTGAATGGTGCTAATGTTTATTAAATTGCTGATGGCTTTAATGTCTAAAGAGATGTTATGTTTCTTTCACACCCAAATACTGTTAAATAGAGAGGAAAATCTCTAATAAATGGGGAACCTTTCACAGATGTGCTTTACTGTCCTCATGTTGAAAATGTTTACCCCATTAGCACTAAAGAGGTGGTAGAAAATTGGGTCTAGGTGTAACTCATTGATACCTTCCAGGATGGAAGGCATATAGCAAAAGGTCTCATTCACTGGATGATGTCATCAGTGATGTCATCAATGATGCCATTTGAGGTGTCGTCAGTGATGCCATTAATGGTGTAATTTAACTGGTCATGGATGATGTATCCGTTACTGTAGGAAAGTACCATCTCCCTTGGCATGTTACCCCCATTTTTACCTATATGCCAGTATGATTTTGCCTGTCTCACTGGGATCCTGCTGGTCAGGACCCCGGTGCTCATAGTTTATGGCCTAATGTGCGTGTCTGTATAGTGCTTGACTGTGTCACTGAGGCTCTGCTAATCAGAGCTTATGCTCTCTCTGCTTTTAACTTTGCCACTATACGGTAGTGACTTAATGTACCAATTTCAATTGGCACACTGGACCCCACCTTATAAGTCCCTAGTATATGGTACGTAGGTACCCAGGGCATTGGGGATCCAGGAGATCCATATCGGCTGCAGCATTTCTTTTGCCACCCCTAGGGAGCTCAGACAAACCCTCACACAGGCCTGCCATTGCAGCCTGCGCGAAATAATGCACATGTTGTTTCACAGCCATTTTCACTGCATTTAAGTAACTTATAAGTCACCTATATGTCTATCCTTCAGTTGCTGAAGGTTAGGTGCAAAGTTACTAAGTGTGAGGGCACCCTTGCACTAGCAGAGGTGCCCCCACATAGTTCAGGGCCAATTTCTGGGACTTTCAGAGTGTGGGATGCCACTAAATGTGTGCACTACATATAGGTCAATACCTATATGCAGCTTCACGGTGGTAACTCCGAATATGGCCATGTATCATGTCTAAGATCATGGAATTGTCCCCGCATTCCAAATCTGGTATTGGAGAGCGAATACTATGCATCCTAGGGGCTCCACTATGGACCCCCAGTACTGCCAAACCAGCTCTCTGAGGCTTGCACTGCAGCTACAGCTGCTGCCACCTCACAGACAGGGTTCTGCCCTCCTGGGGTCTGGGCAGCCCAGTCCCAGGAAGGCAGAAAAAAACATTTCCTCTGAGAGCAGGGTGTTACACACTCTCCCTTTGGAAATAGGTGTTACAGGCTGGGGAGGGGTAGCCTCCCCCAGCCTCTGGAAATGCTTTGAAGGGCACAGATGGTGCCCTGGTTGCATAAACCAGTGTATACCCGTTCAGGGATCCCTTGTCCCCTGCTCTGGCGCAAAACTGGACAAAGGAAAGGGGAGTGACCACTCCCCTGTCCATCACCATCTAGGGGGGGGGTGCCCAGAGCTCCTCCAGTGTGTCCCAGACTGCAGCCATCTTGCTTTGCGAGGTGTGGGGGCACTCTGGAGTGCTCTGAGTGGCCAGTGCCAGCAGGTGATGTGAGAGGCCCCTCCTGAAAGGTCCATACCTGATAAGGTAGCCAATCCCCCTCTCAGGGCTATTTAGGATCTCTCCTGTTGGTTCTCTTCAGACTCAGCTTGCAAGTTTCCTTCATGAATCCTCTTCAACTACTACTTCATCCTCTGACCTTGGATCAACCACAGCCTGCTCCAGGAACCACTGTAACAGCAACAAAGTATCCACAAAGGATACTTTTTCTCTGCAACTTCAGCTACAGCCAGCAACTGCAACAGTTTCCACGGTGTGGACGCTCTGAGGACTCCCTGTCTTCATCCTGCACCAGAAGGACCGAAGAAATCTCCCATGGGTAACGGAGTCACTCCCCTGCTTAAGCAGACACCTTCCAAGATGATGACTGGTACCCTTGGACTCCTCTCACAGCGAAGAGCGTGCTCCTAAGGACACAGAGGGTGAACTCCATCGACATAGAATGTCCTGAGGTCCCGCTGACACAATTCCCAGAGAGCATCTTCTTCACCTCCTGAGGCCACTGTGCAGTAACTGGAAATTTCCTTTGTGCACAGCCTGGCCAAGGTCCCAGCACTCCATCTTCTAAAGCTCAACTCGCTGAGTTGTTCTCTGGTGGCGTGAGACCTTCTTTTGTTGTGCTGCAGCAACTGCGTTTTGCACCTCCTTTGTCTCCGTATCCTAGGACTCCCTTGGGTGCTGTCTGGCATCCTGAGGGCTCTCTAAAGTGCTGAGAGCCCCCTATTCGTCCTCAGACAGGTTTGAGGCCCCCAGGTCCCTCCTGGGTCCATCCAGTGCAAAATGCACTTTTGTCGTAACTAAGACTTGTTGGTGACTTCTAACACAAAATCATGTCTGCAACCATCTTCATGTCGTGGGACACCCTTTGCATCCCACAGGAACCCACTGGCATCCACCTAGGGTGCATTCCTGCAGTATTTGACTAACCAGGGACTCTTCTTTTGCACCCTCTTCTGGGTTGGCAGGGGCTCCTGTCCTTCCTGGAACTTCTTTTGGCTTCTGGACTTGGTCCCCTTCCATTGCAGGTCTTCAGGTCCAGGAATCCAGCAGTTTTTGTTTGCAGACTTGCTTGGTTGCTGCAAAATCCCAATCATGAGGTGTAGTGTGCCCTAAGGAAACTTGCAGTACTTTACTCCTGCTTTTCTGGGCTCTGGGGTGGAGTTACCTTTACTGTATTCTTACTCTCCCAGCGATTCTGCACACACTACACTTGTATAGGGGGGAATTTGTGATTCACATTCCACTTTCTTAGTATATGGTTTGTGTTGCCCCTAGACCTATTTTCTCCCATTGCATTCTATAGCATTTCCTATTGTTTGCATTGTTCTATGACTACTTACTTGTCTAATTTTGATGTCTAGTGTATATATTGTGTATAATACTAACCTCCAGATGGAGTATTGTCTCTAAGATATTTTTGGTACTGTGCCACCCACATAAGCACCATTAATTTTGGTAACACTGAGTATTGTCTTTACTTGTGTATAAGTGCTGTGTAACTATAAGTGGTATTGCATGAGCTTTGCTTGCCTACTAGTTCAGCCTAAGCTGCTCTGCTATAGCTATTTCTATCAGCCTAAGCTGCTAGAACACTACTACTTCACTAATAAGGGATAACTGGACCTGGTATATGGTGTAAGTACCAAAGGTACCCACTACAAACCAGGACAGCCTCTACAGTTACATTCTTGATGTAGCTGAGCCAGGGGATATGGAGAGCACCCTCCAGTGACCTACAATCATTAATCACTAACTGATTAAAAGCAAGGGCAGGAATTACCTAAAAACTGAGTCATCTCATTACAGGGGCAAATGCTCTGAGGTCTGAAAGGTACCCAATGCCCATTTCTTTATACACTACATTGGACAGTGTACCTGGGGGGAACAGACAAAAGTCTTCTCAAAAACTTATTTTCTGTCATTTGCAGGTCTCTGGCCTCCTTATAACCCCAGACGTTGCCTCCATAATTTGTGGTAGGGGTGTTTTTTCTTGGTATACCTTAATCAGAGCCTACACCGGTTTAGCCCCAAATCTCTTAGCAAAATCAAATGTCGTGGTCGCTGCTCTCAGTAATGTATTTTTCTTCACTTTATTTTGGGGAACCTAGGAACCCCTGGTCATCATAAAGGATGCACAGGTAAGGGAAAGTTTTAACTCTAATTAATCCAATGAATCCATGAAACTAATGAAGTCGTCAAGCAAGCATTGGAGGCCCACAGGAGTCCTGGCTATCAGAACTGCTTCATCAGCATACAGAAGTGCAGGGATTACTTTATGTCTTGTCCTAGGTATGTCCTTGCAGACAGCAGTGATTTTCATTAATTTAAACACCTAACTACAATGTTGCTTAACCTTTGGTCTTTTCAGGGAATATATATATTTATGATAGAAATTGAGGTTAATTGGTAATTATTTTTAGTTTTATTTTTTGTATTTTTTAAACCATCATTTTTATTTTTTATTTAATTTTAAATCTAAAACACTGAATTTTACAAAAAAGGTAATATTCTTTCTTCTTATTTTTAAAATCTAAAAAGTATTTAAGTAAGTTGAACATATGTTTAACCATGTTTATTACAAATTAAGCAAAAATAAAAAATGCTCCTGAGATTGGGTCATTTTCTAAAATTATTGATCAGATATGATTCTCTATAAATTAAATTACCATATTAAAACTATTGTACAATTTTGTAAACACTAAGGGGCATATTTACCAATATTTCACTCAGGGCAGTGTAGCAAGCCACTTGCTGCGCTGTATGAAAGGGAAAGGCCACAAATGCAATGTATTCAACATTGTACCGTGCATTCCAGTCATTTCCTAGCGCTGGTGCACTTTTGGCTACCTAGCACTAAAGCAGGCACCTCTGCACCATGGCGTAAGGGTGCCTTCAAGTAGGCAGGATTGTTTTTTTGCAGGAAGGAGTACCTTCCTGCACAAAAACATTTTTCAAAGGCACTTTCTTCTTTCTAAGTGGGCTGCAGCACACGTAGGAAGAGAAAACAATGAGGAGAAATAAAGATATTTCTCCTTTTTGCTTCTCTGGTGGGGGGGCCCACTATTCTGACCCATTCCCTCGTCTACCAGTGGTTGGCAAATCTGGGAATGTGTCAAATCCAGGGGTGGATGCGTGGGAACTCCCAGTATCCTACCATGGTATGCCTCTCTGCCAAGGGGTACAACATTACTCTAGACCTATCAAGCCATGCATGGTCACGCAAGGTGACCTTTTTTGGCTTGATAAATGACTTTTAGGTTTTGAGTCGCCCTTACGCCCCCTTGGTAAATCTGGCACAAGATTTGAGGAGTTAACGAGCTATATTAGCAAATTCTAAGATCCGGAATAAGAGTGCTGCGGCTGGGCAAATGGAATTTACCATACACATTCACATCCAATACCTCTGTTCAGAATTTATCGGCTGCAATAAATTCTGGCTATCAAAAGTATTTGCTATAAGAAGTGTATAATAACGTGGAATTTGTTACTTACTGCCCTAAAATCTGTGTGCGCAGGAGATCATTTGCCCTGTACAATGCTGGCTGGTTGAACCTGCTAAATGTTTTAGCAGATGCAGACGTTATCACACCTGGCTGTTAGTGGGAGTCAAAAAGTTCGCAGAACTCCGAAATCCAACCCCTGGGCAAACAGGGATTTGCACAGAGGTTGGAATTTTCTAGCCAATTCATGTCAGGAACTAAGTATTTGATCATGTATAAACTATGTTAGTAATACTCAGGGAAGGCACTTTTTGTGCACTATATATTGCGACATCAAGAGCATTCAAATGCCACTCATTGGTTGCATAAATATTTGTCTATAGCATATACATCGGTCGTAGTTGTATACAGGCACTCAGGCTAATGGAAGCTGTAGAAAATATAATATGAAAAGAAACATTTATTTGCGGTTAACTTACATTGCAGATAGACCAATCAATTTGGCCAGTAAGGTACTTTAACGTATCTGCAGGCACCTCCCTTGTCAGAAGAAGCTTATCTATCCATTTATAAAGAAATACTTAAAAAGATAGCATAAAAGCTCATTTAGCTGTGACAGGGGAAAGGAAATTGTGCATAATATAGAAATGAGTTTGTAAGGATACTTCCGACTTTAGTGTTGTCTTTATCATTTCATAACCATTTGAAAACACCATAATACTGCAAAGGTCACTGAATTGACTTTGTCTTCCATAAGATATACGATGACCTTTCTGAAATGTGTTTCTTTTAGCAGTTTCATTGTCAGACAATCAATTTGTGTTGCTTTTTGCTGTAGAATGTAAAAAATAATAACGGTCTGCGCAGTCTGGGGGAGTTAGTCTACTGCTATCTCATTACTTGCCACAAATAGGGTGCCAGTCACTACCAACCAGGCTACTTTCAAATCATTTGATCTTCTTTAGTTTACACTGAATTTATAAATCACTCCAACGCTCCTACTTGTCATGTTTCACAATGATACAGGCAAAAAAGAATTTTCCCTCTGTGAAGAGAAGGTATTGTTCAAGACATAATGTAAAGCAAGCATTGATTTTGTGATTTATAAATGTGTGAAAGAAGCAGAATTAGCATTTTTTGGCCCATAATTATACTTTTTGACGGAGAACTGCACTGGCGCAGTTTTGCATAAAAAATATTTTGATGCACGGTGGCGCAAACCACTGGTGCAAGTCATTTTTTTTTACTCAAACCACTGCATCCCGTCGTAAAGGAAAACAACGTTAAAACGGCAAAAATGACTGTGAGCCGGTTTATGACACCGCAAACCAGATAAGCGCCGTTTTTTGATGCAATTGCGTCAAAAAGCACCGCAAACACAGCAAAATGTGCATAGGAGAGCCTAGATGCTTGCACAGACCCCTGGAAGATGACAACAGACCAGGAACCAGCCAGGAGGACACACACAAGACCCCGGACAGGGAGAAGAAGAAAATAAAGTGTTGCTTCAGTGCAGAGGAGCAGGAAATTCTGGTTAAAGAGGTGACGGAACACCAGCACCAACTGTTTGTCACCTCAAAGTTGCCAATCAGTGGGAGAGAGGCAATATGGTAACGAATTGTTGACAAGATAAACAGTGTGGCAGAAGTACGGAGAACAGTCATCGAGTGCAAGAAACGCTGGCATGACTGCAAGCTCAGGACCAAGGAAAAGATGGCCAGGAACAGGAAGGTAGCACTGCAGACTGGAGGTGGGAATCCAGCACACCAGGAGGCCCTGGACCATATGGAGAAGATGGTCGTAGCCATCATCCCTGAGGAGATTGTCACAGGGATTCAAAGACAGGACAGCACAGACTACCAGGAGACAACGCACATGCAGGGTAAGTCGCATGGGGAATTAAAATGAAATGCACAAATGTTAACTGTAAGCAGGGGGGATGGACATACCTACTACAAAATGCATGTAAGTCATTATATTCAGGGAGTGGAATGGGTAAAGGGGCACGGCACTGGGGCATGGCCCGTTCTGAGAAAACCTGAGGCACACTACTACACAACACCAACAACCTTTGCATGGGGGTATGCTGCCAAGCCAAGGATGTTGCAAAGGTAAAACCAGGCCAGGAGGGCAGGGTACGACGTAAAAATGGCAGCACGTCACACGTCAGCCAGTATTCTCCCTACATTAACTAGGGCACAATTAACAACCTCTGGCCATACCTGCAAGTGGAATGTAACATTGACAACAGTTGACACTACCCCCTCTGCTGTGTGTACAGGTCAAGAAGCTAATGGCAGTAACGTCCCCATGGATCAAACACACCCAAATTAGAGGGTTCAGGATGACAGCGTTATTAATCCACTGAAATCTAGACAAATGTTCCAATCCAGTCAAATGTGATTGCCCAAGGTTGCTACAAACATCAGCCATTGTCATCAACATTAGGAGGTACACAGCACTAATTTCATACCCATGCTGCATATGTCAGGGTCCACCCTGTGCCTGGGTCACAATAGCTCCAATTACACCATGCAACATCCCAAATGTCATACTGCTCAGACTACAGCATTCAGGGGGAGGAGACATGTAACTGGTTACAGAAATACACCTGCACAGTCAGAGGCGGAAATAGAACACTGCTACGACTTTCAGTGCAATCCAATGTACCACACATTCCCCAAAATCAGCAGTACACTTTATCAATGCTGAAATCCATATTGTGCCATAACAAAGCTAGACATAGTATATGCTACATCACAACTACATATAGGTGGATGTGAATAATTTGAGACTGGGGCAGGTCCAGATTGTTAAGTGTGGTGCTTGTGCCATCAAAGCACCCACAGCCAGTGAAAGGGCTCACCATGAGAATGGAAGTAGACGGAGGGTTGAGTAGGACAAGAAGGTGGCAATTGACAATCTGGCCAGAACCAACACCTAGAGGATGTGATGCAGACAAGTCCACAAACTGACCACAATACATGTGACATGCAGGTGGGGCATAGGCCTGGGAGAATGCTAATCTGAAAGACAGGAACAATTAACAGGAACCAAGAACACAATGTTAAAATAATCGGAAGGCAGACATGTCACATTACAAAGCCCACAACACAGACACACTAATTGTATCGTATCTCATTGCAGAGGACGATGGCTCTCCTGCAGATATGCCTGTCATGGACTTCCCTGATGATATGGATGACGAGCTGACAAACATCAGCCAGCAGACCCTCCAAGATGTCCTTGAAACCCTCCAAAGCCCACCTTCAATCACAAGGAGAAGCACAGATACAGCAGTCATCACAGAGGACCCACCCACCACTCCAATTGTACGATCTGCCAGCTCCAACCCAGCTGAGGACTCTGACGACCCTGGCACCAGCTTTGAGCAAACTGTAGTTAGAGTACAGCAGGAGTTGGCCAAGGAGGTGCGGGTGGGTATGCAAACCATGGCAGCCAGCCTAGAGGGGGTGCGTTTGTGCATGATGTCAACTGAAGAACAGGCAGCAGCTATGCAAGGGCGAACAACAATCATGCAGGAAGTTGAAAAAAGGTTGAAGGAAATCAGCACAGCTGTAATAGAGTTGACCCAACACCTACAATAACAATCCTGTCAATGCGTGCACGAATGCAATATTGAACCCCTCAGGGCCGACCTGGCTGTCAACCACTGTGATGTGGCTGCTATTCTTAAGAACCAGCAGCTCCTCCTTGTTGCAGTACTGCCCTTAAGACCCCAAAGGTTAGCAGCTACTGGGATGTCTGACTCCACGTCTTCAAACACTGAGGTGTGTGCCCCTTCACAACCACCACCACCAAGGGAAGAGGAGACAACACACACATCAGAAGATGAAGACGTGGAGCAGATCACCTTCACCCGTAAGAGTACCCGGTAGCACTAGTCCCTGCCACATGGCCACCTATTACCAATGTCCTGTGCTTTGTAACATGCCAGTCTTGCAACAACTGTACTCAAGCACTGTTCTTCAACCCACTGTTTATCTTGTCACCCTGCCCTGTGAATGTCTCTCAGTAACTGATTGGCCAATCCTGTCTCTCTGCACTGTCTGACACTTCACCCCAGCATGTCCAATGACATGTCCTTTTGCACTTATGTAGCATCGCAATGGGAGATGTCACATTAATGGACTCACAATCATGGACAATGTACTTATAGCACTACAGCACTTTTAAATAAATAGCACTTACACAACAAATGTGTCTCTGTGTAATGTGAGACATCAACTGTGATGGCCATCAGTGATGTTAACCTGAGGTCAATGAGCATTGATTGTATAGACACCTGACCTGAATGATTCTTGTCTGCTAACTATGCACAGTGGCCTGGATTGTACCATCACCTGCCCTCCCTGAGGGTTATTTCATAGCAAAATAGAAACTATGCACCAAAATGCTGTGTTGTACAGAATAACGCCTCCTCAAGGGATGTCTAAGCCAGAAAAAAGTCACTTTGATTGTTACTGAAAGTCAAAACTTACGTATGTGACATATTTGTCAAATTTTACCTAACACACACCAAACAGCATGAAGGGATATGTATGAGTTTCCATACAAATAAGTAATCATGCTGAACATTGTAACAAATGATAGGTGTGAGTTATGTATACCATACGACATGAGAGCATACTACCATTCACCTTATAATGATTTGCTGGGACATCAGGCTGCAGGCAGACTTTACACAGTGTCCCCAATACCAAATGAGGTAGCAAAGTATGCGACCTTGAAAACATACAGCACAAAATAACCACACTTTGGGATCCATAGTAACCGTGAGTGGTGGGTGCAATGGATGGCCAAATCTTAGCTACGTAGCCTTGGTGTAGCTGCCAATGTAACAGCTCAGTTGGGATATGGTTGCAGCATGGGACACTAAAGCAAATACCAAAGAGACAGTGTTCATTCATGGCAAGGCCCTGATCTACAAGCATGTGACACATACTGTAAAGGGTTACCTAGATATTTATTATTCAGTAAAAACAGAAGCTAATACCAGGGGAAACACCTAACCTAACCTATTCTACTCTAACTACACATTACCCACAACTGTCCCTAACTAACCTAAGCTAAACTTACTTATCACATTTAACTAAATGATCTAAATATCAACCCCCCACCCCCCTTATAAGACGGGACACATGTAGGACAACAGATACTAACCTAAACACATACTAGGCCTGATTCTAACTTTGGAGGACGGTGTTAAACCGTCCCAAAAGTGGCGGATATACCACCTACCGTATTACGAGTTCCATAGGATATAATGGACTCGTAATACGGTAGGTGGTATATCCGCCACTTTTGGGACGGTTTAACACCGTCCTCCAAAGTTAGAATCAGGCCCACTATCTTATACTAAACAAAGATATATTTTTTGTGTTTTTTGTATTTAATTTTTTTATATTTAAAAAAAACAAAATTAAAACACCAAAACCCCAACATTGATCGACACAGACATAATAAAAAACAGTTTAAAAAAGTATGAAACCCCCAAACCCACCCACTACCACTAAGTAACTAACAGCCTATACTAACCTAACACTAAGGCCCTCATTCTGATTCTGGCGGGCGGCGGAGGCCGCCCGCCAGAATTCCGCCATCCAAAATACCGCGCCGCGGTCAAAAGACCGCGGCGGGTATTTCAAGTTTTCCCCTGGGCTGGCGGGCGGCCGCCAAAAGGCCGCCCGCCAGCCCAGGGGAAAACGACCTTCCCACGAGGATGCCGGCTCGTAATCGAGCCGGCGGAGTGGGAAGGTGCGACGGGTGCATTTGCACCCGTCGCGTATTTCACTGTCTGCCAAGCAGACAGTGAAATACTTGTAGGGGCCCTCTTACGGGGGCCCCTGCAGTGCCCATGCCATTGGCATGG
Source organism: Pleurodeles waltl (assembly GCF_031143425.1). NCBI lineage: Eukaryota > Metazoa > Chordata > Amphibia > Caudata > Salamandridae > Pleurodeles > Pleurodeles waltl. The sequence continues at coordinate 370,194,253 of NC_090449.1, forward strand.
GCACTGCAGGGGCCCCCAGGGGCCCCGAGACTCCCCCTCCCACCATCCGGTTCCCGGTGGGAGAACCACCAGGAACTGGATGGCGGGAGGGGGAGTCGGAATCCCCAAGCCGGCGCAGCAAGCTGCGCCGGCTTGGAGGATTCCTGGGGGCAGCGGGAAACCGGCGGGAGACCGCCGGTTTCCCTTTACTGACCGCGGCTAAGCCGCCGCGGTCAGAATGCCCCGCGGGGCACCGCCGGCCTGTCGGCGGTGCCACCGCGTCCCGCGGCCCTGGCGGTTCTATACCGCCAGGGTCGTAATGAGGGCCTAAGCCCCCTAATCCCACTAAATTAAAGAACCAGGAAAGAGGAGGGAGGGGAGGGAATCATGCCGGAGTCGAAGCCTACAAGTTGGCCCTCCTCAGGGTCTTTTAATGGCATGCACCCTCAGGCTGACTTGTGCCACCTCCTGCTGCAGTCTGGTCATTTTCCGTAGGACACAGTCTAAGCTCCTTTGCATCTGGGCAAAAGCTGTAGGGTCAATGGCTGCAGCAGGGGTGGTCTGGGTGCCAGTCGATTAAGTATGGGCCCTTGTCAGTGCCATGTCCGTAGGCTGAGGTGCAGGTGGTGCTGTGACTGGTCCTGGAGCTGTTGCTGTAGATGGTCCAACAAAGGTCCCAGCTGCTGTTGGGGCCACCTGGGTGGTAGTGGTGGTGCTGGTGGTGGTGGTTGTGGTGGACACGGAAGGGCCCCCGTGTGCAAATGCCCTCCACACTCCGGAGGCTCTCTCATGGCGATATCATCTTGACCATTGTCTACATCATTTCATACCAGTAAGCCATGACTTACAACAAACAGATAGATGCAAGCACACTTCTGACCATAGGGTGCATGCACACCTAGGCCATTGTCCTCAAGTGCCTCATACTTGAAGCACAACATGTGGAGCTACATGCTGCTAGGAAGTTAAACATATAGTCCAACATGTTCATTAGTGATTATGGAAGCTGAAGTCTGTGGAGAAGACTTTGGCATCTCTATTCTGTGAAAATCAGGGTCTGACTTGCTGATCAATTAGCTAATATGGTACACTGCTACATTTTCTGATTTCAAGTTTTATCTACATATCTCATCCCTATTCACATTGCTGTGCCTACAGGACTGACCTAGGAACCCAAAATATGCCAATAGGATAAGGATTGGCCAACTTAAAGATGGTGATAAAATGATACTCCACTCAAGGAACAAAACAGATGATTGACCAGCGCATCACACCTTGCTATGTGTCCAACACACAGGAGTCAATCACACATCATGAGCAAACACAACACAGAACAGAAATATCAACACTTACTGGAGATTTCTGGGTCCCCAAATCGAGCCACCTCTCCAATAGTGATTATGGAAGCTGAAGTCTGTGGGTAAGACTTTGGCATCTCTATTCTGTGAAAAACTGGGTCTGACTTGCTGACTAATTAACTAATATGGTACACTGCTACATTTTCTGATTTCAAGTTTTATCCACATAACTCATCCCTATTCCCATTGCCATGCCTACAGGACTGACCTAGGAACCCAAATATACCAATAGGATAAGGATTGGCCAGCTTAAAGATGGTGATAAAATGATAATCCACTCAAGGAACAAAACAGATGATTGACCAGAGCATCACACCTTGCTATGTGTCCAACACACAGGAGTCAATCACACATCATGAGCAAACACAACACAGAACAGAAATATCAACACTTACTGGAGATGTCTGGGTCCGCAAATCGAGCCACCTCTCCAATAGTGTAGGGTGCACGTCCACCTGTAAGGCATTGAAGGAAGAAATGTGCTCAATGTCTGTGCACTGTACAACACTTCAGAATACAAATACTATGTGTAATATTAACTCAGAAAGTAAAGGCTCTCAAACATGATGATACTGCATCCTACATACCACTGCAAACATGTCCAGACCTGGGGACTCCAGTGAGTGATACACACATATCTGCACACATGCAGTGGCCCTAACTATCATGTGGTGGCAAACATGCTCATTCATTAGTGAGCAGACAAAATCATGGAGTATATTCCTCTCATCACGTGCATCCATGAGAGACATCCAAAGCCACTTTCCGTGAGGACTGCAATACCAGTCACGCAGCCATTGTGACTAAGAACAAATTTAGACACACAGGTACAATGTACAGAGGGCCAGGGACAGTTGTTAGCCCTCAATTTGTATAATTTTCATCATTGTATGTGCCACAGCTATGGTGAATTGCACCAACCATAGAGGTATGATCCAGTGTGCATACCATTTGCCAGCCATCCCTAATTGAAAAGTGGCACTACAAACTTAAAATATCAGTCTAAGATGTTTTCTGAGGTAAGCTATTACTTGTTACGTATGTGTCAGAATCCAGTTCAGACATGTATCCGAAAACAATTGAGGGACACAATATTATGAAAAAAATCTGGCTTTCCAATATATGTTTCCTGATACACTCACCGACCACACCTGAAACATCTGTTTGAGCCACATTGCCATCATCAATTGCCGTGAAGCCAGCACTAATTTTCAGGCTCCTGTTGTGTTTAGAAAGATAGTCAACCATTGCGTCAACAAATGACGGTAATGTGTAGGAAAGTTGTATACCTCACAGGCAACTGTGGCTCATATCTATACCTAATTTGCACCGCATTTGTGTTGCTGTTTGACACAAAGGCGGCGCAAACTTCAAAATACAACTGTATTTTGTAAGTTTGCGCCGCTCTTGTTTCAAAACAGGTTGCAATTGCAGTGCTGACAAAGTAGAAATATGGCCCTGTATGTTTCACTAGCATTCCACACGTTCAAAAACATTGCCGGCAGAATACAAAGAAATCAGCTACTGTCACTACAGAGCATTTAAACATGCACATTACTCTAATTTGTACTCACCAACAGGGCCACCAATTACAATCCCCAGGTGGCCAGCAGATCTTGCTCTCCGGCAAAAAGGTCAGCCCAGCGGTGCTTCAGATGGTGGTCATTTCGCAGTGTGTTGTATAGTCTCTGCAGATGGTACAACACCTTTGCCCACCGGAGCCTCCTTGCCTCTGTGTGATAGCCTTGGATCACACAACCACCTGCCTCTATCATCAGGGGTAGGAAGTGGCACACCAGCCAAATAAACCCCCCCAGCTCCTCCTCTCCCATCCTGCCAAGACGAGGCCTACCCAACATTATTGTACCAAAAATAAAGAGGGGATAAAGTGGAACAAAGGAGAATAGAGGGAAAGTAGGACCGGAGAATGCAAAAAAACTACACTACCTACAACAGACTCCCAACACAACAAAGACAAATGTTGACAACACAACTCACCACAAAAGCACTCAGACAGGATACCACAGACGGTTATTATACACAAAAAGACAATTTAAAGACGACACTGGAGACAAAATCACAAAATGCACAAAGAGACAAGTCTATACACAGCCACACAGTCAGGAAATATCACAGACTGCAAAGTGAAAGTGAAAGTACACCCACTGTACCAATTCTGTAAACAGGATATCCTATTACATCACTTCCTGCCTCAAATGTGGTGCGTTTCTCTTGTTATGCGTCAAAATATAATGACGCTTACAGTCTGTGCGTCATTTTTTTTTACCCACATGATAAAAAATAACCCCACCTCCATATTGTTAAATATGTGTTATACTTAACCAATTTCCGGGGAGACAGGATGGGAATTACTGCTCAGGGCCACTGGATGTTTCAGGGCATTGTGTGTCATATTTTGACGCATATGCGCCATTTTTAGACGCATGTGCGTCTTTTTTTACACATATGCGTCAAACTTTCTGTCATTAACAGGGTTTGGGTCATTCCTCATTTTGAATGGGACATGACAGTTGTGAAAATACAGAGATAGGCTGATTGCACCCACATTGGGCATTACGGTGTATGGGCACATGTGACAGATCATACCACTGCGGACCATGATCCTCTACTTGGTGTACTGGATTTTCATCACTGACGCTATAGATGGCCAAACGTGTGGGATACAATTATTTATTACCCAGTTTGGGCATGTTTTGCATCAAAAGAGGATAGCAAGGGGACTCAACTCACTAGAATAACTCAAGCCTATTGGTCAATGTTTGTGATTTGGCTACTACTATTGTTGTTAACCCACTGTGTGAACATCACAAGATGCTGGTATGCATGTGGAGTCAATGGTGGTCATTACAACCCTGGTGGACGGTGTTAAAGCAGTGGTAAGACCGCCAACAGGCCGGTGGTAAAAAAATTGGAATTGCGACCATGTCGGAAACCGCCAACAAAGACAGCCACTTTAATACTCCGACCGCCCCACGGTACAAACAAACAGCTTGGCGGTCACCGCCAAAAGACAGGTGGAGGACAAAGTACCGCCCACAGTATCACAACCTACCAATCCGCCACCTTTTCCGGGGCGGATTCACCGCAGACAAAAACACGACGGAAACAGGACTTTGAAGGGAAAAGGCTCACCTCTACACACCCCACGAGGAACCAGGACGCCATGGAAGCAGAGCTGCAGATCCTGCCAGCCCTTCTCTTCTTGCTTCTCTACCAGGAGCACGAACGCCGGCGGCGAAGACCACGGTGAGTAATGCACCTACGACACAGGGGAGGGGGGAGGGCAAAAACAGTGACACACACACCCAACACCCCCATCCCCACCCTCACCCTCACCCATGACAACACACACACTAAGACATATTGATACATTACAGTTACGCCCGCAACCCCCCTCCCCCACCGGAAGAACGCAAAGACCAAAGAAAATGAGTGTAACCATTGTAATATATTAAAATCCAGTACGCAAAAATATACATATATACACTATAAACAAAATATACACCAAGAATACTAGTCTAGGTAGTACTCCATTGAAGTCCGTGGAACACTGGGCCCACACGGTATGGGCGAGGCCCACACAAGATCCCCGACCATGACGAAGAGAACACAGCAGGGGCATCAGATAGCAATAAAACAGGCACCTCAGGGGGAGGGAAAGGGGGGGCACCTCAGCCGGTTGAGTGCACTACGCCAGATCCACGAGGGAGCCACATGCCCACTGTTCAATCCTGGGGAGTGCAAAGCCACAGTCTCTCAAGTCTCTACAGTGGGTGGTTTGCCCACTGCTTTATCCTGGGGATTGCAAAGCCACAGTCTCTCAAGTCTCAACAGTGGGTGGTTTGCCCACTGCTTTATCCTGGGGATTGCAAAGCCATAGTCTCTCAAGTCTCTACAGTGGGTGGTTTGCCCACTGTTCCATCCTGGGGAGTGCAAAGCCACAGTCTCTCAAGTCACTACAGTGGGTGGTTTGCCCACTGCTTTATCCTAGGGAGTGCAAAGCCACAGTCTCTCAAGTCTCTAGAGTGGGTGGTTTGCCCACTGTTCCATCCTGGGGAGTGCAAAGCCACAGTCTCTCAAGTCTCTCCAGTGGGTGGTTTGCCCACTGTTCCATGCTGGGGAGTACAAAGCCACAGTCTCTCAAGTCTCTACAGTGGGTGGTTTGCCCACTGTTCCATCCTGGGGAGTGCAAAGCCACAGTCTCTCAAGTGGATGCCTTTCTCCACTGGTTCTGAAGGGGGCTTGGTGCCCAGAGTGCTTCATCCTGCCAAGGACAGAGGTAGTGGAGGCCTTTCTCTACTGGTTCTGGAGGGGGATTGGTGCCCAGAGTGCTTCATCCTGCCAAGGACAGAGGTAGTGGATGTGATACTCCACTGGTTCTGGAGGGGGCTTTGTGCCCAGAGTGCTTCATCCTGCCAAGGACAGAGGTAGTGGATGCCTTTCTCCACTGGTTCTGGAGTGGGCTTGGTGCCCAGAGTGCTTCATCCTGCCAAGGACAGAGGTAGAGGATGCCTTTCTCCACTGGTTCTGGAGGGGCCTTGTTGCCCAGAGTGCTTCATCCTGCCAAGGACAGAGGTAGTGGATGTGATACTCCACTGGTTCTGGAGGGGCCTTTGTGCCCAAAGTGCTTCATCCTGCCAAGGACAGAGGTAGTTGATGCCTTTCTCCACTGATTCTGGAGGGGGCTTGGTGCCCAGAGTGCTTCATGCTGCCAAGGACAGAGGTAGTGGATGCCTTTCTCCACTGATTCTGGAGGGGGATTTGTGCCCAGAGTGCTTCATCCTGCCAAGGACAGAGGTAGTGGATGCCTTTCTCCACTGGTTCTTGAGGGGGCTTGGTGCCCAGAGTGCATCATCCTGCCAAGGACAGAGGTAGTGGATGCCTTTCTCCACTGGTTCTGGAGGGGGCTTGGTGCCCAGAGTGCTTCATCCTGTAAGGACAGAGGTAGTGGATGTGATACTCCACTGGTTCTGGAGGGGTCTTTGTGCCCAGAGTGCTTCACCCTGCCAAGGACAAAGGTAGTGGATGCCTTTCTCCATTGGTTCTGGAGGGGGCTTGGTGCCCAGAGTGCTTCATCCTGCTCGTGACGGACTCACTAGCGCCAGTGCCCCTGGCGCTCGTGAGCCAGCGGTGCTTGTGGTGGTGGTGCCCTGTTCAGTGGTGCTTGTTGCGGCGGTGCCCAGTTCAGCGGTGCTTGTGGCGGTGGTGCCCTGTTCATCGGTGCTTCTTGCGGCGGTGCCCTGTTCAGCGGTGCTTGTGGCAGCGGTGCCCTGTTAAGCGGTGCTTGGTGCGGCGGTGCCCTGTTCATCGGTACTTGTGACGGTGGTGCCCTGTTCAGCGGTGCTTGTTACAGCGGGGTCCTTTGCTGTGACTCAGCGGGGCTGGTGCTGGCGGTCCTGCCTGGCCCAGCGGGGCTGGTGGTCCTTCATAGCACAGTGGGGCTGGTGGCAGTGGCATCCTGGGCAGCGGTTATGATGGCGGTGGCCTCCTGGGCAGCAGGGCAGGTGCTGGCGGTGGCCTCCTGGGCAGCGGGGATGATGGCGGTGGCCTCCTGGGCAGCAGGGCTGGTGATGGTGGTGGCCTCCTGGGCTGTAGGGCTGGTGGTGGTGGCCTCCTGGGCAGCAGGGCTGGTGATGGCGGTGGCCTCCTGGGCAGCGGGGATGATGGCGGTGGCCTCCTGGGCAGGGGGGATGATGGCGGTGGCCTCCTGCGCAGCAGGGCTGGTGGTAGTCTTCTCCGCTGTGCTGCTCTTCCCAGACTTGCTGACTTTCTTGTGGGCCTTCCCCACCTTGGAAGGTGTTGCAGCTGACTCCACACTCCCACCTGTACCCCTGGGAGCGGCTTTGGTGGCTGGAGTCTTCCCCCTCTCCTGTTGGGCACTGGCCAACTTTTGATGCTTCACATGTGGGGGACTGTCCGTGCTGTGGCTCTGTGCCACACTGGCTGCTCTGGTGGCTGGTGCACTCCCGATTCCGGTGACTACATGCACCACTGGTCCCGGAGATGTTGTGGTTGAGGTGCTAGGTTGGGACCAGGAGAGTCGGGCCCTAGGAGACGGACGGGGTGGGGGAGGTGTAGGAAAGAGGTCAAGGTTGGACAAGAAAAGTTTTTGGGAAACACTGGGACGGGTAGCTGGAGGGGGTTTGGGAGTGGAGGAAGAGGTTGTGGTTGTAGGAGGTGTTCGTTTGGTGACTTTGGGTGAAGGTGCATGCGCTGGAGGCTGTTGTGAGGTGGATGGCTGTTGGGTGGGTGTGCGCCTGCGTTTGTGTATCTTGGGAGGTGGTGTCACAGACACACTGGGAGAGGACACAGGGGACGTGTGAATGGCAGTGGGGGTGGTGACTGCACGTGAGCAGGGTGTGGTGGTGTGTGTGCTGGTAATGGCAGTAGTGGCTGTAGATGTAGTGCATGCAGGTGTGAGTGGAGACGAGAATGGGAGGGAGGATGGAGACGAGGAGGAGGGGGACACAGTGGAGGCAGTGGATGTTGGTGTGCCTGCATGTGTGTGATGCTTGCGTGAGTGCCTGTGGGATGTGTGGTGCTTATGTTTGCCTGACCTTCCCTTGTGTGTTGACGTGTGTGCATGCTGGTCTGAAGGTGTGCTTGGGATAGGCTGAGGTAGAGGGGATTGGGTCTGGGTGGAGGAAGTTGGAGGGGGGGAGGCTAGAGACAGGGACAATGGCTGCCATCAGTGCTGAGGCCAGAGTCTGAAAAGGTCGCTGAAGGGTCGCCTGATCAGAATGAATGCCCTCCAGGAATGCATTTGTTTGTTGCAACTGCCTTTCTACACCCTGGATGGCATTCAAAATGGTAGACTGCCCAACAGTGAGGGACCTGAGGAGGTCAATGGCATCCTCTATGAGGGCAGCAGGGGTGACTGGGGCAGGGCCTGAGGTGCCTGGGGCGAAGGAGATGCCCACCCTCCTGGGTTAGCGGGCATGGGACAAAGGCTGAGGGGCTGCTGGGAGGGCGGTGCTGGTAGGGGGGTGGCGGCTGTACCTGTAGATGCTGGGGGCACAGATGTTGCCGCCACCACAAGGGAGCTCCCATCAGAGGACGAGTCCGTATCACTGGTGTCAGCTCCTGTCCCCGCCGTGGATCTCCCATCACCCTCTGTCCCACTGGTGAACTCCGAGTCCGTAGCGTCGTGCTCCAGGGCCATGTGGGATGCAGCTCCCTCCTGCTCCGGTGCCACTGCTCCTCTGCCTGATGATGCTAATGCACACAAGAACAGGGATACCACAAAAAGTGGGGGGGCGACAGAAGAAAGACATGTTGAGTGCATGCATAACCGCTACAGTTGGCGGACACAACATACACAGAAGCCCCCTGCACTACGCCGCACACTTGGACTTCACTGTTCAATCCCTGGGGCATGGCCTACAAGTCTATGGACGACATCTGCACACATGGATGACACAGGAGCCTGACTAGGTGTACTTGGCACTGTATGCAGGTGGGGTGGGGTGCCACAGGGTCTGCCAGAACAAGGGGACCTAACTAGCACTCTCGCCCTGGCCTAGGGAAACCCACAGCCCAACTCCCCCACCCAGACACCTCCACTGTGTGCAAAATCAGCAGAATGAGAGTGTACTCACCCCCTTGTGGCTGCTGTGATGCCCCCAAGCGCCCATCCAACTCCGGGTACGCCACCGCCAGGATCCTGAACATCAGGGGGGTCATGGTGCGACGGGCACCCCTCCAACGTTGGGAGGCCATCCCTAGCTGGGCCCCCGCCGTCTTCTTGCTCCAGCGGCGAATGTCCTCCCATCTCTTATGGCAGTGGGTGCTCCATCTGTGGTAGACCCCCAGGGTCCGGACGTCCTTGGCGATGGCACGTCAAATATCTTTTTTCTGGTGGGCGCTGACCTACATGAATTGTACAGTGGGAAAAGAAAAGTTATTACCAAATGCACCGTCACAGTCATTGGCCCCCATCCCTACCCTTGCCATGATGCACATGCACTCACTGTCATTTCATGCATGCCTCAATCTCCCCCCCATCTTTCATCCACCCCACTCCACACAGGCATAGCCCATACAGTATGTTCCCAGTGTATTTACCTGTTTGTCTGGAGGACCGTAGGGTAGCGTGTACTGGGGGAGGACCCCATCCACGAGTTTCTCCAACTCCTTCGATGTGAAGGCAGGGGCTCTTTCCCCAGACGCACAAGCCATTGTCTCTTCCAGACCGAGGTCACAGCAGCACTTGCAGTGTAGGTCCTCTCCTGTCAAAGATCAGGTATCGAATGATTGAACAGATAGAAAATGGCGGTCACATCCGCGGCGGTGCGTACCGTCACCGCCGGCGTACATCGTCATTGGCTCCTGGGACCCGTAGGGTCCAATGTTGACCAATGCAGCATTGTGCCACGGTCATCGACCGCCTACGTGACGGTGTACAACGCCAGCCCAGTTACCTCACATCCCATTGTCCCACTTTACAGGTCAGGCAGCCGCCATTTCAGGGGCCCACATGGCTTCATTTTTAACTGCGTCACACATACCTAGGCCTTGCCTCAACACTCATACAGGCCAATTTTTGGATTATGATTAGTGTTCGGTGTAAGCTGTGGGTACGTACCTCTGAGTTGGTTGACTCTGTGCTCGCTGTTGTCCTTCATAGGCACCATCCACTGGGACATGTGAGGAGATGGCGGCATCCTCCGGTGTACAGACCGCTGGTGGACCTATCGCCAATGGAGGAAAGACATGTTTTCATCACCTACAGGTGCCACAATCCAGGAACTGTGTGCCCAGCTGGAGCCAGACCTGATGTCAGCTATCCACCATCCCACAGGAATCCCCCCTCAAGTGCAGGTGCTTTCAGTACTCTATTTCCTTGCAAGTGGGTCATTTCAAACAACAGTGGCCATAGCATCAGGTATGTCCCAGCCTATGTTTTCCAACATGTTGTCCAGAGTGTTGTCTGCCCTGCTAAAACACATGCAGAGCTACATCGTTTTCCCTCAGGTGGAGGATTTGCCTACAGTGAAAGGAGACTTCTATGCCCTGGGACATATCGCCAATGGAGGAAAGACATGTTTTCATCACCTACAGGTGCCACATTCCAGGAACTGTGTGCCCAGCTGGAGCCAGACCTGATGTCAGCTATCCACCATCCCACAGGAATCCCCCCTCAAGTGCAGGTGCTTTCAGTACTCTATTTCCTTGCAAGTGGGTCATTTCAAACAACAGTGGCCATAGCATCAGGTATGTCCCAGCCTATGTTTTCCAACATGTTGTCCAGAGTGTTGTCTGCCCTGCTAAAACACATGCAGAGCTACATCGTTTTCCCTCAGGTGGAGGATTTGCCTACAGTGAAAGGAGACTTCTATGCCCTGGGACATATCCCCAACATCATAGGTGCTGTTGATGGGACCCAGGTGGCTTTGGTCCCCCCGCAGGAGTGAGCAGGTGTACAGAAACCGGAAGAGTTATCATTCCATGAATGTGCAGATTGTGTGTTTGGCAGACCAGTACATCCCCCATGTTAATGCCAAGTTCCCTGGCTCAGTGCATGACGCTCACATCCTGCGGAATAGCAGCATCCCTTATGTGATGGGTCAACTCCAGAGGCACCGTGTGTGGCTATTAGGTGAGCACCTGGAAGCAAGTCAGTGGGAATGGTTCTCTGGGTCTGGGGATATCCCTACAGGTTAGTGTGTGTCTAACAGTTGTCCCTTGCCATTTGCAGGTGACTCTGGTTACCCCAACCTGTCATGGCTACTGACCCCAGTGAGGAATCCCAGGACAAGGGCAGAGGAACGCTACAATGAGGCACATGGGTGAACTCGGCGGATAATAGTGCGGACCTTCGGCCTCCTGAAGGCCAGGATCAGGTGCCTCCATATGACAGATGGATCCCTATTCTACTCACCAAAGAAGGTGTGCCAAATCCACGTGGCCTGCTGTATGCTTCACAACTTAGCTTTGCGATGACAGGTGCCTTTTCTGCAGGAGTATGGTCCAGATGGCGGTGTTGTTGCAGCTGTGGAGCCTGTGGACAGTGAAGAATACAAACCTGCCTCCTACATGTACTTTAACACTACTACCTCTCTACTGTCTGTTGTTTTCTCCAGTGTATGGTCACTGAGTTGTCACTTTCCCTTACGATTTCACAGATGTGGGTCCCACTGTGTGACATCTGCTTTGTTTCCTCATGGGCTAGAGCTGTGTGACATAGGTATGTTGAAATTACAATTGAAAGAGCATTTTGCCACTGTAATTGCTAATACACTATTTCGAAATCACAGACTGACTCCAGATTGTTTTGTGCTTCAAGGGTGTTTATTTAAGTGCTCAATATTGGAGGAGGTTGTAAAATGGTGAGGGGTGATGGTAGAGGAATGTCCATGGCAGAGTCCAGTCTATTAGTCTCACAGGTGCATTGCCCAAAAGGGCAAAGGAAGTGGAGCAGGGGCAGTTTGAGGATGGACAGGTTGACAAAGTGGGACAGAAAGATGACATTCAGGGTGGTCTCATTCCTTGGCGGGGTCTTGGTATCATTCTCTGTCTTTGTCCTGGATCTCAGGGACTGTTTGCGGGGTGGTTCTCCCTCTGCAAGGGGTGCTGGTGTGGTGGTCCTGTGGCGGTGCCTCCTGTCCACTAGCGCCGGCAGAGGTGGTGGGCAGTAAATCGTCCAGGCTAGTGTCAGGGTCCCCTTGTTGTGCCACAGTGTCCCTCCTGGTGTTGAATACTTCCTTCAGCACCTCTACGATGGTGCCCAGGGTGGAATTGATGGCTCTGAGTTCCTCCCTGAAGCCCAAATACTGTTCCTCCTGCAGGCACTGGGTCTCCTGAAACTTGGCCAGTACCGTTGCCATCGTCTCCTGGGAGTGGTGGTAGGCTCCCATGATGGAGGCGAGGGCCTCGTGGAGAGTGGGTTCCCTTGGCCTGTCCTCCCCCTGTCGCACAGCAGCCCTCCCAGTTCCCCTGTGTTCCTGGGCCTCCGTCCCCTGGACCGTGTGCCCACTACCACTGCCCCCAGGTCCCTGCTGTTGTTGGGGTGGTGGGATAGCCTGGGTTCCCTGTAGTGGTGGATACACTGCTGCTTGACGTGTCCTGGGGACAGAGGTATGGGCCCGCTGGGTGGGTGCTGTGCTGGTGTTTCCAGAGGGGGGAAGGTCTGTAGTGGCCTGTGACTGTGTGAGGGGAACTGACTGTCCTGAGGTCCCCGATGGACCGGGCTGGTCAGCTAGATCCAGTTGGACAGAGCTGCTGTCATCACTGTGGGCCTCTTCTGTTGGTGGTGTGGACATGTGTGGACCCTCCTGTCCGCTGACGTTGGGTATGGGTCCTGCAGGGGTATAAAAGGATGTTTATTACATCTGTGTGTGCCATGGTGTGCAATAGGTGGGTGACCGTGTACCCCAGTGCTTGCATTTCTTTGTGTGACCTTGTGTGATGGTGGTTTAGGGGTGTGTATGGGTATGTGCAGTGTCCATGCTTTGTTGATGGGTGTCCATGCTGTGGTGTTCCATGCAGGGCTTGGTGTTGGGATGGGTGGGTTGTGATAGTGGGACATTTGTGAGGAGTAGGAGTGATGGGGGTGAAGGTGAGGGTGGGGATATGTGATGGCATGCAGGTAGGGTGGGGGATATAATAGTAAAGCTTTGACTTACCAGAGTCCATTCCTCCATCTACTCCTGCGAGGCCCTCAGGTTGCAGAATCGCCAAGACCTGCTACTCCCATATTGTTAGTTGTGGGGGAGAAGGTGGGGGTCCGCCGCCAGTCCTCTGAACCGCAAGGTGGTGTCTTGATACCACAGAACGCACCTTCCGCCGTAGGTAGTTCCACCTCTTCCTGATGTCATCCCTATTTCTTGGGTGCTGTCCCACTGCGTTAACCCTGTCCACTATTCTTCGCCATAGCTCCATCTTCCTAGCTATGGAGGTGTGCTGCACCTGTGATCCGAATAGCTGTGGCTCTACCCGAACGATTTCCTCCACCATGACCCTGAGATCCTCCTCAGAGAACCTGGGGTGTCTTTGCCGTGCCATGGGGTGGTGTGGGTGATGTGTGGGGTGGTGTGTGTAGTGATAAGTGGGGTAATATTTAGTGGTGTGTTGTGTGAGGTGCGTGGAAGTTCTGTGGGTGATGGTATTGTGTGCCTGTGGATGCTTGGTAGTTGTTTGTTGTGTCTCTCTCTGGCCTTCTCTCTGTAATTGTGGTCATAGGGGTTTGTGGGTGATGTGGGTGTGTGTTTTATATTGTAATGGGTGTGTGGGAGTGGGGTGTGTATGTGTATCAGGTGTGTGAGTTTCGAATTGTCCAATTTGGCTGTGTTTTGTAAATCTGTGTGTATTTTGAGCGCGGCGGTGTGTACCGCCAATGGAATACCGCGGTTGAAAGACCGCCGCGTGGATTCATGTGTCGTGATAGTGTGGGTGTATTTCTGTTGGCGTGACGGTGGAGGTTTTGTTTTCGACAGTTTATCACTGACCTTTGGTGTGGCGGACTTGTGTGGGTGTCTGAATTTTGGCGGATTCCGAGCAGTGGGTCATAACGACCGGGGCTGAATTCCGCTGCTGCGGCGGTGTGTTGGCGGTCTTCTGCACGGCGGTAAGCGGCTTTTACCGCCAATGTTGTAATGAGGGCCAATGTGTCCAATCCTCCAATGCAAGTCAGTGTGGAAATGAGAGAGGACATGTGTTTGTCATACACATAGCAAGAACTGCTGTGTGCATTTGTTTTGGAACTTAAACACCACCATACATGCACTGGATAGATAGCAGACGGTTGTTCATGTCAATGTTCCAAAACTTAGCCATCACATGTCCTGGAATGTTGGATACTACTTCCTAGGCACTTGTTTGTTAATCCACCATGAGTCAGGCATAGGATCATACTATGTGGGTACCGTGTTTGTGTCACAGAGTCACAAATATAATACACATTTGTAATGTTACGCCACAGTTGGAGTCATATAAAAGAGCCATGTCTCTTCTGTGGCAGTGGAGGACCACAGACCAAGCAGCACGTGTTCACATATTTCCAGTGGAAAAATGCACAGAGGTATCTGGTTCATGTGTGTGGGACAATGTTTAGCCTGTATAATTATTTGGGTCTGTGTTGTCACAGTTACGTGCAGGTTTAGTCATGAGTCAGTGGAGCTATTTCCTGTATCTACAACGTATCCTTCGCAGATCAATAGAAGGAAAGCCACTGGGGATTTGAGAACACACATGGGGATGGTCCAACCCTGTCACTGCAGATGTGTTATGAGACTGTCAACAGGGTAACCTTGGTGTGCTGACAAAGTTAATGTCTCAGAAATCTTATACCGGCAGGTTTTCTGACAACATTTGTACACAGGTTGACCTTTAAAATTCCCACAGCCTCCGGGAACATCAGTGCCTCTGTGCTGATTACTCTCACAGCTAATCACCACACAAGCCCCATCAATATGTTGAGAGCAATGTGAATCAGCATGTGGACTGTCAGGGTCCTAACATGTGTAGACATTTCATGCACAATATCTGATGTTGCTTATTGTGCTGGAGGCACCATACCCAATCCATGCATACAGCCATGGTACACTGTCACAATTTGTCACTCATGCATACATGAGACCCAGCAAGGGATAGGCCATGATTCGGCTATTTGGAGACAAGCCCCCCCATTTTGCAATAAATAAACTGATTATGCCATGCAATGTATTTGAGTATGCATTGTGGACCCACCTGACACAATACCCAAGGAGGAATATGAGGGATGGGAAAGCAACTATGATACAAATATAGGCCCAAGGAACCTTTAGGGTGACGCTAACACAGGAGCCAGTCAGGCTCACCGGATGCAGGGTCAATCAGGTTCCAAACATTTCACAAGGTAAATACACAGTGGTCAGACTGAGAGTAGTCAAATGAGGAACAAGACAGTGGAAATGTAAAAGTGTGTTTGTCCTGTGTGATGGACAGTAACACATTAACCCAAGGGCTGTGTTACACAGCTGATTTATACGGGTAGGCATAACAGTGTTATGGATCAAATGGCAGCTTCTATGCTGTTCCAAGCAGCTGCAAGGGCAGTGCATGTTCAAATGGCTGGTGTCCATGCAGGTGCTCACAGGTGTGTGCTGCATCAGTCTCTCACAAGTTCAGTAGGGGAGATTCAAGTTCAAATGGCCAATGGTACCTTTCACATGGAAGCAATGTACAGGTGATAACAGGGCTTAGAGACTACAAGCCAGTGCATTATTTAACCTGACGTCCATGCAGACAGAAGTACAATGGCTATGGCATACTATACTAAAGAGGGTAGCACACTGGATTTACATTGTGAGTCTCGGAGTGTGTAGAGGAGGGATTATCTGTGGACACATATTACCATTCCAGGAACCTCGGACAAAGGGTGGGGTGATGCCGGGAACATGTGTGTGTCAGGACTTAGGACATGAGCTGTCATGTGCAGGGGATGTCATGTGAGCAATGCTAGTCATACCTGGGGCACTTGTGCTATGACTTTGCTGCTTATATGGAAATCTAGTCACCCATAGTCCTTGCAAAGATAGGTGATGTGACACTTACTGCTGTCAAGGGTCTGGTCATACATTCCTGTTACTAATGCAATAGCACATCCACTGCCTCATGAATGAGGCATTTTTTTCCATTATTGACTGATGGTGTCTTAGTTGTGTGCCATATGCTGCAATGAATCATGTTGCCAACATGTATGTGTGAAATAGGTGTGGCCCTCTGCTATCGCCCTTCAAATGTGACATGTACAGGATATATGTCATTTACAGTGTGAGTGAATGTGGCTGTACATTCATACGCATCTAACTAGTTTAGGAATTTTCTGTGTCCTAATCGGTATTTCAGAAATGCTCCATGAGGCTACACTCTGATTCTGATAGTTAGAGATAATGTTATGCAAAAATGATTATCCAGACCATGACATAGTGTATAGTATAGGTGTTTATTTACATATGGTAAGACAGTGGTGATGGGTGAATAGAGTTAAAAGAAATATCGGGCAATATGTTGTCTCTGACGCAATCCTGCATCTGTGTTTGAAGGTCTCCCTCATGTTGATGGCCAGCATCCTCTTCAGGTATTTGTGGGTCGGGTTCATATAGGGAAATGTTCCTTCTTACACATATGTTGTGCAGGATGGCACAGGTCAAAATTATTTTGCACACCATTTCAGGTGAGTATAGGAGGCTGCCTCCGGTGATGTCGAGGCACCTGAATCTTGACTTCAGGATGCCAAAGGTCCTCTCGACTATGGTGCGTGTCCTCCTATGTGCCTCATTATAGGCACGCTCTGTTGCAGTGCTTGGATTTGCAAATGGGGTCATAATCCCTGGCTGGATCCCATACCCCTGATCAACTGAAAGAGAAAATTAGTGAGAACATGTTGATGTACCTTGCCCCATAAATATCATTTTGCATGGCAGTAGTTATCTTGTGTTGTCTGTGACTCATTGGTGTTTGTGTTATTGTGGGATTCCTAGGCTTCTAAGATATACCAACAACATTGGGTTGTTTCCTTATCTGAACGGGTGTTTGGCTGTTGACCGGATGTCAGCAGTATTTTTGTAGAGTTGCAGTACAGTGGGCACTCCCTTGCATTGTGACTTGTGAAACAGGTGTCCCTGTGTCTTAACTGGGGGTGAGATGATACTTCCATACATAGAATCAATTCGACAGTGGTGGTAACACTGTTGCATCTATGTACCCGGGACATCCCATACAATTTGACATATGCAATAGATTAAGTTAAGCATCAGTGACACCCTTAGATTTTGCATGGTGACATTGTGCAAAAAGATCTCCATACATTGTGAGCACTGACGTGTTAACAATTGACTATGCACTAATTTCACATGTGTGATAAGTTCACTGCAGACCTATTTCTCTGCCCTTGCCAAGTCGACTCAGGTTGTAACATGTTCCTATACTACTGAACATGTTCAGGTTCCGATTCCTAACTTGGTTGTGAGGTTATCATTAAGAGTTTCAGAAGATCCATATGGCAGTACATCTGTTGTGTGTGTGTTAATTTGTCGCAATGCGTATGTGTAGGAATGTGCACTTTCAATATTGTTCCATAAAGATGTGTTCTTCGCACAGTCCACTTGCTTCTTGGTAGTGGACAATGTGAGAGAAGGAGTGATGTGAGATACTGGTACAGCCTCAATGATTGCACATGACCTTCATTGAAGTCATCATCATGCTATGTGTGTCATGGTGTTTGACCGGCAGCAAAAAACATTACACACCCCTTACACAGTACGTATTGGTTTGAAGGGTGTTGGATTGAGTGTTATTGATGTGATATTGAAAGTTTGATCATCCCAGATGTACTACCAGTTGGGGCCATGTGTTTGTCATTGTGTTGTTTTACATTTTTCCCTTGTGCCTGTGGAGTGGTATCAGTTGTTATTTTGAACGGTCATTTGTCCCTAGGTGTGTCTCCCATTGGGTGAGGATATCAAACATGCCTAGCAGTGTCACAACCTCAGTGTGTTCCTGTCCACATGTCGATGTAGTGGTGTATGTGTTGTGTGTCCTAGAGGGTTGCTGTGCAGTGTGTATATAAGTATTGTTGATTGATGGTGCAGTGACGGACGATGAATGAATCATGTACACTCCCAGGATACTTTGCCACGATGTTGGTAATCAAACCCCGGTGACCGACAATGGCCTGCACATTAATGGAGTGTGTGTGCTTTCTGTTGCTGTATAGATGTTTGGTTGCAGCAGGTGGCACAAGGCGTACAAGTGTGCAGTCAATGGCACCAAGGACATGTGGGAAGCCATTCATTTGGTAAAACACCTGTTTGGTCTCCTGCTGCTTCTGCTGTGTGTTGGGGAAGGTGATGTGGTGGGGTGTGAGGGAGATGATGGCATCCAGTACCTTGGGGAGGAAGGCGGAGAATGATGGCTGTGAGATCCCAGCAACCAGGGCGCCAGTGGTTTGAAAGAAGCCACTTCCAACATGTGTAGTACAGCTAGGAGCTTGGTTTCTGGTGGAATGGTGCTGGGTGTCTGAAAGCTGGGTGACAAATGTGGCTCAATGTTGTGCAGCAGCTGCTGAATGGCTTGCCAGTTAAGCCTGTACCTCTGAATGATGTCTTGTTGCAGAGTCCCATGAGGGTTGTCCTGGTGCGGAATATCCTCTCCTGCCTTCTGCATTGTCTTTGGGGTCCCTGCTGGTGTTGTGGAAGCTGCTGTTGTTGTTCCTGTGCTCTGTGTCTATGTGCATGCTGGATGAAAAGCACCTCCATGTCTTCCTTTTGGAGCTCTGCTGTTGCTTCTGTGTGTTTTCATTAAGTACAGGAGTGTTTGCCCCATTTTAACGCCTGCCCTGACCCAGGTGTTATTTTTTTTACGCAAATAGGGTTGCGCGTCATTATTCGCCTCCGCCTCCCGGCCGTGCATCATTTTTGCACTGTAGCATAAATAAGGCGCACAGGTGTGTTAGACCTGACAGCCTTAGGGTGGTCATCTCTGACTTTTTGCCTGCCTCCCTCCACTTTTTAGACACTGTTTTCGCTGGTTTTTAGACTTTGCGCACTTTACCACTGCTAACCAGTGCTGAAGTGCATATGCTCTCTCCCTTTAAACATGGTAACATGGGATCATACCCAATTGGACTATTTAATTTACTTATAAGTCTATAGTAAAGTGCACTATAAGTGTCCAGGGCCTGTAGATTAAATGCTATAAGTGGGCTGCAGCACTGATTGTGCCACCCACTTAAGTAGCCCCTTAACCTTGTCTCCGGCCTGCCATTGCAAGGCCTATGTGTGCAGTTTCACTGCCAATTCGAATTGGCATTTAAAAGTACTTGCCAAGTCTAAAACTCCCCTTTTTCTACATATAAGACACCCCTAAGATATGCCCTAGGTAACCCATAGGGCAGGGTGCTGTGTAGGCAAAAGGCAGGACATGTACCTGTGTAGTTTACATTTCCTGGTAGTGTAAAACTCCTATATTCATTTTTACACTGCTGTGAGGCCTGCTCCCTTCATAGGCAAACATTGGGGCTGCCCTAATACAGTGTTTGAGTGGTAACTGCTGATCTGAAAGGGGTAGGAAGGTTATATTTAGTATGGCCAGAATGGTAATAGAAAATCCTGCTGACTAGTGAAGTTGGATTTAATATTACTACTTTAGAAATGCCACTTTTAGAAAGTGAGCATTTCTCTGCACTTAAATCCTTCTGTGCCTTACAATCCACGTCTGGCTGGGTTTAGTTTACAGCTCCTTGTGTGTTCACTCAGACACACCCCAAACACAGGATACTCAGCCTCACTTGCATACATCTGCATTTTGAATGAGTCTTCCTGTGCTGGGAGGGTGGAGGGCCTGACACTTACTTGACAATGGACAGTAGTATGCCCTCACACAAAGGACTGCCACACCCCCTACTGGGACCCTGGTAGACAGGATTGAACTGAAAGGAGAACTTGTGCACTTCTGAGTCCATCTTTGTAGTCTCCCCCACTTCACAGGCACTTTTGGGCATAAAAGCAGGGCCCCTGGCCTACCAAGACAGACATTCCCTGGAGAAGAAACCTGAACCAGAACCTGCATCCTGCCAAGAAGAACTGCCTGGCTGCCCAAAGGACTCACCTGACTGCCTTCTGTGAAGGACTGCTGCCTTGCTGTTGCCGTGCTGTCTTGCTGCTCTCCAAGGGCTTGGATGAGCTTGCCTTCTGTTCCCTGATGTCTCAAGACCAGAAAAGACTTAGGGGGTGATTCTAACCCTGACGGGCGGCGGAGGCCGCCCGCCAGAGTTCCCCCCTCCAGAACACCGCTCCGCGGTCATTAGACGGCTGCGGTGATTCTGGCTTTTGCACTGGGCTGGCGGGCGGCCGCCAAAAGGCCGCCCGCCAGCCCAGTGCAAAAGAGCCTTCCCACGAGGACGCCGGCTCAGAATTGAGCCGGCGGAGTGGGAAGGTGCGACGGGTGCAGTGGCACCCGTCGCGTATTTCAGTGTCAGCAAAGCATACACTGAAATACAAAGTGGGGCCCTCTTACGGGGGCCCCATGACAACCCATACCGCCATCCTGTTCCTGGCGGGAGAACCGCCAGGAACAGGATGGCGGTATGGGCTATCAGAATCCGCTGCGCCGCCATGGAGGATTCTAAAGGGCAGCGGAAAACCGGCGGGAGACCGCCGGTTTTCCGCATCTGACCGCGGCCAAACCGCTGCGGTCAGAATGCCCTGCGGGGCACCGCCAGCCTGTTGGCGGTGCTCCCGCCAACCGGACCGCCGGGGTCAGAATGACCCCCTTAATCTCTGCAAGAAATTCCTTGTGCGCCGAAAAATTAAGCACAGCCTGCAAAAAATGACGCACAGCCTGCACCGCGTGGAAAAATCACCGCACGCCGAATCCGGAACAACGCTGCCTGACTCGGCAACTGGAAGATCGACGCAGTGCCTGCATCGCGACCGGAACTTCGATGCACAGCCCACTGGATCGACGCACAGCCTACCTGCAACGATGCAGCCCGACTTCCAGGGAGGAATCGACGCCACACCTGCCGTGCGGAAGAAATTTCCATGCATCGCCCGCTGGAATAGACGCAGTGCTTGTGACTTCGATGCAAGCCCTGGATTTTCCATGCATCGACCCCGGGGCATCCGAAAACCCTGCAACCCGAAGAGGATCCGAGTCCGCATGCTGAAAATCAACGCACGGCTTCCCCGTGTGGAAAATATTGACGCAAGTCCGTCTGCGAAGGGGCAAAACCGACACACACTTACCTGTTTTCCACGCATCTTCTCCTCTGCGGCACCTTGTGAGGATTTTTCAACGCAAACCAGGTACCGTGCCCTGCAGGAGACACATGTTGTTTGTTGAAGACCTTAAGCCACTTTATTGCTTTTGCAGTAAAATTACAATTCTAAAGACATTTTTTATTACTTTTCCAGTAATATTTCATTGTGTCCTTGGTGCATTCTAATCCTCTTTGACCTACAATTATTCAGATAAAATCTATATTTTTACAAACACTGTTTGGTGTGTTTTTGGTAGTACTATATGGTGTTATTGTATGATTTATTGCACAAATACTTTACACATTGCCTTCTAAGTTAAGCCAGGCTGCTCAGTGCCAAGCTACCAGAGGGTGGGCACAGGATAATTTGGATTGTGTGTGACTTACCCTGACTAGAGTGAGGGTCCTTGCTTGGACAGGGGGTAACCTGACTGCCAACCAAAGAACCCATTTCTAACATGGTGTTTAAGTCATTTTTTGGACGGGAATGCCTACTTTGCATGTCAATAACGCAAGGCGGTTTCCCGCATCCAGAAAATGACGCACACGGTGGGATTTTGGCATTCGAAGGCTCGGGTGTCAATGTTTAAATATGGTGCACGGTTTGCGCTGATTGTGCGTCACAATTTTTAATGCACATTCAACGCAAACAGAGTATAAATATGACCCTTTGTTTTTAAACATATACTATTCCACTACTTGTATAGAAATGGTGGAAAAGACATTTTGAACAATATGTACAGCTATGACTTTTTTTTTATAAATATTTGTATTGAATAAAACATTACAATGGTGCAGGATACATTAATAATCCAATAATGCAGTAGAATCGAACACAAATGAGCACCAGTTCAATATTCATAATAATATTACTTTTAAACATGAAGGTAAATCTATGAATGTATTGTACTTTTTTATTTGACTCATAGCCTATGGGGCATTTAACATGTATCACAAAATATGCAATACACGTACCAAGAGCCAAAAGCTAGCCAAGGCTGTTACATACTTTTAATGATTTACCATATAAGCATAATTTTATGACTCTGAAACTCAATAGAAATTTAGTAGTATGCAAAGCAATAGTTAATTGAATTGGACATACTTTTTGTAAACTCAGGTTTAGGTGCTGTTGGGACATTTTGCAATGTTGGAATACTCATTATGCTATCCGAATGTGACTTTTTGTGAAATATGTTTTTGTGAACATTTACTTACATTAGGAGGCCAAACATGTTAAAAAAATCTATTGATAATAGCAAATGCATTACAATCCTGTGTTCCTACATGTCTCCCAATAGAAGCAGTAGCTCATGTTAGTGGATGGGTCTACCATA
The DNA here is from genome assembly GCF_031143425.1 of Pleurodeles waltl. Classification (NCBI taxonomy): domain Eukaryota; kingdom Metazoa; phylum Chordata; class Amphibia; order Caudata; family Salamandridae; genus Pleurodeles; species Pleurodeles waltl. The sequence continues at coordinate 370,216,689 of NC_090449.1, forward strand.
CAGTAGTTGAAAGGGGCCCACCCTGGATTCCACAAATATGCAAGCATGATTTGAAGGAGAAGGAACCTGAGCAAAATTGTGTGCATAATTGCTGAAGTAATTTTGCCCAGATATAACTGGCACCCTTCCAACCCCAGGCTTAGCCCCTGGCTTCTTTGAAAACCAGAGACTGAGGAGGCTCACTGGCTGTGTGGTTTGCAAGGATCTCACTACATAGCCCTGCAAATACCATACCATGGTCACTTAAAACAAGTTTTCCTTACAATTCCCATGAATGATGGCTGAACTAGTTAGGTCAGGACTGACCAGCGCCAGAGAACCAATTAGCCACAGGCATATGTAAAAACCAGCAAACAAGGGAACATTTTGGAAGTGTGTTTTGATAGAGTCCCACTAATTTGTTCATTGAGACTGTCCATCAAACACCAAAGTATCACTAAAACAGTAACATTTTGTGACAATCAGGCATTCTGAAACAATGTCCCTGAGATTGGAAAAATTCAAAGAACCCTATCAGCCACAGGCATTTCTAAAAAATAAGGAAAAGAGAAATTCAGGGAATTGTGAATTGTGTATTGGATAAATCCCAGTATTTACCTTACCCGAATTCCATACAAATACAATAGCATGACTAAAACAGCATAATGTACTCAGATTTAGGCATCCTAAGACAAGGAATTTGCTTTAGGTGGCATAAATACAACGATTGTGAGTTTCCACATTTTTCCACAAAAATTATTATCACTTATCTGTGGGTGAGCCTATTAAAATGGATTGAAAAAGGAGTAAAATCCAATTGACTATGTCCTAGTATGTCCTACTCAATTAATGACAGCATTTGCAATAAGAAATGGTAAACATGACTGACTTTTTCTGATATGTTTCTACATTGGTCCAGAGCTGTTGTCGTGGCAGTAATGAATGATTCCACAAGCTTCACAACATTGGAAAAAATAACCATATTTCTCCCTGAGTGAGTTATTGGAGGGAGTGGATAGAACTTGATGGGAATGCAGGATGTAGAAGAGAATGGAAAGTGGATGATCTCCGTTTAACATAAGGTGCCTACAGCAAAACTTGTTTTAAATTATAGTCAGTCAGAGTTTCATAATTGGAGGTAGAGAAAGAAGGCAAGAATGAATAAGATGTACAGAGAAGAGTTAATATGATAAACAAATAGATGAGAGGATGTCCCCAGTGAGGAGATATGGAGATAACATTCAAGCAGACCTAGTACTGATCCTTGAAGGAGCTAAACTACTAGAGAGGCTGAGGTAAATCTGTTGGAATTTCACTTCACCCAGAAAGGGTGTAATATGCCATAATGCCATTATTTTAAGCAGACTATAATAATGAGGGTGATCTCCAGTGTCAAAAGCTTGTTAGCAGAATAAAATGAATGATGAGAAAAGGAAATACAGATGGGAGGGTGCAGTTCCTGATTGGAAGGAGCTGAGGTTTTCAGAAGACAGATATATAATAAGTCTTTGAAGACTGGGCATTTTTGGTATTTTAGAGATGAAAGAGAGTATTTTGGGCATAACTAAAATCTTTCACCAGGTTGAAGGGAAGAACTGCAATGGAGATTGGTTAGAGATGGGCTTGTGTTAGGAGATTCCTGGTTCACCATCCACAATCCATGGTATTTAGCAAGTTTTTCCCATCTTCTGGTGCAGATGTATGAGTAATTCGTATTTATTCTGCAGAGACAATCTGGCAATTAAGATCTGTTTAGGCAGGTGAGTCACAGGCCCTAATACAGGGACCTACTTCTTGCACGACAATCTTACCTGTTGCCCCATTGGCTTTCTCCACATGTGAGGAGTTGATCGGACCTTAATTCCCCAATCAGTAACACAGGGGCTAGCAAAGTCCAGGCATAATTTTCTGCCTCTTTTGAAAGTTGGCGTCTCCATTCAATTCAATTCAATTCAGTTCAGTTCAGTTCAATTCAAAGAGAGTTTTTTAGAGATATTTGTCCATACAAAATAGGCATGGGCAGAATTTTGATTATGCCTTAGTAATTGAAGTAATTTTGATAATATTGCATTAATTTTTGAGGGCAGAATTACTGGTAATTGCATAATTACTTCTGCTCATGTAATTAATAGTAAGTTGAGGGAAATAAATCTCACCAGCAGAGCACTTCTAGCAAGTGTGAGTGGTTGCTCAAGCTTGCTATCCATGTCCTGCTACATTTAGCTCAGTTTCTTAGTGCAAAATGCATCCTCACATCAATTTTGGATGTAAGGGTGCATTTTGCTATAGGAAAATAGTGCTGAATGCTCGTAGTAAGTTGGGGGAAAATCCTACCCTAAGAACACATTTGACGGGTGCGACTGGATCCATTTTGGACTTGAGGGGTCAGTTCTGCACTAAGAAACATCACTAAATCTTACTCTTTTTCATGTAATTCAAGAGTAATCTTGTGGAATTCTTAGGTAATTCCACATGATTTTGCTATGAGGAATTACCCAAGTTACGCCCACCCTTAATGAAAACAATACATCATGGGCCTCATTGCGACTTCAACGGAGGGGATTACTCCGTCCCAAATGTGATGGATTATATCCTATGGAACTCATAATACGGCGGGTGGCATATCCAACACATTTGGAACGGAGTAATCCCCTCCGCCAAAGTCGTAATCAGGCCCTATATTCTTAAAAAACAGTTAAATCGCTATTGCGTTGCAAACACTCACTAAATAAAGAATTCTTTCAACATTTTATGCAACGAGTTACGATATTAAGCTTGCATGATCACAACATGCTCTTATTACCTCCATTACGAAATAAAGCTACCAAAATTGCCACCTTGTCAGAGTTCAACTCAAATAAAAATCTGACAGCTACTACAACAACAGGATGAAGCAACAAAAAACAGGACAAAGTAGCATTATGGCCCTCATTACGACCATGGTGGTCGGTGGTAATTTGGGGAAAGGTACTGCCAACAGGCTGGCGGTACCTTTTCCCAAATAATGACATTGGCTGTTTGGTTCAAGCCAAACCGCCAAGTTACCACTCCGTCCGCCAGGGTGGTAATGGCCGCTGGGCTGGAGACTTCAGTCTCCAGCCCGGCTGCTGTCACAATCCCACCCTCGGTATTATGACCCCACCTACCGACATTTGTTTTCGTGGCAAGCGTACCGTTATGAAGACCATGGCGGTAGGCACTATCAGTGCCAGGGAATTCTTTCCCTGGCACTAATAGGAGTCTCCCCTGCCCCCCTCCCCAAAGTCCTCCCCCACCCTCCCCCTCCCTATCCTGCCCCCTGCACATTGACACACGTGCACACACATATACACATGCATACCCACATCCACCTACGCATGCACATATACATACCCACACACCACAACACACACCAACATACTTTGCCGCACACATGCATTCACAACACACAACATACACTCACATTCAGGCATTCACGCACTCATTCAACGCGACTCACACCCGCATGCACGCATTCATAAACAGACACCCTCCACACACACAACACCTCAACACACGCACAAAACACCCCCCACCCCCTCTCCTGTCAGAGAAAGCGACTTACATGCTTGCAGGGGGTCCTCTGGCTGGAGATGTGACGCGGTGCTGCGGTAGGTGGTGTTTTGCTGGCGTGGCACTGCTGCTAACAGCTGCGCCACCTTACCGCTGTCCAACACCGTCGGCGGTATCAGAATTCCGTAGAGAGTCTTAATGCGGGTGGACAGCTGGTAGCCATGGCAACAGTATCTTGGTGGCTGTCGCCGTGGTGGTAGGCAACAGTTACCGCCAATGTTGTAATGAAGGCCTATGTGCTCTAAAAAGTAAGGGCTGTGTTGAGAACACTGGAACTTTGAAAAGCATTTGGCTCAAAGCTAATGTATCTGCTGTACTGAACAGCCACTTCGAATAACAGGAGTTTGCTGTGCAATTTGGGATTTAGTACCTTATGCTGCTACATCTAATAACACATGCACTCCAACTCACATTCCAGAAAAGACAATGACCCTGATAAATGTAACAACAACACTGCCTTAGCATCATTTTATTGACACTTAAGTGACAAAGTACATTTTTTGTGGAAGGTAAAAGTGCATAAATAGATCCAGATTTATACTTGCTTTGCGCTGAATTGGCATAATTTTTTACGCTAATTCAGCACAAGCTTAACTCCATAATTATATTTTGACACTAGACCCATCTAGCATCCAAATTTTGGAGTTAACGTCATTTTTTGAATGCGTGAAAACACCTTGCGTCAATGAGATTCAAGGTAGGTGTTCCCGTCCAAAAAATTACTCTAAGCCCCTAGTGCCATATTTATCCACCTGGGCAAAAATGACACACCAATGGAAGGCAGACCCAAAAAATGATGTTTTCTCCGATTTGCATCACATTTTAAAGCCTGGGTCAGACCTAGCATTAAAATGAGGCCCACACATCACTGCTTAAGGAAAATGCGCAGAAGCAACATTACCAACCCACAGGACAATATGGAAGTGCTACTGCTCCGGCTGCGAAAAGACGCAGAGGACAGCAACAACAATTGAAACCACCACCACCACAAAGGGGCCCACAAAGGCAACGCAGAAGGCAGGAGAGGATATTCAGAAACAGGACAACCCCTCTTGGCCTCAAGGAACAAGACATTATAAGGACTTATAGACTCAACTGGCAAGCCATTCTACACCTGCTGCACCAAATTGAGCCACAGATCACAGCCAGCCTGCAAACCCCACCTAATATACCATCTGTGACAAAGCTGCTAGCTGTCCTGCACAAGCTGGCAAGTGGCTCATTTCAAACAATGGGTGCCCTTGTGGCTGGTGTGTCACAGCCGTCATTCTTGGTGTTCCTGCCAAAGGTATTAGAAGCAATTATCTCTCTGACACCCCTCCACATCTGCTTCCCCAATACCCAGAAAATGCACCAGGAGATAAAACAGGGTTTCTACCAATTTGATGGCTTTCTGCATGTGCTTGTTGCAATGGACTGTACCCATGTCCGACTTGTTCCACCTGCAGCAATGAAGCATTTATACCGGAAACGCAAACACACGCATTCCATAAATGTGCAGGCCATGTTGGACTACCGGGGACTATTCACAAACATTTTGGCCAAGTATCCTGTGAGTGTCCATGATGCCTACATATTCAGGCACAGCAGGATAAATGAACACTTCCAGGATGGACAATATGGAAATAGCCTACTATTGGGTAAGTCAACAAACCTAGCAATTTACACACAACACACCAACCCTGTAGAACACACAAGGCATACACGACTCCAAAAACACATGGCCAGGGTAAGCAAATGTGCAGGTAACAACACATATGCACCATGCTGCAGTACAGTACAATCAGTGCACACCACAAACACATACACCCACATGTACGTAACACACCCACAACTTGACAGGCACACGACGTGAAGGACAGGTGCAGATATGTGCTCTTTGCAAACAGAAGATGTACACAAACTACTACAAGTGCCCACAGGTTGCCTACTGCATACACTTCACACACACAGTACACCAAACAAAGAATAGCACTGCAATGTCACTGGCATACACCATGCTTATGTAACGTAACTCATAAATAGGCACAGATCAGTTAGATCATACCACGAAAGTCTCTGCCAGAACAAAAATCAAATGCCAGACAACTGGTGCCAATACCAACTACATCTCACCAACACATACTTGACGTACCTATAGTGCGCATATACATCTCCTGATGCATTGGGTCACACATATAGGAATACGACATCAGTGGCCATCACATACAATGTGCCAGACTTGTGAGAAGTGGCATTATGCAGCCATGAATGATGACCCCATTTGCAAACTCAAGCACAGCAGTAGACCGTGCATACAATGGAAAGGACATTTGGCATACTGAAAACAAGATTCAGGTGCCTGGACGTCACAGGAGGCAACCTTCTATATGCCCCACACATTATGTGCAAAATTATCCTGACATGTGCTATCCTGCACAACATATGTGTGCCGATGAATGGTCCGATGTATGACCAGGTAGATGACCTGCCTGAGGAGGAAGAGGAGGATGGTGGTGACGATATGGAGGGGGAACAGCACAACACAGCTGCTGGGGTGTACCAGAGACAGCACATAGTTGACAACTTTCCCTCTTTAAAGCCACTGAATTCACCTTGTCAGTTTTGTAAATAAACTATTCACTAATACTACCAATCCTGCATTGGTCTCTTCAATCTCGACTACACATATCATAGGAATGTGAGTCAAAGCTCAGGGATCATGTCACAAATAGGAACCTGACAAGTACTGTTGCAACATCATATGTGATGTGCAAGATTGTACTGCCACCATCACACACATCAGTAACAGCCTTGTCACTGATATGTGACAAATGAAGGACACAATCTATGGACCACTACATATTTTGTACATCCACAATGCCAACTTGTTATTCAATAGTTCATCAGACACAACTACCTCATGTCCAAATAGGATGTATACAAAGGGCCCACACATGAGGTAGTAAATGTCAAACAATAGAAATTAAGTCAGGTTGGAACTCAACACTGACACAACTCAGTCTGAGAGTTGCAATGGCTGCATGGAACATGTGTGACGGGGAGATATCATTAGTAACTATGGTCATCATGATTTGCCCACAAATAAATAACAAGGGTAGAAGTTGGCCCTGTGCAAAATATCCATGGTAATCTGTCCTGATACTGCCATGGGGCACAATCCTGACACACAGTACACATGACCTCACACATTGCACGGACACATCTGTGGAATGCAGATCAGCATGGATGAAACCATATGCAGCTAGGGCTGCAGGTCCACCAGACAAAACCAACAACCATTGGTAAATGGAATGAGTGTAATCAAACTTTTGTGATCAAAACATATTCTGGAGGAATGCAGACAGAGTGTGTCATACACACTATGAACCAAAGGTGTACACATGTCAGACAAATATGCAGGCTTCACACAAGTCTCAATAAGCTCAAAATATACATACGGAGACAGTTGTTGGGTAATAATTCCTAGGTAGCAGTGGTTTACCCATCATCAACAATGCCTGACCTATGTATGTAGCTTTTGTATTATGCTCTGTTTGACAACATCACACATCACAGACAAATACACAATACACAATCACAAATCAGAACTATTGCATTGTAACGAATGCCAAACATATGTGGATACACTGTTGTCAGACATGCGTTTATATGCACGACGTGCAACAATTTGCATGCTGTTGAGTATGTAACACATTGGTATAACAGACCAATCACACCCTTGTCACATTGTTGCATGGACCACCACATGTGGCCATACCCAATATGCCACACTGCAGCACAGACCATGTCATATGTATGTTGGTTCAGGGTGCATCTAAGGAAAATGCAAAAAAACACGCAATCAGGAATGAGTCAATAAATATGATGCAAATGCATCTAAAAGATCTGCAAATGTAAAGTAAATGACACATGGGCCCTTAGCGTGAATTCCACCTTCGCATGCCTCTCAATGCTGCCATCAGTGAAATAGACGCATAACCGTCATGCGTCTACATAAATGACGCATGTGCAATATGCATCTAAAAACTAACGCAAGTGTCAAATACGTCAAATAAATACAATCATAACCGAAAAACGTGATGCACAGGGACAGGAAGTGATGTAATAGGAAATCCTGTCTACAAGCATGATACAGTGGGTGTAGTTTCACTTTCTCTTTACAGTATGTGCCTTTCTGACTGTGTGGTTGTGTTTTGGAGATGGTGGATTTGTCTCGGTTGTGTTTTTAAGTTTGTGGTGCCCCTCCTATCGTGTCCTATCATATATTGTGTGCATTTTGTCCCAGAGATTTTGTGTGTTTTTTGTCTATATTTGTATTTGTACTGTGGGGTGTCTGTCCAGGGTAGTTAGGCATTTGGGATAGTTGGGATTAGTTAGTGGGGCTTAAGTTTCCGATTATTTTCATTTTTTCTTGGTATCTGGAGTCAACTTTGACCACTTACAAGATGTTTGGTAGAGGGAGGCTGACGAGGATGGCAGAGGATGAGTTAGGTGGGTTTGTGTGATTGGTATGCCACTACTTACCTATGATGCTGTAGATAAGTGGCCAGGTCATCCAGGGATACCAGACTGAGGCCAGGTGAATGCGGTGGGGCAAGGTGCTCCACCACCTGAAGAGAGTCTACAGGAGTGGCAGGAATGAACACCAGCTCAAGCAACACTTGGCAGATCTGGTGGCCAGGGAGCAGGAACTGCTTTATCACCTTGGTGTTGAGATCGGCAGACCTGTTGTGTGAGTCTCCCATTGGCATACCATTTACTATTAACTTCCCTTGAATGACAGTAGCAGATGAGTTTTAGTGCTGCATGCAATGCTTGTGGACAGGTTGTATGCAATCAGAATTGAGTGTATCTGTGCCAGTCTCGGCCTGGAGTTCACATGTCAATCCATAATACCAATGCAGGTCAGATGTCTGGTGAGTCCTGCACAACCATCACATAAGCACATGGTAAGCCATGGCGACACCTGTGCCCCGGGATAATGTCATGTATTAAACGCCAGGGCACTGCATTTGATACCATTGGACAACTTTGCCACATCAGTCATGGATTAAAACAATGCATGATCTTTGCAGACTTAAAAGTGAGCGGCATGTCTATCACAAAGCGCCTCTGGGTGCCTTGCAGGACAAGCTTGAGTACCTCAGTCATATGTCTTGCTAAGCACCAGGGTAGTGTTGTGTTTTTTACACAACCCCCCATATACCATGGTGTTTCATCTTCTGTAGATTGCCCACATATGATTGTTGCAGGGTGTAGCACTAAATGAGTCTCTGGCCCAGTGTTAGTGTTGAGGTGTGTGGCTCTAACTCACCTGAGTGTCAGTGTCATTGTGTGCTCGTAGTGGTGTGGCTGTTGCACTTTTTTCTACTAGGATAACTAGCTCACTTCTCTCAATTAGTTAACACTGAAATTTGTTGTCCACTCACAGTGGCTATGATATGACACTAAGGATGGTTTTTCATTCATGTCTAACAGGTGGACCTGCCCCCTACACAAACAATGAAGTGGCACAATTTGAGGACCCAGATGTATCCAGTAAGTGTCATAATGTGTGTCTTGTGAAGTAATCCAGGGTTTTGTATGAGTGAGTCCTGTGAGTTGAATACAATACCAGATGCGATAAGCTGTCCAATGTTCAGATACCAAAGTAGGCTGGATGCTGACATTATGGCCCATTTAAAGGATTCCCATGAACCACCTGAAGGCCACTTCTTGTGAGGCTCATGGTGCACAATGGCCAGCATCATGTACACAAGAGAATATTGGTAGTGACGAACTCCATCATTCTCACAACACAGTCATTTTCGCTTTTTGCATCAATTAAGTGTCAATAAAATGATGCTAAGGCAATGTTGTTGTTACATTTATCAGGGTCATTGTCTTTTCTGGAATGTGAGTTGGAGTGCATGTGTAATTAGATGTAGCAGTATAAGCTACTAATCTGTACAGACTCGACACAATGCTGCCACTGATGGTTGCCTGTCTCCATTTCACAGCTGCCAACATGAGCAATAATGATCTACGTGCATTTCAAAAAAGGGAAGTGAAGTACAGGATATCCTGGCAGTGGAATCTGGCTCCTGTAAAATGGATCGCCGCTACCGTGCTGAGAGGGCAACTGGGGAATATGTGGGCCTTCCCACAAGGGATCCCCACAGTGGCAAAGAAGGCACCGCAGACACATAGCTCCTCAGCAGTGTGGGGGGCACATCTGGCACCACTCCCACAACCTTGGCTGCAACTACTTCGACAACAACATTGCAACAGCCCACAGCATCTGCTGCCATGGACATGCAATTGCGGCAGGATCTGAAGAGGGACATTTCCCTGGTCCTGACACGTTTGGACAGTTTGGAGAAGCAGGTGGCTGCCAACACCAAGAGGCCGAAATTTTTTTTTTTTTAAACTGAAGGCCAAACTCTGAATTACATCTGAACTGCCACCTCCAAGTTCTGTCCCCTCCCTTCTGCTTTTAAGTTATGTTTTATTGAGGGTTTTAGGGGTATAGTATTAGGTTAGTGTAGGTATGCAGTTTAGTTAGGATAAGTGGATTTGGGGGGTGGGTTATTTACTTATTACGTGTTAATTGGTGGGTCTGGTGGGGCAATGTTGGGGTATCTATATTTAAAAAAAAAATTACAAAATTAATACAAATTAAAAATACAAAAATATATATTTGTTTAGATTTAGTTAGTATATGTGTAGTATTAGTATATGTTGTCCTGCATGTGTCCTGTAACTTAAGGGAATTTGGGGGGGCTAATGTTTAGAGTCTGGTGTTAAATGTGTTAGTTAAGTTTAGCATAGGGTAGTCAGCTTTAGTTGTTGGTTAAGTATAGTTTGAATAGGTTAGTTTAGGATACAGTAGGTTTTATTATTATTTTTTTAGTTCAGTTTAATACTTAAAAAACATTTTTGGGTACTACTATACATTTTGTGTTATATGATAGTGTCTAAGGATTTTCCCATGAGTGCATAGTGCAAACTTTGTGTTGGCCTAGGGATTCGTCCTTCCTTCAAATTCCTCTCTTGACATGTGCATCACCTATTGACAACTGAGCTGTCCGATTGGCAGCAACAACACATCTACGTGTCCATGCATTTGCCATCCAGTGTACTCACCACTCAAGGTGACTATGTTAACTTTGTATTGGACAGGTAGGTGTGGTAATTCAGCTGTCAGTGTTGAGGTCCTGTGTAGGAATGTTGGGGACTGTAGCACTTCTGACAACAGCCCACATTTGAATTTTATCCTGCAAAAGTGAGCAGTGGCAATCACTAATGAGGTTAGGTACCTCTGTTTCACAACAATATGTCCTACTGGTACTCCCAGCTGACGATATTGCCTGAGAACAGTTTCACAGCCATTCCTGCCATATTTAGTGAGTGAAACATACATATTTTCTTCATTTTTGACATACTCAGTGAATTGCTTGTGGGGGATGAGACCAGCATTGACATTTATCATGTTGGAACATTGGGTAGGTATGTACCCCCATATTCCTGCACTCTTGTACTGACACTCTGTGACTAATGACATGGTTATACACATCACAATTCCTAAGCATAGTAGATGTGTCACAGTACACAGAGACCTGCTGTTTGTGCAGGAGGTGTTTATTTACAAGTGTCGTACTGCAATATTTACAATGTCCAGGTAAGTGACCCCATTTGTGAAAACCATACAATTGTGACACAACACAAGTCCATGGTTGAGGGACACATCATGGGACATGCTTGGGTGAAGTGTTGTTAAGTGTGCAGGAACATGAATTGCCAACTGGTAAGTGAGAGACAATGACAGTCCATAGCAGACAGGTCAACAGTGTGTCTTTGATGAGTGCACATATCCAACTGTGCTAACACTGGCATGATCTCAAGCACAGGACAAAGGAAAACACTGCCCATGTGGCAGGGGCTGGTTTTAATGAGAACTTTTACGAGTGAAGATGATCTGTTCCATAGCTTCATCCTCTGATGTGTGTGGTGTCTCCTCTGCCCTTGATGGTGGTGGTGGGGAGGTAAAGGGGGCCACACACACATCAGTGGTTGGAGATGTGGAGTCCCAATTCCGGGCAGCTGCCATCTGTGGAAGTACATATGGCATCACTGCAGCAAGGAGGAACTGCTGATTTTTTAGGCTAGCAGCAACATCCCAGTGGTAGGCAGCCACGTCTGCCCTGAGGGAGGCCAGTTCTTGGTGCATGGAGTCCATCTTGTTCTCAAGCAGGCTGCTGCCAGTTTGGGAGGGAAGTTGTTGTGGCCTCTCCCTCATGGCTGTAGCTATGTCTCTCAGACACTGCTGGACTATATGCAGTATGTTCATTGGCCGTAATGAGGCACGCGTGCATACCCTCTAAACTGGCTGCCACAGTCTCCATCCCCACCCTCACCTCCTTGGCCAGCTCCCGCTGGACTCCTACCACTGTCCTCTCAAAGCTGATCCTTGGGTCATCGGAGTCCTCAGCTGTGTTGGTGCTGGAAGGTCGTACTATTGGGGTGTTGGGCAGGGCATCTGGGATGGCTGCTACATTATTTGTTCTCATTGCGACAGGAGGTGGTGTCTGGAGGGATACCAGGACTTCTTGGAGGGTCTTTTGGCTTATGGTTGTCAGCTGGTCGTCCGGGTCATCGGGGTACTCCAGGACAGGCAAATCAGCAGGAAAGCCATCATCCTCTGTAATGAGATGGTGTAAAATCAATCCTTCTGTGTTGTGGCAGTTGACGTGTCATCTCTCTGAATTTCTATGGGAGGCTCATTATCATCTTACTTCCGAAACAATGTTCCTGTACATCATGATTGCAGTCTATCAGCTCTTTGCCCCACCTGAGTGTCACATGAGGGGACACTCAGGTGGCGCAGTTTGCTGCGTCATAACTACTAGGTGTGATGTATATCCTTTTTGTGGCTTGACACCATCTTGTTACTGTCAACACTCCCTATGCATCCATTTGCATGGTAGGGCCTTGCAATGGGTGTTGCAGTGGTCAAGCCACAGCACTACACAAGGCAATATGCCCCTGTCCCAGACTTACATGTTTCACATACACCTGTGTGGTACTGAAACCTTCACCACCCCAAGGATGGCATTGCCAGGACGCTACGCTGTTGTTTCCTTTGATAGCGTCTCACGTATGTATGTGTATTACATTGAACGGCACGCACGGATCTAGCAGATTTCCATTTCATCTTCTGTCCGTGCTGGAAGGTGCACCTTCCTACACAACTATGATCTCACCCTCAATGCAGCCATCCTTGCACTACGATGTAAGAGATGCAGCATAGTGGCAGTGCAGCTAAATTGACACAGGGGTAAACCCAGGGATGGTCAGCATGGGTATAATTTTTTGCTGTGTACATCATTTTGTATATGACAGTGACTAATGGTAACTTAGCTCATGGACATAGCCAGTTAACTGTAGTTGAACTAAGGTCAGGGCCTCAAGCTAGTTTGATGGTGGTTCTGCAGGTAGTCATACTGGTCCATCATTGCAAGTGTGGCAGTTCCATGACCACTTGACTGCCATTGCCTAAATGACCACCCCCAACAGCGCAGGTGGTAGTGGCACATGTTGTCAATGGGGAATGCCCCATGGGCCAATGGTCTGGCACTGGCAGGTTTCTAGCAGCTTACAGAGTGGCAATTCCACCTGTCTTGTGACACCAGACCACTATAATGATCAACACTACCCTCCAGGTATGTTCCAGCTTTTCCACCAGCCTTTGCATGGCGGTGAAACCCCCATGCAAAGGTTGGTGGTGATGTGGTGTTGTGTGCCCCTGAGTGCCATTGCACAGCCGATGCACCTGGCATGGGCAGTGCAGGGGTCCCATGCCCTGCCCCTATGCCCTTTCCACTGCCTGATTTGCATGGCTAAGAGCAGCATGGCCTATCACACCCAATGCACTCCAAGACTGGCACTGACTCTATTTGATCCATCAACAATGTTGTGCTAAGTGCCACACAGAGCTACCATGAGCGGACAGATTTCCACCCGCAATCCCAACGTGTGACTGATACTGCCAACTGCAATGGGTACACTGCGCTGGCAGTCTTACCAACACCAGACTTGTCCATGCACCATCCTCCTGCCGTCAATGTGGAATTATACACCATTATGTTCACAGTCATATACCATATGTTGCATGTGTGTGTTTATTTCCGCATTCCAATGTGTCTCACATGTTTGTGTCAGGGTAGTTGTGGGCTCAGCCTGTATCTGTTGTGACCTACAGTTTGCTATCTGTGGTACATATTTCCTGTAGTGGCACATTTCTGATCAGCATCAAGATGTGTGGTTCCACACTACACCAGTTTAGTTGTTCTGGGTAGTGGCATGTTCCCAGTGATACAGGACCACCCTGTAATTCCCCCAGCGCCTGCTCTGATATTTTTTCCCTGCACCCAGGGGCATCCTCACTGCATGATGGAGTGGTGGCTGCCTTATGTGTATGTGTTGTTAATGTGGGGGACGGTGGTGCTACTGGCACATGTCTGGGTACTGTTGGGATGGTTGTAATGAATTGTGTGCTGTGAGATGCAGGACACATGTGTTCGGGCAATGAGGCAAGCCAGTTCCAAGGTGTTACTGCAAGGGTCACCACCATGATATAACCCCAGGAATGGTTTTGACTGACTACCTAGTTTCTGATGTCATTAGACACGCCATCCATCCCATGTGCTGCATATGTACATGTAGGTATCTAGCCCTGGTGAATGGCAGGTGTCCAGTTTGTCTATGTGTTGTGGTGCATGGTACTACCGAGGGGTAGGTACATGTGTAGCTTCTGTCAGAATGGTGCAACTTGCTTCATGTGCAATGTGTCCCTCTGCACTCCTTTGACATGCATTGTGGCTGTCCAATGTGCCTCCCCCTTCTTGCACTTGACAATTTAGCATTCATTTCCCCCATGCAACTTACCCTGCATTTGTGGTGTTTCCTGGTAGTCTGTGCTGTCCTGCAATTCCAGTGACCAGTTCCTCCGGGATGACTGCTGTAACCATCTCCCCCATCTTGTCCAGGTCCTCTTGTGGTGCTGGACTACCACCTCCAATTTGCAGTGCTGCCTTCCTGTTCCTTGCCATTTTTTCCTTTGTCCTTCACTTGTAATCATGCCAGCGTTTCTTGCACTCAGTTACGGTTTTCCTCACCTCTGCCACACTGTTAATCTTGTCTACTATCTGCTGCCAGATTGCCTCTCTCCTGGCAATTGGCAATTTTGAGGTGACGAAGAGTTGATGTTGATGCTCTGTCACCTCTCTCACTAGTACTTAATGCTCCTCTGCACTGAAACAACACTTTCTTTTTTCTTCTCCCTCCCCTGGGTCTTGTGTGTGTCATCCTGGCTGGTTCCTGGTTGATTGGGGTCACCCTGGGGTCTCTCCTGGCTTTCTGGCTCCATTTTGCCTCTCCTTTGCACTGTTTTCTCCATTAGTGTCTGTATATGATGCTAATGCGGGTAAAAATGGTGCATTTCCGTTTTGCGACATGTTTATGTGTCGTAAAACAGGTTAGAGTCGTTTTTCCGGCTTTAACGTAATTTTGCCTTACGACAATGGCGCAATGGTTAACGTAAAAAATGTTGACTCTAAACCTGTTTTTATCGTCACCCAGCATCATAGTATAAATATGACACCCGGGTAGTATTAAAAAATGGCACTAGACTTTTTAGGTCAAAACTTGCGTTTGAGCAGATTTGCATCAAAAAGTATATATCTGGCCCATAGTTTGGTTTCTATTAAACGCCCATCAATAAAAAAACAAATGGACGTCTCTGATCAATAAGTCCTAAATCTATCAGTTGTCCCAGAGTGGGTGGCAGATTTAATCATTTTAATGATGGTTAGCAGTTGATCAAACTAATTTAACATAGTGACTGCAGTATTTCAAGCATTAGTTACAATAAAGCCTTTACTCATCTCTTACTCCTTGTGTCCTTCACAGCAAGTAATTGTGTTCTCCCATTAGTCCCTAACAAATAAGTGTTACTGCTGCTGCATAGGTTCAGGAGATTGTTGTATACACCTGTGCCCTGCCACTCACCCAATATGACCCTCCAGGGTACAGAGATATGAGGCACCCTTTCAGAATGCCAAGGCCCTTGCCTGAAGATATTTCAGAGCCGTATAAGCTGGAGATGCTAATCAAGGTGGAGCCGAGATGAGGGCTGGAAGATGGTCCAGTGCAGGAAGAGAGTGCCTATGCAGTACAACACTCCTCAATTTCCTGTACTCAATGGAACTTCCTATGTTAGAAATTGGGTCTCTAGTTGACAATCGTAGTCAGGGTAAGTAAAATACACACCCTAAATTAACCTGTGCCCACCCTCTGTTAGCTTGGCAGAGAGCGGGCAGCCTTTACTTAAGAGACAATGGGGGTCATTCTGACCATGGCGGTAAATACCGCCATGGCGGAGGTCGGCGGTAGCACCGCCAACAGGCTGGCGGTGCACCGCTGGGCATTCTGACCGTGGCGGTTCAGCCGCGGCCAGAAACGGAAAGTCGGCGGTGTACCGCCGACTTTCCGCTGCCCGTCTGAATCCTCCATGGCGGCGGAGCGCGCTCCGCCACCATGGGGATTCTGACACCCCCTACCGCCATCCTGCTCATGGCGGCTCTCCCGCCATGAACAGGATGGCGGTAAGGGGTGCCGAGGGGCCCCCGTAAGAGGGCCCCAAAAAGTATTTCAGTGTCTGCCCAGCAGACACTGAAATACGCGACGGGTGCAACTGCACCCTTCGCACCTTCCCACTCCGCCGGCTCAATTCTGAGCCGGCATCCTAGTGGGAAGGTTGATTTGCCCTGGGCTGGCGGGCGGTCTTTTGGCGGCCGCCCGCCAGCCCAGGGCAAATGTCAGAATCACCGCCGCGGTCTTTCGACCGCGGTGCGGTGTTCTGACGGCGGTACCTTGGCGGACGGCCTCCGCCGTCCGCCAAGGTCAGAATGACCCCCAATGTGTAACACTGAATTACAATAAAACAGTAAAGACTCCACAAAAATCCTCCACAACAGTTTAGAAAAATGGAGAATGCTTGAATAAAGCAAGACCAAAATGACAAAAATCTAATAACTAGAAGTCGAGATATGAATGTATAAAGATTAAATATGAAAATAGTGCTTGGAATTCACAAGTGGTCAAAAGGTTACTTGAGGTCATGAGGAACCAGTGAACACCCAAAGTTCAGGCCGGCCGCAATGAAGGGTAAGCTGGCTACACAACCCACTCAGAGTCTGCTGAAACAGTACCTTTGATGGAGCAAAACATCGAAGGCATGATTTGTAAATTTTTGCAGAAATGAGCTTCAGAACCCACTTCTGAGGCCCAGAACTGGAAGGGGCACCTAGGGCAAGAGTAGGACTCACAAATGGTAGAGTCCAGCAGCACCAGGAGAGTAGTAGGCAGAGTTTGATTTCCCTGGGATTCAGGAAAACAGGGGGCAAGTAAACACATCCTTGGAGAATCTTGGATTCAAGGATGTAGCGAGCAAGTCCAGTCTTCCTCATTGCAGGCAAGAAGCAGCAGGCCAACACAGCAAGGGAAGTAGCAAAGTGGCCGTCCCTCCTACAGCACAGCACACAGCAAGCAGTAGGTTAACACAACAATACAGTTGCAGAGTGGAAGTCCCTCCTGGCAGCACAGCACTCCTTCGTCTTGGTAGAATGTCCTTAGTTTCAGTAGAGTTCTGATTTGGTGAGGATTGGAGTTCCGTACTTATACCCTTTGAAGTGGAGGAGACTTTAAAGAGGTCTTTGAAGATCATAAGATCCCTGCCATTCCTTCCTTAGATCCTGACACTCTACGGGGCTTTATGCAGCTCTTTGTGTGAGTGGAGGTACAGTCCTATTCCGGTGTAAGTGAGGCAGTACTAAGCTCTCCGCATCCCCATTAAGCCAGATAATGGCCCACCAGCCTGGTAATGGGCCATAAGGATGCAAATGTCACACACCAGCTCCCTTGTGTATGACTGTCCAGAGGGGACACACAAAGCCCAGCTGTCATCTACCTCAGATGTGCATTCAGAGACAGGCAGAGGCACAGAATGGTTAAAGCAAGAAAATGTCAACTTTCTAAAAGTGTCATTTTCAGCCTTACATTGAAAATCCAACTTCACCATAAGCTGTGATTTTAAATTGTGAGTCCGGAGACACCAAACTTAATATTTCTACCTTTCTTTTCCCAGTTGAAAGTTATACTTAAAGGTTGCTTTAAGGTGGCCCCAATGTTAACCTCTGGGAGAGATAGGCCTTGAAGTAATGAAAAACAAATTTAGCTTCTATTCTGTACCTGGACATGTTAAACTTAAAAGTACATGTCCAACGTTTTAAATTCACTGCACCCTGCCCTTGGGGCTAACTAGGGACTAACTTAGGGGTGACTTACATGAAACAAAAAGGAAGGTTTGGGCCTACCAAATGAGTGCACTTGCAAGGTCAAAATGGCAGTTTAAAACCTCATGCACAGGCTCTTCAGTGGCAGGTATGAGACATGTTTGAAAGGCTACTGTAGTGTGTGGGACAATCAGACATGCAGGAACACTAGTAGCACTTAATTTACAGGCCCTGTGCACACATGGTGCTGTTTACTAGGTACTTACATGTAAAGTAAATGTGCCAATTGTGAACACACCAATGTTACCATATTTTAATCAGAGAGCACATGCCCGTTAGCACTAGTTACCAGTGGTAAAGTGCCCAGAATACTAAAGCCAACAAAAACAAATTCAGAAAATGAGATGGAGGAAGGCAACAAGCCTGAGGATGACCCGATGCAAAGGGCCATTTACAATACTCCAAGACGGCAGCAGTATGGCTGGCTAAATGGCATCACAGCTTTGGAATGATGTCTCTATGGCTGGCAAGGGAGAGGTCAACCACTGAGGAACATGGAAAGGCTTTCTGTAGTGTTTTGTCTCAGTGGGAGGTTCCTCCCCTATTCCTGGTGGGAACTCTCAGTATTTCATTGCTTTGTGTTCAGTGGGCTTAATCCACCTGAATTAATCATCCAGGGTGCCAGGATGTAATCATCCCTGAGGAGCTTATCTTCAAGTGCAATCTGCCACTGGCTGAAATTTTGAAGGCCAGTGGGCATTTCCCATCCCTGGTGTGTTGGAATGGGATGTATCTGCATTGGTTGGCACCAGTATGATTTGATAACATCTGGGTTTTATTAGTGCCATGAGGGTGGGTGGGAGATCCTTTAAGTAGTAGCACTCCTCCATTTAAATTTCACAATCATCTAGTGTAGATTGTTGATTGGGGTTAGTGATCTCAAAGCAATTTGCAAAACAGGAATCTAATCAGAAGAGACAGTGTTGGAAAGAGAAGACTCTCCCCTTTTCAACAGTGTCTCTTCGGAGAAATTCACACCTGGGAAGCAGCATTATGCATGACTTGCTCTATGGCTGTAATACCAAAGTCAGCAGCAACATCACATTATTGTCTAGAATGGTGATGTCGGTGCTCTATAGACAGGCTTCAGCTATCTGTCAGGGAAGAACATCCATTCTCCCTAAGTGGTGCTACAAACCAGGGAAGCCCTGTATGGACCTGTGGATTCTCTGCTTACAGAGGCTGAAGTAGACTGTTGGAAATGACCATATGTTATGTGGCATTCCACCAGATTTTGCTATCCTTAGGTAAACCCGTAAGAATCGATACACTTTATTCCAGCTAACCAGTAGAAAAGTCAACATGAAAGAAGCAGAATATGAATAATTGGGACATTTAGGCCCATATTTATACTTTTTTTCCGCCACATTTGCATCCTTTTTTGATGCAAAAGCAGCGCAAACTTATAAAATACAATTATATTATGTAAGTTTGCACCACTTTTGTGTAAAAAAATGACGAAAATGCGGCGCAAAAGAAGTATAGAAACGGGCCTTAGTTTACTTTTGTGGCCCCAGTAAATTGTATCCAATGTACCCATAGTGTGTTAATTTAATGCTAATGGGAAGCTGCAGTGCTCATTGTGCACCTACTAAAGTAGCACTGTACAACATGTCTCCAGTACTACCATTGCAGCCTGTGTGTGCAGTTTTAGAACTGTCATGTCAAATTGACAACACAAACCTTATGCTGGGCCTAAATCTTTCTTAGGACAGGGTGCAGAAGTGACTCCAATGGTCAGTTGGCTGACATCTTTTTTTGAGCTACAGAAAAACAATAGTTTCGAGAGGTCCTTTCTCTGCAGGTGTCCAACTGATTAGTATGAACTGGATGTGCCCTGGACCCTGTTGCTGGTCTTTGTTGGAGTGAGTGCTCACCCTCAGATGGAGCCCCACCCCCTGCTGATACTGGATCCTTGGCGGGCATTACAGTGCACTCCTTCTGTTCCTAAACTGCAAGATCTCAGGCTTAGAAACTAAGGGACAGATTCACCACATTTTTTACACCCCTTTGCGCCCCTCTAAATCCACCATGTGTGCACCATATTTAAAATACGGCACACCATGACGATAGTCAGGGGCACAAGCATCATGATTTTTTATGCTACTCTGGAACTTTGCAGGATTAGCATAAAAAATGTTGACGAAAATCCTGCAAAGCACCCAGAGGCCCAATGAAAACAATGGGAGCCTCCTTTTAATGCCTACTCTGAGCAGGCGGTAAAAATGTCAAAACAAATGACACAAATAAATCTCTTAGGTTTATTTGCACCCGTTTTTGGCTCCCTTAGTGCTGGAATGCCCCCTTGCATTCTTTAGGAGATCTGAATTCTGAGAAAGATTTTAAGTCTGAACATAGAGAGCTTCATCAGAACTGATGGCGACCAGCATCTGATTAATGTTGAGGCCTTCCTGGGAAAGGACTTTGCATGCTCTAAGATTTTGTGCCTTTGAAGACAACTTAACTGGGATCCCCTCTCTTCAGCAACCTGCATTGTCGAGCCCTGCCTGTTTCAGCTTGCACTGCCGACCACTCATTTGTCAACCACTTTTCCTCTATAAAAGTATTTGGGTCAGAAGGTAAACTTTTGACTGGGGTGAACCTGGTCTCTGTGTCCGACTGGTGATCCATCATGGCTGACCTTGACTTTTGGCTTTGTTCAGGCCTAACAAAACCAGATCACCACAGTTGGTGCTTTGTGCTTTTTTGTGCTATTTTTAAATCAGACTTTTAAAAAATACCTTTGGTCCACTTTTTATCTTTTGTTGTTCTGGTGTCCAAACATATATTGACATTTTCTCTATGCTTTCTAAATTGGCTTGGACTTTTTCTTGTGTTGTTTATTCAGTTTATTATTGGTGGAGTGTTGCATAAATATTTTGCACATTGCTTCTAAGTTAAGTCTGTCTCCCCGTGCCAAGCTATCAGAGGGTTAGGTACAAGTTTATTTAGTGACTTCAGTAGATCACCCTGACAAGGCCTGTAATTATTATTTGAAATGGGTTGCATTCCTTTTGCTAATACTTCAATTTCTCACATAGACAGTTTCAAACTGCAAAGTTATAAAGTTGAAAAGGTATTAAGAAACTATTTAAGTAAGATTTCATTGAACTCTTCCTGTTGCAGTACAATGTGTGTAAAAGAGGTGTTATGAATAGTTAAATGTAAATGTTTTGAAGACCATTAAGGATTTACCTGCATTACTAAGGCTTTTTATAAGCTTCATGTGCGCCATGGAATGCCACTTACTATGTTTCTTGAGAAAAACATGGACATATTTTCTCCTTTCTACATAGTTATGCATGTCTATTTTTCAAACATCAACTACAGTTGTGAGTTAAAGGACAACAGCACATTATGGGGGTTATTACAACTTTGGAGGAGGTGTTAATCCGTCCCAAAAGTGACGGTAAAGTGACGGATATACCACCAGCCATATTACGAGTCCATTATATCCTATGGAACTCTTAATACGGCTGGTGGTATATCCGTCACTTTACCGTCACTTTTGGGACGGATTAACACATCCTCCAAAGTTGTAATAACCCCCTATATTTGTAAAAAAAAACAGTAGAAGAAGTTACAGATTTGTTGCCCTCACCAAACTTTAAACACATCAAGCGTCAAGGGGGACACACCAAATCAACATCAATTTCCCAAATTAAGATTCTACATGATTCCCTGAGTCACACACACACATGCGGTCAGTGACACAATTTTTGAGGCAGAGGTGATTTGAGGAAGACATTGTGGGGGTCATTACAACATTAGCGGTAAAAGCCTCTTACCGCCGTGCAGAAGCCCGCCAACACACCGCTGCGGTCATTATGACCCAGAGCTCGGAATCTGCCAAAATTGCGACACCCACACAAGTCCGCCACACCAAAGGTCAGTGATAAACTGGCAATAACAAAACCTCCACCGTCACGCCAACAGAAATACGCCCACACTATCACGACCCACAAATCCACGCGGCGGTCTTTCAACCGCAGTATTCCATTCGCGGTACACACCGCTGCCCTCAAAATACACATACTCTTAGAAAACACTACCACATTGGACAAATCGAAATACACACACCTGATACACATACACACACCACTCCCACACACCCAATACAATATAAAACGCACACCCACATCACCAACAAACACCTACAACCAAAATCCCGAAAGAAGGCCAGAGAGAGACACTACAATCTACAACCAAGCATCCACAGGTACACAATACGAACACCCATATAACATACACGCACCTCACACAACGCACCACTAAATATCACCCCACATATCACAACACACACCAACCCACACAACCCACACATCACCCACACATCACCCACACATTCCCTCACATTTGCCAATGGCACGGCAAATACACCCCAGGTTCTCTGAGAAGTAGCTCAGGGTCATGGTGGAGGAAATCATCCGGGTAGAGCCACAGCTATTCGGATCACAGGTGCAGCACACCTCCATAGCTAGGAAGATGTAGCTATGGCAAAGAATAGTGGACAGGGTCAATGCAGTGGGACAGCACCCAAGAAATAGGTATGACATCAGGAAGAGGTGTAAGACCTACGGGGGAAGGTGCGTGCCGTGGTATCAAGACACCACCTTGCGGTTCAGTGGACTGGCGGCGGACCCCCACCTCATCCCCGACATCTAACAACATGGGAGGAGCAAGTCTTGACTATTCTGCATCCTGAGGGGCTCGAAGGAGTAGCTGGAGGAATGGACTCTGGTAAGTCAAACCTTAACTACTATACCCCCACCCTGCCTGCATGCTATCACCTACCCCCACCCTAGCCCTCACCCCCATCACTCCTACTACTCACAAATGTCCCAATATCACAAACCACACATCCCAACACCAAGCCATGCATGCAACAACAAAGCATGGACACCCATCACCAATTTATGGCCACTGCACATACCCATACACCCCACTAAACCATCATCACACACGGTCCCACACAGGAATGCAAGCACTGGGGTACACAGTCACCCACCCATTGCACACCATGGTACACTCAGATGCAATAATCATGCTTTTACACCCCTGCAGGACCCCTACCCAATGTCACCCCATAGGAGGGTCCACACATGTCCACACCACCAACAGAAGAGGCCCACAGTGATGACAGCAGCTCTGTCCAAACGGATCTAGACGACCAGCCCGGCCCATCTGGGACCTCGGGACAGTCGGTTCCCCTCACACTGGCACAGGCCACTACAGAGCTTGCCCCCTCTGGAAACACCAGCACAGCACCCACCCAGCGGGCCCATACCTCTGTCCCCAGGACACATCAAGCAGCAGTGTGTCCACCACTACAGGGAACCCAGGCTAACCCACCACCCCAACAACAACAGGGACCTGGGG
Source organism: Pleurodeles waltl (assembly GCF_031143425.1). Lineage (NCBI taxonomy): Eukaryota > Metazoa > Chordata > Amphibia > Caudata > Salamandridae > Pleurodeles > Pleurodeles waltl. Next base: position 370,240,034 of record NC_090449.1, read on the forward strand.
GCAGTGGGCACACCGTTCAGGGGACAGAGGCCCAGGGAAACAGGGGAACTGGGAGGGCTGCAGCGCGACAGGGGGAGGACAGGCCCAGAGAATCCACTCTCCACAAGGCACTCTCCAACATCATGGGTGCATACCATCATTCCCAAGAGACGATGGCAACGGTACTGGCCAAGTTTCAGGAGACCCAGCGGCTGCAGGAGGAACAGTATTTGGGCTTCAGGGAGGAACTCAGAACCATCAATTCCACTCTGGGCACCATCGTAGGGGTGCTGAAGGAAGTCCTCAACACCAGGAGGGACACTGTGGCACAACAAGGGGCCCCTGACACTAGCCTGGATGATGAACTGCCCACCACCTCCGCCGGCACTAGTGGACAGGAGGTACCGCCACAGGACCACCACACCAGCACCCCACCCCCTGCAGAGGGAGAACCACCCCGCAAACAGACCCTGAGATCCAGGACAAAGACAGAGAACGATGTCAAGATCCCGCAAAGAAATGAGACCGCCCTGAATGTCATCTTTTTGTCCCGCCTTGTCACCCTGTCCATCCTCAAGCTGCCCCAGCACCACTTCCTATGTCCCTTTGGACAATGCACCTGTGAGACTAATAGACTGGACTCTGCCATGGACATTCCTCCACCATCACCCCTCACCATTTTACAACCCCCTCCAATATTGAGCACTTAAATAAACACCCGTAAAGCACAAAACGATCTAGAGTCTGTCTGTGATTTTGAAGTAGTGTATTAGCAATTACAGTGACAAAATGCTCTTTCAATTGTAATGTCAACATACCTATGTCACACAGCTCTAGTCCATGAGGAAACAAAGCAGATGTCGCATAGTCTGTGAGATCTGTGAAATCATAAGGGAAAGTGACAACTCAGTGACCATACACTGGGTGAAAAGGACAGACAGTAGAGAGGTAGTAGTGTTAAAGTACATGTAGTAGGCAGGTTTGTATTCTTACCTGTGTCTCACTGGAAGTATTGCAGGGTCACAGAGTCCCTGTTGTCGACGTCCTCTTCTTCTGCTTCCTCATCTTCGCTGTCCACAGGCTCCACAGCTGCCACAACACCTCCATCTGGACCATCCTCCTGCAGAAAAGGCACCTGTCATCGCAAAGCTAAGTTGTGAAGCAGGCCACGATGATCTGGCACACCTTCTTAGGTGAGTAGAATAGGGAACCACCTGTCATATGGAGGCACCTGAACCTGGCCTTGAGGAGGCCGAAGGTCCTTTCTATAATCCTCCTAGTTCGCCCATGGGCCTCATTGTAGCGTTCCTCTGCCCTTGTCCTGGGATTCCTCACTGGGGTCAGTAGCCATGACAGGTTGGGGTAGCCAGAGTCACCTGCAAATGGCGAGGGACAACTGTTAGACACACACTAACATTTAGGGTTATGTCCCCAGACCCAGACAACTATTCCCACTGATTTGGTTCCAGGTGCTCACCTAATAGCCACACACTGTGCCTCTGGGGTTGCCCCATCACATAAGGGATGCTTCTATTCCGCAGGATGTAAGCGTCATCCACTGAGCCAGGGAATTTGCCATTAATATGGAACATGTACTGGACGGCCAAACACACCATCTGCACATTCATCGAATGGTAACTCTTCCGGTTTCTGTACACCTGTACACTCCTGTGGGGGGGGGGGGCAAGGCCATATGTGTCCCATCAATGGGACCTATGATAATGGGGATATGTCCAAGGGCATAGAAGTCTCCTTTCACTGTAGGCAAATCCTCCACCTAAGGGAACATGATGTAGCTCTGCATGTGTTTCAGCAGGGCAGACAACACTCTGGACAACATGTTGGAAAACATAGGCTGGGACATCCCTGATGCTATGGCCACTGTAGTTTGAAATGACCCACTTGCAAGGAAATGGAGTACTGACGACACCTGCACTTGAGGGGGGATTCCTGTGGGATGGCGGATAGCTGACATCAGGTCTGGCTCCAACTGGGCACACAGTTCCCGGATTGTGGCACGATCAAGCCTGTAGGTGATGATTACATGTCTTTCCTCCATTGTCGACAGGTCCACCAGTGGCCTGTACACCAGAGGATGCCGCTATCTCCTCACATGTCCCTGTGGACGGTGCCTATGTAGGACAACAGCGAGCACAGAGTCAACCAACTCAGAGGTACGTAAACACAGCTTACTCAGAAAACCATTCTTAACCCTACTTTTGCCTGTAGGAGTGATGAGCCAAGGCCTAGGTATGTGTGACGCAGTTCAAAATAAAGCCATGTGGGCCCCTGAAATGGCGGCTGCCTGACCTGTAAAGTGGGACAATGGGATGTGAGGTAACTGCGCTGGCGTTTTACACCGTCTCGGTAGGCGGTCGAAGACCGCAGTGCAATTCTGCATTGGTTAACATTGGACCCTATGGTTCCCAGGAGCCAATGACGATGTACGCCGGCGGTGACGGTACACACCACCGCGGACGTGACCGCCATTTTCTACCTGTTCAATCACTAGATACCAGATCTTCGACAGGAGAGGACCTACACTGCAAGTGCTGCTGTGACCTCAGTCTGGAAAAGACAATGGCTCGTGCATCTGGGGAAAGGGCCCCTGCCTTCACCACGGAGGAGTTGGAGAAACATGTGGATGGGGTCCTCTCCCAGTATACGCTCCTCTACGGTCCTCCAGACAAACAGGTAAGTACACTGCGAGCATGCTGTATGGGCAATGCCTGTGTGGAGTGGGGTGGATAAAAGATAGGAGGGGGAGATTGATGCGTCAATGAAATGACGGTGAGTGCATGTGCCACATGGCAAGGATACGGATGCGGGCCAATGACTGTGACGGTGCAGTTGGTAATAACTTCTCTTTTTCCCCTGCGTGCCATCGCCAAGGAAGTCCGGACCCTGGGGGTCTATCAGAGACGGAGCACCCACTGCCAGAAAAGATGGGAGGGCATTCGCCGCTGGAGCAAGAAGACGGCGGAGGCCCAGCTGGGATGGCCTCCCAACGTGGGAGGGATGCCCGTCGCACCATGACCCCCCTGATGTTCAGGATCCTGGCGGTGGCATACCCGGAGTTGGATGGGCGCTTGAGGGCATCACAGCAGCAACAAGGGGGTGAGTACACTCTCATTTTGCTGATTAAGCGCGCAGTGGAGGTGTCTGGGTGGGGGAGGTGGGCTGTGGGTTTCCCTAGGCCAGGGCGAGTGTGCTAGTTAAGTCCCCTTTTTCAGGCAGACCCTGTGGCAGGCTCCTGTGACATCTATGTGTGCATATATCGACCATAGCCTTGTAGGCCATGTCCCAGGGATTAAATAGTGGACCCCAAATGTGCAGCGTAGTGCAGGGGGCTTCTATGTCTGTCGTGTCTGCCAACGGTAGCGGTAATGCATGCACTCAACATGTCTTTCTTCTGTCTCCCCCCCTTTTTGGGGTCTCCCTGTACATGTGTGCATTAGCATCATCAGACGGAGGAGCAGTGGCTCCGGAGCAGGAGGGAGCTGCATCCCACATGGCCCTGGAGGGCGACACTACAGAGTCTGATTTCACCAGTGGGACGGAGGGCGAGGGGAGCTCCACGGTGGGGACAGGAGCTGACACCAGCGATACAGACTCCTCCTCTGATGGGAGCTCCCTTGTGGTGGCGGCCCCACCTGTGCCCCCCGCATCTACAGGTACAGCAGCCACCCCCCCTCCAGCACTGCCCTTCCAGCAGCCCCTCAGCCTTTGCCCCGTGCCCGCTCACCCAGGAGGGTGGGCATCTCCTTCGCCCCAGGCACCTCAGCCCCTGCCCCTGTCACCCCTGCTGCCCTCAGTGAGGAGGCCATTGACCTCCTCAGGTCCCTCACTGTTGGGCAGTCTATCATTTTGAATGCCATCCAGGGTGTAGAGAGACAGTTGCAACAAACCAATGCATTCCTGGAGGGCATTCATTCTGGTCATGCAGCCCTTCAGTGAGCTTTTCAGACTCTGGCCTCAGCACTGATGGCAGCCATTGTCCCTGTTTCTAGCCTCCCCCCTCCAACTTCCTCCACCCTGACCCAATTCCCTGAACCTCAGCCTACCCCAAGCACACCATCAGACCAGCATGCACACACCTCAACACACAAAGGAAGCTCTGGCAAACATAAGCACCACACATCCCACAGGCACTCACGCAAGTATCACACACATGCAGACATAGCAACATCCACTGCCTCCACTGTGTCCCCCTCCTCCTCATCTCCCTCCTCCCTCCCAGTCTCCTCTCCACTCAAACCTGCATGCACTACATCTACAGCCACTACTTCCAGGTGGGGAAGGGGCACAAGAAACCCGGCAAGTCTGGGAAGTTCAGCACGATGGAAAAGACCGCCATCAGCCTGCTGCCCAGGAGGCGACCACCAGCAGCCCAGCTGGCCCACACAGGACCGCCAGCAGCAGCCCCATTGCCCAGGAGGCGACTGCCAGCAGCCCCGCTGGCCCAGACAGGACCGTCAGCAGCTGAAGCGCTGCCCAAGACAGGACCGCCACAAGCACCGCTGCCAAAGACAGGACCGCGAGCAGCTGAAGCGCTGCCCAAGACAGGACCACCACAAGCACCGCTGCCAAGGACACCGCCGCCACAAGCACCACAGGCCCATGAGTGCCAAAAGCACTGACGCTACTGAGGCTGCCACGAGCAGGATGAAGCACTCTGGGCACCAAGCCCCCTCCAGAACCAGAGGAGATTTACATCCACTACCTCTGTCCTTGGCAGGATGAAGCACTGTAGGCACCGAGCCCCCTCCAGAACCAGTGGAGACTTACATCACCTACCTCTGTCCTTGGCAGGATGAAGCACTCTGGGCACCAAGCCCCCTCCAGAACCAGTGGAGACTTACATCCACAACCTCTGTCCTTGGCAGGAGGAAGCACTCTGGGCACCAAGCCCACTCTAGAACCAGTGGAGACTTACATCCACTATCTCAATCCTTGGCAGGAGGAAGCACACTGGGTACAAAGCCACTTCCAGAACCAGTGGAGACTGTTATCCACTTGAGAGATTGTGGCTTTGTACTCCCCATGATTGAACAGTGGGCAAACCACCCACTGTAGAGACTTGTGAGACTGTGGCTTTGCACTCCCCAGGATTGAACAGTGGGCAAACCACCCCCTGTAGAGACTTGAGAGACTGTGGCTTTGCACTCCCCAGGATTGAACATGGGCAAACCACCCACTGTAGAGACTTGTGAGACTGTGGCTTTGCACTCCCCAGGATTGAACAGTGGGCAAACCACCCACTGTAGAGACTTGAGAGACTGTGGCTTTGCACTCCCCAGGATTGAACAGTGGGCATGGGGCCCCCCTTGTGGATTTGGCGTCGTGCACTCAACCGGCTGAGGTGCCCACCGTTTCCCTTAACCATGAGGTGCCAGTTTTATTTCTATATGATGCCCCTGCAGTGTTCTATCCGCCATGTTCGGGTATCTTGTGTGGGCCTCGTCCATGCAGTGTTGGCCCAGTGGTCCACAGACTTTAAGGGTGGAATACCGTGGACTAATGTTCTTGGTGTATATATTTGTCAATAGTGTATGTATATTATTTGACTACTGAATTTTAATATATTACAATCGTTCACCTCATTTCCTTTTGTCTTTGCATTCTTCCGGGGGGGTTGGGGAGTGTAACTGTAATGTATCATGCTGTATTAGTGTGTGTGTTGTCGTTGGTGAGGGTGAGGGTGGGGGTGTTGAGTGTGTGTGTCACTGTTTTTTCCCTCCCCCTCCCCTGTGTCGTAGATGCAGTACTCACTGTGGTCTTCGCCGCCGGCGTTCGTGCTCCTGGTAGAGGAGCAAGAAGATGAAGGCTGGTAAAATGTGGAGCTCTGGTTCCATGGCGTCCTGATTCCTCGTGGGGTGTGCAGAGGTGAGTGTTTTCCCATCACAGTCCTGTTTCCGCCGTGTTTTTGTTCGCGGTGAATCCGCCCCTGAAAAGGTGGCGGATTGGTAGGTTGTGATACTGTGGGCGGAACATTGTCTCCCGCCTGTCTGTTGGTGGTGACTGCTGCGCTGTTTGTTTGTACTGCCATGGCTGTCGGAGTGTTAAAGTGTCTGTCTTTGTTGGCGGTTTCCGCCATGGTCGTAATTCCATTTTTTTTTTCGCCGGCCTGTTGGCGGTCTTACCGCCGTTTTAACACCGACCACCAGGGTTGTAATGACCACCTGTATCTTTTTCACAAACCTGCAATGGGGAAAAAAGGATCATGTGATAAAACTCCTCCACAAGCAAAGGACCATATTTATGAATAAGTGACAGGGCGCAGCAAGTCACCACGCTATGCTGAGTCACTGGGAAAGGGCAGGAATGTGCTGTATTTAAGGCAATAGAGTGCATTCCTGTCACTTCTTCTGCACTGGCACACAATGGGCTGTGTAGCGAAAACGTGGGCAAACTTGTACCGTAGTGCAAGGGTGCTTACAATGCATGCAAGATTGTTTTTGTGCAAGAAGGTGCACCATCCTACACAAAACAATCCTGAAAGGCTTTTTCCTCTTTCTGTGCGTGCTGCTGAGTGCAGTACACATAGAAAGAGTTAAAAATGAGGAGAAATAAAGGAATTTCTCCTAGTTATGCCTTTCCTGTGGAGGTATATATTTATGGCACATTCCCAAGTTTACCTGTTCTTGGAAATCTGGAAATGCATCAAAATCCATGGATGTTGCGTGGGAGCACCCACGCAACACCAATGGAGATGCCTCCCTGAAGCAGAATAATTCAATGCAAAGATTTGCACTGCGTTACATTACTCAAGATTTATGAAGCCATTCAAGGCCATGCTAGGTCGCCTTGTATGGCTTCATAAATCGAATTTTCCATTTCTGTCGCTCTTGCACCATGTTGTGTGGTGCAAGAGCGACACAAAGGGCCTCATAAATATGTCCCTAATTATACATGTCATTTAACTTAAAGGCTGCATAATACCGATATGGAAACATCAGACGCCTACACACACCATCATTCTGGTAAAAGTTTTGTGTGTAAATGATGCAGTGTGCCAGATAACCTAAGAGCACCCCTGTGAAAAAAGACCCAAGTCCACATTTTCCTTGTGTGTGAGAATCTCAGAGATCTAACAAAAGACACCTCCTACTGTTATGTGTGCCACTTTTAGGGCCTGATGTGGCAAAGGGTTTCACCCATTCTGTGTCTATGGGAAAATGTGTTCGTAGATATGGGTCTTAGGGGGTCATTACAACCCTGGCGGACGGTGTTAAAGCGGCGGTAAGATCGCAAACAGGCTGGAGGTCTTTTTTTCAGTATTATGACCATGGCGGTTACCGCCATGGCCATCCGCCGCTTTCCCGTTCCGCCCGCCAGGGTGGAGTAGACCGCTGGGCTGGAGACCTGGGTCTCCAGCCCGGCAGCCGTGACAATACCGCCACCGGTATTGTGACCCGGCTTACCGCCGTGGATTTCCAGCGGTAGGACCCGCCATGAAATCCATGGCGGTAAGCACTATCAGTGCCAGGGAATTCCTTCCATGGCACTGATAGGGGTCTCCCCCACCCCCTGCCCCACCCCGACTCCCTCCCCTACACCCCCCACCACCCCTGCCACCCCCAAAGGTGGCAGGGCCCCCCTCCCCACCCTGACCCCCAACATACCATTACAGACACACACCCGACACGCACGCAGGCACCACCAACACACAAACACGCACACACACCGACATACATGCCAACATCCACACACACACTCAGACACGTACACCCACATTCACACATTCACGCACACATCCATACAGACATCCATACAGACATACACGCACACATTTCCGAAACACGCATCACCCCCGCAAGCATACACGCACTCACACCCCCCCCTACATACACAGACGCACACTTCCATGCACCCACACAACACACAACACCCCCCACCCCCCTCCCCTAACGGACGATCGACTTACCTGTTCCGTCGATCCTCCGGGAGGGGACGGGAGCCATGGGGGCAGCTCCGCCAACACCACACTGCCAACAGAACACAGCCGCGCAGAATCACATGACGTGATTCGCTCGGCGGTGTTCTGTTGGCGTGGCGGTGGAGGTGGAGCAACCTCCACTTCCCCACCACCCGCAAGTATGGCTGTTGGCGGCTCTCCGTCGGAAAAAACGACGGAGGGCCGCCAACGGTCATAATACGCCGTGTGGCAAACCACCACTACTGGCGGTCTTCCGCACGGCGGTCCCTCAGCGGTCTTCTTAAAAGACCGCTGAGGTTGTAATGACCACCTTAGTCCCTTCTAGACAGCTCAACTGTTTTTGTCTTTTGCTTCATGGACTTGAGTCTTTCTACACTCATACACAACTAATACTGTTGCAGCCCTCCCACCAAAAACATCTTCAGATCTGAGGTAATGACTGTCATATTTGTCATGGTTTTGGTTCATTCATGCACCATACAAGGGGGCACAAGGGCAACACAAAACCAAGATGACATTTCCCAAGCCACCCAAAGCCACCTTGCGTGGCTTAATATAGATTTTACTGTCATGCAATACTCTGCCCCAGGGAGGTTTCTATGGGTAAGGCATGGTTGTTCTGCCCATTCACTCACGGATATGGGTGCATTCCCAGATTTACCATTAGTGGTAGACCTGGGAATGTGTTAAGCTGCCACATCAGCCCAGGAGAGGCTTAACGAGAAGACTTATACGTATTTCTCATTTTTTCCTTGATTATTTTTGTGCAGAAAGGTGTCCCTTTCTGCACAAAAAAAATCATGCCTACATAGCAGGCACCCTTGCATCATGCTGTAAGGGTGCCTGCATTGGGGATAGGTAGCAGTTTGTGCACCAGCACAGGCAGAGAGCATGGATGTGCTAATAATGTTAAAGATGACACATTCCTGCCCTTTCACACAGTGCAATGCAGGAAGGTGGCTTGCTGCAATGGTTTGTCTGAATATTTTATAAAGATGCCCCTAAATGTGTTTACTTGTGCACTCAATGGCACAGACAAGCAGCATGTCTTAGAAAGATTACATTCTGCCTCACATTACTCAAACATTTTACTCCATTTTTAAGTACTGCTATTGGGTTGAAGTGTGTTTTTCATTTTTTTTTTTTAAATGCATGCTTTCCAAAGTGTTGGTTCAAGGTGGTCATTTGGGGTTCGCGGGCCAGTTGAATTACAGATGGTGCAGGAGAGTCAGCATCATCACCATAAAAGTCACGAATAGACAACCAATAATCTGTCTTGTTCACATGAACATATTTCAGTAAAATGGATTCCGCTTCCATCACAAGTGCCTGTTTGAGGAAAAAATATATAAACGCAGATTTACAATGACTTGCTTATTTTGCAGACCTGTCATCACTTATTGGAAAGTAGATGTAGTACACTTGAAAAGTGACATGTTTAGGGTAGCAACACAAGAAATAGGTCACATCAAAATAATAAATAAGAAGTGCAATCCAAATGAACTATCAAGGAAGGATGTTGAGGACTTGGCATGTCAGGTAGCTGTGCAACATGAAATGGAGATCTCAGAGGAATTTGTCATTCCAGACTTCAACTTTCGGCTGGATCTGCCATTTGAATATGAACTGTAGGCATATCGAGGATATAATGACAGAGCAAGAACGAAAAGGTCATTAGAGAGGTTTCTGGAACAAAATTAAGAAACTTTCACACATATTTAAGAAATCTTAGCAGCACCTTTGTGCCATTGTGTCTAATGCAAAAGTGGCGCTCACCTAGCACTATATTTATATTTTGTCGCTAGACCTGTCTAGCGACAACAGTTCAGAGTTAGCATCATTTTTGGGAGTGCCACCGCACCTTGCGTCATTTAGCGACAATGACATGCAGGTGAGTGTTCCCTTCCAAAAAATGACACTAGCCCTCTAGAGCCATATTTACCACCCGACGCAAAATGACGCACAATAAGGATCCAGTTCAAAAAAATCATGCAAATTCTGATTATTGTCAAAATTTAACACCTGGTCAGACCAGGTGTTAAAATCAGGCCCATACACTACTACATAAGGAAAACACACAGAAGGAGCATTGGCAACCCCCTGGACAACATGGATATGTTATTGCTCCAGCTTGGCACATGCTGTCGATGACAGCGATGACAACATGTCCTGCCAGCACCACCGCAGTAACCCCAAACACCATCATAGCAGCTACAAAGGCAGCGCAGAAGGCGGGAGAGGATATTTCGACAGCGCAGAAACATCCTTGTGCTAAGGGAACAAGATTTCATCAGAATCTACTGTCTGAAGCTGTACACCTGCTGCATCACATTTCACTAGACATCACTGCAAGAGTGGAAACTTCAACAACTATTCCACCTATTACCAAACTCCTGGCTGTCCCCCATGTGCTGGAGTCAGGATCATTCCAGACAACTGGGGCACAAGTGGGTGGTATCTCCCAGCCATTCTTCTATGCCCTCCTTCCAAAGGTTCTGGACACAATCGTCTGTCCCACACCCCACCACATCTGGTTCCCCAATACCCAGCAACTGCAGCAGGAGACCAATTAAGGTTTCTACCAAATTGCTGGGTTCCAAAGTTTGTGCTGGGTGCAAAGGACTGGACCCATGTCCAACTTGTGCCACCTGCTGCAACAGAACACCTCTACAGGTACCACAAACACACCCATTCTATAAATATGCAAGCCATGTACATAATACAGGTACAACCTGACTAGCACACAGATGTGAAGGACAAGTGGAGCAATGTCCTCTTTGCATTCAGAAGCTGGGCCCAAACCACTACAAGTGTCCACTGATTGACAACTAAATACAGGTCCCACACATATACCACCCAACAACCAATAGCTCAGCTATGTGAATGGCATTGGCCATGTCAACATAAAGAAAGTCACATATAGGCACAGTGCCACATTTCTAATGGTGTAGAAGTCTCCAGTGGCACCCATATCAAATGCCATCCAAGTGTTCTCATCACCAACTACATATCACCAAAATATAACAGACATACCCCTTGTATTCACCTTCCTCTCTCTGGTGCATTTTCCTGCACACATAGGAATACAACATCACCAGCCATGAAAGACCATGTCTAGGGATGGATGCCTCAAGCACACCTACCGTAATACCCAGTAATTTCACAATTCCCTAACATGAAACCTGGGTACCAACAGGGCACTTTGGCCCTCATTACAACATTGGTGGTAAAAGCCGCTTACCGCTGTGCAGAAGACCGCCAACACACAGCCGGGGCCGCGGAATTCCACCACAGCTATTATGACCCACAGTTCTGAATCTGCCAAAATCTAGACACCCACACAAGTCTGCCACACCAAAGGTCAGTGATAAACTGGTGAAAACAAAACCTCCACCGTCAGGCCAACAGAAATAAACCCACACTATCACGACCCACAAATCCACGCAGCGGTCTTTCAACCGCGGTATTCCATTGGCGGTACACACCACTGCGCTCAAAATACACACACATTGACAAAACACAGCCACATTGGACAAATCGAAATACACACATCTGATACACATACACACACCACTCCCACACACCCAATACAATATAAAACACACACCCACATCACCCACAAACCCTTACCACAACAAATCACGAACGAAAGCCAGAGAGAGACAGCACCAGCAAGAACAACAGCATCCACAGGCACACAACACCATCACCCACAGAACTTCCACGCACCTCACACAACACCCCACTACATATCAGCACACTTATCACCCCACACTCCACCCCACACATCACCTACACCACCCCATGGCCCGGCAAAGACACCCCAGGTTCTCGGAGGAGGAGCTCAGGGTCATGGTGGAGGAAATCGTCCGGGTAGAGCCACAGCTATTCGGATCATATGAGCAGTACACCTCAATTGCAAGGAAGATGGAGCTATGGCGAAGAATAGTGGACAGGGTCAATGCAGTGGGACAGCACACAAGAAATCGGGATGACATCAGGAAGAGGTGGAACGACCTACGGTGGAAGGTGCGTTCCGTGGTCTCAAGACACCACCTGGCGGTTCAGCGGACTGGCGGCAGACCCCCACCTCCTCCCCCACAACTAACAACATGGGAGGAGCAGGTCTTGGCGATTCTGCATCGTGAGGGCCTCGCAGGCGTAGGTGGAGGAATGGACTCTGGTAAGAAAAATCTTAACTATTACATCCCCCATCCTCCCTGAATGCCAGCACATACCCCCAACCTCACCCTCACCCCCAGCACTCCAACTCCTCACATATGTCCCAACATCACAAACCACCCATCCCAACACCAAGCCCTGCATGCAACAACAAAGCATGGACACCAATATCTAAAGCATGCCCACTGCACATACCCATGCACCCCCCTAAACCATCATCACACAAGGTCCCACACAGAAATGCAAGCACTGGGGTACACGGTCACCCACCCATTGCACACCATGCCACACCCAGATATAATAAACATCCTTTTATACCCCTGCAGGACCCCTACCAAACGTCACCGGACAGGAGGGTCCACACATGTCCACACCACCAACAGAAGAGGCCCACAGTGATGACAGCAGCTCTGTCCAACTGGATCTAGATGACCAGCCCACCCCATCGGGGACATCGGGACAGTCGGTTCCCATCACACAGTCACAGGCCACTACAGAGCTTCCCCCCTCTGGAAACATCAGCACAGCACCCACCCAGCGGGCCCATACCTCCGTCTCCAGGACACGTCAATCAGCTGTGTGTCCACCACTACAGGGAACCCAAGCTAACCCACCACCCCAAAAACAACAGGGACCTGGGGGCAGTGGCAGTGGGCAAACGGTCCAGGGGACAGAGGCCCAGGAACACAGGGGAACTGGGAGGGCTGCTGTGCGACAGGGGGCAGACAGGCCAAGGGAACCCACTCTCCAAGAGGCCCTCTCCTCCATCAAGGGAGCCTACCACCACTCCCAGGAGACGATGGCAACGGTACTGGCCAAGTTTCAGGAGACCCAGCGCCTGCAGGAGGAACAGTATGTGGGCTTTAGGGAGGAACTCAGAACCATCAGCTCCACCCTGGGCACCATCGTAGGGGTGCTGAAGGAAGTACTCAACACCAGGAGGGACACTGTGGCACTCCAAGGGGCCCCTGACACTAGCATGGATGATGAACTGCCCACCACCTCCGCCAGTGCTAGTGGACAGGACGCACCACCACAGGACCACCACACCAGCACCCCACCCCCTGCAGAGGGAGAACCACCCGGCAAACGGTCCCTGAGATCCAGGAACAAGACAGAGCACGATGCCTAGACCCCCGCCAAGAAATGAGACCACCCTGATTGTCATCCTACTGTGCCACTTTGTCACCCTGTCCATACTTAAACTGCCCCAGCTCCACTTCCCATGCCCATATGGGCAATGCACCTGTGAGACTAATAGTCTGGACTCTGCCATGGACATTCCTCCGCCATCACCCCTCACCATTTTACTACCCCCTCCAATATTGAGCACTTAAATAAACACACTTAAAGCACAAAACAATCTGGAGTCTGTTTGTGATTTCGAAATAGTGTATTAGCAATTACAGTGACAAAATGCTCTTTCAATTGTAATGTCAACATACCTATGTCACACAGCTCTAGTCCACGAGGAATCTAAGCAGATGTCACACAGTGGGACCCACATCTGTGAAATCGTAAGGGAAAGTGAGAACTCAGTGACCATACACTGGGTGAAAACGACAGACAGTAGAGAGGCAGTAGTGTATAAGTACATGTAGTAGGCAGGTCTGTACTCTTACCTGTGTCTCACTGGAAATATTGCTGGATCACTGAGTCCCTGTTGTTCATGTCTTCTTCCTCTGCTTCCTCGTCTTCAATGTCCACAGGCTCCACAGCTGCCACAACACCGCCATCTGGACCATCCTCCTGCAGAAAAGGCACCTGTCGTCGCAAAGCCAAGTTGTGAAGCATACAATAGGCCACGATGATCTGGCACACCTTCTTTGGTGAGTAGAATAGGGATCCACCTGTCATATGGAGGCACCAGAACCTGGCCTTCAGGAGGCCGAAGGTCCACTCGATCACCCTCCTAGTTCGCCCATGGGCCTCATTGAAGCGTTCCTCTGCTCTTGTCCTGGGATTCCTCACTGGGGTCAGTAGACATGACAGGTTGGGGTAACCAGAGTCCCCTGCAAATGGCGAGGGACAACTGTTAGACACGCACTAACTTGTAGGGATTTCCCCAGACGCAGACAACCATTCCCACTGTCTTGCTTCCAGGTGCTCACCTAATAGCCACACACGGTGCCTCTGGAGTTGACCCATCACATGAGGGATGCTGCTATTCCGCAGAATGTAAGCGTCATGCACTGAGCCAGGGAACATGGCATTCACATGGGAGATGTACTGGTATGCCAAACATACCATCTGTACATTCATTGAATGATAACTCTTCCGGTTTCTGTACACCTGTTCACTCCTGTGGGGGGTACCAAAGCCACATGGGTCCCATCAATGGCACCTATGATGTTGGGGATATGTCCCAGGGCATAGAAATCACCTTTCACTGTAGGCAAATCCTCCACCTGAGGGAAAACGATGTAGCTCCGCATATGTTTCAGAAGGGTAGACAACACTCTGGACAACACGTTGGAAAACATAGGCTGGGACATCCCTGATGCTATGGCCACTGGTGTTTGAAATGACCCACTTGCAAGGAAATGGAGCACTGACAGCTCCTGCACTTGAGGGGGGATTCCTGTGGGATTGCGGATTGCTGACATCAGGTCTGGCTCCAACTGGGTACACAGTTCCTAGATTGTGGCACGGTAAAGCCTGTATGTGATAATCACATATCTTTCCTCCATTGTCGACAGGTCCACCAACGGTCGGTACACCGGAGGATGCCGGCATCTCCTCACATGTCCCAGCGGACGGTGCCTATGAAGGACAACAGCGAACACAGAGTCAAACAACTCAGAGGTACGTACCCACAGTTTACACGGAACACCATTCATACAAAAAAAGTGGCCTGTATGTGTGTTGAGTCTAGGCCTAGGTATGTGTGACGCAGTTGAAAATGAAGCCATGTAGGCCCCTGAAATGGCGGCTGTCTGACCTCCAACGTGGGACAATGGGATGTGAGGTAACTGCGCTGGCGTTGTACACCGTCGCGGTAGGCGGTCGAAGGCCGCGGGGCAATGCTGCATTGGTTAACATTGGACCCTATGGGTCCCAGGAGCCAATGATGATGTACGCCGGCAGTGACGGTACGCACCGCCGTGGACGTGACCGCCATTTTCTGTCTGTTGAATCACTCGATACCTGATCTTCGACAGGAGAGGACCTACACTGCAAGTGCTGCTGTGACCTCGGTCTGGAAGAGACAATGGCTCGAGTGTCTGGGGAAAGGGCCCTTGCCTTCACATTGGAGGAGTTGTAGAAACTCGTGGATGGGGTCCTCTCCCAGTACACGCTACTCTACGGTCCTCCAGACAAACAGGTAAGTACACAGGGTGCATGATGTATGGGCTATGCCTGTGTGGAGAGGGCTGGATGTAAGAAGGAAGGGGGGAGAGTGCGGCGTGCATGAAACAACGGTGAATGCATGTGCCACATGGCAAGGGTAAGGATGGGGGCCAATCACTTTGACGGTGCAGTTGGTAATAACTTACTCTTCCCCCTGTACATTTCATGTAGGTCAGCGCCCACCAGAAAAAACATATTTGGCGTGCCATCGCCAAGGACGTCCGGACCCTGGGGGTCTACCACAGATGGAGCACCCACTGCCAGAAAAGATGGGAGGACATTCGCCGCTGGAGCAAGAAGACGGCGGAGGCTCAGCTGGGGATGGCCTCCCAACGTGGGAGGGGTGCCCGTCGCACCATGACCCCCCTGATGTTCAGGATCCTGGCGGTGGCCTACCCAGAGTTGGATGGGTTCTTGAGGGCATCACAGCAGCAACAAGGGGGTGAGTACACTCTCATTCTGCTGACTTTGCACGCAGTGGAGGGGTCTGGGTGGGGGAGGTGGGCTGTGGGTTTCCCTAGGCCAGGGCGAGGTCCCTCCGTAAGGCAGGCCATGTGGCACCCCAGCTCACCTCTGTAGAGTGCCAAGTACACCTAGTCATGCCCCTGTGTCATCTATGTGTGCAGATGTCGTCCATAGCCTTGTAGGCCATTTCCCAGGAATTGAACAGTGGAGCCCAAGAGCGCGGCGTAGTGCATGGGGCTTCTGTGTCAGTCGTGTCCGCCAACGGTAGTGGTAATGCATGCACTCAACATGTCTTTCTTCTGTTGCCCCCCCCCCCCTTTTTGTGGTCTCCCTGTTGTGTGCATAAGCATCACCAGGCGGAGCACCAGGGGGCTGCATCCCACATGGCCATGGAGGGCCACACTACGGACTCGGAATTCACCAGTGGGATGGAGTGCGAGGGGAGCTCCATGGTGGGGACAGGAGCAGAGACCAGTGACATGGACTCGTCCTCTGATGGGAGCTCCCTTGTGGTGGCAGCAACATCTGTGCCACCCCCATCTACAGGTACATCCGCCACCACCCCTTCCAGCACCGCCATCCCAGCAGCCCCTCAGCCTTCGCCCCGTGCCCGCTCACCCGGGAGGGTGGGCATCACCTTCGCCCCAGGCACCTCAGGCCCTGCCCCAGTCACCCCTGCTTCCCTCGGTGAGGAGGCCATTGACCTCCTCAGGTCCCTCACTGTTGGGCAGTCTACCATTTTGAATGCCATCCAGGGTGTAGAAAGGCAGTTGCAACAAACAAATGCATTTCTGGAGGGCATTCATTCTGGTCAGGCGGCCCTTCAGCAAGCTTTTCAGACTCTGGCCTCAGCACCGATGGCAGCCATTGTCCCTGTGTCTAGCCTCCCCCCTCCACCTTCCTCCACCCCGACCCAATCCCCTGTACCTCAGCCTATCCAAAGCACACCTACAGACCAGCATGCACACACGTCAACACACAAGGGAAGCTCAGGCAAACATAAGCACCACACATCCCACAGGCACTCACGCAAGCATCACACACATACAGACACACCAACATCCATTGCCTCCACTGTGTCCCCCTCCTCCTCGTCTCACTCCTCCCTCCCTGTCTTGTCTACACTCACACCTGCATGCACTACCTCTACAGCCACTACATCCCTCTCCAGCACACCCACCAGCACACCCCACTCACGTGTAGTCACCACCCCCACTACCATTCACACGTCCCCTGTGTCCTCTCCCAGTGTGTCTATGACGCCACCTCCCAAGATACACAAACGCAGGCACACACCCACCCAACAGCCATCCACCTCACGACAGCCTCCAGCGCATGCACCTTCACCCAAAGTCAGCAAACGAACACCTCCTACAACCATCACCTCTTCCTCCACTCCCAAACCCCCTCCAGCTACCCGTCCCAGTGTGTCAAAAAAACTTTTCCTGTCCAACCTTGCCCTCTTTCCCACACCTCCCCCACCCCGTCTGTCTCATAGATCCCGAACTAGCACCTCAGCCACAACATCTCCGGACCAGTGGTGCCTGTAGTCACTGGAATCTGGAGTCCACCGGCCACCAGGGCAGCCAGTGTGGCACGGAGCCACAGCACAGACAGTCCCCCACCGGTGAAGCACCAGAAGTTGGCCAGTGCCCGGCGGGAGAGGGGGAAGACTCCAGCCACCAAAGCCGCTCCCAGGGGTCCCGGTGGGAGATTGGAGTCAGCTGTAACACCTTCCAAGGTGGGGAAGGGCAATAAGAAACTAGGCAAGTCTGGAAAGAGCAGCACAGCGGAGAAGACTGCCATCATCCCCGCTGCCCAGGAGGCCATCTCCAGCACCAGCCCAGCTGCCCAGGACAGCACTGCCAGCACAAGCCCAGCTGCCCAGGACAGGACCGCCAGCACTAGCCCAGCTGCCCAGGACAGGACCACCAGCACCTGCCCACCTGCCCAGGACAGGACCGCCAGCACCAGCCCACCTGCCCAGGACAGGACCGCCAGCACCAGCCCACCTACCCAGGAGGCCACCACCAGCACAAGCCCACCTGCCCAGGAGGCCACTGCCAGCACAGGCCCAGCTGCCCAGGAGGCCACCACCAGCACAGGCCCAGCTGCCCAGGAGACCACTGCCAGCACAGGCCCAGCTGCCCAGGATGCCACCGCCAGCACAAGCCCCGCTGGGCCATGAAGGACCACCAGAAAAAGCCCCGCAGGGCCATGAAGGACCGCCAGCACAAGCCCCGCTGGGCCATGAAGGACAGCCAGCAAAAGCCCCGCTGGGCCATGAAGGACCGCCAGCAAAAGCCCCGCTGGACGATGAAGGACAGCCAGCAGCTGAGTCCCTGCAATGGAGACCCCCGCCTCAAGCACCGTTGCACAGGGCACTGCCGTCTCAAGCACCGCTAAACAGGGCACCGCTGTCTCAAGCACCACTGAACAGGGCACCGCCATCTCAAGCACCGCTGAACAGGGCACCGCCGTCTCAAGCACCGATGAACAGGGCACCGCCATCTCAAGCACCGCTGAACAGGGCACTGCCATCTCAAACACCGCCGAACAGGGCACCGCCGTCTCAAGCACCGCTGAACAGGGCACCGCCGTCTCAAGCACCGCTGAACAGGGCACCGCTGTCTCAAGCACCACTGGCCCATGAGCGGCAAGGGCACTGATGCAACTGAGTGCGTCACAGGGTGAATGATGCACTCTGGGCACAAAGCCCCCTCCAGAACCAGAGGAGAAAGTCATCAACTACCTCTGTCCTTAGCAGGATGAAGCACTCTGGGCACAAAGCCCCCTCCAGAACCATTGGCATATCACATCCACTACCTCTGTCCTTGGCAGGATGAAGCACCCTGGGCACAGAGCCCCCTCCAGAACCGGTGGACATTGCCATCCACTACCTCTGTCCTTAGCAGGATGAAGCACTCTGGGCACAAAGCCCCCTCCAGAACCAGTGGAGAAAGTCATCCAGTACCTCTGTCCTTAGCAGGATGATGCACTCTGGGCACAAAGCCCCCTTCAGAACCAGTGGAGACTGTCATGCACTTGAGAGACTGTGGCTTTGCACTCCCCAGGATTGAACAGTGGGCAAACCACCCACTGTAGAGACTTGAGAGACTGTGGCTTTGCACTCCCCAGGATTGAACAGTGGGCAAACCATCCACTGTAGAGACTTGTGAGACTGTGGCTTTGCACTCCCCGGGACTGAACAGTGGGCAACCCACCCACTGTAGAGACTTGAGAGACTGTGGCTTTGCACTCCCCAGGATTGAACAGTAGGCAACCCACCCACTGTAGAGACTTGAGAGGCTGTGGCTTTGCACTCCCCAGGATTGAACAGTGGGAAAACCACCCACTGTAGAGACTTGAGAGACTGTGGCTTTGCACTCCCCAGGATGGAACAGTGGGCATGTGGCCCCCTCGTGGATTTGGCGTCATGCACTCAACCGGCTGAGGTGCCCCCCTTTCCCTCCCCCTGAGGTGCCTGTTTAGTTGCTCTCTGATGCCCCTGCAGTGTTCTCTCCGTCATGGTCGGGGATCTTGTGTAGGCCTCGCCTATACCCTGTGGTCCCAGTGTTCCAAGGACTTTATTAGAGCACTACCTGGACTATTATGCTTGGTATATATTTTGTACATGGTGTATATATATATATTTCTGCCTACTTGCTTTTAATATATTACAATGGTTACACTCATTTTCTATTGTCTTTGCATTCCTCCCGGGGGCTTGGGGGGTGTAACTGTGATGTATTGATATGCATCAGTGGGTGAGGGTGGGGGTGTTGCGTGTGTATGTCCCTGTTTTTTCCCTCCCCCCTCCCATGTGTCTTCGCCGCCGGCATTTGTGCTCCTGGTAGAGGAGCAGGAAGACTATTGCAAGTAGAATTTGGAGTTCCGGATCCATGGCGTCCTCGTTCCTCGTGGGCTGTGTATAGGTGAGTGTTTTTCCTTCAGTATTCCAGTTTCCGCTGTGTTTTTATCAGCGGTGAATCCGCCCCGGAAAAGGTGGCAGACTGGCCTGTTGTGATACTATGGGCGGTACATTGTCTTCCGCCTGTCTGTTGGTGGTGACCACCAAGCTGTTTGTTTGTACCGCTGTGGCGGTCCGAGTGTTAAAGTAGCTGTCTTTGTTGGCGGTTTCCGCCACGGTAGTAATAGCAAATTTATTTCTGCTGGCCTGTTGGCGGTCTTACCGCCGCTTTATCACCATCCGCCAGGGTTATAATGACCACCTTTGTCAGCTGAACTACTAACAATGCACTGCGAGAGGCCAGAGATGCATGTGAATGAGGAGACATGGGACTTAGCAGGACTGGTCATGCGACACAGGGAATTTCAGAAAAACACAACACTCCCCCTCCTGTCACACAGGTGTCTGAAAATTCATGCATACATCACAAAACATACCATACATTCCATACAGCTGTGCCACACTGTGCCCATGTTCCACATGCAGATACGAATTCCGGCCAGCAATTGGCAACAATAACACTTTGTGCAAAGGAGCTTTTCCAAGGGAAAAAGGGTGGGAATCACATTCTACACACAGGGCACAAAACCTGCGTTAAGTCCCAAAGCATCACTCTTCTGCAGGTCTAAAGTGAAGGGACTGAGGGCCACATGTCAGAAAGGTGGAGCAGCATCAACAGCAGTGCCACTGTAATTGTGCCCCTTTGCCGCACCTTACTGCCACCATGTCGGCACCATATATAATATACGGCGCACCATGCCACAGAGTAGGTGAAATAGTGTCAAGATAATGTATGCCATTGATGGACTCTGTTGGAGGACTGACAACATACCGGACCATTTCATGCACAGTACATAGGGACCCATTCAAATCTATGGTGTGCCCCCTCCAAATACCTCCTCTGTTCAGATGTTGAAATTATCTGTGAAAAATCGCGTCTTGGAACCTTGGACAATCCTCTGCATCAATTTTGCTAGACCTCCTATTGTGTGAATCTCCCCCTTTTACACATGATGCCTGGTACAGTCATATTCTGCTACAAAGGGTAACTAAGTGGTGCACTGCATGCATAGTGCCACATAGAAACATGGTGGTCTGTGTTTAGCCTTCTGGGCTAACATATTGTCAATACAAATTGTGGTGCAAGGAGGTGGAAGGTTCCACTAACATTAGGACACAGCCTCAAATATGGACAAAACAACTCATATTTGGCATAGTCAAACTGTCAGTCCAGATTTTATTTGACAATCACTAGGTCCCTGAGCCACAACCCATGATATTAATGTCTACCATCACACACCAATGCAACCATTCAACAAAACAAGAACACACACAATACCAGATGCAAGTCTGAGTCACCACTCCACCTAAAACTAACATCTACCATGGCACATAGAAAACCAAATATATGCATGACAGACACATGTCCTCTCATTCCTTTGTAGCCAACCAAGGTTATGGCATCCAGCCATGAGTGATGATCCCTTTTGGCAACCCAACAATGGAGGAAGAGCGGGCGTACAATGAAGGCCACAGGAGGACACTAAGGGCCTGATTACAACTTTGGCGGAGGGGGTTAATCCGTCCCAAATGTGACAGATATCCCACCCATCGTATTACGAGTTCCATAGGATATTATGGACTTGTAATATGGCGGGCGGGATATCCGTAACATTTGTGATGGATTAACCCCCTCCGTCAAAGTTGTAATCAGGCCCTAAATGCGGTGGAGAGGACTTTTGGGCTCCTGAAGTCAAAGTTCAGGTGCCTGGCCTTAACAGGAGGAAGCCTGTTGCATGCACCACCACTGGTATGCAAGATGAGCTTCGTATGCGCAATCTTCAATAACATTTGTATGCAGATTAATGCCCCCTGGGATGAACTGGTAGATGTCCCCAATGAGGAGACAATGATGCAGCACAGGTGAAGGGGAACAACAAAACACTGTTGCAAGAGTTTGAGGGGACAACTAATTATACTAAACTGCTCACTTAGACAATGTACAACTAAAATCACCCTGTAAATATCACCATTAAATCTCATTGCACCAGATTGTCCCTGGCCTACTCATCTGCTGCTTCATACTCCATTGATAAGTTGGAGATACCTCAGAGAGCAGGAACAAACCACAACTGTTACAAAGAATGTTGGAGCATAGGTTGTGATTTAAGAGGGTCTGGCACCTCTATGCCGCACATCAGCATCACATTCCTCACACTTATGTGGCTCTCAATGGCCTAGATCTACACATCAGAAATACTAAGTGGCGTAATGTATGCATTGCACCAATTCTGACCGCTTGTACAACATCATGCCTTCGCCAGGCAAGATTTATGCAAGGGAGGCGTACATACGGAGAGGGCTGTTTCAAAATGGTGTACTTGAAAATAAGGAACTGAGCTGTGTCACATCTCAGGCAGGTAGCTGTAACACCAGCACTGAGCAGGTGTGACGGGGCAACACCATTGGTATCTATGCACCCTTATGCACTGGTCAGGGTTAGGGCCAAAAGTTTGACCCTAACCCTGCACCGTATTTTAATGGTGTTACATACCTTGAGCGCTATTGGCCCCTACTCTGTTGCTCTCTCTCAAATATAGCACACACATTTTGGCTGTGGAGTGCGCTAAGGGCCAAAAGACAAGTGGGACAGCGATGGTTGCTGATCTACTCTCCACACATACGCCACATAGCCAGGAATGATCCATAAAAAGGGAGAATGCACCACCACATGAATGTGTGGGTGGAATGTAGGCAGAGTCTATAGCACTTCCAATGTACATTCTTAGACACATGTTACAATTGTGTTGTTTTGACATACGCCTGCAGCTAGTCTAGAAATACATGTGAAGACTGCTGCACTGGTGCATGTCCTAGGTAGGAAAGAGATAGCAATTACAGATAATGGTTGCTTTATATCTGAAAGGTAACTCAATAAAGTCTGTATGATACAGTCACACATGAAATATGAAAACACACCTCTCATTGACACTGACCAAGAGAAAGAGACCTTCTGAGACTAAAACCGTAAAATTTCTTGGTCTCCCACATGTCAATCCTGTTTGGGATGTGCATGAAAATCTAGCAATGTCCAAACATGTCACAGACCCATCCAAAATTGTATGGGTGAAAAAGGAGACTGAAATGTTGCATTTGGCATTTCATATAATCATAGCTGAGATGACTCCACACACTTATAAGATACACTCATGGTGAAAGTGAAATTCGTTGTGGAATGTAGATGTGAGTGAATGTCCATGTAAACCAAAAGAAGTGGAAGAACAGCTGAGAGACTCCCTCAGATACTTGGAGGTACAACATAGGGAGTAACTCTGACACTACACAAGTGCTGTGGCTTGTGTACTGTAATGTGTGTGTAGAAGTCATGTTATGTAGCAAAGCATTTGGGAGAGATACTGTCACGTAGCCAGTAGAAGAAGATGTGTTCATCTACAAATTACACAAGTCTCATGTAGCATCCTGTCCATGTATGATGGGACAATGTTGCAGTAGAAGAATTATACAAAGGATAAGCAGCCTAAAGAATGCCAGAAATATAGGACCAAATCAACTCCAAACACGTTATGCCTTAAATGTAGGAGAAGGAACACATGTAGACTAATACTGACTGTACAACACAACAAAGTTACCATGTGATCACCAGACATATATTCACAGAGGATGTCTAGGTCAGTACATAATCCATTCATGTTTGCAACAACAACAACAACAATGTCGTTGCCAATTGCATGCTATTGTGACAGAAGGCAGTGACAGATGACATTATCTGTCCCTGAGGCCGGAAAACATAAGCAAGTTACACTAGATATAAATGCCTTAACCAAGGATCATATGGAAAATACAAACAATGTATAACCATTTGTGTCACATCATGCAGATTTATGAGACATGTTCTACACCAATAAGCTGCCAGTCCCCTGTACGTCATAGGGAAAGCCTGTACATCAAGTACCCCAAATGAAACACAACATGCTAGGCCATGGGATCACATTTGTTCAAGTGCCTGTCTGCAGGGGATTGTGCAAAGCGCTGCTGAAGAGCAATTATTTTGAAGGTTGATCCCCGCTCTACACCCCTTTACTCTCCTGCTATGGCTACATTGACTGTTGACACAGTCAGGGGAAATCTTCTTGAGCACAGTGGACTGAGCTGAGTGGAGCACCAACAACCTGCGTCAATGCATGCAACCATGGGTCTGTGTGGTCACGCAAAGTGCCACAAGTGCAATGATAACTAGGGTGCAATACACTTGTATGCCATTGTATGTAACAGTCAAAACAAATATGTTTTTGTTGATTGTATGCACCAAGTGTGTGCCTTTCACACATTTGTCTGAATTCTCCACACACGTACCAGTCCAATGGTTCAGGCCTATTATCGTGTATTGGAGTATGCATAAAAGTCAACTTTCCACTAACGAAAATGCATATGTATCACATGATCATACAAAGACTTATTTGAACTTCAGATATGTTCCCATATAGGCGAACATAGGTGGCACAGATATGAATACACAGCAATGAAACAATGGGCAACATATTTCCATGCTGGAAGATAGATTTGTGAGGTTCATTTCCCATGAAAACATTGCTTCGGCATTCATTACACTTATTACACTAAACATATCTTTCCACACACACGTCACACACCAACCTTCATTGACACATGTCAGTGCACCATCTCTTGCATCATATATGCACGGGGAACCACATGTTACATGTGTAGCATAGCGTCATGAACCCTGAACAATACAACACACCACAGTGTGGACACACATTCACTCACAGTGCCATGGGTTACGTGAAATCAACCCAGCCATAGTCCACTGCATCCTTTGAGTATGATTTGTCAATAGTATCACATGCATGAAAATATATTGGACATAGCCCATCATATCTAAAGTGGTGTTGTTAAATGTACATTCGGAAATCAGACATGACAATGCGGTAGACCTACAAATATATGTTACATCACATATGTACACTCCCAGAACACATGTGGTAACATGTGTGAGAAAGTAGCCTCTTTCTAGCCTTGTTACCCCCACTTTTGGCCTGTTTGTGAGTATATGTCAGGGTGTTTTCACTGTCTCACTGGGATCCTGCTAGCCAGGGCCCGGTGCTCATAGTGAAAACCCTATGTTTTCAGTATGTTTGTTATGTGTCACTGGGACCCTGCTAGCCAGGACCCCAGTGCTCATAAGTTTGTGACCTATATGTATGTGTTCCCTGTGTGATGCCTAACTGTCTCACTGAGGCTCTGCTAACCAGAACCTCAGTGGTTATGCTCTCTCACTACTTTCTAAATGGTCACTAACAAGCTAGTGACCAACTTCACCAATTCACATTGGCATACTGGAACACCCTTATAATTCCCTAGTATATGGTACTGAGGTACTCAGGGTATTGGGGTTCCAGGAGATCCCTATGGGCTGCAGCATTTCTTTTGCCACCCATAGGGAGCTCTGACAATTCTTACACAGGCCTGCCACTGCAGCCTGAGTGAAATAACGTCCACTTTATTTCACAGCCATTTACCACTGCACTTAGGTAACTTATAAGTCACCTATATGTCTAACCTTTACCTGGTAAAGGTTGGGTGCTAAGTTTCTTAGTGTGTGGGCACCCTGGCACTAGCCAAGGTGCCCCCACATCGTTCAGGGCAAATTCCCCGGACTTTGTGAGTGCAGGGACACCATTTAACGCGTGCACTATACATAGGTCACTACCTATGTATAGCGTCACAATGGTAACTCCGAACATGGCCATGTAACATGTCTAAGATCATGGAATTGTCACCCCAATGCCATCTGGCATTGGGGAGACAATTCCATGATCCCCCGAGTCTCTAGCACAGACCCGGGTACTGCCAAACTGCCTTTCCCGGGGTTTCACTGCAGCTGCTGCTGCTGCCAACCCCTCAGACAGGTTTCTGCCCTCCTGGGGTCCAGCCAGGCTTGGCCCAGGAAGGCAGAACAAAGGACTTCCTCAGAGAGGAAAAAGGTGTCAGGGCTGAGGAGGAGTAGCCTCCCCCAGCCTCTGGAAATGCTTTGATGGGCACTGATGGTGCCCATCTCTGCATAAGCCAGTCTACACCAGTTCACGGATCCCCCAGCCCTGCTCTGGCATGAAACTGGACAAAGGAAAGGGGAGTGACCACTCCCCTGACCTGCACCTCCCAGGGGAGGTGCCCAGAGCTCCTCCAGTGTGCTCCAGACCTCTGGCATCTTGGAAACAGAGGTGCTGCTGGCACACTGGACTGCTCTGAGTGGCCAGTGCTAGCAGGTGACGTCAGAGACTCCTCCTGATAGGCTCTTACCTGTGTTGCTAGCGTATCCTCCTTCCTAGGTAGCCAAACCTCCTTTTCTGGCTATTTAGGGTCTCTGCTTTCGGGAATTCTTTAGATAATGAATGCAAGAGCTCATCAGAGTTCCTCCGCATCTCTCTCTTCACCTTCTGCCAAGGAATCGACCTCTGACTGCTCAGGAAGCCTGCAAAACCGCAACAAAGTAGCAAAGACGACTACTGCAACCTTGTATCGCTGATCCTGCCACCTTCTCGACTGTTTCCTGGTGGTGCATGCTGTGGGGGTAGTCTGCCTCCTCTCTGCACTAGAAGCTCTGAAGAAATCTTCCGTGGATGACGGAATCCTCCCCCTGCAACCGCAGGCACCAAAAGAACTGCATCACTGGTCCTCTGGGTCCCCTCTCAGCACGACGAGCGTGGTCCCTGGAACTCAGCAACTCTGTCCAAGTGACTCCCACCGTCCAGTGACTCTTCAGTCCAAGTTTGGTGGAGGTAAGTCCTTGCCTCCCCACGCTAGACTGCATTGCTGGGTACCACGTGATTTGCAGCTGCTCCGGCTCCTGTGCACTCTTCCAGGATTTCCTTTGTGCACAGCCAATCCTGGGTCCCCGACACTCTAACCTGCAGTGCACAACCTCCTGAGTTGTCCTCCGGCGTCGTGGGATCTCCTTTTGTGACTTCGGGTGAGCTCCGGTTCACTCTTCTTCGTAGTGCCTGTTCCAGCACTTCTGCGGGTGCTGCCTGCTTCTGTGAGGGGTCCCTACCTTGCTGGGTGCCCCCTCTGTCTCCTCACGCAAGTGGCGACATCCTGGTCCCTCCTGGGCCACAGCAGCATCCAAAAACCCTAACCGTGACCCTTGCAGCTAGCAAGGCTTGTTTGTGGTCTTTCTGCGTGGGAACACCTCTGCAAGCTTCTTCACGACGTGGGACATCCATCCTCCAAAGGGGAAGTTCCTAGTCCTCTCCGTTCTTGCAGAATCCACAGCTTCTACCATCCGGTGGCAGCTTCTTTTGCATCCTCAGCTGGCATTTCCTGGGCATCTGCCCAATCTCGACTTTGTCGCAACTCTTGGACTTGGTCCCCTTGTTTCACAGGTACTCTCGTCCAGAAATCCACCTTTGTTGCATTGCTGGTGTTGGTCTTCCTTGCAGAATTCCCCTATCACGACTTCTGTGCTCTCTGGGGAATATAGGTGCACTTTACACCTACTTTTCATGGTCTTGGGCTGGGCTATTTTTCTAACCCTCACTGTTTTCTTACAGTCCCAGCGACCCTCTACAAGCTCACATAGGTTTGGGGTCCATTCGTTGTTCGCATTCCACTTCTAGAGTATATGGTTTGTGTTGCCCCTATACCTATGTGCTCCTATTGCAATCTACTGTAATTCTACATTGCTTGCATTACTTCCTTTTGCTATTACTGCATATTTTTGGTATTGTGTACATATATCTTGTGTATATTCGGCATCCTCATACTGAGGGTACTCACTGAGATACTTTGGCATATTGTCATAAAAATACGCAAATAATGGAGGTATGTGTTGGTGCAATGTGATTGAAAACAGGCAAGCATCTGAGTCGTTGCGTGCTTCTTCACATAGATCAACTACAAGAGTCAAAGCTTTAGCCAATGGCCAGTATCATCCTGTCCCCCTATAATTATATATATATATATATATATATATAAATATATATATATATATATATATATATATGCAAAACACAAAGGAGAACTCTGGGAAGTTCCCAATTTTAGGTGGAGAGCTGCTCTAGTAAGGAGCACCCTGCAACACCAGCGACACTCTAGATTTGCTCACCTCAAATGTCTGCTTATCTAGCAAAGTCTTTAAGCATAGGATTAGCACAGTGCTATCCTCGCCGAGCTAGATAGTGACAAAGTCTTTTGCCATTTGTACAGCAAAATCTTTAAGCATAGGATTGACATAGTGTCATCCTTGCCGAGCTGTAAAATGACAAAAGCCATTTACCACTCCAGGCACAGTATTACAGCTTTGGACTGGTCAAATACCATCCAAGCCAACCTGGAATGAGTAAAGCAACCCCTGACACGTGTTTCGCTCTCATTAGAGCTCTTCAGAGGAGTATAGCTTTGTCCAGACACAAGGGAGCACCCAGTATAAGTCAAACCAAAACCCTTTCAGGGATAGAGCGACGCATAAATTATGCAAAACACAAAGGAGAACTCTGGGAAGTTCCCAATTTTAGGTGGAGAGCTGCTCTAGTAAGGAGCACCCTGCAACACCAGCGACACTCTAGATTTGCTCACCTCAAATGTGTGCTTATCTAGCAAAGTCTTTAAGCATAGGATTAGCACAGTGCTATCCTCGCCGAGCTAGATAGTGACAAAGGGGCATATTTATACTCCGTTTGCGCCGAATTTGCGTCGTTTTTTTCGACGCAAATTCGGCGCAAAACTAACGCCATATTTATACTTTGGCGTTAGACGCGTCTAGCGCCAAAGTATTGGCAAATAGCGTCATTTTTTTGCGTGAACGCCTTCCTTGCGTTAATGAGATGCAAGGAAGGCGTTCCCGTCTAAAAACAGACGCACATAGCGGTGCGTGGTATTTATGCTCCAGGGCAAAAATCACTCCCGCGCGGCAGGCGGCGCAAAAAAATGGCGCAAAGCATGAATAGCGTGACATTTTAACGCCTGGGTCAGGGCAGGCGTTAAAATGGGGCAAACACACCTGTACTTAATCAGAACACACAGAACAAACAACAGAGCAGCAGAGCAGCAACAGGGAGACATGGAGGTGCTTTTTCTTCAACGTGCACGTAGACGCAGAGCCCTGCAGCAACAACAGCAGCCACAACAACAACAGCAGGGACCCCAAAGACAGCGCAGAAGGCAGGAGAGGATATTCCGCCCAAGAACAACCCTGCATGGCCTCAGGGAACGAGACATCATCCAGAGGTACCGGTTGAACTGGCAGGCCATTCAGCAGCTGCTGACAAATATTGAACAGCAATTGGCCCCCACTTTAGTGACTCCACGCACTATCCCAACAGAAACAAAGCTGCTTGCCGTACTTCACATGCTGGCAAGTGGCTCCTTTCAGACAACTGGTGCCCTGGTTGGTGGAATCTCACAACCATCTTTCTCCGCATTCCTGCCTAAAGTACTGGATGCCATCATTGGACTGACACCCCGCCACATCTGCTTCCCTAACACACTGCAGAAGCAGCAGGAAACAAAACAGGGGTTCTACGCCATCAGTGGCTTCCCGCACGTCCTTGGTGCAATCGACTGCACACACGTACGCCTTGTGCCACCTGCTGCGAGTGAACACCTCTACCGCAACAGGAAGCACACACATTCCATCAACGTGCAGGCCATAGTCGATCACCAAGGACTGATCAGCAACATCGTGGCTAAATATCCTGGGAGTGTACATGATGCATTCATCTTCCGTCACTGCACCATCAACCAACACTTCCAGGATGGACGGTATGGCAATGGACTACTTGTTGGTAAGGACAAAAATCTACTTATATACTCACTGCACAGAAACCCTCTAGGATGAACAACACATACACCACAATAGCAACACCTAGACAGGAACACACTGAGGTACTCACATCACTAGCCATGTGTCACAAGTCACCATTGAACCTCTCACACATTTGAATTTACTCCACAGCTTAGTGTGAAGACATTCATGACTGTGGTTGCCTAAATGTCACCTTGCAAATTGGAAGTCTCACAATAACCTGTACACTAATACAATGCATAACTTTTAAGGGATGGGATGGCCTGGCTATGTTCATATGGACGTTTCTAATACCCTTTCATGTTTCAACTCTGCATGGAACTATCATCACACCCCCAGTGAGGACACACGGACACCTGTGTCACAAGTCACAATGCAAGGGAGGGCACACTGTACTTGAGAAACCAATACATCCTGCTGACAAACAGTTAGACAACAAACACTTGCTCAGCCAAGGAAAATAAACAATGCCAAAGTTTCCACCAACAACCATAGGTTGTCACATTAGTACACAAAATAGTCACAGACAACACAACACAACTACTGCCATCAAAGATACGTACAACAGTGCCTCCTACATCTAATTGATATCATTCTGTGTTTCTCTTTCAGCTGATCAGGGGTATGGCATCCAGCCTTTGATAATGACACCATATGGGAACCCAAATACTGCTGCTGAGCGGGCATACAATGACGCCCACAAGAGGACACGCAGCATTGTGGAGAGGACCTTTGGGATCCTAAAGTCAAGGTTCCGCTGCCTTGACATCACTGGCGGAAGCCTACTATACTCCCCAGAGATGGTATGCAAAATTATACTCACTTGTGCCATATTACACAATATTTGTGTACAAAGGAACATTCCCCTCCTTGAACCGGACCCAGACATGCCTGAGGATGATGATGAGGAGGATGCTGGCCTGCAACAGGAGGGGGAACAACCTAACACCGCAGCAGGAGTGCGTAGGCGCCAACAGCTTGTGAACAATTTTTTTACTTAAGTCATTATCATCACTTGTATTCCACACTTGTAAATAAACACAGATCACAAACACCACATTATGCTTTGGCCTATTCATTTCTGACCACCTTTAGTTTGAAATAGCTGAAGATGAATGTCGTCTCATTGATCAAGAATGCCATTAAAAATCATCACACCAAAAATAAACATCACAACTGTATGCACAGAGGGTAGGATGTGACATGTTACATTACCATACACAGAGCCCAACAAGAGTACAAATGTGACAATTAGACATGCCGGATCAAAACAACTGAAACAGTCTCTCATCCAGCCCAAAATTGGAGATCATTTGAAAGTCACATCACACGGGTTCAGAGACAGGGTGGGACCATCCATGTGTACGTGAACATGTCATCAATGGCTTCTCTCAAGTGTATGATGTGAGCAATACACAATTGCAACAACATCAGCTGCCACTAACTCAGGAGGAGACCTTGAAGTTACAGTGACAACATACACACAGACAGGTCATACTGGATCCACATTCCCACACACATGTACACATATGTCATTCAACCAACCTAATATTTGAAAGTAGACCATCACAGTTGTGTCCCAGTTTGAACCTAGCAGGAAGATTGTAACATGACACTAAACCAGTTTATGCAGAAAGGGACACAGACAAGCAAAACAATCTTCGCATTATCACATCGTGAACGCTGAGAGTCTTGCAAACTTAGGGGGTCATTCGGACCCTGCTGGTAATTACCGCCCTGGCGGAGGTCGGCGGTAGCACCGCCAACAGGCTGGCGGTGCACCGATGGGCATTCTGACCGTGGCGGTTCAGCCGCGGCCAGAAACGGACTTCCCGCTGCCCTTGAGAATCCACCATGGCGGCGGAGCGCGCTACGCCGCCATGGGGATTCTGACACCCCCTACCGCCATCCTGTTCCTGGCGGGTCTTCCGCCAGGAACAGGATGGCGGTAGGGGGTGCCGCGGGGCCCCTGGGGGCCCCTGCAGTGCCCATGCCAATGGCATGGGCACTGCAGGGGCCCCCGTAAGAGGGACCCACAAAGAATTTCAGTGTCTGCTTTGCAGACACAGAAATTCGCCACGGGTGCAACTGCACCCGTCGCACCTTCCCACTCGGCTGGCTCCATTCTGAGCCGGCGTCCTCGTGGGAAGGGTGTTTCCCGCTGGGCTGGCGGGCGGACTTTTGGCGGTTGCCCGCCAGCCCAGTGGGAAAGCCAGAATGACCGCCGCAGTCTTTCGGCGGGAACCGCTTTGCGGGCGGCGACCGCCGCCCGCCGCGGTCAGAATGACCCCCTTAGTCATATGAAAATGGTATGCAACTTAGCTCCAAATCATCAATACTGCAAACGTCAAATGGGCTAATGAGATGAATGAATGGTCAACAGTCATTCATACCATATGGCCTTACATTCGCCCGCTGCTGCAGGTTTGCCAGGATATGATAAAAATACTCCATGGATACAGTAGCTATTCTGGATGGTCAAATCCTAGGGTGCTGGGGGACTAACTCCACCTCTACCACCCCCAAAACATACAGGAATCATGTACTTGTGAACTAAACACATGCATAAGGCACATATGTGGCCTCAATGTCACAAGTCCTACACAAATATGAAACACAAAATCATAATGGGACATGGTCAGCCCCCTAAAAACTGAAAGTGACTCTCCCACTCCCTGTTAGGACTACAGATAAAAGCATCCCCATCATAAAGGTGGGGACATTTTGGAGACGGAATACATAATGGTATCAAAAATCTCATTTCAAAATAGCCATCAGCAATTACACCAAATATGTTGTCAAATATGGTCAATACATTAGTTAACGTATCCCAAACATCACAGTGTGAAGGCCGTCTATACATAAAAGTACGGACATTTGTCAGATACAAACACAAATGTGTCTCACATCGCACCGTTTTACCATGACAAATCACCTTTCCAAAGCTAAACACATGAAGACATTTGGATCAATTTGCTCCATATTCTACGCATACAGCATGGCCGTCATAATTTGTTCATGTACATGAGTGCACACAATGCAGAGTCAGATACAAATGTATCCAAAAGTGTCTTGATATTTCACCTTCAAATTATGATTTACATCCACAATATTTTTGACTCTGCATCGTGTGCACTACTGTACGTGTAATAAAAACCACGCACATGATGTATGCGTGGTCAAAATGACGCTATATGCACAATATGTTGGTCATCTCATGTACATTATCAATATTAATATTCATATCATATTTTTTGACTCCGCATCATGTGCACCACTGTACGTGTAATAAAAACCACGCACATGATGTATGCGTGGTCAAAATGACGCTATATGCACAATATGTTGGTCATCTCATGTACATTATCAATATTAATATTCATATCATATTTTTTGACTCCGCATCATGTGCACCACTGTACGTGTAATAAAAACCACGCACATGATGTATGCGTGGTCAAAATGACGCTATATGCACAATATGTTGGTCATCTCATGTACATTATCAAGATTAATATTCATATCATATTTTTTGACTCCGCATCATGTGCACCACTGTACGTGTAATAAAAACCACGCACATGATGTATGCGTGGTCAAAATGACGCTATATGCACAATATGTTGGTCATCTCATGTACATTATCAATATTAATATTCATATCATATTTTTTGACTCCGCATCATGTGCACCACTGTACGTGTAATAAAAACCACGCACATGATGTATGCGTGGTCAAAATGACGCTACATGGTCAATATGTTGGTCATCTCATGTACATTATCAATTATTAATATTCATATCATATTTTTTGACTCCGCATCATGTGCACCACTGTACGTGAAAAAAAAACGACGCCCATGATGTATGCGTGGTGTAATTGACGCTACATGCACAATATGTTGGTCATCTCATGTACAATTGGAAATATTAATATTCATAGCATATTTTTACACTCCGCATCATGTACACTGTAATGCGTCAAAAAAATATGACGCACATCTGTGTATGCGTGAAAATATGACGCATTACGCGAAAATAAAAACGGCGGCCATTTTATGCAGGAAGTGATGTAATAGGATATCCTGTTTACCAAATCTGTACTGGGAGTTGACTTTCACTTTCACTTTGCAGTCTCAGAGTTATCTAGACTGTGTGGTTGTGTGAAAGGTGTTGTCCTGTGTTTTACTGCTTTAGTGTCCTGTGTGCCTTGTATTTTGTCTTTGTGTCAATCTTTTATTGTTGTCAAACATTGTCTC
The DNA here is from genome assembly GCF_031143425.1 of Pleurodeles waltl. Taxonomy (NCBI): domain Eukaryota; kingdom Metazoa; phylum Chordata; class Amphibia; order Caudata; family Salamandridae; genus Pleurodeles; species Pleurodeles waltl. The sequence goes on from NC_090449.1 coordinate 370,274,020, forward strand.
AGTCTGTTTAGTGTTGTTTGGTCTATACCTGTGATAGTTTGTATTGTCTGTGGGAGTCTGTTGTGGGTAGCATAGTTTGGGGTGTTAGTTGGGCTATTTTTCTCCTTCTTCTTTTTCTTTCACACCTCTACCTTTCCCCATTTCCCACTTTTTCTTTCATTTTTCTTTGTTACTTTTTTCAACCTCGCATCATGTCAGGTAGGCCTCGCCTGTCCAGGATGGGTGAGGACGAATTGGGGGGCTTCATATGGCTCGTAAGCCATTTCCTCCCACTGATGCTGGAGGCTGGGGGCCGTGTGATACAGGGGTATCACACGGAGGCGAGGAAAATACGTTGGGAGAAGGTGCGCCATCACCTGGTCCGGGTCTACGGGAGTATGAGGAATGTCCATCAACTCAAGCACCGCTGGGCAGATCTGATCACCAGGGAACAGGACCTGCTGGACCACCTGGGACTCCGGATTGGTGGCTATGTTGGTGAGTAATAATCAATTACATGGGAATAATAGGAATGTGTGCGTGAACATGTGATGATTGGTAGCCAATCTGCAAAATAAGTAGCTGACTGCGTGTTATACTAGGGAAACCTAGGCCCATGGGCATACACATAAATCCCCATTTTTGCTACACATGTACACCCAATAACAGCAGTAAAATGCAACATCTATTAGTATTTTGCTAAGTAGCCCCCTCTCTGCGTCACAAAATGATGCAAATGCTGCGCTACAAAGGTATACATATGTGTCCAAATGTGTATTTGTTGCCGGGTGTGTATGAAGACCTATGCTACCAGGCCGATGCCTTATCTTTGCAACACATACCAGATGGCTGTAGCTGCATGGAATGTAGTGTTGCATTTGTGTCTGAAAAGCAACACGTGAACTGCTCAATTTGTACTCTACTGGTCATAATGGCCAGTGAGTACGTCATGTAGAAACAACATACCTACATATGTAGACGCCATAGCTAGACCGAAAATTGCAAACACATGATGATGCAACACCTGTGTGTTGCCTTCACGTCACATGAAGTTAGTGATGTTGTCCACACATATGTCACATGTGTGTCTGGTTGCTGTGTGTTGAACCTGTCCCCATAGCCTGTTTGATGGTGAGTGGTCATGCAGTCCTCATGGAACCAGTTGTGAAATGTTTCTCTCTGGGATGCACATGCTGAGATGTATGGATCACATGATTGTTCGGGCCTACTAATGGAGGAGTAACTTGGACGACACATGACTGTCCTGGCCACTGCATGAGTGTAGTAGGGTGTGTCACTGGAGCAGGAGACTCATCCAATGATAATCTAGAATACAAAGTCAGCCAGGCAGGATGAGCATGTGTGAAAGTGTATCATTACCATGTAATATTCACACACTGTCATTGTAACAGAAATTATTTGTCTGTTCACCCAGTCTGAGTATAATCTTCCTTTCATGCTTTACAGGTGGACCAGCCCCGTACACCGTTGGTGAGGTAGCCCATTTTGACGACCCCGATACCTACAGTGAGTGTTGCCTAAGTGCTATTTACATTGTTTGGAAATGAAGCATGATGGATTACTGTGTGTTCAGGACAATTCATGATATGATGTGCTGGCCGTTCATTGGCTTTGTTGTTTTGGTGTGATATCAAATTGGAATAATGTTTCGGTAAAGCAATCCCTAGTCATCTCTCAGATTGAGGGGCAGTAGGTCATTCAATTAGTGCGACTATTGGGAATAGCATGACTCATTTTGAACACACTGGTCAATGTTAGACTTGGTCAGGAACTTGCCATTAACTGAGTCAGCATATCAGACTGACAGTCTCCCAGATAGCTTAGGCACATGGCTTCGATGACAAGTGCTTCTTCCTAGTTGAGGATGGACTGTGTACACTGTAGGTCGGATCTTCCGGGGGCATGTACTTCCACAAGGTGACCTCGAAGTGTGTGTGACTTGAGTGCAATGGCCTAGGTGTTCTGTTGAATCATGTGAATGGGTGTTCTACCTCCTCTGTGTGTGTTGTAAAACATGCCTCACTAATAGTATGTTATGTTTGGCTAAGTCATATCATTTTGACATGTGTGGACCTGGGATGTGACAAGGTTGGGCTGACTCCAACGTGTTGCTAGCCCTTCATAGGTGTTGTGTGTGAAGGCACATGCTTGTTGCACTTTCTGTACACTCCTGGTTGTGCATTGATCATGGGATTGTTGTTTGTTCTTCCCACACCACCCACAAAGACTGGGATGTTACTGTGAAACAGGGTACCTAGGACTGTAGCAACCAGTATGTTACACGTACTTAACACCTTTTGTGACTTGAGTTTGTACCTAGGTCCAGATGTAGCAAAATGTCTCCACATTGCAAATAGCATAATTTGATGTTAGTGAGTTGCAAACGTCTGTTTCCTAATCCAAAATGTTATTGGTGGTCATGTACATATTCGCAAAATGGTTTTCTAAAGTAAAAAAATAAAGGAGTTTACCAGCCCTACTTGCAAATCACAGTGTTAGGCAATCCCATTTGCTAACGAGTACGTGGTTGCAAAGTGAGTAGCTGTTATCATCCACTTGTAGTGGCTGCTAACCAACTTGCTGACTGGAAGGGGTCCTCATTGTGAACCTTCACCTTTGTGAGTGGACCAAAATACTCCTGCACAAAACAGCCAGTGGTCTAGGGGAGCAATAATTATTGTGTAAATTACGAACAATCAATTGTTGTGAATTTAAACAAATCGCAGCTCATTTTCCTTTCAGATAAAGGGCCTACACTTGGTGAAAAATAACTTGCTTCATTTAAAAGCAGTCACGTCTATGGAGTTCTGCTGTTCCCAGCAGGCCTCCATCCCCGTGAGTGCCCATAGTTGCTAAGGTGGTGCAAGTTGGAACCCACATCATTGATGTTCATGAGGTGGGATTTAGGGACCCCATAGTGACTCGCAGACGGTGTCAGAGACACCGTTCAGCTTTGCAATTTGCTAGTTGATTTCCCATCAATTCCTACATCTGGCCCATAGTGTCGACATATGATTCATGGCCAGGGGTTCAATCTTAGCACACAACTATTTCGAAATGCCATTGAGTGAGGAGTGTGATTCTTATCACATAGAATGACATATGTAGTGAAGTCAGTATGCGGACGAGCTGGTGCCATAATGTATAATGGCTTAGGTATGAATTGTAGGAGTAGTTTAGGGTGATGTCATCCATCATGTAGAGACATGGATCTGCTATATGTGATATGCCCTTCAGTATGCATGATTCACATGTACTTCCTCTGAGCCTTCCCGTGACATATGTTGTAACAATTGCTGCAACCAATACATTGCTAGTAATGGTCAAATTACCCATTGTGGTATTCAACCCACTGTAAATTCTATGCTCAATATTTGCCTTTTCCCTTCACAGCTGCAAACCTGAGTGCCGCAGCTCGAAACCAGTTTGAGCGCCGTGCAATGAGGTACAGGCACATCCTGCAGGTGCAGTGTGGGTATCGGAGGATGGCCCGCAGATACAATTCGGAACGGGCCTCCGGGGCGTGGTATGCCACACCACAGGCTCCACCAACGGTGCCACCTACAACCACCAGGTCTGCCCAAGGGGACCCAGCGACGGACCAGCCATCTTCCTCCAGACCTGGACCCAGCCGTGTGTTGGGAGCAGGGCTGTCCCGTGGCCACTCCACTCCAGCAACAATCTCCACCTCCACCGGCACGCAGACCAGCAGTGACCCTCCAATTGACCCTGCAGCCTTCAACGCATTGTCTAGGAAACTGGACAGGTTAATTCAAAAGGTTGACAACCTGACGGAGGACATGGCGGAGGTCAAAAAGAAGGTGCGCTCCATCCGGCGCACACTTCAGAGGGCAAATCCTTAGTTATTTTGCCCTCCTGAACTTTTACCCCTCCCCTCTCCCCTCTTTCCTCTTTTCATACTGTTAGTTGGGTTTGGGGGGTTAGTTGTAGGATAAGTATAGGTAATTAGCTTAGTTAGTGTTAGGTAAGAGGGTGGGGGGTCCTTATACTTTCTATCTAATATTTTTGTGTGGGTGGGTGGGTGGGGGGCAATGTTGGGATTCCTGTTTGATAAAAAAAAAAAAAAAAAAAAAAAATATATATATATATATGTTTGTTTAGGATAGTATAGTATGTGTGTAGGTTAGTAAGTGTTGTCCTGCATGTGTCTTGTCTCATAATGGTGGGTGGGGGGTTGATGTTTAGATCGTTTCGTTACATGTGTAGAGTAAGTTTAGCTTAGGTTAGTTAGGGACAGTTGTGGGTTAGTAGTAGTCAGGTTAGATTAGTGTAGGTTTATCTTTCCCTTAGTTGCCTCTTTTCTTACTTATTTGAAATAAAAAATTTGTTAACCCTTTACCAGATGCGTTAGGTGCTACCTTTTCATGGCCTTGACATCAGTGTAGCAGAAAGTTTTAGTATGACATTTGTGTCCTATGCTCGCTATCCCCAGGCTATTGAGGTTTAACATGCCAGCTACCCGTGTGCTAACTTGGTAAGTATCCACCGTGTGGGAGAGCTACCATTGGTAGTCTGCATAGATCATCAAGATTTGGGGTTGGTATGTATCCTACTTCACAAAGAGTGCTTCCAGAGTTGATTTTGTAGGTAAATAGATAGGTCGGACAGCATTGTGAAGTTCAGGGAGAGCTTTGTAGATGAGTATTTGTTCACACTCTTGTCTTGTTGCTGTCATTGCTGACCTACATCATGTGTGTACTGCTTGAGCATGACTTTCCTTCATGGTAGTATACGCTGTAAGGGTGATTGATGCAGTGTAATTTGGTTAACATTCCTTTCATTTTACAGCATAATGGATTGTGTTAGTATCGCAAGGTGCCTACATTTCTCATCCACCATTAGTTGTCTAGAATAGCTATGGATGGGGCCTCATTCTGTCCAACACAGCATGATTGTGTGTGCTTAGTCCCTACATCAGTTATTTTCCTCAGTCTAGTAAAGCTATGATGCAATCCTGGCCACTGCACAGATGTTTCAGTAGACATGAAATCAGGACAGTAGTCTAGAGAATCAACATGGTTGCCACACAGCCACTTTGGAGTTATGTACTGCACAGTTGAAGTGTGAAATGACACAGAGACACAATTGGTATGCAAGTGATATTTATTTTTAGGTGGAGTAGTGCAAAAAGTCCATTAACAATGTTAGGTGAGTCCGTTCTGGTGCATTCTTAAATGGTGATCCTATTTACAGGGTGTGGATGATGCTCCTGACATGCTGGGGTGATGTCACAGACGGTGCAGAGGAACAGGAATTGCCAAATGGTAGGAGAGAAACATTTACAGCCAATGTGGACAAGGTAAACAGTAGATTGCCGAACAGTCATTGAGGGTAGTTGGAGTGAGGCTGGCATGTGTCAAAACGTAGGACCTTGGTCAGAGTGGGGCATGGTGCAGGGACTAGGGCTTCCGGGTACTCTTGCGTGTGAATGTTATCTGTTCCATGTCTTCTTCTTCTGATGTGTGTGTTGCCTGGTGTGTCCTTGTTGTTGTTGGTTTTGAAGGGGCAACACACACCTCAGTGTCAGAAGACATGGAGGCAGACATCCCGGGGGCTGATCCCTGTCCAGTTATGAAGGGCAGTACTGCAGCAAGGAGAGCGTGCTGGTTTTTCAGAATGGCAGCCACATCCCGATGGTAGGCAGCCAGGTCTGCCCTGAGGGGTTCGATGTTGCATTCGTGCACACGCTGACTGGCTTGCTGTTGGAGTTGTTTGGTCAACTGGATGACAGCTGTGCAGATTGCCTTCTGTGTTACTAAAAGTTCCTCCAACAGCGATGTTCTGGCTTGCATTGCAGCTGCCTGATCAGCAGTTGACAGCATGCACGAACGCACCCCCTCAAGGCTGGCTGCCATAGTTTGCATCCCCACCCGCACCTCCTTGGCCAGCTCCCGCTGGACCCCAACGACTGTTCTTTCGAAGCTGGTGCCAGTGTCGTCAGAGTCCTCAGCTGTGTTGGAGCTGGCAGGTCTTACAATTGGGGTGGCGGGTGGTTCTACTGTGGTGGCTGCTTCATCTTGGCTCCTCCTTGTTACTGAAGGGGGGGTTTGGAGGCTTTCGAGGACCATGTCAATGGTCTCTTGTGTGAGGTTGATGTTCTCGTCATCCATGTCATCAGGGAACTCATGGACAGGCATATCGGCAGGAGATCCGTGTTCCTCTGCAAAGAAACAGGGTACAATTAGTGTGTCTGTGTTGAGATCATTTAGCACTAAGATTCAAGCCTTTGGATGCCTTTACTTTGTACTCTGATTTTGTCTTGGTATCTGCTGTCTGTCATAGGGCATTGTTGTAGGCCTATGGCCCACCTGTGTGTCACATATATGATATGGAGCTATCAGACATGCCTGCCAGGACATCTCTAGGTGTTGATTTGTAATTATTTTGGAATATGCATTTTTTTGTCCTACTCCTCTCTCGGTGTTTCACTATTGTTATGGAGGGACATTTGTTTGGGTGGGCTCTCATTATCCTACATGTGATTCTTGGCTTTCTAGGCAGCAGGATAGCTAATGGTGTGGGGGACTAAGTTTGACCCACTTGTAAATAACTCTGTCACCCAGATATTGTATTTAGCTCAGACAGACTAGCAGTGCCTCTGGTCTCCCACAACAGAGGAATGTTTAGAAGTCCAAGCCCATGACATCTTTGGGACTTCTCAGGGAAGTGGTGGTCACTCAGGTCCTACACATTTCTATCTTTTCCGGTATGTTCCCATACACAAATGACACAGACAGTATTTGTTGGATATGAAGTTTCAGTGTACAACTGACTTGTAGGAATTTCGTTGTGAGCCCCAATAACCAAAACAATACACACAGTTAGAACTGAAATAGTCTGCAGGAAAGTAATACATTGGTACACAGCTATCATGGTGCATAACAGTTTCTACTCTCCCTCTGCTTGTTCTATATATAGCACTGCATGTTAAGTTTGGAGCTTGTCTGTCTGAATCACAGGGGAGACATCATCCCTCATATCAGAGGAATGGGCTGGGATCTGGTTGTGCATCAGCAGCAAGGCAGGCAGCATCTAGATGTGATTTTCGGTTTGTAAACTCCCCCATGCGTGTCTTGGGACGAGGAAGTGAATTTAAAAGACATATGTCATGGTGATGACAAAGTTTCCCTACGCAGGAATGGCAAACCTTAACCCCTACCACATCTATCATCAACGAACCAGACGGTATCCTTGACTGGGGCACAGAGTGAATATGTTCTGGCAAACTCCAGTGCAGAAGTAGGCAAAACAGGGTGATTTGACTAATTGCCAACACCTCAGGACTGACTATTTGCTACATTAACTGATAGGAAGGGCAATGAGATTAATTTAGTGCAAAGTGCTCTGAGGCACTTAGATGTGAGCAAATTAGTATAAGTACATTCAGGGTAAGATGCACAAAGGCCTCCAGCCTGAGGCTATTGCGCAAAGTATACGTTTCACTTGCCACGCTACACTTTGACTGACTGTGGGTGTTGTGACTGCCCTGCCAGCACACTTGCCTCACAGGCCCTGCACCATACACTTTTTATTCACATTGCATGATCTGTACATGTTAGGTGGCATGACCTATGTATGTCAATGTTAGGATGTGGTATGGATGTAAACATTGTTGATGTTTGTATCTGATGGGGTCTCGTGTGTCTTACTGGATTGGCTTGTTTATCGTATGGATGTCCTATTTTTTGGTTAGACTGTGCAGATGTGTTTCATTGACCAGTTGCCTGTGTCCCCTCGTCAATGTTGTTGTCTGAGCAGTATGACATTTGTGATGTAGCATTGTTAGGCAGGCACGTGAGGGACCCTGACGTATGCAGCATGTGTGTGTCGTTAGTGCTGTGTGGCTCCTATTGCTGTTTACTTAGGCTTATGTATGTGTCAGTTATGGACATTCGGCATTTAAGTGTACTGGTAGCTTTGTCTTATTTCTAGGAGTAGTTGCAGATGTCATCCTCACCCCCTAATTTAGGAATGTATGTTCCAGGGTGGGGTTCCTGCCATTTGGTACTATAGCTGCCCAGAGATGAGAGGTGTTATTGTCAACTGTGGTGGCAGTTAAGTTGCAGTTGTTGTATTTGCTACTGCATTACAGGTAGGGACCTAGTTGATGGGGAATAGTTTGTGCAAAACAAGTGCCTGGATGTGGATTCAGGGTAGTGTCCTTCCCACCTGTCACTGGTTTCCCTTGGCTCTCTTGTTGTAATTACAGGATGTCCCCATGGGACTGTAGTGGTGGCAGTATTTTGTCGTGGCCCGGCTATGGTCAGTACTGGGCATTCCCCCCTGCCGTGCCCCTTTCCCCATGCCACTTCATATATGTGCTAAGTTACATGCATTGGGTAGTAGGTATCCCCCCCCTGCTTACAGTCCCCATTATTGCATTGTAATTCCCCATGCGACTTACCCTGCATGTGCGTAGTGTCGTGGTAGTCTGCGCTGTCCAGTCCTTGTATCCCTGTGACAATCTCCTCTGGGATGACGGCTGCGACCATCTCCTCCAAGTGGTCCAGAGCCTCCTGTTGTGCTGGACTCCCCCCTCCAGTCTGCATTGCTGCCTTCCTGTTCCTGGCCATTTTCTCTTTGGCCCTACGTTTACAGTCATGCCAGCGTTTCTTACACTCGGTGACTGTCCGGCGTTCTTCAGCCACACTGTTTATCTTGTCCACAATTTCTTTCCAGATGGCCTCTCTCCTACTGAGTGGCAATTTTGAGGATATGAAAAGTTGGTGCTGGTGTTCCGTCACCTCTTTCACCAGGATTTCCTGCTCCTCTGCACTGAAGCGACACTTTCTTTTTTTCTTTAACATGTCCTGGTTCCTGTGTGCTTCCTCCTGGCTGGGTCCTGGTCTGCTCTCATCCTCCTGGGGTCTGTTGGGGCATCTGGGATCCATTTTGGGTCTCCTCTCCTGTCAGTGCAGTTTTCGCGCAAAAATGTCACGCAATAGTGTGAAAAAAAACGGCGTATTCACGATAGCGCTGTCGTAAATTGACCCACAGTGATTTGCGTCACTTTTACGTGGGTTTGCCTTACGACAGACCGACGCTGTTTGCGTCACGAAATAATGACTCCCACCTGTTGGTTGCGCCGCCGTACGTCAAAGTATAAATTTGACGCCCGAATGGCGCATCCAAATGGCGTTAGACGGCGCAAATTTTTTTGACGCAAAACTGCGATGGCGCAGTTTTGCGTCAAAAAGTATAAATATGGGCCAAAGTCTTTTGCCATTTGTACAGCAAAATCTTTAAGCATAGGATTGACATAGTGTCATCCTTGCCGAGCTGTAAAATGACAAAAGCCATTTACCACTCCAGGCACAGTATTACAGCTTTGGACTGGTAGCGAAACACGTGTCAGGGGTTGCTTTACTCATTCCAGGTTGGCTTGGATGGTATTTGACCAGTCCAAAGCTGTAATACTGTGCCTGGAGTGGTAAATGGCTTTTGTCATTTTACAGCTCGGCAAGGATGACACTATGTCAATCCTATGCTTAAAGATTTTGCTGTACAAATGGCAAAAGACTTTGTCACTATCTAGCTCGGCGAGGATAGCACTGTGCTAATCCTATGCTTAAAGACTTTGCTAGATAAGCAGACATTTGAGGTGAGCAAATCTAGAGTGTCGCTGGTGTTGCAGGGTGCTCCTTACTAGAGCAGCTCTCCACCTAAAATTGGGAACTTCCCAGAGTTCTCCTTTGTGTTTTGCATAATTTATGCGTCGCTCTATCCCTGAAAGGGTTTTGGTTTGATATATATATATATATGAAACATATATGTATGTCTGCCACCCAAATCTGTGCATGTTCTTGAGTGATAACTATGAGCCACATGTGTGAGAAAGAGGTGCAGTACAATGCTGTGCCAACATCAGCAGCACTGTGCTGCGCTGAATTTTAAACACAGGCCTGCCCCGTATTACCTAGAGTATGGGGCAGGCCTTTGTCTGCGCCTGCAACGGCACATAACTCAGCAGCCAGCGCCAGCACAGGCACACTTGGACTACAAAACAAGTGTGTCTTTGTTGAGAGGAGTGTCCATGTGCAGGTAGGTATCCTTTCCTGGACATGAACAGTCTACAATGGTGAAATGCCATTTCTGTGTGTACTACAGAATGCAGTCTACATAGAAGTGCCAAAACATCCATTATGTGAGTTTGCAAATGTGCAGGAAGGGACGCCTACCTGCACATAAGCAAATATCCATGGCATTTTACCTTTACTGTGTGTGCCTTCAAATGGCACACATATTAGATGCAAGAAACAAGGAGGTATTAAAGCATTCCTCAACTCCTTCCCATGCTAACACCACTCCTGTGCTGTTATTACTCTTTTGACGTGGGCAGGAAGTACAGGCCCATATTTATACTTTTTGACGCTAAACTGCGCTAACGCAGTTTAGCGTCAAAAAATTTAGCGCCGTCTAACGCCATTCTGAGCGCCATGCGGGCGCCGTATTTATGGAATGGCGTTAGCCGGCGCAAGCAGACCGGCGCTGCCTGGTGTGCGTGGAAAAAAACCACGTAGACCAGGCAGCGCCGGCGTTGGGAAAAAATGACGTTAGGGCGTCTTAAAATGGGGCAAGTCAGGTTGAGGCAAAAGAATCGCCTCAACCCGATTTGCGCCATTTTTTTACGACGCCCAGACGCCATTTCATGACTCCTGTCTTAGTAAAGACAGGAGTCATGCCCCCTTGCCCAATGGCCATGCCCAGGGGACTTGTGTCCCCTGGGCATGGTCATTGGGCATAGTGGCATGTAGGGGGGCACAAATAAGGCCCCCCTATGCCACCCCAAAAAAATAAAAAAATATAAAAAATTATACTTACCTGAACTTACCTGAATGTCCCTGGGGTGGGTCCCTCCATCCTTGGGTGTCCTCCTGGGGTGGGCAGGGGTGGCAGGGGGGGTCCCTGGGGGCAGGGGAGGGCACCTGTGGGCTCATTTTGAGCCCACAGGCCCCTTAACGCCTACCCTGACCCAGGCGTTAAATAGTGGCGCAAATGCGGGGTTTTTTGACGCGCCACCTCCCGGGCGTGATTTTTGCCCGGGAGTATAAATACGACGCATTTGCGTCGCCGTCATTTTTTTAGACGGGAACGCCTTCCTTGCATCTCATTAATGCAAGGAAGGCGTTCACGCAAAAAAATGACGCTATTTGCCCATACTTTGGCGCTAGACGCGTCTAACGCCAAAGTATAAATATGGCGTTCGTTTCGCGCCGAATTTGCGTCGAAAAAAACGACGCTAATTCGGCGCAAACGGAGTATAAATACGGGCCACAATGTCTTGAAAATCTGGGGCAGCTTCAAAAGCTGTGGGTGTTACAGTGGGGCGGCCACTGCAACAACCATTGCATGCCCTTCTGATGCTGAATACTGTGTCATGCTGCCACATATGTATATGGAGGCGTTACGCTACAAAAACCGGCATAACAGCTCCTTGTACATATGGTGCAGTGAAAAGCACCACAGGAGTGTCACGGAAATGGTGCTGTGGTGGTGCCAGGGCATCTTTAATCTGGCCCTTTGTCTCACAGACAGAAATGTACTAGTTCTCAGTTATTCATTCCTAACACAACGTTGACTAGCTTACTCAGCTTAACAAGTTGAATGTGTAACAGTTGTCCATATCCATAAATGTTCAAAAATCTCAAAGATGTGTGTTCCCGTCGTCTTGCAGGTGGATCTTGACTCTACACAATTGGAGTGGTATCTCAGTTTGAAGACCCAGATGCCGCAGTAAGTGTCAAATTGTGGGTCACATTCGTCATTACAGGGCTTTATGTGAGAGGCTATGACATGTGCAATGCAGTGTTAAAATGGCTTGTGTGACCAATGAGATAATATCATCTGAGTTAGGGTATTGACATCATGCCTGATGCAATGTTGAGGATGTAGATCATGATGATTGCTGCACAAGTGCCAATGTGTGCTGCTATGGAATTTTGGGTGTTAGGAAAAGGAAAGCATGTCCACATACACAGCAATGTCAGTCAAGATAAGTGCCAGAGGTGCTATTTATCTGATTAGCCTGCCTGATGCCAACATATTTGTTACAGCACATTTTACAGCACTGTGTGCCACAAGTTGCTTTAATTTACTAAGAACATGGTACAATTATGTACATGTGTTGAGGTCTCTAGGGCAGTGGTTCTGAACCAGTGGTCCGGGGACCCCCATGGGGGTCCGCAAAGTCTCCTTTGGGGGTCCTGAACTGCTTACAAAATTAAACAATATTTACAGATTAGGTCCCCAGCTTTCAGTAATGATTTAGTGGGGGGATCCTCGGATTCCAATAATGAGTGAGTGGGGATCCCTGGGTTCCAGTATTCATAAAGTGGGGGTCCACAGAAGTCAAACGTTTGGGAACCACTGCTCTAGATAGCTGTAGGCTAGATTAGTGTAGGATAGTGTCTAGTTTAGGTTTTTATAAAGTGTTGTTTGTCAGTACCAATAAATCCTGTTAGTGGTAGACAATTAGGTGTCCATGATGATTGAGTGTCTGTGTGTTCTCATGTGTGCACTGTCCAAGTTAGAGGATTGACTTAGGGTACGCTTTCTGTATTGATTTACATGTATGACTATGTGTATCCCCTATGAGGAGGGAGCTGTCTCACTGGCTGCAATATGACATCAGCTAATCAAACCATTTGTCAGGTCTGTCACAAATAATCAAATAATCTTGTAAAGTGTAGCACATATTACTTCATCTTATTTGGGGTATGTATTCTGGCACACTGACAGTTGCTCGTCATTGATCAATTTTGCCTCTTCAGTTCCACACACATTTGTTGAATTAGTGCTATCTTCAAGGAAAATTCCAGACACTTGAGTTCTGACCCATACATGCCATATGTCAACTTGCATCAATATCTGTTCAATACATGCTTTTAAGGCACTGTAAGTTGGTTGTAGACTACAGCAATATCAGTCAATTTTCATGTTAGAGTTCTAGTGTGGGGCTTTGTGTCTGACAGTTGACCACACATGTAATTAGGTTCTGTTCTCATTGACATAGCTCCACAAAATCCATGCATTTAGATGAGTTGATGGATCACAGTAAAATGTGGCATGATACTATTGTTGAAGTTGAGGGGGCCACACACACATCAGGGGATAGAGATGTGGAATCAAAGGTCCCGGCAGCTGCTATTTGTTTGGAACACATAAGGCATCATTGCAGCAAGGAAGAACTGCTAATTAAGCAACACCACAGCTACAGCACTGTGGTAGGCAGCCATGTTTTCCCTGAGGGAGGCCACTTCCAATTGTATGGACTCCAGGGTTTTTTCTATTGCTCCCAGCCTGTTATCTATCATGCTTATGCCACTTTGGAAGGGCAACTATTGAAGTCTCATGACAGCAACTATGTCAGCCAGGGACTGCTGGAGTCCACATAGCAGGGAGTGGGTGCGTCTGATGGCAGCTGAGTTGTCCTTATTCGGACGAGGCACCTCCGCACTCCATCTAGGTTGCCTGCCATGGTCTCCATCCCCATCTGCACCGTTTGGCCAGCTCCCACTAGGCTCCTATCACTGTCCTCTGAAAAGTGATGTGAGGGTCCTAGGAGTCCAGAGCTGTGGCAGGGCTTGTTGGTGCTGTGTGTTGGTAGGTGGGTGATCTATGTGGAGAAGCAGCAATGCTGTGTGTCTTCCCTGCGACTGGGGATGGTGTTTGCAAGGAAACTGGGATATCCTGGAGAGTCTCTTCATTGATGGTCGGCAGCTAGTCATCCATGTCGTCTGTAAAATCCAGTACAGGCAGGCCAGCCAGAGGTAACGCATCATCCTCTGCAATTTTATAGTCAAGTGTTGACCTTTGACTGTAGTTGCTGTTGGCATAGCTTATCATTTACCTGCTACTGGTGGCTCAGTGATATGTTACAGACCCCAGGTTGTAGTTGTTAATTATGTGTTGCATTGTGCATCACACATGGGGCAACCTTTGAAGGCATTTTGCGCATTACTCCCACACCACCATACTTGCAGGCCACTTGCACCAGCCACTGTCACCATAGTAGCACATCATTAACATTCGTTTTCACCAAGGTGGACATTCCCACAGTAGTGTAATGAGTGTTGTCACTATTTTGGTGCTTTACTGCATTGGCACAATGAATGATGGCACTAGTGCAGCAAAGCACATGGAGGGCCATTGCTTACAATGCTTGTGTAACTTTGCCATCTGCCTTTAGCAGAACCCACACATGGGCTAATTGGATGGCACAGTTCAACCTTCAGCTCCATTAGTTTGTCCCTCCTTACATTATGGACATTTCCTTGTATTGAGCATATCTGCCACAGGAATATGTTGGTTTAAGGATGTGCAATGTGGATCAATGCATGCATTTTGAGAGTTTGTTAATGTGGCATGAGGGGAATGGGCAGCTTGGATCCACATTGACAAATATATGCATGATGGCATTGTTACATCACGGGTTAGTGACATTGTGCCCATAGTGCAACATTGATGCTACTTGTGCCTGTTCTTATGCATGAAGGTGTCCCTTTATGCACAACACCAACCGTTCACACAACACAGACAACCTTGTTACATGGTGAAATTGAAGCTACTTGTACAGCAGCACAAATGATGATCACAGACATGCCCCAAATGTTGTATATGTTCACTTTTGTTTCCATTCGTAAATGGTGCATGGAAGTGTGTGAGAGTTGTTGTTGGGCCATCCTATGCAACATACATACAGCATGTTGCACACTGAGACCCTGATTTTTTCTAAAGTGGAGCAGCTCGGTACAGCGGCAAAGCTAGCTGCACCACTCTGCGCCACTTTTGAAACTCAGAGATGCACCTTATGTATAGAAATACGTCACACACCTAGCACTTGCACAGATTTAATCTCCCTGCACCAATGCAGGCATTTTTGCACCATAGTCAAAGGGTGCCTGCGTTGAGAGGATATATTGTTTATATGCAGGACAGTGTCCCTTCCTGCACATAAACAAGCTATTATGGCAAGGTGACATTTCTATGTGTGCTGCAGGATGCAGAACACATAAGAAGGGCAATGACATGAGGAGAATGGAAAGCATTTTGTCTTTTTGCGCCACCCCAACACCACCCCTGGGGTACTGTTGACTTTAGTCACAGTCTCAGGTTAACATATTGTCTTGGATCTGGAGCAACAGCAATATGCAATGGGTGTTGTTGTGGCACGGCCACACTGATTGGACGCCACTTCCAGGAAAATGCTGTGTGTGTAGGGGCTATATTTACAAGTTGGTGTTAAGCCACAGTATTATTTATATGTCAGAGTGCATGTCGCCACCAGAACATCCCTAGAAATGAGGCTCGGGTGGTGATGGGGCCTTTTGATTTTGGCCTTATGTGTCCTAATGCGACCCTTTTGCATGCATTCAGTGTGCGCTATGTGCCTCCCCCTTCTGCCATTTGTGAAATTCCACAGAGTCCCCCCTTGCAACTTACCCTGCATTTGTGGTAGTTCTTGGTAGTCTGCACTGTCTTGTCCTGCGATTCTAGTGACCAGTTCCTCCGGGATGACTGCTGCCACCATCTCCTCCAGCTTTTCCAGGTCCTCCTGGGGTGCAGGACTTCCACCTCCAGTCTGAAGTGCTGCCTTTCAGTTCCTGGTCAGTTTCTCCGTAGTTCTGCACTTGCAATCATCCCAGTGCCTCTTTTAATCAGTGACAGTCCTCTTCACCTCTGCCACGTTGTTGACTTTCTCTACTATTGCCTGCCACATAGCCTCGCTCTTACCTGTTGACAATTTGGAGGTGCCAAAGAGCTAATGTTGGTGCTCTGTCACCTCTTTGAATAAGATATCATTCTCCTCCTCACTAAAGTGAAACTTCCGCTTTCTCTTCTCCTTCTCCTGGAACTTTGCTGGTCCCTCCTGGATGGTACTTAGCTGATTGGGATATCTCTGGGGTCTCTCCTGGCCTGAATTCTCCATCTTGTCTTCCAATTCTTTTTTTTCTTGCTAGTGCGTTTTTTTACGCTAATGCCGTTAAATATGGCGCTAACACATTTTGCATCAAAAAACGTGCTGTAAACCGTTCTAACGCCACTTTTGCAGCATTATCATAATTTTTACTTACGGTATGTTTCAGAGGTTAGCGTCATTTTTTTGCTAACCACTCCTAGCGCCATTGTGTGTCATTTTATAAATACAGCACACTGATGGCCCTTAGGAATGGCGTTAGCGCGCTGTCATATTTTTGACTCACAAGTGCGCTTGCGCAGTTGTGCGTCATTTTTGTTAAATATGGGCCTTAGTATTATAGCACTTCCAGTAAAACCTTGAAGGACTGCGGATGAATAGAAAACAATGCAGAGGCTCATAACTTGTTTTCCTTTGGCAGCATTTATCACCGTATATGCAAAGAACGTAAAATAATGCTGTTTTTGAGAAACTGCTTATCGTTATTTTCATCCCTATCTTTTATTTTCATTCGTTAATGTCAAAGTGAGGAAATTAAGGACCTTGTTTACGAGGCCCTTGCACCACTGGAGAGAATTTCAGTGACACTCAAGTGGTGCAATGCCCTGCGCCATATTTACAAGGTGGTGTCAAACCACCTTTAGTGGCTTAAAAAAGCTTGTAAATGAGGTCCCCTTACATGCATCACTTAGGGTGACAGGGGCGTGCAATGGTTGTTGCTGTGGGCGTTCTACCGCAATACCCATTGCATTTTGACGCTACCCCAGATTTACGATAAATCATAAAAGCATGGCCCAATGAGGAGAAATACTTTTATTTCCCCTTGTTTTTTCTTTATGTGTGCTGCCATTTGCATCCATGAATGATAGTTTATGCCCCTTCCTGCACATAAACAATAATTCCCTGAAATGAGGAACCCTTGCACTATTGTGCAAGGGTGCCTGCATTGGTGCTAGACAGCTACATTTGTGGCCAGCGCTAGGGAAAACACAGGGACTGTATTGTCTTAAATATGGTGCAATCCTGCGTTTCTGAAGTGACGCAGGGTGCCACTACAAAATTTGGCGCAGTGCTGTGCCACTTTCTAGTTGGTACTTGAAGCTAGTGACTCTGTTCCAGTAGCACTGGCATGTGTTGCAATAGATCATATCACAATGTATTTTATTTAACACAAATGTACAGTTCTTTTTTCAACTATCCCAGCAAAATTCTACACCTAAAACTCATGATCATGCAGTGAGCTAGAGACAAAACATTTAAGTAGGTTCAAAACAAACCAAGACACAATAACCCTAATCAAACGCTATCAGTGCTGTTTGTATTTCTCTTTTTTTGTTATGTCCTTTTTCACTGAGAATGAACACAGTTGCCAAACTGACATTAACTGTATTTTTTTGGTGTAATATGCAGATCTAATGTGTTCTTTACATGCAATGCCATCTTACGTGCATTATACACATATTTAGAGCGCCATGCAATGTGTGAGGAGACCGAGTTATCTACTCATCTAAATAGCTGCACAACCTAGAGGTTAAAGTTAAAATCACGTGCCATGTCCCTTTACTACATCAGTGAAAAAATACAAATCTGCATCGTCCATTATTATTTGCAAATGGTGGAGGTAAATATTGAGGTAAACGTGCTAAAGCTTATCACAACAGTGTTTTGAAGTGTCACGCTAAAAGCAACATTAAACATTATTTACAGTATCAGGGTTTTCCAAATTCAGCACCATCTTCTAAACTAGCTCCGTTATGTTTCTTTGAACTTTTATATATAGATGTTCCAATATGTGTCATTGAATGAAAAGCTAAGGTATGTTTTCAGCTATGGTACTCATCTTTTAGTCTTTTTGAGGGATTGTAAATTCTACATATATGCAATAGTTCACAGTACTATTGAATTATTAATGATGCATCAGCTGTTGGTTAAGAGTTTGCTAATAATACTTTAGTGATAGGTTTAGATCACCCTACATCTTTGTTATAAGTATAATGTCGACAGTGTAGTGTTGCTCGAATGAGACTTTATCTTAAAAAGCAAAAGACAAGAGGCTCAGGCAAAACCGGAAACAGTTTGTTTAATTAAAACTTATGGCTGGGAAAGCAGTTACAGCACTGGGTTCTGAGGGCTGTCTCTTATAGCACATTGGCTCATTGAAATGACCCACATTTTATACATTGCTCTGGAAGCAATAAAACACATAAACATTTCTTCCCTAGTGACATATGCAAACAGTTCAAAAGAGTTGTAGATAAAATTTCCATATGGGGAATGCAGTTGGGCCTTGACCTGTCATGAACTCTTTATGGGCCAGCGAGTATGTATGCAGATGTCCGGCCTGAGGGATGCATGGTTGCTGCATGAGCTATGTGTGCTGTGTCCTGATTGGCTAAGTGAACCTTACTTTTTTTGGAATTGCATTTGTCCTTCTGGCCATGCGTGCTTTATTGTGACCAATTTCCGGGGACCATTGTAGTTTTGCTGCCTGTCCATGGGATCTGATCTAAGCTTGTGTGTTTGGCTGTCGGCCAAGTGTTGCCCCACCTGTGACCTGTCAGTAATTAATCTTCAGGCCTGGGCTGCAGAACCTGCCTGACCACATGCCTATGTTCTGGGGTTGACCAAGAGTTCATGATAGGAGAATACAACATGAGGGATGTGACTTTGTTCTTGTATGAAAATGCATTGCTCATGTGTAAAGGTGTTTTGTGATGTGCATTGATTGATCTGATATTAGCATTGCCCCCTCTAGTTGAATTTTCAACTACACAGTTAAACCCATAAGTCAGTGACAGTCACAGTGTTGGCACTTTGTTTTACCAGCTCCCTCACTACTTGTACCCTACTCAATTTGGGGACTGCATTTTTACAGCAGGAAACACCCAATTGTGGGAAATCACATAAAAACAGTAACATGACAGAAACAGGCAACAATGACATGCACAAGCTGGTCAGTCACTGTGGGAGCAAGGAAAACCATTTTGTGAACCATTCTTGCTCAGGGGCACCTCCATGCGCACGCATGTCTCTCTGCAGTTGATGCAACGCTTGAATGGCAAGTGTCAAAGTTCCATTGTCCATATCATTGCCAGGTATAAAGGTGCAGCAGGATGCTCCAATCTTGGCACACACCCCACCCTCCATTGCGACCATCAAGTCCACAACATAACGATGTTGCATCAACATGAGGCGAATGCTCATAGTTCTTTGATGGCATTAAGGCCATGCTTGGTGCTTTTCATCCTTTTGAGCAGCTCCCAACATGTTATCTGCAATCAATGGATATTTGCCTTTGTCTGCAAGGTGAAGAAGGGTATAGACACTCTGCTGATACTTGAGCATCAGTGAACAGTCTAAACTCCTCAGAAATGTTCTTTTGCTAAGCCCAACAAAAAAAGCTCATCAGCTCTTCTCCTTCGTACCTGATGCAAAAGTGCTGTTTCCTTCCTCAGTGGGTGTTGGTACAATTTGGACAGATGACCAGGGTTGGGGTGTGTATGGTGATGAGGGAGCAGAGCCCACACCATCCAGGGATGAGATGGGTATAAGCAAACTTGCCCCACTGCAAGTAGGTGCCCATCAGCCTGGATGTGCCCCATTGTAAATCCAGAATGTGCAGTATTGTGCCATAATTCTCATTTATTCCAAGCAGAATTGTTCCTTTGCCTAAGCAACATAAGGAATACATTGTGAGTTTCAGTACAATTATAGGTTGCTCCTTCCCTCCTAGCCATGTGTACCTATCTACCTCAGTGTCCCAGATCTCCTGACACAGGAGTTCTACACTGTTGTTTAACCCTCACCTACGAGACACATTTCCCTTTATGTGACTGAGGTGGATGGCCCTGCACTAAACGTCCAGGTCTGGGGTCCACTTGTTGTTAAGGAAGACAGCCCCAGACATGCTAAGGGCCACCCTGAGACCACAGATGGAAGTGGGAGCTGACATGTTAGATCACTGGGTAGGTGGCCTCGCTATCTCCAAGAATATTTTGTCATGAAAATCCAGAGGCCAAACAGTGTCTTACCCTATGACATCCTTCCTGCCCATCCTATCTAGCTCAGTTTGGATGTTGCTATGCTCAGCAGAAGCTACAGTGCTGAATGGTTGGTCTTATAACTTGCCAGATTCACTTTTACCCTATGGGGCTCTACAGGATGTGGGAATCCTAAGGGTTAATTCTTGATGCCCTCAAACAGCTTCAGGGATTTCATGCTTCATCATCGGGTGTGCTCCTCATAGGGCAGACGCTACAATACCCTAAGGGTCCCACAAGGGGTCGCTTTAGCTGAGACCTTTTTTTTTGGTTTGCTGCATGATGGGTAGTGTAAGTGTGAGGGCATCCTAAGTGTGTGAGTATAGTGATAGTGTATGTACAAGTCAGGAAAATTATTAAAACTGTCTAAGAGATACCAGAGAGGAGAAATCCAATCTGGTATCTCTTAGAAAGTTGTATTTGTTTTTCCTCACTTATATATACACTATCACTCCTGATGATGTAGCATGACATCCCAGGGGATGTGTGAGGGCACCAATAAATAATCCTTAGGATTCCCACATCCTGTTTCGCTCTCTGTCTTGTCATCTTTTCTTTTTTTGTTGAATTATCCTAATCAATCCACTTGTTACTATCTGGTGTGGTTCGAGATGGTGACCCCTGCTGGGTGTGTACCTCAATGTAAACAAGGCTAGGAGCAGGCACTTCTAATTGAGGCTGGCTCAAATTTTGCATATTTTGTTTTTCAGTAGGTCATCACGCCTTTCAGCAACACCCTGGCTTTGGGGCTAATATACTGAGGCTAGTTTATGTGTAATCTCTAATAGGATACAGATTTGGTCAAACATGGAGTTAACAAAGTGCCTTCTGTTGTCTGACCGGATGACATCTGGTACCCCTCACCTTGGTATTACCTCTCTGACAAGGAATGTCACCGCTACCTTAGCGTTGTAGTGCACGCAAGGACCAGCTTCAATCCACCTAGAAAATGGGCAGACCGCTGCAATCAGGTACCAGTAGTTGGCACACCAGTCGATCATATCAATGAAGTCGATGTGTAAAGCGCTGAAAGGTCCTGTTGGTCTGGGGATAGCCAACAGCACAACCTTCTGAGCAGGTTTGGGGGAGTATAGTTGGCAGGCAGAGCATCCATTTAAGTACATTGGCACTATTTCAGAGAGGTTGGGAATAAACCAATCGCTTTTAAGTTCCACCATCATGTTGTCCTTGTGTCCTTGTGTGTGTTGGTAGATGCAGTTGGGACAAGGCTATGTTGACTAAGCTGTATGGAATAACCGGCTTTCCCTTGAGTGTGTTTCTGTATACGAGGTTGTGTGCTGACTGTGTGCAACACCTGGTTGCCAATTGTTCCTTCTCTTCAGATAATGTGCTTTCTTGTAACTCCCTCAAATACAGACAGGTCGTTTCCATAGTATATGGCTCGCCTTGATGGGGTTCTGACTCTGCAATCTGGTGGACGGATAGTACACAAACCTCCTCAGCCGTGCTTATGCTGCCTTTTTCACAACCTGGTCACTAGAGCATTCCCCCCAGATATGAAGTTCATGATCCCCGTATGAGTGGCTCATTTTACCATGGCCAAAATCTCAGGCAGAGTTAGAACATTGATGAGTAGCTCTAGTAAATCCCAGTGTTCAATTGGTGTGCGATCTCATTTTAGAAAACGTCACCTTTTCCACCTTCCTATGTTGGAGTGTACAGTGTAGGCTGAGTCCGAATAAATAGTCACTGCCTTTCCTGAGCTTTGGGTGAGGGCTTCAATTAGTGCAGTCAGCTGTACTGCTTGTGCTGAGAGATGGGGAAGCAGAGTTAGCTGTGTGATGACCTGTAGCTTTGCTGAAAGCTCATGGCTTTAGGTCATGACTACTGCTGCCCCTAAATGTCTTACCTCTGTCTTTTGGTCAATCATGGAGAACCTGCGAATGAACAGTGCCTCGCTATCTATGATGGGATCCTCCTCTGCCTGGCTGATCCCCTGTGGGAGTATGTTGCGCAATCATAGGTCCCCCCGCTCCTGAATCTCTTGGGCTAGGAAGGTGGCTGTGTTCTGTAGCTGGCACCAAACTATTTTAAGAGATGGCCTGGAGAGAATCAACTCTTAGCCTGAAAACCATTCCATAGTCAGTGTGATCTTGCTCTTTGGAGAACCACACACACTGAATGTTCTGTATTCAGCATCAGTAGTGCCACCCCATGATGGAGGTGCTCTTGTCAACAGCAAAAGCCACTTCTGCTAGTGCCTGCTCACATGGGAAGTGACCCTGCATGACTGAATCTAAGATCCAGCTGTAGCACTCAAGGGGCTTGTGCCCCATGGGATATTCTTGTGTTAAAACTGCCAATATGACATGTCCATCACAGTGGCCGAATAGGAAAAACATTTACTTATTATCTGGTGTCCTTAACAAAGGGGAGTGCTTAACCTCCGTCTTCAATTTGGAAAAAACGTCATGAATCTCAGGCATTCAGGCTAATTCCTTGTGGCCAGCTTTCATCTTTTTTATTGCCTCGAGCAAGAGAGCAACAAGCGTGCTGTAATCAAAGACCCACTGCTGTACATAGTTGCACAGGCCCAAAAACTACTGCATGCCCTTTTTTGTTTTCAGTCATTGCATAGTCCTGATAGAGTCTACGTGCTAAGGCGTGATCCACTGACCGGCCACTGATATAATTTATCCCAGATAGCTAACCTTTTTTTTCACATACTGCATGTTCCTCCTCTCCAATTTGTATTCTCTTTCCGCAAGTGCAGTAAGGAGGGCTACCGTGTCCAGACAACATAGGACCTCGGAGAGCCCTACATATCAAGATGTCATCAGCATACTGTATCAGGGTGCTACCTGATCAGAGGTGGGAAAAATCACTGCTCGCTATCCTATTGAAGATACTGGGGGACTCACAGTATCCCTGTCTCTGATACAGCAGCTGAACCCCTCAGAAAGTAAACGCAGTTAGGTACTAACTGTTGTGGTTCCGCAGAATGCTAAAGAATAAATTTTTGATGTCTACCATAGAGAAATAGCTGGCTTCTGCAGATATATTGATAAGTATGATGGAGGGATCTGGCACCACAGGGAAATCTTGGACTACAATCTCATTGATGGGGCACAGGTCTTGCACAAGGTCCCCCCCTTACTCTTCTTGACAGGGAATATTGGGGTATGTCAGGGTGAGATCATCACGTGGAAGAACTTCTGATCAATTAGCACTTGTATTGTAGGCACTAGACCCCCATCAGCTTTGTTGGAGGGAGGATACTGATGCAGCCAGGTAAGATGGACCTTTCTCTCAATGCTTTCTTTACCAGCTCAGCAGTATTGATGAGCCCTACCTCCTAGGGACCCTTCCCTCATAGATGCAGTGGAACCACTGACAAGTCTTACTTCTGCCCTGCTGTCAGTACCTCCATGGGAGATGGAGACCCAATTTGCAGCTCTACCCTAACTTTAACTGAGTCAGCAAAGATTATCTCAGAGGCTCAGAGGCGCCGGGCACTAGCTGAACAGTTGTTCATCAGTTACCTCTTGCACACTAAAACCAGGTGTGACAAAGATGATGCATACCCACATGGTATCCAGTTTGTCAGTAGCGATCAGGACCCTGTACTCAAACCGCACATTGATGGCCTCTAAACAGAGCAGTGCCTCCTCTATATCAAGGTGACCCTCTCGATAGAACACAACTTTGTGTGACAGCTGTAGGCTATGGCCCAGCAGTCCTGGTGCATTAGCAATGATTGTAAGGATTGCTTTAGTAAAGGCCAGCAGGTCGACATGTTCCGCACCCATCAGCTGGTCTGTGCAGAGTGGGCGGGTTAAGGACATAAGTATTGAGGAGCTATTTCCATGGGTTGAAAAGGTCACTGTCCTATATTTGGAAAAACCAATGGTCGTGTTTACCTTGGCCAGTAAGTCTCTTCCTAGAAGTTAAGTCGGGAATGAGGGATGACACAGCAGCCGTCCCATTATGCAACTGCATTCCATGTGTAACTGAAGGGGTTTTGTGAAGGGGACCCTCATGACCATGTTCAAGAGCCCATGTGTGCCCATGGAGTCTTTGGACAAGGGCACAAGCCCTTCCTTTAAGCATGATTTCATAGCTCCTGTATCTATTAGGAAGTGACAGGGTATATTATTTACAAGTACTGTCACAGTAGACTTTTTGTCAGAAAGTTGAGTTTCTGACAGTAGGGGGCACACAAGAGTAGACAGGTTTGCTGCTGGACACAGGGCTGACCCGTGTCAGACCAGTGACTTACCTTATTCTTGCAGTGGAAGTGGAATTGTGACCCAGCCCCAGCCCTGAGAGTCCCCTGTACAACCTCCTCAAATCCTGTCACTACATGCTTTGCCTTCTCTGAACCTCTGCGGTGTTGCCATCAATGCCTCCGCCTTCTGGGCCATGGCAGTCATAGCTGTTCTGACCAAGATTGTCGGCTTCCAGTCAACGGCCTGGTTCCATGCTAATCATTTCTTACGCCTTTTCTCTTCCCTTCTTGCCTCAACCTGCCTTCTTTACCACTTTACAAGGCATTTCTGCAGGTAGGGGAAATTCCAGTCAGAATTTCTCTTCCCATACCTGATGCAGTCCTCTGCCATAGCCATATCCTCTGGCTCTAATGACCCCCCAGACCATGACCTGTCAAATTGATTCCACTCTCTAGTTCTGTCTGCTAGCAGAATGGGTGTGCAAATAATTCCCCATTGTTGCTCGCTACTACCTCCGAGTGGTCAGTCTGCGATTGTCATGCACCCAGGCCTGGCAGTAACCATTCTAGTTGGTGGATTCCGGAAGTCTAGTATCATTTCCCTTATTATCGCTAGTTGTAACTTGTAGAACACCTATATGTTCACATGTGTGCTCCCTGGAACCAGCGTGGGTGCGTGCTTCCCGTGCCGCTGGAGTTTGGTCTGCAGACTGTGACAGACAGGGATAGTGCATTGGGGCACTCTAGTGCTTGACTGGGGTGGTGCAGGAAGTGTTGGGCCTGTACATGTGATGACCCACCATGCCTAGACCTAACAGCCTGCTGTTAGGTAGGGACCCCTTGAGCTCCCTTAACTGGTGGGTTGGTGTATCCCAACGTGGTTATAGCAGACATTGGGGAGAGCAGCTCCATACCTACACATGGTGGAGGCACTGCAGACACCTTGCTTATGGTGATGAGTCAAGGTTATTGGCCTGGACTTCCTCAAAAATGGCCCGGGGAGCTCTAACATTGCTTCCTTTTTGTCCTTATTTTGCCCTGTATACTTTGTATGTACATATGTACTTGTGTGTGTGATTATATTAGTGTCAAAGGTTCCATCTTTTGGTGAGGGGAACATGTGAGTCTTGATATGTGTCTGTAACTCATGGCAGAGTTTGCTAAGCTTTTTGGCCTGAGTGGAGAACTTACTCTGCATGTGTTCTAAAGATGATCCCATGGTGATAACTGGGTAGTCTATTCAGGGGACAGTTACTCTACAAAATGTACGTTCTTTAGGGGATATTTTGTAGTTAGACAAGTTGTAGCTTTCTCTAATTTTATGGGTTTTTCTCTTTTAAGTTGCTAACGTTTCTGCTTTTATCGGTTTCTAAATTTTACTTGGGTGACAAGAAAATATGTACAAGAGTATTACTGGATCTCTCCGGTAATGGGAACTATATACACAAGGAGTATACCAATACTAGTCTGGTGGGAGAAAATATGCACACTGGGATTCTAGATCTAATGAGCTCAACATTATTCACAGATGCATCAAAATTAAACATTTAACAAACAAATGCATGAAGGGACACAATCCTAGGAAAAAGTGCAATTATTAGTTTACAACATCTTTACAATTTGGCAACAAAATAGCGAGTCTTACTTTGGCATCAAACAGCAAATTGTGCAAATCAACAATTTCTTCATCTATTCATTAAGCATTGACAACAACACAATATTCAACATTTAAGACAAACTTAGGCCCTCATTATGAACACGGTGGAAATCCCAGCCATGTTCATGCTGGTGGTCTGAACACAGACAGCCAGCCTGTTGAGGACCTCGCTGGCCCAATAAAGAACATTCCTCAGGGCCGGTGGGTGGAAACAATATTTCCGCCTGCCGGCCCAGCAGAATGCTGGGCCTGGCCATTGCTGACGGCTCCACATGGAGCCATCATCAATGCCGCAGTGCGGCGGGTGCAGCAGCACCTGTCGTGCATATCACTGCCCGTAAATCGCCCAGCGACCTGCATGACGGGGCTGTGCACAGGGGCCCCTGCACTGCCCATGCCAAGTGCATGGACAGTGCAGGGGCCCCCATAGGGGCCCCTGAGCACCCCTTCTGCCAGCCTTTCCCTAGCGGTTTCGCTGGCGGAACACAAGTTCTTTATCTGGAGGGCTGCACTGTCGGATAGAGAACTCCGCCATCGTCAGGCTGCCTGGTGGCGGTGGCGGAGGGCCACCTGGGGTGGTCCCCCCTGTGTTTATATAATGGCAGTCCAGATCGCCATGTCGGTGGCGCTAATTTCCGCCACCGCTGGCATGGCGGTCTGGACCACCGTGTTCATAATGAGGCCCATAGTCATATTGGTGCCACTGGTATCACATATGAAAACAAAACCATTTCAACTGGCAGGGGTGAATCTGACTAGGCCCCAAAAGATCAGGGGAATGACCAAGGGAAGCTCTGCGCTGTGCGAAGATAGGGGAACCTGATAATCTTGTGAATACGTACTGGGGGAAAAGAATGCCCCAATTTATATGGAGAAAGAAGGGACTTACTTCAGTGATCATTTCTCCTTCTTGGCAAACCACAGCTATGCCTAATCTCTGGGATCCCAGTCGCTATAATACCCTAATGTCTGAATTACTTTATGTCACACCCAGAAGCTCTGCATACCATCTGTTTCATGCCCAGTGGTCCAAGCGTAGCACACATCTCACTTCTTCAAATACCACCAGTGTTAAAAAACTGGTGCACTAGGAAAACCAGGATAGCCTAATAAGATTGAGATGTGGGCCCCATATCACACCCAGAGCCTATGCGTACTGACTGCATCACTAACAGTGATCCAAGCAAAGGCACCTCTTAAAACAGAGAGCTGGACCTATATTACATCCAGGGGCCTTATGCATACTATCAGTGTCATGCCCAGCTGTCCAAGTGGCCTGCAACCCAAAAAACCCTGTATTACACCCAGAAGTCAAGCATACTCACTGTGTTACGCCCAGCCAGCAGTAGTTCCTTAGTGAGGGAAAAAGGGCTACACCCACCCTCTCTCAGCCCTGCATTATCATTAAACAGTGCAGAGACTGATAAAAGAAGGAATAGGTGTCTGTTCTGTTTAATGGTAACAAGCCAGTGCTGCCAATCTGATCGACTCCACTGAGCATGTGAAGTTTTTGGCAGGGATAAAACTTATTCATCCCTCAAATCACTAATGCAAGGCACAAGTGCAAGCATTAAAAAAGCACAGCATTTTAAGACCCCTCTGGGCAGAGGGCGAGAATGGGGACAAGGGTTCATACCAGGCCGTCACTTCACCCGTTCTTTCTATGTCACAGACAGGATGGGGTATGATTTCAATGGCCCCACCCACAGCCTCTCCCATCTTTTGGTTAAATGAGGGTGGAATTACCAAAACTGACACCACCCCTGCCTGTGACATATGGAGAAAGTGGGAGTGGTTGAAAGACATCCCATTTTTCCCACTGGTCTCGACCTCTGCCAGAAAAGTAGACCAGTCACAACAATTTTGTGGCAGAGGTCGAGACCAGTCAGAGAGTGAGAAGCAGAAACTGAGAGACAGGCATAGATGAGCAATGGGAGACTATGAGAAGGAAAGGTGGAGTGAGTGAGAGAGAAATACACTTAGTAAGAGATAGGGAGGCAGAAGGAGACAAGATGAAAGGGTCCATTTTGTTTTTAATTCAAACGTTTCTTGGAGGAAAAAACCCAAAGGCCCTTCTTGCAGAAATAATGCTTCTTCACTTTGCAGTTCTGGTCACCTATTTGCGCACCATCAGTTCCAGAGATTACCATTGGCCGCTGCACCTAGCATTCCAAGTGATCATCCTTCCCGATGCTGACAAGAAAGAAAGTGCCTTCCGTGAGTTATGATTTTTCCAGGTTTGCCATACACCAAATTCTAGGACTAAGGCTCTGATGTAGTCTCTTACCCTTGTGATGGTGGCTTCAGGATGGACCTCTGCCCTGTGGATTCAGCAGAACTTCCAATCAATGGTGGTGTCTGCTCACCTTTCTTGTTTGCGCAAATGTGAATCCTTCCTGGCGGGGTCTCCTTCTTTTGGTTGCAGTTGAGTTCAAAGAACCAATCAGCTCCTATCTGGCCTGCAAGTATGTTCTCAAATGAGATTTTACCATAAAAAAACAAAAGACAAGAGGCACCTGGCAAATCAGGAAATGGTTTGTTTAGTTAAACATTTCAGCCGAGAAAGCAGGTACAGCACTGGGGTTGAGGACTGTCTCTCACAGTTTATTGAAATGACCCACATTTTATACATTTCTTTGGGGTCAATAAACACATAAACATTTTTTCCCTGGTGAAATATGCAAAGCGGCATCAAAGAGTTGTAGATACATCTTCCAGATAGGGAATGCAAGTGGGTTCGACCTGGTGTGAACACTATGTGGGCCAGCAACTACATGTCCAAATGTCTGGCCTGAGGGGTGTGTGGTCGCTGCATGGGATATGTGTGCCGTGTCCGGATCAGCTAAGTGTACCAAACTACATGTGCCATCTAACTTTATGGTGTTTTGGGAATGCATGTGTCCCTCTGGCCATTTGTGCTTTATTGGGGCCAGCTTCCAGGGACCATTCTAATGTTGCTGCAAAACTTTGGGATCTGATCTAAGCTTGATTGTTTGGCTGTCGGCTAAGTGTTAACGCAACTTTGACCTGTCAAGTCATTAACCTTCAGGCCTGGGCCACAGATCCTTCTGACCATGTATGTATGTGCTGGGGTTGATGGAGAGTTCATGACGGGGGAATCCAACAGGGGTGATGTGACTTTGTTTGTGTATGAAAATGTATTTTTTGTGTATAAAGGTGTCTTGTTGTTGAGTGCATTGATTGATTCAACATTACCAATAGTGCCTACCAAAAGCTACACAAAGTTAGTACCTACAAAAAATAAAACTAATCAGTGTCTCCATTCAATTATGAGGTTAGATTAATTGTAAGAAATTGGGCTGTTAATTGAAAGAAGCACACACCTGAATCAAATTAAAAACACAGCCCTTTTCAAGGTCAACTACAAAAGTCACTAAACTAATCTGTGCTTAACCTTCTGGTAGTTTGGCCCAGAAGCAGATAGACTTAACTTAGAGGCATGTGTAAAATATTTCTGCAGCGCTCAAACTGTAAAAAAGTGAAAACACAACACAAAAAAATTAAATTAATTTAGAAGAGCAATTTTCAATAAATACAATTTCACCAAAACAATATAAACACCAATTAGTAGAACTAGAGATATTGGTTTTTAAAATTTTACATGAAAATAGTGCCAAAAAAGCACAAAGTTCCACTTGAGGTTATGTGGTCATGCTGGACCATGGAAAAGGCACAAGTCTAGGCCAACCACAATGGACTGTGGGCTGGATACAGGTACCAGGTTTCCTCCACTGAAAATTTACCTTCTCAAGTCTGCATGAAGAGTGCCATTCGCGTTGGTGAGGGCCACAAGGACGAGGTCAGGCTTTGTCGATGGTCGCTAATGTAGCATGAAGAGAGGGTTCTCCCTGGAGATTTGTGTTGGTGGACTATGCACGCTGTCACTTTTGGTGCGAAGAGCAGATCTCACTGGAGCTCTGCACTGACTGTCATCACAATCGGTCGCTGTCAGCACAAAGAGCAGGCCCCGCTGGAGCTTTGCATTAGCTATTGTTTCAGGTGCTTGATTTTTGGCACAAAGAGCTCACTTTGTGAGGAGCCTAAAACGTCTGTAGCTTCACCTTTTCCTGAGAAACAGTATGTCCTGATAGCATCCAAGGCTTCAGGACCTACAGGGTGTGTCTTGGCGAACAGGCCTAACTCCAGCAGAGACTAGAAACAGGACTCAGGCAGGTCCAGGCAGGTCCTGTTGGAGCTGGTCAACTAGGGAGTTGTAAGGAGGCCTCTGGAAGCTTGTTGGGTCCCTGTAGCTCACACAGGAGTTCAATCAACTGATCGTTGAAGTCACTCTGAATATTCTGGGTTAAAGGCAAGCGGGTCCAATCTTCCTTCTTCAGACAGCAGGGCAGTCACTCTTCTCAATGTTCTACAGGTCCAGGAGTGTTCTAATGAGAAGTTCTGAAGATACCACTTGTAAACCTGGTGCCTCACTTTGTGTGGGGTAATTTTCTGACCTATCCCCAAAACTATTTAGGGAAAGTTCCTCACTAATTTAGAAATGTAGAAAATCCTGTATGTAAGCTGGCTATATTACTTGGATATGTCTTCCTATTTCCCATGTTACAAAGTAATTCATAGGACTTGCCTTAGATTATGCTTATGTTCATCAAAATTGTTTTAGAACATATCACAATTCTCAGTGTAATCAAAGTTTGTAAATAAGATGCATTTGAGAATAGAGTTCTCGAATATTAATCAGGTCAAATAAAGACATTGCCATAATTTTGTTACATTATTCAGCAAAATGGTTTTTAATGCTTTTTGTGGATACTCCTCTTTATTTATACTTCTTTGCTTTTGTACCTATTTTATATTGCTCTTTATCATGCTCTCTTTCAGTTTTTTGGCATAAAGTACCTTCTTCAGGAGAGCCACAATGTTAATTGTCATGGTTAATGACACCTTTGAATCTCTGAACACATATAACACACTGCTGAGCAAATAAACAATCATCTACTCACATAATCTATAATTCGCTAACAATAGCTATGGCCAGAACCATCACCAGCGCCAAGATAGCCATCACCCAGTCATGTTGATACTGACTTGATTCAAACCACAAAGGTGAATTGTGAAAAGGCAGTATGCCCAAGAAAGCAGATCCAACTAAAAACACCAGGAAAGAAAAAACTTCTCTAAAGAGTGTTTTGGATGTGAAGTAAAGGAAACTGCATCTAGCCGTCCAGGGACAAGAAACATGCCTTGTGCAATTTTGAAAGTATCATAACACCAAATATTGTACCTGTAGGGTTATATTAGGAATTACACTATAAAATGCTCAAGCCTGCAGTAAAAGATACTCAAATAGCCATTATGCTGTAGAATGAACGCAGAAAAGAGGTTGGGGAACCTCTAGGGGTCGTGTAAGGGATGATCAATTGTCTGATGAAAAAGATATACTGTAAATATTCCTACCTATAAATGTTGAGGCCTGTGACGATCCAAGATTATGCCTATGAAGGCTTAGAATGGTGCAAAACATCTAGAGAACATAATAATATAAGTAATTAGGCATTTTTCATTAAGCTGACATGCATGGGGCAGGTACCAAGCATATGTAATTAAAGCTCATAGGGGCATATTTATGAGCCCCTAGTGCCACCGGAGCGTCACTTTTCATGATGCTCCAGTGACACTAAGCACTTTTTGTGGTGTTACGCCTCCTTCTAAATACGGCCCCTTCAGATGCAGCCCTTTGCATGGAAGGGGCATACAATGGGTGTTGATGGGTGTGCCCCAGCAACACCCATTGCATTTTGATGCTGCCTCATCTGCCAAAATCTAACAGTACCCCAGGGGTGAAGTTAGCAAGGCGCAACAAGGAGAAAATTTGTTATTCCTCCTCGTTTTTTTGCTTTTTCTATGTGTGCTGCATTCTGAGAGCAAAATGCCAGATATGATTGTTTATGTGCAGGAAGGTGTTCCTTCCTGCACATAAGCAATGATTTCAAAATGACTCTTGGCACTTCTGTGTGTGCTGCACTCTGCAGCACATACAGAAGTGCCAAATCGCCATTAGTGACTGTTTCTGTGAAGGAAGGGTCACCTTCCCACATATAAACAATCAAACCCCTCAGTGCAGACATCATTACATGATGGTGCAAGGATGTCTGCATTGGTGCTAGGCAGATCAATTTAACACCAGCGCAGGGAACAACACTGGGATGCGCCGTATTCAATTAAATACGGTGCAATCCTGCATTGTGAAAATGACAGGGCACGGTGCGGCATCGCGTTCCGTAATTTTCAGTTAAATATGGGCCCTAATGTGTAGGTGCAAGCAAATAGTGGCAAGAATTTGCTAGTAATGTTGCTGAACTCCGAAAACACAAACACTAATATGAGATCAGTTAAAAATATACACTACTCAACAAAATAACTGGACACACTGCAGTGGAATGGATGCAACTCCAGCACTAAGAATTGCAGTTATAATACGAAAATGGCTTGACAAATTAAAATAAAGACAATACTTGCATCAGTAAATGAAGGAGCCTCCCCGGCTTACTCAGAGTGATGGCATACTAAAGCTGACTATTTGTGCACCAACATGAAGGCAGAAATAACTCTAAAGGCTAGCTCCAACATGTAATGAAATTATATGTTGGGGCTAGCGTTTAGAGTTAATTCTGCCTTCATGTTGGCACAAATAGCCTGGTCCTGGCTCCAAACCTTCTAGGGTGACAAAGGCAAGGAACAGAGTTGTGTCAGGTACCTTTGCAAACAAGGCCCTATGAAGTGTGATCAGGGCAGAGCACAATTCCTCCACACCCATCGTATAAGAAAAGCCCTTTCTCCTCACACCTACGCCTCTTTTGTCTTAATGTTTGGAATCAACACACAACCCACAACAGAACAGCCGTCTATAGTCATGCGACCTAGGACACTGGCAGGAAGGCACAGTTCATTTAAGGTAGAAAAATGCCAACTTCCTAAAAGTGGCATTTTCAACATTTTAAATTAAAATCTGACTTTACCATTAGAGCTGATTTAAATATTATTTATATATTATTTATAATTTCTTTGAGTGGAAGCAGCACTCCTCTAAATGGTCCCAAAATGAAGTTAGCACTTATTAATTGAAATAAGATAACCCAGTGTTAGGCTATAGGAGAAATAGCCTTCCAGCACTGAAAAATGACTTTAGGATTTTTCACTGTCATGACATGTAAACCTTGAGTACACGTCTTACATTTTAAATATCATCCACCCTGCCTTATGAGTTTTAAGGGTCTAACGGAGAGGTGATTTATAAGTACTAAAAGTTAGCTTTCGGCCTCACAAAAGGTTTATCTTTTCAGTCGAAATGGCAGTTTAAAATGATATTACAGGCTGAAGTGGAAGGGTTGAGACATGTTTTACTAGGCTATTTTAGTGGGTTGCTAAAACAGTGCTGAGATCCAATGACAGCACTTCATTATAGACCCTGGGTACATACAGTAACATACACTGGGGGCTTACAAGTAATGTGTCAAATGGATGTATGCATTTTTACCATGTTTACAAGAGAGAACACAAGCATGTTGACACTGATTAGAAAGTGCACAGAGTTCTAATGCCAACCAAAATGATTTCAGAAAAAGATCAGGGAGTGAAGGCAAAACATTTGGAGGAATACTACACCAAGGGTGTCAGGTCTAAAATATTTCCCCAGCTGAAAGCAGGGGTAACAACCTACCCTCATGGAAGCTCTCATCGCTAATTCAAACACACCTGGAAAGACCACCAGCATTAGTTTAGACAGTGCCAGGGCAATGCTCCACCATAATGTCCATTTGATATAGGGAGATGGACCATCTCAACAGTTTGAAATTCTTAACACTCCTCTACATTAGCCATTTGAGGGGTTTGTGGTCTGTCTGAACCTGGAAGTGAGTGAAAAACAAGTATGGTCTTAGTGTTTTCAGTATTCAGACCATTGCAAATGCTTCCCTTTCTATTGCACTCTACCTCTCTTCCCAGATATGTACCCTCTTGCTGAAGAAGTCCACAGGTCTGTCCAAGACGTCATCTTTTAGCTGTCAGAGAACAACCCCAATGCCATGCGATGATGCAGTTATCTATTCAATGGACTCTATTGAGATGTCAAGGGCTTAGGGATTTGGTGCTGTGCACATGGCCCTCTTCAAGGTTTCAAAAGGTTTCAAAAGTACCTCTGTCCAGAACACCTTCTTGTGCAGTTTTGTAGAAGTCAGCTCAGGCAAGGGGGCAACAAAAGTACTATATACTTTGACAAGTCTCCTTTAATGGCAGGTGAGGCCTAAGAAGGCTCTCACCTTAGCCTGGGTGGGAATCTTGAGTTGAAGGGACTGAGTCTCAGCGATGATGGTTTGAATCTTGGGTTAAAGGGTCTACACATTGCCCCACCAACTTGCTGACCCAAGTACCCAACAGGATCCTGCCCTATCTGGCACTTATTGATCTTGATAGGCCTGCCCTCAGCAAGGTGTCAACAGTTCCTCTGCTGCTATGGAGTCAGGGTAGTGGACAGGACAATTCCTTCCACTGACCAATCTTGCTCCTTGGAAGATAGGAGGTCAGGGAGAAGCTCACTCTCATCTTCCACACCATCATCAGTCACTGGGAGCGTGGCTACTTCGGATCTTTCAAAGCAGGGTTTGCTGTGATTTCCTTCAGGAGTTCCTCGACGTCTTGAGGTCCACTAGGTAGGTGACCCCACCTTTCACTCCTTTACCTGACAGGGCCCGGTCAACTAGTGCTTTAAGGCCAGGGGTCTCCACAGGCTCCATAACCCACAACATTTGGATAGGTTGGTACTCCACCAGAGTGGACTTCTGGTTGTACCAGTGCTTCAGCTTTCCCTACCTGGCTTCCAGATTCTCAGTTGTTTATTTCCAGAAGAACATCTTCTGAAACCCAAGTACCAGCAAGTATCTCACTACATCATGTGTATGTTTCTTAGAAGGTTGCTCTCATCCCTCTTTGTGAAGACTGAGAGGTCTATGCACAAGGTTGCCAAACAGAAGTTCAAAGGGACTAAACCTCACTCCCTTCTAAGTCACCTCCTTAAAGCAAAAAGAAGGCATGGCAAGAGGATGTCCCACTTATGCCTCATGGGTTCTCGAAA
Source organism: Pleurodeles waltl (assembly GCF_031143425.1). NCBI lineage: Eukaryota > Metazoa > Chordata > Amphibia > Caudata > Salamandridae > Pleurodeles > Pleurodeles waltl. The sequence goes on from NC_090449.1 coordinate 370,308,952, forward strand.
GCCCATAATCCTGCACTCCAGAGTCTTGTTGAAACTTTCAACAAGCTCATTGGTCTAGGAGTGATATGCTGTGGAGAACATATGGGTTAAAACTATTCATCACTGGAAGGAAGGAGAAGGAATAGTACAGGGTACCGTCAGCTTACTAGTCAATACAGATTCCATCTAAGTGATAGGGCTTTCCTATGGTATTCGTTAGCTTTGTGGTGGTTAAGACCAGAATCCTGAAATCCCTCAGATTATATAAAGGGATCCTCACCCACTGACTCACCAGTGGCATGCTTCATCATTGTATTGTCAACAACTGCACCTAGTATGAATGTATGGTCTCATTCACCACTAAACTTCAACAAACTTCAACCTGTACTTCTCAGAGAAGAGACCATATTTTATGATAAGGGTTTCCTTCATGAATGGGTTCTTCATCCTGTCACCTTTCCCTAGAGTCAAGAGAGAATTCTTCCCCTCAGTGGGTATATGTCTCCACAGACTGGCTATTTAACACTCCTCAGGAACCATATGCATTTCTAGATCTACCTTACATGCCTCAAACTACTTGTCCATGTGATTCTCCACCATAAAGTTTAGCACCAGCTTGCACCATTTCTGAGCACCAGCCGGGCACCATATTTATGGAATGGTGCAAGACGGTGCAAAGGGTAGGCTAGCGTAAATAAAAATGACGTTAACCGGGTGGGACTGGCAGTGTGGAAGAAGGGGGTTTTGCACCAAAAAATGACGTTAGGCAGGTTAGAGTAAAAGAAAATTACTTTCACCAGCCTAGAGTCATTTTCTGATGCAAAGCCATCTATACCACATGACTCCTGTCTTAGAAAAGACAAGAGTCATTCCCACCACCCCAATGGCCAGCACAGGGGACCAGGGTCCCCTGGCCATGGCCATTGCACCCAGTGCCATGTAGGGTGGCCCACTTCAGGGCCCCAAGTTGCACTTTAAAAAAAATACTTACCTGTACCACAACGGAAATAATCCCACAGGTCCCCTAACGCCTGCCCTGACCCAGGCGTTAAATAATGGTGCAAAGCAAGCTTTGAACCATTATTTGACCCCTCCTCCCCTGTGCGTGATATTAGCACAGGGGATAAATATGACGCTAAGGCCATAGAGTCATTTTTTGCACGGGAATGCCTACTTTGCATCTCATTGACACAAAGTAGGTTTCCACGTCCAGAAAAGGACTTTATCTCCACAAATTTGGCGCTAAACAGGTCTAGCATCAAAGCATAAATATGGAGATAGTTTTGCACCAAATTTGTGTAAAAAATAATGCAAATTCAGTGCAAAACAAGTATAAATATGCCCCTTGGTCCTTCAAAATGAAGAGCCTCCTATATCCATTGAACATTGTATTGTCACTGCCACCATTAGCACTGGACTCTTTGCTTTCAAGTCCAGCTTCCTCAGTCTCACTTCATGAGCCAACAAAAGTTTATTTTCTTCTAAGGTGCTTTCAGCTTTAGCTTCCTTCTTTACTAGGGCACGCTCTGCCTCAGCCTTCTCCTTGGCTAAGGCTATCTCTGTCTTAGACCTCTATCTCAGACAGGACATTTTTAGCAGCCACCCTCTCTGTGGCTGCTTCCAATTTTAGCTTAGCTAGTGAACTTTGAGGTATATTTTGGCTCTGCTGTCCTCCATTTCCTCAGGGGACAAGTTGTGAGAAGACACTGTGCTCCCTGCTCTGACGTGATCTCCATCCTGTGGGCAACTTGTCATTCTTTTCCTGCTGCAACTCTGGGCCTGTGGCCAGACCATTTCTTTGCTCATCCTCACCCTTTATATCTACTTCCTTATCCTTAGGGGCATCTACTTCCTGGCCATCTTTTGCAGCTTGAATCCAGAGGTTCTCCTCAAAGGCTATGTGAGCTATTTGAAAGCCCACTTTTGTGGCCCTCTTCCCCATGTCGACCCTTTCTCCTTGCAGAGCTTCTTTAACTCTGCTACCTTGAGCGTATCAATGCTGCTGAGCTACAACTCCATCTTTGCAGGCAAAAGTCACAGGTTCACAAATGTGAGCAACAGATTAAATTTGGGGAAAAAAGGAAACACATATAGAGACAAAACAAAGAGATATAAAATTAATAAATTCTGATGTAAGATTGTTAATAGGGATTTATAATTTTGCTCAAATTATTGGCACTGCATAAACACAAGAATGGTTTCATGGCTCGAGTGAGGTCAGAGACCTGTGCATGTGTAGGAATGTGGTGGTGGCAGCCCTAGATTTATAATGAAGCACAAAAAGCACTTTGAGGGTCATGGCCAAAAGATTCACTCCTGCTTTGGGTGGTGGGGTTGTACAGCCTGACACAAAGCAAGCAACCTGTCCATCATCCCTTTACTGCCTTTTGACTCCACCCTTTCCCACCCTGTTACAGGCCGGGGAGAGGTCAGCAATTGCTCTGACTGCCAATCTATGACAAGGTGCATAAAGATCCAGTCAAGACAGATTCTCCAGATCTGGACTTGTTTTTTCTATCTCCCACGTCATAGTAAATGAGCTTTCCACAGGGCCTTTGAGTCAAACATGAGATCCCCAGATTTTCCCCTGAATACTTGTCCTTTCTTCTGCCATGTACAGGTTCTCATTAACTAGGTGCTTTATGAGACAGGGAGCTGCAGCAGGCAGCTCTCTCCTGAAGCATGGAAACACATAGCATCACATGGTGAAGCCTTAGCTGAGCGCTCAAAGGACCTCACCCTGCTTCATGCCAACTGCTGCTTCTGTAGAGGTTCGGACACCGAGATGCGAAGTTTATTAAACTTAAAAAATGAATTCTCCTTTCAGAATAGGTAAACAATGCAGGGAGGGAAACGACAAGGTCATGGGATGAGAACAAAGTTAAGAAACAATAAGTAAGAAATAGGGAAGTGCAACTGACTGAACGAAAAGGAGAGGGAGAGAAGGAAGAAGCACAGAGGGAAAGAGAAGAAAGGAACAAAAGAAAAGGAGCAGAAAGGACAGGCCTCAAAGAAGAAGAAAGAGCGACTGATGTGTGGAAGGAGAGAGAAAATGAAGGAAAAAAAGAGCAAGAAAGCTTAAGGGAAGGAGGATGAGGGAGAGGGAAATGAATAATAGAAATGCATAAGAAGAAAGAGGGGCATATAATGAGAGACAATAGTGAGATAGAAGGGGAGGGAAAGTGACAGTGAAACACAAACCAATTCCGAATTGCTAGGGAGAGCGGACATATCATTCTCTACCTTTCTAGTAAAGGACTAGAGATCATTCCATGCACAAGAACAGTATCAGATATTGTATTGCTTACAACTACTTCAGTTACAACAAATAAAACAAAGATGTAAAAATAAGCAGCATCAAGAGGACAATGAATGCAGTTGAATTGGCCGTTATGCAATACTTGCAGGTCTTATTTCCATATCAGTATTCTATCTGCCATGAAGAGCTGGGCTTTAAAAGAGCCTCTTCAAGATGAATGACTGTGAACAGGCATGATTGCATGACAAATCTTGAGTAGCCTTCACACTTAGCCCCATTTAAAATGGGTTTTAATTCGAGAATGCCAGAAAACAAGATGATTTAGAGATTGTCACAACTGAGCAGAACAGTAGACTAGGTTATCAGAAATTTTATTTAACAAATATAGGGGCATATTTATACTCCGTTTGCGCCGAATTTGCGTCGTTTTTTTCGACGCAAATTCGCCGCAAAACTAACTCCATATTTATACTTTGGCGTTAGTCGCGTCTAGCGCCAAAGTTCATGGAGTTAGCGTCATTTTTTGCGTGAACACCTTCCTTGCGTTAATGATATGCAAGGTAGGCGTTCCCGTCTTAAAAAATGACTCCGATGCTATTGCGTCGGATTTATACTCCCGGGCAAAAATGACGCCCAGGAGTGGGCGGGACTAAAAAACCCGCATTTGCGCCTGATTTTAGCACCTGGGTCAGGGCAGGCGTTAAGGGACCTGTGGGCTCAGAATGAGCCCAGAGGTGCCCTTCCAAGCCCCCAGGGACACCCCCTGCCACCCTTGCCCACCCCAGGAGGACACCCAAGGCTGGAGGGACCCATCCCAGGGAAGAAAAGGTAAGTTGTGGTAAGTTTAAAAAAAAAAAAATTGTGGCATAGGGGGGCCTGATTTGTGCCCCCCTACATGCCACTATGCCCAATGACCATCCCAGGGGACAGAAGTCCCCTGGGCATGGCCATTGGGCAAGGGGGCATGACTCCTGTCTTTGCTAAGACAGGAGTCATGTTAATGGCGTCTGGGCGCCAAAAAAAAATGGCGCAAATCGGGTTAAGACGATTTTTTTGCCTCAGCCTGACTTGCCCCATTTTGGGCCGCCCAAACGCCATTTTTCCCTACGCCGGGGCTGCCTGGTGTACGTGTTTTTTTTTCACGCACACCAGGCAGCGCCGGTCGACTAACGCCGGCTAACGCCATTCAATAAACACGGCACCCGCATGGCACTTCAGAATGGCGTTAGCCGGCGCTAATTTTTTTGGCGCAAAACTGCGTTAGCGCAGTTTTGCGTCAAAAAGTATAAATATGGCCCATAATTTGTTTATGATTGTGAGTAATACAGGTATCTCCATATCACAGTGTCAAGTATGTGTGTATGTATTTGAGGACCACAGTCTGAAAGTGTGGTCTGTGATGACTTCAACAGTGGCATATGTTCTAGCACTCGGGTTGCCCCTGGATAGCTTGGAAGTTTTGCTGTGTTCGGTGCAGTGTTATTGGTGATGAGAAAAAATGGTATCACAGCAGAGGGTGCATCACAAGAAGGATTATATGAAGAAACACTGGTCTACTATAACATGGGTAAAAATACATCTACATTCACCAACAAAGGGGGCATAGCACTGCAAAAAGCACATACTATGCAAAATGAGAAAATAGCCATACCCAGCTATCAAGTATTTTTGTATGCATGGAGGAAAACCTAAAAAGAAACACAAATATTGTTATGCGCCTTCATTGGTCAGTAAATATACTAGGTTTTTGATATAGCAGCAGGGTGTTGCCAGAAAGGATGCAGCATACTATATTGTGATTTGTAAATTATGTAGAGGAAAATAAGCAGCAAGAACTCAGGGCGGTTGTGTATGTTGGCAAAACAAACCCTTTTTCCAATAGCTAACACTGGGTTGCCTTATTGTAATTAATAAAGGTCAACTTTTGATTGGGAGCAGGTAAAATTTCATGTTTAGACTCTAATGAATGGTAATTTCAAATCCTCTTTAGTTTTCAGTTTTTAAATCACAATTCAGAAAATGCTACTTATAGAAAGTTGGCATTTTCTTGTTCTAATCATTTGTGCCTCTGCAGTGCCCTGGGTCACATGACTGTGAGTGGGCATGCTGTTGAAATTTGTATATTCCTGCCAGACAGTGAGACAAAGGGGACTGGGTGTAGGCAGGGCCATCCTGCCAGGATAGCTCGGTTGGAGATCTTTCCTGCCCCACTTACATTTCAAAGGGGCTTACGTCTAGCACATTCAAAGAACACTAGCCTTTTGTCATCTAAGACTTCTTTGAGTCTTGAAAGGGGAAGGACAGAAGATTCAAGACTTGGTGGTAGTATATGGAACCCCCCCCACTTAAAAGCTGACACAGTGTATGAATATTGGACCTCCAGAGCCAATCTTCAGCACACTCCTGGACCTGTAGACATTACAGATTGAAAGACAGCCTAGTTCCCTTGAGGACTGTCCTGCTGCTTGAGGGCTGCCTTCCTCCCCCTAGGACTGCCCTTCTCCTTGAGGCCTGACTTGTTCCCCAGAGGACTGTCCTGCTGCTTGAGGCCTGCTTTGTCCCTTGTAGGACTGTCCTGCTGCTTGAGGCCTGCCCTTCTCTCTGAAAAGGAAGACTGGACTTGATCCCTTAATGCCAGGCTTCCTCAGTGACTCTATCAGTCAGTTTGCCAACCTCCAGTTGTGAGCTACAGGGACACAAGTTCCAGAGGCCTCCCAGCAACTTCCTAACTAATCTGCTGCCACTGGACTTGCCTGGACCTACAGCTGGACCTGCCTGAGCCCTCTTGCTCTCTGCTAGACTGAGGGCATCATAACGTCCCTGGTGGTCATGAGACAGCCAGGGCCGTGGTGGAGGTCAGACCGCCCCCAAAGCAGTGGTCCGGTCTTGACATTACTACTGTGGCAGAGCCACAATGGTCGGACCACCAACATCCCGAAACCGGTCCCAGGATGCTTGTTTCCTGTCCAGGAAAGGCCTGGCCTGGCAGTTCGGGCTGGACTGTTCCCATGGGGAACTGGGTCAAGACTGATTTGCATATGGCTGGGTCCAAACTGGAATGGCACGGGCAGCAAAAAAACGATGGATTTAGGCCCAGATCACTGTACTGGGGGTGAATGTTTGACATTGTTCAGCATTCCGTCCATCACTTGTTCTTTTTGCATTTGTCGGACCACCAACATCACCAGGTTGCCGCCAGCCTGGCGGTCTCGGCGGTTTGCCACCCTTAGGATTAGAACTCCCCAATCCACCAGCCTTTTCATGGGGGTTGGACCGCCATGGAAAGCTGGCGGAATGGGAGAATTGGGGGCCCCTAGGGTACCTCCTCACTGCCCAAGTACTAGGCATGGCCAGTGCAGGGGCACGCATGGACATCCACTTCGCACTTTCCTCTGCCCAAATTATGGGCAGTGGAAAGCACGATGGCTGCTGCTGTACCCCCCTCACCACCACGTTGCCACCGGCTTGATTATGAGCTGGTGTCAATGTTAAGCCCTGTTTTCCGCTAGTCCAGCAAGAAACTTGTATTAGGGCCGGTGGTGTTCTGGCCACTTAGGCGGTCAGATGGTGGGATGAGTTTGGCGGGCAGGCTCCACTGCCCGCCAAACTTGTAATGGGGGCCATAGTCCATGATCCCCAAGAAGCACCCCCCCAGGTTCTGGACCCTTGGCTGATATTAGAATGCACTCCTTTTCCTGAAAAGTAGAAAACCTAAAGTTTTGGGCTCATCACGACTGCAAATGGGTGCATTTGTGCTGAGAATCTACCACCCATGGTGACTGCCAGCAAAAAGCTCCAGTGAACCCTACTCTTTGCATTGCAGCATAGGCAAACACTATTGAATCCCCTTTAAAGGAGGTGAGGCCCATTGCTTGATCACTTCAGTCCAATTGTAGGAAGATATTTACTCCCCACCACTTTCAAAGATCAATAGCTGCCACTGTACATGTCTGCCCATGTCACCACCAGATGTGTCCATTGTGTTTACTCATTTGGAAGTATGTTATATTATGTAAAGTACACCTAATGCCATTCTCTCCTGCATCACCTTCGGGAAAATGCTTCATGAAAACCATTGCAGTTTTTTCATAAGCATCATAAGGCACGATGAAGTGGAAATTACAGTTAATTTAACACCACCAATGATGGTTTGTATTGCCATTCACCCTAATAACCTTCACTCTAAGTCTGGACATGGCCTTTAAGGCTCCAAGAGGGTGACTACAGTCAGCAACTTAATTTACAATTGTTTTGCCATTAGGGTCCTTCTCTGTGGTCAAAAAGAAGAGTGTCTCATTCAGAGGCTCTAAATGAAGGCCACCCAAGGCTGCATGTTGGAGGAAGTCGAATTTTCAACATAATTCCAATCTTGATTTTTTAGATGTGTGGTGTATGGCTCCTTTCTATAGTATTTCCATTATTAACCGGCTGACGTGATTTGCTTTTTAGTCACAATCCTCTCTGATGATTATCAAGGAACGCTCCCAACAGCTGAGGCTCAGCCAGACTAGAGCAGCTTCAGTGCTTTGTGCAAAGTGAAAATATATTGCCTGGACTGGCAAATGTTTATTCTCAGTAGACTGCATTTGTTTCTAATTCCAAAGGACTTGGAAGTCCATTCATAGAAACATCTTTTGCTCCCAGGGCATGCTTTCTGTGCACACATATGGTGTAGTTTTGAGTTATTTAACCACTTCAACCAATATGTGATGCACAAAGTAGCATTGTATTGTGTACATGTTCCTATTCTTGATTTGTATGCAGCCACAATTATTCAATATCCTGTGATCTTCTGGTATTTTAAATCCAGACTGCTTCTCTCTGATTTCCTGGATACATTTTATGCACAGCATGTCAATTCATCCAGTACTTTACTTGTCCATGGGACAATCATCTATTCTATAACCAACAGGGTTTAAATCTCTTCCCTTAAAAAGTGACATTTTACATTCCATCTAACTTGTTTCTGAGTTCTAAATACTTAAACAAAACAATCACCATGGCTTTAAACTAAACATTGCTGTATGGAAAGAAAAGGGAAAATATTGAGTAGATACAAAATTTGATCTAGGGACTTTATAATTTATTCTGTATTCTAACAATTCTTGATGTACAGAGAATGTTGTACTGCCAAAACCTCTGGGCACTGGCATAATAGAGCGTATTCTTTTAATGGTATAGGCTGTTTGTATCAGTTGCAAGCAATTCCATTTCTTTAGGCCGAGCGCACAAGTGCTTTGACCTCTTGTAAGTACTGTGGATTTTTAACCACGCCCGCCATATGCCCATCACTTTCATTCGTGGGCTTGCTTTTCAAAAATCCTTCGTTATCATTGGTAAATGCTTTACATTTGTCCCTCCTTGGGATGGTTTTGTTACTGCCTTGCAGACTGCTCCTGTTACATGGATAATTGCACAATTGCCAATACATTTGACTGCAACCGAACTTCTTATTTTTTTTTTTGTGTCTCTCCTTTGAGCTCATGGTGACAATCTCACTTTGAATCGGCTCGCTTATGCCAACTGTTTTACTTTACAATTTCAATTTAATTCCAGTTATGAATTTACAACTCTAATAGCTCTAACTTGAGCAAATAGGAGACTCGTTGCATTGCAAATGCTTGTTGCTATGCGGCATTTCTTTGTGGAATTATGGATTTTGGAACCTAAATGAAAATCATACAGACCGGGGCATTAATGATAGTCATAAATTATAACGCATGAGTTTTTGTAATTTTTCTTACTTAGAAAGGTGACATCAAATGAATCATAGCTGACCAATTATAGCAAATTAAAAAATCTGGAAGGGAGCGGCCTCCTTCTTGTAACGTTTTAGTCAGCCTTCTCTTTTATGCCTTTTCCTCAGCTGCAAAAGAAAGAGAATTATTAAGATGTTAATCCTGACATAAAATAACTTTGGTGATATACATCACTGAACAAAGAAAAACTGAAACTTAACAAATATGTTCCATTTCTGGAAACATAATTTTCACAAACGATGTGGTAAATCACTATGATAATATTTTAAAAGAAACAAGAATTGGTCGTAGACTGGATTTTAAGACGAGTCCTTTCAAATTAGGGCCCATATTTATACTTTTTGACGCAAACCAGCGCTGGCGCTGGTTTGCGTCAAAAATGTTACCGCCGGCTAACACCATTCCTACATGCCATGCGGGCGCCTTATCTAGGGAATGATGTTAGCTGGCCCTGTGGACTGGTCAGAGCAAAAAAAATGACTCAAACCAGGCAGCGCTGGCATAGGGGAAATGGGGGTTGTGCGTGAAAAAATGGTGCAAGTCAGGTTTGAGGCAAAAATCATGCAAATCTGAAATCAGCAAAGAGTCATTTGTGTAGATAGCTCAATGTTTTCCCAAAGAAACAAACCATTCAGGTTAAAAAACAATAGGAAAAAATAGCAATTGGAAATGCTATTTTCACTTGCAATTTTTTGTTACAATGGCTGTTTTTCAAAAACAATATACCTTTACTTCTGATAAACCCTTCAAGTCAGGGGGATATATAGGGTTTTTAGACTCTCCAAAAACTTGCAAAACCCATGCAGCTTATAACACTTTTTCATTGTGTACAGACCATGCATCAACTCATCTGGGTAAATATAATGAATTAAAAATGGATATGAAATGTGCGCGAGATATTGAATTTAGAAACAGTAGTTATTTGTACACTTCTTAATTTGGAGTTAATAATACTATTATGTGATTCAGAGTGCATTTTAATAAAATCCTTCGTTCTTATACATCAGCTTTCACATTGAACCCAAAATTCATAGAAATCCAGCTAGCAATATCAAATCTTTCACTATTCTGTGTTCCAATATATCTCCTAATAAAAATGGTACCCCATTTCTGTGTCGGGCCTAGTGACCAAGACACCAAATGCCCCAAAACAAGACCTGGGGACATTACATTTAATTCAGGAAATTGCATGTTTCCTTTATAATGTGATTAGCTGTGGAATTTGTCCCCCAGTTTGCCCGCCACTAAGGGAAATCAACCAAATCTAGACATTCCTGTAAACTAGCCCGCTCCCCCCCATCCCGGATGGGTGGGGTGACGTGAATCTCATGATTTTGTTTTACCCAGAAACCGTTTCAAATGTTGGAAAAACAGACATTTTCATCACATTTCAGTGACAAAAAATCGCTGAATCTATAGGAAACAACACATTTCCTACCCCGCGGTGTTTCAAAACTTGACTCCATAAAACAGTGTCCCACTTGTGTGGATTACCTAAGGCCTTTGACAGGAAAGGCCCAAAAATCAAGCTGGACAGATCGAATGTTTCTAATCAAAACAAACATTTTTAATTGGGTAGCTGTGGATTTTGGTCTTTGGCTTGGCCAGGTAAACCTACAGGTAAAGCATTAAAAAACGGATTAGATTATAAACCAATAAAGTAAACTAAAACAATTTTTTAAAGCATTTTAAACAAACAAATAAAAAGGAATAGAATAACGAAAACGACAATCCATAAAAACGTAGTCCTACAACACTGTCTATAGCACCCAGGAAGTATTTCTTCTCATGAAACGCTGACAAGAACGGAAAACACATCAAAATTGCACAAGTAGTAAACTCAAAAAATAAATATAAGTTCAGTCAGAAATATATTACAAAAAAAAAATGTTGATGAAATTACACTTGAATCATATATATATATATATATATATATATATATATATATATATATATGAAGAACAAAAGAAATAATTGCCACGCACTCCGCTCAGCCACAGAATAAGTTTAAGTGGTTTATTCGGTGCAAAAAGAAAAAGAACAACGCGTTTCGACTATGCAGTCTTCTTCTTAGTTATATATATACAGCCGTCCACCATTTTGTGTTCAGTATTCTACATAACACCTTACAGAGAAGACGTGTGGAGCATTACGGAAACAAAGCAATTGAAATCTAGTATAAGCACGTCATCTATTGACTTTAAGAGGTAAAATATATATCAAAAATATATAAAAATATTTAAATTACAAAAGAACAGTAAAAAACGAAGAAATAAATTACAGTTTATCTCTTTGAAATTACAGAAATATATTTGTAAGCAATTAACAAGAAAAAAAGGACATCTTTACAAAAAAAGGTAAATTACTTCTGTTTTTAAGTTTTTTTTAGAATAGAACAATAAACAATGTGTTAAGAAGTGGTTATATATACTTTAGTATAAAAATAACTGTTCAATTACATTCAGTAGAGAAAGGAAAATAAACTGACTTCAACTATCAAGTAAAATACAAGGGCTACATACTACTTACCTCAAAATTGAGTACTAGAGAGAAAACAAATGAAAAAAATAGATTTAAAATTATACTGGGTGTTGGACTTTTGCTTTTGCAGGGTCATCCCCAGACTTTTTTGCCTCCTGCCTCCTATATTTTTCTGACATGTTGCTGTTGGCTTTTCAACTCTGAGCACTTTACCACTGCTAACCAGTGCTAAAGTGCATATGCTCTCCTGTTTAAATTGTATGTAAGTGGTTTATCCATGATTGGCATATTTAATTTACTAGTAAGTCCCTAGTAAGGTGCACTAGAGGTGCCAGGGCCTGTAAATCAAATGCTACTAGTGGGCCTGCAGCACTGGTTGTGCCACCCACATAAGTAGCTCTGTAATCATGTCTCAGACCTGCCACTGCAGTGTCTGTGTGTGTATTCTTACACTGTAAATTCGACTTGGCAAGTGTACCCACTTGCCAGGCCTAAACCTTCCCTTTCCTTACATGTAAGGCACCCCTAAGGTAGGCCCTAGGTAGCCCCAAGGGCAGGGTGCAGTGTATGGATAAGGTAGGACATATAGTAATGTGGTTTATATGTCCTGACAGTGAAATACTGCCAATTTCGTTTTCACTGTTGCAAGGTCTGTCTCTCTCTCATAGGATAATATGGGGGCTACCTTTAAATATGATTAAAGTGTAGATTCCCCTAGAGAGTAGATGGACAGGTGGAGTTTGGGATCCCTGAACTCACAATTTAAAAATACATCTTTTAGTAAAGTTGATTTTGAGATTGTGCGTTTGAAAATGCCACTTTTAGAAAGTGAGCATTTTCTTGCTTAAACCATTCTGTGACTCTGCCTTGTTTGTGGATTCCCTGTCTGGGTCAGTTTGACAGTTGGGTTGTTTTTCACCTCACACCAGACAGTGACACAAAGGGAGCTGGGGTGTGATCTGCATTTCCTGATTAGCCATCTCTGCTAGGAGGGAGGGGTGGAGTGGTCACTCTCATCTGAAAGGACTGTGCCTGCCTCTGACAATGCTGTCTCCAACCCCCTGGTGTGTGTCTGAGGCCTTGCCTGGGCAAGGCAGGATTTCACAAGAAGGTGTGAGTCCCCTTTGAAGAAAGGTGACTTCAAAGACTAAAATGGGTATAAGAAGGGCACCCAAACTTACAAACTTCAGAAACACTTCTGGAATCAAGGGGAACCTCTGCCTGGAGAAGAGCTGATCGCTGAGGAACAAGTGCTGCCCTGCCTGTGACTGTGCTTTGTGGAGCTTTCCTGCAGTGCTGCTTCTGCCAGAGTAAGAGGGCAAAGACTGGACTTTGTGTGCCTTCCATCTTGAAGAAGAAATCTCCAAGGGCTTGATGTAGAGCTTGCCTCCTGTTGTTGAAGTCTCAGGGATAGCAAAGACTTCTTCCTGCCAGCACCTGGAGTCTCTGGAGAGACCCCTACTCTGCTCTGTGGTGCCCTTCCAGTTCCTGGGACCCTGAAAGGAGAGGCTGGCAGCCTAAGGACAAAAATACACGCACCGCGCACCGTGCGGAGAAAAGATCGACGCGAATCCGATCGCGGTTGAGAAAACGACGCGACGCCGACTCCGCAGCTGAGAAACGACGCCGCAGGAAACGCGACCGGAGAATCGACGCCCGGAGCAGGAGAAACGACGCGCAGCATCGCTGACGAAGGCTGAGAGATCGCAACCAGCGCCGCGGGACTTTCGGACCGTCGCGTGGCTGGCTTTTTCGACGCGCCTCGCCGTGCCGAGCTGTTTTCGACGCATCTACCCGTGCCGGGTTATTTTCGACGCACACCGCCCGTGCGGGGTTATTTTTGCCGCAAACCAGGTACATTTTCACGCTAGCAGCGCTAGTGTGGTGTTACAACTACCTAAAAGACTCTTTTTATTTTAAACCTTTAAAAAAATCATAACTTGACTTGTGTATGTTGGATTTTTGTCGTTTTGGTCTTGTTTTGTCTAGATAAATATTTCCTATTTTTCTAAACTGGTGTTGTGTCATTTTGTAGTGTTTTCATTAAGTTACTGTGTGTGTTGGTACAAATACTTTACGCCCAGCACTCTGAGGTTAAGCCTACTGCTCTGCCAAGCTACCAAGGGGGTAAGCAGGGGTTAGCTGAGGGTGATTCTCTTTTATCCTAACTAGAGTGAGGGTCCTTGCTTGAACAGGGGGTAACCTGACTGTCAACCAAAGACCCCATTTCTAACACTGGGTACATACCTGAAAAAGTATAGTATATGAAAATTACTACACTGTTTTCTGTTTATTTATATAGATTCTAATTACAGAAAAACAGAGAAGGTCATCAAGAGTTTCAAAAAAGTCTTGCAAAAATCAATTAAGGACCATCCACCCAAAAAGAGAAAAGCAAGTATAATCTTTAAAAAGAAAAACAAATGTGCATTTTCTTATGAACAAATAGTTAAAGGCAAGAACTGGACAGTGATAGTGTGATACAATTATTTTTCTAACAAGCAGAACCGGAACTCAGAGAAAAAAAAAGGTCTACTACATATGTGAGAGCAAGTGCTGAACAGTAGTACAATGGCAGGATAAATATTGTAACTCCATTAGGTAGCTATGAAAGAGCAGGTTCTGGAGAAGAAACATGGAAGAATTTATCATTCTAAGACCACTAACTACTTTTGACCGAACAGATGCTGCACAATAACCAGAGGAAAAATTACAATTCTACCTCCTCTACATACTTACCTCAGAGCAGCTGCAAGATAGCAACTAGGAGGCAAAATTAATATTTCTACTTCACTGAGTAGTTACCTCAGGTCAAGTGCAGAATAACAACCATGAGATAGAATAACAAATGTTACTCAGCTGAATACTTACTTGAGAACAGGGGCAAAACTGCAACTATGGGACAAGAATAGAGTAGTCTATCTCCATTGGGTACTTACCTGATCAAAGGTGTTGGAAAGTAACCAAACTATTAATATAAAATAAAATACTACATACTAGATTCTTTACTACTTTTTTTAGATTCTGAAAAAGAATATAACCACCGGAGGACGTCAAAAACCTGATAAACAATATCTTGAAAATAAAGGAGCTGATCAAACGTAAAGTAAGTATAACATTAAAGAAAAACTATAATGTATACATAGCTGAACAATTTACCACAGGGCAGGTGTGGACAATACATACAAGGGCAAATTTACTATTACAGCACAACATAGTACTTACCTCAGAGTAGGTGCTGGACATTGACTAAAGTGAAAATTTACCATTCCAACTCCACTGACTATTTATGTCACAGTAGGTGCTGGCTAGTGATATACATATAAATTACTATTCCAACTCCAGAAAGTGATTACCTCATAGTAGATGCTGGACAGTGATTACAAATAAATTTACCATTCAAACTGCACTAAGTACGTACCTCAGAGCAGTGATGGACAATGACTAGAAGCAAAAATACTATCAAAACTGCACCAAATACTTACACCACGGCAGGTTGAAGACAGTAGGTATAGAATACATTTACTATTCCAACTCCACCAAGAACTTACCTCAAGACTGGTGAGAGGCAATCAGTAAAAATCAAATGTACTGTTCCAACTGCACCAAAACTTAAATGACAGCATGTGCTGGAAAGTGAGTATGGAGGATATGTAATCTTACAACTCCACCAAGTACCTACCTTAGAGCAGGTGCTGGACATTAAATAGGGCAACATTTAGTAAACTAACGCCACTGAGTACTTACTTCAGGGCAGGTAAGAGGTTGTCAGTAAATGTCAAATTTACTATACCAACTCCACTAAATACTTACTGGACAGTGACTATAGAGGAAAATTACTATTACAACTCCACCAAGTACTTACCTCAGGGCAGGTGCTGGACAGTAACTAGGAGGAAATTACTAAACAAAATCCACCAGGAAGTTATGTCAGGACACGTAGTGGACAGGGATTAAAAAACAAAAATTACTAGTCCAACTCCACCAGGTACTTACCATAAGACAGGTAATGAAGAGTGTCTAATGGCAAAATTACTATTCCAACTCCACCAGATACTTACATTAGGGTAGTTGCTGGACAGTATTTAGTTGCAAATTTACTATACCAACTCCACCAAGTACTTACCTTAGAGCAGGTGCTGGACAGTGAATATGGCCACATTAACTATACCAACTCCACCGAGTACTTAACTCAGGGCAGGAGATAGATAGTCACTAAGTACCAAATTTACAGTTCGAACACCACCAAATACTTACGTGAGGGCAGGTTCTGGACAGTAAGTTTACAGGAAATTTAGTATTACAACTCCACCAAGTACTTACCTAAGAACAGTTGCTGGACATGGAATAGGGCAAAATTTACTAAACCAACTCCACCAAATGCTTACCTCAGGGTAAGTAAGAGATAGTCACTAAATGCCAAATTTACTATACCAACTCCACCAAATACGTACGTGAGAGCAGGTGCTGAACAGTGAGTATAGGGGAAATTTACTATTACAACTCGACCAAGTACTTGCCTCGGGGCAGGTGCTGAACAGTAACTAGGAGAAAATTACTAAACAAAGTCCATGTCAGGACACTTAGTGGACAGGGATTAAAAACAAAATTACTTTTCCAACTCCACCAGGTACTTACCACAAGACAGGTAATGAAGAGTGTCTAAGGGCAAAATTACTATTCCAACTCCACCGGATACTTACATTAGGGTAGGTGCTGGACAGTGTTTAGTGGCAAATTTACTATACCAACTCCACCAAGTACTTACCTTAGAGCAGGTGCTGGACAATGAATATGGCCAAATTAACAATACCAACTCCACGAGAACTTACCTCAGGGCAGGAGATAGACAGTCACTAAATACCAAATTTACTATTTGAACACCACCAAATACTTACATGAGGGCAGATGCTGGACAGTAAGAATATAGGAAATTTACTATTACAACTCCACCAAGTGCTTACCTCAGGGCACGTAAGAGACAGTCACTAAATGCCAAATTAACTATACAAACACCACCAAATACTTACATGAGGGCAGGTGCTGGACAGTGAGTATAGAAGAAATTTACTATTACAACTCCACCAAGTACTTACGGCAAGGCAGATGCTGGAAAGTATCTAAAAGGAAATTACTAAACAAAGTCCACCAGGAAGTTTTGTCAAGACACATAGTGGACAGGGATTAGAAACAAAATTACTATTGCATCTCCACCAGGTACTTACCACAATACAGGTGATGAAGAGTGCCTAACAGCAAAATTACAATACCAACTACACCGGATACTGACGTTAGGGTATGTACTGGACATTGTTAAGTACCAAGTACTTACCAAAGAGCGGGTGCTATCCCAACTCCACCGAATACTTACCTTAGGGCAGGAAATACACAGTCCCTAAATACCAAATTTACTATTCAAATACCATAAAATACATACTTGAGGGCAGGTGCTGAACAGTAAGTATATAGGAAATTTACTATTACAACTCCGCCAAGTACTTGCCAAAGAACAGGTAGTGAACATAGAATAGGGCAAAATTTACTAAACCAACTGAACCAAGGGTCATATTTATACTTTTTGATGCAAAACTGTGCTGACGCAGTTTTTGCGTCAAAAAGTTGGACGCCGGCTAACGCCATTTCTTAGCACCGCTCGGGCGTCAAATTTACACTTTGACGCACGGCAGCGCAAACCACTGGTGTGAGTCATTTTTTTTTACTCAAACCAATGCGCCTCGTCGTGAAGAAAAGCAACGTTAACACAGCGAAAATGACTTTGAGCCGGTTTATGACGTCGCAAACCAGATACGTGGCTTTTTTTGCCGCAATTTCGTCAAAAAGCGGCGCAAACACTGCAAAATATGCAAAGGAGAGCCAAAATGGTTCCCAGAAGCTTTGAGAGACCCCAGGAAGATGACAACAGACAAGGAACCGGCCAGGAGGATGCACACAAGACCCAGGAGAGAGAGAGAAGAATAAAAGGAAGTGCCGGTTCAGTGCAGAGGAGAAGGAAATACTGGTCAGAGAGGTGACGGAACACCAGCACCAACTTTTTGTCACCTCTAAATTGCCAATTGGTAGGAGAGAGGCAATTTGGCAACAAATTGTCGACAAGGTAAACAGTGTGGTTGAAGTACGGAGAACAGTCATAGAGTGCAAGAAACACTGGCATGACTGCAAGCGCAGGACCAAGGAAAAGATGGCCAGGAACAGGAAGGCAGCACTGCAAACTGGAGGTGGGAGTCCAGCACCGCAGGAAGCCCTGGACCACATGGAGGAGATGGTGGCAGCTGTCATCCCTGAGGAGATCCTCACTGGGATTCAAGGACAGGACAGCGCAGACCACCAGGAGACAATACAGATGCACGGTAAGTCGCATGGGGAACAAAAATGGCCATTTGTAAACTGTAAGCAGGGGGGGACCTACCTACTACACAATGCATGGAAGTCATGATTTCCAGGGAGTGGAATGGGCAAAGGGGCACAGCACGGGGGCATGGGCTGTTCAGAGGAAACCTGGGGCACATTACTACGCTACACCAACAACATTTGTATTGGGGTATACTGCCATGCCAAGGATGATGGAAAGGTAAAGCCAGTCCAGGAGGGTAGGGTACAACGTAAAACAGGTCTGCTGTCACATGACAGCTGGTATTGTCGCTACATTAACTAGGGCTCAATTAACAGTCTCAGGCCATATCCACAAGTGGAATTTAATATTGACAACAGTTGCCACTACCACCTCTGCTGTGTGTGCAGGTCAAGTTGCTAATGGCAGTTACGTGCCCATGGATCAAACACACCCAAATTAGAGGGTTCAGGATGACAACATTATCAATCCCCTGTAATCAATAAAAATGTGCTAAACCAGTCAAATGTGAATGTCCATAGTCGCTACAAACATCAGCCATTGTCAGAAACATTATGAGGTACACAGCAGTGATGTCATAACCATGCTGCATATGTTAGGGTCCACCCTGTGCCTGGGTCACAATAGCTGCAATGACACCATGCAACATCCCAACTGTTATACTGCTCAGACAGCAGCATTGAGGGGTGGGGACATATGTAACTGGCAAGTGAAATACACCTGCACAGTCAGAAGAAGAAATGGAACACTGCTAGGACCATCAGTGCAATCCAGTGTAGAACATATTCCCCAACATCAACATTACACACTACCAATGCTGACATCTGTAGTGTGCCATGCCAATGCTATATATAGTATATGCTAGGTCTCAGCAACATATAGCTGTATGTGCAATATCTGAGACTGGGGCAGTTCCACATTGTTAAGTGTGGAGCAAGTGTCATCAGAACACCCACAGCTAGTGCAAAGCCACAACATGAGAATGGAAGTAGGCGGAGGGTTGAGTAGGAAAAGAAGGTGGCAACATACAATTTGGGCAGAGCCTACACCTAGAGGATATGACGCTGACATTGCCCCAAACTGCCCACACTACATGTGACATGTAGGTGGGTCATAGACCTGGGAGAATGCTAATATTAATGACAGGAACAATGAACAGGAACCAATATCACAATGTGCAACTAATAGGAAGTCAGGCACGTCACATTACAAATGCCACAACATAGACACACTAATTGAACAATATTTCATTGCAGAGTACGATGACTCTCCTGGGGATATGCCTGTCCTGGAATTCCCTGATGACATGGATGACGAGCTGACAAACATCAGCCAGCAGACCCTCCAAGACGTCCTCCGAACCCTCCAAACCCCACCTTCTGTCACAAAAAGGAGCACAGATACACCAGCCATCACAGAGGACCCATCCACCACCCCAATAGTACGACCTGCCAGCTCCAACCCAGCTGAGGACTCTGACAACACTGGCACCAGCTTTGAGAGGACTGTAGTTGGAGTACAGCAGGAGCTGGCCAAGGAGGTGCGGGTGGGGATGCAAAATATGGCAGCCAGCCTAGAGAGGGTGCGTTCGTGCATGATGTCAACTGCAGAACAGGCAGCAGCCATGCAAGGGCGAACAACAATCTTGCAAGAACTTCAACAAAGTGTGAAGGAATTCAGCACAGCAGTAAGGGAGCTGACACAACACCTCAAACAACAAACCTTACAACGCGTGCACAAATGCAATATTGAGCCCCTCATGGCCGACCTGGCTGCCAATTACAGTGATGTAGCTGCTATCCTTAAGAACCAGTAGCTCCTCCTTGCTGCAGTACTGCCCTTAATATCCCCACAGTTGGCAGCTACCAGAATTTCTGACTCCACGTCTTCAAACACTGAAGTGTGTGTTGCCCCTTCAAGCTCACCACCACCAAGGGCAGAGGAGATGACACACACATCAGAAGATGAAAACGTGGAACAGATCACCTTTAACCGTAAGAGTACCCGGTAGCACAAGTCTCTGCCACATGGCCACTTATAACAAAGGTCCAGTGCTTTGTAACATGCTAGTCTTGCAACAGCTGCTGACAAGCACTGTTCTCCAGCACACTGTTTACCTTGTCACTACACCCTGTGATTGTCTCTCACTACCTCACTGGCAATTCATGTCCCTCTGCACTGTATAACACTTTACCCCAGCATGTCCAATGACATGTCCTTTTGCACCTGTGTAGGATCACAATGGAAGGTGTCACACTAATGGACTCACAATTCTAGACAATCTAAAATAGCACTACAGCACTTTAAAATAAATAGCACTTACACAACCACTTTGTCTCTGTGTAATGTGACACATAAAACGGAGGGAGATTGGTGATGTTTGCCTCATGTCAATGCCCATTGAATGTCAATGCAACTGGCCTGAAAGAATGTGGGCTGATAACTATGCACTGTGGTCTGAATTGCACCATCATCTGCCCTTCCTGAGGGTTAATTCTGAGATAAATAGAAACTACACAGAATAATGCTGTGTTGGACAGAATAAGTCTTATTCAAGGGATGTCTAAGCAGGAAAATATTGTCTTCTAATTTTTCTTCCAGTCAATCTTTACGTATGTGACATTTGACTCACATTTTTCCTCTCACACACCATACAGCAGGAATGGATGTGTTTGAGTGTACGTACAAATAAGTAGCCTGGCTATACAACGTAACAAATGATAGGTGTGAGTTATGTATACTACATGAGATTATACCACCACTCACCTTATCAGGGTTCATGTGACCATCAGGCTGCAGGCAGACGTAACACAGTGTCCTCAATACCAAATCTGGTCTCAAAGTATGTCAGATTAAAAACATACATCCAAACTTAACAACACATTGGAATCCAAAGTAACCTTGAGTGGTGGGGGAAATGGATGGCAGATCCATAGAGAAGTAGCTTTGGTGTAGCTGCCAATGTGACAGCTCAATTGGGATTTCGACACAGGATGGAACACAAATGCAAATACTAAATTGACACTGTTCACCCATGCCAAGGCCCTGATCCCCAAGCATATGACACATACTGTAAAGGAGTGCCTAAATATTTATTTAACAGTAAAAAAGGATACTAAAACTAGGGGAAACACCTTAACTAACCTAACCTATCCTAACTACACATTGCCCACAACTGGCCCTAACTACCCTAACCTAAACTTACTTATCACATTTAACTAAACACTCTAAACATCAACCCCCCACCCTCCTTATATGACGGGACACATGGATGACAACATATACTAACCTAAACACATACTATCTTATACTAAACAAATATATATATATATATATATATATATATATATATATATATATATATATATATATATATGTGTGTTTTTTAAAATATTTTTGTATATTTCTTACTTTTTTTATTTAATACACACAAACCCCAACATCATGCCCCCACCCACACACATAAAAATGTAAAATATCATACCCCGAACCCACTACTACTAACTAAACTAACAGCCTATTCTAACCTAACACTAAGGCCCATATTTATACTTTTTGACGCAAAACTGCGCCAACGCAGTTGTGCGTCAAAAAAATTAGCGCCGGCTAACGCCATTCTGAAGCGCCATGCGGGCGCCGTATTTATGCAATGACGTTAGCCGGCGTTAGCCGCCGGCGCTGTCTGGTGTGCGTTAAAAAAAACGACGTACACCAGGCTGCGCCGGCGTAGGGGGAAAATGGCGTATGGGCGTCCACAAATGGTGCAAGTCAGGCTGAGGCAAAAAAATCGCCACAACCCGATTTGCGCCATTTTTTTACGACGCCCATCCCCCATTGAAATGACTCCTGTCTTAGCAAAGACAGGAGTCATGCCCCCTTGCCCAATGGCCATGCCCAGGGGACTTATGTCCCCTGGGCATGGTCATTGGGCATAGTGGCATGTAGGGGGGCACAAATCAGGCCCCCCTATGCCACAAAAAAAAATACTTACTCGGACTTACCTTAATGTCCCTGGGGTGGGTCCCTCCATCCTTGGGTGTCCTCCTGGGGTGGGCAAGGATGGCAGGGGGTGTCCCTGGGGGCAGGGGAGGGCACCTCTGGGCTCATTCTGAGCCCACAGGTCCCTTAACGCCTGCCCTGACCCAGGCGCTAAAATCCGGCGCAAATGCGGGTTTTTTAGACCCGCCCACTCCCGGGCGTCATTTTTGCCCGGGAGTATAAATACGACGCATATGCATCGCAGTCATTTTTTAAGACGGGAACGCCTACCTTGCATATCATTAACGCAAGGAAGGTGTTCACGCAAAAAAATTATGCTAACTCCATGAACTTTGGCGCTAGACGCATCTAACGCCAAAGTATAAATATGGAGTTAGTTTTGCGTCGAATTTGCGTCGAAAAAAACGACGCAAATTCTGCGCAAACGGAGTATAAATATGCCCTAAGCCTTCTAAACCCAATAATTAAAAGAACCAGGAAAGAGGAGGGAGGGGAGGGAATCATGGGTAAGGGTATCAGATTCACAAGTTTGCCCTCTGCAGGGTCTTCTTAATGGCATGCACCCTGTTATTCATTTGTGACACCTCCTGCTGCAGCCTGTCCAGTCTGCCAACATCCGTTGCATGTCACATTGCATAGCACGAAAATCACCTGTGTCAATGACTGCAGCAGGGGTGGTCTGAGTGCCAGTTGTTGAGGGTTGTCCAATTGGTGGTGCCATGCTGGGAGGGGGAGGTGCAGGTGCTGCTGTCAGTGGTCCTGGAGCTGAGGAAGTCGATGGTCCTCCAGTGGTGGCTGTCATCCTTGGTGCCACCTGGTTCGTAGTGGTGATGCTGGTGGTGGCAGCTGCGGTGGACATAAAAGGGACCCCTTGGCAAATGCCCTCCACACCTCTGAGGCTCTTGCATGGCGATAACGCCATGCCATGTGGCGGATGCCAGACTCCACATCCAGAATGTGGCGGAAACGAATCGCCCGCCACTGAAATTCACGGATCTGGCTGGCATCCATATTGGCTGCTGTTAAAAATGATAAAGTCAAACATTAGGTACTTCATTGTGTGATATAGCTAATGATGAGAATCAGACAATACATCTAACATAGCTGAAACAGGCCATATCACCATACAGATCACAGAATCTCCCTGAGGAAGTACATGCCAACGTGGCCTACACATGTCCTATCTAACAGAACAGCAATGCTCTAAAAGATGTGTGCCAACTTAAATGATCTAAGCATCATTGTTCAGCCTTAGTCACGTAAAAAGTAGTGCAAGACCTCCACATGTGACAGGCCAACTAATGACTATCTTCTGGATGACAATCAAGGGCCACAAGATCTGTGATGTGTAAATGGAATTGCCAGGATAGTATGCAGTTTCTAATCAAGAGTGGGTATCCTAGGTTTGGACAAATGATTTACAGATTTATATGTCTGTGTACTAAACTTGGATCATCACACCTAGGTACACCTTTCATAACCCTAAGCCTGTGCCTCAGGGGGGATGGACAAGCAAACACATACTTGTAAACATCAAGGACACCCACAAAGCTTTGGACAGCTGTACATGGGTTTAGGCAGTCCACAGCAGGTAAGGAGGGTGTCCAACTAGGATAGACACAAACCTTGGACAATCCCATCCACATTTATGTTTGTAATTGCAGACCATTGTAAACATCATTTGATACCACTAATACCTGTCCTACAACAAGCAGATAGATGCAAGAAGCACACATCTGGGCATGGGCTGCATGCACACCTATGACATTGCACTCAAGTGCCACATACAGGTAGCACAACATGTGGAGCTACATGATTCTAAGGAAGTCAAACATACAGTCGAACATGTTCATTAGTGAACAGGGAGGCTCAAGTCTGTGGGTAAGACTTTGGCATCCCTATTCTGTGAGATTCAGGGTCGGACCTGATGACTAAATCACGAATATGGCCCTCTGCTTACATTTCTTTATACAAAAGTTAACAACAAATGTCACCCTATTCACATGGCCATGCATACAGGGCTGCACTGCAATCCCAAAATATGACTATACGCTACTGATTGTCCAACTCAAATATGTAAAAAAAAGTAAAACTCCAGTCAAGTTACATATCAGAACGTGTGCCAGCACATCTTACCTTGCTATGTGTCCAACACACAGGTGTCAATCACACAACAGCTGCAAACACAACACAGAACAGAAATATCAGCACTTACTGGATATGTCTGGGTCCGCAAATCGAGCCACTTCGCCAATTGTGTAAGGGGCAGGTCCACATGTAAAGCATGGAAGGGTGAAATGTGCTCAGTGTCTGTGCACTGTACAACACTTTCAAATAAAATGACTGTGTGTAGCATTAAATCTGAAAGTCCAACCTATCAGGCATGATGATACTCCAACATGCATAGCACTGCAAACATGTAGACCCTTTCACTCCAGTGAGTGAATCACATACATCTGCACACATGCAGTGGTCCTACCTATTATGTGGTGAAAAACGTGCTCCATCAATTGGTTGCAGACTCATTTATGGAGTGTACTCCTCTCATTATTTGTAGTAATCAGAGACATGCAAAGCCACATTCCTGGAGCACTGCAATACCAGTCACTCAGATATTGTGGCTTGTGCATCAAGGGACAATCAGTTGCTGTGTGATGCTCATGTGGGTTGATTGAAGGTCATGATTTATTATGCTTTCCATGATCCCTTACATGTAGGTCCTGTGTTGTGTGTAGGTTACATATGTTACATTAACAGTGTACCCTGAGCCACATATGCCCCCATGACACCATAATGGCAGGGATCCTGTGAGTTACTTGGTGACAATTTGAGGCAAGACATGGATTGGCCATTTTTAATATTTTAATACAACAATGAAATTTATGCTAACAGTGTATATTGTGGTCATCCATGACAGATTGCATGGGCACAGGTGTAGTCATTGCACCTCAAATGTGTCACTTATTGCCCTGTGTGCCCGTAATGGGTTTTGGAAATCACAGTTATCCACATTCATCATCTTACATTTGCCAAGTTGGGAGATCAGCGGTATACTGCAAACTGACACTGTCACATTATTGAAACATGGTTTAGCAAATGTACCACTGAATCAATCATGATGATGTAGGTTTCAATTTGTATGTACCTTCGGAATGCCAGCAGCCACAGGAATGCTGGTCTTCTGATCTTAGCATACACCCATATCTGTGATAGCCTCCATACTGGGAAGTTAGTTATTGTACATATGCGGCACTAGATTAGCAGGGGTGTAGCAAACGTAAACTAGCAATGTATTAGGGAACTTTATATTTATGATGGAATTGGTCAGGGGTCCCTTGCACGACATCATGCACGTAATACATTGTGACCATGCATTCCCCAATGTCAGGTATCCCATGGTGACCCCATAACTTAGGAGAAGTGCATGGCTCTAGAGTAACACAGATGGGAAATTCATTAGTTCTGTTCCAGCTATTGTGCCCAAGACAAATTTGTAAAAAAAACAGGTGCAATGAACAGAGGTCCAGGGATAGTTGTTATCCCTCAATTTATATCATTTGCTTCATGTTATATGCTACAGCTATGGAAAATACCACCAAACATTTAGATATGAACCTGTGTGCATTACTTTTGCATCCATTCCTAATTTAATTGCGGCACAACCAAGTCAAACTATCAACCTAAGATATTACCGGTGGTTAGAAAGAAATTGGTATTTATGGGCCGGAATACAGTTCAGACATGTATTCTAAATAATTGGGAACACATAAATTCTTGGAATTAGAATGTGAAAAACATCTCTTTCTGGTGCACTCACAAACCATGGATAAAACATATGTTTGACCCTCATTAGCATCATCTATTGACATGAAGGCAGCACTAATTTACAAGATCCAGTTGTGTTTTGTAAGTTAGTTCTGCTGTTGGGTCAAAAAATGACGGTAATGTGTAGCAATTATTGTATAACTCAGGGCCACTTGCATTCCACATGTCCAAAACGTTGCCTGCAGCATATCAACAAATCTGCTACTGTCACTACAGATCATTTAAATGTGCACATTACTCTGCATTGTACTCACCAACAGGGCCACCAATCACAATACCCAGGTGGTCTAGCAGGTCTTGCTCTATGCCCAGCAGTGCTTTAGTTGGTGGTCATTGCGTGGTGTGTTGAAGATGCGACGCAGATGGTACAACACCTTTGACCACCGGAGCCTCTTCGCCTCTTTGTGATACCACTGTATCACCCTGCCGCCTGCTTCGATCATCAAGAGCAGGAAGTGGCACACCAGCCAGATAAATGCCCCCAGCTCCTCCTCATCCATTCTCCCTAGACGTGGCCTACCCAACATGACAGAAAATATAGGGAAAACAAGGGTACAGAGGATAATAAAGTGAAAGGAGAGAGAAAAATGAAAGGAAAGTAACCCTTAAACAGCCCAACTATCCCAAAACGAACAATTCCCCCAAAAGACTCTCAACAGTACAAAGACAAAATTAGATACCAAATATGACAAATAAACACTTACAATGCACAACTGAGACAATTACAAATAAAACAGATGACAAATAGGATGGCACACAGGAGACAAAAGCATAATTGGGACAAACAAAACTCTAAGCACAGCCACAGTCTAGAAAAATCACAGACTCAAAGTGAAAGTGAAAGTACACCCACTGTACCAATTCTGTAAACAGGATCTCCTATTTCATCACTTCCTGCCTCAAGTGCGGTGCGTTTTTTTTATGATGAGTCAAAATATTATGACACTTACAGTCTGTGTGTCACTTTTTTTTACACAAATGCTTACAAATTAGCCCGCATCCATAGTTCAAAATATTTAGCATTGGTAACCAATTTCATGGGGTACAGTGTAGGAATTACCGCTCAGGGCCAATGGATGTATCATGGCTGTGAGAGTCATTTTTCTACATATATGTGGCTATTTTTAAAGCATATGCATTTTTTTATGCATCAGCATCAAAATGTATGGGCCATATTTATACTTTTTGACGCAAAACTGCGCTAACGCAGTTTTGCGCCAAAAAAATTAGCGCCGGCTAACGCCATTCTGAAGCACCATGCGGGCGCCGTATTTATTCAATGACGTTAGCCGGCGTTAGCCGCCGGCGCTGTCTGGTGTGCGTTAAAAAAACGACGTACACCAGGCAGCGCCGGCGTAGGGGGAAAATGGCGTATGGGCATCCACAAATGGTGCAAGTCAGGCTGAGGCAAAAAAATCGCCACAACCCGATTTGCGCTATTTTTTTACGACGCCCATCCCCCATTGAAATGACTCCTGTCTTAGCAAAGACAGGAGTCATACCCCCTTGCCCAATGGCCATGCCCAGGGGACTTCTGTCCCCTGGGCATGGTCATTGGGCATAGTGGCATGTAGGGGGGCACAAATCAGGCCCCCCTATGCCACAAAAAAAAATACTTACCTGGACTTACCTTAATGTCCCTGGGGTGGGTCCCTCCATCCTTGGGTGTCCTCCTGGGGTGGGCAAGGGTGGCAGGGGGTGTCCCTGGGGGCAGGGGAGGGCACCTCTGGGCTCATTCTGAGCCCACAGGTCCCTTAACGCCTGCCCTGACCCAGGCGCTAAAATACGGCGCTAATGCAGGTTTTTTAGACCCGCCCACTCCCGGGAGTATAAATACGACGCATATGCATCGGAGTCATTTTTTAAGACGGTAATGCCTACCTTGCATATCATTAACGCAAGGAAGGTGTTCACGCAAAAAAATTACGCTAACTCCATGAACTTTGGCGCTAGACGCGTCTAACGCCAAAGTATAAATATGGAGTTAGTTTTGCGTCGAATTTGCGTCGAAAAAAACGACGCAAATTTGGCGCAGAGTTTAAATATGCCCCTATGTCTTTAACTGGGTTTGGGTCATTTCTCACATTTTTAGAGTAAATGACAGCTAATAGGTTAATTGCACAAAGGTGTACAGTTCAAGTGTGTGGCCATGTGTACCCTCTGTCATTATTGGGCTCCATGTTGTCACAGTTATGTGCATGTCACCTCATGAGTCTGTGGAGCCATTCCCTGCATTAACAGAGTATCCTTCAAAGCAGAATTGAACGAAAGCCAAAGAGGAATTAAAATCACACATGGGGATATTCCAGCTATGACACTGCAGAAGTTTTATGAGACTGACAACAGGGCAACCTGGGTGTTCTCACAAAGTTAATGGATCAGTAATTTAAAACTGGCAGGTTTAATTACAACATTTGTACACAGCGTGGCGTCTAAAAGTCCCACTGCAACGGGGAACATCAGTGCCTCTGTGCTGATTAATCTCATCATTGGGTTGCAGCCAAAGTGAATTTGTGTGTGGACCATCAGGGCACAAACATGTTTTGTCCTTTCATGCACATTAGCAAACGTTGTTTGTGGTGCTGGAGGCACTATTCCCAATCCAATCATACAGCCATGGTACACTGTCACTGTCACTCATGCATACATGAAACCCAGACAAGCGATAGGGCCGGGATTAGGCTATTTGAAGACATGTCCCAGACCATGATGCAATAAGTAAACTGATTGCGCTATACAATCTATTTGAGGATTCATCGTAGACCTACGAACTAAAATAAAATACCCCTCTATCTCTAACATCCCATCCATACAAAAAAGTGCAAATTAATGATTATACTCAAATATATATATATATATATATATATATATATATATATATATATCCATATAAAAAATTAACTTAAAATAAAAACAAAACAACTAATAAACCATAACAAAAACTTACCTTAAAATGTGTTTTTCCAACAATCGTTGAAGCAAATTTGTTCTTCAGAGAGTAGTTGTTCTGTACTTCGTGGTACAGACTTACTAGTGGTTTAGGAGTCGTTGTTCAGGCAGGTCGTTGTTCACTCCTCGTTATTCAGGGTGTTTCCCGTGGGTGGGCCTAGCACCAGTGACAAGGAGGGCCCCAAAATGTAACATGGAAAGTTTAAGAATCTGATATAGATCATGACAGTTGCACCCCAAGCCGGGTCAGAGGTAGGACCCGAGAAGAACATCAAGTCAACAGTCTTCCACTCACCGTATTTAGATGTTACGGACCTGCAGGTGATGTACAGGCACCGGTTTGCTAATGGAGGAAGGCCATGGTGGGACCCAATGAATATTGTACAATGACAATGTCTGTGGAATAGAGGTGTAAGTCACAAACACTATACCTATGCTACTTTTGTCCCTCTGCATCACACATGACAAAACACACCACATAAACACCTGTATTCACTGCCATTCCACCACAACTCAAAACGGACATGCGCAAACACACATTGACAGACATCCATGAAACAACATAAACACAACATTGACACTACACCCTCACACAACACCACTACAGCAACCAACACAACTACACACTCATCTACACACACACATAAGCACAACTACACACATTGCGACAATAACCACCACTCACTTTAATGATGCACACAGCAACACAACACACAACAAAACATACACAACAACATCAATGCCATATGCAAGTGGCACAAATCCTGACACAACCACATCACCCACTCCGACTTCATCCTCCTGAACCAGCCAATCGTATCACACACACACATACACATACTGTCTCACACACACAACTCCCAACACAGCATGACAGGCACAGGTCCCCTGGCAATGTGCACACATGGACACAGTTGACAGGTGTGAATGAACTGTCATTGTTGTGCCAGCATTCATTTGCCAATGAATACTGGCACCATAATGATAGTTGTGAATTTGTGTGATATGTGTTGTGTACCAGTGTGTCCCTACCCATGTTTGACCCACTCATGTCCCTGAAAAGTGCATGTTGCAATCATTTAAAAAAATTACTGTGACATGTATATGTCTGCAGTGGTCCCATGCTCATGTACAGTGATCGCCCAAAATCCACAGCCAATGCAGGATCCCTACCTTCGTGTCCAGCGATGGGGGGTTGTGTTTCTCCATGGTCTCGTGATAGCAGCGATGGAGGGTATGGTCCATTTGTGCCCATTTGAAAACGGGAGTGGAATGGGGAAAAAAGGAAGGTTTTCACCCCTTCCTGCCCCCTCCAATCCGCCAAGTCTGTCTCAGAGGTCAGGTCACCACTGTTTCCTTTGCAGAAAGGCAGACCCAAATCTGCTTTGTGCTAAGTGTAGCTGGTGTCCCACCATCAGCCCCTATTTCCTATGGCACCATCAACCGTGGATAGAATTCCTTGGAATAGTCAGCGGGACTCGGATGGGCTTTCGCATATGGGACCACCAACATCTAACTCTGTTGGGAAGACTGCCAAGGCGGTGGGTGGGTATGCAGTCGGAAAAACTGACGGTGGGGCTGTTGCTGCCCACATCTAAATCAGGCCCTAAATTCTTCCCCAACTCTTTTTTTGCAAAGTGGGTATCCATGGATTTTGGGCTTGTTTGTACAGGGAAACTCTCCATACCCAGACATTTCTGAAAACTAGATGCCATGGGGAATCCAGGTTGGTCTGGTGAGCAGGCATTCCCTCCCTCCTACCCATTATGCCCTTCAAACTTTTAACTTTGGAAAAATCACACATTTTCCTCAGATTTCTTTGAGAGAATTTGTGCCACATTTCCTGCTACCCAGTGTTCCCAAACTTGTCCCGATAAAATATCTATCTCACTTGCATGGCTTGACCTGGCACCCAAGACACAATAGGCCCCAGAACGCAAAATGATGATATCAACATTTCTTGCAAACATAAATGACTTGATTTTATGAACTTTGGTATTTAAGCCTGGGCTTAACCTGGATCAACACCTAAGAGGAACTGATCAAACCAAGGCCTATGCGAAGACCTCATTCACTTGGCATAGTCCCGGGTTTGACCTGTTTCTGTTAAATGCAGAAGGTCCTGCCGCATAAGTGGAGGACAGTTTTTTATCAGGCATGTAGGAATACTAGGTGGTAGGAACTGTGTAGCTTTGTGCAAATTCCAGAACTTTACACTATTGAAATGTAAGGAAAATATATTATTTTGGGCAAAGTTGTGGTTTGCAGGGCATTGTGGTAGGAAAACATTGAGGAATCCACACAATGAACACCTACCTATACTGCCCTGGGTGTCTTGTTTTCAAAACTATCTGGGTTATCGGTGTTGCTGGCTGAGCCCCTGCCCAAATGGTGCAGCCATTTAGTATAACAGGTGACAGCAAATTTGGATTTACCCTTACTCTGCTGTTCCACATGTAAAAACAACACTCAAAAGAATCAAAAGTTTCTCTCCCATGCCATGGGTGGAGTAATGCTTTAGTCCCCAGAGGGTCAGAAATACTGTTGGGCCTGTTACGGTGAGGAAATTGCCTGATGCCTGGGTGAATTGACCCACCCCCTTTTTGGGGGTCTATTTTTTCTGAAGTCTGATTGGAAGTATTACACCCAAATCTCTTCTCTCCCTGTGAGGTGCAGAAAGACTTTTGCAATTGTTCTGGGGTTTGAGGGTAAGGGCTGATGCCTGGTTTGGGCACCTACTCCTTTTCTGGGCCTTTTTTTCACTCATGTCTTCTGGGTTTTCTGCCCTTTGGGGGAAACATTGGAAGTAAACCCCTATATTTCCCATTTGGGGTGGGAGCACAATGCAGTACCACGATAGGATGCATTGTTTGCTCAAAGGTAAAATCCCTGGTGTCTAACAGGATTTCTAAATTCCCTGGGGCAGATTCGCAGCAATCACCCAATAGTAGCAAACCTTTTATCAATAGGGTCTATATAAGACCCTAGTGCTCCTTCTGGGGTGAGGACATGGCCCAATGCCTGAGTGGGCCACCTCCATTTATTTGTTTGTTAAGGTGCCATTTTGAGATCCCGAGAGCATAGTGGGCGTTCTGCCACCAATTGTGGGCAAATTGGTGGCAAGTCCCCAATTGGGGAAAATCTCCCATATGCCTCTCAGGCGGCATAAAGACTGGAGAGCCCCCTTTGGGGATGAAAACATGACCCTATGCCAGGGTGAACCACCATACACCTTCATTTGTTTAATGATTTCCCTGTTGTCTATCGGGCTTTCTGTCCTCCCTAATTTTGCCCCCAAGCTGCCTCCCTTGGGGGGAGTAGGAGTATACTTCCCCCTTTTGGGGTTATGGCCCAATTAAAAGGTGGGATGTCCCCATCAAGTACTCTGGTGTCTATAGGGTTTCAAACACCAGGGGATAGATTGCAGGCAAACCTCTTGTCTGCTCTCAGATGGTGTGAAAAATACTTATTTGATACATCTGGTGCATTCCAGGGCAGGCTTTCACCATAATTATTTTGGTGCAATTTTAAAATGCTACTGGGCTTTCTACTCCCCTGGAGTGGCAGATTGGGGCAAACCACACAATCTGTCTTTCTAGAGCCTAAAAAGGCTGTATTGCCCCTTCAGGGGTGGATGGAATAGCCCAGTGTCATGTGGGCCAACCCAACCTTTTTCTCAAACCTCTGATCTGACCCTCTATGAGGACAGACAGACTTCCTGGGGGGGGGGGGGCTACAGCTCAATGCCAGTTGGTTTGCCACACCCCTTTTTTGGGGAGAAGTGTAAAGTTCTTGGTTTTCCTACTTGTTAAGGATAGTGGTAGACCCCCAGTAAAAATCCATGGTGTCTAGTACGCTTTCTACCCTCCCTTTAAGCAGATTGGTGGAAAACCCTCAAAATGCCTCCCACAGGGGGTAGAAAGTATATATGTCTCCCTTTTGAGATAGGAACATTGCCCTATATTGGGAGCACCACCATGCCTTTTCCAATTTAATTTCCTTGGTGGCTAGTGGGCTTTCTGCCCCCACAGTTGGCAAATTGGTGATGAAAACTACCATCAGCCACCCCGGGGGAAAGAAAACCTGATCATGGCCATGGGAGTGGAGAAAAGGCCCATGGCCCAAGGGAATGATCCCCCACCATAACATAATCTTTAGTGAAGTGAATCCATGCTTTTGATCACCCTATCAGGGTCATCAACAAGCAAAGAACCACTAGGACGAAATACTTTGGAAAGCAAACATTCTTCCCCTTTCAACAATATATCGCTCATCAAAATCGGTGGTAGTGGAGCTGACATATGCCCCAGAGCACCAATGCAAGTGAAAGTGAAATAAGCTGAAGGGCTCATTTCTGCTTTATTTCCACTGTAATGAGGCCAGCATACAATGCATGCTAATTGACATTAATAAGATTAGAAAGACAGTTTGTTATAAGAAATTAGGATATTAGTTGACCAGAACCTTTGTGAGAGTAATTCCTTAAGGTCACTTATTTAACCCAAACTCAGGCTACTGGCAGCTACAGCACAGTGCAGACAGGCGTATCTTACAGGTATTGTGTAAAGTAGGTATTAAGCACATGACAGTAATTAAGTCAAATTCAAATATAAATTCAAATCAATCTTTATTCGGATTGTACTCCATAAAAGATAAACAATCTCTTTAAAATGATAAAAAATATACAATAAGATACTTTAAGAAAACATTACTAATAAAAAAATAAATAAATAAAAACCTTTGCTACTACAAATTGGGCGATTATTCATTCTCATACCGGAGGTTTTCTAAATACGACAGCTTTTTTCTTTGTTCCATGGCATATAGGGTCAATTTTATTACTGCATCACATTTCTCATTGGTATCCAATTTACATAAATAATTAAAAGCTTCTCTACAGTAAAATAATTTGTTAATAACAAATAAGGGTTTAAAAAATTGTTTCTTAATGTTGTGATAAAATTTACAAGATATAATAAAGTGCATTGTAGATTGTGCGAATCGTCCCACACAGGGGCACTTCCGTAGGCTTTTGCTCCAAACCCTCACCTTTGGGAAAGCTACCAAAAAGTGCAACATTCTAAAGCGCATTCGGGTCAGATAAAATCTATCCTGAATGTTTGCTACTGTCAGTAAATAATTTGGCATTACCTCGTTGTTTTCAGTCATATGAAGTGCTACTGTTGATTTCCTACATTCTCTATTTTTTCTATCACTATCCCTCCATGCCATTAGTTGATTTTTCAATTCTTTCTTGCTAAATTGGAGGATAATTCCTGGATTGTCCAAATTTGGAGCTAGATTTATACCTTTCAACAAATCTTTTAAATGCATGACCCTTGGAATTCTATCCCAATATTCTAATGTAAGACAATCTTTAATGATCTTTTGGGTAAAATGCGTCCCTTCTTTAGACCAAATGCCATGCCAAGCCAACAGCGCATTGGTATATATTAGATCTTCCACATAAGGGCAACCCAGTTCCTTATGTACCATAAATGTGGAGGTGTTATTTGGCACTGCAAGTAGTCTGCAAAAAAATTTAGGGGCATATTTATACTCTGTTTGCGCCGAATGTGCGTCAAAATTTTTGACGCACAATCGGCGCAAACCCTGCCCCATATTTATACTTTGACGTCCGACCCCACGGGCGTCAAAGTTCCACCATGTGCGTCATTTTTTGGAAGGGGGAACCGGCCTTGCGTTAATTATATGCAAGGTAGGCGTTCCCTTCCAAAAAATGACTTTAAGGCCTGTGCCCCATATTTATACTCTGACGTCATTTTGACGCACAGGAGGGGG
The DNA here is from genome assembly GCF_031143425.1 of Pleurodeles waltl. NCBI lineage: Eukaryota > Metazoa > Chordata > Amphibia > Caudata > Salamandridae > Pleurodeles > Pleurodeles waltl. Next base: position 370,343,375 of record NC_090449.1, read on the forward strand.
CAGGCCTTAAAAAACGGCGCCCAGCCTGATGGGCACCATTTTTTAACGCCTGGGTCAGGGCAGGCGTTACGGGACCTGTGGGCTCAGAAGGAGCCCAGAGGTGCCCTCCCATGCCCCCAGGGACACCCCCTGCCACCCTTGCCCACCCCAGTAGGACACCCAAGAATGGAGGGACCCATCCCAGGAAAGTTGAGGTAAGTTGGGGTAAGTATTGTTTTTCGTTTTTTTTTGTGGCATAGGGGGGCCTGATTTGTGCCCCCCTACATGCCACTATGCCCAATGACCATGCCCAGGGGACATAAGTCCCCTGGGCATGGCCATTGGGCAAGGGGGCATGACTCCTGTCTTTGCTAAGACAGGAGTCATGTCAATGGAGGTTGGGCGTAAAAAAAAATGGCGCAAATCGGGTTGAGGCCTGAATTTTGCCTCAGACCTGACTTGCCCTATTTTTTCATGCCCAACCTCCATTTTCCCCTACGCCGGCGCTTGCAACAGTTTTGCTCATATTCAACAATATATCTCTTTCCTCCATAAATTCCACAAAGCCCTTGATTAATCGCTGCAACCCATTTGCAGTTCGTGACAGCAGTACTGCATCATCTGCGTATCAATTTCTATATTTTTTAAATGGGCATCTACTCCATTTATGTAAAGGGAAAATAGAAGAGGCGCCAAAACACAACCTTGACGTATTCCTCTCCGTATCCTAAAACCTGGGCTACACTCGCGATTTCTTCCATATCTCACCGACCCTGTTAGATGATTATATAATTGCACCAAGAAACCTATTATATGTAAGGACGCGCCCATATCTATTAAGACTTTCCACAGCTTAGCATGATTCACCAAATCAAAAGCGCTGCTAAGATCTGCAAAACAAAGGAACATATGACCCTTGCTTGCTATAGTATATTTGCTTATTATTAAATTAAGGTTGATACATTGTTCCAGAGTACCAACCCCAGGCCTAAATCCCAATTGAGCCTCTGTGAGTATATGGTTGTTGGTTGCCCATGATTCTAGTCTTTCTAGGAGTACTCTTCCCAGCAATTTAACAGAGGTATCTAAAAGTGAGATAGCATTTGGTGTCACCTCTATCTCCCTTTTTAAAAATAAGAACAATTATACTTTCAGTCCATGATGTTAAAATATATCCCTTTGTCACACAAAACTTGGGTCAAAATAGGGCACCATAGATCGACGTGTGTCAAATAGGCATCTACTGGCACCCCGTCAGGGCCTGGTGCCTTCCCTTTCAAGCATCTTCCCATAGCAGATTTCACTTCCTCTAAACTAACTGGTTTCAAAAAGGGTGGCTTGATCTCAATTATCCCAATATTCGATGTGTAAATAGTCAGATTATCTGGGTTAAAAATTGAGCCAAAATGAGAAAGCCATTCTAATGATGGAACGTGTACTGTTATTTCAGGTGCATCACTATTTTTTTAGGAATGGTTGGTTAATTGTTTTCCAGAATAGAGTATTGTCTCTTAGTGTCATTGCTTGCTCAAGATTAGCCCATGCCCTAGCTCTCAGTTGTGCCTTCCTGGTCTTTAGTGCATGCTTGTAGCTAGAGCGTTTAATGATTACCTCCTCCCTATTTCTTGGTCGAGCCTGCAGGGCTTGTTTTAATTCCTGGCTTGCTAATGAACAATTATGATCAAACCACCCCACTTTTTCACTCTTTTTGTTCCCCGATGTTCTCACTAGGCTTCCTGCAATGGCATTTCTAAGCTGGTTAAAAGATCCTAAGATTTCATATGGGCTTTGATTATATTCTGTATATGTGAGAATTTCTTGACGATGTCGTGTGACACGACATCGTCAAGAAATTCTCACTTTTTTCATCACATCTATTTCATTTACCCCAGTTCATTTAATTACAATTCCGTTTTCCCTTCTTATTCCTATATTCATTGCCAATCGTTCACCTATGTTAAAGGGTTTAGCTAATCTCATAGTTAATAACAAGGGGTGATGATCACTATAGATGGTTGGCTCGATCTTCAGGGATTCGACCATATCCATATTACTATTAGACATTAATATGTGGTCAATTAATGAGAAATGTCCTCTTCCTATAAACGATGGAAGCTTCATTCCTTTAGGCCCGTCTTGTTCCATCAATTCTAAATCATATCTAAATAATATTTCATTCAGTGCAATTCCGTAATTATTATGCAAAAAGTGCGATTGGGCGCTCCCCCCATTGTCGATTAATCCACATGTCTTTTCTATGGTGTTCTGGCATGTCCCGATATTAAAATCTCCAACCCATATTATTACATAGCTTGAAGTTATATCATTTACAAAAGTCTGTAAATCTTCCTGAAGAGTCGATGCCACTACTCTATTGGTGCCATCAAATTTATTATTGTATTAGTATATTAATACAATTCCTAAAATTCCATCTATCCGAAAATATAAAAACTGATAGTAAGGGGAATCAAGGGAGGATTTCACCAATATATACGGTACCAGTGTTGAAATCAGTATTGCTAATCCTCCCTGTGCCCTACCACTGGCTGAGGCAGAAGCTGGTGTAGAGAATATGGCATATCCTTCAATAAAAAAGGATCCCGTATGCCATGTCTCTGGTGGGAAGATTATATGTGATGAGCTTATTATGGTCTGCCATTCCTTCTCAACCATTTTCGTTTTTACTCCAGCTATATTCCACGACATGAGTATAATTAAGTCTCCTGCTAGGGACCTCCCATCTGACTCGACGTCACCATTACAGCTTAAAGCTTTTAATTTGGGCACTTCAGTAATAGATTGTATTTTGTCAGGTAGCAAGATCCCTTTTCTACTCATGTCCTCCTGCTGTCAGTCCAAATCCTCCATATTACTCAGGGGAGCGAATCGATTGGAACACTCTGGTTTATTATACCTGTCCAAGTTACTGGGTATATTCCCTGTGGCCCCCATGTCTCTTGTGCCTGAGGTACTCATCATTCTATAAAGATATCCTAGGGGAACAGCCATAATCTCTTTCTCAGATTTTTACAAGTTCGATATCTTATATCCAAGTCTGCTAGTAGTTGACCCACAAAACGAGGATTACGAAAATTAACTACAATGCAATCTCCCTCTTCTTCCTCCAAATATCCCACCCAATCAACTCTCCTTGCATATAAGATTTCACAAAATAGTATATCTGGTGTACATATACTCCCTGACATCCAGTGTACTAATTTATTACGTAAATCTGGCCAGGTCTCAGTGATGTTTGGACCCAATTTGGGAAAACTTTTAAGAATGATTGTATATGGCGTAGCATCTGGTGGTAATTGTAATACCTCTTTCACAGATCTATTTCTAATCGAGGACTGACATCTATGTTTTCTATCCAATTGCTCCATTTGATTGATCATCGGTACCTGAGACTGGGGGATTTCTTCCTGTATGGGGTGCCGGCATTCCATACTTCTTTTGTTAGGATCTGCTTTCTCTGTCATTTCACTATTCCTTATATCTACAGCCGCTTGACTCTCATTTGATACAGTGTCACTACCAAGGGACAAAATTTTCGCTTTAGTCACTGAATTAACACTTACTTCTATCTTAGTTATGCATTCTTTTATCTCCTTGATTTCTAACAATACTTTTGACTCTATATGGTCTAACTTGCCATGCAATTTCTTGAAAAGAGTTTCCATACATTCTAGTAAGGGACCATCGTTGTCTATTGATAGTGCTACTGCATGACCCCGTGTAATTCAGTAATTGTTCTGCTACTCTTAGGGAATTGTGGAGGTGGTAACATAAACTTGGATTTGGTAATCTGACTACTTCTTTTTTTCTTGGGTGGTGAAGGAATTTGGTCATCTATACTGTTCGATGAATCGATTTCTTCTATTATGTCTGAAGGCAATAAAGGGCCTAAGGAAAATCTAGGATCCACCCCAGTAAATGTTTCCTTTGGGGATTTTAATTCAGAGATTAAACCTACAGCCTCAGTGCTCACTTCAGTGATAGCCTCATGTAAGAAATTTTTTGTTGCCACTAGACGTGCTTCAACATTAATAATTTCTTCATTAATTTTCCCCATTGCATCTGTAAGATAATTAGTAATCTTATTAGTACTTCTCTGTTTTTTTAATTAATACCGTTCCCCATTTGATTTTGCTTTCTTTTCCCCATTATGTATATGGGATAACTATGTTGGACACTCTTAGCTAATCACAGCAAATTATATGCAAGTCACTAAATCTGATATCAACAGAATGTGCCCGGCCCAGCCTCCTCCTGGCTCTGTCGGGCACGAGGCGGGAGCGCAAAAGGAGTTATTAGAGGGCTCCTGCCCCTATCCACAAAGCCGGCCCCATCTGCAGCTCAGAGTCCTTAAGTGTCTCCTTTCGGCCCTATGGCACACTGGGTCATGAAGTCCATAGGAGAGTCAGCCTGGTAAAGAGCACGTCCTTACCCTGTGTAGGTGCCCAAAACCAGTGATTGCCAAAAAGATGTCAGGGGGGTGTCCCAGCCCAGCCTCTGTCAGGCGCTGACGGGCGCAGGACGGGCCCGCCCTTGGCCTGGGCTTTGCCCGGGCGCCGCCCACGGCGTCCCGCGAAGCGGGAGCACGAGTTGGATTTAAAGGGCTCCTGCCCTCGGTTCCCTTTGCCGCCGTCTCCTCCGCAGTACGCACTTCCCTTAAGTCAAAAAGCAACACAAGAAAAATAACAAGCCAACTTAGAAAAATAAAGTAAACCAATTATGAAATATTAAATGTGAAACTAGTGTTAAAAAGCTCTAAGCGACCACCTGGTTGCACTTGACTGGTACCTAGGTGCAAATTAAAGCCAATCGTGGTGAAACATGGGTTGGATAGAGAAACTAGGTTCAACCCAATCTGAAGTTTAACCTTCGGTCTGTCATCTGATAGCTTCTGGCTAATGTCCTAGTGAAGCTGTTGACTTTTGACAGGAAATCTCAAAGAGGTAAACGTTTACATTTTGTGCCCCAAGAATGTCCCTTGCCAGCAGGATACTTTTCAGAGCTTCATAAGATTTCTACCTTTGCACTAAGGGCCTGATTTAGATGTTGGTGGTAATGGTCCTACCATCAGTTTTTTTCAACTGCAAACCAGCCTGCCGCCATGACAGTCACCTTGCCGTATTTAGATGTCAGCAGGTTTGAAGGTGAAAAAACGCCGACCGCCTGCCGCCACCTCCAAGAAACACTGCCCACATTGACAGCTCCGTAGGCAACAGCGGCTGATGGTGGGGCTCCAGCCTGTTATATGCCGAGCCAATCATGATGTGCAGCCCTGCTGAAGCAACTATAATGGCTAAACCTCCACACCTGAGTTGGTAGATTGGGAGCTGTATAAACACAAAACTCACCTTTTTAACTTTTTCTCTTTCCTGCCGACATGAACCCAGTCGTGGTCCTGTATCCACCTTCCCCCCTCCAACGTGCATTGTGATGGGCATTTTACTTAACATTAAAAAAAACTAGAAATCCACTGAAAAAAACAAAGGTTACAGGCACATCATAGATAGGAAATAGATTTTTTTTTTTTAAACCTTAGAAATTCACTATAAAACCAAAAGTTACAGGGGCATTATAGTTAGGTTCGAGATTTTACACACACAAGCCATAGTCAGCTGTTAGAGTTATTTCAAATGTTTTAATTACGGTGATCTGTATAAATAGTTACAGTGTGTCTAGCTCCTAGTAGGTGTGACGCCATTACTGGAACGCAAGCTTGATGGCCAGAAGTTCCCGCTCCGCCACCATGAAATTTTGCTCTGCAGGTAGGAATTTCTTTGAGATGTAAGCTACTGGATGGAAATGCCTAGAATAAGGATCTCATTGGGATAAGACACCACCCACTGCCATTTGGGAAACGTCTGCTTCCACGAAAAATGTCTGAGCCGGGTTGGGATGATGGAGAATGGGTGCTTCAGTAAATGTGTTTTTAAGATGTTGGAAGGCTTTCTCAGCTTCGGCATCCCTGAGGAACTTAACCCCCTTTCATAGGAGACAAGTTATGGGAGATACGACAATAGAAAACGTGGGGTGTAAATCTCCGATACAAATTTGCGAAGCCCAAAAACTGTTTCACTTCCTTGATGGATCTTGGGACTACCCAATCCAGGATGGCGTGAACCTTGGACCTATCCATGGAAATTCCATTGCGAGTGATCACATATCCCAGGAATTCTACAGTTGTAGCATAAAAAACACATTTTTCCAGCTTGGCGAAGAGATGATGCTCACGAAGCCATTGTAAAACCGCTCTTATATGCCCTATATGTTCCTCAGTGGAAGACGAATAGATCAAAATGTTGTCTATTTATACCACTACACAGTTATCCAGAAACTCCTCTAGCACTTCACTGATGAAAAATTGAAACGCTGCAGGGTCGTTACACAACCCAAGGGAATCACTGTGGACTCGAAGAATTTAGTTTGGAGCGCCGTCTTCCACTCATCCCCCTTCATCATTCGGATCAAGTGGTAGGCGCCCCGGAGGTTGAGTTTAGTATAAATGGTCGACTGACGTACCTGATCTAAAAGTACTGGGATTAACGGAAGTGGATACCGATTTTTTATGGTCACTTTGTTCACTGCGCGATAATCTATACAGGCACACAGTTCACGAATCTTCTAGGGCACGAAGAACAAAGACGACAATACTGGTGACGTTGAATGACAAATGAAACCTATAGCCAATAGATCTTCCAGGTAGTCTCGCAGGTATCAATTCTCAGGTTCAGAAAGAGCATACACCCTACTACATGGTGGTGTTGCCTCTGGAATCAAGTATATACGACAATCGTATGACCTATGTGGCGGCAGCTGGGTGGGCTTCTGTTCACTAAAGACATCATGGAAGTCTTTATACTGTGCAGGAATGGCCAGTGTGTCGTCCAGCTTGATTGCCGTACAATGTGTAGACCCACAATGCAAGGGTGTTACTAATAATAGTTTGTCTTGGTAACAGGAGTGCCAGCAATGTTTAGAGTCTAATGTCACTGTCCTTGCTGTCCAGTCAATTTTTGGATTGGGTAACTGAAGCCAGGGTATCCCCCAAAATGGCTCCAAATACTGGGGTATATATGAGGTCAAACTGATTTTTTTCTGTATGGTTGTTTGCACAAAGCATGGACAATGGTGTTGTTTGACAAACGATAAGCCCGGAGGACAATTCTGAGCCATCCACGGCTCTGACTGGTTCAGGGACATCTTTTCTGAGAGTCGTAATATTTAGGGTTTTAGCTAAACCCAAGTCTAAAAAGTTTCCGGTAGCCCCAGAGTCAAGCAATATGGGAATGACCTTACAAACCTGAGGGGACAACACTAATGTCACAATAAGAGTTAGATGTTGAGGTACTGGACTGGTGGTGTTACCCAAAAGATGTGAGACCATATTGAAAGATGCACTAGATAAAATGGTCTCAAATGTTATTGAGCCAGTTAGTTTTCTGACTGCTCAGGAAGAGAGAATTCAGGTCCTGTTACCGCTTTGATGGCTTTTTTTGGAACAGTAGGCTTGTTAGGACATTCCCAAGCAAAATGCCCTGCCTTACCGCAGTATAAACACAGTTTCAATGTTTTCCTACGTTCTTTCTCTTCCTTAGATAGTGGGCCCCGCACACTGCCAATTTGCATGGGCTCAGGTGTATCTTGAGTGGGAATGGTGGACTCCTTTTTCTCAGTTTTGAGCACCACTAAGAATGTGTCACCCTGGACTTTTTCTCCCTTACGTTCCCTCAAGCCGTGATCCAATTGTACTACCAGGTCAATGAACTCGGAACACTCTGTAGGAGGTTCCATAATTTGGGCTAGAACATCCTTGAGATTGTCCTGAAGGCCACGATAGAAGAGGGAGGTCCTCTTCTCCTCGGGCCACTCAGTCTCTGCCACCAACCGATTGAAAGAGGTGATATTGGACAGTAGATCCTTGCTTCCCTTGCACAAATTCAGCAAATCATTGTCACTGGCTTGCACGAAGAGGTGTTTGGCGAACAGTTTCCACAAGGCTTCCTTGAACCGGTTGAAATCATACAGTATAGGGTCATTGCGCCCCACCAGCGGAATAGACCAATTAGCTGCATTGCCTCCCAAATAAGAGATAATAAAAGCTACCTTTGCAGCATTGTTTGGAAATGCAGCTGCCTGACACAAAAACTGTAGCTGGCACTGGTTAAGAAAAATTTTGAACTTGGCACTATCTCCAAAAAACCTTTCTGGAGGAGCTAAGGGCACAGGGGTTGGTGTTGTGACCATTACCTGCATGGGTTGTGTGGTGGAAGTCATTGGGCCTGAATCAGGTCTAGGAACATGTTAGATGGCTCAAAACGAGGGGCCTGTAGTACTGGAGATCTTTGTTTTGGTTTGACTCCTCCCCAGGGGGTGTCTTGTGGTTTATACCTCTGTAGTTCAGTGTGCAACTCCAGGTTCTCTTGCTTTAAGGAAAGAACTTCCTTCTGTAATCCCTCTAGGGCCCTAGTTAAATCTAGTTAAATCTAATAAAGATGGAGAATCCTGATTAGCTGGTAAAGCCTATGCTAAACCTTTGAAATTACAAATTGAGGAATCAATCGCCCAGGCAGCCCTGAATGTTATGGCTTGGCTTTATGTCGAAACAGGGCCACACATCTGAAAAGCAGGATGTCTGCAGGGACGATGGTATGTCCCCTGACCTCCTGGAACACCTCTCCGCACTTCCTGGTGGACACAGAAACCCCGGCAGGTGTCCCAAAAGGAAAGGGAGAGTGGAAGAGAAAGAGACAAAACACTGCCACGCCTTGCCGGTCCAGCCAGGCACCCTGTATCTTTGGGGGGCAGGTTGTTGTTGACAGAGTGATAGTAGAGTTAGTTCACTCAACTTTCTTGAAACTGAATCTCTCTTTCTGATATGGGCACAGGAGCGGTAGAAGAACACTGTGATGCTCCAGCACTATTCTTGGATAATAATAACTGTTACTAACACTGCACATTACCAAAAACCCAAATTGAGTTCCATAACAAGAAGTACTGCAACTCTAGGGCTGGCTTCACAGAGATTCACTGTTGCACACTACAATTAGAACTGTGGCTGCACTTATCATGCACTAGAAAGACAAACATGGCATAAATTATATCACCTATAACTTTCCTGCATGCGTAATGTTAAACTAAAAGGAACAAAAACAATCCTAGAAATACAAATGTCCACTCTAGGTTTAAACAGTTAGGGTGGCACAGTTTGGTGTGGTTTTACTGTGTGTGTGAAAAACCCTTCAAAAGCAAATTCCTCAAACCTGAAACACAGGCATGAATCACACAATGTAAATCCAAGAGTTATGCTATCAGAGAAATAAAAGTCACCTAAATGCTCTTTTAAAATTGCACTGTGACTCTTTGTAGTACTCGAGCTCAAGAAGATTTCCTGAAACACATTTAGGCAAGTAACTATAATAATAATGTAGAATGTACAGAAATGCATGTGTCTCTTCAAGATAAGCACTCTGCCAAAATACGATGTCTGAAATACACCAGCTATTCTTGGAAAGGGAGGCGCTGAAAGAATAAACTCCCTGGAGAATACTATTCACTTAGCTGCAGTCTTTTCTGGAGTGCTGGAGAATTGCCTGGTGTCAGCTGCTACAGGAACAAAGAAAAGAAGTCCTCAAAAGTCCTGAATACGAGCATGACAGCAGGGGCTGGAATGCCAAATCAGATGCTGAGATCAGGAAGCAAAAAAAAGCCAAGCAGGGAGGCATGCTTCACTCTTCTATTTATAGCCAATCAGGAAAGCAGTTGAGTTTCCACATGTGGATGAGACACCACACCCAATTAGAAGCACATGTCTACACCTGCTGACATTAGCAAACAAGCATTGGTAAAACAAGCATTGATAAAACCAATTGTGTAACACAGCACATTATGTTTACTTAGAAACATGAAGGTTTAAACAAGAACAGAGATATGATTTAACCCTAATCACTGGGGATGCTGACAGATAACACAGGAGGCACCTCGGGAATTCCTGACAGCCACCAGGAGACTGAGAAGAAAGGCACAGAGAGAACTATATACACACACCACTTACACCCATACACACCTCAAGCACTCCACATCACACACCCCACTACATTACTCAACACACCCTCACCAACACACATCACACAACACCCATGGCACCACAAAGGCACCCCTGTTTCACTGAGGAGGAGTTAAGGGTCATGGTTGAGGAAATTATCATTGTAGAGCCACAGCTCTTTGGAGCACAGGTACAGCAAATATCCACTGCCAGGAAGATTGAGCTATGGCAGAGAATTGTGGGCAGTGTCAACGCCATAAGACAGCACCCAAGAACAAGGGACGACATCAGGAAGAGGTGGAACGACCTACGGGAGAAGGTACATTCCATTGCAGCAAGACACCAGCTCACCGTACAGAGGACTAGCGGTGGACCCACACCTCCCCCCTCACAGCTCACAGCATAGGAGGAGCAGGTACTGGTAATACTGCATCCAGAGGGACGCCCCAATTCCAAGCCCTGCATGCCATACCAATGCATGGACACCCCTGCCAGCCCTGCACGGACACCCATCACTAAAGTTTGCACAGCATAGGGAAACTAACATACCCACAATACATCACCATACACAACTAAAAGCTGGCAGGGTAACACCAACCATAGAGAGGAAGCTACGGAAGTACAAATGTCAGACACATGAAGCATAATGCATCATTTCCATCCCCACAGGTACCCCAGGCATTGTCAATGGAGATGAATTGCCACCACTCTCCTGACCACCAACAAAAGAAACCCCCAGTGATGAAGTGATGACAGTAATTCTGGACTTCAGGATCTGGAGGACCTACTTGGCCCATCAGGGACCACTGTAGAGTCTGTCACCCAAGCCCACTCACAGACCACCACAGACCCTCTCCCATCAGGATCCAACACCACAGCACCCACCCAGCGCACCCACACCTCTGTCCTCAGGACACGCCAATCAGCAGTGTGTCCACTTGTACAGGGACCCCAGGCCACACCTCGCCTACAAGACAATCACCAGGGCCAATGGGAGGACTGCTGTGCGCCAGGGGGAAGACAGGACCAGGTAACCGACTCTCCAGGAGGCACTCTCCCAGATCCAGGGAGCCTACCAACATTCCCAAGACACGATGAGACAGGTCCTTGACAATGTGCAGGAGAACAGTGGCTGCAGGAGGGACAGTATCAGGGGATCAGGGAGGACTTGCAGGCCATTAACAACACCCTGATCTACATAGCAGGGGTGCTGGCAGACATGGCCAACATCATGAGGGAGGCAACAGCACACCAGTGGGCCCTTACCACTAGCCAGTCCATCGACCAGCCTTCCACTTCCGCTGCTGCTAGTGGGCAGAAGGGCCCGCCATAGGACCCAGAGGCCACCGAACACCTACCCCTGCAGAAGGTGAACCACCTCGCAAACGTTCCCTGCGACCCAGATAGAAGCCAGAGACACTTGCCAAGACCACTGCCAGGAAATGAGACTCTCCTCATACTATCACCTTGTCCACTTAGAACAGCCATAGCTCCCATTCCTATGTCCCCCTTGGACCCTGCATCTGTGCTACAAATAGACTGGAACAATACCCTGGACTTTCCTCCATCATCACCCCATTCCATTGCACTTTACCCTCAATGTATTAGCACTACAATAAACACCCTTGGACAAACTTTGACTACTAGTATTTCATGTTTTTAAAATTTTTATTCATTGAAACAGCTACATCCATTTGCAAATAAACTGTACATAGTGAGAGCATAGAATGAATGACCTGTTTCTGGCTGTTGTGATCACATCAGGACATTGTTGTCATATCACAAACATCTGTAAAATGACAATCCATAAGTAACAGTAAGTAGAGGAAACAAGTGGGTAATGCCAGCATGCTAATGCTACACAGAATAAAACAATAGTCATGGAAATTTGAAGTTTCACTGTCTCACCTTTGTGTCATTGGAAGTACTGACGGATCACTAATGTTCTGTTGTCTACATCCTCATCCTCTGCCTCCTCATCCTCACTGTCCTCAGGGTCCACTGCTGCCACAGGGGCAACTCCAGTCTCCTCCTGCTGCAGAAAAGGTATATGGCATCTGAGGGCCAGGTTGTGCAACATACAGCATGCCACTACTATCTGGCAGACCTTCTCGGTGAGTAGCACAGGGATCCACCTGTCAGATGGAGGCACCTGAACCTTGCCTTCAGGAGGCTGAAGGTTCTCTCAATTATCCTTCTGGTTCGCCCATGTGCCTCATTATAATGTTCTTCAGCCCTTGTCCTGGCATTCCTCACAGGTGTCAGCAGCCACAATAGGTTTGGGTAACCAGAGTCACCTGCAAATATTGAGGACAAGATTTAGCCACACACTATCCTATTTGGCCACAGCATAGGCATACACCAACATACACTGGGAGGGGACAAAGGCTCACCCTGTGCCTCTGTAGTTGGGCCATCACATTTGGGATGCTGTTATTCCTCAGGACAAAGGCATCATGCACCGACCCAGGATACTTAGCATTGAGATGGGAGTTGTACTGGTCCGCCAGGCAAACCATCAGCACATTAATGGAGTGGTAACTCTTACGACTCCTGTACACCTGTTCATTTTGCCAGGGAGGGGGGCAAATGAAATATGTGTACCGTCAATCATCCCGTTTATATTGGGAATATGTCCCATTGCATAAAACCCAGCCTTCACAGTGGCCAAATCTTCAACCTGGGGAAAGTCTATGTAGCTGCATATGTGTTTTATCAGGGCGGACAAGGCTCTTGACAGCACTATTGAGAACATTGGCTGTGACATTCCTGCTGCAAAACCCACTGTCACTTGGAAAGAACCAGTTGCCAGGAAATGGAGCACTGTTAGAACTTCCACAAGAGGGGGATCACAGTCAGATGACAGGTCAGACTCCAACTGTGCACACAGCTCTGTTATTGTGGCCCTGTCCAGTCTATGGGTGAGTATTATGTGCCTGTCCTCCAGCGTAGCTAAGTCCACCAGGGGTCTGTACACAGGGGTATGTCTCCATCTCCTATTCATCCACAGCAGTAGGTATCTAAGGGACACAAGTGTGAGTTTTCTGTCACAATTTGAACAACTATTCCACAACAACAGTCCACATTGTGCAATCATGTTTTGGGACAGTGGAATTTAAAAGTATGTGTGTTTTATCCTGTGACGCAGCAATTATCAATAGGCCTGTACCTCCTCCCTGAAATGGTGACCACCTGTCCTGTGTGGAGGCACAAGTGGCAGTGAGGTAAATCCGCTGACGTTGTGCGCCATGGTGGTCGGCGGTCGTGAACCACGGAGCAATTCTTCATTGGATATCATTTGGCCCCATGGGGAACAGTGGTCGATGGGGATGAATACTGGTGGTGACGGTATACACCACCGCGGACGTGACCACCATATTGTATCTCATTCCTCACTTGTTTCCTGACCTTCTACAGGAGAAAACCTACACTGCATGTGCTGCTGTGACCTGTATCTGGAACCTACCATGGTCCATGTGATTGGGGAAAGGGCCCCAGTCTTCACTTCTGAGGAGAAGGAGCGACTGGTGGATGGGGTCCTACCCCAGTGCGGACTGCTGTATGTGCCTCCAGACCAACAGTTGAGTACACTGTGGGAACAATGCATGTGGCATGAATGCATGGAGATATGTGTGTAAGGGTGGGTGGGGTTGGGGGATTTTCTCTTGGCGGTGTACATGTTGTGAGCTGCCCTATGTGTTTTGCAATGTTGATGGGATCGAGTATGGTGTGCCATGTGTGTGACAGGCTGGACTATTTGTATAATGGAGTTCTCCTGTACGTATTACCTCTGCAGGTCAGCCCCCATCAAAAGAAGGGATTATGGCGTGCCATCGCCAAGGACGTGCGGACCCTGGGGGTCTATGGAATGTGAAGCACCCACTGTCAGAAACGGTGGTAGGATCTGGGCCACTGGGCACGGAAGACCGCAGAGGCCCAGATGGGGATGGCCTCACAACAAGGAAGGGGTGCCCGTCAGGACCTGACCCCCCTGATGACCCGCATACTGGCGGTGGCCTACCCAGAGCTGGATGGGGGTTTGAGGGCATCACAGTAGCCACAAGGGGGTAAGTACAGTGGGTATAGTTAGCACTTATGGCTGGTGGGGTGGTATCCGGGTGGTGGTTGTGTGTTAGTGGGTGCCCCTAAGGCCAGGCCAGACATAGCAGCATAGTCTCTCTGAAGGGTAAGGGTTGCATGGCAACTACAGGTAACCTAGCTTGCTAGTATTCACTTCTAGACAGGGCTGCGTGGGTCCCAGGTGTGCAGTGTGTGTTCCTCCTCATGCCTTGGTGGCTATCCATATCAGTGGTAGTGCAATGCATAGTGAGTAGGCCTGTTCCCTGTGTGTGAGAGTGCTGTGTACGGCAACAGTGGTTTTGGTGCAATCATTGACCCAGTGTATCCTTTGTCTCTCTCCCCTTTTCTTGTTATGTCATCCTGTCCTTGTGTGCAGTAGCATCATCTGGTAAAGGAGCAGAGGCACTGGCGACAGAGGGAGCTGCATCCCACAGGACCCTGGAGGCAGAGTCCACTGATGCAGAGGGAACAAGTGGTATGGAGGGCGAGGGGAGCACCATGGCGGAGACTGGAGGGGACAACACAGATTCAGATATCTCCTCCGATGGGAGCTCCTTGGTGGTGGCGGACACCTCTGTAACCACCCCAGCTGCAGGTACAGCCACCACCCCCATACCAGCACCGCCCTCCCAGTAGCCCCTCAGTGAGTTGCCCCTGCCCACTCACCCAGGAGGGTGGCCATCTCCTTTGCCCCAGGCACCTCAGGCCCTGCCCCTGTCAGCCCTGCTGCCCTCAGTGAGGAGGCTATTGACCTCCTGAGATCCATCTCTGTAGGGCAGTCAACCATTGTGAATGCCATCCAGGGGATGGCATCCCAGATGCAGCAATGCAATGCATTCCTGGATAGCATTCATGGTGGTTTGGCGGCCCAACAAATATCGATTCAGGCTCTGTTTCAACTGCCCCCCCCAACTCCCACTTCCCAGTCCCATTCTCCTCAATCCCAACCCATCCCAGGCACACAAAGAGATGTGCATGCACACAAGGCAACACCCAAGAGTGACACAGGCAAACACAAGCACCACATTTCATCCCACAGACACTCACATAAACAACATTTGTTGCAGACACGACAACATCCACAGCTTCCACTGTCTCCCCCTCCTCCTCCTCCTCCTCCTCCTCCACCCCTTCCCAGTTAAGTCCACACTCACACCTGCATGCACTACGTCAACATGCACTACAAGCATCACCACACCAAGCAGAACACACACCTCACTGGCAGACACCTCCACAACATTCATGTATGCGTCCCCTGTGTCCTCTCCCACTGTGGCTGTCCCCCTCCTTCATAAAGGACACAAACACAAGCACTCAGACACCCAACAGCCATCCACCTCACATCAGCATACAGCCCATGTACCTGCACCCAAATACAGCAGACATACACGTCCGACAACCACTCCCTCATTCTCCTCTTCCATTATTCCTCCCTCATCCCACCCCAATGTCCCTAAAAGGCTTTTCCTTGCCCAACTTGACCTCTTCCCTACCCCTCCACCACCGTCCTGCACATATGGGCAGGGTACCAAGGACAGAGCCGAACACCTCAGCCAAACAGTCCACGGGGACAGTGGTAGCACCACCTACTCGTGGTTGTAAGGATACCAGACCTATGACTCTGAAGGGGAAGGAGCCAGCACCACCAGACATGAAAGGGAAGAGCCCTGCACCAGCAGTGAGAAAGGGGAAGGTGCCTGCACCACCTGTGAGGAAGAGGAAGGAGCTTGCAAACAGCTGTGTGGAAGAGGAAGGAGCATTCACCATCTGTGAGGAAGGGGAGGGAGCCTGCACCACCAGGCAGAGAGGGGAAGAGCCCATCCACCACTGCCAGGAAGGGAGAGGGATCCATGAACCATGAACAGGAGGAGAAGAGGCACTCTATGACAGCGGAAGCTGTCAGGCTAACACTGCCATAACCACCTGGTGTCACGGGGCCCCCACCACCAGCTGTGGATGTGCAGCCATCAGTGAGTGCAGGGGCTGCCCAGGAGCCTCCCCCAAACAACATCACCATGCAGCCATCGCTGAGTGCAGGGGCTGCCCAGGAGCCTCCCCAACCACCACCACCCTTCAGCCATCACTTCTGGAGGATGCCATGTAGTCCACCCTCCAGGGGCTATTGTGCGGGCTGCCCCCTCCAGAAGCAGTGGGAAAGACACCCACTCCTGAGACTGTGGCCTTGCACTCCCCAGGACAAAACAATGGGCATGGATCCCCCTCCAGAACCAGTAGGCAAGTCACCCACCTGAGAGACTGTGGCCTTGCACTCTCCAGGACAGAGCAATGGGCATGGAGCCCCCTCCAGAAGCAGTGGACAAGTCACCCACCTGAGAGACTGTGGCCTTGCACTCCCTGGGACAAAGCAATGGAAATATTTCCCCCTCCAAAACCAGTGGGGAAGACACCCACTCCAGAGACTGTGGCCTTGCACTCCCCAGGACAAAACAATGGGCATGTTGCCTCCTCCAGAACCAGTGGGGAAGACACCCACTCCAGAGACTGTGGCCTTGCACTCCCCAGGACAGAGCAATGGGCATGGAGCCCCCTCCAGAACCATTGGGTAAGATAGCCACTCCAGAGACCTTGTCCTTGCACTGCCCAGGAAGGAGCAATGGGCATCGAGCCCCCTCCAGAAACAGTGGGCAAGTCATCTACCTGAGAGACTGTGTCCTTGCACTCCCCAGGACAAAGTAGTGGGCATGTTGCCCCCTCCAGAAACAGTGGGGAAGACACCCACTTTAGAGACTGTGGCCTTGAACTCCCCAGGACAAAGCAATGGGCATGTTGCCCCTTCCAGGACCAGTGGGCTTGTT
This sequence comes from Pleurodeles waltl, assembly GCF_031143425.1. NCBI lineage: Eukaryota > Metazoa > Chordata > Amphibia > Caudata > Salamandridae > Pleurodeles > Pleurodeles waltl. The sequence goes on from NC_090449.1 coordinate 370,360,307, forward strand.
CCTGCATCCGGCAGAGGTGCCCGCCCTCCCCTGAGATACCTGCCTATTTGCAAACTGATGCCCCTGCAGTGTTTTATCCGGATGTGCTCAGGATTCGAGTTGGGCCCTATTCTGTGCCCTGTGGCCATGTGGGCCCTTTGAACTTTGGACTGGGCAGTGTCCCTTTTTGTACATGGGTACACATCTGTTTCATTACCAAATCAAATTATTAATTTTGTGGTTGATCTGATTACAATCACTTTCGTCAATTCCTGTTGTCCTTGCATTATTCTTCTGATTTTCGAGGGCACATTGTTTTTCTTATGCAGATGGTTGTGTGTATGGTGTGTGTGTGTCGGGTGTGTGGTGCATTGGTGTGTCACTGTAATTTCCCTCCCTCTCTCCCTTGACTGCTAGGCAGCTGTACTCACCGTCATCGTCTTTGTCGGCTTTGGTGATCCATGTGTAGCATAATGTAGAAGATCATCGGGAAGACTTGCAGTTTGGGTTCCATGGCAGCATGGATCTTCCCTGTGTCACCAGTGGTGAGTCCTTTCACTTTCAGCTCTGTTTCTGCCAGGCGTTTGATGGCGTTGGTACCACCCCGGAAAAGGTGGTGGCTTCCTGTGTCAAAATATGGTGAGCGGCATTTTGTCTTCCGTCTGGCTGTTGCCGGCTACCGCTGTGATGGCTGTTGTTTCCTCCCTGGCGGTTGGTGTGGAACATTGGCTGTCTATTGGGGGTATCACCGCCATGGTCATAATTTGGCAGTAATTACCGCCTGACTGTTGGTGGTAGTACTGCTGCTTTATCCCCCACCGCCAGGGTCCTAATGAGGGCCACAGTGTTGTGGGGTCTCCACATGAACCACCCTACTTTCAACACACAGCACCCACCAGTCCTGACACAGCCCTAGACTCCGAGGACCCAGACATCACCTTTCAGAAGACAGGGGTAAGAGTCCTGTGGGAGTTGACCAAGCATGTGCAGGTGGCGATGGAGACCATGGCAGGCAGCCTAGAGGGAGTGCAGAGGTTCCTCAGTCCAAATAAGGAAAACTCAGCTGCCATCAGAGGCACCTACTCCCCGCTATGTGGACTCCAGCAGTCCCTGGCTGACATAGCTGCTGAAATGAGGCATAGGCTTCAACAACTGCCCTCCCAAAAGTGGCAACAGCATGATAGACAAAATGCTGAGGGTATACAGAATACCCTGGAGCACATACAGCGGGAAGTGGCCTTCCTCAGGGAAAACATGGCTGCCTACAACCGTATTTATGAAATCATCAGTTCTTCCTTGAAGCAGTGAGACCTTATCTGTTCCCACCAAAGGCACCTGCTGGGAACTTTGACTCCACATCTCTGTCCCCTGATGTGAGTGTGGCTCCATCAACCTCAACAACAACACCACCCATGGCACAGGAGGCACCACACACATCAGAGGATAAAGATGTGGAAGGTATATCATTCACACAGAAAGCCAACCGGTAGCACTAGTCTGTGCTTCATGGACAGTATCTCCTTAGTTCTGTACTTAAGATCATGCCATTGTTGTGCCCTCTTCACTCTACCACTGTTGACTTGTCTGCTATGTACTGTCATTGTCTCAATTCATATATTTTGCCAATTTGGACACCTCCTCACTAATGCACACTTCTCCTAACCATGTCTCATGACATGTCTTTCACCCTTGGACTCTGAATGTAGAACAAATGGTTCAGGATCTCTTATGGGGTCTATGAACTGGGTATCGTATTCAATTGGAAAATACACTTGCATCCATAAATAAATCTCATTGTTCACATGTAACATGTCAACATTTACTGTGATCCATCAACTCCTCTCAATGTATGCATTGTGTGAAGCTATGTCAATGAGAACGTAATCTAATTTCTTGTATGCATTACTATCAGACACAAAGCCACACACTAGTATACTAACATGAAAGAGGTGAATGATGGTGTTGTAGGCTGCAACCAACTTACAGAGCCTTAAATACATGTATTGAATAGATATCCATGGAATTTGACATATGGTATGTATGGGTCAGAACCAAGTATCTGGTAAAATACCCCGATGAGAGCACCAGTACAACTAATACGCGTGGTTCTGAAGAGCAGAATTTCATCACTGATGGGCAGCTGTCATAGTGCCACTATACAGACCCTAAAATCATTGATGTCAGTTGTGCCACACTTTCCACCAATAAATCTGCCAGACCCCAGCGTTGAAGTTCCATACTTACCTGTCAAAGAAACATATACATATACAATGTGAATGGTTGGAACTGTGGATGACGAATGTTTTGAGTAGCTGGTGTCATTTTGCAGCCAATTTGACAGCTCCTCGGTCATAGAGGATGCATGTGGTCATGCATGGAAATAAAGACGGAAAACATGCCCTAAGGCATTCTTCCTACTTGGCCAGTGCACACATGAGAACACCAAGACACTCAATCAACATGGAGAAATAATTGTCTAATACTAACAGGATTTATTACAACTTATTAAGAACATCATATCAAAGCCTAACCTATACACTACCCTACACTAAACTAACCTAAACTAACTTATCTTAACTTACACCTACACCTATCCATCCTATTCTGAACTTATAGGTTCATGTAATACACATGTAATACCACACTTTAAACATTGCCCCCCCTACCCTCTTAAGAGACAAGATACGAGTAGGACAACATAAGCTAAGGCTACACATGTACTAACTTAGCCTAAACAAATATATATTTTTTTGTACATTTTTGATTTTTTTTTTTTTGTATTATTAACATAGAAACCTCAACATAACCTCCACCCAACCGCCAGAATAAAAGAAATATGTGCTAAAAGCCACCCCTCAACTATATTTACACTAACCTACACCATTTAACTAACCTAACACTGTCCACTTAAAACCCACTAAAAAAATGATCATTAGTAAGGGAGTAGGGAAGGAACTGGGAGGCTGTGGCACAAATAATTCACATCTTCCTAAGTTTCTTCTTGTAGTACTTAAGCAATTTGTAGTTCCTGGCACTGTCTTTTTATAATATATCCAATCTTGCCATCATGGCTGCATGTTCCTTCTCATGTCGGCCTCAAAGGTTAAGGTTGTGGCTGGAGCTGGTGGCTATTGATGTGCTTGGCTGTAGACAGGGGCAGTAGATGTGGAGGGGGTATGGCCAGCAGAGGCCCCCCTGACCCCAATTTTGGATTACTCCCTCTTATATTTATTTTCCATCGTTTGGTTCCCTGCCTGTACCTCCATGATGTGTCTGTATCTGTCAGCCCTCTTCTCAAATGCATGTTTCTTGGATCGGGTAATATTGGCAGCTGAAACATGAGGAGAACATGGAAATAAATATAGCCTTGGGTGGATGTACCACAGATATGCAATGTACAGAGCATCCTCAGAAGACACATGCTGTCTACCACACATTTCACAACACTTACACACTGCAAATCTATACTAACTTCCTACCAGCCGTCTACAGTATCATGTACATGTCACCGGGGTAATGGCTATCCATTGTTGACCATCTGTGTCCAGAGGTAAGTGGTCTACTGCATCCGTGCTCAACATTTCTGCCATCACACTAGTGAGGATCAAGTGGCCCAACAAATCCGGAATCCATGTGCCATTGTCAATAAGCGGTGCAATGTATGCAATCCACCACTTTGACACCCCTGGTGCTACATCAAACCTGGGCCAGGCATCATGGATGCAAGGTGGGGGTCATCTGGTAGGGGGACAGGAACCTTCCCACCAGCAGTTCTAAGGTTTGGCAAAGCATCATTCATGTGTCCTTGAGTTAACACCTGCTCAGAGCATGCATTACAAGGGGGCACACCATTGCTCACAATGGGCCCACATGTATAATTCAGGCTTAGTCCCCATATAGTTTGGCCAAGGCCTGAATGGTACATCTATGTTGTCTATAGATGTTGTACCTATTGCCCCCTACCCTGTGCCATGGTGTGTAAGATGTGTAATGCGGCACACACATGGTGGCTGTATGGGTGCCCTAGGGGGTACAGTAAGATTGGCACTACACTAGGTACAGATACAGTATTCCTATTTATTGAACTACATGGGCACATGCATGTCAGACACCTCCTAAATACCAGGTACACACTCAGCATTCACATCCTAGGCACATGTAATGTGACCAAGATCACTCACAAATATCATGATGGGTAGACCATGTTGGTCATTCTGCACACATCTAGCTTGCTACAATTCATAGACCTGTACCACAACCATCTGGAGCATAGTTGTATTCTCATTGTGTACTCAACTACATGTTGGCCAGCAGAAGGATCCTTGCATGACTGCTGCCTTACTTAAAATCTGAAGAGAAGTGAGGCACGGGTGGTGCAAGTGTCTCCTACTTAATCCCCCTAGAGACTTCAACACATGTACACCATCTGTATCATTTCCTGAGTAACTGAAAGTTAGGTGTGACACAAAGTGCTGTAAAACGTTCTGTGACAAATATGTTGGCAACAGGCATGCTAATCAAATAAACAGCAGCTCAGACAAATATCATGATTTACATCAATGCGTATGTGGGCATGCTTTCCTTTTCCTAACACCCGCTATTCCATAGCAGCACATGTTGGCACTTGTGCAATACTCAACTCATTCTCCATCCGCATCAGACATGAGGTCCCTATCCTAACTCAGATGATGTCATCTCATTGGTCACACAATACATTTCATCATTGCAGTGCACACATTAGAACCTCTCACACAAAACCCTGGAATGACACACATGACGCACAACACTTATTGGTTGTATCGGGGTCTTCAAATCGGGACACTTCTCCACTGGTGTAGGGTGGAGGCCCACCTGCAATACATGACAGGAACACTTAGCTTAGCGATATTTGACATTTCGGTGCATGGACAAAAGTTTCACATTCAACTTATTAAGCTGAGTAAGCAAGTTCACTTAGTGGTAGGTCAGACCAACTGCCAAACATTGATAATCTGTCTGTGAGACAAAGGGCCAGATAATGCAGACCCTGGCACCACCAAAGCATCACTTTCCTTGACATTCCTGACATTCCTGTGGTGCATTTCACTGCACCATATGTACATGGATTTGTAATGCAGCTGTTTTGTTGCGCTACACCTCCATGTCAATATGGGGTAGCATGACACAGTGTTCTGCATAAGAGGGGCATGCAATGGTTGTTGCAGTGGCCGTCCTATTGTAACACCCATTTCTTTTTACCTTGCCCCATATGTTGAAGATATCTTACTCATTATCAACCCCAAACAACTAACAAGTGCCCAGGGGTGGGGTGGGCATAGCAAAGTGTTGAGGAATGCATTGATATATCCTTGTTTCTTGTTTGTAATATGTGTGTAGCATTTTAAGGCACACACATTAGAGCTAAAATGCCATGGCAGTTTCCTCATGTTCACGTAGTTGTCCCTTCCTGCACATTAACTGAATACCATTACGGATGTCTTACAATACTGTGTGGGCAGCCATTGTCGCCATACTAGACCATTTATGTCCAAGAAGGGATACCAACCTGCGCATATACACTCCCTTCAACACAGACACACTTGCACTGTGGTCCAAGTATGCCTGCATTGGTGCAGGCTCCTGAGTAATGTGCCAGTACAGGCACAGATGGAGGCCTGCCTCATACTATCTGTAAAATGGGGCAGGCCTGTAGGACATATTCAGCACATTTGTTACAGATAATAGAAACATTATGGGGTGTATATGATACACAAAGTACACAAAGAGGAATGTGCAAGTAGTTTGGACACAGTGCATAGCTAAGCTCCCTTAAATGCCATTGGCCAAAGAAACAAAGGGACAGATTTAAGGAAAGTGGTGCTGCACCTAGTGCATCGTAACTGTCCTTGCTGTCCTTAGCGCCCCCCCCTTTCCACCACCATGTGTGCGCTATATACAATATATGGCACACCATGGTGCAGAGTAGGGGGCAATCACGTCATTTTATTTAGACGCAAATGATGTACTTAGCAGGAGTAGAACCACAAATGTGGTGCAACTTCTGCAGATTACATAGGGCCCCATCATATATAATGGTATGCTCCCATTAAACACCTGCTATAATCAGGCATTCAAAGTGCAGGTAATATGGAGCAAGGATATATAAAAGAATACCTACCCCATTTATTTTGCTCCCCTTACAGAGGTAGCCCCGCCCATACATTATGGCAGGTACAGCCATCATGTTGTGCAAGGCTTAACAAAGTTGCACTATGCATGCATCGCACCACTTTGTTATATGGCATGTAGAAAATTTCACTTCCGCAATGGCTTAGCATTAATTATAAACTTCACAATGGCAGTGCAAAGGTGGCACTAGGGACTCTTAAATTAGGCCCAAAACAACCTCTCCTGAACCTTGACAAAACATGCTGCACTCAACCTTATGTCCGCCTGTCATGCAGATGCAAATAAGGATGTTGCAATGCCAATGGGGTACTAACCAACTGGTCCACCAATCTGAATCTCCAGGCGATGCAGTAGATCTTGCTTCTGTGCTATGAGGTCAGTCCAACTGTGTTTTAACTGGTGGTCGGTGTGCACAACTCCAAATATTCTGTGTAGCTGGTAGAGCACATTGCCCACCGTATCTTCTGTGCCTCGGTGGTACATGGCCACACATAAGTAGCATCATGGGAAGGCAATGCTTCACTGGCCAGATGAAACCTCCCAGTTCATCTGCTATCATCTCCGTTGATCTCCCTTTCCCAAACATCATGCAGTATGAAATACCTGCAAATATAAGAGCCCAAAATGTGTTCTGAGGCATTTGTATTTTAACCGTAACATTGGAATGTGTTACCATTATGTTTGTATGTGTGTGGGATGCATGCAATGACTTATACCGTTTGCATATGTGGATGTGTTGCTAGGACTTTGTCCACATACATGTTACCACATGTGTACTAGGAGTATATGTATGTGATGTAAAACATATTTGTGGGTCTACCACATTGTAATGTTTGATTTCTAAATGTACGTTTGACAACAACACAGTAGATATGATGGGCTATGTCCAATACATGATAATACATGTAATACCCATGACAAATCGTACTCAAAGGATGCAGTGGACTACGGCTGGGTTGATTTCACATTACCCCTGGCATGGGCTATGTCCAATACATGGTAATACATGTAATACCCATGACAAATCGTACTCAGAGGATGCAGTGGACTACGGCTGGGTTGATTTCACATTACCCCTGGCAATGTGAGTACTTCTGTGTCCACACTGTGGTGTGTTGTTAGCTTTAGGCTTCATAATGCTCTGCTACACATGTGGCAAATAGTTCCCCATGCCTCTATGATGCAGGAGATGGTGTACTCACGTGTGTCAATGAAGGTTGGTATGTGCAATGTGTGTGGAAAGACACGTGTAGAGTCTTATGTGTAATAATTGTCACAGCAGTGTGTTCATGTGATATGAAACCTCACATTTCTATCTTCCTGCATGGACACATGTTGGACTGTGTAGTTATATCAGTGCCACCTATGTTTTCGTATGTTGGAACACATCTGATGCCACTTCAGTCTATCAATGATCATGTGATACAAATGCATTTTCACTGGTGGAAAGTTGACTTTTGTGCAGACTCCAATACACAATACCATGCCTGTGCCATTTAAGTGGTACATGTGTGCAGAGATATTAGAAATATGTTTTCATGCCACAAACTAGGTACTTACAATCGACCAGAACATGTTTGAGATGACTGTCACATACAATAGAATATAACTGTGTAGCAGTGCTGTGGTCAGGCAGTGATGGCAGTCTAGTCACATTACTACTGTGGGACTTTTTATGCCCACACAGACCCATGGTTGCATGTTTTGGCACAGGTTGATTGTGCTCCACTCTGCTCAGTCCACTGTGCACATGCATCAGACCCCTGACTGTGTCGAGAGTCAATGTAGCCTCAGCATTAGGATTAAGGGGTGTTAGGCGGGGATGTAGCCTCATCATGATAGCTCTCCAGCGGAGTAATGTGCAGTCCCCTGCAAACTAACACAAGCACAAATGTGATCAAATGGCCTGGGATTTACATTTTCCTTTGGAGTACTTGATGTCAGGCTTGCCCTATCATGTACAGAGGACTGGCTCCTTGTACTTGTAGGACATGTCTCGTCATTTGGCATGATCTGGCAATCATGGTAATTCTTAGCTTAGTAATTTCCATTTGCAGCTTGGTTAGGGCTTGTATCTCTAATGTAACTTGTCATTTTTGTACAACCTAGGGGACTGATGAGTCATCTGTCACTGCCTTATGTCAAGATAGTATGCAATGGGCAACTACAACGTTGTTGTTGTAGCAAACATGAGTTGGTTATGTACTGACCTAGGCATTCTCTCTGAACATATGTTGGGTGACCACATGGTGACACTGTTGTGTTGCACAGTCCTTATTGGTCTATGTGTTTACCTTCTCCAACATTTATGGCATATCTTGTTTGGAATACATTTGCTCCTACATTGCTGGCATTCTTTAGGCTGCTTACACTTTGTACACATCTTCTACTGTAACATTGTCCAGTCACACATGGACAGGATGCTATGTGTGACTTGTGTGATTTGAAGATGTACACATCTCCTGCTACTGGCTGCATGATAGTTTCCCTCCCATTTCTAGGCGTTGCAAGATTATATGACTTCTACACACACATGACAGTACACCTGCCATAGCACTTGTGTAATCTTAAGTGACCTCCCCTTGTTGTATCTCCAAGTTTCTGCAGGATTCTCTCAGCTGCCCTTCCACATCCTTTTGTGTACATTGGTGTACACTCAATTCTGCATTCCAAAACCAATGCCATTGTCACCATGACTGTATTTTGTTAGTGTGTGAAATCATCTCAGCGTAGGATTTTTTATTTGTCACATGTAATTTCTGTCTCCTTCATCACCCCTACAATTTAGGAAGGGTCTGTGACATGTTTGGACATTGCTAGACATACTTGCACATTCCACACCTGAGTGACATGTTGGAGACCTAGACTTTTTAGGGAAGTAGGTAACTTTCTCTTGATCAAGCATCTGAGTGACAAGGAGTGGTATGTTTTCCTATGTGGTACGTGATGGTATCATATAGACTATACTAGGTTACCTTGCTGACATATGTCAATCATTGTTGCAAATTGCAAACCCTTTCCTACCTAGGCCATACACCCGTACATCAGTCTTCACATGTAAATACGGATTAGCTGGAGGCATGTGTCAAGACAGCAGATTTGTGTGACAAGTGTGTTACAATGTACATAGGGGGTGAGACAGACTCTGCCTACATTCCACCCAGACAGTCATTTGGTGGTGGAGTCTCCCATTTTATTGTTAAATCCTGGCTATGGGCCATAAGTATGGAGACTGGATCAGCACCCATTGTTGCATCACTTGTATAGCAAACCTTAGCGCACTCCACAGCCAACATGTGTGTGCTGTATTTGAGTTGGAGCACGCCATGTGGCTGGGTTGGGGCCAATGGTGGTGCCGATATGCAATACCATTGATATACGGTGCAGGGTTAGGCTCAAACTTTGGTTCCTAACCCTGAACAGTCAATGAAGGTCCATTGATATCAATGGTGTCTCCCCTTGTCACTCGTGCTCAGTGCTGGCATAGCTGCCTGCATGAGATGTGACACAGTTTTGTTCCTATTTTTCTAATGTACCATTTCGAAACAGCCCCACCGCATGTACGCCCCCTTGCATACATCTTGTCAGACATGGGGATGATGTGGGGTAAGGGACTCACTTAACGCCACATATTTTTGTGGTGCATGGATCTAGGCCTTTGAGAGCCACATGGCCATAAGTTGTGTACACTGACTTTTGGCATGGAGGTGTTACACCCTCTTACATCACAACCTATGTTCGAAACCATCTTGTAACTGTTGTGATTCTTTCCTGCTCTGTGAGGTATGAGCAACATTCCTGTGGTTAATGCAGTGGAGAATGAGTATACCATGGATATTCTGGTGCAAAGTGATTGTATGCCCACTCTTCCTCCGTTTTCAGTTTGCCAGAAGGAGTCATCAACCAAAGCTGAATGCTGTTATGTTTGGTGGCTGCAAAGGAATGAGAGTACATGTTTCAGTAATGCATATTTGTGGTTTTGTATGTTCCATGGCAGATGTCAGTTTTAGGTGGAGTGGTGACTCAGACTTGCTTCTGGTATTGTGTGTATTCCTATTTTGTGGAACGGTTGCATTGGCTTGTGTTGATGGACATTACTATAATGGGTTGTGGCTCAGGGACCCGTTGATTGTCAAAATAAATTCCGAACTGACAGTTCGACCATGCCAAATATGTGTTATGTTGTCCATGTTTGAGGCTGTGTCCTGTTTTAGTGGTACCTACCACCTCCTTGCACCACAATAGTGTCATTTGTTTTGACACCATGGTAGCCTACAAAGCCAAACTCAGGCCTCCCTGTTCCCATGTGGCACTAAGCATGCAGTGCGATATTTAGTGACCTTTTGTGGCAGGTTACGCCTGTGCCAGCCATCATGTATACAAGGGTTTGATTCATAAAATTGGAGGAGTAGCAAAATAGTGCAGAGGGGTCTCCAAGGTTCTTATACATGATTTATCACAGGTACTTTCAACACATGGACAGTGCAGGTGATGGGAGTGGGCACACCATATTTTTGCATGAGTCCCTATGTACGGTGCATGAAAGGTCAGGTATGTTCTCAATACTCCAGACAGAGTCCTACCATCTCATCCATTATCTTGACAGTATTGCACCTAATCTGCGCCATGGTGGCCGTTTCTTGTAAACAGCGGACGCATGTCGGCATTAGGGGGTGCTAAAGGGCACATGTTAAGTGGCACATGACTAGGCGCTGCACCGCTTCTCAATAATCTGCCGCATGGTCTTTCATGGCTGCTGATGTTGTATTCCTATGTGTGCAGCACAAGGCAGCAGACAGGTGAAGGTGCTCAATACGGGTATGTCAGGTATGTGTAAGTGATATGTAGTTGGTAATGGCAGGTGTCATTTGATGTTGGTGCCCCAAGAGGTTTCGACACCATGCCAAATGTGGGGCTTTGCCTATGTGTGACTTTCTTTACATTCACATGGCCTATGACATTCACATAGCTGAGCTATTCATTGTTTTATGTTGTGTGTGAGATCTGTATTTAGTTGTCAACTAGTGGACACTTGTAGTGGTTTGGATTCAGCTTCTGTATGCAAAGGTGACATAGATCCAACTGTCCTTCACGTGGTGTGCCAGTCAGGTTGTAGCTGTAATATGTACATATGGGTGTATGTGTGTGTGATGTGCAATGAATGTGGTGTAGTGTGACATGTGGCATATGTGTCTGTACATCTGTGTTCCCCTGCCCATATCTGTTTAGAGTGGCGTATGTCTTGTTTGTCCAATAAGGTTGATGTGTTGTCTGTGTAATGATTGGTATGGTGGCTTACATATGAGTAGCCCATTGCCATGTTTCCCATCCTGGAACCACTCGTTGATGGTGGAATGCCAAACTATTTAGGGATCATGGACGCTGCCGGAATGTTTGGCTAGGATGCTTGTGAAGAGCCCACAATGATCCACAATGGCCTGCACATTTATTGAATGGGTGTGTCTGAAATTCCTGTAGAGGTGTTCTCTTGCTGTAGGTGGCACAAGTTGGACATGGGTGCAGTCAATTGCACCCAGAACATGGGGGAATCCAGCAATGAGGTAGAACCTTGCTTGGTCTCCTGTTGCAGCTGCTGTGTGTTGGGGAACCAGATGTGGTGGGATGTGTTGCGGATGATTGCATCCAGAACCTTTGGTAGGAAGGCTGAGAAGGATGGCTGGGAGTTACCACCCACTTGTGTGCCTGTTGTCTGAAATGATCCTAACTCCAGCATATGGAGGACAGCAAGGTCTGGGTTGAATAGTTGTTGGAGTTTCCACCCTTGCAGTGATTTCTGTCACTATGTGGTGCAGTAGGCATACAATGGACTCCAGCTTCAGACGGGAGGTTCTGATAACATCTTGTTCCCTGAGCGCAAGGATGATTGTACGCTGTCAAAATATCCTTTCCTGCCTTCTGTGCTGGCTTTGTGACTGCCGTGGTGGTGTTTGGTGTTGCTGTGGTGGTGCTGGAGGGACCTGATGTTGTCAGTCTCATCTGCAGCGTGTGCCAAGCTGTAGCATTAACAGTTCCATGTTGTCCAGGAGGTTGCCAATGCTCCTTTTGTGTGTTTTCCTGAAGTAGTAGTGTGTGGGCCCCATTTTAACGCCTGGACTGAGCAGGCATTAAAATTTGACGCAAATCAGGCTTTGTATCATTTTTTGGGACCAGTTCCTTTATGTACGTAATTTTAGTTGCGGGGTGTAAATATGGCGCTGGGGGGCTAGCGTCATTTTTTTTAAGGGAATGCCTACTTTCGCATATCATTGTCGCTTAACAACGCAAGGTGGGTTGGTGCTCCCAGACAATCATGCTCACTCAGGTATTATGTCATTAGATGGATCTGGTGTCAAAATATGGCTGTAGGTTAGCACCGGTTTTGCGTCAAAAAAATGATGCAAAGATGGTGGAGCAGGAGCAGGAAAACTGCTCTGCTCACTGGCAATGGACTTTTCATCTGTTTTCCTTGGCAGGAAAACAGAATAAAGGATTGCTCCTGCATGCAGGGAGCAGCATTTTTAGCAGGAAGCCAGCAGGGACTGCAGGGACCTTGAAGCTCTGCTTGGAGGTCGTTGTTCTTTCTTTTAACCACTACCAGTATGTAAAATGACCTAGAAGCCTCGCCTGTTTGGATCTGCAGGTATGAGTTAGTAGTATGCAACGTCTTCCCGATGGACAGCTTACTTAAAAGCCCTAGGAGAGCATTTTCCAGCCAATTTTGGAGGAGCATTCTTGATGCTGAGGAATATGAGCACATCTCTACTAAACAAAGAAGGATTAGCTCCATATAATTCGGAAAATGTACCTTTGGTGGAGATTCAACTCTTTTGAGTCTTGTCGTCTTTTCCACACCAGGATTCATGTTATTGCATATTTCTGTATATAGACACTCGAGGAACTATCACATTGCCAAGGTTACATACACAGAAGGTCACTGGAGACATTCCCTTGTAGTCCTTCACTCTGTAGTGTAGGAGGTGCACTATACATTTACTCATTGAGGTAGAACTTACTAATTAGGCAGCAGAAACTACTCCAGTTGGGTAGACATTTTGAGAAAAACCCCTTGGATAACTAAGTAGGTCAGGATGCATTTTGGCACCAATCCTCATCTCAGAGAAATTAAATCACAATGGGAAGCAATAAGTAATATAAACAAAGCAGGTGTCCCAGTTGAAGCTCTATTTCCATAAACTACAAATTATCCTAAGTTCTTGCTCTTGGCCAAGGCCAACCCCTGCCTTCGGAGTGCGTGACATGGGTTTGGATACCTATGGGGGTCTGGTAACAGGGTTTGTAGTTAATCCCTGCAGTGCACAGCTGAAGGTTGTATGAGGCACGGGTTAGATGCGTGCAGAGGGATAGTTGCAGGGCCTGACTGCAGGCCAGGCCCTGTAGTTAACGCTGCAGTGGGGCTGGATGTGTGTGGGGAGTTGACTGCAGGCACTGCAGCAAACTCTCTCTGGCAAAAACAATAGGAATTTACTGAAAAAAACAAAGGTTACAGGGCTGTTATTGCGAGATATTAGCATTAAAAAAAACATAGAAATTCACGGAAAAAATCAAAGGTTACAAGGAAGTTATAGTTAGGTTCAGAATGTACATACAGAAACCACAGAAATTCAGCTGCTGTACTTAGAGTTATTTTAAATAATTATAACTCATGCCTTAAGGTAACTATGAATTGCGCCCTCGCCATGCTGTGCTAATGACCCCGAATATTGCATCACTCATGACACCTTCTTTGACATCGTTGATAATATCACTGTAACATTTGAAGTAAAATTATTGATGAGAAAACTATGGCGGTCATTCTGACCGCGGCGGGCGGCGGTCACCGCCCGCCATGCTGTCACCGCTAAATGACCGCCCGCGGTCAAAAGACCGCGGCGGCCATTCCAACTTTCCCGCTGGGCCGGCGGGCGCCCTCCAAAAGAGCGACCGCCGGCCCATCGGGAAAGCCCCTGCAACAAGGAAGCCGGCTCCGAATGGAGCCGGCGGAGTTGCAGGGGTGCGACGGGTGCAGTGGCACCCGTCGCGATTTTCACTGTCTGCTAAGCAGACAGTGAAAGTCTTCGTAGGGCCCTGTTAGGGGGCCCCACGACACCCGTTCCCGCCATCCTGTTCCTGGCGGTAAGAACTGCCAGAAACAGGGTGGCGGGAAGGGGGTCGGAATCCCCATGGCGGCGCTGCAAGCAGCGCTGCCATGGAGGAATCCCTGGGCCAGGGGAAAACCGGCCGGAAACCGCTGGTTCCCCTTTTCTGACCGCGGCTTTACCGCCGCGGTCAGAATAGCCCAGGAAGCACCGCCAGTCTGTTGGCGGTGCTTCCGTGGTCCTCCACCCTGGCGGTCGATGACCGCCAGGGTTGGAATGACCCCCTATGTGTGGGGAGGATGCGAGTTATAGTTACCTTCGGGCATGAGTTATATTTACTTGAAATAATTCTGAAATAACAACTGAATTTCACTGAAAAAAAAAAAATTAAAAAAGAAAAAATATATATATTGATGTCCCTTTCCATCCCATATTTTTATTCTCCCCTTCCTTTCAGGTGTTATTCTTTTCTTTACCATATATTCTACATACATTCTTCCTTTAGTATTGTACACTTATAATAGGTGTTTCCTCATTTGTCCCCTTCCTTCTTCTCTTCCCTTTCCTTTTCTGTTCTCTCTTCTGCTATTTTTCCCACCCTTTTCTCCTTTACTGCCTTGCTTTCATGCTTCCCCCACCATATGTGTAACATGCTTTGCCACTTTTTCTCATTATTGCCCCGTACCTTGCCTCAACAGCTGTCACTCAAGTATACTAGGCTTAGGTAGCAAGTTAAGTTTTTTTTTAACAACTGCTGGGTCACATATGTTCTATACAAGTCAGAGATTCTCCTCGGTGTGGCAGCATCATGTATTCTCCTTTACAAAAGATTCCAGACATGGCTGCACACTTTGGGGCTTAATAAAGATCCCCTAGTGCCTCCTTGCACCACATTAGCATCATTTATTTTACGCTAATGTCACACAACGAGGCCAAGATCATGGCGCCAAATTTACAAAGTGGCACAATGCATGCATTGCACCACTTTGTAACCCTTTGTACCACATTATGCCTGCACCAGGCATAATGTATGCAAAGAGGGTGTTCCCCCATTGGGGGGCAAAAAAAATTACGCAAGGAAATCTAACAGATTTCCTTGCGCTGATTTTTTCACCACTTCTATTTTAACACCTGCTCAGAGCAGGCATTAAAAGGAGACTTTGTTTGCTTACAATGGGCCTCTGGGTGCTTTGCAGGATTAGCGTCAGACTTTTTTATGTTAATCCTGCAAAGCACCGGACTAGCATCAAATATTCTGATGCTAGTTCCCTAACTACTGCCATGGTGTGCCGTATTTTAAATATTTTAATATGGCGCACACATGGTGATGTTAGGGACGTGTAAGGGGTGCAAGAAAATTGTTGCACCCTGTGCAGTACCATTTTTCTTTAATATGTCAACTTGTTCTTAAATACCAACCCCCTACAATCTATGAATGATCTGCACCATCTCATTTCCATTTAGTGATCTAGCATTGTTTTACACCTGCAGATTGAACTTACCAGGGAATATCTGGCTTCACTGAAGTAGTAGCCTGCTCATTTGGCCATGCAGTAGCTGACTATAAGGTAGAACCTCCCTTGTATAGTCTTCCATTCTTGGAAGTATCCTTCGATCTGTTGCAGATGGTGCATTCTTCATTTTCTTCCCCCAGAATTACATGCTGGTCTTGGTGTACTTGCAGCTGTGACAGCCTAGAATGTTACAAGCTGGCAGAGTGTTGCTCCATGCAAATTCCTCAACACTGGGCTGAGGAGTTAGAAGAAGGAGCATTGATGTACTGAGGACCAGAGACATCAGATGAATCAAATTAAGGATGTCAAATATTCGACCTCTGGTCTTGTGCCAGCACAATAAAAATGTATGAGTGGAGACCCACACTCACAAGAATACTACTCGTAAAGCCCTTCGTGAATGGCAAACAACTGTAAACTTGCACACAAGTGTAAGTTTACTGTTGTGAATTCAACTCAATATGTTTGTATTATTTACAGAACAGGGCAACTCTCTTCCCGTCTGGGGTGGGGGGGGGTGCATTATGTCCAGGCTCTATAGCACTTAGGCCCATATTTATACTTTTTTACGCTAAACTGCGCTAACGCAGTTTAGCGTCAAAAAATTTAGCGCCGTCTAACGCCATTCTGAAGCGCCATGCGGGCGCCGTATTTATGGAATGGCGTTAGCCGGCGTTAGCAGACCGGCGCTGCCTGGTGTGCGTGGAAAAAAACCACGTAGACCAGGCAGCGCCGGCGTAGGGGGGAAATGGCGTTAGGGCGTCTTAAAATGGGGCAAGTCAGGTTGAGGCAAAAAAATCACCTCAACCCGATTTGCGCCATTTTTTTCGACGCCCAGACGCCATTTAAATGACTCCTGTCTTAGTAAAGACAGGAGTCATGCCCCCTTGCCCAATGGCCATGCCCAGGGGACTTATGTCCCCTGGGCATGGTCATTGGGCATAGTGGCATGTAGGGGGGCACAAATAAGGCCCCCCTATGCCACCAAAAAAAATTAAAAAATATAAAAAATTATACTTACCTGAACTTACCTGAATGTCCCTGGGGTGGGTCCCTCCATCCTTGGGTGTCCTCCTGGGGTGGGCAGGGGTGGCAGGGGGGGTCCCTGGGGGCAGGGGAGGGCACCTGTGGGCTAATTTTGAGCCCACAGGCCCCTTAACGCCTACCCTGACCCAGGCGTTAAATAGTGGCGCAAATGCGGGGTTTTTTGACCCGCCAACTCCCGGGCGTGATTTTTGCCCGGGAGTATAAATACGACGCATTTGCGTCGCCGTCATTTTTTTAGACGGGAACGCCTTCCTTGCATCTCATTAACGCAAGGAAGGCGTTCACGCAAAAAAATGACGCTATTTGCCCATACTTTGGCGCTAGACGCGTCTAACGCCAAAGTATAAATATGGCGTTAGTTTTGCGCCGAATTTGCGTCGAAAAAAACGACGCTAATTCGGCGCAAACGGAGTATAAATACGGGCCTTAGAATGTTGAAAATTCCATGCATGGTATTACATGGTGACGCAGAGTTCCTGCTACAAACAAATATCCACAATTTCAATGTAATTGGAACTCCTGCAGCCTGTTGTGCCACCCAAGTTTAAAAATACTGTAGCACCAATAACACATGAAGCACAGTAATTGGGCACAAACAATGATGACCCATGGTGTCCCCATAGTACAAACCGACCACAGTTAGAGTTTACCAGTGTTAGCAGCTTACTAAATCATGCTTAACATCTGTATCCCTGCCACCTCCTTTGCTTCAACTTGACGCAAAGGTCATTGAGACAGAGGCATGAAAAGGAAATAAATGAAGCTCTAAGCATCATTTACCTCTAGCTATAAACTGAGTTTAATGAGGAAGCTGTTCATAAGCTAGGGGTGAATCCAGGGCACAACCATATAAAACTATTGGTGGTCAAAGTGTGCGTGATGTAACTTCCACTGCGCCTGGCAATTTAATTAGTTGGCATCTTTGACAGAACAGAACCAACAGTCAAACGTGTACAATACCATTGAATACTAGAAACAGAATAATGTTCAAAAGCAATAGCCTTCATAAAAATATTTAGCAACTGTGCATGATGAAATCGTACTACAACCCGGGTCTGAAATGTGCATGTATATTTTCATAGATGTCTTCTTGGGTATGATTAAGTCAAATTCTCATTTGAGGAAAAAGATCATGAAATAACATTTCTTAGGGGACTGCTTGTTATAAGCATAATAAAGATCTTCCAAAAACAATGATAAATGCACAAAAACGGGCTGTTTCTAACAGGAATGATGGGTAAAATCAGAACACTTTAAGAAGGTTTTTGATAAACAAGGCTAATGTGATAACATTTTGAGTTGTAGACATTCTGCTGTCTAATGTATTGCAACAGGCTTAAACTTGGGTTTGATAGAATAGATAAGTGTTATAAACCTGAAATCAACCATATTTGATTTTCAAAGGTAGAGTATTGTCTCTGCTGAGCAAGAAGCTATTAGTCTAAGACCAAAGGGCCAATACTCGGTTTGCGCCGAATTAGCATCATTTGTTTACACTAATTAAGTGCAAACCTAACTCCATACTTATACTTTGGCGCTAGACACGTCTAGCACCAAAGTTATTGTAGTTTACGTCATTTTCTGGACTTGAAAGCCTACCTTGCGTC
Organism: Pleurodeles waltl; assembly: GCF_031143425.1. Classification (NCBI taxonomy): domain Eukaryota; kingdom Metazoa; phylum Chordata; class Amphibia; order Caudata; family Salamandridae; genus Pleurodeles; species Pleurodeles waltl. Next base: position 370,378,718 of record NC_090449.1, read on the forward strand.
AATGAGATGCAAGGTAGGCATTCCGGTCCAGAAAATGACGTTATGGCCTTAGCGTCATATTTATCCTCCTGTGCTAAATTCAAGCACGGGGATGGGTGCCTTCAATAATGTCGCTAAGCTTGCTTAGCACCAATATTTAACGCCTGGGTCACAACAGGTGTTAGGGGACCTGTGGGCCTTTTTCCATGGTCAGATACCATGGAAAGAGCCCACAGGTGCCCTTCCCTGGCCCCAGGGACACTCCCAACCACACAAGAGGTACTACACAGGATGGCGGACCCATCCCAGGTAAGTCCCGGTAAGTGTAATTTTTTTCACCCTCTCGGGCCTGACTTGGGTCCCCCTGCATGGTACTGGCCTCAATGGCTATTCCCAGGGGACATTCGCCCCCTGGGGATGGCCATTGGGGTGGTGGGCATGGTTCCTGTCTTTACTAAGACAGGAGCCATGTCCATGGGCGTTGTGCAATAGAAAATGGTGTTACACTGTTTAGAGGCATTTTTTTGCCTCTAAACATTGTAGCGCCATTATTCTGCAAACAAGCTCCAGTTTCCCCCACGCCTCCCCCACCCAGTTAGTGCCCTTTACAAGGACACTAACAGGGCATTAGCCCCGGCTAGTGCCATTCCATAAATATGGAGCCCAGCCGGCATCCAGGAATGGCGCTAGCCGGCACTATACCTTTAAATACAAAACTGTGCTAACGCAGTTTTGCATGTGAAAGTATAAATATAGCCCTAAGTACCTCTCCAGCTAACCTAGCCTATTATTTTCCATCACCTTAAACCATTGTTCAAGCCCCAACATTTGTACCTCTTATAGACTTTTTCCTGCCATATTCCTAATTCACCTTCCCATCCTCCCTCTTTAGCAGTGGGCAAACATCTAAATGTACCTACTAGGAGTAGGCTTATGGAGCAGCTAGGAAGTCTCATGTCTTGTTCATGTTGTCCATTTGGACTTTCTCATGGTCTTGTAACATTGCAAAACTCATGGAAGATGATAAGACCTCCAGAGTCCCTACTGGTATTAGAGGACAGTTAGACACAGGTATTTAAGCAAGCAAATATTATAGTGGCACATTCACTGTTAAAACAGCTGTAGGATAAAATGATCTAGTTTAAAGATATGACATTTAGTGAACACTGGTGAAGGATTTTATCACTTAAATATGTTCTTTTAATTCATTTTTGAGCACACTATAAGGTGGATTTCTTTGTAAAACTCATTAAATCCCAATTTGTTCAAAAATGGTTTCATCAAATTTAAACAAATTAAGCATGCATATATTTATCATTTTAGTGTATTTTCAAAAACAAATTTGTGCACACCATCTTTCAAAATTAAATTAAGGCAGTATATAAATAATTAGAGCACAATTGAAAAATAACATGTCATAATTAGGAAAAAAACAAAGACAAGTGAAATGATGCACAAATCCACAGATCACAAGGAGTCATACCTCTATCTCTTTTCACCAAATGAAAGGTGAGGTGAAGGGTAAAATCCTGACACCTGAAAACATGGGAAGAATGTAATCAGGTTACAAGATACATTTTCTAAATGGAAAAGGCAGACAAGGCGCAAACTATAAAGACCCAGAGTCAGCAGTAAAAACACCCAAGTACTATAAGATGCAAAGTTTTCTTAAATCACCTCAAGTTCCTCAAAGTGTAAGAGAAATGGACTTAAAGACAGAATATCTAAAAGCCAGGGAAATCATTGCAGTTCCTGATGCACAAGAGACAAACTCATGTGTAATCCATTGAATGAGCACCATGCAGCCACAGAAGGCCTTTGCACCTCAGCAAACTCCAAAGAAAGATTCATTCAGTTTACAAGCCCAAACATACCTGACATGAATGCCAACAGGAAGACAGGAAGACAGTGGAAATGAAGATGATAGTTGTTAGAAAGGGAATGTCTCCTGCATGGCATAGAGGTATGGACCTCTACCCTTGGTGCCCAACTGCTTGTGAATCCGTTAATCTGATATTCTTTTGTTGTGATGCTGGTGTCACGCTAATCTATCAAATACGGAGAGGCCTAGGCTTGTCCCAAACAATGAGAAATCTTGGAGCTGTCCTGTGCCCTGGATGGATGGGCCAAGCACCTCCACATAGAGAGTGCACCTGTCATGGGTTTAGCACAGAATGTGGTTGTGGCAGTAGACCGTGTTTTGTAATTCACAGTCTGACTAAGCTTTTGTATCTATGCCAGGGGAACGTGGCTCTCTGTCCACTCTTAAGTAAAGTTCCACTTTTATGTGACATTCAGAAACGTGTGCTGATATTCAATATGTATGTCAAGTCTGTGTGTACAGTGAGCATATGGAGCATATTGTATTGTATTGTATTGTAATCGCATTTATATAGCACTTACTACCCCTGACGAGGCGTCAAAGCGCTTTTTGATGAGTAGCACGCTACTCTGGAACCCAACAAGAATTAGTGATGGATTAGTATCAGGAAAAAATTAGTACAGTTTTAGTATTATTATGAGTTAATTTGAGCCGCAGACATGAGAGTTTGTTAGTTAGATTGACTGGAGTAATGGAGGGGTGGAGGAGGAAAGAAATCCAGAAGTGTTAATTGGGAGTATATCCTTCATTTACTCAACCCAAAGGCTTGGGATGAGTAAAGGGGGCGGAGGAGGGAAGAGTATGTGGAAGGGTTAAGGTAGAGCATAGTAGCAGGGTGAGATAAATGCAGGAGAATTTAGTAGGGTTGTGTGGGAGGTCACAGTAGTAGAGTGAGGTTTGGTGAGTTAGATGTGGAAGCGGAGGGAAGAGCTTGGGCAGAGTTATTTAGGAGATGAAAGTAGTAGAAGGGATTTGGGATGAGTCAGAGTGAGAATGGAGGTTAGTTTGATAGAGACATGACATATGATGATGAGTAGATAAGTGTGATAAGATGAGAGCAGGAATTCATAGATATCTAGTATAACAACCCACCCAGGAGCCATGCAATGATCCACGAACATGCCAAGCACAGAAACAACATATACACATACATACATATATATATACACACACACACACACATGAATACACACACATATGCACATACAATGCATAATTAGAACCATGGGTAAAAATACTTAGTCAAACAGGTTTAAAGAGTGTGTGTGTATTTTATTGTTATGACATAGTAGCAATAAATATTTTCTAAAGAAACTATAAATAGAAATATACACATAATCAGAAAAAATATTTATCAACATAGGCATATGCAGTTCATAGTTGTTTGAATATGGTGGTTATGAAGGAAAGAGCCAACTCTTGAGTAGTTTTCTGAAGACAAGAAAGTTATCTGTGGCTCTTATAGTTGGGGGTAATGAATTCCATAGTTTGGCTGCTTGGACGGAGGATGTACCACCTATAGTCTTTTTCTTGTATGGTGGTGGTCTAAGGCGAGGTGCCAATCTTGAGCGGAGGGTTCTTTGTTGGATGTATTTGGTAATTTTATTTCTGATAAAAAGCAGTCCTGTTCCATGTATAGGTTTCTGGGTGGTACAAAGCAGCTTGAAAGTGCATCTTCTGGCAACGGGTAACCAGTGTAGTGCTCTCAAGGCAGGGGAGATGTGGGCTTGCGTCTTTACATGTAATAGTAGCCTGGCTGCGGAATTCTGGATACGTTGTAGTTTTTTCATAACAGATAGAGATGATCCATGGTAGAGGGCATTGGCATAATCCAGTTTGGATAGTATAAGCGAGATAGTAGCTTGCACCTTGTGTGGAAATCCGAGGTGGGGGAAGATGCGTCGTAAAGTCTTCAAGGTGATGAAGCTTGTTCGTGCTAATTTGTCAACTTGGGCATTCATAGTTAACTTGGAATCCATGGTGATTCCTAGGTTTTTAACTTCCTTGGATAATTGAGGAGGTGGTCCGAGATCGTCAAGCCAGACGCACAGAGGGTCATCATTTTTCCAGTCACCACATATAAGTATTTCTTTGGAGGTATTTAGTTTGAGATGGCTCCAGGTCATCCACTGATCAACGGCTCTGAGGCAACTGAAGATTTGTGTGTTTTCAATGTTTTTGGGGCATTCTAATTTAAGGAGTATTTGTGTGTCATCTGCATAGTTGTAGCATGTGAGATGGAAATCATTGATCAGTTCTGGTAAAGATATCATGTAGATGTTGAAAAGCAAAGGTGAGATGATTGACCCTTGGGGGACCCCTGCTTTTGTGAGGTAGGGTTGGGACAAGAAGGGGGGCGAGTGGATGATATTCGATTTTTTTTGAAGATAGGAAGTAATCCAGTCGAGAGCAATCCGGCTTTGTGGAGTCTTTGAGTTAGGGTGTCATGGTCAACCGTATCAAAGGCAGCTGAGAGGTCCAAGAGAAGTAGTGCAGCAACTCCATTTTGGTCGACTGTGTTTTTAAGATCGTCCCAGATTGCCATGAGTGCCGATTCAGTGCTTCTTCCTGGGCGGAATCCAGTTTGGAAGTCAGAAAGTATAGAATTGTCTTCAATGAATTGTGACATCTGGGCGAATGCTGCTCTTTCTATCAATTTGCCCAGGAAAGGTCTATTTGTGATTGGTCTGTAGTTGTTGGGGTCTTGTGGGTCTAGGTTTGTTTTCTTTAATAAAGGTCGTATGTATGCCTTTTTCAGGTCTACAGGAAAGGTTCCTGAAGGTAAAGAGTTGATGATGATTCTTCTTACAGGTGTGGCAGCAGAAGTAGATAGAAGAATGTTCTTGAAGATTTGTGGTGGGCAAGGGTCAGAAGGGCAACCAGAAGGTCTGCTTGCTTTGACCAAATCCATAAATTCATCCTGGGATATTTGTTTGAAGGACTGTAGAGGCTGAGTTGGTTTATTCTTAAAGGGTATTTTAGGAAAGGGGTTGGTGCTGATGGTTTTCTTCTGTTTTAAATAGGAGTCCAATGTGTCTGCCTTGGTTGTGTAGTGAGTTTCAGTTTGTTTGTGAAATCTTGAGTAGTGGGATGACTTCCTTCCATGCATGTAGATTTTCGAAATTCATTGAGAATTTTATAAAATTCCTTGGTTGTAGATTGAGCATTTTGAATTCTGTCTGAGTAGAACCTTTTTTTAGCTTTTTGATTGATGATTTGTATATCCTGTTAAGTTTGTGTAGCTGCAGTTTGTCTTCACTGTTGTTTGTTTTGAGCCAGGTACACTGCAACTTTCTGATTTGTTGCTTTATCTTTTAAGTTCTGTGTTTCTCCAAGGTGTTGGTTTTCTTTTGTCGTGTTTAGTTTTTCTGAGTGGTAATAGGACATCAAAAGCTTCTTGTAGCCACTCATAAAGTTTTGGCACAGAATTAATTGTATCTAGATCTGTGTTTGCTGTTAGTTGTGTTTCTAAGTGATCCAAATTGAGTTTGCTCCATGGTCGATAGGTGTATGTATGTAAGTAGTTGTGGGGTGTGTTGATTTGTGGAGTTGTATGTCAGAAAGTTATCATATGGTGGTCTGACCAGGTGATTGGCGTGATGCTAAGAATAGTAACTAGTTCAGGCTTAGCAAAAATGACATCTAGGATGTGACCAGCGATGTGTGTGGGATTGTGTACAATCTGATGTAGGTTCAAAGCGACTAGGCCAGTGGTCATAGCTTTTGGATGGGGCATATTGGGGTTGTCAAACCAAATGTTTAGATCCCCAAGAATGCATAGATTGGAGTATAGTGTAATAAGGTTTGAGACTGTGTCTAGAAAAGCATCTGGGAATGTGGAGTTGTTAGGTGGAGGTGCAGGTCTGTAAATGGGGAGAAAAGTTACAGGAGGAAGTTGGAGTAGGGTGGCATCTGGTAAGGAGGGCTTCACAACCTTGTATGGAGATGTTGTCTGTTTTACTGAGGTTCATTGCCTGTTTGAATATAATAGCTAGTCCACCTCCTCTCTTGCCTATACGGTTTTGAGTGATGGTTTGATAGCCCGGAGGAACGGCTTTGTGCAACACTGGTGCCATGTCATCTCCCTACCAGGATTCAGTTAGGAATAGTAAGTCAGGTTGTGTGTCTGTGAGCAGGTCGTAGATGTGGTGCTTTTTTTTTTAGAGTGATCGAGCATTTATGAGCTGGCAGTTTAGAAAAGGTGTGTGAGTGGTAGTGTTGTTTTGTTTAAGAGAAGGGTAAGTAGTATAATAAGAGCTTGAAGCAGGAGTGTTGCTAGTTGTGATAACTGTGAGGCTCACAATAGTCTTGCTTTTCAATATAGTGTTCCTCTTCCAGCAGGGAATGCAATACTGTGTTCAATTGCCAGGTTGGCAGAGTTGACTTCAGAGGGAAAACCCTAAATAAGCTATTGAGAAATTTCATGATCAATCTGTTGGACCACAGAGAAGGAGAGTCTGACTTCTTCGGTTCTTGAAATGGCCACTAGATGCACTGTAATGAAAGAATGTACCAAGTCAGATCAGGCCAGAGAGAGACAAGGCAAAACCTGTTCAGGATAACGTGAAATTGGACGGAAGTTGGGACTATTGACACAATAGACAGAGGTGCTTTCATTTCAGCCAATAAGTTCTGTTGGTCGTGCTGGCTCTGGCTCATGCCAAGATCACCCTACAGTCCTCTGGGACATCTAGATATTGCAGCTTATGGCATTCAGGAACCAGGTCGATAAATGCAGCAAAGTCGGGTTTGGGTGAAGGACCTGTTTGTAGGTCATTGAGAGAAAATCCTTCCTGGGCTTCAGCTGACTGTGAATGTCTTCCGATAGCAGCAGAAGCTCTGTGAACCAGTGATGTCTTAGCCACAGTGGAGCAATGAACATTAGCCAGAATGGTTTCCTTTTCTTCTTACTCAGAAGCCTTAGAATGAAATGGAATAGGGAAAAGCATACACTTAGATCCCAGACCATCTGATCAATAACGCATTTCCCCACAACCCTTTTTGAGGTTCCTAGCTTGCATAGAACAGGCATTTTTGATTCTCTTTTGAAACAAAGAGATCCAGGTTTGGTTATCCCCATCATTGGAATATTATCTTCAGAATGAAATGATATAGCTCCCATTCGTGACGGTCTGATTTGTTCTGCTTAAGTTGTCCACTAAATTGTTGCTCACCCCCGGCAGATGTTGTGCTCTTATGGATACTTGGTGTGTTCCATATTTCTCGTGCCTCCAGCGACAGGATCTGAGATCTTTCACCTCCCGGTTTATTGACGTGATGGTGTTGTCCGTTTTGTATCAATACAATAATCCTCGTATTCTCAGCAAGAAGGCCTGAAGGGCAAGAGAAATCGACTTGAGTTCCAGGAAGTTTTTGTGCATTTTGGACTGTGAGGAATTCCATTTGCCATTTACTAGGAGCTCTTCTAGATGGGCTCCCCACAGAAGCGTCTGTTGTGATCATGTATTCGGGAACTGTAGAAAGGAATGTTTACCCTGATGAGAGATTTTAGGAGATTTCTACCAAGGGACCGCTGCAGGAAGCTGGCCTGGTGGACACCTATGGTGTTGGCACCTTATACCAGGTCATGGAAACCCCTATTAGTGAATGTTGACAGTGTCTAGGAAGCCAGGGCTCTCCAGAGGTAGCTGTGAATGAGCAGTCAAGACTTATTTAGGAGACTATGAAAAAGTATGCAATATACACAGTAAATTATCACACATGAAAGAACCACACAGGGTCACAAAAATAAAGGTACTTTATTACAGTAACACTTCACTAAATTACTTATAGGCATAAACCATATAAATATACACATAGATATACATCTTCCAAAATGATGAGGTTACATTCATCATACGGCTGCACCAAAATATAGTTCCACAGCTTCCATCGCACAAAAGAGCCGATATTTGTATTCTTCAATGTTCATATTTTTTATTTCAGATAAAGTGCAAATACGGTGCTGCTCCCAAACAAACTAGAGTGTCAACGCGTTTCGGCTGACGCCTTCTACTGGACATTCCCCCCCATGACTTGAGCTACCTCCAATATCACATTAGTCATTGGTCTATTCTTACTGATACACAATGCGAGCTACTGGGGCGGCCATCTTGTAATGTATAAAGTGCCACATTGATGATCTTTGCATTTAATATTCACTTTTGGTACACGGTCATCACAGTAATATAAATATGTATAATATATTAAAAATTATCAAATGAATCATAAGAAATTTAAATAACCGATGATATCAGGCACAGTCAAACTTTCATTATTAAATAATATATGGGTTTAAATATGTGCACATAAATAAAATCATCAATTTTACCTAATATATGTGCATTAATAACTTAGAGTTAAAGTGACATATGCATATAGTCCTAAAAGTTGAAAATGTAATGACGAGATTATTTCATAACATATAATATAACATCCTCAAATAATATATTTGTCCCATATATATATAAATAAATATAAAAATATAGAAAAAGTTACTTATCCAGTAGACATCTGTTCGTGGCAATTAGTGCTGCAGATCCACATGCCCTGACAAGTGCGCCATCTAGCGTTGGGCTCAGAGAGCCAGAAGCCGCTGTTCTTCGAAAAAAAAAAACTTGTAACACTCCGAGCCCAACACCAGATGGCAGACCCACGCAAGAAATGCGCATCAGCAGGAACAAATGCCATTGAACACACACACATATATACATAAATAACACACAGTAGCAATCAGAAATTAGCATAAAAACAACAAGCACTGGCAGGAACTGTAGAACATAGCTAGGGCCCTAGAGGAGGGCCAAACAATATACTACAATAGTGGACTGCAAAGGGAAGTCCCACACCCAATGATATGGAGTAGTTAGAGGGGAGATGGGAGAACTCAGGACCCCAAGAGGTGAGTACCTTAGTGACCAGGAGAGCAGAGGTAAAAACCTGGTTTTCCAAAGGACTTACAAAAGGACTTAGAAAATGGATTGTGCAAGAACAGGACCAGACCGGAAGAAATCAAAGGTGGATCCTGGAAGAAGAGGACCTGCAAAAGAAGGGGATAGTGTCCAATCACGGTAGGAGCCACTACCCACTCTTCTGTGAATGAAGATTCGGGTGGACGAGGGAAGAAGAATACCAGCTGTGGAGTTCAGGAGCTGCAGAGGAGTCCTTGGAGCCCTGCAGATGTTGCCCCACATCGGTTGTCGGGGCTCGGATGGTCAGTGGCTAAGAAGAACCACCAATAAGCCTTGGCAAATGCAAGAGGAGCAAAGGAAGAGCTGCAAGACTGACGAGGACCACCAAGGTCCAGGGAACTAGACCCTTGGAGGGTAGTCAGGGCTGACCCTCAGCAGTCGGGAGAGAAAAAGCACTCACAGCCCCCACAGGCAACACACTAGCAGCAGGCATAGTAAGTTGCAGTGAGGTCCAACCAGGTCCAACCAGCACACCTGGAGAGAAGCCCCACGTCACTGGGGCAGCAGAGAGGAGACTGTCCTTGGCAGGATGAAGTGCTGGAGGCCGGGGCTATTAGAGCTTGAAGATCTCTTGGAGCAGGAGTCAACAAGCCTTTGTTACTGCAAGAGTCGCAGTGTATGGAGAGAGAGTGCATGTGTGTGTGGTGTGTGTGTGTGTGTCTGTCTGTCTGTCTGTCTGTATATCTGTGTACAAAAGCCAGTGGGATCCATTTTTTATGCCTCTCATTCGACATGGCACAAGATGGAACAGGATGACAGATTCACCAGACTGTGGTTGTGAATTCCTGCATTTTTATGCTGTAGGGTGGATGTTAAACTTGTCAGTCGGGTGGTCTTCCCCCCAGCTTTTTGCCTTACTCTTTCATATTTTTCTCATCTTGTTTTTGTTTACCTTTGGACTCTGTGCACTTTACCACTGCTAACCAGTGCTTAAGTGCTTGTGCTCACTCCTTAAAAAACATGGTAACAATGTTTCTCCCCATTTGGCACATTTAATTTACTTGCAAGTCCCTAGTAAAGCGGTACTACATGTGCCCAGGGATATAAATTAAACGTTATGAGTGGGCCTGCATCACTGAGTGTGCCACCTACTTAAGTAGCCCTTTAAACATGTCTCAAACCTGCCATTGCAGCCTGTGGGTGCAGTTTTGAACTGTCACTTGGACCTTTTGAACTAAACCTTTTGCCAGTTCCAATCCTTCCTCTTTAATAGGTATTAGTTACCCCTAAAGTAAGCCCTAAACAGCCCGTAGGGCAAGGTGCAATGTATTTAAAAAGTAGGTTATTTGATTTAACGTTTTACTCGATTTGATAGTGAAAAACTCTTAAATTTGTTTTTCACTTTTGCAAGGCCTACCACTCCCATAGGATAACATCGGGGTTACCTTATCACATTTTATAAGGATAACTTCCAAATGGGAACAGGTATCTGTGGAATTGTACTGTAAAATTCCCTTTTATGGAAAGTGTCTGTTTTCCTGCCTTAGCCATTTAGGGGCATATTTATACTCCGTTTGCGCCGGAATTGCGTTGTTTTTTTTTACGCAATTTCGACGCAAAACTAACTCCATATTTATACTTTGGCGTTAGACGCGTCTAGCGCCAAAGTCCATGGAGTTTGCGTCATTTTTTAGCGTGGACACCTACTTTGCGTTAATGAGATGCAAGGTAGGCGTTCACGTCAAAAAAATCGACTCCGAGGCATGTGCGTCGGATTTATACTCCCGGGCAAAATTCACGCCCGGGAGTGGGCGGGTCAAAAAAAATGACGTACGGCCGCTTTTGCGCCGTTTTTTAGCGCCTGCAAAAGGCAGGCGTTAAGGGACCTGTGTGCTCTGAAGGAGCCCAGAGGTGCCCTCCCATGCCCCCAGGGACACCCCCTGTCACCCTTGCCCACCCCAGGAGGACACCCAAGGCTGGAGGGACCCATCCCAGGGACATTAAGGTAAGTTCAGTTAAGTGTTTTGTTTTGTTTTTTTGTGGCATAGGGGGGCCTGATTTGTGCCCCCCTACATGCCACTATGCCCAATGACCATGCCCAGGGGACAGAAGTCCCCTGGGCATGGCCATTGGGCAAGGCGGCATGACTCGTGTCTTTGCTAAGACAGGAGTCATTTCTATGGGGGTTGGGAGTGAAAGAAAATAGCGCAAATCGGGTTGAGGCGAAAAAATTGCCTCAACCTGACTTGCCCCATTTCTTGACGCCCAAGCCCCATATCCCGCTACGCCTGCGCTGCCTGGTGTACGTCGTTTTTTTCCACGCACACCAGGCAGCGCCGGCGGCTAACGCAGGCTAACGTCTTTGATTAAATACGGCGCCCGCATGGCGCTTCAGAATGGCGTTAGCCGGCGCTATTTTTTTTACGCAAAACTGCGTTAGCGCAGTTTTGCGTCAAAAAGTATAAATATGGCCCTTAGTGCCTGCAGCTTGTCTCTGGGCCACATGACTTGATACAGTTGGCAGATGGTCTTTGTGTATTCCTCCTAGACAGCCACATACAATGGAGAACTTGTTTGAGTGCCATCACTGGCCTGTTGGGAAGGCGGAGCTAGGTACAGCCACATTTACACCTGAATAGGCTGTATCCTGTCTTGACATGAAGGATTGCTTATCCACTGTAGTTAGTCTTGAGCCAGGGCAGGTGAGACAGAAACCTGTGCACTTCAAAGTCAATCCTCCAGATGTTTCTCTCATTTCAAAGAAGGCACCAGGTACAAATATTGGACCTCAGACAACAACTCTTCAGCTCTCTTCTGGACCTGTAGAAGACCCTGCCAGGAAGAATGACTGTTGTGTTGCTGAAAGGATTGACACTCTGCTGGACTGCTGACCTGAAGTACTAGTGCCCTGTTGTGCTGACCTACAGCATACTGTCCTCTTGCCTGGGTATGAAAGACCGGACCTGCTACCTGTATCCAGGACATCTAGACTAATTCTAATGGCTAGTCTCTTGCAACCAGCACCTAGAATCTGCAACTGTGGTTCTATCCCGCAGAGTGGTACCACCCATTTCTGGACCCTTGGATGTGGGCATGAATGTGATCTGCCATGGCATCTGTGGATCCAGCAGAACTGACACATCTCCTCTTCTTCTCTGCGCAACCTGACCAGAACTGACACTGCGCCCCTGCTATGAGGATTCTTCCAGTGCAGGGACTCCACAATGACCTCGCAGCCCGCATCCTCATCGGAACCAGTGTTGTACAATACATCGCCCTCACATCATAAGACTCTTGTCAATGGCAGCCTTGATGACACAAGACTTCTGATCACAAGAGTGCAGTCTCTTCAGAAACAGTCATGCATGACCCAGCATTGATGCAGGACTTCGCATTGCAGGCTTACCTCATCAATGGTCTCCTTGACGATGATGCAGGACCTCACTTTGAACCAACACTGAGTGCTGCATCTCCAACCCCACCTCACATCAGCATGGCTGTGCGGTGCATCCTCAATGTGGGATGTTGCAACACTCTGCAGCCAGGAATTAACGTACTCTTGTTCAGCTCACCTATCTGGGTCCCTGTAGCCAACCTGCTCTCAAGTCGCGGTTGACTGAACGTATGACTTTGTCCCAGTCTTCCGTGACCAGATGTCCACAGTCAGGGTTTTGTGCTTTTTGGCACTGTTTTCCCAAAAATACTTAAATGTTTATTTCTGGTTCTACTGACAGGATTTTTGTCCTTTTGATATAGTTTTATTTATTAAAATGTACTCATTGTTTCTAATTTGGTGTGGAATTCTTCTTGTGTTCAGTTTTCACTATATTACTGTTGGAAATATTGAACATATAGTTTACACATTGCCTCTATATAAATTCAGTAAATACCTCTTAAGCAAAGGACTGCTTGCTGATTAATTCTTCATGAACACTGCTAATTGCTTATTGGTAGAATTGAATGGTGGGACCACATTTTCCATAGTGCAAGATAGAAAGATTTCTAGTTCAGGATTACCATTTTGTCTACCCTGACTAGTTACAAAGGGGGTCATTCCAAGTCTGGCGGGCGGCGGAGGCCGCCCGCCAGACTTCCCCCCTCCGAAATACCGCTCCGCGGTCGAAAGACCGCGGAGGGTATTCTAAGTTTTTCCCTGGGCTGGCGGGCGGTCGCCAAAAGACCGCCCGCCAGCCCAGGGAAAAACTCCCTTCCCACGAGGATGCCGGCTCGTAATCGAGCCGGCGGAGTGGGAAGGTGCGACGGGTGCTGTTGCACCCGTCGCGTATTTCACTGTCTGACAAGCAGACAGTGAAATACTTGTAGGGGCCCTCTTACGGGGGCCCCTGCAGTGCCCATGCCAGTGGCATGGGCACTGCAGGGGCCCCCAGGGGCCCTGCGACCCCCCCTACCACCATCCGGTTTCCGGCGGGCGGACCGCCGGGAACTGGATGGCGGTAGGGGGGGTCGGAATCCCCTCGGCGGCGCAGCTAGCTGCGCCGCCTTGGAGGATTCCAAAGGGCGGCGGTACACTGGCGGGAGACCGCCAGTGTTGCCGGTCCGACCGCGGCTTTACCGCCGCGGTCGGAATGCCCTTGGGAGCACCGCCGGCCTGTCGGCGGTGCTCCCGCGGTCCTCCAACCCGGCGGTCATTGACCGCCAGGGTTGGAATGACCCCCAAAGTCTGGTGATAGACAAATGAGAAACCTCACATGTCACTGTGTTCCTGTTGTGGGTGCTTCTGTTTGGAGACAGCCCCACTGCTACCTTCTTTGAGAAGCATCACTGTACATACATACTGGGACTAGAGAGCAGCAACAGAGAATGACACCTTCAAAGAGAATCAAGCCAAACCTGTTCTGAAGGTTGAGTCATTGGATCCACATCTCCTGTGTGGAAGATGTGTATAAAAGTAGGAATCAAACCATCCCAACTTGTTCAAGTTCTTTATGGTGAAGGAAGAGAAAGAACTGCAGAGTACTTGAAGACGTGCTGTGTACCCAGGGCTGGTGTCTACCTTATAGCCAGTCTAATAGAGGTGTAGAATATTAACTGAAGTATGCACTTTCTGCTAGACTTGTTGGGAGTCTGCAGAGTGCTTGGAATCCTGCCTCCCTCCTGGGACAGGGAATTAATATGCTAGGCCCTAAAAGAGGAGCAACTATCTGGGAGATGAAGCCCAGCATTTACATGGCCTGAGGAACACCCAGAGAAAGTGGAGTGCTTGAGAGAGCAAAGTCAGGAGTGACCCGTTAGGGAGTTGGTCTGTCACTCCTGGACCCACCTGCAATGGGCTTAGAGGTAGTATGCAATAGCCTTGGCTCTGGGATCTGTCCTCATTTGCCCAGTTGTGGGCTATAACGTGCTTGATATGGGACCCACCTGAATCAGCCTGCAGGTAGGTTGCAACTGCTTTGTCATCGGAGCACACTGTGCCAGCCAAAAAGTGGACTGGGACTGCTGAACACGCCAGATCACTGCAAATAGACCCCAGTGAGTTCTACTCATCTGTTCCAGGGAGGCTGCACACTCGAAAGAAACGGGCTGTGACTGACATTCTTTGCGATGACTTCAGAAGCAACATGCAAGTACGGTAGTCCCCCCCTGCGATGAGGACAGAGGAACTGCAACATGTGGATGAGAGAGCAAGGACTTAAGACTATGTCTACCTGCAAGTATCACAGGTGTAAGGGTAAAACAACCTGATTACGTACTTGAACTTCTGGCAAATATAATGTGCACCTGAACCTGCTCCTGTCTGTCCTGAGAATCCCTGAAAGGTGTCTAACAATGAAAATAAATGTCCAGAAATCAGGTCAGTAACTCACAAAAGATCATGCATGCAGTCTGGCATGACATTTCATGGATCCTTGGTAGGCTTGTGAAAGTAGTTGCCTCAGCCCCAGATGAGAAGCAAATGCCATAGGTGTAGATGCTGCTAATGCATGGCCAACAACAGAAGAAGACTTAGGAGCCTGTTGGGTCTAGACTATAACACTAAAAGATATTTCACTAGAGGATTGCAATACATTAGCTACTGAAATTTATAATTCACCAAATCCTATTTATGTAAAAACCTTAATTTTGATGGACCACCTTTAGTGTTTGACAGCACATGAAGTGACTGCATTATTTAGGAAAAATTATATTTCTTTGATTTCACTTTTGTAATAAAATTACCATAACCGATGTGCTTTTGAGACTTTTATTTGGTGCTGTATTCTATAGCTGTTTTCAGGTTGAACTGTGGGGGCACATTTGATTATTCAGTTAACAAAAAATAAAAATATATGTATATATATATATATATATATATATATATATATATATATACATATATATATATATATATATATATATATATATATATATATATATATATATATATATATAAACACAAGCCAAATCAGTCCTCTCACGGCGCACTCAACAGCTGGTGCCTGTGTCAGGGATGGACCATTTCCCTGCTATTACATATCTTCACCAGAGCAGACCATCACCAGCACGTTTCGACTTTCACAGTCTTGATCACTGTAAATGAGTGCATTTTCTATGTCACCTATATATAGTGTCCTATTCTCAGCCCTTATGTAGCATTATGGGAACTGTAGTTCATTGTTAAAAACAACCAAAAAACAAACACATAGAAAACATATAGCTAACGAACCACCGTTAAAGATGCCAAACACATGTTAACAGACAGGGCATTACATCTTCCAAAAATGTCAAACAACCCAACACAAATATATATGTTCATATTCATGAATTGACTCTGATAAGCATGATTTAGTCTATGACAATCAATCACTTATATTCATAGAAAGCCAAAGCGCTGGCAGATTGTATCCATTATTCCACAAGTGTGTGAAAAGGGTCCTATTCTGATACTATTCTCAATTAATATCATGGCTTAATTGCTCATTTATTTAATGTAGCAATGATTATTAAGCATTGGGTATCGTACCCCAATGTTCACTCGAGTTACAGCATTGGGTACATCTGAGTCTCCCTACTTCCTAAATTTACATCACTGAAACCAATAACTATTGGATATAGTATCCCTTCCATCCTCTTAGTTCATGCCATTAGGTCCCTAATGGTGTCCCTTGATCTCTGATTGTATTGCCCCATAAATATGACCACATTGGTACTCCAGTACCCCTTTCCAGACCATGGAATGTTAGCCATGATCTTATTTTAATCTTCCTAAGGGATTACTTACAATATTAACATCACTCAGAGGTCTCTCTGGGGGATCACATGCCACTCACCTGGTATAAAGTTTATCATTCATCATTTTACTGAAGGAAAGATCTCCCCCATAATTTCCATTTCCTATGCATTGCGAGGTTATGTATCTAAGCATTTCTATCGAACAAATAGAATGCTGTTCTTTTCAAGCTAGTCTTCGACATGTCACAACATGTATAAGTCCCTTAATATTTAGTGGACATTACAATATGCATAGTATGAATGGATATGTCTAGGTGCACAGTTCCAATAGCTGTGCCCCCACCCACATTGTTCAGACCCTACAGATGACTGTGCATTTTTTTGCCCCATTCAATCCATACAGTGCCTTTGTTTTGAGTCTGCAAACCAGTCTTGACTCCAAACATCTCTGTTTGAGTATTCTATCCTCTCCTCTCTCATGTTTTCTTCTACAGGCTACACCATAATAATGCATATGCGACCAATCCACCTCATCATGACACTGCAGTTGTTTCACCATGGAGTAGCTCATGTCTCTGTTTTTGACTGCTCTAATATGTTCTAATATCCATTTTTTCAAAGGGCAAACTGTGCTTCCCATGGATCGCAATCCACAAAGGCACTCAATAATGTACACCACAAATGAGGTGTCACACATTAGCCTTTCCTTTATGGATATACTCTTTCCTTTAAAGTCACAAAAGAGTTTATTGACAGACTGAATACTAACAACTAAGGTCTATAGTTCACTTATAAGGTGAGCCCGGATAACATAACATGCGGTATGTGGTAGGCAATCAGGATGCATAGTAGGTGATGAAGTGAAAAACCAAAGTTCAGTCATATACCATCTGCGTGCCCGCACCTGTTCCTGCCAAATAACTTACTATGTGGTATACTTTCTGGTGCTCAGGATACATTGTGGGTGATGTAGGGGGGACATAAGTTGAGTCATTCACCAGTGGCATAAACCAACACATGATGGTTAATGCGACTAACAAATAATTGCATGAATATCCTAATTTTTGGAATGCATTTTATGTGTACAATTGAGACTATACCAATGATATGCTTATTTTGTCCAACCAGTCAACAGGTCAAGCCATGCATGCATATAGAGTGGCTCAACCCAAGGGAGAAGTGTGCTAATAGTCCATCTTACTCCTCAAATGATGCGCACCAGACAGATGGACGAAAAAAATGTAACATAAGCGGCCTGTGATGTAAAAGAGAGTCTTGCCCATGTGGGAAAATGGTTACATTGATCTCGGTGCCAACATGCAGTAATGTGCAGATTTCAACTGTGCTCCAAATCAAACAGTGCAACATCCCTGTGTGGCAGTAACAAAACAAAACAAAACAAAACAATAATGGATAAAATCATAATACTAAAATCAATACATATTTTAAAAGCATTGTTGTCCTACCAAAACTAACTGATGAAGCTCAGAAGAGAACATATCTAATATAAATGTACTATAGTTTCTTCACTTGAATTCAAGCCAGATGCCACTAGAGTCTCAAAGTCCAAAATGTACTGTGATTCCAACACCCGCAACTTGTGTTCCTAATCCCTACTCTCATGTTTGGGGTGATAGCACCAATTGCAACAAATTTAAGTAAATTCTCATTACCAAAGTGCAAATCAGAAAAATGTCTTGCCACCAGATATTGGGGGTCATTACGTCTTATAGCATGTTTATAATCCAACACTCATTTCTTTGCTCTAAGAATAGTGCTACACATATACAGTTTTTGCAGGGGCAAATCAAACAGTAGACACAGTACATGGTGTTACAATTGTAATTGCCTCTAATAAAATTAGTCCTCTTAGTGGTTGGACTATTCAAACTCATGCAATTGCATCTTTTAGTGCAAGCTTTACAGGCTCTACAGCAAAAGAAACTCATAGAACCCCTTGCAATCATGTTAGGAGCGTTGTAAGTTGCCATATTGTTACTGAGTTTGTCCTTAAGGGCATGACTTTTCCTAAATGTGATTTGTGGAGCAGGGTTCAGAAACATTTCAAGTGTGACATCATTCTACAGAATACGCCAATTCTTCTGAATCACTGATGTCATGGGCTTGTCTGGAGAAGGTAGTAATAAATCTGATTTGATCAGGATCCTCCTGCATAACCCCCGTTTCGGATGCAACAGGTCACTTCTAGAGACTCCTTCTGCCTTCTTAATGGGCCTGACTGATAACTTTGTTGCTGTAACCTCTTAGCAAGAATCTGTCACACATGATCAATTTCTCATGTTAAAAGGCTTCTGTCATGCTGCAAGTCTTCTTGGCTCATAGGAGCATACCTAAGAGGATTACTCTGTATCAGGCTAGTAGGATTGGGCACTCCCAGAGTACAACAAACTGTTCCCTGCAGTCGACTTGGGGTGAAGCTTGGTAGACAGTTGACCACCCTTAGCTTCTACTTCAACATCTAAAAATTACATTTCCGATTTACTGATGTGTGTAGTAATATGAATGTCATAGGGGTTCCTATTCAATTCAGTGACAAAATTGGGAGCAAAATCATCACCCCTCCAGATGATAAATATGTCATCTATGTAGCTTATTCACCCTGGACATATTCTTCAAATTCCTTTATCTGCTCAGACACCTGTTCCTCCCATCTGTCCATGAACACATTTGAATAGCTGGGGGCAAAGCAGGTGCCCATCGCCATGCCCTGTATTTGTTTCTACACCTGGTTATTAAACATAAAGAAGCTGTTCAGTCAAACAGTACATAAGCCTATCCAGCAGCATCTCAGCATGACAAAATATGTAAAATGGAGCGTGATCTAAGGAAGTGTCTCATTGCCTGAATGCCTAAGTCATGTTTGATGCATGTATACAAGCTCCCCACATCCATGGTGACCAAAGTGTACTCTTCCTCTCAATGTATATTTTCAATGAGTGTCTAGAAATATGTTGTATCCTTAATGTAAGCTGGTAGGGCAGTCACAAATGACCTCAAGAAATAATCAATGTATTAAGAGGTATCCTCCAATAAAGAGCCAATGGCTGAAACAATCGGCCTCCCTGGGGATTTACTGGGTCCTTGCTTAGTTTATGTAAGAGATAAAGTACAGGTACCCTGGGGGAATGTACTTGAGGTAGGTGAATTTTTCCTATTCGAGGAGTCCCGTCTTTTCAATCTTCCAAAATACCCCAATAGGTGTTTTTGGGCATGTCAATTTCACACATACTGGTCACTGTGTAACATGTAGTATCACTGATCTGTCTAAGGCCTTCCTTTAAATACTGTGTCTTACTCAAAACCACCACATTCCCACCTTTGTCCGATGGACAGATGACAATGGATGGATCATTCTGGAGAGATGACAGAGCTAGAAACTGAGCTTGTGTTGAATTTGTGTGCATATGGTTCTTAATCCTATAGCTCAACTTTTAAAATTCTTTGACACAATATCTCTCAAAATCCTCAATCGAATCGCACTGTAATGCAGGTAGGAAAACTGATTCAGGTTTGAAACACACGGTGATTGGCATGTCAACACAAATATGATGGTTGTCAAGATTCCAATGGAGATCCGGATGTTGTTCTACATTAGCATCCATTTCAGCCAGCAAATGCAAAATCCCAATGTCCTCATTCAACAAATTATTCAATTTGGTGGGTGTCCTTATTGATCTTTATAGGTGGCTTGAGACTGAACGACTTCTTCAATGTTCACTTCCTAAGAAAACAAAACAGGTCCATACATATTTAAACAAAATCAATGTTGCTGGATGGACAAAACGATAATCCCAATGCTAAAAGATTAACTACACCCTTGGTCAACTCACGTTTAGACAGATTTAAAACATTCATTTCTGGATTTTTCTTGCCCTAGTTGACACTACCACTGGCATTGTTCCTTCTTTTCTTTGCTCTTGTCTTGGTGTTTTTTTCTATTCTTTCTCGCACACCTCAACCTCTTCCCAGGCCTCATTTGTAATTCTGTTCTGCCAGCTCTTCTGTCCTTTCTTGGTTTAACGATTAAAATTGCCTATAAAAATTATTATTCTTGTTGATGCTGGTATTGGCCTTTGGACCTTGATTCAGTATTGTCACAGATATATCAGAAATATTGCTATCCTAAGCATCGCTTTCATTGGGGTCTGCTGGCAGGTGCTGAATCGTACTGGCTTTGTTTGGAGCATCTCCTGAAATATCTGTGAACAAATAATCATATTTCTTCTGAAAGGTTAATGTTCTTCCTGCTTGATAATCTTGAA
The DNA here is from genome assembly GCF_031143425.1 of Pleurodeles waltl. Classification (NCBI taxonomy): domain Eukaryota; kingdom Metazoa; phylum Chordata; class Amphibia; order Caudata; family Salamandridae; genus Pleurodeles; species Pleurodeles waltl. The sequence continues at coordinate 370,398,943 of NC_090449.1, forward strand.
ATTTCTAAAAAAATTATATTTTTTTGGCAGTAATTTCTTCCTAGCACTTTGTGAGGGGCATTTTAAATTGAGTTGTAAATTCCCCAAATGCTTTTTTTGACATCAGGGTCTGAAATTCTTGGCTTACTCTGTCAAGTTCTTCAAGTGATTTAAAAAAAAAATTCAATGTGTATTTAATCAATATTCTCATCATAGTGAATAAACATTCCTTTGAGTTGCTCGTCCACCCTTCAAGCATATCTCGGTTTGTGATCTTATATATAAGTATTGTAAATGTCCTTAGACCTCGGGGGCCTCTCTCAACATTTAGGTACTTTTGCAGAGACATGGCCTCCCACCATCTTGCGATCTCCTTTTTGTACAACTTCTCCACTTGGTCTTATAGTGCTTGTATCTGTTCCCCCTCAACTACAGTTTGATTTGTGCCTGGCGTACCACTCTGTGCATTGCTAAGGGCAACAAATCATTTGCCAGATTTCTCCTTTCTTCTGGCTTCTAAATTTGGGGACATCGTGGGTGAATACTCAGTATCAATATGAGTGTTTCCCAGCAAGGACGCTGTTATTGGAAGCCTTTCATCTCCCCTCGTTCTAACAGCTCTGCTGCTGCCATAATGACACAAACATCCGTGCCTCACATGTCGCACCACTGTATCCGCACACCACACCAACCGAGAATTCACCATACCACTCCCGTAGCCACTGTTACGTCTTCTGACTCACCAGCCCCAAGGTCCCTAGCACAGGGCACCCTGCCAGAACAGGGTTTTGTGCTGCCATACACTCCGTACGAGAGATGTGGTTTTTCAGTAAAATGCAAAACACAAGCACTCATCTCCCATGTGGTTGGAGGGACACAAGCCCCATAAATGCTTAAAAACCCTCAGTCTGAACTCAGAATCAATCCATCCGTCACAGGGATCATTGTTGGTAACCACGATGATTCCAAAGTGTGGCAGTATGCCTCAAAAGACTTGTCAAATGGTGCACATCAAAACCAGGAGCAGACAGAGTGGGCACTGGGAGCACAACACACCATGGAGGGCAAAAATGAGACTATAATGGCATACACACAGACAATGGAGGACAGGTGGGAGGGGTCAGGGACAGCATGCTGACCACGCAGGGCAGGTGGGAGGGGCTCTGACAGCACAGAAGGCCATGCACGGCAAGTGGGAATGTTAGTAGCAGCACAACAGCCATGGTGGGCAAGAGGGAGGGGGCAGGGCCATGCACAAAGGACCATGGAGGACAGAAGGGATGGGTAACAACTGGACACAGGCAAGACAGGACAGGGAAGGAGCTTCACAACAGACCATGCAAGGTAGGCAGGAAGAGCAGTTGCAGCACAACAGAGCATGGAGAGCAGAAGGTAGTAGCAGCAAAATGGTCCATGGAAGACGGGGGGTAGAGAACAGGGGCATGGAAGTCGTACATGCAGGCGGGAGGTGGCAGGGACAGGCAACAATATTCTGACCATGCTAAGCAGGTGGGAGGGGCAGTGGCTCCTCAACAGACCACTTAGAGTAGATAAGGGGGCATTTGCAGGTTCATGGAACATGTTGCGCAAAAAGGAGGGCAGGGAGAGGAGGGTAGGGACAGCAAGCTAAGCACAGAGGCTAAGCAGGAGGGCAATGAGCGGGCATGGGCAATGGAGGTTAGGAGGAGTGGGCAGGGAGTCAAGCTAAATGGAGGGCAGTGGCAAGACAAATCGGACCATGAAGGGCAGGAGGGAGGGGACTGGTGCATGGACTCGGACAACAGAGGGTAGGAAGGAGATGGATGGGGCAGCAAGTTAACTGTTCAGGGCAGGCAGGAAGGGCAGTGGCAAAACAACAGCCACAAGGCTGTAATGAGGGAGCAGGGGTATGAACTTGGACTATGGATGGCAAGAGGGAGAGGAGGCCATGACAGCAAGCTTGGGTGGGGCAGCACAATGTCAGCCCAGGCCCTGCATCCAACTCCCCCCCCAATGTACATTGAGATAGGCATTTTACTTAACATTGAAAAAATATATAAATATATATTGTTCCGCACTTACCACAGCACAATTTGGAGTTTTGCAATTCTGTAATTGTCGGGTGTGGTCAACTCAGCAATATCTATTATATTAATATCAGAATGATTAGTGGCTGAAGTACCCTGCTGAGAATCAAAAGTGGAGCATGAAAAAATATTCCTGGAAAGGCACATATTAGCACATATAGCTACCTGAATGTCGTTGTTCACTGTGTATTAAATAGAGCTATCAGTACAGTGTTTACTTTTATTTTTTTATACCTATGCAAAATTAATTATTGCATCCACTCTGCATTGTGTGTTATGAATGAGAGCATAACAATTTAAACAAATAAAACAAATCACTGTTGCAGTATGTTATGTTTACATAAGCCACTTTAACTTTACATATGTTTTCCTTTGATAAGCAAACATTATTCAGCTTTAGATAGCACTGAATGTCTTTGAATTTTAATCAGAGCTTTTAACCTCTCCCTTTTTGCAAATAGGCATTGCAGGTCACTCCTGTTGTTTTTATGCAATGTTGAGGTGTTTCTCAAACTCAGGTTTCGACCCTGCTGTGATTTCACACTTGTATCCTGGGTACTTTCAATATCCTAAGTTACTGCTCTTTGTTTCTGAACAGAAATAATTGAGCACTGGCAACATTTATCACAACTTCACAGAAAGCATTCAAAGGAAACAGACTGCAGGCTTGATTAAGCCTGTAGGAGACGTTACCAGGATGTGCAGAATGCTAGCTGACCAGCCCAGCCAGCCCAACCCACGGAAACTGATGGAGGGCAGAAGCCCTCTTAGCCCAATGGGAGTTGCGCACCTGGTGGTTGACTCATCTGCTTGGATGACAGTGACCCCACATCTCCTAGCTTTATTTTATTTTGTGCCCACAAGGGGGCTCTTACTGCAAGGGTACTGGGATAATCCTACCATGATGGGGATGTTCTGTACCTTATGGGTCACTTTGTGCCGGGCGCAGGTTTGGCTGCAATCATGCAGCATGTTAATTTGCTGATTCAGCCCAGCCACTGGATGATGATGGGTCATTTTCGCTGTTTCAGTGTGCTGAGCCTGAGTCTATGCCCTTGCATGCTTCTGTTTGTGTTCTTATGGGTGCATGGAAGACTGTGAAGATGCAGTCTTTTCCTTCATTTCCTGTTGAAACGTTGTCCACTTGATACTTTGAAAAAGTGTTTCCCGCATCTATCACACTTGATAACTTTAATCTATAATGGCTGAGTTGCCCACCCAAGGGGGTGTAGTGTCGTAGGATGTTCTGCCCACTGATGTTGTTGACATGACAGTGGAAGGGGTGATGAAATGGGACTATGTGGCTTCAACTTTGCAGTCCATACTGCTGCATACTCCACTTATGGTTTTCAGTCCCTCCTTGAAGACTTCCATTCTTTGGTGGGGTAGTGCAAGGTTGCGTGTATTTCTCTGCCCTCTTGGCATTGATAGGGCAGCAGGTGCAGTTTCTCTCCATTGTCCCATTTTGATTGTCTCTGTGCTTCTACAGCGGCCTTTAAAAACTACCTTTTCAAGCCAGTCACACCATCTGGATGCACTCTGAGTAGGGTGCTGCTGCCCAGGAAGGCTGTTATCTTGGACCTTCCTTTTACAGGTTCCTAGGGTTTTGGCAATGTGTTGGAGGGGCTGTATAGGAAGTCAGCTGTCATTAGGAAGCTGGTTGCTCCGGTCTGTCTTGTCATGATGAGCAGAGGTTTTGGCTGTAGTCGAGCGTTTCCCACTGGGGGACAGTCTCTGCGATGCCAGCCCTTTCATGACTGAGGTCATGGCTGTGGCAATCCATACTGCTGATTATTCCGGGTATTCTTCAGATAATCACATTGTCTCACATCCCTCCCAGGCTTGACTGCTACAGGTTTCTTCTGGTGGGGGGTTCATCTGCAGTCCTTTTTGGACATTTCGACTCATACCATTTCAGTTGCATGGGCCATCCAATTGGTCTCAGATGGATACAGTGTACATTTCTGTGATTCTCCTCCTCTCCATTTTTTCAAGGCTTCTGGTTTTCACTCCCCAGAGGTCAATAAGTTATTCTTTCATGTGTCTTTTCGGGGTGTGGTCCCTCTCGTTGATTCTCCCTCTCTTGATGAAGGGCGTGTTCTTGGATTCCTTGTTCTCATGGATACCTTACTCCATGTCCCGGCCACTGAGCAGAAGTTCCTCTGGTTCGCTGTCCAGGGCATTCACTGTCTGTTCCGGGTCCTGCCTTTGGACAGGCATCTGTGCTGACGGTATTCACTGGTCTTTTGGTGGGTATTCACCGGCCCATTGGTGGGTATTTGTCATTCTGAGGAATGCCTGCTTTTCACGTATCTGTTTGACTGAATGATTGCCTCTTGTCCTTTTCTAAGGCCCAGATGGAGGTTCTGAATGAGATCATGCTGTTGCAGGGGTACAACTTCTTCATCAATTAGTAATAATCCCTGGTCCTGCCATAACCAATTCTCTTTATTGCGGAGCACTTCAGGATGGATGTGGGGGTGGTCTTTGCATCAGTGGTGCGTTGTATTCGTCTCCGCTCCCATTTGTCATCTCCCCTTCATCTCCCTTCAGTATCTACAAGGACATGACTTTGCAGATGGTAGGAGTTGTCCTCTACACTGGCCCTTGTCACTTGGGGCGGTTACACCTGTATCCCCTTGCTTGCTATCTCATGGTGGTGTCCTCTTTTCATTTGGCTTCTGATGCTGTTCTGTCTACATTTTCTCTGTCTCCTCTTTGGCCAGAGGTGTGTTTGCATTCCCTGGCTGTACATTGTGTGCTTTCTCTGTCTTTACAACACACTTTTGTGTTTTGCAAGTCTTGTGCCTTGTCTGTCTCACACGGTCTGGTGTAGGGGTTTCCAACCTCTATTTCTACCTAGCCCCTTTCACTTAGGTTGGCCTTTATTTATTTCTATTCCTTGAATGGCCAGCCTGTCCCAGAGAGGTTGCATAAGGGTGTTTTTCCCTTCTGGGGGGCATTTATGGGGACTTCACTTCCAGACTTTTGCTTTTGTGCCCCTTGGGTTTTGCCCCACCCGTTTGTGACTCATTACCATTTGCAATTGGATGGAAATGTGTCCTATGATTTTGGTGCTGCTGTTTTGAGTTCTGTGGGTCCTCCTGCAGTGCAATGTTGTTTGGGTCATTGCACTATATTCACTTATTTTGCTGTATTCGTTGTGTGTTTTGTTGTAATCAGTCTCTTGTCTTAGGTATGTACTCATACTTAAGGACTGTGAGAGGAAGACGTTTGCGCAGGCACATGCATAACACAACGTTCTAAAAAATACCTTCAATTAATTTACCATTTTAAAAGCCTGAACATGCAGCACTGGAGGCATATTTAAGAGCCCCTAGCACCTCCTTGTGCAATATTAGCATGATTATTTTTTTACGCTAATGCTGACAATAAGGTCAAAATTGCAGAACCAAAATTACAAAGTGGCTCAATGCATGCATAGCGCCACTATGTAACCTCTTGTCCCACATTATGCCTATTCCAGGCATAACATATGAAAGTGGGGTGTTCCCCTGTTAGGGGGGCCAAAACAATGGCGCAAAGAAATCTAAAAGATTTCTTTGCGTCATTTGTTCTGCATTTTTAACACCTGCTCAGAGCAGGCGTTAAAAGGGGGCATGCCATTGTTTTCAAAGGGCCCCTATGTACTGTTCAGGGTCCACTCCAAAATTTTGGCGCTAACCCTGAACAGTACATCAGTAGCGTCAGAAATTCTGACGCTATTGCCCCCTACCCTGCGCCATGGTGTGCCATATTTTAAATACGGTACATACATGGTGGCGGAGGGGGCGCAAGGGGCAGCAAAACAAGTGGCGCTACATATAATGTAGCGCCACTTTTCATAAATCTGGCCCTAAATTGGGTTGCATGCGAGCACGTTTGCAATCTTTAGTAAATGTGACCATCAATGTTTTTGAAGGCTTGGTATAAATCAAACGAACTTGCATTTGCATAAAGAGCAGTTGAATCAGCTTTAAGTTATCCTTGCATAAAATATTTGGAGTAGGGAAGTGGCAGAGAACGCAGGAATATCAAACAGAGTATGCCTTGATGCTTATTTTGCATGAGTATTTTACCAGTCTGATTTAATGTACAGTATAAGTTAACATTTGTGCATTCTGCATTTATGTGAATAGCCAACTGTAGCAAAACCAGTCCTGCAAAGGGTTTTCTTTGTGGTCACCGTGCTGGAAAGGGCCACAGGCATAAAACTCCATTAAATGTTTTCTATTGCTTTACATATTCTACTGTGATAAAAATAACCCCGTTTTTGAATTTGAGTAGGTTTAGCCTGAAGGGTAGCAGATGAAGGAAATTTTAGTAAAGATTAGAATATTAAAAGTAAAATGTGACGTTATTAAGGGACTTCCTTGTCTTAGGCAGGCAAATGTAGCACAAAGTTTACAATTATTTTAATATTAGTTACTATTTGTCAAAGGTAACCCATCCCATATACCTGTATGGAAAGAAAACCATCAAATTATGAGTGTGCAATATGATATGATATGATGTGGCATGTTTCAGACAAATTTTTCTGTCTAGTTTGCCAACATTACATTTTAAGTCAAATGCATGGATTGAAAAAAAAGACAAAGGCATAGGCAAACTCTGTTGGGTGATGTTTTGTGTTTGTTTGCCCAGTGTATATTTTTTTTATGAGATATTTGAGATCATGGAAATTGCCCTTATATGTGCAGTGAAACTGTTTTCAGAGAACATTTTTTACCAGTAGAAAATCACATATGCTAGGTACTGAGGCCCATATTTATACTTTTTTTGCGCCGCATTTGTGTCATTTTTCCACACAAAAACAGCGCAAACTCACAAAATTCAATTATATTTTGTAAGTTTGCACCGGTTTTGCGACAAAAAATGACGCAAATGCGGCACAAAAAAAGTATAAATGTGGGTCTGAAAGAGCACAACCTGGCTGTGCCATTATGTCTCTTAAAATATGAAATGAAGTGGTGGTTGTTTTCTGTTTAATGTAAGAAGTGTTTTTATTTAAACGTGATGCATTGTGAAACATGCAAGTAAAGTGTACAGATGAATGAAGTGTTTCATGTATGCTATGTATTATCACTGTTTTGAAAGAATGTTTATGTTACAATATTTTTAAAATATTATTCTTTATAATCGTTATAAATTTGACATAAGAGATGTATAGTATTTATTTAACCTGAAGAATTCATGATTAATTAGTCTGGCCAGAGTGAAGCCCCATTTATTTTTTCTTGTGTTACAAACCTCAATGTGAAGTTTGCTTTTAGAATGTTTTTTAAAGTTGCATGTGTCAGGATGTGAGACAGAGTTAATAGGGAGCTCATTGCTCAGGATGATCAAAAAAGCCTTGAGGAATGCTTATTGAGGGCATGGGGAGTATACTGGGCTAGCAACTGTAACTCTTGTCAATTTCCAATGCAGAAACTTCAGAAGGCTAAAGTGTCAATTAACAACATATGATCACTCTTGAAAGAATCAAGATTTAAATGTGGTTTAGTTAGCAGTAAGCTTCAGATTCCCTTTGCCTCTTACTGAGAGCGGAACTTACTTAGATACCTCTCTTTACTTCTAATTACTATGTGGCTTCATGCTGCCACACCTGTGGTCAAGCTGCAGTAGGAGTTACTCACAGGACCTAGCCTATGTCCATGCCCATGCCCACCACAAAGTGGGGTTGACTGCAGTGCTTGTCCTACAGCCATACCCTGAACCCAACCCTTCATAGGCAGCATTGCAAAGTATTCATTGGAGGCAAGCTTTATGATTGATATGTGTTGTTAGTTCTCAGAAGAACTAATTTCTAAAATATTTTTGTAAACATCACTTTGAGCAAACAGCCACTTTCAAAGTTTTTTAAATGATGGAATTTGCATAAATGTGCCTTCTTCTTCTAATCATCTGCTCAGCACACCTTTTGTGTACTTTGAATCCATTTATGAACATGTTGACACTTTTAGGTCAGGGTTGATCTCCTCCTGTTCCTTCTCCAGCATCTCCCCTAGTACACTTGGCATTGGTTGCCCCCCAAGTTTAAACATGTGCTCTCTCCTGCCACCACCATGCAAAATCATTGTGTTTTAATTCAGGAAGCTCCGCATAGTTGATGTCTTGTAAGTGTAGTGGCCTGATGCTTCACTGCTGAGTGTTTTAATCACAGATCTTGCACATCGCCCACTGCACATAAAGTTTAACATTTTTTTCCTCAAACAAATGGAAGAAGAACTCACAGAATCCAGAGTTCTTTCTTTCTTTCTGTACCTGAACTCACAATGCCCCTTATAATGACCTACTAATATGTGTGTGTTTGTGTGTCCGTGTGTGTGTGTGTGTGTGTATGTATTATCCTGGTTTGGGTACACTGTTTCTGAATTGCCATCCATGGCCCCTGTGTGTTTGTTTAGTACTTTTCTCAATGATTAAGGAATAATAATACTAGATAGATGGTTGCTTATAGTGTTTTGAACTAAACACTTGGTAAGTAGGTAGGTTTGTAATTGGTAAGTAGGTTGGTTCAGAGATGCTGTTATGATTTTGGTATCATAAGGACAATGGACTGAAAAAGGACGGCTGTACAGGGATGTGCACTTGTGAACAAGCTTTAGCAAAACCAATAGATCTCAAATTTAAAAGGCAAAGGTTGATCTATTGGTTTTGTCAATAATTTTTTTTGCATTGGTATTTCCGAACATAGGGGGTCATTCCGCCAGGGCCGGGGACCGCGGATGCACCGCCAACAGGCTGGCGGTGCATCCAGGCCAATTCTGACCGCGGCGGTAAAGCCGCGGTCAGAAAAGGGAAACCGGCGGTTTCCCGCCGGTTTTCCCTTGGCCTGAGGAATCCTCCATGGCGGTGCTGCAGGCAGCGCCGCCATGGGGATTCCGACCCCCTTCCCGCCAGCCTGGTTCTGGCGGTTTTGACCGCCAGAACCTTGCTGGCGGGAACGGGTGTCGTGGGGCCCCCTAACAGGGCCCCACAAAGATTTTCAGTTTCTGCATAGCAGACACTGAAAATCGTGACGGGTGCAACTGCACCCGTCGCACCCTTTCCACTCCGCCGGTTCCATTCGGAGACGGCATCCTCGTGGAAGGGGGTTTCCCGCTGGGCGGGCGGGCGGCCTTCTGGCAGTCGCCCGCCAGCCCAGCGGGAAACTCAGAATGACCGCTGCGGTCATTTGACCGCGGTGCGGTCATTCGGCGGCTCCCGCCAGGCGTGCGGTTACCGCCGCCGGCGGGAGTCGGAATGACCCCCATATACATGAATGCATTTCAATGCACACACAAAAAGGCAGGCCCACAAATGTGTGCATACATTGGCCATTTTGGAATGGTAAAGAAAACATGCCAAGGTGTCTGCCAATTGCACACATACTTTAGATTCAAGTGAATGGATTTCTTGTGATGCATCAGCCAAAATGTTGACCTCTTTTTCTTTACTGTTCCAACATGGCTGACAGCCATTGAAGAATGGTAAAGTAAGAATAAGAAAGAGAACAGAAGTGCACAATCATAAGTGAGCAGCCTAGGGGCATTTTGCAGCTGTCTTGCTCCTTATAATAAATTTGTAAACAAATGTGGAGCAAATCAGCAATGTGCAAATAAGGATGACAGGAGGATAAGGAAGGGGCAACCGGAGTTAGGAAACAAACTAGAAAAAAAGCACTTTCAGTTATAAGCTGGGCCTATTGTCTTTGCTGCTAGAAGGTCCGGTGTGTGTCCCAGAAAGCCTTGTGCATGATTTTTGGAATTTTAGGTATCATTCCATACTCAGTCAGTTGAGAGTATTTGAAGTGAGTTTTATTTTCACTGTGTGCTGATGTTCCTTTCTTATAAGTAAGTTCTCCATATTTTATTTGGCTTATTGTATGTTCTCGACAAAAAGAAATGGTGTTTGTTTGAAAGATTTAAACAGTCAGTTTCCAGCACATAAGCAGTTTATAAATAGGTTCAGTATGGGTTTTACACAGTGCCTAATTTGTCAACGATGAGTGCCAGTGCCTAAAGCTCTGCCCAGAAACCTGCAACCAGCACTATGAAATTAATTGTGTAGAATACCAAGGCTGCAAAGTCTGGATTCCACTTGATGCCTCTATAATAATCTACAAGACACTCCCTACCCCTTTATCTTTACTTTTTCCATTGTATGTTTTTCCCTCTCTTTCTCTCAGGAAATATCTGATCAGGAAAAATAAGTGCAGTCTCCAGCAGTGAGTGCCTGTGGCCCCACCGGCAATCACCAGCTCTAATTAAGCACTGGCTTTGTACCTTTCATCTGGAAGTTTGATTTCTAAGGCCCAGGTTAACTATTTAAAGAGGTGTAAAACAAGGACATCTTCCAGAACTGCCCTGTTGGGGAAAGGACACAGGGCAGAGCCAACATTTGGCCCTATCTAGTGGTATTTTCCATGTTAGTTGCCTCAGTATTATTAAATAGAGCAACCTTGTTATAAACTCTATAAATAAATGTGGCCACACAAACTCAGGGTCCACAAAACGTGTGGGCATGGGGTGTAATAAGCCCCTGTGCCCTCTCTCCTGACAAGCCTGCTGATTTCACACTGCAGTTAAACAGATTTGTTTGAAAAAAAGCTTCCTGGATAATGGTTTAAAGCTGATGTCATGATATTAATACAGCTAGGCATTGAAATCTTAGTGGCGGTGGATTTTAGGATTCTCACTTCATCAAGCTCTGCCACCAAATGACAAAAGGACATCACATGCACATGTGAAGGGAGCCTTAAGAGCAGAGTATTTATCTCATCACACCTTTTTATTTAGGTGATAGGAATCTGCAGTGCTTATTTTGTAAAAGAAAGAGTGCTGGTACTCGAAGCTCACTCAGATGCCAACGGTCAATAGAATTAAACATTAGTGCACCAAATGCCAAGGCTGGTAGTCTTAAATCCATTTAATGCCTCTTTAACACTTTGGCTGATAGGTGTCCCCCGGTGCTAAGCATTGATATGACTGATTGGAATATTTTGCATATAGGCCTCCATACCTTTTCTTCAGCATAGGCTTTCCTCACCAAATTTGGGCCCAGATTTATACTTTGTGCTGCAAAACTGAGCAAACGCAGTTTTGTGGCAAAAAGTATAGACCCGGCTTGCGTCATTCCATAGCGCAAGTCGGGCACCAAATTTATGGAATGCCTCAAGCTGGCGCTAAGCTTGGGCTAGTGTCCTAAAATATTATGTTAGCCGGGTGGGGATGGAAGTACGAGTGAAGGGGGTTTTGCCTCAAAAAATGATGCTAGGCTGATTAGAGGCAAGAAAAAATGCCATTAACTAGCCTAGCATCATTTCCTGATGCAAAACCATCTATAACAACATGGCTCCTGTCTTATAAAAGACAGGAGTCATTCCCACCACCCCAATGGCCAGCGCAGGGGACCAGTGTCCCCTGGGCATGGCCATTGCACCCAGTGCCATGCAGAGGGACCCATGTCAGGGCCCCCAATGGCACTTACATTTATTTTAAAAAATACTTACCTATACTTACCCTATTTATTTGGGATGGGGTCCCCCATCCTCTGGTGTCCCTCTGTTTTGGGTGGGAGTGTTCCTGGGGCTTCGGGTGGGAACCTGTGGGCCCATTCCATAGTGTTTGACCATGGAAATGGGTCTATAAGTCCCTTAGCGCCTGGTCAGGCATTAAATAATGGCACTTGGCAGGCTTAGCACCATTATTTAGGCCTGCCTCCCACCCATGCACCATTTTTGCACGGGAGGATAAATAAGCCGCTACAGGCTTAGAATCATTTTTTTGACAGGAACGCCTAACTTGCATCTCATTGACGCAAGGTGGGTTCACGCATCCGAAAAATTACATCAACTCCTATATTTTGATGCTAGACGGATCTAGCATCAAAATACAAATATGGAGTTAAGTTTGCACCAAATTTGCATTCAACAAATGACACAAATTTGGTGCAAACAGAGTATAAATATGCCCCTTCGGTTCCTTTTTTCACAACTTACTAGGGATTCTAAAGGTACCCTGGGTTTGTGGATTCCTTTGGGGGGACTGGGAAATTAGCCAGAATATAGCAAAATGTTATTTTTTGAGTAAAAATGGGAAGAAAGTGCTGCAGAACAAAGCATCTGTTTTTTCCAGCAAATGGCATCAACAAAAATTTTGCAGTGCTATAATCACCATTTTCTCAGCTTTCATGAACAGGCAGACTTTATTAAGTAAAACAATTTTTTAGCACAGTTTTGGCATTTTACCGAGAGACAGCCTGTTTTTCCTATTTTGTGTGCTTCCAAAGTCCTGCCAGTTTGTGGTGAAATCTGGTGAGGACCCATGGTGGATCCTGGAAAGCTATGCATTTCTGAAAACTAGACAAAATTTTGAATTCAGCAAGGGGTAATTTGTGAAGATACTTCATGGTATTTCTATTTAAATAAGGACCTGATTTAGTTATTGGCGAATGAGTTACTCCAACACAATGGCAACTGATAATCCGTCGGTCGAAATCTAAATCCCATACGATATAATGGTATTTAGATTTTAGTGGATGGGATATCCATCACCATTGTGATGGAGTAACTAGTCCGCCAATATGTAAACGAAGTCCTCAGGGAATATTGGAAATTAGTACAAAAAAATGTCTATTCGTGACACCCTTTTCATTTGTAACTTTTCGTCACGGTGGCCGATTTACAAAAGCAATATACCATTACATCTGCTAGATCCTTCTGGCTGTGGGGATATATAGGATTTTCGGGTTTTGCAAGAACTTAAGGCACCAAGAGCCAAAAACTGAGCTGTACCTTGCAGTGGGTTTTCATTGTGTACTGGGTATGGAGCAATACATATGATAAAATACAAAGAGCAAAAAATAGGTATCATGGAAACCTACATAATTCTGGAATGGGCACATGATATGGAGTTTAGAAGCAATGGATACTTGCATAACTCTGCATTTGTGGGTAACCATACTAGCATGTAAATTAGAGGGCATTTCTCAAAAAATCGTCTTTCTTACACTCTGGCTTACATTGAGAAGGCATAAATGCAGAGAAATTCAATTGGTAATAATACATGTTCTACAATTCTGTAATTCCCTAAGTCTCCTGATACAAATGGTACCTCACTTGTGTGGGTAGGGCTAGTATCCACTGCAGGAAATGCCCTAAAATGCAATACAAAGACATCACATTTTTCCCCTGAAAACTGACCCTTTTTTTGCAATATGCCTAGCTGTGGATTTTGTGCTCTAGCTCAGCCGGCACCTAGGGAAGCCTAGCAAACCTGCCCATTTTTTAAAACTAGACACCTAAGAAAACCCATGGTTGGGTGACTTGTGTGGATCCCACCAGGTTTTCCTACCTAGTAGTCCTTGCAAACCTCAAACATTGACTTAAAAAAACACATTTATATTACATTTCTGTGATGAAAAGTGCTGGAATCTGCAGGGAGCAACTCAATTTCCTGTCACCCACCATTTCCCCAGGTCTACCAATAAAAATGGTACCTCACTTGTGTGGGTAGGGATAGCACCTGTGACAGGAAAGTCCCAAAAACACAACATGGATATGCCACATTTTTCTAATGAAACCTTAATCCTTTTATTGTATGTGCCTAGCTGTGATTTTGGTCCCCAGCTCAACCAGCACCTAGGAAAACCTGGCAACCCTGCACATTTTTTAAAAGTAGATACCTAAGAAAGTCCAGGATGGGGTGACTTGTGTGGCTCCCACCAGGTTTTCCTACCTGGAAACCCTTGCACAGCTCAAACGTTGTCTAAAAAAACATGTTAATCACATTTCTGTAATGGATAGTTCTGGAATCAGAAGTAATCCACAAAATCCCTTGCATCCAGCATTCTTCCACATATCGCAATAAAATGCTGACCCACTTCTGTAGCTTGTCATAGAGCCCACAACAGGAAAACATCAAACAACAAAGAGTTTGATCCACCGGGTAGTAGGAATTTGGTGGATTCCTTGTGATTCTGGAAGGATACGCCAAAGAAATGCAAGGAAAATGTGTGATTTTAGTCAAATTTTGAAGTTTGCCGGGCACTGTTAGTAAGAAAATATTATGGGATCCAAAAGAGGCACACCATCCTGTACTCCCCTGGATATCTAGTTTTCAGAAATACCTGGGTTGGTAGGTTTTCCTGTGTAGCTGCCGAGCCCAGACCCAAAACCTGCAGAAACCCTTTTTGTTGATGTTGCCACATTGCATCTTGGACCCCACACCTTTGCTAGCACTAGGCCAACCCACACATGTAAGGGACCATTTCTATCAGGAGATGTGTTGGAATTTCCGGTAGCAGGAAGTTTGAGGCTCCCAGCAGATTCCAATACTTTGAGGGATTCACATGAGTCACCCTATAGTCTCCCTGGTGTATAGTTTACAAATATATCTAGAGTTCATTGATTTTTCCTAGAGACAATGTGCACCTTGGCAGAGAAGGACAAAAAAGACACATATTACTGCAGAACTATCTACTCCTCAAGTACAAATGGTTAGATTTGGCATGAGGGTGAGTGAAAACTTCAGAATTAAAAAAGAAGATTTCAAAAAAATCTAATTCAGTATTAATATCTGAAAGTTCCTTGTGCTGGACCACTGACTCAAATCTTAAAGTCACGACAAGGCACCAACTGCTTTACATTCCATTCACACACCTTTCATGTGTGACACACAAAAAAACATTCACAACACCAGCCGCTAGCCCAGCACATTACATCACTCACATCAACAAACAGCATTATTCTAGGCCCCTTCACTTTTATATGCCCACAAGGCTGACACATCAATCACACCGCCTGACAGCTGATGGAGTGTGTGGACTGGTGTTTGGTTGTCAATGTGTGTGTAGTGACTAGCGCAAGTCACTATACACACACTAACAGTCAAACTCTAGTTCACAGACACTTCCCACCAAGCACCAGTCCAAACACTGCCATCCAAGAGCCAGCCCACACTCACTGCCAGCCAAGCCCCAGTCCAGACACAAAGCCATCAAGTTATTTTTTTAACGATAAAGAAAACACAAACTAATTTGAAGGAGATGAAAAGCCAACTATAACAACAAATTACATCAAACAATCAAAAACCGTGCAACTGAACAAAAGCTATGCAGGCTCACGTAGCTCAGGATTAGAAAGACACTTAGGACTGTACATACAACTCTCCTTTAGCACACCTCTTTGGACACAGACTCTCCATCTCCTATAGGGGAAAGTTGCAAAGTTTTTTTTTAGTGTGGGAGGAATGTAATCAGGAAAAAGGTGATCTTTCAATCTAGCCACATACTCCACCCTTCCAACTCTTGTAAAACCTGACTGCTCCACTACAACAAGGCTGCTATGATACACTGTTGAAACTGACCAAAAGTCTTCTTTGAGTCTGGTTAATAACCTGTGAATGCAACAAAAGCATTGAACAGCACTGTGAGTCTCCAAACCTCTGACCGACTCTATCTATTCCACCCATGTGTTTATCGTAGTCTAACACACACTCAGGTTTGTACATTTCAGCAACCTGACCCCAAACAGGTAATGAACTTTTATCATGAATGGTTGTCAGCATGTGGACATCTCTCCTGTCTAAAAACTTCACAGCTAGAAGTTCATCACTATGCAAGGCACTGCGCTGTCTCCTCTGAGGTTTTTTACTTACAAACTCTTTAGGGTACCCTTTACAGTTAGGATGGATTGTGCCACATGCAACAGTGTCCACTTTGAACTATTCCTTGAACAATTGCACACGGGAAATTATCTACGGATAAGTGGTGACCTTTGTTAAAAAGTCCTCTACCAACTTCCCACACAATTTTCTCATTGACTTCAAAAGTGGACAGACAACCAGGGGGGAAAATAAAACAATCCCAACCAGTGCACACCATGAAACTACCAAAATATACAGTATTATTCTCAGTCAACATTTATATCTTAATTCCATAATGTGCAGTCTTGCTAGGAATGTACTGCCTAAAAAGCAAGCAGCCCTTGAACAGACCAAAGATTCACCTGCAACTATTTATTTTCCTGGAACATAGATCTTAAAAAGGCAATCTACAAAATGACCAAGGACAGGGCAAAAATCTTGAAGAGATAGTTACATTTAGGGTGATCCCGTGACAATGCTGAAGCATTATCAACAAAATACAACATTCGAAGCAGAAGCAAATACTAATCAAGACTCATGGCTGCAGGAAATATAGATGTTGCCATCAAGGGACTAGTAGACCGATATTGAAACAGCAAAGGATTGCTTATCAATTCCATCAATAAGTAAAATCCAAGAGCTTCTTTAACTCATCCAGATTTTTGGGAGTCCACATGCTAGATCTAGTGTGGGGCTTAAGTCTGGGACTGTTGCCCCTTAAATATTGCTCAGTATTCAAATTAGCCTGGTCAGCAGTCTCATCCAAAAAAAATCATCCATAAACAACTGAAAGAAAATTATAGGCAAAACGTTTTCATTATTGAGTCCTCACCCTGCAACACCACCAAAGGCAGACAGAACAGGTTGCACTATGTTTCGGGCAAAACAGAGTTCAGCACTTTGAATGGGAAACCTTTCAGCCCCAGGCTGTAATCCAGATTCCCCTTGCTGTACTTTCGCCATATCAGTGTCCTCCTCTAAAAGAGGCATTTCGTCTGCACTGAGAGTGGATTCATCATCACATGATTCCTCTTGAGCAGAAAATTCACTGCCAGATCTTGGACACCCTCCTCTGTCTCAGATGCAAAGTCAGTCTCAGACTCATGATCAGAGGTATTTTCAAAAAGCAAACCAACAACCTGCTGAGCAGTAATCCTGCAGTTAGCCATAATCATTACTGATAAAAGTATTTCAACAAATAAGTCTACAATAACCAGCATTGTAAAATAAATAATAAGCAAACAGTAGCATTATCAAACAGAAAGTAAAACTAATGACATTTAGAAATCTGGAAGGAAAAGTCAATCAAAATAAATCACACAAATATCTATATACTCATAAATGGTACCACTTATTTGCCAGACAGCAAAACTGAGGATCAACTGCACCTAATCTGCACTGACACAGTAAGCATCAAAAAGCCCCACTGGAATGGAAAAAAACACATTACACATATCACAAGGCAGTATAGAACAAAACAATACCTTACTTTGAAAGACAATCACACAAAAGGTAAAATGAGTGCAGCAGTAAAAAATAAATTATACAAGTGGAATGTCCAAGATGGCTCCCAGACTGTAGTGAAATGTTGGAGAGCCTCATTTGTCCTGCTAACAGTAGCAGATATCGGGCCTACTCTTTGCGGAGACTGGAGTAGCAGCCTTGAGATCAGCACTGGAAGGTGGGACATGTTAATACTTTGGAGCCAGGAGCCTTGTGCCCCATCTTTGAGGTTCAGATGACGCGCATCACGGCTTGCCTGACTTCAAAATGGTGGCAGCCTGGAGCTAGCTGCGGACAGACCTACTTGCTACTCAGGATACTACGCACGCATGTCAGAGACCTCTATCTAAGTCAGATCCAGCATCCTCCCTCAGAGACCCTGACTCCAAATATGGACACAGTTGATCCCCAACGATGAGGCTTTTTTGGTGGAAGAACCAGCAAAGGGACCATGAAGCAGTAAATAACACACAGTGGCATGGTGGTCTGCTGTGGTGAAAATCAGCGGAGCATAGTTCAACACCGGCACTGCAGGACAGAGGTGTCACATTTGGTGGGCATTCTCCCCAGAACACCACGGGGAGCAGAAGCAACCATATGGTATTGCAGCACCTGGATGGCCCAGGATGTCGCTTAGGTTCATTTGAATCATGCACTCTTACCTGTCGAAAGCTTCACTGATGCTCCCACCTTGGCTGAGAATGGTATGGGCCCACTTTGTAATGAAAGTGGATGGTGAGACTCAGGGGATGCAGTGGGCAGCACTGAATGTCCTGGAGGTGAGTGCTACCTGCCTGTGAGCCGCGTTACTCCAGCATAGCTCTGACCAAAGAATAGGGCGAATCAGGCCTCGTAGCATACCCTGCCAGGCGACTGGGCGGACACTTGTGAAGTAGCTGGAATTTTGAACTACCTTTAGAACACTAGAGGTGGGAACATAGATTGGTAGCTGACAGAATAAATTTTGTGGGGCCTAGAGGATGGGTATGGACCTAGGAGGATCATGGCAGGCCCCCACACCCATGAGAAAGACATTTCTATTAGGGATCTGGTCACTAAGTCACCTGGGTAAAAAAGTGGACCACCACAAAGACGCCACCCTCTTGGCACCACCAGCAACAGATGGTGACACCATAGGAGTGACCGACAGTGCTGAGCCTGT
Source organism: Pleurodeles waltl (assembly GCF_031143425.1). Classification (NCBI taxonomy): domain Eukaryota; kingdom Metazoa; phylum Chordata; class Amphibia; order Caudata; family Salamandridae; genus Pleurodeles; species Pleurodeles waltl. The sequence continues at coordinate 370,417,281 of NC_090449.1, forward strand.
CAAACGTACCTTCTTGGAGACTCTCTTAGGAGCTCTAAGCGAGAATATTGCAGCACTTAAACAGGACATTACAGCGGACATCAAGGGTATCACAATAGAAGTGAATGGACTGGGAGATTGGGTGTAAAGCCTTGAACAACAAGCATGGAAAAGAATTGGATGCCAGTCACTGTGAAATACTGGACTTGCAAGACAAAAATGCAGAACTATGATACCAGGTGGAGGATCTTGAAAATAGTTCCAGGACGGCCACCAGAAAAATCAAGGGAGTACCTCTGGAAGCAGCTTGAGGGAACCTGGAGGACTATGTCTGCAAATTTTTCCATCATGCAGTACCAATGTTTTCACCCCTAGAGAGTGTACTGGACAGAACACATAGGGCCAGAAGAACTTCTGCATCCCCTGGCCAATCCCAACTCACCTTAACTTGCCTCCAATACTGCTGACAAAAAGAAACCATTACGGCAGCAGTGAGGGACCGCAACCATATAGTCTTTGAAGGCAACAAGGTCTGGTTATATCAAGATCTTGCACGTATCACTTTTAAACGTTACTTCCAATTGCAACCTGCAACAGAATTTTTACAAAAGAAGGGTGTGCGCTACCACTAGGGTCATCCTTTTTGCCTCATATTCATCTGGGACAATGAGACATGCAGTGTAAGCACCTTGGAGGTGGCACAGGTAATACTACCCATCACAAGCCGACAGAACGAAGATGAGGCCCCTTCACATAAGCTGAGCCCTTCACCCTTGTCGACAACCTTTAGATGCTCTGCGAGGAAGAAAAAGGTGAAAATGGTCAGACCATATGAAATGGAGAGCCAGAGAAAAGGGGCAGCCCTTCTTCATCAGCTGAATCCCCGTGATCAGGCTTCTGACCCAGATAATGGCTGAGAAACGACTCCATAACCATGACGGCACAGAAGGCCCTAACATTGGGATAACTCACCGCCCTCCATATTACACAGAAAGACAGCTCATCTGGGCCCATCTCCATAGTTTATGAAGGACATATACTGAAGGAGGGGCTTCTCACCCCATGAAGGAGAGCCCTGCTACACCTGCGATGCCCTGAAATGGACCCCAATCTGTTTGTTTGTTGCGATGCTGGGAAAGACCCCTTTTCCTACCTATCATTTACAGTGAGAATTAGTCGGTGTACTATATTTACAATCCATGGTCTGCTTCACAGGCACACACTTCCACACCGTTTCCTCACTGATACACATTATCTGTTATAATATTTGGGGGCTTCACACACCTGCAAATCGTTTAGCATTTTTGTCTATGCTTCAGGAATCCAAATGTGATATTTGTCTGGGAGAGGAAACTCACCTCATGTAGGCAGGCTGGAAGTGTCTAAGATCCAAGTGGTTTGACCAACAATACTTTTCCTCTGGCACAGAGAAAACGGCTGGAGTAGCTTTTCTCTTGGCCTCCAACTTCCCAGGTAAAGTGGTTCAGTCACAGGCTGAAATCCCAGACAGGCTCCAGTCTCTTTGTATAATGCTACAGCAAAATACGTTTACACTTGCTATCCTCTATGCACCCAATAAAAACCAGGAGGCTTTTATTCTAGAAGCCTTGGGTAGGGTGATGGCCACTAGAGATAAGGATGTACTAATTGGAGGGGACTTCAATTTAGTGCCTGATATGGGAACGGACCGATCTTCACAATGGTTGGGACAGACAGGGGCATTTCCCATGCAGTGTTTGGAACAACTGATTAACTATGGGATCACATTTGTTTGGCACAGATGCCATCCCACAGAAAGGGACTACGCCTTCTTTCCAGTGGTCCACCTGACGTAAACATAAATAAATCTCTATCTAGCTACACCACACCTCTTGCTATCCATCACTCATGTAGATATAGGAACTGCAACACTCTCAGACCATGCTCCTCTCCACACCACCATACTTCTTCCAGACTTAGCCCCTCAACAACGCACCTGGTACCTTAATCATCGACTCCTATCTAGCAAAGCACATACCACAGTTATCATGCTCCATTGTTGAGTTTTTCAGCCACGGTGACCTCCCTATCACACACATTGCAAGGCTTTGGGACACACTGAAATTGGTCCTTCGCGGTCACCTGATTCCCTGGTGATCCACCTTACTAGAGAAAGGAGGGATAAAAGAACCTTGCTTGGAAGGGCAGGTGAAAGAACAAGAAATGTACTACAAATAGACAAGGTCTCACAAGATACACCAACAATTAAATATAGCACGCAAACATCTTTGGGTGCTGACATGGACAGAACAGCATATGCTCTTGTCTGCACCAAACAAAAGTTTAATGTGGGGAGCAATAAAGCTGGGTGACTCCTAGCACACTGCTTGCAGGCCCCAGCAGTCCAGCAATATATATCAGCATTGGAGGGTCCCCAGGGTGAGGGCTGGATCAGGATGAATAAATTGCCCTCTTCTTCGAGCAATTTTATGCCAAGCTCTACTCCGCTGACCCTTTAATGGAAGGAGACATTTTGCATATTTAGCACACACCCAGTTAGAGAATTTACCCACATCAGATGCTCTGTGTTTAGACTAGGATATCCATGTGGATGAATTGCTATCTGTGAACTCCCATTTACAATCCGGTAGAGCTCCTGGGCATGATAGATAAGCCTCTGAATTTTACAAACTATTTGCTGGACAATTGGCCCCTATACTCACTTGCCTATAGAACTCCTTAAGCACCATGGGCACCCTTACAGAATCCATAAAACTCACCACTATCACAGCTTTGTCTAAACCAGGTAAGGACTCTCTACACTGCTACTCTTATTGACTGATTATGTAACTAAATGTGGACGCTAAGATATTTACCTCTATCCTTGCAAGTCGATTGGTCCCCTTTATGCAAAGCCTTATCGATGCAGATCAAGTGGGGTTTATACTAGAGTGCAACTAGAGTGATAATACAAAACACATATGTCACCTGCTGGATAAGACTCAACACTCCCGGACACTGGCACTGTTGCTATTGGTTGATGCCCAAAAGGCATTTGACTGGATCGACTGGCCCTACTAGTTTGCAGTGCTTCGGAGGGTAGGCCTGGGCGAGTGGTTCATCAGCTGGGTAACATGCAGTTATAATGGTCCTAAGGTTTCAGTCCGGGTGAATGGACTAACATCTTCCCCCTTCCAGGTCACTTGGGCACCAGACAGGGCTGCCTATTATCCCCACACTACATTATGCCCTGTACATGGAGCCCTTTGCTGAGCATATTCGTTGAAATCCTATAATAACTGGCATCCGTATGGGGACGAGATCACAATTGAGGTGGTCCTGATGCATCCCCTTCAATCTTTGTCCCTGCTGATGCAGGAGTTGGAGGCTTTCGGAAAGGCCTCTGGGTTTACGGTGAACCTACAAAAATTACAGATTCTAAATGTGACAGTCCTGGCGGCAGAGCAAGTTCTTCTACAATGCTGCTTCCCTTTTACCTGGGCCGCACAGGCAGTGATGTATTTGGGACTCCACATACATTCCACCGTGGTTAAAACCACAGTATCTAACTATGGCGCCTCCCTGGCGAGCGAGCGTGTGGACCTTTACTCCTGGAAGGCCTATGCACTCTCCTGGCTGGGCTGCTTTGCAGCAGTTAAGATGACCTTGCTACCTAGAACTCTATACATAATGCAGATGTTGCCTCTACCTCCCCCTCCCCATGTGCTGACTAAACTACAATGTCATATGGAAGAAAATATTTTGGAAGGAAAAAGCATGCATAGCCAGGAAGCAGACTTACCTGACTTCAGGGATGGGTGGCCTGCGGATCCCTCACCTTACACACTACTATCATGCCGCTCAACTGAGGTACTTAGTAGAGTGGACCAGACCTCTCATAGAAACACACTGATGCTTCATTGACCAGGCCATCTCAGTCATACATCTGGAAGATACCATGGCTACCTAAGCACCATAGCCCACCAGGAGTTTATATCTCCCCAAATTTAAGAGCCACAATGGGAGTCTGGGACAAGGTACAGATGAGCAGAAATCTTTCCACCCGAATCTCCCCCCTTCACTCCAATCATAGGTAATCCATGCTTCCCCCCAAATCAAGGATCCAGCTATGTGTTGTGGCAGCAGACCAATTGTAAGAGGATTGGGGACTTGTTTGATGAATCCGGTCTTCTGACCTTTGCTCAGATCCAACAACAATATGGTGTCCCTGAAACCACTCGATGGCAGCCTTTGGCCTTATGCAATTGGGACACTCAGCCTTCCACTAGGCTGTATGCGAGCCATCCCCTATTCATATTTGAGAAATGGCTACTGACTAGAGGTTCCAACAAGCACCTACTCTCAGACATCTATACCTTTCTTAACACTTTTCAAGCCCCACATGTATTTCAGCACAACAGTGTTGGAAGAGGGAGTGCAAACATTCCTTCACACCTAGGGAGTGGTCCGAAATCCTCAAACGGGCTAACTCGTTGGCACAAAGCACCTCGGGTAAAGAGACATTTCTTAAGGTGGTACACTGTTGGTATTATACACCGACATGTGTTGCCCAATGGACGAGGTATGGAGATGCTGTTTGCTGGTGGGGCTGTACTCAGGAGGGAACACTGACACATCTCCTTTGAAGATGTCCAAAACTCCACTGTTACTGGTCTGAAGTTTTAGACACCATTCACAAAATATATAACATAATGATCCCAAGATTTCTGAGCTATATCTTTTTGGACCCTCCAGATGTCTTAAACTACTCCTTGCAATCGCTATGGGGACAAGCAATCACATTGGCCCTATGTGCTGCTAAGCCGGTTTTGTTAACACGATTGGGCACTGACACGCTACCCACATATCTATATTGACTATGTAGACTCTGAGACTTAATAGGTATGGCGAAGCTGAGGGCCATGGTTGAACAGAGATTGCCCCAATTTCAGAACAAATGGGGGCATTGTCTGTCCTACCTCTCACAAGAATTCATGGAACTCATTTGCCTTGCTTATCTACGGATCCTCCGCCTCACACCCACAGACTCAATACCGGCCTAACTTCATACATTATAGAGGAGGTCCCTGGCTTTATCCATATCACACTCTGTAGCCCAGCTTCATCGCTTCAAACACCTACTCAGTGGTATAGGTACACATCTCTTTCCTCATGTTTCTTTAACTATCTTTATTCTTTCTCTCTATTGTTACTCACCGGTCACTGGATGTAGGAGAGGGGTTTGTATTGTTTCATAACTATAGTAAAATCAGTAAAAAGGTTGAAACCTAAAAAAATAATTATAGAAACACGCCATGGATACAAATTAAATGAAAAGGTTACAAAATGATTTGCTTACCAACCACAAGTCCACAAACTACAGATCTGCCAAAGTGGCACCCACAAACAGGATTCACCACCAAGACAAAGGAAACAATTGGGTTTACAATAAGAAAGAAAATTAAAACACAAATAAAAATGATAAAATATTAGTCAAAAGACATTGATATCTTCCGCTCAGGGAGAGGTGGATTAGAAAAACAATATTGCCCCCCAAGGGAAGCAAACATTATTCCCTGATGTCTAGTGTACTTCCAACCCCCCAGAGAGCAGATTGGCCTGAAAACTGCTTATCTGTCCTCTTTGGGGGCAGAATACAAACAGAATTATCCCCAACAGGAGTGACCCTAGCCCAAGGGGTTGCTCCCCTCAGCTTTATTATATACATTTATCCCTGTCTAGTTGTTTGATGCCTCCCTCCCCCCAGGGCAAATCGGTTAAAATAAAACAGCCAAACTGGGCCCAGGGTGGGCTGAAACATGGCTACATTATATGCCCCCAAGAGGGAACAACTCTTACCTAAGGGGCCACTCCCCCAACCATAAAAATGCCCTGAAGGTCTAATGGAGTATGTTCCTACTCTACGATCACAGCCTTGCCCATGATCGTGGAGCAGAAATACACTAAAAACACACAAGGGGAAAGGAAAAAATGTTCCTTCTCACCGGTGCTTGTTAGATGAAGTCCCCCCAAATCAGTAAGTAACTGATGGGGTAAAATAAATGCTGGTCCATAAAAATAAGTGCATTTGCCCTCAATTGGCAAACACCACCTCCAATTAAGCACTGGGAATATGTTTTAAACCTCTGTGCAGTCCATTAAAATGTGTGTGGATGTGTGTGCAAAAAGAGTGATCAAGAGTTGATGTGTGTTTAACAATGTGTCAGAAATACACAATGGGCCTGATTCACGAAGTTAAACATACCCTTCAGTTTATGATTGTTTCCTATTCACAAAGATATTTTACAAGTAGTGCCTGTACAATTGTGTAATCTCAACACATAAAAAGGTAGGACAACCCTATCTTTTTATGTGCAGAGACTTCACAGTCGTAAAGATACTACTAGAAAAATACCTTTGTGAACAACAAAAAATTGTGATTGTGCACACAAGTATAAGTTTACCTTTGTGACCCTGGCTCAAAGAGTGGCTGTATGAGTGAGAAAGAGAGCAAGATTATGTAATGGTATTTGACAAAGTATGTGTGTGAGAGAGATTGTGTGGGCGTCTGTGTGTAGGATCATTGGAATGATTGGTTAATGATGACACATAACCTTTCCAGCGCAAGACGCATGAGATGTTGCACATATAACCACAATACACTTTTCTATAGCTCACATGAAAGCCAACAAATTCAATATTTATTTACTCCATCGGTAAAAGCCCCATGTCACAGGGTGGTAACCTGATCAAGTGATCAAGCCTAGTTACATACCCTATCTGGTTTTCCTGTATAAAGTGTTTCTATATGCATACATATGTAAAGCAGCAACAGCAGAGCTACTTGCATGTATCACATAGCCCAAAGAAAATGCGATCCTTTGCACTGGCACAGTTTATTCCACTTTGATACCTTAAGTGAAGCCCATCTACAAGCAAAACTTCAGTAATATTGTATATTTGTAAATTCCATCATGCCAGAAATACACACTTCACAACACCAACAGTTCTTCAAGAACCAGTCTTTGAGGAGATTAAGGAAAGGTGCTTTAGAAAAGCCAGGCCAATAATTTGTACAAAACCAACACATTCAGCACTGCATTCACAAAAACATACATACATGCATGCATGTGTGACTTCACAACTAGTGCAGAATCAGCCATCTAAAGCATTGACGGGATGAAAGTGTGTCTGTGTATTGTTACCATTCTTAACACATGTGCAAAACAACAGCTGCTATACTCCACAGTTGTTTTGCTTTCACTAATGACGAGCTGACAAAAATCTCTGGAATGCACTTCTTAGTTTAAAGAAGACATTTATTATTACTTCACCACGAGGTTCCTCAGAGAGGAGATTAGTAGGTTGTAGGCATATGTTTAAAAATAGTCACAGCAATGAAAGGAAAATATATCAAAGTGATTCTCAAGTGCACAGTACACACCAAATATATGTGATTATATTATAGCATAACTGCCAAGCAAAGAATAAAGTCAAAATTCATTAACGCAGGGCCTATCACTGCTTTTCATCTTTCTCATGCCAGCAAGTTGATGACCCCTGTTCAACTGCGAGAATGTGTTTTTCCGCCCTCAAGGGAGGTCAGGCAGTTGATGTCCATTCCTGACTGAAGTCTCAGAAAATTCCCCCTCGCTGCTGCCCAGGGACACCTTTTATATAATATTCAAAACATGCTGGCTACTGTAGATCAGAGTTGGAAGAAACAACATTGAAAGTTGGCCAGGTTTTCAAGGCTCTCTCTCCCAAGGCCGAGTCCTTCCCTGCACTAAAGAAAAACACCAAATATGAGCTTCCTTATCGTGCTATCATGTTCGGTAGGTGAAAATACGAAACACACAAGCTTAGTTTACCAGTGGAAAAACACAGCTCATCTGCAATGTCTCAACTGCAATGTCTAACGCCACGATAAAGCCAATAGGCAGCTAAACTGAATACAAAGTGTAATTTATAATGCCACGATAAAGCCAATGGACAGCTAAACTGAATAAAAAATGTAATGTGCTACTGGGGAACGTTGAACAACTAATATGCACAGTGGTGAAACACAAAGTCAGTGGTCAAACATACTTATTTTCACTGCAACAGCTCACACCTACATAACTCAGATGAATCAATTTCATGTCTATGATTCAGTTTGGGGCAGAGGGGGACAGTGGAATGCTGAGAATCTCACCTAATTTACTACAACTATTCACCTAGAGTGAACTTTACTGGTGTTAAAGTGAAGTCCCAGAATGTAGTCCATAGGAAGCATTTCATTGATTGGTATCTGTTGCATGTGGAAATACTGTCCAATATGTTGACACCAAAGCCTACTGTTTACAAGAGATTGATTTAGTGATGGGCACGGGGTTGTCTTCACCTAGCCACTCCTTTAGCACTCCTTTTCCCTTCATAATTGCAAACATGACAGTGCAATTCCACTTAGCACATTTGTTCAGAGCACTGGCAACAGCTATGGAGACAGCATCTTCAGCACTGTGCTTGGAAGACACCAGTTGGATAGGAGCAGTGCAGCAAGAGTAACAGACAGTTGGGAAGGGGAGCACGGTAACAAGACATGATGGGGATGACGTGAATTGAGAGTAGAAAAATAATGTTCAGCCAGGTGTCATTGAATCAATCAATCAATCAATCAGGGATTTGGAAAACGCACTACTCACCTGTGAGGGTCTCAAGGTGCTGAGGAGGGGAGAGGGGAGAAGGTGGGAGGGGAGGTGCTGCTACTGCCTGAACAGCCAGGTCTTGAGTAGTTTCCTGAATGTAAGGAGGTCTTTGGTCTGGCGCAGGTGGGTGGGAAGAGTGTTACACATTTTGGCGTCGAGGTGCAAGACTGATCTACCGCCGATTGTAGTTCTGCAGATGTGTGGGACGGAGTCAGGAGTTCAGAGGAGCCAGGAAAAGGGAGAGGGTGGAGCCACAGGAGGCAGAGAAATGCACTGACCAGGTCAGTGGTATTGCTCAGCCTACCACGCAGCGGCCGATTGAAGAGAAGCTATCAGGAGTTTTAAAGAAACAGAGGGGTGGGGAGGAATTGAAAAGCATGATACTGAGAAAGAGAGAGAAGAATGGAAGCCAGGTGGGAGTATCACACGAAGATGAGAACACAGGGCTGATGAGGATGGAGGTAAGAGAAACAAATGAGAAAGAGTGTGGAGCCTCCAATGGAGTGGGTTGTGTGGTGTTTGGTAGGGAAAAGTATAAAGCCAAGACAAACTTAAAAACACATGCACTCTCATGGAGTGTATAACTGGAAAGATAGCAAGCATTGGTAAATGCATTAGGTTTCGCCTATGGGCTTACTAATAAGAGGTGTGGGAGCTGTGTATGAGTGTAGCGATGATGGCATGAGTGATCTCTGTGCATTGTGAGTGGTGTATGAATGAAGGCTGATAAGTGTGTAAGTGCAGGGTAAAGGTGCCTGAATGTATAGTACTGGATGTGGAACGTAATGTAGATTTTCCTAGTAATTTATGAAGGAAAGTCTTAATTTTATTAAAGACATGGAGGCGAGTATTATGCCTTTAGTCTTTTCTTTATTTTAACAGCAGCTGCAGTCAAGAACAAAACTACTGATCCCATAAGGCTAAAGGAAGTAGCCAATGAGGATCAAAAGGTAGTTTCAAGTAATGGACCAATCACTAACAATGCCTACTAATAATATCTATCTTGACTGGGAACAGCCCTCTTTTCTTGTGCGAGTTCAAACCGTAGTAAACAAAGGAATAATGAAACCACAAATACAAATAGCCAGGCAAAGTGCTAAAAGTTCTTGGAAAAGGCAAATCAATCTTTGAACGTATTCCGGCAGGGTGTTGTGATCCGATGGCAGACTAATCATGATGGCAGGCGAGGTGACGAGCGAAGTGGCCGTAGAAGCCAAGGAATAAGCCTTACGCAGCAGACTGTTGTCCTGATGTAGATGCTGGAAAGGGAGGGAAACAAAATAACAGGGTTAATCTTTGTAGAGGCCGGATAATACTCGCCTCCGTGTCTTTAATAAAATTAAGACTTTCCTTCATAAATTACTAGGAAAATCTACATTTTATGGCAAGGCCGGAGGCTCCTATCCCTATCCTCCAAGCGGGCACCGGGCCTAAAAAGCTTTGGAAGCCATGGCCCCCCTAGCCGAATGGGATCCAAAGACGGAGATCTCAATGCCAGCTAAAGACATAACCCAACGGACCCAACGCGCTAAGGTAGGAGAAGACACAGATTTGAAAGGTTTCCTGAAAGATATCAGGACCTGGGTAGAGGAGGAATTCCTCAGACCGGCTGTCTTTTGTTCATAAACGTTTAAACATTGACCTACATAAAGTTTAGGGTGATCAGGAAAAAAGGGGTAAAAAACTGAAGAAAGATTAGTTTTAGTACATCTTAACACATGAAACATAACACCAGAAGGTGTAAACTGACGAGCTGTAATTTCCAAAGCTCTAACATCAGATAAACGTTTGAAAGACACTAGACATAAAATCATGGTCAGTTTAGCGGAAAGCTGTTTCAATGATAACAAGGTATTGTCCGGCCATGATACAAACAATTTTAGCACAGTATTAACATCCCATAACGAACTATATTTTGGTTTCGGAAGAATTGAAAATTTTACTCCCTCTAAAAGGCGACACACCAAGGGGTGTTCTCCAATAGTTTTCCCTGGAAAAACGCATGTGATGAAGAAATAGCCAACCTATACAGGTTAATGGCACGGAACGATTTACCTTTGCAAGCTTCTGCTGCCAGAAAATTAATAAACATTTTTATATTTGCTGTAAAGAGATCAACCTGTTTTCCCACACACCAGCTATGCCAGAGAGCCCAAGCTGATCTATATGCTTTCTTTGTTCCTGGAGCTCTTGCCAAGTACAAGAAATTTGAAGCTTCTGTCGAAATAGAAGCGCCAAGCTGGGATTCCCTGAGATTTTCCAGGCTGAGAGAGTGACAGCATTCTGGAGAATTAGATTGTGGCATAGACCTTGAGGATTGGTTAAAAGGTCCGGGATCGGGGGAAGCAATAATGGAGGTTCTATTGATAGTTCCAGGAGAGATGGAAACTACACATGAGAATGCCAGAAGGGAACTATTAGTACTATTGAGGCCTGCTGGCGTCTGACCTGAGCCAGAACCCTGGAAATCAAAATGAAGGGAGGAAAGGCGCAATTGAGGGAAGATGACCAGTCTTGAGAGAAAGCATTGAATGCTAGAGCTAGTGGATCTGGATTGCAGCTGAAGAATTTCGGAAGTTATGCGTTGAGACGTGATGCAAAGAGATCCATGTCTAAGGGACCCCATTTGTGGAGAATGTTGATGAAGACCTGCACATTGAGCATCCAGTCGCTGGAGTCCTGGAAATGGCGAGAGTACCAATCCGCCACAATGTTGAGGTTGCCCGGTAGGTACTCCGCTTGAACTGAGATCCTGTTTTGGAGACAGAATTCCCAGAACTCTTTCGCCAATTCCGCTAAAGGCTTGGATTTTGTGCCTTCCAAGCGATTGATGTAACGGACCACGGAAATGTTGTCCATCCTAAGGAGAACAGAACAGGAAACTTTGTCTCTTGCAAGGCTTCTGATTGCAAAGGAGCCGGCAAGCATCTCTAAACAGTTTATGTGCAGTTTTGACTCCTCTCGAGACCATGAGCCTCCAGTCCAGATTGTACCACAACGGGCCCCCCAGCCCAGAAGACTTGCATCTGATTCTAATACAAGATCTGGGGCTGATGCGAAGATAGTCCTGCCGTTCCAGGCGTCTAAATGGTCTATCCACCATTGAAGTTCCGCTCGAGAGCCCTGGTCTAGCGCTATGGAATCTGAATAAGCTAGCCCTCTTTGGAGATGGCAGATTTTTAGTCTCTGCAAGGCTCCGTAGTGGAGAATGCTCCTGGGAAAATAGCTTGAATTGAACAAGAGAGGAGTCCTAAGACCCTTGCAAGGGATCGGAGAGAAAGTCAAGAATTGCGTAGAATGAGGAGAATTTCCGACTTGATAGTTTTTATCTTTGAAGAAGGAAGAAGAAAAGAAGTCAAAACTGAATCCACCAGGAAACCTAGAAACTCGATCTTTTGGATCGGCTCCAAGGAAGATTTTTCGTAGTTTATGATAAAGCCTAGATCTGAAAGAAGCGTGCAAGTAAAGTGCACCTGAGCAAGATGAGAGGAGCGATTTTGATTCATGATCAGAATATCGTCCAGGTGGATAATTAATCTGATGCCTTGAGCCCTGAGAAAGGCTGCTACCGGTCTCATTAGCTTTGTGAAACACCACGGGGTGGAAGACAGACCGAAAGGAAGAGAAGTAAAACGTAAAGTCTAACCAGCCCATTAGAATTGAAGGAATTTTTGGGAGTATGGGTGTATGAGTACGGTGAGGTATGCATCTTGTAGGTCTAACCTTACCATCCAATCTCCTTGGAGTAAGATATCCCTGAGCTGTAGGATGGTTTCCATCTTGAAGTGTTGATAAAGAACAAACTGATTGAATTGCCTTAGGTTGATAACCGGTCGCATCTTCTTGTTCTTTTTCTGGACCAGAAAAACTAAGCTGAGAAACCCTGAGGGGTCCAGAGAACAAGGGATTATCGCTTGTTTCTGTGGAAGAGCTTGAATTTCTGAGGAAATTAGGTTCATCATTTGGAGAGAGAAGTGAGGAGGAGGATGGAAAACAGTTTGAAAAGGCTCTGAAAATAGTTCTATAACATATCCCTGAACGGTATTTAGAACACAAGGCTCTGCTGTGAGTTCTTTCCATTTTGACAGGCATGTTGAAATACGACCCCCTAGAATAGGAGAAAAAATTGTTTGACTTACTGGCTTGTGAAGAGAACCTGGAGTTCCGGTTCCCCTTGTGGCCTGTAGTCTTGAGTTGTTGTGTTGCCATAGTAGCCACAGGAACCTTGATTGGCATAGGTACGGCCGGCAAAGCGGTTCCTGCCTCTGCCGGCCCTGGCAAAAACACATGACGAAAACATCTTTTTTAAAGATTGCTGTGCTTTGTCGAGCGACGAAAAAGTTGCAACATATTTACTCAACTCCTTAATAAAGGAGTCACCAAAAAGCATACCCTCTGCTTTGACCCTGGGGTCTGTACCTGCCAGGTTGACCAGCTTTTGATCTAGTTTATGAAGGAGGCCCTTCCTACGCTCATGCGTGATGGAGGAGTTGGCGTTCCCTAGTAAGCAAATGGCCTGTTGGGCCCACAAGGAGAGTTCAGCTGGGTCAACTGAAGCTTGTTCCAAGCGAGCAGTTTCTGCAAAGTCAAATATACGTGTTAGGGGACCCACCATGTCTAACAGTTTATCTTGGCAAGAAGAACAAGCTTTATCAACCCCCTTCCGTGGGTCCTAGCCATATTTAGTAAAAAAGGTAATAAGAGAGGTGTCAATAGACGGAGTTGCATTAATCTTAGAGCAAAGGGGCCGGGACAAGGACATTCAGATCTGAGTTTCGCTTGCACCTGTTTATCTAAGGGTGTACGCAACCTGGCTGTCACATACTCTGCCACATGGTCCGTATGGAACCACTCCGTCGAATTAGGATGCTGGATGCTAGCAGGATCAAACATAGGCACCCCTTCAGCATCAAGAATTGTGCAAGAACCCGCAAAGTCTTGTGACCCAATTTTAGTTTTTTTGAGAGGAGGAGGGGAGATGACATCTCCAACCTCCCTGTCGGAAGTATCCGAATCCGAGTTAGGGTCTTGCACTTCGTCATCGGTGTCCATAATTTTTGATATAGCAATCGGTGAAGAAATGTGTTTGGTTTTAACCATGCATTTTTTAGATATTTTATTCAATAACCCCTCCTTTGTCAGAGGCCTTTGAGGAACCACATCCTCTGCCACATGTGAACTTTTGTCACTCACCAATAGCGTCGCTTTAATGTTCTTAGAAGGATTGTGACGCTTTCTGCCTTCCCCCGCAGATTGGACCAGCATGGTTTTTAACACCAGATTAACTACAGAGTTTTCCAAATTCTTTGATAATTTATGCCACGAAACTGCCATAGCCTGTTCCACTGAGGACTAAATAAAGTCATTCAGATTTTCTTTGAGGACGTCCTCCTCCTCCTCCTGAGACAGCATTGGGTGGTTAGAGCTGTCCATGGTGCTAGAGAATGACCAAAAGGGAATAGAAACAATTGCCTAAAGAAAGGGTTAAAAATTCTCACCTAAGTGAGAGTGAGGAGAAAGCCCCGCCTCTGGGCAGATCAGACAAGCTGCCAAAAAAAAGAAAACCGAAACCTCCACAGAACGCAGAGTCCGGCGCTGGCAGGAGGTAGAGAAAAAGGAATAAGCCCAAGCAAGCGGTAGGTAAATAAAGTCACTGAAGCGTGACAGTAAACGTGCTGGGAATCGGGAGAAGCTGTCTCTTGAGGCGTGACGGAAGATCTCTGCTGAATAACCAGCTGCCGAAAACAGACAAAACCGCTCTAAGCAGGACGCGCTCAGCGAAGCCTGTGAGGAGGTTATTGTTTCTCCTCAGCGGGCGGCCGAGATAACGGCGCGCGCTGAGGGGAAACAGCTAGCGATAACGTCAGTAAGCGGCACGCGACACAAATGAAGGAAATAACATGCAGCTACAAGCCGACCCTGACAAAGAAAACTAATACAAAAAGCATATAACGGCCAAACAGATAACCTTCAACTAATACATATATGTAAAACATAAACAATTATAAAGAAGTTAATGAATATAAGAAGTTGTACTTATCTTGACTGCGAGCAGCAAGAAAAGAGGGCTGTTCCCAGCCAAGATAGGTATTATTAGTAGGCATTGTTAGTGATTGGTCCATTACTTGAAACTACCTTTTGATCCTCATTGGCTTCTTCCTTAAGCCTTATGGGATCAGTAGTTTTGTTCTTGACTGCAGCTGCTGTTAAATTAAAGAAAATACTAAATGCATAATAGGAGCCTCCGGTCTTGCCGTAATATTTTATTTGAAGTCCAGTCTCTGATGACTATCAATTACGTCCCCCGGCTTTGTCCCAAAAAAATTAAACCTGCCTCCATGATTTAAAAATGTGGTATGTGTAATGAGGTGCAGAGAAGATGGCTGTGTCTGGTAGACAGCTAGTTGCTGGAGTGTTCTAACCCTACATATTCTATTAGACACAGCAGTGAAAGCAAGGAGGGCATTGAAGCTGTTTCTCTGTACTGGAGACCTATTGTTTTAGGTTCCATGGGCAGATCATGGTGAATCATGTTTGATTCCACATGAGCGCTGACCTTGTAAGTGGTGAAACCCAGGGGTCATACCCATTTGAATGCTTGTGGGGTACATGTGTCTTTTCCACTGAAGTTTAGGAAGTGTGTGCTACAGCTTTAATGGAAGTCCTCAAACCTTACAGAGCTGAGAATATGAACTGCAAAGATAGGAGAAGGAGGGAACATGTACTCCTGCCTCAAACACACAATAAGCAATGCAAGGGGGGTGTTTGAGAAGCAGCATGTTTTCAGCAGCTTAAACCCCACTTTGTGTGCGGGACAAAGAGATTCCAGGCCATATTCCCCCGCTGTCAGCAGTGCAGACACTGCAACAGCAATGTCAACGTAAGTAGTTCCCTAAAAGTGAGCAATGGAAGCACACAAGTAAAGAGGTTATGGTCCAGGGGTGGTACAAACACCACATAGACAAGGTATGCCATTAAATAAGAAGCGTGCAAATGAGAGTGACAATAATGCCAACCAATGGTAAGCAATGGGCAGGCACTAAACCCAATGTAAAATCTACAAAACAAACAATAGTTTTTTTCACTAGCAGACAGCTATGGTATCTGGTAGGCTTGACCTAAAAATAGAAGCAAATTGTATTTGCATCTGTTTTAGCGAGTCCAATGAGTAAATTAGCACAATGTGTGCTCACTCCTAGACTATCACATGATGGTAATTGGGACCATAATCCAAGTTGCATGGGACAGATGGGCAGGCTTGCCTGGGACAGATATGGTTTAATTACTATTTCACATGGTGTTTTTGAATTTGCTCGATGCAATTGCTACTTTTCAAGCCTAGAAAGGAGACGACCATGCAGGATACATTGTTTTTGGGCCCCCTCTGCATGGTGTCCCCCAATTCTGTGCCTGCTTCCACGCAGACCTTTCTCCTGCCTGTAGCTGGAGGTATTTCTGGGGAAAGACTGAAGTGAGTTTACTGAACGCCCGGGTGCACCTGAACAATGCGGAATTTAGGTGGGTGAGTACTGCATTCGCTTTATAATTGGCCAATGACACATGAGTCCAAGCGTAAATGCTATTTGCTCTGGTGCAAATTAGCACTCTGCCATTTACGAGTGAGGGTAAAATTGAGCGCTTATATATTGACAGACCCACGAACAAGTAGGCCTTTCAGATCGTACATTATTTGACACAAAAAACATATTTGTGCAAGTGCGAAGGACACATAAAAAAGTGCATTAACAAATGTGTTTACCTTTAAAGTCGGGGATCAAAAACCTCCACCCAACTTTGGTATGACAATTCAGACCTACTCTAGAATAAAACTCGTCATACAGTTGGATTACTTTTAAGTCAAATGCAAAGATCTGATCTCGTAATTATGTTTCTAAACATATTACATATGTATACGTACTAGTCAAATGTATCGCATTATTTTGAATGTGCAATTCTCAATGAAAAGAATGTTTTTGTCCAGACAAGTAAAAAATCTGTCACTCCAGATCAAAATACCAGTGAAGGTTTTCAACAGAGAGGTGATTGCCTCCGTGCCAAAATATTTCTGGCATATCTTTTATGTGAAACCTTTTCATCTGACTACGTCTTCAAAAGGCAATTTTTCGCCGCACGTTTTTCTTCTGCTTTTGCAGTTTCATTCTGGTCCTAATTGCCTTTCGTGGTGAGTAAGAATGCTCTTGTGTCTTGGTATTTTTTTGTGTCTATGATGAATCCCCCCTCCCCTCCAAACAGGCTGTCATACCCCGCTCCTTTGTTTCTGGCACTCTCCATGTGTTGCTGTTTAATATTTAATCAGCCCCACCTCATCAGAAGCACTGCTGGCCTCATTAGATAATTAATGGCTGTCTGTGTCTCGTTTGCTTCAGTTGATACATCTGCAGCCAGTAATTAGTGAAGGAGTTCAAAAATTGCACTGTTTTAGCATGTTTGGGAAGCAATCTCCCCTTTGATTGAAGCCTCTTGGATTGGCATCACTGGACTGCTCAACTCCCTGTGCAGTAGGGTTTCTTTGTTTGCACAGTTTGCTACAGTTTTGCAACACTGCACATCCTGGCAGTTCCTAGAACAGTTGGTGGTACAGATTTGACTTTTATAATTTTTAAGATAATTGGGTAATTCAGTGCAGCTAAGTGACTGCAAAGCAATCCACTGAGGCTCAGCGGGGTGGGAGGGGGCAGGGGAAATTCAGAGTAGTGCAACAATGTGTGTTTTTATTATAGAATTGCTCTTAAGGTAGAGCCAAACCTTATAAGTTAAAGAAGATGAACTGTCCTGTTGGACTATGAAAAACGTGTATACTGAGATTCTCATAATGCCGAACTTGATAGACTGTATGCTTTTGCTAAGAATTTGCCTTGTGGTGCATAGTTACATCTTTAATATTCATGTTTGATAGCTTTAGATATCATTGTTTATAGCCCAATAAAAATAAATCCCACATGTCAGCATCATACATTTTAAATATTTATGCACATAGGCACATGGAAAAGAACTGTATATGTCTCAGTGAACCTTTATTCTAATCCGTGACATAATCAATCTTTAATATTCATGTGTGACCACATGAATTTGTAATTTATTCCCAAATAAACTTCAGTATAAAGCCTCCATATAATCAGTTTTGAATATTTATGTTTCACTACATGGAATTATCACAGTTGATTTCAGAATGCATTGCATTATTAAGCTTCTGACTCCCGTTCACTTTGTACATATTCCCAACTTTTTTACTATGTATGGGGGACTTTGTTGATTGTTGCAATGTTAAAAAATTCAGATATTCAACTGTGGCTGTAATTAGGAGTCTAAAATGCATTTTAGGATTACACATGGTCAGTGTCTTTGAAAATATTTTGCAATTTAACGTTTTATTAGCTTTTCAAAAGAATACAGCGATGCACTCATTAATAGAAAAAACAAACTCATTGAATATTTAATTTTACTGGAATACATATTAAACTGAACAACTCGTGATCCTGTATCCATATGTTTTCCAACGGCGCCATAAGGCGAATCAGATCCTATATTTTTTTTTTTGCTTAATTCCTCATATAACCGTCAGATTCAGTAGAACATAGCGGCTTGCTTAGTTTCTGTGAAAATCTGATATAACTCTCTTGCTGGTATGTCTCGTTCAGCCTTTGGGGTTAGCAATTTGTTGCTATAATTATTGGACTGCTTTTGCAACCTGCCATTCTATCAGCATTGCCGAACTTTACTTAAGCTATTTGAACTACATTCTATGTCAAAGTGGTTAGTATATGTTACCGAGTTTACCCATTCTATTGCGAGAGGATGTTCCCAATGCACGCATTTTTTACAGATAGAATATCTGTAACGCATTAAAGAAACACTCCGGGTTAGAGTCCAATCCAAACGTAATTAAAACTTGGCTTACCTTGATCTTTATAGGACATGAATTTTCTTACTTCCTTTCAACAGCTTGCCGATGCTGGATAAGCTGAAAACATGTTTGTTGTTTGGTCTTAGTTCGTGGCAACTGTTACAGTGGGTTACATCTGTAGCAGATTTTGCCAACATCTCAGGTTACCGGTAAATCCTATGATAAGTGGAAAAGGTGAGTTTTCTTTAAAGCAGCACATTTTACATCAGAGTAATGCACGTTTACAGATTCTTGTCATAAATCTTCAAGATCCAGCATAGGCAACCCTCCATCCCATACAGTCCATGGTTCCTTTATCTTCTTTTCCTCAGCTTTACCCAACTCCCAGTACCAGACAGAGAGATCGTTCTTGAGAATTCTTCTCTTCGAAGCCCGTTATAATTTTAGTCCATTTTTAGAACATCACCATGCATAAAGCTGTACGTAATTAAGTCTTAATATTGTTCCTAAGGTACATCCAAGATTGTTTCCCCGGTAACAAAGTCTAGTCCATCCCTTAATTCTCACAAATAATTAATTCCTGCTGCCCTCAATTGTAAGGTAAATGTATCGTTGAAATAAGCTGGTTTCCCTGTGAATGCCAAATCAGCGCTTGGTTTAGTGTGATAGTGAATCCCGACTATTTTCCTTCTATAGAGCCACACTTTTAAAGATTATTTTAAAACATTCAGTGGAACCTTTATAAAAAAATTTTTTTTGGTTCCCTGAACCTATATAAACATTTTTCCTGACCCTGCCTGCTCAGCACTGCAGCAAACATGCAGCCTTTAAGTGTATCATCTGGCTGCGTCATTAGTATTCAACAGTTTTTAAACTGGGAGGCTAAACAACACAGCTGAAAATCAGGGCGCACTAAGCCTCCCTTTGAAAGCTTTCTTAGCTTTCTAATCGTCTTCCATAAGATTCTACCGCCTTTAAAAGGCCAGATAGAGCTACTAATTTTTCCTTGTATTCTGCTATAATCTCTTCCGGTCATGAAAGAGAAATAGCACTGAATACAAAGCATAATTGTGGGAGAACTGTCATTTTAAGTTACTCTTTTCGTATTTTTCTCATGGTAGACTTTCCCATCTTCCTTACAGACTATCATTTTAACAATGTTCTTTACATTTTTGGTAGGTATCTCTTCTAAAGTTAGTGAGATTTAAACACCTAATTTTTTAATCTGTTCTTCTACATTCTGTATGAGTTCTGGGACTCCCCATATCATAGCCTTAGTTTTTGATGTATTAATTTTATAACAGAGATTACCTCAAATTCTTATGCTTAAATGTATAAAGTATTACATCATCAGCATATAATGCGCCATCATAGTCAACCCTAATTCCTCAAAGGGAATAATGTTCTGATTTGTTCGGATCCATTGAAAAAATGGCTGTATATATAAATTGAACAATAGAAGGGAGAGAGGACATCCTTATCTCATCCCTCTTGTAATGTAAAATGTGTTTGTTATTCCCCAATTATAAATATTTTTGCTGAAGATTTTGCTGGAAACAGTGGATGTTGTTGTGTCTGCAACTGGATGGTGTTGGTGTGAGTGCCTGTGGGATGAGGTGTGGTGCTTGTGTTTGCCTGTGACACTCTTGGGTGTTGTCCTGTGTGCATGCTTGTCTGGCTGTGTGCTTGGGATGGGTTGGGGTTGAGCGGAATGGGACTGGGAAGTGGTAGTTAGAGGGTGGACAGTAGAAACAGGGACAATAGCTGCCATCAGAGAGGAGGCCAGAGCCTGGATCGATCTCTGTTGTGCCGGCAGTCCAGTGTGAATGCCATCCAGGAATCCATTAGATTGCTGCATCTGGGCTGCCAGCCCCTTGATACCATTCACAGTGGTTGACTGCCCTACAGAGATGGATCTCAGGAGGTCAATAGCCTCCTCACTCAGGGCAGCAGGGTTCACTGGGGCAGGGCCCGAGGTGCCTGGGGCGAAGGAGATGCCCACCCTCCTTGGTGAGTGAGCACGGGCAACTCGCTGAGGGACTGCTGGGAGGGCGGTGCTAGTACTGGGGGTGGCGGCTCTACCTGTAGCTGGGGTGGTCACAGACAAGTCCGCCACCACCAGGGAGCTTCCATAGAAGGAAGAATCTGAGTCTGAATTGTCCCCTCCAGTCTCCGCCGTGGTGCTTCCCTCACCCTCTGTCCCCCTGGTCTCCTCAGCATCGGTGGAATCTGCTTCCTGGGTCCTGTGGGATGCAGCTCCCTCCGTCGTCAGTGCCTCTGCTCCTCTGTCAGATGATGCTAATGCACATAAGGACAGGATGACAAAACAAGAAATGGGGGAGAAAGAGACAAAGGATACACTGGGTCAATGGCTGCACCAACACCACTGTTGGCGTACACAGCAACCTCACACACAGAGAACAGGCCTACGCACTATGCATTGCACCACCACTGATATTGTTAGCCACCAAGGCATGAGGAAGGGCACACACCGCCAACTGCAGCACACCTGGGACCCACGCAGCCCTGACCAGTAGTGGATGCCTACAAACTAGGTAGGCAGGATCATCCCTTCAGAACCCTAGCCACCAGAGGACCTACGCTGCTATGTCAGGCCTGGCCTAGGGGCACCCACTAACACATATCCACCACCTGAATACCACCCCACCAACCGTAAGTTGTAATGATAGCCACTGTACTCACCCCCCTGTGGCTGCTGTGATGCCCTCAAGTGCCCATCCAGCTCTGGATAGGCCACAGCCAGTATGCGGGCCATCAGTGTGGTTAGGGATCAATGGGCACCCCTTCCTCATTGGGAGGCCATCCCCAGCTAGTCCTCTGCCGTCTTCTGTGCCCAGCATCTCAGGTCCTCCCACTGTTTGCGACAATGGGTGCTCTGTCTGCAATAGACCCCCAAGATCTGCATGTCCTTGGCGATGACACGTCATATACCCTTCTTTTGATTGGAGCTGACCTGCAGAGGCAATACACACAGGAAAACACCATTAGACAAACAGTCCAGCCAGTTACACATATGGCCCACCATACCCGTTTCCTTCACCATTGACACAACATAGCTCAGCACACAAAGTGTACACCGCAAAGAGGACATCCACCCACCCCCTAACACAAGGCCTTCACACACACAACTCTATGCATTCATAACACATGCATCGTGCCCACAGTATACTCATCTCTTGGTCTGGAGGCCCATACAGCAGTCCGTACTGGGGTAGGACCCCATCCACCAGTCTCTCCAACTCCTCCGAAGTGAAGGTTGGGGCCCTTTTCCTGGTCACACTGGCCATGATAGGTTCCAGACACAGGTCACAGCAGCACATGCAGAGTAGGTCCTCTCCTATGAGAGGTCAGGTAGCAAGTGAGAAATCAGATAGAAAATGGCGGTCACATCCGCGGCGGTGCATCCCGTCACCACCGGCGTATATCACCATTGGCCACTGTATCCCATAGGGCCCAATTTTAACCAATGAGGAATTGCACGGCGGTTCCCGACTGCCTCCCGCCACAGCACACAACGTCAGCAGAATGACCTCACTTCCACCTGCCCTCCACACAGAACAGGCAGACGCCATTTCATGGGGGCATCCCTATGGAATCATGCTGCGTCTCAGGAGAAATAGGCACATACTGGACAAATCACACTGATCCATTACATGTTTACAGAATGCAAACTACTGTTGTGGCTCCAATGTTCAGTTTGTGACAGTCTCCTCAATCTTGTGTCCCTTAGATACCTATCGCTGTGGATGGATAGGAGATGGAGACCTACCCCAGTGTACAGACCCCTGGTGGACTTGGCTACTCTGGAGGACAGGCACATTATCCTCACCTTCCTAACCTATAGACTTGTTAGGGCCACAATCACAGAGCTGTGTGCCCAATTGGAGCCTGACCTGATATCTGCTATCCGTCATCCCACTGGGATCCCCCCTCTTGTGTAAGTGCAATCTGTACTCCATTTCCTGGCAACTGGTTCTTTCAGTGGGTTTGGCAGCAGGAATGTCACTGCCAATGTTCTCAATAGTACTGACAAGAATGTTGTCTGCCCTGATATAACACATGGGTGAGGATTTGGCCACAGTGAAGGCTGAGTTTTATGCAATGGGACACATCCCCAACATAATTGGGGTGATTGATGGTACACATATTGCATTAATCCTCCCCCCGGCAGAATGAACAGGTATTCAGGAATCTTAAGAGTTTCTACTCCATGAATGTTCAGATGGTGTGCTTGGCAGACCAGTACATCTCCCACGTCAATGCTAAGTATCCTGGGTCAGTGCATGATGCCTTTGTCCTGAGGAAAAGCAGCATCCCAAATGTGATGGCCCAACTACAGAGGCACAGGGTGTGGCTATTAGGTGAGCCCTGGTTCCCACCCAGTATATGCTGGTGTATGCCTCTAGTGTTGGCCATATAGGACAGTGTGTGGCTAAATGTTGTCCCTCAACATTTGCAGGTGACTCTGCTTACCCAAACCTATCATGACTGCTGACCCCTGTGAGGAATGCCAGGACAAGGGCAGAAGAACGTGATAATGAGGTACATGGGCGAACCAGAAGGATCACTGAAAGGACCGTTGGCCTCCTGAAGGCCAGGATCTGGTGCCTCTGTCTAACAGGTGGATCCCTGTGCTACTCATCCAAGAAGGTCTGCCAGATAGTGGTGGCATGCTGCATGTTGCACAACCTGGCCCTCAGACGCCATGTCCCTTTTCTGCAGGAGGAAGAGACTGGAGATGTCCCTGTCGCAGCAGATGGCCCCATGGACAGTAAGGATGAGGAGGCAGAGGATGAGGATGAGGACAACAGAACATCTGTGATCCGTCAATACTTCCAATGACACAGTGGTAGACAGTGTAACTTTACATTTCATTGACTTTGGTGGTAATCCTTGTGGCAATGGCATGCTGATACTTCCCACTTCTATGCCCACTTACTGATTTGACAGATACTCCAGGTGTGATCACTACAGCCAGCTATAGGTCATTAATCTATGCCCATTCTATGTACAGTTCATTTGCAATGTTTGTACCTGTTTAAAAAATACATATTTGATATACATGACATACTCCAAATAGATTTTTTTCAAGGAGTGTTTATTGAAGTGCTAACATATGGGGGAAAGTACAATGGGATGGGGTGATGATGGAGGAAAGTCCAGGCTGTTTGTAGCACAGGTGCATTGTCCAAGGGGACATACGAAGGGGAGCAATGGCAGTTTAACGTGGACAAGGTGACTGAGTGAGACACAAGGGGGACAAACAGGAGAGTCTCATTTCCTGGCAGGGGTCTTGGCATATGTCTCTGGCTTCTGTCTGGATCGCAGGGAATGTTTGCAGGGTGGTTCATCTTCTGCAGGGGGAGGAGTGCTGGTGGCCTGTGATTTCTGTGGCAGGGCCTCCTGGCCACTAATGGCAGCGTAAGTGGAAGGCTGTTCAGATGTCTGGCTAGTGGCAGGGGCCCGCTGGTGTGAGACTGCCTCCCTCATAATGTTGGCCATGTCTGCCAGCACCTTTCTATGGAGATAAGGCTGTTGTTGATGGCCTACAAGTCCTCCCTGATCCCCTGGTACTGTCCCTCCTGCAGCTGCCTGTTCTCCTGCACCTTGTCCAGGATCGGGCCCATTGTGCCCTGGGAATGTTGGTACTCTCCCAGGATCTCAGAGAGTGCCTCCTGGAGATTCAGTTCCCTGGGCCTGTCCTCCCCCTGGCACACAGCACTCCTCCCAGTGTCCCTTATGACCTGTGCCTCTGTCCCCTGAACTGCATGCCTACTGCCACTGACCCCAGTTCCCTGATTGTCTTGTGTGCGAGGTGTGGCCTAGGGTCCCTGTAGAGTTGGACACACTGCTGATTGATGAGTCCTGGGGACAGAGGTGTGGGTACGCTGGGTGGGTGCTGTGGAGTTGTTTCCTGATTTGTGAGGCTCTGTGTTGGTCCATGACTGGGCTTGGGTAATCGGCTGTCTGGTGGTCCCTGATGGGCCAGATAGATCGCCCAGATCCTGAAGTCCAGAGTTACTGTCATCACTATGGGCCTCTTCTGTTGGGGGACTGGATAGTGCTGGCTGAGGTATCTGTGGGGATGTAAATGATGTGTTATGGTTTATGTGTTTGAGAGATTGTACATCTCTGGCTTCCCCTCTGCGGTTGGATTTTCCCTGCCAGCTTTCACTTGTGTATGGGATTGTTAGTTCTCTATGCTATGCATGCTTTAGTGATGAGTGTCCATGCAGGGCTGTGAGGGGTGTCCATGCATTGGTACAACATTCAGGGCTTGGCATTGGGATAAGTGAATTGTGATGGTGGAGTGTGTAGGATGTGTTGGAGAGATGGGCGTGAGGGTGAGGGTATGTGATGGCATGCAGGTAGGGGGGTGATAATAATAGAGACTTGACATACCAGAGTCCAGTCTTCCTCCGACTCTGGCCAGTCCCTCAGGATGCAGTATTGCCAAGACTTGTTCCTCTCATGATGTGAGTTGTAGGGGAAGTGGTGGGGGTCCACCGCCAGTCCTCTGGATAGCGAGCTGGTGTCTTGCTGCTATGGAACGTACCTTCCCCCGTAGGTCGTGCCACCTCTTCCTGATGTCATCCCTAGTTCTGGGGTGCTGTCCACGGCGTTGACCCTGTCCACAATTCTCTGCCATAGCTCCTGACTATTTCCTCCACCATGACCCTTAACTCCTCCTCTGTGAAACATATGTCAAGTGTGTTGGTGAAGGTGTGTTGGGTAATGTGTTGGGGTGTGTGATGTGGAGTGTGTGAGTGTATAGGTGTGAGTAGTGTGTGGTTCTAGTTGTCTCAGTGGTCTTGGTGTCACTCTGGTGGCAATGATTTGTAATTGTAAAGGGTTGTGGGTAATGTTAGTGTGTGTTTTATAGTGGTGCGGGTGAGTGGGTTTGGTGTGTGTATGGGTGTCAGGTGTTTGTTGTTTTAATTGTCCATTGTGATGTTGTTTTGTATGTGGGTGTCAATTGTATGCACAGCGGTATGTACCGCCAATGGTTTACCGCCATTGAATGCCCGCCGAGGTGATTCAAGGGTCATAATGTGATGGGCGTTGTCCTGTTGCCGTAACGATGTGGGTTTTGTTACATCCACTTTATCACTGACCTCTGGACTGGCGGATTAGTGTATGTGGCTGAATTCTGTCAGATTGGTGTGTCATAATATGGTGAACGGATATCCGCTGCCGCATCGGTAACTAGGCGGCCATCAGCACGGCGGTAAGCGGGATTCACCGCCAATGTCATAATGAGGGCCTAAGACTAGTGGTTCACTGTATTACTATTTGTGTTGGTAGAAATACTTTACACATTACTTCTGAAGTTATGCCTGCCTGCTCGTGCCAAGCTACCAAGGGGGTGAGCGGGTGTTAACTGAGGGTGATTCTCCTTTGCCCTGACTATAGTGAGGGTCCTTGCTTGGCCAGGGGGGAACCAGACTGCCAACCAAAGACCTCATTTCTAACAACGTGCATATACCACCTTCATAGGACAGATGCACCCACAGATGCCGGTGCCTTTTACAGCACCCGTACACTCCCCTCAGTAGATGTAGAGCATATGTCAGACAGAGTTCAGAGGAAGATGAGGGCCCATCTGTGTTTGGAGGTTTGGAGGCATCAGTGTTGAAGGTGCAGCACCTACAAGGTAACCACATGAAATCAATGCACAGACAGTTGCTGTCTCTGAATCACAACATGTGCCAGTTGAATGCAACAGTATTCGAAGGACAGAAAGGTCCAGCAGGCAATTTAAGGGAGATGACGAATGCCATTAAGGAACTTTGCACAGTAATCCAGCAGGACAAAGTCACCCACCGTAGGCATCATCACCAATTAATGGGTAGATTGGATGGGTTTTGCAGATCTGTCCATCTCAATCACAAATATATCTGCTTCATTGTCATGATGTGCCATTGGCATGCAAGTGGAGATGGCACATTGCAGTGGAAACATTGCATGGCAAATGGTGCAGGTTACTAATGTAGTAGAGAACATGCAGACTCTCAGAATCACTGGGAACAGCGACCTTGGTGGTGGGAATAGTGAGGAGCTCTCTGGCCTCAGTAGTATGGTTGCCCCATGATGGATAATAGGCATCACAGTTCCAGACACAGTGCTGTCTCAGAAGCCTCAACAAAAGATACCATTGAGCCCAGTGATTATTCCAGTGAAGTGCGTGGAGGCAAAAAGTAATGGAAACATGTTCTGGGGCTTGTTATTTTGTGACATTGCAATACAAAAGTCATGTTAATGGTGAAGCATTTGGTTTAAGTACTGATTGTGTTTTTGGACTACCTTTGTAGTATGCCCACATACTTGGCCTGAAGTTAAGGTAGTACCTGTAGCAATAAGGAACAATACGTGTCCCCTTCATTGCTTACCACAAAAATAATTGTGCATGATTTCAGCACGTCTTTGTCTACCTTCTGCTGTTCTTGATCCATCTGCTGGGTAAGGGGTGGTAATGGGTCATTATCCTCATGAGACTCCATATTAGAGGGTTCCAAGTGTAGGCCTCTCAATGTTATGATGTTGTACAATATATCACATATAGCCATAGACTTTCAGCAGGACTCAAGATTGTATTGTAGTGCCCGTCACTTTTCTGCAGGCATTGAAAGCAACTCTTCAGCAGGTCAATTGTTCTCTCAATCCCACTTTGCATCCTCCCCTGTGCAGCATTGTAACACTGTTAATTTGGTGTGAGTGGATTGAGGTATGGTGTGAGGATGAAGGACTGCACTGCATATGCACTGTCTCCTACAATGATAGGAGTGAATATTGAGTCACCTCTAACTGCATCTGTACACTATGCTACATTGTTATGTGAGAAATTACTAAGTAGGTGTCCTTCTCCAAACTCTCTACCAAGTAGCCATGTATAGGTTCCATTGTGTCTAAATATAATGTGTGCTACCAGGAAATCTGGCCACTAATTCAGTGATGATGTTTGAGGCATTTGCAGATGAGCTGTATGGTCATAGAACGGCTAAATTTCTGATATCTGTATATATAGTCAATGGCAGATGGTGGACCGATTGTAACATGTGTCCCGTCAATGCAGCCACTGGCATGTGGGAACTGGGCTACCTGGTAGAAATGTGATTTTGTGTGCTTCAAGTCCTGTGGGGTGTTGGGGAATTTGATCTGCTCTTTTATTGTAGTTAACATTGCATTCAATTCATGGAAGAAATGTGAGATCACACTTTGGGACACACCTATAGCTGCTGCTATTATCCCCTGATAGGTTCCTGAGGTAGAGAGGTGCAGGAAACATAGCACCTACAAATGAGTGGGTTTTGCATTGGCTCTGTGTGTGTGTGTGTGTGTGTTGCTGCAATTGTGGTTGCAAATCTTCTAATAGAGTCTGAAATCATGGTTGAATTTAACCTCTACTTGTCATAGATCTCCTCCTCTGTTTGGTCAAACTGAGATATGCGCACTCTGAAAATGCACTCCTGTCACCTCCTCCCTCACCTCAAACCTGCCAGGATCCTCATCCTCCTCACCGTGACATAGAGTGCAGCCATTGCTGAAGAAGCATATGCAATTTGGACCTCTTTGTATAGGTTGCACCTGTTTATCACCTGATTTGAGTTGGTGGTAAATAGCACATGCAAAGTCCCTGTTTTGTGACCATTTGCAATTTGCGAATCGTTTATACATTGGATTTGCGATTACCTATTTGCAAATTGCAATTTGCAACTGAGACGAGTCACAATTTTAGAGAATCGCTAATTTTGCGATTTCTTAAAATGACACTGAAAATGGCTTTCACACATTCTGGAAGGTGATTTTTGCAATTTGCACCGTTGCAAATGCAAAATGGTTTGAGACTTCTGGCCCTAGGTTTTTTCCATTTAGTTCCTAATGAAATGCCATTAGATCCTTTGTGACTACTGAGGGGGTCATTCTGAGTCTGGTGGTCTTGAGATCGCCAGACTGTGGGTGGCTGTCAGACCACTGCAGTAGTGGCGGTCCGATCTGCCACATTCTGACCAAGGCTGAGCTGCCGCAGTCAAACCCCTGACACGGCCAAGCTGCAGTCAGCCTGCAGCCTGGCAGTCCTGGCGGTTGTAATTCACCAGGGCAGCGCTGCAAGCAGCGCTTCCCTCTGGATTACGAATCCCATTCCGCCAGCCTTTCCATGGCGGTTTACACCGCTGTGGAAAATCTCGCGGAATGGGGATGCCAGGGACCCCATGCACAGCCCTGTCACGCATTTCACTGTCCGAATTATGGGCAGTGGAATGCACAACAGGTGCTCCTGCACCTGCTGCACCACTACACTGGCGCGGGCTCGATTTCGAGACGGCGTCAATGCTAAGGCCCTCTTCACCGCAGGGCCGGCGGTGAACTTGGAATACAACCAGTGGTGTCCCAGCGGCACTAGCGGTCAGGTGGCGGGTTGAGTTTGGCGGGCTGCCTACGCCTCCCGCCAAACTCAGAATGACCACCTTAGGGTCTGAAACAACATTTCTGCAGAGTAAGTAATCCCACATACAGATTTGCTCAAATGTATTCCTGTAGTATATACATTACACATACAGACTCATACTTAGGGAATAGTCGACCATTATTCCTGACAATTCCCATCTCTTGTTTTTAACCTTGCTATAGGTCCAACCGCTCAGGGTAAAGTCATAGCACCTGTAGCCAATCTTAACTCACACTCCTTCCAGTCCTTCACTAATCACAGACTGGGGAACACTTAACACCCCTGGCACCTTCCAACAATGTTTTTCTGCCAAAGAACCCTCTCTATGGGATGAAGTCTTCACCTCAGAGAGGAACTTCCAGAGATTAAGCCTGCTAAATTGTAACTGAGGAAAATACTTGTATAATGGGATATGCTAATTATGGTGTGAAAAGAGACAAATCTGCATGTTAGCCCCAATTTGTAGGCTAAAAAGTGTGAGAGATGGTGTTTATCTCACCTAATAAGTTCTGATCTCAAAATGATTTGTATGTTTCTGGTGGGAAATATATCTCAAAACATTTAGGGCACTCAATCAAGTCCAAAGGGTGTTTCAAATGCAGAGTGTGCAATATCCATTGATAATCACTTCTAAACACAACATCACATTTGATATTTAGCCAAGCCAATAGTTATGCAGTTACTTACATCTCTTCCAGTGATTACAGAAAAAGGTTCTATGTACCACGCTTATTTATATGGGTGTAAGTACATGTGAACAAGAGCAGCATTCAAATATGTTGGTTTGTTTCAGCAGTAATGATGTCCACCTAAACGGATGAAACACACATTCTCAAACAGGATTGTGAGCAGGTTACTGTTACTAACACCTACTTATCAAATGGAAATTGTTCAATGGAACCAGGTTTGTACCTGGAATTGCCTAGTAACTTCCTATGCTTTTTTTATGCATCACAGCAACATCCCTAAATAAGGAGCTCAACCATTTCAATGTACATAGGTGCAAAGATCTTAAGTTTATATTGGAGCCTATTCACTAAAGTAAATTTATATGTGAAGATGTATCCATTTGTAAACTTACTACTGCACCTTATACTAACTTTGCACTTGTTTGCTATTTACCATTAATGAGTGTAAGCTTACTACTAGGTTAAGACTGACATGTCTCCACCCCCTGAAAAATTGGGGGTGCAGTCTGCTAGAACAGGATTTCTGAGTGTAAAGTTTCTCCATCACCATGGCGCTCATATCCCTATTGTAATTTATAGGGAAAATATTAAAGCTTTTTAATTAAGATAAATATGATGCTATTTTAATGCAAAGTTAAATTGTAAATTAGCTTAAAATTAATATTATTAAACTGGAACTAAAAAGTAAAACATGTTAGAGCACATTAACTCATCAAATAAATGTTTTATACAGAATTAGGTAAATAAAACATTGTCATATCTCTTATAAATAATATATTATATACATATATAATTTAAAAAGTAAAAACTCGTTTTTATATTGAATTTTTACTAGAATGCATGAAATCCTATTGGTTTAATTCTTTAAATAAATGTAAAAAGTGTTATTTAATTAATTTTAAACCAATAGTTAAATATTAATTTATAATCTAATAATTCACTCTTTTTTCAGCTTCGATCACCAATAAAAAGCAAACATATCAATAATACAAGGCAACATTAAAAAAACAAATGATCAATAATTAATACAAAAAGACTTTTATAGAATGGCAAAATTAAATAATCAGACTACATTCCTGTAATTAATCCTTATATTCGAAGACACCATATGAAATTTGAAACAACTAAACATTTATACTCAGATAAAAGTTGCTAAATTAAAAGAAATGCCTCCTTATAGGTGAGAGTTTTACATTTGTTATACAGCGGCAATAAAAAAATGTTTCAGAGAAGATATGTGAAACTGAAACATTGTCACAAAAGCAGGGAGGAAGTGTTTGCTTCCATATGTCGGCAATAGGGAACTCCAAAAGAAAATGCAAGTATTCAACCTAAGCCAGATTGATTAAAATCTGAACTGAGAATTGCTGACAGTTAAAAAATAAGGCTCTGTGGCCTTTACTAAAACCAAGGGTAGATAATCACTTTTAGCTGGGAACCCTATCAATTTCCCCATCCACTTGCTCTCATAGGTCTTAGAAAGTTTGACCAGTATTTTACATTTTACTTCCCCATCAATGCCGCCTGGATTTTCAAAAATTCCAGGAGCACCCAAATCCAACAAGCTTTTATCACAGCTTTTAAGAAAGTGATTTACCTCTAAACCTAAACTGGAAGCCAGAACATGATCGGACAACTTCTAATAACATCAGAAATAGAAGGCGTCCCTGACTCTTCATGTCGAAGGAAGTTAGAAGTATATTTTGGACTGCTAGAAGGCAATGTAAAAACTAATTTTCTATCTTTTGTGGGGGTTTAGGATTAATATACCCCCAAACCCATCCCCCATAACTACCCACTGATAAACGAATTGCCCTATAGATTTCCAATGTAGGTCCAAATGGTTTCTCTCCTACTTTTGCAGCAAATCTCAGCATTTGTTGAGTTCTAATAGTATGGAGGTAATTCTAATTTAATGTTGCCACAACTTGCAAGCCCAAGTAGGTAAAATGGGGAACTCTATTGATTTTTAAATTATCAATTGAATGAGTTTTGATTTTAGAGCTCCTAGGCCCACTAGTAATATTATAAGATTCGTTTTGATGAATGTTTAAATCTAATATTTTAATTGAAAGGTTAAACAAATCAATCAAAAGGTGAAGGATATTTGCCATTCTCGATTGACTATCTCCCAACCTGTGGTAAATCTTCCCCCCAACAGATAAAAAATGTTCCAAACCATTACTATAAATTGAAAATAAAAAAGGAGCCAATACCCGTCCCTGTGTGACCACTTTTAACCAAGGGTAGTTTCTCTGTACAGGCACCAGTGAGAGAGTAACAAAACCTAACTTGTGTGTTTGAATGTATCTTCCTGAAAAGACTAATCAGTAGCTTTTTCACCCAGGCAGCCTCCATCAGCAGCCATAATTTAGACTGATTCACAGATGCAAATGCTGACATTAAATCCATAAAAACCATATGGATGGAGCCCGTCTTTGCCTTACTATATTTGCCCATTATCAAAAGGCGATTGAGACACTGCACGTTTGTTCCTAATTCCAGGCAACAGCCATACTGTACATTAAAAAAAATCCCTTTTTTCTCTGCCCAACTCTCCAGTCTATTAAGAAGAATTCTGCCTAGGACCTTTATCGTGGAGTTGAGGAGAGAAATTAGGTAATAACAGGCAGAGACTCCTGTCTTGCGTTTTAAAAATCAAAACTTTGCCTGTCACCGTCCAAGTCTAAGATGATGGGAAACATCCAACTATAGCTTCCCTTATCACATTTCCTAGCAGAGGGGCCCAAAGTGAGATATTTCTTTTGAAATCAATACTGGCACTCTATCCTGGTGCCTTATCTGATGAGGCTATGAATAGTGCATCTTCTACCTCCTGTAACTGTATGGGGCATACCAACACATTTAAACCATGTAGATCAATAGGATGAACCAATAAACACCCATTAGCCCCTGAATGTTTGGGGCCAAAAACTTCTACAAATTATTCAAACCATTTATCTGCAGGAATTATTGCATCAGACAGGTCCAAATTAGAGGGACAAAAATATGGTGCATTAACCACATGCCAAAATGTACCTAAATCATTACATTTACCAGGCATCTGTAAGTCATCCCAGGACTTTTCATTTAGCTCCCTCTTTCTAACTTTCAAGGTCTAAATATCTTTGGCTCTAGCTTGTCTAATTGTGCAATCGGATCTGTGCAGAGCTTTTATGAGTTGCTTATGAACCTTTGAACAATCATGGCTAAATAATTATTTCCTGGAATAACCCATAAATTTAGTTTTTCTGATTTAAGAAATAATTTAGAGACTCAATAGGATGTTGAAAGTTACATATAAATTCTGTAGGTGCTCATTCAGAACTTAGAGAAATCTCTAACAGGCATATTTAAGAAAGGTGGTGCTGCACCAAGTGCAGCGCCCCTTTTCTTATGCCTCTTAGTTCCCCCGTACCGCCATATGTGCGCCGTATTTAAAATACAGTGCACCATGGCACATGGTAGGGGGCAATAGCGTCAAAACTTTTTACGCTGTTAATGTACTGTCCAGGGTTAGTACCAAAATGTTGGCCTAACCCTTAACAGCACATAGGGGCACAATATAAATAGTGGTGTGCCCCCTTTTGATGCCTGCTCTGAGCAGGCGTTAAAAATGCTGAAAAAATTGTGCAAATAAATCTTTTAGATTTCTTTGCACAATTTTTCTGGCCCCCAGTAACAGGGGAATGTCCCCCATGCATACATTATGCCTGGCGCAGACATAATGTGGTGCAAGGGGTTACAAAGGGGAAACATCCTTTTTTACGACTTTTTTATTACGAAAGTCGTGGTTAACGAAAGCGTGACAATGCTTTTTTTAACCACGACTTCGTATTTTTGTGCCTTAACTACGTATGTTCTGAACAACGAACATGCGAGGTTAAGGTACAAAGAAGGGAGTTGGCGAAGGTAAGTGGTGGGTTTAGGTTTTGGGGTGTGGTTGGGGGGGTGGGGCGTTTTTGGTTTTGGGGAGTGGGTGGGGGGTCAGGGGGTTTTAGGTTTTGGGGTGGGGTTGGGGGGGTGGGGCGTTTTTGGTTTTGGGGAGTGGGTGGGGGGTTAGGGGGTTTTAGGTTTTAGGGTGGGGTTGGGGGGTGGGGCGTTTTGGCGAGTGGGTGGGTGGTCAGGGGGTTTTAGGTTTGAGGGTGGGGTTGGGGGGTGGGGCGTTTTTGGTTTTGGGGAGTGGGTGGGGGGTCAGCGGGTTTTAGGTTTTGGGGTGGGGTTGGGGGGGTGGGTTGAGGGATGTAGGGTGAATGGTGCCTATTGCTAATGATTTTATCAGGAATGCCTTTACAACAAAAATATCGTTGTTAAGGCATTTGTGGTAAAATCATTAGTAGTAAGGACGAGGTCGGTGTTCCGACCTCGTTGTTAAGGTTAGTAGTTGTTTTTAATTTGGTGTTCCGTCATATAATCGTTACAAAGTGGCGCAATGCATGCATTGCACCATTTTGTAAATCTGGTGCAGCAATTTTGGCCTCATTGGGCTACATTAGCATAAAAAAATGATGCTAATGTGGCACAAGGAAATACTAGGTCCTCTTGAATCTGAGCCTAAGGCCCTCATTCTGACCTTGGCGGTCGGCGGAGAGACGGCGGTCGGACCGCGAACAGACCGTCGGTATTAAAAATGGCATTCTGACCGCGGCGGTCACCGCCGCGACCGACCGCCACTTCCCCACTCCGACAGCCACGGCGGTCATGACCGACGGGCTGGAGTCTGCGCACTCCGGTCCGGCGGTCGACCCAAGACCGCCAACGGTATCATGACCCTGCTTACCGCCGCGGTTTCTGGCAGTCGGGAACCGCCATGCGAACCATGGCGGTAGGCACTATCGGGGCCAGGGAATTCCTTCCCTGGCACTGATAGGGGTCTCCTCCACCCCCCACTGCCCCCCGAGTCCTCCCCCCACACCCTCCACCCCCCTGCCACCCCCCAGAGGTGGTACGAACCCCCTCCTCACCCCGACATGCACATACACGCACCCCGACATGCACACACCCCCAACATGCACATATACACACCCCCTACACACACACATACACAACGGGGACACATACCCGCACACATACATGCCGACATGCGCACCCGCCGAACTACACACATTGCCCATAGGCACAGCAGCACTCCCCGCCCGCATGCACGCACTCACACACCCCCTCTACACACTCCCACGCACACCCCCATGCACGCACACATCACACAACACCCCCCCACCCCCTCCCCTCACGGACGATCAACTTACCTTGTGCGTTGGTCCTCCGGGAGGTGACAGGAGCCATGGGGAGGTGACCGCCAACAGAAGACCGCCAACAGAAGACCGCCACACAGAAATGTGGGTCGTAATTCTGTGGGCGGAGTTCTGCTGGCGTGGCGGTGGAGGTTGACCAGTCTCCACTTTCCCGCCGACCGCCAGTGTGGCTGCTGGCGGTTTTCCGGCGGTACGCTCCCAGCGGTCAGAATGCGCACAGCGGCATACCGCCGCGGTCGGCGGTCTTCACCGCGGCGGTAACTCGGCGGTCTTGCGAAAAGACCGCCAAGGTCAGAATGAGGGCCTAAATGTCTTGAGATATCCTTAAATACAGATTTTAAGAAACTTAACATGGTCAATGCTTTCCCATTTTAACTGCCCTCTTTGATTTTCTGGGTATCTTATCGGCAAATACTTAGTTTGATTACACTTCCTATTGGCCAAAATATCAATTGTGAGAGGATTATGATCACCATGGCATTTAGATATGACCACATAATTAGATAGAACAAATGCTAAGATAACAGATGCTAGGATTAACTTAATAGTGCTCTGAGAGCCTCCTCCTATTAATGACACCAATAAGTGAGTCACCAAGACCCTCTGATCAACTAAGGGACAAAACAAATTAAAATTCATGATGAGCTTATTGAAATACATCCCATATGGTTTACGTCTAAAATGCAGGTGACCTTTCCCTGCTATGTCTAAAAAGCCATCTACATTTTTGCTGAAAATGATATTAACATCTCCCATCCATAATATTGGAGTCCTTTTTGTCTGTAATATCTTTAGAAGTGCAGTTTGTGCACAAAAACAGGCCTTTTTTGAGAGTTGGTGTTTGT
The DNA here is from genome assembly GCF_031143425.1 of Pleurodeles waltl. NCBI lineage: Eukaryota > Metazoa > Chordata > Amphibia > Caudata > Salamandridae > Pleurodeles > Pleurodeles waltl. Next base: position 370,453,045 of record NC_090449.1, read on the forward strand.
TATTGCGTCTCCTTCCCTAATCCCCTTTGTACCACTCCCTAAGAACCTCTTTACCCCTCCCTTATCCCCTCCCATTTTGTAACATGTATTCCCCATTTCCCAGCCACTCACTCAGGTTCCTCCCACACTTATTACTAAAATGTAAGCCTATGTGTCTCCACACATATTGTGCCAGAACCATCTATATAGAACACAGAATTGTTTAGGGATCATTCCCACCATAGCTAACATTTTAACTTAAAAAAATACCATACCTTCCATATTTTGGCCATGGCTCAAGAAACCATGTAATTTTGTGACATGTTGAAGGTGTCAATGATCTCATTTTTGCATCCAAAAATGTTTCACATAACTTTGACCAGCACACGCATGTATTGATGGCATAGTGCACTTTTCTTGAAATAACAACACCAAGAAATGTCCAAGCTGCTTTTCTATCAAGCTGAGCACCTGACAGCCTTAGGGTGGTCACCCTTAACCTTTTGTCTGCCTCCCTCCACTTTTTGACACTGTTTTTGGTGGTTTTAGGACTCTGCGCACTTTACAACTGCTAGCCAGTGATAAAGTGTATATGCTCTCTCCCTTAAAAAATGGTGACACTGGATACCCAATTGGAATATTTAATTTACTTATAAGTCCCTAGAAAAGTGCACTATATGTGTCCAGGGCCTGTAGATTAAATGCTACTAGTGGGCCTGCAGCACTGATTGTGGCAACCACGTAAGTAGCCCCTTAACCATGTCTCAGGCCTGCCATTGCAAGGCCTGTGTGTGCAGTTTCACTGCCAATTCAACTTGGCATTTAAAAGTACTTGCCAAGCCTAAAACTCCCCTTTGTCTGCATAAAAGGCACCACTAAAGTGGGCCCTAGGTAACCGCTAAGGCAAGGTGCTGTGTAGAAAAAAGGCAGGGCATGTACCTGTGTACTTTACATGTCCTGGTAGTGTATAACTCCTAAATTAATTTCACACTGCAGTGAGGCCTGCTCCTTTCATAGGATAATATTAGGGCTACCCTCATATAATGTTTGAGTGGTAGCTTCTCATCTGAAAGGAGTAGCAAGGTCATATTTAGTATGGCCACAATGGTAATCCAAAATCCTGCTGACTGGTGAAGTTGGATTTAATATTACGATTTTAGAAATGCCACTTTTAAAAAGTGAGCATTTCTCGGCACTTAAATCCCTCTGTGCCTTACAATCCACGTCTGGCTAGGTTTAGGTGACAGCTCCCTTGTGCATCCACTCAGACAACCCCAAACACAGGATGCTTAATCACACTTGCATACATCTGCATACTGAATGGGTCTTCCTGGGCTGGGAATGTGGAGGGCCTAACACTTACATGTTAAATGACAGTAGTTTGCCCTAACATAAAGGACTGACACACACCCTACTGGGACCTTGGCAGACAGGATGGAACTGAAAGGGGACCTTGTGCACTTCTAAACCATTCTTTGAAGTCTCCCCCACTTCAAAGGCACATTTGGGTATTTAAACAAGATCTCTGCCCCTACCAACTCAGACACTTCCTGGAGAAGAAACCCTGAGCCAGAACCTGCAACCTGCTAAGAAGAACTGCCTGGCGGCCCAAAGGACTCACCTGGACTGCTTTTCTGAGAAGGACTACTGCCTTGCTGTTGCCCTGCTGCCTTGCTGCTCTCTGGCTCTGCTGAGAAGTGCCAAGGACTTGGATAGAGCTTACCTCCTGTTCCTTGAAGTCACAGGAATAAAAAGACTTAGGGGGTCATTCCGACCCTGGCGGTAAAATCTGCCAGGGCCGGGGACCGCGGATGCACCGCCAACAGGCTGGCGGTGCATCCATGGGCATTCTGACCGCGGCGGTACAGCCGCGGTCAGAAACGGGAAACCGGTGGTGTACCGCCGGTTTCCCGCTGCCCTGGGGAATCCTCCAAGCTGCGCCGCCATGGGGATTCCAACCTCCTTACCGCCATCCTGTTCCTGGCGGTTTTGGCCGCCAGGAACAGGATGGCGGTAAGGGGTGTCGTGGGGCCCCTGGGGGCCCCTGCAGTGCCCATGCCAATAGCATGGGCACTGCAGGGGCCCCCTAACAGGGCCCCACAAAGATTTTCAGTGTCTGCTTTGCAGACACTGAAAATCGCGACGGGTGCCACTGCACCCGTCGCACCCTTTCCACTCCGCCGGCTCCATTCGGAGCCGGCATCCTCGTGGAAGGGGGTTTCCCGCTGGGCGGCCTTCTGGCGGTCACCCGCCCGCCCAGCGGGAAACTCAGAATAACCGCGGCGGTCTTTTGACCGCGCATCGGTATTCTGGTGGCTCCCGCCGGCCCTGCGGTTACCGCGGCCGGCGGGAGTCAGAATGACCCCCTTAATCTCTGCAAAGAACTCCTTGTGTGGCGAACAATTGATGCACAGCCTGCAAGAAACAACGCACAGCCTGCATCATGGTGAAAAATCACTGCACGCCGAACCGGAATGATGCAGCCCGACTTCGTAAGGAGAAGATAGACTCATTGCCAGAGTTGCAACCAGAAATTTGACGAACGGCCCACTGGATTGATGCAAAGCCGAGCTGGGACGACGACGGCAGACTTCCTGAGCGTAATCGACGCAGCACCTGCCGTGTGTTAGAAATTTCCACGCATCGCCCACCGGATCAACGTAGCCCCTGTGGCTTCTTCCTGCAAGCACTGGATTTTAACGCATCATCCCCAGGTCATCCAAGAACCCAGCACCCTGAACAGGCTCCTCGTCTATGCACCGGAAGTCGATGCAAAGCCTGCCCTGCGTGAAAACTCAACAACGCAATGTCCGTGTGCGCCACAAAAAGCAACGCACACCTCCCCATTTTCCACGCGTCTCCTCCTCTGCGGACCTTGCAGAGAATTTGAACGCAAACCAGGTACTTTATGCTTGCAAGACACACTTGTTGCTTTTTAAGAGACTAACAACACTTTATATCATTTTTACAGTGATGTTACAACATATACTTATTGCATCTTGATCATTTTTGAGCTGCATCTTACCAGATAAATATTATATATTTTTCTTGTGGTGTTATACTGTGTTATTGCATGATTTATTGCACAAATACTTCACACATTGCCTTCTAAGTTAAGACTGACTGCTCAGTGCCAAGAGTGAGGGTCCATGCTTGGACAGGGGGTAACCTGACTGTCAACCAAAGACCTAGGCCCTCATTACAACCCTGTAGGTCTGTGTTAAAGCGGCGGAAATACCGGCAACAGTCCGGCGGTAAAATAAAGGGAATCACGACCACGGCAGAAACCGCCAACACAGACAGCCACTTTAACACTCCGACCACCACGGCGGTAACAACAAACACCGCGGCGATCACCGCCAACAGACAGGCGGAGGACAATGTACCACCCACCACATCACAACCCGCCAATCCGCCAGCTTTTCCGGGGCGGTACTAATGCCATCAAAAGCACAGCAGAAACAGGAATTGGAAGGGAAACCACTCACCTCTCAACACTCAACGAAGAACCAGGATGCCATGGAGCCCGAGCTGCAGGTCCTCCCCATGCTGGTCTATCTCCTCATAAATGAGGAATATCATAGGCGATGGCGACAACCACGGTGAGCACTGCACCTAGCACACAGGGGAAATGGGGAGGAAAAAGAGAGTGACACACACATGCAACACGCAACACCCCCACCCTCACCCACAATACCATACATACAAACACATGCAACAATTGTACATTTACACCCCGTTACCCCATGGAAGAATGCAAGGACAAAAGGAATTGAGTTAAGTCAGTGATATTTTTGAAATACTCAGATATACATAATGAATAGAAAAACAGTATATACAAATATTTAAAATATGTACAGAAGGCCATACACTGTCCTTTGCAAATGTCCGTGGCCCACTGGGCCAAAAATCATGGGCCAAGCCCACACTTGACTCCTGCCTCAATATGGAGAGAACACTGCAGCAACATCAGGTCGAAAACACACAGGCACTTCAGGGGGACGGGGAAGCGGAGGGCACCTCAGCCGGAAGATGGAATAAAGCCACTGCTCCTGGAGGGGGGAACATGCCCACAGCGATGTCCTGGGGAGTGCAAGGCCACGGTCTCTCAAGTGGGTGGGTTGCCCACTGCTTGGTCATGGGGATTGCAAGGCCACAGTCTCTTCAGTGGGTGGGTTGCCCACTGCCTTCTCCTGGGGAGTGCAAAGCCACAGTCTCTCAAGTGGGTGGGTTGCCCACTGCTTGGTCCTGGGGAGTGCAAGGCCACAGTCTCTTCAGTAGGTGGGTTGCCCACTGCCTGCTCCTGGGGAGTGCAAAGCCACAGTCCCTCAAGTGGGTGGTTTGCCCAGTGCTTGGTCCTGGCGAGTGCAAGGCCAAAGTCTCTCTAGTGGGTGGTTTGCCCACTGCTTGGTCCTGGGGAGTGCAAGGCCACAGTCTCTCTGATGGGTGGGTTGCCCACTGCTTGGTCCTGTGGAGTGCAAAGCCACAGTCTCTGGAGTGGATGGCTTCTCCACCGGTTCTGGAGGGGGCTTTGTGCCCAGTGTGCTTCATCCTGCCAAGGATTGGGGAAGTGGATGCAGTTCTCCACTGGTTCTGGAGGGGGCTTTGTGCCCAGTGTGCTTCATCCTGCCAAGGATAGGGTGAGTGGATGCAGTTCTCCACTGGTTCTGGAGGGGGCATTGTGCCCAGTGTGCTTCATCCTGCCAAGGATTGGGGCAGTGGATGCAGTTCTCCACTAGTACTGGAGTGGGCTTTGTGCCCACTGTGCTTCATCCTGCCAAGGATAGGGTGAGTCGATGCAGTTCTCCACTGGTTCTGGAGGGGGCTTTGTGCCAAGTGTGCTTCATCCTGCCAAGGATTGGGGAAATGGATGCAATTCTCCACTGGTTCTGGAGGGGGCTTTTTGCCCACTGTGCTTCATCCTCCCAAAGATTGGGGAAGTGGATGCAGTTCTCCACTGGTCCTGGAGGGGGCTTTGTGCCCACTGTGTTTCATCCTGCCAAGGATAGGGTGAGTGGATGCAGTTCTCAACTGATTCTGGAGGGGGATTTGTGCCCACTGTGCTTCATCCTGCCAAGGATTGGGGAAGTGGATGCAGTTCTCCAATGGTTCTGGAGGGGACTTTGTGCCCAGTGATGCAGCACTTGGGGTGTGGCAGTTCACATTCCTTCACCTGGTATCTGAGGCATGAGATTTGCAGGGAACAGGTAGCCTGATACTCCATGGAGGCACGGCCAGACTCCATCCTGTGGTGACTAAGGCTGCAAACTGGTGGTAGTGCTGGTGGGGGTGCTTCCAGTGGTGGTCGCGGGTTCCAGGCCGTCTCCTGCAGCCTCAGACGGATGCACAATGGGGCTGCTGCTGCAGGTAGTGGTCCTACTGTCAGCGGTGCAGGTGGCGGTGCTTGCTGCGGGGATGCTGGCGTTGCTGTCCGTGGTGCAAGTGCTGGTGCTGCCAGTAATGGAGGGAGGCACCAGCCCGTCTCCTGCAGCCTCGGATGGCTGCCCACTAGGGATGCTGCTGCTGACAGTAGTGGTGGCAGCAGCAGGGCAGGTGGCGGTTCTTGCAGCGGTGCTTGTGACAGTTCTGGCCGCGGTACAGGTGGTGGGGCTGTCGGTTCTGATGGTGGGCAGCCGGCCCTCATCTGGAGCCTCTGAGGCCTGAAGTGCCTTGCCTTGGCTTTGCTGCCCCTTCCTCACCTTGGCAGATGCTGCTGGGACCTTGGCTCTGGCAGCTGGAGTTTTGGGGGAGGCCTTGCAGGGTAGGTCGTGCTCCTTGGCCTTGTTGCATGCTGGCCCCTTCTTTACCTTGGCAGGTGGCAGAATAGTTTGGTCCTTTGCAGGGGTCGGTGGCACACTGCCTGGCCTGATGGATGCCCCTTTTGATCCTCTGGGAGTTGCAGGTACCACAGCGGACGCCAACTTGGTGGCTGAGGTGCTGGCCTGGGACCTGGACATCCTGGTCGGAGGTGAAGGATGGGGGGGGGTAGGGAACAGGTCAATGTTAGCCAGGAAAAGTTTTTTAGACACAATGGGATGGGAAGATGGAGAGTGTTTGGGATTGGAGGAAGAGGGAGTGGTTGTAGGAGGAGTCTGCTGAGTTTGGGTGAAGGTACATGGGCTGGATGCTGTTGTGAGGTGGATGGCTGTTGGGTGGGTGGGTGCTTGCATTTGTGTACTTTGGGAGGAGGGGTCACAGACACACTGGGAGAGGACACGGTACGTGTGCATGGTTGCGGGGGTTGTGACTGCTCGTGCGGGGTGTGTGTGATTGGCGTGCTGGTGATGGAGGTAGTGGATGAAGATCTAGTGCATGCAGGTGTGATGCTACTAGGAGGGAGGTGGACAAGAAGGAGGAGAGGGACACAGTGGAGGCAGGGGATGTTGGTGTGTTTGCATGGGTATGGTGCTTGTGTGAGTGCCTGTGAGATGAAATGTGGTGCTTACGTTTGCCTGAGCCACTTTTGTGTGGTGATTTCAGTGAATGCTGGTCTGAATGTGTGCTTAGGATAGGCTGGGGTTGAGGGGATTGGGTCTGGGTAGAGGAAGTTGGAGGGGGGAGGCTAGACATAGGGACAAGGGCTGCCATCAGTGCTGAGGCCAGAGCTTGAAATGCTCACTTTTGGGCCGCCATGCCAGAGTGAATGCCCTCCAGGTATGCATTTGGTTGTTGCAAATGCCTCTCGACACCCTGAATGGCATTCAGTATGGTTGACTGCTCAACAGAGAGGGATCTCAGAATGTCAATAGACTCCTCACTTAGGGCAGCAGGGCAGGGCATGAAGTGCCTGGGGCAAAGGAGATGCCCACCCTCCTGGGTGAGCGGGCACAGGAAACACACTGAGGGGCTGTTGGGAGGGTGGTGCTGGTAGGGGGATTGGCAGCTGTACCTGTTGTTGGGGTGGGCATAAAGGTGTCCGCCACCGCCAGGGAGCTTCCATCGGAGGAGGGATAGCTGTCTGTGGTCTCTCCTCCTGTCCCTGTTGTGGTGCTCCCCTCGCCCTCCGTCCCACTGGTGCCCTCATCCTAGGTGGATTCGGCCTCCAGGCCCATGTGGCATGCTGCTCCCTCCATCGCCGGTGCCTCTGCTCCTCCACCAGATGATGCAAATGCACACAAGGACAGGGTGAGAAAACAAAAAGGGGGGGAGAGACAGAGGATACACTTGGTCAATACCAGCAACACCACTACCGTTAGATGACACAACACTCAGGGAGCAGCCCTATGCAGTAGGCCATGCCCAACCATTTCCTAAGACAGTCACCAGCCCATGGCGTACAATGCCTAACACCAACATCTGTACACCAGAAACCCACAGGATCCTGCCCAGTAGTACATGACCACTTACACTATTGGGGTAGGAGTGCGCCAGAGCCTGCCCAACAAGGGACTTACCTGCCATGATCGCCCTGACCTTGGGCCACCCACAACCCCCACCCAGGTACCCCATAACGCGTGCAAAGTCAGCTTTCAGAATCTGTACTCACACCCTTGTGTCTGCTGTGATGCCCTTAAGCGCCCATCCAACTCCGGATAGGCCACCGCTAGGATGCGGAACATCAGGGGGGTCATGGTGCGATGGGCACCTCTTCCTTACATGTTAAATGACAGTAGCCTCCCTAACATAAAGGACTGCCACACCCCCTATTGGGACCCTGGCAGACAGGATGGAACTGAAAGGGGACTTTGTGCACTTCTAAACCATTCTTTGAAGTCTCCCCCACTTCAAAGGCACATTTGGGTAGTGAAACAGGGTCTCTGCCCCTACCAACTCAGACACTTTCTGGAGAAGAAACCCTGAACCAGAACCTGCAACCTGCCAAGAAGAACTGCCTGGCTGCCCTAAGGACTCATCTGGACTGCTTTTCTGAGAAGGACTACTGCCTTGATGTTGTCCTGCTGCCTTGCTGCTCTCTGGCTCTGCTGAGAAGTGCTCTCCAAGGGCGTGGATAGAGATTGTCTCCTGTTCCTTGAAGTCTCAGGACCAAAAAGACTTAGGGGGTCATTCCAACCCTGGCGGTCGGTGTTAAAGCGGCGGCAAAACCGCCAACAGGCTGGCGGTAAAAAAAATGCAATTCCGCCCCTGGCGGAAACCGCCAACAGAGACCGCCACTTCATCACACCGCCCGCCACGGCGGGACAAACAAACAGTGCGGCGGTCACCGCCAACAGACAGACGGGAGACAATGTACCGTCCACCCTATCACAACCCACCAATCCGCCACCTTTTCCGGGGCGGTAGCCCCGCCGATAAAAACACAGCGGAAACAGCCATTTCAAACGGAAAACGCTCACCTCCATACACCCCACGAGGAATCTGGACAGCATGGAACCCGAACTCCACATCCTCCCAGCGATTGTCTTCCTGCTCCTCTACCAGGAGCACGAATGCCGGCGCAGAAGACAACGGTGAGTACTGCACCTACGACACAGGGGAGGGGGGAGGCAAAAAATTACGGGGACACACATATGCGACACACCCACCCTTACCCTCACCCACTACAACACACACATCAATGCATAGCAACACATCACAGTTACCCCCCAAACCCCCCGGAAGAATGCAAAGACAAAAGGAAATGATTATAAACTTTGGAATATATTGTATGACTGAGTATAAAATATATCACACATCTAAAACTTTATATACCTAAATTGTCCAGTCCGATATGTGTATCAGGCATTGTTCGTTGGCCACTGTGCCCAAATCACATGGGCAAAGCCCACACAGGATACCTGACTCCAACGGAGAGAACACTGCAGGTGCATCAGATAGGAAAACTACAGGCACCTCAGGGGGAAGGGAAGGGGGGGCACCTCAGCCAGATGAGTCCACGACGCCAGATCCACGAGGGGCCTCCATGGCCATTGTTCCATCCTGGGGAGTGCAAAGCCACAGTCTCTCAAGTCTCTACAGTGGGTGGGTTGCCCACTGTTCCATCCTGGGGAGTGCAAAGCCACAGTCTCTCAAGTCTCTACAGTGGGTGGGTTGCCCACTGTTCCATCCTGGGGAGTGCAAAGCCACAGTCTCTCAAGTCTCTACAGTGGGTGGGTTGCCCACTGTGCCATCCTGGGGAGTGCAAAACCACAGTCTCTCAAGTCAATATCAGTCTCCACTGGTACTGGAGGGGGACTAGTGCCCAGAGTGCTTCGTGCAGCCCTGCCCGACACAGATGCGGGCCTGCCCCTTCCGCCAATGGGCCAGGGGTGCTTGAGATGAAGGGCCCAGCGGAGCAGTGCTTGAGATGAAGGGCCCAGCGGAGCGGTGCTTGTGAGGGCGGTGCCCAGAAGAGCGGTGCTTGAGATAAAGGGCCCAGCGGAGCAGTGCTTGAGATGAAGGGCCCAGCGGAGCGGTGCTTGAGACGGCGGTGCCCAGCGCAGCGGTGCTTGAGACGGCGGTGCCCAGTTCAGCGGTGCTTGAGACGGCGGTGCCCAGTTCAGCGTTGCTTGAGAAAGCGGTGCCCAGCGCAGCGGTGCTTGAGATGAAGGGCCCAGCAGAGCGGTGCTTGAGACGGCGGTGCCCAGTTCAGCGGTGCTTGAGACGGCGGTGCCCAGCGGAGCGGTGCTTGAGATGAAGGGCCTAGCGGAGCGGTGCTTGAGACGGTGGTGCCCAGTTCAGCGGTGCTTGAGATGAAGGGCCCAGTGGAGCAGTGCTTGAGACGGCGGTGCCCAGTTCAGCGGTGCTTGAGACGGCGGTGCCCAGTTCAGCGGTGCTTCAGATGACTGCCCAGTTCAGCGCATCCGCCCATGGCGTGGAGGTCATTCGCCACCTGACCTGTGGATGGCTGCGCCTTCCTGCCCACCTGGGATGGGCCTGGTGGGGCCCTCCTGGGCTGCAGTACTGGGCCTGTTGGTGTCCTCCTGCCCACCTGGGATGGGGCATGCAGGGCCCTCCTGCACAGCTGGGCTGCTGGCGGTCTTGTCGGGCGTGCTGCCCTTCCCAGCCTTCCCTGTTCGCCTGTGGCCCTTCCCCATCTTTGACGGTGTGCCAGCTGGCACCACACTCCCTGCCGGAGCCATGGTAGGGATTTTGGTTCCAGGTGTTGCAGGCCTCTCGCGCCGGCCAATCACAATCTTCGCATCTTTTTGCGGGGGTGGGCTGGCCGTGCCTTGGCTCCCAACTGAACTGGCTGACCTTGAGGGTGGGGGACTCCACAGTCCATGGCAGACTGTCTTCACAGGGCCCGCTTTTGTGGTGGCTGAGGTGCTGACTGGAGTCCAATTAGATGGACGGGGTGGGGGAGTTGTTGGAAAGATGTCAAGTTTTGATAGGAAAATAAGTTTAGAAAGAGAGGGACGGGTAGGTGTAGTAGGTATGGGAGTGGAGGAAGAGGTTGTGGTTGTAGGAGTTTGAAGTCTGCTGTCTTTGGGTGCATGTGCTTGGGCTGGAGGCTGTCGTGAGGTGGATGGCTGTTGGGTGGGTGGCTGCCTGCGTTTGTGTAGCTTGGAAGAAGGGGTGACAGACACACTGGGAGAGGACACAGGGAACGTGTGAATGGCAGTGGGGGTGGTGACTGCACGTGTGCGGGGGTTCTGGTGTGTGTGCTGGTGATGGACGTAGTGGCTGAAGATGTTGTGCATGCAGGTGTGAGTGGAGACGTGACAGGGAGGGAGGAGGGAGACGAGGAGGAGGGGGACACAGTGGAGGCAGTGGGTGTTGGTATGTCTGCATGTGGATGTTGCTTGTGTGAATGCTTGTGTGATGTGTGGTGCTTATGTCTGTCTGAGCTTCCCTTGGGTGTTGAGGTGTGTGCAGGCTGGTCTGATGGTGTGTCTGGGATAGGCAGAGGTACAGGGGATTGGGTATGGGTGGAGGACGTTGGAGGGGGGAGGCTAGAGACAGGGACAATTGCTGCCTTCAGTGCTGAGGCCAGAGTGTTGAACGATCGCTGATGGGCAGCCTGACCAGAATGAATGCCCTCCAGGTATGCATTACTCTGGTGCACCTCCCTTTCTACACCCTGGATGGCATTCAAAAGGGTAGACTGCCCAACAATGAGCGTCCTCAGGAGGTCAATGACCTCCTCACTGAGGGCAGCAGGGGTGACTGGGGCAGGGCCTGAGGTGCCTGGGGCGAATGAGATGCCCACCTTCCTGGGTGAGCGGGCACGGGGCAAACACTGAGGGGCTGCTGGGAGGGCGGTGCTGGTGCGTGGGTGGTGGCTGTACCTGTTGGTGCGGGGGGCACGGATGTTGCCGCCACCACAAGGGAGCTCCCTTCAGAGGACGAGTCACTGTCACTGACATCCGCACGAGTCCCCGCTGTGGAGCTCCCCTCGCCCTCCGTCTCACTGGTGAATTCCGATTCTGTTGCATGGCCCGCCATGGCCATGTGAGATGCAGCTCCCTTGTGCTCCGATGCCTCTTCTCCTCCGCCTGATGATGCTAATGCACAAATGAACAGGAAGACAACAAAAAAGGGGGGTGGGGAAAAATAAAGAAATGTTGAGTGCATGCATTGGCGACACCGTTGGTGGACAGGACAGACACAGAAGCCCCCTGCACTACGCCGCGCACTTCGGGTCGACTACGCAATCCGTGGGACATGGCCTACAAGCCTATGGGCGAACTCTGCTCACATACATGACACAGGGCAATGAATAGCTGTACTTGCCACCCTACAGAGGTGGGGGGCGGGGCACAGGGCCATGCCTTACGGAGGGGCCTAGCCTACAGATATCGCCCTGGCCTAGGGATACCCACAGCCCTCCTCCCCCACCCAGACCCCTCCACTGCGCGCAAAGTCACCAGGATTTGAGTGTACTCACCCCCTTGTGTCTGCTGTGATGTCCTCACGCGCCCATCCAAATCGGGGTAGGCCACCGCCAGGATCTGGGACATCAGGGGGGTCAAAGTACGACGGGCACCCCTCCCACGTTGGGAGGCCATCCCCAGCTGAGCCTCCGCCGTCTTCAGGCTCCAGCGTCGGATGTCCTCCCATCTCTTCCGGCAGTGGGTGCCCCGTCTCTGGTGGACCCCCAGGGTCCGGACGTCCTTGGCGATGGCACGCCAAATATCGATTTTCTGGTGGGCGCTGACCTATGTGACATGTACAGGGAGAGATGAATAATCATCACCTTCTGCATGCTCGACGTGAGTGGCCCCCCCATCCCCACCCTTGCCATGTGGCACATGCTCTCATCTGTCGTTTGATGCATGCCTCAATCGCTCCCCTCCCCACCATCTTTCATCCACCCCACTCAACACAGGCATTGGCCACAAAGCATGGTCCCAGTGTACTTACCTGTTGGTCTGGAGGACCGTAGAGTAGCGCATACTGGGGGAGGACCTCATCCACGAGTTTCTCCAACTCCTGAGCAGTGAAGGCAGGGGCCCTTTCCCCAGTCGCATGAGCCATTGTCTCTTCCAGACCGTGGTCACAGCAGCACTTGCAGTGTAGGTCCACTCCTGTCGAAGATCAGGTATCGAGTGATTAAGCAGATAGAAAATGGCGGTCACGCCTGCGGCGGTGCGTACCGCGGCAGTGCATACCGCGGCAGTGCGTACTGCGGCGGTGCGTACCGTGGCGGTGCGTACCGCGGCCCCGGCGCACATCGTCATTGGCTCCTGAGACCCATAGGGTTCAATGTTAACCAATGCTGCTTTGCGCCGCGGTCTTCCACCGCCTACCGCCACGGTGTGCCACGCCAGCGCATTGACCTCACATCCCATTGTCGCACTTCACAGGTCAGGCAGCCGCCATTTCAAGGGCCCACATGCCTTATTTTCTACTGCGTCACACATACATAGGCCTTGCATCGACACTCATACAAGCCATTCAATGCATTGGGAATCGTGTTATGTGCAAGCTGTGGTGACGTACCTGTGGGTAGATTGACTCTGTGCTCGCTGTTGTCCTTCATAGGCACCGTCCGCTGGGACATGCGAGGAGATGGAGAAGTCTTGCCGTGTACAGACCGCTGGTGGACCTGTCGACAATGGAGGAAAGACATGTCATACTGACATACAGGCTTGACCGAGACACTATACAGGAACTGTGTGCCCAGCTGGAGCCAGACCTGATGTCACCAATCTGCCAACCCACAGGGATCCCCCCTCTAGTGCAGGTGCTGTCAGTACTCCATTTCCTAGCAAGTGGGTCATTTCAAACAACAGTGGCCATATCATCAGGGATGTCCCAGCCCATGTTTTCCAAGGTGTTGTCCAGAGTGTTGTCTGCCCTGCTCAAACACATGCAGAGCTACATCCTCTACCCTGAGGTGGGGGATTTGGCTACAGTGAAGGCTGATTTCTATGCCCTTGGACATATACCCAACATCATTGGTGCCTTTGATGGGACACATGTTGCTTTGGTCCCCCCCCAGCAGGAGTGAACAGGTGTACAGGAACAGGAAGAGTTATCATTCCATGAATGTCCAGATGGTATGTTTGGCTGACCAGTACATCTCCCATGTTAATGCCAAGTTTCCTGGGTCAGTGCATGACGCGTACATCATGCGGAATAGCAGCATCCCTTACGTGATGGGTCAACTCCAGAGGCACTGTGTGTGGCTATTAGGAGACTCTGGTTACCCCAACCTGTCATGGCTACTGACCCCAGTGAGGAATCCCAGGACAAGGGCAGAGGAACGGTACAATGAGGCCCATGGGCGAACTAGGAGGGTGATCGAGCAGACCTTCGGCCTCCTGAAGGCCAGGTTTAGGTGCCTCCATATGACTGGTGGATCCCTATTGTACTCACCAAAGAAGGTGTGCCAGATCATCGTGGTCTGCTGTTTGCTTCACAACCTGGCTTTGCGACGCCAGGTGCCTTTTCTACAGGAGGATGGTCCAGATGGTGGTGTTGTAGCAGCTGTGGAGCCTGTGGAGAGTGAAGATGAGGAAGGCGAAGAGGACGACATAGAGAACAGGAACACAGTAATACAGCAGTATTTTCAATGACACACAAGTAAGAATCCACAACAGCATTTTACTTATACTTAACCCCTACTACCTCTCTACTGTCTGACCTTTTCCCCCAGTGTATGGTAACTGAGTTGTGACTTCCCCTTCGATTTCAGAGATGTGGGCCCCACTGCGTGACATCTGCTTTAATTCCCCATGGACTACAGCTGTGTGACATTGGTATGTTGGCATCACAATGTGAATATGCCATTTGGCACGGTAATGTCTAATACATTTGTACAAAATCTCAGCCAGACTCCAGATTGTTTTATGCAATAAGTGTGTTTATTACAGTGCTCAAAATTGGTGGGTGGTTGCAAATCGTTGAGGTGTGATGGTGGAGGATTGTCCATGGCAGAGTCCAGACTATCAGTATCACAGGTACATTGTCCAGATGCCTGTGGAAAGTGGAGCAGGGCAGTGTAAGGTTGGACAGGGTGTCAATGTGGGACAGTGGGATGACAATCAGGGAGGTATCCTTTCCTGGCTGGGGTCTTGGCATCATACTCTGTCTTCTTCCTGGATCTCAGGGCCCGCTTGCGGGGTGGTTCTCCTTCTGCAGGGGGTGGGGTTCTGGTGGCCTGTTGGTCTTGTGTCGGGGCCTCCTGTCCACTAGCGCTGGAGGAGGTGGTAGGCAGTTCTTGGTCCATGCTAGTGTCAGGGCCCCTTTGTGGTGCAACAGTGCCCCGCAATGTTTTGACTACCTGATTCAGAGCCACTACGATGGTGCCCATGGCGGAACTGATGTTTCTTAGTTCTTCCCTGAACCCCATATACTGTTGCTCCTGCAGAAGCTGGATCTCCTGAAACCTGGCCAGGACCGTGGCCATCGTCTCCTGGGAGTGGTGGTATGCTCCCATGATGTTGGAGAGGGCCTCGTGGAGAGTGGGTTCCCTGGGCATGTCCCCTCCCTGTCGCACAGCAGCCCTCCCAGTTCCCCTGTTTCCCTGGGCCTCTGTCCCCTGGACCGTGTGCCCACTACCAATGCCCCAGGGCCCTGTTGTTGTTGGGGTGGTGGGTTAACCTGGGTGCCCTGTAGTGGTGGACACACCGCTGATTGACGTGTCCTGGGGACAGAGATATGGGCCCGCTGGGTGGGTGCTGTGCTGGTGTTCCCAGAGGAGGGAAGGTCTGCTGTGGCTGTCTGAGGGGAACCGACTGTCCAGAGGTCCCCGATGGGCCGGGCTGGTCATCTCGATCAAAGGGAGAAAGAGCTGCTGTCATCACTGTGGGCCTCTTCTGGGGGTGGAGTGGACATTTGTGGACCCTCCTGCGCGGTGACGTGGCGTTCGGGTCCTGCATGGGTATAAAAGTATGGTTATTGCTTCTGTGTGTGCCATAGCGTGCAATGGGTGGGTGCCCGTGTACCCCTGTGCTTGCATTCCTGTGTGGGGGCTTTTGTGACGGTGGTTTGGCCGGGGGGGATGGGTATGTGCAGTGGGCATGCTTAGGTCATGGGTGTCCATGATTTGTGGTCGCATGCAGGGCTTGGTGTTGGGATGGGTGGGTTGTGAGGGTGAGACATTTGGAAGGAGTAGGTGTGATGGGGTGGGGGTGAGGGTGGGGGTATGAGTTGGCATGCTGGTGGGGTGGGGGGATGAAGTAGTTAAGATTTGACTTACCAGAGTCCATTCCTCCGCCTACTCCTGCGAGGCCCTCAGGATGCAGGATCGCCAAGACCTGCTCCTCCCATGTTGTAAATTCACCGTGATGTTGTGCCTGGATACCATGGAACGCACCTTCCCCCGTAGGTCGTTCCACCGCTTCCTGATGTCGTCCCTATTTCTTGGGTGCTGTCCCACAGCGTTGACCCTGTCCACTATTCTGCTCCATAGCTCCATCTTCCTGGCAATGGTGGTGTGCTGCACCTGTGACCCGAAGAGCTGTGGCTCTACCCGTACAATTTCCTCCACCATGACCCTGAGTTCAGCCTCAGAAAACCTGGGGTGTCTTTGCGGTGCCATGGGGTGGTTTAGGTGATGTGTGGGGTGGATTGTGTGGTGCTAAGTGTGGTGATGTGTATTGGTGTGTAGTTTGAAGTGCGTGGGAATAATGCTGGGTGACAGTGAATTGCACGTCAGGGTGCTCGTGTCTCTTATCTCTGTGCGTGTTCACGAATCTCTAGGAGTGGGGGTTTGTGGGTGATGTGGGTGTGTGTTTTATATTGTGTTGGGTGTGTGGGAGTGTTGTTTGTATGTGTATCAGGTGTGTGTATTTTGAATTGTCCAATGTGTCTGTGTTTTGTATATGTGTGTGTATTTTGAGCGCGGCGGTGTGTACTGCCAATCGAATACCGCGTTTGAAAGACCGCCGCGTGGATTCGTGTGTCGTGATAGTGTGGGCGTATTACTGTTGGCGTGACGGTGGAGGTCTGGTCATCGCTAGTTTCTCGCTGGCCTTTGGTGTGGCGGACTTTTGTGGATGTCTGTATTTTGGCGGTTTGCCTGTTGTGGGTCAGAATGACCGTGGCGGTTTACCGCGGCCGCGGCGGTGTTATGGCGGTCTTCTGCACGGCGGTAAGCACCTTTTATCGCCAAGGTTGGAATGACCCCCTTAATCTCTGCAAAGAACTCCTTGTGTGGTGAACAATTGATGCACAGCCTGCATCATGGTGAAAAATCACTGCACGCGGAACAGGAATGATGCAGACCGACTTTGCAAGGAGAAGATAAACGCAGCGCCAGAGTTGCAACTGGAAATTTGATGTATGGCCCACTGGATTGATGCAAAGCCGAGCTGGGACGACGACGCTGGACTTCCTGAGAGAAATCGACGCAACGCCTGCCGTGTGGTAGAACTTTCCACGCATCACCCACTGGATCGACGTAGCCCCTGTGGCTTCTTCCTGCAAGCACCGGATTTCAACGCATCGTCCCCAGGACGTCCAAGAACCCCGCACCCTGAAGAGGATCCTCGTCTATGCACCGGAAATTGACGCAAAGCCTGCCCTACGTGAAAACTCAACAACACATTGTCGGTCTGCGCCAGAAAAAGCGATGCACACCTCCCCATTTTCCACGCGTCTCCTCCTCTGCGGACCTTGCGGAGAATTTGAACGCAAACCAGGTACTTTGTGCTTGCAAGACACACTTGTTTCTTTTTAAGAGACTAAAGACACTTTATATCATTTTTACAGTGATATTGTAACATATACTTATTGCATCTTGATAATGTTTTAGCTGCATCTTACCAGATAAATATTTTATATTTTTTGTTGTGATGTTATACTGTGTTATTGCATGATTTATTGCACAAATACTTCACACATTGCCTTCTAAGTTAAGACTGACTGCTCAATGCCAAGAGTGAGGGTCCTTGGTTGGACATGGGATAACCTGACTGCCAACCAAAGACCTAGGCCCTCATTACAACCTTTGCGGTCGGTGTTAAAGCGGCGGTAATACTGCCAACAGGCCGGCGGTAGAAAATATGGGATCATGACCACGGCGGAAACCTCCACCACAGACAGCCACTTTAACACTCCGACCGCCACAGCGGTAGCAACAAACACCACGGCGGTCACCACCAACAGACAGGCGGTGGACAATGTACCACCCACCACATCACAACCCGCCAATCCGCCAGCTTTTATGGGGCGGTACCAATGCCATCCAAAGCACGGCAGAAACAGGAATTGGAAGGGAAACCACTCACCTCTCGACACTCAACGAAGAACCAGGATGCCACGGAGTCCGAGCTGCAGGTCCTCCCCATGCTCGTCTACCTCCTCATACACAAGGAATATCAAAGGAGGCTGTGACGACCACGGTGAGCACTGCAGCTAGCACACAAGGGACGGGGGAGGAAAAAGAGACTGACACACACATGCAACACGCAACACCCCCACCCCAACCCTCACCCACAACACCATACACACAAACACATGCAACAACAGTACATTCACACCCCGTCACCCCATGGAAGAATGCAAGGACAAAAGGAATTGAGTTAAGTCAGTGATATTTTGGAAATACTCAGATATACATAATGAATAGAAAAACAGTATATGCAAATATTTACAATATGTACAGAAGGCCGTACACTGTCCTTTGTAAATGTCCGTGGCCCACTGGGCCAAAAATCATGGGCCAAGCCCACACTTGACTCCTGCCTCAATATGGAGAGAACACGGCAGGGGCATCAGGTCGAAAACACACAGGCACTTCAGGGGAGGAGGGCACCTCAGCCAGAAGATGAAATAATGCCACTGCTCCTGAAGTGGCCTCCATGCCCACAGCGATGTCCTGGGGAGTGCAAGGCCACAGCCTCTTCAGTGGGTGGGTTGCCCACTGCCTGCTTCTGGGGAGTGCAAAGCTACAGCCTCTCAAGTGAGTGGGTTGCCCACTGCTTGGTCCTGGGGAGTGCAAGGCAACAGTCTGTTCAGTGGGTGGGTGCAAGGAGGGAGTGGGCGGATGCCTAATTCCACTGGTTCTGGAGGGGGCTTTGTGCCCAGTGTGCTTTATCCTGCCAAGGATAGGGTGAATGGATGCAGTTCTCAACTGGTTCTGGAGGGGGATTTGTGCCCAGTGTGCTTCATCCTGCCAAGGATAGGGGAAGTGGATGCAGTTCTCCACTGGTTCTGGAGGGGACTTTGTGCCCAGTGATGCAGCACTTGGGGTGTGACAGTTCACATTCCCTCACCTGCTTTCTGAGGCACGAGATTTGCAGGGAACAGGTAGCCTGATACTCCATGGAGGCAGGGCCTGACTCCATCCTGTGGCACCTAAACCTGCAAACTGGTGGTAGTGCCGGTGCTGGTGGGTGTGCTTCCAGTGGTTGTTGGTGGCTCCAGGCCGTCTCCTGCAGCCTCGGACGGATGCACAATGGGGCTGCTGCTGCAGGTAGTGGTCCTACTGTCAGCGGTGCAGGTGGCGGTGCTTGCAGCGGTGCTTGCTGCGGGGATGCTGGCGGTGCTGTCCGTGGTGCAGGTGCTGGTTCTGCCAGTGGTGGAGGGAGGCACCAGCCCCTCTCCTGCAGCCTCGGATGGCTGGTCACTGGGAATGCTGCTGCTGACAGTAGTGGTGGCAGCGGCAGGATAGATGGTGGTGCAGTTGGCGGTTCTTGCAGCGGTGCTTGTGACAGTACTGGCCACGGTACAGGTGGCAGGGCTGTCAGTTCTGATGGTGGGCACCCGGCCCTCACCTGGAGCATCTGAGGCCTGAAGTGCCTTGCCTTGGCTTTGCTGCCCCTTCGTCACCTTGTCAGATGGTGCTGGGACCTTGGCTCTGGCAGCTGGAGTTTGGGAGGCGGCCTTGCAGGGTAGGTCGTGCTCCTTGGCCTTGCTGCATGCTGGCCTCTTCTTCACCTTTGCAGGTGGCGGAATTGTTTGGCCCTTTGCAGGGGTCGGTGGCACACTGCCTGGCCTGATGGGTGCCCCTTTTGATCCTCTGGGAGTTGCAGGTACCACAGCGGACGCCAACTTGGTGGCTGAGGTGCTGGCCTGGGACCTGGACACCCTGGTCCGAGGTGAAGGATGTGGGCAGGGGTAGGGAACAGGTCAATGTTTGCCAGGAAAGGTTTTTTAGACACACTGGGATGGGAAGATGGAGAGTGTTTGGGAGTGGAGGAAGAGGGAGTGGTTGTATGAGGTGTCTGCTGAGTTTGGGTGAAGGTGCATGGGCTGGATGTTGTTGTGAGGTGGATGGCTGTTAGGTGGGTGGGTGCTTGTGTTTGTGTACTTTGGGAGGAGGGGGTCACAAAGACACTGGGAGAGGACACGGGACGTGTGCATGGTTGTGGGAGTTGTGACTGTTCGTGCGGGCGTGTTGTGAATGGTGTGCTGGTGATGGAGGTAGTGGATGAAGATGTAGTGCATGCAGGTGTGACGCTATTAGGAGGGAGGTGGACAAGAAGGAGGAGAGGGACACAGTGGAGGCAGTGGATGCTGGTCTATTTGTATGGGTATGGTGCTTGTGTGAGTGCCTGTGAGATGAAGTGTGGTGCTTATGTTTGCCTGAGCCACTTTTGTGTGGTGTTTGGGTGAATGAAGGTGTGCTTAGGATAGGCTGGGGTTGAGGGGATTGGGGCTGGGTAGAGGAAGTTGGAGGGGGGAGGCTAGACACAGGGACAAGGGCTGCCATCAGTGCTGAGGCCAGAGCCTGAAATGCTCTCTTTTGGGCCGCCACGCCAGAGTAAATGCCCTCCAGGTATGCATTTGGTTGTTGCAAATGCCTCTCGACACCCTGAATGGCATTCAGTATGGTTGACTGCTCAACAGAGAGGGATCTCAGGAGGTCAATAGCCTCCTCACTTAGGGCAGCAGGACAGGGCCTGAGGTGCCTGGGGCAAAGGAGATGCCCACCCTCCTGGGTGTAGCGGGCACGGGAAACACACTGAGCGGTTGATGGTACGGTGGTGCTGGTAGGGGGATTGGCACCTGTACCTGTTGTTGGGGTGGGCATAGAGGTGTCTGCCACCACCAGGGAGCTTCCATCAGAGGAGGAATAGCTGTCTGTGGTCTCTCCTCCTGTCCCCATGGTGGTGCTCCCCACGCCCTGCGTCACACTATTGCCCTCACCCTTAGTGGATTCGGCCTCCAGGCCCATGTGGCATGCAGTTCCCTCCGTTACCGGTGCCTCTGCCCCGCTGCCAGATGATGGAAATGCACACAAGGACAGGGTGAGAAAACAAAAAGGGGGGGAGAGACAGAGGATACACTTGGTCAATGCCAGCAACACCACTACCGTTGGATGACACAACACTCAGGGAGCAGCCCTATGCACTAGGCCATGCCAAACCATTTCCTAAGACAGTCACCAGCCCATGGCATACAATGCCTAACAACAGCATATGTACACCAGAAACCCACTGGACTGTGCACAGTAGTACATGGCCACTTACACTATTGGGGTAGGAGTGCACCAGAGCCTTCCCAACAAGGGACCTACCTGCCATGATTGTCCTGGCCTAGGGGCACCCACATCCCATAACCCTCACCCAGTCAGCTTTCAGAACCTGTACTCACACCCTTGTGTCTGCTGTGATGCCCTTAAGCGCCCATCCAACTCCGGATAGGCCACCGCCAGGATGCAGAACATCAGGAGGGTCATGGTGCGATGGGCACCCCTTCCTTGTTGGGATGCCAGCCCCAGCTGGGCCTCCGCTGTCTTCTTTGACCAGCGCCGCAGGTCCTCCCATCTCTAGCGGCAGTTGGTGCTCTGCCTCTAAAAGACCCCCAGGGTACGCACCTCCTTGGTGATGGCATGCCAAATACCCTTTTTCTGGTTGTCGCTGACCTGTGTGGAAAAGACAGCAGAAAAGGGAAATACTCACCCGTCTGATCATCAGACTCATTGCCTACCAGTTCCCATCCATCCCCTGATGCACATACAATGACCACCTTACATGCTACACTCTGGCCACGATGCCTCAGCACCCCCCAACATATGGCCTACATCCACAGCACTCCATACACTCATGACCCACACATCATGCTCACAGTGTATTCACCTGTTTGTCTGGAGGACCGTAGAGTAAAGTGTACTGGGTAGGACCCCATCCACCAGTTTCTCCAACTCCTCTACAATGAAGGAAGGGGCCCTTTCCCCAGACACAGTAGCCATTGTCACTTCCTGACACAGGTCACAGCAGCACTTGTAGTATAGGTCCTCTCCTGTTGAAGGTCAGGTAGCAAGTGAGTGAATGGATAGAAAATGGTGGTCACGTCTGACACGGTGCATACTGTCACCGCCGGCGTACATCGCCATTGGCTTCTGGAACCCATAGGGCCCAATGATAACAGATGCGAAGTTGCGCGGCGGTCATGGACCGTGTACCCCGACAGCGCATAATTCCAGCGCAATTACTTCATTTCCACTAGTCCCTCCTCACAGGTCAGACAGACGCCATTTCAGGGGGCCACAGGGCATGGCACTTAACTGCATTACAGCATACATTGGCACGGCAACTGATTCTAGGTTCTACATTTTCTTTCTGTAAAGTAAAAAAAACAGCATTAGTGTAATAGATGTGGGAATGTGACCCTCTGCTGACCGTTCTCTTCCATAGGCTTCAACTGCTGAGGCTGCATATGAGATGGTGGCATCCTCCGGTGTACACACCCCTGGTGGACCTTACAACAATGGAGGACAGACACATTGGCGGTCATTCTGACCGCGGCGGGCGGCGGTAGCCGGCCGCCATGTGGTCACCGCCATTTGGCCGCTCCGCGGTCAAAAGACCGCGGAGGCCATTCTGGCTTTCCCGCTGGGCAGGCGGGCGCCCGCCAAAGGAGCGCCCGCCGGCCCAGCAGGAAAGACCCTGCAACACAGAGGCCGCCTCCGAATGAATTCAGACAGTGAAAATCATGCTGGGGCCCTGTGAGGGGGACCCTGCACTGCCCATGCCAGTGGCATGGGCAGTGCAGGGGCCCCCAGGGGCCCCACGACACCCGTTCCTGCCATCCTGTTCCTGGCGGTAAGAACCGCCAGAAACAGGGTGGCGAGAAGGGGGTCGGAATCCCCATGGCGGCGCTGCTTGCAGCGCCGCCATGGAGGTTCAGCCCTGCCAGGGGTATTCCGGAGGGAAACCGCCGGATCCCCTTTTCTGACCGCGGCTTTACCGCCGCGGTCAGAATGGGCAATGAAGCACCGCCAGCCTGTTGGCGGTGCTTCCGTTGCCCGCGGCCCTGGCGGTCAAGGACCGCCACGGCCGGAATGAGGGGCATTATCATTACCTACAGACTTGATCGTGCCAAAGTCCAGGAACTGTGTGCCCAATTGGAGCCAGACCTGATGTCAGCTATACCCTACCCCACTGGTATCCCCCTCTAGTTCAAGTCCTGTCAGTGCTCCATTTCCTGGCAAGTGGTTCCTTCCAAACAACGGTGGCCATGGCATCAGGGATGTCTCAGCCAATGTTCTCTAACGTGTTGACCAGAGTGTTGTCAGCCCTGCTGAAACATGTGCGCAGCTACATCGTGTTCCCCCAGGTGGAGGATTTGGCCACTGTGAAAGCTGACTTTTATGCCCTGGACATATTCCCAACATCATAGGTGCCATTGATGGTACACATGTGACACTTGTTCTCCCCGGAGAAATGAGCAGGTTTTCAGGAATAGAAAAAGCTATCATTCTCTGAATGTGCAGATGGTGTGTTTGGAGGACCAGTACATCTCCCATGTGAAAGCCAAATAACCTGGCTCTGTCCATGACGCCTTTATCTTGAGGAATATCAGCATCCCATATGTGATGGGCCAACTCCAGAGGCACAGGGTGTGGCTAATAGGTGAGCCCAAAGTCCCCACACAGTATGAGTATGTCTCTGGGTATGGGTTTGTCCCTAAGGGTTAGTGTGTGTCTAACAGATATACCTCAATATTTGCGGGTGACTCTGGTTACCCCAACCTTACATGGCTACTGACCCCAGTGAGGAAGGGCAGAGGAACATTACAATAAGGAACATGGGCGTACAAGGAGGATTATCGAACTGAACTTCGGCCTCCTGAAGGCCAGATTCCGGTGCCTCCATCTGACTGGCGGATCCCTGTACTACTCACCTAAGAAGGTGTGCCAGATCATCGTTGCCTATTGCATGTTGCACAACCTGGCCTTGAGACGCCAGGTGCCTTTTCTGCAGGAGGATGAGCCTGGAGATGGTCTTGTGTCAGCGGTTGAGCCTGTGGACAGTGAGGAAGAGGAGGCAGAGAAAGAAGATGTTGACAACAGGAGCAACATTATTCTGCAATACTTCCAATGACACACAGGTAAGACATTTTACGTTCATATTACATTTCATTTAACTGTTGGACAATGTACAAGACAGTCTCTTACCCTAAGTTTGTGGCCACTGAATTTACCCTTTGCCATGTCTATTTTCAGATCCCTGTGCCCCACTCTGGTTCCTGCTATGTGTACTGCTGCACACTACAGGTCATACCAATATATATTTAACTGGACATATGGATTGAAATGTTTACAGCTTGTTAACCTAAAACATATTGCAATCAATTGACAGACTCCGTACTTGTTTTTGATCCAAGGGTATTTATTTCAGTGCTCATACGTAGAAGGGGATGTGCAATGGGCACAGGTGATGGTGGAGGAATGTCCATGGTAGAGTCCAGTTTCTTGTTATCACAGGTGCATTGCCCAAGGGGGCATAGGAAGGGGAGTAATGGCAGTTCAACGTGGACAGGGTGACAGAGTGGGATAGAAGGGTGACAATCAGGAGAGTCTTATTTCCAGGCGGGGGTCTTGGCAATGTTCTCTGGCTTCTGCCTGGATCGCAGGGAACATTTGCGGGGTGGTTCTCCTTCTACAGGGGGATGGGTGCTGGTGGCCTGTTGGTCCTGTGACGATGCCTCCTGTCCACTAGCACCGGCAGAGGTGGAGGGCTGTTCATCTGTGTGGCTAGTGTCAGGGGCCTGTTGTTGTGCCACCGCCTCCCTCATGGTCTTGGTCATGCCACCCAGCAGCCCTGCAATGGTGACCAGGATGGTGTAGATGTTTGTTAGGTCATCCCTGATCCCTAGGTACTGTCCCTCCTGCAGCTGCTGGGTCTCCTGCAGCTTGGCCAGTATCTGGCCCTTAGTCTACTGGGAATGGTGGTATGCTCCCAGGATGTTGGAGAGAGCCTCGTGGAGAGTGGGTTCCTTGTGCCTGTCCTCCCACTGTCGCACAGCAGTCCTCCTAGCTTCCCTGTTGTCCTGTTCCTCTGTCCCCTGAACTGTGTGCCCACTGCCACTGACCCCAGGTCCCTGATCGTCCTGTGTATGTGGGTGCCACTGACCCCAGGTCCCTGATCGTCCTGTGTATGTGGGGTTGCCTAGTGTCCCTGTAGTGGTGGACACACTGCTCATTGACTTGTCCTGGGGACAGAGGGATGGGCCCGCTGGATGGGTGCTGTGCTGGTGTTTCCCGAGGGGGAGGCTCTGTGGTGGTTTGGGACTGTGGCAGGGTAACCGACCGTCCAGAGGTCCCTGATGGGCCAGGTTGGTCATCCTGATCCAGGCGTGCCGAGCTGCTGTCATCACTGTGGGCCTTTTCAGGCGGTGGACTGGTTGTAGCTGGCATCTCCTCTCCAGTGATGTTGAGTAGTGGTCCTGTGGGGATGCAAATACAGTGTTAATGTATCTGTGTGCGCCATCTTGTGCTTTGGTGTGTTTTCCTGTATGTTTGTGATCTCCCTGTCAGCTTGGCCTTGTGTTCGTGGTGGGTTTGTGGGCTGGGTGAATCTCTGTGATGGGCATGCTGTGGTGATGGGTGTCCAAGCAGGTCTGTGATGGGTGTCCATGCTTTGTTGTAGCATCCAGGGCTTGGTAATGGGATGGGTGGGTTGTCATGGTGGGATGTAATTGAGGTGTTGGAGTGATGGGGGTGAGGGTAGGGGTATGAGTTTGTGATGGCATGCATGTAGGGTGGGGGATATAGTAGTAAAGATTTGACTTACCAGAGTCCAGTCCTCCTGCTACTCCTGTGAGGTCCTCAGGATGCATGATCGCCAAGACTTGCTCCTCCCATGTTGTTAGTTGTGGGGGAGTAGGTGGGGGTTCACTGCCAGTCCTCCATACTGCTATCTGGTGTCTTGCAACCACGGAACGCACCTTCCCCACTAGGTCGTTCCACCTCTTCCTGATGTCATCCCTTGTTCTGGGCTGCTGTCCCACGGCGTTGACCCTGTCCACGACTCTCCACCATAGCTCCATCTTCCTTGCAATGGACGTCTGCTGCACCTGTGATCCGAATAGCTGTGGCTCTACCCGGATTATTTCCTCCACCATGACCCTTAGCTCCCCCTCAGAAAATCTGGGGTGTCTTTGGGGTGCCATGAATGTGGTGTGAGTGGTAGGTGTGAGGATGTGTGGGGTGATGTGTGGGGTGATGTGTTGTGGTGTGTGGTGTGAGGTGCATGGATGGTGTTTGGGTAATGGTGTTCTATGCCTCTGATTGAGTGGGTGCTCCTGCCTTGTGTCTCTCTCTGCTTGCTATCTTTTTTTTTGCTGTAAGGGGTTGTGGGTAATATGGGTGTATGTTTTATAGTGTTGTGGGTGTGGTGTGTGTATATGTGTCAGGTGTGCGTAGTTTGAATTGTCCAATGTGGTGTGGTTTTGTAAGTGTGTGTCTATTTTGAGCACGGAGGTGTGTACCACCAATGGTTTACCGTGGTTAAAAGACCGCCACGGTGATTAGTGGGTCGTGATACTGTGGGCGTGTTCCTTTTGGTATAATGGTGTGGGTTATGGTCCCACCAATTTATCACTGATCTTTGGTGTGGTGGAGTTGTGTGGGTGTCTGTATAGTGGCAGATTTCTCTGTGTGGGTCATAATACCTGTAGCGGAATACCGCCGCGGTCATGGCATGTTGGCGGCCGCCAGCATGGTGGTAGGTGGCATTTACTGCCAGGGTTGTAATGAGGGCTCTAATTTCTAACAACACCGCTAAAACAAATCTAACTAGAACCACTAGACCATGCCTTAAAATACAGGTATCTTTATTCTCTATTCTTGCTTGGAAAAACTTGTGGGTGATCTTGAAACCTATGAGATTTTACTGGGATGTTGTGGACCTTATACAAATAGAAAATTTAGTAAATGTTAAGGTATGATTTGCAGTTGTACAGTGTAAGCCGCTATGATTTTTACTGTGAGAGAATGTAGTCCAGCTTCTTAACACCAGCAATTTTTTTGAACTCATCCACCTTTCAGTTCAGAATGCCCAGCTTTTCCCTGTTGACATCTGTGACTATTATCTCCTTTTTCAGTTCTATTCACTATAAGACCGCCAGATATGAAATAAGGGGTGATGGATCTTCACGTGTTAACACCTATAATAGTCAGTATGGATTTTGGGCCACATGTACAAAGCACTTTTCTAGTCACAAACGTGCCAATTAGCAGAATCTGACTTTTTGCGACTATAAAAATGCTGTTTGGGATGTACAAAACCCAAATTGTGATTCAGTAACTTGTTACCAAATCGCAATTTGGGTTTTGCAATTTGATATGAGGAAGGGGCGTGTTCAGGGCATCCATTCCAAATACCGAATGTGAATGGCATGTATGATTGTTTTGCGACCGTGAATGCGGGTGTAATACAATCGCAGTTAACACCAATTTCAAATTGGTGTTAACCCATTCACAAATGGGAAGGGGTCCCCTTCCCCTTGGTGAAATGTTGTGAAAATATTTTTTCAGAGAAACTTTTCACTTTTCTTTTCAAAACGCATCACATTATCCTTTAAGGAAAACAAGCTGCATTTAAACAATAACTGCTTTATTTAAAAAGCAGTTACAGACATTGTGGTCTGGTGTCTCCAGCAGGCCACCAACCCTGTGAGTGCAGCTATTCCCAATGGGACCTCAAATTTTGACCTACGTCATGAATATTGATGCGGTAGGTCATGTGCACCCCATTGGGAATCGCAAATAGTGTGCTGAACACTGTTGTACATTTTGTTTTGCGACTCGGAATTTGCTATTCTCAAATGGATCGCAAATTGTGAGTTGCAAAACAAAAGTTTGTACAACTAGCCCTTTGTATTCCATTGATACTTTAGGGCGATTCTGAATATTGAGAATTGGTGTTGATATTTTTTTCACCACATGAGCTAGCTAGTATTGTCCAGAAACCTAAGGTCAAACTCTATCAACTGAACCTGAAGGCTTAAGTGAGATTAAACCAACTTAGCATGGGCTAAATTCTTTGGTGATGCCTTTTCCAGACACTAAATCCTGGGAGCTTCAAAACCTGTGCCAAGAACTTAGAGTGTAGTGAAAATCATGTTTTGACATGCAGTAGAGTAGAGATGTTTATAAAATTCTGGTCTTGACCTCTCTTTTTTGTTATTTATTCTTCCTTTGTCTTCAGTCTTGCACTTTTATAACACCATAGAGTGGAGTAGCATAGAGGCGAGTAGCTTACAATGGAGTGACAGACTTGTGTGGCATAGAGTGGAGTGGCGTACAGTGGAGAGGTATAAAATACAATAGTGTATAGGAGAGTGGAGTACAGTAGAGTGGCAAAGAATGAAGTGAGGTACAGTGTAATTGCTTACAGTGGAATAGTGTAAAATGGTGTGGTATAGAGTGGAGTACAGTGGAGTGGTGCACAGTGGAATAGCATGTACTGTAGTGGGTAGAATGGAGTGCTGTAGAATGGAGTGTGGTAGAGTAGACTGGCATATAGTGGAATATTGTACAGTAAAGTGGTGCAGAGTGGAATGGAATAAAGTGGACTGGCATAGAGTGTAGTAGAGTGTAAGGTGATCTGGCACAGAATGGAGTGAGGTACAGTGTGTTGGAATACAGTGGAATAGCATAAAGTGAAGTGGTGCACAGAGGAATAGCATGTACTTTAGTGGGGTAGAATGGAGTGCTGTAGAGTGGAGTGTGGTCAAGTGGATTGGGGTATAGTGGAAAAGTGTACAGTAAAGTGGTGTAGAGTGGAATGACATAGAGTGCAGTGGTATAAAGTTGTCTGGCATAGCGTGAGTGAGGTACAGTGTAGTGGCATACAGTGGAGTGATGTAAATAGGAATAGCAAACAGTGGAACAGCATTAAGTGGAGTGGTGTAGACTGGAGTGGCGTACAGTGGAGTCGCATACAGTGGAATAGTGCATACTGGTATGGCATAGACTGGAGTGACATATAGTGGAGTGGCATAGAGTGTGTTGTAAATGGCACTTTTTGCAGGGTTATCCTCAAATCCTTTGCCTCTGACTGCTTGGTTTTGACTGTGTGCTGCATTTCATTGCTTGTTTTAGGACTCTGGGCACTTTACCACTGCCGACCAGTGCTAAAGTGCATATGCTCCCCATCTACATTGTTTTGGCGATTGGTTTATCCATGACTGGGCTATTTGGTTACTAGTAAGTTACCAGTAAAGTGCACTATGTGTGCTCAGTGCCTGTAAGTCAAATACTACTAGTGGATCTGCAGCACTGATTGTGCCACCCACATGAGTAGCCCTGTAAACATGATTCAGTTCTGCTACTGCACTGTCTATGTGTGCAGTTTTAAACTACCATTTTGACCTGGCAAGTGCACCCAATTGCCAGGTCCAAACCTTCCCTTTTACTGCATGTAAGTCACCCCTAAAGTAGGCCAAGGAAGCCCCATTATCAAAGTGCAGTATATTTAAAAGGTAGGGCATGTACTGGTGTATTTTACATTTCCTGATAGTGAAATACCATTAATGTCATTGTTAACTATTGCAAGGCCTATCTGTCCCACAGGGCAACACAGGAATTGTCTTGAATGATCTTTTAAGAGTATTTTTCCATTGGGAGTAGATAGAAATATAGAGTGTGGGGTCTCTGAACTCACAATACAAAAATAAAAAACTTTTGGTGCAGTTGGTTTTTGACCTGTGAGATTGAAAGTGACATTTTAAGAAAGTGGGCATTTTCTTGCTGAACCATTTGGTGCCTCTGCCTGGCTGTGGAATACACATCTGGGTCAGGAAGACAGTTGGGCTGTTTATGAACTCACGCTAAACAGTCACACAAAGGGAGCTGAGTTGTGCCCTGCATATCCCCATAGGTCTTCCTGGTCTAGAGTGGTGGGAGGAGCTGACACTTGCACCTGAATAGGGCTGTACCTGTCCTTACACAGCACAGTCTCTAACCCCTTGAAGTGTGTCTGGGGTCAGGGCAGGGAAAGGTAGGTTTTGGTGCACTACAAAGGCTTCTCTTTGAAGTTTGCCTATTTCAAAGACAGAAATGGGTAGAAGTACTAGACCTGTGACCTCCTTAAAGTTAGAACACTTCTGGACTGAGGACATTCTGCCAGGAAGAAGAGCTGGCTTCCCTAACAGGGACTGCTATTCTGCCTGTTGCTTTGTTGTGATGGCCTGCTGCCTACTGCTACTGTTCTGGGATTATAAGGACTGGACTTTGTTTTTAACATCCTGCTTTCCAAGGTTCTCCAAGGTCTTGAACTAAGCTTGTCTCCTGTTAGAAGTCTCAAGGACCTCAAAGACTTCATCTGCCAGTGCCTGGGCTGTTCTGCTGAGAGTCTTGACTTGCCAAGTGGTGCCAACTCCAGTCCCTGGGCCCTTGAAAGTGTAAGCTGGTGACCTGAAGAGGAAAATTCATGCACCAATGCACTGCAGCAGAAAAATCAGCACAGCGCCTGCCCCACAGCTGAACAACAAACACAGCACCTGTCTAGTGGCTGCAGAATCGATGCAGCGCCTTTTTCAGCACTCCTCCATTGACATAGCATGTCTGGATTTTCCACAACTGAGTTTGTGTGTCTGGAAATCAAAGTATCGCCTTCCCTACCAGTAAGGAAGCAACACATTACTGCTCCTGCGAGGAGAGAATTAACGCATCACCTCCTCTGCACAGTAAGGAACCAACGCATTGCTTTGCTTTTCAATGCCTCACCTCCCCTGCACCTCGCATCATCTTTGTTTTTGTGCTAAAAAGATACAATCATTGATTCCCATGCATTAAGACTAATTTCAACCTTTAAAAAAGAGATGTCATTACTTGTGTAAGTTGTATATTTGTCGTTTTGTTTTTGTTTTACTCAGATAAATATTGAGTATTTTTCTAAACTGTTGTGGAGTATTTTTGTGGTGTTTTCACTATGTCACTGTGCATGTGTGCAAATACTTTACACATTGTCTCTGAGGTAAACCTGTCTGCTTGATCCAAGCTACCAAAGGGGTGAGCAGGGTTTATCTTAGCGGTGTGGCTTTCTTACCCTGGCTAGAGTAAAGGTGCCTACTAGGACAGGGTGTAAATCACTGCCAACTAGAGACCCCGTTTCTAACAGAGTGCAATAGTATAGAATGCAGTGGCATACAGTGGAGTGGCATACAATGGAGTAGCATAGACTGAAGTGGCATAGAGTGGTGTCACAGCGCCCTTTTCCTTGGGATCTGCATGTCGCTGAACAAGGGGCCCACCTCCCGGCAACCCCAACTCAGAATGCTGTTATAGCGCTGAGTTTTGGAGGCGCTAGGTGAGGGGAAGGGAAATTAGGAAGGGGAACTGCTGGGAAGGAGTTCTGAAAAACAAGAAGGTTAAACACAATTCAAATTTAACCACGTTAGAATAATAACTGTCACAATCCAAGACAAAGGGGGTCATTACAACATTGGCGGTAAAAGGCGCTTACCGCCGTGCAGAAGACCGCCAAAACACCGCCGCGGCTGCGGAATTCCGCCACAGCTATTATGACCCACATCTTGGAATCCGCCGAAATTCAGACACCCACACAAGTCCGCCACACCAAAGGTCAGTGATAAACTGGCGAAAACAAAACCTCCACCATCACGCCAACAGAAACACACCCATGCTATTACGACCCACAAATCCACACAGCGGTCTTTCAACCGTGGTATTCCATTGGCGGTACACACTGCCGCACTCAAAATACACACACATCTCAAAAACACCGCCACATTGGACATTTCAAAATACACACACCTGATACACATACAAACACCACTCCCACACAATCAATACTATATAAAACACACACCCACATCACCCACAAACCCCTACGACCAAAAATTAGAGACGAAGGCCAGAGAGACACTACAGCAATAGACAACCCCATCACACAGAGGCACACAACACCATCACCCATACAACATCCACGTTCAAAACACCCCACACCACCACACATCACCACACTCATCAACACATGCACCACCCCACACATCACCTACACCACCCCATGTCACGCCAAAGACAACCCAGGTTTTCCGAGGAGGAGCTCAGTTTCATGGTGGAGGAAATCTTATGGGTAGAGCCACAGCTATTTGGAGCAGAGGTGCAGCACACCTCCATAGCCAGGAAGATGGAGCTATGGCGGAGAATCGTCGACAGGGTCAACGCTGTGGGACAGCATCCAAGAAATCGGGAGGACATCCGGAAGAGATGGAACGACCTACGGGGGAAGGTGCGTTGAGTGGTCTCCAGGCACAACATCGCGATTCAGCGGACAGGCGGCGGACCCCCACCTCCTCCCCCACAGCTAACAACATGGGAGGAGCAGGTCTTGACCATCATGCATCCAGAGGGCCTCGGAGGAGTCGGTGGAGGAATAGACACAGGTAAGTCAAATCTTAACTATCATATCCCCCACCCTACCTGCATGCTATCACACACTCCCACCCTCCCCCCCTCCCCTATCACTACAAATTCCACTAATGTACTAATAACACAAACCACCCACCCCAACACCAAGCCCTGCATGACACAACTAAGCATGGACACCCAGCACTAAAGCATGCTCACTGCACATACCCATAACATCCCCCCAATCATCATCATACAAGCCCCCACACAGGAATGCTTGTACTGGGGTACAGGCACACCCACCCATTGCACACCATGACACACACATGCAATAATCATGCTCTTATACCCCTGCAGGACCACAGGATTCCTGTGGGATGGCGGATTGGTGACATCAGGTCTGGCTCCAACTGGGTACACAGTTCCTGGATTGTGGCACGGTCAAACCTGTAGGTGATGAACAAATGTCGCTCCTCCATTGTTAACAGGTCCACCAGCGGTCTGTACACCAAAGGATTCCGCCATCTCCTCAAATGTCCCAGCTGGCGGTGCCTAAGAAGGACAACAGCGATCACAGAGTCAACAAATTCCCAGGTATGCACCCACAGCTACACTGAAGACGACACCAAATACATAACTCTTCCTGTATGTGTGTGGAGTGTAGGCCTAGGTATGTGTGACGCAGTAGTAAATGAAGCCATGTGGGCCCCTAAAATGGCGGCTGCCTGACCTGTAAAGTGGGACAATGGGATGTGAGGTAACTGCGCTGGCATTGTACACCGTCGCGGTAGGCGGTCGTAGACCGCGGCGCAATGCTGAACTGGTTAACATTGGACCCTATGGGTCCCAGGAGCCAATGATGAAGTGTGCCGGCGGTGATGATACGCACCGCCGCGGACGTCACCGCCGCGGACGTGACTGCCATTTTCTATCTGTTCAATCACTCGATACCTGATCTTCGACAGGAAAGGACCTACACTGCAAGTGCTGCTGTGACCTCGGTCTGGAAGAGACAATGGCTGCTGCATCTGGGGAAAGGGCCCCTGCCTTCACTGCTCACTGCTCATTTTGACCTGGCAAGTGCACCACTTGCCAGGTCCAAACCTTCCCTTTTACTGCATGTAAGTCACCCCTAAAGTAGGCCAAGGAAGCCCCATTATCAAAGTGCAGTATATTGAAAAGGTAGGGCATGTACTGGTGTATTTTACATTTCCTGATAGTGAAATACTATTAATTTCATTGTTAACTATTGCAAGGCCTATCTGTCCCACAGGGCAAGACAGGAATTGTCTTGAATGATCTTTTAAGATCCTACCTGCATGCTATCACACACTCCCCCCTCCCCCCCTCCCCTATCACTACAAATTCCACTAATGCACTAAAAACACAAACCACCCATCCCAACACCAAGCCCTGCATGACACAACTAAGCATGGACACCCAGCACTAAAGCATGCTCACTGCACATACCCATAACATCCCCCCAACCATCATCATACAAGCCCCTACACAGGAATGCTTGCACTGGGGTACACGCACACCCACCCATTGCACACCATGACACACACATGCAATAATCATGCTCTTATACCCCTGCAGGACCACAACGTAACGTGACCACACAGGAGGGTCCAGACACCTCCACTCCACCCACAGAAGAGGCCCACAGTGACGACAGCAGCTCTGGCCAACTGGATCAAGATGACCAGCCCGGACCATCATGGGCCTCGGGACAGTCGGTTCCCCTTGCACAGGCACAGCCCAGCACAGACCTTCCCCCCTCTGGTAACACCAGCACAGCACCCACCCAGCGGGCCCATACCTCCGTCCCCAGGACACGTCAATCAGCGGTGTGTCCACCACTACAGGGAACCCAGGGTAACCCACCACCCCAACAACAACAGGGACCTGGGGGCAGTGGTAGTGGGCACACGGTCCAGGGGACGGAGGCACAGGAACATAGGGGAACTGGGAGGGCAGCTGTGCGACAGGGGGCGGACAGGCCAAGGGAACCCACCCTCCACAAGGCCCTCTCCTCCATCATGGGAGCCTACCACCACTCCCAGGAGACAATGGCTACGGTACTGGCCAAGTTTCAGGAGACCCAGTGCCTGCAGGACGAACAGTATTTGGGGTTCAGGGAAGAGCTCAGAACCATCGGCTCCGCCCTGGGCACCATCGTAGGGGTGCTGAAGGACATACAAAAGACCATGAGGGACACCGTGGCACTCCAAGGGGCCCCTTACACTAGCCTGGACGATGAACTGCCCACCACCTCCGCCGGCGCTAGTGGACAGGACGCCCCGCCACAGGACCACCACACCAGCACCTCACCCCCTGCAGACGGATAACCACCCCGCAAGCGGTCCCTGAGATCCAGGAACAGGACAGAGCAAGATGGCAAGACCCCCACCAGGAAATGAGATCACCCTGATTGTCCTCCCACTTTGTTACCCTGTCCACATTGGAACTGCCCCAGCTCCACTTCCCATGCCCATATGGGCAGTGCACCTGTGAGACTAATAGACTGGACTCTGCCATGGACATTCCTCCACCATCACCCCTCTCCATTTTGCCACCCCTCCAATAATTAACACTTAAATAAACACCCTTGAACCACAAAACAATCTGGAGAGAATCTGTGATTTTGAAAATGTGTATTAGCAATGACAGTGACAAAATGTGTTTTCTAATGTAATGCCAACATACCTATGTCACACATCACATGTCCATGAAGGATGCAAGCAGATGACACACGTTGGTAACCACACCTGTGAAACCGTAATGGAAATGTACAACTCAGTTAACAAATACTGCTACTAATTGACAGACAGGATAGAGGTAGAAGTGTGAAAGTGAATGTAATAGTAAAAAAATTGTTCTCACCTGTGTGTCACTGGAAATATTGCTGTATGACTGACTCCCTGTTGTCTATGTCTTCTTCCTCAGCTTCCTCCTCATCACTGTCCACAGGCTCCACAGGGTCCACAGCTGCCACAACACCGTTATCTGGACTATCCTCCTGCAGAAAAGGCACCTGGTGTCGCAAAGCAAGATTGTGAAGCATCGAGCAGGCGATGATGATCTGGCACACCTTCCTTGGTGAGTAGAATAGGGAACCACCTGTCATATGGAGGCACCTGAACCTGGCCTTCAGGAGGACGAAGGTGCATTCAATCACCCTCCTAGTCCTCCCATGGGCCTCATTGTAGCGTTCCTCTGCCCTGGTCCTGGGATTCCTCACTGGAGTCAATAGCCATGACAGGTTGGGGTAACCAGAGTCCCCTAATAGCCACACACGGTGCCTCTGGAGTTGACCCATCACATACGGGATGCTGCTATTCCGCAGGATGTAGGCGTCATGCACTGAGCCAGGGAACATAGCATTTACCTGCGAGATGTACTGGTCTGCCAAACATACCATCTGTACATTCATCGAATGATAACTCTTCCGGTTCCTGTACACCGTTTCACTCCTGTGGGGGGGGACCAGAGCTACATGGGTGCCATCAATACCACCTATGATGTTGGGGATATGTCCCAGGGCATAGAAGCCACCTTTAACAGTAGCCAAATCCTCCACCTGAGGGAAAACGATGTAGCTCCTTACGTGTTTCAGCAGGGCAGACAATACTCTGGACAACACGTTGGAAAACATAGGCTGGGACATCACTGATGCCATGGCCACTGTTGTTTGAAATGATCCACTTGCAAGGAAATGGAGCACTGATAGCACCTGCACTTCAGGGGGTATTCCTGTGGGATGGCGGATTGGTGACATCAGGTCTGGCTCCAACTGGGTACACAGTTCCTGGATTGTGGCACGGTCAAACCTGTAGGTGATGATCAAATGTCACTCCTCCATTGTTAACAGGTCCACCAGCGGTCTGTACACCGGAGGATTCCGCCATCTCCTCAAATGTCCCAGCTGGCGGTGCCTAAGAAGGACAACAGGGATCACAGAGTCAACAAATTCCCAGGTATGTACCCACAGCTACACTGAAGACGACACCAAATACATAACTCTTCCTGTATGTGTGTGGAGTGTAGGCCTAGGTATGTGTGACGCAGTAGTAAATGAAGCCATGTGGGCCCCTGAAATGGCGGCTGCCTGACCTGTAAAGTGGGACAATGGGATGTGAGATAACTGCGCTGGCATTGTACAGCGTCGCGGTAGGCGGTCGTAGACCGCAGCGCAATGCTGAATTGATTAACATTGGACCCTATGGGTCCCAGGAGCCAATGATGAAGTGTGCCGGCGGTGATGATACGCACCGCCGCGGACGTCACCGCCGCGGACGTGACTGCCATTTTCTATCTGTTCAATCACTCGATACCTGATCTTCGACAGGAAACGACCTACGCTGCAAGTGCTGCTATGACCTCGGTCTGGAAGAGACAATGGCTGCTGCATCTGGGGATAGGGCCCCTGCCTTCACTGCTCAGGAGCTGTAGAAGCTAGTCAAAGGGGTCCTCCCCCAGTACACACTACTCTCCGGTCCTCCAGACCAACAGGTAAGTACACAGGGAGCACGTTGTATGGGCTATGCTGGGTGGAGAGGGCTGGATGTCAGTAGGAAGAGGGCAGAGTTCAGCGACCATGAAGGACTGTGAATGAATGTGCCACATGGCAAGGGTAGGGATGGGGGCCACTCACATCGACGGTGCAGTTGGTAATGACTTCTCTTCTTTCCCTGTACATGTCATGTAGGTCAGCGCCCACCAGAAGAAGGACATTTGGCGTCCCATCGCCAAGGACGTCCGGACCCTGGGGGTCCACCAGAGACGGGGCACCCACTGCCGTAAAAGATGGGAGGACATTCGCCGCTGGAGCAAGAAGACGGCGGAGGCTCAGCTAGGGATGGCCTCCCAACGTGTGAGGGGTGCCCATCGCACCATGACCCCCCTGATGTTCCGGATCCTGGCGGTGACCCACCCTGAGTTGGATGGGCGCTTGAGGGCATCACAGCAGACACAAGGGGGTGAGCACAACATCATTCAGCGGACTTTGCACGCAGTGGAGGTGTCTGGGTGGGGGAGGAGGGCTGTGGGTTTCCCTAGGCCAGGGCGAGTTACGTAGGCTAGGCCCCTCCGTAAAGCAGGCCATGTGGCACCCCACCTCTGTAGAGTGCCAAGTACAGGTATTAATGCCCCTGTGTCATCTATGTTTGCAGATGTCCACCATAGACATGTAGGCCAGATCACAGGAATTGCATCTCTAGAGGCCAAGAGCACGGCGTAGTGCAGGGGGCTGCTGTGTCTGTATTGTCCGCCAACGGTAGCGGTAAGCCATGCACTCAACCTGACTTTCTTCTGTCGTCCCCCCCCCTTTTTGTGCTCTCCCTGTTCTTTTGTGCATCAGCATCATCAGGCGGAGGTACAGTGGCACTGGAGCACGAGGGAGCTGCATCCCACATGGCCATGGAGGGCCACACCACAGACTCTGAATACACCAGTGGGACGGAGGGTGAGGGGAGCTTCACGTCGGTCACCGGATCACCAAACAGCGACACGGACTCGTCCGCCGATGGGAGCTCCCTTGTGGTGGCGGCACCATCTGTGCCCCCACTTCTACAGGTACAGCCGCCACCCCCCCTACCAGCACCGCCCTCCCAGCAGCCCCTCAGACTTCGCTCTGTGCCCGCTCACCCAGGAGGGTGGACATCACCTTCGCCCCAGGAACCTCAGCTCCTGCCCCTGTCACCCCTTCTGCCCTCAGTGAGGAGGCCATTGACCTCCTCAGGTCACTCACTGTTGGGCAGTCTACCATTGTGAATGCCATCCAGGGTGTAGAAAGGGAGTTGCAACACGGTAATGCATTCCTGGAGAGCATTCATTCTGGTCAGGCTGCCCTTCATCGAACCCTGCAATCTCTGGCCTCAGCACTGATGGCAGCCATAGTCCTTGTGTCTAGCCTCCCCCCTCCAACTTCCTCCACCCAGACCCAATCCCCTGTACCCCAGCCTATCCCAAGCACACCATCAGACAAGCATGCACATACCTCAACACCCAAAAGTAGCTCAGGCAAACATAAGCACCACACAACCCACAGGCACTCACACAAGCATCACCCACATACAGACACAGCAACATCCACTGCCTCCACTGTGTCCCCCTCCTCGTCATCTCCCTCCTCCCTCCCAGTGTCGTCTACACTCTCACCTGCATGCACTATATCTACAGGCACTTGGACTCGCACCAGAACACCCAGCACCACACCCCGCTCACCTGCACTCACCACCCCCACTACCATTTGCATGTCCCCTGTGTCCACTCCCAGTGTGTCTGTGACGCCCCCTCCCAAAGTACACAAACGCGGGCACCCACACACCCAACATCCATCCACCTCACAACAGCCTCCAGTACCTGCACCTGCACCCAAATCACCTAAAGTAACACCTCCTACAACCACCTCCTCTTCCTCCACTCCCAGACCTCCTCCAGCTACCCATCCCAGTGTTCGTTAGAAACTCTTCGTCAGCAACGTTGAGCTCTTTCCCACCACCCCCACCCCTCCAATTCATAGGTCCCGTAGTACCACCTCAGCCAAAAACTGTCCGGTACCAGTGGTGCGTTTCAAAGGTGTGTGGAGTGCACCGGCCAAAAGGGCAGCCAGTGTGACACGGAGCCAAAGCACTGCCAGTCTACACCCTGTAAAGCACCTTAAGTTGGAAAGTGGCCGACGGGAGAGGGTGAAGACTCCTGCTGGCAAAACAGCTCACAAGGGTCCCGGGGGGAGTGCTGAGTCAGCTGTGACGCCTACCAAGGTGGTGAAGGGTCAGAAGAACTCTCCAAATTCTGGTAAGAGCAGCACGGCGGAGAAGTCCGCCATCCTCCACGCCGGCCGGGACGCCACCGCCAGCACTGTCGTCACTGGTCCGGAGACCACCGCCAGACTCAGTGCCCTGGAGGGCAGCAGTATCGTCACTGGTCCGGAGACCACCGCCAGCGTCAGTGACCTGGAGGGCCCCGGCAGCCACAGCCCCGCTGGGCACTGAGGGACCGTAATGCCACACACCGCTGAACAGGTCAGAGATAGAAAAGGCAAGCACCGCTGAACAGGGCAAAGCACCGCCATAGTGAAGACCGCTGAACAGGGCAAAGCACCGCTGAACAGGCCAGAGACCGCCATGGCAAAGCACCAGCAAAGGCAAGCACCGCTGAACAGGGCAAAGCACCGCCATGGTGAAGACCGCTGAACAGGGCAAAGCACCGCTGAACAGGCCAGAGACAGCAAAGGCAAGCACCGCTGAACAGGGCAAAGCACCACCATGGTGAAGACCGCTGAACAGGGCAAAGCACTGCTGAACAGGCCAGAAACAGCAAAGGCAAGAACCACTGAACAGGGCAAAGCACCGCCATAGTGAAGACTGCTGAACAGGGCAAAGCACCGCTGAACATGCCAGAGACAGCAAAGGCAAGCACCGCTGAACAGGGCAAAGCACCGCCATGGTGAAGACCGCTGAACAGGGCAAAGCACCACTGAACAGGCCAGAGACAGTAAAGGCAAGCACCGCTGAACAGGGCAAAGACCGCCAAATCAAGTATCATTAGCCCATGTGCAGCTGGGACAGTGACGGAACTGGGACCGTCACGGGGAGCGTGATGCACTCTGGGCACCAGTCCCCCTCCAGAACCAGTGGACACCTGCATCCACTCTGTCTGTCCTTCACAGGATCAAGCACTCTGGGCACCAGTCCCCCTCCAGAACCATTGGTGACCTGCATTCACTTGTGAGACTGTGGCTTTGCACTCCCCAGGATGGTACAGTGGGCAAACCACACACTGGAGAGACTTGAGAGACTGTGGCTTTGCACTCCCCTGGATAAAGCAGTGGGCAAACCACCCACTGGAGAGACTTGAGAGACTGTGGCTTTGCACTCCCCAGGATAAAGCAGTGGGCAACCCACCTACTGGAGAGACTTGAGAGACTGTGGCTTTGCACTCCCCAGGATAAGGCAGTGGGCAACCCACCCACTGGAGAGACTTGAGAGACTGTGGCTTTGCACTCCCATGATAAAGCAGTGGGCAACCCACCCACTGGAGAGACTTGAGAGACTGTGGCTTTGCACTCCCCAGGATAAAGCAGTGGGCAAACCACCCACTGGAGAGACTTGAGAGACTCTGGCTTTGCACTCCCCAGGATATATCAATGGGCATGGAGCCCCGTCGTGGATATGGCGTGGTGCTGTCATCTGGCTGAGGTGCCCCCCCTTCCCTTCCCCCTGAGGTGCCTGTTGTATTTCTATCTGATGCCCCTTCAGTGTACTCTCCATTTGTGGACAGGTATCTAGTGTGGGCCTCGCCCATGCATTTTGGGCCCAGCGGTCCACGGACATTGATATGTGCATACTTGCAGTACTACTCGTGATGTATGATTTATATGTATCTGTATATATTTGGTTACTCTATTTTAATGCATTACAATGTTTGGACTGATTTCCTTTTGTCTTTGCATTCTTCCGGGGGGGTTGTGGGTTATTACTGTGCTGTTTAGAAATGCATTGGTGTGTGTGTTGTAGTGGGTGAGGGTCGGGTTGGGGGTGGGGGTGTTGCATGTGTGTGTCCCTGACTTTTGCCTCCCTCCTCCCATATGTCGTAGGTGCAGTACTCACCGTTGTCTTCGGCGCCTACGTTGCTGATGTTTGTAGAAGAGCAGGTAGACAACCGCAGGGAGTATTTGGATTTCGGGCTCCATGGTGGCCTCCTTCCTCATGGCGTGTGTTAAGGTGAGCGTTTTCCCATTGCAAAAGCTGTTTCCGCCGTGTTTTTATCCACGGTGAATCCGCCCCGGAAAAGGTGGCGGATTGGCGGGTTGTAATACTGTGGGCGGTACATTGTCTTCCGCCTGTCTGTTGGCGGTGACCGCCGTGCTGCTTGTCTGTACCGCCGTGGTGGTCGGAGTGTTAAAGTGGCTATCTATGTTGGCAGTTTCCGCCACGGTCATAATTCCCTTTTTTGGTCCGCTGGCCTGTTTGCGGTATTATCGCAGCTTTAACACCGTCCGCCAGGGTTGTAATGACCCCCAAAGTATCTTAATATCTGCAGAGACTAAACCTTTCATGAGACATGAGATTCCAAGGTCTCAAGGGCGCAGATCAATTTGAGCAAACATGATATCACACAGCCAAAAAGGCAAATGACTGAAGACTTGGAATGCGCCAACAAAGATTCATTCGGTATCACCAAAAAATACGTATATTGAAACTCCTAAACAAAGAGAGCCAACACAAGATGTCATAAAACTATACATATGTCTCACTCATGTGTATTGCGTGCTTGTTTACATCATTAAACAGTTCTCAAAGTGAAATTGTTAAGGACGCGCTGTCTCTTTCCCATAGTATTGAGTTTTTTTGTACTTATGCGCAACAATGTTTCAAAAGGGCAATAGAAAAGACCTCCGTTACAATGTTCTATGATTTGTAGATTTAGACTTTACCTTCAAATATATCACAATGTCCGAACTGTCAACTGTATCCACTACTTCGTTGAAGTTCCTGATAGCAGACAAAGTGTGGATACAATTGTATCCGAGAATAAATGACGGTCTCTGAATTCACAAAGAAAGACCCTGTCTTTTAACCTTACCGCTACGAGTACGACCTACTCGTTAATCTTTATATCATGGAGAGTTCAAGACGCTTCTGCTGCTCCTCGGTCGAAGTCCTCAAAATAGTGAGCACGTGTGGCAGGGTGTAGCTGGTATTTATAGGCCTGCCACACCTCAAGATGGCCGCCGCCCAAGAAACACTAGAATTTGTAGTTTCCTCATGAAATTGCATTACAACTAAGTATATGAAAATGATAATGACAGCATAACCACTATTGACCTGACCCTGCAGCCACATGAGCTTTGCCACCAGGGCGATGTCGAGGATTTACTTTAGCGCATGAGGGAACAATTAAGGGAGGCACCAAAACGGCACTGCAAATACTCGAAAAAGTACTGGTGGAAGCAATGGTAGGGGTGGGCCCTAGACTGCGCGATCCCTCAACCTGATAAGTGGAGAGACATATAGTGAAATGTCAATGGGAGTGATGTAGAATGGAATACCGTAGGGTGGAGTATTGCAGAGTGGCGAGAGATAGAGTGTAGTGGGCTAGACTGTAATGACATACAGTGTAATATTGTACTGTGGATTGGAGTTCTGGAGTGTAATGGGTCAAAGTGGAATAGTGTACACTGTAGTGGCATAGAGTGGAGTGGTGTAGAGTTGAGTGCTACACAGTGGACTAGAGTACAGATAAGTGGTGTAGAGTGGAATGAGCTTGGTTTTAGTGGCGTACTATGTTGTGATGTAAAGTGGGATGCCATTTGGTGGAATAGCATAGAGTGTAGTAGCATAAAGTGTACTGTCATAAAGTGAAGTTGCATACAGTGTTAATTGCACAGAGTGGAGTAGTGTAGAGTGGAGGGGCATACAGTGAAGTGGCATAGAGCGGCACATAATAGAATAGAGTGTCGTAGAGTGTGATAGCATACAGTGGAGTGGTGTAGAGTGGAGTGGCGTAGAGTGGAGTAGGGTAGAGTGCAGTGATCAAATTGATTTAGTGTGGAGTATAGTGACGTATAGTGGATTGATGGGGAATAGAGTGATGTAAAGTGTAATAGTGTAAAGTTTAGAGGCATAGAGTGGATATAGATGTAATGTGACATCAATATTGATTATACAGTTTAAATGGTAATTTTTGATATTATAGTTTTCTAAATAGAGTAATTAGTATTAAAGATATGTGTTAAAATACTTAGTTATATATTGTACCATAGCATATCGTAGTAAGTTTGTAGTAAACCGCAGGACATACCTATGAGAAGTCAGTATCTTGTTGGCTAATGACTGTCTTTACCAAACGTAAAAGGCAGCCATGTTGTTTTAAGCACACTGTGTTTCACTGCATTCTGGGTTAGTATCTTAGATATAGGAAAGTATTAAGTTTTCATGCCTATCACCACTTTATTAAACTGACAACATATATCACTAATTTAAAATCATAATCATTTATAAAATGCTTACCCCACTTACCTGACTTTCAAACTACATACAATACAAAAGTCTAAGGAAAATGCATAGGTGGAAAAATGCACTTTAGGACTCCCCTCTTATCTATGCACCCCCTTCACCAATCACAGCTAAACTTCCTATCCTCTGCCAATGTAGAAAAAGCTATAGGTCTAAAGTTTCATGGAGATTCATCAAATGGGGGCAATGTTATTAGCAAGCAAAATTCAGAGAAGTAACTATAACTCATGCCCTAAAGTAACTTTACCTCATGCTCTGCCACACAATGTTGTTGTCAATGAGGTCATTTCAGATATTGCAGCAATGTTATCAATGATTTCACAGAACATGTCATGAGTGTTGTTATATGTTTAGTGTTGGAACATAGGTTATTGGTAAGGGCAGGTAAGTACCTATACTTAGCAATAGGCCACTAATCTACACTAGGGTCCAGTTAGGTCTTAATAAATTAAACCCAGCTTAACCCTTGGTAGCTTGGTAACAAGCGATAATGCTTAACTTAGGAGGCATATGTATAAAGCATTTAAATATCACAAAATAGCAAAGTAAAACACAACACAATAAAAATCCAATGCAAATTTATAAACATAGATTATATTTTTATCTTTAAAATGACAACAAAACAATTAAAGTCAGATAAGGGGAACCGGAGATATGAATTTCTTAAAATTAATGCTTTTTAGCGCTCAGAAACAAATAGCACAAATCTGGTCATCTGGTCACACCTCGACCGGGGCAAAGTCAAAGTTGAAGGCTGACCTCAATGGAGCCCTGCTCGGCTACAGCTCGCCCCAAGGTTCCAGAAGTTCTGAGATGCTCCTTGAGGGTGTGGACTACAACTCCCAGAATGCACCTGGTGCAAACTCCAAGACGGCTACTGGACAGCGGTCAGCTGGTCAGTTTCTTCAGGAGTTGGTGCAGGGGACTCTGGTTAGCAATTTTCCACCTGTAGCAGGGAGTCCCTCCTTGAACCAGTTGAAGGCAGGCAAAGTCCTTCTTGTGGTGAAGCCCAAGTGTGCAGCTGTTGCAGTCCTCCAGAATGCAGTGTCCAGGTGCAGGTCAGGGGTCCAGCAGGGCAGTCCTTCTTCTTCTGTAGTTCCTCCTTGTTGGAATCTGGTAGGGATTTGAGGTGTGGGTGCAGGTCTGCCAGTTTTATCCTTGCTCCTGGGTGAAAACACAGGGGGGCCCGGTTCTCCAATCAGGTGCAGGGTCCTTCCCCCTGTGATGACCACTTCCTGGGAACAGTTGCAAAAATCAATCCTAGGGAGCAACATTCCTCAAACATCCATCACGGCTGAAAATGATTTAGGAGGTTACATCTGGCTGAGCCCAACCACTGGTGTGGCTAAAGTCTTAAACACACACTTTTCCTAATCTAATCAAGGGGGCAACTAATTGTCTTGGTTTGCAGGATGTGAGAGAGGTTTTGGATTGCTACAAATGTCCTTCCCTGCCTTTGAAGACTAGTTTGACAGCACTCCCCAGTTCCTGCCTCTCCATCTGCTGAGGGAGGATTTCCTCCCCCAAGCACATTCCATTGTGCTGAGTCCAGGCTACTTCACACCTCATCAAGGCAGCCTGGCCAGGCTGCCAGAGGCTGGCCAATCAGAGCAAAGCACTATAGGGCTGAAGTTGGCAACTTTTTAGGTCACGTTTAAAACTCTTTACCTGAACAAGTTATATTAAATCCAACAATTGTAAGTTGTGAGAACTATTGTAACAATTAATTTGATACCAAACTGAACATATCTGACACTTAAGGGGACTTTATAAATTAAAATAAAGTCACCCCTTTCTAGCCTACGGAGCCCATTCACTACAATGAGGGAACAACAGATTTGGCTGTTTTACCTCACCAGGGCTTATAAAACTATTTTTATAAGGTCCCTGCTTATACCTACATGGCATCCAGCCCTAGGGG
Source organism: Pleurodeles waltl (assembly GCF_031143425.1). Taxonomy (NCBI): domain Eukaryota; kingdom Metazoa; phylum Chordata; class Amphibia; order Caudata; family Salamandridae; genus Pleurodeles; species Pleurodeles waltl. The sequence continues at coordinate 370,497,848 of NC_090449.1, forward strand.
CACATAGGGCACACCTTAGGGGTGACCTATATATATAAAAAAAGGGAGTTTAAGACTTTGGAAGTACAGTCGAATTTGCATGTAACTTTAATTGAAATGCAGGCCTGCCTTTAAAGTGACACTGGACACCTCAGCAGTACACCTATGGGTGCACTACCTATGCTAGGGTCCCTAAACCTACATGCCCTACCATATACTAGGGATTTATAGGTAGTTTGACTTAGCCAATTATAACTACCCTCATTTGCATACTGATTTTACCCAGAGCACAGGTTCTGGGACTGGTTAGCAGTACCTAGGGCAGCATTAGGGTAAGGAATACACCAGCAAAAAGTGAAAAATGCAGGCAAAAAGTTAGGGGGGCTCTGCAATCATACCTGTTTTCTCACATTTAATAATTGGTAGTGCATGCAGACATGCAAGTTGTAGTTACATTAGGACACAAAATATTGTTACCTGAGATAACTATAACCGTTGAATTTCAGTGGTTTTTGTTCATTTAAAAGGGTATGTTTTTACCTTACTATAACATCTCTGTATCCTTTGTTTTTTTAATGAATTTCCACGATTTCTTCTTAAATGGCGGCCGTTTTAATCTGACAGGAATTCACTGATGAGATTCCATGATGAAAGATAGACTCAGAAAAGCCTTCCAATGTAGTCAAAATGAGGCCACAGCAAAACAAAACAGAAGGAACTTCCTCAATGAGAGTAATGCACAAGCCCTAGGGCTTTAAAAAAAAACAAAAGCTCTTCGATGACAAAAAGCTCAGCAGTGCGCTGCCATCTTGATCAGCATGGAAACCACGCCCCCGGTAGTGATGGGCTTGATTTTGTCAAATTTACAATTGACTAGTGTGTCCTTCCCATTCAGACATTGTATCAAGGCTTGGCGACAAGTTCTAACATGCAGTTCTTTGAGATTACGATGAAACAACTTTTCCGTGATTCAATCTGAAAAGGACAAACACCGAGGGGCATATTTATACTCCATCTGGGCCGATTGTGCGTCAAACATTTTGACGCACAATCAGCGCAAACGTTGCCCCGTATTTAAACTTTGACGCCCGAGCCCGCGGACGACAAATCTCCGCCGTGTGCGTCATTTTTGGAATGCGGCAACCTGCCTTGCGTTAATTATATGCAAGGTAGGCGTTCCCGTCCAAGAAATGGCTTAAACGGCCGTGCGTCGTATTTATGCTTTCGGCATGTTGGAAAATGGGTTATTGGTAAGGGCAGGTAGGTACCTACATTTAGCAATAGGCCACTAACCTCCACTTAGGTCCAGTTAGGTCTCAGTAAATGAAACCCAGCTCAACCCTTGGTAGCTTGGCAACGAGCGTCAAGGCTTAACTTAGGAGACAGAGTGTAAAGCATTCAAATATCACAAAACAGTAATTAAATAAAACACAGGAAACAGTTTAAAAATCCAAAACCAATTTATAAAAATAGATTATATTGTTATCTTTAAAATGACACCAAAACGAATAAAATCAGATAAGGGGAACCGGAGATATGAATTTTTAAAGAATTATTATTATTTTAGCGCCTAGAAACAAAAAGTGCCAATCGGGTCATCTGGTTGCACCTCGACCGGGGCAAAGTCAAAGTTTCAGGCCGACCGCGATGGAGCTCTGCTCGGCTACAGGCCACGGGAGGCCTCGGTTAAAAGTTTACCTTCACACTTAGGCCCTCATTCTGACCTTGGCGGGCGGCGGAGGCCGCCCGCCAAAGTCCCGCCGTCAGATTACCGTTCCGCGGTCGAAAGACCGCGGCGGTAATTCTGACTTTCCCACTGGGCTGGCGGGCGGTCGCCTTCAGACCGCCCGGCAGCCCAGCGGGAAAGAGGCTTCCACGATGAAGCCGGCTCGGAATCGAGCCGGCGGAGTGGAAGCTGTGCGACGGGTGCAGTTGCACCCGTCGCGTATTTCACTGTCTGCGCAGCAGACAGTGAAATACATGTAGGGGCCCTCTTACGGGGGCCCCTGCAATGCCCATGCCAGTGGCATGGGCACTGCAGGGGCCCCCAGGGGCCCCGCGACCCCCCCTACCGCCATCCGGATCCCGGCGGTCCGACCGCCGGGATCTGGATGGCGGTAGGGGGGGTCGGAATCCCCGCGGCGGTGCAGCAAGCTGCGCCGCCGCGGAGGATTCAATGGGGCGGCGGTACACTGGCGGGACCCCGCCAGTGGTGCCGGTCCGACCGCGGCTTTACCGCCGCGGTCGGAATCCCCATTGGAGCACCGCCGGCCTGTCGGCGGTGCTCCCGCGGTCCTCCGCCCTGGCGGTCAAAGACCGCCAGGGTCAGAATGACCACCTTAGTCTTTTTTTCAAAGATTTTCTTCAGTGGGACGAACCTGCCAGTCCAATCCGACCCCCTGGAGCCCTTCTCCGGATACGCGATGCTGGAATCCTCGGTGGAGATTTTTACCTTCGGACTTAGTCGTTTTTTCGAGGTGAAAATCCTTCGACCGGGGTAAACCTGGATCTTGATCCGACATCCATGGAGCCCTCCTCGGATACGCAGTCTGGGAGGTCCCGGTCAACTTTTTACCTTCGGACTTAGTCTCTTTTTCAGAGATTTTTCTTTACCGGGACGAACCAGCAAATCAGGCCGGGTCGCGGTTGAGGCAAGCCGGCTAGAGTTGCCGCGGCGGGTCGGTCCCTCTATGGAGCTTTTTTTTCAAAAGTTGTCCAAACTTCTGGGGCTTCTCCCAGATGTCCTTTTAAGGTTCTTTTGAGGTCCACAGCTCACCCCAAGGGTCCAGAAGTTCTGAGATGGTCCTTGGGGGGTGCGGACTACAACTTCCAGAATGCACCTGGCGCAAACTCCGTTTTGGCCACTGGACAGTGGTCAGTTGGTCGCTTTCTTCAGGAGTTGGTGCAGGGGACTCTGGTTAGCAATTTTTCACCTGTAGCAAACAGGGAGTCCCTCCTTGAACCAGTTGAAGCCAGGCAAAGTCCTTCTTGTGGTGAAGCCCAAGTGTGCAGCTGGTGCAGTCCTTCTGAGTGCAGGTTCCAGGTGCAGGCCAGTGGTCCAGCAGGGCAGTCCTTCTTCTTCTGTTGTTCTTCCTTGTTGGATGTGGTAGGGAACTGAGGTGTGGGTGCAGGTCTGCCAGTTTTATCCTTGCTCCTGGGTGAAAAGCAAGGGGGTCCTGGTTCTCCAATCAGGTGCAGGGTCCTTCCCCCTGTGATGACCACTTCCTGGGAAGTGTGGCAAAAATCAATCCCAGGAGGCAACATTCTCTAAAAATCCATCATGGCTGAATCTGATTTTTGGAGGTTACATCTGGCTGAGCCCACCCACTGGTGTGGCTAAAAATCATAAACGCACCCCTCTCCTGCCCTCTCCTAATCTAATCAAGGGGGCACCTAGTTGTCTGGGGTTGCAGGATGTGGGGGTGTTGCTGGTTGCTCCAAATGTCCTTCTCTGCCTTTGAAGACCAGTTTGGCAGCCCTCCCACTTCCTGCCTCACCATCTGCTGAGGGGAGATTCCCTCCCACAGGCACATTCCTTTGTGTGAAGCCAGGCCACTTCACACCTCATCAAGGCAGCTTGGCCAAGCTTCTCGAGGCTGGCCAATCAGAGCACAGCAGCAAAAACAATGCAGGGCTGAAATTGGCAACTTTTCAGGTAAAGTTTAAAACTCTTTACCTGAACAAGTTATATTAAATCCCACAACTGGAAGTTGTGGGATTTATTACAACGATTAATTTGATACCAAACTCTTGGTATGCATCATTTAAGGAGACTTTCAAAATTAAAATAAAGTCTCCCCATTCTAGCCTATGAAGGGCATTTACTACAATGAGGGAAAAACGAATTTGGCTGTTTTTACCTCACCAGGGCTTATAAAACTATTTTTATAAAGTCCCTGCTTATAGTTACATGGCACCCAGCCCTAGGGGCACATAGGGCACACCTTAGGGGTGACTTATATGTAAAAATAAGGTAGTTTAAGACTTTGGAACTACTTTTAATTCCAAAGTCGAATTTGCATATAACTTTAATTTAAAAGCAGCCAGCAAGGCAGGCATGCCTTTAAAATGACACTGGGCACCTCAGCAGTGCACCTATGGGTGCACCACCTATGCTGTGGTCCCTAAACCCACATGCCCTACCATATACCAAGGACTTATAGGTAGGTTAACTTAGCCAATTATAATTAGCCTAATTTGCATATCCTTTTTACACAGAGCACAGGCCCTGGGACTGGTTAGCAGTACCCAGGGCACCATCAGAGTCAGGAAAACACCAGCAAAAAGTGGAAAATGGGGGCAAAAAGTTAGGGGGCCTCTGCAATCAGCCCTGTTTTCCCACATGGCAAAAATGACGCACGGCCGGGATGTGGAGCCAGAAAATGACGCACAGCCCGATTTGCGTCAAAAATTAACGCCCGGGTCAGGGGAGGCGTTAAAATGGGGCAAACACAGCTGTATATAATCAGAACACACAGAACAAACAGCAGAGCAGCAGAGCAGCAACAGGGAGACATGGAGGTCATTCTAATCCAGCATGCACGCAGACGCAGAGCCCAGCAACAACAACAGCAGCTACAACAACACCAGCAGGGACCCCAAAGGCAGCGCAGAAGGCAGGAGAGGATATTCCGCCCAAGAACAACCCTTCAGGGCCTCAGGGAACACGACATCATACAGAGGTACGGGTTGAACTGGCAGGCCATTCAGCAGCTGCTGCGAAACATTGAACTGCAGTTGGCCCCCACTTTGGTGACACCCCACACCACCCCAACAGAAACAAAACTGCTTGCCGTACTTCACATGCTGGCAAGTGGCTCTTTTCAAACAACTGGTGCCCTGGTAGACGGAATATCACAACCATCATTCTCCGCCTTTTTGCCCAAAGTACTGGTTGCCATCATTCGACTGACAGCCCACCACATCTGCTTCCCTAACACACGGCAGAAGCAGCAGGAAACAAAACAGGGGTTCTACACAATCAGTGGCTTCCCACACGTCCTTTGTGCAATCAAATGCACACATGTACGCCTTGTGCCACCTGCTGCAACTGAACACCTCTACCGCAACAGGAAGCACATACATTCCATCAACGTGCAGGCCATTGTCGATCACCAAGGATTGATCACCAACATCGTGGCTAAATATCCTGGTGTTTGTCCATGACTCATTCATCTTCCGTCACTGCACCATCAATCAACACTTCCAGGATGGACGGTATGGCAATGGACTACTTGTTGGTAAGTACAAAAATCTACTTATATATACACTGCACAGCAACCCACTAGGACACACAACACATACACCACAACAGCAACATGTCAACAGGAACACACTGAGGTTGTGACATCACTAGCCATGTTTCTGAAGTCACCATTGAACCTGTCACACATCGGAAATTACTGTACAGCCTAATGTGAAGACGTCAATGAGTGTGGTTGCCTAAATTTCACCTTGCAAATTGTAAGTGTCCCAATGACCTCTACATTGATACATTGCCTAAGTCTAAAGGTATGACATGTCCAGGGTACTTTCATATGAACGTGCTAACAACACTTTCAATTTTAACTCTGCATGGAACTATCATCTCACCCCCAGTGAAGACACACAGACACCTGTATCACAAGTCACAATGCTAGGGAGGGCACACTGTACTGAAAATCCCCAAACATATTGCTGACAATCGGTTAGCAGACAAACACTTGTTCAGCCAAGGAAACAACACAATGCAGATGGTATAGCCTACAAGCATAGGATGTCACATTAGTACACAAAAGAGACACAGACAACACAAGACAACTACTGCCATGAAAGGTCTTTTCAATAGTGCCAGCTACATCAACATGATCCCATTCATTTTCTATTGCAGCTGATCAGGGGTATGGCATCCAGCCATGGATTATGACACCATTTGGCAACCCGAGTACAGCTGCAGAGCGTGCATACAACGAGGCCCATAGGAGGACACGCAGCATTGTCGAGCGGACCTTCGGCATCCTCAAGTCAAGGTTCCGCTGCCTCAACATCACTGGTGGTAGCCTCCTATATTCCCCCAAGATGGTCTGTAGGATCATCCTCACATGTGCAATATTGCACAACAATTGTGTCAGAAGAAACATTCCCCTCCTGGAACAAGAGCCACACATGCCTGAAGAAGAGGAAGAGGAGGATGATGGCCTGCAACAGGAGGGGGAACTACAGAACACAGCTGCTGGTATACGCAGGCGGCAAAGTATTGTAAATAATTTCTTCTGAATATGATCACCTTCACCACTTTAGTTAACTATTTTAAATAAACACCTATTATAATCACCATCTCATGGTCTGGCTATTCCTTTTTTACACAGCTTCATCTCTACTTATCAGAATAAGAGTGTTGCCTCATGGAGCATTGCTGAGATACTGAGTAGGACACGGAACATCCCAGAGCTTATGTGATGCCTAACATACAATGGTCACATACACACACACTCTTAATGACATTTATCACGTACATATCTCCTTTGAAGGCCTATAGCAGAGAACCACAACTATTTCACACATACATGTTGAAAGCAAGGTCCAACACAGCATGGTGGTCTATGGTTTCTCACTTCATCAGATCATTCCCTCAGGATGGGCAGAGTATGATGCAATCATGGTCACTGTGCAGATATCTCTAACTACATAATATCTGGACAGTTGTATTGAGAAGCTACGTTATTTGACAGTAGAGACATTCCAATTATCTACTGCGCAGTTGATATGTCACATTACCCAGAGACAGATTTGTGGTGTAAGTGCTATTTATTGAAAAGTGCTGTAGTGCTATATGTACATTGTCCATTTCTGTGAGTACATTATAGTGACATTTTAAATTGGGATCCAACACAAGGGTTTACCTAAATGCTTTTGTCATGCTGGGGTTGCTGTTTCAGACAGTGCAGAGGGACAGGATTTGGAAATGAGTAGTAGAGAGGCAATCACTGGGCTGGGTGACAAGATATGCAGTGGTTTGCAGAACAGTGCTTGAGTACAAATGTTGCAAGACTGGCAAGTTACAAAGCGCAGGACTTTGGTAAATGTCGGCCATGTGGCAGGGACTAGTGCTTCCGGGTACTTTTCCTTGTGAATGTGATCTGTTCCATGTCTTCTTCTTCTGATGTGTGTTTTGCCTGCTTTGTCCTTGTTGTTGTTGGTTGTCAAGGGGCAACACACACCTCAGTGTTAGAAGACGTGGAGTCAGACATCCCGGTCAATGCTCCCTGTGAAGGTCTGAAGGGCAGTACTGCAGCAAGGAGGATCTGCTGGTTCTTGAGAATAGCAGCCACATCACGATGGTAGGCAGCCAGGTCGGCCCTGAGGGAGTCATGATTGCATTCGTGCATGCAGTGGAAGGTTTGGGGTGCGAGGTGTTGTGGCAACTCCCTTACTGCAGTGGTGAATTCCTTGACAGTTTCTTGTAGTCCTTGCAGTATGGATGTTAGGGCTTGCATAGCTGCTGCCTGATCTGCAGATGACATCATGCACAAACGCACCCCCTCAAGGCTGGCTCCCATATTTTGCATCCACACTCGCACCTCCTTGGCCAGCTCCCGCTGTACTCCAACTACAGTTCTCTCAAAGCTGGTGCCAGTGTCGTCTGAGTCATCAGCTGTATTGGAGCTGGCATGTCTTACAATTGGGGTGGTGGGTGGATCCTCTGCGATGGCTGCTTGTTCTGTGCTCCTCCTTGTGACTGAAGGTGGGGTCTGGAGGGTTTCAAGGACCTTTTGGATGGTCTCTTGGGGAATGTTTATCGGCTCGTCATCCATGTCATCAGGGAAATCTGGGACAGGCATATCAGCAGGAGATCCATCTTCCTCTGCAATGAAACAGGGTACAATTAGTGTGTCTGTGTTGTGACAATTTTGACTTGACGTGCCTGTCTTTTGATGAATTCACTTTGCGATCTTGTTTTGTATTAATATCTGCAGTCCTTCAGACGGGCATTCTTCCAGGCCTATGGCCCACCTGTGTGTTACATGTATGTTATTGAGTTATCAGACTTGTCAGCCTCATTGCCTCTAGGTGTTGCTTTATGCCAAATAGAGAATTGCCACCTTTTTGTCCTACTCGACCCTCCGTGTATATCCATTCTCATGGTGAGACCTTTCACTGGCTGTGGGTGTTCTGATGGCCCTGGCAGCACACTTAACTATCAGAACCTGCCCCAACCCCTGATCGTTCACATCCACTTAATTGTAATTGACATGTAGCATATCCTATGCATGGCAATGTTATGATGTGATATGGATGTTGACATTGTTAATTTGTCCTGCTGATGTTGGGTAATGTGTGGTACATTGGATTGCCCTGATAATCGTATCAGTGTCCTATTTCCCCCTCTGACTGTGCAGGTGTATTTCAGTGACCAGTTACATGTGTCCCCTCCTCAATGCTGTTGTCTGAGCAGTATGACATTTGTGATGTTGCCTTGTTACCCAGGCACAGGATGGACCCTGACATATGCAGCATGGGTGTGTCCTTAGTGCTGTGCCGCTCCTATTGTTGTTTACATTGGCTGATGTTTGCGGCAACTATGGGCATTGACATTTGAGTGTACTGGGGCCTTTGTCTTGTTTCTGGAGATTGTTGCAGTTGTCATCCTCACCCCCTAATTTAGGTATGTATGTTCCATGGGGAGGTTACTGCCATTGGCTACTTGAGCTGCACACAGATCAGAGGTGGTAGTGGCAACTGTTGTTGCAGTTACATTGCAGTTGTCGGTTTGGCTAGAGGATTGCTAATAGGGCCCTAGTTAATGTAGGAGGTATGTTGGTTGATGAGTGCCAGGATGTCAGTTTGACGTAGTGGCCTTCCCTCCTGTCGTGGCTTTTCCTTTGCTCCATCGTTGGCATGACAGCATGCCCCCATGGGACTGTTGTTGGTGTAGTGTAATGGTGTGCCCCAGCTTATGTTTGTGCAGGGCATGCCCCCCTGCCGTGCCCCTTTACCCATGCCACTCCATGTATATGATGACTTAAATGCAATGTGTAGTAGGTATTCCCCCCCCGGTTGCAGTTGACATTCTTGGATTATAATTCCCCATGCGACTTACCCTGCATGTGCATTGTCTCGTGGTAGTCTGCGCTGTCCTGTCCTTGAATCCCTGTGACGATCTCCTCAGGGATGACGGCTGCAACCATCTCCTCCATGTGGTCCAGGGCCTCCTGGTGTGCTGGACTCCCCCCTCCAGTCTGCAGTGCTGCCTTCCTGTTCCTGGCCATCTTTTCCTTGGTCCTGCGTTTGCAGTCATGCCAGCGTTTCTTGCACTCGATGATTGTTCTGCGTACTTCAGCCACACTGTTAATCTTGTCAACAATTTGTTGCCATATAGCCTCTCTCCTACTGATTGGCAACTTTGAGGTGACAAACAGTTGGTGCTGGTATTCCGTCACCTCTTTAACCAGGATTTCCTGCTCCTCTGCACTGAAGCGACACTTTCTTTTCTTCTTATAAGTGTCCTGGTTCTTGTGTGGATCCTCCTGGCTGGTTCCTGGTCTGCTGTCATCTTCCTGGGGTCTGTAGTGGCATCTGGGATCCATTTTGGCTCTCCTCTGGTGAACTGGCAGTGTTCGCGTTTTTTTTTTACGCTATTGCGTCATAAAACGGCGCATATCTGGTTTGCGGTGTCGTAAATCGACCCACAGTCATTTCCGCCGCGTTAACGTCGTTTTCCTTTACGACTTGACGCCGCGGTGTGCTTCAAAAATAATGACTCCCACCTGTTGTTTGCGCCGCCAAAGTATAAATATGACGCCCGCACGGCGGACCAAAATGGCGTTAGCCGACGGTAATTTTTTTGATGCAAAACAGCGCTGGTGCAGTTTTGCGTCAAAAAGTATAAATATGGGCCCTAATTTGTTCAAAATTGCCCTAGGCATGTATCTACAGAACCCACAATTTAGGGTGGGTCCTGTATGTTTCTGCTGTTGTGTACAATCCTTCCTGAGAAAATCACCCAGGCTGTACGTCATCAAAATTATCTTCGGTAGTGATGAAAAGTGTGGACTTTAAAAGCTTTGTGAAAGTGAATTGACTGACGACCCAATCGTTGCCCAAGCAAGACACCTTTTCAAAAACAAATCATTGTCTTGAGACAATAATAATATTTCAACTGAGTTGATAAACATTTTCTTAAAACGGGCATCTGTGAGAACTCTCTCCCAGCTTTCCCAAAGTTGTAGTATTCATAGAGATATGTTCCCTACTTCTGAGAGTGTTTGAAGTAGCATTTGGAGCGTGCACACTTTTCTGCACATTTTAATAAATATATTGTTTATCAATTTTAGTATTGAATTTAGTGATGGATTATTTAAGCTACTATGCAAGGAGCTGAGCATGAAAGTCACATTTCCCGCTCTTCTTACTTCATCGAGATGAGGCTTCAAGTTAAAGTTACTGTCAAGAGTGACTCTAAGATGCTTATATGTTTTTTTCTATCGTAACTTCTCTCCATTAATACCAATTGTTAGTTTTTTAGTGTATTGGGCAAGAATCATCACCATTTTTTTAGATGTATTTCCATACTTTTATTTGATACAGCTTACCAGCACCATAATAAACTGTTTAAGACCATTTTCTGTATGACTCATTAAGACCTTATCCTCAGTATATATTCAAGGTTGGTTAGACTTTGTTTTGCCAGTCTGGGCGAATGATGAATTACTTTGTTTGAAACGTTAGTTACATCCGCTAATAATTTACGAGTAGTACCCTTGTCATCCAGTGTTACTTTTACCAAGGTATTGAAGTACAGAGATTCAGTCGGGTTGAGGAGGCTTTTGGAATGCCACACTGGGCCAATTTTAGCCATCCTTTTTGTCTTTTTATCGTATTGGAAGCTCATTTTAAACCAAACCCTCGCATTTTGTAATCTCTGTATTGTTCACTAACATATTACTTCATCTGGCATAGATGTTCTAGTGATAGATCTGGTTGAGCATTTTTTTTGTAAATAATAGGTCTACATTTGAATTGTCATATTCAGGGCAGGTAAGATTGACAGGCTGACACTATACCAAAGTGGATAATTCTCCACCTAAAAGAATGTCTCTTTCACCACATTGCATCCGACTACATGGTGAAGGTAAATACGTAATTACTATTCCTAACTCCACAAATGCTTACTTAGATTCACTTAGTGGTTTAGAGGGTAGTTCGATGTAGTGGATGCAATATTTTTCTATTTGATAGAATGGATGTCATTAGGGGCTGCTTCCTGGTGTTAAATTGTGGTCCTTGGTGGCACCAGTGTTTCCACATGGATCGCAATTACAAGTGGTGCGATCTTAACCAGAAGTAATAAATTGCCCACCCACTGTTAAATATTGAAGACCCGACAATTAAAAACACGTTTTGAATCTGCATACTATTCCCTAATAGTCAGCAATGGTAATAAATATGGAATGCAATACATTTTTAACACATAGTTGGCATATACATTAGGGGGCATATTTATACTCTGTTTGCGCCGGAATTGCGTCGTTTTTTTTTACGCAATTCCGACGCAAAACTAACTCCATATTTATACTTTGGCGTTAGACGCGTCTAGCGCCAAAGTCCATGGAGTTTGTGTCATTTTTTAGCGTGGACACCTACTTTGCGTTAATGAGATGCAAGGTAGGCGTTCCCGTCTAATAAATAGACTCCGAGGCATGTGCGCCGTATTTACACTCCCGGGCAAAATTTACGCCCGGGAGTGGGCGGGTCAAAAAAAATGACGTACGGCCGCTTTTGCGCTGTTTTTTAGCGCCTGGAAAAGGCAGGCGTTAAGGGACCTGTGGGCTCTGAAGGAGCCCAGAGGTGCCCTCCCATGCCCCCAGGTACACCCCCTGTCACCCTTGCCCACCCCAGGAGGACACCCAAGGCAGGAGGGACCCATCCCAGGGACATTAAGGTAAGTTCAGGTAAGTCATTTTTTTTTTTTTTTTTTTTGTGGCATAGGGGGGCCTGATTTGTGCCCCCCTACATGCCGCGATGCCCAATGACCATGCCCAGGGGACAGAAGTCCCCTGGGCATGGCCATTGGGCAAGGGGGCATGACTCCTGTCTTTGCTAAGACAGGAGTAATTTCTATGGGGGTTGGGAGTCGAAAAAAATGGCGCAAATCGGGTTGAGGCAAAAAATTTGTCTCAACCTGACTTGCCCCATTTTTTGGCGCCCAAGCTCCATAGCCCCCTACGCCGGCGCTGCCTGGTGTACGTCGTTTTTTTCCACGCACACCAGGCAGCGCCGGCGGCTAACGCCGGCTAACGTCATTGATTAAATACGGCGCCCGCTTGGCGCTTCAGAATGGCGTTAGCCGGCGCTAATTTTTTTGACGCAAAACTGCGTTACCGCAGTTTTGCGTCAAAAAGTATAAATATGGCCCTAGGAGTGATAGTTATTGCATCTAACAGGAGCCACTCACAATCAGGCCTTTAATGTTTCTTTTTTTTTCTGTGGACAGGAGTGGTGAGATATAGAATTTATAGATTGACAAAAAATGATTTGGTTTTGAATAAACATCTGTTCATACACTGTTGTGCTTCTTGATCTCCCTTTGTGATATACAGAAATTCAGTCCCTTGTTCATCATAAAGGGGGTCATTCTTACTTTGGCGGGCGGCGGAGGCCGCCCGCCAAAGTAACCCCTTCAGAACACCGCACCGCGGTCGAAAGACCGCTGCGGTGATTCTGAGATTTGCCCTGGGCTGGCGGGCGGCCGCCAAAAGGCCGCCCGCCAGCCCAGGGCAAATCAACCTTCCCACGAGGACGCCGGCTCAGAATTGAGCCGGCGTAGTGGGAAGGTGCGACGGGTGCAGTGGCACCCGTCGCGTATTTCAGTGTCTGCATAGCAGACACTGAAATACTTTGCGGGGCCCTCTTACGGGGGCCCCGCGGCACCCCCTACCGCCATCCTGTTCATGGCAGGTTTCCCGCCATGAACAGGATGGCGGTAGGGGGTGTCTAAATCTCCATGGCGGCGGAGCGCGCTCCGCCGCCATGGAGGATTCTGAAGGGCAGCGGTAAACCGGCGGGTGACCGCCGGTTTACCCTTTCTGACCGCGGCTGAACCTCCGCGGTCAGAATGCCCTTCGGAGCACCGCCAGCCTGTCGGCGGTGCTCCCGTGGCCGGTGACCCTGGCGGTCACCGGCCGCCAGGGTCAGAATGAGGCCCAAAATGTCTAAACTGCTTTCTTGTTCAGTCTACTGTTTGTCCAAATGGATGCCTTAAACTCTAAAAAAAGAAATGTGAAAGTGATTTACAACATTATGTCAGTAAATACTGCAAACTCATTCTATAGGGAACACAACAAAAAAAACACCTTTGTAACACCCAATCAGCCACGATTTTTGCTTCTTGCATTGACAGTTGTTTTTTTAGAGATCTGCATACACCAGTTGATGGACATGAACTTTAAGACTGTAACCAACTCTGCTCCATTTAGTTAGCATCATACAGTTGTTCTGTTTTGTCAGGCACATTAAGCATATATTTTTCTCCCACAATCTGAAGAAGCAATATCCTTTTATGTTCTTTAATTTTCAATAATTTGCTGACAAAGGGAAAACCCAGGGTTCTCATTTAAAGCATAAAACAACAAAATGCCATCTTCACAATTTGGAGTCAGTGCAAATACTAATGCGTTTATGAAACTAAGGCCCTGATTTCCAAACATGTAAGTGCAGTACCCAAAGTTGCTGTGCTGCATTGCATGAGAGGGAGAGAGCAGGAAACACCATATTAACAAAGATGACTACAAAGGGTGCCTAGAGCCACATAAACAACTTTGCACTATATGGTGCCTGTATGTGATGCCTGGCATAGTTTTTTGCACTGAAGGGTATCCTACCAGTACAAAATACTGCGAAAAGACAAAGTTGAAAACTTTATCCACTTTGGATGAGTGTTGTACAGTGTGCCATGCATTTAATGTTGGAAAACATTGGAGAAATAAACCATCTCTCCTTTTTTGCCTGCCTCACAAAAGTATTTTCTTGGGGGCAAACCCTATCTCTTATTGTTAGTAGACAGGGTTTTGTATCAAAAAACATGGGTGGTTTCTTGGAACACCCATGTACTACCCATGAAAAGTTCTGTTGATACAAAGCACTGTAAAGCCGCTTAAAGCACTGCTTTGCATTATTTTCAGGCACTTTATAGCTCAAAATATGTTTCGAGCTAAATCAAATACAAAATATATATTTTGCATCAGTTTGCTTCACTTTTGTGGTTCAAATCCAGTACAAAATGTATTTAACTTTGCATCAAAAGATGTCTGTGGTCAGAATTACAAAGAATTCATGCAACACAGTGCATCAAGTAAAGTTGTTGTGCTGCATTGCACAAACAGGAGAGAGTAGAACTATGTCAACCAACTAGGAAGTGGTGCAGTTCTTCTCTCCCTGAGTTGGTGCACTTTTGGGAGCCTGGTGTCAATGCAGGCACACTTGACCAATGTAGGTGCATTTGTGCCGTAGTACAAGGGTGTTTGCTTTGTGGTCAGCATAGTTGTTGTGCTGGAAGAGGTCCTAGCCTGTACAATATCTATGCTTTGGGGTATTTTCCTCTTTGATTGTGTGCTGAAGAATGCAGTATAACTCAAGGTTCAGAGGTTTAGCACAATTCTCTGCCTATAATGCAGGTGTTTCCATAAGAAGGCCATGCACTACCTATTGAATGCCCCCTTGATACAAAGTAATGGAAGACAAAGCATTGTGTTGCATTGTGTTACTTTGGGTTACAATTCAATGCAAGCTGCGACTTTCACTGGATTGCAAATGTCAACTTAAAACTTTTTGTCTGATCTGCTTTAAAAAATGTAATGCAACCCAATCCTAAATATTTTCAAATCTGGGCCCGGTGTCTATGCAGCTAATACATCCAATGAATTACAGTTAAGAGTGTGTCTACAACATGCAAGATGCAAGATGGATATTGTTTGTCAACGTAATCCTTTGTGGGGCTAAAAGAATGAAGGTTACTTTCCTTTATGGCCGTTGCCCATGGACATAGTTTATTGGGCTTGGATATTGTTTGTCTGGCACCACTTTTGGATTTCTCACTGTGGCATGTGTATGCTCAGAGAATACATGACAGCTTTTATACTAATAGTAATGTGGTCCCTTCCCTGTGCACGAGAACCAAACATATATCTAAGAAGAAAATAACTATGGGGGTTATTCTAACTTTGGAGGAGTGTTAATCCATCCCAAAAGTGACGGTAAAGTGACGGATATACCACCAGCCGTATTACGAGTTCCATAGGATATAATGGACTCGTAATACGGCTGGTGGTAAATCCGTCACTTTTCCGTCACTTTTGGGACGGATTAACACCTCCTCCAAAGTTAGAATAACCCCCAATGTCACCCCAACAATGAACAATGGCAAGTCCATGTATTCTATGTGCTCATTACTGTGTTAGAAAAAATGCATGAAAATGTCAATAACTGGAGATGTTAGAGTGAAATCATTCTAATACAATCACATGTTTGATGGGTTTATTTGCAGCAACAGTTTAGAAATGTGCACATATCTTGACATTACTTCAGATATTCATCACACTCATTTTATTGTTTTCAAGTTACTCATTCCTTTAAACAAGTTTTTACTTGATGATTAGTGATGAGTATAAAAGCAACTCCCAATTTCACATGTGCATTATACCTAGTGATTGGCAAAGTCCCATGCAACAAATACTATGATGCCAATGAATATGTAAATGCAAAGAAGAATTTTCAAACTCTAATCCTCGTACACTGGAGAAGGTGTTAGGTTACTTCAATTGCTTTTGCTAGATGAATCTGGAATCTTAAAGATGGTTGACAATTCCCACAATAAATGTAAGATACTTGCCTTTTCCCTGTTTGTATTGATAGTAATTATGTGCTCTCTTCAGCTGCTCCGGGCATTAACTGTTCATTTAGTAAAAAATGCTATATGTTAGGATTAATGACCAATAGAAGGGTCATTTTGTCCTGAAAATAGTTACAGTGTTCATTTGAGATGAACATTTTCTTCGCACATTACGTCTGCATATAGCAGTGATAGACACAAATTTCTTTCTGAAGCCAGGCAAGATAGGATAATGTTTTTATTGTTTTTGGGGTCGAGCATAGCAGTGCAAAAGCGCTGCTCTTCTCGACATGTTGTAATCTATTCTGTGGGCTTTAACCAAGCCCATCTAATACACATCACTTTAATTTGTTCCTATCCTTGCCTTTCAAAAATCCATTGATGTGGTTGGTAAATGCTTTTGTTTGTCCCGGCTGGAGGCAGTTTTGTTAGTACTGTAGACTGACCCTGATACATGGATTATTGCACGATCGGGCATGTACCTTAGTGTGGTGCACAATTTTTTTTTTGTTTCGCCGCTTCGTACTCATGTAGGTATGTTGTTTCTTCCTCTTGCTTGTTTTCAGGCATCTTGCTGTGTCTTTGTGATGTCTGCAGGGTCTTTTTCTATTTATTTATTTTGCAGTTTTATGTAGCGCAAACCTGTTCTACTATCTTCTAACCCCAGGCCTAATGTAGCCTCTCCACTATGTTCCCAGGCATCATTTGATGTAAACTCTATTTACCAAATACATGTAAAATCAATGTCAAGAAAATATGTATCTGCCATATAAAGTGGCCCTTTTCTAAGACAACAAAAAAAGGCTACAAATGGATGCTATGGCGGGTCCAAATTTGTTGCTGGCACAACACTGATAGGTTATTATAATATGGCTCGCAGAGGGCCATTTTGAAAAAACCCTAGACCATTGAAATAGTGCACATCAAGGGCCTTATTTATACTTTTTGGTGCAAAACTGCACTAAGGCAGTTTTGCCCCAAAAATGTTTGCACCGGCTTGCACCATTTTTTAGCACCAGCTGGGCACCATATTTATGGAATGGTGCAAGCTGGTGCAAAGGGTAGGCTAGCTTAAAAAAAAATGATGTTAGGCAGTTTTGAGTCAAAATCAATGATTCTGACCAGATTAGCATCATTTTTGGACGCTAAGGGGCATATTTATACTCTGTTTGCACTGAATTAGCGTAATTTTTTTTAAACTTTAATTCAGTGCAAAACTAACTCCATATTTATACTTTGGTGCTAGACCCGTCTAGCACCAAATTTATGGAGTTAAAGTCATTTTTTGGAAGTGGAAACCTACCTTGCCTTAATGAGATGCAAGGTAGGCGTTCCCGTGCAAAACAATGACTCTATGGCCTTAACACCATATTTATACTCCCATGTAAAAATGGTGCAAGGGAGGGAGGAGGGGTCAAAAAACGGGGCAAAGCTTGCTTTGCCCCATTTTTTAAGACCTGGGTCAGGGCAGGTGTTAGGGGACCTGTGGCCCTATTTCCATGGTGGAACACCATGGAATAAGCCCAGAGGTGCCCTCCCTAGGCCCTAGGGGCACCCCAACCCACACTAGAGGGACTGCAAGGATGGGGGACCCCATCCCAGGTAAGTACAGGTAAGTGCATTTTATTTTTGAAAGTGCCATAGGGGGCCCCAAAATGGGCCCCCATACATGGCACAGGGTGCAATGGCCATGACCAGGGGACCCCTGTCCTCTGTGCTGGCCACTGGGGTGGTGGGCATGACTCCTGCCTTTTCTAAGGCAGGAGTCATGTGGCATGGTAGGTTTAGCACCATAAAATGACGCTAATCTGGTTAGAGTCATTTCTTTTTATTCTCACCTGCTTAAAGCCATTTTTTGGTGCTAAACCCTCTTCTTCTATACTGCCAGCCCTACCCGACTAAAGTCATTTTTTAAAACTCTAGCCTACCCTTTGCACCGGCTTGCACCATTCCATAAATATGGTGCCCGGCTGGTGCACAGAAATGGTGCAAGCCGGTGCTAAACTTTTTTCTGCAAAACTGAGTTAGTGCAGTTTTGCAGCAAAAAGTATAAATAAGGGCCAATATTTTGTAAGTTTGCGCCACTTTTGTGTCATAAAATGACGTTAATGCGGTGCAAAAAAAGTTTAAATCAGGGCCTTGGTGCTAGATGGGTCTAGCACCAAAGTATAAATATGGAGTTAGTTTTGCACTGAATTAGAGTTAAAAAAAATGACACTAATTCGGTGCAAACAGAGTATAAATATGCCGCAGAGTATAAATATGCCCCTAAAAATGGCGTTAAGGCCATAGAGTCATTTTTTGCACGGGAACGCCTACCTTGCATCTCAATAAGGCAAAGTAGGTCTCCACTTTCAAAAAATTACTTTAACTCCATAAATTTGGTGCTAGAGGGGTCTAGCACCAAAGTATAAATATGGAGTTAGTTTTGCACCGAATTAGAGTGAAAATAAATGACACTAATTCGGTGCAAACAGAGTATAAATATGCCCCCAAGTGTTTTTTTTTACATAATTACATAATTGCATCACACATTTTGTTCACATTACAAATATTTGAAATTTGAGGTCCCAGTATTGCAGTGAAGGTAGCCTGAATATGGGCTAATGTAGCCCACAGGCCTAATGTGTCCACAGAAAAGATCTGTGTAGCAATGAATAAATGTTTGATTCCCAGAGGCGCTAGCTTGGCCTTTTATCATCCAGGGCGATATCACCTGAGCCTTTGCATGATATATCATACCATCACTGCATGGAAGAGTGCAGCTGTCACTGAACTAACACACTGTGCCCAGACCACCACTATCCCAGTTAGTATGAACTTTCAGAAGACAGACAAAGGGGTGCTATAGCTTCAGGTGGTGCCATACAGAAGGCATAAGTGTGCAAAACAAACAATGGGAAGATTGTATATATGTTGTATCTTGTGTCTGTCTCTTGGTACTTTCCTGGTCCTCAGGACGACAGCTTTGTTGTGTCCTCTCTCCTGCAGTGACAAGCCTGGGAGAGTTGTTGTGGCACCTGGCATACATACACTACACCCCAAATCAAAACACATAGGTAAACAACATTGTCATTTACAAAGCCAATAGTTCTAATTCTTACAAATTTGAGACCTGTTGAATTGCAAATGCTTCTCTTATATTGACAGTATGCGATTTACAAACTTAGAAAGAATCAAAGGACGATTTTGTCTTGTGTTCTTCTGGTGGTCACTTGAACAGGGAGGCATGATCATGAAGCGGGCAGGGGGCGGGGTGCTGGGAATGGGTGCTGGTTTTCCTGCATCCCATGCTTCAGAGCGTCCCATTCCATGAAATTCATTTGAAAACTGAGGCCCATATTTTTACTTTTTGACGCACAACTGCGCCAACGCAGTTGTGCGTCAAAAATTTTACCGCCTGCTAACGCCATTCCAACATGCCATGCGGGCGCCTTATTAATGGAATGACGTTAGCTGGCGCTGCGGACTAGTGTGCGTTAAAAAAAATGGCTCACACCAGGCAGCGCCGGCGTATGGGAAAATGGGGGTGGGGGTTGTGCGTCAAAAAATGGTGCAAGTCAGGTCTGAGGCAAAATTCAGGCATCAAACCGGATTTGCGCCATTTTATTTTACGCCCAACCTCCATTGACGTGACTCCTGTCTTAGCAAAGACAGGAGTCATGCCCCCTTGCCCAATGGCCATGCCCAGGGGACTAATGTCCCCTGGGCATGGTCATTGGGCATAGTGGCATGTAGGGGGGCCCAAATGAGGCCCCCCTATGCCACAAAAAAAATCGGAAAAAAATACTTACCCGAATTTACCTTTACTTCCCTGGGATGGGTCCCTCCATCCTTGGGTGTCCTCCTGGGGTGGCCAAGGATGGCAGGGGGTGTCCCTGGGGGCAGGGGAGGGCATCTCTGGGCTACTTCTGAGCCCACAGGTCCCTTAACGCCTGCCCTGACCCAGGCGTTAAAAAACGGCGCACATCAGGCTGTGCGCTGTTTTTTAAGGCCCACCCCCTCCTGTGCGTCAAAATGACGCCAGAGTATAAATAAGGGGCACAGGCCTTAAAGTCATTTTTTGGAAGGGAACGCCTACCTTGCATATAATTAACGCAAGGCTGGTTCCCCCTTCCAAAAAATTACGCACATGGTGGAATTTTGACGCCCGCGGGGTCGGGCGTCAAAGTATAAATATGGGGCAGGGTTTGCGCTGATTGTGCGTCAAACATTTTGACATACATTCGGTGCAAACAGAGTATACATATGCCCCTTAATCCTTTAAATTATCAGCAGACTCAGCAAGATTAAATATTGCAGGCTAATGACCACTAGAGGTCACCAGATAACTGACTTCTGTTTTTGCAAGTGATGCAGTGTCTGCTCTTTCCTTGGACCCTTTCCCTGTTTAACAAAGCTGACTGGGCTAGAGGCCTGCTGTTGACAGAGGCCTCATGTGCTAGACAGGTTGCCTGGGGCTGACCACTGAGCCCTTCCTGCTGTGCTTTTGGCACCATGGTCCTTGTGAGATCTGTTGCAGTGTTACCCATCCCTGGGCATTTCCTTCAAGATGACAAACTTGCAGATTGAAAGCCAACTAAACCACTGCAACCCACGCAATGAGTTGTGTGATGGGGGTTATGAACTAGAATACGGCTGTTACCCCAGAACCAGGTGTCCTAGCATGGATAAGGTCAGCATAGCTAAACTAAAGCTGCTAATAACTGCATAAAGGGCCAGTTTCTAAGACTTTTCCAGATTTGTAGAAGCAAATTTAAGAGATTAGTCAGGGAGTTCCAAATTATGGCTGTCCTGGGAAACAAACATGGCCTCCATTTATCCAAAGGTGAGGTTGGCATATAGTCTGATGTCTAAATATCTTGGCTTGTTACTTAGCTTTTGCATATTACAAGGGAAGTTTGAAGTGTTCAGGGATATTTAAATGGGAGCCTGCACTTTGTGCTGTCTTGTACCTGTTTGTGTGAATAGTGTTCTTGGATGAGCCTTACCTTCTTTCTATGAAGGAATCTTGCATTGTTGTTGTTAATGCTGTACCCAATGTGTTTTTTTAGAGGAGCTTGCATCAATCAGTCTATGCTCGACCTCTTTTGTGTGTGTTAAGGACGTTTGCACTGTTCCATCCTTGTTGTATGTGTTGTGTACATATGGGAAACCTGGCCTTCTGTTAGCTCACCTTTGTGTTTTCTTGGTATGAGAGATGCTTGTTCAGCTATTGTTTATGCAGTACCTGTCCTGAGCTTGTGTTGGGGAGGCTTGCACAGACCAGTGGTGGCCACTTGTCTACGGGAGTGGCGGGGCCAGGGGTGGGGTATTAAAAGAAAACATACCTCTATGTTGGGAGAGACAGTTCCGTCTCTCTGTCCTCCTTGGACTCCAGGAAGGACAAGGCCTCCAGACTCCCCTCCAATCATGACGCTGCTGTGGCATCCTTGCTATCCTCCTGACTCTCCCTGCTACGTCCAGCCTGTCTTTTGCTTCTTTTCTGTGATAAGAAATGTTGCAGTGTTGCTTCAATACTGTACCACTTTGTGAGAACTTAGACCCGTCGCTGCCCCAGCTGTTCGGGTTCTCTGTGTGTGGCTTGCGTAATACAAACTCGACCCAAAACCTTCTGCCCTCTTTTTAGAATAGCACAGTGGGTGATAAATGATGACTTGGAATGCTGCCGCCAAGGATTGGCAGTGGTTTGACTGTTTGCAAGCATTTATCCCCTCACATTTTGGGTATTTGGTTACCAAAAGTATGACTGGAAACCTGAGAGTGGTGCAGTTTTCCATGCTGCTACTGACAATGATTGTGAATTCTAAAAAAAGTTGTACATTTGAATCATTTTAAGGAGTACTTCTATGAGTGCAGCTTGGCTGCTTGTTTTGGTAAACCGGTCACTCTATATATTTAAGTCCTGATCCAAAAATAAACAAAACCTCTTGAGTCAATTGTTGATAAATGTATTGAGGATTGTTCTACGACAGTGTTTTTTACTTAAAAGTACAGTTCATAACCTTTACAGTTTTGACAAAATATTTAGTAAATAAGTCTAAGGTATCAAATAAAAACATACCATGAGAAATATACCTGATCTTGATAAATAACGATAACTACCATATATATGCGCTTCCGAACTTTTACACCACATTTTAAGTGGAGGTGGCAGTTTGTTTCTTTCCCAATGCTCAATTTTCAAATGGGATAGAGCCATCCTTTTTCCTCATAAATGAGCACAATCTATTTTTCTGCGTGATTTGTTTCTCACTGTAAATGCACATTTTGCAAACCGTGGCTATCTGCATCGGCTTGGCTTGCAGATGTGTTTTTTCAGTATGCAAACAATTAAGACACATGCCAATAGTGATGGCAACTGCCACAAATTATCTCCATTTTTAGATAAGACATTAACAAATATTAAATGATTGGCAGTGCTTACTGTCCCAGGGGTAGAAACTTACAAAACAACACTACTATTCCCATCCTGGTTGGGCTCAAGGGCAGGGCTTGAGGAGGCCCTTCAAGTCCCTCTCATGCACTAACTAGCATGCCTGTGTTGATCTGCTGTGGCCCCCAGGCTGACTGAATCCAAACTACAGTTCAATCCACCCAAGGAGGGGAACATGCAGTACAACCTCAGGGTCAGGTGCAGAGAAGTTTTAAGGCACAGGCAAAGTGGGCTCTGGACCAGAGCCCCAGCTTTTCAGGGGGGCCCCTGATAAAGCCAGCCCTATTCTGAAGAGTCTTGCCCTAATGACCTTGACTAATTCTTAAAGATTTAGGACCTGATTTAGAAAAATTATGCACAACTGTGCTAGAGCTGTTGTCCATCCAAAAGATTATTGCAGGGTAACGCCATTCCTTAGCACCATCCATGTGACATATTTAAAAAGATGCACCATGACGCTAAGGAAAGGTTAGCGTAAAACAAAAAAATATGCTAACTATTGCGACATGCTGGAAAGAAAAATGATGTTAATGCTGTAAGTCATGTTAGAACATTTCGCTGTAAGATTTTTTGCTAAATGTGTTAGCTCCATATTTAACAGCATTAGTGTAAAATAAAATGTGTGAGCAAGAAAAAAAATAGAGAGACAGGTTGGAGAATGTGGGCCCCTGAGAGATCCCAACCAGCCCAGTACCAGCCAGGAGAGACCAGCAAAGCCCCAGGAGAAGAGGAAGCAGAAGTGTCACTTTAGTGAGGAGGAGAATGACATCTTGGTCAGAGAGGTGACCGAGCACCAACAGCAGCTCTTCATCACCTTCAAATTGCCAATAGGTAGGAGAGAGGCTATATGGCAGGTAATAGCAGATAAAGTCAACAGCGTAGCAGAGGGGAAGAGGACTGTCACTGATTGTAAGAAGCGCTGGCATGATTGGAAGCGCAGAACTAAGGAGAAACTAGCCAGGGACCGAAAGGCAATACTGCAGACTGGAGGTGGAAGTCCTGCACCCCAGGAGGAGCTGGAGGAGATGGTGGCAGCGGTCATCCCGCAGGAACTGGCCACTGGAAATGCAGGACAGCGCAGACTACAAAGAACTACCACAAATGCATGGTAAGTTGAAGGGGGGACTATCTTGAATTTTACAAATGGCAGAAGTGGGAGGGACAAAGGTCATACTGAATGCATGCAAAAGGGTCACATCAGGACACATAGGGCCATATTCAAAAGGCCCCATCGCCACCGGAGCCTCACTTTTAGTGACCCTCTGGTGGCGCCATGCACTCCGACTTAGACACAACATGCCGTTAAGCCAATTACTGTGACTTAACACCACCTTGTAAATGTGGCACCTACACATGCAGCACTTTGTCTGGAAGGGGGTGTGCAATCAGTGTGGATGTGGCTGTGCTACAACAACACCCACTGCATATTGTTTTGGTCCTTGATCCAAGACTATATGTTAACCTCAGGCTGTGACTAAACTCAACACCATTCCAGTGGTGGCAGGTTGGCAGAACAAGGCAAAATGCTTTCATTCCCCCTCTTGTCATTGCCCTTCTTACATGTGCTGCATCCTGCATCACACATAGAAATACCAAATCCCCATAATATAATGTTTATGTGCAGGAAGGGACACCTTCCTGCATATAAACAATCTATCTCCTCAACGCAGGCACCTTTGCACTATGGTGCAAGGATGCCTGTGTTGGCGCAGGCAGCTTAAATCTGCACAGAGGGAAATGCAGGGGTGTGCCATATTCCTGGAAATACGGCATATCACTGCTTTTCCAAAGAGGCACAGCATGGTGCAGCTATTTTTGCCGCTGCACCAAGCTGAGCCACTTGAGAAAAAATCAGGGCTTCAGGGTGCAACATTTCCTATGCTACCCGTACAAGGTGGCCCAACAACAACTCTCACCCACTTCCATGCCCCATTTCAGAATGGGCACAAAAGTGAACATATATAACATATGAGGCATGTCTGTGATCATCATTTGTGCTGCAGTATAAGTATCTTCAGTTTCACCATGTAACAAGGTTGCCTGTGTTGTGGGAATGGTTGGCTTTGTGCATGAAGGGACACCTTCATGCATAAGAACAGGCACAAGTGGCATCAGTGCTGCACTATGGGCACAATGTCACTAGCGCATAATGCAACAGTACCATAATACAATTGGTTGCGAATGTGGATCCAAGCTGCCCATTCCTCTCATGGAACATTAACAAACTCTCAAAATGCATGCATTGATCCACATGGTACATCCTTACAACAATGTATGCATATGGCAGATATGCTGTATGCAAGGAAATGTCCCTAATGCAGGTAGGATTGAGCTAATGGGGCTGGGAATCCATAAAGTTTGCACTGTGCCATCCAATTAGCACATGTGTGGGGCCACCTAAAGATAGATGACAAAGTTACAGAAGCATTGTACGCAATGACCTCCCTGAGCTTTGCTGCACTAGTGCCATCATTCATGGTGTAAATGCAATAAAGCACCAAAATAGTGACCAAGCTCATTACACTACTGTGGGAATGTCCACCATGGTGAAGAGTAATGTAAATGATGTGCTACCATGATGTCAGTAGCTGGGGCAAGGGGCCGGCAAGGAATATGGTGGTGTAGGATCAATGCAGAAAATAATGGAAGGTTGCCCCATGTGTGATGCATAATGCAACACATAATAAACACATACAACCTGGAGCCTGTTACTTGTCTCTGAGCCACCAATAGCTAGTAAATGATGAGCTATGTCAAAAGCCACTAGAATCAAAGATTGTAATTTCACTATCCCATTTCAGAGGATGATGACTTACCTCCTGCAGACCTACCTGTGCTGGATTTAACAGATGACATGGATGGCCAGCTGCTGACCATAAATGAAGAGACTCTCCAGGATTTCCTAGGTTCCCTCCAGACACCACCTCCAGTCGCAGGCAGGACACACATTGTGGGGTTTCCACATGAACCACCCAACTTCAAACACAGCACTAAATAGTCCTGCCACAGCCCTGGACTCAGATGCCACTTTTCAGAGGACAGCAGTAGGAGTCCAGTGGGACCTGACCAAGCAGGTGCAGG
This sequence comes from Pleurodeles waltl, assembly GCF_031143425.1. Taxonomy (NCBI): domain Eukaryota; kingdom Metazoa; phylum Chordata; class Amphibia; order Caudata; family Salamandridae; genus Pleurodeles; species Pleurodeles waltl. The sequence continues at coordinate 370,523,209 of NC_090449.1, forward strand.
TGGGGATGGAGACCATGGCAGGCAGTCTAGAAGGAGTGCAGAGTTGCCTCAATCCAAATCAGGACAGCTCAGCTGCCATCAAAGGCAACCACTCCCAGCTACATGGATTCCAACGTTCCTTGCCGACATAGTTGCTGTCATGATACAAAATTCCCTGGAGTCCATACAACGGGAAGTGGCCTCAGAGAAAATATGGCTGCCTATCACTGTGATGTAGCTGCAGTGTTAAGAAATCAGCAGTTCTGCCTTGCTGCAGTGATGCCTCATGTTTTCCCATAAATGGCAGCTGCTGAGACTTTTGATTCTACACCTCTATCCCCTGATGTGTGTGTGTGGACCCCTGAACTCAACAACAGCACCACCCATATCACAGGAGGTACCACAAACATCAGAGTATGAAGATGTGGAAGTAACAACATTCATACTTAAAACCACTTGGTAGCACCAGTCTGTGCCACTTAGATAGTATCTCCTTAGTTCTGTGCTTAAGATAATGCCAGTGTTGTGACAGCTGACAATGTGCCCTGTTCACTCAACCACTGTTGGTGTATCTGCTATTGACTGTCATTGTCTCAATTCCTACCTATTTTCAATTTGGACACCTCCTCACTAATAAACACTTCTCCTATCCATTTCTCATGACATGTCCCTCACCCTTAGACTCTGAATGTACATCAAATGGCTCATGATCTCTCATGAGATCAGTGAACTGGACATTGTACTGCATTGAATAATAAACTTGCGCATGTAAATAAATCAACATAATCACATGCATCATGCACTTTTTTCCATTGTTGAATCAACTCATATACATGTCTGCATTATGTGAAGCAATGTCAACGAGAACAGAACCAAATCACATGTGGCTTACTGTCAGACACAAAGGAACACAATAGGACTCGAACATGATAAAGGTGACTGACAGTATTGTGGACTACAAACACCCTACTGAGCCTCACAAGCATGTATTAAACATATTTCCATGCAAGTTGACATGTGGCATGAATGGTTCAGATTTCAAGTGCCAGGAAATATTCCTGACGAATATACCAGTACAACAAATATGTAAGGAACTGAAGAGCATATTCAAAACTGTGACAGGCAGTTTCATTATGCCAGTATCTACCACAAATAAGGTAGATTACAATGTACAAAACCTTTCTAAAAAGATTGTGACTGATCTTAGCAATGACAATTGATGTAGCATCCTTACATGTCAAACATATTGTATCCATACACAATCAGAGTGTTAGGAACTGCGCTGAAAACTATCTTGAGTAGTTTATGTCATAGTGCTGGACGTTGGGGATACACATATTGATGCATGTTAATCAATACTGAATGCAGACCATATGGCATTTCCCCAACTTGGCTAGTGCAGACATGAGAACACCCAGACAGTCAATCATCATGGATACCTAATTGTCCAAAATATGACAGGATTTATTGGTACCTAAAAACCTAACCTATCAAAAACCTAACCTACTCACTAACCTACAATAAGCGTACCTATACTAACTTATCTTAACTTAACTCTAAAGCTATCTATCCTATTCTAAACCTAACTTATACGCATAACGCCACTCAATAAACATTGTCCCTCTACCCATCTCATGAGACAATAGATGTGCAGGACAACATGAACTAAACTGCACACATACTGACTGATCCTATGTTCTAAGCAAATATATATATTTTTTGTACTTTTTTATTGTTTTTTTCACTTTTGTACATATACCCTTAAACATAACCACCCACCCAACTACCCCAAAACAAAAACAATGCCTAAGTCCCACCCCCAAACCACACTAGGTATATCCTACTACTAACCTACACTATCCTACCTATCCTACCTACCATACAACCCACTAAAACTTTAAGCTATGCACATTGGGGAAGGGAAGGTCCATGGAAGTGGTGTGTGGCTATACCTACAGCTTCTTGATCTTTCTCTTTATGAATTTCAACATTTTATAATGTTGGGCATTTTCTGCCTGCTGTTTGGCCAATCTAGCCTTCAGCTCGGCCATGTCTTTTCACATTTTTGCCTCAAGGCTGATCCCAGTGGCAGATGGTGCTGGCTGGCATAGCGCTGTCTGACATGCTGCCGATGTTGAGGGTGCCAGACCTGAAGGAGCACCAAGGACTCTGGGTGCTAAGGGCACTCCTGTAGTTGAGGTGGTTTTAGGATGTTTGGTTGGTCCACCATTAGGGAAGGCCTTCCACGACCAAGGAGACATTTCCATGCGGTATCTCTTTGCCATCTCCCTGTAACCAGCCTGGACCTTGCAAATGTGCCCGAACCTTTCCACACGTTTTGTGAACTTCTGTTTTTGAACTGAGTCATTGTGGCTGCTAAAACACGAGGAAAACATGTCATTAGTAACTGCATTGGGTAGAGGAACAAACAAGCATGCATAATAAACAGCATTTTGAGATGACACATGTTGTCAAGCAATAAGCCAACAACAAGGGCAAGACCCAAGCCATACAAATCTGCCTAGCAAGCATCTGCACTATTTGATACATGTCATGGGGCTCTCCAAAGCTGCACACAAGAGCCAAGATTTGAGGGGGTCTAGGGCCTCCTTCCACTAGATTAGCATCATAAGCAATATGACGCAAATAAGGCACAACAAAGCCAAATGGTCAGCAGAATCTTAACAAAGTGGTACAATACCTGTATTGTGCCACTTTGTTATCCCTTGCCCCACATTATTCGTCTGCCAGGCATGATGTATGCAAGGTTTGTGTTATCCCAGTAGGGAGGCTGCCAAAATTGTGCACTGCAATCTAAGAGATTGAGCAGCCTCATTTTTGTATTCCTACTTTTAATGCCAGCTCACAGTTGTAACTAAAAGGGGGCACTCCATTGGTTACTATGGGCCCCTATGTACAGTCCAGGTTTATCATTAGATTCTCTTGCACTAACCATGAATGGTACATCATGTCTATCAAGATGTTAATGACATTTGCACATACCCAGCGCCCTGGTGCGCCATATATCATATGCAGCACACACATGGTGGCGGATAGGGCGGAGCTAAGACCCACAAGAAATGTAGTGCAGCACTGGGTGTAGTGCCTGTTCACCTGTATCTGCCCCTACTGGTGCACAAACTTGATGCACGTCGTAACTACCAGGTACACAGTTACTAAGCACATTTCACTCATGCGTCATGTGTTCATGCTTGCTCACAACTATCATGATGGTTATAACCTGTTGTTTCCTCTGCACACATCTTATTCGTTACAATCCATGGACTTGCCCACATCCATCTGGAGAAGAGCACAAATCTCAATGTGTACTCAACTGACGGAAGCGCTGTGACCGGAGGAGGGGCAGGAGCCCTTTAAATTTGTATCGCGCTCCCGCCGTCGCGGGAAGCGCTGTGACCGGAGGAGGGGCAGGAGCCCTTTAAATTTGTATCGCGCTCCCGCCGTCGCGGGAAGCGCTGTGACCGGAGGAGGGGCAGGAGCCCTTTAAATTTGTATCGCGCTCCCGCCGTCGCGGGAAGCGCTGTGACCGGAGGAGGGGCAGGAGCCCTTTAAATTTGTATCGCGCTCCCGCCGTCGCGGGACGCGCTGTGACCGGAGGAGGGGCAGGAGCCCTTTAAATTTGTATCGCGCTCCCGCCGTCGCGGGAAGCGCTGTGACCGGAGGAGGGGCAGGAGCCCTTTAAATTTGTATCGCGCTCCCGCCGTCGCGGGAAGCGCTGTGACCGGAGGAGGGGCAGGAGCCCTTTAAATTTGTATCGCGCTCCCGCCGTCGCGGGACGCGCTGTGACCGGAGGAGGTGCAGGAGCCCTTTAAATTTGTATCGCGCTCCCGCCGTCGCGGGAAGCGCTGTGACCGGAGGAGGGGCAGGAGCCCTTTAAATTTGTATCGCGCTCCCGCCGTCGCGGGAAGCGCTGTGACCGGAGGAGGGGCAGGAGCCCTTTAAATTTGTATCGCGCTCCCGCCGTCGCGGGACGCGCTGTGACCGGAGGAGGGGCAGGAGCCCTTTAAATTTGTATCGCGCTCCCGCCGTCGCGGGACGCGCTGTGACCGGAGGAGGGGCAGGAGCCCTTTAAATTTGTATCGCGCTCCCGCCGTCGCGGGACGCGCTGTGACCGGAGGAGGGGCAGGAGCCCTTCAAATTTGTATCGCGCTCCCGCCGTCGCGGGAAGCGCTGTGACCGGAGGAGGGGCAGGAGCCCTTTAAATTTGTATCGCGCTCCCGCCGTCGCGGGACGCGCGCGGGCGGCGCCCGGGCGAAGCCCGGGCCAAGGGCGGGCCCGTCCTTCGCCCGTCATCGACCGGAAGAGGCCGGGCTGGGCCCCCCCCCTAACGTCTACTTCTTCTGCCTGTGGAATCTCCATCAGGGTGCTGTACCAGATATTGTGTGAGTTTGTTACCAAATATGGGGAAAAGAAAGTCTAATGTTCAGAAGGGGGAAGCCGGGTCCAGCTCCCTTCAGTCCTCCATTACTAGTTATTTATCCTCTGTGATGGGGGCCATTGAATCCGAACTTGAACATGTAGAAGAAAGGATTGGGGCTGTCCAAAGTACTGTCCAACACCCCCCCTTGGAACCTACCATCCATATTTCCACTTTTCCAAGGACTGGTCCTTCATCACTGATCTCGCCTCTGAATACCAGCCAGTTGGGCGCCGATATACTCCCCACAACCGACCAAATTAATTCTTCTCTCCTTTTAGCTATTCCTCCTCCTGAAAGCTCTTGCTCTCAGGCCGATTCTCCCCCTCTGAAGAAGAGGAGAGCCGGGAAAAAGCTCAAAAATACAAAAAAGGCCCTGGGCCCCAATAAGAATCTACCTACCTCCCTGGCCCATAGTGACCAACCACCAATCCCCCTGGTCTCCTTCCCCGAATGCCCTCCGAGCAAGGATGCTCCTGAAGATCTTTCTAGTTTTATTGACTTGACACTCAAATCCTTTTGTGCAACTCTTGAGGCAAAAATTTCCACCTTGATCGCTAGGAAGCTCGATTGCTTTTGTAACGATGTGACCAGGTTTTTATCTAGTTTTTTAAAACCAGGTCCTTTATGCTCGGGAATACTTCATAGCCCCGAACCAGCACATCAGTCTACTCCTCCCCCTACTTTGGTATCCCAAGGAGTAAGCAATTTTTTGCCTGATCCACGATCCGTCTCTGGTCAAGGACCTTTCACTGACAACCCTGCATCAGGGCCGATAAGGGAAGTTTATTCCTCTAGATCGCATGACAAAGATCCTACTAAACTTACTAACCATGTAGACTTTTTACATTTACCACCTGCCTGCAACCCGTACGTTCTGGTTCTTTCAAATGTTCCTCCTCTGGAGTGCTCCAAACAAGAAGATACCCATTCCCTAATTAGAAAAGCTGGTCACTGGTTGAACTTCAATTTCAAATCCAATTGCTTTCATAATGATAAGATTCTCATGGCCCGAAGAGTGAGGAGGGTAGGACACTCCAAAGTATTGGAGGAGGGAGACTATGTTGTTTTAAATTTTGCTAATCCTCGTTCAGTAGACAATTTTTTGACCAATTTGGACTACTGTAAAATGTCAACTAACAGGATTCAAATACATCCCCTGTATCATTTTTACGACCCTGTGCTCCTACCAAACCGCATTGTCACTAATTCTAGTATTCGCAGACCAGATTTTGAAAGGTTTCATTTACAGGTAAATGTACCCTCTAGCAACCGGTTCTCGACTCTCAGTCACCTTGACGTGAACGATTGACTATCGGTGACCCACCCCTGCTCTTCTAAAAAGGAGAGACCAAAGGCTGGGAATGTCCACGCTGAATGTATCTGGGACACAGGAAAGCCTGATTTGGACCTGAAAGCTCCTATAAATACTAAAGTTCTAATGTCATGTCCTGTGTCTAGACCATTAACTCTGCTTAGCTGGAACATAGCAGGGCTGCGATCTAAATCTGACAATTCGGACTGGAAAAGCTTCATTTCCTCCTACGATATAATCTGCCTACAGGAGACCTGGTCCAAAGATACGTTCCTCTTGAACGGTTTCACCTCTTTGTGTCAGCCGGCATTAACTTCCCAGATGGGGAGAGCTAGTGGCGGCCTCTTAGTTCTCGTTTCCGTACATCTCCCGCTTTTAAAAGTGTCTTTAATCTGGTCTTCCCTTTATTTTATGGTTGTCCTTGTCTCTATCTGTGGCCAAAAGGATATCCTTATTTTAAACTTCTATAACAATATTCCACGGGGCCTCCTTATGGGTCATTTGGAAGAGGTAACGGATTTTATAGATTCTTCACATGCTTTGCAGAATAGTGACCTAATTATTATATGGGTGGGCGATTTCAACACTCCTCTGTGCAGCAAAGAACACATGGACCTGTGTGCCTTTCCTGCTGAGGGCAGAGAGTCAGTATTTCATTTTAACCACACATCTGAAGGAGATGCCTTAAACCTTTTTACTTGTAAATTTGACTTGGTCCATGTTACCGAGAAATTGGCCCCTGACGCCTGCAATATACCAACCTTTACAGGGAATTTGAGGGGGAGTATTATCGATTTCATACTTATCAGCTCCTCTGATTTTTACGTAATTCAAGAATTCAAGATTACGCCCCACTGTGCGAGTGATCATAACCCCCTTAGTATTATATTGGACCTAAAAATTAGTCAGGCATCCAATAATAAAAGCTTGAGCGCTGCTACTGTTTATAATCCAAACTGTGGCATACGTTTAAAATGGGACAAAATAGATCCAAAACTCTTTAACCAGGAAATTGTAAGAAGTAGGTCGGACTCGATTCAAATGTGTCTCTCCCAGCAGTTAGATTCTGACCGCATAGTGCGTGAATTTGAATTTTTAAGCACTGACATTTCACGCGCCTTGGCGGTGGACAGGCCTGCGAAGGGGCCGGCGGCCCACAGATGGTTCGATTCCGCGTGTTCATCTGCCCACAAAAAACTCAAAGATGCACTTAAAGCAGTTCCTCTCTCCCGACAATTAGTTAAAATAGCCAGAGTTGATTATAAGGCTGCCATTGACAAACGGAAATCAGAAATTAGGTCCAGGGCCTGGGGCGATCTTTTGGCTGCATCTGAGCAGAAGGACACTTCTAAATTTTGGAAAGTGATTAATCACTCATACTTTTCTGGTCACCACTCTTTGGCCGATGACTGTCTTATTACTGAGGATGTCTGGTTAACTCATTTTAGGAAAGTCTTCTGTTCAGGATCCTATGAGAATTCGCTTGTAAATTCTTCTACACTTTTCAATTTAGATTCCAAAACTAAGGCCCCAAACATTATTTTTGACCTCCACGAGGTCAAAAATGCTATTAATAGATCAAGGCAGGGAAAAGCTCCCGGCCCTGATGGGGTTCCCGCTGATCTTTTTAAATCAGAAATTGATCTTTGGGGTCCGCTAGTTACAAATGTTTTGAATAGTGTGGTAAACAGTAACGTGCCCCTTTCATGGAAATCGGCCATTATTGTTCCTATCTTTAAAAAAGGTAATAGACAAGATCCTTCCTGTTACAGACCAATCTCTCTTATTGATTCGACGGCAAAGATTTTAGGTAGAGTGATCTTGTCCCGGTTAGAAGACTGGGTGTCCGAGGCCCATATTTTATCCCCTATTCAATTTGGTTTTAGACCTGGTGTAGGCACAGTTGAGCAAGTTTTAAACTTGCAGCTGATACTCAGCAAATATGTGACAGTCAAAAAAGAGTCTATTCACATGGCTTTCATTGATCTAACCAGTGCCTTTGATATGGTTAATAGGTCAAAGTTATGGCAAATTTTGGAAGCCTTAGGCTGCGATCCGCCTCTTTTGGAGCTTATTAAACGCCTACACACAGACCTAACAATTTCTGTTCAGGTCGGCTCACATGGGCAGAGAACCTCCCCCATCCCGTCAACTAGGGGCGTAAGGCAGGGATGTATCTTAGCCCCTTTTCTCTTTCTGATTTATATAAATGGGCTCTATGATTCACTTTTAAAACATGCAAAGGACATACCGAAGATGGGTCAGAGACACCTCCCAGTTTTATTATACGCTGACGATGCAGTTTTAATTGCCCGTACTGCAAACGGTTTACAGGGACTACTGGATGTATTTTACGATTTTATGCTGAATCTGGATCTGAAAGTAAATTACACAAAGACTTTTGTTATGACTTGTGGCCCACGCAACACTAAGTCTAAACTATTTTCTATGGGAGGGCACACTCTTAATAAGGTCAAAGAATTTTGTTATCTAGGCATGTACATGAGTTCTTCTTTGTCCTGGAAGACACACATTAATTTTAAGCTCCTACAGTTGATAAGGAACAATGAAGCAATTTTTCGCTTTTCAAATAAACTAGGTCACAGACCCCCTGCTCAGTTGAAAACTCTTTATAATTCCAAATGCACTGCATCAGTCCTTTATGGGGCAGGCGTCTGGGGCTTTAATAAAATACCGTCTCTTCAGAGTGTAGAAAATAAATTCCTGCGCAGATTATTGTTGGTTCCAAAATGCACCGCAAACATAATCTGCCATGAGGAACTGGGTCAGTGCTTTTTGGAGGACAGGGTCTTTATGGCTCCCCTACTGCTGTGGATCAAATGTTGGTCAAATCCTATGGCAAGTTTGGTCCAAGACTGTATCACTGATTGTCTTCAATTGGAATACTCAAATAGGATTCCCTGGCTTATGTTTCTGCAAAACTCCTTTGAGAACCTAGGGCTTAGATATATGTTTGATGATCCCCATCTATTAACCACAAACTCTAGGTCTGTTTTGAAGTCTACCTATTCCAAGCACATATCAGAGCTGAGATTTTATAGTTCCCTGAAATTGAAATCTTTTGATTCTTATTCTCGGATTGTGACTGTTCCATGCCTTGAACCCTATTTGTCTTGGTTTTCAAGTTTTAAAATAATTTCCTTTTTAACACTTTTTAGACTTAATCTAATTCATTTTAAGGTAGCTTTCCCTGAACCATGTTTCTGGAAAAAGGATTTACCGCTTTGTCCCTGTGACTCCAAATCAACCCAGAGCACTTTGCACTTTTTTCTTTTTTGCCCTTTATATGCTGCACCTAGAGGGGCCTTTATTTTACCCACGTTACGTCTTTTTAGACCTATTCATTATAAGGAAGCCCTGCTATACCTTCAGAGGTTGCCTAATATCCAAATTTGTCACCATGTATTAGACTTTGTCACAGCTTCCTTACGCATTAGGAAAAGGCCTATTCCTTTTTAAATATTTTATGTACGTATAGTATATCCTTTTAACGCCAACATTTGTACTTTTCTGACTTTGTGATTTTTAATCATGTCTAGTATATCTATCTATGTATGTCAAGGGGTTTCAGTTTGGATGTTCATCTGGTGCTTCCAGTAATGGTTTTTAAGCTTTATTTTACTATTTATAGATTGTGAAATGTGTCTTGGTTTGTACTTTTATGGCAATTGCCGAATAAAGTTATTTGACTGACTGACTGACTGACTGACTGTTGCCTTTCTAAACAGAGCTCCTTGTATGTCCATTGTCTCATTTCATTATTGAAGAGCAATGAAGCACCGGGGGTGCAAGTGTCTCCTTGTGATAGGCCCTTGGAGAGCTATACCCAGGTACATACATTGTAACATGTCCTGAATAAATGTATGCAGGCTGTGGCACACAGTGCTGGAACAGTTGCTGTCAAAACATATGTTTGTTACATCCATGCATTGCAGAGAGTCAGCACCTCTGACACATATTGTGACTGACATCAGTGTATTTGCGGTCATACAAAACATTTCCTGAGACCCAGTAATCCATGGCAGCACACATTGGCACCTGTGCAACATTCTATAAATTCCACATCCTCAGCATGCCATCATACATGATGTTGATACACAAGGATAGATAATGGTGTCAAAATTGACACACGTGCCATATGTACATGGCTTAATACACAGCAAAACCCTCTCAGACACAACACTGTATGTACATATGTGGCACACAAGGTGACACTTACTGGTTGCACCAGAGTCTTCAAAAGTGGAAGCCTCTCCTATGGTGTAGTTTGAAGGTCCGCTTGCAAGACATGACACGAAAACGTAGCTTTATGATTTGCGAATAAAGATGATCATGGACAACTGTTACACATTGCACTTGTTTAGTTGAGTGACCTAGTCAACTTAGTGTTCAGAATGACCCACTGCCATCTACAACATGTCAGCCACACAGACATAACTAGCACCCAAAAAACATATATAGCAATGTGACTCACCCATACATACATGTCTCTGATTCATACATCACACTTACTGGGGGACAGGACACTGTTAATTTTGCAACGCTTAAGGGCAGATAATAGGGAAGTGTTGCTGCACCCAGTGCAGCACCACTTTCCTAGTGCCCCTTAGCACCCCCCTATGGTCAGCATGTGTGCACCGTAACTTAGATACAGTACAACCATGGTGGCGGTAGGCAGGTGCTAACAGAAGCAAGGAAAGTGGTACTGCACTGGGTGCAGCAGCACTTTCCTTACATCTACCCCTTGATGTCCTCACTCCTCACCTTTCTCATGAGATGCTATTATTTTCCAAATGCCCTACTGCCACGCACATGCAAAGGAGGATGTAGCAATGTTACAGGTTTACTTACCAACAGATCTGCCAACCCGAACTACCAGGTGATCACCCTCCCTGGCAATGAGGTCTGCCCACCGGTGCTTGATCTGCTGGTCTGTGCAGTCCACCTTGAAGATCCTGCACAGTTCGATCAGGACCTTCCCCTAGCACAGCTTCCCGGCCTCAGTAGGGTAGCCAATGATCACACAGCTACCCATTCACAACATGTTGGGGAGGTAGTGGCACAGTAACCAAATGAAGCCCCCCACTCCAGTTTATCTGGACTCAAGCGCTGGGCCCTTCCCTTGCCAGACATCCTGCTGTCTCCGTCCAAAGCAACAAATGACCCCCCAAAAAAGATAAAATAAGCCTACCTAACATTAAACACCCAAACAAGCTACACTACCCCAAGACGAACACCCGACAATACTAATACAATGACAGGACAATTACACTGCACAAAACTCACAAATACAACAAAAAGGACTGAACAGCAACAGGACATAGCACAAAACTCTCACCAACCACTGCTCCTCAAGCAGCACCAACACCACATAACCTCTCTCAACCACAGAGACATAGGCTGTAAAGTAAAAGTGAAAGTAAATTCACTTTATCATGTGTTCAGCAAGGAAATCCTGTTACATTACTTCCTGAACATATGAGTCACGTCTCCCCATAATCATTGATTTTTTTGATGCATCATGGCCATGCGTAGATTGTTACCATGAAGGCTGACAAGGCTTGTTGACTTGAAATTGACGCGCAGAGGACAGGCATGGTTTTTGGAATTAGCGATGTTTGTAGGAGAATGGTATGATTCCAATTTTTTTATGTATACCGGGCATGTGTGGATTTTTGAGGGAAGGCTGAGACAGGAAGACAGTTCAGATGCACATGGTGCCAGGCATCAGTTTAATTATTTGTATGAAGATCTACCATATGCATCAAACTTTTTGATGCATAATGTCCATGCCTTGATTTATGTGGAAAGGCTGACAGTGCACCTACATTCACATTCCTTATTACAGGGTGTTAGAAATGGGGTTTTTGGTTGGCAGTCAGGTTACCCTCTGTCCAAGCAAGAACCCTCACTGTAGTCAGGGTAAGTCACACACAATCCAAAATTAGCCTGTGCCCACCCTCTGGTAGCTTAGCACAAGCATTCAGGCTTAACTTAGAATGCAATGTGTAAAGTGTTTGTGCAATAAATCATAAAATACCATAATATAGCACCACAAAAATACACCCCACAGTGTTTAGAAAAATATATAATATTTATCTGGGTATTTGCAGGTCAAAACGATCAAAGATGAAATATGAATTTGTAAAGATATCACTGAAAAGTGATATAAAGGGGGTCATTACGACCTTGGCGGGCGGCATGAGCCGCCCGCCAAGATCTGACCGCCATGCAGCCGCACCCCCGCCGCAGCCATTTGGAGATCTCCGCTGGGCCGGCGGGCGGAAACCTGGTTTCCGCCCGCCGGCCCAGCGGGGATCACGGGCGCAACATAGGAGACGGCTCCAAATGGAGCCGGCGGTGTTGCGGCTGTGCGACGGGTGCAGTTGCACCCGTCGCGCTATGCAGACAGTGAAAAGCTGCATGGGGCACTGTCAGAGGGCCCCTGCACTGCCCATGCCAGTGGCATGCCAGTGGCATGGGCAGTGCAGGGGCCCCCAGGGGCCCCATGACTACCCGTTCCGCCAGCCTTTTCCTGGCGGTGCAAACCGTCAGAAAAAGGCTGGCGGTCGGGGACTCGTAATCCCCTGGGCAGCGCTGAAAGTGGCGGAATACCGCCGGCCCCGGCTGTGCGACCACGGTGCTTCCGCCGTGGTTGTAACACACCTGGAAGCACTGCCAGCCTGTTGGCGGTGCTTCCGTTGTTTTCCGCCAGGGTCAAAAGGCCCCCAAAGTGTCTTAAGTCTTTAAAAAGCAAACAAAGTCTCTTTCAAGCACAAAGTACCTGGTTTGGAGTGGAAAATCTTTGCAAAGGGCCGCAGAAGAAGAGATACGTGGAAAAATGGTGTGTGCGTCGATTTCTCCCCAGCACACACGGACTTGCGTCGTTATTTTTCACGTGGGGAAGTCGTGCGTCGTTTTCCGGCACGCGGACAGTCTCTTTCTGTGGGTCGCGGGATTACCAGATGTCCCGGGGTCTGTGCGTAGGTTCTCCTGCTTGTTTTCTGGCTGCGCGTCGTTCTGCGGGGCTGTGCGTCGAAGTTTCGCTCGCATGGCAGGCGTTGCGCCGATTTCCCTTCTGGAAGTCGGGTGGCGTTGTCCTTGCGAGGCCGTGCATCGAAGTTCCGGTCGCCCCAAAGGCGTTGCGTCGATCAGCGTCGGTGTGCGGCGATTTTCTCACTGCGGAGCAAGCTGTGCATCGAAATTTTAGGCACACGAAGAGTCCAAATGAAAAAGAGAAGTCTTTTTGGTCCTGAGACTTCAGGGAACAGGAGGCAAGCTCTATCCAAGCCCTTGGAGAGCACTTTTACAGCCAGACAAGAGTTCAGCAAGGCAGCAGGGCAACAGCAAGGCAACAGTCCTTTGGAGAAAGCAGTCAGGTGAGTCCTTTAGGCAGCCAGGCAGTTCTTCTTGGCAGGATGCAGGATGCAGGTTCTGGTTTCTTCTCCAGCAAGTGTCTGATGAGGTAGGGCAGAGGCCCTGTTTTTTACCCAAATGTGCCTTTGAAGAGTGGCTAAGAAGTGCACCAGGTCCCCTTTCAGTTCAATCCTGTCTGCCAGGGTCCCAGTAGGGGGTGTGGCAGTCCTTTGTATGTGAGCAGGCCCTCCACCCTCCCAGCCCAGGAAGAACCATTCAAAATGCAGATGTATGGAAATGAGGCTGAGTACCCTGTGTTTGGGGTGTGTCTGAATAAATGCACAAGGAGCTGTCAACCAAGTCCAGCCAGACGTGGATTGCAAGGCACAGAAACATTTAAGTGCAAGGAAATGTTCACTTTCTAAAAGTGGCATTTCTAGAATAATAATATCAAATCCAACTTCACCAGTCAGCAGGGTTTGGTATTACCATTCTGGCCATACTAAATATGATCTTCCTACTCATTTCAGATCAGCAGCTACCACTTCAATACTGTATGAGGGCAGCCCCAATGTTAGCCTATGAAGGGAGCAGGCCTCACAGTAGTGCAAATCGAATTTAGGAGTTGTACACTACCAGGACATGTAAACTACACAGGTATATGTCCTTCCTTTCACCCACACAGCACCCTGCTCTAGGGGTTACCTAGGGCACACATTAGAGGTGACTTATATGTGGAGAAAGGGGAGGTTTAGACTTGGCAAGTACTTTTAAATGCCAAGTCGAGGTGACATTGAAACTGCACACACAGGCCTTGCAATGGCAGGCCTGAGACAAGGTAAAGGGGCTACTTAAGTGGGTGGCACAACCAGTGCTGCAGGCCCACTAGTAGCATTTAATCTACAGGCCCTAGGCACATTTAGTGCACATTACTAGGGACGTATAAGTAAATTAAATAGTCCAATCAGGTATGATCCAAGGTTACCATGTTTAAAGGGAGAGAGCATATGCACTTTAGCACTGGTTAGCAGTGGTAAAGTCAGTGGTAAAGTGCGCAGAGTCTAAAAGCCAGCAAAAACAGTGTCCAAAAAGTGGCGGGAGGCAGGCAAAAAGTTAGGGGTGACCACCCTAAGGCTGTCAGGTCTAACACAGGGGTTATGCATCTTTGTATTTTATATGGTATGGCTACATGTGTGTACATATGCATTTTATTGTGTACCGGTAACATAATAATGTGTTTTCATATGTATTTATGAGTATGTGATGCATGTGAGGACTGATACAGTTTGCATATGTGCACATATAAAGACTCTTAGACACAAACATGTTTACTCATGTGTACTGAGTGTACATAGGGAATGCAACTCATATTGTGGGTCTACCACATTGTAATGTTAGAATTCCAACTGTACCGTACTATACAAAACATAAGATGGGAAGGCCCATGTTCAATACATGTTCTTGCATATCATACCCTTAAGAAATCTTTTGCAAAGAATGCTGTTTACTGAGGCTGGCATGAGATCCTGTCAGCCATTTCAATATGAGTGCACTCATGTACACACTCAGGTGTGTTGTTAGGAGCAGAGTTAATGATGCAGAGCAACACATGTACACCTGCACATTTGTAATCTTGTTGTGAAGCCAATTTAGTTATAGCTCCATGCACATTATTTTAGAACACCAGGCCTGCCGCTGTGCACTTTAACCTAGATATATTTTATTCAGCTTAATTTATTATTTTAACAATAGCCACATTTGCAGTCTTGTTTTATTTATTTCTATCTTGCTTAGGCCAGCACTGTGTTCTTCAACAAGCACTCTGTGCTTTTCGCAAGGCTGGAGTGAGATAAGTTGCTGGTAATATGTGGTAACGCTTTGTCTCTGGTATTCATAGAATCATACACATCCTTGCGTAGGGATATTTTCTCAGAACATCAGCTGTTTTATTGTAAAAACACTTCACTGTCCCATACACGTTAGAGGGAGATTCCAGCCAGATGACCACAACTGTATGCTGACTGCTGAATGCTTCGCTACAGCTGCTTATGCAGACTTCAGGCCTTTGCTCAGGTATGGGGAATTATGTCTTCCCAGGGGAACCTGGAGGGCAGAACTGGAGCTTAACATGCTGTGCTCTAATATAGTCTAGGTAGGAATTAGTCTATTGACTCTAGTGACAACATGGTAGTGTTATTTCTATGCTTTACTCTCCTTCTTACAATTTTATTCCTGTCAAGGTTTATCGTCCTGGTTATTGCAGTACATGTTTTATTGTCTAAGATGCAGTTGCTTCTTTAAAACCTTATAGTAACATATACTGCCTCTGTTTGTCCTTGCACATGTGTGACTAATGTAACTGAGAGAAACAGATGAGATCTGAGTGACCACAATTTTCCTGAGGAATCAATTGTGTCATGCTCTCGGCTACCCAATCATCCTTGCTTTTGGGTAGTGATGAGGCACTGATAGTTACCCGAGTTGTGCTGTGTTGCCCTATGGTGCATAAGTGAAGCTTCCAGGGCCATGTCTCAGTTCTGATTTTCCTTAAGGGCTAGGATTTGGGCTCCCTCTGATCCCTCCTCATCAGGTATGCCTCAAGGGACAAAAACTCATGTTCAAGAGCCTTCAATTTCTCACTTCTTAGGTGGCTCCCTTGCTAAATCATGGTGAGATCCACCCCCTTGACTACTGCCTCATAGGCCACCCACAACATGAGTGGAGACTTGACCGATATGCTGTTTCCCTGTAAATGATGGTCATTTGTGTCTAACATCCATTCTCAACTTTTTGGCTCTTGAAGGTTCCAAGGCCTCAATATGATGCAAGTAGTGTTTTTCCTCTTGGGCCCACCCTACAACAGCCCCTGGTTAAGTCAGTGATCTCACTGACTTTTAACAGCTGGTGGATCGGCATGAGAAAGTGATCAATTCAGGAAAGACTATCATGCACCCCCAAGTAAAAGGATGAAGTGTTGGCTTGCTGGGTTCAAGGTACACCATACATATGCCAGTCCCTGGGCAGTGAGGAAGTCTGCTAATGGTTCCTTGGTTGCATCCATAGAACTGGGGAGATATGGGTATATGTTATCACTCGGTGTTGCGTAGAGTTCCCCTCACAAGATCACTTCCTGTGTAGCAGAGTGGTCAGAACTGGTAGGATGGAGTCATGAAGTCATGTTTTGATACCTACTGAAGGTATGTTTAAGATGCCCACTCCGAGGTCCCAGAGAGCACCAAATAGGGACCAAGTGGATCAGGCCATATTTGCCAAATGACCAGGGACAGCGTTCTACTCCTCTAGAGGAGGTTGTATTGCCCATATTAGCAGCCTTATTATTTCCCCAATGGTGAATGGCATTACAAATCTGGCAGAGGAAGTAAGGGCCAAATGTTTGTAAGTATGGGTTTGCATATGGGTCGTAAACCCATATGCAGGATGGTGTCCCTGACACCATCTGCAAATCGCAAGGAAGTCGCAAAGACCTACCTCATTAATATTAATGAGGTGGGTTGCAATTTGCGACCCCCTTGTGATTCGCTGCACTCACAGGGATGGTGGCCTGCTGGAGACAGCAAACCACCATGTCTGTGACTGCTTTTAAATAACGCAGTTTTTTTTTGTATTGCAGCTCGTTTTCCTTAAATAAAACGAGTTGCAATACACTCGAGAAAATGAAACCATTTGGTTTCATTTTTTCAGAGTAGACAGTGGTCCATAGGACCACTGCCTGCTCTGAAAAAATATTTTTAGAGCCATTCACAAGGGGGAGGGGTCCCATGGGTACCCCTTCCCTTTTGCGAATGGGTTAGCACCCACTTCACATGGGTGCTAACTGCGAATTGCTTTGCTACCGCGTTCTCACATCCTCTGTCTCAATATTGCTGCTAATTTCCAATTTCGGCCCATCGCAGCCTGCTCCTAGACCACCCACAAGACGCTTTGAGTGCTTAGCCAGAGCCACATTTAAAATCCCTCAAGCCCCTCTGATCTCCCCATGAGTCCCAAGATCCATTTGGGTGATCTGGACGATGCCCCAGGCTAGGCCTTACATGTTTTGACCCGGACCTCCACTTCAAGTGTTTCGCTATAATCCCTTGTCATGCCACCACCCCAGCACCTCTTAGGGTGGTTGCAGTGTGTTGACCCTCCTGCCAGTTGACATTCAATCCAGCCAATCATGACCAGCTTCTGGACTTGCTAACAAAGTGAGTTTTGCATGCTGCAACTAATGAAAGCTGTGCCGGAAAAGTCATTGTGTACTTGTGATCTCATTCCATCAGAGCCTTCTTCACCTAAAGGGCACAGCACCACAACCTGTGGACCCAAAGACAGATATTGTGGACAAAGGTAACCCAAGCTTTACCTATATGCAATTGAGGGGCATAGCGAGCTGCTTGGTGACTCATGTCCAGGTATCAGACGTTTATGAGTCTTGCTATGAAGGGCCAAGGGCAGTCTTTCATGGTGTACCTGGGATGCGGTGGGCTCCCTCCACCTAAAAGATTTTTGGGAGTCCATGTGTTTGTATGTGTTTCAGGATGAGATCATCCACAAACAGGTCCATTGCTAGACCCTTGGTATTTTGGGGTACCACTAGCATCCATAGATCATTTTAGCAGGACCAGCCCTCCAAGTCTTCCAGCTTCTCTCACAACTGCTCTATTGTGGCTTCACATCATGTTTTAAACATGGCCACATGCTCACATTTGCTTCACACAACGTATGTAACATTTTCAATGAATGTATTTTGACACTGTGATTTCTCAGGTCAGCTATGAGTAGAGGGAATTATACAATCAATCTTTCTATTTCATTCTTCACATATACAATTTGTCAAAGGTCTGTTACTTGTTAGTAAATTGCTTGACTTACAAGCGCATTCCAAGTTTATTGGGTGCAATACACCTAGACATTTGTGTGTATTGGTTCCTGGAAGTCACTCAATTGGTAATACATGTGAGTGGCACTGAGAAGCTTTTTTTCAGTACTCACATGGGATGTTGTCATTCAGAATTAGCTAGGTTACCTAGCAGACACAAACCTGCCTTTGTAGGTACTTGCTAGCCTTTTCCTACCTAGCCGGGACATCTGTAGAGCAGTCTTCACATATATTTCCTGGATTGCTAGAAGCATATGTCAAGCTATCACATTTGTGTGATATGTGTGTGACAATGTAAATTGTATTAGCTAGAGACAATGCCTACATTCCACCAACACATTAATGAACACTTCCAATCTGTAATTCTTTACAGACCTGTAATGGGATGCCCAATTATCTGTCTAACATATCTTCTGAATAGACCGCACACCAATCTCAGCCAACGAAAAGGAGACTGACCTGGTAGAACAAGTTTGAATCTGAAAAGGACAGCATTCCTAACTGACTGATAGGCCAGATAAATGGCTTGTCAAATCCATCAACTCAAAGTATGCATATACATCTGTTTACTGTTGTAAACACTCCCAAAAGCAATAAATAGAAAATTTGGAAGTCTGAATCCCTTAGAATGATCCCTATACTACAACAGAGGGAAAAAAGATCCAGCTGTAGATCATCTCCCTGTAATACAGGAGGAATCAACTCCTGGTTGATATAAAATTGAGCATCAGTCATAGGAATAAATTTGGGGTCAGGACAAAGAATCACACTGTCTGGTACAATCCTAAGATATGGATAGGTAACGGCCAGAGAACCCAACTCGCCGATCCTTTTAGCAGTTGTAATTGTTAAGAGAAAACTAATTTTTCTTTCAGCACACCATCTGAGCTGAATCCAAAGGACCAAAAGGTGAAAATGTTAATCCCCTCAAACAGTAAGAAAATCCCAAGTGGGAACTTTGATCGAGGAAAGAGGCTTCTGTAAATGAAAACTCTTCAATAATCTGTAGACCAAAGGAGTAACAGCAGAAAGGTCACTCCCAATGTCTCTACATTATTTTAAAGGCAGCCCACTGAGCAGAGAGGGTTGAAAGAGATAGTTCCTTTATAAAACTGCTTTCTCTCAAGAAATCCAAACCCCTGGAAAGGATCAGGAGTGACAGGATCAAAATATTTAGTATGAAACCGACAAACTAACAAATTCCAATTTTTCTTATAGGAAACTCTAGTATAATCCTTTCTAGATTGCTGAGTCTCCTCCACCACCTGGGGAGAATAGTTCAAGTTATCCAGACTCAATTTTTCATTTTTCAAGCTCTTAGATGAGGTGTGAAACGTACTTGGAGACATCTCCTGAAATGGCAAAAGGGGCAAGATTGTTAGAAACTTGAAAAACTGACCCTAGCATAGGGACATCAGAAGCCAAACCACAGGCATCTAAGCCAAAAAGGTGCCATTAAGATAACTGACACATCCTCCCTCGAATCTTCTGTAGAACCATCTGGAGTAACGGAATCTGAAGAATGGCATATAGAAGGCCCTGGGTCAAGAAATCAACAACGCATCCACTGTCCAAGCCTGTGAAAAATTGAGCTTTGTGCAGAACTCTGGGAGCACTGAGGTTCAAGGAGACGCAAACAGGTCTATCCAAGAATACCCAAAGAGGTTGCATATCTGGTTTAACAGTAGAGTTGCCTGATGAAACAAGACTGAAGAAGATAGATTGCGACCTAGACTGTCCGCATGAATAGTAAGAGCTCCTTGAATATACACTACTCTAATGGACAATAAATTAACCTCCGCTCAGGTATAGATTTCAGGTTGCTAAAATATTCAGATGGGGAACTTAATTCTCCCTTGTTGGTTCAAGTAGGATTAAGCTACCTGTTTTTCTGTCCGGAGTAAGGGGCATTTGCCCTCCAATTGAAATTGAAAAAACTAGACTGCATTCATGAATGTGGCCAATTTCCTCCAGTTGAAGGAGCAACATTTGCCCTCATCGGACAACAGATATCGCACTCACAGTCCAAAAGGTTTGCCCCACCATCCTCACAAACTGGCTTCGATCATCAACAGACATGTAAGAGGCATCTGAAAGTGAATAGCCTCTCTTCAGAATCAGAGTGTGTAAACACCAACAGAGAAACTGAATACCCTCCTGAGTTACTGGAACCACTTCCTTGTAATAGAACAATGCAGGATCCCAATGACTCTGGAGGTGATTCAACAAAGGTTTCAGATGGAGGGAAAAACACAGATCCTCTCTGGGTATTGAATATCACCCCTATGAATTAGCTGATCTGGGCTGTTGTTAAGTGTGATTTATTTTTAAGTTTAACTTCAAACCCTAATGCAGAGAAGCTCTATTGATGCAAGGAGTGCCTCTTGTGCCCTAGAAAGAGAGGAAGCACAGATTACCCAGTCACCCAGGTAGAAGAAGACATAAAAGCCATGAAGCTGTAGGCAAGTGACACTTGAGCTAATACCTTCATGAAGATCCTTGGAGCCGTTGAAAACCCAAAAGACAGCGCTTGAAACTGGAAATGTCTTCCCTCCACACAAACCCAGAGAAATGGTTGGCTGTCCGGGTGAATGGGCTCATGGAAGTGTGTGTCTTTCAAATCCAGCATTTTCAGATAACCCCTGTCTGTTCCAATGGGATTATAGTCTTCAAGGAGACCATTCAGAATTTTTCCAAAAAACCCACTTGTTCAGTGCCTTTACACTAAGAATTGGCCAATACATCTCATCTGGTTTCATCACTAGAAAAAGGGTTGAGTAATCTCTTTGTTTCTCCTGATGGGGTTGAACAGGAACAATTACTTTCTTTACCATCAGTTTTTCTATGCCTGACAGCTTAGCTTTGGTTTTCACAGTGTTGTTTGACAATGGAGTGGATCGGAGCATTGGAAGATGAGAGGGTTCCCAAAAGGGAATTCTATAACCCCTTTGAGTGACTGAGTCTCCAACTCTTAAGACGTCTGTCACTTCCTGGTTTTCTTTTTTCTCTTCCTAACTCTTCCTGTCTGCCTTTCCACTGTCTTTCTCTTGCAGTCTTCTATGTCCCTATTGTTCTCATTGTCCCTATCTGTATTCCTGTCTTTCTCAGTATCTCCCTATCATTTTTCTTGTCTGAGTGTCTTTCTCTACCTTGTTTTCTCTCCCCTTTAATCACCCTGTCTCTCCAGTCTTTTTGTCCTTCTTTTCCTCTTTGTCATTGTTTAACTCTATCTTCCTCTCTCTCTCTCTCTTGCTGTTTTTCTCTCGCTCTCTCACAGTTTTCTCCTTCCACCGTGTGTTTCTCCTACCGATATCTCTCTCTCCTTCTCTCAATACCTAAAGGGACATAAGACCATTTTAGGGATAATTCACCCCAGGGGCAGACATGTGCTATAGCACAACTGGTACCTGCATCTGCAGGAAGGTATGTGTGCTGTAGAATAATTCTGTCCACATACATGAGGGGATTGCAGTGTGTTTCGGGCATAATCTTGAGGGTTCAGTAGTGCATTGTGGGTCCATTCTGTCACATCATTTTCGCGATAAAACAGGGATGTAGCCACAATCTTTTCTAGTATGTGTGAGAACCGAAGGGAGTTATGGACACAATCTGTAAAAGCCTCTGGAGAACAGACTTTTTTTTGCCACAATTGTTCCCAGCAACTGCAGGGACAGTAGTTTGTTGAGAGCCCATTCTTTCCCAACAAAGCAGTTCTACCACTAGTGGGATCAAATGTGCATTATAAGCCTACTCTTTCCCAAAATCTGTGGGACAGAAATGTGTTGTGGTGCCAATCTGACCCAGCATCAGTGACGAAAGAAGTCTATTGAGAGCCAATTCTGTTCTGAAATCTATGGGAACAGAAATCACAGCTTAAATTAACAGTATTCTATATTGGCATAAACATAAACCGAGTTCCCCTTTCTAGTTGATGTGAGTCTGTGATGTCTATTCAGACTACTAATTATTTTTTAAGCGAATGTATAATGGAACAACGAATTCTGAAACCATCCATGCCTGAACAACATGGTCGGAACAACTACCGCGTTATTACCACGAATGCCTTTACCACGGATGCCTTTACAACACTTTTTCGTTCTAAAAGCATGCCTAGTAAAGGCATGTGTGGGAACGGCATGCATGGTCCTAGCATGCCACCCCCCCACCTGCCCTATGGCCCAGAAGTACCCCACCCCTAATACTAAAACTACCCCGACCCCCCACCCCTAAAACAAAACTACCCGATACCTCCCCCCCAATCTGAGCCCTAAACCCTTCCTCGTCCTCCCCCACCTGCCTTAAAAACAACCAGCATCCCCCACCCAACCCTAAAACCAAAACTACCCTGATCCCCCAACCCCTCCCTAGAAATCTAACTACCCGATACCCCACCCCCAAAAACAAAACTACCCTGATCCCCCACCACCAAAAACCAAACTACCCTGATCCCCCACCCCCAAAACCAAACTTCCTCAATCCCCACACCATGCACCTAAATGCAAAAGTATCCTGATCCCCTCACCCAGGCCTCTAAAAACCTAACTACCCCAATCCCTCCACCCCACCCCCAAATACCTAGCACCCCAATCCCCCACCCCCAAAAAACAAACTACCCGATCCCCCACCCACCCTAAAAACCAAACAACCCTGAAACCCCCCATCCAAGCTGGGGCCGTGGTTGGGAACATGGCGGCCAACTAAGGAGCCGGTCGCGGAGGACGGCGCTCCTGGAAGAATATGCAGAGATAATGCAAGCCTTACCGGGGGATCGCGGGGCTTGATAAGTTGACGGAAGGGGTCTGTTTTTCCCTGTTTTTTTTATCCAGCGGCATTGTGACGGATAAGGGAGCTGGCGGGAATACAGCACTGTTTGGAGCGCGGAGCTGCTCCGTTGCTGAATGCTTTCCCGAAGCTTATTCGGGTCAGGAAGGCGGTGGCTCGTGTTTCCCTCTGTGGAAATCAAGGTAGAGTCAGCACAATAGCAGAATCCGGTGGAAGGAAGAGCAGGAAGAATATGTGCTTCAGGATTTTCCAGCATGCCGAGGCCCTGGGGACTTTTGAGACTGGTAGGAAAGTACCAAGATTGGAAGGTTTTTGGCTTCAGGGTTATGTTATCTCTGATATTAATGTTGTAGAAACGTATTTAAACCTTATGGTGGACATGGTAAAGGGGCAGGTGGGGTTCTGGAAAGAAGGGGGGAAGGTGGCATTTAAAAATAGTTTTGGTCAAGTAGCGTATTCCCTCCGAAAAATAAGAAAAGATTTGAAATTAAAAAGTCTGATCCCCCCCAGAAATCTTCTACAGTGAGAAGTAAGGTGGAATAAGATAATAGTTCTGTTATAAAGAAACTGGATGCAAAGAGTTTTGGTGGATTGAGTTACAGGAGAGCCTGTGTCACCCCTTCAGTTAGGACTTATTTTCAATTATTGCCAGGCTCTCCCAGAATGTTAGCCGGGGGTACGAATATGCAAGAGCTGGACAAAATGGATATATTAGACTCTGCCGCTAGTTCCGGCTTAGACCTCTGGGTGGATGGGGGAAATATGTTACAGTACTCTCTTCCTGTGAGCTCCACAGAGAGGCAAGCAGAAGTGAATGCAGTGCAGGTTTCCCAATCTGTCGGAGAGGATCATGGGCAATCAATTGTGAATATGTTAAAAGCATTATCTGTGGAACTGAAGAGTAGCTTTGAGACTTCTAATGCCAATCAGGTGGAGATTAGGGGTGTCTGTGAAGATTTAGGGAAGAAAATTGATGATTTGGCAGGTCGTACCGCCGCTTTGGAGGAGGAGGTGGGGGAGTTAGGAGTGGCGGTGGAAGAAAATAAGGAGCAGATAAGATATCTAAAAGAAGGGGAAACAGATTGATGGCTAAAATAGAATCCCTGGAAAATAATCTGAGGAGGAATAACTTGAGGTTTCTGAGGGTCCCGGAAGGGCTGGAAGAAGGTGACTTAAAAGGTTTTGTGGCTCGACTGATAAAGCAAGAGGTGAATGTGGAAATATCAGAGGAAGACATTGTTAAAGATATTCAAAGGGTGCACCGGGTTCCAGCAAAAATGCCTTCCAACAGGGACAGACAAAGGAAAATCTTAGTTTATTTTCAGACTTACTCTCTGAAGGAACATATTCTCACCCTGGCGCTAAAAAAGAAATTGTTGATGGTAAACAGATCCCCTTTGGAAATGAGGTTGGACCTTGCGTCTGTGACTTTGAATAAACAGTGGGAGCTGGGTAAAAGAATAGATATTTTGAAAAAACTTGGGGCAACAGCTCAGTTGAGATTTCCTGCTTCTCTAAAAGTCATGGTAAATAACAAGATGTATAATTTTACAGACTGGAAGCAGGTGGATGAGTTGATTATGAAAATTGAGAAAGAGGGCAGGAATGAGGCAGGTTTAACATAAGATTGTCTTATTCCCCCGGTGAGGAGGTTTTGTGGGCAATGCCCTAACTTACGAGCGGTGACCCTCCTCTGACCATGGTCAGGTCAATGTTTGGGTGGGTTCCCAGGGGAGGAGGGGGATTGGGTGGGGTGCAGGATGAGGGTAGAGGGGAGCACTGGGTGGGGAGTGTAATAGGGAAAAAAAGATAATCTTTGGTGTAAGTAGTTTGGGGGGAGCGGGAGTGAGGGATGGTGATGGTGGGCACTGGGTAGGGAGCATATTAGGGGAAAAAAAAGATCCTCATTGTGGTAGGTGGACCTGGGGGGTGGGGGAGGGATGGGTGGGCGGTTAGTTTAGTTCTTGGGTTCCCAACGAAAAGGAGGGAAAAAAGGTAGACTCTAGACAGAACTTTGCTTCTGGAAGATGAGGTGGTTGCGGAATTGCGGGCGTATTCAGAGGAATTTTTTAAGATATATTTGGGTTCTGCTCCCCTAGCAATAGTTTGGGACACATTTAAGGCCTTATTGAGGGGGTGTCTGAATAGGATAGCTGCATATAGGGGGAAATTATATAATGAAGAAATAAGTAGGCTGGAGAGTCAAATACGACAGTGTGAGCAGGGAATGTTAAGTAAGGAGCAGGGTGAAGAATTGGACAACTTATATAAGCAACGTCAGACAGCCAGTCTGGAGTTGGCAGCTCTTTTGGATCACAGGGTTAGATTGAGATGTGAAGCTAATAGGGTGATGCATTTCGAGTATATTGAGAACAGCAGTAAATTGTTGGCTTGGAAGATAAAATCAGACAGGGTCAGGAATTGGGTGACAGAAATTCGAGATGAGGACTCAGGCGAGATTAGTGAAGGTGCTCAGCAGGTGGAAGAAGGCTTTTTCAATTTCTTCAAGGACTTATACAGTGAATATTTGAATCCGCCTTCAGAGACATTGAAGGAGTGGCTTGGGGAATTAGAGTTACCGACTCTGAATGAAGAGGAGAGAAGGGCGGTTAATGATCCGTTGCAGCTGAGTGAGGCGGACAGGGTCATTTTAGCAGGTAAACTGGGAAAGGCATCAGGACCAGATGGGTTACCGATGGAGGTTTATCGAGCTCTGGGTAGTAGCATTCTAAACGTTCTGAAGCAATTATGTGATAATATCATGGGGGGGATGTGAATCTTCCTCCTTCTTGGAAAGAGGCGATTATTACGTTCATTCTAAAACCCGGTAAAGACCCTAGGAAGTGTAGTTCATTCAGAACAATATCACTGTTAAATTGTGATTATAAAATCTTTGCCAAACTCCTGGCTGATAGCTTAGCGATGGTAATGGGGAAACTCATACATACAGATCAGAAAGAGTTTCTAAAGGGGAGGCATATGCATGAATTGACACAGGGATTGGTAGGGTCGATTGATTTAGCTACGTCATTGCATATGCCTCTGGCAGTGGTAATGGTGGACGCAACAAAAGCATTTGACAGGGTTAATTGGAGTTATTTGATGACAGTATGTGAATCATATACAATTGGAGACCAATTTATTAGAATATTGAAAAAAATCTATCAGGACCCAAGTGCAAGAATCTTGGTTAATGATATGTTCACTCCTCCGGTAAAAACAGAAAGAGGGACGAGACAGGGGTGCCCATTATCCCCTCTATTATTTGATCTTTATATTGAACCATTAGCTTGCAGAATTAGGAGAGAAAAGAGAATACTGCCTTTCCGGTGTGGAGACCTGGTTAGGAAGGGCTCTCTATATGCGGATGATCTAATGATTTATACAGCAAACCTAAGCCAGGCTAAACCAGTTCTACAAGAGTTAATGGAGGATTTTGGGGGGATTTCTGGTTATGCGGTTAACAATCAAAAGACCGAAATTATGGCATGGAATATGGAACTAAATGATGATGTAGTGAATGCAAGAAAAGAAGTTAATTTTGGGGTATCACTGTGACACATGATATAAGTAAAATGGCGGAAACAAATCTTGGTCGGGTTATGAGGGAGGTGGATCTTTTACTGAGAACATGGCTTAATCTTCCACTAACTATAATAGGTCAGATTAACGTGGTAAAAATGGTGATTGCGCGTTAATTAACTTTTATTTTCAATGCATTGCCATTAATGTTTAAAAAGGCTGCTTTAAAGAAATTGCAAGGGAAAATTAGCAGTTTTATTTGGGCATCGAAAGGTGTTCGTATCTCATGGAAATAGCTAAGGAGAAAGAAAGAAAAAGGTGGTCTGGCGGCCGCTGATATACAGTACTACGCATGGGCATATCTGTTAAAAAATGTAAGACAGAGTTAATATGCATTACACCGTTCTGAGCTGTGGCAGGTGCTAACTGCTATGGTGGAAGGCCAGGAGGTCCAGAGAAGTTTCTTGTATTAGTTCTGGGATTCGAAGTTCTTTAAAAAAATCTGATTTAAGATACTATATGATTGGGCAGTGCTGTGGTATGAGGTGAGGAAGATCATGATGTTGTCTTATTAAAATGAGTATGTGCCAATTTGAGACTCTCCTGGCTCCCCGGAGTGGACTAAAGACGCCCTGGCTATTCCCCTGAAAGAGGCAGGTTTTTTGCAATGGAAACATCTTTGTTATAATGGTCAACTTAGGGACTTTGATAACCTTTATATCGAGGTAGGAGGAGGGCTGTCTAAGTTTAAGTACCTTCAGATGAAGTCCTGGGTTGGGAATGTGACAGAGGAAGTGGGAAGTACTAATGGACTGGTGGACCAGATGCAGCTGGACATTCCGCTGAAGAAAGAAGTGGCGAGATGGTATTGGCTGATGATGGACATTGTGGATGGGGAATTTAGGGCCAGATGTACCAAAGGATTTTACCCATTCTGTGTCTATGGGAAAAAGCTTTTGTACATATGGCCCTTAGCCTCCCAGAAGAAATCTGGAGGGAGTGCTTGCCAGAGCCACAGCTTAAAGAGCTTAGGCAAGTATCTACTACACTTCTGTATAACACTGTTAAACCTGCTGTGTTAAAGAGAAATCATCAATTTTCTATCCACAGAGCCTTCTGGACTCCCAAAAAATTGGCCAGGCTTAGACTAGATAACGTGGTGAGGTATAAGAAGTGTGTGTTTGCATCAGCTGACGATCTACACATGTTTATTGACTGTCCTCTACTTCGTAAGTTTTGGTAAGAGGTGGATGATGCAATTAATGAGATTCTTCCCTCAAGCCCAAAGGTAAGACCTTTGATAGTGATGTTTGGCTGTTCATATGAGACACAGAAGATGGGTAGAGATGGAGCTAAACTGTTGTTTTATATGATGCTTGTGGCAAGAAGGGAGATTTGTAGGAAATGGAGCAGCCCTGTCCCCCCTACTTTAGTTGAATGGAAAAATTCTCTAATTTACTATCATAAGTTTGACTGTCATAAAGTTTGCAAGAGGATCAGATTTTGGAATCCACTGACGCAATGGTTGGGAAGCGGGGAGGTATAAATAGATAAGATGTGATCCCATGAGAACCTTCGTTGCCCTCCCCCCATCGGTCATATGAGGGAAATGTGGAAGATATATGAGGATTAAAAAAAAAAACGGAAAAAAAAACCTGAAACCCCCACCCCTACCCCAAAAACCAAACTATCCGACCCCCAAAAAACAAACTACCCTGACCTCCCAACCTCCAAAAACGTAACTAACCTGATTCCCCAACCCCCACCCGCAAAAACAAAACTATCCTGCCCCCACCACCAAAAACAAAACTACCTTGACCCCCATCCCACCACTAAAAACAAAACTACCCCAATCCCCTCACCGCCACACCCAAAAACAAAAATACCCTGACCCCCACCACAAAAAACAAAACTACCCTGACCCCGCAACCCCCAAAAACAAAACAACCCAGAGCCCCCACCCCACCTCCAAAAATCTAACTACCCCTATTCCCTCACCCCGACCCCCCAAAAACCAAACTACCCTGATCCCCTAATCCACTTCTAAAAACCTAACTACCCCGATCCCCCACCCCACCCCACCCCAAAAACCAAACTACCATGATACCCTACCCCCAAAAACCTAACTACCCCAATGTCACCCTACACACCCCCAAAAACCAAACTACCCTGATCTCCCACTCCCAAAAACCAAACTATCCCACCCCACCCCAAAACAAACCTACCCTGCCCCCACCCCTAATAACAGAACTACCCTGATCCCCCACCCGCTCCTAAAAAAACAAACTACAACAACTCCCCACCCTTGTTCCAAGCCCTTAATCCACCCCACCCCACCCCTAAAAACTCCCCCCAACCCCACTTACCTGACTGTGTCCTCTCCCAATCCTCTCTGGCTTTTTCTCTGCCCAAAACCACGCATGTGCGTTGTTCAGCACATGCGTGGTTACGGCAGAGAAAAAGGCAGTCGTTGACCTGGCAAGGGTGGTTATACTTGCGCTGCTCACGTAATCATTGTTCCAGAGTCATTTTTCCGGACGTTTCCCATCTGAAGCATCATAATGTATGATGTTTAATGTGGTAATAGTTAAGAGGCAATAAAATTAAACATACACCTCATGCCTTACACATTTTAAATAATGGATGTGCTTGGGAAAAAGCGTATCTTCAACCCTAGCAGGCACTTTTGGTAAATCTCCCTGACCCAATTGTGTCACTAGAGGAAAAATGCGAAAGAGATCTGGGGCAGCTTTATGAAAAATCTTGAGTGGAGGCTAAAATGGTAGCTAGACTCCTGGTCATCCCGACCCATCAACGACTCATCCAATTTAAGTATTTTCATAGAAATAAATACCCCCACACAGGCTGTGGAGGATAGGAAAGGGGAGAGACCCAGATTGCCTTAGATGCAAATTGACTGCAACATGTGATTTGCTATTTCCTGTTATTCAAACATCTTGGGCCAGTATTTTAGACACACTAAGGGGCAGATTTATAAAAAGTGGTGCTTCACCCAGTGCAGCGCCACTTTTTTTGCACCCCTTAGTGCCCCCCTATCACCACCAAGTGTGCATCATATTTAAAATCGGATGCATCATGGAGCTGGGTAGGGGGCAATAGCATCAACGTTTTTGACGCTAATGATGTACTGTTCAGGGTTAGCACCAAAATTTTAGCTCTAACCCTAAACAGTACATAGGGGCCCACTGTAACCAGTGGTGTGCCCCCTTTTAATGCCTGTTCTGAGCAGGTGTTAAAAGTAGCTGCAAAAAATGACGCAGTGGAATCTCTTCGGTCCCCATAACAGGTGAACACCCCCTTTGCATACAATAAGCTCGGGCATGCATAAAGTGGCAGAAATGGTTGCAAAGTGGTGCAGTGCATGCATTGCGCCACTTTGTAAATATGGGGTGGTAATTTTTTAAGCCTAACGCCACATTAGCATGAAAAAAATGATGCTAATGTGGCACTAGTGCCTCTCAAACCTGGGCCTCAAATAGAAATAGATAGTAGAGATACCATTCGAAAGGGTTCCCAAAATGGTTATCCTTGGGGTGTTCCCAAATTGGGTTGGTCACTGTGGACAGAAATAAATGATAGGTAGTGGGCGCATGATTGCCAAGAGTGACATAGCCACCCACTGGAAATCTAGGAGAGCTCACCCTTTTTCTGAATGATTCAGGGGGATGGATTATTGCACCATTGCAGAGGAGTCGATGTACAGGGTTAGGAGATGCCAGCAGAAACAAATTAAGATCAGGGTTCCCTGGTGGAACCATATTGACATGAACAGACCAACCACTCTGATATATTTGAAGCCAGCAGGATATAAGGCGCACCCTCCATCCTTGAAACCTCATGACTACTACTTGTTGTATCTTATTTGGAACAAGGCTTCTGATCAGTTTGATTTAATTTTTAAGACATACGTGTTCAAAACTGCTGTTGGTTTTTGCTTTATTTGTATTATTGCTGGATATTGTAGGGTTGAAAAATCCAGTAAGCAGAGTAAAAAAAAAAACAACACCATGCATGCATTATATTGGATGGTGTATGGTATATTAACACTGCAGTCCACTTATTTTTTATGAAAACACGGGGATTGAACAAACAATTTGTAGAATTAATATATAATGGTGGTTTAGAATGTATGGCAGAAGACAAGAGTAGCGAAGGGAGATATAGATAGGTATGTACTCCAGCGGAGATTACAATGTTGGTGAATTTCATCAATCATATTAAGTAACATTCACGGGCTCTATAGAGGGACCTAGATTGGTGTGATAATTTGACAGAATCTTTCTGCATAGCAAATTATGTATACCAATCAAGGTCTAAAGCAGGGTGTGTTTAGCACTCCCTAGTATTCAGTTAGTATACAGCAGATTTGGGAACAGAGCTGCGAAAGGTGGAACTACTTCCCCTTAAACTTGCAGCGTGCCATATTCCCATATTACATAGAATAACTGAATGATAGCTATAAGGGTATGGTTATTAGACTACAAAGATCCATTTCAACACAAAAGGGATACAGTGAAGTAGTAAGCGAGTGGAAGGCACAATAAGGACCGAGAATCTTGTACTGAGTAGAAAAGGTCAAGGATACAAATCATTCAGGCGATTCTTAGGAAATAGTGAACTGTAGAATACCTACACCGTCAACTCGCGTGTCTATGGTAAAGATCGTCAGTTGTAAGCAAATTAGTAAACTATATGTGATTGTGATATTCAAGAGCATGTCAACTGGTGCGTCAAATTTAGCAGAGACTATTCTAAAATGTAGACCACAAACACAGCTTAATTTAAATAACGTAGCAAGACATTTGGGTATCTAATTGTTTTTATTTTCTATTTTTAAATGTCCAACTTCTCGTGACGTATTGACAATGTGGCTGAAATTAATAGCAGGAAAAAATGAAAAGTGATGGTAACATTTTAGTGAAATTCTCTTCTTTTAATAACATTGTATTTGTTTTAACTAATCTGTAATAAATAAACACTTATTTATGTGCTCTTGTTGCTCTAGACGCCAGCGCTTAAAAATCGTACATCATCGTTGCCTCTTGGTGTTCCACTCTTTAAATCTGCAGCAGATGTTTTTATTCTAAACTCACCTGATTAGTACTGGCAGGAGGCTCACTTCATATGTCAGCAGCTCTGAACATCTGCACATAGATGAGTAAAGTGCCAAGGGTCGAATGTTGTTGATGAGGAAGTGTTCCCCAGCCAGCCTGCAAACCTCTACTTCAACACAGTATAATTTCAGCTCTTGAATGACCGCGTAAATTGCACAAACAGAATGAAAACATCCAACCTCGAACCTTGTCCATTAGGGGAGAAAATGGGTCTGTTACCCTTTGCAAATCAACTTTATTGAAGAGATCTTTGTTGTGAGATGTTTAGCTACTATGGGGCATATTTATAATGCCCTAGCGCCACCTTGCACCACAATAACATCATTATTGTTTACGTTAACCCCTTTACTGCCAGGCCTTTCCCCTCCTGTGCCAAGCCTTTTTTTGGCTATTGGGGGCAGTTTGCACTTAGGCCCTCATAACTTTTTGTTCACATAAGCTACCCACGCCAAATTTGCGTCCTTTTTTTCCAATATCCTAGGGATTGTAGAGGTATCCAGACTTTGTATGCTCCCCTGAAGGAGACCAAGAAATTAGCCAAAATACAGTGAAAAGTTTGTGTTTTTTTCAAACAAATGGGAAAAAAGGGCTGAAGAAGAATGCTTGTGGTTTTTTCACTGAAAATGGCATCAACAAAGGGTTTACGGTGGTAAGATCTCCATCTGCCCAGCTTTCAGGAACAGGCAGATTTGAATTAGAAAACCCAATTTTTTAACACGATTTTGACATTTTACTGGGACATACCCCATTTTTACTATTTTTTGTGCTTTCAGCCTCCTTCCAGTTAGTGACCGAAATGGGTGAGAAACCAATGTTGGAACCCAGAAAGCTAAACACTTCTGAAAAGTAGACAAAATTCTGAATTCACCAAGGGGTCATTTGTGTAGATCCTACAAGTGTTTCTTACAGAAAATACCAGCTGAAATAAAAAGAATATTGAAATTGAGGTGACAAAAACAGCCATTTTTCTCCACGTTTTACTCTGTAACATTTTCCTGTGATGTCATATTTTTTAAAGCAATATACCGTTAAGTCAGCTGGACTCTTATGGTTGAGAGGATATATAGGGTTTGTAGGTTCATCAAGAACCCTAGGTACCCAGAGCAAATAAATGAGCTGCACCTTAAAATGGGTTTTCATTCTAGACCGGGTATACAGCAATTCATTTGCTGAAATCTAAAAAGTGAAAAATAGGAATCAAGAAAACCTTTGTATTTCCAAAATGGCCACAAGATAAGCAGTGGTTATTTGCACATCTCTGAATTTCGGGGTGACCATACTAGCATGTGAATTACAGGGCATTTCTCAAATAGACGTCTTCTTTACACACTGTCTTACATTTGGAAGGAAAAAATGTGGAGAAAGACAAGGGGCAATAACACTTGTTTTGATATTCTGTGTTCCCCCATGTCTCCCGATAACAATGGTACCTCACTTGCGTGGATAGGCCTAGTGGCCGTGACAGAAACTACCCCAAAACACAACGTGGACACATCACATTTTCACAAAGAAAACAGAGCTGTTTTTTCCAAAGTGCCTAGCTGTGGATTTTGGCCTGTAGCTCAGCCGGCACATAGGGAAACCTAGCAAACCTGCACAGTTTTGAAAACTAGACACCTAGGGGAATCCAAGATGGGGTGACTTTTGGGCTCTGACCAGGTTCTGTTACCCAGAATCCTTTGCAAACCTCAAAATTTGGCCCAAAAAACACTTTTTCCTCTCATTTCTGTGACAGAAAGTTCTGGAATCTGAGAGGAGCCACAAATTTCCTTCCACCCAGTGTTCCCCCAAGTCTCCCGATAAAAATGGTACCTCACTTGTGTGGGTAGGCCTAGCGCCCACAAAAGGAAATGGCCCAAAACATTATCTGGATACATCTAATTTATCAAATACAATACTACCTGTTTTTGCAGGGGGGCACCTGCGTTTTTGGTCCTGGGATCAGCAGCCTTCTAGGGAAAACTACCAAACCCAGACATTTCTGAAAACTAGACACCCGAGGAAGTCCAGTGAGGTGTGACTTGCGTGGATCACCCAGCGTTCCCCCAAGTCTCCTGATAAAAATGGTACCTCACTTGTGTGGGTAGGCCTAGTGCCCGTGAACACTTCACATTTTTCCACAGAAAACAGAGGTGTTTTTTACAAAGTGTCTACCTGTGGATTTTGGCCTCTAGCTCAGCCGGCACCTGGGGAAACCTAGCAAACCAGTGCATTTCTGAAAACTAGACACCTAGGGGAATCCAAGATGGGGTGACTTGTGGGGCTCTGACCAGGTTCTGTTACCCAGAATCCTTTGCAAACCTCAACATTTGGCCCAAAAAAAACCTTTTCCTCTCATTTCAGTGACAGAAAGTTCTGGAATCTGAGAGAAGCCAAAACTTTCCTTCCACCTTGCATTACCCCAAGCCTCCGGATAAAATGGTACCTCACTTGTGTGGGAGGCCTAGCGCCACGATGGCCCAAAACACAACGTGGACACATCACATTTTTTCACAGAAAACAGAGGTGTTTTTTACAAAGTGCCTACCTGTGGATTTTGGCCTCTAGCTCAGCCGGCACCTGGGGAAACCTAACAAACCAGTGCATTTATGAAAACTAGACACCTAGGGGAATCCAAGATGGGGTGACTTGTGGGGCTCTGATCAGCTTCTGTTGCCCAGAATCCTTTGCAAACCTCAAAATTTGGCCCAAAAACACTTTTTCCTCTCATTTTAGTGACAGAAAGTTCTGGAATCAGAGAAGAGCCACAAATTTCCTTCCACCCAGCGTTCCCCCAAGTCTCCCGATAAAAATCATACCTCAATTTTGTGGGTAGGCCTACTGCTGCAAAAGAAAATGCCCCTAAGCACTATCTGGACACATCAAAATTATCAAAAACAAAACTACCTGTTTTTGCGGGGGCACCTGCATTTTTGATCCTGGGCTCAGCAGCCATCTAGTTAAACCTACCAAACCCAGACATTTCTGAAAACTAGACACCTGAGGGAGTCCAGGGAGGTATGACTTGCGTGGATCCCCCAATGTTTTCTTACCCAGAATCCCCAGCAAACCCCACATTTAGCTAAAAAATCAAATGTTTCCAACATTTCTGTGTGGGATTACCGCACTGGGACAAATTTCATACCACTCAACATTCCCCTCAGTCTCCCGGTAAAAATGATACCTCATTTGTGTAGGCGGGCCAAGTGCTTGTGAAAGGGAAGAGCCAAAAACATGTTGATATTGAGGGGGAACCAAAGGGGGTCCAAAAGGGCAGTTTGCAAAAAAACATTTTTAGGCTGACAAGTGCAGCAGAATTTTTATCGGTATAGATGAGACAATGCTGGGTGGTAGGAATTTTGTGGATTCCTGCAGATTCCTGAAGGTTCCATCACAAAAGCGTGGGAAAATGTGTGATTTCTAGCCAAGTTGGAGGTTTGCAGGGCATTGTGGGTATGAAAATGGTGCGGGTGCATGTGAAACACACCACCCTGGAATCACCCAGAGGTTTAGTTTTCAGATGTGTCTTGGTCTTGTGGATTTTTCTACATGGCAGCTTCCCAAAGTCCATAAAGTGCAGCCCTCACCATTCCAAGTGGGACGATTTTGAGAGTTAGCCAAGCTCTCATAGTCCAAATGTAAAAGTAAAACCCAAAATAATCAAATGTCCTCTTGCTTGCTGTGGGATAAGATGTTTTAGAGTGCGGGGGAGAGCTGAAAGACTGTTACCCCCTCTCATTTTGGTGACAGAAAGTTATGGAATCTTAGAGGAGCCACAAATTTCCTTCCACCCAGCGTTCCCCCAAGTCTCCTGATAAAAATGGTACCTCACTTGTGTGGGTAGGCCTAGCGCCCACGAAAGTAAATGGCCCAAAACACAACGTGGACACATCACATTTTTTCACAGAAAACAGAGGTGTTTTTTACAACGTGCCTACCTGTGGATTTTTGACTCTAGCTCAGCCGGCACCTGGGGAAACCTAGCAAACCTGCGCAGTTTTGAAAACTAGACACCTAGGGGAATCCAAGATGGGGTGATTTGTGGGGTTATGATCAGGTTCTGTTACCCAGAATCCTTTGCAAACCTCAAAATTTGGCCCCAAAAAAATATTTCCTCTCATTTCGGTGACAGAAAGTTCTGGAATCAGAGAAGAGCCACAAATTTCCTCCCACCCAGCGTTCCCCCAAGTCTCCCGATAAAAATGGTACCTCACTTTTGTGGGTAGGCCTAATGCCCGCAAAAGAAAATGCCCCAAAACACTATCTGGACACATCAAAATTATCAAAAACAAAACTACCTGTTTTTGCGGTGGTCGCTCCCCAACCCAAAAAACAAACAAAAGAAACACAAAAATTATCCCTGGCGCCTAGTGGATTCTGGCCCCTGGGGCAGATCGGCCTAATTAAAATAGGCTAAACTGCCCCCAGGGGGGCAGAAATGGCCTAAAATAAATTTGCCCCCTCTGACCCCCCACCCTCCTGGGGAGCGACCCTTGCCTAAGGGGTCGCTCCCCTTGCATGAAATTCACGTAAAAAAACAACAACTCCCTGGTGTCTAGTGGTTTCTATCCCCCTTGGGGGGTCAGAACTGACCTAAATATAATTTGCCCCCTAGGGAGCGACACTTGCATAAGGGGCCGCTCCCCACCTCTAAACCCCCCCCCAACAAAAAAAAATAAATCTCCCTGGCGCCTAGATGGGGGCACAGGGGGGGCAGAAAAGGCCTGAAAAATAATGCCCCCCAAGGGGAGCCCTTATGCCAATTAAAAAAAAAAAAATACATCCCTGGTGTCTAGTGGGCATTTTAGAAGTCGGATCGCTTCTCAATCCGGCTGCTAAAATGCTCAGAGAGACTTCAAAGGGAAGGAAATTAATTTCCTTCCCTTTGAAGCCTATCAGGCTTCCTCCACATGATCGGAAGAGAAATGCTGAGCCTTTCTCCTCCAACAGCGCTGGAAGCTGAGGCCTCTGTGATGGTCAGCTATCTAGCGCTCCCACTGGGCTCTGTGCCCAGGACATAATGGTTACGCCCTGGGCACATGAGCACTGTGCCGCAGATCGTAACCATTACGTCCGCAGCACAGAACAGGTTAATGTGACCCAATGACGCTGAAATCCCTGCACCGTATTTACAGGCTGGCGCAATGCATGCATTGCACCACTCTGTAATGCTTTGCATTCATTATGCCTCGTGTAAAAATTGCATTTTTTACAGCACTTTTAACGCCTGCTCAAGAGCAGTTGTTAAAAGGAGGCTTCCATTCTTTAGAATGGGGCCCTATGTACTCTGCAGGAGTAGTGCCAATATTTTGGTGCACCTACTGCAGAGTACATCAAGAGCGTGATGAGAAATGACACTATTGCCCCCTACCTGGTCTATGATGCGCTGTATTTTAAATATGGTGCAAACATGGTGGCGGTAGGTGGGTGCTAAGGGGTGCAGGGAAAGTGGTGCTGCACTCGGTGCAGTCACTTTCAATAGATCTGCCCCTATGTTTGAGTCCCATGAGTTTCACGCATGACCCTCAAAAGGTCTAATTTTCAGAAATGCATTAATCTCGCTATGTTCTGGCAACAATTATCAACCCTTTTGAAACTGCTTACTCAACTTCTTTATCATGAAGAGACTAGGACTGTGGAAAATGTATGAATTTTGTGTTGTGCAAGATTTGTTAATTTCTGTGAAATTTTGACCTAGGGCCTCATGAACGTCAATTTACCAAAATGCCACGGGTAGCGGAGGTAACATCACTCGCTACTTAACCCTTACTTTCATCCACTCATGCATGCTTTCGCAAGCCAACAGATTTACACAAGCACATGCTAGTTCTCACATAAGCACACTCTCACCCGCAAGCGCACACAAAACGTACATTTAAAGTGATTTTTTAGTTACCTCAGCTGCCAGGGAGGGTCATATTCAAGCAAACAGTAATTCATTATTTTTTACACTAGTTGTGAATTATAACATATTATTCACTATTAATGTAATAAAGAATTGACGAAAGCAAGGGAAGTGGGGCTGCCATTGTGTCCTTGGGACTGATTTTGCCACATCTAAGGCTAGGGGTCACAAATCCAGCGTCAGGGGTTGCAAGGAGCAAGTTAGAGGTCGCAGCAACCCCTGCAACCCCTAAATGAAGTCCATTTAGGGCTTGATTTAGGCCTTGGCGGAGGGGGATACTCTGACACAAATGTGACAGATATCCCATCCACTGCATTATGATCCCATTATATTCAATGGGGATCATAATATGGCAAATGGGATATCAGTCACATTTGTGACAGAGTATTGCTTCCACCAAGATCTAAATCAGGACCCATGTTATTTCCTGTTGAAGGGACTATCTTGAGCACAAAATATCTCAAGGAAAACATATCTCGCAAAAACAATTCTGCTGGAACTAGGGGACAGATTTATGACAAGTGGTGCTGCACCCAGTGCAGCGCCACCTTTCTTGCGTCCCTTAGTGCCCCCTACTACCACCATGTGTGCGTGGTATTTAAAATACGGCACACCATTGCGCAGGGTAGGGGGCAATAACATCATAATTTTTTATGCTATTGATGTACTGTTCAGGATTAGCAGCAAAATGTTGGTGCTAACCCTTAACAGTACATAGGGGCCCATGGTAACCAGTGGTGTGTCCCCTTTAAACGCCTGCTCTCAGTAGGTGTTCAAAGTAGCTGCAGAAAATGACACAGTTTGCATCTGATGTACCATTTTTGTTGTCCTCCTAATGTGGGAACACCCCTAAGCATATATTATGCATGGTTCATGCATAATGTGGTGCAAAGGGTTACAAAGTGGCGCAATGCATGCATTGCACCACTTTGTAAATGTGGCGCAGGGAAAAGGCCACCTTAACACCACCTTAGCGTAAATAAAATGATGCTAAGGTGGCACTAAAGTGGCACAAGTGCTCTTAAATCTGCCCCTAGGTGTTTTGCTGGTAACTTGTGCACTTTTTGAATGCAAGATATACTCTCACAGTCAATTTTTATGTGAAATTCCTCAACATGGACTTTCCTTAATTTTGTGGAATAAAATTTCACAATTTCGTACAAGGAAGTGTGTATCTGTTTTTCACCATGTTTGCTCAATGTTTTTCCATGGACGGAAAGCCATTTTTCATGTGACACCACCCTGAACATTTAAAGTACTCAGGCCTAGATATATCAAAGGATTGTGTTGCCCCGTGTTACAAAGAGTGACGCAAGGGCAATGCAGTCTTTAAGTCAGACATATCAAGTAACTCAGATTCCTATGTCTTACTTCAGATGAGCAAGTCTATGGGCTATAGCCATGGCTGACGACCATATTTATAACTCCGCAGAAAAATGGTCAGAAGCCATACAATGCTGCATCAAGGAAATCCAGCACTCTTGTGAAAAGGATGTTTGTGGTACTGAAATCTTGTTTTCATTGCCTGGACAATCAGACAGGAGTTGTACTATTTTGCACAACACATGTGTTAAAACCAATGTGTATTGTGACTTTAAATGTCCAATGACAACACGGAACGAGGAAGATGAAGATTCACAATCAGAAACTGTTCACTCAAAGGCAGGCTCTGCCAGAAGAGGCAATCTTGTATCTACATTTTGTGCCTAATGGAATAAAGATAAACATGTAACCTTCACAAAATTGTGCACTGCCAATAATCATGTCTGTTTAAAACCAGGAAAGGTGAAGTCATGTTATGGTGTTTGTGTGAATGGCACACAAGATTTGTGCAAAGTATGTTAAAAAAAATCCTTACACGTATACATATCTGATTGATGTTATATTTTTGTGGCACTAAAGATATGTGAAATGGTTCCTGTGCAATGTCAGACATCTGAGTCATGAGCAAAGCACTGCAATCTGTGGATGTATGACGACAGCAGAGTACAATAACCTAAGACACATCCATTGTGTTTATGAAAAATAACTCTAAATATAATGTCATCCCAGTAGTATAGCTGTAATTGTCTTACACTGGCATAATCACCTCTTGACTCATACACAATGTGTATAACACTAACAAAGGATGACAGGTGATGTCTGTGATTGTATATGTGGAGTATTCCTAATATGTGCTAGAAATAATCTGCCTAATTTTATTTCTGTAAGAACTTCATATAAGGTAAGCAGTATCATGCATGGAGTAATTGGGGTATGGAATGATATTATACGTATACTAGCTAAGGCACATATATGTATGAATTCTCCATCTGCATACAAATGTTATATATGAAGCCGTGGTAACACACACAGCATTGCAATTTGTGTTGTGCATTTTGTGATCCAAAGGCTGTAACTTAATTTAGCAAGCTTGCATTGTGACTATGTCACAGAGAATGAATATCTGTGTATCTATGTATACACCAATTTATGTCTGCTGAATATTGAATTGACATAGCATCCAGATCCAGAGCTTCCAGCATTGTCACCTCTGGTTGAGGACCTGGTAGTAGTGTAAGCTGAGTGTCAACAAAGGGACTAAGGCCCTCATTATAACCATGGCAGTCGGTGACTTCCAGGGCTATAGTGGCATTTGTACCACCAACAGCCTGGCGGTACTGGACACCATGCCGCGGTAACACCACCGGGACCGGCGGTATACCGACATGGTGGTCCTGGCGGTCGTAATCCACCAGGGCAGCGCTCCCCTTACCGCCAGCCTGTCCATGGCTGGTGGTAAGGGGACTTGGGGTGCCCCTGGCGGCCCCTGCACAGCCCATGCACTTGGCATGGGCAGTGCAGGGTCCCCCAGGTACAGCCCCATCACACATTTCACTGCCCGAATTTCAGGCAGTGAAATGCACGATGGGTGCTACTGCACCAGCTACACATCAGCATTGCCACCAGCTTTATTACGAGCCGGCAGCAATGTTCGTGTTACCGTCCGCTGGCCCAGCTGAAAAGTCAAAATAGGGAGCCAGACATACTGCAGCAGTGGCGGTATTCTGGCACCCGCAGCCTCTGCAGTCTTCTGTGAAGACCGTCGTTGTTGTAATGAGGGCCAAAGTTATTACAGTATGTCCATAATGTAAATCACAGTATTTGCAGTTAAGCAAAAATAGTTGTGCTACAGTTGCAAAATGTACAGAAACACTTCAAAATGTACTTACAATTAAACACTTTCCATAACATGTGTGATTAATTGTATGT
Source organism: Pleurodeles waltl (assembly GCF_031143425.1). Classification (NCBI taxonomy): domain Eukaryota; kingdom Metazoa; phylum Chordata; class Amphibia; order Caudata; family Salamandridae; genus Pleurodeles; species Pleurodeles waltl. Next base: position 370,563,775 of record NC_090449.1, read on the forward strand.
ATCGCACACTGTCATGTCCTGTCTGCACTATAGAGAGAAACATTAAAATACACTCTGCTAAGGTACATAGGTGGCTATTTCAAACAAAGTGATGCTAGTCAACTTTACCATTCCGCTTACTGTGATGGGATAGTGCAGAAATGCCCCATATGTGACAAAATATGGACATTTCTGACATCATACTGCAATGTGCCAATGAGTTCACTATAGTTCCAGAGAATGTACCCTTGCGCTATGGTGCAAGTGGGAATGCATTACAGGCAGGACTGTCTGATTCCCAGGAAGGGACATCTTCCTGCTCAAAAACCATCATTAGACACGTTTTCCTTTTACTAAGTGTGTTGCAGACCTCAGCACACATAGAAAGAGGGAACTAAGAGCAGAAATAGTTACAATACTCCATCTTGTGACTATTCTGGGAATGTGTACCATATTTCACCCAAAACCAGGTTTACCACTCTTGGTGCAACAGGGAATGGGCCAGACCCATTCTCTATCCATGGAACTCTTTCTCAGAGCAGAGTAACAAAAGGGAATGACTTTCACTTCTTCGCTCTACTCCAGATTTACCAAGTGATGCAGGGAAGTGGAAGTGTGAGTTAAGGAAATTTTTTCGCTAGCAACACCATATGTGATGCAAGGACAATACAATGCAATGATAAATCAGAGCTACTGAGTGAAAACATTTCAATCTGAAGGTTCATTCTTCTCTCAAGGTTTCATGCTGAATGCAGTACCCATACAGCGTATAAGTAATTTGCTGAAACAATTAGAACTGACAATGTAATTTGTCACCTGGAAAAGCCTCTGCTTTTCACACATTTCAATATACAATTGTGTAAGTTACTCTGTTAAAGTAACAAATAAGATTAGTGCATATGTTGGGATACACATCTCTCAAAATCCTTCCCAGCAAATGTTAACACAAGGTGGAGATTTGCACTCTCCTTTCTCAAATACTAATATATCGTGCTACACAGAGCAATGTAATAATGCTTAGTGGAGCGTATGTAATTAGAGGGAAGGGCTTGTGTGGCCTTGCGTGGCTTTGTAAATTTGTAAATTATTGCAACACAAGCCACCTGCTTGTGGTGCCTCACTTTATATTTTGTAAGTATTAGTTGTGTAATGGGTGCAATACGGATGTAAGCATGCATGCACAAATGGTTTTTGATGCTTTTCCAGCTGTACAAAAACTTGTAAAACTGGGACTGTGCACATATACAACAACTTCACCACTGTTGGGTATCGCACATAGAATAATTTATTGGTTTACCTCAACGTGCGCTTGTTAGCCTTGGTATCATTGGCGTGATCTCCCCTAACTTTTTGCCTCTGCTTCCCAGTTTGTTTCTGTGTGCTGTACTCTGTTTTTGCTGTTTTGTTTGCTCTGGACACTTTACCACTGCTGAACAGTGCCTAAGTGTTAGGGCCATATTTATACGGCCCTAGGGCCACAGGAGCGTCACTTTTTGTGAGGCTCCTGTGGCGCTAAGCACAGTGCCGTATTTTCAAGGTGGCGTTAAGCTACTTTTTGTGCCTTAACGCCACCCTTTAAATACGGCCCTTCCCACTCAGCACTGTGCGTGGAAGGGGCGTGCAATGAGTGTTGCTGTGGGCGTGCCACAGCAACACCCATTGCATTTTGATGCTGCCTCAGATTTATGAAGTCACGTAAACTTGAGGCAGCGCCAAAATCTAACGCCACCCTCAGTGGTGGCATTAGCAGGGTGCAACTAGGAGGAATACTTTTATTCCTCCTCGTTTTTTTGCTTTTTCTAAGTGTGCAGCGTTCTGCTGCACGCATAGAAAAATCAAAATGCCCGAAATTATTGTCTATGTTTGGGAAGGTGTCCCTTCCTGCACATAAATGATAATTTTGACATGACACTTTGGCACTTCTGTGTGTGCTGCATTGTGCAGCACCCACAGAAGTGCCAAAGCACCATTAGTGATTGTTTATGTGCAGGAAGGGACACGTTCCCTCACATAAACAATCACAACCCTCAACGCAGACATCCTTGCACGATGGTGCATGGATGCCTGCGTTGGCGCTGGCAGCTAAATTTAGCACCAGCACGGGGGAACATCCCTGAATTTCTAAAGTGACACAGTGCGACGCTGCCACCTTTGGTGCAGCACCTCACTGCGCCACTTTTCAATAAATCTACTCCTAAGTGTTCCCTGTGTAAATTATATGTGTATTTGGCTTTCCATGATTGGCATATTTGATTTACCTGTAAGTCCCCAGTAAAGTGCAATAGAAGTGCCTAGGGCATGTAAATCATATGCTACTAGTGGGCCTGCAGCACTGGTTGTGCCACCCAAATGAGGAGCCCTGTAAACATGGCTCAGACCTGCACTGTAGTGTCTATGTGTGCAGTTTTAAACTGCCAATTCAACCTGGCAAGTGTACCCACTTGCCAGGCCTAAACCTTCCCTTTTCTACATGTGTGGCACCCCTAAGGCAGGCCCATTGGCAGGGTGCAGTGTATGTTAACATATGTGTTACATGTCCTAACAGTGAAATACTACTAAAATCAGTTTTCACTGTTGCAAGGCTCATCTCTCTCATAGGTTAAAATGAGGGCTGCCTTTACATATTCATAAAGTTTACACTCTCCTTGGGAGCAGATAGAAATATGGAATTTAGGGTTTCACATTTTAAAAATACATCTTTTAGTTACGTTTTTTTTCTTCAGATTGTTAGTTTGAAAATGCCACTTTTAGAAAGTGGGCATTTTCTTGCTTAAACCATTCTGTGACTCTGCCTGCTTGTGGATTAACTGTCTGGGTCAGTTCGACAGTTGGGCTGTTTGTGAATCCCCTCTAGACAGTGATACAAAGGGAGCTGGGGTGTAGCCTGCACATCCTGATGAACCATCTGTACTAGAGTGGAAGGAGGAGTGGTCACTCACACCTGAAAGGGCTGTGCCTGCCCTCACACAATGCAGTCTCCAATCCCGTGGTGTGTATCCGGGGCCTGGCCTGGGCAAGGCAGGATCGTGTGAACAACAGAGTCTTTCCTTTGAAGTAGGCCTACTTCAAAGAAGACAGGGGTAGAAGTATTGGACCCAAACCCCCTGAAAATTAGATTACTTCTGGAACCAAGAGGAACCTCTACCAAGGAGAAGAGCTGGAGAGCTGGAGGAGGAGTACTGCCCCTTTGCCTGTGCCTGTGCTGTGCTGGGTTGGCCTGCAGTAGCTGCTTCTGCCTGAAAGAGGAGAAAGATTGACGTTTGTGTGACTTCCCTCTGGTGACAAATCTCCAAAGGCTTGAACTGAGCTTACCTACTGTTGTTGAAGTCTCAGGGACATCAAAGGATTTTCTCTGCCAGAACCTGGACTCTCTGCTGAGATTCCTGCCCTCCCAAGTGGTGACCTAACCTGTCTCTGGGGCCTTGAAAGGTGAAGCTGGTGGAAAAGAACTGAAATCCACGCAAAGACCTCCGTGCGGGGAAATTTACGATGTACCATCTGCAACACGGCTGATAAACTACGAGCCACCAGCATAGCAACTAAAATTGACACTTCATCTGCATCGCTGCTGGGAGATCAATGCATCATGGCTGGAGAAACGACACACAACACCCACTTGCTGCTGCTGATAACGATGCAAACCCCATGCAGTGCAGTTTCCTGACACCGAGCGGCCAGATTTCAAATGCAACATCGCTGGGCATGAAAAATCAGTGCAAAGGCTGCCCAGCTAGAGGTGCCTGTCTGGGATTCGACGCATCGCTCTTTTGCAGGTGAGAGAAAACAATGCACGCTGAACCGAAGACAAAAGGAATGACACACGGTCTCGCTGGCGAGTGAGAAGTCAATGCATCGCTGGCCTTTTTCGCCGTACAATTGCCCATGCAGCTTTATTTTTTACACTAACCAGCTACTTTGTGTAACAACAGCATTCTCACTGTTTTCCAAGGATTAAGCCTCTTATTCTTTTTAACATTTGTATCTTGACTTATGTCTGTTGGATTTTTGTTGTTCTGGTCTTGTTTTATTTCGATAAATATTGCCTATTTTTCTAAACTGGTGTGGTGTTCATTTTGTAGTGTTTCACTGTATTACTCTGTCGATTAGTTCAAATACTTTACACATTGCTTCTGAAGTTAAGCCTGCCTGCTTCTGCCAAGCTACCAAGGGGGTGAACTGGGGTTAAATGAGTGTGATTCTCCTTTAGGCTGACTAGAGTGAGGGTCCTTGCTTCGACCGGGGGTAACCTGACTGCCAACCAAAGAACCCTTTTCTAAAAATGCTTTCAACAGATGCAGTAGCACACATAGAAAGAGGAATGTAAGTTGATGTAAGTAATGTTATACCAGAAAGTGTCCCTGCCTGCTATGCAGCAAACATGCCTCTAAGCCATCCTCATTAGCCCTATGGTGCAATGTTCCATGTGTTGGCACATTGCAGCACATAGTGCTGCACCACAATAAGAAGGAGATATGCAACTTTACTTTGAGTATATCCTGCTCTTCTTCTGTGCCCTTGACATGCATTTTAGTGCAGGAAGGTGCATTGCTGTGCAGCTTATTGTCAATTCTGAATACATTTTAGTCAGAGTGTGTGTGCTTCTCTGTATTGCGTTACAGGTAGCTTGACATCACGGTGCTTGGTTCATTCATGTCTTGGGTCAGCCTTGCATAGTTCTCTAGGACAATGCTTAGTTCATGCACATTGTGGGTGGGACTTGCATACTTTTATAGGACACTGCGTAGTTCATACAAGTCTTGGGCGGCCCTTGCATAATTCTATAGGATACTCCTTAGTTTGTACATGTCTGGGATGGACCTTGTTTAGTTCTATAGGACAATGCTTAGTTCATACAGGTCACATGTGGTCGTTGCATAGTTATATAGGACAAGTCATGGGTGGCTCATGCATAATTACATTGAACACTGCTTAGTTGCTAGATGTCGTGTGTGGGCCTTGTGGAGTTCAATAGGACCTTCTTAGTTTACACATGTTTTTTTAGGCCTATGTGTAGTTCTTTAGTACACTACTTAGTTCATACATGTCTTGGGTGGGACTTGAGTAGTTTTATAGATACTGCTTTGTTCATACATTTCTTGTGTGATCTTTGAATAATGATGTTGGCAGTTCCATAGCACCAACAACTCATGCATCACCCTGCATTTGTAAAAATGACCTAAAGCTACAAAATAAGCTGGTAACACAAAGAATGGATGCAACAGGCATGGCTTCCTACCAGGAACAGTGTGAACTTTGGTTTCACTTTCTGTTGTTGGTTGGTGTTTGGTTGATGTTTGGAGCGCTGTAGTTGGATTTTGAGAGTGTTTTGGATTGTGTGCCTTGTTTATTGTGTTAGGTGTGTCACAACATTTTGTCTCTTTGCATTATCTGTGTGTCATGTTTGTCTCTAAAAGTGTGTTGTGTCTTAATACTATTGTTTGTCTTTATATTTGGGGTGGTATAAAGAGTTTAGCAGTTCATAGGTTTGATTTTCAGTGTTTTTGGGCTCATTTTGATTTATATGTAGACGTAGGGTGTGATTAGAGAAAGTTTGGGAAAGGGAGAGAGGGGACTTTTCAGAAGAATGAGGTAAGGGTCTTGATCTGGATGATTGTCCACTACCTCCTCCATATGCTTGGGGCTGCAGGGAGGATCAGCCAAGGAAAGAATGCAATGTCCACTGGGAGAGCATTAGGAAGCACCTACTCCCTGTGGCAAAAGTGGACTGCAAAGTGCACCAACAACAGATTCAATGGGAGGTTGTGGTATCCCATGTGGCGACTGTAAGATATTGGGTTTCTGGTTGGAAGAGGTATGCACCCTGTCCAAGCAGAAACCACAATCCTAGTCAGGGTATGTCAGTTACATACCATAAATTAACCTGTGCTCACCGCTGGTACCTTGGCACAGAGCAGGCAGGTTTAACTGAAGAGGTAATGTGTAAAACAGTACAAACACCACATAAAAATACACCACGGATGGTTAGAAAATAAAGCTTAATTTTATGAACAAAACAACAAAAATCTAATAAGTAGAAGTCGAGATATGAATTTTGAAAGATTAAAATGCAATATAGTACTTACAAACATAAATCAGCAACTGGGGATATTTGGTTGCGCTAGACTGAGGTAAATCCAAAAGTTCAGGCCACCCACACTGGAGCATGGGTCGGCTACAGTCCCAGGTAAGTCCCGCTGAAAATGTACCTTCTCAACCTTCTCAAACTTTGAGCCAAGAGTCCTTTTTGTATGGAAGAATTTTGACAGATACAAGGAGAGCATCGCTGGCAGCAGTCAATGGGTGCGAAGAGTCGGCCAACATTGCATTAGGGGTGACTTATATGTACCAAAAAGGGAAAGTTTTGGCCTAGCAAGAGCTTTATCTTAGCAGGTCAAAGTGGCACCATAAACTGCACAGACAGACTCTGTAATGGCAGGCCTGAAACATGGTTAAGGGGAAACTTAAGTGTATGGCACATTCAGTGCTGTAGGCCCACTAGCATCATTTAATTTACAGGCCCTGGGCACATGCAGTACACTTTACTAGAGACTTATAAATACGTTAAATATGCCAATTGGGTATGAGCCAATGTTACCATGTCTTAGGGGAAAGAGCACAAACACTTTAGAACTAGTTAGCAGTGATAAAGTGCACAGGGTCCTAAAGCCAGAAAAAATGAGGTCAGAAAATGGAGGGAGGCAGGCAGGCAAAAATAAGGGGGGAAGACCATCCAAAGGCTGTCAGGTCTAACACAGACTTACTGGACCTTCTGGGGCTGGAGATAGCTGAGACTGTAAATATGTATGTTTTTACTGATATAATTTTATGTTGTTGATCTAGATGTTAAAATGATTAAGGAATTGTAATGTTCATATCCATTAAACAGGTATGTCTAACTAATAGTTTCAGGGAATGACATAGGTAAAGTATTGTGATGGTGATGTAAAGCCATTAAAACATTTGTCAAGGGACGTGTGTAAATTTAAACATAGTCATATGACATGTGTTGTACACCTGGGGCAGATTGATCTATCTTCGAGGGAGCACAATACAGGTATTCATCTTGCTGGTAGGACTGGTTCAATTGGAGTGGGCATGACTGGGCCATAACTATCTAGAAATGGTGATGTCCTGCTGAGTGGATCACACTTACAAAGGGGAAACACCAAGTAGTATTACAAATGTGATGCATTGCCAAGTTACTAGTCATGGTAAATCTGGGAATGCACCTAAAAAGCATGAGTTGATGTATGGGAACACCTAAGCTCAACCCATGGCACCCCATCCTGGCCCAGAATAAGCTTTGGAAGTTACTTGTGCTGTCCTAAGTTATCCAAGATTAATCAAGGCAGACAGTGCAATGCAAGGTGCCTTGGGTGGATTAGTAAATCTTTCTGTAGGAAAGGGTTGCTGATGCCTCACCTTGCATGATGCAAGGGCAACCCAATTATATTTCATGTAGTGCCCCTATATGTTCATTCTTACGTATGCTGTTACATCCAGTGGTTCTTTAGAACTAAATATGTAAGACTTCATCACTCTCTGTCACCAATCTACAAAGATCATTATCAAATTCTATGTATTTGAATATTTTACATGTGTATGTGAAGTGTGTTGTAATTTTACACATCCTGGTCTTTCTATTAATGTAATAATTTGTATAATATAAATGGTGCATGATGTCTAATGTGCCTACATATGAAACTTTTGGTTAATTATAATTTCAAGTGGACACACTGCATTTGCTGATTGTGAAATAGCATCCTTCTTCATTTTGAAGGTACTTATCAGTATCCCATTAGCTTTTGAAGCTTACTACACGAGTGTATGATACATATCATGCCCAATAAGTAAAGTCACCAGCAATGTGTGCATGACAAACATTTGTAAGGCCTGCAAGTTTTTTGCAGCCTGATTGTCACGAAATTATATCTGTATGGTGACTCAACATCATCAGTTTTGATTTTAAACATGCAATAGGTATACTGAAATGTTTAATTTTTGAAGTATGCTCCTGCATGTGGGTACACACAACCCATTCAGTCCATCTGCATAAGTATTAAGGTGAGTGTTAGGTCTGTACTAATACATGTCAGCACAATGCCTTAATCCTCTTTATCATTGTGAATGCTGACCTGTAATGTGTATGTTTTCTATGTTCCCATGTACAGTGTGACATGCATCAGATGAAAATAACACCAACAATCCTTATGTATGTTGATACTACAGTATGGGTGTTTCTTCAACTTAGCCACATCTCACATCTGATATCAGTTATGGTTCACATACACTTGAAGTTTTGCATGTCTATGTGAGAAATTGTTGGCCAAAAAATAATTACTATTTCATGTGGCAGCAAAATATGTCAACATTTTATTCCACTGCTTACCCAGAGTATTGAAAAAAACAGTGAAGCTGATGCGAATAGGCTGTATATCATATGTCAAAATTATTATTGTTGTTCCTCCTGTTGGCCTCCTAAACGGGGTGTCTTATTTTGAGTACTGTTATCAGACACTCACCTTTGCAGTCAAGGCCTCAATGTACAGATCACATACAGGCAACATTATGTCAACTGGGATCACTCTATCATGCCATTTAATGCAATTTTTACACACGTTCTGTGGCACAGCTTATTGGTGGCAAATGTCAATATCATGAACAGGAGGCAATATTCCACTAAAGAGCCACTGAAAAAAATCTAGTGGCACATTTATCAAAGTAGTTTATTGCCCTTTAATAGCAATGGGGTTTCTAGTTGGCAGTCAGTTTACACCCTGTGCAAGTAGGAACCCTCACTCTAGTCAGGGTAAGGGAGTAACACACCTAAGATAACCCCGGCTCACTCCCTTGGTAGCTATTTGTACACACACACACAGTAACACAGTGAAAACACCACAAAAGTGCTCAACACCAGTTAGAAAAAATAGCCAATATTTATCTGAGTAAAACACGACCAAACAACATAAAGATTTAAAAGAGTCTTAGTTTTGAAAAATCAGTGGTTGTATCCTAATAACACACAGTACCTTGGATGGGTAAAAACAAAGCTGATGTAGGCTGCAACGGTGATGCGTCAGAAAAGAAGGCGATGCATCGATTATTTTCCCGCTAGACAGGCAATACATGGTTTCTTTTCCTCCCCGGCTGGGGATGCATTGATTCTTTCCCGGCCCGGCTGGTGATGCGTTAATTCTTTTCTCATCCAGCTGGCGATGGGTTGAATCCTGGTTGCTGAGCAATGTCAATATGAAAAATAACAACAGGGGATGATGTGTGGAAAATCCAGACACACAGCAACAATGGATTCGTGCTGAAGCAGGTGATGCATCGATTTTGCAGCCGCAAGACAGGCCGTGCATCGATTTTTTGCTGTGGTGCAGATGCTGTGTTGATTTTTCTGCCACAACGGCCTTGGTGCATGGATTTGCACTCAGGTTACCACTTCTAAGAGCGCAGTGACTGGATTTGGCACCACTTAGTAAGCCAGGACTTTCAGCAGAAAAGCCCAGGCTCTGGCAGATGAAGTCTTTGTTGTCCCTGAGACTTCACAACAGGAGACAAGCTCAGTTTCAGCCCTGGGAGAACCTTGGAAAGCAGGATGTTGAAAGCAATGCCCCATCTTTTTACTTCCAGGACAGAAGCAACAAGCAGCAGGCAAGCAAAACAAAGCAACAGGAAGATTAGCAGTTCGTCCTACAGCATCCAGCTATTCTTCCTGGCAAAATGTACTCAGTCCAGCAGTGTTCTGAAGTTGTGAGGTCAGCAGTCCAATATTCACACTCATTTCTGCCTTTGAACTAGGAAAACTTCAAAGGAAAGTCTTTGTAGTATGCAAGATGCTGCATCTCCCTGTCCTGGCTCCAGACACACTGTAGGGGGTTAGCGACAGCTTTGTGTGCAAGTGTCAGCTCCTCCCTTCACTCTACCTCAGGAAAACCCATCAGGATATGCAGGACACATCCCAGTTCCCTTTGTGGGGCTGTTTAGAGTTAATTCACAAACAGCCCAACTGTCAATCTGACCCAGATGTGTATTCAGCAACCAGGCAGAGGCACAGAATGGTTAAACAAGAAAATGCCCACTTTCCAAAAATTGCATTTTCAAACTTACAATCTAAAAACAAACTCCACCTAAAGATGTATTTTTAATTTGTGAGCTCAGAGATCCCAAACTGCATATTTTTACCTGCTTCCAATGGGAAACTGCACCTAAAAGATATTTCATGGCACTTCCTGTGGTATCCAATGGGAGAGATAGGCCTTGCAATAGTGAAAAACAAATTTAGCAGTATTTCACTATCAGGACATGTAAAACCAACTAGTATGTGTCCTACCTTTTAAGTACACTGCACCCTGACCATGGGACTGTCTTGGGCCTACCTTAGCGGTGACTTATATGTAGTAAAAGGGAAGATTTGGGCCTGGCAAATGGGTGCACTTGCCAGGTAGAACTGGCAGTTGAAAAACAGCCCTCACAGACACTGCAGAGGCAGGTCTAAGACATGTTTACAGAGCTACTTATGTGGATGGCACAATCAGTGTGTTACGAAGAGAAACCGGACAGACGTGTGGTTTTGGCACATCACAAGTTTAATCTTCAGTGACACAACCTGGCGTCAGGCCGGCTCCAGGTCAACTGACCATCTCGGAACCGTGCCCGCCTTCCACTCTAGAACTCATGATGCAAACTTGCATCATAACACATCCTCTCCTGTTCATTAATGAATTACAAATAAGGAAAACAAAACACATTAAATTAACATGCAAGAAATCAGGGTGTGAAAACCAAAAATGAAGTTTTAAATGATGACAATAATAAAATCATTCTCCAAAAATGATCTCTTATCTAACAAAATCCTTCAAATAAAAAGGTGGTCTCCTAATTCTCGTGTTGGTTGGTTGGAAGTACGACTGAAAGCTTGTTTACTGACAGAGTTCTTATAGTGAATGAGGGTCACAAACTTAAAAGTGCAGTTTTATCTCAGGAAAAGGGGAGGATGTCCAGACCTACAGCTATCTTCAAAGTGTGTGAGAAGGATGTTGAACTCATGATTGACTCTAGGTCCATGTACACCATTATACCTGAACGGGTTTTCAAAATGCATTGGCAGAATGTTAAACTGATACCTATGTTCACAAAGTAAGAGTGAAGTTGAACGTTACTCCTATACAACATAAATTGAGAAGAGTGCCATTGTCTGTTCGTGATGGGTTGAAAAAATTGTTAGGAGAAATGTTAGAGGATGGTGTGATTGAGCCTGTGGAAGCGTCAGAGTGGGTTTCGCCAGTGGTAATTACCAAGAAATCTGATGGTCGTCTGAGATTCTGTGTAGACTTATGCTCAGTGAACCAGAATATTGTGGTTGATGTCTTTCCTCTTCCTAACATTAATGAGTTACTTACCTTTTTGAAGGACAAGAGATATTTCTCAAAGCTTGACTTGAGGAGTGCTTACACCAAGTTAGGTTGCATGAGAGCTCCAAGTCACTCACAACATTTGTCACCCCAGAAGGAACCTTTCAATTCAATCAGTTACCTTTTGGATTAGCATCAGATGCTAGTGTTTTTCAGAGGGCAATGACTAAGGTCTTAGAAGGGGTAAATGATGTAATTTACTTCCAAGACAACATTCTGGTCATGGGGAAGACTAAGGGTGAACATAACGCCACTTTACATTTAGTGTTGAGGAAATTGGAGGAATTTGGTCTCACGATAAATCAGGAGAAGTGCATTTTTCTGGCAGAACAAGTTGAGTATTTGGGCTATACCATTGCTATGGGGTCGATCAAGCCTAAACGCTCTCTGTTGGATGCCTTAAGTAAAGCTCCGGTCCCGAAAGATAGAGATCAACTAAGATCGTTCTTGGGGTGGTAGAATACTATGCTAAGTTTGTTGAGAAATTTGCAGAGAAGACTGAAGGTTTAAAAAAAATGTTACGAAGAGAAATCGGACTGACGTGTGGTTTTGGCACATCACAAGTTTAATCTTCAGTGACACAACCTGGCGTCAGGCCGGCTCCAGGTCAACTGATCATCTCAGAACACTGCCCGCCTTCCACTCTAGAACTCAAGAACTCTAAGATGCATCATTACACAGTGCTGCAGGCCCACTAGTAGCATTTGATTTACAGGCTCTAGGCACACATAGCGAAATTACAGGGGACTTATTAGTAAATAAAATGTGCCAGTCATGGCGAAACCAATCACCAATACAATTTACACCGGGAGCACTTGCACTTCAGCACTGGTCAGCAGTGGTAAAATGCCCAGAGACCTAAAGCGAGTAAAAACAACACTCAGCACAGGATCAAAAACAGGAGGTCAAAAGCACAAAGTATGGGGAAAACCACACCAGGAGCTGACAGGTCGAACACCCTTGCTTTACACAATGGTGTTGCAAGGGCATCACAATATCAAAGTGATATTTAGCAAGCAACACAAGGCTACGTGAAATTTTCTATATTATGCAGGCAAGCCAACTCTTGGATGTTAGTATCATAGGTCTTGTCTTTTCTACATGTACATTTTGGCAAGGTATAACACTATCCTTCACACACATAGAAGCCTACAGTGGAGGGATGCCTCCAGTTTGGTAGAGGTATATAAGATGTGTAACTTAGCGGCACATAATTCACCACAGGCAACTGCTATTTGGATTGTGTGTGGTACTATCAATTTCCATCTGGTACTATACACTTCAGACCACATTTATCAAAGGCTTGCTTTGCCCTTGCATCATGCAAGGTGACACAAGGGCAACAGAAGTCCTTCTATGAGATTTAATATGTCGCATAGAGCCACCTTGTGTAGCTCTGAGTAGCATAATAAACATGGAGTAATGCAAGGCACCACAAGTTGCTGCCTTGCCTTACTCTGCCCTTGTAAGGCATTCCATAGCTGGAACATGGTTGCTCACACACATCCACTCATGATTTTTGGGGCATTGGCAAATTTAATTACACTTATAAAGCAGAGAAAGAGTCAATATTGTGTGCTGTCATTCATGAGACATCACAAGGAGATATATCTCTATTTCTCTTCTTAATTTTCTCTTTTGCAGAGTAATATGCCTCGAGGGATTTTGTTTGTACAGGAAGATGTCCCTACCTGCATAGCCACTATCTTGCCTGTAACAGCACAAGTATAAGGCTGCCTGCATTGGTGCTAGGCTAATCACAGTACAACACCGCAAGGAGAGATTACAAATGCCCCATATCTCTGTATATATAGAGCATTTCTGCTTTCTCTGTCTCATGCAACACAGCACAACGCATTTGCCTGTTTCCCTGAGTTGCATGAAAGTTTGGTAGGTGTGGCCCCTGTTTTTGTAAGTGTTCATATAGGAAAGATTCACACACATTTTACGTGTATTTTATGTCTTGTTGGTCCTCAACTTCAGCACTGTGCATGCCCTTGACTCCGGCAACCAGCTCTGAAGATGTAAGTGATGCCACCTGCTCCCCCAATGGGTGCAACTGCTCCTGAACATCCGGTCCTCCTCCCATCCACCTAGTTTGTGCCACACAGTTGATTTTGTCCACTATTGTTTGCCATAAAGCATCCTTCTTGACTAATTTCAATTTAGAGGAGACCACCAAAAGGTGTTCATTTTTGATTACTTCACTTATCAATATTTGGCTTTCATGGTCTGTAAAATTCAGCTTCCTTTTCGCCTGGGGTTCAGGTACATCTTCCAGGTTGGTTCCTTCCTGCCTCCCTGATATTCGTTTAACAATGCAAGGTGGTGGGGTGTTGGTAGAAACAATTGTATCATTCTGCATGGCTAATTTTTATACTTTCATGCCACGTAATGAATTCCTGCGTGGCACAGTGCTGACTTCCGACTCATAAAGATGTCCGGAGGCACGCAAATGAGTTTTGCATCACATAGGTAGTAGTTGCATTACTTTCAGCACGTTGTGCCTCAGCTACAACTTTGCATCACACTGCATGACCCATCTCTCCCCTGTGTGATGGGAACCAAACGGTAAATACGCTACATCCATGATGCAGGATAGAGACATAATACCGCACAACGTGTTCTCACCCAGCGCAGTGCTGCACGAGTCCTGATAAATCCAGTCCTCAGTGTTTTCATCGAGCTTCTGAAGCAGAAAATAAAATTGCCGAAGACATTTGCTTTCCACCACTGACAATTTGTTTTCCGATTTAGTTACATTTTGTTTCCGATATTGGTTACACAACAAACCAACGAGAGGAAGGAATTTTTCAAATGCACATTAGAGTGGGTGTTTTATTCTCGCTATTGTTTACTTCCAATAATATCATCTTTTATGTTTAGAACAATATTGTCACATATCAGAATTAAAGCAGGATTATGAAAACCACAACACTAAAGACATTGGTGAGTGGATACAAAAGATGACAAATTCTTAAAGTGACCAAGGAGCTAGCAGTGGAGTTTTCGGTTTTCTGTGAGTTTCTCATATCAACTGGGAGTTCATTGTCTCAACCTGCACATTTATTTGTGTTTCCCTTTCAAACGGTATGGTTTTTGAGAATCACGTGGGATAGAACTCCATATTCAAAGGCTGTTGTGCTGCCCTCTTTGACCTACTCAAAGGAAATTAAACTAAGTCGCTGTTTCAGCACTTTCCTTGTATTTTTTGTACACACTTGTATTCTGGTATGAAAAATTAGATTGCAATCTTTTGGGACTTAACCATTTCACCTCTATGCACGCAGGTACTTTCTCATTTCTATGGTTGACCTCTCTCCATATAACAGGTCACTAAAAACCCCAACATATATGCAGTGCAGATTTAATTCCAACTTTACCAATGATTTCCATCAATTTGTAACAAAATAGAACGTGTTCAGCTATGTTGTCACCCTCCCCAATCCATATACAATATTGAGCTATGAGAGTGGCCTTTCAACCCTTTTAATCTACTTAAATACATTTGAAAAATGCCCTTTCTCAGTTCATGGTCTTGCTTCCAACCCCACAGCACACAAGCGATCTATGTAGCGAATGTAATTCATTTTACCAAAACATATGGTGGCATGAATGGCAGTATAATAATGTACAGGATGAATTATTGTTTATGTGTCACAGGTTGTAGAAGCAATTAACTATTCGTTCATGTTCACGCACGATCTCTGCTATTCAGGGCTGAGATTGTCAAATGTTTCCCCCTTCAAATACACTTAGGCAAGCAGGAGGGCTAGTGGTCGAAACTATATTTGGTACATCTATTCCCTACCCAAGAAAATTAAATGAAGGCCTGCACATTTAGCTCAGAATGCTTCAGAAATTGCAGACAACTGCGTAATACATTTTAGTGTAGCTAAAGCAGAACATATGCTTAAGAGATGAGTTTTAATGACCGTCTGGAAGGGCCATATTATAGGGTGTTATTTAGAGTTTGTTTGAGAGGTATTCCGTCACAAACTTGACGGATATCCCGTCTGACTTATTTCAAGTGCATTAGTAAATAATGCATCTGTAATAGAGTGGGCGGTATATCAGTCATACTTTGACGGAGTGCCTCTCAGCCAAATTCTAAATCATGCTCATAGGATTTTGTGTATATGGTTATTCTCGTATAGGTATCTAACAAAGATGAAAATAGTACAACCAATAAGGCATAAATTCGGTGAAGGTCTATATTTTTTGCTAACTATAGTTGGTATAAAACAACCAGAAGTATGATGCACTGATCTTCGATGGACCCTGTCCTGCTTTGTAAATGTTGAGGGAGCCATTCATCCAGTGCGTGTGATGTCAGGAGGTGCACTGTAACTTATTTATTTCAAATTTTTTATATCACTGCTTGACTTAAAAAGCGTTAGCAAGCTTCACATAAAGCATTAGGAAAAGTCCCAATTATCAATTTTGGTGAATTGTGAGCAATAGAAAGGTTAACAGAGAAACTAACTCAGAAACTCAAAAGGAGGTGAGAACAAATAAATAAGCCTAGGGGAGTGAGAATAGTTCAGGTGCAGGCGGAACATGTGGTTGTCAGTAGCTTCTTAGAAGAAATTAAGTTCGTCTGGGGGCTAGCAAAGGGGAACTGGGCTCCAGAGGATAGTGAACTGAAATATTCCACTTATCAGTAAAACTCCAGATCCCACAAACATTTCCAGAATACAACATTGGTTCTATGTCAGTGATGAAGAAGAAACAAATGGGGTAACACTTCCAGGAGTAACATGAAGTTTGATTGTTCCTGGGCTTTGTGCCACAAATTGCAGATATCGACATGCATCATCACTATAGCTATCATTCTATGAAACATGTACTTTTTCAATGCAGAATTGTTTTTATGCTCAATTACTAGTTAAATGAGAGATTCCTTGAATCTCATTTGTTGAAAAAGCTAAGGAGAACCTCTTGCACCAGACACAAAGGGGTAATCAGAAATTGAATACTTCGTTTGCTCAGTTGAGGAATACCCAGGCACACCCTTCTCTATTCCAGCTCACCTACTAAATCTAGGGCCTGCTGCTGTCCCTCTCTTCAAAACTGCTTCCATGCCCCTTGGAAGAGCAAAACAAATGATAACCAGCCCGTCATAGCATGGTTGATTAGAGGATAAATGGCTGATCAGTTGGCTGTTTGCCATCTTATCAGCCATGCTATCTCATACTGGTCAGTAGTTGTTTTTTCTTTTCCATTAAGAAAATCCCAAATCAGGATTTGTTTTTGGAAAATCAAAACATTGATTACCACTAATGCAACTGAAACCTTTTCCTGTTGTAGGAAGTTAGGGTATTGTTTTTCACCTGGATTATAACGAGGCGCTTGTTGGTGATGGACAAGGAAAAATGCTGATATGGCAAAGAAGGGCCACATTAAATAGGAAAGGCCTTTCTATGTCAGATGATTGTCCCTAAGTAAAGTTTGTGTTGTAAAGAAAGATGCAGCTGTAGCTCTACTGCTCGAAGTAGAGCACAATACACCCCTAAATTTAGAGGTAGGACCTATATATGGGTGAATGGACACCCATCAGTTTTTGGAGGTTATCCTTTGCCTCGAAGTAGTTTTTTTTTTCATGTAGTCGTTGCTAAAAAGCTATCACTGTTGTTTATGTGTCTGGATTGGTAACAAATACGTTAATGAAAGTAGGTTCAAAAATAATTTATCTAAAAATGTCATTTTGATATCCATAGTTGATTTTCCCTGCACAGTCTAGAAATATTTTAACCTGAAGAAGGATTAGGCGATTGATTAAGAAAAGAGGGATATTTACATAACATTTGGGTTTTCTAGACACATTTTTAAAATTGCATTAATGCACACATTAATTGTTATATTTATACATTGAATAAATAATTACAAAAACAACAAATACATTCAAAGAGAAGTATATGAAAGTCATCAACAAAAAGAAATAGGCGATATTAAAGATGGCACACATATAACATATCTTGTCATGCCAATTGTCTGGATGAATATTTAGTTCAAAAAAGGAGTTAAAAATGTGTTTGTGATTTAATGTGACTCTTCAGCTCTTTTAATCGAGTTGTGTTTAATGGCCTGTATGAGCTCTGGGGCATAAGATCAGGGCTGTGATGAATCAAAACATATATGAGTTTACTCAAAATAGTAAGGATCTGTACATGTAGATGCAATCAGAGGTGCAGTTTAAGAGTGCATGTCACTGTGCACCCTGATCTACACATCAAATTTCCAGAAATTGATAGCATGGGCAATGAGCTACAGGTAAGGCTATTGTCAATTACCAAAAGGAGTGAGTGGGCTAATGAATTGGTGCTCACTTCCCACCTGCATAAATATGTATAAAAACTATCAAGTGATACAATGCAAAATGTGTTCAAACTTGAGATTGTTCCCTGTGAAGTTAGTATATAATCTCTTAATGCAATTGCGACAAGTATTTATAGCTTTAAACAGATTAACCAAGTGAATGAATATGCTCATCTACTGTATCAACTGGAATGCAGAAATGCTGTGTCTCCAGCTTTGAAGGAGTCATTTCTTGGAAGCAACCAAAGGGTATACGTATTGTCAAACTAATCTTTCATGGCTTCTCATCACTGCTTCTGTGCAATAGTGTAGAGGGTTCCTATTCTCTGTTATGTTTGACTCATATTGGAGTAACCAGCTGTGAGTAACTGGGTTATTGGTTGAGGGGGCAAACCGTACTCAAGCAATAACCACAATCCTTGTCTGGGAGAACCACAAAAAGTCACTAAATTAAACTGTGCTTAACTCAGGGGTAGATTGGCAAAAAAGCTGTCAGGCTTATCTTAGAGAAAATGTGTAAAGTGTGTATGCAGTTGTCAAACAGTAATAAAGTGAAAACATAATAAGACAAATCCCCCAACAATGTACACAAGTACAGTTAAATTTAATAAATTATTTGACACCAAAATGATGAAAATCCAATCATTAGAACCTGAGATATGCAATTTCATTTTTCTTAAGTAAGCATAGCGCCTAAAGTCACAAAGCCCCACTTACGATCATCTGGTCATGTGAGACCGGGTGAAAGTCACAAGTTCATGGTGAACACGATGGAGCATGGGCTGGATACAGAGACCATATTAGTCCAGCTGAAAACTTTACCCTTTAAAGTCCAGTGCAAAGAGTTCTGTTCGGAGGAGGCCACAAGGAGCATGGACGATCTTTGCTGGAGATTTGCATTGGTGGTCACTGGGGGCTGTTGATGCTGTAGCGCAAAGTACAGATCTGGTGTTGCTGGTCATCATTGGCAGACACTGTGGCGCAAAGAGTTGGGTTCACTGGAGGTTTGTGTTGGTGACTGCCAATATCTTTTCTCAAACGAACCCATCTTTAGTTGCGAAGAGACTAAGGGGCATATTTATACTCTGTTTGCGACGGATTTGCGTCGTTTTTTTTAACGCAAATCCGACGCAAAACTAACTCCATATTTATACTTTGGCGTTAGACCCGTCTAGCGCCAAAGATCCTGGAGTTTGCGTCATTTTTTAGCGTGGACACCTTCCTTGCGTTAATGATATGCAAGGTAGGCGTTCCCGTCTAAAAAATGACTCCGAGGCATGTGCGCCGTGTTTACACTCCCGGGCAAAAATGACGCCAGGGAGTGGGCGGGTCAAAAAAAATGACGTCCAGCCGCTTTAGCGTAATTTTTTAACGCCTGGTCAGGGCAGGTGTTAATGGACCTGTTGGCTCGGAAGGAACCCAGAGGTGCCCTACCATGCCCCCAGGGACACCCCCTGCCACCATTGCCCACCCCAGGAGGACGCCCAAGGATGGAGGGACCCATCCCAGGGAACTTAAGGTAAGTTCAGGTAAGTATTTTTTTTGTTTTTTTGTTGTGGCATAGGGAGGCCTGATTTGTGCCCCCCTACATGCCACTATGCCCAATGACCATGCCCAGGGGACATAAGTCCCCTGGGCATGGCCATTGGGCAAGGGGGCATGACTCCTGTCTTTGCTAAGACAGGAGTAATTTGAATGGGGGTTGGGAGTAAAAAAAAAATGGCGCTAATCAGGTTGAGGCGAAAATTTTGCCTCAGCCTGACTTGCCCCATTTTTTGGCGCCCAAGCTCCATTTTCCCCTACGCCGGCGCTGCCTGGTGTAAGTCATTTTTTTTTTACGCACACCAGGCAGCTCCGCCGGCTAACGTCATTCCATAAATAAGGCGCCCGCATGGCGCTTTGGAATGGCGTTAGCCGGTGTTAAATTTTTTGACGCACAACTGCGTTGGCGCAGTTGTGCGCTAAAAAGTATAAATACGGCCCTAAAACTTTATGATTCCTCCTTTTTCAGCAAGAGGAGTGTCCTCTGATGCCAGTCATGGCTCTTGGACCTGTAGAGGCACCTCTAGGGGATAAGGGACTCACTCTTGCAGAGAGCATCAGTACTCTGTCTGCTCCAGTTGCAGACCCACATGCAGGTCATGACAGCGGGCCATCTAGGCAAATGCAGGGAGGACCCTGGAGCTTGTTATGTCCCTGCAGCTCAGAGCATGAGGTCAGTCAGCTGACCCCTAGAGTCACTCAGCCTACAATGAAGGTAGTAGGTCAAGTGTTCCTTCTCTGCAAGTAATGTAGGTCTCAAGCAGCAGGGCATCAGGTCCTCCTTCTTGTGTAGTATCCACAGGTCCAGGAGCATACTAAAGAGTGAGTCTGAGTGTCCCTTTTTTATATCTGATGTTTACCCCTACATAGGTGTTTGGAATTTCCTGTATCTCTGCCCTGATCCCAGTGTGTCTAGGGGTGCAATGGGCTTATGAGAAATTATTTGTGTTATGCTGAAGCAGCCTCATTGAAGTGCAAGTGTGGCAGGTGATAGCAGCACCCCTTTATCCTGCCAGAGATGGTCCATTCTGCCAACTCTTAGTCTCCATTTGTGATGCTGTCTGGGAGGAAATACACAAAGATAAAATAATGAAAAACAAATTTGAGGTCACTTAATAACCTAAAAGTTCAAGCCTACTCTTTAAATTCAATGCACCCTCCCCTATTGGCTGTTTAGGGCTGAGCCTAGGGATGGCTTATATGTAATAAAAAGAGGCTGGCCAAGGTGTATTTGCCGGGTCAAAGTGGCAGTTTAAAACTGCACATACAGGCTGCAATGTCAGTCGTGGAACATTTGAAAAGGCTACTTAAGTGGGTGGCATGATCAGTGCCAGAGACCCATTAGTAGCATTTAGAGGCATATTTACAAGCCCATTGTGCCACCCTAACACTATCATAGCATAATTTTTTTTTACACTAAGGCAGCATTAAGGAGGCCTTTCTGTCGTATTTGCAAACTGTTGCAATGCTCGCATTGCACCACTTTGTAAACCCTTGTGCCACATTATGCCTGCACTTGGCAAAATGTATGCAAGGGGGGCTTTCCCAAGCAGGGAGGCTTGAAAAAGTGGTGCAGTGAAATTTTTTTCACGTCATTTATAATACCTGCTCAAGGCAGACGTTAAAATGACACAGTCATTAAAAACAATGGGCCTCCATGTGCTTTGCTGCACTCGCATCAACATTTTTGATACTAGTACAGCAAAGCGCCACAGTAGCATCAAAAATGTTGATGGTATTGCCCTAATAACTGCCATGATGCGCCGTAAATAGAGCAAAACCATGATGTTGTTCGGTGGTGCAGGGGCAACACAAGAAAAAGTGGTGCATCGGGACCGATGCACCACTTTCTTGTAAATATACCCCTTAGTTTACAGGCCTTGTGGTCTTCCAATTAAATTAAATGTGCCATTCGGGTGTAGACCAATGTTACCATATATAAAGGAGAGAGCATAAGCACCTTAGCCCTTGTTAGCAGTGCTAAAGCAAACAAAGTGCTAAAAACGAACATAAATGTGCTCAGAAAACAGGAGTGGTCAAGGCAAAAGGTTTGGGAGTGACCCTGCAGCCAGGACCAAGTCCAACACCAACTAATTGTTGTAACTGACCCACTGCTATTGGTCTAAAAGGTCTAAAAGGGAGGTTTCCCTAACTACCCTCATTACTGAGATGGCTTTATAATTTAGAGTGTGTTGTTCTCTAACGCTGTGTGTCTGCTCATTCCAAAGTGTGGGAAATCCTGTCTGAAATTAAAAACTTGTCAGTTAAATCTTACTAGCTATATTAATGCAGTGTAGTCCATGCATTCTAAATATATAATTCATGTGTAGACATTAGAGAATTCGGATCAGAACCCTAATCACAAAAAATGGCGGATTTGAACTGTGACTCGTATCCATGTTCCACTCAGCATGATTCGTGTCAGGTAACATGTGATTTCTAGACCACTGAGTTATTTTTCACAAAAGGCGCATTCCCAAACGGTTAAAAAATGGGAGATGTCGGTTACAAAATTTGCTGTTTACCTGCAAACAATACAACCGTCAAAGAGAAGTGTTTCTGAATATTACAAGGAATTTATGGAATGCGCAGTTTCAAATTGTAGAAATAAGATTTTTTTATAAACATCTATCTAAGTCGTTTTACAAGAAAGCATATCTTTGTTGTGTGACTTCGAGCGCAAGATTCCATCAAAACAGCTTATTTCATTGTCATAAGTGGATGAACAATAACATCCAGGCAAATGCATTTACTTTGAGTAAATGACAGCATAAAAATGTGTATGATTGATGGAAACCCACTTTCTAATGCATTGTTATTTATCATTGTATATGCCATTTTGCAGATAGGACTGGAGCATAAGTACCTTCACACCAGCAAGCCTGCAGCAGTGACTGTGCCATATTTTTAAGATCAAGAAAAGCAATTCGCCAAGGTTTAAAACCAATGCATCCATTACCCAGGAGTTCTTAAGAGTGATTCACTTCAGCCAAAAATATATAGAACTATATGAATTACTGTAATGGAAAAAGGCATCAATAAGAAGACCTGCATTTTATATCTATCAATAAAGTAATGTATACAAAGGCTTGATATAAAAATACGTTTATGTGATTTTTTTTTGTCGATTGTAGTTTGCAAAAGAAATAGATGTTTTATTATATTGTTAGATAAACACATCGCTAGAAATAAATGCTTGGCTGCTGTCCCTTATAGCAATTTTCTTTTTCTTCCGGAAACCCCGCCTACTTGTCTTAAGGTCATTGCTCTTGAAAAATACTATGAAAAATTGACCCAGGTAAGTACAGGATGGCAAAGGACAGAACCTAGGTTACATTTTCATAACATGATAGTTCCACGTTTAAAGGGGCCATTCAATGCAGAGAAACAAAACAGTTCTCTTTGTCTAGTTAAGCGTCATTAACATCCATCAACAATAGGTATTCTAGAATGCTCCTATGATATATGATGAGGTTTCAGATCTATTGTGACATCATTCACTGGATGGCCCTTCTAAATTTCCTGATTCCCTCCATGAGTAACTCACATAATACACGTTGTTTTCGTTGTCGTTTTGTATCTGTGGCCCTGCTCATCCCTTAATAGAATGATGACTAGTAGTACCAAAAAGTAGATGAGCGATCTGAACTTCATGTGCATTTCATGCAAGCAGCCAAGGTACTTAGACCATTGCATGTGTCGGACAACGGGAAGCCATTCTATGCAGCGGTGGGCCTGTGTGTCAGACGGATACCCTCCGTCCTGATACCCACCCACAGGGGAAACACTGGTGCTCCCCCTGAGGGCCGCCCCACTACACCCCCCCAACAGGGATAATAGCAGAAGCACTTCCGCTGCCACCCATGACCCCCAATTACCCGGCAATCTAATGACATTAGCGCACAAGCCAGAGCAGGCCGGTGGCACTGAATGCTATTTGCTTCCAGCGCCAATTGGATAAGGGTGCTTCAAAGAGGCACCAGGGGGAAAGGAAAGCGTTTTATATTCCTGCTGCACTATCGCTCATGGAGTCATGATAGTGCACAGTAGGCCAACAGGGATTTTTGTTGTTGTGTGTTATGTGAGTGATTGTGTTAAGGCCAGTCCGCCCCCAAGGGGAGTAGAAACCACTAGCCACTAGGATTTTTTTTTAATTCTGGTGATTTTGATTAGCAGACTCTTGGGCCAGGGTTGCATATTTTTTACCATTTCTGCCACACTTGGGGGCAGATAAGCCTCTTTTGTTTAGGCCCATCTGCCCCAAAGAGGGGCAGACAGCACTAGATGCCAGGAATTGAACTGTTTTGTTGATTTTGGGGAGCAACCCCTTGGGCACAGGTTGCTCCCTCTAGGGGGCACAGATATTGGCTGTTTCTGCCCCCTTAGGTGCAGATCAGCCTTTTTTTAGGTCCATCTGCCCCCAAGGGGGGCAGAAACAACTAGACTTCTGGGCTTTTAAATGTTGATGATTTTGGGGAGCGGGCTTTTGGGCCAGGGTCACTCCCCTTTAGGAGGTGAATGTTTTGGCCATACATTTAGGCCCATCAGCCCCCCAGGTTGGAGTGTGTGGGCTGGAACATTATTTAAATGTGTGATCATAATGTTTAATTCCCCTTTTTTTCTAGTGCAAAGCTTTTGATTGCTTTGCTGTGACTTCTGCCTGTGGTTTCAGCAGTGATACATCTGCAGTTTGGCTAGTGGCTTGTGTTTGGTAAGAAAAACTTTTTGGGACTGTTTACTTAAATGAGTACCATTGCCATGAATGAATGAGTTTTTTCTAAATGGTGTAATAATAGCAGCATATTTAGCTTATGTTTTATTTTGTGTGAAACTCTCCATAAATTAGTGCACTATGTGTATTGTATTGTCTTGTGTGTAATTTTATTTTTGTTTTTCCTTTATAGTGGGATATCATTGGTACTTGCTGTGTCTCAGCAGAGTAGGTGTTAGTAAGTCTAGCTGTCTCTGGCAAGTGAGTGATAACGTTTTTTAGTATATAGGTCTTTGCGATAAAGCCACCCTTTGTTTATTACTTATTTTACACAGCTTTGGTAGTTGTTGTCTTATTTGTCAAGTTACTTTTAATAGTAAGGATTATGGCTAGCCAGAAGATGACTGCTCAGTAGGTTGTTGGTATGCTTTTGAACCTTTCTTAACACTGGGCATAAAACTCCGCTAAGCTTGCAGAGTTTGCGAAATTCGGCAACTCTGTGTTCCGCAGGGAACGCAGAGTTACAGATAGACCCTGCACTCTGCAATGAAGCAGTGTTTTTTTTCCCATTGGCGTGTTTTTGATGTCATTGCTTGTGTGTGAGAAGTGCAACAAGAGATGTGCCAGGCACTTGCGAGCTCAAATGAGATTTTCTACCCTCCCACGAGTACCCACGAGATTTTGTGGCACTGCCAGTAGCTTCTTACACTTCTTTTGTGACGTAGGTGAGTGCGAGTGAACGCGATTGCCGGCAACTGCAACCTGGAGGAGATCAAGCAGGTAAATCTCCTCAAAAAGACAATTTGGCATTAAAAACCTTCTCTAATTTACCATTCACATTGTTTTATTTTGTGAAAGGAGTACTTTTTTAATTTACTTTATATTTTCAATGGGAGGAAGTACCCCAGAGACTCCAACTTCCTGTTCCTGTCCAGTAGGCTCCTCCAAATGCTTTGTCCATCTCCTGGTCACTTTTCACTTGGATTTCAAGCTCGAAGGATCACTCTTTTTGTCTCCTGGATGTATCATTGGATTTCAGGACTTTGTATTTGAGATTTCACAAGTAAGTACAAACACTTGTATAAGGGTGTTGTACAACTTGTTTGTTTTATAGAGGGCATGCACCAGAATGCATTTTTACTTTTACTTGATTTTTTACATTTATTGTGGTGGATGGCCTGCAGTTTCAATAGGGGCCTAGTTATTGTTTTATTTGTAAACGTTTCTTCTTTAAAGGAAAAATATAGCACAGTTTAGTACATTTTCACTATATGGCCTAGTCTGCTAATGGGCATTCCAGCTATAGGCCCAGTACTAGTCATGGGTGCATGATGAAACCACAGTTTTTGTGGTGTCTGTTAAAATGAAACATCATTTGGACCATGGATGGTATTGGATTAAATTACAAAATGTTGCTTGGCGGTATTTCACTTTTTTTTCTGCAAACAGTGTATGGTGGGGTGATATATTTGTTGCCTTTGTAGGATGTGTGCTGTTGTTGTAAAATTCACTTTTCTTTAGCCAATTTGAGTTTCATTTTTGGAATTGCTGACAATACTGTATTTTTCTCCTCTGTTACCAATGTCTCCTTTGTCTGGCCAGTGTGTGAGTGTTTTTGCCATTGGCCGCCATTTGTCATTCTTCCCCATGCCATGTGGCCAGGGACCCTTTTTTGCATAGTCAATTATAGGCCTATACGTGCTTTTTGTTTTCCATTCATCCTGCTTTTTGTTTGACCATGTGGCTGGCGGGCATTCTGTGTAGGCAACCATTTTGCTTTTACCATGGGCCTGCACATGTTCTTTGTTGTTGTGGCCATGCCTCCTTGTAGGTTGTTATTGCTGTTTGACCATGTGACAGGCAGCCATTTTGCATAGGCAGCCAGTGTGCTGTTAAGCCTACATGCGTTCTTAGTTGTGGCACGGCATCATTGCTCATTATTGCTGCTTTTGGATCATGTGGCTGACAGTCATTTTGTGTAGGCAACCAATGTGTTTTCAGGTCTGAATGTGTTCTTTGTTGTGGCTATACCTCCTTGCTGGTTGCTGTTGTTGCTGTTTGGCCATGTGGCTGGCAGCCATTTTGTGCAGGCAGGCAGTGCGCTTTTAGACCTGCATGTGTTCTTTGTTGTGGCCATGCTTCCTTGCTGGTTGTGGTTTGACCATGTGGCTGTCAGCCATTTTGTGTGTTATGCTTGAGGCCTAGTAGCTCAATATTCATTACTAAATGTACTGTATGAACATTGTTTTATGTTAAATTATATACTTTTTTTGAGTTTTTTCACCAGCATCAATCATTGCCTCCCAAATCCCAGTGGTTTCTCATAGTAGTCCCCTTCCCCTTTTACATCAGCAATTATATATTTTTAATTTTTATTATTTTTTAATATTTTTTTTTCAATTTTTTTTGGATTTAAGTTATTCGATGAATAATTAATTAATTTTAATTTGTATTTTTTTAAAATATTTTTTTAATTTTTTCTTATTTTTTTAAAATTACATTATTTATTTAATTTAAACAATTTTTTTCAATTTTCCCCATCAACCCCTTACCTGCCATAGGTGCACAGATTTTCTAAAGATTGCTCCATTGTCACCTCTCTGAGTGCCACATGCCAACTTGAGGCACATAAAGCTAACAGTTACAGCTGTGTGTTGTAGTTCTTGCTCTTTCTTATCCTTCCTGAGTGTACATGATGATGAAAGTTTACGTTGGTGTGGTTTTACGAATGGATACACTGTATTGGTAATTATTTATAATTTAAGTAACCACTAAATGATATTGGCCCTCATTATGACATTGGCGGTAGTGAATCCGCCACATTGGCAATGGTTGATGGACCGCCGCCAAGCCGGCGGTGCAGACCGCCATATTATAACCACGGTGGTCAACCCACAGAAACCAGGCCAGTTTGCCGACAGTACCGCCAGTGCGGCCTGACCACCGCCAACGGCGGTTGCCGTCCCCAGGTTGGCGGTAGCCACTGCACTGCCCACCCTAATACGACTCTGCAGACCGCCAAGATTTCCGGGGCAGGAAGCCCGCCACCCAAAGCCTGCCAGAAACAGCAAGTACAAAGGGATACACTCACCTCCAGGAATGTAGACAGGTCAGCGGAAGCCATGAAACGCCACTTTATAATCTTCCCAGCGCTCTTCCTCGCCTTTCTCCTCTATGACCGCCAACGCCATTGGTAAGTACACCTGCAGAGCACACAGGGGGAAGGGGAGAGTGGCACACCCACACACACCATACACACCATGCACGAACTCCAGCACTCACACACGTGCTCACACGCAACACAACACCCCTACTGAGACACACACAGAACACAGCCACGCCAAACACACACATCGCATACACACACCCCGGTTCACAACTACACAATCACACCAATAATACCAACAAGCAGAGACACACAAACCAATACAAACGCACAACACTGCATGCAATGCCAAAATACAAGAAAAAACAGTGAATCTGAATGAAAAAAACACCTCGAAAGGCTCCTTTAACAGCACATGATAGATAGATGGAAACACATCAGCGAACAAACCTTTTCAACAACTGTTTGTGAAGTAAAACAAAAGGAATCCTGTATTGGAAACATGAACATATAAATGGCAAGTGCAAGTGAACAAGGTCATGAAGCATCAAGGCCTATCAGTCAGTCCAAAGTCCAATGGGTACAACTGTGCCTGTCAAAGGTCCCACATTGACTCCTAACAGCCTAATGGCCTCCAGAAGGTAGGGGCATCAATGGGGCAGGCAGGCACCTCAAGGGTTTGAGGGTGGGGGTTTGGGTTTGGGAGGGGGATACTTGGGCTTTGGCTTGGGAGGGGGTGGGGGTTTCACCCTTGCTCTTGATGGAGGGGCATGGGTCTTGGAACCATGTTTTGGGGCACTTTCCTTCTTCACGGGTGGAGGGGCAGCAGAGGTACAAAGGGGGTCACAGGAGGACTTGGAGGTTGAGGGACTTGGCTTGGAGAGGGAACCATGAGGGCGAGAGGCAACACGTGGTGGGACAGGGTCAGGGAACAGGTCAAGGCGGGAAAGGAAAAGCTTCTAGAGAACAAGGGAATGGAATGGGAAACAGGTTTGGGAGTAGAGGTAGAGATCATAGGACAAGTATGTATGCTTTATATGCTTGCAGATGTATGCTGAGTATGTATGTGTGAGGTGGAGGAATGTTGCGTGTCTGAGTGCAGGTGTTTATTTGTCACTGGAGGAGGGGTGGACGTGAGGGTGGGAGTGGACAGACAGGTCATATGGGTGAATATTGGGGTGGTGTCTGCATGTAAGGTGGGTGTGCTGCATGTGTGAGTGATGGTGGTTGTGGTGAGTGTGGATGTGCATGTATGAGTCTATGCTGTTGTGGTGACTGAGAACAAAGTGGTGACAGGGACTGGGAGTGAGGATGCAGTGCTGGCAGGTGTGCGAGGTGTTGTGACAAAGAGGGAGGAGATGCAGGGGGAGACAGGAGAAGGAGTGACTGATGTGTCTGTTCTTGTGTTTTGAGTGTGTGCATGCTTGTGATGTGATTTGTGGTGCCACTATTTGTCTTTGCATACCTTGTCTTTTGATTTCGGTGAGGGCTTGTCTGTATGTGTGGCTTGGCTAAGAGAGGGGAGAAGGCTTTGGGATGGGACATGGGAAGCAGAAGGGAGGATGGAGGTACAAGGAACACTGGCCACCGTCAATGAAGAGGTCAGAGCCTGAAATGATCTCTTTATGCCAGTCAAGGCACTGTGAATGCCCTCCAGATAGGCATTAGTCTGCTGTATCTGGGATGCCGGGCCCTGGATGGCATCAACGATGGTTGACTACTCTACAGAGATGGACATCCGGAGGTTAATAGCCTCAGCATTGAGGGCAGCAGGGTTGACTGGGGCAGGGGCTGTTAGGACTTGCACTCACACACACACGTTTATTGCTGCTGCCTCACAAAATAAATCAGCATGTAGGAATAAAGTTGAAACATGTCATGAATGTGTTTACAGCACAGCACTTCCCTGTAATTTATAAGGAAAATGATATTCTGTCTGAAGACCAACAATTTCATTGCATGTTTGTTTATATTGATAAAAGCAAGCGTTATCCCATTTGTGAACTGTGCAAATTCCTTTATGTGAATCATCAAAAGTGTTTGATGACTCATCACTAGCATGTGCTTGATGACTCATCACCAGAATTCCTTCATCTGAATCATCAGAAGTGATTAATGACTCATCACCAGCATGTGTCTAATGACTCTTCACCAGTCTATAAATAGAACTTCCAAGGTGTTTCCTGTGCTTGGCCTCGAGTCTTCCTTCGCTCGCAGGTGTTCCCGGTTCAGCTGGAGTTCTGTGATTCTTTCAGGAGTCATCTTTTCAGTGCGAGGCTTCATTGGAGCTTCCCTATCTGAAGCGGATTAGTTTCACAGCGGCTGGAGAATTTACGAGCAGTATTCCATCTTCCTGAAATAATCAAAACATTAAACGAGAAGTCGTTTCGTGAGTAATTCCCCTCTTGTCTCCCTGTTTTCAGACTTCATGAGGTTAGTGACCTTTTGGTGCATTATGAAAGACATTCGTCGATGCTGAGAAACCCATGATGCAAGACTATTTTCCAAAGACAGCTTGAGAAGTATTTTTAAAAGCAGCATTAGTTAAATTTTGTGAACTCCTGAAAGCATCGCTCAATATCTATGCAAACTTAAACGTTTGTTTGTCTATTGTGTGAAAACAAATAACAAAAGCCAAATTTTATAACGATTTTGTTGTGAGTTACAAAAGTATGCTTAATAGTTGAGCAATCAAGCGCTAATAACTATTGTGACTTTTCTGAAAGACTAGGCGATTGCCCAATCAAATGATAATACTTTTTGTTATTTTGCTGAAGGAATCTGTGCTATTTGTAGGTCTTTTGTTTTTGATTTGTTTTTGGTCTTAGAATTCCTGCACCGAGCCCTGAGGCAACTTTCTTAGAACAACAGTGATGCTCCTTCATGAACCAGTGTTTTGTTTCTCTTCCCTCCCCAAATCCCTTTTGCCTATCCCTTTCCCCCGGAGGCTATTCGCTCATTCCCTGTTCATTTCAGATATGAGAGAACAGGGCTTAGGGGGGAGGGTTTTATTCTCTTTGCTCCTGCAGAACCTGGAATTCAGGTGAGTGGACGTGGTCTTGTCAGGGGCAGAGGTGCCTGCAGTGAAGGAGATGCACACCTTCCTCGGTGAGTGGGCATGGGCAACTGGGTGGGGAGCTACTGGGAAGGTGGTGCTGGTAAGGGGGGTGGCAGATGAGGATGGAGCTTGGATGCTCCCAAAAGGTGCCACCACCGTCAGGCAGCTTCCATCAGAGGAGGAATCTGTATCAGTAGTATCAGCTCCAGTCTTCCCCGTGGTGCTCCCCAAGCTCCACGCCCTCCGTCCCACTGGTCCCCTCAGCTTCGGTGGTCTCTGCCTCCTGGGTTCTATGGGCTGCAGCCTCCTCACTCACCAGTGCCCCCCTCCTTCACCTGCTGATGCTAATGCACAGAAGGATAGGATTGTACAAAAAGGAGGAGAGGGGGTGAAACAGATTGGACCATAGGGGCAATACCAATCCCCATTGAACATATGTACATCACAACAACATGCCTTCATGTACATTCCTGAATACACCCCCTACCACGCCAATGGAGATCTCCCTACTCTCACTGTGCATACACTCTGATGTGCATGCATGATCATGATACCACTACAATTACACTCAGGTACTACTCTACACTGTTAGGGCTCTTGTATACAGGACCTTCACGGTAGGAAACCTGTCAATGAGTGACATTTGGTCATTGTCATACCTACCCATGTCACTCATTATGGACATGTATTGATAGGTCTGGATACCAACTGAAGGTCCTGTATGTCCATGTGAATTCCAAAACTTTGGCACTGTAAAAATGCCATATACACCTGATGCTCAGATGCTCACGTATTACAGCTGTTTCTGTTCACAGCACAACTATATCCTACCTACATTATCTGTCATGCCCACAGTTTACATCCATGGCTAACACACCCATCCAGTCCATGCCAAACTGTACAGGACATGTACTATATCACTTACTCACCCCCTTGTTGCTCCTGTGTTGCCCTCAAGCCCCATCCAACTCCAGGTAGGCCACCGCCATCAGGGGGGTCAGGGTCCGACGGGCACGCCTTCCTCGTGGGGACGCCTTCCCCAACTGGACCTCTGCAGTCTTCCGGGCTCAGTATCTCAGGTCTTCCCACCGCTTCCAGCAGTGGGTGCTCCACCAGGTATAAACCCCGTGGTCTGCACTTCCTTGGCAATGGCTTTCTAAATCTCTTCTTCTTATGGATGCTGACCTGCAAGGGAGACACAGAAGGAAAGGCACATTAATGTAGGCACAACAACCCATGACATTCATAGGCCTACCAACAGTACAAAAAAAAGTACAAAAATCAGAATTGTACAAAACTTCACAATCCCACAACATTCCTAGCAGCCATATCTGTAGGTACACCCTCCACTGCATTGTCCTGCATACATGTACTTTTACTCACTTGCATATCCATGTAGCAATATACATAACCATTATGCGACCTACCTGCGGTTCTGGAGAATCATACGGCGTTGTGTACAGGGGTAGGACTCTATCCACAAGTTTCTCCAGTTCTTCTGAGGTGAAAGTGGGGGCCCTGTCCCCTGTCCCCTGTATCATGTGCCATTGTGGCTCCCAGGAACACAAACCAGCAGAACACTCAGTGGAGGTCTTAATGACTGGAGAGTCAGGAATCAAGTAAGATACACTGTAGAAAATGGTGGTCACGGTCTGCACCATCACTGCCGGTGGTAGTCGTCATTTGTCCCTGTATGCCATAGGCATCAATGTTAACCAATGAGGAGTTACACAGCGGTTCTGACCGCCTACCACCCTGACGGCGTACACTGGTGGAATGAGCTCACTGACATCTGTTCCCTGCATGTATGAAAGGCAGCAGGCATTTTGCAATACAGCTGTAACAAATATATTAATTCATGAAGTTACTACTCATTTCCAACATGTACAGTATATGTGATGAGTCATGCCCTGGGACAGTGTTAAGTACAATTAGGCAGCATGAACGTGGAGTGTGCACATATTCTGGTAATGACAACATGACATTGTGGGAATGGTCTCACATATTGATGGTGACTGTAGAGTAGCTGTGACTGACAAGCATCTCACTATTGTAATCCATTGTAAATACCAGATGTATGAACAACTGACATGGCAATTACAACACCTCTGCATATTGAAGTCTGCTTTGTGCACAACAAGTGGCAGCCAATGTGATGTTGATTCACCGTTTGTCACCCTGCAGTAGGATGCATGAATGGTAATTGTTGACATACTTGTGTGGTATGCCATGCGTAGATGCTGACCACTGTGGAGTGTGATGCATGCACCTGTGTGCTGGCCCCTGGTTGACCAGGCAACGATGGAAGAACACCACATCATCTCCCACAATCGACTGAACTGTGCTACAATCAGGTAGCTGTGTACCCAGTTGGAGTCTGATCTGCTGCCAGCCAATCAACAACATACAGCCATCCAACTGTGCAGGTGGTCTCTGTCCTTCATTTTTGGCCACTGGCTCATTTCAGGGGATAGTGGGAATGGCAACAGGCATGTCTTTGTGAAGGGGGATGTGTGTCTGTGTGTAGGAATGCGTGTGTGCATGTTGGAATATGGATGCATGTGGATGTGGGGGTTTGGGGTTCTGGGGGACTGGTATGGAGGTGGGGGGTGGGGCATGGTGAAGGGTGGTTGGGGAGGGCCTACAGGGAGATTGGAGGGAGGAGGGATGGTGGGTCAGTTTTCAGTGTTCGGGGGTGGTGAGTGGGGGCAGTTCTAGGGGCTTTGGGGGTGGGTGGCGGTTGTGGCAAGGGGGGCCTGGTGGGTCGAATACAGGTGACAGGAATGAGAATTCCTGTCACCCATATGCTTTCCACCAGGGATTACCTGGCTGGGTATCCTGACAGAAAACCCCTGGTGGAAATGGGAACATTATCCCACCGCCGGTCTGGCCTCCACCACCGGGTCGAAAGTGCCTACCGTCGCTCGGAGGTTGAATCTGGCCTGGCGGTGGGTAGTAGTGAACTGGCTGCTTTTCAGCCAGTTCACTACTGTGTTTGTCATATGGGGGTCTGAACCGTCATGCTGTTTGCTGTAATGACCACCACCGCCAGAAGGGCGGTCATTACCGCCATGTTAATAATGAGGGCCTTGGTCTGTTGAAGGCAAGGTTTAGATGTCTGCACATCTCTGGGGCTAATACTCAATACAGAAGTTATGTCAGATTGTGGTGGCCTGCTGCATGCTCCACAATCTGGCACTAAGGAGGAATATCCCATTGCTGGAGGGGGTAGGAGTGGGGGACAATCCAGTGCCAGAAGAGGGAGGAAACATGAGTGATGAAGATGGGGATGGGGAAGATGTAGGCACAAGGACAGATTTCATCCACAGTACTTCAGCTAAGCTTCTGGTAGGTACTTCTCTACATTTGACATGTCACATGTTGGTATACAGATTAGCTGTACTTCATTGTCCATCCCTGATATCAGTAGGTGTTGACTCCATTTGGGTTTCAGATGAGTGTATGCAGGAGTGGTCTTATAAGTAGGTCTACAGTGCCACTATGATGTAAGCTAGTCCATCCGTCTGGGTTACATATAGTTCTGACATCCTATCTACTTCTTCGCACATTTGTGACTTCTCCATTCTGGAATCACATCTTCATTTGCATAGTTTGCAGCTCCATGTGACTTAAAGTGCAGTCAATACTTGGCATTCAAAGGTGTGAGCTGTGTGGTATTAGTACAATAGGAGTCTATTACTCTGGTCATTGCTTTTAGATGCAACGATTAACTAATCACTTTGTACCTGAACAGGGTTGTGGTCATGTGTGCCATAGTATTGGATTGTCTATCAATGTGTGGATCTACAGTGTGAATCGTTTAACCATCAAGATGTACTGATACATACTGTTAGCAAAAGTGAACATAATGTGTGTTGAACATTCTGTGCTATCAATTGCAGATATACTATGGATGATATATCACCACTCTTCCCAGTCTTCTATCTGAGGACCCAGGGCCCAGGGTTGTCTGGACACTGACTTTGCTTCAGGAAAACGAATGACAGCATGATACAAACACATCTTCAAAGTGTTTTAGGACTCAATTTCTGTGACATGTCACACATTTGTTGCACTTTTACAATGAGTAAACACATAATACCAAAACTTGTGTCTCAGTGCATTTATTGTGTATACCAAAGGGTGGATAGGGTGCAAAGCAGTGGGACCATGGTGATCGATTCCATCAGTCTGTAAGGCCCAGCAGTTGGTAGCACAGGTCCAGTATCCATGTGGTATTTGGAAATGGGGTTATGGTCGTAGGTAGTCAACAAGGTGCCTCAGTGGCACACAAGGGAGACAGTTCTTGAGAGGCTCATTTCCTGGCAGTGGGGTTGGTCTTGGCTTCTGTTCCTGCAGGATGTCTGCGACCACATTAGCGTGGGGTGTTTTCAGTAACAGGGGGTGGCTCTGTGGTGGATTGTGAATACTCAATCATGACCATCATCCAACTAGCTGCAGCAAATGTAGAGGGCTGGTCAGTAGGTTGACTACTGGAAGGGGCCCGGTGGTGGTTGGAGGACTCACACAGGACTGTGAAGAGCTCCTGTATCAAGCCTTTCATGGAGGCCATGGTGGCATTGAGGGCATGCCACTCGTGCATGGCCTCCTGGTTCTACTCCCTCTGCTGGCTCAGGTATTCCCCCAACAGGTCTAACAGGTCTAATAACTGGCCCATCTTGTATTGGTTGTATGCTCCGAGGACTTGTGCTTTCACCTCATGGGCGGGTGACTCTGTGGGTTGCCCTGCCCTCTGACCCCTAGGTGCACTCCCACTGGCCCTAGCTACCTTTACCTGTGTCTCTGGCATGGTGTGCCCACTCCCACTTACACCAGGACTTTCATCATCTTGTGTGGTGTGTGCTGACTCAGGACCATGTGCAGGTGGGCACATTGTGGATTTACGTGGCCTTAAGACACTGGTGTGGGGGTGTTGGATGACAGGTGTTGTGGTAGCAGATGTTGTGGGGGGCTCCATGGTGTCCTGGGTGAGGCTGGTGGAGGTGGACTGCCCAGAGAGCCCAGATGGGCCAGGTAGGTCTTCCAGTTCCAGACATCCTGTGTTGCTGCCATCACTGGGGTCTTCATCAGGTCGGGTACTGGCTGTAAGTGGTACTGGTTGTGTGACAACATTCTCAGGGGCACCTGTGGATGACAGGGATTGCTATTCACATCTGCTTGATGCACGTTACAGGGGCTGCAGTGTGAGTGCTATGTGTCATGCTTCATGACTCAGGTGTAATTGTGCAAGGGGAATGTGCATTGTTAGGTGGCTACAGGGTGATGCATTGTGGGATGCGTAGTGCTTCATGCTGTACATGCATTGGGTGCATTTGGGAGTGTGGACTTTGGTATTGGTGCTAGTGGGGTAGGGTGGGCATGCAGGGCATGGAGGTGCATGCATTACAGGTACACTTCATACAGGGGGACTATAGGTGACTTACCAGTTTCCAGTCCTCCAGGGATTCCATTGAGATCCTCAGGGTACAGGATCACCAAGACCTTCTCCTCCCATGATGTGAGCTCCAGGGGAGATTGTGGGTGCCAACCTCCAGTTTTCATCGAGGTTATTTGGTGTCTGGACGCCAAGGAGCGGACCTTCTCCCTCATGTAGTTCCACCTCTTGCGTATGTCGTCCTTTGTACATGGGTGACTTCACACTGAATTCACTGTGTCGATGATCCTTCACCATAACTCCATCTTCTTTGCCAGTCATGTTTGCTGGACTCATGCCCTGAACAGCTGTGGTTCTACCCTGATGATTTTGTCTACCATCGTCCTTAATTTGTCATCAGTGAATTGTTTTTTTTTTTAATTGGGACAAGGTGAGTGTGATGTGTATATGAGTGTTAAATATTTAAGTGAAGTATGATGCATGAGAGGTGTGCAGGTGCCTGTGATGTCTGTGTGAGGGCAGTATTCAGCACAGACGTGCAATGTCTGTCAGTTGTTTGTCATGTTAAGGGCTTGTGGGTTGTTAGTGTTTTACAGGGGGATATTTGGTGTGTGTATGTGTTTCAGTTATGGGGTATTTGAATTGGCCTATGTGGTGTTGTGTTGCAGTGGACGTTCCATCTTGGCTGCCGCAGTCCCAATCGCCAATGGATTACCGCTGCGCTATGTCCGCTGTGCTGATTTGTGAGTCGTAGTAGGGGGCACGGTCTTGTTCTACTGTGGCATGTGGGTGGTGGCTTTGCATCTCTGCTGTCGTTGTTTGGCCTGACGGTGTCAGTTTTGTGGCTGTATTCTTGAGATTTAGTTTTTTTTGTGTTGTAATTGGGTGGGTGGATTGCCACCGTCACTGCGGTCTTTTAGCAGCCGCCAGACTGTTGGTCTTCGGGACACACCGCCAATGTCATAATGAGGGACATTGTTTGTACTACTAATTGAAATGCAACAATGCCTCATTTCACTAATGTTCTTCTTGCACGTTTGCTTTTAGGTGCAGAAGAGATGGGAAAGAGATATCACCCACATTACTTCCAGACAGTAGGCATGTGCACGATGTGATGCATGACTACACTAACGACACGGACATCTCTTCAGCTTGTGAAGCTAAGTGCTACTGCCAACTGACAGCTTCAAGATGTCCCCAAAGAAAGGTGCTACCAAGAAAGCAGCTAGCTATAAGAATGAGCTTCCCACCACTAGTATGTTGCCTCAGACCTTTTTTGGGCAAAACGTGTGCCTATTGCACCGGCCTCTGTGGAGCAAGCAGGGATCAGCACTTCTTCATCAGGGCGCCCACATCAAACTAGGCCCATGTTCGTGTCTGGCACAGAGGCAGCCACTCTAATCACAGCAACGCAGACAAGCAATGATGTTGAATTAGACTTATCTCTTTCTCAAAATAGTACCCAATCGTTACTGGAAACTCAGCGCAGTGGATAACAACATCTACAGCCAGCAATAGTACTTCCTCCTGAAGTAGAAGCACATCAGGATATTGAGCTTCATGCTGAGGAAGTTTAAGAAGCCCCTTTTTTTACAGGATCCACTGTCTTCCAGATCTCTGCCAACTTCCAACTCCCCTTCTGATGATCAAGACTCCACTTGGATGCCATCTCAGTTCAAGACATTCCAGAAGAGACAAGGAATGAAAAGGAATGTTCCTGAAAGCCTTAGAGTTATGGATGAAGAAGAGGAGGATGATGAGTCTGACGATGAGCCAGTCATCATGGATGTTAGCCCAGCCCCAGTGAAGTCCAACATTAACCCATATTCTCAAACTGCTGTGAGGTATGTGGCACACATACCACCACCGCTAGCTTCCTTATTTACAACAAGACCCCAGCTGCAACCCACATCAACAGTCACCTCGGTAGAAGTAGGCACTGCAGAAGTCAAACATCATCAAAACAACTACCTACAGCCGCTTCTTCTGACATTGGCAGTGGCACCAGTGTTAAAAGGTTGAATTCCCAAGTTTGGGACTTCGTTATGGTTAGTGAAAAGGAGACAAACATTGCCTTATACCCCATTTGCTGAGTGAGTGGTAGTTGGGATAAGCTTGGTTCAAACTATGGCACCAGAGGCCAAACATCCAATTTGAGAAAACACCATTCAATCTGATGGGAGGCACAAATTAGAGGCCAAAAATCTGCAAGTGGTGTTGGTGAAGATGGTGAGAGCAGGGAATCTGAACCGATCATGGTGGAAGGACAGGTAAAGAAGAGGGTGACATTTTAGTTACACAAATCAGCCCTGTCCCCAGCAGTGCTGAAGCATCATCGCCCACATCAGCAATATTGCTATGGCACAAGACTCAGGGTCAGGACAAGAAATCAAGAAAAGAAGATATAGTGGCTGTCCCGCTGAGAAACACATTGAGCCTACCACCACCTTCTGCTTTCAAAAAGTCAGCTGCTTCACTGGCACCAATGAAGAAAAACAATCCGGGCTATAATTACACGCATGTTTAGGTAGGAGGGGCAGTGCGACCGCAACCACCCAACGGCACGTTTGTAAAATAAGAAGCTGGCTAAAATGTTAGTGCTGGACCTCCTCCATTTTTCTTCTGTGGAAGAAGTGGGTTGTCTAGAATTTGTGTCTGCCATCTTCCCTAAAAGCAAGGTTCCCAGCCAGACCTATTTTGCCAGAGTAGCTGTTCTAGAACTACATCACAATGGGCCAGATGTATGAAAGCTTTTTGTATTCGCAAAACAGTGCAAATGCCCGTTTGCGAATGCAAAAAGCCATTTCAGAATGTATTAAAGGCATTCTGAAAGCAATTTTAAGGAATCGCTAAAATAGCGATTCCTTAAAATTGCGACCCTGTTTAGAGAGTAGCAAATTGTGACTCTCTAAATAAGAAATCACAAATGAGGATTCCTTATTTGCGATTTCTAAGCACATGTAAGAAGCAATTCCTTAATGCGAATTGGGCATTAAGGAATCACTATTTACCACCAAGTTGAACTTGGTGGTAACCATGTGCAAATTTTTAAAATGCATTTAAAATGCATTTTTAAAACGTACATGTAAAGCACACATGCCCTTTTGGCATGTGTGAACCTTACATGTCCTAATAAACTTTTTGGGGTGCAACAGAAGGGGCCTTAGGCCCCCAGCACCCTGGGGTTTTGCATTTCCAAAATTGCAATTTCCAGTTAAGAAATCACAATTTTGGAAATGCAAAAAATTCACAAATATGGGCCTTCAGGCCCATAGGTGCAAATGGGGATGGTATCGCAATTTTGGATTCAGTAATAGCATTCGCGATTTTTAAGAAATTGCTATTACCGAATGGCAAATGTGATACATTGCATTTTGCGAGTCAGAAATAGCGATTTCTTAAAAAACACTATTTCCGACTTGCAAAAGGCCTTCTTGGTACATCTGGCCCAATGTGCTGGAATTGGTTGGACAAGCTTTGCAGCACATTGCTGTCCACACAATCCACCGGACGACAGACATGCAGACTAGTTGCAAAGCCACTGATTACATGTGTGTCACTACACACTGGATATCTTTTGTGAGAGTTAGAGAAATTACATCTGCAGGTGTTGACACTGCTGAAATTTGTATTGGGGCTCAGAAGCATGTAATGGTAACTATCTTCGCCAAGGGGAAATCCCATACAGCTGCAAACATCTTGTATGGCTTTAACAACAAGGTCTTTGAATGGCTGCACTACAGAGGGTTTAACATTGGACTTCTTGCCACGGACAATGGCAGTAATATAGATAAGGTCATGTCAGATGATGGCTGTTTCAGGGTGCTGTATTTGGTGCACTGCATCAACATCATTGTACAGAACTATCTCAAAAAAGAACCCTGAGTCAGCAACTTACTGTCCACATGCAGAGGAATCTGCACTCATTTTAGATATTCTTTTAAAACCCAGAAGCTGTTGAGGATTATCCAGCGTTATAGTAGAATGCCAGTTAAGCACTCATGCAGGAGGTGTGAACACACTGGAATTCAACTTATTACATGTTGCACTGTCTGAGCAGAACAGCCTGATCAATGGATATGTTATGCAAAGAGGGGATGCAACTGAGAAAGGCATGATCATTGAGCTGGACCAGTGCTGCATGGTCAAATGCCTCACAGAGATTCTGTATCCTTACGAAATTTTCACACAGGAAGTCAGCAAGGAGGACTGTACCATGGGACAAGCTATACCATTGTTGCATATGCTGTAGAAACAGCTAAAAGAGGTGTTCGAAATGTATGCAGCTGTGGATGAAAAAACAGACGCACATGAGTTGGAGGAGAGCTTAATCCTTTGCTTATCTGGTAATAAAAGGCTGCAAAGAGACGCTGTGCCTTCCACACATTACCTTTGTGCAACAATTCATGACCCATGGTACAAACAATTACTGTCCACTTTTATTAATTTTTCAGACGAGGATGTTTCAACCTACAAGACGTGGATAGCTGAGCAAGCCAGTGGCCTAGAGAAAGAACGGCTGGGAATTTGAGGTCCACTCACGGGCAGAAGTTTTGGGGTGCAGCCTAAAACATCAATAGAGTCTGTGGACAGTGCTGTTGGCACATAGCAGCTAAAATCAACTCCAGCAGCAACAGGAAAGGAGCAGCACCCCCAAAATAGCATTTGATTGGTTTTTAAAGTCGAGTGTAGAGGCTAAGGCAAAATAGATCTAGTAAGGTGGAATACCAATAACTATTGTGAGGATGGTCCAGACCTACCTGGATGACCCACAGGAGGTCTATCTGGACCAAAACTCATTGGTGTATTGGTATGGGAAGAGGTGCCAATGTCCAGTGCTCAGCAGGCTGGCAATAAAGTATCTGGCTTGCCCTCTAGCCAGTGTGTCTGC
Organism: Pleurodeles waltl; assembly: GCF_031143425.1. Taxonomy (NCBI): domain Eukaryota; kingdom Metazoa; phylum Chordata; class Amphibia; order Caudata; family Salamandridae; genus Pleurodeles; species Pleurodeles waltl. The sequence continues at coordinate 370,604,192 of NC_090449.1, forward strand.
TGAGCATGGGTTCAGTGCAGCTGGTGCAATTGTCACAATGTTAAGGTCCAGTCTCTCACACCAAAACGTCGAGAGATTGACCATGATCTAAATGAATCAGCACTTTATACCCCTGATAACAGCATACCTGAAGTGCAACAGGAGGAGGATGAGGGTGATTGGTCTGACTCAGTTCATGATATTGTGTTAGCTGTCCAACTTCTGGGTGAACCACCTGAGTTTGAGGACAAACTCCACTTCCCTGACCACAGAGTAAAGATGGCAGCCACAGTGAATTCAGTCCCCTCTCAACATAGAAAGTGGGAGGTTCTTGAGCCTCACAAGCGTGCTTATCTACACAGACGGTTCACACAGGCAGAACGGTGTCCACAGCCGCCACACTGCAGTTCTCCATCGTCGGAAGACATTTTGCTCCTGGTGCAAGAGTATGGGCGACTTGGTAGCCCCCTGATTGCTGTCACAAGGTATAGTTCTCCCTGAGTACATTTTCTCATTTTATAGCTTTAGCACAAGACTGCTGAAGTGGTCAGCTTGATTTGTGTGTCTCTGGTTTCAGGTGATTGATTACATGGAACAGCAATACTGAGTCCCAATTTTTTTTTACCTAAACTAATTTGTTGACGGATAAGGATGTAAGTGCAGACATCTTCAGACAATGTTTTCCACACAGCAGTCATAGACATGATGAAGGCACTAGAGGTGGCATGCACATGGTGAAGGCACAAGAGCTGGCATGCATCTGCCATTTCATACATGGCTTAGTTGTTCTTGTCACTATAACATCGTGTGAGAGGGGTGCCTTTCTGAGCCACAGAACCGATGTTCCCCAATCTATCAGAAAACTCTGTATGCACTGGTCTCCTTTGAATTTATAGAAGTTGAACAGGGCTCTCTAAGGCCTTGGTGGTATAAGAATTATATGTTATTGATCTTCAATAGGTACCTCTGTCTTCCTCTGTCCTGCTGAGGCCAATAAATCTGAATGGCCGAAACACGTCTACATACATATTGAGGAGTTTTGGTGGAATAAATGAATGGAACATTAAAAGGGATTGAATTGCCTTGGATAAACACGGATGAAGGTTATTCTCCCCCCTGTGGATCAAACTACCTCAGTTATGGGGAATGTGCTTTACAAGGACTGCTTTACAGCCGCTTACAGTTTAAATGCAGCAGGATGATTGGAGTACAGTGGTTATCTTACCATCCAGTTCTATTGAATTTTCATGCTATAAGTAATTTGTTGGGATACACATGTCATTATTTGTTGGTATATATTCTGTATTACGTCTTGTTTGTTTAAAAATGTGTATATATGTTTTTATGGTAAAGGGTGAAATTGTGTGAGGCAAGAATAAAATGCAAAAAGAGTTCTAAACAGAAGAAATTATTATTTTCTAGTGGTTAATTCAGGTTTTCACTTTTGTTTTAGTAATCCACATATTTTTCCCCATTATATGCCATTGTTGGATTTAGTACAGAGTAGACCTGGGCCACCATAGAACATTTTATCGACAAACTGCTTTGGAAAAAGAAAGAAAAACAGGATATAGCTATCTGGGGGAACATTATTATTTTATTTGTTTGTGTCTCACTGACTAATGAACCACCACTGTTTTAGACACATGTATGACCGGACTGAATTTGGATCAGTGTGTAGTGAAGAAGCCCCCACCCCCAAATATCTTAAATGATAATGGATAGACAGTGTCTGCCTCCATCCTGTGCCTATCCTTCCTTCCATCCCATAGCAAGACTGCCCCAGAAAATGTGATTTACAACTTACACCGGCCAATGTGTGTTTTGTTTTGTGAATCAAAGAAGATCAGCAATGTACCACTGTGCTTGATTGGAAAAGAAAAGTAATGCTATGCACCAATGAGTGATATATGAGTGATTCTTGTTTCAATGTTGAGATTCTTCATGTGGTGACAGACAGTGAGAGAGTGGGTGTTTACTGTTTAACTGTAATTATTATGCCTGATTGTGATTGATTTACAATGTTGGTAGCCTAATGGGTGATAATTTTTTTCCTAGGGGTGATTTTTTTTCTTCCTCTTTGACACTTAGCAAGATTTGTTTTTCGGTTTCACACAGCTTTGTTTTCTGGTTCACACATCTCAAAGAACCGACCAGTCCATTTAGCTAACAAACACAAATCTAGTATATACAAAAAACTTCTAAATGTTTCTCTTGTTGTTGTACACAGCATTGCACTACAGGTTGCTCTCTCTCAATTGGGTCAGTAGACTGGGACTCTCAGGAGGAGTAGGTAAGGAGTCGGTAATAATCTTTAATCATAGTGAGGAGGATGATGGAAGAACTCAAAGCATGAGCTGACAACTTCAACAACTTTCAGAAGAATTAAGTTATCAACATCATGGAAATCAAAATGGATGATGACTCTAAGAGGCCTACTCAACCATGTCAACCAGTGAGGGGCACGTTAATTACTTAATTTGAGAAATGGAATGCTGCTGAATGTGTGTGCTGGCTGGCTCATATTTCTAGGCTAAATGTTTGATGATGGTGATCATGACAGTTATAAGTTTGATCATCCCGATACATGCAGCCACTTGCCTGTGACTGTTGGTTATTTTAATTACTCTCACTTAATTGAACGCACATTAGTCATAAAATGAATGATTGCTCAGCCTCCTCTGAGTTTTCTTGGTGAACGAATCCCCATGAAGGTTACCTTCCATTCTAACCTTCTTCTTGATTCCACAATGTCACGATAATCATTTCTGTTTTACAATCCACAGGCCTTCTCTTCTCCTGCACATAAGGCAAAAGCACCATAATACTCATGCTTGCCTTATCGGACCACTTCAGCCAATCAGGCGCTCATGTTTGACGGGGTAATCCAAGAAGAATGCAGAAGCACCACCCAATTTGGCAACAGTGTATGTTTTTTCTTTTAATAATCTTTTCCTAGAACTGAGTGTGTTCACTGCACTCCAACATCCTTTGTTTTTACTATTATTCAAACCTAGGTGACAGAACATTTAGATCTACAACTTGAGTCTCTCTGGGGCTGACTAACTGTTTGCAATGCATTTGAGTTGACTGTGTCATATTTATTCCATTCTATTTCTCCCACAACAGGCTGCTGATCATTGCCAGATGAATTTTGTGTTTGTTTAGTGTTTGTCTTATTGTCACGCCTTTCCCTAAATCCCCTTACCATCCATTCATCAAATCCTTAAACCTTTTCCCCCGGGCTGTGTGATTTATTGAGGTATGACTTAATAATTTTTACCATTAATTGGTCGTACACTTGCTGGGACAGATGGGATGAAAGCAATACTAACTCAGTTTGCATGATCTTCCTTCGAGTTCTCCTAGGAGGGAGTGGGACCTCCCTTCTGAACCCTTCCTTCTTAGTATGCTAGGATGGTACTACTACCACCACCATGTCACCTTGGGAAACTATGCATCCCTCCCTTCATCTGTTCAGGTAAGAGAACTAGGGAGCTTTGTTGTACTTTTAGGCAATATAACAGGCAATGGCAATCTCTCTTCCCACTCATAATGGGTCAAAATAGTTGCAGACTGCAGTGCAGAGACTAATTGAGTAGTAGGACAATGATACCTACCCATATAACTAATTCTTATACACTATCAGCAAATTTTAAAAACACACTACACTACAAGGCAGCAGTGTGAAGTAAAACACCTCATTTGAGGCATAAATGACATTAAATACAGTTTTATTACCCCTAACATGGATATACAACCTACCCCTTCCATTCCAACTGGCCCACCCCTCTCCCCAAACAAATGTCCCTGTCTTCAATCAATGTCCAAAGAACTCATCTGTCCATGATAAAAGAAACTGTCCCATTTCCAAAATGCCCACATTCCCACCATCTCCACCCACAAGTGCCACCCACCGAAACAAAGGATAAAAAAGTGTCAGAAGAGGGCACTAACAGCGGGCCAGGAGCTTTTTTAGGAGCATGTCTGGCTTCTATTCACACGAGTCTTTGCAGGACACACCATTGAAAACTGCGGTCTTGGGGGGGGGGGGGAGTCAGCAGTGATGGAAAGGTGGCAGACAGCTGCCAGCAGACTATGGTGCCAGTGTTGAGAGGTTAGAGGTGCTGGGGACTGGCTGGGGCCTTGGGCATTAGCAGTTGCCACCTCTTCCTCCTCTAGGTCCACAAGCAGCTGATATTCAGCCCTGATGGCCTCCAGCCTCTGCTGCCACAGCCAGGCTGCTATTTACTGTCTGGAAGGTGCACCAGCAGGAGCAGCTATATCAAGAAAGAAAAAATCAAATTGTAAACAATGCTCTGTACAAAACACTTGTTTGAAATTATGTAGGGACACAGTAGAAGTAGATTTGCTGGTCACCTCAGGCCATTCGATTTAGATGTGATTCGAGTAACAGCCATTATGGACTATGGAGTGCAAGTATTCTTCTCTTTCCTTTTGTGCTAAATTAATAGAGGCATGCTAGCTCATCTGGCACCCTAATCGTACTCGTTAGTCGTACTTTGCTACTGTCTCCAGCTGGGGCAGCTGTAATAGACAAATATCTTATTCCAATGGTCCTGCTCTTCTTCAAAATGCCTTTCAATTTTACCCTGACTACAGGGCAGATGAATATTATGGATGATACATGCAACATACTATAAAATCCATCATGCAAACATCATGCCTGCTATAAATAGATGGTGGGAAAAGCAATACACTGCAGTTAAGGAAAAGGATTAAGGAACAGGATTTATAGATTGTATTTGGCATGATCATCACAGACTATCCCCTCTGCATAAGTCAAGGCTCTTACTTAGTCCCACTTTACTCCCCGGACCCTCCCTCCTCCACCACACTATGTAATTACTTTTTTTTCCAAAAAATACATTTGCTCGGCAGTAAGGAAATGAATCTTAACTTTACTGCAGAGTAAGGTAGAGGTTATTAGGCTGGGTAGATAGATGTTTTACTGATCATCATCATGTGCCTAAGGTTTGGCTAGTGGTGAATCACTGAGGTTGGCAAATGTTGAAAGGGAAATTTTGAACAGAAATAAATCCATTATGTGAGCCATAATGAAATATATCACATGGCTAGAAAAATGTAGCGCAAGCAAAGAATGGATTTTTCTAATTTTTGGGAAGTCTGGGACAGATTAAAGAAGTGAAGAACTAGGAAGTGACTAAGTGGACATCGGGAGGGAAGGGAAAAACACCTTGCTTTTGCATTGCCATGCATTGAAAACTTTGCAAATAAATGACACATTAACTTAATTTAAACAGATGCAAAAAGCACAGCCAACGCTGCAGTGCTGAATTGAACCATGCAGCTGTTGGGTCATCATGGGTGGAACTGGTGAAATATCATAGGTAGGGAGGGAGGTGATGATTGATGATGGGCGGGATACTTAATATCTACTTTGCTTGAAAAATACTGTGAGTCAAGGGAGTAGTCAGAAATACAACACCAACCATTTGAATCAAATCTTTGATAAGACCATTCCAAGCAAGTAAAATATGTGAGAAGAATGCCCCTCTCCAGAAGAGCTCCATTGTTTCTTCTTTCCAAGCATGCATCTATTCATCATTGCTTTATTTTTCTAATATTCTTCACTCTTGAATTGATGCACATTATTTAAACTTTACATTCTCTCATCCAGTCTTTCACCATTGAAAACCATCCATATCTATCCAAATTCCAAACATGGCTCTCAACGAACCTTTCACCAACATCCTTTTACACAATATCCACCCATGCATCCTGTACCCCATTCACTATCCAAGATCCAACCCATCAGAGGATTCCTTTCACCCATCCAGGCAGGCATCCTTTTACCCATACACTTTCAACCACCCAGGCAAGCATCCTTTCACCCAAATGCCCTTTCATCCGCCCTTCCCCTAACCATGCATCCTATTACCCTCCTATGTGCACCCTTTCTCCCACACATCCTTTCACTCACATTATGTTTCACCTTCCATCCTTCTTTTCCTTTTTCATCAATCCATCATAGTTAAAGTTCATTATAAATCTTTGTCAGTTGAGGTGCAGATAGAAGAGACCATTAATATGCAACTCCTGCTTTATCTGCGAAAGTGGGGTGTTCATGAGTGAGTCAGCACTAGTACACCCTTGCAGTGAGTATACTACTAATTGTCAATAAGCAAGTAATATGACTTACCACTGTCCTCCATTGCCGCAGCGGAGGCCCCCTTCGACCACTGGCGCTGCTGCATCTGCTGCTATGCTGGAATTGTGCTGTCACTGCTGGCCCCAGCCCTAGTGGTCGGTGCAGCTAGAAAAAAACACTACACATTTTAGATGCCAGATAAGCCTCCTCCTATTGTTTTTTTTTTCAGGGGAAAATACAACCACAATACATCACCAAAATTTGGTTAAAGTATCTTCTATCAAAATATCAGGTGGCCATTTTGTTGGTTGACAATGTTTAATAAGCCAGGTAGTCAAGGCAAACAAAAACTTCTTGTAACAGAGGGGCAGAGCTATTGAGTTTTTAAAGATAAATAAAATGGTGCAAGATTTGGTCAATGAACGATATATGGTCTTGGTTGGCAAATACAATGGGGCTTCCTCCTTATACTTCCAGCCATGGTGCAAGGTCATCAACTGCTAGAATAATATAATAATACATGCACAAATCTTATTGACAAAGCAGAAGAAAGGAAGCTACAGAGAGATTAGTACAGACCGGCAGTTTGAAGTAAAATACAGAAACTTGAAATATAGAAAATAAGTAAATAGGATAATGCAGGGATAAGAAGAATGTAGGAAATGGATAAATCCAAGAGTAGTTGAAAATAGATTAGGAGAGGGCATATAAAAAAGGTCAAAAATAGTTTTAAATGTGGAGCAGTAAAAGTTAGGGAAATATACATTAATATTGACAACGGGATGACTTACTGGAGCCAGCAGAGCCATCTCCATTGGCACTTCTAGTCCCTCAACTGCCTAACCAGCCCTCTTCTTGCCCCTGGATGCTGATGTAAGAAATAAAGAAAAAAAATGAAAAAAGATTAGTGGCACAGTTAATAATCTTTCCAAAAGTATTTTGTGTCAGGAATAGGCAAATACAGTGACATTGAACTTTTCTAAATCAGATTGCCTGTATAGTACTAATATCATGGACCATCCTATTCCAAATTTCCTAAACCTAACCCTAGTCCAAATTTCCTAAACTACATTTTGGGATTACTAATAAATTTCAGTGAATGATGTTTGCTTCTCATTTCATTCTCAAGCTCTCAAACTCCTTTGATGGGACAAGTCAGTCTGGATTTTTTAATGCGTAGGTGTATGCATGCATGAATGCCACACATCACTGGGAAATTACTTGGCACTTTACAAGCTATAAAAAATAAAGGCACAGAGAAGTGAGAGAACATGCTAACTCACTTATACTAACAACTACAACTATCTCAGTGACAGGACAGGACACAGGAGTCTCTGTATTACTTCTTAAGTAATCAACCCAAGACAGCACCAACAAGTATGATTATGTTGCTCTGAGCACCTGTCTAGATGACAATCACATTGTAGTTGTAAGATAAATGTAACTTACCTGCATGAGAGAAGCATGCTTGCTATTTGGGAAAACAATATTAGCATGGAACACAAGTAAGAAATAAATATTTGTTACTCACCAAGCCCTGCAACCTCCATGCCTAGCAGGTCAAGCAGTCCATCTCCCATCTAGGGTATTAACCCACAGGTGCTACAGCTGTTGTCGGGTGTGCCAAACCCCATTGTTGCAGCACATAGCCCAGCACATCTTCTCCCAGTGCTGCTGGCACCCCCGGAGCCATACCCACTCCTGGGCCTGATGCCTACTGTCAGGGTGGAGGAGTAGTGGCACCACACATAAAAAAACTAGTGCTGGTACCTCCACTTTAGGAAAAATGGCACTGGGCTGCATGCCATTGTGGTGCCTCTGTGTGCAAGGAAGGAGGCTGCTGGTGGTGGTTCGGGGGGGATTAATGATGCCGCTCCCCTGCACTGACATGGTACTGGGCACCGGAGGAGAAGATAGAAGAAAGGAAAAAGAAGGAAGGAAAGAAAAATAAGAAAGTAAAGTAAAATATTAAAAAGGTATAAAAGTCACAAAAAGACCCAAACAAATTTTGAACAAAACAAAAATACACAAACACTAAAAGAAAAGGTAAGATAATGAATACAAAATTAGGGGAAAATAAAGTTTATAGCAGAAGAATGAAAGAGATTAATGAGGGATTGAAGAGGTAGGCCCAAGCATGATGTACAAAGCCAAAATAAAGATGGCCATGTCCATGCAATCCGCTTTGTGCCGTTCACGCAAAAGTTCCAAAGCGAGAACACACTCCGTGTTGACAATGATATAAAACGTCATGCGAACGGGCATGGCAAGAAACTCTGCCTGCTCACAGAACTCCGCTTAGAGAAGCAGAGTTTTTTACCACTCTATGGAATTCCGTGTAGCGCAAGTATGCGAACTCCGTCCGGGCCAAATCTTTCTCTGTTCATGATTGTGAGACTGACTCTGCTCCTGCGGCGGAGGAGGAAGTGCAAGTTTCTGGCAGTGAATTTTCAGTCAAAGAAGAATCACATGATGATGAAGCCACTCTTGGTGCAGATGAAGTGTCTGTTTTAGAGGAGGACACTGATGTGCTGATAGTGCAGCAAGAGGTATCTGGATTGCAGCCTGGGTCTAAAAGGCTGCCCATTGGAAGAGCTGAACACTGGGTTGCCCCAATCATGATGCAGCAAACGTTTCCTGCCTTTATTGGCGTTGCAGTGTGCAGAGTGAATACTAATATTTTGCATATACATTTCTTTCAGTTGTTTATGGACAATGCATTTTTGGGTGAGATTGTTGAGCAGACTAGTTTGTATGCTGAACAGTATTTGAGAGCCAACAGTGCCAAACTTAAATCCTGCTCTAGAACTACCTTGTGGATTCCCACAACTCTGGAATAGTTGACAAAGTTCTTAGGTTTAACTTTCTTGATGGGCTTGATAAGGAAGTTGTTGCTGTCTTCATATTGGTATACCAGTCCCTTGATGTCAACAGCCATCTTTCTTGCAATCATTAGTCGTGATCAGTATTTGCTTCTGCTTCGGATGCTGCATTTTGTTGAAAATGCCTCAGCATTCCCATGAGATCACCCTGATTGTGACCATCTTTTGAAGATTTGACCTTTCCTTGATCACTTTTTAGATCTATTTTCAGAGCTCTATGTTTCAGGGATTGATTAGCTGTGGATGAATCTTTGGACCTGTTGAAGGGTTGTTTACTTTTTAGGTAGTATATTTCTAGCAAGAGGGCTTGTTCTAGAATTAAGGTATATCTGCTGCCTGAGAGTAGTACAGGATATGTCTATAATTTTTAGGTCTACAGTGATAGGGATTCCACTATTGACCCCCCTGCTTGTCCATCCACTTTCAGGGGTTAGTGAAAAAAAAAATATGGGAACTTGGTAAAGGACTTTTTAACAAAGGTTACCATTTGTACCTAGATAACTTCTACACTGGTGTGCACTTTTTCAGGGAATTGTTCAAAGTGGACACTGTTGTTTGAGGCACTGTCTGCTCTAACTGTAAAGGTTATCTGAAGAAGCTTGTTTATAGAAATCTTGAGAGGGGACAGAGCAGTGCTTTGCATAGTGATGAAGTACTAGCTGTAAAATTTGCAGACATGAGGGATGTTTACATTCTGACTACCAACCAGGATGAAAGTACTTCACCTGTGGCTGTTTGGGGTCAGGTTGCTACAAATGTGCAAACTTGTATGCATTGTATACTACAATAAGCACATGGGTGATGTAGATAGTGTAGATCAGAGATTGGGACCTTACACTGCTTTTTGCAAGGCTAACATGTGGTATAAGAAGTTGGCTATCCATCTCTTCCATTTAGCAACCTTTAATGCTTTTACTGTGTTCAAGGATTGGTCTCCAGAGTCAAAGATAACTTTTGTTCAGTTTCAGGAGTCTGTGATAGGCAGCCTTGTTGTAGTGGAATAGGCAAGTGTTTCTAGAATTGGAGTGGTAGAGGATGTGGCTAGATCACCACTTTACTGGTCACATTCCTCCCATGCCCAAAAACACAATCCCTGTACGAGACTCTATGTGAAGAGGCATGAGGAAGGAGAGTTGTATGCACTGCCCTGATTGTCCTTCTAAACCTGGGCTGTGTGTGCAATCTTATTTTAGAACGTACCACACAGTAAAGAATTGTTAGGAGCACCCATGAGCATTGCCTGGCCTGTATTGTTTTATATTTTGTGTTCAGAATCACGGTTGGCATTGGTGTGATGTATATAGTTAGAGCTATTGTGTTTGTAGTTTTGTATTTAATTACAATTGGTTTGTATTTTCGTTTTTGTTAAAAAAAATGGGATGGCTGTATGCGTGGGCTGGTGCTTTGCAGACTGGTGCGCATGACCTGGTGCTTGGCTGGCACATTGCCAGTTGGTGCGATTGCTGTGTCAAGTATTTTTGCACATGAAAGCGATGAACCCTTGAGTAGAGCTATCTGTTGTATTTGTTGATATGAGTGTTGTAATGTGGTGAGCCTGTGAATGGTCTTGTGTGTGTCACGTATGGAAGGTGTGTGAATAGATTGCAATGTGGTTAGAGCCATGACGTGGCTTTACAGCTGAGTCATTGCTTCAGTTTTTTGACCTTTCAATTTTTAACAGTGCATTTCATTTTTGTGAAATATTTTGTTAATAACATTTTATATATTGAACCATAACTCACCTTCATGCCAAATCCAACCAGTATATATGTGTCAAAATAATGGTGATAAGCCACAAGATGTATTTATTGCACTTCTCCTCTCAGTTGGGAATTCAACTCATGAAAAATACCCACTCCACTGTAATCAGGCTTCGAAGCACACCTAGTTGTCTTGGGTGGGAACCTAAAGATGAAACATGTCACCAACTAGGTTGGTGGGTAAAAGGTCTTTTTAACACCTTCTACAGTGTAGACAGCCAGGAGCCATCCCCAGCCACAGGGCTCTTGTGCTGAGGAAGGGTACTAAGCCGTCCTCGCACACGAGTCAGGAAATGCCTCTGGTGCGGGCACCAGAGGGATTTCCTTTTTGCTAAACATAGCCCCTCACCTCTCACGGTTGTTTTGGGTTTTCATTGAAATGTTGATCAACGTGTGTGGCGCGCTTCTGTCATTTCAATGAAACTGAAAGTGAAATGACCCGATGGGCTCAGTTCACTTTCCCTGCTTCTGTGCTCAGGGGGCCATCTCAGCCCCCTGAGCACCAAGGTCAGTTGGAGAGATGTTGTAAGAAAGGGAAAGATCTCCCCTTTCAAAAGGTACCCCTTGAAAGTGGATTTCTGTTTGTGGATCACCCAAGAAGGGCAATCCCCAAGCAGGGATCCACTAACTAGGCACCAGGGAGGAGGCAGTAGCCCTTTGGGCAAGGGCTTTTGCTCCCTCCAATAATTTTCACCATAGTCAGTCTTTTTGCTGCTGGGGGTTAGATGGGGAAATAGCCCCTGATCTGCCCCCCTGGTGGGGGGGGGGCAGAAAGCCCACTAGGACACCAGGGATTTTTTTTTTATTAGTGTACAGGTCAGGGCAGGCCATGATGGCCCTGTTAATGCCCGCCTCCCAAAAAAACAAATGGCCACGTTCTTCCTGCCCCCCCCTTTGGGTTTTCAGTAGAAAAATGCGCTGTATACGTGTTGTGTTTTGGACTGTTTCCTGTCACGGCCACTAGGACTACTCACACAAATAAGGTGCCATTTCATTGGGAGATGTGGGAGAATGATGGGTGAAAGGAATGTTGTGGTTCCCCACAATTTCCAGAACTTTCCATCACAGAAATATGGAGAAAATGTGTTTTTTTTCTCACCATTTGAGGTTTGCAAGGGATTCTGGGTAAAAACGTGGGGAGAGCCACACAAGTCAGCCCACCCTAAATGACCCTATGTGTCTAGTTTTCAAAAATGTTCAGGTTGACTAGGTTTCCCTAAGTGCCAGCTGAAATAGAGCCCAAAATCCAATGCTAGCACATTGTAAAATACAAATTAGTTTTCAGTAGATAAATGTGATGCATCCATGTTGCTTTTTGGGGCATTTCCTGTAGTGGACACAAGGCCTACCCACACAAGTGAGGCACTATTTTTATGGGGAGACTTCGGGAAATGCTAGGTGGAAGAACATTTCTGTATCCTCTCAGATTCCAGAACTCTGCCTAACAGAAATGTGAGGAAAATGTTTTTTTTTAAACAAGTTTTAATGTTTGATTTGAAGTATTTTGGATGAAAGAAGCTGGTAAGAGCCCCACAAGTCATCCCATCATGGACTCCTCCCAGGTGTCAAGGTTTAAAAAATGTACAGGTTTGCTAGATTTCCATAGGTGCTGGCCTAACCAGAGCCCAAACCCCAAACTAGGCACTTTGCAAAAATGAGTCCGTTTTCAGTGGCAAAATGTGATGTGTCCATGTTTTGGGGGGGGGTTTCCTGTCCTGGCCACTAGGCATACCCACATAAGTGAGGTACCATTTCTATCAGGGGACCTGAGGGAACGCAGAATAGCAGTGCAAGTGTTATTACCAATTGTTTTTGTCTGCATTTGTCCCTTCCAAATGTAAGACAGTGTGTAAGACAGAAATCATTTTGAGAAATGCCCTTCAAAAATTCAGAGATGTGCAAATAAACAGTGCTTCTAAACTCCACATCTTGTGCTCATTTAAGAAATACATAGGTTTCCTTGAAACCTTGATTTATCACTCTTGCTATTTTAGCAAACAATTTGCTGTCTGCCCAGTACACAATGAAAAAGCATTGCAAGGTGCAGCACAGATATTGCCTCTGAGAACATAGGGTTCTTGGTGAAGCCACAAGAACATAGGGTTCTTGGTGAACCTACAAGTCCTCTATATCCCCACAACCAGAAGTGTCCAGCGGACCCAACAATATATTGCATTTGAAAGTCTGCCATAGTTAGAAGATGTTACAGATGAAAATGAAGACACAAAAAGCTGTTTTCTTCTACTCAATTTCAATATTATTTTTATTTCAACTCTTATTTTCTATAGGAAAACCTTAAAGGATCTACATAAATGACCCCTTTCTGAATTCAAAATGTTGTTTACCCTTAAGAAATATATAACTTTCTGGGATCCTCCATTAGTTTAACACTCATTTGTACCACTAAGTGGAAGGAGGTTAAAAACACAAAAAATCTGAAAAAATGGGCTATGTCCCAGTAAAATGCCAAAACTGTGTTGAAAATGTAGGTTTACTAATTCAAGTCTGCCTGTTCAGAAAAGCTGGGAAGATGGGCATTTTAGCACTGCAAACCCTTTGTTGATGCCCTTTGCAAGAAAAAACAGACGCTTTCTACTGCAGCACTTTTTTTCACATTTTCACAAAAAACTCAAAATTTAGCTTTATTTAAGCTATTTTCTTAGTTCCCTCCAGGGGAATCCACAAACCATGGGTACCTTTAGAATCCCCAAGATGTTAGGAAAACAACAGATACAAACTTCTTGTGGTTAGCTTATGTGGATAAAACGTAATGAGGCCTAAGCGCAAATGACCTCAAATAGACAACAAAAGGAAGCACAGGGGTGGAAAAGGATTAGCAGCAAAAGAGTAAACAAAACCTAAGGACTTTTTTTCAGTGTTTGGGACATTACAGAAGTAAGAGACTTTGTAGCATGCCTGCTTCTTGTCTAGGGAAAATCTACCAAGTCTAGATATTTAAAAAAATGAGTCACCCAGGGGAGTACAGTGTAGTGTGCCTTTTGGGGATCCCAACAAGTTTACGTACCCACAATGACCTGCAAATCTCAAAATGTGACTAAAATCACACATTTTCCTTGCATTTCTGTGCCATATTCTTCAAGAAACAGAAATAAAACACAAATTTCCTACCAACCAGCATACCCCTCGGTCTTCTCCAAAAAATTATACTTAATTTGTGCAGGTGTTCAAACCAGAGTCAGTCTACAAATGCATAAAAAACTGAGCTTATGAACATGTTTTGGTGCCCCCTCAATCTCTAAACGTTTTTGGCCCTTCCTTGTTGCAGGCAGTTGTCCCACCCACCGACACAAATGAGGTATAATTTTTATCGGGAGACTGAGGGGAACGGTAAATGGTGGAAATTTGTGACTTCCCTGAGAATCCTGGACTATTCATCATAGAAATATGGGGAAAATTTGTTTTTAGACAAACTTTGAGGTTCGCTAGCGATTCTGGGTAAACACATGTGGTGAGATCCACACCAGTCACCCCATCCTAGATTCTCCTAGGTGTCTAGTTTGCAAAAATGTACAGATTTGCTACGTTTCCTTAGGTGCCAGCTGAGCCAGATCCCCAAATCCACAGCTAGGCGCATTGCAAAAAAAATGTGAGTTTTTAGTAGAAAAATGTGATGTTCCCACATTGTGTTTTGGGCTATTTCTTGACACAGGCACTGTGCCTACTCACACAAGTAAGGTACCATTTTTATTGTGAGACTTGGGGGAGTGCTGGGTGGAAGGACTTTTGTGGCTCCCCTCAGATTCCAGAACTTTCCATTACAGAAATATGAGCAAAATGTGTTTTTAGACAAACAGTAAGGTTTTCAAGGGATTTTGGGTAACAGAACCTAGTGAGAGCCACACAAGTCACCACATCCTGGATTCCCCTCAATGTCTGTTTTTCAAAAATGTATAGGTTTGCTAGGTTTCACTAAACTCTTAAATTTGTTTTTCACTACTGCAAGGTCTACCTCTTCCATGGGATCACATTGGAGTTACCTTATTGCACTTAACAAGTTACATTTCCAAATCCGAACAGGTAATCAGTTTATGTTTGGTGTCTTTAGAATTGTAATGAAAATCCTAACATGTTGAAGTTGGATTTTAAATTACAATTTTTAAAATGCCACTTTTAGAAAGTGGGCATTTCCATGCCGTCGCCACTTGGTGCCTGCAGCCGATATCCGGGTAACATGATCGGGTGTAGTCAAGAGTTGTACTTTGTGTATTCCTCCTAGACAGCCACACACAATAAGAAGTTTAGGTGTGCCTGGATGGACCATCACAGACATCCATGATAGCTTCAACAGCCAGACTACCCCGCCAATCACCGACTCCTCAGACTCTCCACCCACCTTCAGCTACAACCCCCTGTTCGTCTGGGCCAACGTGAACGAAGACGACACAATCAAAACCATGAGCACTATCCACTCTGGATCTCCATCAGACCCATGTCCGCACCACATCTTTAACAAAGCAAGCGCCACCATCGCACCACACCTCCGCAAAGTCATCAACATCTCCTTCAAGACCGTGACCTACCCCGAGAGCTGGAAGCATGCTGAGATCAATCCTCTACTCAAGAAACCCATGGCGGACCCAAGAGACCTCAAGAATGTCCGCCCCATTTCCCTGCTTCCATTCCCAGCAAAGGTCACGAGAAGATCGTCAACAGACCCACTACCTCGAAGAAAACAACATCCTGGACCCATCCCAGTCAGGGTTCCGCAGCAACCACAGTACCGAAACTGCCCTCATCGCTGTCACCGACGACATCAGGGCCATGCTTGACAACAGCAAAACCGCGGCCCTCATCCTCCTGGACTTCTCTGCCGCCTTCGACACCGTTTGCCACCGCACCCTATGCACATGCCTCCACAACGCAGGGATCCGGGACTAAGCTCTGGAGTGGACCACCTCCTTCCTGTCCGGCAGAACCCAGAGTGTCCGCCTCCCCCTTTCCGATCCAATGCCTCCAAGGTCATTTGCGGCGTCCCCCAAGGATCATCCCTCAACCCTACATGATTCAACGTCTACATGACCCCGCTCGGCCATGTCACCCGGCTACACAACCTCAACATCATCTCCTATGCTGACGACACCCAACTGATCCAAGGACCCCCTCACAGCCAAATCCAACCCCCACAAAGGAATGAAGGCTGTCGCCGAAAGGATGAGGAACAGCAAACTGAATTTGAACTCAGATAAGACGAAGGTCCTCATCCTCTGCGCCAACCCCTCAGTCTGGGACGACTCCTGGTGGCCGACCTCTCTGGGAGCAACCCCGACACCCACCGACCAAGCACGCAACCTGGGTGTCATCCTAGACTCAACACTTTCCATGACCAAGCAGGTCAGCGCCGTCTCCTCATCCTGTTTCAACACCCTCTGCATGCTCCGCAAGATCTACAGATGGATCCCCACAGATACATGAAGAACAGTCACTGAGGCACTCGTCACCAGCAAACTTGACTACGGAAACGCCCTTTACGCAGGAGCCCCAGCCAAACTCCTCAAACGACTGCAACGCATACAAAATGCCTCTGCATGCCTGATACTCAATGCCCCTGCCACAGCCACATTACTCCCCATCTGAGAGACCTACACCCGGCTCCCCATCAACAAAAGGATAACCTTCAAGCTCCTCACCCACACACACAAGGCGCTCCACAACACCGGTACAGCTTACCTCAACAGACAACTCACCTTCTACACCCCGTCCTGCCAACTCCGCTCAGCCGACCTCGCTCTTGCCACCGTTCCCCGCATCCGAAGAGCGACCACCGGAGGCAGATCCTTCTCCCACCTCGCCGCCAAGACCTGGAACACCCTTCCTTTGCTCCTATGACAGACCGAAGACCTGCTGACCTTCAGGAAGTGCCTCAAAACCTGGCTATTCGAGCAGTAGCAGCACCACCCTCCCCTCAGCGCCTTGAGATCCTTACGGGTGGGTAGTGCGCTCTACAAATACATTGATTGATTGATCACAGTCAGGATGGGAAGGAGGAGCTGAGCGCACTCCCACTTACATTTGTACAGGCTCTGTCTTGTCTCCAAACCAGGGGCTGCATATCCTTTGTAGTTAATCAGGAGCCAAGGCAGGAAGGCAGGAAGGGAAGGGCACAGGTTAACATCAAAGGCATGCCTCTCGAAGTTTCTCCTAACTTTAAAGGCACAAATGGGTGTAAATACTGAACCTCAGACACTAACTCTTCTGTACCCTTCTGGACCTGTTGATACTCTGACAGGAAGTTAGACTAATGTGCTACTGAAAGGACTGCCACTCAGCTGGACTACTATTCTGATGGACTGCTACCTGCAACCCTCTTGCCAGGACGAGAAAGCACTCGACCCGCATCTCTTGAACCCAGAACCCCAGAGACTCCAAAGGCTAGTTGGCTGGCCTCCTGATCTGAAACTTTGTGGACTCAAATGGCTTCCAGCAACCTTGCACCTGCACCTGAACTCCTCCATCTGTGAGTCTACCCTGCCAAGTGGTGCAACCCCAATCCTGGAGCCTTGAAAGTGTGCCTCAGTGTTCTGCAGCCTCTGTGGATCCAGCGGACCTGTGCACCTCCTTTGCTGTGCAGAGGAACCCATGTAAGAACTGACGAATTGCCTCTGCTGCATGGCTTAAACCCATTGCAAAGTCCCACATCACATCACAGTTCAACTGAACCACCATTGCGTGATGCATCTTCAGCAAAGGCCCTTTGCATCCTTTATCGATGACAGCCTGAATGATGATGCTAAACTCCTCCATGAAGCTCCCCAGACTTAACTAATCTCCCCAACTGCTCGAGACATCCTCAACACCAGACTTCGCCTCACAATCCCTTGTCAATGAAATCTTTGACGAAGATGTAGGACTTCACACCGCAGTCTTGCCACATCTCAAAACTGATGCATCACTTCAGCTGCACAACTCATATTCCACACGTATCCTTTCAACTCTCCACAAACCAGAATTTAAGGTACTTTGTTTAGTGGGCCTAATGCGGTCTGCCTGAACTTGTGATTTTGTGCTAGGCCGGCATGACCAGAAATGCACAGTTGGTGTTATTTTCACTAAAATCCTTAAAACTGTATATCTAGGGTTCAACTGATTGGATTTTAGTGGTCTTAGTTTATTTTTCTAACTTAGTGTGGGACCCTTTTTGTGTAGTGTTTTCACGTTATTACTGTTGAAGTGTTGCACATCTATTTAGCAAATTGCCACTAAGTTAAACTTGTCTCCTCTGTGCTAAGCAATCAGAGGATTGAGCACAGGTTATTTTAGGGTTGGCTTGTGCCTCATCATGACAAGAGTTGTGGTTGCTGCTTGACCAGTGCTCACACCCCAGTAAACCAACACCCCAATTTCTTACATCATGTTTATGCAATAACAGCTCAACAATTTCAATAAATTGGTAAGCCAACACAAGTCTCTCCTTCTTGGGACTATTAAGCATCTTAGAATTCCAGGCCCCACCATTCAAAAATGCCTGAATGATGCACAAGGCGAACCAGTCAGTCCGAATGTTTCCAATGCAGCATCAACTGCACTGTCATTTGGTCCTGGGGCAGCTCCACATAGTAGCCTAAACACAGCAAATTCTTCACCAACCGCATCTGGACATTCCTTTGTTTTCACACATATGGAAGAAAGAACGGTGGCAGAGGAGAGGTATGTGGCCCAAAACCAAACCGCTTCTTCACCAGATCCTAAGTGAGCTCAAAATGATGAAAATCTTGCAGGACAAAACAAATTGGAGGACAGAAACACAGCTAACTCTAAAGAACAATAATTTACAGCAACTCAACATGCGCATCACTGAGATAGAGCAGTATGTGTCACATCTGGATGATTGAGGTATCAAGCTGGACACTTCAATTGGTAACCTTCAAGTAGAACTTGCAGATCAGTGTTGACGATGCCGATAACAGGTTATGGCTCTCAAATTTGCAGCTCACGGGCATCCCGAGGGTCATGAGAATGGGCAGACCGTGGCCTAGTTAATTACAGATCTTATATGTAAACATTTAAATCTGTAAGCAGCAGCTCAAAATCTGGATATTACAATAAAACAGGCCCATAGAGTCCCCGCAGTCCAGTCATCAAATGTAAAGTATCTCAGGACGATATTGGTCAATTTGGAGACTATCAGATCAAGGATCATATTCTCCCCAAGGCCATTCAAGCTAAATACTATCAAATTCAAGGAGACTTTACCTTCAAAATATTTTTGGATATGTCTGCCATGTCAGCTTTGCAAGAGCGCAAACTCAGGGCACTGATTAAAGACTTTCAAAGTGCAGGTGCCCCATACGGTATTGTGCAGCAATCAAGGCTAAAAGTACTGTTTAGGGGACAGTCACATATTTTCCAAAATATGGAACAAGCAAGAGACTTTTTACATTCTATTTGGCAGTCTAAGGGTGGGGATGGGGTGACAGGCAGAAGAATGGGGGGTAGAAAGTAACCATAGCCTGCAAGAGCTTGATCTATGCACAGTTTAGAAAACAAGGTCACACAAATATACCCTTGGTCGCCTTAGGCAGTTTATCTGTGCCATGCCAAGGCACGGCTCTAGGGAGAAGGGGTACAGGGTAGGGGGAGAGGGTTATGCATGCAAGGAGATCAATGACAGGTTGGACTCCCTGGTTGGCAGACTCAGAGAGAGAGGTGGGTGGGGCAGAGGTGAGGAGGAAGAAGGATCACATGGATAGGATCAGGTGTGTGGGGATCAGAGACGAGGGTGAGCGGACATGTGATGGGATGGATTAGTAGTTGGAGGGGGAAAGATAAAAAAGAAAATGCAGCAGGCAACTTGGAAAAGATTATTTTGGATATGTTGCCTAGTAATACATTGAAAATTGTATATCCGAGTGTGAATGGCTTGAATAACAGACTGAAGTGTCAGGGCATTTTTCCTTGGCTTAGGTTCCTAGATGCTAGCATGATATTTTTACAGGAGATAGACTTGAAGGCTAAAGGGCGCCAGATTTGCATGTCATCTTATATTCAGTATTTATATTTTGCTTCATCCCAGTTCTCACACCTTGAGTTAGCAGTTCTATTTATGCCATTGCTCAGTTTACAATTTTAGGAGTAGTATGCGACCTGAGGGCCAGATGGATTTGGGTACAAGCCATAACTAATAATCAAGTCATTATCAACCTATCGAGGACATATCCTTTGCCCTTCAAGATCTTTATTCTTTATTACAACAGGCCCAGGACATTTGATATTAGAGGGAGATTTCAATCTAATTCAAGACACAACCCTTGATACATAAATCTATCAGGGACCTTCAAGTCTCAATTCAGGACTTTGCCCAAATTGATCCCTGGCAGGCTAACTATTCTGCAGTCCATCAATACACATGTTATTCCAAACACTACGGCACAGCCTCACGGATATATTGTTTGGTTTCAGACACTGTACCCTGGGCAGACGCCGCTACTTTAGCAAACACTTTTTCTGACCATTTTCTAACTGGCATTAACATTGAATTAGTAGCAGTAAAGTCACAAAGACCAAGATGGAGGTTTAATCTAACACTGCTAATGGAGGACCTCAAGGTTGAAGAGATAAGGTACATCTTAGCAGAATTCTTTAGTCTTAACTCAGGTTCTGCCTCCAATTTTAATGTATGGGAAAATCCTATTTTATAGGTCAGGTCATCATGTACTTGGCCTCTTGGAGGAAGGTGGGAAAGATCCAGCATGTTCATTTTCAACTCGATAGGAGGAAACTTTGAAAGCACACAAGCAGGCCCCTGATAGGATCACATAGATAGACTTAGCCCAAGCTAAATTGAACTGGCAGACTTACTTTACCGCCAAAGAAATAGTAAATCATACTTCATGTCTTCAGAAGAGATATGAGGGAAGTGAATTAATTGCAACTACTTAGCTTGGTCATTTAAACAGAGAGCTAATACAAACATCATTAAAAAGATATGTGATCCCTTGACTAACACGATTCACTCACTATGTTCAGTGGTTGCGCAAATATTGCTCAATCATTACGCCAGGACATATTGCAAAATTGTTCTTGAGGTTATTGCAGACTGGTTAGAAGGGATTAATATGCCAGCTTTGAAGGTGTCACAAATCGAGGCTTTGACCACACCAATAACCTTGGCTGAAGTACAGCAGGGGAGCTAATCATTACCTAACGCCAAAGCTGCCGGTCACAATGGGATAACAGCAGAGATATATAAGACTTTCTCTACACAACAAGCACCATTTCTTGTGCGCCTTTTCACCCGATTTTGCAGGGGTGCCAGATACCTAGTTCTCTTATATAATTGGTTGTGGTCAGCTTTCATAAGAAAGATAAATCCAAGATGGAGTCACTTATCCATTTAGATCAGAATTGATTTCTTCCAAGGTGGTACATCTTTTTCAACACAAACTTCTTGATGCAAGTGATCTATTATTACTCCAGTGAGGGCGGAGAGGCTGTTATTATAATGCTTCATGCAAAAAAATTTTTGATCTGCTTACAGGACAACAGGGGCACTCTGGCTAGGGGTCCAGGGTGTTCTTGGGGTGCTTTGACTGGGACCACCTCCTGATCCTTTTACAGGTCTGAGGCAGCTGGTTTTCTGGTTGCCTGACATCAGCAGACTAGTACTCAGGGTATTGGCATAACTCAGCCACTGGAGATGGCAGTGCCACCAAACTTGGCAGACTTGTAGGTCACATCGGGCAGTGGTTGGTCTGTCATCGAGTCTGGAAGCAACTTCCGGTTATGGAGATATTGACCAGTCAGTGAAGTGACTCTCACCAGTTTGGTGGTTCTTGCTTGGTTGTTGAGTGGTGCCTCCACTCAGAAGGGAGATCTGGGGTGATTCTTGAAGAATGAAGGTCCCCTGGGATTCTTGGGGTGAGTCCAGTGTCCGGTTTGCAGCTGCGTTTTCTGGGCCCGGGGTGCAGCAGGCACAGTTTGGCGCCTTTTGTTGTGTAGCAGGTCCACAGTTCTCTTGCTTTGGATCTTCTTTGGTGGTGGTCTTTTTTGTCTTTTCAAATCTGATTTCTTGGTCTTGGGATGCCCACTAAATACTGAATTTAGTAGGCTTTTTAGGGGAAACCTGGTAGTGTTTAATGGGATACTAACCTATGGGTGGCTCCCACTTTAGTGACCACTTCCTGTGGGAACGGTCTCTTCCCTAAACCTGATTGGCTATTTTTCTCCATTCCAAGATGGAGGAAACTGAATTTGAGGGTCCACTTTGCAGGCAACACCTTAGGTGTGGTGCATGCTGGGTGAGGCCACTCCTCCTACCCTTGTGTGGTTTCCTTCATTCGCTCCCTCCAAAAGTGTGGGTTTGCAAAGGGGGGGCTTCTGCTGCTAGCAGCAGGCTTGGGGATTGAGTTTCAAGGGCGGTAGCCCTTTGAAGCTCACTGCCAGGGCAGTGCACATTCCAGAGGGAGGGAATGTTTGCTCCTCCACCCTGGATGGGCATTGTTTCACACACCAGAGAGACAGGATTCTCCCTCAAGGTTTGTTTATTGGCTGCCTGGATGTGGCAAGCTGGCTGGAACCAGTCAACAACCATGCTAGGATACTTAGCTTTAAGGACCTCAGGGAACATTTTATAAGAAATCCAATACTGGTACCAGTTTGGATTTATCATTCGGAGTTGTTTGATGCCAAACAATCCAGGGTTCAGAGCAGCCATTATGTAGCTAGGTAATAGGTGTTGACCAGTGTCCAGCACTTACATTAAACTGGCTGCTCTATTCACTCACTATGTTTCAGGTTTGGCAGGGGCACAGTGGAGCATGTTGCTCATGCAGCTATGCCCTCACATATAATATGGTGCACCCTGCCTTAGGGCTATAAGGCTTGCTAGAGGGGTGTCTTACCCATAGTAAATGCAGTGTAAAGTGGAACGGGCACACAGGTAGTGTGCCAAGTCATGTTTGTGTGTTAGGTTTGCACCAGAACACTCAGCCTGTTATGGCAGTGCTGGGTGCATCTGGATGCAGGGCCCTAGAGGGTGGCACAATCAATGCTGCTGCCCCTAGGGGCCTACCTGTAGGAGGCTGGCCTGGCTTATAGTGGGTGCCTTGTGGTACTTACACCTTGTGCTAGGTCCAGTTATCCCTTATTAGTAGAATAGAGGTGTTCTAGCAGCTTAGGCTGATAGAGGTAGCTATACCAGAGCAGCTTAGGCTGACCTAGGAGACATGCAAAGCTCTAACTATACCACTTATATCATATAGCACTATGGCCCTCATTACAACCCTGACGGTCGGTGTCAAAGCGGCGGTAAGACCGCCAACAGGCCGGTGGTAAAAAAAATGGAATTATGACTGCGGAGGAAACCGCCAACATAGAGAGCCACTTTAACACTCCGACCGCCAAGGCGGTAGAAACAAACAGCATGGCGGTCACCGCCAACAGACAGGCGGAAGACAATGTACCGCCCACACCATTATGAGAGGCCAATCCGCCACCTTTTCCGGGGCGGATTCAACGCGAACAGAAACACAGTAAAAACAGGACATGGAGGGGAAAACTCTCACCTCTACACACCCCATGAGGAACCAGTACTCCATGGAGCCTGAACTCCAAATTCTCCCTGCGATAGTCTTCCTGATCCTCTACCAGAAGAATGACCGACGGCGGCGACGACCACAGTGAGTACTGCACCTACAACACAGGGGAGGGGGGAGGGAGAAGAGATTGACACAAACATGCAACAAGCAACACCCCCACTCCCACCCTCACATACAACAGACACATGCTGAAACGTTACATTCTCCCTCCTGCCCCCCCGGAAGAACGCAAGGACAAAAGGAAATGAGTTTAACGATTGTAATCATGAAAAATCCATTACTCAAACATATATATACACTATTAACAAATATGTACACCAAGAATTCAAGTCCATGTACTGCACCTACATAGTTTGTGGACCACTGGGCCCAAAATGCATGGGTGAGGCCCACACAAGATACCCGATCCAAACAGAGAGAACACTGCAGGGGCATCAGATCGACATAAAACAGGCATCTCAGGGGGAAGGGAAGGGGGGGCACCTCAGCAGGATGAGTGCACGACGCCAGCTCCACAAGGGGGCTCCATGCCCATTGATGTATCCTGGGGAGTGCAAAGCCACAGTCTCTCAAGTCTTTTCAGTGGGTGGGTTGCCCACTGCTTTATCCTGGGGAGTGCAAAGCCACAGTCTCACAAGTCTCTCCAGTGGGTGGTTTGCCCACTGCTTTATCCTGAGGAGTGGAAAGCCACAGTCTCTCAAGTCTCTCCAGTGGGTGGTTTGCCCACTGCTTTATCCTGGGGAGTGCAAAGCCACAGTCTCTCAAGTCTCTCCAGTGGGTGGATTGCCCACTGCTTTATCCTGGGGAGTGCAAAGCCACAGTCTCTCAAGTCTCTCCAGTGGGTGGGTTGCCCACTGCTTTATCCTAAGGACTGCAAAGCCACAGTCTCTCAAGTGGATAACAGTCTCCACTGGTTCTGGAGGGGGCTTTGTGCCCAGAGTGCTTCATCCTGCCAAGGACTAAGGTAGTGGATGCCTTTCTCCACTGGTTCTGGAGGGGGCTTTGTGCCCAGAGTGCTTCCTCCTGCCAAGGACAGAGGTAGTGGATGCCTTTCTCCATTGGTTCTGGAGGGGGCTTTGTGCACAGAGTGCTTCATCCAGCCAAGGACTGAGGTAGTGGATGTGACACTCCACTGACTGTGGGGCAACATGGAAGCTGTCCAGGCCTGTGGAACTGACCACCAGCCTCGTACGAATGACCACTGGGGATGGCAGCCATGTCTGCGGTGTTGCCACTGGCACAGGGTGTGGTGTGGCCACTGACGGTGCTGGTGGTGAGCTCAGTAGCGGCGGTGCTTGTGGCGCTCATTGGGCAGCGGTGCTGATGGGGGGCTTACTGAGTTTGCTGCTGGTGGCGGTGTCATGAGCAGTGGTGTTGGTGGGGGCTCACTGGGCTTGCTGCTGGCAGCGATGTCCTGAGCGGCGGTTCTGGTGGTGGGATCACTGAGCTTGCTGCTGGCGGCGGTGTCCTGAGCGGCGGTGCTGGTGGCGGCCTCACTGAGCTTGCTGCTGGCGGCGGTGTCATGAGCAGCGGTGCTGGTGGCGGCCTCACTGAGCTTGCTGCTGGCGGCGGTATCCTGAGTGGAAGTGCCGGTGGTGGCCTCACTGAGCTTGCTGCTGCAGAAGGGCACAGTGTCTGCGGTGCAGGTGAAGGGCACAGTATCCTGGGTGCTGGCGGCGGTGCCGGTGGCGGTCTTGTCCGCCGTGCAGGTTGGTAGCGACTTCCCTTTCTTTCTCTGGCCCTTCCCCACCTTGGATGGTGGTGCAGCTGTCTTGCCACTGCCAACTGTTTTCCTGGGAGAGCCCTTGGTGGCAGGTGTTTTGGCCTTCTCCCTCCGGGCTGTGGGCAACTTCTTTTGTTTTGGAGGTGGGGGAATGTCCTTGGCCTCGCTCCTTGGGACACTGGCTGCCCTGCTGCTTGGCGCACTCCAGAAGCCGGTTGCTGCTGGCACCACTGTTCCCGGTGATGTGGTGGCTGAGGTGCTGGGTTGGGACCTGGAAAGGCGGGCCCTAGGGGACGGAAGGGGTGGGGAGGTCAAGGGAAGAGGTCAAAGTTTGACAGGAAAAGATATTTGGACACACTGGGATGGGTAGATGGAGGGGGTTTGAGAGTGGAGGAAGAGGTAGTGGTTGTGACAGAGAGAGAGGAGGGAGACGTGGAGGAGGGGGACACAATGGAGGCAGTGGATGTTGGTATGTCTGCATGGGTATGATGCTTGTGTGAGTGCCTGTGGGATGTGTGGTGCTTATGTTTGCCAGAGCTACCCTTGTGTATTGAGGTGTGTGCATGCTGGTCTGATGGTGTGCTTGGGATAGGCTGAGGTACTGGGGATTGGGTTTGGGTGGAGGAAGTTGGAGGGGGGAGGTTGGACACAGGGACAATGGCTGCCATCAGTGCTGAGGCCAGAGTCTGAAATGCTCGCTGTTGGGCTGCTTGGCCAGAATGAATGCCCTCCAGGTATGAATTTGTCTGTTGCAACTGCCTCTCTACACCCTGGATGGCATTCAGAATGGTAGACTGCCCAACAGTGAGGGATCTGAGTAGGTCAATGGCCTCCTCACTGAAGGCACCAGTGCTGACTGGGGCAGGGCCTGAGGTGCCTGGGGTGAAGGAGATGCCCACCCTCCTGGGTGAGTGGCCATGGGGCACACACTGAGGGGCTGCTGGGAGGGCGGTGCTGGTGGGGGGGTGGCGGCTGTACCTGTAGATGCGGTGGGCACAGAAGGGCCTGCCACCGCAACGGAGCTCCCATCAGAGGAGGAGTTGGTGTCGCTGGTCTCAGCTCCTGTCCCCGCCGTGGAGCTCCCCTCGCCCTCCGTCCCTCTGGTGAATTCTGAGTCTGTAGTCTCGCCCTCCAGGGCCATGTGGGATGCAGCTTCCTCCTGCTCCGGTGGCACAGCTCCTCGGCCTGATGATGCTAATGCACACAAGAACAGGGAGACCACAAAGAGGGGGGGGAAGAAAGTAGAAAGACATGTTCAGTGCATGCAATACCGTTACAGTTGACGGACACTACAGACACAGCAGCCCTCTGCACTACGCCATGCACTTTGAGTTCCCTAATTGATCACAGGGACATGGGGTACAAGGCCTATGCCTGATTTCTGCACACATGCAAGTCACAGGATCCTGACTAGGTGTAGATGGCTCTTACCACTGTTGGGGACGGGGTGCCATTGAGCCTGCCTCACAAAGGGTCCTTGCCTACAAGGCTCGCCCTAGCCTAGGGGAACCCACGGCCCACCTCCCCCACCCAGACACCTCCAATGCGCGGTGAATCAGATGGATGTGAGTATACTCACCCCCTTATGGCTGCTGTGATGCCCTCAAGTGCCCATCCAACTCCGGATACGCCACCGCCAGGATCTGGAATATCAGGGGGGTCATGGTGCGAAGGGCACCCCTCCCACATTGGGAGGCCATCCCCAGCTGGGCCTCCGCCGTCTTCTTGCTCCAGCAGCGAATGTCCTCCCATCTTTTCCGGCAGTGGGTGCTCCATCTGTGGTGGACCCCATGGGCCAGATGTCCTGGGCGATGGCACGGCAAATATCCTTCTTCTGGTGGGCGCTGACCTACAGGAATAGTACAGGGGAAAAGGAAAAACAATGACCGTCCAGACCGTCACAGTCATTGACCCACATTCCCACCCTTCCTCTGACGCACATCCACTCACCGTTGTTTCATGCACGCCTCATTCCCCCCCCATCTCCCATCCACACCACTCCAAACAGGCATTGCCCATACAGCATGCTCACAGTGTACTCACCTGTTTGTCTGGAGGACCGTAGAGTAGCGTGTACTTGGGGAGGACCCCATCCACTAGTTTCTCCAACTCCTCCGATGTGAAGGCAGGGGCCCTTTCCCTAGACACTTGAGCCATTGTCACTTCCAGACTGAGGTCATAGCAGCACTTGCAGTGTAGGTCATCTCCTGTCGAAGATCAGGTATCAAGAGAGTGAACAGACAGAAAATGGCAGTTACGTCCGTGGCGGTGCGTACCGTCACCGCTGGCGTACATCGTCATTGGCTACTGGGACCCATAGGGTCCAACTTTAACCAATGCAGGATTGTGCCGGTGTACAACGCCAGAGCAGTTACCTCATATCCCCTTGTCCCACATTACAGGTCAGGCAGCTGCCATTTCATGGAGGCCACATGGCATTAATTTGAAATGTGAGACACACTTATAGGCCTTTTCATATACACTAAGACAGGCACATAGTGGACTGACAACTGTGTGCAATAAAGTTGTTTATTTCGTACCTCAGTGTTGGCTGATCCTCTGATCGCTGTTCTCACCCATAGAGCACGTCCGCTGGGGCAGGTGAGGAGATGACAGCATCCTCCAGTGTACAGACCGCTGGTGGACCTGTCGACAATGGAAGAGTGACATGTAATAGTAACCTACAGACTTGATCATGCCACAATCCAGGAACTGTGTGACCAGTTGGAGCCAGACCTGATGTCAGCCATCTGCCATTCCACAGGAATCCCCCCTCTAGTGCAGGCCCTTTCAGTACTCCATTTCCTGGCAAGTGGGTCCTTTCAAACAACAGTGGCCACTGCATCAGTGATGTCCCAGCCAATATTCTCTAACGTGTTGTCCAGAGTGTTGTCTGCCCTGCTGAAACACATGCACAGCTACATCGTTTTCCCTTAGGTGGAGGATTTGCCTACAGTGAAAAGTAACTTCAATGCCCTGGGACATATCCCCAACATCATAGGTGCCATTGATGGGACACATGTGGCCTTGGTCCCCCCAGCGGGAGTGAACAAGTGTTCAGAAACCGGAAGAGTTACCATTCTATGAATGTAAAGATGATGTGTTTGGCCGACCAGTACATCTCCCATGTGAATGCCAAGTTTCCTGGCTCAGTGCATGACGCTTACATTCTGAGGAATTGCAGCATCCCTTATGTGATGGGGCATCTCCAGAGGCACCGTGTGTGGCTAATAGGTGAGGACATGGACCCTATACAGTGTGAATAGTTGTCTGGGTCTGCGGTTGTCCCTAAGGGTTAGTGTGTGTCTAACAGTTGTCCCTCGACATTTGATGGTGACTCTGGCTACCCCAACCTGTCATGGCTACTGACCCCAGTGAGGAATCCCAGGACAATGGCAGAGGAACGCTACAATGAGGCACATGGGCGAACTAGGAGGGTTATAGAGAGGACCTTCGGACTCCTCAAAGCCAGGTTCCGAAGCCTCCATATGACAGGTGGTTCCCTATACTACTCACCAAAGAAGGAGTGCCAGATCATCGTGGGCTGCTGTACATCTGATAAAATTGTTCGACCTCTCATCTGTCTGTCACTTTCACCCAGTGTATGGGCCCTGATTTGTCACTTTCCCTTTCGATTTCACAGATGTGGGTCCCACTGTGTGACCTCTGCTATGTTATATCATGAACTAGAGCTGTGTGACAAAGGTATGTTGACAATACAATGGACATTGCTATTTCCCTCAGTTATTGCAAATACACAGTTGTGAAAGCAGACTGACTCCAGATTGTTTTGTGATTTAAGGGTGTTTATTTAAGTGCTAAATAGTGGAGGGGGTTGTAAAATGGTCAGGGGTGATGGTGGAGGAATGTCCATGCCAGAGTCCAGTCTATTAGTTTCACAGGTGCATTGTCCAAAGGGGCATAGGAAGTGGGCTAGGGCAGTTTAAGTATGGACAGGGTGACAAATTGGGACAGAAGGATGACAATCAGGGTGGTCTCATTTATTGGCGGGGTCTTGGCATTGTTCTCTGTCTTTGTCCTGGATCTCAGGGACCGCTTGCGGGTTGGTTCTCCATCCGCAAGGGGGGGTGCTGGTGTCGTGGTCCTGTGGCGGTGCCTCCTGTCCACTAGCGCCGGCGGAGGTGGTGGGCAGTTCAACGTCCATGCTAGTGTCATGGGCCCCTTGTTGTGCCACCGTGTCCCTCCTGGTGTTCACGAGGTCCTTCATCACCCCTACAATGGTGCCCAGGGTGGTATTGATGGATTTGAGTTCCTCCCTCAACCCCAAATACTGTTCCTCCTGCAGCCGCTGGGTATCCTGAAACTTAGCCAGTACCGTTGCCATCGTCTCCTGGGAATGATGAGAGTGGGTTCACTGGGCCTCTCCTCCTTCTGTCGCACAGCAGCCCTCCCAGTTCCCCGGTTTTCCTGGGCCTCTGTCCCTTGAACCGTGTGCCCACTACCACTGCCACCAGGTCCCTGCTGTTCTTGGGGTGGTGGGTTAGCCTGGGTTCCCTGTAGTGGTGGACACACTGCTGCTTGACATGTCCTGGGGACAGAGGTATGGGCCCACTGGGTGGGTGCTGTGCTGGTGTTTCCAGAGGGGAGACGCTCTGTGGTGGCATGTGCCAGTGTGTGGGAAACCGACTGTCCCAAGGTCCCAGATGGGCCGGGCTGGTCATCTAGATCCAGTTGGACAGAGCTGCTGTCATCACTGTGGTCCTCTTCTGTGGGTGGAGTGGACATCTCTGGAACCTCCTGTCCGGTGACGTTGGGTAGGGGTTCTGCAGGGGTGTAAAGGCATGATTATTGCATCTGTGTGTGCCGTGGTGTGCAATGGGTGGGTGACCCTGTACCCCAGTGCTTCCATTCCTATGTAGGACCTTGTGTGATAATTGTTTAGGGGTCTGTGTGAGTATGTGTAGTGGACATGCTTTGGTGATGGGTGTCCATGCTTTGTTGTTGCATGCAGGGCTTGGTGTTAGGATGTGTGGTTTCTTATAGGTGGACATATGTGAGGAGTTGGAGTGATGGGGGTGAGGGCGAGGGTGTGGGTATGTGATAGCATGCAGGTAGGGTGGGGGATGAAGTAGTTAAAGCTTTGACTTACCAGAGTCCATTCCTCCAGCTACTCCTCCGAGGCCCTCAGGATGCATTATAGCCAAGACCTGCTCCTCCCATGTTGCTGGTTGTGGGGGAGGAGGTGGGGGTCCGCTGCCAGTCGTCTGAACCGCAATGTGGTGTCTTGAGACCACGGAATGCACCTTCCCCCGTAGGTCGTTCCACCTCTTCCTGATGTCATCCTTTGTTCTTGGGTGCTCTCAAACTGCGTTGACCCTGTCCACTATTCTTCACCATAGCTCCATCTTCCTAGCTATGGTGGTGTGCTGCACCTTTGATCCGAATAGCTGTTGCTCTACCCGGATGATTTCCTCCACCATGACCCTGAGCTCCTCCTCAGAAAACCTGGGGTGTCTTTGCGGTGCCATGGGGTGGTGTGGGTGATGTGTGAGGTGGTGTGTGTTGTGATGTGTGGGGTGATGTTTAGGGGTGTGTGGTGTTTTGTGCTTGGATGTGCATGTGTGATGGTGTTGTGTGTCTCTGTATGCTGGTGTTGTCTTTGCTTTGCTGTCTCTCTGGCCTTCTTTCTGAATTTTTAGTAGTAAGGGTTTGTGGGTGATGTGGGTGTGTGTTTTGTACTGTTTTGGGTGTGTGGGAGTGGTGTGTGTATGTGTATCAGGTGTGTCTATTTTGATTTGTCCAATGTGGTTGTGTTTTGTAAATGTGTGTGTATTTTGAGTGCCGCCAATGGAATACCGCGTTTGAAAGACCGCCGCGTGGATTCGTGGGTCTTGATAGTGTGGGCGTATTCCTGTTGGCGTGACGTTGGAGGTTTTGTTATCACCAGTTTATCACTGACCTTTGGTGTGGCAGACTTGAGTGGGTGTCTAGATTTTGGCGGATTCTGAGCTGTGGGTCGTAATAGCTGTGGCGGAATTCCACGGCCGCAGCGGTGTGTTGGCAGTCTTCTGCACGGCGGTAAGCGGCATTTACCCCCAATGTTGTAATGAGGGCCTATATCACAAGAAAACACAATACTCAGAGTTACTAAAAATAAAGGTACTTTATTTTAGGGACAATATTGCAAAAGTATCTCAGAGGATACCCTCCTTTAGGAGGAAAGTAATATACACAAATTATATGTACGCAAACCAAAATCAGGTAAGTAACAGTTAGAAAAGTAGTGCAGACAATGTAGAATCACAATAGAATGCAATAGTTAGAAATAGGCCTAGGGGCAACACAAATCATATGCTCCAAAAGTGGAATGCGAACCAGGACTGGACCCCAGGCCTATGGTAGGTTGTAGAGGGTCGCTGGGAGTGTAAGAAAACACTAAGGGTGTCCAAGATACCCAACCTCAAGACCCTGAAAAATAGGAGTAAATTTACCCTACTACCCCAGAAAGACATCAAAGTCGAGGTAGGGGATTCTGCAAGGAGAACAACTGCCTGCAAAACACTGAAGACGGATCCCTGGACCTGAGGACCTGTAAAGGAAGGGGACCAAGTCCAAGAGTCACACAAGTGTCCGGGGGGGGCAGGAGCCCACTAAACCCTGGATGAAGGTGCAAAGGGGCTGCCTCTGGGTAGAAGAAGTCAAAGATTCTGCAACAACGGAAGGTGCCATGAACTTCTCCTTTGGTCAGAAGGTGTGCTACGGTGTGCTGGAGGATGCAGAATTGTTTCCACACAGAAAGACCGCAAACAAGCCTTGCTATCTACAAGAGTCGTGGTTGAGGATTTTAGATGCTGCTGGGGCCCAGTAAGAACCAGGAGGTCGCCGCTTGGAGCAGGAGACAGAGGGGGCACTCAGCAACTCAGAGAGCCCCTGCAGAAGCAGGCAGCACCTGCAGAAGTACCAGAACAGGCACTTAGAAGATCTGAGGACAGCAGTCAACTCAGAGTCACAAAGGAGGGTCCCACGATGTCGGAGTCCAACTCAGTGAGTTGGGCAATGCAGGACGGAGTGCTGAGGACCTGGGCTAGGCTGTGCACAAAGGAAGTCTTGGAAGAGTGCACAGAAGCCCGAGCAGCTGCAGTTCATGCAGTAAACAGGATTACTGTCTGGGGTGGGGAAGAAAGGACTTACCTCCACCAAATTTGGACAGAAGGGCCACTCGACTGTGGGAGACACTTGGACCCAGCTCCTGTGTTCCAGGGACCACGCTCGTCAGGATGAGAGGGGCCCCAGGGACCGGTGATGCAGAAGTTTGGTGCCTGCGTTAGCAAGGGGAAGATTCCGTTGACCCACAGGAGATTTCTTCTTGGCCTCCAGTGCAGGGTGAAGGGAGACAGCCCTCAAAGCATGCACCACCAGGAAACAGTTGAGAAAGCTGGCAGGATGAGGCGCTACAATGTTGCTGGTAGTCTTCTTGCTACTTTGTTGTGGTTTTGCAGGCGTCCTGGAGCAGTCAGCGGTCGATCGTTGGCAGAAGTCAGAGAGGGAAGTGCAGGGGAACTCTGGTGAGCTCTTGCATTCATTATCTGCCGAGATGCCCACAGGAGAGACCCTAAATAGACCTCAGAGTAGGATTGGCTACAGAGAAAGGTAAGCACCTATCAGGAGGGGTCTCTGACATCACCTGCTGGCACTGGCCACTCAGAGCTGTCCATTGTGCCCTCACACCTTTGCATCCAAGATGGCAGAGGTCTGGGACACACTGGAGGAGCTCTGGGCACCTTCCCTGGGAAGTGCTGGTCAGGGGAGTGGTCACTCCTCTTTCCTTTGTCCAGTTTCATGCTAGAGCAGGGCTGGGGGATCCCTGAACCAGTGTAGAAGGGCATATGCAGAGAGAGCACCATCTGTGCCCATCAAAGCATTTCCAGAGGCTGGGGGAGGCTACTCCTCCCCAGCCCTTCACACCTATTTCCAAAAGGAGAGGGTGTAACACCCTCTCTCAGAGGAAATTCTTTGTTCTGCCTTCCTGGGACCAGGCTGCCCAGGCCCCAGGGGGGCAGAAACCTGTCTGAGGGGTTGGCAGCAGCAGTAGCTGCAGTGGAGACCCCCGAAAGCAAGTTTGGCAGTACCCAGGTACTATGCTGGAGACCGGTGATGCATGGAATTGTCCCCCCAATGGGGTGACAATTCCATGATCCTAGACATGTTACATGGCCATGTTCGGAGTTACCATGGTGACGCTACAGATTGGTATTGACCCATATGTAGTGCACGCGTGTAATGGTGTCACCGCACTCACAGAGTCCAGGGAATTTGCCCTGAACAATGTGGGGGCACCTTGGCTAGTGCCAGGGTGCCCACAAACTAACGCCCTTATTATGACCTTGGCAGGCGGCTACAGCAGCCCGCCAATATCTGACCGCCGGGCGGCCGCCAATGCAGCCGGACCCCCGCCGCGGTCATTCTGAGATCCCCGCTGGGCCGCAACATAGGAGCCGGCTTCAAATGGAGCCGGCGGTGTTGCGGCCGTGCGACGGGTGCAGTTGCACCTGTCGCGCCTTTTACTGTCTGCATAGCAGACAGTAAAAAGCTGAATGGGGCCCTGTCAGGGAGCCCCTGCACTGCCCATGCCAGTGGCATGGGCAGTGCAGGGGCCCCAGGGGGCCCCGCAACTCCCCATACCGCCAGCCTTTTCCTGGCGGTTCAAACCGCCAGGAAAAGGCTGGCTGTCAAGGGCTCGTAATCCCTTGGGCTCTGGCGGATTATCACCACCGGGGCAAATTTCACTGGAAACCGCCGGCCATGGCGGTGCGACCGCGGCGCTACCGCTGCAGTCATAATCCCCTCTGAAGCACCGCCAGCCTGTTGGCGGTGCTTCAGCCAAAACAGCCCTGGCGGTCTTGGAACGCCAGGGTTGTAATGAGGGCCTAAGTAATTTTGCACCTAACCTTCACCAAGTGAGGGTTAGACACATAGATGACTTATAAGTTACTTATGTGCAGTGAAAAATGGCTGTGAAATAACGTGGATGTTATTTCACTCAGGCTGCAGTGGCAGTCCTGTGTAAGAATTGTCTGAGCTCCCTATGGGTGGCAAAAAAAATGCTGCAGCTATAGGGATCTCCTGGAACCCCAATACCCTGGGTACCTAGGTACCATATACAAGGGAATTATAAGAATGTTCCAGTGTGCCAATGAGAATTGGTAAAATTAGTCACTAGCCTGCAGTGACAATTTTAAAAGCAGAGAGAGCATAAGCTCTGAGGTTCTGGTTAGCAGAGCTTCAGTGATACAGTTAGGCACCACACAGGGAACACATACAGGGCATACATTATGAGTACTGGGGTCCTGGCTAGCAGGATCCCAGTGACACATGGGAAAAAACAAACATACTTACAGTAAAAATGGGGGTAACATGCCAGGCAAGATGGTACTTTCCTACACAACCCTTAGTACCCCATGCACTGGGTACCTAGGCACCACTTACTAGGGACTTATAGAGGTAACTAGAGGTGTGTCCAATTACTTTTACAATGTTTCAGGGAAAGAACACTGGCACTGGGAATCTGGTTAGCAGGATCTCATTGCACACCAGTCCAAGTTGCATTCAGAAACCAGGCAAAACGTTGGGGGGGGGGGTAGTGCGACAAAGTGCCAGTTTCTCACATACTCCTTCCACGCAAAACTGCTGTGTGTGAAGGGGTGTGTGAAGGGGCCGTATTTACAAGCTGGTGTTAAGCCACTAAAAAAATGTCTTAAGTCCACCTTGTAAATTCAGCCCAGGGCATTGGCCACTGGAGCGTCACAGAAAAGTAACGCTCCTATGGTAATAGGGCCTTTTACATCTAGCCCCAAGGACTGAATCCCAATCATTCCATATCTCAACTTTGTGAGATGCACAAAGAGTTATATGCTGCTCTCAGCCACCCATTCTAATTTCACACAAAAACACTATTGCATTAGGAACCTGTTATATGACATCTAAAGCTTTATAGCCTCTTTTTTGAAAAGTTAAATTTTGCCTGAGAGCTAGTTGCCACAGGATGGGAGATTGCAGAACATTTCTCTTTAGTTAATTTCTTGTAGAATTTGAGTGTATTGTTTGGATTGGTGAAAATAATTTTTTGGCCTTCTGAGTAGGCCTCGGCATTATTATAAGTACTCTGGTGTGATTTAGTAATTCCACATTACTCTTGTGACACTTGATCACTGATTGTTATGCCATGATGCCACTTACCGTAGCCAGTTTTCCCATTCAGGGAAAATCAAACCACCTGGACCATGGATTGCACTGAATCAATGCAAGAGATAGAATGCTCATTCCTCCTTCTTTGCTGGCCATGCGGTGATCATCATTTTGTGGAACCAGTTAGTGTGTGTTTGATGGTCATTTTGGGGCAGATTTATGAAAAGTGGTGTTGCACCAAGTGCAGCGCCACTTTCCCTGCTCACATTAGCGCCCCCGCCACCGCCACTCTTGGTGCTACTCCTGCAGAGTGCATAGGGGCACATTGTAAAGAATGGAAGCCCCCTTTCAACGCCAGCTCTTGAGCAGGTGTTAAAAGTGCTGTAATAAATGGCACAAGGAAATACCATAGATTTCCTTGCACCATTTTACCAGCTCCCCTTACAGGGGAATGCCACCTTTGCATACATTATGCATGGCGCAGGCATAATGCAGCGCAAAGGGTCACCCGTTTGGCCTCGTTGGGCCACATAACTGTCAAAATGAATGACTTTAATGTGGGGCAAGGTGGCGCTAGGGGCTATAAATATGCCCCTTTGTCTTTCTTCCTCAATGCCTTCTACTTCAGTGGCTGTTTGGTGGATGAGGTAGCTTCTACAATTTTGTGCAGCCAGTGTGTGCCTCATTCCCTTTATTTCACTTGTGAAAGCTATTTCCTTGGACCAATCATAGAAGCAACCTATGACATTTTTGTTATATTTTTTTATTTTTTCCTGATATATTGATTGGTGATTGTGGCTGATTGCAGTACAGTGTGTTGCTGGTTTTGAAGTTGTATTTTTGTATTTTTACTTTTGCCTCCCCCTGCCTCCCATAGAGTCCCCACTTGTCCTATGGTCTGGTGTGACTCCAGCAATTAATGACTGGTTTTATTTTAATTTTACCTGTTTCCCTCTGCCTCCCACATAGTCTTCAGGGGTCGTTAAGGGACACCAGATATTATTTGATGTATTTATTTGATTTTGCTTGCCAGTATGTGTGTTTGCCAGTGCCATAGGCAGCTATGAGTGCTTTATTGTCATTGCCTTTTCTTTGTTGGCCATGTGATTGTGGCCATTTTGTGTAGCCAGTGTGGGTGAAGTCAATGTGCCCATTTTGTCCTTGTTCTCCATGCCTCCTTCTTTGTTGGCTATGTGATGACCACCATATTGTGGAGTCAGTGAGTGTGTGTGGTGCTAATTTTTGTTTGTTCTCCATGCCTTTTTCTTATGTGGTGGATGAGGTAGTTTCTAACATTTTGTGCAGCCAGAAGGTGCTTCAATCCCTTTATTCTAATTTTACAAACCATTTCCTAGGACTATTGATAGAAGAGGCCAATGACATTTATGTTAATTCTTTTTGTTTTTCCTAAATTTATTATTTATGCCTTTATTCACCAGCCTCTAATAGAGGCCTGATAGGCTCTAGGGTCTGGTGAGGCACCAGCAATTATTTAATGTGTATTTTAATTCCTGCCTGTCTCCTTTTGAGTCCACATAAGGCGCAAGGGCTGTGTTGGGTACTAGCATTTATTCAATTTTATGTTTGCCAGCCTCCAATAGAGTCCCTATGGGCCCTGATAGGGCACCAGCTATTATTTCATGTCTTTTTTTATTTTGTTTGGCACAGTGTGTGTTTGTCAATGTCATAAGCTGCAATGTGTTTTTTGTTCTCCATGGCATTTCTTTGCTGCCCATGCAACAATGGCAATTTTGTGTAGCCAGTGTGTGTGTGTGTTCACAGTGCCATTATTTCTTCCATCTCTATTCTTTTTCCTTTGTTGGCCATGTGGTGACTACCATTTTGTGAATAGTGCATTTACATTTCATGGCCATTTTCTCATTGCAAATGCAGTGGATAAGGAATCTTCCACTGTTTTGTGCAGAAAGAGTGCACTTGAAAAAACATTTATTATGACCATTGATAGAAGAGAAGTATGACATTTTTGTTCAGTTTATGTCTGTTTTCCTCGTATATATATATATATATATATATATATATATATATATATATATATATATATATATATATATGTGTGTGTGTGTGCCTGTGGCTGATTGTAGAGCAGTGCTTCCCATAGAGTCCTCATGTACCTTAGGGCCTGGTGGTCCACCCTTCATTTCGTGACTCCTATAGGGTTCCACCATGGCTCTGAAAGCACCCAAACGAACCTTTTCTGAGTAATGTTGTAGTCAAGTAGAAAAATAGATTATGCCTGTTTTTGTGTATTCTGCTAGAATCATTTATGATGATGGTGACTTCACTTGTTTTGCATTGGCAAGATTCTTCTTATTGCCCATTTTTCACAGATCTTTTGGTTTTATTTTGCTTGCAGGTGTTGCAGAAGATATCACATACAGTACAGAAGTTCCTGAAGGAATCAGTTACACGGGTCCTCCACTGCTTAGTGCTAATGCTCCTATTGCTAAGTGCTAACTACTGGTGCTAAGAAGATGGCCTCAAAGAAGGACATTCCCGCAATAAAAGTGCCAAATGGAGAGGAGAAAAAGCAAGTTGGCAGCACCACCACTGGCTTCAAGTCCTCATCCTTTTTCAGGAAAGGTGATATACCAGCTGCAGCCTCCTCTATACAGACAGAGACTGAAATTCCTGCATCAATGGCACCTCCACCACCAACACTAAAGGCTATGTTTCCCAGCACTGCAGTGACTGTGGTTATGGAGATCAGTGAATCCGAAATGGAATTGTCTCAGCCACATACCACAGTATCTCAGGAAAGTCTACAATAGGACCCACAGTCAGCAAAAGATCTTCTGTTGAAGGAGCAAAACAGAAGGTTGAGGTTTTTGATGAGCTAGATTTTGTTGAGAAGATTCTTCTTCCTACATCAACGTCACAATCTCCAGTAAGTAGAAGAAAACGTATTCCCCCATCTTCACCAAGCCCCTCTTCTGATGATCTGGACAAGGACTGGACCCCTGCTGAGTCTGAGAGACAAGGAAGAAGGAAGCTTCCTCAAATGCCTGCAAGTGAGGACAATTGTGATGATGATGACATGCCAGTTATCATCAGTATGGATAGTAGTACATA
The DNA here is from genome assembly GCF_031143425.1 of Pleurodeles waltl. Classification (NCBI taxonomy): domain Eukaryota; kingdom Metazoa; phylum Chordata; class Amphibia; order Caudata; family Salamandridae; genus Pleurodeles; species Pleurodeles waltl. The sequence continues at coordinate 370,642,459 of NC_090449.1, forward strand.
GGACATACAGATCATTCAACCTTTCAACCCTCTTAAATTCATGTGGTTCTAGCAACACCACAGGCTCTTATATTTGCAAATACCCCATAAATCTGCAGCTGCTAACCCCTCCACCCCAACCACAGCTGCAGTACACATTCCCAGTCAACCACAACACAAACACCTAGCTTTACTTCAAGTTCTTCAAGCTTTGACACAATAAGAAAGCTCTACTTTCAAGTTTGGTACTTCTTTTCGCTTAGCCCACATGAGGATAATATTTAAATATGCTCTGTTCACCACCAGAAAGTTTGTTGTTGTAAGCCAGGAGGCACTGCGGTACCACAGGCCAACTGTCCCATTTGTAAAAGTAACACACAATCACGTGGGAAGTTCATCCTAAATGAATAACTGGTGGTGGTGAGTGAGATCGAGCTAAACTGATGGAAGACGGAGGTCAGGGGGAGGAGGAAGAAGTGATGCTAGCAGCAACAGCTTCATGAAAAGTAGACCTCAAAACCTCCCCTACAGTATACAATCGTTACCACTGTACAATTTACATGCACATAGCAGGATACAGCAAATCCTGCCCCACAGTGGACAGGCAGCCTACCAACTGCTGGTGCCCATAGGTTGCATGTAGCAGTAGTACCAAAAGAAAAATAGCTAGCTATTAAGGCTATGTTTACCAAGGTTTACAATGTTTACAAAGCTGATGCCATACCATTGGAACAAACAAGCCCACCTGTTCAGTGAGTAGCAGGCTTAAATGTCATTGCTTGATCTCCTCCATTTTTCTTTTGTCGAAGGAGGGAGTTTCCTAGAAGTTGTGGAGGTTCTCTGCCCAAAATGAAAAGTTCTCATCCAGAGCTATTTTGCCAGAATGCCTGTGGCAGTGCTGCATCATAAAGTACTGAAGTTGGTTGGCAGCTCTATGAAGCAGAGCGCTGTTCAATCCATTCACCTCACAGCAGACATGTGGACCAGTTGTCAAGCTACAGGGAGTTAGGCAAAGTCTAGCTTCTGACCTCACTGAGAACAATGCTTTCAGTGTATTCAGGAGCCTGCAATCGTAGTATATTTGTGCCATGGAGAAATTTCATACGGCTACCAACATCTTGGAAGAGTTTAATACCAATGTCTACTAATGGCTGAAAGTCAGAGGTCTTACAATTTCATTTGTTGCCACAGGCAATGGCCGTAACAGTGACAAATGTTGCAAATAGGTTTCAGTACACACCGGATGCCTTGACAGAGGAATGGTTTATTTGGAGCTGCAGTTTCTGAGTGGTTGTTCCCTGCTGGCCAAGTGCAACTGACCAGTATCAAATGTTCTCTCTTCAACCAATAACATGCAATCCTATGAACACAACAAAAGTACATGAGGAACAGATCTTGTGCATTTAACTTTATATACATCCCCTTCCCTTCCATGTACCAAACATAAAAACAACAAGGATACAAGCATGACTTACCTCTACTAAAAATAGAAATAACAATAACATGTGCTTACAATACATCTAAATAGTAACAATAACATATATAAATATATTCTCTTATAACACAGGTGGAAATTATAAGAAATTACCAGACAATAAATTAACAGAGATAGGGCCAGTAGAAATATCAACCTATTTTGCATTTGCAAACAATGAGAATCGCAAACATTCCACCATTTGCGAATGCAAAAAAGCCTCCTACGATGTATGAAAGGCATTTGTAGTGCATTTTTAAGGAATTGCTAAAATAGCTGTTCCCTAAAAATGTGAGTAGGTTTAGCGAATCGCAAATTGTGATTCACAAATGAGGAATCGCAAATCCAATGTATGAAGCAGTCGCAAATAACGACTAGTCGCAAAATGGGGATTTTTGCATGTGCAATTTACCACCAAATAAAATCAGGTGGTGACAGGTGTAACCTGCATAAAGAGACCCAGAATGCATCAGCCCTTTTCTACAATGGATGCTGTCTACGTCATGCCGAGGAGAATGAGGATCCCGGCAGGTTTGAGGAGAGGGAGGAGGAGACAGGAGCACATTTTCAGAGTGGGCATTACTCTATTTGATCAAACATAGGAGGGAATATATGACAAGTACAGGTTTCACTCTGCCATTATACTGGATTTAATAGCAGATTTACAACCCCTACTGCAGCAACACACACACAGAACCAATTCCATTCCCACTCTTGAGCAGATATTATGCTCCCTGCACCTTTTAGCCTCAGGAAGCCACCAGGGAGTCATAGCAGCAGGGGGAGATGTATCTCAAAGGGCGGTTTTATGCTTATTTAATGCATTCTTAAATGCTCTGTTTACAAAATTGACTCTGCACTTAAAATTCCCCAACACTCCACAGGATTTGCAGCTTACTAAATTAAATTTCTACCAGGTTGCCCAATTTCCACATGTTATTGGCTGCATTGATGTGACACATGTGGTAATCTGTCCACCATCTGCAACACAGTATATCTACAGGAATCATAAAAATACCCATATCATGGTTTATCTAGCGGCCAGATACCCTTTAGGCACAGTGGAATGTACACAATACTTCTTGCTGGGAAGTGTGGAGAAGGATACCTAATTGGTAATGTAACAGTGAACAATTCTGCGTATTGTATAAGTGATGTCACTGATAACAATAACTTATATGATACTCCTGTCATTGTAGGAGACAGTGCATATGCAGTGAGGTCCTTCATCCTGACACCGTATCTCAATCCGGCCATGCCAAGTGAGCGGTGATACAATGCGGCACACAGGAGGACAAGCAGTGTGATAGAGAGGGCCTTTGGGCTGCTGAGGAGTCGCTTTTGGTGGCTGCACTAAAGTGGGGGTGCAGTGGAATACAGTCCAGAAACCACCTCCAAAATTGTGGCCACCTGTGCAATGTTGCATAACATTGCTATAACACAAGGTTTACTAGTGGAACTGACAGAGATGGACTCCAATGAGGATGATGACCCCTTGCCACCCCTTCACCCAGCAGACAGAACAAGAGCAGCAGACGGCAGGCAAAGACATGCTGAGATTGCACTCAACTATTTCTAATGTAAGTAATGACAACGCCACAGATCATTTCTATTTTGCTACAGGTATCACATTTAGGCCCGTATTTATACTCCGTTTGCGCCGAATTAGCGTCGTTTTTTTCGACGCAAATTTGGCGCAAAACTAACGCCATATTTATACTTTGGCGTTAGACGCGTCTAGCGCCAAAGTATGGGCAAATAGCGTAATTTTTTTGCGTGAACGCCTTCCTTGCGTTAATGAGATGCAAGGAAGGCGTTCCCATCTAAAAAAACGACGGCGACGCAAATGCGTCGTATTTATACTCCCGGGCAAAAATCACGCCCGGGAGGTGGCGGGTCAAAAAACCCCGCATTTGCGCCACTATTTAACGCCTGGGTCAGGGTAGGCGTTAAGGGGCCTGTGGGCTCAAAATGAGCCCACAGGTGCCCTCCCCTGCCCCCAGGGACCCCCCCTGCCACCCCTGCCCACCCCAGGAGGACACCCAAGGATGGAGGGACCCACCCCAGGGACATTCAGGTAAGTTCAGGTAAGTATAATTTTTTATATTTTTTAATTTTGTTTGGGTGGCATAGGGGGGCCTTATTTGTGCCCCCCTACATGCCACTATGCCCAATGACCATGCCCAGGGGACACACGTCCCCTGGGCATGGCCATTGGGCAAGGGGGCATGACTCCTGTCTTTACTAAGACAGGAGTCATGAAATGGCGTCTGGGCGTCGTAAAAAAATGGCGCAAATCGGGTTGAGGCGATTTTTTTTGCCTCAACCTGACTTGCCCCATTTTAAGACGCCCTAACGTCATTTTTTCCCAACGCCGGCGCTGCCTGGTCTACGTGGTTTTTTTCCACGCACACCAGGCAGCGCCGGTCTGCTTGCGCCGGCTAACGCCATTCCATAAATACGGCGCCCGCATGGCGCTTCAGAATGGCGTTAGACGGCGCTAAATTTTTTGACGCTAAACTGCGTTAGCGCAGTTTAGGGTCAAAAAGTATAAATATGGGCCTTAATGCCTTAACTCCAGGTCAACTATGTGGGCATCGGACATGGATATTTCAAAATAGCACAATCAGTACCCAATAACAATGTCATACTATTAACATCATAGTACCAATGCATTGTGACAAAATATGCAAGGCTCAGAACATTTCTAATTCACTTTTTATGTCCATGCACTCCACTAGAACACTCAGTGGGATTAGTTGCACATCTTGATGAAGGTATTGATACAGTACGTTGTTTGGAACTGCAACACCTAGGATCCATTACAGAGACTGTGACACTACTGAGGCTAGAGAGCTCCTCACTGTCCCCACTACCCAGATCGTTGTTTGCAGCACTGCGAGCTGTCTGCATTGTCTCCAATGCATTAGTGACTTGCACCAGTCCTTGTGCAACATCCGTACTGCAGTGTGCCATTTCCACTTGCATGCCCATGGCACGCCGTGACAGCAAAGCAGTTGTATTAGTGAGCCGATTTACAAACCTGCTGAACCCATCCAACCTACCTATCAAGTGGTGATGGCATCTACGGTGGGTGACATGCTCCTGCTGCAGTACAGTGCAGAGTCTATTAATTGCAGCTGTCATCTTCCTTAGGTGTTCTACTGTAGCTTATTGTATTGTAATAGTATATATATTGCGCTTACTACCCCTGATGAGACGTCAAAGCACTTTTTGGCGAGTAGCACGCCACTCCGGAACCCAAAAGGAATTAGTGGTGGATTAGTACAGGGAAATATGAGTACAGTTTTAGTATTATTATGAGTTAATTTGAGCTGCGGATATGTGAGTTTGTTAGTTGGATTGACTGGAGTAATGGAGGGGTGGAGGGGTGGAGGGGTGGAGGAGGGAAGAATCCAGAAGTGTTAATTGAGAGTTTATGGTAATAGGGTTTAGGCTTAGGATGAGTAAAGGGGGGATGGAGGAGGGAAGAGTCTGTGGAAAGGGTTAGGGAGATCTTAGTAGCAGGGTGAGATATCAGATAGAAGCAATATTTATAAGGTCACTGATGCTGTCATAACACCACTGGTCAAGTCATCCCAGTATATAAAGATATTGCAAAATCAAGCTCAACATTTTGCCCCAATATGTGAAATTCACCAGTAATTTACGGTGCTCCTGGTGGACATGGTTACAATGCAACCATGCAAACAAGCTTCCACAGCTTCCATCATTATTTAAAGCGGCACTGTTACACTAGTTAAAAACAGTGTAGAAAAGGGCTTTCCATACTGACAAAAACATGTAAACTGGCTTGTGTGATTTATATACTGAAGAACAGTGTTTAAAATGTTGTATTTTCCATGAATGAGCTGTAAGCCTCCCTCCTTCCTGAATCTCCCTTTGTCCAGTCACTAAGGGGGTCATTCTGACCCTGGCGGTCATTGACCGCCAGGGTCAACGACCGCGGGAGCACCGCCAACAGGCTGGCGGTGCTCCCAAGGGCATTCTGACCGCGGCGGTATGGCCGCGGTCAGAAACGCAAAACCGGCGGTCTCCTGCCGGTTTTCCGCTGCCCTGAGGAATCCTCCATGGCGGCGCAGCTTGCTGCGCCGCCATGGGGATTCCGACCCCCTCACCGCCATCCTGTTCCTGGCGGTTGTGACCGCCAGGAACAGGATGGCGGTGAGGGGTGTTGTGGGGCCCCTGGGGGCCCCTGCAGTGCCCATGCCAATGGCATGGGCACTGCAGGGGCCCCCATAAGAGGGCCCCTAAAAGATTTTCAGTGTCTGCCATGCAGACACTGAAAATCGCGACGGGTGCTACTGCACCCGTCGCACCCTTCCCACTCCGCCGGCTCCATTCGGAGCCGGCTTCCTCGTGGGAAGGGGTTTCCCGCTGGGCTGGCGGGCGGCCTTCTGGCGGTCACCCGCCAGCCCAGCGGGAAACACAGAATAACCGCGGCGGTCTTCTGACCGCGCAGCAGTATTCTGGCGGCTCCCGCTGGCACCGCGGTTACCGCGGCCGGCGGGAGTCAGAATGACCCCCTAAGTTACTCAGAAACTGCCATTCCAATCTGTGCAGGCTCTGGCTACATATAACAGGGGAGGCCATGCTTCCTCTAGCACAAAGCTAAGGAAGTAGACCTCATGAGGGGTTCTCCAGTGAGCCAAAGTAGAACTGCTTTCCTTGTCACCATGTTATAATATTTGTCACAGTTCAGCTGAGCTGGTGCTCCGCCCATGATTCACACACCACAGAAATGCCTGAGGACCCATATACAGTTTCTACAAAGCATAAAGGTGGTCATTACAACCTCGGCGGTCTTTTTACAAGACCGCTGAGGGACCGCCATGCAGAAGACCGCCAGTGGTGGCGGGTTGCCGCTCGGCCTATTATGACCGTTGGCAGCTCTCCATCCTTTTACGGATGGAGAGCCACCAACAGCCATACTGGCGGGAGGCGGGGAAGTGGAGGTTGCTCCACCTCCACCGCCACGCCAACAGAACACCACCCAGTGAATCACATCCTGTGATTCGCCGTGGCGGTGTTCTGTTGGCGGTGTGGTGTCGGCGGAGCTGCCCCCATGGCTCCCCGTCCCCTCCCAGAGGATCGACATACAAGGTAAGTCGATTGTCCGTTAGGGGAGGGGGTGGGGGGGTGTTGTGTGTTGTGTGGGTACATGGGGGTGTGCGTCTGTGTATGTAGAGGGGGTGTGTGAGTGCGTGTATGCTTGCGGGGGTGTTGCGTGTTTTGGGAATGAGTGCGTGTATGTCTGTGGGTATATCTGTATGGATGTGTGTGTGTATGTTTGTATATGGGTGTACGTGTCTGACTGTGTGTGTGGATGCAGGCATGTATGTCGGTGAGTGTGCATGTGTGTGTTGGTGGTGCCTGTGTGCGTGTCGTGTGTGTGTGAGTTATGTGATGTTGGGGGTCGGGGTGGGGAGGGGGGCCCTGCAAACTTTAGGGGGTGGCAGGGGTGGTGGGGGGTGTAGGGGAGGGAGTTGGGGTGGGGGAGACCCCTATCAGGTTCCAACCGCAGGAAATCCATGGCGGTAAACCGGGTCAAAATACAGGCGGCGTTATAGTGACGGCCGCCAGGCTGGAGACCGCCATGGTCATAATACAAAAAAAAGACCACCAGCCTGTTGGCGGTCTTACCGCCGCTTCTCCGCCTTCCGCCAGGGTCATAATGACCCCCAAAGTGTTTTAGGGGTTAAAAGAAGAAGTGACCGAGCCAAGGCTTGGCTACAGTAGTCCTCAGCACTAAGAATGGGCTGAGCTACTCTCATAGTAGGTAGTGAAATAAGCAGCCCATAAAACCAAAAAGGAGCCATCAGAGCTTCACTCCTTGTCATCTAACCAAGAAAAAGCAGATTTGCAGCTTGCCCTTCGATGACATCAAGGCTAAAAGAGTTGACCGCCCCAGTTTTCTCCGTATGCCAGTGTGTTTGTACATTAATCTTCTTAGATATCTTAAATGCAGTGTAATTGTAACCAATTAAGAAACCCAGACTATCTTTATTACTACTTTTGTTGATAATTTCTTTGGGGTTTCACTATGTAAAAAAAAATGGATGAGTTATTTAACAGCACCTCATGATGCCACTCGCTATCTGACAGAGTATTCGTGCTCCCAGTTTTTGGCTTCCTGGAGTATTTCTTCAATTTCCACCATTCTACTAGATGGTAGGAAACATAGGGCCTTATTTATACTTTTTGGTGCAAAACTGCACCAGCTGGGCACCATATTTATGGAATGGTGCAAGCCGGTGCAAAGGGTAGGCTAGAGAAAAAATAAAAAGATGCTATGCAGGTTATAGTCAAAATAAATGACTGGGTATAAATGATTGGGTATTGTCATTTTTTGACGCTAAGGGGCATATTTATACTCTGCTTGCACTGAATTAGCATCAATTTGTTTTTACTCTAATTCAGTGCAAAACAAACTCCATTTTTATACTTTGGTGCTAGACCCTTCTAGCGCCACATTTATGGAGTTAAAGTCATTTCTTGGAAGTGGAAACCTACCTTGCCTTAATGAGATGCAAGGCAGGCGTTCCCGTGCAAAAAATGACTCTATGGCTTTAACACCATATTTATACTCCCATGCAAAAATGGTGCAAGGGAGGGAAGAGGGGTCAAAAAATGGTGCAAAGCTTGCTTTGCCCCATTTTTTAAAGCCTGGGTCAGCGCAGGCGTTAGGGGACCTGTGGGCCTATTTCCATGGTGGAACACCATGGAATAAGCATACAGGTGCCCTCCCCAGGCCCTAGGGGCACCACCACACACACCAGAGGGACTGCGGAGGATGGGGCGACCTCATCCCAGGTAAGTACAGGTAAGATTGCATTTTAATTTTGAAAGTGCCATAGGGGGCCCTGAAATGGGCCCCCATACATGGCACAGGGTGAGATGGCCATGCCCAGGGGACCCTTGTCCTCTGTGCTGGCCATTGGGGTGGTGGGCATGACTCCTGTCTTTTCTAAGGCAGGAGTCATGTGGCATGATAGGTTTAGCACCATAAAATGATGCTAATCTGGTTAGAGTATTTTTTTTTACTCTAACCTGCCTAAAGTTATTTTTTTTACTCTAGCCTACCCTTTGCACCGGCTTGCACCATTCCATAAATATGGTGCCCGGCTGGTGCATGGAAATGGTGCAAGCCGGTGCTAAACTTTTTGGTGCAAAACTGAGTTAGTGCAGTTTTGCACCAAAAAGTATAAATAAGGGCCAGTATTTTGTAAGTTTGCGCCACTTTTGCGTCAAAAAATGACGTTAATGCGGCGCAAAAAAGTATAAATCATGGCCTTGGTGCTAGACGGATCTAGCACCAAAGTGTAAATATGGAGTTAGTTTTGCACCGAATTAGAGTTAAAAAATGACGCTAATTTGGTGCAAAAAGAGTATAAATATGCCCCAGAGTATAAATATGACCCTATATGTGGCGTTAAGGCCATAGAGTCATTTTTTGCATGGGAACACCTACCTTGCATCTCATTAAGGCAAGGTAGGTCTTCACTCCCAAAAAATGACTTTAACTCCACAAATTTGGCACTAGGTGGGTCTAGCACCAAAGTATAAATATGGAGTAAGTTTTGCACTGAATTAGAGTTAAAAAAATGACGCTAATTTGGTGCAAACAGAGTATAAATATGCCCCACAATCTCATAAGCAGAAGATTACTTGTTGGGGAACACATGTTGACTATGATCACCAGCAGAGTGACAGATGTGCTGGCAACTGATTTACGGACCAATGGTGTCATTATCCCCCTATTTCCTCTACTCCATCAACTAAATTGGGTATTGCCACTGAGATCCAAGGGCGTGTAACTGAGACCTGCTACAATGTTGGTAAGTTTTTCATGGGCCTCATGGGCTCACGTCAGCTAAAGCTGACAAATAGCACTTTAGGAGTGTAGCATGAGAGAGGTGACAAGCGTGACCAGACTGCTGCCAAAATAGCCAAGTAAGTGAAGGAAGTTCTATTCCACCAAAACAAAGATCAAAAATAAAACATACCACCATCTCAATGGGTAATACAAACAAATGGTCCCCTGGAGCCCCGGAGAAAGTGTAAGCCTAGACTTCATTGAGTAATCAGATGTTGATATCGAATGATTTGATAAAATGCAATTAAATGTATTCACTGTATGGTCATTTCATTAGTATGAGAACACATTGCATCATATTTGTTATAGATTACAAGCCTAACCACAGAGCTCTCAAGTTTCCCAGGTCCATTCATGAGTACCTCATTAAGTCAAGGTCTTTATGGTCTGGCTTGACAGTGCAGCTGTCACCATACAGTTATGTGAGCATCAATACTGAAGTGCAATGGCTTCCCCAGCATGTTAATATGCTCAGCAAGGCTTAGGCAGCCAACATGGGCTAAGGCTGTTTGTCGCTCACTTGTCAAAATACACTCAAAGTGTTGAAGACGTTTAGGAGTTCTCAGAACAACACATCTGGTCACACTATGCATACGCTATGATCTCTGAAACAAGGGTCTTCTTCTCTCATGGCATCTTGGCTGGACATAGCTGGAGACAGGGTGGTCTCTACAGTTCAAACTGACTAATGCATAAGCGCATAACAAATAGGGAAATGCCACACACAATCCACCCTAACAGCAGGGGTTCGGGGGAAGTAGTAAGATTACTTATTTATTGAGCCAAAGGAAAGGAGGGTTAAACATCCAAATATTTAGTAAATTACTCCATTCAGAAAACTTGGCATTACAAATAGGAAGCAAACGGTCGTATGCTACGTAAACTCTTGGATGACCCATTATACATAATATTACGATAACAAGGAAGTACTGTCTCGCCCCTTTGCTGCCTGACAAACACGTCTAAGCTGATAGCACAAACTTTGTGTCGGTCTTAGGTACATGAGGGTCTTTGGTTGTCCCTCATGCAGCTTGTACATGTTGTGATTGTAAGACACCAACCTTCACTCTCACTAGTAGAAACTGTTGGTCCATCCATTTCTTGCCAATCTGCTGTCAGTTTTGACAAGCAGTCTTCTTGTTGGTTTCTCTAACCATGAATGGGTTCAATATGGTAACATAACTCCTGAAGTCTTTCTGCTAATCTTGATAGTCTTGCTGACCCTTTGTCTGCTTCTCCCAGTCGTAGCACCTTCACCATTGGCTTATGATCAGTTTACGAGGTGAAATGTGTACTGCATAAGTATGTTTGAAAATAATCCACACTGCTGGCAGCAGCTAATGCTTCCCTCCCAATAACAGAATAGTTCCTTTCTGACTCAGTAAGTGTCCTTGATGCAAATGCATCGTTTTCTCAGCATTCTGTGTTTTTGAGAAGGAATATCCCTAACCCAGTTGCACTTGCATCCACTGCAACAACCAACCTAATATTTATATCAAAAGGTACTAGAATCCCTGCCTTACAGATTTCTTCTTGTATTGCTACAAAGAAATGTCATGATCCACATTCCATACAAAATGTTTTCCTTTCCTTAAAAATAATATTTTACACTCTGTCCTATCTGCAATGTTTTCAACACATTTACTAAATGAATCTCATAAATTAGCCTACCTTGCCTTTATCTATTGGAGCTGGGGCCAACTCTATTGCCTTCAACAAATTCCTCTTAGGGTTGACCCGCTTTCCCAAGATGGTACCCCCCAAGTACTCAATTTGTTGTTGCCGAAATTAAAACTTGTCTTTCCTTAAAGTTAGTCCTACCTTAGCAATTCATGTGAAGCGTGTTTCAATATAACATTTTGCTGTTCAATAGAATTACCAAATAACAAAATATTATCTAGAAAGTAAATTACATTTTGCAACCCTTGAAATACCTCATTAATCATCTGTTGGAAAACACTTGCTGATGATAATAGTTCAAATACTATGTTAGTGCATTGAAAGGTTCCCTCTGTTGTGATAAAAGTCAGTGATTTGGATTCTTCAAGTAGCCTAGTATGGTGGTAAGCACTTTTAAGATTTTAAGATCTAATTTAGAAAAGTACTTCCCACCTTGAAGCAACAACACTGTTTCACTGATATTGGGCAAAGGGAATGCATCTTCAACAATGTTTGTCACGCCAACAGAAACACGCCCATGCTATCACAACCCACGAATCCACGTGGCGGTCTTTCAACCGCGGTATTCCATTGGCGGTACACACCGCCGCGCTCAAAATACACACACATCTCCAAAACACTGCCACATTGGACAATTCCAAATACACACACCTAATACACATACAAACGCAACTCCCACACACCCAATTCAATATAAAACACACACCCACATCACCCACAAACCCCTACAAACAGAAATTTTGAGGAAGCCGAGAGACAGAGAGCACAGCAATTGAGAACCCCACCACACAGAGGCACACAACACCATCACCCATACAACATTCCACGCACAAAACACCACACACCACTACACATCACAACACACATCAACACTTACACCACCCCACACATCACCCACACCACCCCATGTCATGCCAAAGACACCCCAGGTTTTCCGAGGAGGAGCTCAGGGTCATGGTGGAGGAAATCCTACGGGTAGAGCCACAGCTATTTGGCTCACAGGTGCAGCACACCTCCATAGCCAGGAAGATGGAGCTATGGCGAAGAATCGTGGACAGGGTCAACGCTGTGGGACAGCATCCAAGAAATCGGGAGGACATCAGGAAGAGGTGGAATGACCTACAGGGGAAGGTGCGTTCCGTGGTCTCCAGGCATAGCATCGCGGTACAGCGGACTGGCGGCGGAGCCCCACCTCCTCCCCCACAACTAACAACATGCAAGGAGCAAGTCTTGACCATCATGCATCCAGAGGGCCTCGGAGGAGTCGGTGGAGGAATGGACACTGGTAAGTCAAATCTTAACTATCATATCCCCCACCCTACCTGCATGCTATCACACACCCCCACCCTCACCCCCTCCCCTATCACTCCAACACCTCACTAATGTACTAATAACACAAACCACCCATCCCAACACCAAGCCCTGCATGACACAACTAAGCATGGTCACCCCTCACCAAAGCATGCTGACTGCACATATCCATAACAACCCCCCCTAACCATCATCACACAAACCCACACACAGGAATGCTTGCACTGGGGTACACACACACACACCTATTGCACACCATTACACACACACATGCAATAATCATGCTCTTATATACCTGCAGGACCACTACGGAACGTCACCACACAGGAGGGTCCAGACATCTCCACTCCACCCACTGAAGAGGCCCACAGTGATGACAGCAGCTCTGCCCTACTGGATCCTCATGACCAGCCCGGACCATCGTGGGCCTCGGGACAGTCGGTTCCCCTTGCACAGGCACAGCCCAACACTGACCTTCCACCCTCTGGTAACACCAGCACAGCACCCACCCAGCCGGCCCATACCTCCGTACCCAGGACACGTCAATCAGCGGTGTGTCCACCACTACAGGGAACCCAGGATAACCCACCACCCCAACAACAACAGGGACCTGGGGGCAGTGGTAGTGGGCACACGGTCCAGGGGACGGAGGCACAGGAACACAGGGGAACTGGGAGGGCTGCTGTGCGACAGGGGGCGGACAGGCCAAGGGAACCCACTCTCCACGAGGCCCTCTCCTCCATCCCAGGAGACGATGGCGACCGTCCTGGACATGTTTCAGGAGACCCAGCGCCTGCAGGATGAGCAGTATTTGGGGTTCAGGGAGGAGCTCAGAACCATCTGCTCTGCCCTGGGCACCATCGTAGGGGTGCTGAAGGTCATACAGAAGACCATGAGGGACACCGTGGCACTCCAAGGGGCCCCTGACACTAGCCAGGACGATGAACTGCCCACCACCTCTGCCGGCGCTAGTGGACAGGACGCCCCGCCACAGGACCACCACACCAGCACCCCACCCCCTGCAGACGGACAACCACCCCGCAAGTGGTCCCTGAGATCCAGGAACAGGACAGAGCAAGATGGCAAGACCCCCGCCAAGAAATGAGACCACCCTGATTGTCCTCCCACTGTCCCACTTTGTTACCCTGTCCATACTTAAACTGCCCCAGCTCCACTTCCTATGCCCATATGGGCATTGCACCTGTGTGACCAATAGACTGGACTCTGCCATGGACATTCCTCCACCGTCCCCCATCACCATTTTACAACCCCCCTCCATTTTTGAGCACGTAAATAAACACCCTTGAAGCACAAAACAATCTGGAGTCAGTCTGTGATTTGGTAAAATTGTATTATCAATGACAGTGTCAAAATGCGTGTTCAATTGTAAAGCCAACATAACTATGTCACACATCACAAGTCCATGAAGGATGCAAGCAGATGACACACATTGGTAACCACACCTGTGAAACCGTAATGGAAAGGTACAACTCAGTTACCAAATTCTGCTACTAAATGACAGACAGGATAGAGGTAGAAGTGTGAAAGTGAATGTAATAGTAAAATAAAATTTTCTCACCTGTGTGTCACTGGAAATATTGCTGTATGACTGACTCCCTGTTGTCTATGTCTTCTTCCTCAGCTTCCTCCTCATCACTGTCCACAGGCTCCCCAGGCTCCACAGCTGCCACAACACCACCATCTGGACCATACTCCTGCAGAAAAGGCACCTGGCGTCGCAAATCAAGATTGTGAAGCATCGAGCATGCGATGATGATCTGGCACACCTTCCTCGGTGAGTAGAATAGGGAACCACCTGTCATATGGAGGCACCTGAACCTGGCCTTCAGGAGGCCGAAGGTGCGTTCGATCACCCTCCTAGTCCGCCCATGGGCCTCATTGTAGCGTTCCTCTGCCCTGGTCCTGGGATTCCTCACTGGGATCAATAGCCAGGACAGGTTAGGGTAACCAGAGTCCCCTAATAGCCACACACGGTGCCTCTGGAGTTTACCCATCACATACGGGATACAGCTATTCCGCAGGATGTAGGCGTCATGCACTGAGCCAGGGACCATAGCATTTACCTGGGAGATGTACTGGTCTGCCAAACATAACATCTGTACATTCATAGAATGATAACTCTTCCGGTTCCTGTACACCTGTTCACTCCTGTGGGGGGGGACCAGAGCTACATGGGTGCCATCAATAGCACCTATGATGTGGGGGATATGTCCCAGGGCATAGAAGTCACCTTTAACTGTAGCCAAATCCTCCACCTGAGGGAAAACGATGTAGCTCCTTACGTGTTTCAGCAGGGCAGACAACACTCTGGACAACATGTTGGAAAACATAGGCTGGGACATCCCAGATGCCATGGCCACTGTTGTCTGAAAAGACCCACTTGCAAGGAAATGGAGCACTGACAGCACCTGCACGTCAGGGGGGATTCCAATGGGATGGCGGATTGGTGACATCAGGTCTGGCTCCAACTGGGTACATAGTTCCTGGATAGTGGCACGGTCAAACCTGTAGGTGATGATTAAATGTCGCTCCTCCATTGTCAACAGGTCCACCAGCGGTCGGTAAACCAGAGGATTCCGCCATCTTCTCAAATGTCCCAGCTGACGGTGCCTAGGAAGGACAACAGTGACCACAGAGTCAACAAATTCCCAGGTATGTACCCACAGATACATAGAACACAACACCAAACACAAAACTCTTCCTGTATGTGTGTTGAGTGTAGGCCTAGGTATGTATGACACAGTAGTAAATGAAGCCATGTGGGCCCCTGAAATGGCAGCTGCCTGACCTCTAAACTGGGACAATGGGATGTGAGGTATCTGCGCTGGCATTGTACACGGTCGCGGTAGGTCTTAGACCGCGGCGCAATGCTGCATTGGTTAACATAGGACCCTATGGGTCCCAGGAGCCAATGATGAAGTGCGCCGGCGGTGATGATACGCACCGCCGTGGACATCACCGCCGCGGACGTGACCGCCATTTTCTATCTGTTCAATTACTCGATACCTGATCTTCGACAGGAGAGGACCTACACTGCAAGTGCTGCTGTGACCTCGGTTTGGAAGAGACAATGGCTGCTGTGTCTGGGGAAAGGGCCCCTGCCTTCACTGCTCAGGAGTTGGAAAAGCTCGTGGACGGGGTCCTCCCCCAGTACACGCTACTCTACGGTCCTCCAGACCAACAGGTAAGTACACAGGGTGCATGTTGTATGGGCTATGCCTGGGTGGAGAGGGCTGGATGTTAGTTGGAAGGGGGGAGAGTTCAGGGAACATGAAAGACTGTGAATGCATGTGCCACATGGCAAGGGTAGGGATGGGGACCACTCACATTGACGGTGCAGTTGGTAATGACTTCTCTTCTTCCCCTGTGCATGTCATGTAGGTCAGCGCCCACCAGAAGAAGGACATTTGGCGTGCCATCACCAAGGACATCCGGACCCTGGGGGTCCACCAGAGACAGGGCACCCACTGCCGGAAAAGATGGGAGGACATTCGCCACTGGAGCAAGAAGAGGGCGGAGGCTCAGCTGGGGATGGCCTCCCAACGTGGGAGGGGCGCCCGTCGCACCATGACCCCCCTGATGTTCAGGATCCTGGCGGTGGCCTACACGGAGTTGGATAGGCGCTTGAGGGCATCACAGCAGACACAAGGGGGTGAGTACACTCTCATTCTGGGGACTTTGCGCGCAGTGGAGGGGTCTGGGTGGGGGAGGAGGGCTGTGGTTTTCCCTAGGCCAGGGCGGGTTCTGTAGGCTAGGCCCTTCCGTAATGCAGGCCATGTGGCACTCCACCCCACCTCAGTAGAGTGCCAAGTACAGGTATTAATGCCCCTGTGGCATCTATGTGTGTAGATGTCCACCATAGCCATGTAGGCCAGATCCCAGGAATTGAATCTGTAGAGGCCAAGAGCACGGCGTAGTGCAGGGGGCTGCTGTGTCTGTATTGTCCGCCAACGGTAGCGGTAAGCCATGCACTCAACCTGTGTTTCTTCTGTCGCCCCCCCCCCCCTTTTTCTGCTCTCCCTGTTCTTTTGTGCATCAGCATCATCAGGCGGAGGTACAGTGGCACCAGAGCACGAGGGAGCTACATCCCACATGGCCATGGAGGGCCACACCACGGACTCTGAATACACCAGTGGGACAGAGGGCGAATGGGAGCTTCACGTCGGTCGCCGGATCACCAAACAGCGACACTGACTCGTCTGCCAATGGGAGCTCCCTTGTGGTGGCGGCACCATCTGTGCCCCCCACTTCTACAGGTACAGCCGCCACCTCCCCTACCAGCACTGCCCTCCCAGCAGCCCCTCAGCGTTCACCCGTGCCCGCTCACCCAGGAGGGTGGGCATCACCTTCGCCCCAGGCACCTCAGCCCCTGCCACGTCTGCTGCCCTCAGTGAGGAGGCCATTGACCTCCTCAGGTCACTCACTGTTGGGCAGTCTACCATTGTGATGCCATCCAGGGTGTAGAAAGGGAGTTGCAACACGGTAATGCATTCCTGGAGGGCATTCATTCTGGTCAGGCTGCCCTTCATCGAACCCTGCAATCTCTGGCCTCAGCACTGATGGCAGCCATTGTCCCTGTGTCTAGCCTCCCCCCTCCAATTTCCTCCACCCAGACCCAATCCCCTGTACCCCAGCCTATCTCAAGCACACCATCAGACAAGCATGCATACAACTTAACATACACAAGTATCTCAGGCAAACATAAGCACCACACAACCCACAGGCACTCACGCAAGCATCACCCACATACAGACACAGCAACATCCACTGCCTCCATTGTGTCCCCCTCCTTGTCGTCTCCCTCCTCCCTCCCAGTGTCGTCTACACTCTCACCTGCATGCACTACATCTACAGGCACTAGGACTCGCACCAGAACAACCAGAACCACACCCCGCTCACCTGCACTCACCACCCCCACTTCCATTTACACGTCCCCTGTGTCCACTCCTAGTGTGTCTGTGACGCCCCCTCCCAAAGTACACAAACGCGGGCACCCACACACCCAACATCCATCCACCTCACGACAGCCTCCAGTACCTGCACCTGCACCCAAATCACCTAAAGTTACACCTCCTACAACCACCTCCTCTTCCTCCACTCGCAGACCCCCTCCAGCTACCCATCCCAGTCTTTGTCAGCAACTCTTCCTCAGCAACGTTGTCCTCTTTGCCCCCACCCCTCCAATTGATAGGTCCCGTAGTAGCACCTCAGCCAAAACAATCCTGTACCAGTGGTGCGTGTTAAAGGTGTGTGGAGTGCACCGGCCACCAGGGCAGCCAGTGTGACACGGAGACAAAGCACTGCCAGTCCACCCCCTGTAAAGCACCTCAAGTTGGAAAATGGCCGACGGGACAGGGTGAAGACTCCTGGCGGCAAAACTGCTCACAAGGGTCCCAGGGGGATTGCAGAGTCAGCTGTTACTCCTCCAAATGTGGTGAAGGGCCAGAAGAAGTCTGCACAGTCTGGGAAGAGCAGCATGGCGGAGAAGGGCGCCATCCTCCCCGGCGGCCGGGATGCCACCGCCAGCACTGTCGTCACTGGTCCTGAGACCACCGCCAGAGTCATTGCCCTGGAGGGCAGCACAATCGTCACTGGTCCTGAGACCACCACCAGAGTCATTGCCCAGGAGGGCAGCACAATCGTCACTGGTCCTGAGACCACCGCCAGAGTCAGTGCCCAGGAGGGCAGCACAATCGTCACTGGTCCTGAGACCACCACCAGAGTCATTGCCCAGGAGGGCAGCACAATCGTCACTGGTCCTGAGACCACCGCCAGAGTCATTGCCCGGAAGGGCAGCACAATCGTCACTGGTCCTGAGACCACCGCCAGAGTCATTGCCCAGGAGGACCCCGGCAGCCACAGCCCCACTGGGCAATGAGGGACCGTCATGCCACACACCAATGCACAGGTCAGAGACCGCCATGGCAAGCACCGCTCAACAGGTCAGAGACCGCCATGGCAAAGCACCGCTGAACAGGGAAAACACCGCCATGGTGAAGACCGCTGAACAGGGCAAAGCACAGCTGAACAGGGCAAAGCACCGCTCAACAGGGCAGAGACCGACATGCCAAAGCACCGCTGGACAGGGAAAAAAACGCCACATCAAGAATCGTTATCCCATGTGCAGCTGGGACAGTGACGGAACAGGAACGGTCACGGGGAGCCTGATGCAGTCTGGGCACCAGTCCCCCTCCAGAACCAGTGGAGACTGTTATCCACTTGAGAGACTGTGGCTTTGCACTCCCCAGGATGGTAGAGTGGGCAAGCCACCCACTGTAGAGACTTGAGAGACTGTGGCTTTGCACTCCCCAGGATGGTACAGTGGGCAAGCCACCCACTGTAGAGACTTGAGAGACTGTGGCTTTGCACTCCCCAGGATACATCAATGGGCATCCGTCGTGGATCTGGCATGGTGCTGTAATCTGGCTGAGGTGCCCCCCCCTTCCCTTCCCCCTGAGGTGCCTGTTGTATTTCTATCTGATGCCCCTGCAGTGTTCTCTCCGTTTGTGGACAGGTATCTAGTGTGGGCCTCGCCCATGCATTTTGGGCCCAGTGGTGCATGGACATTGATATGTGCATACCTGCACTACTTCTCGTAATGTATAAAATCTGGAATGTGTATATATATCTGCATATATTTGGTAACTGTATTTTGATACATTACAATGTTTGAACTGATTTCCTTTTGTCTTTGCATTCTTCCGGGGGGGTTGTCGGTTGTTACTGTGATGTTTGGAAATGCATTGGTGTGTGTGTTGTAATGTGCGAGGGTGGGGGTGTTGCATGTGTGTCCCCCTGACTTTTGCCTCCCCCCTTCCCCCTCCCCTATGTCGTAGGTGCAGTACTCACCATTGTCTTCGGCGCCACTGTTGCTGGTGTTCGTTGACGAGCAGGAACACAAGGGCAGGGAGTATTTGTAGTTCCGGCTCCATAGGTGTCCTCCTTCCTCGTGGAGTGTGTTAAGGTGAGAGTTTTCCCATTGCAAAAGCTGTTTCCGCCGTGTTTTTATCCACGGTGAATCCGCCCCGGAAAAGGTGGCTGATTGGCGGGTTGTGATACTGTGGGCGGTACATTGTCTTCCGCCTGTCTGTTGGCGGTGACCGCCGCGCTGCTTGTCTGTACCCCTGTGGCGGGCGGAGTGTTAAAGTGGCTGTCTATGTTGGCGGTTTCCGCCACGGTCATAATTCCCTTTTTTTGTCCACCAGCCTGTTTGCGGTATTACTGCACCTTTAACACCGTCCGCCAGGGTTGTAATGACCACCCTAATCTTGAATACTTATAGGTGCTCTCCTAACCTTATGTTGCACTGGTACTGAATGTTCCTTAAGCACAATCTTGTGCACGTAGCCCTTGCCTTGTCCTAGTTTATCACTAAAAATCTCTTTTACCCCTTCCGAAATTTCCTGAATAGATATGTCCTCCATAAACATGATCTGAGGTGGGGCCCTGGGATCAATAATGATATGCAAATCATACTGATGTAGCCAACCTAAAATTGGAGCACCATGTTCTTATACATACTCTTTCCCTTGCATTTTTCTATTCTCATATGCATTGTGAACCTCCACATAGCCCAAAGAAATCAATGGTTTCTCCTTAATACCCTCCTGGAGAAATATCTTTGAGTTTCAAATGTATTCCTGCCCATTACCATTCAAACATTTCCTTAAGAATAATGGTGTACACAGATCCCGTGTCAACCATGAGTTTGATCTGTTAGCCATTTATTCCAAAAATGGCCATTCTATTTCCCACACTCCAAACTCTATCTGTCCCTTCTGAGGCTGAAGGGGAGTCCTCTGAAATTGCTGCCACAGTCTAGCAAAATGGTCTGTACAACCACACATTCTGCATTCTTGTTTGCAGCAAAACAAAATTTCGAGTCTGACATGACACAAACCCCCACATCTGTTGCAATTACTATTTTGTTTTGATAACATACTGTTTTTATATTGTCTGTGGATTTGACTACAAGTCTCACCTCTACTTCTGTCTTTGCCACAATACCAAATACTGGAACTTCATGTTCCAAATATTTCAATTTCTGTAATACATAAATACAATTTTCTCTACAACATTAGCAATATCTATAGCATCTTCTAAGGATGGATTTTTAGCTTCCCACAACCTTTCATGTGTTCTTTTGCTCCCCCACTGCACAATTAATTGATACTGAGTAAGTTCTTCTGTCATCCCACCAAATTGTCATTCAGTTGACAATTCTCTTAGTCTGGCTCCAAATTCATCTATTGAAAATGACTAAGGGCCTGATGTAGGAAAATCCTGAATTGCGACTCGCAAATTGCGAGTCTCTCTGACTTGCAATTTGCGAGTCGCAATTCAGGATGCAGGATGGTGTCCCTGACACCATCTGCGATTCGCAAGGGGGTCGCAAAGGCCCACCTCATTAATATTAATGAGGTGGGTAGCTATTTGCGACCCCCTTGCGCCTCGCAGCACTCACAGGGATGGTGGCTTGCTGGAGACAGCAGACCACCATGTCTGTGACTGCTTTTAAATAAAGCATTTTTTTTTGTTCTAATGCAGCCCATTTTCCTTAAAGGAAAACGAGATGCATAACATAATGAAAAAATGAAACATTTCTGTATCATTTTTTCAGAGCAGGCAGTGCCTGCCTGCTCTGAAAAAATATTTTCCATGTCATTCACAAAGGGGAAAGGGTCCCATGGGGACCCCTTCCCTTTTGCGAATGGGTTACCACCAGTGTGACACTGGACTGTGTTCGCGGTCACAAAGCAATGGAGCATCGCGCTGTGACTCGCAATTAGGAAGGGGAACACAAGTTCCCCTTCCTAATTGCGCCTCGCAGTCCCGTTTTGCAAGTCGTAACCAGGTTACCGACTGGTATAATGGGGATTGGGCATCGCTATGTGCTTTTTGCAAGTCGCAAACAGCGAAATTCGCTGTTTGTGCCATTCAAAATGTTTGCAACATCTGGCCCTAAGTTCTCTTTTTTTGCAAATCGGATTTCTAGCTACCAACAAGCTTCCTTGAATGTATCTTGAATGGCTTGTCCATTAGGTTCTAGAGCTTGTGGTAAACATCTAAAAATAAGTTGCTCTTCTAAACCCAAAACACTCAATAATAACATTTTCTTTCAAGCAGGTTGGAACTCCTGACCTTCCAATGCTTCTAAATAATTCTCAAACATTAAAATCCAGCCTTCCCATGCAATAGGTGGTGTGCCTGCTTATACCACGAAACAAGGTGGTATAATGACTGAGAAATGTGTTGTAGCCCTAAATGCAATTTGTTAATTAAAAGTGAGATAAGTACTGTTAAGAAAACTGTAATTACAATTACTAATATTAGCACACAAATATTCAACTATGATGTATAATGTGCATAAACCTTCAAATTCAAACCAAAGACAGAACCATGAACAAACTGAAGTTATTTGCCCAACATCTGTTTTGGGTATGCATACCACTGTAGACTGTGTTAACATGATTCCTTTCTAAAACTGATGTTCATGATTTAAATAGTTTACATATAATTGTTCCAAAGATGGAATTGTGTATGTATGACTGTATAGTTTGCACTCTCAAATACTTGCAGTCATTGTTTTAAAAAAAAATGATAAAACACACTGTATGCTATGAATGCTAATTTCAACTTTTCTTGCTCCAAAGCAATTGTGATTTTTTTTTGTTACTCTTTAATATGGTATGCCTATCACTATACGCTGTACCAATGTTAGAATAGAAGGATGTGTGTGTCACTGTATGCCTGGGCACATTCACTTCTGCTAAATTAAAGATGGCCTCCCTGCGTGACCACACACATGTTGTCCGTGTCACGCTGCAGTAAATGTCAGGCCTCTTCCAAATGTTTGGGGAAGTCTATTCTCCACACTGCATAGGAACTCTTCTGTGCCCAATTCTCCACACACAGCACCATCATCAGCTATTCCCAAACCAAAGGACCATGTTCATAGCCATCCTCTGCAGTAGGATGGTTTCATTCAGGAGGATGTAAATCAAGTGCAGAGGCACAGGCACAGCAAGTGGCAGCACCAACAAAATTTTGAAAGATGATCAGATGATCCCTGTTAGAAATAGCATCTCTAGTTGGCAGAGGTATGCACCCAGTCCCAGGAGGGACTACTACTCTGATCAGGGTAAGTCAGATACACACTAAAAGATAACCTGTGCTCCACCTCTGGTAGCCTGGCAAAGAGCAGTCAGAACTTATCTCAAGAGGTAATGTGTAAAGTATTTGTGCAACTTATACACAGTAACACAATGAAAACACCACAAAAAGACTACACACAGGTGTGTAAAAATATACAATGATTTTATAAATACATCAAGACCAAAATTACAAAAATCCAATGAATAGAAGTTGAGTTATGAATTTTTGAAGAATAAAATAATTCTAGCTCTTAGAAGCAAATTGCCCTTTAAGGGTTACTTAAGCTCACGCTATACAGGGACAAAGTCAAAACTTCAGGGTGATCACATGGAGCACGGGCTGTGTACAGGAGCCACGCAGGCCCAGGGTAACAAAGCACCTTGATCCAGGTTGCATGCATGAAATGTGGGGACAATACATCGATAAATGCATCAAAGCCACTCTTGCAGTCAAGGGGATGCACTGATTTTTCCAATGCATTGATTCCAATGCACAATCTACTAGTTCTGAAGATAAGCATCAAAGCTGAGATGTGATGATTCAGAAGCTGATTTGCCGTATTTCTCCACACTGTTGAAGGGATGCGTTGTTTGTCCTTCAGCGATGGCAATGATGCAGAGGTTTCAATGCTGCTTCAATGCTGATGCAGTGGGTGCCTCTTCCAGCAGACAGGGGATGCATTGGATAATGAAGTGGTTCCAGAGGTGCTGCTCGGGTGCAAAGTGTGACACACATAGCCTCCCTGTGTTTGTGGCTGTCTGGAGGGAATGCACAAAGGTCAGCTGTCACCTACCCCGGATGTGTATTGGAGACATGCTGCACGCACACAGAGCTGTAAGAGCAGAGAAATGCCCACTTTCTAAAAGTGCCATTTTTAAAACAGTAATGTTAAATCTGCCTTTACCAGTAAAGAGGATGCATCATTACCATTTCAAAAATACGAAACATGACACAGCTACTCCATTTAATCAGGAATTACAGCTTAAAGGTGCATTAAGGAATTCCCAATGTTGACCTGTGGGAAGAGGAGGCCTCACAGTAGGGAAAAGTGAATTTAGCTGTTTTTCATTACAAGGACATGCAAAACTTAATAGTACATGTCCTACCTTTTATGTACATAGCACCCTGACCTAAGGGCTACCTAGGGCCTACATTATGGGTGACTTATATGTAATAAAAGGGGAGTTTAAGGCTTGGCAAAGGGGTTTTAAACATCAAGTCAAAGAGGCAGACAAACTGTACACACAGGCTCTGAAATGGCAGGTCTGAGACATTTTTAAAGGGCTACTTCAGTGGGTGGCACTATCAGTGCAGCAGGCCCACTAGTAGCATTTAATTTGCAGACCTGGATATATGATATGCACTTTACAAGGGGCTTACAAGTAAATTAAATATGCCAATTGTGTACTCTCCAATGGTACCATGTTTGGGGAGAACCACATGCACATTAGCACTGGTCAGCATTGGTGAAGTGCTCAGAATAATGAATCAGAAAACAATATGAGGCAAGCAGGCAAAAAACATCTGGGGAAGACCACCCTTGGACTGACAGGTCTAACAGTCCCATACTATCTGGATGAACCAACAGAGTTGTAACTGGACCAAAAACCTTGATGTACAGGCGTGGAAATAAGGCACAGTGGCCAGAGCTCAGCAGGCTTGACATAAAGGGACATATTTATACTTTTTGATGCAAAACTGCACTTACGCAGTTTTACATCACAAAGTTTAGCAACGGCTTGCACTGTTCCTGAGCGCCAGATGGGCGTCATATTTAAAGAATGGGGCAAGCCAGTGTAAAGAGTAGGCTAGTGTAAAAATGACGTTAGCCAGGGGGGGTGGCAGTATGGGAGAAGGGAGTTTTGCACCAAAAAATGATGTTAGGCTGGTTAGAGGCAAAAAGAAAAATGCCTCTAACCAGACTAGGATAATTTTCTGATGCAAAACCATCCATACCACAAGACTCCTGTCTTAGAAAAGACAGAATTAATACCCACCACTCCAATGGCCAGCACAGGGGACCAGTGTCCCAGGGGGCATGGCCATTGCACCCTGTGCCATGCAGGGGGCCCCAAGTTGGGTACTCGATGGCACTTTAATTTTAAACAAATACTTAACTATACTTACCCTACTTACCTGGGATGGGGTCCTCCATCCTCTGGTGACCCTCTGGTGTGTGTGGGGGTGTTCCTGGGTCTTGAGGAGGTCACCTATGGACCAATTCCATGGTGTTTAACCATGAAAATGGGTCCACAGGTCCCTGAATGCCTGGTCTGATCCAGGCATTAAATAATAGTGCAAAGCAACTTTTTCACCATCATTTAGCCTCTCCTCCCACCCGTGTGTCATTTAAGCATGGGGGAAAAATATGGGCTATGGGTTTCGCACAATTGTTTAGATGGGAACGCCTACCTTGCATCTCATTGATGCAAGGTAGGTTCACGCATCTAAAAATGGTTCAAACTCCAACATTTTGACATTAGACATGTCTAGCGTCAAAATGTAAATATGGAGTTAGTTTTGCACCGAATGTGCGTGAAAAGAAATTGACACAAATTTGACACAAATGGAGTATAAGTATGCCCAAAAGTATCTTTCATGTCTGCTAGACAGTGTCTTTGGTGCAGCTGGCACAGTTATCCCAGTAAGAAGGACCAGCCTCTTCCCTCAAAATGTGGACAGACTGATGATGATTAAAATTAACAAAGACGTCATTCCAAAGGATTATATAGTGCCCCTGAACCAACAGAGGATGACAAGGACAATAGGTCTAAAATCTCAAGATTGGTCAGTCATTATCATCCAGACAACCCCTGAGTTTGAGGACAAACTCTACTTTCCAGACTCTACTTTCTGGACTAATACATCATAAGTTAAATGGAAGGATTGCTTAAAAATAGATATATAAATGGTGGGAGCTTGCTTACGCAGACAGAATTTTGTAAATAATAAACTGAAGTAGAGTGCTCAAATTTGCATGGCACAGATAATCAGTGAAATGGAGACACAGCAATTACTTGGCCTGGACTGAATGAGCAGTGAGAGCTGAGAAAGACTAGTTTGACCTTTGGTTCAGCTGTTGTTTTATAAATTGGAAAATGATGACAGTCAGTTGAAAATAATAGTCTCAGTTTTCTAAAGAGAAGCTAAAGAACAAGATGCTTTTCTACAATGCCTATCCTTTCTTTCATTCCCTTGCTGGGCTGCCAGTGGAGATTTAAAAATTGCAAGTACCCTATTTGTGTATCACTTCCATGGGGAAGGCAGAGACATAGGGTCACCACACACTTGAAAAAGGTGCCTTTCACAGGATGAGATATATACTTTCATTTTCCTTTTGTTACTTGAGTCTATCATCTCTGAGACTATTAGGTTTAGTTACCCAGATTAAACTGGAACTACTGATGCCCAAATTTATTGTTTTTCCTATCAACACTTCAGGCCTATCTTGTTCAACTGAAATAAATTATAAACACCATTGACTACAACCAGAAGAAGTAAATTGTGCAGAATCTGCTTCAATGGGAAACAAGAGGACTCAGAGGGGCCTGCAAAAAGAATATTGCTTATGTAAATTCAGAGAGATGGCTCAAATGCAAGCTCCAATTAAGTGATCAACTGTTTATAGTAAACAGCAAAAATTGTGTTATTGTAGGCTAGGTACATGAAACTAGTTGTGTGTGATTAGTGGTATGAAAATGGTTCTTCTCATTTCTGAGTTAATGACAAACACCACTCTACGAGCCTAGGTCCTCTTGTTTCTCAGGCACCAAAATGCTTACTTTGACTCTTCATTATTGACATTTTATGTTTGCACTCCACAGGCCTTCTAGATTGTAACAAGATTGTTCCACAGTGATCCAGCTTGGTGGGTCAGCCCTGCAACCAAGATGGACACTGCCAGAAAAATACAGTTACACCATCCATTTGTATACATTATCATTTTATAACAAACTACAACTATTTTTTGTGTGTGTCCTCCTTATTATGCATTTGTCAAGTCATAGGTAGAAACTGATTAGATAATTTGGGAATGTGGGGGCTTAAAGACTGGTAAACCAACTGGCATTTTACTTCCACAATACATGTGATGTGGTCATTGACTTGATGAATGTTATGTTTGTCTATCTCATCTTTACCTAATGCTCCCTACACATCCATTCATAAAATAAGCACAAACCCTCTTACCCCAGGTTGTCTGATCCGTTGAATTTTGTGTTAAATGTCCATCATGGACAGTTGTCACACTTGGTGAGGAAGATGTGGTGAAAGTGACAACAACTATTACAGAAGGAGGTTTGTGGTACCACAACTGACATTTTGTCTACATACACCCCTACAAAGGCATAAAAAGGTACATCATACTTCAGGGACTTAATTACAACATTGTATGTCCTAGAATAGGTAGTGTGTACTTTCCAAAGTTCACAACTAATGTATAATGTATATGTGGCCTACTGAAATAACCTTCTGCTGAGTCCCCCTGACTCCTCCTGAGACTTGAGGGGTTCATAATTAATGATTATTTTATTTAATAACTCAACACTATGTTGATAATTGTTCTTTTATCATGGTAGTCTCAGCAATGGACTTTCCACTCATTCTGTTTACTTTTAGTCTTGTTAGTGGCTGTGATGTACTAGTTCAACTTACCAAATTCAAAGTGTCCTGTTGCAATCTTTGGGATGTTGTCCCAGTTAGCAACTTTGGTCCATCGCTGCTACCATTAATAAGATCTCCATTAATGCATACCTGAATTAAGGTATATACCAATTATAGGAGAGCTAGAAAGTATTGCTTTATCTACTCAGGTAAGAAAAGGATCTCTTGGAAAGGAGCGATTGTTGTTTTGCTTTATGTTGACTGACCCATTAGTGGCCATTAGTTACACAGAGCTGGGCAAGGGCAGTAGTAATATGCACATATATCTGAAACTGGGAGGGTGGGTGCTACTCACTTTCATCAAGCGAAGGTGGTAAGTTTGGGTACTGTCAGGTCACTCATATTCTGTTTTACAACACTGTTTGCTGAGGCGAGTTTGGACTGGATGAGGTAAGGTAAGTAGATGCAGAAAGCTTAGGAATGGAAAAATATAAACAACTTGAAAAGGGAAGTTGATCAACACAGTGGGACACTTTGGCGGTCATTCTGACCGCGGCGGGCGGCGGGCGGCGGTCGCCGCCCGCCATGCGGTTACCGCCGAATGACCGCTCCGCGGTCAGGAGACCGTGGCGGCCATTCTGGCTTTCCTGCTGGGCCGGCGGGCGACCACCAAAAGGCCGCCCGCCGGCCCAGCGGGAAAGCCCCTGCAACGAGGATGCCGGCTCCGAATGGAGCCGGCGGAGTTGCAGGGGTGCGACGGGTGCAGTTGCACCCGTCGTGATTTTCACTGTCTGCCAAGCAGACAGTGAAAATCTGTATGGGGCCCTGTTAGGGGGCCCCTGCACTGCCCATGCCAGTGGCATGGGCAGTGCAGGGGCCCCCAGGGTCCCCACGATACCCGTTCCCGCCATCATGGTTCTGGCGGTGAAAACCGCCAGAAACAGGCTGGCGGGAAGGGGGTCGGAATCCCCATGGCGGCGCTGCTTGAGGATTCCCTGGGCCAGGGGAAAACCGGCGGGAAACCGCCGGTTCCGCTTTTCTGACCGCGGCTTTACCGCCGCGGTCAGAATAGCCCTGGAAGCACCGCCAGTCTGTTGGCGGTGCTTCCGCTGCCCTCCGCCCTGGCGGTCAGAGACCGCCAGGGTTGGAATGAGGGCCTTTGTTTGCAATGGGGACAGGTGCAGAGCAGAACAGTCTCTTTCATTACTGTGTTGGTAGTGCTTCCTCTTACCTGTGTGTGAGGCTGCTCTAAATAAGGCAAAAACAGATATACTCATGATAAACAAAAACCCATTCATTTAAATAAACAAAAAGGAAATGAATAAAAGTCCCAACCTCTCCTCCAACAACATGCGCATCCCTCACCCAAACCCATCATAACAAAGCTCTCCACGCAGTTCTTCTTTATTTCTTCAGATCCCACCATATTAAATTTAGTCACTGTATTCAAGTTCCAAATTTTGTGATTTTTAGTTTTATAGCATTAGTAAACAATTTGGAACCTTTTATTTGCTTACCAAATTTTGAATTATCACTCCAAATCCAGGAATTTTAATTCTCACACAGTCTCCAACTTTAACATTAGTTTCTTTCACGGTTTTCCGATTTTGAAATTCATCTTACTTCTTTCTCATTCTCTCTTTACTCTTCCCTTCGACAATTCCTTATCATCATCATTTCCCACACTTAATTTTCTTTCATTTTTATCCAACCGGGGCACAACATACTACTAGGTTTCCTTCCCCTGAAAAGTTAAAACTGATTTACTCCAGTGGTAGAATGAGGCCAAAGCCTATAAATTCTTACTTTATATTGAATCTCTTTCATCCATGCCTTGTAAGTTTCTTTAGAACATTGTATTGTTTCCTTCACACTTTATTGAATCTCTCAATGATGCCATTATATTCTAGGTGGTAAATGGAAGATCTTTTATGAATTGTACCCTTGTCCCTTAGAAAGCTTTCTATTTCTCTTGATGTTAACTGTACCCTATTATCAGTCAGACGTACATAAGGATAACCTTCTTGATCAAACAGCCTTTCTAAGAATCTAATCACAATATTGGTCTCCAAGAAATCCACAACTGCCACTTTTGGCCATTTTGAATACCAATTGATGCAACTTAGAACATATTTGTCTACTCCACTTTATCTAATGGGACCAACAATGCCAAACAAATTCTTTCAAAGGTGCAGAAGGCAACTTCCTAATCACCATGGGTTGTGTCCTATACTTTAAAATGTTATCTCTAGCTAGACACTCAACACAATCTCTCAACTTCTTCTCTATCATTGAGTCCATTCCAGGCCACCAGTGCCCGGTTATAATTCTCATTTTTGTCTTCAGCATACCCAGGTGGGTTACATGTCCTAGTTCAATGATCCTATTCCTTAACACAGAAGAGAGAAGTGATTTGCTACCTGTCTCAAAAGGTTTCCCTAACGTAATAATTCCTCTCTCACTTCCCAATAACCTTTTTATCCACTTCTTTTTTACATACTCCTTTCCATTCGCTCCCAATAATATCCCTTTTTTCACATCTTGTAATTCCTGATCATTTTTCATCTCAGCAATCTATTCTTTTTCAAGTATAGAACCACCTGTAAATTCACATACTTTAACTTCATCTTCCAGCAACTTAATCTATAGAACCTCATTACCTTCCTCACCCTGATGTTCATCACCACACATATGAGATTCACAATCTGCCAATATATTCCTGGCACCTGACACATACAGTACTTTAAAGTCAAATTCCTGCAACATAATAAGCCATTTGCATATTATGGTAGATACCACATTAATACATTTGGACATAAATGCCTCCTTCATCTGTTTGTGATCAGTCTTAACAACAAATGCACTTCTCTGCAATAATGTTCTCAGCTCTTTCACTGCCCAAAATACTTTCAGTGCCTCCTTCTGAATAAGCAAGTAATTATTTTCTGCTCCTCTCAAACTTCTCAACACAAACAAGACTGTTCTTTCTTCACCATTTATCACGTGCAGCAAAACGCACCCAATCCCTTCAAACTTGCATCAAAACAGTTTCCTCCCCTGGTTCTAAACTCGAAAGGCTAGGTGGATTCTTGAACTCACCCTTTATCATCACAAACTCCTCTAAACACTTCTCATCCCATTTGAACTCAACTCCTTTCTTTAGCAATTCCCTCATAATAACACTTTTTTTCCACAAATCTTGCTACAAATATTCTATAGTATTCCGCCATTTCAAGAAATTTCATAAGTTCTTCTTTGCTTACTGGCACTGGCACTGGCACTTTACTGATAGTTGTCACTATCTCTTCTTTAGGATTAATTCTACTGGACAAGATTCTATGACCCAAGTATTCTATATTGTCCACATTAAACTTACAGTCCAAAAACATCTAGTTTAGTTAACACGAGATGTCATCACTCATCATTTTTCCAAACTGATGCGCCAAATATCAACAAATCGTCAATCCACTAAATTACTTCACGATATCCACCATTACTCTTTGAAACACTGCAGAAACAGAAACCAGCCCAAAAGGCATTCTCACATACTTGAATGTCACAAAAGTAGTGATAAAAGACGTTAAGTCCTGTGACAGTGAATGCAAAGGTATCCGGTGACAGGCAGAAGTTAGATCCAATGAATAAAAGCATTTGGCATTTCCTATAGAACTCAGAATCCCTTCTATGTTTGACAAAGGGTACCTATCTAGTTTAACACATTTGAAAACAAATAGCAGAGCACACGAGTAATCCTTAGTATGGAAATACAAAAAGCCAATTAAGGCTTTATGAAAGACAATATGAAGTACAAATAGTCCCTAGAATAATGTTATTACATTCTCAACCATGGTGTCAGTTCTCTTCTACGACATATACCTATAAAATATCTTTACATATCCAAAATAATTTTTATTAAGGAAAATACATATTCTAAAATACACATTATAACAGAGAAAAATACAGCAAGACCACACAAATATATAACTAACAAAACAGCATAAAATATTCTAGTTAAATAATCAAATCTTGAGATATGTGGGCCTAGAAGATATACGTTGAGCCCGCGTGTAGCATCAGCCGACATGTGTTTCATCCAAAATTGGACTTCTTTAAGGCTGATAAATCATGATACAAAAACATAATATTATTGACCAAAATTATATAATACAAAAATTCCAATAATAACCACACTCTTAAAAAATGGATAAAAAGATACACCTAAGTCTCCAAAAGTGTATGCTCGTACTAGAAGTTGTGAAAGGAGAACCAGCACCAAATGACGAGAAACCTGGTTGTCATATAAATTGTTAGTAGATAATGTTTATCCATAAATGTGGCCATGTGCTCAGGCGGTAGAAGTGCATATGTCATATAAATAAAGTGACTGTGCAAAGAGATATAAATGTTGAGAGGAGTCCAAAAGTTTTGGGAAAATTAGACCAGCCTAATAACAGGTCATCCCCAAAACGATCATAGTCACTGACCCCAAAAGGTGAATACCTTAATTATTGTTGAGTCCTTAGGTCCCAAGACGTTATCCAAAATTCTAAATAAATATAATCAAGAAGGACCAAAACCAAGAGCCTTAGCTCAAAGCTATATAAATATGTCTATTGTGACACTATTCAAGTCTAGTACTAACCATAATATAAATCAAGCCCATTAATTATAATGGGTCCAGAGAGTTGATTTTTCTTGTTGAAAATTCTCCTTCAACTGTCAAATTCACAGCAAGTCCCAGAACACGAGAATATTTACATATATCCCAAAAATGAGAAAAAACATCACATAGGACTATTCTTCCATCTACAAGCATGAAAATGCAATATTAGAGACCATTTTAAAATTTTTACATCATTTTTTATATTTTTACAGTTCTATATTACCAATTATTCTACAACACGACAAATACATGTTGTTTTACCATAATCTAAGGAGTCTCACCCACCGTAATTGTTTGTCAGTTATGGATAAATAATATATTAGCTGAGATCTCATTCAAACTGTTTAAAAAGCTTTAAAAAAATAGATCAATATTCTCTAAATTCATCTCTGCAGAATCATTTGAAAAATTATTATTAGATCATGTATCGTATTTATCTAAAACTGAGGATCATTACCATAGCAAAACTGAGTTCAGAACTGTAACACTATGGGGGTCATTTTGACCCCGGCGGTCTCAGACCGCCGGGGCCAGGGTCGGCGGGAGCACCGCCGACAGACCGGCGGTGCCCCGCAGGGCATTCTGA
Source organism: Pleurodeles waltl (assembly GCF_031143425.1). NCBI lineage: Eukaryota > Metazoa > Chordata > Amphibia > Caudata > Salamandridae > Pleurodeles > Pleurodeles waltl. Next base: position 370,674,827 of record NC_090449.1, read on the forward strand.
CCGCGGCGCTTTGGCCGCGGTCAGTGCAGGAAAACCGGCGGTCTCCCGCCGGTTTTCCGCTGCCCGTCAGAATCCTCCAAGGCGGCGCAGCATGCTGCGCCGCCTTGGGGATTCTGACACCCCCTACCGCCATCCTGTTCCTGGCGGTTCGCCCGCCAGGAACAGGATGGCGGTAGGGGGTGTTGCGGGGCCCCTGGGGGCCCCTGGAGTGCCCATGCCAATGGCATGGGCACTGCAGGGGCCCCCGTAAGAGGGACCCGCTTGTATTTCACTGTCTGCATAGCAGACAGTGAAATACGCAACGGGTGCAGTAGCACCCGTCGCACCTTCCCACTCCGCCGGCTCGATTACGAGCCGGCTTCATGGTGGGAAGGTCGTTTTCCCCTGGGCTGGCGGGCGGCCTTTTGAAGGCCGCCCGCCAGCCCAGGGGAAAACTCAAAATACCCGCCGCGGTCTTCCGACCGCGGTACGGTATTTTGGCGGCTCCCGCCGGGCGCGCGGTGACCGCGCCCGGCGGGAGTCAGAATGACCCCCTATATCTTATAGATAGAATATATATGGGAAGCCAACAGATCATGCTCGATCCCATGAAAATACACACCCAAATGAGTACGCTTAAAATTGAATTTCCTCACATGCAAATATGAGGATACGATGAAAAAACTGGTGCCAAAGTACAATATATATATATGAAGCCACATAAACATTCTGTAAGACTTAACTATAAGACATTAGAAGAGCAACGAAATACTACTGACACTCATATGTACAAGCAAACAAACATTCTAGAAGAAAGAAAATTTGGCTTCGGAGTAATGTCTGACTTCATTGACAGTTATCTACAACCTGCTGTTAAGAATATACCCTCATACTTACAGGACACGAAAGATGTTCTTGCAAAACTAGAAGATATAACATGGACATTGGAAATGATTTGGGTTACATTGGATGTTTCTTCTTTGTATACCTGTATATCAAAAGATGAGGGTTTACAAGCAGTGCAGCACTTTTTGTCTGGGAGATCGGCATCACATTATGAACATACGGAAATGTTATTACACATGATAGATTTCACATCACATTCTTTTGTCTATTTTACTGGTCTTCCACCTTCGGAATTCCAGGATGCACATTATGGCAACAATGAGCTTTAGTGGTTTGAGCACCTCCAACCATTATTATATTTAGGAATATTATGGGAATGTGCATTGATTTTCTTCTTAGTGTTGCCAAAAACTCTTTTGTAGTATAAAACATTTGTTAATTTAATGTAAATCAACACATGATCTCAAATCACCATTAGCTTTCCATGCAATTACTACTGGAGACAAGCACTCCAACCCTTCTATTTTTCAACTATACCATCCTTCTCTAACTTTTCTAACTCTATCGTAATCTCTTCTCTTATTTTCAAAGGAACATTACGCACCTTACATACTTTAGGAATTGATTCTGATTTCATTTTTCTAAAGTATTCATACCTTTTCAAACAACCCAGACCATTCCTGAACATATTGGGATATAAACATTAATATTCCTGATTGTATGACACCTCATTTACTCTTTCTCTCAGTCTCACAGATAGACTTTCTTTCAGATCTAAATAAATTCCCAATTCGCTCAGGTGAATCCAGCTTATAAGAGAGTCCCCTCTCATGGATATATAGACTTTTCCAGCTGTTACTCTTTTGGTGGTAGCTAGGGAAGTAGAGTCAGAATTGTTGATGCACGTTCGGCACTTTGCAGGATTGGCATAAAAAATTCTGCCACTGATCCTGCAAAGCACCCAGAGGACCATTGAAACTAATGGGAGCCTTCTTTTAATGCCTGATCTGAGCAGGTATTAAAAGTGCCAAAAGAATGACACCAATAACTCTCTCATATTTCTTTGCACCAGTTCTTTGGCCTATGTAACGGGGCAATGCCCCCTTTGTATACATTATGCGTGGTGCAGGCATAAGGTACCACAAAGCGTTATAAAGTAGCGCAATGCATAAATTGTGCCACTTTGTAAATCTGGTGCTGCAATTTTGGCCTCGTTGGGCCACATTAGCATAAAGCAAATGACGGTGATGTGGTGCCAGGAGGCACTTGGGGTTCCTATATCTGCCCCTTAATTTTTGGGAATCTTGGGATGTTTCTTATAGAGGTCGTTGCAGCTGCTAAAAGTAAATTAGTGTAACCGTATTTGTGAGAAGACAGAGCAAGATGGTCTGACTTTAATTTCTACAAAAATAATTATACATGAAGGTCCCATAATTTTTTTGAAGAAAAAACAATGACTGTTGAACTTCCAAGAAACAAATCAATGTATGCTTTGGTCAGTCAATAAATATTATCTCGGACACCGTTTGTTGACATTGATTTTTAATATTTCAACAAACGCTGCTCTTCTTAGCTCATTTTACAATAAACATGCTGTGATGGAAGCATTTATGCAATTGTTTAGCTTCCTGAAGGTCTCGAAAGATCACGCTGACTTAGCGTAAAAAACCTGCTGCCTAAACCCTTGCTGTGACTGTGATTTGTGCAAATCGTGATGGTGAGGGAGGGATATTCTAAAGAGTTATAGAGAGGATTCAAATAGCAAAAAATTAAGTAAATCACAAATGTGCCTAAGAAATTGGAGAGGTCACTATTAGACCTTATAGAGTTCCAATTGTACAGCCATTGAAAAGCAGTGATTGAATGGGTGGATGACTACATCAGGGTGGTTACATTTTGGGTGGATGGCTATATTAGGATGGTTACATTTTGTTTTTGCAGTATCATATTGTGTGAACTAGACTCAAAAGTACTGTAGGCCTTACACGAGCACTAGATAGTTACATTACACAAGGTCACGCTCATTTCTTTAGGCATGGGAAGATTCGGTGATTTGCCCTGAATCAGAAGATATTGAGCCGACTTCGAGGCTTGAACACAGTTCCGAAGAAGTTTATAATGCCACATCACTCCTCATCACAGATGCTGCTTCCTTTCCTTGGACTTTAACTTGTAAATCATTACTGTAAGGAGTGTTAAGCTAGTTAGCCCAGAAGAAGCAAAGCAAGACTACAGCACCCTGATTGCATGAGTTTTTTTTATAAAAGAACAGGACCAACACCACTTTCTGTGATGACATGGAGTTAGAGGGTTCCCTAGGCTTCATCAATCAAGCACATTTGGTTCACCCCACAGCTACATGGTAGAGTGCTTGCTTAAAAAGCAATATTTTGTCAAAATTGTTTCACATATGTTGGTGGTGTAAATAGAAACTGCAGGCGGAATAGGAAATTTAGGTTCCATGCCACTGGTGGGGTTTCTACACCATCCACCATGGCCTGACAAGAAAGGTAAACAGATCATCTGGGCAAAAACTATTTTGCCAGACCCTTTTAGGGCCAAAGCACACACAATGTAATGTTATGAGGCACAGATTCATAATATCAGTAAAATTAAAGTCAAGAAAGACAGTGAAATATCAGGGATGACCAAAAGGAAAGGGTGGTTTTGCTACAGATATTCTTCAGTCAACAAAGAACATACAGAATAGTAAGTTAGTCTGATGGTTTCATTTATATGTTAGCGCTAGGACAATTGATCCAGGAGGGTGAAGGATTAAATACCCGGCAACTACATTTTTAAATAACCGCCAAGCTGGTGATCATTTATAAAGCAAAGGGAGGAACTGCCGTTAAGGAATTTCTTGTCAATGCTATCCTCTGTTTGGTGCAGACATGCTTTAGTATCACACAACCCTGTGCTGTACCATATTCTTTTTGAAAATAAAAAAGTAATGCTCCTCTCACCATGAGTGTCAGCTACCATGGCAGGGGGAGCATTATTTGGTTTTTATTGTTTCAGGGTTTGCCAGGTGGTGTTGAACCATAGAAAATGGCTACATATTTGGTCACCCTGATTAAAGAAGGTGAACATGTAGCCATTTATATGACAACCCTTACTTTGTTGGGCCATGGAAGGAGTTTGGCTACGGCAGAAAATCAGGCAGACAGAACTTCTTGTTGGCGATATGTATATTCTGTCAATTTTGCACCGGAGTATGCATACCCTAACATATAAATGAGGCCCTAAATGTCAGTTACATCTATAATGTTCAATGAGTTGAGGTGTGCCTGTCTCAGAGCTGGACACTAGGTAATGTTTGACTTTGCTTTTGGCTAACTCCCAGAATGGGTGTGGATGTCAACTGAACTGGCTAGAACAGGACAGACTGCAGGGTTAAGTTGGGTGCACAATATGGATTAACTATTTTGAAATAGGCACCGTATCATCAACACCTTAGCCATGAACGTAACGTAGTTCATATTTTCAAATAAGTTCTGCTATGAATCATATTGTTCATTCAGCTTACAAATAAAAGGTGGAGCCAAAGAGGATTGTGATCTGGTGAGAACATGAAATCAAGCTAAGGATAAATTAGAAAATTGGTCAAAATGAACATGAATACCTTTCTGTTAGAAATTGGGTCTTTAATTGGCAGCCAGGTTAACCCCTGTCTAAGCAAGGACATTCACTCTAGTCAGGGTAAAGGAGAATCACACTCAGTTAACCCCCGCACAACCCTTTGGTTGCTTGGCACGAGCAGGTAGGCTTAACTCAAAGACAATGTGTAAAGTATTTGTACCAACACACACAGTAATGCAGTATAAACACTACAAAATGACTCAACACTTGTTTAGAACAATAGTCAATATTTATCTAAACAAAACAAGACCTAAATGACAATAATCCAACATACACAAGTCAAGTTAGGAATATTTAAAGATTAAACTCAAAAATAGAACTTAGAAACACAAATGCCTTGATGAGATGATATTGCGGCGTTATGACGGAGGGATAGTCTAAAGAGTTATAGAGAGGATTCAAATAGCAAAAAATTAAGTAAATCACAAATGTGCTTAAGAAATTGGAGAGGTCAATCCAAAGCCAATGGCACCGGTCACAGAGTCATGCAGACCACCAGGTACAATGGCTTAGTGAACTGTCAGAACAAGCGGTGCACAGTGCCAGCGATCACAACGTCACTGGATCCTAGGTGGTGTTAGATCCGGTGCTGTGGGAGTAAGGAGTGGAGGCATCATGAAGAGGCATTGGGTCCTTACTGTGGAGGCGAGGCAGCAGCGGTGCGAAGCATTGAATCTGCGCACTTCAGATGGAGTCGATATCCGGCGGTCATGCCGTGGTGCAGTGACTTCTATGGAGTCCGGGACTTTGACGGGGCTGCAGCGACATCAGGCCTCCAGGGTTGTCGCACTCCAGCGAGGATGATGGCTTTGGTTGCAGCCGGCATCACTGGATTGGGTTTTCTTGGTTTTTCACCAGTTTCTCATTTCAAGGGCCCAGGAACTGGGTAGGTCACCACTTGGCAAGGCAGGAGTGTCAGCAGAGAGTCCAGGTGCTGGCAGAGGAAGTCTTTGATGGCCATGAGATTTCAGAACAGAGGGCAAGCTCAGTCCAAGCCCTTAGAGATTCTTCTCATGCAGGAATATACCACAAAGTCCAGTATTTGTCCCTTTTAACAGGTAGTAGCAGCAACTGCAGGATAACCCAACAAAGCACAGTCACAGGCAGGGGTAGCACTTCTCCTCAGCTCTTCAGCTCTTCTCCTTGGCAGAGGTTCCTCTTGAATCCAGAAGTGATCTAATTTTCAGGGGTTTTGGATCCAATCTGCTTTTAAAGTAGACAAACTTCAAAGAAAAGTCTCTCTTGTTTGTAAGATCCTGCCTTGCCCAGGCCAGACCCCAGACACACACCAGGGCATCGGAGATTGCATTGTGTAACGGCAGGCACAGCCCACTCAGGTACATCGGGAACAACAACACCAGAACAACAACAACATTGTTAGTGCAATTGGAACCACGCTTGCGTTAACAACAACTCTATTTTTCTCTGCCTTAACCACGCATGTGCTGAACAATGCACATGCATGGCTAAGGTATAGAAAAAGGGAGTCAGCATCGGAAGAGGACATGATGAGGTAAGTGGGGCAGGAGTAATTTTGTTTTTAGGGGCGGGGTGGGGGTAGGGGTCATTTTGTATTTAGGAGGGTGGGGGTGTGTTTTTAGGAGCGGAGTTGGAGGTCAGGGTAATTTTGTATTTGGGGGGTGGGCAGGATGTAGGGGCCAGGGGTGGGGCGTCAGGGTATTTCTTTTTAGGGGCAGAGGTGGGGCGTCTGCCTAATTTTGTATTTAGAACAGGTGGAGGCAGGTTTTTAGGGGCATGGGTAGAGGGTGGGATAATTTTGCATTTGGGGCATGTGGGTGGGATCGGGTTTTTAGGGGTGGGGGTCAGTGTAATTTTGTTTTTAGGGGTGAGGGTGGGGGAGGACGTGGTCAGGTAAGTGGGGCTGGGAGAGGGTTGGGGTCGTTTTTAGGGGTGTGGATGGTTGGGTTATTCTATTTAAGGGAGGGGGTGATGGGTGTCGGAGTACTATGGTTATTAGGGTGGGGTGGGGGTCAGGTTTTTAGGTGCAGGGTTAGGGGTCTGGGTAATTTTGTTTTTAGGAGTGGAGTAGTTTTATTTTTGGGGGTGGGGGTCAGTTGTTTTTAGCACAGGTAGGAGGTTGGGGTACGTTTTAGGGCTCAGGGTGGGTGTGGGTTTCAGGGTAGTTTTTAGGGGTAGGTGGAGGTTGGGTAGTTTTATTTGTGGGGCAGTTGGGGGGTTGGGTAGTTTTAGTTTGTGGGTGGGGGTTGGGTAGTTTTATTTTTAGGGCACGGGTGGAGGGTCTGGGTAGGTTTTAAGGCTCAGGGTGGTTGGGGGTATCAGGATCGTTTTTAGGGGCAGGTGGGGGTGTTGGAGTAGTGTTAGAAATTGAGTCTTTGGTTGGCAGTCAGGTTACCCCCTGTCCAAGCAAGGACCCTTAATCTAGTCAGGGTAAGTCACACAAAATCCAAATTATCATGTGCCCACCCTCTGGTAGCTTGGCATTGAGCAGTCAGGCTTAACTTAGAAGGTAATGTGTAAAGTATTTGTGCAATAATTCATGCAATAACACCATATAGCACCACAAAAATACACCACACAGTGTTGAGAAAAATATATATAATATTTATCGGGTAATATGCAGGTCAAAACAATTAAAATGCAATAAGTAAATGTTGAGCTATCACTATAAAAGTGGTATATGGTGTCTTAAGTCTTTGAAAAACAAATGAATGTCTCTTACAAACAATAAAGGTCTCTTGCAAGCACAAAGTACCTGGTTTGCATTCAAAATCTATGCAAGGGACCGCAGAGGAGGAGATGCGTGGAAACAAAGGGGTGTGTGTCGATTTCTCGGGCCGCACAGAGCAATGCGTCATTTTATTTTCACACAGGGACGGCTGTGTGTCAATTTCCGGCACTCGGTCGTAGATCCTCTTCGGGTTGCGGGGTTTTCAGACACCCCGAGGACGATGCATAGATTTCCTACCACTGGCAGGACTAAGTCACAGGAGCTGCGTCGATTCGGTGGGCATTGCGTTGAATTTTCTACCGCATGGCAAGCACTGCATCGATTCCTCTCTGGAAGAAGTTCTGCGTCATTATGGTTCGGCTGTGCGTCGTTCCGGTGGGCTATGTGTCGAATTTCAGGTCTCTACGCTGGCGATGAGTCGATGTTCTCGATGCAAAGTCGGGCTGCATCATTCTGGTTTGGCGTGCTGTGAAATTTTCACCGCGGTGCAGGCTGCACGTCATTTCTGGAAGGCTGTCAGTAGAATTTTGCCACACAAGGAGTCCTTCTTGTAGAGATTAATGGTGTTGTTACAACATTGGTGGTAAAAGCCGCTTACAGCCGTGCAAAAGACCACCAACACTCCGCTGCGGCTGCAGAATTCCGCCACGGTCATTATGACCCACAGCTCGGAATCCGTCAAAATCCAGACACTCACACAAGTCCGCGACACCAAAGGTCAGTGATAAACTGGCGATAACAAAACCTCCACCGTCACGCCAACAGGAATACACCCACACTATCACGACCCACGAATCCAAGCAGCGGTCTTCCAACCGCGGTATTCCATTGGCGGTACACACCGCCACGCTCAAAATTACACACACATTTACAAAACACATCCACATTGGACACTTCGAAATACACACACCTGATACACATACACACACCCACATCACCCACAAACCCTTAGGCAACAATTGCGACAGAAGGTCAGAGAGAGACACCACCAGAAAGAACAATAGCGTCCACAGGCACCCTACACCATCACTCTCAAAACATCCAAGCACCTCACACCACACACCTCTAAATATCACCCCACATATCACAACACACACCACCCCACACATCACCCATACCACCCCATGGCCCAACAAAGACACCCCAGTTTCTCTGAGGAGGAGCTCAGGGTCATGGTGGAGGAAATCATTTGGGTAGAGCCACAGCTATTCGGATCACAGGTGCAGCACACCACCATAGCTAGGAAGATGGAGCTATGGAGAAGAATCGTGGACTGGCTTAACGCAGTGGGACAGCACCCAAGAACACGGGATGACATCAGGAAGAGGTGGAACGACCTACGGGGGAAGGTGCGTTCTGTGGTCTCAAGACACCACCTTGCGGTTCAGAGGGCTGGCGGCGGACCCCCACCTCCTCCCCGAGAACTCACTACATGGGAGGAGCAGGTCTTGGCTATACTGCATCCTGAGGGCCTCGCAGGAGTTTCTGGAGGAATGGACTCTGGTAAGGCAAATCTTTCACTACTTCATCCCCCACCCACCTGCATGCTATCACATACCCCCACCCTCGCCCTCACCCATCACTCCAACTCGTCACGCATGTACCAATATCACAAACCACACATCCCAAACCCAAGCCCTGCATGTAACACCAAAGCATGGACACCCATCACCAAAGCATGTCCACTGCACATACCCATACACCCCCCTAAACCATTATCACACAAGGTCCTACACAGGAATGCAAGCACTGGGGTAGAGGGTCACCCACCCATTGCACACCATGGTACACACAGATGCAATAATCAGGCCTTTACACCCATGCAGGACCCCTACCCAACGTCACCGGACAGGAGGGTCCAGACATGTCCACTCCACCCACAGAAGAGGCCCACAGTGATTACAGCAGCTCTGTCCAACTGGATCAAGATGACCAGCCCGGCCCATCTGGGACCTCGGGACAGTCGGTTCCCCTCACACTGGCACAGGCCACTACAGAGCTAACCCCCTCTGGAAACACCAGCACAGCACCCACCCAGCGGGCCCATCCCTCTGACCCCAGGACACGTCAATCAGCAGTGTGTCCACCACTACAGGGAACGCAGGCTAACCCACCACCCCAACAACACCAGGGACCTGGGGGCAGTGGGCACACGGTTCAGGGGACAGAGGCCCAGGAACACAGGGGAACTGGGAGGGCTGCTGTGCGACAGGGGGAGGACAGGCCCAGAGAACCCACTCTCCACGAGTCCCTATCCAACATCATGGGAGCCATCCACCATTCCTAGGAGACAATGGCAACGGTACTGGCCAAGTTTCAGGAGACCCAGCGGCTGCAGGAGGAACAGTATCTGGGCTTCAAGGAGTTACTAAAATTCATCAATTCCACCCTTGGCACCGTTGTAGGGATGCTGAAGGAACTCGTCAACACCAGGAGACACACTGTGGCACAACAAGGGGCCCCTGACACTAGCCTGGACGATGAACTGCCCACCACCTCCGCCGGCGCTAGTGGACAGGAGGCACCGCCACAGGACCACCACATCAGCACCCCACCCCCTACTGATGGAGAACCACCCTTCAAGCAGTCCCTGAGATCCAGGACAAAGACAGAGAACAATGCCAAGACCCCCGCCAAGAAATGAGACCACCCTGAATATCATCCTTCTGTCCCACTTTGTCACCCTGTACACACTTAAACTGCCCAAGCTCCACTTCCTATGCCCCTTTGGACAATGCACCTGTGAGACTAATAGACTGGACTCTGCCATGGGCATTCCTCCACCATCAACCCTGAACATTTTACAACCCCTCCACTATTTAGCACTTAAATAAACACCCTTAAATCACAAAACAATCTGGAGCCAGTCTGTGCTTTCACAATTGGGTATTTGCAATAACTGAGGGAAATAGCAATGTCCATTGTATTGTCAACATACCTATGTCACACAGCTCTAGTCCGTGCGGAAACAAAGCAGATGTCACACAGTAGGACCCACATCTGTGAAATCGTAAGGGAAAGTGAGAACTCAGTGACCATACACTGGGTGAAATTGACAGACAGATGAGAGGTAGTAGAATTAAATCAGATGTAGCAGGCAGTGTTGTCTTCTTACTTGTGTCTCACTGGAAGTATTTGTGGATCACCGTGTTCCTGTTGTCTATGTCCTCTTCTTCTGCTTCCTCGTCTTCACTGTCCACAGGCTCCACAGCTGCCAGAACACCTACATCTGGACCATCCTCCTGCAGAAAAGGCACCTGTCATCGCAAAGCCAAGTTGTGAAGCATACAGCAGGCCACGATGATCTGGCATACCTTCTTTGGTGAGTAGAATAGGGAACCACCTGTCATGTGGAGGCACCGGAACCTGGCCTTCAGGAGGCCGAAGGTCCTCTCTATAATCCTCCTAGTTTGCCATGGGCCTCATTGTAGCATTCCTCTTCCCTTGTCCTGGGATTCCTCACATGGGTCAGTAGCCATGACAGGTTGGGGTAACCAGAGTCACCTGCAAATGGCGAGGGACAATTGTTAGACACACACTAACTCATAGGGATATCCCTAGACCCAGACACCTATTCACAAAGTATAGGGTCCATGTCCTCCCCTAATAGCCACACACAGTGCCTCTGGAGTTGCCCCATCACATAAGGGATGATGCTATTCCTCAGAATGGAAGCGTTATGTACTGAGCCGGGAAATTTGGCATTCACATGGGAGATGTACTGGTCGGCCAAAAACATCACCTGCACATTCATCGAATGGTAACTCTTCCAGTTTCTGTACACCTGTTCACTCCTGCATGGGGGGATCAAGGCCACATGTGCCCCATCAAAGGCACCTATGATATTGGGGATAAGTCCAAGGTCACCTTTCACTGTAGGCAAATCTTCCACCTGAGGGAAAAAGATGTAGCTCCGCATGTGTTTCAGCAGGGCAGACAACACTCTGGACAACACATTGGAAAACATAGGCTGGGACATCCCTGATGCTATGGCAACTGTTGTTTGAAAAGACCCACTTGCTAGGAAATGGAGTACTGACAGCACTTGCACTAGAGGGGGGATTCCTGTGGGATGGCGGATAGCTGACATCAGGTCTGGCTCCAACTGGGCACACAGTTCCAGGATTGTGGTACGATCAAGTCTGTAGGTGATGATCACATGTCACTCCTCCATTGTCGACAGGTCCACCAGCGGTCTGTACACCGGAGGATGCAGCCATCTCCTCATCTGCCCCAGTGGACATTGCCTATGGAGGAGAACAGCGAGCAGAGAGTCAATCAACTCTGAAGTGCGAAAACACAACTTAATCGGAAAATGTTTGCAAATCGACATATGGCTGTATTAGTGTTTAAGCAAGGCCTAGATATGTGTGACACAGTCCAAAATAATGCCATGTGGGCCCCTGAAATGGCAGCTGCCTGACCTGTAAAGTGGGACAAGGGGATATGAGGTAACTGCGCTGGCATTGTACACCGTCGCGGTAGGCGGTCGAAGACCGCGGCGCAATCCTGCATTGGTTAACATTGGACCCTATAGGCCCCAGGAGCCAATGACGATGTACGCCGGGGTGACGGTAGGCACCGTCGCGGACGTGCCTGCCATTTTCTCTCTGTTCAATCATTTGATACCTGATCTTCGACAGGAGAGGACCTACACTGCAAGTGCTGCTGTGACCTCAGTCTGGAAGAGACAATGGCTCGTGTGTCTGGGGAAAGGGCCCCTGCCTTCACATCGGAGGAGTTGGAGAAACTAGTGGATGGGTTCCTCCCCGAGTACACGGTACTCTACGGTCCTCCAGACAAACAGGTGAGTACACTGCGAGCATGCTGTATGGGCAATGGCTGTTTGGAGTGGTGTGGATGAAAGATAGGGGGGGAATGAGGCGTGCATGAAACGACGCTGAGTGCATGTGCGTCATGGCAAGGGTAGGGATGCGGGCCAATGACTGTGACGGTGCGGACGGTTATATCTTCTCCTTTTCCCCTGTATTATTCCTGTAGGTCAGCGCCCACCAGAAGAAGGATATCTGGCATGCCATCGCCAAGGAAGTCTGGACCCTGGGGGTCTACCACAGACAGAGCACCCACTGCCGGAAAAGATGGGAGGACATTCGCCGCTGGAGCAAGAAGATGGCGGAGGCCCAGCTGGTGATGGCCTCCCAACATGGGAGGGGTGCCCGTCACACCTTGACCCCCTGATGTTCCGGATCCTTGCGGTGTGGTACCCGGAGTTGTATGGGCACTTGAGGGCATCACAGCAGCCACAAGGGGGTGAGTACACTCTCATTCAGCTGATTCAGCGCGCATTGTAGGTGTCTGGGTGGGGGAGGTGGGCTGTGGGTTCCCTTAGGCCAGGGCGAGTTTAGTAGGCAAGGTCCCTTCTGAAGACAGGCCCTGTGGCACCCCACCCCACCTGTGTACAGAGCCAACTACACCTAGTAAGGCTCTTGTGACATCCAAGTGTGCAGCAATCGGGCATAGCCTTGTAACCAATGTCCCTGTGATTGATTAGGGAACTCCAAGTGTCTGCCAACGGTAGCGGTATTGCATGCACTCAACATGTCTTTCTTCTTTCTTCCCCCCCTTTTGTGGTCTCCCTGTTCTTGTGTGCATTAGCTTCATCAGGCGGAGGAGCAGTGGCACCGGCGCAGGAGGGAGCTGCATCCCACATGGCCCTGAAGGGCAACACGACGGAGTCTGAATTCACCAGTGGGACGGAGGGCGAGGGGAACTGCACGGCGGGGACAGGAGCTGAGACCAGTGATACGGACTCCTCCTCTGATGGTGATGCGGTGGCAGGCCCATCTGTGCCCCCCGCATCTACAGGTACAGCCGCCACCCCCCCCTACCAGCACCGTCCTCCCAGCAGCCCCTCATCGTTTGCCCCGTGGCCGCTTACCCAGGAGGGTGGGCATTTCCTTCGCCCCAGGCACCTCAGCCCCTGCCCCTGTCACCCCTGCTGCCCTCAGTGAGGAGGCCATTAACCTCCTCAGGTCTCTCACTGTTGGGCAGTATACCCTTTTGAATGCCATCCAGTGTGTAGAGAGGCAGTTGCAAAAAACCAATGCATACCTGTAGGGCATTCATTCTGGTCAGGCAGCCCAACAGCAAGCTTTCCAGACTCTGGCCTTAGCACTGATGGCAGCCATTGTCCCTGTCTCTAGCCTCCCCCTCCAACTTCCTCCACCCAGACCCAAACCCCTGTACTTCAGCCTATCCCAAGCACACCATCATATCAGCATGCACACACGTCAACACACAAGGGAAGCTCAGGCAAACATGAGCACCACACATCCTAAAGGCACTCACGCAAGCATCATACACATGCAGACATACCAACATCCACTGCCTCCACTGTGTCCCCCTCGTCTCCCTCCTCCCCCACATCGTCAGCCACTAGCTCCATCACCAGCACACCCACCACCACACCCCGCTCACGTGCACTCACCACCCCCAATACCCTTCACACATCCCCTGTGTCCTCTCCCAATGTGTCTGTGAGCCCACCTCCCAAGGTACACAAACGCAGTCACACATGCACCCAACAGCCATCCACCTCTCAACAGCCTCCAGCCAATGCACCTTCACCCAAAGTCAGCAAACGTACACCTCCTACAACCACTATCTCTTCCTCCACTCCCAAACACCCTCCATCTACCCATCCCAGTGTGCCCAAAGACCTTTTCCTGTCCAACCTTGACCTCTTTCCCTCAACTCTCCCACCCCTTTAGTCTCCTAGGGCCCGCCTCTCCAGGTCCCAAAACAGCGCCTCAGCCACAACATCTGCAGGAACAGTGGTGCCAGTAGTAACCGGCTTCTGGAGTGCGCCAGGCAGCAGGGCAGCCAGTGTGGCAAGGAGCCAGAGCACGGACAGTCCCCCACCTCAAAAGCATAAAAAGTTGGCCAGTGCCCGGTGGGAGAGAGGAAAAAATCTGCCACCAAAGCCGCTCCCAGGAGTACAGTTGGGAGTGTGGAGACAGCTGCGCCACCATCCAAGGTGGGGAAGGGGCACAGTAAAACCGGCAAGTCTGGGACAATCTGCACGGCGGACAAGACCACAACAAGCAAGGCTGCCAAGGGTACCGCTGCCACCAGCACAGCTGCCAACGACACTGCCGCCATCAGCACCGCTGAACAGGACACCGCCGCCACCAGCACCGCTGCCAAGCGCTCTGCTGCTACCAGCACCGCTGAACAGGACACCGCCGCCATCAGCACCGCTGCCAAGGACACCGCATCCAACAGCACCGCTGAACAGGACACCGCCGCCACCAGCACTGCTGAACAGGACACCGCCGCCACCAGCACCGCTGCCAAGGACACCGCCGCCACCAGCACCGCTGAACAGGACACCGCTGCAACAAGCACCGCTGCCAAGGACACCGCACCACCAGCTCTGCTGAACAGGACACCGCCGCAACAAGCACCGCAGGCCAGTGAGCGCCAAAGATTCTGACGCTACTGAGGCCGCCACGAGCAGGATGAAGCAGTCTGGGCACAAAGCCCCCTCCAGAACCAGTGGAGAAAGGCATCCACTACCTCAGTCCTTGGCAGGATGAAGCACTCTGGGCACAAAGCCCCCTCCAGAACCAGTGGAGAGATCCATCCACTACCTCAGTCCTTGGCCGGATGAAGCACTCTGGGCACAAAGCCCCCTCCAGAACAAGTGGAGAAAGGCATCCACTTCCTCAGTCCTTGGCAGGATGAAGCACTCTGGGCACAAAGCCCCCTCCAGAACCAGTGGAGACTGTCATCCAGCTGAGAGACTGTGGCTTTGCACTCCCCAGGATGCAGCAGTGGGCAACCCACCCACTGTAGAGACTTGAGAGACTGTGGCTTTGCACTCCCCAGGGTGCAGCAGTGGGCAAACCACCCACTGTAGAGACTTGAGAGACTGTGGGTTTGCACTCCCTATGATGCAGCAGTGGGCAACCCACCCACTGTAGAGACTTTATAGACTGTAGCTTTGAACTCCCCAGGATAAAGCAGTGGGCAACCTACCCACTGTAGAGACTTGAGAGACTGTGGCTTTGCACTCTCCAGGATATATCAATGGGCATGGAGCCCACTAGTGGATCTGGCATTGTGCACTCATCAGGCTGAGGTGCCCCCCTTCCCTTCCCCCTGAGGTGCCTGTTTTATTTCTATATGATGCCCCAGCAGTGTTCTCTCCATCTTGTTCAGGTATCTTGTGTGGGCCTCGCCCATGCATTTCGCGCCCAGTGGTCCACGGACTATGAAGGTTGAATCCCTTGGACTTGTATTCTTGGTGTATATATTTGTTTATAGTGTGAATATCTTTATATATGTATATATTTTTGATTCATGTATTTGAATATATTACAATCATTCGACTCATTTCCTTTTGTCCTTGCATTCTTCCAGGGAGTGTTGGGGGGTGCAACTGTAATGTATCATGATGTATTAGTGTGTGTGTTGTCGTGGGTGAGGGTGGGGGTGGGGGTGTTGCGTGTCTGTGTCACTCTCTTTTCCCTCCCCCTTCCCCTGTGTCGTAGGTGCAGTACTCACCGTGGTCTTCCCCGCCGTCTTTGTTGTTCCTGGTAGAGTAGCAGGAAGATAAAGGCTGGCAGCATCTGGAACTCGGGTTCCATGGCGTCCTGATTCCTCGTGGGGTGTGTAGAGGTGAGTGTTTTCCCTTCCAAGTCCTATTTCCGCCGTGTTTTTGTTCGATGTGAATCTGCCATGGAAAAGGTGGTGGATTAGACTGTTTTAATTCTGTGGGCGGTACATTGTCCTCCGCCTGTCTGTTGGCGGTTACCGCCGCAGTGTTTCTTTGTACCGCCTTGGTGGTCGGAGTGTTAAAGTAGCTGTCTATGTTGGCGGTTTCTGCCACAGTTGTGATTCCAATTTTTTTCCGCCGGCCTGTTGGCGGTTTTACCACCACTTTAACACCGACCGCCAGGGTTGTAATGACCACCTAAGTCTTTTTGGTCCTGATGCTTCAGGGAACAGGTGGCAAGCTCTATCCAAGCCCTTGGAGAGCACTTCTTCACCACAGCCAGAGAGCAGCAAGGCAGCAGGGCAACAGCAAGGCGGAAGCCCTCCACAGAAAGCAGTCAGGTGAGTCCTTTGGGCAGCCAGGCAGTTCTTCTTGGCAGCATGCAGGATCTGGTTCCAGTTTTCTTCTCCAGGAAGTGACTGTGAGCTAGAGTGTCTGCCCCAATAAGTGTCTAAAGTCTATGGTTTTGGGTGCTCTTCTTACACCCATTTTGGCTATTGAAGTAGGCTTACTTCAAATAAAAGTCTCACTTGTTTTTTAAATCCTGCCTTGCCTAGGCAAGGCCTCAAACACACATCAGGGGGTTGGAGACTGTATTGTGTGAGGGCAGGCACAGCCCTTTCAGGTGTGAGTGACCACTTCTCCCCTCCCTCCTATCACAGATGGCTCATCAGGTTATGCAGGCTACACCCCAGCTCCCTTTGTGTCACTGTCTGGAGAGAGGTGCAAAGAGCCCAACTGTCAAACTAACCCAGACAGGGAATCCACAAACAGGCAGAGTCACAAAAATGGTTCAAGCTAGAAAGTGCCCACTTTCTAAAAGTGACATTTTCAAACACACAATCTTTAAACCAACTTTATTAAAAGATGAATTTTTAAATTGTGATTTCAGAGGTCCCAAACTCCACATGTCTATCTGCTCCCAAATGGAATCTACGCTTTACTCATGTTTAAAGGCAGCCGCCAGGTGAACCTATGAGAGAGATAGGCCTTACAACAGTGAAAAACGAATTTTGCAGTATTTCACAGTCAGGACATATAAAACACATTAGTATATGTCCTACCTTAACCATACACTACACCCTGCCTATGGGGCTATCTAGGGCCTACATCCGGGGTGCCTTTTATGTGGGGAAAGGAAAGGGTTAGGCCTGGCAAGTTGGGACACTTGCCAAGTCGAATTTACAGTTTAAAACTGCACACACAGACACTGCAGTGGCAGGTCTGAGACATGATTACAGGGTTGCTTATGTGGGTGGCACAACCAGTGCTGCAGGCCCACTAGTAGCATTTGATTTACAGGCCCTGGGCACCTATAGTGCACTCTACTAGGGACTTACTAGTAAATCAAATGTGTCAATCATGGATAAGCAAATTACACATACATTTTACATAGGAACACTTGCACTTTAGCACTGATTAGAAGTGGTAAAGTACCCAGAGTATCAAAAAGAAAAAAAACAGAGTCTAGCACACATCAGAAACCTGAGAAACAGAGGCAAAATGTTAGGGGAGACCACGCCAAGGATGCTAAGTCTAACACCTTCATTCTTCCACGGTTGGTAAAATCAACAGTGCTGAATTTGTGACAGTGTTTGACGGTAGTGGGCACCAGCACTCTAGTTCAGTTTTAAAAATAGCATTTTTTTTGACAGATTGCCCTTACCAGTAGAAATATGTGCAGAAAAGGTAACAAAATATGTGGTAAAAAATAATTTGCATTTTCACACTTAAAATCCCCCCCAAAAATAGCATTTCCGAAGGATGACATAGTACATGTAACACAAAGGATCTTGTCAAGGTAGAATGCCAGTTGAAAACTGATCTAAATACAAATAATGCATTTCAACAAAATATAACTCATCAATTAAAAATTGAATGATGTTTAGTACCCCAAATAGAATAACTGAAGGAATCCTAGTTGCCTATGCATATAGCTCATTCTCCTTTCCTACTTTGCTGGACGCCAAGCAGCCAAAGGTGGGTCTGGGCAAGGCTGCAGAGCCCAGAAACTCTTGCACCACTGAAGATCAGCCCTGGTGGAGGTGGGGTTCCAGCATATATAGCATGTTCTCCTTCCTTGCATTATGGGATGCTTAGCTGCTTCTGGCGGGTCTGTGCAGGACTACAGAGACCCTTGCAACCCTAAGGAGGAGGCCTGGTAGAGACAGGTCTCCTGCGCATATAGCTTATTCTCTTTTCCCACAGCATGGGGTGTCTAGCTGCTGAAGGTGGGCCTACAGATCTCAGAAACTCTAGCAGACCTGAAGAGAAACCCTGGTGGAGGTCCAGTGGACATAGCCCATTCTCCTTCTTAGGTCTGTGCCTGGGAAAATACCAAGCAAAGAGCAGACCTCTTTATTGAATCCTCATGCAAGTAGGCCCCAGGATAGTGTGAAAAGGGTCAACACCTGGGCATCTGATGCTCCGATATTGTTAGAGCAGGAGGAGAAATTGGATAATTAGGTCACTAAGCTTAGCATTGACTTTTCACATACACTGGTCCCGGCTAAAAAGCCAAAGAGAGTAAGAGGTACATTATGTGGCAAAGGAAACTAAGGCCAATGAAATATCTTTTATGGGTCGAAATGTAAACATAGGCTGTAAGGTTAGCTCACAGAAAAAGATGTATCAACATCAAATGCTGAGGATTGGCTTTCATATATTCAATATCTTGCCTCCCCAGCCACCACCGACAAGCAATTGTTTCGAACCCAACTGCCACACACTGTCAATCCTATCCACGTACCACTTTCTGAGGCAAGAGACTCTAATAGCTTCTTAGGTCATCACATATAGTGAATTTGTGTGTGTTGCAACTCCTGCCTGAAGCTATGCCTTGCACTATACTGCAATTGGACTACACCTTATTAGCACATTTCATGTATGTGTAGACCCCTAGTAAATGGTCCCACATGTACCCAGGGCTTATGCATTAAATACTACTCATGGGTTTGCAGCACTTATTATGCCACCCACTGAAGTAGAAATTAGAACATGTCTCTGGCCTGCTATTGCAGTCTATGTGCAAATTTTAAACTGTCAATTCAACCTACTAAAATTTACCTTTTGCCATGGCTAAACTTACCTTTTTAATACAATTCATCATCTCTAAGGTAGGCCCTAAATAGTCCATAAGGCAGGGTGCACTAAATGTTGGACATGTGTTTTTGAGTTTTATAAGTCCAGGTACTGAAAAACTTCCAAATTCGTTTTTTAGTACTGCAAGGCTTATTTCTTCCACAGGATAATGTAGATACCGTTTTACATTTAATGTGAACTAGCATTTTATTGGGAACAAGTAGAAATGCTAAAATTGGTCTCAAAATCTGACTTTACCATTCAGAAAGATTTTATATTACTCCTATTTTAAATCACAATTCTAAAAATTCCACGTTTAGAAAGTTGGCATTGTCTTGTCA
This sequence comes from Pleurodeles waltl, assembly GCF_031143425.1. NCBI lineage: Eukaryota > Metazoa > Chordata > Amphibia > Caudata > Salamandridae > Pleurodeles > Pleurodeles waltl. The sequence continues at coordinate 370,694,166 of NC_090449.1, forward strand.
TTACCACTTGGTGCCTGCAGCCTGTGTCCTGGGTCACAAGAGGGCCAATTAGCCTTTGTGTACTCCTCCCAGACATTGAGACAAAGGGAGATAGGTGTTGGCTGAATGTGCCCCCCTGACAGGGTGGGAAGGGCAGAGCTGTTCGCTACTCTACATACAATTGAAAGGGGCTGCCTCTAGCACAGTCACAAAGAACTTGACACCAGTATTTTGTCACGCTAGACCTCTTGGAGCCTGGTCACAGGATGTAGGAAAGTTAAAGAACCAGCTGTGCGGGGAAGTTGAGAAGTTTCTCTGAGTTTAAAGGTTGTCACCAGGTATGCATATTGAACCCCCAGACCACCTCTTCAGTTTACTCCTGGACCTTGGGGAACACTCAGAAGAAGGACTGACTTGTAGGGGAATTCTCTGCCTCTTGATGCCTCATGTGTAACTCAGTGGACTGTCCTGATGCTTCCAGAGGATGGCCATGCTGTTTGAGGCCTGCCTTGTACACTCAGAGGACTGCCCTGCTGCTTGAGGCCTGTCTTACTGCTTGAACCCAATACTACCAGAGTTACTCTAGGGGCTTGCTGGCAGGCCTTCTGTTCTGAATAACATAGTCACAGCAAGCTCCAACAACCTGGACCCTTTCTGAAGTTAGTTCTGAAATTGAAGTAATGCCCACCCAGTCTTGGGCCATTAAATATGGTGCTAAAGGTGCCCAAACATCCAGAATCCAAAACATGGGTCTTAAAAATGTTCCACTAAGAAGTGGCCTGAAAACCAACAGAAGACTGGGACCTACCACCTCACTGATCCATTGAAAATGCATCAGTAGGTATGACTTTGTGATAGCTTCCTCTATGTTCTCTGCAGCGGCAGCAGATCCTGTTAAGCCAGGCTGCTTTAGAAGGGTAACCAGCCTTATGAAGCCTTTGACAGCTACAGCCTGAATCTTTGTCCTGCTGGAGGTTTTCAATTTCCAAAAAAGTGACAAAGTCCAAATGTAGAAATCTTCACTGCGACTGTGGTGTCCATCAGCTCCTCAATGATGGTGCCTCCTCTTTGGACACTGCCCACTGCCTTGCCATGATGAACTTCACCTTCTCAGCATTTTGTACATCAAATATTCTTCTAAGACGAAAGGTAAACAGAGACTGGACCCGACCCACTCAGTGTAGCTAAACCGTGCTCCATCACGGTCAGCCATAACTTTTGACTTTGCCGGGGACTCGTGCAACCAGATATCCATAGTTGTCACGTCCATCTTTTAGGCACTATTTGTCACAAAAAACATTAAAAATCAGAACTCCGGTTCTACTGATTGAATTTCATGTGTGTTGGTGTCAAAATATGCATTAAATAATGCTCTATTTGTCTGAATTTCTCTGGGATTTTATTTGTGTTGTGTTTTCACTTCATCACTGTTTGTGTGCTGCATAGATACCTAACACAGTGCCTCTAAGTTAAGCCTGCCTGCTTTTGTGCAAAGTACCTGAGAGTTAAGCACAGGTTAATGAAATGACTGTTGTGGTTCACCCTGACAAATTCCTACAGTATCCAAGATAACTCACTTAAATTTTACAGGGCTGCATTCAGTTGGAAAGGCCTTATGGCTACTCTCAGCTAAATGATTTAACAAAGCTAATGTATTAAGTTTATAGTTCTCTTTTGTCTTAGATGCTACTAATTCTAATAATCAGTATAAGACAGAGTTACAGGGCAACGTTAAACTTTCTTGATATTTCTTCAGGATTTGACTAAAAATGAAAGATCCTTCAATATACCCTTATGGGTCCTACATCACAAGAGAAATGTATTAAAAACTTAAAACTCAAATTCGTATTGACTCTCTTCATGATGAGGAATTGAAATGAACACCTGTTATGAGTCAATGTATTTGAAGTAATTTGAAACAAAATCACTGCTGGTTTAGGTTAGACAAGACAACATGGGACAACAGTTTTATTAATCTTGTGCAAACCTCTATTTACGTATGGGACAGAATTACAAGTTTGGTTTTATTTAACACTGATGTGTTACATAAAGCAACATTCATTCAATTTCAGCAGGTCAAGCAGGTTCCACCGGGAGTTCTACACAAAGTATTTTTAACATTGATATCTGGATCTAGGTTTTAATACAGTAGTTATTTATTAAGCACTCCCTCCTGTTCTAAGATGATAGGGGATCGAGTCCGCTCGGGGGACATTGTTCCTACCAGGGTGGGGAGAGGAAGCAGAGGATGAAGCATGACATTATTAGGTGTGTGAGGCTTCCTCTTCCATAAAAGGAATGACCCCCTCTTTTCCTTCTTCTTCCCCTTGTGGCCAAAGGAAAACACTAATGAACCCCAAAATGATGGATCCTGTATAACCTGAATCAGATATACTTTGTTGAGTGATCATATTTGATTGCGTTGGTTCTCTTCAATTTGCATGATTGAAGGCATTTTGCTCTGCCTTCAGTTATCTTCACTTTCTTTTTATATCCTGTCCCGTCCTTCCACCTCTACAGACACTTTTTCAAGTCACTCCAGTCCTTTGTTGTGGTTTTTTTTCAAGAAAATTCTTACTATGGGCTCTCAAAGTGATTAAACCCATTCCTTTAATTTCAAGTGTCAAATCCATTTTATGATTCAGTTTTCCTTTTTCATCTTACTAATACCCACCTCAGACTCATCATCCAATTCCACTTATTAATTGTGTGCTTCATTTGCACATCTGCCTGCTTATTTGATCAAATATGTAATTTTATCAACATTGTACGAAACAACTCATTTAAATTAATATTTCCCTGTACCATTTCACAAATTCACACTTTAAAATGCCAATGATATATTTTTTTTCTAGGAAGCTCCTCAACCACCACTGTCCTTTCAGGTAAGTCAATTTGAACTTGAGTAAAACAGCCTGTTGTATCTCTACTAGTACCAGGTAATATTGGTACAGCTGGTACCACTCCTCCTACAGCAGTAGTACTACATTGTGGGAAAACAGGGCTGATTGCAGAGGCCCCCTAACTTTTTGCCCCCATTTTCCACTTTATACTGGTGTTTTCCTGACTCTGATGGTGCCCTGGGTACTGCTAACCAGTCCCAGGGCCTGTGCTCTGTGTAAAATGGATATGCAAATTAGGCTAATTATAATTGGCTAAGTCAACCTACCTATAAGTCCCTAGTATATGTTAGGGCATGTAGGTTTAGGGACCACAGCATAGGTGGTGCACACCTAGGTGCACTGCTGAGGTGCCCAGTGTCCTTTTAAAGGCAGGCCTGCCTTGCTGGCTGCCTTTAAATTAAAGTTATATGCAAATTCGACTTTGGAATTAAAGGTACTTCCAAAGTCTTAAACTACCTTATTTTTACATATAAGTCACCCCTAAGGTGTGCCCTATGTGCCCCTAGGGCTGGGTGCCATGTAACTATAAGCAGGGACTTTATAAAAATAGATTTATAAGCCCTGGTGAGGTAAAAACTGCCAAATTCGTTTTTCCCTCATTGAAGTAAATGGCCTTCATAGGCTAGAATGGGCAGACTTTATTTTAAATTTTAAAGTCTCCTTAAATGTTGCATACCAAGAATTTGGTATCAAATTAATTGTTGTAATAAATCCTACAACTTCCAGTTGTTGGATTTAATATAACTAGTTCAGGTAAAAAGTTTAGACTTTACCTAAAAAGTTGCCAATTTCAGCTCTGCCTTGTTTTTGCTGCTGTGCTCTGATTGGCCAGCCTGAAGCAGCTTCTGCCAGGCTGCCTTGATGAGGTGTGAAGTGGCCAGGCTTCACACAAAGGAATGTGCTTGGGGGAGAGAATCTCCCCTCAGCAGATGGTGAGGCAGGAAGGGGGAGGGCTGCCAAACTGGTCTTCAAAGGCAGAGAAGGACATTTGCAGCACCCAGCAACACCCCCACATCCTGCAACCCCAGACAGCTAGGTGCCCCCTTGATTAGATTAGGAGAGGGCAGGAGAGGGGTGTGTTTATGATTTTTAGCCACACCAGTGGGTGGGCTCAGCCAGATGTAACCTCCAAAAATCAGATTCATCCATGTTGGATTTTTAGAGACTGTTGCCTTCTGGGATGGATTTTTGCCACACTTCCCAGGAAGTGGTCATCACAGGGGGACGACCCTGTCCCTGATTGGAGAACCAGGGCCCCCCTGCTTTTCAACCAGGAGCAAGGATAAAACTGGCAGACCTGCACCCACACCTCAGATCCCCTCCAGAATTCAACAAGAAAGGAACTAAAGAAGAAGAAGGACTGCCCTGCTGGACCCCTGGCCTGCACCTGGACCCTGCACTCAGAAGGACTGCACCAGCTGCACACTTGGGCTTCACCACAAGAAGGACTTTGCTTGGCTTCAACTGGTTCAAGGAGGGACTCCCTGTTTGCTACAGGTGAAAAATTGCTAAACCAGAGTCCCCTGCACCAACTCCTGAAGAAAGCGACCAGCTGACCACTGTCCAGTGGCCAAAAAGGAGTTTGCGCCAGGTGCATTCTGGGAGTTGAAGTCCGCACCCCCCAAGGACCATCACAGAACTTCTGGACCCTTGGGGTGAGCTGTGGACCCCAAAAGAACCTTAAAAGAACATCTGGGTGAAGCCCCAGAAGTTTGGAAAAGATTTGAGAATTTTGGGAAAAAAAGCTCCAGAGAGGGACCGACCCGCCGCGGAAATTCCAGCCGGCTTGCCTCAACCGCGACCCGGCCTGACTTCGTGGTTCGTCCCGGTAAAGAAAAACATCCAAAAAAGAGACTAAGGTGGTCATTCCAACCCTGGCGGTCCATGACCGCCGGGTTGGAGGACCGCGGGAGCACCGCCGACAGGCCGGCGGTGCTCCAATGGGCATTCCGACCGCAGCGGTAAAGCCGCGGTCGGACCGGCAACACTGGCGGTCACCCGCCAGTGTACCGCCGCCCATTGGAATCCTCCAAGGCGGCGCAGCTAGCTGCGCCGCCGAGGGGATTCCGACCCCCCCTACCGCCATCCAGTTCCCGGCGGTCCGCCCGCCGGGAACCGGATGGCGGTAGGGGGGGTCGCGGGCCCCTGGGGGCCCCTGCAGTGCCCATGCCACTGGCATGGGCACTGCAGGGGCCCCCGTAAGAGGGCCACTAAATGTATTTCACTGTCTGCTGCGCAGACAGTGAAATACACGACGGGTGCAACTGCACCCGTCGCACAGCTTTCACTCCGCCGGCTCGATTCCGAGCCGGCTTCATCGTGGAAGCCTCTTTCCCGCTGGGCTGGCGGGCGGCCTGAAGGCGGCCGCCCGCCAGCCCAGCGGGAATGTCAGAATTACCGCCGCGGTCTTTCGACCGCGGAACGGTAACCTGACGGCGGGACTTTGGCGGGCGGCCTCCGCCGCCCGCCAAGGTCAGAATGAGGGCCTAAGTCCGAACGTAAAAAGTTGACCGGGACCTCCCAGCCATCGTATCTGAGAAGGGCTCCATGGACGTCAGATCAAGATCCAGGTTTACCCCGGTCGAAGGATTTTCATCTCGAAAAAACTACTAAGTCCGAAGGTAAAAGTCTCCACCGAGGAAACCCACATCCCGTATCCGGACAAGGGCTCCAGGAGGTCGGATTCAACTGGCAGGTTCGTCCCGGTGAAGAAAAACTTCAAAATAAAGACTAAGTCAGAAGGTAACTTTTTAACCGAGGCGTCCCGCGACCTGTAGCCGAGCAGGGCTACATCGCGGTCGGCCTGAAAGTTTGACTCCGCCCCGGTCGAGGTGCAACCAGATGACCCGATTGGCGCTTTTTGTTTCTAAGCGCTAGAAAAGTAATAATTCTTTAAAAATTCATATCTCCGGTTCCCCTGAACCGATTTTAATCGTTTTTGTGTCATTTTAAAGATAAAAATATAAACTATTTTTATAAATTGGTTTTGGATTTTTAATCTGTTTCCTGTGTTTTATTTAATTACTGTTTTGTGATATTTGAATGCTTTACACTTTGGCCCTCATTCTGACCTTGGCGGGCGGCGGAGGCCGCCCGCCAAAGTCCCGCCGTCAGGTTACCGTTCCGCGGTCGAAAGACCGCGGCGGTAATTCTGACTTTCCCGCTGGGCTGGCGGGCGGTCTCGTTCAGACCGCCAGCCAGCCCAGCGGGAAAGACGCTTCCACGATGAAGCCGGCTCGGAATCGAGCCGGCGGAGTGGAAGCTGTGCGACGGGTGCAGTTGCACCCGTCGCGTATTTCACTGTCTGCGCAGCAGACAGTGAAATACATGTAGGGGCCCTCTTACGGGGGCCCCTGCAATGCCCATGCCAGTGGCATGGGCACTGCAGGGGCCCCCAGGGGCCCCGCGACCCCCCCTACCGCCATCCGGATCTCGGCGGTCCGACCGCCGGGATCTGGATGGCGGTAGGGGGGGTCAGAATCCCCGCGGCGGTGCAGCAAGCTGCGCCGCCGCGGAGGATTCAATGGGGCCGCGGTACACTGGCGGGACCCCGCCAGTGGTGCCGGTCCGACCGCGGCTTTACCGCCGCGGTCGGAATCCCCATTGAAGCACCGCCGGCTTGTCGGCGGTGCTCCCGCGGTCCTCCGCCCTGGCGGTCAAAGACCGCCAGGGTCAGAATGAGGGCCTTTGTCTCCTAAATTAAGCCTTGACGCTCGTTGCCAAGCTACCAAGGGTTGAGCTGGGATTAATTTACTGAGACCTAACTGTACCTATGTGGAGGTTAGTGGCTTGTTGCTAGGTGTAGGTACCTACCTGCCCTACCAATAACCCATTTTCCAACATAATTGGGGGCAGCGGTGGGATCCTGTACTTGTGTTCAATATCACGTTACAGTTTTAGGTAAAACAAATTAAAAATCCTTTAAATTGACCTAGGGCAAAACATTTTTTTAATTTTTAATTTGGATTAATTTCAATTATTGAATTTTTGTAATTTTTCTAAATTCTTGTTTCCAATTTTTGCAAAAAGTTTTTGTTGACACAAAAGTAGGGAACCATGGAGCTTGATCTGGCTACCCTACCCACACTGACAGTAGTCCATCTTAGGGGGTTGTGTATTGAAAGAGGGTTGCCTGCAACCACTGATCTCAGGAAGCAAATCCTGATCACATCCCTGACAGCATGGGCTGAGGCCCAAGAGGTAGAGTCAGAAGAAGCTCCAGAGGAGGGAGAAAGAAGGGAGGATGCAAGCTCTAACCACTCAGGGGAGGGAAGGCATCTGAGCCCAAGTGAGGATGAGGAAGAACGGTCCTCAGTAAATACAGTCACTAGGGGCAGATCCAAAGCTAGTGGTGGGAAGGGGGTCCTTTCAGGAGGAGAGAACCCATCCATCAGAGAAAGAGAGCTGGAGGCCCAGCTAGCATACATAGCTTTGGAAGCAGAGAAGCTGGCCCTAGAAAAGAAAAAGTGGGCATACAAAGAGAAAAGAGATGGAGGCAGCGATAAAGAAGCTGAGGTGTCCATGGGTGGGGGAGTTTGCCCCAGATTACCCAAGGGGGTAGTTCCTGCTTATGTAGAGGGGGATGACATAGATAAGTGGCTGGGGGCCTGTGAGAGGGCACTCCAAATGAGAAGGGTTAGGCCTCAATACTGGGGTTCCCTTTTGTGGGAGTTGGTCCCCAACTCAGGGAGGGATAGGCTTCTGACCTTAAGGGGGGAGGAGGCAGATTCATACCCTAGTATGAAGAGGTGCTTAGCCAAGAAGTTTGGTCTGACCCCAGAGCAATATAGAATGAAGTTCAGGGACACCCAGAAGGTCAGTACCCAGTCTTGGGTTGACTTTGTGGACATTTCAATAAAGGCACTAGAGGGCTGGATTATTGGTAACAAAGTAGATACTTATGAGGGGTTATACAATCTGATCATGAGAGAGCACATCTTGACCAATTGTATCCAAGAAAGGTTACGCCAGCATCTAGTGGACTCTAAGCAGACCAACCCTAGAGAGCTAGGGGAGGCAGCTGATGAGTGGTTGAGAACCAGGGTGGTTGTCAAGTCCCAGGGGGGAGACTCCAAGAAGGGGGGGACAGGTCCCCCAAAACCTAAGGAGGGAGGTGGTAAGCCCACCACAGAGACTCCCTCTGTACCCCAGAACCCTAAGAAGGAGGAGAGTAAATCCCACTCTGACCAGCAGAGACAGTTAGACCCAGGGTTAAAAAAGCTCTTGGACAGTAGGGCTTGCTTTGACTGTCAGCAGACAGGTCACTTCAGAGGAGATGCAGCCTGTCCAAGGAAGGTGGTTAGCACTGGGCTGTCCAGTGTAGCCATAGAGGAGGATTCCTCAGATGATGAAGTCCTCCTAGCATTGTGCTGGGAGACAGGACCAGATGGTAAGCTGGTGATCCCTGAGGGTGGGAGTAGGCACTTCCACCACATTCAAGTGAATGGGATCCCTACCACTGGCCTGAGAGACACCTGTGCCAGTCACACTATAGTGAGTGACCGGTTAGTGACCCCAGACATGTATGTCCCAGGAAAGACAAAGAAAGTCAGGATAGCCACAGGGGAGGTCACCTCCAAACCTGTAGCCATAGTGCCCCTAGAGAGGGAGGGTATCCTTGACTGGATTAAGGTGGTAGTCAGTGCTGACCTTCCCCTAGATTGTATACTGGGCAATGACCTCCCAGAGGTGAGTCTGGTCACAGATGGGGTGGTCGCCCAGGGCGCCCCCCCAACCCAAAGTCCTGGGGAGTCAGTCCCTACAGTTAGGAGACAGGGGTCCCCAAGAAAAGGAAAGAAGAAAAGGAAGGGTAGGCCACTCTTAAAGAGAGTTCCAGGGAGCCAAAGGCCTTCTGCCCCAGTAGGGGGGGAGCCCAGAGTTGGCACTGGTGAGGCCTCACCTGACCCCAAGGAAGTCCTGAGTAGTCAGGCAGCTGTCCAGATGCAAGGTGTTGCCCCTGCACTGACAGAAGGGAGAGTGGAAGGAGGGTGTCTGCCACAGGAAGTGGTAGCCCCCCACTCTAGACAGCAAGAGGGGTGCCAGGACCTCACAATTGCCCCTAAAGCAGCTCAGCCACCTGTCAGTGGAGAGCTTAGGGTGTGGTTCTGGGTACTGACAGCTGTCAGTAGCCTCTGCTGGGTGCTAGCCTTCCTGGCAGCACTGTACTTGGCCTGGGAGGCAGACCCCAGGGCCAATAGCAAAGTAGGCCCCCTGACCCTATTGGTCATGGTGGGGTTGCTCAAGTGTTGGGTGACCTCTTTGGGTAAGCTAGGTGTTGCCCTAGCAAAGTTTGGAGTAGGGGAGGTGGGCACCTCACTACCCAAGTTGGCAGAGAGAGAGGAGGAAGACCCCCCTAGAAGGAAGTTTCAGTTTGAATTGGGTCCTTTTACTGTTGGGATGGCTTCACTACCCAGAGGGAGTGACCCTGACAGGAGGATGTAAGGCAGAGTAGGCCCTGCAAAGGGACAGCCAGTTTTCTTCACTGTCTTCCTCGCCTAACAAGCCAGGAAGACTCTCCCAGGGTTGGGCTGAGTCTCCTGGGCGTGTGGGCTGGGGGGGGGTTGTGTGGGAAAACAGGGCTGATTGCAGAGGCCCCCTAACTTTTTGCCCCCATTTTCCACTTTATGCTGGTGTTTTCCTGACTCTGATGGTGCCCTGGGTACTGCTAACCAGTCCCAGGGCCTGTGCTCTGTGTAAAATGGATATGCAAATTAGGCTAATTATAATTGGCTAAGTCAACCTACCTATAAGTCCCTAGTATATGGTAGGGCATGTAGGTTTAGGGACCACAGCATAGGTGGTGCACACCTAGGTGCACTGCTGAGGTGCCCAGTGTCATTTTAAAGGCAGGCCTGCCTTGCTGGCTGCCTTTAAATTAAAGTTATATGCAAATTCGACTTTGGAATTAAAGGTACTTCCAAAGTCTTAAACTACCTTATTTTTACATATAAGTCACCCCTAAGGTGTGCCCTATGTGCCCCTAGGGCTGGGTGCCATGTAACTATAAGCAGGGACTTTATAAAAATAGATTTATAAGCCCTGGTGAGGTAAAAACTGCCAAATTCGTTTTTCCCTCATTGAAGTAAATGGCCTTCATAGGCTAGAATGGGCAGACTTTATTTTAAATTTTAAAGTCTCCTTAAATGTTGCATACCAAGAATTTGGTATCAAATTAATTGTTGTAATAAATCCTACAACTTCCAGTTGTTGGATTTAATATAACTAGTTCAGGTAAAAAGTTTAGACTTTACCTAAAAAGTTGCCAATTTCAGCTCTGCCTTGTTTTTGCTGCTGTGCTCTGATTGGCCAGCCTGAAGCAGCTTCTGCCAGGCTGCCTTGATGAGGTGTGAAGTGGCCAGGCTTCACACAAAGGAATGTGCTTGGGGGAGAGAATCTCCCCTCAGCAGATGGTGAGGCAGGAAGGGGGAGGGCTGCCAAACTGGTCTTCAAAGGCAGAGAAGGACATTTGCAGCACCCAGCAACACCCCCACATCCTGCAACCCCAGACAGCTAGGTGCCCCCTTGATTAGATTAGGAGAGGGCAGGAGAGGGGTGTGTTTATGATTTTTAGCCACACCAGTGGGTGGGCTCAGCCAGATGTAACCTCCAAAAATCAGATTCATCCATGTTGGATTTTTAGAGACTGTTGCCTTCTGGGATGGATTTTTGCCACACTTCCCAGGAAGTGGTCATCACAGGGGGACGACCCTGTCCCTGATTGGAGAACCAGGGCCCCCCTGCTTTTCACCCAGGAGCAAGGATAAAACTGGCAGACCTGCACCCACACCTCAGATCCCCTCCAGAATTCAACAAGAAAGGAACTAAAGAAGAAGAAGGACTGCCCTGCTGGACCCCTGGCCTGCACCTGGACCCTGCACTCAGAAGGACTGCACCAGCTGCACACTTGGGCTTCACCACAAGAAGGACTTTGCTTGGCTTCAACTGGTTCAAGGAGGGACTCCCTGTTTGCTACAGGTGAAAAATTGCTAAACCAGAGTCCCCTGCACCAACTCCTGAAGAAAGCGACCAGCTGACCACTGTCCAGTGGCCAAAAAGGAGTTTGCGCCAGGTGCATTCTGGGAGTTGAAGTCCGCACCCCCCAAGGACCATCACAGAACTTCTGGACCCTTGGGGTGAGCTGTGGACGCCAAAAGAACCTTAAAAGAACATCTGGGTGAAGCCCCAGAAGTTTGGAAAAGATTTGAGAATTTTTTGAAAAAAAGCTCCAGAGAGGGACCGACCCGCCGCGGAAATTCTAGCCGGCTTGCCTCAACCGCGACCCGGCCTGACTTCGTGGTTCGTCCCGGTAAAGAAAAACATCCAAAAAAGAGACTAAGTCCGAACGTAAAAAGTTGACCGGGAGCTCCCAGCCATCGTATCCGAGAAGGGCTCCATGGACGTCGGATCAAGATCCAGGTTTACCCCGGTCGAAGGATTTTCATCTCGAAAAAACGACTAAGTCCGAAGGTAAAAGTCTCCACCGAGGAAACCCACATCGCGTATCCGGACAAGGGCTCCAGGAGGTCGGATTCAACAGGCAGGTTCGTCCCGGTGAAGAAAAACTTCAAAATAAAGACTAAGTCAGAAGGTAACTTTTTAACCGAGGCCTCCCGCGACTTGTAGCCGAGCAGGGCTCCATCGCGGTCGGCCTGAAAGTTTGACTCCGCCCCGGTCGAGGTGCAACCAGATGACCCGATTGGCGCTTTTTGTTTCTAAGCACTAGAAAAGTAATAATTCTTTCAAAATTCATATCTCCGGTTCCCCTGAACCGATTTTAATCGTTTTTGTGTCATTTTAAAGATAAAAATATAAGCTATTTTTATAAATTGGTTTTGGATTTTTAAACTGTTTCCTGTGTTTTATTTAATTACTGTTTTGTGATATTTGAATGCTTTACACTTTGTCTCCTAAATTAAGCCTTGACGCTCGTTGCCAAGCTACCAAGGGTTGAGCTGGGATTAATTTACTGAGACCTAACTGTACCTATGTGGAGGTTAGTGGCTTGTTGCTAGGTGTAGGTACCTACCTGCCCTACCAATAACCCATTTTCCAACATACATCTTCTGCACCCATATCAGGGCCAGGACCAGAACTATTTGCACCCATTGTTCTAAATGTATACAGAGCAGGTCTGAAAAGCAAAAGATCATGTAAGAAGTTATCCTTCTCTACCTCATTGGACATAGATTTGGCATCTGTTTTGTAAACTATGGCTGAATAGGTTTTTACATTTTTCATCATATTCTCCCTGCAGCATGTCTCTAGTTCCAATTTGCTCTCTGGCCACTGTCTAAATGAACCCTTTACTTACTTTAACAATTTCTTTCCCTTTTACTCTGTCACCATTCTGTCCCATTTATTTAGTGCTTTAAACTATGTAGGCCTGGGCATCTGCTTCGTGTCATTTATAGTTTGCCTTAGGAAATCCAGTTTTCTAATATTAAAGGTACCCTCCAATAGATACTGTACATGTTTATCACATGCAGTATATTCATGCCATAAAGAAATCCAAGTACATGTATAAAATGCAGAGTCCAGAAGAAATTCATAGCCAGGAGTCCCCCTAGCAGGTATGTTCTGACAAAAGGTACAACAGAAACTTTAGGGTGTTTCAATACATTCCTCATTATTTTTGTTGAGAACAATCTCCATATCACAACAAACTACTGAACAACAATCAATCCCAGCACAACTCTGTATAAGGACTACCAATCACAGTGTGCCTCTGCCAGTTACCAACCAATTACAGTGCAACTTTGTGTTGATAGCTTACCAATCCCAGCCAGGCTCCCTGGCTGACTACCCAATCATACTGCAACTTGTTTGTGAACAGGAGAACAATTGCAAAACCATTCTTCATCAGCTTTAAATTAAATAAACCCCATGTCTGTAAGGCAAAACTCTTAACTCTTTAAACTCAAAAGAACAACCAAAGCAGCACTTTTCATAGTAACATTTAACACACCAGACAGATACCTCACCAGAAGCATTCTTCCCTGGTTAATGTACTCACTTTTGTATACTTAGGAACAGGTTTTACCAACCCAAATGAAACACAAAATACTGAAAAGCAATTCACCTAACACACAGAAGTCTACAACCTCCTTGTCTGGATTTTGATCTAACCACAGCACTAAGACAGCCCTGATTATAGCCACCAATGAGATCAAAGCCCTACTGGACCATGGAGAAATAGCAGGCCCCATCCACCTGGACCCATTCACCGCATTTGACACCGTCTCCCACCACATCCTGATCAACAGACTCCACCACATTGAGATTCAAGGAAATGCCTTAAAATGGATTGCCTTGTACCTCGCCGGCAGAACCCAAATGATCAGTCTCCCACCATTCACCTCAGTGCCCAAGAAGATAATCTCTGAAGTCCCCCAGGATCGTCCCTCAATCTGACCCTCTTCAATACCTACATGACCCCCTGCCCATCACTGTCAAATCACATGGACTCAACATCATCTCCTAGGCCGAAGAAACACAGCTCCTCTCACTGTCTAAAGATCCCTCCACCACAAAATCTAACTTCCACAGATGCATAATGAATGTAGCGGACTGGATGAAGGGCAACTGTTTCAAACTCAACACTGAACAAAAAGGAAGTCTTCATCTTTGGGAACAACACCTCACCATGAACTGACACATGGTGGCCCACAGAGCTCGGCACCCCACCCCTGCGCTAACAGATCACCCCTGCAACCTCAGCGTCATCATGCATAGAAAACTATCCATGAAAAATCAAGTTGACAAAGTCTCATCTGCCTGCTTCCACACACTTTGCATGCTTCGCAAGATCTTTAGGTGACTCCCAGCAGACCTTAGAAGGACCCTCATGCATGCCCTCATTACCAGAAGACTGGATTACGGAACATTCTTTATGTAGGAATCACAGCACACCTCCTGAAGAGGTTTAGCATGTTTGGCATTCTGCTGGAGCGCTGGGGGCACTTTGGCTTTGCTTCCAGCTGCTGCATGAAAGATACTCTTTGCCAGGCCATCTATTAAACTTATAAAAATCAAGGCAGGGCTGACACAGGGTGCTAGTAGAGCATCAGCGGTAATTGCTCTAAGTACACCATGTACAAAGGCTAATTTGCTAGTGCACTTGTGAACAAATCTTAGGACCAGATACTCCAACTTGTTGTAGACAATTCTGACATAAGTACTGACAGCAAGAAAATGGGAACAACATTGAGAAATAAATCACTTTCAATGGATAATTGTGCTATTATCTAAAACCGATAGCTATTTTGCCTCGGTGCCTTTTCAGAAGGGGCTGAAAAGTAGTTTTAAAAAAATGTATTTCTTTAAAACTTGGACACACTTTTTATGAACTATGACTTATTTTTTCATAAAATGTTGACACATGGGCTCAGACTTACCAGATTCCCATGCAGGGCATGGAGACGCTGGGGCAGGTGGAAGTTGGAGGCGCTGGGAGGAGTCTTGAGGTCGGCGGCGTGTGCACGAGCTCCGTCACTTATCGGCCCAATGGAGGGTCAGTGGCCCGGCAGGTGCGGGAGGCCAGGGGCCAGGGGAGAAGCCATCCGACTGCGCCGCAATGAACAAACTGATCTGAACGGCACCCGTGAAGTGACGCCCGCAGCGCCATGGTAGGATTAAAGCATCCTTTCAGTTGCCGACTGCCGATTGCCGATTACTGGGTTGTTGACGTTAAAGTAGAGACGGTGGTGTCACCAAGCGAGGTCCAAGCGTGGCTTGGCTACTAGAGACTACTGGAGGCCCCATGAGGCCCCGTGGAGTTGGTGGCCTTACCTTTGCTTCTGCCTTTGAGTAAGGCCTCTCTATGCATCTCTGTGCCCCTGGGCCCCTGCACAACCTCCTCACCAAGCAGCAAGGTGCAGAAAGGTGCAGAAAAAAAAAATCGACTAAAAACTTTTAAATTACTAAACCCACCATCATTGGAGGAGTTAGTACCCTCCCACAAGGACCAACCCTGAAAAATACGGAGGAGTAATTAAAATATTCTAACCTGGGCAGAATAAGTTTGTCTGTCTGTCCAGTAGTTCTCTGTGGTGCTCAGGTTATATTAGACCTGTAATTTGTATGTACCTGTAGCACTTAGAGCTAGAGCGGAGGGAGACACTTGAATAGAGCTTGTTGGAAGCAGCTAGTGCTGCAGCTCCCCCCAGTGGTTGGGCGGAGGCGGCTGGTATTAGGCCAGTGCGGCTTGTCCCCCGCAGGGTTTTGGCTCCCCCCTCTTTTCCGTGCGCTCCGTGTGCTATCAAAGAACTTAAGATCCTAAGAACTTAAGAGAGTAGACTTTGGGAAATGTTCTTCTAGAAGAAGAGTTAAAATAACATCCTGGTAAGAACTCCTGAAGCGTTCAACTAGGGATCAAACAGTTTGCAAGATTAAGCCTAGGGTGTGGTCTGTCCCTGTGTCTTTTTCTGGTCTTTGCGTGGGGAGTATCATCCTAAGGAGTGATATATACTACTTGATACCACTCGATACATATATGAAATCTTGTTTATAGCACATATATCATATATAGTATCTACAGGGTACAGTATGCCGGGGAGTAAGGCGAGATCACATGGAAGTGGAAAAAAGGGATTAAAATCACACCCAAGGTAAAGGAGTTTATGGAGGAATACTCGCCTCTAGGGTCATCATCATTTGAAAATCAAGAAGAAGGAGTAGGCGGGGAGAAAGCTCTTCAGTCGTCTGGACAGGAGGAAACTTCGAGAGATATAGAGAGGATAGAGCTGTTAGGGATAAGAATTAAAGATCCTCAGGTACCCCTCTCAGAGCATCAATTAGAGATTTTGTGGGGCGATACTTTTAAAAAAAAACACCACACGTCACAGTTCTCAGAGGGGAGTAATATGTTTGATGCCAATCAGAGTGAAAACGAACAATTTAGGAGGAAAAAGTTCCCGATCTCAGACTCATTACAAACGGAGGACTTGTTACTGGAGACGAGGTCAGAGGAGGGTGGTGGGTGTGAGGGTTTGCTGGAGCCTAGGCAATCCTCACCCCCCTGCACTTCATCCCAAGAAAGGGATAGAATAAATTCTGAGGAGATGATACCGCTGGCTTTGGAAAGGGGGAGGTTTTTGTGGAGGGGCTGGGGGGGTGTTGCCAAAGGTAGTAAAAAGTTGGATATATTGTTGTTGTCACCTATTTTGGGCAAACAATCTGCATCTGTTTTTGATACCACTGCCGTACCAGCTGAGTCACTATTAGATGTAATGTTCCTAATGCAGAAGACTTTGCAAGCAATCTTGGAAGTACTGACTGCAAACAATAGTCTGAAGAAAGTACATAAAAATCAATTACAAGAGATAACAGCGGAGTTAAAATTTATTAATAACAGTATGCCAACCTTAGTACGTCCTGTGCTGGAAAAAAAGGATCAAGAAACAGATACCCATGATACCCGGGAACATAGTAATGAAGGAGGGGAAACAGGCACAATACAGACATTAGACCAACCAACAGCATATGTTTCCAAACAACCAATGCTGGTGATACAGAGGAATCGTATAAGGGGGAGAAAGGGTTATGGGTTCAACAGTTGTCACAATAAACTCCTGCATAGGAAGCAAAGTAAGCAAAGAAACGCTGGGAGGAAAACTTCAGTAGGGAGAGAGGGAAACATAGCCCAGGTAGCCTGGGCCAATACCCCAAGGACAGTCCGAGGCCAAGGGTGGGAAGTAGTATCCCTAGAGCAAGGGGCCATGTTACAAAAAGTACCTAGTGTACCATACAGTGAAGTTAGCCAGCAAGGAAAAAGAAAGAAAGTTACCCATAGAACGGCAGTGCAGATGGAAGTCATGGAACCTAAAGAACCTGAGGAAAAGAGGGAGTGGGAGAGCCCTAGCGGAAGTAAATGTAGGTGGATCTATATGGAACCCTGGGGAAGAGAGATTGGGAGGAAAAGGCACAGAAAGTTAAAACCTCTGAATCGTACCCGACTTCTAGAAGTTATGGCCCAGTGTCCAAGTCTATGTGAAATTGAGTCAGAAGATATAAAGCAAATAGGATTTATATTAAGCTTGGAGGGGGAAGAGGTGACCAAAGCACTCTTCTACTCTGAATGCATTAGACATCTGGTACTGCAAGCAGAGGAGGAGTTAGGGAAGGAGGGTATAAGATTAGTACAGCAAAGCGAGTTAGGGTGTGAGACTCAAGATGGGAGGGTCCTTACGTGTCATGCAGGTCTGTTCCCTAATCAAGTGCAGTGTAATTTGTTAAACAAGAACAATCAAAGAAGGTGTGTGGATGGAAATAATGGCAGTCTAAGTGTAACTGTAGTTATGAAAATAATGACCCACAGTGGAGGAATCATTTTGAGCCCCTTGTATACCCTTGTGATAATCATAGGAGGGGCGAATTGAGTGTCGTGGACTAGGATTTAAGCCCGTCGCACAGCCATTTGATTTCTTACTGGAATTTGGGAGGTTACAAAACATTTAATACAAGTCTTATTTAAAGGAGTTTGGAAAGTGTGACATAATGTGTTTCCAGGAAACTTGGTTGTGCGACAAACCGGATCCAGATGGTTTTATGAGACTCCTCAGGGTCACATGGCAAGGGTTAGGTCGCCCATCAGGGGGCCTAATAACCCTAGCTTCAACAAGAAAAGCTAATATGTTTTCAGAAATAAAAACTAAATGTCATTGGCTATTGTCAGGCCAGGTGGATCACTATAAAACAATTGGAGGTGTAAAACGGTTAATAATAATTTACGTATATATACAATCGGGGAATATGTATGATTCAGCGGGGTCTGTTTGAGGAAGTTCTGGAATCATTAAGTATTGGTAAATCAGGATACTTGACCCTAATGTTGGGAGATTTTAACCACAAACTTGATCCCAATAGTATTGATAAATTGTATAAGGAGCTACTGGTTGTTGCACAAATTCCAAATAACATCTTCCCAAATGTAGAAGGTTCTGCGTGTGATTTGTCCTTAGTAAGAACTTTAGGATCCCTAGGTATGTTCTGTCTAAATGGACAGAACATACCTAGGGATGAAGAAGGATTGCCCTGCAAAACAGACTTTTCGAATAGGCAACCAGATTTGCCCCATTGATTATGCTTTTGTAAATGCTTGATTCTTTGGAGAAGTGCAGGACTTTGAAGTTGAGCATATAGGGGGCAGTGATCATTGGCCACATTTTGATTAACAATACGGTCAACTGATAATAATCAGAGAGAAAAGGCATTGATAACGGTAGTTGAGTACCCTTGTAGAATAACGACCCGCCTTACAGAAAGTAGTCTAGAAGCACTGAATGAATTGATAGTCAATTATCCAAACTTTACAATGGAGGAAGATCCAAGAGATGTGTTAAAATGTTATAATAGGGGCATTGCGTTAATGGTGGATGCCATAAAAACTAAATTAAAAAAACGCAAGTGGGAAAGATGAAGGGAGAACCATATAGGATTAATAATAGTAAAGTATAGTTTAATTGGGAATGTAGGTGCACAAAGCAAAAGATTTGAAGATTAGAAAGGGAATTTAGGAAAAGACCCACTATTGACACAGAAGTGCAGCTCTGTCAGGCAAAACAGAGTTATAAAACATACATAAAACAGAAGAAATGGGAAAATATTGGTAAAAATTGGGACACAATGATCGAAGGGATAAGAACACAGAATATTAGGGGCTTCGGCAGTTGGTAAGGGAGGGGAAAGTAACAGAAACCATGCGGTGTTTGGTTGGAGAAGAGGATTGGTATAAATATCTGTCTGCTGTATATGATGGTATTGATACTGAGGAAGGATATGGTTTCATCAGGAACATGGGTAAGAATATGAGATTAGCTTTTGACCCACAAAAAATAAATAAAAATATTGTAGCACTTAAATTAACTAAAGCGGACGGCCCAGACAATCTCTCAGCTATAATAATAAAAAAAAACATTGATTGGTGGACTACATTTTTCAATGATACATTTTGTAAAATTCTTGATTACGGACGTTTTCCAGAGAATTGGAAGGGAGCCATGATAAGACTGATCCATAAAAAGGAGGACCCAATACAACCAAAAAACTATCGTCTGATAAGTTTATTAGACGTAGGTGAAAAGTTATTCAGAAAGTTATTGCTGGGGTTAATTAAAGAATGGGCAGAGGAAAATGATTTGATGCCTTTAGAACAAGGTGGATTTAAGGAAGGGCGCTTGACAATCAACCACTGCTTTAGTTTGTGTTCTCTAGCAAACAAAATCAATGGAATTGCGAGGAAGCCTGTTCTTCTGTTTTGTGGATTTTCTTGCCAAATTTGGTTTGGTAGATAGAAAATTGCTATGGGACATGCTAAGAGAGTTAGGGATTGATTTGGATTTATTGTATCTCCTTCACGGTCTGCACTCACAAAAGTGGGCCCAAGTAATTTTAGACACAAGTGGCTCACTGTCAAAAAAGCTCCCCGTAAAGAACGGTTTGCGCCAAGGTTGTGTGTTGGCACCAATATTGGTTACATTATTTCCGTCAGACTTGCGCGAGGTTGCTGCAGGAGGTTAAAGGCCTAAGCCCAAAAATGGATTGCGTACATGTTTCCTGCCTATTATATGCTGATGATTTAGTGATAATGGATATGACGGCGTTAGGTCTACAAAGGAAATTAGAGGTGTTCCACTCTTATTGCCAAAGGAAAAAAATGGTAGTAAATTTAAAAAAACAAAAATTATGTCTATAGGGAAAGTGAAGAGTGATTTTGCTTACCTGCTAGGAGGTGAAAAACTAGAGAAGGTAAAAAAATATAAATATTTAGGCATGTGGTTAGACTCAGACTTGAGATGGAAAGATCATATTGAAGCCCTAAAAAATAAAGCTTTATCATCGGTCTGGAGATTGAAACAATTTAGTAGTAAATATGGGGGTCCTTCCCTCCAGCCGGTTATTTCTGCTTTTAATGCCATGGTACGTCCCCAGTTTCAATATGGGGTGGAAGTCCTAACACTCCCAGGGAAATTAAATTGGGAGACAGAAGAAAGAGTATGCTATTGTTACCTCCGTCAAGTATGTTACAAGCTATAAGAGCAGAATGCCAAATGACAGCATGGACTTACCAGGGACTGCAAGCAGCGCTGAAGTTTTGGTTAAGCGTAAGAGACTAGGAGATTTGTAAGATCGCGAGATTGTCTAAAAAATAAATAACAACAAGCGAATTGTATTGGGCGCTACAAGTGAGAGGACGGTTAGAGGAGATCTGTGTTCTCTTAGGTTTACCTGGTAATCAGTGGCGCGGTGCACAGATCCCAAAACAAAATTTACGAATAATAGTGAAGGAAAGGGCAAACGAAATAGATCGGAAGTATTTAGAGTGTAAAATCTCAACTATGGCTATGGTAGGGGGATGGAGGAACCCAGAAAATGTTCCCTATATAGAGGCTCTACCTAACCTAAGGCTAAGGGGCGTAGTGTTAAAATTCCAAATTGTGCTGAACCCAAGTTATATGGACCCTAAAGCAAAATAATTTCTTAAGGATACCCAGAGTTTATGTACATGTAGCCTACAACAGAAATTCAGCATGCAACACCTACTTTTGGATTGTTATTGGTTTTTAGAGGTGCGTAAGAAGTTTTTAAAAACGTTTTTTAAGGAATATAATATTATTATTCAGGATCAAGCGCTTAGGCTACTAATAGACATGAGATTTTTTAATGTAACTTGTGCGCTAGGCCAATTTCTGATAGGAGTAAGAGGGTCTTAACTGAACTTATAGTGCCGGGTATACTGTAGGGAGTAAAGGTGAATGAAGAGTTTGAAATGGCACAAATAGATTGTTTTAAAAAAATAAAAATAAAAATTGTATTGGATGATGGTAATATGGAAAATTTGCCATGTTTTAAAGAGGCCTGAGGTAAAATGTAAAGCACTTTAAATCGGAAATTGCACTTTATGTCATTGTAAGGATCTGAGTCCCATTAGAATTGTATGTGGGATAATTTGGCTAGCATGTAGTTTTTTAAAGAATTACCAGGAAATTAAATTGGTTGAAGGTTGAAATAACTTAATGAATCATGCAAGTAGAGTTTGGCAATAAGAATTAGAATGAATTATGAATTATGTATGTGAATGTATTATGTAATAGGGAATTTTCTTTTTAAATGAATTTTGTATAATTGACTGCTTATGCATGGGATTTTTATAATGAACTTTGTACATTTTATTATTTTTATACTTTTAAGGTTTAAGCCAAATAAAATAATTTATGATTGAACCATGCAGGGCAGCAGTCAATAAATCTGCTGTGCTGTGTGAGGAGAGAGCAAGAGAATGCCATATTTCCAGAAATATGTCTCTCTCCTCTCCCTAGCACCGGTGCTGACTTCAGTTGCCGAGTGTGAGTGTAGCATAGATTTTGTACTGGAAGGGTACCCTTCCAGTTAAAAATACTGTGTGTAAACACACATTAGAACTTTTCCAATGTTGGGTGTGTGCTGCACAGCGTAGCACACATGTAAAGTTGGAAAAGAAAGGAGTAATTAAGACATTTCTCCTTTTAGCACCTGCTTTTCAGAGGCTTTGGTTTTTGGCACTAAACCCTGTCTACTAATGTTAGTAGAAAGGATTTATATAGGGTTTAGCACCTAAAAGCATTGTTGGTTGCACCACCCATGTAAGACCCCTTGGCACTACACAACGCAAAGCTGTGCTTCGTTTTCGTTACTTTTAGGGTACTTTCCAGCGCAAAACAAGCTTTTGTGCTGTAAAGTAAATAGGCAAAAAAGATTTGGCGTCTACTTGAATCACTTGTGATGCAAACATGGCATGAAATTTTAGTAAATATATCCCATGGAGCAGGTTATAAAAGGTAAATGAACAAAGGAGGAAGAGAAAGGAAGAAAGTATTGAAAAAGGGACAATGCAGGGGTGAGATATCTTGCAAGATTGCGACGACGATACAGTAAGTGTAGACTGGTAGAAGAAAGAGGAATGAGGTGGAAGGAATACAAGGCAGCCTTGGTATTCAAAAATCCCACCATTTGTTATTGTTGGCTACTTGACCCATCTAAAACATTGGGTCCCTGTACGCATTTTTTTTTACAAATAAAACACTGTAACTCTAGCCAGTTAGATAGCCTTAGCTAGTTAAGGGCACTTGGCAGACAGTTGTGTGCAACCTACTAGAAATACAAATTATTGCAGCGCTATTTTCATCCTTGGGAGTTTAAAAATAGCATTACATAGGGCAATCGTTGCATGCTACCAAATGTCAAAAAGCTGAGGCAGTGAAAAGCATTAAAAATATAACTATTAAAGATTATGCCACGTGGGACTATTCACAGCTCACTATGTTCTGGCTTTCCTGTCTGTGATTTGGAAAGTATAACCATTTTAGAAAAACAAAGACATGAAAGTGACTCTGAACTTCACAATATGTAGCCGTACAATGTGCCATGCAGCCATAATACGCCCTCTTATTCATTTCTTCTATTCTTTAATGATGTTTTCGTTTCAAAAGCACTGCAGATGAATCAACAGATTATTCACAAAACTATGAAAACATGCTTACGATAGACACCGAATAGTTTGAATTGTATGAATAATAATCAAGTCTTTCCTAGCTACTTTGATTCCTTGCCGATCAAAGCAATGGCAGACATTTTATTGTTGATTTGTTATTGACGAGTAAATGAGATACATGCAGACAGATGTTGACGATTGATAATTAGCAATTATAGATGTCTGCTTTGGTTCTTGTCTCGTAGTAAATAGGTGCAATTGCCATTACATTCCAATCTGTTGTCAAATAAGATAGATGGCTCTCATGATTTACAGTTTTAAACACTGCAGAGATCTGTGTGGAGATTTTTTTTTTTTTAAATCCCATATTTTTATTGCATTTTCCGTTGCAGGTCAATGCAATGGCGGCAGATTTAGTTATTGCCTCTTGTTGCCACTAGCTGTTTCAGAGGCAACCCCTGGTTTGGACCCCTTTGCCCTTGCTGCACATATTAAAAACGGTCGATACAGCGCAATAATTTAAGAAACGTTTTGACAGTGATCAATATGCAATTTACTTTTATGTGTGGGGTAGCCCTTTCCAGTAGAGTCACCGATTGAATCGTGCTATCAGGTATTACTACTTCCAGTTCTTGGCCCTCTCATTACATATTTGGAACCTGATGTACCATTGCCATTTGCAAACACTGTACGAGCAATTTACATACCGACTCGTTTGCGGATATGAATGCAATTGTGTTGCAGTCATTGTATTAGTAGGTTGCATCACAAACTACATTCGCAGGGGTTGCAATAAAATGACTTACATAAAGAATTTTAATTAGGCAGGTCGCAATTTGTGACACCCTGAGATTGACTGCAAATGCACGGACGGACGGAGACTTGCAAGGGACAGCAAACCTCTATCCTTGCATGCCTATTAATGGAGAAGCTGTGTTTTTAAGTTTCTCATTTGGAAGACTTTGGAGAGGGAAGGATACGTCCTCTGGAACATCGCTGGTTTCCCACAATACAACGTCACGATTCTCAAAGGAGATGATGTCCCACGGGAACAATTTTCCCTTTATTAGTCAAATACCATCGGCTTTGAAGTGTTGGCATCTGAGCAGTGGATTGTGAATGCACTTGCAACCACAAACATTAAAAAATTCCTAACCAAATTTCAGATTGAAAGGTGATACCTCATTCACACACCTTCCATTTCCAATTTGGACAGTCGCAAAACCCCAATGGTGAGCCATAAATACTTTTTTGACTTGTAAGACGTGTAAAAGGGCTTTTGTAAATAGTAAAAGATATTTTGAGGTTGCATATCCTGTTATTTTGTACATTTCAGACTTTGTGACCATATTACCTTTAAACGTTAGGCTGTAGTGCTAGTTCTATTCATTGTCTTGAATTTGACCAACGGTACAATTCTTTGAATAGACGCTTCTGTGACCTATCCAAAGCATTTGACTCAGTTGACAGGCATCAGCTGTGGAGTAAGCTCCTGGATTGGAATATCCTGCCAAGCTTGTTAAAAGGAATACAGCTTTTATAATCTGAGAACTGGGGCCAGAGTTGCAATTAGAGCAATAGGAGGGTATCATCTAAAGTCCGGATAGACAGAGGCATCAAACTAGGCTGTGTGCTGGCCCAACCTTATTTAATTTATATTTTGGCAGACCTGTGCCTGCAATTGGGTCCACCAGCTTCCACCCTTCAAGGTTGGGCCAACAACTAACCGCATTACTATATACAGACAACATTGTTTTATTAAATCTCTCTGGTACAGTTTTGCAAGGCCTGCTAAATTCTCTTAATCAATATTGCTCGTCCACTGAATTAACCATTAGTCTTGAGAACACCAAAGTAGTCTTTTTTAGAAAATGAGTAGTCCAGAAAAAGCAATGGTATTGTGAGCGAAGCCTGGTGGGCAGAAGTGTTAACTACAAATACCTCAGTGCTTCCTACAGGAGCACTGGTTCCATTGCATGCATCTAAGCACCTTAAAAGCAAGGATGGCATCTCAAATTGAAGCTTTACAAATCCTGGCAACCCAACTGCAACATCCAACCTGTGTGACGCTGCTCACCATGATCAAGGCAAAGTTCCTTCCAACATTATCATATGGTTTGGGAATTTTTCATGGCAAGTTTGCTTGCTTCTTGAATGTGGCACAGAGCAAAGCCTTCTGCCTTATTTTTCTACCCAAACAAAGTACCTCTCTGGCACAAATTAGGCTGGAATTCAGCCTCCACAATCAAGAACTGGTACGAGAGGGTACCATTCTCAAATATATCTCATTGCTGAGTCAGGCAAGGCCAAATTCCTTAAAGGCCTTGATATGGCAAGAAATAAATCCCAACACCCCTCTGATCTCAAACTCTTGGTCAGAGAGAATCGAGGCAACAGTTAAAAGCTTGCATGCAGAACAACTTTGGCAAAAAAAACTATCACACTAAACATTTAAGCAAGCTTTCAATAAACAAATCAATCACCTCTCTTGGTTCCATGATA
Organism: Pleurodeles waltl; assembly: GCF_031143425.1. Lineage (NCBI taxonomy): Eukaryota > Metazoa > Chordata > Amphibia > Caudata > Salamandridae > Pleurodeles > Pleurodeles waltl. Next base: position 370,719,015 of record NC_090449.1, read on the forward strand.
AGTTTAGACTATGGGGGTCATTCTGACCCCCGCGGGCGGCGGTCGCCGCCCACCTGGAGGGAGCCGCCATATGGCCGCTCCGCGGTCGAAAGACCGCGGAGGCCATTCTGGCTTTCCCGCTGGGCTGGCGGGCGACCGCCAGAAGGCCGCCCGCCAGCCCAGCGGGAAACCCCTCCCCACGAGGAAGCCGGCTCCGAATGGAGCCGGCGGAGTGGGTATGTGCGACGGGTGCAGTGGCACCCGTCGCGTATTTCAGTGTTTGCAAAGCAGACACTGAAATACGAAGTGGGGCCCTCTTACGGGGGCCCCTGCAGTGCCCATGCCATTGGCATGGGCACTGCAGGGGCCCCACAACACCCCATACCGCCATCCTGTTCCTGGCGGGCGACCCGCCAGGAACAGGATGGCAGTATGGGGTGTCAGAATCCCCATGGCGGCGCAGCAAGCTGCGCCGCCATGGAGGATTCTGCAGGACAGCGGAAAACCGCCGCTGTCAGAATATCCTGAAGAGCACCAATCTTGATGTGTCTGGCTAGCCCCTACATGGTATATGAGTGAAAACACATGGTTGACTGTAAGAACATGTGCCAGGATTACAGGGTGCTACATGTTTATGCAGGCTGACAATAGGGCCATGCCTTACGGAGGGGCCTAGCCTACAGAAATCGCCCTGGCCTAGGGATACCCACAGCCCTCCTCCCCCACCCAGACACCTCCACTGCGCGCAAAGTCACCAGGATGAGAGTGTACTCACCCCCTTGTGTCTGCTGTGATGTCCTCACGCACCCATCCAAATCGGGGTAGGCCACCGCCAGGATCCGTGACATCAGGGGGGTCAAAGTCCGACTGGCACCCCTCCCACGGTGGGAGGCCATCCCCAGCTGAGCCTCCGCCGTCTTCCTGCTCCAGCGGCGGATGTCCTCCCATCTCTTCCGGCAGTGGGTGCCCCGTCTGTGGTGGACCCCCAGGGTCCGGACGTCCTTGGTGATGGCACGCCAAATATCGATCTTCTGGTGGGCGCTGACCTATGTGAAATGTACAGGGGGAGAAAAATAGTCATCACCTTCTGCACGCTCAATGTGAGTGGCCCCCCATCCCTACCCTTGCCATGTGGCACATGCTCTCACCGTCGTTTGATGCATGCCTCAATCGCTCCCCTCCCCACCATCTTTCATCCATCCCACTCAACACAGGCATTGCCCACAAAGCATGGTCCCAGTGTACTTACCTGTTGGTCTGGAGGACCGTAGAGTAGCGCGTACTGGGGGAGGACCCCATCCACAAGTTTCTCCAATTCCTGAGCAGTGAAGGCAGGGGCCCTTTCCCCAGTCGCATGAGCCATTGTCTCTTCCAGACTGAGGTCACAGCAGCACTTGCAGTGTAGGTCCTCTCCTGTCGAAGATCAGGTATCGAGTGATTAAGCAGATATAAAATGGCGGTCACGCCCACGGCGGTGCGTACCGTGGCGGTGCGTACCGCGACCGCCGGCGCACATCGTCATTGGCTCCTGAGACCCATAGGGTCCAATGTTAACCAATGCTGCTTAGCGCCGCGGTCTTCGACCGCCTACCGCCACGGTGTGCCACACCAGTGCAGTTACCTCACATCCCATTGTCGCACTTCACAGGTCAGGCAGCCGCCATTTCAGGGGCCCACATGGCTTACTTTCTACTGCGTCACACATACCTAGGCCTTGCATCAACACTCATACAAACCATTCAATGGATTGAGAATCGTGTTATGTACAAGCTGTGGTTACGTACCTGTGGGTTGATTGACTCTGTGCTCGCTGTTGTCCTTCATAGGCACCGTCCGCTGGGACATGCGAGGAGATGGCGGAATCTTCCCGTGTACAGACCGCTGGTGGACCTGTCGACAATGGAGGAAAGACATGTCATACTGACATACAGGCTTGACCGAGCCACTATTCATGAACTGTGTGCCCAGCTGGAGCCAGACCTGATGTCACCAATCCGCCAACCCACAGGGATCCCCCCTCAAGTGCAGGTGCTGTCAGTGCTCCATTTCTTTGCAAGTGGGTCATTTCAAACAACAGTGGCCATATCATCAGGGATGTCCCAGCCTATGTTTTCCAAGGTGTTGTCCAGAGTGTTGTCTGCCCTGCTGAAACACATGCGCAGCTACATCGTTTTCCCTGAGGTGGGGGATTTGCCTACAGTGAAGGGTGATTTTTATGCCCTTGGACATATCCCCAACATCATAGGTGCCATTGATGGGACCCATGTGGCTTTGGTTCCCCCACAGAGGAGTGAACAGGTGTACAGAAACAGGAAGAGTTATCATTCGATGAATGTACAGATGGTGTGTTTGGCAGACCAGTACATCTCCCATGTTAATGCCAAGTTCCCTGGCTCAGTGCATGACGCGTACATCATGTGGAATAGCAGCATCCCTTACGTAATGGGTCAACTCCAGAGGCACCGTGTGTGGCTAATTGGTGACTCTGGTTACCCCAACCTGTCATTGCTACTGACCCCAGAAAGGAATCCCAGGACAAGGGCAGAGGAATGGTACAATGAGGCCCATGGGCGAACTAGAGGGTGATCGAGCGGACCTTCAGCCTCCTGAAGGCCAGGTTCCGCTGCCTCCATATGACAGGTGGATCCCTATTCTACTCACCAAAGAAGGTGTGCCAGATCATCGTGGCGTGCTGTATGCTTCACAACCTTGCTTTGCGACGACAGGTGCCTTTTTTGCAGGAGGATGGTCCAGATGGTGGTGTTGTAGCAGCTGTGGAGCATGTGGAGAGTGAAGACGAGGAAGCCGAAGAAGACGACATAGACAACAGGAACACAGTAATACAGCAGTATTTTCAATGACACACAGGTAAGAATACACACCGGCATATTACATATACTTAAACATTTCTACCTCTCTACTGTCTGTCCTTTTCCCCCAGTGTATGGTAACTGAGTTGTGACTTTCCCTTCCAATTTCAGAGATGTGGGCTCCACTGCGTGACATCTGCTTTGTTTCCCCATGGACTACAGCTGTGTGACAGTGGTATGTTGGCATCACAATGTAAATAAGCATTTTGGCACGGTAATGTCTAATACATTTGTACAAAATCACAGCCAGACTCCTGATTGTTTTGTGCAATAACTGTGTTTATTACAGTGCTCTATATTGGTGGGTGGTTGCAAATCGGTGAGGGGTGATGGTGGAGGATTGTCCATGGCAGAGTCCAGAATATTTGTATCACAGTTGCATTGTCCAAATGGCTGTGGGAAGTGGAGCAGGGGCAGTTTAAGGATGGACATGGTGACAATGTGGGACATTGGGATGACAATCAGGGAGGTATCCGTTCCTGGCGGGGGGTCTTGGCATCTTACTCTGTCTTCTTCCTGGATCTCAGGGCCCGCTTGCGGGGTGGTTCTCCTTCTGCAGGGGGTGGGGTGCTGGTGGCCTGTTGGTCCTGTGGCGGGGCCTCCTGTCCACTAGTGCCGGCAGAGGTGGTAGGCAGTTCTTGGTCCATGCTAGTGTCAGGGGCCCTTTGTGGTGCCACAGTGTCCCGCAATGTGGTGACTACCTGATTTAGAGCCCCTACAATGGTGCCCAGGGCGGAACTGATGGTTCGTAGTTCCTCCCTGAACCCCAAATACTGTTCCTCCTGTAGGAGCTGGATCTCCTGAAACCTGGCCAGGACCGTCGCCATCGTCTCCTGGGAATGATGGTAGGCTCCCATGATGGAGGAGAGGGCCTCGTGGAGAGTGGGTTCCCTGGGCCTGTCCCACCCCTGTCGCACTGCAGCCCTCCCAGTTCCCATGTTTCCCTGGGCCTCTGTCCCTTGGACTGTGTGCCCCCTACCACTGCCCCCAGGTCCCTGTTGTTGTTGGGGTGGTGGGTTAACCTGGGTGCCCTGTAGTGGTGGACACACCGCTGATTGACGTGTCCTGGGGACAGAGGGATGGGCCCGGTGGGTGGGTGCTGTGCTGGTGTTCCCAGAGGGGGGACGGTCTGCTGTGGCCTGTGGCTGTCTGAGGGGAACCGACTGTCCCAAGGTCCCCGATAGGCCGGGTTGGTCATCTAGATCCAAGTCGACAGAGGTGCTGTCATCACTGTGGGCCTCTTCTGGGGGTGGAGTGGACATTTGTGGACCCTCCTGCATGGTGACGCGGCGTTCGGGTCCTGCAGGGGTATAAATGGATGGTTATTGCATCTGTGTGTGCCAAAGCGTGCAATGGGTGGGTGCCCATGTACCCCAGTGCTGGCATTCCTGTGTGGGGGCTTTTGTGACAGTGGTTTGGGGGGGGGGGGGTGGGGATGTGCAGTGGGCATGCTTTGGTGATGGGTGTCCATGCTTTGTGGTCGCATGCAGGGCTTGGGGTTGGGATGGTTGGGTTGTGATGGTGAGACCTTTACAAGGAGTAAGTGTGATGGGGTGAGGGTGGGGGTATGAGTTGGCATGCTGGTGGGGTGGGGGGATGAAGTAGTAAAGATGAGACTTACCAGAGTCCATTCCTCCAGATACTCCTGCGAGGCCCTCAGGATGCAGGATCGCCAAGACCTGCTCCTCCCATGTTGTAAATTCTAGGGGAGGAGGTGGGGGTCTGCCGCCAGTCCGCTGCACCGCGATGTTGTGCCTGGATACCATTGAACGCACCTTCCCCTGTAGGTCGTTCCACCGCTTCCTGATGTCGTCCCTATTTCTTGGGTGCTGTCCCACAGCGTTGACCCTGTCGACTATTCTGCTCCATAGCTCCATCTTCCTGGCAATGGTGGTGTGCTGCACCTGTGTCCCGAAGAGCTGTGGCTCTACCCATACAATTTCCTCCACCATGACCCTGAGTTCATCCTCAGAAAACCTGGGGTGTCTTTGCGGTGCCATGGGGTGGTGTGGGTGATGTGTGGGGTGGATTGTGTGGTGCTAAGTGTGGTGATGTGTATTGGTGTGTTGTGTGAAGTGCGTGGTAATATTGCTGGGTGTATGTAATATGCGTGTCTGGGTGCTCGGTTCTCTATTTCTCTGTGAGTGGTCCCGATTCTCTAGGAGTGGAGGTTTGTGGGTGATGTGGGTGTGTGTTTTATATTTAATTGGGTGTGAGGGAGGGGTGTGTGTATGTGTATCAGGTGTGTGTGTTTCGAATTGTCCAATGTGGCTGTGTTTTGTAAGTGTGCGTGTATTTTGAGCACGGCGGTGTGTACCGCCAATAGAATACCATGGTTGAAAGACCGCCGCATAGATTCGTGTGTCGTGATAGTGTGGGCGTATTTCTGTTGGCGTGACGGTGGAGGTTTGGTCATCGCCAGTTTCTCGCAGGCCTTTGGTGTGGCGGACTTTTGTGGATGTCTGTATTTTGGCGGATTGCCTGTTGTGGGTCAGAATGTGTTCATTAGTGCTCATTGGGAAACCTTGATTGTAAACATGAACAAACAGCTCAACATGTAGCATAGAGCAGCATTATGTTGCCTCCATTTCATTGCATAGGATGACACCATACCTCCTGCCCAGCTGCCTGTCCTGGACTTTTCCGATTATGTGGATAACTAGCTGCAAACCATACACCTGGATACCCATACCCTCTGGGAAATTCTTGGTGCTATTCAGACACCATCTCTGGTTGCAGGGAGGCTAGACAGCATTGCCGGATCTTCAGATGATCAATCAATCAAAAAAAAAATGAATAAAAAAAATGTGTAGAGCGCGCTACTCACCCGTGAGGGTCTTAAGGCGCTGGGAGAGAGGAAACAGGGAGGGAGGGGGGGCAGGGTGGGTCACTGATCGAACAACCATGTCTTGAGGTTCTTTCTGAAGACCAGTAGGTCTTTGGTTTTGCGAAGGTTGGTGGGGAGGGAGTTCCAGGTTTTGGGGGCGAGGAGGAGAAAGACCTGCCTACTGTGGTGGTGCGTTGGATGCGGGGGACTGTGGCTAGGGCGAGGTCGGCTGATCGGAGGTTGCGTGTGGGAGTGTGGAAGTTAACTCTTACATTGAGGTAGGTTGGGCCGGTGTTGTGGAGGGATTTGTGTGCGTGGATGAGGATCTTGAATGTGATTCTCTTGTCTATGGGGAGCCAGTGAAGGGATTTGAGGTGTGGTGGGATTCGTTTGTGGTGGGGGAGGCCAAGGACGAGGCGTGCGGCTGTGTTCTGGATTCTCTGGAGTTTGCTTTTGAGTTTGAGTGTGGTGCCGGCGTAGAGGGCGTTACCCTAGTCCAGTCTGCTGCTGATGAGTGCGTGGGTGACTGTTTTTCTGGTTTCTGGGGGAATCCATTTGAAGGATTTTTTTAGAATGCGGAGTGTGTGGAAGCAGGAGGAGGTTAGAGCATTGATTTGCTGTGTCATGGAGAGGGAGGAGTCGAGGATGATGCCGAGGTTGCGGGCGTGGTTTGCGGGGGTGGGTGCGGGGCCTTGGGCGGTGAGCCACCAGGAGTCATCCCATGTGGTTTTGTTGGGGCCGAAGATGATGATCTCGGTTTTGTTTGAGTTGAGCTTGAGGTGGTTAGTGGTCATCCAGTTGGCGGTGTCGAGGAGAGCGGCATGTACGTTGGTTTTGGTGGTGGTGGGGTTGCGGGTGAGGGAGATGATGAGTTGGGTGTCATCTGCATAGGAGAGGATAGTGATTCTGTGTGCTCGGAGGATGTTGGCTAGGGGGATCATGTAGATGTTGAAGAGTGTGGGGCAGAGGGCCACCCAACAGCCAACATGCACCACTTGCCAGCTCAAACGCATCCCTGGACTCCCAGGACCCAGCACTAACATTTCATAAAGCAGCAGTAGGAGTCCAGTGTGAGCTGGCTGATACGGTGTGAGTGTGGATGGAGACAGTGGAGGGTACCATAGAGGCAGTCCTAAGGTGACTCACTACGAATGAGGACAACTCGACTTCCATACGAGGCACCAACACTTTGCTCCCTGGACTCCAGCAGTCTCTGTCAAACATTGCTGGTGTTATGCAGCTGAGGGATGAGCAAATGCCTAGTTTCAAGTGCCACCAGCGAGCTTGTCAACAGGCTGGGCGCAATACAAAATATCTTGGAGTCCATGGAGCGGAAGCAGGACTCTCTCATTGCCAGCTTGATTGCCCTTCAGCATGATGTTGCTGCTGTCTTGCAGCACCTGCAGGTCCTCCTTGCTGCTATACTGCATCATGTGTTCCCACGGATGAGAGCTGCCATGAACACAGCATCCACATATTTTGCCCCTCATGTGTGTGTGCCTCCCTGCAACACCCCAGTCACTAGAGGCACCACATACATCAGAGCAGGAAAATGCGGAAGGAACATCTTTCAGCAGAAACACTGTCCAGTACCTTTTCTCTGTGGGACATGCCTCCTTTCTCCTTTGTTCTGTTATGAAGATCATGCCAGTGTCAATACACTTGGTAGCATACTCCATCAGAATCTCACACTGTTGACCTCTCACATATGTGGACTACTATTGTGATCAATCTTCCCTAATAGCATTGTGGTCCTCCTCCTCACTAAAGCACTCCTCTTCAACACATGTCCCATGACATGTTCACCTCCATGGACACTGTCTGGATATCCAATGGACAAATACATCTGTTAGGGTTGTTTTCTCATGGTATGTACATCAGTGCTGCACATAGATTGGCACATGTAAATAAATTCACTAATCAAAACCTTGCTGTTGTATGTGTGTCTGAAGCATGACCATCATGGACATGTTACATTGTGTGAAGTGAATAAATTGACTGCTCATCAAAGGGACAACTGTGGATTGCAATCCGAGACAAAGCCACACAGAATGAGTGACTTACTTGATGTATGTGATATGTACATTGATGAAAATAGTTTTTAGGGCTTCTAAGCATGTAATGTAACAGGCTTAATGCTGACATTGTAACAGCTGGTGTACTCACACCACAAGTAGCTGGGCTAAGCAAGACATTAGCAAAAATCTCACATTGATGTAACAAACAAACATTGTTAGTCTAAGTCGTTGAGGGGCAGACATTGGAGTGTGAGTTATAAAGCCATGATTTAGGGTGAGTGCAATGGCAACATATCCCACACATTCATGTCCCATGACTTATCAACACATAGCAGATGCACAGGAACCCTGTGATGTGGTGTCTATTCCTTAACATCCAGAGTTTCACTCATATTGCTAAATGGTGTTTGTAGCTAGCTGATTGGATCCCATTGCCAAACTCACATGTATTTGGCCATTAGGAATACACCTTGTCACACGTTAAAAATAAACTGCTTTCAAAGCCATATGCATGTACCAATCATAACCTGCTGACTCATAGACAGTCAAGCATGATGGGACCATAATGTATGATACAACACTTTTTATATAAAAATATCAATCTTAAAATAAAAACTATCTAAACTAACTAACATAACTATCCTTCCCTAACCTACACTACCTTAAAATACTTAATAATAACAACTAACTTAACATAACGTATCCTATACATTTGGCACCACATGGTAGACATACACCCCCACCTCCCTTTAACACGTATGTAGGCAAGGACAACAGTAACTACAGCTATACATAAACCAACTAAACAACTAGGTCTAAACAAATATATACTTTATTGTACATTATGGTCGGTTTTTATATTTCTTTCATTAAGTACACCGACCTAAAACATCACCCCTCCTAATAACAGCCAATAATAAAAAAGGCCAAAGAAAGTACCCATCCTTAGTAAAATCGGCTACTAACTAAAACTAGCCTACATTACGCTAACTTAACTAAGACTAACTAACTAAAGCCCCAACTAGAAAACTATATACAAGAGGAAGGGAGGTTAGTCCTTCTGTGGCTCATCCTGCTCCTCATGTTCTCATTCCTGTGGCCTTTAGTTCATGGAGGATGGTGAGCACCTGGTCCTGTTTGTGCTCCAGGTTAGATAGCCATAGCTTCATGTTAGTAATCTCAGTCCATATATCCCACTCAGAATCTGCCAAAAAGACTAGTAGTGTGCCCTGTGGTGTGGTTGGGGCAGTTATGGTGGTGGTGGAGGTGGAGGTGGATGGACCAGCCCCTGCAGACTCACCCATGTCTGTGGCCTGGGACTTGCCCTGTTGATGGTGGGTGGAGGTGGCTTTTTCAATGGTTGAAGGCCCTTGGGAAAGACACTCTAGGATCCATGCTCTCTCCTACTCATATGTCTTCCCCATCCACTTGTACACCTTCTTCACATGGCAGATGTGCCGATAACGGTCAGCCCCTTTCTCACATTGTTTCTTCTAGGATGGGGTCATGTTGCCTGAGGAAACAGGAGGAAGACATTTCATACAAAGGTCTCTTGGGTAAATGAACATCAAACATTCCATGTGAACACTCTCGGTAGACATTTAATGCTGCACATCACAAATCACAATAACATCTTGAAGGCCAATGTGAATAGACATTTGCCCCAATACCTTCATCTCCACATTGAAGATGGTCAAGATATCAAGGCTAAGAGAATGTTACACAATAGCAATGCATATCTTGGGACATCTTTGAATGATCATGTTGTTATTGACCATTGTTTTGACAAATATGGTTTTATGCACAAGGTATGGCACTCTCATCATGTTGCATCACTCATCAATGTCTCTTCTGAATACTCCATTACCCCCGGATCCATTGGCATTTAGCAACGTCATCTGAGCAAGGACTGTAAATTAGATGGTATGTCTCACATTTCTGGACACATTTCTAAATGGAAAATACATGGGCCAGATAGCATATGTGAGAATGGAGTGTGGTTAGCTCACTCACATCATACATAGGTATGTGCCACTACTCTCATACCCACTCATATACATACATGGTGGGGCATGACAGGATTCCTAGCAAACTCCCCGAAAACCTGAATGTATCCAACTATGTATGCCATTCCCTTCTACATATGGGTGCATAATTCATGTCACCTGGCTACACACCACCACTCAGCACAGCCATTTAATCGGTGGGTGCATGGATGCCACACATCTCATCTGCAAAAGGATCTTGCAACAACAATGGCTAATGGCTAATGCTGATTATTAAATGTAATAGTTTGTATTACATCCTGTAGCCTATCAGAGACATCACTATCTGAAGCTACATTTGGTATTGGCATGTCATATGACACTGGTGTAAAGACATCCATCTAGTCTTACACACATTTCCAGAGTTCTGAAGATGACAAGGGATAGCATTGTTGTCATACACAACATAGAGTATGGGGCATCACACCACATGAGTGGGAAAATCAACTGTAAATCCAAGTGTGGCATGTTCACATGGTCCTCAGTCCTGGTAGTACATGATTTACTGTAATGTACTTTGGGACCACAAAGCAGGATTATGTCATACGGACCACATATTGTCAGCCTGCATAAACATGTAGCACCCTGTAATCCTGGCACATGTTCTTACAGTCAACCATGTGTTTTCACTCATATACCATGTAGGGGCTAGCCAGACACATCAAGATTGCACCATGAGTCACAACAGCCTACCTGTGCATATGAAAAGCTTTCCTCTGGTACACAATGCCCTGCCATGTCCATTTCTGATTCCACTACCACATATGTTCACATTCCTTGCATTGCGGGCATTGTCCTTTGGTGATAAAAGCATATTTGTGGGCCCCCAGTTGCAACAATCAGAACCACCTTGACATTTATCAGGTGCAAAAGCACTTCCTGGACTCAAATTCCATCTTCCTGTCCACTGTCAGAGGTCACAGGTAGCATCGGGGTCATGGACACTTTATACCTCTCCTGTCGTGTAGGGCTCGGGTCCACATGCAAGATATGACATGAAACATAGCATTTTGATTGTTAAACAATGAACACTGTGATCAAATTGTGCGCATTAAACATGATTTGCAAATGAACATTATGGCTTAATGGCTGTGACAACTCAAATGGGCCATTGATCCTGTCTCAGTGTCATACATTGGTGGGCCAGGATGAACTGTACAGATATGAGTTGGTACCGTAAATACATGTCTCTGATCCACAGTGTGAGGCTTTCAAATTATAACCTACCTCACGTTTTGTCAAAGCTAGCTGAATATAGTGGCATTGTGCACCTACGTGACTCACAGAACACAAACAGCCATGACCAGCAATACTTCTGCTTAACTCTTGTCACCACATGTACATGCCTATGAAGCATACAACAGTAGTTAGACATCCTTATCCCTTCATTTAACAGATTTCATTCAGTGTCATTGCTGCATGTTCAAAGACAACAAATGCATTTGTTCTACAACCCCAGACAACTAAATTACAATTTCAGGTACAAACATGTGTGTGACGTAATCAGGAATATGACATTCACATGTTATGACTATGTTCATAGTCACACACATCATGCCTCATCTGCGTGAGACATAATCCACTGAATGTTTCAAAAAATGACTCTTGAGTGCTGAGGGACTTCTCCTAGGGTGGCAAATGTTGGCAAATGCCAGTTCAGCAGGCCACATATAGGAATTGTGCACATTTCCTCAGGCTGCCAACAGCACATCTGGTGACATGTGCACCATAGTGCTCACAGTAAAGTGTCTGGGGATATACTGGGGACACTGGCCAGAGTAGGCGAATGACAACCCAGTAATTGGACTCTTTTGTGTCAAGTTCTGGCTATGAAATTACTGTTTTGGGGTGTGATGGCATTTGTGACCTGACATATGTGTACTACTGACACGATGAGCCAAATTTGGAAGCCCAAGTGTCACCATGCACCACTAGATCAACATTTCTGTTATGTTTGTGTGGCACAGTATGCCTGACGGTGATCCCAAGGCTGGTAAATCATCTGATTCAAACGGCACTTCAGGGGTAGTATCACAGTGGCCTAATGGGAGGGAAATACATGGCTATTACACATGTTTCCTCCTCCTATGTGTCCTGCTTACCACAGCACAGATAGATGATACAAAATTCCATTGATGATAGTGTATGGGCAGGAAGGTATCAATTGCTCATCCCTGTCAACCATGTACTCTTGTACCATGACACAAGAGTGCCTGCATTGGTCTCCATTAGCAATGTATGCGCAAGCACAGGGGGCAAAAACAGGAATGTGCCATTTGTCATAGTTATGGCACATTGCTGCACTTTTTCGGGAAGCATGTTGGCACAGCAATACCAATTATAGCCCTGCCCTGTGTCCTAACTTAGTAAAGGATGCCCCAGACATCTGATTAGAAGTGCATTACAAGGAATCTGCCACAAATAATGTGTACTTACCAACAGTTCCTCTGCCCTCAATTCTCAGGACGTTGAGGTAGGTCACGTCCCCTGCTTATGAGGTCTGCCCATAAATGTTTCAGCTGGTGGGCTGACCTCTCCACCTTGAAGATCCACAGCATGTGGAAACGGACCTTCCCCCAACGCAGCTTCCATGTCTCTGTCCCATAGCCCTGGTTGACACGACTGCCCATGGCCACCATATGTGAGAGGCGGTGGGTCAACAGTCATGTGGGCCCACTCAACTCCTGTGCACTCATGCAACGGGCACTTCCCTTCTCAACATGTCCCAACCCACATCCACAATTAGCTAAATAAATAAATGAAATCCCAAACTACCCCAACAGACGTAACTACCCCAAAGACAAACACTCGACAAAACACTCACAAAAAATATACAATACACAAATAGACAAGGCAAAAAAGACATCAGGGACACTACAGAGACAGAAGACATTACAAAAGACACCTCCACCAGCACTCCTCAACAAAGCTTCAACAGAACACAACTTCTCTCAAACACAGACATAAGACTGTACCTGTAAGAGAAAGTGAAAGTAACTTTGCTGTTCCTGATTTGCAGCATGACAGATCCATCATATCCCTTCCTATGCTGGTGAGGCACATTTTGAACCAATGCACTATTTTGTTAATGTTACACACAATGCATGGATTTTTTATGACGCATAATGACGCAACATGAGGCAGTTCTGACTCGTCCCATCGGATTTGTAATTTCTTGCTGACATAATGGGTTAAAAAAACACAATTTGGGACAATGCGTGAATTGTTTTTGATGCAATGACTGTAATATGTATAAATATGTATGGTGTCATGTGTAACTCATTTTTACAGTTATGAGGATTGTTGTATTGCATGTGAATAGTTGTGTTTCACACACTGCTCTCTTTCCATGTGTCCAATGTATGCATACAAAGTGTAGATGGGTGAGAGTACATGCCTTACAAGGATCAGAAAATGCATAGGCCACATTTCCCATGATTCTTTGACACCTTCAGAGGGTTGTCCCATGTTCCATTGATGTGTTGTAACCTCAGTCCATTGCTTAGTTTGTCCCCAGGGGATGTCATGGACTAGCCATGGAATGTGGCCGCACAACCACATCTAGGACAAAGCAGACAAGAAACAATATGTGCTGCATCACTTTTAGCAATGCTCCTCTGGCACTTGGCCCTGCACCATATTTAAAAGGTAGGATAAAGCCACTTTTTGTGACTTAACACAGCCTTGTCAATATGGGCCACCTGACCCAGTTTCTTCAGCAAAGGTCATGCAATGGGTGTTGCTTTGGGCGTAAGAACGCAACGCCCATTGCTTTTTGACACTACCCAAGATTTACGAGAACATCGTAACCCTGAGGAAGAGCCACAAACTAGAATCACCCCAGGGTGGTGTTAGAGTTGCACAACAAGCAGAAATGCATTTATTTCATCTCTTTTTTAGCTCATTTATTTTGTATTGTATTGTGCAGACCATACCCATATTGTCAATCCGGAAACCTCTGAATGATGATGGAGTTGCGGAAGAAGTATGCATCATGGACTCTGCTTGGGTATTTGGCCATCACATTGAGGATTGAGCCGCGATGATCCACGATGACCTGGACATTCATCAAGTATGAGTGCTTCCGGTTGTGGTACACGTGTTCTGTTGTGGCAGGTGGTACCAGTTGCACATGGGTGCAGTCCATGGCTCCAAGGACATGTGGAAACTCAGCAATTGTGTAAAAGCCCTGTTTTATTTCCCGTTGCAACTGCTGGGTGTGTGGTGGGGGAAGAGGATGTGCTGGGGTGTGAGGTGGATGACTGCATCCAGATCCGAGGGCAGGAATGCAGACAGAGAGGGTTGTGATGCTCCAACCACATGTGCTGCTGTGGTCTGAAAGGATCCAGATGCAAGGAGTTGAAGCACAACCAGGAGATTGGTCAGTGGTATGATGTTGGTAGACCACTCAACCCTTGCCTGCAGTTGTTGCACAATGAGGCGGAGCAGCTGTAATATTGATTTCCTTCACAGTTGGTAAAGGTGATTACCTTCTCCTTCCTCAGGGGAATCAGGAATCCCCACTGGCAATAGATGTGCTCCCTTCTCCTGCACTGCCTCTGTGGTCTGGATGGTGGTGACAGTGGTTGTGCTGGCTGTTGTGGTAGTGATGTTAGGGCTTGTGCTGGTCTCCTTGGTTCCCCAAGTTGTAACAGGAGTAGGTCCATGTTGTCCTCCAGGTTGCCATTATGTTTTGTTTGTGTTCTCCTTATGTCCCTGTGCCAAAGAGTCATTTTAACTCCTGGACTGACCAGGTGTTAAAATGCTGACGAAAGTCAGAGTTAGTGTCCCTTTTCCTAGGCGTGCATAATTTTTCAAAAAGCTTGCAAATACGGCACTAGTGGGCTAGCGTTCTTTTTTAATAGGGAATACCTGCATTGCATATCATTGTCGGTATCTGACGCAGCCAGATCTGATGCCAATAAAAAATTATGGTAGCCCAGTAAAAGAGATGCTAGAGGCCCCTAGAGTATGGAGTTGACTTGGTGCTGCTGCAGTGTCAGAAATAATGATGCAAAGGCGGCACTAAATCCTTGTAAATGAGGCCCAAAATATGGGCTCCATGTTCAAATAATTAGCTGTTTTTTGTCAGATATGTGATAGTCTATCTGGGAAATCAATAAATGCCAACAGAAGAAAATCACTTGGGGGGGCTGTTTCATTCTTTCTGCATCTAAACTATTTCATATTTTTATGCGGTGCTTCAGCACCTTTCGTTCCAGCACCGCAGGTTCTGAAACGCGCAATTATTTGTTTCCAGGAGACAGAGAAAAAATTAAGGAGCTGAGACGGAAATAGGAATTGCAAATTGTCTAGCAAAACCATACTCCACACAGAGCTGCTACTGTTCCATTTGCATGTGCATCTCACCTGTGATGTTCTCAGCCCTATCCACATTAATTAACCCTCCTAACCCTTCAACCCTCCTCATAGCAAAATCCAACCCCTCTTTTATGATATGTATGCCCTTTGTACCTAAGGTCTATCTGAAGACAACAGGAATAGATTTTCAAACACCCCGTATACAGAGGGAAAGAAGGGCTGTGAGATGATAACATGTAATATTCAGTGATTAGATCTCAAGTTGAAGACTGTTGATGGATAATGGAATCTGTTTTGATATATTTTTTGCTTTCACTTGTGTCATGTCTAAACATTAAAAGAGTATTCCAGTAGTTGAAAATGTTCCTTATGTGTCATGATCTCAATGTGAAGTTGTGGTATTGCTTGTGGTATTGTTTGAAAGCACAAACAAAACCTAGTTTAAAAAAAAGGAAGTTAATTGCTTCCTTTCATCTTAAAAATCCATCTTGTATAAACGACTACTATAACGGGCAGTGTTATTATTGAAATTACATTTGCCCCTATTCAAAAGTAAGCCCTAATTATTATTTTCCTTCATGCTGTTTACCCATCATTTACATATCGGGATGGTTGCCATCGCTCTTTTGAACATCAAAAGTTTAGACCTGGTAATCAGCTCAGATATTGTCTCCATTTAACCATAGGACTTGGATGTCTCCAACAAGAGACAGAAATGTTTACCTGAGAGCCATCCTCAGTTTTGAATTTTCAGGTAAGTAGCCTGCCCTTTGGTGCTTTAGTAATATAAAGCCCATCGAACTCTAATGGGTCATTGAGCCTTTATGGCAATGCCTTCCTCATCACTTTGTCCAATGCTCTTTGAGATAAATAGGGAGCTTGGCTGCTTGCTGCAGAGTTAAACTTTCATGTTTGTCGCCTCAAGTCTTATAGTCTCAAACATCAAAGCCTTTGTTTTATATCTGCCTATATGGAGCTTATTTTAAACTTAGTACTCTTGTCATTTATTTAATTGCCCTTTAATTCTGTTAGTAAATAATTTAAAACTACCAAGTTGCAACATATATAAACGCAGTAACCTAGTGTTGGAAATGGGGTCTTTGGTTGGCAGTCAGGTTTCCCCTGTCCAAGCAAGGACCCTCACTCTAGTCAGGGTAAAGGAGAATAGCCCTCAGCTATACCCTGCTCACCCACTATGTAGCTTGGCATGAGCAGGCAGGCTAAACTTCAGAGTTCTAGGTGTAAAGTATTTGTACCAACACACACAGTAACTTAGTGAAAACACTACAAAATGACACCACACAGGTTTAGAAAAATAGGAAACATTTCTCTAAACAAAACAAGACTAAACCGACAAGTATCCAACATACACAAGTAAAGCTATTAATTTTAAAAGCAAAAGAGTCTTAAATCCTTTTGTAAATAGGTAAAACACCGTTAACATTGAAAAGTACCTGGGTAGCGTCAAAATAACACGCATGGGCGAGTGTGCATCGAAAAAGGTAAGTGGTGTGTCAATTTTTCACTTGTAAGTGAGATTGTCTGTCGTTTCTCCTTCTCCGTTTAGGTCGGCATGCGTCGGGTTTTGTCTCTGCAGAAGAGAGATGCATCGATCCGGGTAGCACTCGGGTCCGGGCAGGCATTGCATCATTTCTCTGCACCCATCAAGGTTTGCGTAAAAAATCCTGCCACACGGTAATAGCAAAACCGCGTTGTGTGGGTTGCAACATTACCAGCCCCCGTTAGCGATGAGGTGCCTCATTTCGCCAGCCGCGAACTTCGATCTTCCAGCCACGCTGCCAGTGGAGCATAGATTTCTGCCACGAAGCCAGCGGCGCATCGTTTCTTCAGCTGCGTTTCGGAGGTTGCAAAAGGAAGTTTCCCTGCATGACAGTCGGTGCGTGGATGTTCAGTCTTTGTCTGCCAGCTTTACTGTCAAGGCCCACTTGCCAGAGCACGAGTCTCAGCAGAGAGTCCAGGTGCTGGCAGGGAAAGTCTTTGATGGCCATGAGACTTCAACAACAGGAGGCAAGCTCAGGACAGCCCTTGGAGATTTCCTCACAAGCAGGAATGCCCAACAAAGTCCAGTCTTTGTCCCCTTTCACCAAGCAGAAGCAGCAACTGCAGGATAGCTCCACAAAGCAGTCACAGGCAGGGCAGCACTTCTCCTCAGCTCTTCAGTTCTTCTCCAGGTAGAGGTTTCTCTAGCTGTCCAGAAGTGATCTGAAGTCTGTGGTTTTGGGTGCCCTTCGTATCGCCATTTTGGTCTTTGAAGTAGGCTTACTTCAAAGGAAAGTCTCACTGTTTTTTTAAATCCTGCCTTGCCCAGGCCAGGCCCCAGACACACACCAGGGGGTTGGAGACTGCATTGTGTGAGGCAGGCACAGCCCTTTCAAGCGTGAGTGACCACTCTTCCTCTCCATCCTAGGACAGATGGCTCATCAGGATATGAAGGCTACACCCGAGCTCCCTTTGTGTCACTGTCTAGAGAGAGGTGCAAACAGCCCAACTGTCAAACTGACCCAGGAAGGGAATCCACAAACAGGCAGAGTCACAGAATGGTTTAAGGAAGAAAATACCCACTTTTTAAAAGTGGCATTTTCAAACACACAAACTCAAAACCAACTTTACTAAAAGATGTATTTTTAAAATGTTGGGTGCAGAGACCCCAAACTCCTTTGTCTATCTGCTCCCAAAGGGAATCTACACATTAATCATTTTTAAAGGCAGCCCCCATGTTAACCTATGAGAGAGATAGGCCTTGCTACCGTGAAAAAGACATTTGGCAGTGTTTCACTGTCAGGACATATAAAACAGATCCGATATGTCCTACCTTAAACATACACTGCATCCTGCCCATGGGGCTACCTAGGGCCTACCTTAGGGGTGTCTTACAAAAAGGGAAGGTTTAGGCCTGGCAAGTGAGTACACTTGCCAAGTCGAATTGGCAGTTTAAAACTGCACACACAGACACTGCAGTGGAACGTGTGAGCCATGTTTACAGAGCTACTATTGTGGATGGCACCTCCAGTGCTGCAGGCCCACTAGTAGCATTTGATTTACAGGCCCTGGGCACCTCTAGTGCACTGTACTAGGGACTTACCAGTAAATACAAATATGGCAATCATGGCTAAACCAATTATATACACATTTTGTATAGGAACACTTGCACTTAAGCGCTAGATAGCAATGGTAATGTGCCCAGAGTAACAAAAACAGAGTCCGGCACATATCAACAACCTGGGAAACAGAGGCAAATAGTCAGGAGAGACAATGCCAAGGATGCCAAGTCTACCACGTGTGTCCCCAGCTGAAAGTGGAGAACAACTACCCAACCTCATGGGAGTTCTCACCATTAAGGCAAGTGAATCTGGACAGAACCACAGCATTGGCGTGTTCTGTACCAGGGCGGTGTTCCACCATAAAGTTCAATCCCTGTAGGGAAATGGACCACCTGAACAGTTTTGGATTCTCGCCCCTCATCTGCATTAACCATCTGAGGGGTATATGGTCAGTCTGAACCCGGAGGTGAGTTCCAAACAAGTAGGGTCTTAGCTTCTTCAGTGCCCAGACCACAGCAAAAGCTTCATGTTCTATGGGACTCCGCCTACGTTCCCTGGGAAGTAACCTCCTGCTAATGAAGGCTACAGGTTAATCTAGGCCCTCTTCATTAAGCTGTGATAGTACTGCTCCAATACCATGCTCTGAGGCATCTGTTTGGACAACATACTCCTTGGAGTAGTCAGGTGCCTTCAGCACAGGAGCTGTGCACATAGCAGCCTTCAGGGCATCAAAAGCGGTCTTACAAGCCTCTGCCCAGATCACCTTCTGTGGTTGCTTCTTAGAAGTCAACTCAGTCAAGGGGGTAACAATAGTACCATATCCCTTGGCAAACCTCCTGTAGTGGCCAGTGAGACCTTTAAAGGCTCTCACCTCAGTCTGATTTTTGGGAGGCTCCCAAGCCTGAATGGTGTCAATTTTCAGCTTTAGGGGTGCCACCTGGCCACTCCCCACCTGGTGTCCCAAGTACACCACAGAACCCAGCCCTATTTGGCACTTGCTTGCCTTAATAGTGAGGCCTTCCTTTTGCAGGGCCTCCAACACTCTGCAGAGGTGCTGCAGATGTTCCTCCCATGTGGAGATAGACAGAGCAATGTCATCCAGGTAGGTGGCACTGAACTCATCCATCCCAAATAACACCTGGTTGACCAACCTCTGGAAGGTGTCAGGGGCATTTTTCATCCCAAATGGCATCACCGTAAACTGAAAGTGCCCATCTGGGGTAGAAAATGCAGACCTCTCCTTGACCCCCTCAGTCAAGGCAATCTGCCAATACCCAGAAGTTAAATAAAACGTGCTGAGGTAGGTGGCAGCTCCCAACCGATGTATGAGCTCATCAGCACAGGGGATGGGGTGTGCGTCAGTCTTACTGACCGCGTTGATTCCACGGTAGTCCACATAGAACCGGAGTTCTGGAGTGGCACCAGGTGCAGCAGCCATTGGGACCAATACCACAGGGCAGGCCCAAGGACTGCTGGATTGGTCAATAACCCCTAGGGTTACCATTTTTGATACCTCATCCTTAATGCTAGCCCTGACATTGTCAGTCACCCTGTAAACTTTCTGTTTAATGGGTGTACTGTCCCAAGTGATCACATCATGTGTGCACAAGTGTGTGCCCCCTAGGATCAAGGAAAACAGGGAGGTGAACTGTACCAACACTTGGCGACAGTCCCTCTGCTGCTCTGCAGTCAGGGAGGGGGAGAGGATCACTCCCTCCACAGACCCATCTTTTTCTCCTGCAGACAGGAGGTCAGGAAGAGGCTCACTCTCCTCCTCCACCCCATCATCTGTTGCAAGGAGCATGGACAATTCAGTCCGCTCAAAGTGTGGCTTGAGTCGGTTAACATGCAGGACCCTTAAAGGGTTCCTCGGAGTCTGCAAGACCACCAGATAGGTGACTTCACTCTTGCGCTCCACCACCTCATAAGGCCCTGTCCACTTGTCTTGGAGCACCCTAGGCTCCACTGGTGTCATCACCCACACTTTTTGTCCAGGTTGAAACCCGACTAGAGTGGCAGCCTGTTCATATCACTGTTTCATATCTTCCTGGCTTGCTTCCAGGTTCTCCTGGGCAAGACATCTGAAGCGGACAGTCTGGTTTCTCAGAGCCAGCATGTAGCTAGATACATCCTGGGGGGTGGCGTTAAATAGCTTTTTCCAAAGCCTCCTTCACCAGACTTAAAGGTCCCCTCACAGGGTGGCCATAGATCAGCTCAAAGGGACTAGACCCAAGTCTCTTTTGAGGCACCTCCCTGTAAGCGAACAGAAGGCATGGCAAGAGGACATCCCACTTCCGCCTCAAGGGCTCTGAAAGGCCCAAAATCATGCTTTTAAGATGCGGTGGAATCTCTCAACCAGATCATTGCTTTGGGGGTGGTGAGTGGCGGTGAACTTGTAGGTTACCCCACACTCCTTCCACAGAGACTTATGTATGTAGATATGAAATTGGTGCCCCTATCTCTTCCTTGGGGAACCCCATGTGGGTAAAACCACCCTAAATGCATGACCCACCACAGGGGAAGTGATTGACCTCAGAGGAATGGCTTCTGGGTACCGGGTGGCATGGTCCACCGAGACCAGAATTAACCTGTTGCCCATGGCTGTCTTGGGATCCAGCTGTCCCACAATTTCAATACCAACCCTTTCAAAGGGGGTACTAACGACAGGAAAAGGTTGGAGGGGGGCCTTACAGTTCCCCCACTCTTGCCACTTGCCTGACAAATTTGGCAAGACCTACAATGAGCATCTGAGTGCCTGCTCATTAGGGGCCAGTAGAAGAGGGTGACAAGGCTATCTAATGTCTTGTCCTGCCCCAAATGTCCAGCTAAAGGCACATCATGAGCCAACCCCAGTATGAAGGCCCTGAAGCACTGGGGTACCACCAGCACATGGGCTGACCCAGGCTCAGGAACCTTAGGCGCACTACACAGGAGGTCGTCCTCCCAGTAGATCAGGTCAGATCTTGGCTCCATGCCAGCTGCCTGGTCTTCAGCCTGCAGCCGCAAACCCTCCAGAGTAGGGCATGTCTTCTGTGCTGCACAGAATGGTTCCCTGGTGGGCCCCCCTTCCTGCTGCCACCGCGACAGCTCAGAGACCTCTCCCAGTTCAGCAAACCTGTTCCCCTGTAGGCTCCTGGGCATCACCCTCAAGCTCTGACTCCTCCCAGACCGTGGGAACTTCTGGGGCCGGCTTCCCGTGCCCCCTGCCCTTCTTCTTTTTGGTGGTCTCCTAGGCCACTGTTTCAGGCTCCAGGGGCTCTTGACCACCCTGATGGGCTGCCATTGACCTGGTAGATACGCCTACCCACCAAGTCAGACCTAACATCTCCAAGTGTGACCTGTTTTCCAACTCCATCTAAGTGGAATCCTTCAGGTAATTGCCAAGGAAACAATCTACAGGTAAGGTTGGACACACAGCTACCTTCAAGGAACCTGAGACTCCCCCCATTCAAAGGGAACCTGCACCACTCTACACAGGCGCTCTGAGTTGTCCACTACAACTACTTGGTGAAGTAAACTGGGATCAATCTGCTCACTGTAGTCACACTTGCTTCTGTGTCTCTCAAAGCCTCCACCCTCTGTCCATTGCTGGTCACCCATACTGCCTGTACTTCTTAGTGTTCTCAGAACTCTGGACCATCCCACTCTCCTATAGTGAGACAAGGGTCATCTCAGCTGGCTCCCACCTACCTGGAACCAACTCCTCCCTAAGAGCTACACTATCGAAACCCTGGGACTGTACACCAGTGGGTGCCGGTGTACTCTTCAGGCGTTTGGGGTCCGCCCTCACATGACCCACTTGGTCACATGCATAACACTTACGTGGGGGACCCCCTGCCACTGGTTTCCCTTTGGAGAACCATGGCTTCTTCTCACTGGGGGGTTGGGAATCTTTACCCTGGGAATCAGATTGGGGACCTTTAGAGAACTCCCCCTGTTTACCCTTACCCCCCCTTTCTTCTGAGAGGGACCCTGCCCACCCTTGGCGTGGTGTCCCCCATATCTCTTTGGGACCCTGGTGCTCTCCCAGCAGTCCGCTTCCTGCGCAAGCTTCACGGGATCAGACAGCTTGCTGTTAATTAGGTGCTGGCACAGCTCTGTAAAATGTAAACTGTACAAGTGCTCCCAAGCAATCATATTGTAAAGCCCCTCATACATCGTTACTTTACTGCCCTTCACCCAACCATCCAATGACCTGCAGAATGAATCAACACACTCCAACCATATTTGGGATTTCTTCCTCTTATAGGACCTTAACTTTTCCTTATGCTGCTCAGGGGTGAGACCATATCTTGTGAGTAGGGCATCCTTCATGACAGAGTTGGTGAGCCCCTGAGAATTCCATAAGGATGTCAGAGTATCCTTCCCCTCTACCTCAAACTGCTTCCACAAACTTGCCCCCCAATGAACCCCAGGGACCAGATTCATGTGGAGAGCAGGCTCATACCCCTTGAACCACAAGTATATGTCATCCTCCCTCTTGTAATCCTTCACAAGGTCTTTTGGAATATGTACCCATCTCTCAGGCTGCACTGTATTGTTGCTGCCACCAACTCTACTGGGCTGGCTCCTCTGATCTAACTCTCTCAAGCTCATCTCATGAGCCAGCAGTATCTTCTTTTCCTCAATGGTCATCCTTCTCTCTTCCATCTCCCTTTGCATCCTATACTTTTCTAGCTCAAATTGGTGAGCCCTCTCTGCCTGTCTGTGCTGTTACTCTTCAGGTGTCAGACCCCTGGACGATACACTGCTACCTGCTCTGGAGATTCTCTCCCTGGACATAACAGCCCCCCCACTATACCATTGTGTATGGATTGCACCTCATCCTCCTCATCCTTCTCATCCTCCTCATCCTCCTCTGTGTGCCCCTCAGCTTCTTTGGCTGTACCCCAGGCCCTCAGTGCCTTTTACAGCTCCACCTTCCTGGCAGAACCCTTAATGTGACAGGCAAAATCTTTACAGAACAGCTTCAACTGAGCCACAGTATAGCTCTCTAGTTTCCCTAGGTCAAAAGCAGCTTCAGCTGATGCATCTCCTGATTGGGACATGATGAAAAGTCAACAAAGTGCAAAGTTCCAAAGGCAGAAACAAGTTCCCAATGAAGTTCAAGAAGAGTCAATAAAGGGATCAGCAAAAATATGGAAGTAGAACAAAAAAAAGAGTCCCACATAGAAAAAGCAAAAATCACAAGACAAGTAGTATGTGGTCATGTAGTGGTCTGCACTGAAAACAGTAGTGTACACTTAATCACTATATGTCAAGTACAAATAAAAGTACAATCCCACCGCTGCCAACAATGTTAGAAATGGGGTCTTTGGTTGGCAGTCAGTTTACCCTCTGTCCAAGCAAGGACCCTCACTCTAGTCAGGGTAGAGGAGAATCACCCTCAGCTACCCCCCCCATCCCCTTGGTAGCTTTTCACAAGCAGGCTGGCTTAACTTCAGAGTTCTAGGTGTAAAGTATTCGTACCAACACACAGGGGGTCATTCCAAGTTTGGCGGGCGGCGCTTGCCGCCCACCAAACTTCCCCCGTCAAAAGACCGCGGGGGCCATTTCGACTTTCCCGCTGGGCTGGCGGGCGCCCGCCAAGGGAGCGCCCGCCGGCCCAGCGGGAAAGGCCCTGCAATACAGGAGCCGGCTCCGAATGGAGCCGGCGGTGTTGCAGGGGTGCGACGGGTGCAGTTGCACCCGTCGCGATTTTCACTGTCTGCTAAGCAGACAGTGAAAATCATGCTGGGGCCCTGTTAGGGGGCCCCTGCATTGCCCATGCCAGTGGCATGGGCAGTGCAGGGGCCCCACGACACCCGTTCCCGCCATCCTGTTACTGGCGGTAAAAACCGCCAGAAACAGGATGGCGGGAAAGGGGTCAGAATCTTCATTCAGCCCAGCCAGGGGTAATCCGGCGGGAAACCGCCGCGGTCAGAATGGGCAGGAAAGCACCGCCAGCCTGTTGGCGGTGCTTTCCGTCGGTCACACCGCCAGGGTCGGAATGACTCCAACAGTAACTTAATAGGAACACTACAAAATGACACAACACAGGTTTAGTAAAATAGGAAATATTTATCTAAACAAAACAAGACCAAAATGACAACAATCCAACATACACAAGTCAAGTTATTAATTTTAAAATCAAAAGAGTCTTAAATCCCTTTGTAAACAGGTAACATACTGTGCATCGTTTTTCCTCTCTGCAGGAGAGCGATGCATCGTTCCGGGCAGCACTCGGGTCCAGGCAGGCATTGCGTCATTTTTCCATGCACAGGAAGGTTTGCATCAACAATCCTGCCACAGGGTGATAGCAAAACATGCGCTGTGTAAGTTGCGACATTACCAGCCTCCGTTAGCGATGCAGTGCTTCATTTCTCCAGCCGCGAACGCCGATCTTCCAAATGCAATCCCGGTGGGGCATCGATTTCTGCCACTAAGCCGGAGGCGTGTCATTTCCTCAGCCGCGTCTTGGAGGTTGTATCAGAAATTTCCCCACACAGCAGTCGGTGTGTGGGTTTTCAGTCTTGGTCTGCCAGCTTTACCTGTCAAGGCCCCAGGAGCTGGCTAGGGCACCACTTGGCAGGGCAGGAGTCTCAGCATAGAGTCAAGGTGATGGCAGGAGAAGTCTTTGATGGCCCTGAGACTTCAACAACAGGAGGCAAGCTGAGGACAATCCCTTGGAGATTTCTTCACAAGCAGGAATGTATAACAAAGTCCAGTCTTTGTCCCCTTTCACCAGGCAGAAGCAGCAACTGCAGGATAGCTCCACAAATCACAGTCATAGGCAGGGTAGCACTTCTCCTCAGCTCTTCAGCTGTTCTCCAGGCAGAAGTTCCTCTTCATGTCCAGAAGTAAACTAAAGTCTGTGGTTTTGGATGCCCTTCTTATTTCCATTTTGGCCTTTGAAGTAGGCTTACTTCAAAGGAAAGTCTCTTTTGTTTGTGAAATCCTGCCTTGCCCAGGCCAGGCCCCAGACACACACTTGGGGGTTGGAGACTGCATTGTGTGAGACCAGGCACAGCCCTTTCAGGTGTGAGTGACCACTCTTTTCCTCCCGCCTAGCACAGATGGCTCATCAGGATATGAAGGCTACACCCCAGCTCCCTTTGTGTCACTGTCTAGAGAGAGGTGCAAACAGCCCAACTGTCAAACTGACCCAGAAAGGGAATCCACAAACAGGCAGAGTCACAGAGTGGTTTAAGCAAGAAAATGCTCACTTTCTAAAAGTGGCATTTTCAAACACACAATCTTAAAATCAACTTTACTAAAATATGTATTTTTAAATTGTGAGCTCAGAGACCCCAAACTCCACATGTCTATCCACGGGAATCTACCCTTTAATCATATTTACAGGCAGCCCTCTTATTAACCTATGAGAGGGATAGGCCTTGCAACAATGAAAACCGAATGTGGCAGTATTTCACTGTCAGGACATATAAAACACATTAGTATATGTTCTACCTTAAACATACACTGCACCCTGCCCATGGGGCTACCTAGGGCCTACCTTAGGGGTGTCTTACATGTAAAAAAAGGGAAGCTTTAGGCCTGGCAAGTGGGTACACTTGCCAAGTCAAACTGGCAGTTTTAAACTGCACTCACAGACACTGCAGTGGCAGGTCTGAGCCATGTTCACAGAGCTACTATTGTGGGTGGCACAACCAGTGCTGCAGACCCACTAGTAGCATTTGATTTACAGGCCCTGGGCACCTCTAGTGCACTGTACTAGTGACTTACCAGTAAATCAAATATGCCAATCATGGCTAAACAAATTACATACACTTTTTCTATAGGAACATTTGCACTTTAGCACTGGATAGCAGTGGTAAAGTGCCCAGAGTAACAAAAACAGCAAAAACAGAGTCCAGCACACATCAACAACCTGGGAAACAGAGGCAAAAAGTTATGGGAGACCATACCAAGGATGCCAAGTGTAGCACCTAGCTATTCCACACATTAGCAGGGAGTCATTTTGGGTCCTATTTAGCATACCTCCAGCTCAGCGGAGACATGTACTCCAATTCCCTGGCGAAGTACAGTTCACCATAATTAGGGTTATCTGCCAGGCAGACCATGATCACTGATGCTTGAAAAGAGGCTCTGCCAAAATACCTCTGAAGACACAGAAGACTTGGGGCCTGCTGCCATTATGTCATTTATTGACGCAAAAGTGGCGCAAACTTACAAAATATAAATATATTTTGTACGTTTGTGCCTCATTTGCATCAAATAATGAAGTAAAGGCGTCACTAACTTTTCAGAAATCAGCCCCTTGGTGTGTGGACCCATTTTCAATGCTCCTGCACATTCAATGCACCCACACAGCAATGTTTTTTGTTTTTTAAAAGAGGGAGATTGTTACTGAAAAAAAAGAATAGTTGTAATGCATTGGAGCTTTTCTTTTCCTCTCTGGGGGGAGTTAATTTTTTTTCTTCCTGTTTATGACCAAAAGGTTTCCCCTAAATGTCATAAACAGGAAATAATTATGACCTAAATAGAGTGAGGTACTTTTATGAAAGGTCCTATGTCAGCCGGGCCTCAGTTAAAGAGTTTCATCAGCAAAACCAGGTTACTGCAGCATGTTTGGTAGACAGAGCAATCCTCTGTTTTTTGGAGGTGTAATCTATCTGTCAAACTAAAATAAGGCCAATTTCTTCAAGAACTAAGCTAGAAAGTCTGCTGCAAATATTAGTATTTACTTCAGTGAATGGACACTTCCTTGTTTACAAACAAATTGATCATAAGGATGTTATCACAATTCCTCCAGTCTCCCATTTTAACCAGGACTTTAATTTAAATCAAATACTTTTTTGATTCTCCCCTCCTAGGACCTACTTAGTGGTGGCTGCAGCATGGACCCAGAACCTACATGCATAGTGGGTGTACTACTGGCTGTTCAAAGGCACACCAAAGGCACTGTGTATGCGCTCATCAGTGCCTGGACTGTACCACGCATCAGAAACCATGGCCCCCCAGCCTATCACTAACCCCCACTCTTCTTTGTGCATCACACCCCAGATATTCTAGCACTCTCTGCTGGCGCGCTATTGCTCACCACAAAGAAGAAGCCTTCACTTGTCCCCTATGCGCTTCACCTGCTCAACCTCGCCCGTAAGACACAATCAAAATCATGCCCACCATACCCATACCCACACACTCAAACACCTACCAACAAACACACTGGCACCGCCCACACACTTATAGCATGCATGCTCCTCAACACCCACTCACTTTGCTGTCATGCCAAGGAGATCTTGGACCTGCTGGAAGATGCCACCCCTGACCTCCACTTTCCCGTAGAAACATGGCTGACCGCAGCTTCAATGCCAGACATCACCACTGCAATCCCTGCAAAATAAGAGATATCCAGACAAGACTGCATAAACAGGCCTGGAGAGGGAAGCACCAATGTCTACAAAGACAGCTTCATTTGCACTGCCTCTGCTTAAGCTGGACCAAACTACAGGGAACAACACAACTTCAAATTACAAATCACAGCAAATGCCCTCCTGGCTAGAACCCTCACCTATCGCTGCCCAGGCTCCTAAGAGAACCTCAAAAGCAAGATCACAGACTTCATCAGCCTCCTAGTCCTCAATGCCAGCCGTTCCATCATCCTAGAAGACCTCTAGTTCCATCTTGAAGACCGGACCGACACCAACTTGGGCACCCTTCTTGACAATATCGGGAACCTGGGACTAACTCACGCATCACAGAGCTCACACATGTCAATGGACACATCCTAGACCCCATCTATAGCAACGAAATCACAACAATATACAGCAACTTCTTTCCCCAAATTGGACCCCATGGCCCTCTCCAGAAGTCTGACAATATCAAAGGAACTCAACACTACACAATTATAATCTTAACACAGATGAAACCCCAACAATCATGAAGACCCCTGTACTGAATGTCTTGATCAAAGGAGAAGTCCCTATCAGTGAGGTCTTCACCTTTATCCTTAGCACCTCCATCAGTACAGCCACCTTTTGGAATCATGAAAACGCTCATACATCAATGCCTTCCTAAAGAATCTCTTGGCTGGACCAATCAAATTTGCCAGTTACCGACCGAAATCCCTCCTTCCCTACTCAGCCAAAGTCCTGTGCAAAGCCATGGAAAAGCACCTCTCTGACCTCTTCACCAAACACCACTTTCTCAACACGATACAATCAGTTTTCAGACTGAACCTCAACATAGAACCCACCCTCAAAGCAGCAAGTGATGACAACCACATGACCCTCAAAATGTGGAAACCGTAGCCCTCATCCTTCTAGACTGATCAGCAGATTTCAACACTGTCTCTCACCTCATACTAATCCAATGACTCCACAACACAGGCATCCAGGGACTCACCCTCTAGTAGATCTGTTCCTTCCTCACTGGAAGAGCCCAAACTACCAATATGCCCCCAATGCCTCAGAAGCATGAGATCTTATTTGCAGAGTTACACAGTGCTTCTTGCTCAGTCCACTGCTCTCTAACATCTACATAATCCCACTGGCTAACATCTTACAAGCTTGTATAAACATCCCCACATTTGCCAATGCCACACAACTGACACTGTCCCTCTCCAACAAACTCTCATCACTAGGAACAATTTCACCACATGCAGGATGGAAGGGGCCACTGAATGAAATCCAGTTGCCTCAAACTGAAGTTGGACAAAATTGAGTGTAGGAAAGTACCATCTTTCTTGGTATGTTACCCCCAATTTTACCTGTATGTCAGTATGTTTTTGCCTGTCTCACTGCGATCCTGCTGGTCAGGACCCCAGTACTCATAGTTTATGGCCTAATGTGTGTGTTTGTACAGTGCTTAACTGTGTCACTGAGGCTCTGCTAATCAGAACCTCAGTGCTTCTGCTCTCTCTGCTTTTAAATTTGTCACTATAGGCTAGTGACTTCATTTACCAATTTCAATTGGCACTCTGGACCCCCCTTATAAGTCCCTAGTATATGGTACCTAGGTACCCAGGGCATTGGGGCTCT
Source organism: Pleurodeles waltl (assembly GCF_031143425.1). Taxonomy (NCBI): domain Eukaryota; kingdom Metazoa; phylum Chordata; class Amphibia; order Caudata; family Salamandridae; genus Pleurodeles; species Pleurodeles waltl. The sequence goes on from NC_090449.1 coordinate 370,748,120, forward strand.
AGAAGATCCATATGGGCTGGAGCATTTCTTTTGCCACCCATAAGCAGCTCAGACACACCCTTCCACATGCCAGCCATTGCAGCCTGCGTAATATAGTGCACACACTATTTCATAGCCATTTTCGCTGCACTTAAGTAACTTATATGTCACCTATATGTCTCACCTTCACTTGCTGAAGATTAGGTGCAAAGTTACTAAGTGTGAGGGCACCCATACACTAGCAAAGGTGTCCCCACATAGTTCAGGGCCAAATCCCAGGACTTTGTGACTGCGGGGAGGCCATTACACGCATGCACTACATATAGGTCAATACCTACATGTAGATTCACAATGGTAACTCCGAATATGGCCGTGTAAGGTGTCTAAGATCATCAAATTGTCCCACCATTCCAGCAACTGCAACAGTTTCCATGGTGTACACGCTCCGAGGACTCCCTGTCTTCATCCTGCACAAGAAGGACCAAAGAAATCTCCTGTGGGGTGAAAGAGACTCCCCTGCTCATGCATGCACCTTCTAAGATGATGAATGGTACCCTTAGACTCCTTTCACAGTGATGAGCATGCTCCTAAGGACACGGAGGGTGGACCCCATCGACATAGACTGCCCTGAGGTCCTGCTGACACAATTTGGAGAAGGTAAGACCTTGCCTTCCCTGAGAGTGACAGTACCCCTGTGTACTGCGTCTTCTTCATGTCATGAGGCCTCTGTGCACAATTTGCTAAATTCCTTCATGCACAGTCTGGCCCAGGTCCCCAGCGCTCCATCCTGCGACGCTCAACTCATTGAGTTGTTCTCCGGCGGCGTGCTACCTTCCTTTGTTGTACTGCACCAACTGTGTTTTCACCTCCTTTGCCACTGGGTCCTGGGTCTCCTGTGGGTGCTGTCTGGCATCCTGAGGGCTCTCTAAAGTGTTGAGAGCCCCCTCTTCCTCCTCACACAGAGTTGAGGACCCCAGGTTCCTCCTGGGTCCAGCCAGCACCATTTTGATGCAAAACACACATTTGTCGTAACCAAGGCTTGTTGGGGACTTCCAACATGAAATCACATCTGCATCCATCTTCATGTTGTGGGACATCCTTTGCATCATGCAGAAACTTACTGGCATCTTCCTAGGGTGCATTCCTGCAGTCTTTGTCCAACCAGGGACTCTTCTTTTGCATCCTCTTCTGGGTTGGCAGGGGCTCCTGCCCTTCCTGGAACTTCTTTCGACTTCTGGACTTGGTCTCCTTCTTTTGCAGGTCTTCAGGTCCAGAAATCCAGCAGTTGTTGTTTGCAGACTTGATTGGTTACTGCAAATTCCCAATCACGAGGTGTAGTGTGTCCTAAGGAAACTTGCAATCCTTTACTCCTGCTTTTCTGGGTTCTGGGGTTGGGTAATTTACTTACCTTTACTGTATTCTTAATCTCCCAGGGATTTTGCACACACTATACTTGTCATGGGGGGAATTTGAGATTCGCATTCCACTTTCTTAGTATATGGTTTGTGTTGCCCCTAGACCTATTTTCTCCCATTGCATTCTACAGCATTTCCTATTGTTTGCACTATCCTATGTCTAATTACTTGCCTTATTTTGGTGTCTGGTGTATATATTGTGTATAATACTTACCTCCAGAAGGAGTATAGCCTCTAAGATATTTGGTACTGTGTCACCCAAATAATCTACCTTTATTTTTGGTAACACTGAGTATTTTCTTTGCTTGTGTATAAGTACTGTGTAACTATAAGTGGTATTGCATGAGCTTTGCATGTCTCCTAGTTCAGCCTAAGCTGCTCTGCTATAGCTACCTCTATCAGCCTAACATGCTAGAACACTACTACATTTCACTGATAAGGGATAACTGGACCTTGTATAAGGTGTAAGTACCCAAGGTACCCACTACAAACCAGGCCAGCCTCCTACACCGAGGTGGTAGTCTGTGGTAAGTACTCCTCCCTATGGTAATCCACCTCGTGGTCCATAGGCCTTGGAGCCACCCCAGGCCCTTTTTGCCAGGCCCTCTCAGAACTATCATAAATAACAAACTGGGCATGACTGCCCAGGTCAACGCAGTAGTCTCATCCTGCTTTAACGCTTTAGGGATGAAGAAGAAAACCTTCAAGTGACTACCACATAACACTAGCAAAATGATCACCCAAGCCCTCAATACCAGAGGAGTAGTCAATAGAAAAACCCTGAATGCAGAAATTACCACCCAGATCATAAGAAGGCTGTAGACCATCCAACACACAGCAGCAAGACTAGTCCTCATCTTTCCATGCCGCGTACACATCATACCACACCTTAGAGAAATCCACTGGTTCTTGATGTACAAGTGTGCACCCTTTAATCTCCTCACCCACACCTACAATTCTACACACACTGGCCCTAATTGACTGGCACCAGAAAGATAGACAGAAGGAGCACTGCATGCCATCCTTATGCCTAATATAAGGGAGAGGGAGAGCACTGCATGGGTGTCAATTAGTTTCCCAGCCACCCTGGGTAGAGAAGATACAAGTTGTAGCCTGTACTTCATCATGGAGTTTCTTTGGATTTTCTCATGTGTTTGCCTCATCCGCCACCACTGGACACTGATTGATCTTATCTCCCTGGCACATTTTGCATTCACCTATTTGCTGGCAGAACATGCCTAAGTAACTTATCACTTGTTTTTTTCAGGCCCTTGTACCAGTCCTGAAGAGGCTCTATTCAAGACATATGCAGGGTTGAAATGTACTGACATTTTTCTAGGGATGTCTCACTCACCATACAGTTAGGAACCTCGGACATAAGCTACAGGATGACAGCATGACCCACTATATGCATATCGGTCCACTAAACAGTTCCCTGCCTTCCAGATAAGGAACCAGGACTAAATACAGACACTGATCCATACAAATATATACATTCAAGGGCCCTGTTTGATCAATAGTGTAGCAGTAGGTTGTATATACCAGTGTATTGTACTCCATTCTGTAAAATTGCTTAAATACGTTTCTGATGACTCCTGGTTGTACAGTGAGTACTAGATATGCATAATTTGGATGAATTGAATAACAATTGACGTTTTTGTATGTGTATAGTTCCTGACATGACTTTCACTAAAACATGTTTGAGAATGTTGGTGTATTAAGGATTTCATTGATACCATATAAGGGGAATGAGATATGGTTGACATATGGGTATTGATGAAGGGCCGAATACCTTTTCTTTTCCCCTGGTTCTTTACACTAAACATCTTCATTAATCTACCCCCAGAGTCCCTTTTGCTTTATTTTGACACTAAGATCTGCATTATTGCAATTTACAGCCTGCAGACTGTTTATATGTGTGCATGTATGTGGGTGGCATTTCTATTGAGCAAACCAAGCCAAAAAGCAAGTGAGAACTATACAAAGCCATATTTCAACATGAAGTTAATACTGATAGTAGAGGCAGCTGTTTTGTACACCATTCATGTGGTGTAGTGTTCTTTAAGGAGATGAGTTTTCAACTCTTCCCTATATTGGAACTGCATTGGGCCAGTCCTAATGGATATGGAGATGTTTTTCCAGATGCTGTGTGCTTAGGTGGAAAAAGCCTCTTACCTTGTTTTTTTTTCTATTTTACACTTAGGGCCTTATTTAGATTTCAGCAGATAGAGTACTCTGTTGCAATGGTGATGGATATCCCGTCTGAAAAAATATAAATCCCATTATTTTCTCTGGGATTTATATTTCGGTGAACAGGGTATCTGTCACCGTTTTGAGGAGGACGCGTGTTACGGCACCTGGGGGGCCGAGGAGGAGTCAGCAGCAGTATACCAAAGGGCAGGAGCCCTTTAAATTCCTGGTAGCGCTTCCGCCTCGCGGGACGCGTGTTACAGCACCTGGTGGGCCGAGGAGGAGTCAGCGGCAGTATACCAAAGGGCAGGAGCCATTTAAATTCCTGGTAGCGCTTCTGCCTCACGGGACGCGCGCGGGCGAAGCCCAGGCCAAGGGTGGGCCCGTCCTGTGCCCGTCGGAGACCGGAGGAGGCTGGGCTGGGCCCCCCCTCTTTCGCCAGCAGTAAAGAGGCTAGCTTGTTACCCAAGAGAATACAGATTATACTACACAGTTTAAACTGAGTAGTACTGTTCACCACTACAGTTGTATTAATAGCAGGCCTCTTTTACACGTTCCCCTGCTGTTATTGGTGGCTACTACCCGGAGGGCCCTATTTAAACAAGTATTTAGCCGATGAGCGGGACGCTGCTACTTTCCGGAAGAGGCTTGGCAGGCAGGGCCAGATACTCCAGTGGCAGGACATTCAATATACAAGTAAGAGAGTTATCCTTTTTTTTCTTGTATTTGTATTTATTGATTTTATGAGTGTTTTTTATCATGGGGAAAAGGAAGGCTGTAGATTTACCAGGGCAAACTAAGGGAACAAAAATAGCGATAAACTGCACAAATAGATCCCTGAATTTGGGCCCATCTAATAAGTTAAATCCACTTGACGAAATAGATCTTTTAGTCAAAGAAGTTGAGTCTATGCTAGGTACACAAACCATGGGGATAAATAATCCAAAGAAAGGCTAGAAAAATCTCAGAGATATTTAAAAAGAAGGGAAGAGGAATCCTCCAGATGTACCAACAGAGGTTGATGGGGATGGGGGCCCGCACAATTGTAGGGACCCCACTCCAAAACCCATTCTTAGTATAGTGAGTCCTCCAGTATCCCAGGGGGGTTCCCCATATGTATCAAATACACCTTCTTTCCTTCCGTTGAGCCCGGTGATTAAGGTGGTTCCAAGTCTATTGTGTACTAATCGCTTTGAACCACTGCTGGTAACAGAGGATTCGCCTGTGCCCGTGAGTGTGTTCAAGCCTGTAGTTGGAATATCTAATCCTAGTGTTATCCCATTGATCTCCCAGTCTGATCCGGAAGGTAATGAATCAGCAGCTAGCAGAGGCAACCTGGCTACAGGTCTCCAGAGAGTAGATGAAGTCAAGGGATTTGTTCTAGTATTAATAGATCTTTTGAAGAGCAACCTTGTGCACCAGCATGGGAATAACTGTGCTTGTGAAGGGATTTGCAGGGTTTGTGGAGAGGCCAGGGGACTAAGGGGGCTGAGTCAAGGGATAATTCTTGTCTCCCCGTTAGAAGGGGGACAATTTCACAAGGGAGGGAAGATTACCGCTGCAACCCCACCAAAGATAACTTGAGGCCCAAAGGGAGGTTTGAAAATGCACCCAGATACAGGGACCGTCAAGGGAACTGGGCGAGCAACCCAACTAGTGGTAGAGCCAGAGGTAGGATTAACGGATCTGACCCCCCGGAAACTGTCCAAGAGGACAGTTCTACATGATGACCCAACAGGCCACTTAATACCTCCTACAACAACAATATTTCCTCCTGTAACAATACTGGGAACACAGCTATCAAAGAACAGGATTTGTGTACAAGTCATGGAAAAAATAAAATCTATTTGATCAATGTTCCAAAATTATTGCCAGGGTCAGTTGAGAACCAAGCCTCTTTGATTAATAAAGTCACACACTGGATACGCTCCCGACGAAGTTGCCTCTCTGTCATTCATTCTAATATAACATTGGCTGAGAGAAACAGCATCCCAGGGACCAATTTTGATATAATTACTATCCATTTTGAATATGAGACCATGGTGACTCAACTAATGGACTTTGATTCTCGCACCCATTCGAACAGTGTAAAAACTATGGGGGGGATAAGACTTATGTTAAACCCACACAATCCTGGACTAGATATGCGACCGGATGGACCAGATGGCTCAACTAATTCCTGTGGAGGTGTTGTATGTAAGGTAGCTACAGATCTTGGGTCGCTGCCTGATCCTGTTTGACTGACTTCTGAATCAGTGACTCATGCGATGGCCTGTTCCAAGGTCTCACACTCAAAGGGAAATAATAAAGTACCAACAATAGACATCTGTAGTAATGATTTGGGCCCGGGGGACGCTGGTTGCTCAACTGTGGTGATAAACAAAGGCAAATGTAAATTAGAACTCATGTCTTGGAACATTGCAGTTTTGGCAAAGAAATTAGATGATAGCGAATGTGCCTTTTTTATTAAGGATATAGATATTTGTCTCTTTCAGGAAACTTGGGTAGAGGATGCTATCGTTATAGATGGATTTCTTTCATTCAGTGTTCCTGCTATACCTTCAGAGAAGGGGTTGGGCCGGGCCAAAGGTGGGTTGTTACTACTTGTAAACAAGAACCTGCAGTGAGACTACAAGCTTCTGGAAATTGATTTTGTAGTTATAAAAGCTATGTGCATTACGTTCAAAAGAAGCTTATCAATTGTTATTGTTAATGTCTATATACGATCGGTCTCATGCAGATCTGAGTCTCACACCTTGGCCATTTTGTCTGAATTTGTAGAAAGCCTTCACCCCTCGACTATTTTAATTGTAGCTGGAGATTTTAATTGTACCTTTGAACCTTCCACCCTTATTAGTGACCTAACCGACGAAGAGGATGAGCTGTGGGGGATCCCGCAACTATCTACGACTCAGCCCTGTAAAAAATCTCGGGTGGCCATACAATTAGATACACTATGTTTAAAACACGGCCTTAGGGCCTGCAATGGCGGGACCCCATCTGAAATGTACATTGCACCAACGTTTAAAAGGTGCAAGTTCACAAGCACTATTGATTATTTCTTAGTTGATGTTAGGTTGTGGCCCCACTTGGAAGACATGGAAGTAGTAGTGAGAAGCGATAGCGATCACTTCCCCTTGCTTCTTACCTTCTCCGGAGAAATGTTCAGGAGAACACTTAATAATCATGTTACAACAATCCCGCCACCATGCTGGAACAATAAATTCACTAAGATTACTTGGCCAAAAGTGATGTCCAACCCACATCATATTAGAGCAATATACCAAATTTTCTTAAATAGTTTGGCCGAGTACGAAGACCAGGCTGTGGGGAATATTCAGATTCTTAAAATACATGATAGCATGGCCATTCAGCTACGGGGTTCTTTTACAAAGCAAGGCGGTGAAAGCCATGTGAAGGAAAAGGGGCACGTAAGGGATGGTTTGATGAGAGGTGCTTAAAGGCTAAGGCCCTCATTCTGACCTTGGCGGGCGGCGGAGGCCGCCCGCCAAAGTCCCGCCGTCAGGTTACCGTTCCGCGGTCGAAAGACCGCGGCGGTAATTCTGACATTCCCGCTGGGCTGGCGGGCGGCCGCCTTCAGGCCGCCCGCCAGCCCAGCGGGAAAGAGGCTTCCACGATGAAGCCGGCTCGGAATCGAGCCGGCGGAGTGGAAGCTGTGTGACGGGTGCAGTTGCACCCGTCGCGTATTTCACTGTCTGCCAAGCAGACAGTGAAATACTTGTAGGGGCCCTCTTACGGGGGCCCCTGCAATGCCCATGCCAGTGGCATGGGCACTGCAGGGGCCCCCAGGGGCCCCGCGACCCCCCCTACCGCCATCCGGTTCCCGGCGGTCGGACCGCCGGGATCTGGATGGCGGTAGGGGGGGTCGGAATCCCCTCGGCGGCGCAGCAAGCTACGCCGCCTTGGAGGATTCAATGGGGCGGCGGTACACTGGCGGGAGACCGCCAGTGTTGCCGGTCCGACCGCGGCTTTACCGCCGCGGTCAGAATCCCCATTGGAGCACCGCGGGCCTGTCGGCGGTGCTCCCGCGGTCCTCCGCCCTGGCGGTCTTTGACCGCCAGGGTCAGAATGACCGCCTAAGTCTGGGCTAAAAGCAGTAGTTATGTCTGGTTCCCAGGGGGAGATTAAACAAGCTAGGTCCCTATATAAAGAAACCCTGTCCAATGCAAAAAAGCGGTGGGAGGATTCCTTGTGGCAGGAATTATGAAATGCCTCTAGAGAGAACAATAACAAGCGTTTTTGGGAACTTCTGTCTAAAAGAGAAAATGGAGGTAGGAGTTGCCCCAGCAACCACATACAACCAGAAAGCTGGGTAGAGCATTTTTCCACCCGTTATGCCCTACCAGAGGGCTCAACGGACACTAATGTAGTCCACTCTTCATCAATGCTATTGGATTTGAACCCCAGTACGCCCCCCAAGTGGGGGCCCAGTGTATCCCTAAGGGTCATCTCATTTTTAAAGTAGAAGAAACCCTTGAGGCTATTAACAGTCTGAAACTTGGCAAAGCACCCGGACCGGACAAACTTCCTAGAGATCTTTATAGATCGGAACCAAACATTTGGTCCTGGTATATCAATACCATTTCAAATAGTATAGCTGCAGGGGGACAAATCCCGGGTACATGGAAGGGGGCCGAAATTATACCCATCTATAAAAAAGGAAATGCTAACCTTCCAGCCAACTACAGGCCAATTAGCCTTATAGCCAACTTACAAAAGATTTTCGATAAACAAATTCTACTGAGGCTAACTAGCTGGGTTGAGGAGCACCAAATTCTTTCCCAATTACAGGCAGGGTTCCGTGCTAAAACCAGCATGGTAGACCAATTGGCCATATTGTATTGGAAATATGTTCTTATCGCCAAGCAATGTCTATATGTAGTATTTATAGACTTGCGATCTGCTTTTGGCCTGGCCCCAAGAGCTAAACTGTGGGAAGTAATGGGCAGATTGGGAGTTTCAGAGGACTTATTACTCCTGCTAAAACGATTACATGAAAATACTTATGCTCAAGTGAGGTGGGGTGAACAAGGTGAACTGACAAAACAGATTCCAATTAGAAGGGGAGTCCGCCAAGGTACTATTACTATTCACTTTATTTATTAATGAAGTAGTGAAGGCTGTCTCCACATGCCAGAATGATGCTCCCTCCTTGAATACACAAAAAATCCCTATCCTGCTTTTCGCGGACGATTCGCTCCTCATTTCCAAAACACCGATGGGGTTGCAAATCCTTGTTGATGGGTTCAATCTATTTTGTAGCAATCACGGGCTGGAGGTTAACATTAATAAAACAAAACTGATGGTGATATCCAAAGGGCCTGGTAAAAGATGTTCCATTTACATTGATGGAGTCCCCTTGAAGGAAGTTAGCGCTATAGACTATCTGGGAGTCAGGCTAACTAGTAAACTATCATGGGAAGAGCAGATCACAAAAAGCGCAGGGTTGTTACAACACAGAGCCTCATCCATACTGCGCTTCTATCAAGGTTCCTTTGCAAAAGCTGTTTCCCTAGCAATAAAGATCTATATAGCTAAGGCACAAGGTGCAGCCCAGTATGGAGCGGAAGTATGGGGTTTCTCCAACTGCAATAAGATCTCAGTGTGGGAAAACAACTTTGCGAGGGCTTTGATAGCGTGTCCAGGCTTTACACCCCTGCTTCCACTATTTTTGGAACTGGGGTTAAGTCGAGTAGCTGATCTAGTTATTTTAAGACCCCTCATTTATTGGATCAGGCTATGGATTACCCCTGAACTAGATATATACAAGACCTCATTACTTGACCTATTAAAATTTCGAAATGCTAATACTCTCCCTTGGATTTGCCATGTGTCCCATTGGTTTTGTTTGTTGGGTTTGGGCGATTATTGGGAAAATCTCCAAAAACTAGAGAGACGGCATAAAAATGTTTTAAAGCTAACTTATTGGTCTTATGTTAGGGATAACAATATAACCTGCAAATCTCATGGTCGTTTAACTAATTCTTTTTTTAATCTTAAATGGTCTCCAAAGTTTGAATCTTATTTGGACATCATACCGGACCTGCAGGGCAAAAGTCTATATGCAAGGTTTCGTTTCGGCTCTTTGCCCCTGACGTCATTGATTCATAGGTGGGGGCCGATCAATCTTCCTGATATATGCCCTGCTTGTGGCAGTACCTTTGAAACCATCAAACATTTTATGTTCTTCTGTCCAGCCTATGCGATTCCGCGATCAAAATGGATTTGCAATACTTGTAAGGCTATGGGATTTAAGAACTGTTCCTTGGCTCTACGGGTGTTAAAAAGTCACAATTCAGTCGATGTAATTCTTCCAGTGAGCAAGTATTTAGTGACAGCCTGGCACATACGCTGCCATCTCCAAAAAGCAACCTAAGGTTACTATCATTTTTTAGAGCTTCAAGTGTAATTTGAGCTTTTTATTGTCTTAATGATTTCAAATTCATTTATAGATGCGTAGATGCTGTATTTTAACAGAAAATGATTATTTATTCATGTACCTTTACTAGTTTTGTTTTATGTTGCTTTTATAGTCAATTGATCGAATAAAGCTGATGAACTGGACTGAGTAACCTATGTGCAGAAATCTAAATCAGTCCTGTAGTCTGAAAGTGTCATGGCTGTGGTTGTGCAGAGAGCCACCGGACATGGTGAGCTTCTCTGCAAGGTAAGCAGGGCGGTGATTGTGATGGCTTTGTAAATGATGCAGGTGATTTTGAAGACGGTACAGCATGGCAATGGAGCCAGTGGGTTTGCACCAGGATGTATGTGATGTGATCGTATTTCTTCAGGTCCTGGATGAGATGTGCTCTGCTGATTAGGATGCACTTAATGGACGCCAGTGTGGAGTCTGAAAGGCTATGGGTAGGCCGTTACTCTCATCCAGATGCAAGAGTATGAAAGCAATTGGCTTTCTAGAAGAAACAGATTCAATTTGTTTAGAAGACAGATGTGATAACAGGCCTTCTTTGTCTTTTAGCAATGTGTTCCTTGAGGGTGAGGTTGGTGTCCAAGGTGAGTCCAAATCACTTGGTAATCAGTGAAAGTTGTGGGTTAATTCAGTCTAGGCTCATGTCATTGAGCTTGGTTGGTTTGACCTTTAAGTACGTGCTGGCATCCAGATCTGGATGATGTGTAGGCAGTGTTTGAAGAGTTGGATGTCTAACGCAGAGGAAACGTTCAAGTTAACTTGTGAATCATCAGCATATTGGTGAATCTTTAAGCTGTTATCTGTGATTGATACCCCATGTGACTGGCACTGGTTATACTTATTGCAACCATTCCTCCTGTCACCTTTTGTATTTTTCATGTACCACCCTCATTGGCAAGGGTATGCCCAAATGTGGGTCTCATGTTCATTGTGCTACTGGAACCAAACTACATTTAATGGAGGAGCCCAAATCAGGTCACACCTGGTCTTTGCATGTTGTGTTCTGATTAAAGAATGGCCTGGTCTGGCAGTTCGGGTTGGACCGTTCACATCGGATCAGTGTCAAGACTTATTTGCATATGGCTGGGTTTGAACTGATGTGGCATGGTGGGCAAAAGAACAAAGGCCTGGAATGCAATCCCAAGGGATTAACAGTAGTTAGACTTATTGCAAACATTCCTTCCATCACCTTATTACCTTTTGTTGTTTGATGTACCGCCTGAAGTGGATCTGAATCTGATGCTCTCTGTGCCATGAGAACCAAGCTACACCAGATTGAGGTGCCCCAATCATGATAAAACAAGTATTGGGTTTCTTATGTTGAAGTTCAGGGAGGACCTGGCCTGGCACTTAGGGCTGGAGTGATTTGTATATGGCTATGTCCAACTTATGGTGGCATGGTGGGCAAACAATGATGGGTTGGAATTCTACCCCAAATGAATGTTGATAGTTTGTATTACATAATTGCAAGCATTCCTACCAGCACCTTTTGAGTGTATGCTGTGCCACCTTAAGTGGCAGGGGTATGTCTACATGTGGGTCCTGTGCTCATTCTGCCACTAGGACCAAGCTATTCCTGACTGACAAGTCACAATTAGGGCAAAACCCATTCTTGGGTTGCTTGTGTTCTGGTTCCGTGGTGACCTGGACTTGCTGTTTGGGCTGAACTTTTCCTTTTGGAGCAGGGTCACTATTGATTGGCATATGAGTGGTTCTAAGCTGAGGTGACATAGTGGGCAAAGGAATGATGGGTTAAAATTCCACCTGAGCAATTGCTGGTGGTTAGACTAATTGTAAGCATCCATCCCATCACCTTTTGTGTGGATGATATACTGCCTTAGGTAGTAAGAGCATTCTCAGATGTTGGTCACATGCCTACTCTGCCCCTGGAGCCAAGTTAAACTAGATTGAGCAGCCACAATTTGGGTGAAACCAATCTTGGGCTGTGTGTGTTCCTTTTCTTGGAGAACCTAACCTGGCAGTTGAGGGAGGACTGTTCCTATTGGAGCAGGGTCAAGAGTGATTTGCATAAGGCTAGGCCAAAACTGAGGTGGCATGGTTATCAAATGAATAATGAGTTAGAATGTTAAGCTGAGTTATTGTCTGTGGTTGGACTTATTACAAGATTACCCCCATCACCTTTTGTGCTTTTGATATACCACTCTAATGGGCAAGAGAACAATGGGTTGGAATGCTAACCCCAGCAATTACCAGTATTTAGTCTTAGTGCAAGCAGTTCTCCCATCACCTTTTGTGTGTGTTATCTGTGAACAGAGCACCAAGTGACTCCATTTAGAGGTTCAAGATTGCAAGGGGAAGTATAGATTTCTTTGAGGAATCTGCATGTGATAGCATTTTGGCATCTTGAGGTGCCCATCTGAACAAACTGGTTCCAGTTGGAAAGGTAGCAGGAGAAATCATGAAGGACATTACTGGTAAATAAAGGTGGATGTTCATTGTGTGAAAGGGAGCTGAGAAGTCCAGCAATATCAAGAAGCAGCTGGTCATCTTCAATAGTAGTCTACAGGGCATCATCTACAAAGTGCATGGTTGCAGTCTCCATACTGAAGAAAGACCTGTATCCAGACTGGTAGTTGGGCATCAGATGGTTACAAATAATGTGATCTTGGAGTTGAACATTGACTGCTTTCCAATGAGCTTGTCAATTCATAGTAGTTTAGTGAGCATAGTGAAGGGACGGCAGTTGGCAAAGTCATTAGTACCTAGTGTAGGTTTCCTTAGGAGAACATGTCATCAAATAGGCACAATTTACAACTTTGTAGGTCGTTACAAAATCGTCTCAGAAGGTCCTCCTTTGAGCTCACTTTGTTGGGCTTGATCCGTACTCGTATTCACTAAAACTTGGGATTGAGTAGCTAGGTCTCCTGGAATTTGGTAATGGGGTGAGTTATTTAAAAAAATAGGCCCTTCAAATAAGTGCTTAAAACTGGCACTACAAAGTTCTGCAAAACCAACTGGTGCCACTTTGCTCCATTGGACATTTACATGCTGCAGCCGTTGAAACAGATTTCATTTAAGCACCTTAGCATAAGAACCCTCTGTACTTCTCCCAGAAATTACTACTTTGATCCCTTTTGGCTCTCCTATATATGTGTTGTGCTTGAACTTTATACTTGAAACACACTTCTCTTTTTTAACAATCTCCAGTGAGTCCACCACAACACTGCATACATTATTTGTTGGGTTGAAACACAAAATGCAGGAGTGTTAGTAGTTTGGTGTGTTAGAGTTAAATATTGTTTATTCATTTTCTAGTAACTTTTTTATTGTCTCCGATGTAGGAATATACTTCCTACGTATTTTCCATTATTCAAGCTGAAAAAAAGTTTGAAACTAGTTACTTGATTTCCTTTCAGATGTTTCTACCAGAGACATGCTCTTAACAAATCTAGTATTCGAAAACCAGAAAAAAAGCAAAAACATTTAAGTCTTTAGACTGCTATTTAAAAATGTCATTCTGTTTTCCTTGTTATAAATAAAGGTATCATAATGCAGCGTGGATTTGACTACCTTTTTCGTATTATTTTATAACAGACAGTCATTAGGATGGGATTTTTAGGTGGCTTGTTTTACTATGTATGGTTTTGGTTCCCATATATCTCACTAGTACTAGCGATTCGATGCTACGGCCGGAATGTGCTCTATAAATGATTTACAATACAATTTACAATACAATACAGCGAACTGAGTCTCAAGTCATTTTCTCTTTTTTAATTTTGTTTAGATTGCTTTCTTAGTGTCTATATTTTGATACTCTTTGCAGACGGGGTTACTCTGTCATAAATGTGAGGGATTTCCCATCCACCTTATTAGGGTTCCATTATATCCTATGGAAATTGTAATATGGCAGCTATAATATCTGTCACATTTGTGACAAAGTATTCCATCCACCAAGATTGTAATTAGGCTCTCTGTTTTAAAAATATTTTTTCAAAGCTCATAACTTTCTCTGACTTACTAGAGGCTCCACCTTCGACATTAATTTTTTAATAAAATTGGCATTTACACCAACATCCTAGGGAAAACTCCATTCTCTTATCCTAGTTAGAACCCTATATTAAGTCTATTTTCATTCACCTCATACATTAATACAGTATACATTTTTAGAGTGTCACAACCAATGCCAACAGATACCACCAGACCCTTCTTTATTACTCATGATGGCCTAGTCAAAGTTTATAGGGTATAAATGCCATTTATTCAATTTGCTTGTGCAGTTCTGTGGCATTATGGCCTTACAGCTAACGTTTAGCATGAGTTTAATTTCTATTTTTCTGTCATAACCTCATTGCACATATCTTCGAACAATACAAAATGTGTTGCTTGTTTTCCAAGTCCAAAGCCACCTAGGATCTCTGCATCATGGCCGTCATCAATTGCTACATATCAGTTATTTTATCTATTTCTGAATTTCCAAATTTAGCTTTTAAATTTAGCAGAGAAGAGTGAAGAGGTCCCCAAATTCCCCCTTCAGCTCGGTCTTGCAAAACAACTGTAAAGAGGGCAATATAGAAGGAAGTCCAATTGTCAGATTCTGAGTCTGTGGAGTCGATGCCAGCCATCACCACTCATGCATTTATAAACACTAAGGCATTTATTTCTTGAAGTAATGACAGAAAACAATTAGTCTGGCCTTTGTGAAATGTGGTAGGAAACAAGAGTGAAAAACAAGCACCCAGTGCACATTGGCTGTGAGTACATGGAACCTATAAATAAGTACAATAGTAATGTACCAGCACTTAGACTAAAATAATCTTAAATATATAGGCCCTCATTATAACAATGGCAGTAAAAACTGCCTACTGCCACGGTGACGGCTGCCAACATACCATCATTGTGGCTACCATCCGTCCACCATATTATGATCACTGCCGGACTTCCGCCACAAGAAGGGCAGAAATCCGGCAGTGATCATACTGGCGGACAGTGGCAAGCTTGTGCTGCTACCACCAGCACCGCCACGCCAGTAGAACGCCGCCAGCCGTATCATGACCTGTGATACTGCCTGGCGGTGTTCTGCTGGTGGGGTGCTGCTGCCGGTAGCAGCGCCCCTTCCCTGCCGGAAGACCTCCTCAACCAAGGTCAGTTAGGCTTCCGACAGAGAGGGGGTGTGGGCGGGGATTGTGTGTGTGTTTGGATGTGTGCATGAATGTGTGAGTGTATGTGTGAATGCGTCTGTGAGTGTTGTGGTTTATGCATGGTTGTATGCGTGTGAGTGAATGCATGTAAGAATGGGGAAGTGAGAGCGTGTCTGCATGTCAGTGTGATTGTGTGTAAGAATGTGTGCGAACATGTCTGGAAGTATGCATGTATGAATGCGTGTATGCCAGTGTGAGTGATTGGGTGTATGTGTGGTGTGCATCTGTGGGTATGTGCATCTATGGGGGTGAGGGGGAGTGTGAGGATCAGAGGGGGTGGGGGAGTTTGGATGGAGGGGGGCATCTGGTGAGTTTTGGGGGGAGGGGGAGCCACCTACCAGTGAGAGGGAAGGAATTCCCTGTCACCGTTAGGGCCTACTGCCATGGTGGTAGGCAGGCTCATAATGCCGGTGCTATGCCGGCCACCCGGTTGGAGATTGAAATGTCCTAATGACTCCCATAATATACAGTTGAATCTGAACTTGCCACTCCTCTGGTTAGGTGAACCTGACCCAGAACCCGAGTATGGGCCAAGAGAAGTCAGGACAATGAAGGAGTGAGAACTTAAAAACTAAAGAAGGAATCCGCAGCCAAATATGGTCACGTTCCGCACCTCTCTTACTGACTTTGTCAGGTGAAAGCGGGGTACGACTTCGGATCGTGAACATTCTGATCTGTCCAAGAAAGGGGTGACCCCTTCCGGTAGCCATGGTGCTGCTGACAATGTGGGTGCTGAAGCAGACCGTGCCTTCTAGAAGGAGTCTTAGAAGAAAAACCACAAGGGAAAAAAACCTCTAAGCAGGAACTTCAAGGAGCAGGGGAAAGGGCGTCAGGAAACCAGACCTCCAAGGACTGGAGCAACAGGAAGCTGCAGGGAAACAAGCAGGAGCAATTCCACCGGAGTGACAAACCGAAGCAAGGATCATCACCAGGAGGAAGTGTTATAACACAAAGAAAACAAGAACCCAAGCTCCTCATATCCCAATGGACAGGAAGTGACAAACAGGAAAAAGAGAAAACGCCATGTTAAATTGGTAAAGAGTCATAGAGAAAACTAGACAAAACCCTAACTTGAAATGCATGCTGGGAATGGAATAGGACTCTAGGAAAGAGAAAATATGGCCTGAAAAATGGACTACAGACCCCATCGCGGGCTTGGATTGCAACACCGCGGGTTGAAAACTCACCCACAGCGTAAGAAATATGCTCAATGGAAAGCTGGATGGGTAACCAGAGGGAAGGCAAGAAAATAAAAATGAGTGAATGTGGGGAGAAGCTGGTTATAGAGAGGGAGGATGGACGCAGCGTGCTGAGCTCAGTTTGGACCACTCTCTATGCTTCTGTGGATGCCTGTGATTTCAGGGGTCCGAACGGCTCCTATGTCTGCTGGAAGGCTCTTGTGTGGGACCCCAGCGCACATCCTAAGCTTTGGGTGCTCTTTCCTGGGACGTCTGGGTGAAGTTGGACTCAGTGTTTGCTCTGGTTTCGGAAGGATTGCACCCGCCTCGTGTCTTGAGACTCCGTTTGCATTTCTAGAAGCACCTCGCTCGCAGCCTGTGATGAGGAGGGGGTTTGGAGAGGGGTCCTGGCCGGCTACTAACAGGGACAGAAGGCTCTACTTCCGGGTCATTGGTGGCAGAGACAGCACCAGCAACAGATGCTGACATCACTTCCGTCTTCTCCCTCTGTTTCCAGCCTGCAGCAGAAGAGGAAGGACCCCCCGGATGCGCAGCCGGCAGCAACAGCCGGGAGTGGAACGGAGGAAAGGGAGAGGAGCCCACACCCCTGAGAGTGATTCAAAGCACTGAACTTCTTCCCGCCACACGGGACGCGCAGGCGGCAGCAACAGGTGGGAGTGGAGTGGAGGAAAGGGGGAGGAGCCCCCCCGAGAGCACTTTAAAGTGCTGAACTTCATCCCGCAGCGTGGGCCCATCCTTCGCCCATCAGCGATCGTAAGAGGTCGGGCGGGCCACCCCCCTTTAATCTGTGTTCAGAGGCCCAAGCGACTCGGGTTAATCAGCGAAGCGGCGCAGTTTGAAGATCTGAGATCACTGAAAGTGAGACAAGTGGTGAGAGCCTGAAGCGTCCCTGTGGGCACCTCGCAGGTACCTTAGAGGAGGAAGTGGAGGAGGGGAAGAGTATACAGCGAGGAAAGTATATAGAAGTGAGGAGAGAAGAGAAAGTATACAAGGGCGAGAGATGGGTAGACGGAAGGGGGTGGCACTACAAGACATTTTTAAAACTAATAAAACTTTAGATGGATTTTTACAAAAGGCATTTGGTGCCTTGGACAAAGAGATATAGTTGGTTGAGCTTCGCCTATCCATCTCAACACCCCAGCCTCCCCAGTCTCCACCACCCTATCCCCACCTTTATTACAAACTCTTTCCCAGCCCCTGTACCTCCAGCAGCCCCAGGGCACGCACCCAGCTCTTTGACCCCCCCTCCAGCTGTCCATTCAAAAAATGCTCAGGAGATTACTTCTGCAACCTCTGATGAGGCCATTGTATCAGATCCTGCCCAGTTGATGCCGGATCTCTCAGCTGGAGCATTTGTACTTGACCCAGAACCTAACCCAAAAGGGGAAAAGAAAGCGTGGTGAGGCTAATCTGAGGAATACACAAGCCTGTACCACGAGTACCAACAACCCGGGTCTTGAAGCTGAGAATGATAGGTCTACAATAGTACAAGAAAGTGCCGTTGGCCAACTGGCGCTTAAACGTATAATGGAGCATATAAGGGAGGAACTCATTAAGAAACTGCATCCTATTGAAATCCACCTTCAAGCTATTGAGGAGAAATTAGGAGGGCTTATTAAGCCTCATACGCCTGATATTCCCCTGCAAACTGACACACAATCTCATTGCCATTCCCTTACTTTGGGTCACTTCTCCGGCACTAATGATAGGACCCCTGTAAATCTGGCTAAGGGCCCTCTGTCATTTAAGGACCGATGCGATTATTCTTGTCAACCAGAGATGGGTCAGAATGCCAGGCCGCATATCAACCCAGATGACAACTGTCTTAAGGCAACAGCCACCACTACTAGGGGAACTGGAGGAGTAGCCCCAATTACTAATACAGCGACTAAATCCACCAAAGCCTTCAATATTTGTGAGCACCAACAACAAGGCCCCATAGAGACAGACCTGGAGCCCAGCAGAATCAGTTTTGACAATCACGGGTGTCAGCCAAGAGTTTTATATTTGCCCCCAGAATCCTGCCCATTTGTCCTTGTTATCACTAATGTTCCTAGACTCCGACCAAATAGTCTGGAAACCTATATTGAGTTGAAAAACAAGGTTACACATTGGTTGCATGTTAATGCTAACTTTGTATTTTGCATGGTACCCTCTATACTAATGGTGAGGAGGGTGGGATGGGTGGGCCTGTTGAATAAAATTGAAACGGGGGATTGTATTGTTATTAATTTTGACTCACCCACCTTGGTCCAACAGCTCTCCCTAAACTCATGTAGAACTGGCCCTTCAGTAGGAGGTGCGTCCTTGTGCAGACTTGCAGCCTTTTACCCCCCAGCAGCCATATGTGCCCCAAGTGGGCTAACACCTCACTTCAGAGGCCCCCCTTGCCCCCAAATGCAATATGCTCACCAGTTTGAACGTAGGTACCCATCATCCACCCTCACAGTTGTGGATTTACATAAAGCTAGTACTACACAGGGCACCTCAGAGATTCCGAGGCTCGGATTAACTATCAGGGAACGTATTATCCCCAGTGATAATGAGCAAGAAAGATCCAGAGTAGGCAGTCCAGGCGGAACTTCGACCCTAAATGCGGACTCTAGGGGCCTCATCCAAACCACAATGTTAACCCAGAATGACATATGTGCCCCAGTAACTAGACGGAATACGATTGACCCTGAACTTATTGGGATGAGTGATATTATTGGAGACAAAGAGGTTGGGGGACTGATTGAGAGCAGTACGTCGACAGTTTTTATGTATAATACGAACCCTATGAGTAACTCATTTATCACTTCCCAAACCTTGACTGATGCACTACAAGTCCGAGATGATACTTCAGCAAAAATCCTTTGCTGGAATATAGCCGGGTTTGAGCATAAAATGGGAATCCCTGACTGAGGCCATTTCATAGATGAGCACAAGTTATGCTTATTTCAACAGACATGGGCTTTGGAGCCCAAGTACAGATGTGGTTTCAAAAGCTACTGGGTCCCAGCCTGTAAGGTGACTTCCGGGAGACCTTAGGGTGGTTTACTTATATGGGTTAGTTAATATTTTATCCAGTAAATCCACCACCCACCATATTATAATTGCAGGGGATTTTAATGCGACTTTCGAGCCCTATTCAGTGGTCCAAGAACTCTACGAAGAAGAGATCATTTACGGTATTCCGCATCTAACATCGAACAAAAGTCTTAGAATGAGCAGAACAGCCTACCAAATTGTTGACATCACACTTGCATATGGTCTTCGTGCCTGTAATGGCTGCTCCTGGTTAGACGCCAAACCCCGCCCCACTTTTAGGCGAGGAGCTTATAGGAGCCACATCGACTATTTTTTACTGGACATCTGTTTGTGGGGACATATGTTCGATATGGTGGTAACTGACCACGAAGAAAGCGATCACAAACTACTAGTTTTATGTACCAGGGTCTGCTGCTTATACTAGAAGCCTCTGACTCTAAGGACTATGCACAGCAGCTTGTCATGTCTAATAACAAATGTAATATTAAATGGAACGCTGTTAATTCCTCATTGGGTTCCCTTACATCGCTATATAGCGTATTAGCAGAACGAATGGAGCATATGGTCTGTTTACCTGATGATGGGGACAGGCTTATGTCAGCACACTTAGAATTATTTAACTCCCTAAAAAAACACTTTATTAAAGAGACAGCTGCCAAAACAAGGAATACATGCAGTGAGAGGTGGTTCAACCATTTGTGTAGGGAAGCTAAGCTCAAGCTATTGAGGGACTTGAGAAGGGGGGTTAGAGAGCCTATAAGACAATCAAGAGAGGGCTATAAACAGGAACTCATCAAGGCCAGTAGGAGCTGGGAGGAAGCAAGGTGGGCTGCTCTTCTGGATTCCACAAGAGCTAATACCACCTCCAAGTTCTGGAAGCTGATATCAAGTAATAGTGGTGACTCCCGGCCTCTGCCTGGTACCTCGATCCTCCCTGTAACATGGGTGAAACATTTTGGGTCTCTTTATACAGAGGCAGATGTACCAAACTTCAGGGAATTGGTCGAAATTAGGAAACCTGATGTACCCCCCATCAGATTCTTCTTAGTAGAAACTAAGGCAGCAATAACCTCTTTGAAGTGGGAAAATCGCACAATATGCCTACTCGATAACCTCCAAAAACTTTTTGCAAAGCAGATCTTGCTCCACTTAGATGGGTGGATCACAGAGAATGGGGCCATCTTTGATCTACAGGCAGGGTTCAGACCCGAGGTCAGTACAATAGACCAGGTCCTGAGGTTCTTAGCAATTAAATGGAAGACAGTGGACGTTGGAGGTGGGAACCTATATGTGGCCTTTGTCGATCTTAGAGCGGATTTTGACCTGGTACCTAGCAACAAACTTTGGTTGACACTAACTAATATGGGCGTCGTCAAAGGTCTTCTAAACCTTATAGTCCGACTCCATGAAAGTACTTTTGCCCAAATTAGGAGCGGCAAGGATGGCAAACTATCTGACCCAGTTGCTATCGAAAGAGGATTTAGGCAAGGCTGTGTCTGAGCACCTACGCTCTTTCTTTTATACATAAACAACTGTATCAAATATCTAACCAATTGCAATAATGACTCACCCAAGTTGGCAGGCAAGAAAATCCCAGGTCTGCTTTATGCGGATGATACCATCCTATTAGCCAAAACTCCCATGGGATTGCAAAATCTGGCTGATCAATTCTATTTGTTCTGCAGAGACTTTGGTTTGGAATTTAATGTCAAGAAAACCAAGTTTATGATATGTAGTTCACGAAAAATAAAAGTAAAAGCGACCATTTCAATGAACTCCATTCCTTTGGAAAGGGTCACTGAGCACGACTACTTGGGGATCAGATTAATGGACTAGGGCAGCTGGGTCGCAGCTATTAGAAAAGGGGCTCATATCATATGCCAAAGTGGGGGGCCCTAGGATGCAAAGCGAGAACTGTAGCTAGTCCACCTTTGAATCCTATCCTTGAAATATACAAAGTCGATCCCCACCAATGCTACCTCACTAGTTAAACAAAGATACTGGGAGAAGGCCAATGAGGAGATCCTCCATACCAACGGGGTGGGCCGATTAACATCTGGGTTCCTGCTTGCCAAACAAGAACCATGGCCTGATCAATTTTTTGAACAGGGTCAAGACTGATTTGCATATGGCTGGGTTCAAACTGGGGTGGCATGGTGAGCAAAATAATGGATGGATTAAACCCAGATCTGTGAATGGGGGTGAATGTTTGATTGGTTCCGCATTCCGTCCATCCAGTTACGCTATCCCACAGCGTTTGTGTTTTGCTTTGCTTTTGCCGCCCTAAGTGCACCGGGTATGCCCAGACGTGGGTCCCGGGCTCACTGTGCCACTGGATTCAAGCTACCCTGGCTGATGAGGGGTGAAACCCCCGAAACCGGTCCCAGGATGCTTGTTTCCGGTCCAGGGAGAACCTGGCCTGGCAGTTCGAGCTGGACTGTTCCCATGAGGAACAGGGTCAAGACTGATTTGCATATTGCTGGGTTCAAACTGGGGTGGCATGGTGAGCAAAATAATGGATGGATTAAACCCAGATCTGTGACTGGGGGTGAATGTTTGATTGGTTCCGCATTCCGTCCATCCAGTTACGCTATCCCACAGCGTTTGTGTTTTGCTTTGCTTTTGCCGCCCTAAGTGCACCGGGTATGGCCAGACGTGGGTCCCGGGCTCACTGTGCCACTGGATTCAAGCTAGCCTGGCTGATGAGGGGTGAAACCCCCGAAACCGGTCCCAAGATGCTTGTTTCCAGTCCAGGGAGAACCTGGCCTGGCAGTTCAGGCTGGACTGTTCCCATGAGGAACAGGGTCAAGACTGATTTGTATATGGCAGGGTTCAAACTGGGGTGGCATGGTGAGCAAAATAATGGATGGATTAAACCCAGATCTGTGACTGGGGGTGAATGTTTGATTGGTTCTGCATTCTGTCCATCCAGTTACGCTATCCCACAGCGTTTGTGTTTTGCTTTGCTTTTGCCGCCCTAAGTACGCCGGGTATGCCCAGACGTGGGTACCGGGATCACTGTGCCACTGGATTCAAGCTAGCCTGGCTGATGAGGGGTGAAACCCCCAAAACTGGTCCCAGGATGCTTGTTTCCGGTCCAGGGAGAACCTGGCCTGGCAGTTCGGGCTGGACTGTTCCCATGAGGAACAGGGTCAAGACTGATTTGCATATGGCTGGGTTCAAACTGGGGTGGCATGGTGAGCAAAATAATGGATGGATTAAACCCAGATCTGTGACTGGGGATGAATGTTTGATTGGTTCCGCATTCCGTCCATCCAGTTACGCTATCCCACAGCGTTTGTGTTTTGCTTTGCTTTTGCCGCCCTAAGTGCACCGGGTATGCCCAGACGTGGGTCCCGGGATCACTGTGCCACTGGATTCAAGCTAGCCTGGCTGATGAGGGTGAAACCCCCGAAACCGGTCCCAGGATGCTTGTTTCCGGTCCAGGGAGAACCTGGCCTGGCAGTTCGGGCTGGACTGTTCCCATGAGGAACAGGGTCAAGACTGATTTGTATATGGCTGGGTTCAAACTGGGGTGGCATGGTGAGCAAAATAATGGATGGATTAAACCCA
The DNA here is from genome assembly GCF_031143425.1 of Pleurodeles waltl. Classification (NCBI taxonomy): domain Eukaryota; kingdom Metazoa; phylum Chordata; class Amphibia; order Caudata; family Salamandridae; genus Pleurodeles; species Pleurodeles waltl. Next base: position 370,771,116 of record NC_090449.1, read on the forward strand.
GATCTGTGACTGGGGGTGAATGTTTGATTGGTTCTGCATTCCGACCATCCAGTTACGCTATCCCACAGCGTTTGTGTTTTGCTTTGCTTTTGCCGCCCTAAGTGAGCCGGGTATGCCCAGACGTTGGTCCCGGGCTCACTGTGCCACTGGATTCAAGCTAGCCTTGCTGATGAGGGGTGAAACCCCCGAAACCGGTCCCAGGATGCTTGTTTCCGGTCCAGGGAGAATCTGGGCTGGCAGTTCGGGCTGGACTGTTCCCATGAGGAACAGGGTCAAGACTGATTTGCATATGGCTGGGTTCAAACTGGGGTGGCATGGTGAGCAAAACAATGGATGGATTAAACCCAGATCTGTGACTGGGGGTGAATGTTTGATTGGTTCCGCTTTTCGTCCATCCAGTTACGCTATCCCACAGCGTTTGTGTTTTGCTTTGCTCTTGCAAAAGGTGCCGCCGTATTCAATGGAGGTGTAGGTGTTTCTTGCGGTGGTACACTGTAGATAACACCACCCGCAACATCAGCAGTCATAGTGACTCGATCAAATGTTTCCAAATTATTTGTCGTCAGTGGAACTATCGCAAGATCATCTTCCACCCTCCCCAAGCTCGGAGGGGCAACAGTGTTGGGGTAAATAACTTGGAGCGGAACATCTTCCCCAGTAGTGAGAGGGATTCGGGAACTACTGGACATTCCTCTTGGTCTGCTGTGCAGAATCGGCCACATGTTGTAACTTGACCTAGTCGATGGAGACAAAGCTATTTTCTTTGGCACCTGGCAACTGCGGCAAAATAACAGTTCTTGTTCCGTGTATTCCCAACACAGGGACTGGTGCTCGATAAGGAGGGCCAATTTATTTTTTACTGCGACCTTTTCACGCACAAGATCCCCAACTCTGGAAATCCAACCAGTAGGCGTTACTGGCACATCCTTAATTCCTGTGGAGGCAGCACTTTTAGAAGAGTTATCTTCACTGAACTGTTGTAATTCCTGCAAAACAGTGACACGATCATTTATGTCAAAAGGCGTTTCCGCCGCCTCCACACCAGGACCATCTAGATCTGGAACAAACATTTGTGTTCCGAACAGGCACTCATATGAAGTACCACCCCCCCAGGGACCTTCTAGGCAAGTTATTCAGTGCTTTCTGTACTCCATACAGGTGGGTTAGCCAACTACGACCCGTACCTAAGACTCTAGCCGTTAAGGATTGCTTTAAATTGCGATTTAAACGCTCCACAACAGAATTTCCCTCGGGATGAAATGGAGACGAGAAGTGGAGCTGGCCCCCCAACGAAGCCATGGTGTCCCTGAATGCCCTTGAGCCCAAAGCAGGGCCCTGGTCCGAATGGACGCCGCAACTGCATATGTACCGACAAAGACACGCAAATCTTTAATAACAGTCCGAGTGTCAGCCGAGCATTGTGGCCATACCCACACAAATCTGGAGCAAGAATCTACAGCCACCAAGATATATTTGTATGCACTGTCTGCTGTCAGTGGACCACAATGATCCAGGTACACACATTGTAATGGTCTGTTTGATATTAAGAGGGACGTCTGCGGCGGGCGCTTAGCCGTTGAAACTTTAATTTGTTGACAGATGTCACAACAAAGGACATACTGCTTCGTCTCCTTATAGAGACCAGACCACCAGTAACGGGCCTGTAATAGTGAAATTGTGGCAGCCACGCCAGCATGTGCAGATGCCACCCCCTCATGCGCTGCATTAATCAATTGAGGTCTTTCAATTTTATTGGGGATCTCGCGTACGCCTACGCCTGGTATTTTAACCTTAGCATTAAGCATACTTCCCATTAAGTATTGATATTTATTTGGAAATCCCTTAGGATAAGGCGTGCCATCAACCGTAGCTTTTATGGCAGCCAAAATCTCTGTGTCTGGTTTGGAACTCGAACGAGTAACTGAGGCCACAGTGGCAACTGCCACTGCTGACTTTGCGGCTTCATCAGCCAAAGTATTCCCAGCAACGTGTATTCCAACACGCTGGTGTCCAAGAGTATGTACAACATGGACTTTAGGTAGCGTCTCCTTCAGGTCTGCTACCTTCTCCCTCAGTAGTCTGTGTTTTATGGTGTTGCCCTTTGAATCTCTGAACCCATTTAATTGCCAGTAATGTAGGTATTCATTAAAAGACTGGACACAGTAATATGAATCACAAACAATTAGTGTAAACTGTGTTGGATCTGTATGTTCTAGGGCCATCAATAGAGCTTTCAGCTCAGCCAATTGTGCCGTACAGTCCCCTAATGTTTGTGTATAAGTATGTTGGGGGCAGAATTTCTCCCCCTCCATATGGCCGCTCACTACTGCACATGCAGCATAATATTGGTGTTTTGTCCCCACCGCCGGTTGCGCAGAGCCATCGGTGTACATGACTACTTGATAGTGATCAATAGGAAACATGTTAGCGGGAACTGGATATTCAATTTCATATTGCAGAAATTCCTGTGTCTGTAGCTTTGGGTCAAAAATGTAATCTACATCAGTGGCTGTTAAAGACGTAGCCCATTGTATCCATTGCGGGTGCAATGCTTTCGCATTAGGAACACTCACATTCGTAACAGCCTCTAGGGCTGGAATGGCGGAAATGACTATAATGCGTTTACCCTGGGCAAGAGGTCGTTCTTTAATAACAGCCATCTGTACAGCAGTGAGAATTTTCTCTGTTGGTGTGAATCGTTGTTCAGCAGTCGAATACAAGTGAGACTTGTATCCTATCGGGACTGTCTCACCCTCATTAAAGGTGACATACGTAAACCCAGTGGCCCCAGCTACTACCCTGATGACCAAATGTGTCTTATTGTCCTGTGTATGTAGATGTTTTGCAGCTAGAAGATCTGTTTGCAACTGTCGAAGAGTATGTGTATGCTCAATCCTCCAAAATTTGCTTGAAAAATCAGGACGTATTAATTCGTATAATGGTTTTATGCGTGTAGCATAATCAGGAATGTACGTTCTGCAAAAATTTAGAAATCCCAACAATGATTGGAGTTTCTGAATCGTATTAGGAGGTTGCAATTGTGCCCATTTTTCTAAAAATGGTGCCGCTAGGCTCTTACCTTGTTTGACAGCTCATATCCAAGGAATATGACGCTGAGGAAGGACATTTTTGACTTTTTGAAGTTAAATTTGTAGCCAATTTTGGCAAACCCTACATCAATGTGGGCTACTCGTCTTAAATGTTGTAGTAACTCGTCATCTGTGAGATATATATCATCTACATATGACAATGCTTCAAGGTCCAACTTGTGCAATATTTCAGTCACACAAGCCGCAAACAATCCTGGGCTATTCTTATACCCCTGAGGCAAACGACAGAATTGTTACTGGGAGCCTAACGCACTAAAACTTGTAAGATCCCTACTTTCAGGTGCTATATTCTGGCAGAAGATACCATTCGAGATATCTAAAGTTGTTTTGTACTTTTTCCACACAATGTTGTTCATTAGTGCCACGCTATGTGAATTTTGTATAGCATATGTACGTGTATGTCCGTTCAAATGTCTGTAGTCTAAGACTATTCTATATGAATGGACCGGTTTAGCTACAGGGAATAAGGGATTATTCATCGGCGAGACACAGGGTTCAATTACTCCCTGGTGCTCTAATTGTGTAAGTATTTGTCTCACCGGTGCTCTTGCTTCATGTTTTATTCGATATTGCGGTTGTGGCTGAGGTTTGCCTTTAATCCGAATTACATGGTATGGAGAATCCCTATCCCACCCTACGTGATGTCTATATAAGGCAGGTGCTTGTGCTAGAGCCCATTTGATGCTATATGACTCTGCGAGTTCCCCTGGAACAAGTGGTGAGAACGAAGGTTTAATAACCTCCTCCTCAACTCGGCAGGTGCGAACAAAGTCAGGCGGCCAATCTTGTTCAGCCAGCAAAATGTCATATATCTTGACTACACGATCCCAAAATATTGCGTTCATAGTGCGTTCAATGTCTCCTTCCAATTGTAAAGTCACTGTATATACCCTATCGGGATCAGAGACACGCATATCTGCTGTTTCAACTTGTATGAAGTCATCAGTTGCTTTCACCTCCAGATGCTCTAGAAGGTTCCGGCGAACTATTGTGACCTCTGCTGCGCTGTCTAACAGTGCTAGTGCCCATGTCTTTTTCTTCAAGAGAACTCTCTTCCTGTATGGCATGTCTAACTGAGACTGCCGCCACTTTTTTCTTTTTAAACTGTTGTTTTTGTTGCTTCGGTTTTTCTTCCTTCTTGACAGAAACCTCTGAAGAGCGTTGTGATTCCTGTCTTGGTTTCACGTACTCTGTTCTCCGCTCTGACCACCCACCTCTCTCATTTCTCTTTTCCGATGAGTCCTGAAAGGAACGAGATTGGTGTGTATCAGTGTATTGATATCTATCAGGTGTTTTCCTGTTATCCCTATTTCTGAGATTATACCTAGTCTGCGGGGTCTCCGGTCGCGGAGATTCTTCCCTTTCTTTTTTGGGTGTCTGTTGTTTTTTCTCCCAGCGCTTTTTATTACCCTCAGGTTGCTGTTTAGTATTATCTTTACTAATTTTCTTTTGAAACTGTGGTTTCTGTGGTCTAGCCCCTAGGCTATCTCGACCGATACTGGAATATGTTTCTGCCATTATTTTAGGCAGTTCCCGCTCCTGATCTAGTTGCGGGACGTCACGAAGACGCATACGCACCACTAGTGCCACTGCCTCCCCTTTTAGATTACTTAGTATTATTGAGGAAACCGTGGCAAAATTGCCCATCAATTGCATTCCCAAATCCATCCTGAATCTGTTTAAGCACTTCCGGTAGGTTTGCCAATGTTGGTGTACCATGTGCTGTCGTGTAGAGTGCGGCAAACACTGTGCCCCATGTATTACAATGTTCCACTGTGGGAACCATTACAAACGGTAAACACATTGTTAATATCCTATGTTTATCCTGAGGTCCCGTATGGGGAAATACCGCCTCCAGCGCATTAATTTTTTGCGCCAGCCAAAATGGAGTCGCCTCCCGTTTTGCTGGAACCTTACCCATGATAGAGTGTACAGTCGCCGGATTTATACCTGGAGCTACTGCATGTTGTTGAGCTGGGGCAGCACGCGCTGGGTTTGTGTTTAGTGTCTGCATCACAAATTGTACTTAGCGTCTATATGTAGCCATTAAGTCTGTATATAAACGACGAACTTCAGCCACCGGCATATTTGCAACCGCAGGATGTGGTGTATATGTGGCCATTAAAGGCCAGGTCGGACCATCATTACTCAGTGGACCTAACCTTACTGGTAATATTGTATGGGGTAGGGCACCACCAATCCAATTATTATGTTCTTGATAAGATAGAGGTATCTCTAAATATGCATACGCCCTGTACTGACCAGGCGCGTTCGCAATCGTATATGTGTGAAATGTATTTGTATTCCCATCAACTGCTGGAAATGTGACCCAAGAGTAAAAGAGTTCTGGTCTATAGTCTGCATGGGCGGCCACCACAAACTTGACTGGACCCCCCTGGTTTGTAAGACCATGTGCAAGCAAATGCGCTGTGAGCGGTTGCCTCATATTAAGAGCTATTTGTATTACCTGGGGATTCGCCATTATAAAAACAGCGACGGTTCAGAGAAGGCACACCAAAAACGGGGTCTTTCCTTTTAAGGTTCAAGCTTGAACAACGATCCGCTATATCCAGGATTACCTATATCGCGGTGGTGGAAGTCCTCAGCACCACATACATCTCCATTAAAGGAACTGAGGAATCATTATGATATATGAGACCAAGAGAGACTGGTGGACCCGAAAATTAGAGCCAGACCAAACGATGTCGCGTAGGCTCTCATTATCCTAATGAGACTACTGGATTTTTGGGTAGCAGGGTCGTTCTCTGTGTGGGGGACTAAGTCTAACCCACAAGAAAGGACCCTTGTCACCCTCAATCCGGTTTTGCTCCGGCTAACTAGCAGTGCCTCATCTCTCCCAAAGGGAAGGGATGATTGGGCAGCCGAGCGCATGACATATTAGAGCTTCTCAGGGAAGTCGTGGTCACTCAGATCCCAACCAGTTCTCTCATACCAAGTGGGGTCTCATATACAAATGACAAAGGCAGTTTAAGTTTTACAGATTGATTTAATAAAACGACTGCATTTTAGATAACAAGGCGTGAGCCGCAATAACCAGAACCATACAACACAGTAGGATTGAAATAGTAACGAGGAGAGTGAAACATAGAAATAACGCTATCATAGTGTTACCAGATTACGTTCTCTCTTCTAAGTTCTATTTTGAGCACAGCATGTTAAGCTCTAAGCTTGCCTTTCAGATTCCCCGGGAGGACATCAACCCTCATACATGAGCAAAGGCCTGCGATCTGGATCAGCATCTGCAACAGGGCAGTCAGCATCTAGTTGTGGGTCCCTGGTCGGAATCTCCCTCTTACGTGTACCAGGACTAGGAAGTGTTTTTATAACTAACATGCCGGTGTTCTAAGAAACGTCCCTGCGTAAGAATGTGTACTTTCTACGAACCCTAAAGACTAAGGGCCATATTTATACTTTTTGACGCACAACTGCGCCAACGCAGTTGTGCGTCAAAAATGTTAACGCCGGCTAACGCCATTCCAAAGCGCCATGTGGGCGCCTTATTTATGGAATGACATTAGCTGGCGGAGCTGACTGGTGTGCGCCAAAAAAAATGACCCACACCAGGCAGCGCCGGCGTAGGGGAAAATGGAGCTTGGGCGTCAAAAAATGGGGCAAGTCGGTCTGAGGCAAAAAATCTGCCTCAACCCGATTAGCGCCTTTTTTTTTTACTCCCACCCTCCATTGACATGACTCCTGTCTTAGCAAAGACAGGAGTCATGCCCCCTTGCCCAATGGCCATGCCCAGGGGACTTCTGTCCCCTGGGCATGGTCATTGGGCATAGTGGCATGTAGGGGGGCACAAATCAGGCCCCCCTATGCCACATAAAAATAAAATTAAAATTACTTACCTGAACTTACCTTAAGTTCCCTGGGATGGGTCCCTCCATCCTTGGGTGTCCTCCTGGGGTGGGCAAGGGTGGCAGGGGGTGTCCCTGGGGGCATGGGAGGGCACCTCTGGGCTCCTTCCGAGCCCACAGGTCCCTTAACGCCTGCCCTGACCAGGCCCTAAAAAATGACGCAAAAGCAGCTGGACGTCATTTTTTTTGACCCGCCCACTCCTGTGCGCCATTTTTGCACGGGAGTTTAAATAAGGCGCACATGCCTTGGAGTCATTTTTTAGACGGGAACGCCTACCTTGAATATCATTAACGCAAGGGAGGTGTCCACGCTAAAAAATGACGCAAACTCCAAGATCTTTGGCGCTAGAGGGGTCTAACGCCAAAGTATAAATATGGAGTTAGCTTTGCATCGGATTTGCGTTAAAAATTCCGGCGCAAACAGAGTATAAATATGCCCCTAAACTTCTACCACGTCTATCGGCAATGTACCAGACTGTATCCTTGACTGAACCACAGAGCGAGCAAGAATGTATTGTTTGAGAACTCCGGTGCTGAAGTAAGCTAAACAGTATGATAGAAGAAAATAAAACAAGACCGTGAAACTGGTTATTGAAAAATAACAGTGCGAGGCTGAATAAAATGCCTCTAGGGCAAAGTGCACAGAGGCCTAATGCTTTAAGCAAACGCACAAAGGCTATATTAAAAATGGCTACACTACAGACTGTCCTGAGGTCCCATATGGGCCGGGCTGGTCATCTAGATCCAGTTGGACAGAGCTGCTGTCATCACTGTGGGCCTCTTCTATTGGTGGTGTGGACATGTCTGGACCCTCCTGTGCAGTGACGTTGGGTAGGGGTCCTGCAGGGGCATAAAAGCATGATTATTGCATCTGTGTGTGCCATGGTGTGCAATGGGTGGGTGACCGTGTACCCCAGTGCTTGCATTCCTGCATGGGACCTTGTGTGATGATGGTTTAGGGGGGTGTATGGGTATGTGCAGTGGCCATGCTTTGGTAATGGATGTCCATGCTTTGTTGTTGCATGCAGGGCTTGGTTTTGGGATGGGTGGTTTGTGATATTGGGACATTTGTGAGGAGTTGGAGTGATGGTGGTGACGGCGAAGGTGGGGTTATGTGATGGCATGCAGGTAGGGTGGGGGATATAGTAGTAAAGAATTGCCTTACCAGAGTCCATTCCTCCATCTACTCCTGCGAGGCCCTCAGGATGTAGAATAGCCATGACTTGCTCCTCCCATGTTGTTAGTTGTGGGGGAGGAAGTTGGGGTCCGCCGCCAGTCCTCTGAACCGCAAGGTTGTGTCTTGATACCACAGAACGCACCTTCCCCCGTAGGTCGTTCCACCTCTTCATGATGTCATTCCTATTTCTTGGGTGCTGTCCCACTGCGTTGACCCTGTCCATTATTCTTCGCCATAGCTCCATCTTCCTAGCTATGGAGGTGTGCAGCACCTGTGATCCGAATAGCTGTGGCTCTACCCAGACGATTTCCTCTACCATGACCATGAGCTCCTCCTCAGAGAACCTGGGGTGTCTTTGCCGTGCCATGGGGTGGTGTGGGTGATGTGTGGGGTGGTGTGTGCTGTGATAAGCTGGGTGATACTTAGTGGTGTGTTATGTGAGGTGTGTGGAAGTTATGTGGGTGATGGTATTGTGAGCCTGTGGATGCTTGGTTGTAGTTTGTAGTGTCTTACTCTGGCCTTCTTTCAGGATTTTGTTCATAGGGGTTTGTGGGTGATGTGGGTGTGTGTTTTATATTGTATTGGGTGTGTGGGAGTGGTGTGTGTATGTGTATGTGTATCAGATGTGTGTATTTGTAATTGCCCAATGTGGTAGTGTTTTGTAAATGTGTGTGTATTTTGAGCGTGGCGGTGTGTACCGCCAATGGAATACCGCGGTTGAAAGACCGCCGCATGGATTCGTGGGTCGTGATAGTGTGGGCGTATTTCTGTTGGCGTGATGGTGGAGGTTTGTTTTCGCCAGTTTATCACTGACCTTTGGTGTGGCGGACTTGTGTGGGTGAATCAATTTTGGGGGATTCCGAGCTGTGGGTCATAATGACCGTGGTGGAATTCAGCGGCCGCAGCGATGTGTTGGCGGTCTTCTGCAAAGTGGTAAGCGGCTTTTACCACCAATGTTGTAATGAGGGCCAATATCTCCAACTGGGGCTATCACTGCATTTTGATGGAGTCATTCCCAATAGCCGACACCACTCGTGAGGCACAGTACATTGGAAAATGAGGAGGAAACAATGAAGTTGCACAGAGTCTGGGAGGTGAGGTGTTGCTGGTGCAGCATCGGTTCTTTCCTGGTGCTGCTGAGGTGAGGAGTTGGTTCCTCACTGCTAGGCAGGGGAGGTGAGGTGTTGGTTTCTTACTGTTGCAAGGGAGGTAATGAGCATCGGTGACGAAGTGTTGGTTCCTTACAACCCGGCGGGGTAGATGAATCCCGCAGGAAAATATACTGGGTATCAACTTTGTGGTGTGGCAATCATACCTCGGGGCCACAGGTGCTGCGGTGGAGTCGGGTGTTGTGGTGTTGTGTAGCCGTTTTAGTTATAGCTCCATGCACGTTATTTTGACAAACTAGGCCTGCTGCTGTGCACTTTAACCTAGATATATTTTATTCAGATTTGTTTATTATTTTAACAATAGCCACATTTGTGGTCTTTTTTATTTCTCTCTATCTAGCTGTTCTTTGCCTAGGCCAGCACTGAATTCTTAAACAAGACATTTCTTTCACTATATGCTTTTCTCAAGGCTGCAGTAAGATAGGTTGCCGGTAAACATGGTAACGCTTTGTCTCTGATATTGATAGAAAAATACATATCCTGACGTAGAGACAGTTTCTCAGAACATCAGCTGTTTTATTATAAAAACACTTTCCTGTCCCATACACGATAGAGGGAGATTCCAGCCAGATGACCACAACCGTATGCTGATTGCTGAACGCTTCACTACAGCTGCTTATGCAGACTTCAGGCCTCTTGCTCAGGTATGCAGAATGATGTCTTCCCAGGGGAACTTGAAGGACAGAAATAGAGCTTAACATGCTGTGCACTACTATAGCCTAGGGTAGGAATTATAGTAGTGACTCTAGTGACAATATGGTAGCGTTATTTTTACGCTTCACTCTCCTTGTCACAATTTTAATCCTGTCATGCTTCATCGTCCTGGTTGTTGCAGTATATGCTTCATCATCTAAGATGCAGTTGCTTCATTAAAACCTTATTGAAACATATACTGCCTCTCACTGTCCTTGTATATGTGAGACTAATGTAACTGACAGAAATGGATGCGATCTGAGTGACCACGAATTCCCTGAGGAATCAATTGTGTCATGCGCTCGGCTGTCCAATCATCCCTGCTCTTGGGTAGAGATGAGGCACTGCTAGTTAGCCAGAGCAAAACCCGGATTAGGCTGACAGGTGTCACCTGTAGTGGGTTAAACTCAGTCTCCCACACCACAGGTGATTCTGCACATCAAATCCACTAGTCTCATCAGAATAATGAGAGCCTACGTGACAACGGACAGTGGTGACATGGCTCCCAGGACTCACACTGTGGCAGGACCTTGGAGGTGCTGCGATGGCATCGGGTCTGCGGTGTTGGTCGTGGTCATTGCACTCAGCGGGGACCACAGCTCTGGTTCAGGCAGGCACAGAGTCAGCAGCTGCACCATTTCCAAAGTCTCTCCTGAATCGATGTGCTTGTTTCTTCTTGGTTAACCAGAACTCACACCAAAGAGCCCAGGAAATGGATTTGGCACCACTTGGTAAGTCAGGACTCTCAGCAAGAAAACCAAGGTGCTGGGAGATTAAGGGGCAGATATAAGAAATATGGCACTGCACCCAGTGCAGCTCCAGTTTCCTTGCACCCCTTACCACCCCCCTACTGCCTTGTGCCCCCTTTTAAAGCCTGTTCTAGGAAGGTGTTTAAAATGCCGAAAAAAAGGACGGATAGAAGTTTTTTAGATTTCTTTGCAACATTTTTCAGCCCCTCTAATGGAGGAATGCTCCCTTTGCATACATTATACCTGGCACAGGCATAATGTAGTGCAAGGGGTTACAAAGTGGCGCAATGCATGCATTGCATCACTTTGTAAATCTGGCTCAGTAATTTTGGCCTCGTTGGGCCACATTATCGTACAAAAAATGACGCTAATGTGGAGCAAGAAGGCACTAGTCCCTCTTAAATCTAGGCCTAAGGCTTTGATGTCCCTAAGACCTCTTAAAAGGAGGAAAGCTCAGTCCAATCCCTTGGAGCTTCCTATGACCACAATTTTTTTAATGAAACTAGTGAATACATATTTTAAAATTGTATCACTATCACAAGATAAAGACTTATTGGTGAAAAATTCAGTGCGTGGTCAGTGATAGGGTCGTATGATAAGTAAACACCACAAAGATATTTCTGAACCCACTTTTCTTTATACTCAGAATTAACATTGATGACGTACAGAATGGATCACTTACCCTCTATAGGACCATACACCAAAGTGGAAAAAGACTGCCAACTACAAAATGCAGACTATGGGAATATAGGACCAGTCAATTTTGTGCATGATTTGTCCCAGTGCCCGTTTGGTTAAATTAAGAAGAGAGCTTTTACATGCCCATTTTTTAGGGTCAAGCGCATAAACGCTCTGTCCCTGTTGTAATCTCTCTGAGGGCTTTTAACCACACCCATGTCATGCCCATCAGTTTAGTTGTTTCGCGGGCCTGCCTTTTAAAATTTGCTTGATTTTATTAGTAAAAGCCATGCCTTTTCCAGTCTTTAGTCCTCCTCAAGTGCACCAGCCAGCTACTGAAAACATATGAGGATCCATGTTTTCCGTATGGTTTCTGGACTACAACTTCTCTTCGTTTCATAAGCAGCACGATCTCGCTGGACAATAGTCAAGCGCTTTTCTTGACTACCAGTTTCATTCTATTGTTTATCCATTGCACTCCTTCGCGCATTCAAGGTTTTTACACAACGCGATTGCACTTGTTTTTTTATTTTTTATTACTATGCAAAGGCGAAACCGGACCAGTCTTTTTGTTTTGATTAGTCACCTTCACGCTCATGGCATGGGCCTTTAAATTGGCTCCCTTATATGAAATTGTATTACTTTTCATTTTCAGTTTATGTGGCAAGAAAAGTAATGTTAGGAGTTTACAATGCTAATAGCTCTATCTCGAACAAACGAGACACCCATTGCATTGCAGATGCTTGTTTAGATTTGCTTGTGAGAACTTGCAGGCAAGGTTTTTATACAATGCTTGAATGGCGAGAACAAGCAACTGAACTGCAAACTCGTCAAATCTATGGAAATAGTTCTTCGAATGCTTTCTACGACCTAGTATTGTAATCATTATATGTGATATTAATGGAAACATTTCTTGATTTAGGGATTTTTAAATGCGTGCAGATATTTATCGAATTAATTTTATGTAATAGTTTTAACTAACTGCATAATAAATATTACTAACGTAGTTCAGTAGGTTATCATTACAGATGTTAGTGATATAATTTCATGTTATAAACATTCCCGTTTTCTCATTCATAACACACAGCCTAAGGCTTGATCTCCATGCTCCATTGGGTGGAACGATTTGTAAATATCCAATATCAGTAATATGTGTTCTGAATGTATGCCGTTTTACAAAAATTACATTGTTTTAACTTTTTCTTGTACTCATGCCTTTCAGCGCAGAGAACTCTGATGCCTTTATTCAAGGGATTGCCCTATCGCCATGTACGGTAATTCGGTCTTTAAATCCTCCAGTGGAGTGTTTCAGGCAATGGAATTATTATAAATGCAGTCAGGTAATCAAGATTCATGTTACTACTCTAAGTAATCCAAGCAGAGCACATGTGCGGAAGCAAGTTGATTAGTGTTCATTACACAACTTGTCACATCTCTCTATTCAAGTTACAGAAAACTGTAACTTCTCCCCCAAAGTTGATTGCTTTTTCCTTTGGCAAGAATACGCGATTCATCTACACTAGGTTTGAAATAATTTCTCCAGTGACTTTTCAATTAAGTTTCTCCGAGCTTAGTCACAAAAGTAAAGGCGGATTACACTTGTATCTCATCAGTTCGAATGAGGAAAGAATTTAACAATGAATGCCAGACTACCGAAATCACGATCCAGCTTCATTGCTGACGTCCATCCTGCTGCAGGCGAGTTTTCAGAATGGATACCTTATCTGCAGTGCTTAATTTGTAATAAAAATAATAATAATAAGTGCATTGGACCCACATTTTTCTTACAAGCTTACCACTGGCACATCGGAATCCAGGATCGCCCAATATCAAAGATGTTTTCTCTTGATTCCACTCCATGGTTCTTTCTTCCACCACGCTACAATTGTTGCTCTTTATCTCGCTCTTCAGGTTTTTTTAATCCCTGCATCCTCCTTCTGTCACTGGTTTCCTATGTCTCCCTCCCTCCCCCTTTCTTCCTCTTATGCCTTTCTTTCTCTTGCTGTTAATGGTATATTGATGAGAAAATAATACTTGAGCCCAGATTTACTAAAGTGCCAAGTACCGTAGCTGAAAATGCTCTGCTGATATGCATGAGAAGGAGAGAGGAGGAGAGTACCTAATCTAGAGAGATATTGCACTTTCCTCTGCTCTCCCTAGCGCTGGTGCAGAAATTTGCTGCCATGAACACCATAGTGCAATGGTGAGCGTGTGTAAGTTAATCATGGGTTTTGTCCTGGAGGTGTACCCTTCCAGTACAAAATAATATGCATAGACAAGCATTAAAATGTTTCCCACTTTGTATGTGTGCTATACAGTGCAGTACATATGGAAAGTTGAAAAAGAAAGGAAAAATGAAAGCATTTCTCCATGGTAGTGCCTATTTGAAATGGATACTCTTTTCTGATGCAAACACACTCTATTTTTTTTTTAATAAACAGGGTTTTACATCAAAAACCATTTTGCATGGGAACGTCCGCTCACCACCCACGGAATGTCTCTGGGCCCTAAGTAACGCAAAGCAGTGCTATGTGCTGTTATGTTTTAAATTCAAGTGATTTTCCAGCGCAAAACAAGTCTTCTGTTGGAAAGAAAATTGGTCAAAATTGATTTTGAGTCCATTTGTGTCACTTTTGTGACGCAAACCCAGTGAACATCTTAGTAAATATGCCACTGGTTTACCACAAATGAGTGCTTGTGTGCCTCATTGGAGTTGAGCACACTGTGCACTGCATTTTTCAACAACATTGTCATGTGTTCCAGTCCCAGTAGTGCAACTTTCTGTAAAATACAAGTGATTTTCCAGCTCAAATTGGTGAAAAAAGATTTTGCGTTGAGTAGTGTAAATTTTTTGATGAAAACCCTGAACAAATCTTAGTAAATATTTCCCTGGGTTTCCAAAAATGAGCTCTGGTGTGATTCTGTGAAGTTGAGCACACTGTTCACTGCATTTGTCTACAACATCCTCATTTTTGTGCAGTCCCATTGGACCCTATCAGTCTTCTGAGGTTCCATAGTGGAACAGTTTGTGCTTTCTGTCAAGCACAGATTTGGAACTGGTAGTGCACCGTTCCAGTACAAAATTTATAGCCTTAATTTACAAGGCCCGTGTCTCAGGTCGGTGCAGCAAGTGCCTAGCTGCGCCACCCTGCGCCACTCGGGAAAGGCAGAAATGTCTGTATCTATAAGACATTGCACAATTCTGTCCTCTCCCTATGAGCTGGCACACAAATTGCTGCTTACATTTACCAAGTAGGCACCCTAGTTCAAAAGTGCCTGCATTGTGTGGATGATTGTTTTTGTGTAGAAAGGGACACCTTCCTGCACAAACACATTCACAAGAGGTGTTTTCCTCTTTCTATGTGTGCTGCAGTCCCTGAGTCTTATGAAGGCCCCAGGAAACCCATTCAATAGGCTGATACTGACAGTTTGAGCGAGTGTAGTGTCTGTCCCCACTGCTGCAGATTCATTGAGGCCCAGAGATCCCTTGCCTGGGTCCATATGTAAAATTTAGGGGAGGAGTATGTGGCGTCCCTCCTCTGGCATCCATGGACAAGAGTTACATTTTAGGGAGGTTGTTCAGCCCTCCTCTCTGAGTAATGCACTGGCCCTAGGGCCTCATCCCTCTGAGCCCAATATCGGAACTCATCCTCTGGGGCACAGCAGTTCCCTGACTGGAATTGGTGTGCATTCCCCTCCCACACTCTCCAAGGCACGGAACAGAACTTTGTTGTGCCTGGGCAGAAGAAAATTGCTGCTCTGCCTGAGTGGGAGCAAAGTAACAGCGAGCTCTTGCCAGCATCACATTGGACCAGTTTTGGGTCTCCCGGTTGGGCACAAGGGCATTCACTTTGAAAATAACATTTAAATGAAATAGTTAGCTCCTTCCAGCACCCAGTAGAGGGACACCTAACTAATGAAAAAACAATCCTTAAAACAGAAAAAGAACATTAAATCAGTGGTCGCACTGCTAATTGTGTATCATATTACATCACTCATGGCATGTTCTATGATATCGTTGATGGTATCACTGCAACATCTAAAATGAAATAATTGATAGTAACATTATGCTTGGGAGTCCGCAGGTTATAGTTATCTTAGGGCACTAGTAATAGAAGCTTGAAATAACTCTAACTATAACAGAAAACATTTGTGAGGTGGCCAATATGGCAGATGTAAGTTAGAGAGCTCCTGCCCAACCGCACCAAGACCACTGCTTTTCTGGGTGCTTTCATGCCCTTTACTTGCCAGAGAGCTCGCTGCATCCCTGTTGAGTGGTGGTCTGATCCTTGATGTTGATCTGTGGTGGTCGGGGGGCCTTGACTAAAGCCAAACCAAAGGCTGCCCGAGAGGCACGATGTCCAAGATGGTGGGCCGGGTTTGAATGAGTTCTCCCCAGCCTGCGCTTTCCTTCTGGTTGCAGTCCATGTCCCCTGATACTGCTCTCCCAGACCTGCCAGAGTTGCAGAGGACAGGTGGCTGTGAAAACTGGGAAGTGTTGCAGACCCCGTGGCCAAAGTGATGTGGTTAGTCTGGGTCTCCCACTCTTGACCCATTTTGGGACAGCTTGAAGTCCTTGGTCTAAGCATCGAGAGCCGGATCGGGTTCCAGCATGACCCCAGGGGCAGGCACTGGCCCCAGTGTGCCGGAGTTTGCAACGCATGGGCTGAACACAGAGGGGGCTGGCTAATCCCAGGCCGGGCTGGTTGAGAAAGGCTGGGATGCCCTGACCCCAGGGATGATGCGACAGGAGCTGGGCCCCTGGCACTGAATTTGGTTGGCCATCACCTGAAGCTATGAGGGTCACCAATTGTGCTTGGGGCGGGAAATGCCCCAGTGCTGAGCTGCTCAGTGGGGTGGGCATCTCTTGAGGGCCTGGCCATCTGGGCCCCTGCCGTTCTGTGCTGAGGGGACCCGCTGGACTTCCCCCATTGGCCACACCTTGAGGATTGGCCTTGACTGTTGGAGTGTCCCCTTGCATCCTGATGAGCCTTGAGTACTGACAGTGCCAGTTTCATCCAGCTGGGCCCCACAACTACCTGAAGTGGGCGCCTAGTGCCCAGAGGCCCATGACTGCACTGGTACCATTTGATCTACAATGACTGCCTGCGCTTTCCTGACCCCTGCTACTTGGTGCTATGGAACCCTCCTAAATGGCACCTACCGCTCGTGCTACCCAGACCAGACATCTGGCACAAGCGGGTTGGTCCCTAGAAGCATAGACCATGGCAGGGGCAGGTTTGACCTCTCCCAGTGCCATCCAGATAGGCAGGCAGTGAATTACCAGTGGTCACTGCACCCACCACTTGATCTATCATCTGTGCAGCACTATGGGTCATGACAAAGGACAGCCAAGTCAGGCTAAAATGGACAGGAACACAGTCCCCATGAGGGGTAGGCAGGTTTTGCAGGGGAGGAACAAGATGGTTCTACACCTAGCAGTGGCACACACCTCATTCTCCAACCTATTAACAAATCTAAGACTCTACTAGAAATGAAAATTGGGGAGGTGTATGCTAATGTTGCCTTGCTGCACTTGTACCAGACTGTTGAAATTGCTACAGACGCCAGCATGAGAATCTCAAACTTGGATGCATGTTTAAACACCTCTCCTTCTAAGTGACCCAACTATCCCATGATGCAAGGCTTCTACAAGACCGTGTGGAGGACAATGAGAACAGAGCAAGATGCAATAATTCATGCTTTATAGGTTTTTCAGATGGCCCTGAGGGTCAATAGTTTGAAGACTTCCTAGAGTATTGGCTCAAGACTTGGCTTGCACCCAACAATCTCTCCTCCTGTTTTGTGATTGAAAGGGTTCACCACTCCTTGGCCCAAAAGCCTCCTCTGGCAAATGTTTGCATGCTTTCTGAAACAAAAACACTGGGATGCACTTGTCTGTGGCGCACATCTAACCGAATAACTTTTGTTTCAATCTGGCTGCATATTAATGATCCCTGACTATACTCCTAGGGTGCAGGCCCTGTGGAAATCCTTTGACCAAGTCAAGGTGACTCCATGCATATCTCTTAAATCCTGCTCTACCCCACCAAATTGAGGATCATCCACCAGCCCCAAACTGTCTTCTTTGACTCCCCAAGGGAGACATGGATATGGCTGACTGAGCAGTGCCAAAAGATGATTGATGTCCCTCCCTCATGGGGCTCCTCAGACCTTCCACGTGTAAATGAATGAGATCCAAAATGACCACAAGCTTCACAGCAGCAGAAAAGATCTTGTCAGTGGCACCTGGATCAGGGTGTGGATGCTACCTCAGACTCAGATGGAAGGGACAACAGAGGTGAGAGGAATGTGGTATCAGCAGCCCAGATGGTTGTGTAACAACCGGCCACTGGGTCCTCCGGTTAAGTGCTCCTAAAGTGTCTGAATCCTGTATACACACCAGCCTTGCTGTATTCTATAACATTCTTTTTGTGTAGATGGTTGAGGGTAGTGGGATGAGGCCCAACCACATACCTGCTTTCTAACTCACCACCTACATTCATAGTTAGTTCTATGTTTTTGTTGGTGATTGGTGACAGGTGCTTCTTCAGGTAGACGTGTAGGGAGACGGGAACTTAGGGAGTTGGTTGTTCTTTTCTTGTCTGCTTGTTTTTTGTTCTATCTTTATTGCTTTGCTCAGCCACTCATGAAGACGTTCCACTGCAGGCCAAACATGCAGTTCAGACACCTGTGCCATATCCTCCCCTCAGTGTTGGGTAGCCAGACTCATCTGCGGGTCAATGCGTCCCCTAAAATTTCAATCCAAACATGCCGAACTGCCTTACTGTAATGACGAAGAATGTGACTGGCCTCCTGGACCACATCAGAAGGGGGTCTGTGTTTTAATTCCTACACAGACACACATTGGGGATGCTTCTGATGCAAGAAACACATTTACAGGGTCAAAACTGTCAATACCTTCCATGCAAAAGCTACAACGTGGGTCACACTAGGAGCGCCGGGGGGCTCTCCTCATCCATAGGTCCCTTCCATTGGGGGTCACAAAGGTGATGAGAGACCTTTGGGCGGTAAATTATAGTGAAGGGCCTTGAATATAAAATTTTGGGCATATACATCCTGCCTGCCCTGCGTCACTCCACAATGCCAATTACTAGGGAAATGATTGATGTGCTCCCGCCCGGGTGGACCATTATAGGTGGGGATTTGAATGCCATTATGGAAAGTAGAGACTGGTTTGGCCTGAGAGGGGAGCTTAAAGATTCATCCATGGCCTAGGGGACTGGCCGTGTGGGCTAGGTCTAGCGGACACCTGGTATCCTGATGACTGGGGATACACCAATGATTCTGCTGATCATGGGTCCCTGTCTCATATGTCTATGTATTCTGAACAGGGGAGGAGCTTCTTTGATGCAAGGAGGCCTATATATTGCCTTGTGGTCTGTCTGACCACTCTCCCATCCTGGTTCATTTTGGCTTTCCTCCTGGGAGCAACTGCTCAATCTAGCACCTAATTGCATGGTTCCTTCAAGACAAGAAATTAGTTGAGTTTCTCAGTATGAACTCATTAGCTTTCTTGGTCTGAACTCAGTGGAATAGGCAGGCACTTTGTGGTAAACTGCAATGGCATATGTGAGAGTGGTTGCCTGCTCTTATGTGTGGGTCATAGAATGTGATAATATTTCCCAGATTACTACTCTAGAAGCTTCTATCTTGGTGTGCAATGACAGGAAATCCCCCCACCCTTACCGAAGCTGACTGGTGCTTGACAGCCAATCACTCCATTAGCTCAGTCCTGAGGAAGCACACAGGTGTTGGATGGCTTAGACACAATGCGTATATGAATTGGGCACAAGTTGAGCAAACTGCTCCACTAGCTTACCACACACTAGACAACGTCTCGCATCATCCCCCGAGTTCATGGGGACACCAGGCAATGGACTGGTGACTCTTCAGAAATTGCAGCCGTCTTTGCTCAATATTCCAGAAATTTGTATGCCTTTAAGCCTAGCCCAGCCCAAGAGCTAGACTGTCCTTTGGTAGCTGAGCTGCCTTTGAGTTGCCTTTCACCCCCACAGAGAGAGGAGATAGAGAATGATATTATGGTGGAGGAAATAGGGGCAGCCATGTTGCACTTCAATCCTGGCAAAACACATGTCCAGATTGGTACCTGATGGAGTTCTACCGCAAGTTCAGTGTGGACATTGCTCCACCCCTCCTAGGGTTTTTTGGGAAGGTGATCACTAAGGGCCACCTTCCCCCAGCAGTTGATCATACTTTGATAGTAGTGCTCCCTAAGTCTGGATGGCCACCAACATCCTGTGCTGCCTTTCAGATGATTTCCCCTCTTAAAAGTGAAGTCAAGATCTATGGTAAAATCTTGGCTAACAGGCTCTTGAACGTAATCCCCTCCCACATTCATCTAGACCAATGTGGGTGCATTCTGCACTGAGAGACCAGACACTGAATCTACTGAGTGCATGTGGCACTGCCCTGTATTAAGGCTTTAGGAGACTTTGAGAAGGCCTTCAACACTGTTGATTGGTCCTTCCTGGAGGAAACATTGAGACACCTGAGCTTCAGGTTGGTGTTCCTGTCCTATGTCAAAGTCCTCTATGCTGGACCACAAGCTAGGGTGTGTGATAATGGTATGTCATTGCGTGAACCTGGATCTGGCTGGGCACTCATCAAGGATGCCCACTTTCCCCGCATTTTGCTTACCTTGGTTATGGAACCCTTGGTGACATGGGTGAAATGTGATGCGCAGATTTGGGGCTTTGACTGGGGCTTCTCACAGGAGGACCGCATTGCAATTTATGTGGACTACAATCTGTTGTTATGTCCCTGCTGGCTGATAGGTGCCCGGGACCTTCAGGTATTACAGCTCTTTGGAGGTGTGTCAGGCTTACACATTATTTCAAGCAAGTCCCTACTGGTCTTGCTGTAGGAAGACAAACAGGACAAGGAATGGCAAAATCAAATCCCAATCAGGCGGATCTGTGTTCCTTACTTGGGGATTACTTCTCCTCGGAACCAGGCCTAACCGGGAGCCAGAATCTGGGTCCTGTGATGTGCAAGGTGTGAGAATACATGAGACACTGGGCTGCTCTCCCCCTGAATGTCATGTGAATGATGGTGCTTTTTAATATGATGATCCTCCTGAGGTTACTTTCTACAGAACTACCCATTGCTTATCCCTCAGGTGTGGTTTGACCACATACAGGCAATGGGGAGAAGGTTCTTCTGGGAAGGCGGTCATCCAAGGGTGGCCTTCCAGAAATGCATTGGAGTGTCATATATGATGGTGGTCTGACCATGGCTGATATGGTACTTTATTATTGGGTGGCCCAGCTCCTCCCTAATAATGACTGGCTGCATGGTGGATGGGACAACCCTGCCTTTGGGGGGGAGTTGTTCTGCTGGGTCTGGCCCACCTCTATTCCAGAGGTTACTCAGGTGGTGGTCCATGCATGGCAAGCTATGCTTTGCTGGACTAGGTGGCAATGTAGGTTTACCCAGGACACCTCATTGTGAGAGGGCATGTGGTTGGGTCTGATGGTATCACTGGAGAGATTCAGTTGGTGGGGCAGCATAGGGATTTCTAAGCTGGGGGAAATGTGGAAAGGGGAATCACATGAAGCCCTTCGAGGACCTTAAAACAGACTGTGGCATGCTATCCTCCCTGTTTTCCTGATACTTGAAGCTCCAACATACCTTTTCCTCTTACCGCCCTGAACTACAGGAGATTCCAGAATACAACACCCTAAAATTTCAGCTCCTAATGGGTCACCTGGGCAAGGTGGGGGCGGGAATCATTTCCTGATTTATTGCTCATTTGTCTTACATTTCCCTGAGACAGTTGATGCTCTGCGACAGAAGTGGGATGGCTGAGTGGGTAAATTGGAGGGAGCTGATTGGAGAGATCCATGTATGACACGTCACACTATGTCAATGTCCACCAGGCTGCAGCTTTTGCAGTTCAAGTTCCTTCACCAGCCTCACCTGATAGCCATGCGGCTGTGGTGGGTGGACCTTTGCAGCTCCCTGGAGTGCCACAGGCATTGTGCTCTGCTTGGTGATTTTTTTTTCACATGGCGTAGAGCTGTCCCTGCATCAAACCTATTGATCAATCCTCCTGGGGATCCTCTCAGCAGTTACAGGGACCCCCCAATGATTTACAACCCCAAATCACTCTCTTGTGCATTATGGAGGATGTGTGCAGACCCTGTGGAGATAGGTGGCTAGTTGGGTTGGGCACCCTGGGTTTGGCACCCCGCTTGCCAAAGGAGACATTGCCTGCCACTGGACATCCAAGGCAGCCCCGTCCCTAGAGTCATGAAAGAGGGGCATGGACAGGTGTGGGAAACTTGAAGAACTGATTTACAAAGTGAGAAGTTGTCCCAAAAAACATGCAGAAAGGGTGCGGGAAATGATGGGATTACAATGGACTGAAGGATAGTGACCCAAGTGGGTATGTAGCAAGACAATGCAACCTGTAAGTTATAGTTGTGGGTGGTATTGTGGGGTCAGGATGGAGCACTGTACATGGCTGTTGCTTGGCACTTCAACCAACAAAGTTTTCTTTCTCTCTCTCTCTCTCCTATATATATATATATATATCGATATGTATATATATATATATATATCGATATGTATATATATATATATTTGTGTATATATATATATATATTCACACATATACGTATATACATATATATATATATATATATATATATATATATATATATATATATATATATATATTTGTTTTCACTTAAAAAAACAAAGATTACAGGGAAGTTATAGCTCTACACAATCTACACAACACCAGAGAAATTTAGAAGTTAGAGTTATTTCAAGTAACAATAAATAGCGGCCTAAAGTAACTATAACTTGCGACCCCGCCATGCAGTTATTTCTTCAATAATTTGACTTGAGGTTATAAAAGTTGTCATGAGTGCTGTAATGTCTGCGGTAATAAGCAGTGCATGGCATGGGCGTGAGTGAGAATAGGTTTGAGAGGTTGTCTATGGGTGTGAGAGTGGCTGTGAGAGTATCTCTCTGGATGTGAGAGAGGATGTGAGAGTGTATTTGTTGGTGTGAGAGTGTGTAATTGTGCTCTAGTAGATGGAAGAGGCATTCACGTCCAAAAAGAATTTCAGATCGTTTTTCTATATGGAATCGCAGAGTAAACAAACTTGTTTTGCCTTCGCCAAGTCCATAGATTAGGTTTATTTGTCCTTTTTGCAGCTGCAGCCAAGCCAGAGCAAACATTTCAGTTTTTGACAGCAGGACCAAAGCTTTTATCGCTGTCCTCTGCACACAGATATGTGTACAGGGGATGGAGATGAAAGGTTTGCTCCAGCAAGCAGGCAGCTGCTGTTAAAAGCAGCTGCCTTCTTGCTGGAGCAATGGGACTGTGGGGAAGGCCTTGAGGCTTCCCCCGCAGTCCCAGCCAGCACATAAGGGCAAAAATATATTTTTTAATTAAAACGGTCCAGGGACAGCGGGGGAAGACTTGAGGCTTCTCCCTCCGCGGTCCCAGATAGCCCATAAAGGGCTTCTTAAAAAATTAAAATTAAAAAATGTAGGGACTGCGGGGGAGCTTCTGAAGGCTCCCCTGTGATCCCAGATAGCCCATAAAGAGCTTAACATTTTTTTATTAAATCAATAGTTCAGTGTGAAGGTCTGTGACCTTCTACTGAGTGTTCAGGGATTGAGTATAGTAATGAAATTTATTATACGTTAAAAAAACATATAAATTCACTGAAAAAAACAAAGGTTACATGGACATTAAAGTTAGGAAATAGAATTTAAAAAACATAGGAAGTTAGTTAAAAAACCAAAGGTTACAGGGACGTTATGTTTAGGATCACATTTTAAATGTACAAAACCATAGAAATTCAGCAGTTATAATTATACTTATCTGAAGAAAATATGATTCTTGCCTAAAGTTACTATAGCTCGTACCCCCACTGTGCACAGTTTTCTCAATAATCTTATTGCAAATGTTGCAGTGATATTATGAAATACATTATAGACAATGTCAGCACTGAAATCAAATGTAGGGTAATTAGCAGTGCATGACTACTCTATACACTTACCCATTCCATAACCCTAAATACTCTTTACCTTAAGGTTCATGTTATATAAATATTCCCAATAAAGTAATAAAACAAATATTAGCTGTAATATGCTCATAATATAATATATTTTGTAAACATGAATGCATACATACTTAAAGAAGGATGTCGTTCACTTTTAGCTAATGGCTAAGTACTCATAGTTTGGCAGACACGAGGCAGCAGCTGAAGGAAATGAAATGATTTTTCCAGGATCACACAGTCTTATAGAGTTGGGAGACTGAGATGTGTTCTAGATCTTCATTGTCCAAAGTCAGCAACTTAGAGCCTGATTTAGATATTGGCAGTAACAGTCCATCTGAAAACCTGCCCGCCACCATGATGTTCTGCCCCCTCCATTTAGATGGTAGCAGGTGCATTGGCGAAAGACCGCTGATGGTCTGCCATCACTGCCAAGAATCACCACTCACATCACCAGCACCATAGGCAAAAGCGGGTGGCAGCAGGACGCCAGCCCCTTTTACAGGTGAGTCAATCATGATGTGCAGTCCTGCAGAGGAGACTGTGGCTTCTAAGCCTTCAACCTAAGTAGGTGGATTGGGAGAGATAAAAGCACAAACCTCACCTTTTTTTTCCCACTTTTCCTATTTCCTGATGACATAAAACCAATTGTGCCAATAATACCTCTGCTGCTGGACCAAGATTAAAACTGACCTCGTTGTCGCCGGAATCAGAGGTAAGTCACCATATTACCTGGTGTCCTCGGTCTTGCCACTGTACAGTGGTACTGGACTTGACCTCCTTCACCTAACGTTTCCCAGCAACAGTATAATGAAGTGCAATTTATAAGCCTGCAGTCTCTGACTTAAGAAAAGTGTAAAAACACACCTCAAATGTCAGCAATACCCACCAACCTGGCACTAACTGCCTTCATGGCAATGGACACCTATATCATGAGGCACCACAATCTCAAATTAAATTGTGTCTCTACAGCTGTGTAAAACAATGTCCCCACCTAACATATATAATGTACAAATAGTATCCCCTATAGTAACTAAACTACACCATGACACTGTAGCCGTTGCAATACAAAATTCCTCTAACCTCTACCTCTAAACTGCAAGCATATCAGAGAGCTATGTCAAACAGTAGATGACATTTGACATGTGCATATGCGAATATCATTGACACAGCATGTCAACATAAACACACATGCATTCCCGAGTCACAATATCAGAAAGACAAATAAGTTTGGTGTAAATGTCCAGTAACATGATGAAATAAATAATATATATACAACCTGTATTTGTCACTCACATAAATGAGAGGAAGTGTATGGCTCACACATTAGCAGAAATAACATCATCAGCAAACGTTTGTAAAGGCCAGGGCAATGGTATTCTCCAAGCTAAAGCATTTTATAAAAAAAATAGATACTCCTCTCTAATCAAAATAAAATACATTAATAGAATGAAAACTATGTACATATGTACAGACGTGTACAGTGTCTATTTCGGTCATTAAGTCTGTCAGCCCGCACTTGCCTCCTACAGTCACTGCTAGAAGGAACCTCCTTTGGAAGGGGATTCTATGGAGCAGAGAGCAGGCACCTCAATTATCTCACTGGGAGGGGGATCCTTGGGTTTAAGAGGGGTGTTTTTAGGTTTGGGAGGGGTGGGTTTGGTTTTGGTAAGGGTGGGTTTGGATGTAGACGGGGTGGTTTCGGATGTGGAAGGTGTGGGGTGTGATTAGGAACGGAGATGAAGACACCGGAGTGGGGTGGTCTGGGATTTGAGAGGGGTGGTCTGGAAGGAGGAAAGGACCATGACCAGGACAACCATTACATCTTCCTTTGGGAAAAGGGCAGGTTGATCCGGAGGGTGTTCAGGTTGGGAGGTGGAGGGAGAGTCTGGGGGTCATTACAACATTGGTGGTAAAAGCCGCTTACTGCCGTGCAGAAGACCGCCAACACACCGCCGCGGCCGCGGAATTCCACCACAGCTATTATGACCCACAGCCCGGAATCCGACAAAATTCAGACACCCACACAAGTCCACGACACCAAAGGTCAGTGATAAACTGGCGAAAACAAATCCTTCACCGTCATGCCAACAGAAACACGCCCATGCTATCATGCCCCACGAATCCACGCGGCGGTCTTTCAACCGCGGTATTTCATTGGCGGTACACACGGCCACGCTCAAAATACACACGCATCTCCAAAACACCGCCACATTGGACAATTCGAAATACACACACCTGATACACATACACACACCACTCCCACACACTCAATACAATATAAAACACACACCCACATCACCCACAAACCCTTACAACCAAAAATTTAGACGAAGGCCAGAGAGACAGCACAGCATAGACAACCCCACCATACAGAGGCACACAACACCATCACCCACACTACTTCCACGCACAAAACACCACACACCACTACATATCACCACACTCATCACCACATACACCACCCCACACATCACCTACACCACCCCATGGCACGGCAAAGACACCCCAGGTTCTCGGAGGAGGAGCTCAGGGTCATGGTGGAGGAAATCGTACGGGTAGAGCCACAGCTATTAGGAGCACAGGTGCAGCACACCTCCATAGCTAGGAAGATGGAGCTATGGCGAAGAATAGTCGACAGTGTCAACGCAGTGGGACAGCACCCAAGAAATCGGGACGACATCAGGAAGAGGTAGAACGACCTACGGGGGAAGGTGCGTTCCGTGGTCTCCAGGCACAACATCGCGGTACAGCGGACTGGCGGCGGACCCCCACCTCCTCCCCCACAACTAACAACATGGGAGGAGCAGGTCTTGACTATCATGCCTCCTGAGGGCCTCGGAGGAGTCGGTGGAGGAATGGACTCTGGTAAGTCAAATATTAACTATCATATCCCCCACCCTAGCTGCATGCTATCACAGACCCCCACCCTCACCCCCTCCCCTATCACTCCAACACCTCACATATGTACTACTAACACAAACCACCCATCCCAACACCAAGCCCTGCATAACACAACAAAGCATGGACAGCCATCACTAAAGCATGCCCACAGCACATACCCATAACACCCCCCTCAACCATCATCACACAAGCCCACACACAGGAATGCTAGCACTGGGGTACACGGTCACCCACCCATTGCACACCATGACACACACAGATGCAATAATCATGCTTTTATACCCCTGTAGGACCACTACCCAACGTCACCAGACAGGAGGGTCCAGACATCTCTACCCCACACACAGAAGAGGCCCACAGTGATGACAGCAGCTCTATCCAACTGGATCCAGATGACCAGCCCGGACCATTGTGGGCTTCGGGACAGTCGGTTCCCCACACCCAGTCACAGGCCACCACAGACCTTCCACCCTCTGGTAACACCAGCACAGCACCCACTCAGCGGGCCCATACCTCCGTATCCAGGACACGTCAATCAGCTGTGTGTCCACCACTACAGGGAACCCAGGATAACCCACCACCCCAACAACAACAGGGACCTGGGGGCAGTGTTATTGGGCACACGGTCCAGGGGACAGAGGCACATTAACACAGGGGAACTGGGAGGGCTGCAGTGTGACAGGGGGCAGACAGGCCTGGGGAACCCACTCTCCACGAGGCCCTCTCCTCCATCATGGGAGCATACCACCACTCCCAGGAGACGATGGCAACGGTACTGGCCAAGTTTCAGGAGACCCAGCGCCTGCAGGAGGAACAGTATTTGGGCTTCAGGGAGGAACTCAGAACCATCATCACCGCCCTGGCACCATCGTAGGGGTGCTGAAGGAGATACTTAACACCAGGAGGGACACCGTGGCACTCCAAGGGGCCCCTGACACTAGCATGGACGAAGAACTGCCCACCACCTCCGCCGCGCTAGTGGACAGGAGGCAAAGCCACAGGACCACCACACCAGCACCCCACCCCCTGGAGACGGAGAACCAGCCCACAAGTGGTCCCTGAGATCCAGGAACAGAACAGAGCACAATGCCAAGACCCCGCCAAGAAATGAGACCACCCTGATTGTCATCCCCCTGTCCATATTGGAACTGCCCCAGCTCTACTTCCTATGCCCATATGGGCAGTGCACCTGTGAGACTAATAGACTGGACTCTGTCATGGACATTCCTCCACCATCACGCATCACCATTTTACCACCCCCCTCCATTATTTAGCACTGCAATAAACACCCTTGAGGCACAAAACAATCTGGAGTCAGTCTGTGATTTTGAAAATGTGTATTAGCAATGACAGAGACAAAATCCGTTCTCAAATGTAATGTCAACATACCTATGTCACACATCTCAAGTCCATGAGGAATCTAAGCAGATGACACACGTTGGTAACCACACCTGTGAAACCGTAATGGAAATGTACAACTCAGTTACCATATACTGGTTGAAATCGACAGACAGGATAGAGGTAGAAGTGTTAAAGTACTTGTAGTAGGCAGGAATGTGTTCTCACCTGTGTGTCACTGGAAATATTGCTGGATAACTGAGTCCCTGTTGTTAATGTCTTCTTCCTCTGCTTCCTCCTCATCATTGTCCACAGGCTCCACAGCTTCCACAACACTGTCATCTGGACCATCCTCCTGCAGAAAACGCACCTGTCATCGCAAAGCCAGATTGTGAAGCAAGCAGCAGGCCATGATGATCTGGCACACCTTCCTTGGTGTGTAGAATAGGGAACCACCTGTCATATGGAGGCACCTGAACCTGGCCTTCAGGAGGCCGAAAGTGCGTTCGATCACCCTCCTAGTCTGCCCATGGGCCTCATTGTAGTGTTCCTCTGTCCTGGTCCTGTGATTCCTCACTGGTGTCAGTAGCCATGACAGGTTGGGGTAACCAGAGTCCCCTAATAACCATACCCCGTGCCTCTGGAGTTGACCCATCACATAAGGGATGCTGCTATTCCGCAGGATGTAGGCGTCATGCACGGAGCCAGGGAACATAGCATTTACCTGGGAGATGTACTAGTCTGCCAAACATACCATCTGTACATTCATCGAATGATAACTCTTCCGGTTCCTGCACACCTGTTCACTCCTGTGGGGGGGGACTAGAGCTACATGGGTCCCATCAATGGCACCTATGATGTTAGGGATATGTCCAAGGGCATAGAAGTCACCTTTCACTGTAGGCAAATCCTCCACCTGAGGGAAAACGATGTAGCTCTGCATGTGTTTCAGCAAGGCAGACAACACTCTGGACAACACATTGGAAAACATAGGCTGGGACATCCCTGATGCCATGGCCACTGTTGTTTGAAATGACCCACTTGCAAGGAAATGGAGCACTGATAGCACCTGCACTTGAGGGGGGATCCCTGTGGGATGGCGGATTGCTGACATCAGGTCTGGCTCCAACTGGGTTCACAGTTCCTGGATTGTGGCACAGTCAAACCTGTAGGTGATGATTAAATGTTGCTCCTCCATTGTCAATAGGTCCACCAGCGGTCGGTACACCGGAGGATTCCGCCATCTCCTCACATGTACCAGCGGACGGTGCCTATGAAGGACAACAGCGAGCAGAGTCAAACAACTCAGAGGTATGTACCCACAGTCTACACAGAACACAAAACATAATCCAAAAAGTTTCCTGTATGTGTGTTGAGTCTAGGCCTAGGTATACATGACGCAGTTGAAAATGAAGCCATGTGGGCCCCTGAAATGGCGGCTGCCTGACCTCTAAAGTGGGACAATGGGATGTGAGGTAACTGCGCTGGCGTTCTACACCGTCGTGGTAGGCGGTAGAAGACCGCGGCGCAATGCTGCATTGGTTAACATTGGACCCTATTGGTCCCAGGAGCCAATGACGAAGTGCGCCGGCAGTGTTGATACGTACCGCTGCAGACGTCACCCCCGTGGATGAGACCGCCATTTTCTATCTGTTGAATCACTCTATACCTGATCTTCGACAGGAGAGGACGTACACTGCAAGTGCTGCTGTGACCTCTGTCTGGAAGAGACAATGGCTTGTGCGTCTGGGGAAAGGGCCCCTGCCTTCACTGCAGAGGAGTTGGAGAAGCTCGTCGACGGGGTCCTCCCCCAGTACACGCTATTCTACGGTCCTCCAGACCAACAGGTAAGTACACAGGGAGCACATTGTATGGGCTATGCCTGAGTGTAGAAGGCTGGTTGTTAGACGGAAGGGGCCACAGTTCTGCATGCATGAAGGACTGTGAATGCATGTGCCACATGGCAAAGCTAGGGATGTGCACCACTCACTTTGATGGTGCAGTTGCTAATGACTTCTCTTCTTCACCTGTACATTTCATGTAAGTCAGTGCCCACCAGAAGAAGGATATTTGGCGTGCCGTCACCAAGGACGTCCGGACCCTGGGGGTCCACCAGAGACGGAGCACCCACTGCCGTAAAAGATGGGAGGACATTCGCCGCTGGAGCAAGAAGACGGCGGTAGCTCAGCTGGGGATGGCCTCCCAACGTGGGAGGGGTGCCCGTCGCACCATGACCCCCCTGATGTTCCGGATCCTGATGGTGGCCTACCCTGAGTTGGATGAGCGCTTGAGGGCATCACAGCAGACACAAGGGGGTGAGTACAACATCATTCTGCGGACTTTGCGTGCAGTGAAGGTGTCTGGGTGGGGGAGGAGGGCTGTGGGTTCCCCTAGGCCAGGGCGAGTTCTGTAGGCTAGTCCCCTCTGTAATGCAGGCCATGTGGCACTCCACCCCACCTCTGTAGAGTGCCAAGTACAGGTATACATGCCCCTGTGTCATCTATGTGTGCAGATGTCGACCATAGCCTTGTAGGCCATATCCCAGGTACTGCATCTGTAGAGCCTAACAGCGCGGCGTAGTGCAGGGGGCTGCTGTGTCTGTATTGTCCGCCAACGGTAGCGGTAAGCCATGCACTCAACCTGTCTTTCTTCTGTCGCCCCCCCCTTTTTGTGGTCTCCCTGTTCTTGTGTGCATCAGCATCATCAGGTGGAGGAACAGTGGCACCGGAGCACGAGGGAGCTGCATCCCACATGGCCATGAAGGGCCACACCACAGACTCTGAATACACCAGTGGGATGGAGGGCGAGTGGAGCTTCACAGCGGTCACAGGATCTACAACCAGCGACACAGACTCGTCCTCCGATGGGATCTCCCTTGTGGTGGCGGCAAAATCTGTGCCCCCCACTTCTACAGGTACAGCCGCCACGCCCCTGCCAGTACCGCCCTCCCAGCAGCTCCTCAGCCTTCGCCCTGTGCCCGCTCACCCAGGAGGGTGGGCATCACCTTCGCCCCAGGCACCTCAGCCCCTGCCCCTGTCACCTCTGCTGCCCTCAGTGAGGAGGCCATTGACCTCCTCAGGTCACTCACTGTTGGGCACTCTACCATTTTGAATGCCATCCAGGGTGTAGAAAGAGAATTGCAACACACAAATGCATTCCTGGAGGGCATTCATTCTGGTCAGGCTGCCCTTCATCGAACCTTGCAAACTCTGGCCTCAGCACTGATGGCAGCCATTTTCCCTGTGTCTATGCTCCCCCCTCCAAATTCCTCCACCCAGACCCAATCCCCTGTACCCCAGCCTTTCCCAAGCACACCATCAGACCAGCATGCACTCACGTCAACACACAAGGGAAGCTCAGGCA
Organism: Pleurodeles waltl; assembly: GCF_031143425.1. Lineage (NCBI taxonomy): Eukaryota > Metazoa > Chordata > Amphibia > Caudata > Salamandridae > Pleurodeles > Pleurodeles waltl. The sequence continues at coordinate 370,802,240 of NC_090449.1, forward strand.
AACATAAGCACCACACATCCCACAGGCACTCACGCAAGCATCACACACATACAGACACAGCAACATCCACTGCCTCCACTGTGTCCCTCCTCCTTGTCATCTCCCTCCTCCCTCCCAGTCTCGTCTACACTCTCACCTGCATGCACTACCACTACAGCCACTAGGTCCCGCACCACCACACCCACCACCACACCCCGCTCACCTGCACTCACCACCCCCACTACCATTTACACGTCCCCTGTGTCCTCTCCCAGTGTGTCTGTGATGCCCCCTCCCAAAGTACACAAACGCAGGCATCCTCCAGCGCATGCACCTGCACCCAAAGCCACAAAAGTTACACCTCCTACAACCACCTCCTCTTCCTCCACTCCCAGACCCCCTCCAGCTACCCGACCCAGTGTTCCTAAGAAACTTTTCATGGCCACGCTAGACCTCTTTCCCACCCCCCCTCCAATTCATAGGTCCCGTACAAACACCTCAGCCAAAAAATCTCTGGGACCAGTGGTGCCTGTTGTTACAGGTATGTGGAGTGCACCGGGCACCGGGCAGCCAGTGTGACACGGAGCCACAGCACAGCCAGTCCCCCCATGAAGCACCAGAAGTTGGACAGTGCCCAGCGGGAGTGGGGGAAGACTCCAGCCAGCAAAGCCGCTCACAAGGGTCCCAGGGGGAGTGTTCACTCAGCTGTGACTCCTCCCAAGGTGGGGAAGGGGCAGAAGAAATCACCAAAGTCTGGGAGGAGCAGCATGGCGGAGAAGAACGCCATCATCCCCGCTGCCCAGGAGGCCACCGCCAGCCCCATCGGCACTGGCCAGGAGGCCACCGCCAGAGTCAGTGCCCAGGGGGGCAGCACGATCGTCACTGGCCAGGAGGCCACCGCCAGAGTCAGTGCCCAGGAGGGCAGCATGATCGTCACTGGCCAGGAGGCCACCACCAGAGTCAGTGCCCAGGAGGGCCGCCCCATCGTCAGTGGCCAGGAGGCCAGAGTCAGTGCCCAGGAGGGCAGCACGATCGTCACTGGCCAGGAGGCCACCGTCAGAGTCAGTGCCCAGGAGGGCAGCACGATCGTCACTGGCCAGGAGGCCACCGCCAGAGTCAGTGCCCAGGAGGGCAGCCCCATCGTCAGTGGCCAGGAGGCCACCGGCAGCCACAGCCCAGCTGCCCATGAGGGCCCCGGCAGCCACAGCCCAGCTGCCCAATGAAGGACCGCCAGCACCAGCCCAGCTGGGCAACGAACGACCTCCTTGGCAAGCACCCCTGAACAGGGCAAGCACCGCCTAACAGGGCAAAGACCGCCATCTCAAGCACCGCTAAACAGGGCAAAGACCGCCATGTCAAGCACCGCTGAACAGGGCAAGCACCGCTGAACAGGTCAGAAACTACAAACTCAAGCACCGCAGAACAGGGCAAGCACCGCTGAACAGGGCAAAGACCGCCATGGCAAGCACCGCTGAACCGGGCAAACACCGCTGAACAGGTCATAAACTACTAACTCAAGCACCTCAGAACAGGGCAAGCACCGCTGAACAGGGCAAAGACCGCTATGGCAAGCACCGCTAGCCCATGAGCGGCAGGGGCAGTGACGCAACTGGGACCGTCACGGGGAGAGTGATGCACTCTGGGCACTAGTCCCTCTCCAGAACCAATGGAGACATGCATCCACTACGTCTGTTCTTAACAGGATGAAGCACTTTGGGCACCAGTCCCCCTCCAGAACCAGTGGAGAGATCCATCCACTATGCCTGTCCTTAACAGGAGGAAGCACTCTGGGCACCAGTCCCCCTGCAGAACCAGTGGAGACATGCATCCACCATGTCTGTCCTTAACAGGATGAAGCACTCTGGGCACCAGTCCCCCTCCAGAACCAGTGGAGACATGCATCCACTCAGTCTGTCCTTGGCTGGATGAAACACTATGGGCACCAGTCCCACTCCAGAACCAGTGGAGAGATCCATCCACTATGTCTGTCCTTAACAGGATGAAGCACTCTGGGCACCAGTCCCCCTCCAGAACCAGTGGAGACATGCATCCACTACGTCTGTCCTTAACAGGATGAAGCACTCTGGGCACCAGTCCCCCTCCAGAACCAGTGGAGACATGCATCCACTCGGTCTGTCCTTGGCTGAATGAAGCACTATGGGCACCAGTCCCCCTCCAGAACCAGTGGAGAGATCCATCCACTATGTCTGTCCTTAACAGGATGAAGCACTCCTGGCACCAGTCCCCCTCCAGAACCAGTGGAGACATGCATCCACTACGCCTGTCCTTAACAGGATGAAGCACTCTGGGCACCAGTCCCCCTCCAGAACCAGTGGAGACATGCATACACTCAGTCTGTCCTTGGCTGGATGAAGCACTCTGGGCACCAGTCCCAGTGGAGACTGTTATCCACTTGAGAGACTGTGGCTTTGCACTCCCCAGGATGGTACAGTGGGCAAACCACCCACTGTAGAGACTTGAGAGACTGTGGCTTTGCACTTCCCAGAATGGTACAGTGGGCAAACCACCCACTGCAGAGACTAGAGCGACTGTGGCTGCAGTGTTCTCTCTGTTTTGATCAGGTATCTGATGTGGGCCTCGCCGTGGTTCCATCACAATTGCTCAGTTTGCCATACATTGGCCGACATTCACAACTCACATTTGTGATGGAGCATCCCACCTGACCCAATCATGACATGGGGCATGTTTGGTGCCAATGTCCCTCAAAACATTGGGAAAATGCAATACCCCTTAGTTTGTATGTAGCCATGTGTCTGCCCACAACAGTACTTGCCTTGTGATGAGGAATCTAGTGGCAACTTTCAGCACAAATAACTACACCACACATAGCAACAGACACTGTCTGATTAACTTATACCTCCAGAAATCTTCATTTGATTTGGATGTGTGTCACCCTTAAAGTCGATGGCATACAACATAGGTGGAAACGAAAAAGGTTAAACCACAACAACAGTTACAGACAATAACTTACCCTCTTGATGCTGCTGTAGGGCCCTCAACTGCCCATCAAGCTCCGGTGAGCCACCAGAGGATGCAGGCCATTAGGTGGACGAGAGTGCGGCTCACCCACCTGGATCACTGAGAGGACTGCCCTACTTGGCCCTCAGCAGACTTTTGTATTGAGTAACGCAGATTGCTCCACCTGTTACGGAAGTGCAAGCTGCATTGCTTGTGGACCCCCAAGGGCCTTCCATATCTCATGGTTCTGGTTGACGTTGACCTGCATGGGTGACTGAAAAGAACAAGAAAATAAATGTTGAGTGATTTTGTTTGGCAGTACTGCTGTGACATAATTATTTGATATTATTCACAAGCATTCTTCAAACTGTGGTCCCAGTTCACAAAGGTAAGCTTAGACTTTTGGTGTAAATTTAGACCAAAAGTCTAAGCTTATGACTTTTTGGTGTTCACAAATATGTTACGAATAGTATCTTTATGTCCACACCCAGAGTGTACTCTCCATGCCCAAGTGGAATCTTGGCACTCGGGACAGATATCCACCCGAGTGTGGCGGTTCCTCCTCGAGTGCGGATATAAACATACTACTCATAACTTTTGTTCTAAATGTTGATCAAAAGTCCAAGTTTACCTTTGTGAATTGGGCCCCTTAACTCCATTCTGTCAAAAAATATTTAGAGGTAGCTAGGGAATAATGATTTCTAGTGATCTTATGAGCACCCTAAACACTTTCTAGCTCCTCGTGTTACCAAATCAGGCCTACAACTTCATCTGGGCCAGGTCTATTAAACCTGCCCTGTTGTGGGAGCCACCCCTGATTACTCACAATAATTGTGAGCTACTACAGCCTAAACAGCTTGTACAATGCTTGCACTTAACCCCGTGCACAGCTATATTGGCTTAATGTCTAAGCTCCCAAGAATCTGAACCCCTGGTCTCCATCGCATAGAGGGACTGATGGCAGTATGGAAGAGCAGCTATGTGTCACTGAGTGCAGGGATTTGGTAGCTGGCTGAACAAGTGAGTGTTGAAATGGGACCTACTTGTTTGGTTGATTGTTAGCAAGTGTCCTCTGAACTTGTAGAACAGGGAATACCTTTACCTTATGTGGCTCCATGACATAATGAAAACATGCAGAGCAGCCTATTACAGTATATGGGCTGGAATCCCACTTGACTGGAGCCTGATCTTCTACCTCACAATAGGAATACTACAGCAATAACACCAATAGTGAGATTCATGGCAGTGCTTCATTTTGTGGCCACTGGCACTGTAGCAGTATCTGGGGGCATGTCCCAACCAACTTTCAGTGGTGTGCTCCAAGACGTCCTTGCTTCCTTGATGAGACACATCAACAGCTACATTCAGTACCCACATCAACTGTATTTGGCCACCATGAAGGGATGAATTTTACACTTTTGGTGACCTACCATGTGCTTGAGCAATAGATGGCACCCATATTGTTGCCACCACATGCAAGTGAACAGGTCTACCGCAGTTAGAAGAGCTTCCGTTCCATCAAGACATGCAAGTTGTCTGCTTACTAGATTTATATATCTCATGTGCGTGTGCCTGCTTTCCTGGTTCAACACATAATTCATTTGTACTATGGAACAGCCCTATACAATTGCAGATGTCACAACTTTGGACCGAAAAGGGCCTGGCATGTTGGCAAGTATAACATGAATTGATTATAATTTTCCCGAATCCTGGTTTAGGAAAGGACAATGTCTTGATATGTTATTAATCTGTTGGATGTGCTGGTTTCATGTAGGAGGCTCAGCGCATCTTAACCAACCATGGCTATTGGCACCACTGAGGGATCCATCAACACCACGGGAAGTACGTTTCAGTGAGATCCATGGAAGAACACAGAGGGCAATGGAGTGGCCTGGCTCCTGACGGCCAGGTTTCGTTGCATGGACAAGACTGGTAAAGCCTTCCTCTACTTACCCAATTAGGTATGGCAAATTACAGTTGCCTGCTGCATGCTCCACATCACCCTGTGGTGGAACATCCCTATAATGGCAGAGGAGGGAAACGATGAAAAGTCACTGGGTGAGTATGTTGAAATGCCCAATGAAGATGACAGTGGTGAAGAAGAAGGAGGTGACATATGTCAAGATGTGATTGACCACTTTTTCACTTGAGTGTAAGTTTACTTTACAAACTGGGACCTCAAATGTCAGAACAACTTGTGACATAGGGAAGACATCAGTCTGAAATTGTAATTTTGCAGGAACGGTCAGTTCATTAAAGTCCAAGGCAAAGATGTTAGAGGATCCGAGTTTCCCTACATTGACTACTGTGTTTGTAGCCATAGATTAACTTTGCTTGTATTAAGTATACGTGTCCTCCTAACATGTCATTTGAGTCAAATGTAATATGTAAAATCATTAATTACCCCTTGTTATTCTGTTTCTGGTTCCTTCACCATGTCATCTTTAAATGGACATTTCCAAAGTTGTGACATGCAGTAATATGTTGCTGTTGAACAGTACAAAGTGAACATGTGTTCATCCAAGGGCAGACACCACTTGGGATTGACAGATCTTGTACAGAGACAATTTACAACCTGATAGAATGGAAGTTCACAAGATTGGATCAGACATATTTTATGTGAGATGGTGCATAAAGGCAATAGGTGTTACTTAACTTGGTCTAACCACATGTTTATGCCAAGCCCTAGCTTACTGTTCTTGTTTCACATTATCTAAAACTTCAATTTGTGTTCAGTGGAGGTAGCTGTTGATGTGTCTTCTCATAGCTGATAGCCCTTTTTTAGCACACCACAGAATGCTTGTCGTGTAATTGCACCAGATACTGCCACACTGTCCTATAATGGTCATGTGGCCTCAAATATTGCTACGGCCATGATTTTGACCAATGGTGTCATTGTTATATGATTCCTATTGTGGGTAGGATGTGTGGCTCCAACTGAGGTCATGCATCAATTATAGTTTGCCTATTAAATTTGATCACATGCAATATTCAATTTTGTCTATGCTGTCAAGGTTGTGGAGCGTCCACTCCTGATTGGCACAGACTATTGGGCTATGCATGGTTTGTGAAAGTCAGCTTAGATTTCTTTAAGGACTTAGCTACATTTGTATGTTCACAGCACAATATGGATTGCTTTTATTCTTTCTGAATGAAATTGGTAGCACATTATTTCTTTGTCATTTCTAATGTTGCTTAGCAAATACATGTTTAAAATATTTCACAGCATGATGGTGGAAGACAGACTTGACATGATTGGCACAATAGGTGAAACAACAGTCTTGTAGTTTTGGTCCATATCATTAATTTAAATGAAAAAAAAGAACACAAATGTGGATCAGAAAATGAGGAAATGAACAGAAAGTCTGTCATGGTGGATGAAAGTATGGTAGCAGAGCTAAAACAGTTTGGAGTCCAATGTACACAATAAATCCTTCCTCAGAATAAGGTAAATGTGTTCCTGAAATAGTCCACAGAATGAATGGTATGCACACACGGGAGGAAATAAGGTACGCAGTCTCTTGGAGGTGGTGGTGACAGTCTTGCCATCCTCTCCTGGCAGGCTAGATGACCACCCCCTCCTGGGAGGGAGGGAACAGGTGCAGGGGCTGGGGTGGGAGTAGCAGGCCCCTCATGTGGCAGGGCTTCCCTCTTCATGTCTGGCCGTGGTGTAGTTGGGCTAGAGTGATCACAGACAGGGCTTGATGGAATTAGGACAGCCCTGCTTACCTGGTGGTAAATGTCAAATAGCACCCTGGTCTGGGAGCACATATTTCTACCAGTTGGTGTATTTCTACCATGAGCTGCCTCTGCGCATCCTTGATCTTCCAGAGCTCAGTTACTACCTGGTCCGTCACGTCTTGGGACTGTTGTACTGCTCCCAAGACTATGTCGATGGTGGTTTAACTGACAAAGACCCCTGTGTCTTCATGTTGGCGTCCAAAAGATTCCCTCCCACGACCCCTACCTCCACTACCCTGTGCCCTTTGAGCAGTGTGGCCAATTCCACTGCATCTTGGCAGAACTTGAGGCAGATTGGATGATGGAACAATATCTGTCAAGAGTTGGGGGCATAAGATTGGTGTTGGGTTCCTCAGTACACAGGAAGTGGAGGTGTCTATCTGCTGTGATCATATTTCATCTGGTTTAGGAGGTGTAGGTGTGGGCTGAGTTTGACTCACTGGGGCTGTCTGGCCAGACAGACCAGATGGACCAGCTGGTTCCTGATCATTCGGACTTGCAGGAGTGGAGTTCTCACTGAAGACTTCTTCATGGTCAGGAGTGGAGGTGTCTTGGGTGACAGACGTTGGTCCTCTGGTCCGGGCGGGGGGTGTTGGACCTGGGAACAATGCAGAGGATATGAAATTAATATCTAGTTTGTGCATCTTATAAGTCTTTGCTTACAAATGGGGCTACCTAATAAATGAAAAACCTGACTGATCGCATGATTAGACCTGTTTGTGTTTTTCATAGTTTTACACATTCAGGCTGATTTACACATACTCAAACTCCAGTGATGATGTTGTACAGATATCCGGGAATAGAAAATGTTGTTTCTGAAGTATATACTACATGTACCATACATTCAGACCAACACAATGGTGAGTATATCATAGTACTAGACCCTTCCGAGGCATAGCAGGATAACAAACATAATACAAACTGTGGTTCAACTGAATATTTATAAATGCCTTTGGTCATCATATGGACAGTGTTAAGTAAATTGTGTGTGGATACTACTTCTTTTCAGCATGACACATCACAGGGTAGTACATCTGGGATTCAACAGATTACAAAATATGTGGGCATTTACATCAATTCAATGTTGATATGAGAAGGGGTCAGCATGTTTGAGGGACAAAACAACTGACATTTTTATCTATGGCATGACAAGGTGACGGTCAAATGCACATGTGTTTGAGGTGTGTGCCCATGCGAAAGTAAAGGCATGTAGAGCAATATTGCCTTGTACTATTGTTTTGCAGGCACCAAAACAGGGAATCATGGTGGCTGTAGTTATCTGTTGACACAATAGACAATAATTGTTGTAAGGTGATGTGCACAAATCGTGTTCAATGGACACACAAGTGGTATGATGTGAATCAATTAAATAACCGAAATAACCATCATGTTAAAGCAGTATACCTTCATGTGCAAATGGATGGAGTTTTGTACCTGTTTTGGGGAGAACGACAAGATAAGTTGATAGAAATCAAGGGACTTACCAAATGCAAAGGATGATCCATGTGGAACAACACACAGCCTGTCTTAACATATTGCACATTGTTAGAAAAGACAGAGACAACCATGATGCAAGTATTTGGTATGACACAAGATATTTTGTGGAGTCGAGGTTATATATATCTGTTTTGCGAAAGGCCTAGAACCATTCTAAAAGTCTTCCTTAAGGGCAGGACTCTATTTGTGCTTGTTGAGGTAACATTAAGTGCAACTTACCAGACTCCACTTCACCAGGGTCTCCAGTCAAGCCTTCAGGATGTAGGATCTGCAAGACCTTATCCTCCCCCCACAGAAAGGGTTGTGGTGAGGGGCTGGGAGAACCACCACAAGTCCTCAGGCTCTCCAGGTGATGCTTGGAGGCCAGGGAATGCACTCACCTGCACAGGTCATTCTACACCTTCCTAATCTCCTCCCAGGTGCACAGGTTGTTAACTACAGCATTCACTCTGTCAACTAGTCTGTCCAACATTTGACTTTTCCGAGATATTGGAGTATTTTTTACTTGGGTTCCAAACAACTGTGGCTCTACTCTAATGATTTCATCCACCATTACAGACAACTCTCCCTCTGAAAAACATGGATTTCACCTACTTGCCATTGTTAAAATAGTGTAAATTGGAAAAGTGAGTAGATGAGGGTGGACAAATCAAAAACTTAGGGGGACAGAAAACACAGAGGGAGAGCATCAAAGATCAAAAAACAAAACCTGTGTCCTTGATGGCAAACTCAGCTTCCAAACGGTGTTCTGCAGTGTGATGGCAAAGGATCATGGTCTGAAACTGAGTATGTTTTATAGTGTGTTTTGGAGGTGTTCTCAACTGTCTAATATACAACAAGTGTGGACTGCTGGCAGCCAGCCAATAATCACATCTATGGTGCAAAGTTGGACAGGTTCCGCAATGGACTCTTGTCATCATGGGACCACTGCTGTTACACTGCCAGCACAGCCGTGTTGTGTAAATGTGATCTGCAGGATCCCACTGTCAAGTTGTTGATGGCCAACACTGGATTCTGCTGCATCATCTGCGGGATGCAGCTGCCGCAACAGAGTGCTAGCCATGGACGGGGATGGAGTACTTGGGCCCACAACCATGGCGGTTTGGCGGTAAGAATTCCAAAATCGAAATCCGGTCCTTAGCTATGAGAAGTGTATAATGTGTCTTTGCATGTGCTGCAAGCATATATAAAATGGAGAGGGTTTTTTTTTTTTTAACTGGGAATCTCTGCCTTTGTGATTTGCAGTTATTCTTTTATATAACAACGGTGTAGTTAGTTGGTCATAGGCGGATAGGAGATGTGATTTAGTCATAAAGGAGTGTCTTCATGATACCTTCACACACGTAGGGTGAGTTTAGTAGAAAGTAGTAATTGCCCTTCAATTTTCCAATCATGTTAATAAAAAAATAATTTATGCAAGGAATTATTAGCTTACATCTACATATACCTGGGTTAATTAATTTCAGTGAATGTGGACCATTGTTTTTTTATTTGTGAAACCAAGGGAGCAGTGCTCTAATCCTGTGTTCCTAGTTAGGTATATTTGTGTGATCTTACCCACTTAAGCAAACTCCCTGTTCTTTTGTCCCCCACTGTGAAAATGTGTAGCAGTTAAACACATACTGATGAGCAAGGATTAAGGGCTGCACAAAAAGTGGAATTTTTATGTTATTGAAGCTTTTTGAAACATAGCACCTAAAACAAGTTATACAGCAATCCTGGAGCATTCGCAAGCGCATCTGGGGGAGCCGGTGCTCCGCTGTGTGTGGCTGCGGTTTCTTTGAAAAGTCCACTCTGTGATATTTCTCTATGATTGCAAACTAGGCATGTTTACCATAAATGTACGGATTTGATCCCCCAGCTGCTAAGCAAGCTTTTGATATCAGTAGTGGCTTGCGACACCGAGAAGGAGCATGTGCCGAGGAAGTAAAGAAAAATTAAAGAAAAAGAAAAACACTTACTTCCTCCGCCGCGCACCGCTCCGCTATCCCTCTTTGCTACTGCAGGCACAGGCTCCCAGCCTGCCCTGCGGCCAATCCGATTGGCTGGAAGCTCCCAGTCAGGGCTCCCTGGCAGATCTTGAGCCTGTGCAGGCTCTCTCAAGACCGGCAACACAGAGAGGGAGCCTACTGTGCATGTGTGTTTGGCCATCCCGAGACGGCCAGCCAAACATAAATGCACAATGAGGGGGAGTGCTGAGCACTCCCCATCGCTGCTCTTCACCCTAGTGGCCCCACCCCTTTAAAAGTAAAGGATAATAAACAAAAGTTAATTATCCTTTTCTTTGAAAGTTTTTGCAGCTTCTACTGATGGTATTTCTCCTACACCTGAACCACCCTGGGCATATACAAAACAAGAGTTGGAGCCCGCACTTTTTTTCAATTTTTGAAGTTTTTGAATTAGAAAACTGCACAGATACCAGGTATTGAAAAGGAGGCAACAATTACTAGGTTTCCCACAATGTACATTACTCAAACGAGAACAAATAGAGATTTCTAAATGTAATCGAAATACCCTATCAGTTGGAGGAATTTCCACTTATGGTAAGCAGCCATTGAGTTTGGTGTGGAAATGTCAACGAACAGCATTCATTTAATTTGCACTTCACTCATTTGACTATTCGGGTTTCTAAGCCTTTCCAATTACTGTAGGTAAGGGAACTATCACACAATGTGCCCAAGCAGCAGTGCCGGAATACGCTACATAAACATAGACGTGCAATCAGTATTAGAAGCACCCACAGCCCCTCGAAACTCTGTGACTGTCAGGTAGTGCGTTTTTTTAAAACAGTACGTAGGTGTTGAAAGTTAAACACATGATTTTGCACACACAGATTTTAAAACGTGAAAGAATGCACACATTATAATATACTGTATACCGTGCTAGCTATTATCGAGTTGGCCATTTCTAAGCGTTGCAAAGCATGGGCATTAATATTACCTAATTTAACCATATTGATTTTATCGACCTTTGAAGGATAAACGGCTCAGATGGTTTTGTGAGCTGTAGGTCTCGAATGTACAGATATATGCTGGAGATATCCACAGCCCATTGTGGGAAGGCTGGGGGAGGGACATATCCGTGTATCTAACAGGAATCAGGTTTGGTGGCCCTCCAAGCCTAGGCTGTGCGCTTTCTGAACAGCAAGATAAGATTTAGCAGCTTCTAATTTGCGCCACCAAAACATATTGAGGATAAGCCAGGAATGGTGCCCCTGAAAGTAATTGGTAGCACAAATAAAGCAATCACTCACATTGGAATGGGAAGTGCTTTATCGAACAGTCAGTTCTAAAGCATAGCAACATCCCTGAAGTGCGTGTTAAGTCCCAGATACACTTTCCATACAGCAGCTGAACCCAGGTGCATACTAGTTTCTAAAATTGAGTGAAGATTCGTCTAACAGCGCCGAAGTTGTTAGCAAAACAAAAAACACTTTTCCTTTGGAAACTAGGTCCTAATTAAATAGGTCTACATTTGCATAGGAAGAGTGTTTTTTGGTTTGCTAAGAGAAACAAGCATTTGCAATGCAATAGGTCTCACATTTGCTCGACTTTGAGCTATTAGTGTTGTACATTCCTGACTGGACTTTTCATGCCACATAAATTGAAAATGAAAAGTAAAACAATTGACACAATGCAGTCAATTCAAAGCACCACAGCCCCCATGAGCGTGAGTGCAAGAGTTATTGGCTCCCTGCGTGAATGTCCAGAAAACATTGCGGCTGGGATTAAAGGCAAACCCAAACTGGAAGGGCCATCACACGCTGTAACAAGTGTGATGTAGTGTGATGGCCACCAAAAATTTTCACTTAGTGAAATCGCCTTGGAGGGAACTCGCACACAAAGGAAGGACATTTCACAAAATGCAACAATAAAAATAAAGCATTTAAAACAAGCAGTCCAAAGAATGAATAGCAAATGTAGGCGTGGTTAAAAGCCCACAGACAGATTACAACAGTCCAGAGCGCTTGCACTGTAACCTGTGACATGAAACTAACTCTGGTACAGAACGTTTGGCTGCTGTCAAAGATGATACATGGAAAAAACAAACAACTTTCTAGGCCTGTGGAAGAAACACAGCAAGGGGGCCTGTTTATAATGAAGGGGAGCCCGATGCAACAGTCCTACTACTTATTTGAAATCCTGTTGATATTTTAAATCCTGCTGAAACCTACACATCACACTGCATGGTAGAGAGTCTGCCGTTCAGTCTTCTCCACTGGCTTATAGCATCAGCAAATATTTAAACTAACATTGAATACAAAAATAAAATATTTTAGGGAAAAACAGGAATACTCTTCTTTACTCTAACAACCATGTGCATTGTAGAATGCATAAGCAGATACACACAAATACATACATATCAGCAGCAGAACACCAACATTCAGACAAAGTCAATAAAAATTCCAGATGCACTGCCACATAAAACTTAATAAATAAAAACAGGTTCTCTCCAACTCTTGAACCATTCACATTGAATACTGATAAACACATGTTACTTTAAATTACACAAGTATGTAATTATTCTGTGATACCATCTGATATACCTCTGTTGTTGCCCAAAAGTTGACACAACCACTTCTTTTAAGCTGAAAAAGGTCCTTCTTTCCTTGTCATAATGTATATAACATATATTGTTTCTGTCATTTTCAAGCACTCTAGACACCAGATGTTACTAATATTCAATTTAGGGTGCTCAATCAATTTACCCACGTCTTAAGGATGAAAGGGTGGAATTCGTCCTCATGACATGCAAAACCCTACGCAGCATATTTATAAGCCCGTAGTGCCACCTTGCGCCATGTTAGCGTCAATTTTATTTTTACGCTAATATGGCCCAAAAAGGCAAAAATCCTCACACCATATTTACAGTGGCACAATGCATGCATTGCGTGACTTTGTAATCCTTTGCACCACGTTATGCCTAGGCCAGGCATAATGGGGGTCATTACGACCTCGGCGGTCTTTTTGCAAGACTGCCAAGGGACCGCCATGCGGAAGACCGCCTGTGCAGGCGGTTTGCCGCTCGGCGTATTATGACTGTTGGCCATACTTGTGGGCGGCGGGGAAGTGGAGGTTTCTCCACCTCCACCGCCACGCCAACAGAACACCGCCCAGTGAATCACGTCCTGTGATTCGCCGTGGTGGTGTTCTGTTGGCGGTGTGGTGTCGGCGGAGCTGCCCCCATGGCTCCCGTCCCCTCCCGGAGGATCGGCGGACCAGGTAAGTCGATCGTCCGTGAGGGGAGGGGGGTGTTGTGTGTTGTGTGCGTGCATGGGTGTGTCTGTCTGTGCGTGTAGAGGGGGTGTGTGGGTGCGTGTATGCTTGCGGGGGTGTTGTGTGTATGGGAATGAGTGCATGTATGGCTTTGGGTATGTCTGTATGGATGTGTGCGTGTATGTTTGAATGTGGGTGTGCGTGTCTGACTGTGTGTGTGGATGTAGCCATGTATTTCGGGGTGTGTGCATGTGTGTGTTGGTGGTGCCTGCATGCGTGTAGGGTGTGTGTGAGTTATGTGATGTTTGGGGTCGGGGTAGGGAGGGGGGTCCTGCCACCTTTCGGGTGTGGCAGGGGTGGTGGGGGGTGTAGGGGAGGGAGGCGAGGTGGGGATGGGGGGTGGGGGAGACCCCTATCAGTGCCAGGGAAGGAATTCCCTGGCACTGATAGTGCTTACCGCCATGGATTTCATGGCGGTTGAAACCGCTGGTAATCCACGGCGGAAAGCCGGGTCCAAATACTGCCGGCGGTATACTGACAGCCGCCGGGCTGGAGACCCAGGTCTCCAGCCTGGCGGTCGTCTCCGCCCTGTCGGGCAGGACGGAGAACCGGCGGATGACCATGGCGGTAACCGCCATGGTCATAATTCACCAAGGTAAGACCGTCAGCCTGTTGGCGGTCTTACCGCCGGTTCTCCGCCATCCGCCAGGGTTGTAATGACCCCCAATGTATGCAAACGGGGCATTCCCCCGTTGAGGGGGGGGCTGAAAAAATGGTGCAAGAAAATGTAAGAGATTTCCTTGTGTCATTTTTACATCACTTTTAATGCCCGCTCAGAGCTAGAGTTAAAAGGTGGTTCCATAATTTATAAATAGCCCCTATGTACTCTGCAGGACTAATGCCAATATTTTGGTGCTACTCCTGCGGAGTACATCAGTAGCGTCATGAAAAATGACGCTATTACCCCCTACCCTGCACCATGGTTTGCCGTATTTTAAATATGGCGCACACTTGGTGGTGGTAGGGAAAGGCCTCTGGGAGCGAATGCCTGGGGCAGATTCCTTTGAGGGAATTGTTAAAGGAAAGCTATGTACTGGGGTGCCCACCCCTGGGACATAGAGGTTTCCCTACCAGGAGTGGTGTGGGCAGAGAAATCTGTATTTGCTTTTGCTTGGCAGGAGCATTTTTAAATCTTTCACTGAGCAGGAGCAAACACCAAGTCCTCTCACAGCTTTGGAGAGCTTCACAAATTCTCCCTTCCACTGAGATCAGTCTTAAGGTCTGTTTCCCTGCCTGCAGTGAATCAGACAGGGAAACAGATCTTGATATGGCCCACTTAGAAATGGGGTCTTTGGTTGGCAGTCAGGTTACCCCGTGTCCAAGCAAGGACCCTTCCTCTAGTTAGGGTAAAGGAGAATCACCCTCAGTTAACCCCTGCTTACCCCCTTTGGTAGCTTGGAACGAGCAGGCAGGCTTACCTTTAGAAGCAATGTGTAAAGTATTTGTACCAACACACACACAGTAACTCAGTGAAAACACTACAGAATGACACAACACAGGCTTAGAAAAATAGGTAATATTTATCTAAACAAAACAAGACCAAAACAATCAAAATCTGACATACACAAGTGGTGATGAATTTTAAACAAAATAATCCTTAATCCTTAGAAAACAGGGAGAATGCTGCTATTTCTTAAAGTACCTTGGTAGCATCAACATAAAGCCACACGGACGAGTGTATGTCGAAAAAGGCATTGATTTCTCACCCACAAGTGAGAACCTGCATCGTTCCTCCTCCCGTCAGGACAGCGTGCATTGTTTCTTCTCTACCCCAAGAGAGTGATGCGTCAATCTGGATGGGCACCTTGGGTCCAGGCAGGCTTTGTGGTGATTTTCCGTGCCCAGCGATGTTGCTTTCGCACGGTGTCAAGATACTGCGCTGTGTGGGAGAGTCGCTAACAGCAGCCGCTGCAGGTGTTGTGCGTCGTTTCTCCAGACGCGTTGCATCGATCTTTCAGCCACGATGCCTGTGGAATGTCCATTTTAGCTGCAAGACTGGCAGCACGTCATTTATCAGCCGCTAGGCGGGTGGTGCGTCAAAAGTTTCCCTGCACGGCAGTCTTTGTGTGGATTTTCTGTTCTTAGCTGCCAGCTTCACCTCTCAGGGGCCCAGGGACTGGATAGAGCACCACTTTGCAGGACAGAAGTCTCAGCAGAGAATCCAGGATCTGGCAGGGGAAGTCTTTGATGGCCCTGTGACCTCAACAACAGAAGGCAAGCTCAGTGCAAGCCCTTGGGGATTCTTCTCAAGCAGGAATGTCTACTCTTTGTCTCCTTTCACAGGCAACTGCAGGATAGCCCAACATAGCACAGTCACAGGCAGAGGTAGCACTTCTCCTCAGCTCTTCAGCTCTTCTCCTTGGCAGAGGTTTCCTCAGCCCAGATGTCCCATCAGGATATGCAGGCTACACCCAAACTCCCTTTGTGACACTTTCTAGAGAAGAGGTGTAAACAGCCCAACTGTCAATCTGACCCAGACACAGAATCAACAAACAAGCAATCAAAACACAAACTTTACTAAACAATTTATTTTTAATTTGAGTTCAGAGACCCTAAACTACATATTTCCATCTGCTCCCAAAGGGAATCTGCACTTAAATAATATTTAAAGGTCCCTATCTTAACCTATGAGAGAGATAGGCATTGCAACAGTGAAAAACGAATTTGGCAGTATTTCACTGTCAGGATATGTAAAACACATAAGTACATGTCCCACCTTTACCATACACTGCACCCTGCCCATGGGGCTACCTAGTGCCTACCTTAAGGGTGCCTTACATGTATAAAAAGGGGAAGTTTAGGCCTGGCAAGTGGGTATACATACCAAGTCGAATTGGCAGTTCCAAACTGCACACACAAACACTGCAGTGGCAGGTCTGAGCCATGTTTACACTGGGCTACTTATGTTGGTGGCACAACCGGAGCTGCAGGCCCACTAGTAACATTTGATTTACATGCTACCTTTAGTGCACTGTACTTGGGACTTAATACTAAATCAAATATGCCAATAATGGAAACTCAATTACACATATATTTTACATGGGAGCACTTGCACTTTAGCACTGGATATCAGTTGTAAAGAGCCTAGAGTAACAAAAACAGCAAATACAGAGTCCAGCATATATCAACCTGGGAAACATAGGCAAAAGGTTAGGTGAGACTATACCAAGGCTGCCAAGTCCAACAGAGGGAACAGCATTATTAGCTCCCGGTCCCAGGGATGGAGCTCTGGGACCACAATCAGTGAATGATGGGGGTCTGCATACCCACCTCTCCCTTCAAAATGCAATTGGACCCTGGGGGATGGGGTCTCCAAAGGCAGAAATTGACCTGTACCCCAAAAGGATGGGGTCCCTGGGGTAAAACGTGGCCAGGGGAGAGGAAGTGTGCCCCTCTCCCATCTTAATAAGACTGGGCCCCACTGGAAGGACTCCTGGGACTGAAATAGGCCCAGGAAGGGGGCTGTGTGCCCATCTCTCCCTTCAACATGCAGCCAGGCCCTGGGAGATGGGTCGCCAGGGTAGAAAATGGCCTGGGGGCATAGTGTGCACCCTTGCACTTCAAAATGCCACTGAGCTATGGGGTATAGGGTCTCAGGTACCAAAATCGCATGACACCCTCCCCTAAAATTATCAGTGGGGCTCAGGGCATGGGATCCCCGGCTCAAATAGGCTCTGGGCCATTTGGCCTCCCTCCGCTTTAAAAAAAAAAAAAAGGCCCTAGGGCATGGGGTTCCCACAACTTTATGTGCTTAATGAGGCTCACAGAGGAGGGCCCCGTCCCTCTCCTCATTAAAAAGCATAAGGCCCTGTAAAGGGTTTGCCACAGGGCCTGGGTTCAAGCCTCATTGCCAGCCCACCACTGTGCACAATTGTAGGCAGGGTTTGGCTTTACATATGGTAATAAAATATTACTTTATCTTAAAAAAACTCTACAAATTCTCTGATAAAAACCAAAAGTTAAACTAATGTTATAGTTAGGTGTGAGGAAAAGATCTGTTTTTGTTTAAAAAAAACTTATAAATTCACTGAAAAAGACAATGGTTAAAATAATGTTATAGTTAGATAAATATGTCAGTGACAACATTAATGTTTTGTACTAAAAAAACACAGAAAATCACCATCTGAAGTTAGTAGAGCTAACTATAACTTGCTCACTCCCATGCACTGCTTATGACCTCACATATTACACAGACATGTAAGTTTACCTTTGTGAATCAGACCCTGAATTTCTAGGACTTTTGTAATGTAAGTTAAGGTCTTGTTTATATGGCAAACTAATAAACCACTTCCGTTTCTTTTTTATGTAAATGAAGATCCTATTACCATATCTAACTATGCCACTTCAAACTTCGTTTTTTTCAGTGAACTTTTAGGCTTCTTTCAACTTAAAGTAAAATCTAATAACCAAAGTTAAACACAAAATACATTCTGACTGTATATTTTCTATAGATTTTATAGTAGTGTGCTTTAATGTTAGAATATCATATATGCAGGAAATTGGGTTATTCATTGAGGGGGTGAAAGCCTCACTCAAATAATCAACACAATTCACAAAAGACACTACATAAACCTGAATTTAGCCCTCTAGTATCTTGGCACAAATGTTGCAATGTGTACAGTATTTCTACAGCTTTCGAATAGTGAGAAAGTTAAAACAAAATACAAGAAAATGCTCTAAAACATTTAGAAGAACAGAGTACATTTTAATGAATAAGGTAACACAAAAATAACAAAATTCTTATAAGTATAATAGGAGTTATGAATGTTTAAATTTTAAACAGAAATTGTTGCTGAATGGAAGAGCATTGTGCAGGTGAAGTTCAAAGTATGTAGCCAGGTTGGCCTCGTCAGCAGTTGAATGCAGGCCTTGTGCAGGTCTTGGTGAAATCCATTTGCATTCGCAAATAGACCAATGTTGTTTCCTTTTCAGTGTAAAGAGCCCAGAACCACTGGATTTTCAACTGGAGTCCAGTTCTTTAGATTCCAGGTGTGGAGGAGTACAGTGTCACCAGCCAACGGGCCAGAACTTGATGGAGCTTCTCTTGAGGGTCAGGAATCATTCCAGCATAGGTCAGCAGCAGGGTCCAGTCAGGTCTAGTTGGCACTGGTCAGCTTGGTAGTTGCAATAAAGGACTCTGGAAATTTGAGTTGTCCCTGTAGCTCAATCTGGCAGTCAGCCAGCTGACTCCAAGTCACTTCCGGGTTCCTGGGCTGAAGGCAAGCAGGTTCCGTCTTCCTTTTTCAGACAGCAGGGCAACACTTTTATGAACCTTCACTGGGTCAGCGGTGTTTTCAAATGAAATTCCGAGGGTGTCTCTGTATTCCCTGTGCTAGCCTGTGTGTGTGTGTCACCCCCTTTGTGTAACCAAAACTCATTTTGGCCAGTTCTTCCCCTTGGTATGGCTCCAATCAGTCTATAGTAACAAAGGTCAGGAGCCCCATGTGTGGGCTACATTGGCCAGTGACAGAGCAGGCAGCTTTAGAAGTCAGGAAGAGTGTGGGCTCAGCGCTCATGCAACCCTCTGAAGCTCAGGAAGGATTGAGTACACCCCCAGGCCATCCGGAGTGGAAGACATATTTCTAAATCTGCAACTAAACTGAAGTTATCACATATTAAGTGCAATATTGTAGTAGTACCTAGTGTTAGTCTGGCTACTGTGAAAAACAATGTTAGGAATTTTTCATTGTCAAAACATGAAGAAATAAAGTACAGATGCCCAACATTTGGAATACCAAGCACCCTTCCCTCTCAGCCTTTAAAGCATACCTTGGAGGTGACTCAAACATATGAAAAAGGAAGTTTGAGACGGGCAAAAGGTTTATTTTGTCAAGTGAAAGGAACAGTTTAAAATCACACTGCAAGCTGGAGAGGCAGGCCTCAGGACATGCTTATAAGGCTGCTTTAGTGGGTGGTGCAATGAGTGTTGCAACCTCTAGTACCATTCAATTTACATCCCCTAGGTACATGTAGTATGATATACTAAGGATTTAAAAGTAAAACACATAAATATATTACCATGTTTATGAGGGAGAACACAAGCACTTTTCCACTGGCTAGCAGGGCAAAATAACTCAGAGTCCTAAAAGTCAACAAAAATGTGTCCAGCAAAGAAAGGGAAACATCTGAGGTGGCCCTGCAGAAAGGGCCAGGTCCAACAGTGTATGCTGTTGATTTTATTTATTTTTTCTCACTATCCCATCTCCGGCGGTAGTCCCGCTATACTCCAGTAGAACTGCACTTGGAACTTTACACCCAAACGAAAGGCATCTCTTCCATGTGTTTCACTTCCTTTTCCTTGGAGACCCACCAGACTCACAAAAAGAAGAAAACACAGTATACAAGAGTGATTATTGGAGGCAGAGCTTAGAGCCGACCAGAATGGGTGTTCTTTCCTAAAGTTATGCTGTGGTGCTGGCTTTCAGGCACTGAAACCCTCATCCTGTAAGTGTGTGGGGCCCACTCTTGATCCTTCTCCAGAGGGAGATGGGCCTTGATGTGGTGATATGGAGCCAGAAGCTCACCAAGTATGTGATACAGCCCTGTTTCCCTAGTTGCTTTTTAGGTGGTGGATTTCACAGGCTCTGGGGGAATGTGCTTCTCTCTCTTCCCTGCTGGGGAACTGGAGCAGCTGGGAATACTGTGTCTCAGACTTTTCACTCTCCACGGGACACTACCCAGCTGGTAGATCCACCCTACACCTCTCTGTCACTCCTCAAACATTTCTCATTTGTTTCAGGATCTTGGGCCTGGTGCTGCTCTGAGACACCCTCTTCTTGGTTGGGCTCCTGTGAAGATATATACCTCTGTTGCACTTTGATCCTTCCCTGAGTTTGGGGCTGGCCCGTGTGATGGTGGCTCTTCAGACACTCTATGACCACTCCTTCCCATGATGGGCCAGAGCTCTTAGCTTGATGCAGGTCTTTTCCTACCCCCTGGGGGCCCTAGTGACAATTTTGCTGCCTACACCTGCTTTGACAAGAGGATGGTGTGGGTCCACACCCGATTCTGCGCCACAGTCCTCCTCTTCGCATATGA
The DNA here is from genome assembly GCF_031143425.1 of Pleurodeles waltl. NCBI lineage: Eukaryota > Metazoa > Chordata > Amphibia > Caudata > Salamandridae > Pleurodeles > Pleurodeles waltl. Next base: position 370,822,750 of record NC_090449.1, read on the forward strand.
CACCATCGATCTGGTCAGCTAACTACCATGGACCTTTTCAGTATCAAATTCCTCCTGCCGCAGAATGGGCTGAGGATACAGGATATCTACGTCATTGGTAGTCTGTTGTGCCACTCATCTTTCCAGCTCTACCCCTATACATGCCTGGGCATTGGGGAGTGATTAACTGGCCCATTTGATCATGTCCCATAACCTTGTGATCCACATTCCTCCCTTGACTGGACTGCAGTGCACGGGTCAGATGGGGAGGACAAGCACATAAGCAGTGTGATCATCTAGGTGCACCACCCTGAAAAACCCCAAGCTACACACAACCACTGAGTGAGCTGAACAGGCATCTAACTGTACCACCCCGCTGACTCTATAAAACAGCCTTTCTCTCCTGTGTAGTCACATGAATCCTGGACCCAACAATTGCTATTCCCTGAGGCAATGTTCCACCCCAAGCCGCCTCAGAAGCCAGATACCTCTCATTGCCAGATCCTGCTATGGAAGCTCTTATGAAGAATATATCAGCTATTGGTGATATATTAGTGGCTATGGACACCAAAATGATGGACCTCACTGCAGAAGAAAAGAAGTCTCCACAGCAGCCCAGGACATTTACTTTCCGTGCCACAGGGCCACAGACATAGAGGACAGGGCTAGAAGAAACAATTTGCAGATCAATAAGGAACACATATATATAAACTCTCTGGGGCATAAATCTAAATCATTTAAAGGGATCCTAAGAAGAAGCCAAAGTAATGAAAAAAACAATTAGGTATCATCCTATATCACAACTAATTTATTTTTATATTATACAGTATCTACATTTTAGAGACTAGTCATAAAAAACAATTCTCACTATTGCCCTTTATCAAAATCTTTAATTCCAACAGTTTTTTGCACCCGATAGTTGTACGTCTTGTGATTGCATAAAGCAAAGTGCTTCCATGTCTAACATTTAACACAAACATCAAAGCAAGACCCATATATAATACATTAATTACAAAACTCCACATATTATACTCAAGTATCAAAAAATAAATTGATATATACGGAGTCATTGTCAGAATGTCAATTGATAGGGACCAGTATGTTGTTTCCTGATGCTTCCATCAATGTGAAAATTGTACATTATTCTGATGGACTTTTTTAATCAGTACTTAATTCTTGAGCACCTTCATTTGCCTATTGCCATGTGGAAGGTGGGCTTTGCTCATATCATGTTGATATGTTTCAGCCTCCTTAACTTCTTTTAAAGGACTTCATCAGGACAAAACAAGGACAAGTAACATTGGTCTGCACCAATCGCAATATGAAAATAAAGTCTGTGCCATACTTTCCCTCAACTTCGAAAGGTATTATTTTTCAGTTGTTCCAGTAATACCTGGGCATTTGAATCTGTCGTTATTTATGTTTTTCTTTATTCTTTTAAGCTCCTCAATGTGGATAAACTACTGATACACTGTCTACTGACTTTGCCTAATATTGGATAATCCTATAGTTTGGTAAGTTGGTTTTCCATCTAAATTAGTGTATATTGTTCTGATATTGAAGTTTTACACATATTGCTGCCCTACACCGCTATCCCCCTATAAAATCAGGAAATTGTTCAGTACTGAAATTGCACCTTCAATCAGTGACTATCTCCAACCAAGAGGACGAGCCCTAACATCCATTCGGATAGCAAATCTAAACGAACAGGATCATGGGGATCTCCAGGTAAACCCCAATAACCCAATATCTGGGGATTCATTTAAATAATTTAAAGTGATTTTAACGGGGCACCAAAGTAATTCAAAAATTAGGAATCACCCTATATCACAACTTATTTCCTTTCTCCTTCTACGGTATCCAAATTAATGAGAATAGTCAATTTCTGCACGACATCTCCCTGAAGAAGCGAAGATGGACGGTATGTTGTCTTCCTCAGTGACCTATTGCCTTAACTATTAAGCCTGAGTTTCCTGGAACCATAACAATTTCAAAGGATGCATCGCAACCGGAGCCTCAGCCTCATCACATTTACCACTCCGAGTTACAGAGCGTGTCCTAAGACATCAACATGTCAAATCCATTCTGAAGGTGGCGATACATCTAAAAACCTATTTTTTTAAGGGCAATAGATATCCTTATCTGCAGCCTATCCTTTTGTTACCAGCCTGAATCAGAAGATCTCCCTTACACTCTTGCCGCTAAACCTTGCCCACATTTTCATCATGACAGACAGTATGACGAAAGACTTCTCCAACCCTGGAGACCTTCTGTCCTTCCTGGATACACTCAATGACATTTATATGGATACTACTGCCTCACTAGATGTACCTGTTCCTCTTTGCTTGGTTATGAACTGAGACCTTGTGTCCTTCCTGAATACATTCAATGACATTTATATGGGTGCCATTGCCTCACTAGATGTACCTGCTCCTCTTTGCTTGGTTATGAACTAGTCTGGTCTGGCAGGGATCCCTGGCCAGGGAATGCATGTCATCTGATTTGAGCCATATTAATATTCAACCATAACAGAGGGCTTTATTTAGAGTTTGGCGGACAGGTTTTCTTCATCACAGACATGGCAGATATCCTGTCTGCCGCATTAGGATTCCTATAGGACATAATGGGATCAAAATACGGTTGACAGGATATCCGTAACATTTGTGATGGAGTAACCCCATCCACCAAACACTAAATCAGGCCCAAAGTCCTCAGGAAATCTAGGCTGATGTTTCTGTACTTTATGATCCTTAACAATTGGTGTTATACACCAGGAAAAATGAAACACATTGGACTGATGCCTCATGAACATTGTTGGAGGTGCAACAAGATGAATTGCACTCTCTTCCGTAGTCTCTGTGTGTAATTTTGCAATCCTACTGGACAGCAGTATGGTCTTGTCTACAATGCTGTAATTCCTTCCCCATCCCCTTCTCCCCTCATTTAGTGATTTTACTAGATGTCTCAGATATATCTGACTTAGACAGTCGCGCACACCATTGGCTGACCACTTCCCTAGCTGTGTCCAAAATGTGCATCGTTTGTGATTGGCATCAATCTACCACTCTTGTATGTATTAAGGGGGTTATTCTAACTTTGGAGGAGTGTTAATCCGTCCCAAAAGTGACGGTAAAGTGACGGATATACCACCAGCCGTATTACGAGTTCCATAGGATATAATGGACTCGTAATACGGCTGGTGGTAAATCCGTCACTTTTCCGTCACTTTTGGGACGGATTAACACCTCCTCCAAAGTTAGAATAACCCCCTAAGTGTCCTATAGAATTTCACAGAATAGCACATCAGGAACACAAACCCTATAAACTGAATGACATGTTTGATAGCTCCAAGGGACTTGGGGCCCCATCTTTAATTTGAATGGAGCGGTTACCATACCAAGACATACACATCTACACTCTGGAGGGTTGGTTTATCTGTCACCACTTTTGTGGTCGTATTATAATAAATACCTTCCTACTCATGCTGGCTGACACGCCCCCAAACATATTAGCTAGGATGTTTACCACATTTCCTCAACCCTAATGTGTATGAGTTTTGGCCTTAGTGTAATTACAGCAGACCATTGACCCTTCAGCTTGCTGACCTTGGGTGCTCTACCACCTTCACAGTCTCCCTCATTTTCTCTGCATGGCCTGGCCCAAACCTAATGCTGTGGAATGCACCCCCTCTACTGTTTTGCCACCATCTGTCTCCCGTGTGTTGACCTGATGGTGCTGGAGGGAGGGGTAGAGGTTATGCTTGTTGATTGTTGGTTGCAGTCTGCAGTTATAGATTGTAGAGCTACTGTTCTATTGACAGGCCACAGGCAGAGTTCCCCATGTGCTTTGTTACCTTTTTTGAGGGTTGCAGCTAGGTGGTCCTCTATTAGTTTCAGTTTGAGGCAGTTTCTGTTTCCAATATGGGAGGAGACCTGTTGTTTAGGATTGTCACTCATTGGGACAATTGCCTTACTTTCCTATTTCATTATTACATGCTTGGATTATTGATTGCTTAGATTCTTGTATTTTTGCATTATTACTGTGTTACCTAGGGGACGGTTGTTGACATTTGTTAGTAGGCAGATTAAATCCTCACCCTCCCCTGCCTTGTCTTCTCACCCCTCCTCATCACTGTTCTCTCCCCTCCCAGCTTTACCTCTCTTTAACCCGGTTGTGTGGCTTCATAGCCAGTACAACATGACTTGCAATGTTCTCTTGTTTTAGTCCCTTATATTTCCCTTCCCATGTTTAAATGCTCCTGATTTGCACAGCTGTGATCTCCGGAGACTCTTACCTGTAATTTTGTCTGTTTACATGTGGACTGGTAACATCTCAACTACTATGGGTGTTTTATGTTCCCAATCAATAAGTAAACAAAAGTTGCCAAAAAAGTGTTTAATATTTTCAGTTGAGCTTAGAGCTTTTTTCATTGCATCAATCAATTAGGATCCCTTGAGTCTTTTGATGAAATTGCCTTGGTTTTCAATGTTGCATTCCCAAAGAACCTGGATATGGTACCTCAGGACATGTGACAGATACAAGAAAGACACCTGGATTGGATTGATTGAGGAAATAGTCTTAGAGGATAGTTTTTGTACAGGAAGGGGCCCCTTACTGTACAAAAACTATCCCGACCACAACAAAGACACCTTTTCACGATAGTGCAAGGGTGCCGGCATTAGGGCATGACTGCAGAAAGCGTTTAAGTGCAGGCAAAAAGCAGACCTGTGCCACTTCTTTATACAAATGGGACTTCTGTCTTCTCTCCAGTTTATGCAACACAATGCAGCAAATTTCCTTAATGTCCTGGGTCTTCTCAGAGCCACCCATTTTCCCAATTATAAAATTATTTGAAATAAACTCTTTGTTTAATAACAGTTTAGTACTGCAGTACTACCCACTACTGTATTTGTTCGGTCATTTAATGCATATGGGGGAAAAAAGAAAACCTCCCTGCCCCAACCCATCTCTCTATAGACCTCTATTCCCAATGTGTTCCCCAAGTCCCTTCTGCCAGTCATCTGTTGTAGGCCAGCTGCCCTAACCCCTCCTGCCTTGCCTCCATTGTCAGCTTGCTGAGGAAGCTCCCCCCCGTCTCTAATATCCATGTGCTTCTCCAGCTTGCCCTTTACAGTCACCTTGCTATCTAGCCACCTCTTCTGGTCCTCTTTAGCCGGTATGGTGTCATAGCCGCCCCCCTGCAGTCCCTCTGCTGTCAGCTTGCTGCACCAACCCCTCCTGCTGGACCTACATTTTCAGTGACCTTCACTAGCCCCTCCTGTCTATCCTCTGTTTTCAGCTCACTGCCCATCCTCTGTTTTCAGCTTAGTGCCCTAGCGACTACCACCAGCATTCTGTTTTCCATGTGCCCGCTGGGATCCTCCAGCTGGCCTTCTGTTGTCAGCTTGCTGCCCCAGACCTTCCTGTCCACTCTCTATTACCCATGTGCTTTCTTTGCTTTTCCTGGCATTCTCCCCATTGTCACTGTGTTGCTACAGCTACTCCCATTGGCCCTCTGTTTTTGTCTGCTACCACACCCCTTCCTACTGGCCCTCTCTTGCCAGCTTGCAGTTCCATCCCTTCCCACCCACCCTCCATTATCTGCTACTTCACATAATTACTGACCTTGCCCCTTCATTTTCATCTTGCTGCCCCAGCACTTCCCATCAGTCTATTGTAGGCTTGTTGCTCCAGCCCCTCCCTCCTGCCCATGACTGTCAGCTTGATACACTTGTCCATCCCGCTGACCCTTTGTTGTCAGCTTGCTATTCAAGGCCCTCCTGTTCACTTTACAGTATCCATGTGCTTCCCAGTGCCTCTAGTCAGCCCTCCGATGTCAGATTGCTGTACAAGCCCCTCTGGCATGCACCCCGTTTTTGTGGGCTTTCCTAAGCCTCAACCCTCTTGCCCTCTTTTTTCAACTTACTGCCCTTGCCCCTCCTGCTCCCCTCCATTGTCAGCTTGTTTCCCAAGCCTGTCACTCAGACCCTTCATTGTATGTGTGCTCCACCAGCCCTCTTTTGTCATCCTCCCGCCCTCCCTGCCATTACTTAGTTATTTCTTCTCCAGTAACTCCTCCCATCAGATCTCCATTGCTAGCTTGCTTCCCAGCCCTTCCTATTGGCCCTCCATTGTCTGTGTGCTTCCCAGGACCTCCAACTGGCCCTTGGTTGTCTGCTTGCTGCATCACCCGGCCTGCTCACCTGCTCTCCATTGCTGATGTTCTTCCTCAGCCTCCTCCTGCCTGCCCTCCTTTGTCAGCTTGCTTCCCCACACCTTCCTGTCCACCGTCCATCTTCTATGTGCTTCCTTGTGCATCTCCAGCCACTCATTGTGGCCTTCTATTGTCAACTTGCTGCTCCTGCCCATTTCTCTCACCTGCTCTAGTCCCTCCCACTAACCCTTGATTGTCTGTTTGCTCCCCGTACCACTCCCTGCTAGCCCTTCTTTGTCACCTTGCTGCCCCAGCCTTCCTGCCTGCTCTTCGATATTGGTGGGCTTTTCCAGCCCCTTCCACAAGCTGTACATTGTCAGCTTGCTACCCTAGACTTTCCCACTAGCCCTCCATTGTCCATGTGCTCCCACAGACTTCCAGCCATTCTTCTATTGTCAGCATTCTGCCAAGTCCTTCTTGCTGGCTCTCCATTCTCAGTTTGCTGTGTCGGCCCCTCCTAGGAACCTCCTCCCACCCACCCTCTTATGTATGCTTGTTCCAGTCATAGTTGGACTCTTGCTCTTAGGCGACACTGCTGATTTAGGAATGACAGCACTTTTTTCTGTAGGCGACTAGGCCAATCCTACAAGTCATGGCGTGGTCTCCCCTAAACGTTTTGCCTCTGCTTCCCAGGTTGTTAATGTATGCTGGACTCTGTTTTTGCTGTTTTTGTTACTCTGAGCACTTTACCACTGCTAGCCAGTGCTAAAGTGCAAGTGCTCCTATGTAAAATGTACGTGTAATTGACTTTCCTTGATTGCTGTATTTGATTTACCATTAAGTCCCTAGTACTGTGCACTAGAGGTGCCCAGTGCCTGTAAATTAAATGCACTGGTTGTGCCACCCACCTCAGTAGCCCTGTAAACATGGCTCAGACCTGCCACTGTAGTGTCTAGGTACAGTTTTAAACTGCCAATTCGACATGGCAAGTGTACCCACTTGCCAGGCATAAACCTTCCCTTTTTATACATGTAAGGCACCCCTAAGGTGGGCCCTAAGTAGCCCCATGGGCAGGGTGCAGTGTATGTTAAAGGTGGGACATGTACTTATGTGTTTTACATGTCCTAACAGTGAAATGTTGCTAAATTCAGTTATCACTGTTGCAAGGCCTATCTCTCTCATAGGTTAACATGGGGGCTGCCTTTAAATATTATTAAAGCACAGGTTCCCTTTGGGAGCAGATAGACATGTGGAGGTTTAGGGTCTCTGAACTCACAATTTAAAAATGCATCTTTTAGTGAAGGTGCGTTTGAAAATGCCACTTTTAGAAAGTAGGCATTTTCTTGCTTAACCCATTCTTTGACTCTGCCCATTTGTGGATTCCCTGTCTGGGTCAGTTTGACAGTTCGTCTATTTGCACCTCTCTCTAGACAGTGACCAAAGGGAGCTGGGGTGTAGCCTACATATTCTGATGGGCCATCTGTGCTAGGATGGAGGGGAGGAGTGGTCACTTACACCTGATCCAAATATACCTAACCTTTTAATCCCTTCAAGCCCAGCACACACTTCTCTTTAAATGCACAGTTCTCACAAATTAATTCACAAAAAGCATACCTTTTGAGTAAAGTCCTAACTTTGATATAGTTCCTTCAGCCATTTTATTGTATTGGAGTGCAAAGTATCCTCTGGGAATTAACTTGGAAAACATCCTTTTCTTGGCTAATTGTCGGAATCCCCTTCGGAGGGCCAAGGTGCAAGCAAGAGAAACTAGGCCCAGCCAAGGGGTTCCAGCTCCTTTATACCCAATGGCTGGGGGCCCAACCTGCTGTTGATGCTGAGCAATTGGGTCCAGTACCCCTTTAGCACCTACCAATTAATAGTAGTGGGGGTCAAGCAGTACAAGGCTTTTCAGGGGGGCCTAGACACAGGGGGTGAACATGGGTTTGCAGCTCAAAATAGGTTCAATAGCAGAAATAAATAATTGTTCAGTCAAATACTTGCTTTTGTGACAAAAAGCGTAGTTACATACCAACTCAAAGTAAAATATGGTATTTACAGACAATTCCCTGAGGTCCAAGCTCAAGTGTTTGAATATTTAGTTCCTAAATCCCACTCCCCTCTGACTGTCGGTAGTTGCTATTTTTAATTTACTTTATGTAACTTCACTCTACCCACATTTTACTTGGCATGGCAGCAATCTCCACTTCAGCCTCACCTCACATACAAAGTCACCAACTTTCCTCTAAGTACGAGCAATGTTCCGAAAAGTGCAGAAGACGTCCCTACATCTTCCATCAGAGATCCAATCACCAGGCTCTCGAACTGGGCCTTACTCCCTGCAGTGCTCTTGAGGTCCTCACTGGGCACACTGGTCTTGGCAAGCAGGCAATGCTGCTCCATCAGCCAGGGAATCCAAGTGGCCATAGATTCCCTGGGTGATGTCCTCCCACCCAGCTAGAAGACTGGCAGGCCTTAGGCATCAATCTTGGTTACAGGCACATGTGTTGAAGAGCTTCCCTCCTCAAACATCCCATCTAGCTACATGACAGTTGACAATTTTGGGGGCCTCGAGCAACCCTTCTTAAATTTGATTTCCAGACACTAACTGTGATTTAAGGTCTGAGTATCTGAAGTTTATGTTTAGGGTCTTATTTCTTTTGAAGCACCCTCTCCTCTGCATTGCCCTTCCTCCAGAAGGAAGTCTGTCACTTCAGGAGTGACCCAAAATCTGATAGCCCCACAACAAAATCCACTGAAGTGACTTGAGGTTCACACCAGGATGTCAGAAGCAGTGATGTGTGGCTCAGCACTGTTCTTTGTGATTTTCTTATGAGCCCTTCTCCTCTCTGAAATGTGGCCAGACCCCTCTCCAGTGATTTCATGCTGAACCAAAGAACACTGTTTGTGGTATGCTGAATAGCCTAGCTCGCCTGTCCTCCAATGTGTCCCACCAGCTCACACAAATGCAGCAATCCACAGATCTGTCTCGAGGGATGCCTCTACCTTCTCATGTTCCTTAAGTCAGCCCTAGGTCACTCAAAATGGATTCCAAGAACGTCTATGTATTGTACCATTCACAGGCAGACTTACATACAGCATTAAACATGTATTAAACATACACACTGCACTACCTGCTAACCTGATGTAGGACGATGGTGAGTTAAGCACACACCAGTGGAGCTTTACATGAGTAAGCCACCGGGCCTCACACTGGTGACACAAGTAAAAAAGGTCTGGTTCCTTCTACTGATCACTACATTGTATGACCCCACAGCCTCACTTGTGCTGCTGAACTCCTGACAAAGGTTGTAGCCTTTCACCACTTTGAGAGTAGCGCTTTGGGTACACCTACAGTCTGCTCCAATCCGTGAGAGAGACTTATGTTATGGTGCACATGCATGACCCATGTTTGCCATGGCAACAAAAATCAGCACCAGGGATGCAGACATCATTGCAGTTGGGAGTACTCAGGGCAGGGGTACACATCCATCATCATGGGAGGGACTTCGTATCCCAACATCTTAATTAACAGATAAGTACACATCTTTTTGTGAGGTAGTACAGCTCAGTGAACATTTATTCAGAATCTTTTGTGATGAGTTATAATAAGTGGTGCTAAAATTATTATCGAAACAAAAACTCTCTTGCTTGCTCAGTTCAGTAGTTTTTGAGAAAGTAAGGTTAAAAATGTATAGATATTTCACACCTCTGATGATCCCCAGAGCGGACAGTTCTCAATATGAGATCTGATTGGCTGCCACCACAACAGCAACAATGGGGAAGCAGCCATCTTAGGACTCAGAGCTCCCATAGGTCTGGTTTGGGGGTCCTAAAGGGACCTCCTGGCCAGAAACATGTTTTTAAAAAAATGTAGAGCTGATTTGCTGCGGATCCATGAATCTGCAGTAAAATAAAAAAAGTGCTTCAAAGAAAAAACTCCCACTGGATGGATCAAGGCTAGTGGGTGCAGCGCAAACACTTTCATAGAAGAGAGAGAGAACACGGTCTCCTTCCCAAGTTTCTCATTGGCCTGAGGACCTCATTCCTTGGGGCTGATTCTAAAATAAAGGGGAGGCTCTAGGGACCCCATCCAATGGGGCTGAAATTCCCTAAAAGTAGAGAGGGGCATGCGACCCCAACACTGAGCATCACTGTAGTCCCAGGGACCCCTTTCCCCAGGACTAATATTAAATTAAGGGGGAGGGACAAAGGTGGAATGTGGCCCCACTCCCCGAGCCTCTACATGACCTCAGGTATCCTATCCCTTGGGGCCAGCTCTATTATTGTAAATTGCACCTTGGGTGGGAGCACCTATTTTTCCCCTGCCCATGCTAGTGGACAGAGAAACTTGGATTGCTTTCTTTGGAGGGAGCAGAGACAAAAACCTGGTCCCACCATGTGGGAGCAAAGCCAGCTCGGACAGTACCCAGGATGAGTGCATGCAGGGGTGCCGGTGAGGCCAGAAGCACTCTGGGACTCCCCCTGTTTCAGGTGCTGGAGGTGCACCAAAGGGCACTAGGGCATCCACATTATGCCCCAGGGGATGGGGTTCCCAGAGCTAGTATTGGCTAAGGGAAGATAGGGGAGAGGGTGCTACATGCCTTGTCCCCTTAAAATAGAATACTACGCCAGGGGATGAGATCCATGAGGCTTGTGAAGGCTTTGGGAGAGGGTAGACTTCTTTGATTCCCAGTATTATTTTAAAACAAAAGAAATAATTGTGGGCTTTCACTGGCACCCAGGATAGGTGCTGGCTAGGGACCCAGAAATAAAGCCAATAGGCCCACATTTCATATTTTGATGGTCTGAACTTTTGACAAATTCAGTTGCTCTGCCTTACCTAAAATGACCCTCTTATATTCAGTAATGGGCAATCACTGGAGTTTGGGTACCAGACTGTGCAACCAACCCCTTGCTGTACATGGCTTGTGTGCAGTGAGGGGTTGCTCACCTGCTGGGTCTAGGACAGGACTTAGCAAATGGCCAACTCTACACTGCACATGGCCCTGCAAGGGTTGGATACAGGACCTAGCCATGCATGGCATGGGGTTGGTGTTACGTATGGTTAATAATAAAATACTACATTATGTTTAAATAAATGCTAGATATTCACTGAAAAAAGCAACGTTTAAAAGGGCATTATAGTTAGGTAAAAATGTCAGTTAAAGCAGGCTGTTTTAAATGACCAAAACCACTGACATTCAGCAGTTATAGCTCTCTCAAGTTACTAACTAACTTGCGTCCCAAAGTAACTATAAATCGCGATCTCACCATGCACTGCAAATTACTTCCAATATTGCAACACTGCTGACATGCTCTATTACATCATTAATAGAATCAATGCCACACTTAAAACAACATAAGTAATGAAAAAGCTGTTCATAGCGGGTACATGAGTTATAGTTACTCAAGATAAATATAGATGTTACATTTCAGTTGATTTGTTTGTTTGAACCGGTCTGATTTAACTGTATGATTTAAGTGACTTCACACTAATTATAATGTCCCTTTAACCTTTTGGCTTTTTCAGTATATATATATATATATATATATATATATATATATATATATATATATATATATATAAAGAAATTCACTGAAAAAAACAAAGGTTACAGAAACTATATATTTATGTTCTGAATTGACTTGTACAAAACCCTGGAAATTCAGCATTTATAGTTTTCTCAGCTATTTATAGCTTGCACCCCCATAATGCACTGCTTATTACCTAACATATTACATCACTCATGACATGGTCAGTGACATCACTGATACATTTTAAATGACATCACTGATACATCACTGTTGACATCATCCACTGAGTTTAAGTGATTGTATAGATCTGTGAGTGGGAGTGGCTGTACAGGTGACTGAGTGCATGTTTGGTTGTATGGGTGAGAGACAGCCCGTGTTTGTAACTTTATCACTGAGTGAGTAGGTCAATAGCTGTATAGTTTAGTGAGTGAATGTATAAATAGGTTTTTGCATAAGTGTGTGGTTGTTTCAGTGTGTTTATGGGGCAGTGAATGGATGTGTAAGTAGCTATACTGGTTCTTCACTGGCAGTGCCAGTCTGTGCATTAGTGAGAGAGTGGGTGTATGTGTTGCTGCATGGATGAATGAGTGGGTTTGTGATTTGTTGCATTGATGAGTAAAGGAATGTGTTAGTGACTGTATTGGTTTGTAAGTTGGTGGGTGAGTAACTGTATGGGTGACTAAGTGGGTGTATGAGTGACTGTACACAGAAGTGTCAGGGTACATCAGTGACTGGATGGGAGAGTGAGTGGATATGTGAGTAATTCTCAGTAACTGAGTTTGTGTGTTAATGTCTGAATGGGTGACTGACTGGGTGTGTCACTGATTTTGCAAGTAAGTGACTGGGTGTGGTTATTATACAGGTGAGTTAATTTATGTGTAAGTGTCTGTATTGGAGAGTGAGTAGTTGTGTATGTGACTAGATAGGTGAGTGTCTGGGTGTATAACTGCTTGCATGGTTGGCTGCATGCATATATCAGTGGTTGTGTGAGTATGTGATTTGTTTGAGTCGTGTAGGAGGCTGGCCTGGTTTGCAGTGGGTACCATGGGTACTTACACCAGGTCTAGTTATCGCTTATTAGTGAAATGTAGTTGTGTTGTAGCAGCTTAGGCTGATAGAGGTAGTTATAGCAGAGCAGCTTAGGCTGAACTAGGAGACATGCAAAGCTCCTGCATTACCACTTATAGTCACACAGTACTTATACACAAAGAAAGACAATACTCAGTGTTACCAAAAATAAAGGTAGTTTATTTGGGTGACACAAGGCCAAAAATATCTTAGAGGCAATACTCCTTCTGGAGGTAAGTATTATACACAATATATACACTAGACACTAAAATAAGGTAAGTAATTAGACATAGGATAGTGCAAACAATTGGAAATGCTATGGAATGCAATGGGAGAAAATAGGTATAGGGGCCACACAAACTATATACTAAGAAAGTGGAATGCAAATCACAAATTCCCCCCTAGACAAGTGTAGTGTGTGCAGAATCGCTGGGAGAGTAAGAATACAGCAAAGGTAAGTAAATTACCCCACCCCAGACCCAAGAGAAAAGCAGGAGTAAAGTACTGCAAGTTTCCTTAGGACACACTACACCTCGTGATTAGAGTTATTGCAAGAACCAATCAAGTCTGCAAACAACAAACAGGACCTGAAGACCTGCAAAAGAAGAAGAACAAGTCCAGAAGTCGAAAGAAGTTCCAGGAAGGACAGGAGCCCCTGCCAACCCAGAAGAGGGTGAAAAAGAAGAGTCCACAGATGGAAGAAGAGTGCAGAAATGCACCCTAGGACGAAGCCAGCGGGTTCCTGCATGATGCAAAGGATGTCATACGTCGTGAAGTTGGATACAGGCGAGGTTTGGCACTGGATTCCTCCACCAAACCTTGGTTCCGGCAAAGTCGTGTTGTGCGCCAAGTAGGCACTATCTGGACCCAGGAGGGACCTGGGGGCCTCAACTCTGCATGAGGAGGAAGAGGGGGGCTCTCAGCACTTCAGAGATCCCTCAGAGCACCAGATAACGCCCACGGGAGTACCAGGACACAGGGACAAAGGAGGTACAAAATGCAGTTGGTGAAGCACTACAAAGGAAGATCCCATGCGGACGGAAAACAACTCAGTGAGTTGAGCATCACAGGATAGAGTGCTGGGGACTGGGCCAGGCTGTGCATGAAGGAATTTTGCAAATAGTGCACAGAGGCCTCAGGAGGTGAAAAAGACATGGTGCACAAGGGTACTGTCATTCTGGTGGAAAGTAAGGTCTTACCTCCTCCATATTGGGAAGGCAGGACCTCAGGACCGTCTCTGCCAATGGGGTACACCATCTGTGTTCAAAGGGGCAGGCTTGTCACCAGGTGATGAGTCCAGGAGAACCGGTTGTCAACTTAGAAGGTGCCTGCGTGAGCAGGGGCGTGACTCCATCACCCCACGGGAGATTTCTTCAGTCCTTCTGGAGCAGGGTGAAGAAAGGGAGTCTTCAGAGCATGCACACAGTGGAAACTGTTGCAGTTGCTGTCTGGAGCTGAAGTTGCAGAGGAAAAGTATCCCTTGTGGATACTTTGTTGCTGTTACAGCGGTTCCTGGAGCAGGCTGCGGTTGATCCGAGGTCAGAGGATGAAGTAGTAGTTGCAGAGGATTCCTGCTGGAAACTTGCAAGTAGAATCTGAAGAGAACCCAAAGGAGAGACCCTAAATAGCCTTGAGAAGGGGATTGGCTACCTTATCAGGTATGGACCTAACTGGACGGGTCTGTGACGTCACCTGCTGGCACTGGCCACTCAGAGCCCTCCAGAGTGCCCCCACACCTTGCAAAGCAGAATGGCTGAAGTCTGGGACACACTGGAGGAGCTCTGGACAGCACCCCATGGGTGGTAATGGGCAGGGGAGTGGTCACTCACCTTTCCATTGTCCAGTTTCGCCCCAAAGCAGGGACAAGGGGTCCCTCAACTGGTGTAGACTGTCTTATGCAAGGAGGGCACCATCTGTGCCCTTCAAAGCATTTCCAGAGGCTGGGGGAGGCTACCCCTCCCCAGCCTGTAACACCTATTTCCAAAGGGAGAGGGTGTAACACCCTACTCCCTAAGGAATGCTTTGTTCTGCCTTCCTGGGACTGAGCTGCTCAGACCCAAGGAGGGCAGAACCCTGTTTGTGAGGTGGCAGCAGCTGTAGCTGCAGTGCAGGCCTCAGAGAGCTGGTTTGGAAGTACTGGGGGTCCCTAATGGAGCCCCCAGGATGCATGGAATTGGCTCCCCAATACCAGATTTGGAATGGGGGACAATTCCATGATCTTAGACACCTTACATGGCCATATTCGGAGTTACCATTGTGAAGCAACATTTAGGTATTGACCTATATATAGTGCACATGTGTTTTGGTGCCCCCGCACTCACAAAGTCCTGGGAAAGGGCCCTGAACTATGTGGGGGCAACTTTGCTAGTGCAAGGGTGCCCTCACACTTAGTAACTTTGCACATAACCTTCAGCAAGTGAAGGTTAGACATATAGGTGACTTATTAGTTACTTAAGTGCAGTGAAAATGGCTGTGAAATAATGTGTGCACTATTTCACACAGGCTGCAGTGGCAGTCCTGTGAAAGAGTTTGTCTGAGATCCTTGTGGGTGGCAAAAGAAATGCTGCAGCCCATAAGGATCTCCTGGAACCCCAATGTCCTGGGTATCTAGGTGACATATACTAGGGACTTATAAGGGGGGGGGGGGTCCAGTGTGCTAATTGAGATTGGTAAATGAAGTCACTAGCCTATAGTGACAAATTTAAAAGTAGAGAGAGCATAAGCAATGACGTTCTGATAAGCAGAGCCTCAGTGACACTGTGAAACACCATACATAACACACATATTAGGCCATAAAGTATGAGCACTGGGGTCCTGACCAGCAGGATCCCAGTGAGACAGGCAAAAACATACTGACATATAGGTAAAAATGGGAGTAACATGCCAAGAAAGGTGGTACTTTCCTACTAGTAGCTGTACAGGTGTATTAGTTGGTGGCTGAGTGACTGTATAAGTGTGTGAGAGGGTGTGTGAGTAGTTGTGTTGGTATATTAATTGAGTTAGTAATGTATGCTGATTGAGAGGTGTTAGTGGCTGTGTGAGTGAGTGATGAGTGTATGTCTGTCAGTAGTCCTATTGGTGTATGAATGAGTGTGTGAGTAGTATTGTGTATTGTTGGACTTTTTGCCTTACGCTGGGTCATCCCCAGTCATTTTGCCTCCTTCCTCCTGGTTTTTCTGACCTCTCGCTGTTGGCTCTAGGACTCCGAGCACTTTATCACTGCTGACCAGTGATAAAGTGCAGGTGCTCTCCCATCTAAAGTTGGTATGATTGGCTTATACCTAATTGGCATATTTAATTTACCTATAAGTCCCTTGTACAGTGGTATCTCTATACCCAGGGCCTGTAAATTAAATACTACTAGTGGGCTTGCAGCGCTGCTTGCACCACCCACTGAAGTAGACTTTCAAACCTGTCTCAGGCCTGCGAGCGCAGGGCCTGTGTGCGCAGTTTTCTGCCACAGGGACCTGGCATCTAAACTTACTTTCCAGGCCCAGAACTCCCCTTTTACTACATGTAAGTCACCCCTAAGGTACGCCCTAACTAGCCCTATGGGCGGGCTGCCATGTATGTAGAAAGGCAGGACATGTGCCATATTGCACGGCCTGTCCTGGTAGTGACAAACAGCCCAACTTGGTGTCTCACTGCTGTAAGTGCTGCCTTCTCATTGCATTAGAAATGCTTTGCCTTATGTGTAAAAGGTATTATCTGATTTATGAGGGGTAGCGTAGGCATGTTTGGTGTGGTTGTGATGGTGATAATAAATACTGCTTACTGGTGTGGGTGTATTTTTTATTACTATCACAGAAATGCCACTTCTAGAAAGTGCGCATTTATCTGTGCTTATGACTCTGGTGTTTTGCAGCTTGACTCCATTCCATGTCTGGGCAGAGTGACAGCTGGGGCTTTGTGCATACTTTTCAGACAGCCTGTACACAGGGAGGGTGGAGGTGTCAGAGAGGTGCATCTGTATACTGAATAGTCTTCCTGGGCTGAGAGAAGGGCGAGGCGGGCACACCTACATTTGTAAAGGCTGTGCTCTGGCCTGACACAATAGGGTCGTTAACCCCCCACTGATGTTTGGAGCCTGTGCTGAAAGGAGAGAGGGGGCACTCCCAGAACCAGTTGTAACTGGCTGGAACCTCCTCTCCCTACCATTGTAAAACACTGTAAGAACTGACTATAAGTACAGGGGAATTTGCCCCACAATTTGGAGACTCTTAATCATCTTTGAACTGGACACAGAAATGCTGGAAGAACTCACCAGGAAACGCCATGGAATACTGCTGCTGGACTGACCTGTGACCTGCTTGGTCACTGCAGAGGACTTTCCACTTGCTGCACATTCCTTGAGCTGGCCTGTTGTTGGGCCCTCCAACTGTGGGCCTTTTCTGCTAAACTTGGCTCCCCAGGGGCAGGGTGCTGTGGCCCCTGACCCCTGCATCTTTACCCTGAAGCACGAGGGGTGCTTCACCTGGTTGGAAAACTAAGCGCTTTGGAAATCGCTCCTTAGGGGATTTCCTTAGCGCTTGAAAGCGCTTCCCCTTGCTGGTGCATCATACTTGACAAATTGTTTATTTATTTTGCCGCAGAAGGAAATCACCTCAGCAGCCCTGGAGGCTGCATTTCTGGAAGCGCGAGTGCCGTGCACCTTCTAGTGCTGAAGAATCCGTAGCAAGCGTGCTCCTAGCGGTGCCCCCAGGGTAGGGATCGCTCCGAGGAGCGCCCCCGGGGCACCGGCAGGCCCGGTCTTGGGCCAGAGTGTCATCGGAGCAGGAGGGAGAGGAGGACGCCTCTCCCTCGCCTGCTCAAGCCCCTGAGGGCTCTCCTGGAGCGTGCGGGCGGGCAGGGCAGGGCAGCAGCCTCATCAGAGATCTCTTTTGGGCCCCCCTCGTGGGCCAGTGGCATTGTTTGGGGGTCTCCCCCTGGTAAGGGTCGGTGGAGGCCCGGGGAGACCCCGGGAGTTCGCGGGTCCCTGGAGGGGCCCGTTTTCAATTTGGAGGGGGTGCGTAGTGCCCCCCTCCTCCCTTAAGGATTCTCCTGACCTGAGCCCCCCTCGAGAGGGCCGGTGGAGGCCTAGGGGCCCGTCAATTGTACAGGGGAGTTGCGTGCCACCCTCCTCTCCTCAAGGGATGTCAGAGGCCCCCGTTTTGCGCAGAGGAGTGCCGGGGCCCCATTGTTCATCTTTTAGGCACTGAAGGTGCCTTCATCAACTCAGGTACTGTTTACAGGGACAATATATCTCAGGAGTTCCTTTTACAGACTTTAGTGGATTGATATATTGCCTACCTGTTTTTGATGTGTGATGATGTTTTTACATATATGGGCAAATGTTCCTTTTATGGGCATGACTTGCTAATATGTTTCCCTAACTTGCCATATGTTTTCTAATGTTCCTACTATGGGCGATTTATGATATTCTTATGACAAGTATTCTAATGTGATAACGTGTTTCCTGACTACTGCTTATGTTGCAGAATACTGAGTAACCTATGTGTTATGTGTGACTGCTAATTTGCAGAGTAACTAATGTGTAAAGTTCTGACAACTGCTAAGGTAGCAGGATAGTACTGATATGTGATGTTGGGTCTGATAATTGTGTTGTGTACAATACAGTATATTTTCATATAATCTGGTGTTGTGTTTCCTTTGTGGTGGGGCTATTGTGTCACGTGTGTTGTGTGTGTTGTGCAAACGCTTTACACATTGCCTCTGGGATAAGCCTGACTGCTCGTGCCAAGCTACCAAGGGGGTAAGCAGGGTTTATCTTGGACGTGTAACTCCCTTGCCCTGACTAGAGTGGGTAAGTTCTGCCTGGCTAAGGTGCATTCCCTAGCCAACCAGAAACCCCATTTCTAACATGTATGAATGTGCAATTACTTCTATGGGGATATGAGAGAATGTTTGAGTTTTTTCCTGGGTGATGTCATCATTGATGTAATTTCAGATGTCATCAGTGATGTCATCAGTAATGTCACTTATCATGTCATGAGTAGTGTAATATGTGAGGTTATAAGCAGTGCATTTGGGGCATGAGTTATAGGTAACTATAACTGCTGAATTTCTAAGGTTTTTTACAAGTAAATTCTATTCCCTAACTATAATGTCCCTGTAACCTTTGGTTGTTTTCAGTGAATTTGAAAGGTTTTCTGAATATTACTTCCTAACTATATAGTCCTTGTAACCTTTTGTTTTTTTCAGTGAATTTCTAAGGTTTTTTAATTCTATTTCCTAACTATAGCATCCCTGTAACCTTTAGTTTTTTTTCTGTGAATTTCTAAGGGTTTTTAAATTGTATTTTCTATATCCTAACTGTAACGTCCCTGTGACCTTTAGTATTTTCATTTAATTTCTAAGGTTTATTTGAGTTTGTTTTCTAACTATAACTTATTTGTAACGTTGAGATCTTTTACTTAATTAAAATATTTTTTCTCATACTTACTAAGATATTGACCCCAGAAGTCTGGGGGAAAAACTAATAGGGTTCCTTTTGTTAAGCTGTCTCCCACAATGAAATATAGTAACACTGTACACTGCTGCAATTAGAATGGAACAGGCCCATTCCTTTTTAAAATGGCGGTAGTGATACTGTTTTATAGTTTATTGAGTATTTAAATACCTGTCAAGTGGTGGTGTAATATTATATTTTTTTAGAATTAATTTTAGATCCACTGTGGCAGCCATGGTTCCGTCAAATGTAGAAGGGTGAAGCTCTATGGTTTCCATTCCAATCACATGATTGGAATGAATCCACGCTTTGGATCCGTGGTTTCGCAAAAATGTTAAAAAAAATAAACATATAAGACCAGTTCTTTTCCATGTACATAAGAGGATGCACATATTTGCAAGTCACAAACATATTTTGTGTCCTTACAATACCATGTAAAACTTGTTTTACGATTTTCACTGATTTGCGATTCAAGTTGGGATCCACGGAGCCGCTTGATGTGTGAGGACTATTCTGATATTTCATTGATTACTTTTCAACCACACCAAATTTTGCATAGGGTCACCCCCTAAAACAGTTATTATTCTTCTAGCTGGTGTGGGAGAAGCATCTTAGCTGGGATCCTCCTGTTATAGATGTTGCCAGAATGACTGAAAGGAGTGATCCACCACCATCTTCACAATCTCAAGATATTGCTGATGAAGACTAAAGTCAACAGATGCTTTCTTCATCAAGAATGGCAATGGCAATTTTTACAATACCAAGCAGAGAAAAAAAGTTACTGCAAGAATTGTTAAAAGAGCTGTCTTGTGGCACATCAAAAAAATACAGCAATGGATGCTGAGCATGTGGAAGCATGTGCGCACAATCCACGAATGGGCATATCAACGTATGATGAGGGAAAAAGAAGGGACGCATTTGGATGCTGAAGCTGGGACATCATCATCTGCCCATGCTGTGGCTCAAAACATCAGTGTGCCCCATGCATCAAATTAGGTTGAATGGTGACATCCTGTGCCATTTGCCATAAACATGTGGTTGTAAAAGGTAAAGATGTCTGTGATTTATTTTTGCAGGTGAAAAAGCACTGTTGCAATTTTTTTTTTGCAAATATGTTCTTTAAAGAAACCGTTATTGTGCACTGCTGAGCTCTGATAATGCAAATGTTTTGCATTTAAGTGTCTCCCAAGTTTCCAATACATTTTGTGAAAATAAACATCAGAAAAAAATAAAAAACTTGTTCCAAAACAATCTACAAAAAATGGTTCTTTTTAGAACCACCACTGTAACAAACAAAGAGCTGTGTTTGAGTCTTCATTATGCATTGGTATTTGCATGCCTCCGTCAGTGTATATATGACTTTCCACTTGCATGTATAAGTTGATTCAGCAGTTTGTGCCTGGGTGTCCCAGTCAATGCATAAGTGTGCTTTTTGGTGTGTCAAGGTATGCATGAATGTCAGTGTGGGTGTGTTAGGATATATATAATAGTGTGTGTGTGGGTGTGTCAGAGTATGCATTATTATTTTCCTGGCTGTGTTGGTGTTCCCATGAGTTTGTAGTTGTGTGTAGTTGTGTGCATCAGTGTATGTATTAGTCTGTGCCTTGGTGTCTCAGAGTATGTATTAGTGTGTGCTTGGCTGTGTCACTATAAGTATTAGTGTATGTCTGGAGGTATCACTTTATACATCAGTGTGCATCTGGTTGTGTAGCGTATGCAGTAATGTGTGCCTTGGTTTATCAGTGTATCCTTGTATTTCTGAGTGTATCAGTGTATGCATGGTTGTGACCCTGGGTGTGTCAGTGTATATGACAGTGTGTGCCTGGATGTCTGAGTGTATGCATCAGTATCTCACTGGGTTTGTTAGTGTATGCATCAGTCTCTGCCTGGGCCTGTCAGTGTATGCATCAGCGTATTTCTGGGCGTGTTTGTGTATGTGTTAATGTGTCTTTGGATGTATTAATGTATACATCAGTTTGCATCTGAGTGTGTCAGTGTATGCAATCATTTGTGTATACATGAGTTAGCACTTGGGTGTGTCACTGCATACAGTATTATATGCATGGCTCTATCAGTGTATGCATACATTTGTACTTGGGTGTCTTAGAGTATGCATCAGTTTCTGACTGGGTGAGTCAGTGTATGCATCAGTGTGCTTGGTTCTGTCAGCCTTAGAGTGTATCTGGATGTATCAGTGAATACATCAGTGTCCATGTGGGTGTGTCAGTGTATGAAATAATGTGGGCCTGGGTGTGTCATTGTATATATTAGAGTGTATCTGTGTGTGTTAGTATATGAATCACTGTGTGCCTGGGTGTGTCACTATGTGCATGAGAGTGTACCTGGGTGTGCCTGTTTATAGATCGTAGTGTACTTTGTGTATTAGTGTATGCATAAGCATGCCCCTGGGTGTGTCACTGTATGCTGGGGCGTGTACCTAGGTGTGTCAGTGTACAGTGTACATATAAGTGCCAGGCTGGGTGTGTTAGTGTATGCATAAGTGTGTACCTGGATATGTCAGTGTATAAATGAGAATGTATGTGGGTGTGTTGATATATGCATAAGTGTGTGCCTGGGTGTGTTATTATGTGCATGATAGTGTACCCGGGTTTGTTAGTGTATGGATCATTGTGTGCCTTTGTCTATTATTGTATGCATAGGAATGGCTCTGGGTTTGTCAATGAGTGCTGGGCAGTCTTCCTGGGTGCGTCAGTGTATACATAAGTGTCTGGCTAGATGTGTTAGTGTATGCATCAGTATGCACCTGGGTGTGTCAGGGTATGAATTAATGTGCACCTAGGTGTGTTAGTATATGCATACATGTGTGTCTGGGTGTATCACTATGTGCTTGAGAGTATACCCGGGTGTGTCAGTCTATGGATGATTGTGTGCCTGTGTGTATCACTATATGCATAAGAGAGTCCCATGGTGTCTTACAGTATATATGATAGTGGACCTGGGTGTCTAAGTGAATGCATCAGTGTATGACTGGATCTTTGGGAGTCCATACCTGTGTTTGCTTCAATATATCAGTGTATGTGCTAATGGTTGTCAAAGTTTGTAAGGTCAAGCATCTGTGCTAGTGTATACACGTATATATATATATATATATATATATATATATATATATATATACACACACATATATATATATAAACATATATATATATATATATATACAGCTGTATTTACATTAAAGTATTGCTGTATTAGTATCATTACCTATCTGGTACTGGATATATTTTTGGATAGAGAGAGATGTACTTAGTTACCTAGATAAATGCAGTAAAATCACCTTTTTACGTGTATAAAAATGGATAAAACATAAATATAAGTTAAAGATTGACTGTATTAAGCTATTCTTTTGACATTTTCAATCTATAATAAAATAATATAGCAAACTTTAACACATAACAATATTTACTACTATTTAGAAATTTAGAAATATTATTTCAACAAGTTAAATGTTCTTGTCCACTGTTCTCAGCTTCTATACTTTGCACTATACAATAAGTGCCTATATATACTTATCCTTGAACAGTTGGGGAAGGTGGAGAAACAGTCATATAGACTTTGAAAAGAACCCATAAGTACATAGCAAGTTATTTCAAATTAACATTACTATGTGTGGTACTCACTAGGAATATTAACCAAACTTTTCAGCTTTAGTTGTCAAATTATAGAAATAGTATTACAGCTTTTTAATGCAATTAATATATATGAATCATATTAGTACTTTAAAAAGTGTCTGAAGACATCACCTTTGGTAGGCCGCATGATGTCATAAAGTCCACTCATCCATTAAAGACAAGTAAAGTATGTCATCAGTTTTTCTTTTCATCTTCAGTAGATGTATATTGTAGTTTACAGTTTGTGATCTCCATTTTCAATTCAGTACTATGGGCCTCATTTCAACCTCGGTGGTCTTTTAGCAAGACCACTGAGGTACCGCCATGCTGAAGACTGCCAGTGCAGGTGGTTTTCCGCACAGCCTATTATGACTGCTGGCAGCCCTCCGCCCTTTTCCGGATGGAGAGCTGCCAGCAGCCATACTGGCGGTCGGCAGTGAAGTGGAGGCTGCTCCACCTCCACCGCCACGTCATCAGAACACCGCCCACCAAATCACGTCCCAGGATTTGGTGTGGCGGTGTTCTGGTGACGGGGTGCTGGCGGCAGAGCAGCCCCCATGGATCACATTCCTTCCTGGAGGATCAATGGAACAGGTAAGGTGATCGTCCGTTAGGGGAGGGGGGTGGGGGGTGTTGTGTGCATGCATGGAGGTGTGCATGTGAGTGTGTAAAGGGTGTGTGTGAGTGTGTGCATGCATGCGGGGCGTGTGTTGTGTGCATGGAAAATGTGTGGGTGTATGTCTCTGTGTATGTCTGTGTGTATGTCTGCGTGTATGTGCAGTTGTTGTGGGAGTGTGCATGTAGGGGTGTGTGTGTGTCAATGTTGTGGGAGTGGGAAGGGGGGTCCTACCACCTTTGGTGGGTGGTAGGGGGGTCGTGGGTTTGGGCAGAGGACTCTTTCGGAGGGGGATGTGGGAGACCCCCATCAGTGCCAGTGAACACATTCCCTGACACTGATAGTGCCTACCGCCATGGATTGTTTGGCGGTACATAATCCCACGAAATCCATGGCGGTATGCAGGGTTGTGATACTGCCGGTGGTGTAGTGACGGCCGCCGGGCTGGAGACCAAAGTCTCCAGCCCAGCGGTCTTTACCACCCTGGTGTCGGAGTGGAGAAGTGGCGGTTTTGCATGGAGGTCACCGCCGTGCTTGTAATTTCAATTTTTTTTACCGCTGGGTTGTTTGCGGTATTACCACCACTTCTCCACCGACCGCCAGGGTTGTAATGAGGGCCTATGTCTCCAATTTCCATACAATTCAAAGACTATTTCTACATTTAGAATCTCTTAGAAAGACATGACCCTTGTTAGGCTGTATGATGTTGTATGTTCTACTATTAATAGCCCCATGCATGCACTATTCCATTTCTCTAGTAGTAATCCTCCTTAGAACTTTAGTTGAAAATCAGAAGGTAAGAAATTGGTAGTTTATGCAGTAATCTCTACTCAAATGTAAGCCTATTATCATTACACTCTGTCCATCCAGTTGTATTATTTATATAAATGGGATAATGGCCAGATGAAACATTTACTCCTTCATGGAAAATAATGGCTATACAGATATATGTTTTACTACAAATCGAGATTTGAGCTGCTTTAAGATTTGTGATTTGAGTTTCCAATTTAGTTCCATCTGCTTTGCATCCTGGTAGCATTAAGGTGATGTACTTCCCAGTTTTTCTTATGCTCAAACTTGAAAGGAGGTATGCTTGTATCATTTTCATGCTTGTATTATTTTGTGACGTATCATTGAACAACTTTTCAAAACTGGCAGGTTTAGAATTTGGTAGAGTTAGATAGATAACTAGTTCTGAATCTATTTCTGTTATTGAAGCGAATAAACAATTTTCACAGTCATGCTGCCATGAGTACCTTAGTCCAAACAGGCAATAAATCTTCTTCTAAAATACCCACGATTGAGTATTTTGTCTGAAGTGTACAGATTCAGAGCACATAGCCGCAATATCGCTAGTACAAGGTGCAGAGTACGTTTTTGTTCTATCACTGCATAACCGTTCTAACAAAGTCAACAGTGCAGAGTATAATTGTTTTCCCCTCCTTTCTTAAAGTTCATGGACCAGAGTAGGTAAACAGAACAATGCATTAAGAACTATATTAGCATAGCAGTTGACTCCAGATAAATTTGGTAACTGGTAACCTACAATTTAATCATCATTGTTACATTAATTTTCTCTGATACTTCTTTCTTTTCGCATGTTTTTCTCTGGAACATCACTCGGATCTTTTGAAAGTTTTCATTTTGGTGAGATAGTAGGCTGGATGTTAATTGGATACTGCCCTAGATGGGGAGCATACAAGGCTCTCAAACGGTTGCACTCCAATAAACAACTGAAATCAGCATGTACTTTCCTGTCATCAAAGCCTATTAGATACAAACCAGATAAAGTTCTTATTCATGATAATGCTACATAAGGCATACCTTTCTTAAATACAGTGCTACCAATATTAAGAAAAGCTACATCTACACCTAAACCTTAAGACTTACGTATTGTTACAGCATAAGCTAGAGATATTTGAAACTACTTTCTACGTACTTACAGGTCTTTCACAAACAAGAAACGCATAACCGATCTTGCTATTGTTTTTACATTTTTAAGATCATCAAATTTTATTGCTAGATACTGAGCTTCATTTATATTTGGATACAGAATAAAATCTTTATTTTTCCAATAGCTTTGTTAACTAATTCTTCTTCAACATTTAAATTATGCTGCAAAATTATTCTAAAGTTCTTACAAACACGGAGCCACTTTTCAAATCCCACAGTTTTGGAAACATATTTTTCGAAAGAATCCAGTTTTAACTAGTTTATCATTTATACTACTTGGTGTTCCATTTTAGAAATTGATATCAATTCAAATTTTTGCTATTCTGTAATTGTAGTAATTGTTCTTCAAATTGTGTGCATTATTGATTCGTAGGCATTAAGCACAGAACTGAATTTTCTTGTTGAATAAATTTAAACATTAGCTCTGCAGCACATTTTCGAACCAAATATGTTCTTTATAAGTCATGTTTCCAGACAAAGATTTCCTTCTTTTTACAGTATTCCTACTCTAATATCCCTTAAAATACTTCCATATTGCTTATCAGATGCTTGCTGCATGTTTGTAATGAGTTCCATGTATTGGAAATGTAACCAAATGTTTACATTTCCAATGCTTCCTAAGGAATTATGCGTTTCTTCATGTGATAGAGCCTTAAATACAGGTTGCCTTTTCACCGAGTTAAGTTGTAGTAAATCACCAAAAACAATCACGTTTTCCTCCAAAGAGTCATTCTTTAATATCTGTTACATTCTTAACCCCTTGGGTGCATAGGATGTAAAAGTTACCTCCTTGTTTGTACCTCTCGGCTGCCGAGGACGTAACCGTTACGTCCTGGTATGGGGCCTTGGGGGAAGCACTAGCGCTCCCCCCAATGGCCTTCACCCCCCTCCCATGGGCAGGGATGGAAGGGGAATTGGTTTCCCTTCCACCCTTGACCCCACCGCACTGGAAGCTCATCTTCCAGGGCAGATCGGAAGAGAAATGCAAAAGCATTTCTCTTCCGGCCACGGGCTGGGGGTTGGAGAGGCATCAATGTAAAGGAAAGGCCTTTCCTTTCCTTTGATGTCTCACTGAGCGTCTCTGCTGTCCGATCGTGAAGTGATCGGGCAGCAGAAATACCCACTAGACAACAGGGATTTTTTTTTTTTGATATTCACATTAGGGGAAAAACCCCTTGAGCAAGGGTTGCTCCAGGGGGGCATTTTTTACAAGGCCTTTTCTGTCCCCCCTGGGGGCAGATCGGCCTATTTTAATTAGGCAAATCTGCCCCCAGGGGGGACAGAAGCCACTAGACACCAGGGAGTTTTTTTTATTGTAAACAATGGAGGGGAGCAACGCCTTCAGAAAGGGTCACTCACTCTTAGGCTATTTCTGACCCCTATGGGGGCAGATCAGCCTATTTTAGTTAGGCAGAACCGCTCCCGGGGGGGGGGCAGAAGCCACTCGGCACCAGGGATAATTTTCTTTTTACCTAAACAATGAAAGGTCACTCCCCTGGTGGGCAAATTCTTTTTAGGCCATTTCTGCCCCCCCGGGGCAGATCGGCCTATTTTTATTAGACCAGTCTGCCCCCAAGGGGGGCAGAAACCACTAGAGACCAGGGATTTTTTTTATGTCAGTCTCACGCAAGATGTGCGACCCCTTAGGCAAGGGTCGACCCTCTAGGGGCACATTTATTTTAGGCTATCTTAATTAGGCCAATCTGCCCCCAAGGGGGACACAAACCAGTAGGCACCAGGGTTATTTTTATTTTGTTTTATGTTTTTTAAGATGGGGAGCGAACCCTTAGGCAAGGGTAGCTCCCCTGTGGAGCAAATTTATTTTAGGCAAATTCTGCTCCCCTTGGGGGCCGATCAGCCTTTTTTTCTTAGACCAATCTGCCCCCGGGGGGGCAGGAACCACTAGAGACCAGGATTTTTTTTTCTTTACATCAGTCTCACGCAAGATGTGCGACCCCTTAGGCAAGGGTTGCCCCTCTGGGGGCAAATTTATTTTAGGCCACTTCTGCCACCAATCCTTTTTTTCTTAGACCAATCTGTCCCCGAGGGGGCCAGAAACCATTAGAAACCAGGGATTTTGTTTTTGTGCCAATTTCACGCAAGGGGAGAGACCCCTTAGGCAAGGTTCATTCCTCTGGGGACAAATTTATTTCACCCTTGGGGGCAGAAATGTCCTAATTTGTGGCCTATTTGTGTAAGGCCCATCTTCCCCCAAGGGGAGCAGAAGGCCCACCAGAGACCAGGGAAGATTAAAAAAAAAAAAAAACGTTGCTGAGGGGCATGGCTATACCTTCACCCCAAATAAATGGGGACAAAGTTGTTCTGCCCACCAGTGGGCAGATGGGGCAATTACCCCTATCCACTTCCCGGTGGGGGGGGCAGAAAGCGTACTAGATGCCGTGGAATTAAAGATAAATAGTGGGGTGGTGCCTACCAAACAGTATGGGCACGGTTATGCCCCCCCAACTGAAGGGGGTACCATTCTTTCAGCTCTCCGCCCGCACACTAAAGCATCTTATCCCATGGCAAGCAAGAGAACATTTGATTATTTTGGGTTTTGGTTTTACATTTGGGCCATGAGAGCTTATCCAACTCTCAAAATCGTCCCACTTAGAATAGTGAGGGCTGCACACATTTTGGATGTTGGGAAGCTGCCATCTAGAAAAATCTGCAAGATCCAGACACATCTGAAATCAAAACATCTGGGTGAGTCCAGGGTGGTGTGCTTCACATGCATCCTGCACCATTTTCCTACCCACAATGCCCTGCAAATCTCCAACTTTGCTTGAAATCACATATTTTTCCCACATTTTTGTGATGGAACCTTCCGGAACCTGCAGGAATCCACAAAATTCCTACCACCCAGCATTGTCTCATCTATACCAATGAAAATTCTGCCCCACTAATGAGCCTGAATTTTTTTTTTCAAACTGCCCTCTTGGACCTGCTTTGGTTCCCCCTCACTTTCAACCAGTTTTTGGCTCTTTCCTATCACATGGACTTGGCCTACCTATATAAGTGAGGTATCCTTTTTATCTGGAGACTGAGGGGAATGTTAGGTGGTAGGAAATTTGTGTTGGTGCAGTGATACCACACAGAAATGTGGGAAAATTTGATTTTTTAACTAAATTGGAGGTTTGCTGAGTATTCTGGGTAAGAAAACACTGGGGGATCCATGCAAGTCACACCTCCCTTGGCTCCCTCCATTGTCTAGTTTTCAGAAATGTCTGGGTTTGGCAGGGTTCCTGTGAGAAAGTAGCGTCTTTCTAGCATGGTTACCCCCCATTTTGGCCTGTTTGCCAGTATGTTTTTATTGTCTCACTGGGATCCTGCTAGCCAGGACCCCAGTGCTCATAGTTTCAGACCTAGTTGTCAGTGTGTTTTTACTGTCTTACTGGGATCCTGCTAGCCAGGACCCCAGTGCTCATAGTTGTGGCCTATATGTGTTGTCAGTATGCTTGACTGTGTCACTGGAGTTCTGCTAACCAGAACTCCAGTGTGTATGCTCTCTCTGTGTACCAAATTTGTCACTATAATTTAGTGACTCCATGTTCCAATCATGATTGGCACACTGGAACCCCCTTGTAAGTCCCTACTTTATATTGTACCTTGGTACCCAGGGCATTGGGGTTCCAGGAGATCCTTATGGGCTGCAGCATTTCTTTTGCCACCCATAAAGAGCTCATACAAACCTTTCTTCAGGACTACCACTTCAGCCTGAGTAAAATAGTGCACACACTATTTCACAGCCATTTTTCACTGCACCAGGTAACTTATAAGTCACCTATTTTTCTAACCTTCATTTACTGAAGGCTAGGCGCAAAGTTACTGTGTGTGAGGACACCCATGAACTAGCAAACGTGCCACCACGGTGACGAGGGCCAATTCCCCAGACCATTGAGTGCAGGGACACCTTTATAAGCGTGCACTACATATATGTCAATACATATATGTAGCTTCACAATGGTAACTCTGAGTATTTCCACGTGAGGTGTCTAAGATTGTGGAATTGAACCCCCAATCCAAATCTTGATTCGGGGATCAATTCTGGGCTCCACCATGGACCTCCAGTACTGCCAAACTAGCTCTAAAAGGTTTCCACTGCAGCCTCAGCTGCCGCCATCTCACAGACAGGTTTCTGCCCTCCTGGGGATTGAGTATCTCAATCTCAGGAAGGCATAACAATGCATTTCCTTCAGGAGAGGGTTATTACACCCTCTCCCATTGGAAATAGGTGTTATAGGCATGGGAGGGGTATCCTCCCAGAGCCTCTGGATATGCTTTTAAGGGCACAGACGGTGTCCTCCTTGCATAATCCAGTCTACACCAGATAAGGGACCAACAGTCCCTGCTCTGGTGCGAAACTGGACAAAGGAAAGGGAAGTGACACTCCCCTGTCCATCCCCACCTCAAGGGTGGTGCCCAGAGCTCTTCGAGAGCGCACCTGGCATTAGCCATCTTATATTCCAAGGTGTGGACACCCTCTGGAGACCTCTGGGTGGCCAGTGCCAACAGGTGATGTTGGAGACCCCTCCTGATAGGTGCATACCTGGGTAGGTAACCAATCCCCCTCTCAGGGCTATTTAGGGTTTCTCCTCTGATTCGGTTTGCAAGATTTTTCCATGACTCCTCGGCATCCTCTACTTCAGCTTCTGACCATCGGATCAAGCGCAGACTGCTCCAGGAACTGCTGTAACTGCAAAAAAGTATCCAGGAGGACTCCTGTGACCTGCACTTCAGCTCCAGCCAGCAATTGCAACAGTTTCCAAGGTCTGCACACTATGAGGACTGCCTGTCTTCATCCTGCACCAGAAGAACCAGAGGAATCTCCTGTGGAGAGACAGAGTCACTTCCCTGTTTGAGCAGGCACCTCTCCGAGATGACAACCGGTACTCTGGGACTCTTCTCCTGTCGACGAGCATGATCCCTGGAACACAGGTGGTAGACTGAAGTGACCCAGACTGTCTAAAGGTCCAGCTGTTCAAATTTGGTGGAGATAAAAGCTTGCCTTCCCATGCAGTGACAGTACCCCTGTGCACTGCATCTCCTGCAGCTCCTTGGGCTTCTGTGCACTTCTTCCGAAAGTTCTTTGTGCACAGAGTAGCCCAGGTCCCCAGCACTCCATCCTGTGGCGCACAACTCTCTGAGTTGTTCTCCAGTGGCGTGGGATCCTCCAGTGTAGTGCTGCGATGACTGCACTTTGCAGCTCCTTTGTCCCCGTTTTTTGGGACTCCTGTGTGCGCTGCCTGGTCTACTGAGGTCTTTCTGAAGTGCTGAGAGCCTCCTCTGTCTCCTCAGATGAGTTGAGACCCCCAGGTCCCTCCTGGGTCCAGCTCCTCTTTGACGCAAATTGCATACTTGCGTGAACCAAGGCTTGTTGGTGGAATCCAGTGTCACAAACAGCCTACATTCAACAGCTCAATGTGGGACCTCTCGTGCACCAAACAGTAACCCGCAGCTATCTTCTTTGGTACATTTTTGTACTTTTCTACCAACTGGAGAATCCACATTTGCATCTTCTTTCAGGAGGGCAGGGGCTCTTGTTTTTCGTGGACTCTTCTTTCACTTCTGGACTTTGTCTCCTCTCTCTACAGGTCTTCAGGTCCAGGAATCCATTGTTTGTTGCTTGCAGTCTTGCTTGGTTCTTGCATAATTCTTCATCACAACTTGTTGTGTGTTCTGAGGAAACTTGGTATACTTTACTCCTGCTTTCCTGGGCTCTGGGATGGGGTACTCTACTTACCCTTGGTGTTTTCTTACACTCCCAGAGCCCCTCTCCACACTACACCTGCCTAGGGGGGAATTCAACATTTGCATTCCACTATTGTAGTATATGATTTGAGTTGCACCTAGGCTTATTGCAATCTATTGTTTTTTCTACTGTTTGCTCTGTTCTATGACTGTTTACTTACCTGATTTTGGTTACTAGTGTATATATTGTGTGTAAAACTTACCTCCAGAAGGAGTATTGCCTATAAGATATTTTTGGCCTTGTGTCACTAAAATGAAGTACTTTTATTTTTGGTAGCACTGAGTATTGTCTTTTATTGTGTATAAGTACTGTGTAACTATAGTGGTATTGCAAGAGCTTAGCATGTATCCTAGTTCAGCCTTGGCTGCTCTGCTACAACTACCCCTAGACAGCCTAAGCTGCTAGACACTGCTTACATTTCACTAATATGGGGTAACCAGACCTGGTATAATGTGTAAGTACCTTAGGTACCTACTACAAAACAGGCCAACCTCCTACATTTCCGAAGATGGCTGCTGAGCCCCAGGACCAAAAACTCAGGTGTCCCCCGCAAAAACAGGTAGTTTTGTATTTGATCAATTTGATGTGTCAACGTACTGTTTTGGGGCATTTCCACAGGCACTAGGCCTACCCACACAAGTGAGGTACCACTTTTTATTGGGATACCTGGGGTAATGCTGGGTGAAAGGAAATTTGTGGCTCCTCTCGGATTCCAGAACTTGCTATCACCGAAATGTAAAGAAAAACTGTATTTTTGCCAAATGTTGAGGTTTGCAAAGGATTCTGGGTAACAGAACCTGGTGAGAACCCCACAAGTGACCCCATCTTGGATTCCCCTAGGTGTCTAGTTTTCATAAATGCACTAGGTTGGTAGGTTTCCCTAGGTGCCGGCTGAGCTAGAGGCCAGAATCCACAGCTAGGCACTTTGCAAAAAATAGGTCTGTTTTCTTTGGTAAAATGTGATGTGTCCATGTTGTGTTTTGGGGCATTTCCTGTCGCGGGCACTAGGCCTACCCATACAAGTGAGGTACCAGTTTTATCGGGAGACATGGGGTATTGCTGGGTGAAAGGAAATCTGTGGCTCCTCTCAGATTCCAGAATTTTCTGTCACTGAAATGTGAGGAAAAATTGGGTGTTTTTGCCAAATTTTGATGTTTGCAAATGATTCTGGTAACAGAACCTGGTTAGAGCCCCACAAGGCACCCCATTATGAATTCCCCTAGGTGTCTAGTTTTAAATTGAGTGTTGGTTTGCTAGGTTTCCTTACGTGCTGGCTGAGCTAAAGGCCAAAATTCACAGCTAGGCAGTTTCCAAAAAGACACATCAGATTTCAATGTAAAAATGTGATGTGTCCATGTTGCGTTTCCTGTTGCGGGCATTAGGCTTACCCACGCAAGTGAGGTACCATTTTATATCGGGAGACTTGGGGAACACAGAATAGCAGAACAAGTGTTATTGCCCCTTGTCTTTCTCTACATTTTTTTCATCCAAACGTAAAACCGTGTGTAAAAAAGACGTCCTGTAATTCACATGCTAGTATGGGGACCCCAGAATGTGCATATAACCACTGCTTCTCAACACCTCATCTTGTGACCATTTAGGAAATACAAAGGTTTCCTTGATACCTATTTTTCACTCTTTATATTTCACCAAATGAATTGCTGTATACCTGGTATACAATGAAAACCCATTGCAAGGTGCAGCTCACTTATTGGCTCTGGGTACACAGGGACAAATGACAGTTTTTTTTTTAACCTCATTTTCAATTTCGGTATTTCAGCTGTCATTTTCTGTAGGAATACCTTGTAGGATCCACACAAATGACCCTTTGCTGAATTCAGAATTTTGTCTACTTTTTAGAAATGTTTAGCTGTCCGGGATCCAGCATTGGTTTTACACCCATTTCTGTCACTAACTCAAAGGAGGCTAAAAGCACAAAAAATAGTAAAAATGTGGTATGTCCCAGTAAAATGCCAAAATAATGTAGAAAATGTGGTTTTCTGATTCAAGTCTGCTTGTTCCTGGAATCTGGGAAGATGGTGATTGCAGTACCACAAACCCTTTGTTGATGCCATTTTCAGGGGGAAAAAACACAAGCCTTCTTCTGCAGCCTTTTTTCCCATTTTTTAAAAATAATGGAATTTTCACTGTATTTTGGCTAATATCTTGGTGTCCTCCAGAGCAACCCATAAACTCTGGGTACCTCTAGAATCCCTAGAATGTTGGAAAAAAAGGATGCAAATTTGGCGTGGGTAGCTTATGTGGCCAAAAAGTTATAAGGGCCTAAGCGCAAACTGCCCAAATATATAAAAAAAAAGGCCTGGCAGCAAAGGGGGTAAATGAACAAAGGCAAGTATTAAGTTTGAGACCATGATCACCTCATCAATAGTTAAAATCTTTAAATTCTTCAAAACTCTGGAAATTTTTTGGCAAGCTTCACCAGATAACTTTTGGTATTATTTTTGTGTTCAAAAGGGGGCATTACTGACTGTCCAGGAGGATCCTGACTAAGAGGTGCAGAATTTTGGCTGCTTTGTCAACTTTCCTTTGCAATCTCAGTAGTAATTGTTTCTTCTTGTTGAATTTCTTTATTTAACATTTTCATATAGCTTGCAAATATTGGACACTGAATTGTGTCTTTCACAGCATTGAAAGAGTCTTCATAAGAATCAAATTGTCCAAGGAACTCTGTTTCAGATCGCCAAGGTTTGAATAGAAGGAGAAGTGCAAAGTAGTAAAACCCTCTTTTTTCAGTAGTTTGACACGTAAGTTTTCTCATGGTTGATTAAGTTACCCTTTGCATGCCAAACTAAACAACAATCACAACCAGCGACACTATATTTGCCTTCATCAATATTTTCTGAAACATTATTTCTGTACCTATTGTGTTGCAGAATTTCATAAAGATACATAATTTCAAGCTGTGCACTTCTTTTTTAATAGTATGTGTCTAACACATTTGTTTTTACAATATCTGGCCTTTCTGGATCACATTCAGCTAAGTACTGAAATTCTAGATAAAATATCAAGACTCTGTTTCATGTGTTGGCAAGGCCTAGGCTAAGCCAAACAATCACTCTAGACTTTGAGAACAAGCTAGCCGAACTCAACATGTGACAGCACTCATATGAGCTTGTCTCGCTATGGGACAGCATTTTGAAGCTGAAACTGTATAATTTCTTTGATAGAGAGATTTCTCCCATGATTCGTTCATCACTGTCTTCTCTGATTTTGTGATGTATGAAGTGACATAGCGAGCAACAGCACTAGAATTGTCAGCAACAAACTATATGTCCATATTTGCATTCCATAATTTAAGGATCACAGGATTATAACCGTTAATATATTTGGAAACCCCTGCTCTTTTCATATTATATCTATTTTTTAGTGATTTTCCTGTCAGTGTGTGCCTTACCGCAGACAAAAATGTTTTACTCTTCCCTTAGAGAGGGTATGCCTTGGAAACCCAAAGTGACATTTAGTATAAGACTTTCCTTTGCATCTATATCTTCAGCGATAATATTTGCCACACCTATGGTTTTGAAAGGTAGAACTTGCTGTCTTAGATGTTTGTTGTTATTGTTCTCTGTAATGGCACATGTAACATACTGGTCTATAAAAGACAGAACAGAGTCATCAGTGTCAGTTCCAGATTTTGGGGGACCCATTATCCATAACAGCATGTGTATATGAGGAGCACCTCTTGCTTGGTATTCTTTGCTTCAAAAAATATATAACTTTTCCAAGAGGAGGATTTGTTTCATTACATATGAAAACCAACATGGCTTGTAACTTGTGATTGAAATATCTACAAACATTAGCAAGATCCAAAGATTACAATTCTTCTGCTTTGCTCAACTGGATATCCTTTATGTTATTATTTGATACTCTTAAAAATGATAGCAAATCACCCCATGCATAATCTGTAAAACTAAGGCCCATATTTATACTTTTTGACGCACAACTGCGACAACGCAGTTGTGCGTCAAAATTTTTACAGCCGGCTAACGCCATTCCAAAGCGCCATGCGGGCGCCTTATTTATTGAATGACGTTAGCCGGCGCTGCGGACTGGTGTGCGTAAAAAAAAATGACTCACACCAGGCAGCGCCGGCGTAGGGGAAAATGGAGGTTGGGCGTCAAAAAATGGGGCAAGTCAGGTCTGAGGCAAAATTCAGGCCTCAACCTTATTTGCGGCATTTCCTTTGATGCCCAACCTCCATTGACATGACTCCTGTCTTAGCAAAGACAGGAGTCATGCCCCCTTGTCCAATGGCCATGCCCAGGGGACTTATGTCCCCTGGGCATGGTCATTGGGCATAGTGGCATGTAGGGGGGCCCAAATCAGGCCCCCCTATGCCACAAAAAAAAACAAAAAAAAATACTTACCCCAACTTACCTCAACTTCCCTGGAATGGGTCCCTCCATCCTTGGGGGTCCTCCTGGGGTGGGCAAGGGTGGCAGGGGTGTCCCTGGGGGCATGGGAGGGCACCTCTGGACTCCTTCTGAGCCCACAGGTCCCTTAACGCCTGCCCTGACCCAGGCGTTAAAAAACGGCGCCCATCAGGCTGGGCGCCGTTTTTTAAGGCCTGCCCCCTCCTGTGCGTCAAAATGACGTCAGAGTATAAATATGGGGAAGAGGCCTTAAAGTCATTTTTTGGAAGGGAACGCCTACCTTGCATATAATTAACGCAAGGCTGGTTCCCCCTTCCAAAAAATGACGCACATGGTGGAACTTTGACGCCCGCGGGGTCGGACGTCAAAGTATAAATATGGGGCAGGGTTTGCGCTGATTGTGCGTCAAAAATTTTGACGCACATTCGGCGCAAACAGAGTATAAATATGCCCCTAAGTGTTACAAACCAAGTAGGAAGGCCCACATTACATAGCATACATTTAACTTCTCTGTGACAATGGTACCAGTATTCCTTAGAGCTATGCTGACAAGCCACCAAATTGATTAACTTGTACTCTATATTTTCATCTTTTACTTGTATCTTATCAGCAAAATATCTTGCAGAAAGATTTTGGAGATTAACTCTAGTCTTAAGAATATTGCTTACTGCATGTGAGAGTCAAGACAAGTCACTCTCAAATAACAGATGGAATATATAAGGAATACATTGTTGAAACCTAGGATCCTCTGAATATAGTCTTATTGACCTGTACTCAGCTGCTGGTATTTGTACAGGTTGGTCGTCATAACAGCCACCTACTGTAGGAAATAGGTGTGGAAAGCAACAAGCCTCTAAACTTTTTTCACAGACACTCAAAGGAGCTCCTCTAGCTTGCTTTGTTTGGAACAAATCAAGAGAATCCCTGTAAACATCTTTGGATGTAATGGATGAATACTATAGTATTCATATATTTCTTCTGACTTCTGCTTGTTCACTTTTTTACTCTGTCCAGTAGACTGTAGTACTTCATCTTCAACACATGTTACATCTCCAGCAATATCAACATTAGTATATATTTTTTTATTTTCTTTCAAATAAATTGCAGCTTTTTTAACTTTATTGACATCTACTAATTCTTGACAGATTTTATCAGTGTTCGTGGGAACTCCATTTACTAGAATAATCAGTGGTTCATTCACATCTTTTTCAACACCCACAATATCAGCGTTTTTTTTTTTTAATCTAGAGGCAAAAACACTACTCTTCCCTTTAGACCTTTTTGTAATTCGGTTGGTTGTAGTTTGCCTGTTTTGGCTCCATTCGAACTATTGCTTGAAATGATTCGTACACATTTATTTTAAGTTTGCATGCATGGGCACCAATTCTAATTTGTTATGAATTGCTCTAGCTGGCATTTTATTCTCGTGTAACTTGTCATAACAATACTTACATACTATTTGTTTTGTGGCTAAATCAAAGCCTTCTTCTAGAAATACATATGCCCCAAATTCCTCCCACTTATCATTATCTCTTTAGTTTTAGAAAATACATCTACGTAACAAGTTCTTTTTTTTTTGTGAGTATTTCGACAAGAAACACAAGCATAGGCCCTCATTACGAGTTGGGTGGTAATTACCGCCTACCGCCGTGCTGGCGGCTGGCAAAAGACAGCCATGGATGCAGAAATGTTACTGCCGTATTACGACTCAAAAATCAAAAACCGCCAGAAAATAGCCAGGTATACTACCCTGCCAGGCAGGACAACAGTGGGAACCAGGTGGCTCTGAAACCACCACCGCCACGGCATAAATAAACCGTTCTCCCAATTACGAGTCACAAATCAGCACAGTGGTCATTCAATGATGTATAACATTGGCGGTACGGACCACCCCGGCCATAAAATGGACTCACAAACAACAACACCCCACATTAAACATTTTGAAAACCCAATGCTGTGTCCTGCATCTAGTTGTGAAGATGGCACGTGCAACAGGGGAAAGGGCCCCAGACTTTACCCAGGAGGAGCTGACGAAACTTGTGGATGGGGTCCTACCCCTGTATGCAAAGTTGTATGGGCGACCAGAGGAGCAGGTGAGTGGACTAGCAGTGTCCTAGTAGTGAGTGTGATTGCTGTGGGTGCATGTGTGTATGTATGTAGGATTACCAAGAGTATAGAAGTAGAGGAATAGGCCATCAATGTGAACCTGTAGGAAGATGATGGAATGTATGATGGACTACTGTCAGCACAATTGTACCCTATGTCAGCATGCATATGGTAAGTCTACATAAATGTGTTTTAGGTAATGTGAAAAAAGGATGCTGTAACAGTGACTCATAGATGTCAGGGTATGCAGGTGTTCAGCTTCTTGACCGGGTTTCGTTACTTTGTTGTGTAGATGGCATGTTTATCTATGTAAGGTAGGAATTGGGCTGAACAGTCAGTGAGGTAGTGTTCCTTTTGTCTTGCAAAGTGATATAGTGGTACTCAAAACATCTGAGAATTGAATGGATTCCTCAGTTGGATTTGCGGACATGTACAGTGAATTTGTAGGGCACCACTGCCAGTGTAGTGTACTCCAAAGAAGCAGGTGTCATCCCTATCAATGGCACATTCCTGTGGTGCAAAGGCTATGGTAAGGTGAGGTCTAAGACTGAAATTTACTGCATGTGTGCCTTCCTGCATCATAGTTGAGTTATTCACAGCCTGCATACCTTTCTTTGTCTCCCCTCCCTCTCTGTCTCTTGTGTCCTTGTGTGCATTAGCATCATCAGGTGAAGGAGCAGAGGCATCGGTGAGTGGAGATGCTGCAGCCCACAGGACCCAGGAGGCACAGTCCACCGATGGAGCCAGTGGTTTGGAAGGCGAGGGGAGCACCTTGGGGGAGCCTACTACCACTGCAACATCAGACTCTGATTCCTCCTCCGATGGTAGCTCCTTGGTGGTGGTGGACATCTCTGGGACCACCCCAATGACATCTTTGTCAGCCACCCCCCCACCAGCACCGCTTTCCCAGTAGCTTCCCACCAAGTTGCCCATGTCCGCTCACCTAGGAGGTTGGGGTCTCCCTCACCGCAGGCACCTCGACCCCTGTTCCAGTCAGCCCTGCTGCGCTCAATGAGGAGGCTATTGACCTCCTGAGAGCCATCTCTGTGTGACAGGGACAGACAACATTCGTGAATGCCATCCAGGGGCTAGCATACCAGATGCAGCAAACCATTGCCTACCTGGAAGGCATTCACAGTGCCTCCAGAGATTGTTTCAAGCTCTGGCCTCTTGTTTGATGGCAGCTAATGTCCCTAGTACCTATGTCCCCCCTCCAACCACCTTTGCCCCCCAGCACCACTCTCCCCTCACCCATCCCAAGCACACAAGCCAAACAGCATGCACACAGAACAACACACAAGGCACACAAGGACACACACAGGCACTACAAGTCACACCACAGACATGCACACACTCAACAGACACATGCAAACATGACAACAGCCACGTGCGCCACTGTCTCCCCCCATCCTCCCCTAGAGTGACCTCACCACACACACCTGCAAGCACTGCATCCTCACTCCCAGATCCTGTTGATTGACATAATCGCCACAAAAGCAGTCACCCAGACACCACACCCACACTCACCACAACAACTATAACAGACACCTGCAGCATACACAGCAGACCTTCAGACACCAACTTAATGTCCATTCACATAACCTGTTTGTCCTCTCCCACCCTTTCTCCCCCTTCCTCCCAAACACATAAATGCCCCCACTCAGGTACCCAACATTCATACACCACATACAAGAAGACTGAACACCCACCTGCATCCACATTCAGCACACCTACATGTCCTATGACCACTCCATCTACCTCCACTCCCACACCTGTTTCCACAGCCCATCCACATGCTCCTAAAAAACGTGTCCTTTCCCACATTGACCTGTTTGAACCTCCGGGCTCACCTTGTCTTGCCCCTGCGCGTTCCCGTGGCTTCCACAAACCTAGCCATTCTGCTTCACAATCCTCCCTAGATCTTCCTTCCGGTTTCCAATTCCCTTCTCCCTCTAATTAGAAACGTTTAAAGAGACCTGATCCCGCTCACACCCACCAGTATAAACCTACTCCCCCTCCATCCAAACCTAAGGCCAAGCCCCACCTCCAAATCCAAAGCCCAAGCCAACCCTTCCTAACCGGAGTCCCCACCACCAACCTCTCCCCCTGCGCCCTGAGGTGCCTGCCTTAATGATGCGTCTGCACTGTGGAGACCATGGTCGTGTAAGGAGTCAAGTTGGGACCTTGTTTGTACTGTTGTGCTACATGGACCTGGAACTATGAACTGCCCAATGGGGATCTTTGTACATTGTTGCTGTTTTTCTTCTTGCTGTTCAAATAAATATATCTGCCCAACCTGCCCAGTTGGTGCAAATTGATTAAGTTGTCCTGCGTTTGACTATGGCTGCCTTATATACAAAGGTATGTGGATAATTTTCATCAACTGTGATTGTGTGTCTGTATCTGCGGGTGAAGTGGTGTATGTGCGGTGGCGGGTTTGGGACTTGGTGTGGATGGTGTGTGTGGGTGATCGATTGTGATGTGTGTTCAGTTGTGTATAGTGTGGGTAGAGTGAGTGGTATGGGTGATGGCGGCATGGTATGGTACCAATGTATGTGTGGATGGCACTTGTGGTTGTGTGCCGTATGTGTGTCTGATATGCCTGTCTTCTACCTGATGTCTGTGTCGGCCATGGTTTTGTGATCAGTTTGTGTGTGGCTGGGTATGAGTGTTGTGGCATATTAACATGTGGTATTATGTGTTGTGTGAGTGCCATGTGTTAGGCGTGGTGTGTGTTCTGGTTGTGCATGAGTGTAGTGTGAGTGCACATGTGGGTAGGGGTGTTGCTGTGCGTGGGTTTGTGTGCGGGCGTGGCAGTCAGCATCGGGTGTGTGTGTGGCATGTGGGTGTGTAATAGTCCCCTTCCCTCCCTTGCGTGGTAGGTGGGGTACTCACCATTGTCGTCTTCGTCGGCACTGCAAATCCTGAAGGTGGATTGCAAGTACAAGCATTGGGAAGATCTCCAGTTCACGATCCATGTTGTCAACTGCCTCCTCTGTGTCCCTATGGTGAAGGTTTTTGTATACTGTGTTTTTCCACTAGGCTTTGGGTGGTGGTCGGCCCGCCCCAGAAATCGTGGCGATGTGCTGAGCTGCAATACGGTGGGCAGTAGGTCCTTTCTGCCGCCCTGTAGATGTCATCTGCCGTCGGGGGCAGTTGGCCTGCACTGGTGGTACTGGCGGTAAACTGGGTGTGTTCTGGCCTGTTTACCCCCAGGGTCGTAATACGGTGGTCTGCACCTCCAGCCTGTTGGCAGTCTGATCGCCACCGCTGAAGTGGTGGTCCTGTCACTGCCAAACTCGTAATGAGGGCCATACTCTGGTTTCTCAGAAAACCCTGCATTGAACGTGTCTATTTCTTTTGTAAAATTTTCAATACTAATTCTGTGTCTACTTCCTCTACAGCTGCAATTAGTACCTGGTCATTGTCCCTATTCTCTTCTTTCAGGGCCAAACAAATGGAAGTGAATGTCTTCAGAAACTTTCTCAACCTATGCAATAGTACCATGTAAGAGAGCTGTTTTCAAATCTGCTAAACATAAACCTGGAGCTTTCACATAATACAGTCTCCTTACCTAATTTCACATTCTTCAAGATGATGAAAAGTACTGTGACAAACTTTCTTTGAAAGACATGCCAAAGAATGCCCTTGTAAGTTAGTGTATTTTCTAACTGCAATGATTTAATTCTCGAAGCATTTTAATTTTCTGTTTCAGATTTCTCCATGAAAAGTCTCTTAAGAATGTTTTCAATTTAGTGATTGATTCCTGACGGATACTGCAAATACTATCACACTTCCACTTGTACACAGGAGCCTGTTTATGTCTTCCCTATGCTTCTTCAGCTATCACTTCTTCTACATTCCTAGCAACTATCTCTTCTTTTCCTAAAGGATTACCATATTTTACTTTTGTCAACTGCATTGGCTCATGTATTCTCCTGGAAATAACTCTCTTCATTAAACAACGGCTCTGTACTAGATGTGTGCATCCATTCACCTTTAAAAAATTTGCAAAAATTAGTTTTGTTAATAATTTTCTTTCTTAATTTTGTTTTCCTTGTGGACATGACTGCTAGTGTCTTCATTCTATTCAATATTAAAATAAAAAGATTACTCTTCACAACAAGTGCTTTGTCAATTACGTTCTCAATAGACGTTTTTGCTTTATTATAGCACTTCTCTTATACTTCATCCTCTTTCACACATTTTGAAGTAGCATTCTGTTTCAAATGAATTTTACTCTTAACTCCTTAAATTGTTGTTGTCTGAAGCTCTGTGACTCCTTATTGGATTTCCTAATTATTATAACATCCATTTGTTCCAGTTTATCACTACATTCTAAACTTGACTTTTAATTAACATCTTTCTATCATTTTGCATTTTATGGCATATTTATTTTTAATTCCCAAGTATTCTTACTAGTGTCTCTTTCCTTCTTATGCACATTTTCTACCATATTTTGTTTTTTAATGTCAGTTTTAGGCAGGCAGTACTGTTGTTTCTTCTTTTTCCTTCTTTCTCCTTTGTTAGGCATTGAGAATCTTCTTATTTGCTTAGAAATCAATACATGGAAAACAAATAAAGAATACATTTATCCATACCGATTTTTTTGTAAGACCAATAGTTTCTAATAAAAAGTTTAATTGATAGTAAATTTACAAACGTACAATACATTAGTGCATACCTTTTATCTGTCAGACTATATATGAGTGTAAATGCAAGATTTTCTGCTGGGTGTACAAGTCTATTTAACACTGTGTGTCTGGCTGTGTCAGAAAATTCATAAGAGTTACCTTGTTCATGTCATTATATGTATCACTATCTTCTTCAAAGCTTTACTATATGGATTAAGGTCCTCCCAATTGTGACACTCTATGCATAGATGTATGGCTTATTCTCTCAGTGTATATGTAAATCTCTCTAAAGATGTCTGACAGTATTCAGGTCTGGGTGGATCAATATCTACATCAGCATATGGCTGGGTGTATCAGTCTGTACATACTTGTATCTCTGAGTATGTCAGTGTATCTATTAGTGTGTACCTACCTGTCTGTGTGTACATGAATATGTCCCTCGGGTGTGTCAGTGTATGTACTAGTGTATGCCCCTAGATGTATACCTCTATATATCAGTGTGCAACTGAGTGGCTCAGTATATATATTGAAAGTACTTACTACCCTACATTTTAATTGATTTTCATTTCAAACTAGCCTTATTCATCTGCAGCCATCTCCTGGGTGCTTTTTCAGATTACCTCCAAGATGCTCGGAG
Organism: Pleurodeles waltl; assembly: GCF_031143425.1. Taxonomy (NCBI): domain Eukaryota; kingdom Metazoa; phylum Chordata; class Amphibia; order Caudata; family Salamandridae; genus Pleurodeles; species Pleurodeles waltl. The sequence continues at coordinate 370,865,655 of NC_090449.1, forward strand.
TGTGGATCACAGCTTTGTGTTTTGGGCCAGAGAGAGTGCAAAAAAAAAGTGGTATTGACAGGGAGCTAGGTTTGTCTAATGTGGGTATTACTTGGATTGGTCAGAGAGGTTAAAGTGGCATCAATTACTCATTTTGGTTGAAAACATTAAGGATTTCCAACATCCAAACCTTATGACTGTACACTTTGGTGGCAAAGACCTGGGTGCAGTCACAGGAGTTGGTTTGAAAATCCTAATGAAGAATACTTTTCAAAAGCTAATGCCACTCTTCCCGCACACTGCCTTGGTTTTCTCAAACATTTGACAAAGGCATAAGTAGAAGTGGTCAACTCAATTTTGCCCGCAAGTTCACAAATCCAAGAAACATGTTAATAAAACTGTTTCTGCATTCTTCAGACACCATAACATGGTTTCTATATACCACAACAATTTACGATTTGATATGGATGGTATACACATAAATGACAGAGTCGACAAGGTCTTCCTGAAAAACTTGAGAGACTGCATCCTCTGTCATGGGCAATAATCACCTATACCTCATAAACACAAAGGCTCTTTTCATAGCCAATCCATTACCCATATGCATTTTTCTATACTTTTTTTTTTCAAATGTCGGTTGGATCTGCAGATCCATCCATGGATCTCGTAAAAGAATTTTTTTTTTTTTTTTATCATCATGTACAAATTAATTTCAATATTTCATATCTATGTAAACATATTTGGCCAGGGAACTCCTGCCCTAACTCCTTTATATGCATCAGTGCCCACATATCAGCCCCGGGACCTTTTACCACTGACTTTTTCTTTGTATCTGTGAATGTGTATGAGAGTGTCTATCTGACTGTCAGACTGCATCTAAGAGTGTGCCTTAGTGTCAAACTGTGCACATGAGTATCTGCCTCAATGTAAGAGTAGGTGGACAAGTCCCTATCTTGATGTTACAGTGGGTGACAGTGTCTGCCTGGATGTGAGGGTGGGTGTGAGAGTATCTCTGAGTGTGAAAGTGAGCATGAGTGTGTCTGTGTGTGCTGCTGTGAGAGTAGCTGTCACAGCATATCTCTAGCTATGAGAGAATGTGTGAGAGTGTCTATCTTTCTATGACAGTGTGTGAGAGTAGCTGTCTGGGTGAGAGGGTGAGTGTCAAAGTGTGTTTCTGGGAGTGACAGTATATGTGAGAGCATCTATGTTGCTGTAAAACTGAGCGTGAGAGTGTCTGTCTGGGTGTGAGAAGGGGTGTGACAGTGTCTACCTAGATGTGAGAGTGGATGTTAGAGTGTCTCTCTGAGTGCAAGACTGAGTGTAAGAGTAGCTGTGTAGATGTGACAGTAGATCTAACAGCATATCTGTAGGTGTGAGAGTGGATGTGACATTGTCTGCCTGGATGTCAGCCTGGTCGATAGAGTCTCTCACTCTGTGTAACACTTAATGTGAGAGATTCTCTGTTAGAATGAAAGTGGGTGTCAGAGCTTTTCTCTGTGCATTTCAATGGGTGTATGAATATAGAATATAGACCGTGTTTTTTTCCATTTCACAAGATCTAAAGATCTACCTGAAGATTTACACCAGGAGTCCAAGCTGATCCCTGTGGGTAGATCCGTGGATCTTGAGAAATGTGGAAAAAAAATTGGGACATTTCAAGCCCATTATTTATTCCATCACCACAACTATATCACCCCTTTGGGCTCAGGGAACCTGCATGCTGATCTCATCAGCTCCAATGCCCCCCACATTTCAGCGCCGGGAGGATCCATGTCCTTATATGTCTATATTTTCTGGCCTTACATTACTCGGAAACTACTAAAGGGATTTGCACGAAATCACAAAAAGCCTAATTTGCGGAAGAGAATCTAGCTTCATGCCAAATTTGGTGTAATTCTGTTCAGTGGTTCGGGCTGTAAGTGTGTCTAATATTTTGAAAATTTCTTGAAGATTTGTCAAGCGGCGTCAAAGTTATAGGCAAAACAAAAAATGCTCTTCCTACGGAAACTAGGTCCTAACTTTAATTAGCTAGTGGCCGTTGCCATGACATGGAGCAGGATTTAAATCCACTAAATCATGACATAGAACACCTCCACTCTCATCTACACTCAGCCCTTCTTAAGTGCAAAGACCTGGAAAATCGCTCCCAGAGAGACAACATTCGAGTAAGGGGTCTGGAGAAAGGAATCGAAGGCTGAGACCTGGAGGCTTTCGTTGTAGGCCTATCCTCTGTACTATTGAGCACTTAGCACCTAGAGGTGCACTTGTAAAAGTTACACAGAGTGAGTCCTCCAGTCCTGAGTGGGGGGAAATGATCCAGAGACATTCTGGCCAAACTGATGGTGGCCTGACAGTAGGACAATATCTCCTTCCAAGGAGCGACCTGCTCTCTGTACCAATGCCTGGTTACTATGCCTTGACATCTACAGTTGTGACTGGTTATGGAAGTACTACATCGGTACCATGTCAAATATTGTTGGACCTATCCTTTTACCATTGCTTTTGAGCACCATAATAAACAACTCCACCTCACAGACTTGGAAGAAACAGTTTATTCGCTAGGCCTCACCATATCTATACTATCAGAACACGTGGCAAAATGCCCTTGTCAGGCAACACTGACAATCTCACCACAGTGCCCTGGCGCTCCCAACGGAAAGGGAAATGTGATGGCAAAAAATGAATCCTAGATCACAACCTTTCTCACTGAACCACTTGACTGACACTTTTCATCTGGAATGCCTAGAATTAGTGCTGACCACACACTTTATTATTTTTCCTTTCTCCTCATTTGTTCTATCGAGGAGGTTGGGACAAAACAATCATTTGCTTATATCATTGGCATTATCTTTTGTAGCTCCTCTGGTTACCTTTTTCTTATTTGATGTGTTACAAATGAACTTGTATAAGATTGTGAAATATGGATACAACATGTAAGGTGTCTGGTGAGTTTATGTACACTGCACCCTTAAAGACCAAACATAGATGGAACTGTTAGTTTGAGGGGAGTACACACTCCCTAGTTCATACTGTTTATTTGTTTTTACCACTTGTTGTTTTAATGCATGTCTGGATTTGAGACCCCCATTTAGAGGAGGGCGCAGGTGGGAGTAGGATAGATATGCATTTAGAGATCAATATTTGGGGGTGCAGTAGGACTTTCTCTCCCAATTTTATAGTGGAATTCTATAGACCATTTCCGTCCTATAAACCTATATGGTACTGAATACCTTAACATGGAACATAAAAGGGCTGAACTCTCCTAATAAAAGCTACCAACTTTGGGAATATATGCAACAAGATAGTTTCCTATTGCTGATACAGTTGAAAATTAAACAAGAAAAAAAAATACATATGTCAAATACAAGATGAGGCTGTGATGATTCACCACATGGAATAGGGGAAGGCTCGGGTCTTTTGAGACTTTTAAAAACAGCTTTATACTTCCGACCCAATGAACAAAAAGGAATAGTTAGCTTACCTGGCTGATATCACTTTACCACAAGTCTCCCTGGCCTTTAATGGCACTTTAAGCAAGCCTATAACACAGGAAGAGGTACAATTAGCAAAAGACTCTCTCAAGCTCCACAAAGTTCCCAGTCCTGACAGATTCAATGCCCAATTCTATAAGACCTTCAGTTCATACTGTGGCCCATATTTATACTTTTTGATGCAAAATTACGCCAACGCAGTTTTGCATCCAAAAATATACCACCGGCTAATGCCATTTCTTTGCGCCGCTTGGGCGTCAAATTTATACTTTGATGCACGGCGGCGCAAACATTGGTGTGAGTAATTTTTTTTTACTCAAACCAATGTGTCACGTTGTGAAGAAAAACAACGTTAATGCAGCGAAAATGACTTTGAGTCAGTTTACGACGTCGCAAACCGGATACGCGCCTTTTTTTGATGCAATAACATCAAAAAGCGGCGCAAACACTGCAAAATGTGCAAAGGAGAGCCAAAATGGATCCCAGATGCTTGGACAGACCCCAGGAAGATGACAACAGACCAGGAACCAGCCAGGAGGACCCACACAAGACCCAGGAGACGGAGAAGAAAAAAAGAAAGTGTTGGTTCAGTGCAGAAGAGCAGGAAATACTGGTGAAAGAGGTGACGGAACACCAGCACCGGCTTTTTGTCACCTCAGAAATGCCAATTAGTAGGAGAGAGGCAATATGGCAACAAATTGTTGACAAGATAAACAGTGTGGCAGAAGTACAGAGAACAAGCATTGAGTGGAAGAAACGCTGTCATGACTGCAAGTGCAGGACGAAGGAAAAGATGGCCAGGAACAGAAAGGCAGCACTGCAGACTGGAGGTGGGAGTCCTGCATGGCAAGATGCCCTGGAACACATGGAGGAGATGGTGGCAGCCATCATCCCTGAGGAGATCGTCACGGGGATTCAAGGACAGGACAGCTCAGACTACCAGGAAACAACACAGATGCAGGGTAAGTGGCATGGGGAATTAAAATGTACAAATGTTAACAGTAAGCATGGGGGGTGGACATACCTACTACACAATGCATATAAGTCATGATATTCATAAAAGGGCACAGCACGGGGGCATGGGCTGTTCAGAGGAAACCTGGGGCACAGTACGATTTGATATGGATGGTATACACATAAATGACAGAGTCGACAAGGTCTTCCTGAAAAACTTGAGAGACTGCATCCTCTGTCATGGGCAATAATCACCTATACCTCATAAACACAAAGGCTCTTTTCATAGCCAATCCATTACCCATATGCATTTTTCTATACTTTTTTTTTTCAAATGTCGGTTGGATCTGCAGATCCATCCATGGATCTCGTAAAAGAAAAAAAAAAAAATTTTTATCATCATGTACAAATTAATTTCAATATTTCATATCTATGTAAACATATTTGGCCAGGGAACTCCTGCCCTAACTCCTTTATATGCATCAGTGCCCACATATCAGCCCCGGGACCTTTTACCACTGACTTTTTCTTTGTATCTGTGAATGTGTATGAGAGTGTCTATCTGACTGTCAGACTGCATCTAAGAGTGTGCCTTAGTGTCAAACTGTGCACATGAGTATCTGCCTCAATGTAAGAGTAGGTGGACAAGTCCCTATCTTGATGTTACAGTGGGTGACAGTGTCTGCCTGGATGTGAGGGTGGGTGTGAGAGTATCTCTGAGTGTGAAAGTGAGCATGAGTGTGTCTGTGTGTGCTGCTGTGAGAGTAGCTGTCACAGCATATCTCTAGCTATGAGAGAATGCGTGAGAGTGTCTATCTTTCTATGACAGTGTGTGAGAGTAGCTGTCTGGGTGAGAGGGTGAGTGTCAAAGTGTGTTTCTGGGAGTGACAGTATATGTGAGAGCATCTATGTTGCTGTAAAACTGAGCGTGAGAGTGTCTGTCTGGGTGTGAGAAGGGGTGTGACAGTGTCTACCTAGATGTGAGAGTGGATGTTAGAGTGTCTCTCTGAGTGCAAGACTGAGTGTAAGAGTAGCTGTGTAGATGTGACAGTAGATCTAACAGCATATCTGTAGGTGTGAGAGTGGATGTGACATTGTCTGCCTGGATGTCAGCCTGGTCGATAGAGTCTCTCACTCTGTGTAACACTTAATGTGAGAGATTCTCTGTTAGAATGAAAGTGGGTGTCAGAGCTTTTCTCTGTGCATTTCAATGGGTGTATGAATATAGAATATAGACCGTGTTTCTTTCCATTTCACAAGATCTAAAGATCTACCTGAAGATTTACACCAGGAGTCCGAGCTGATCCCTGTGGGTAGATCCGTGGATCTTGAGAAATGTGGAAAAAAAATTGGGACATTTCAAGCCCATTATTTATTCCATCACCACAACTATATCACCCCTTTGGGCTCAGGGAACCTGCATGCTCATCTCATCAGCTCCAATGCCCCCCACATTTCAGCGCCGGGAGGATCCATGTCCTTATATGTCTATATTTTCTGGCCTTACATTACTCGGAAACTACTAAAGGGATTTGCACGAAATCACAAAAAGCCTAATTTGCGGAAGAGAATCTAGCTTCATGCCAAATTTGGTGTAATTTTGTTCAGTGGTTCGGGCTGTAAGTGTGTCTAATATTTTGAAAATTTCTTGAAGATTTGTCAAGCGGCGTCAAAGTTATAGGCAAAACAAAAAATGCTCTTCCTACGGAAACTAGGTCCTAACTTTAATTAGCTAGTGGCCGTTGCCATGACATGGAGCAGGATTTAAATCCACTAAATCATGACATAGAACACCTCCACTCTCATCTACACTCAGCCCTTCTTAAGTGCAAAGACCTGGAAAATCGCTCCCAGAGAGACAACATTCGAGTAAGGGGTCTGGAGAAAGGAATCGAAGGCTGAGACCTGGAGGCTTTCATTGTAGGCCTATCCTCTGTACTATTGAGCACTTAGCACCCAGAGGTGCACTTGTAAAAGTTACACAGAGTGAGTCCTCCAGTCCTGAGTGGGGGGAAATGATCCAGAGACATTCTGGCCAAACTGATGGTGGCCTGACAGTAGGACAATATCTCCTTCCAAGGAGCGACCTGCTCTCTGTACCAATGCCTGGTTACTATGCCTTGACATCTACAGTTGTGACTGGTTATGGAAGTACTACATCGGTACCATGTCAAATATTGTTGGACCTATCCTTTTACCATTGCTTTTGAGCACCATAATAAACAACTCCACCTCACAGACTTGGAAGAAACAGTTTATTCGCTAGGCCTCACCATATCTATACTATCAGAACACGTGGCAAAATGCCCTTGTCAGGCAACACTGACAATCTCACCACAGTGCCCTGGCGCTCCCAACGGAAAGGGAAATGTGATGGCAAAAAATGAATCCTAGATCACAACCTTTCTCACTGAACCACTTGACTGACACTTTTCATCTGGAATGCCTAGAATTAGTGCTGACCACACACTTTATTATTTTTCCTTTCTCCTCATTTGTTCTATCGAGGAGGTTGGGACAAAACAATCATTTGCTTATATCATTGGCATTATCTTTTGTAGCTCCTCTGGTTACCTTTTTCTTATTTGATGTGTTACAAATGAACTTGTATAAGATTGTGAAATATGGATACAACATGTAAGGTGTCTGGTGAGTTTATGTACACTGCACCCTTAAAGACCAAACATAGATGGAACTGTTAGTTTGAGGGGAGTACACACTCCCTAGTTCATACTGTTTATTTGTTTTTACCACTTGTTGTTTTAATGCATGTCTGGATTTGAGACCCCCATTTAGAGGAGGGCGCAGGTGGGAGTAGGATAGATATGCATTTAGAGATCAATATTTGGGGGTGCAGTAGGACTTTCTCTCCCAATTTTATAGTGGAATTCTATAGACCATTTCCGTCCTATAAACCTATATGGTACTGAATACCTTAACATGGAACATAAAAGGGCTGAACTCTCCTAATAAAAGCTACCAACTTTGGGAATATATGCAACAAGATAGTTTCCTATTGCTGATACAGTTGAAAATTAAACAAGAAAAAAAAATACATATGTCAAATACAAGATGAGGCTGTGATGATTCACCACATGGAATAGGGGAAGGCTCGGGTCTTTTGAGACTTTTAAAAACAGCTTTATACTTCCGACCCAATGAACAAAAAGGAATAGTTAGCTTACCTGGCTGATATCACTTTACCACAAGTCTCCCTGGCCTTTAATGGCACTTTAAGCAAGCCTATAACACAGGAAGAGGTACAATTAGCAAAAGACTCTCTCAAGCTCCACAAAGTTCCCAGTCCTGACAGATTCAATGCCCAATTCTATAAGACCTTCAGTTCATACTGTGGGCCATATTTATACTTTTTGATGCAAAATTACGCCAACGCAGTTTTGCATCCAAAAATATACCACCGGCTAATGCCATTTCTTTGCGCCGCTTGGGCGTCAAATTTATACTTTGATGCACGGCGGCGCAAACATTGGTGTGAGTAATTTTTTTTTACTCAAACCAATGTGTCACGTTGTGAAGAAAAACAACGTTAATGCAGCGAAAATGACTTTGAGTCAGTTTACGACGTCGCAAACCGGATACGCGCCTTTTTTTGATGCAACAACATCAAAAAGCGGCGCAAACACTGCAAAATGTGCAAAGGAGAGCCAAAATGGATCCCAGATGCTTGGACAGACCCCAGGAAGATGACAACAGACCAGGAACCAGCCAGGAGGACCCACACAAGACCCAGGAGAGGGAGAAGAAAAAAAGAAAGTGTTGGTTCAGTGCAGAAGAGTAGGAAATACTGGTGAAAGAGGTGACGGAACACCAGCACCGGCTTTTTGTCACCTCAGAAATGCCAATTAGTAGGAGAGAGGCAATATGGCAACAAATTGTTGACAAGATAAACAGTGTGGCAGAAGTACAGAGAACAAGCATTGAGTGGAAGAAACGCTGTCATGACTGCAAGTGCAGGACGAAGGAAAAGATGGCCAGGAACAGAAAGGCAGCACTGCAGACTGGAGGTGGGAGTCCTGCATGGCAAGATGCCCTGGAACACATGGAGGAGATGGTGGCAGCCATCATCCCTGAGGAGATCGTCACGGGGATTCAAGGACAGGACAGCTCAGACTACCAGGAAACAACACAGATGCAGGGTAAGTGGCATGGGGAATTAAAATGTACAAATGTTAACAGTAAGCATGGGGGGTGGACATACCTACTACACAATGCATATAAGTCATGATATTCATAAAAGGGCACAGCACGGGGGCATGGGCTGTTCAGAGGAAACCTGGGGCACAGTACTACACAACATCAACAACCTTTGCATGGGGTTATACTGCCATGCCAAAGATGTTGGAAAGGTAAACCAGTCCAGGAGGGTAGGGTACCACGTAAAACTGGCCTGCTGTCACACAACAGCTGGTATTCTCCCTACATGAACTAGGGCTCAATTAACAGTCTCAGGCCATATCCACAAATGGAATGTTATATTGACAACAGTTGCAACTACCACCTCTGCTGTGGGTGCCGGTCAAGTAGCTAATGGCAGTTACGTGCCCATGGATCAAACACACCCAAATTAGAGGGTTCAGGATGACAACTTTATCAATCCCCTGTAATCAACACAAATGTGCTAATCCTGTCAAATGTGAATGTCCATAGTTGCTACAAACATCAGCCATTGTTATAAACATTATGAGGTACACAGCAGTAATGTCGTACCATGCAACATCAATCAATCAATCAATCAATCACAGTATTTATAAAGCACACTACTGACCCGTTAGGGTTTCAAGGCGCTGAGGGGGGGGGGTTGCTGCTATTGGTCGAAGAGCCAGGTCTTGAGGAGTCTCCTGAAGGTGAGAAGGTCCTGGGTCTGTCGCAGGGGGGTCCGGAGGGAGTTCCAGGTCTTGGCGGTGAGGTAGGAGAAGGATCTGCTGCCGGATGTCTTGCGTTGGAAGCGGGGGACGATGGCGAGGGAAAGATTGGCAGAGCGAAGTTGGCGGGAGGGGACGTAGAAGTTGAGTCTGTCGTTCAGGTAGGCGGGTCCAGCATTGTAGAGTGCCTTGTGAGCGTGGGTGAGGAGCTTGAAGGTGATCCTCTTGTCCACGGGGAGCCAGTGGAGGTCCCTCAGGTGGTGGGAGATGTGGCATCAGCGGGGCACGTCGAGGACCAGTCGGGCGGAGGCGTTTTGGATGCGTTGGAGTCGTCTGATGTCTTTTGCTGGGATGCCTGTGTAGAGTGCGTTGCCGTAGTCTAGTCTACTGCTGACGAGGGCCTGGGTCACCGTTTTTCTGGTTTCCGTCGGGATTCATTTGTAGATTCTACGGAGCATGCGGAGGGTGTTTTAGCAGGAGGAGGAAACTGTGTTGACCTGTTTGGACATTGTGAGGGCGGAGTTGAGGACGAAGCCCAGGTTGCGTGCGTGGTTGGCTGCCGCTGGGGAAGGGTCCCAGCGCAGTGGGCCACCAGGAGTCGTCCCAGGCCGAGGGGGTGCGTCCGAGGATGAGGACCTCCGTCTTGTCGGAGTTCAATTTCAGGCGGCTATTTCTCATCCACTCGGCAATGGACTTCATTCCCTCATGGAGGTTGGCTTTGGCGGTGTGAGGGTCTTTAGTGAGGGAGAGGATGAGCTGGGTGTCGTCGGCGTAGGAGAGAATGCTGAGGTTGTGCTGACGGGCCAGTTGTGCGAGGGGGGCCATGTAGACATTGAAAAGCGTCGGGCTCAGTGAGGAGCCCTGGGGTACGCCGCAGATGATGCTGGTGGCTTCGGAGCGGAAGGGTGAGAGTCGGACTCTCTGGGTTCTGCGGGAGAGGAATGAGGAGATCCAGTTGAGGGCTTTTCCTTGTATTCCGGCTTCGTGGAGGCATGTTAGTATGGTGCGGTGGCAGACCGTGTCGAAGGCAGCGGAAAGGTCCAGGAGGGTGAGGGCAGATGTTTCGCCGTTGTTCATTTGTAGTCTGATGTCGTCTGTAGCGACGAGGAGAGCAGTCTCTGTGCTGTGGTTACGTCTGAACCCGGACTGGGGGGGGTCCAGGATGGAGTTGTCCTCGAGGTGGTGGGTGAGCTGAGCGTTGACGATCTTCTCGATGCCCTTCGCCGGGAAGGGGAGGAGGGAGATCGGGCGGAAGTTTTTGAGGTCGTTGGGGTCAGCCTTGGGTTTCTTGAGGAGGGCGTGGATTTCTGCTTGCTTCCAGCTGTCTGGGAAAGTCGCGGTTTCGAAGGATAAGTTGATGACCTTTCGAAGTTGGGGGGCGATGGTAGAGTCGGCTTTGTTGTAGACGTGGTGTGGACAAGGGTCTGAGGGGGATCCTGAATGGATGGAGTTCATGATTTTGCAAGTTTCGGCGTCGTCGACGAGGGTCCAGGTGGTAAGGCGGTTAGCTTAGGAAGAGTTGTCGGGGGTGGGGTCTGGCGGAGGCGTGGTATTAAGGCTGTCGTGGATGTCGGCGATCTTCTGATAGAAGAAGGTGGATAGGGCGTCGCAGAGTTCTTAGGATGTTGGGATGTCATTGATGTTGGCGCTGGGGTTGGCCAGCTCTTTCACGATGCAGAAGAGTTCTTTGCTGTCGTGTGCGTTGTTGTTTAGGCTTTCTGTGAAGTGGGAACGTTTGGCGAGCCGGATTAGTTGGTGGTGCTTGCGGGTGGCTTCCTTGTGGGTTGCCAGGCTGTCAGGTGTGCGTTCGAGGAGCCACCTCTTCTTTAGTTTGTGGCAGGTGCGTTTGGAGGTGATGAGTTTGTCTGTGAACCAGGCTGCTTTTTTCTTTTCTTGGTTGACGGTGGGCCTCTTGAGTGGCGTGAGGGTGTTTGCGCAGGCGAGGATCCACCATTGAAGGTTGATGGTGGCAGTGTCCGGGTCGGTAGGGTCGGTAGGCGGGTTGTGGGCGAGGGTGCTGGTCAGTTGGGCTTCGGAGACTTTGCTCCAGCGGCGGTGGGGAGGTAGTGGGGTGCGGTGGTGTTTGGTGTGTTTCTTGAATGTGAAGTGGACGCAGTGGTGGTCGGTCCAGTGGAGTTTGGTGGTGTGGCTGAAGGTGACGTGGTTGCTTGCGGAGAAGATTGGATCGAGCGGGTGGCCGGCGATGTGGGTGGGTGTGTTGACCAGTTGTCTGAGTCCGAGGTTGTCGGTCAGCTATGTGGTGTTGGCGTCGTTGTTGTTCTCCAGGTGGAAATTGAGGTCTCCAAGGAGGATGTAGTCCGTAGAGGTGAGGGTGTGGGTGCTCGTGAGGTCGGCAATGGTGTCGCTGAAGGGGGCTCGTGGTCCTGGGGGTCGGTAGATGAGCGTACCCCTGAGGGTGGTGTTGGGGTCGGTGTGGATCCGGAAGTGCAGGTGTTCAGCTGTCTTGAGGGTGACGTCCGTGTGGGTGTGGATTTTGAGGGTGGATTTGTGGGAAATGACTATTCCTCCTCCGATTCCGTTGGTGCGATCTCTTCTGGTGATTTTGTAGCCGTCGGGATGGCTATGGCGATGTCAGGGGCTGAGGAGTCGTTCCACCAGGTTTCGGTCAGGAAGGCTACGTCTGGGGCGGTGGTGTCGAGCAGGTCCCAGAGCTCGATGGCATGCTTTCGTGTGGAGCGTGTGTTGAGGAGGATGCAGTGGAGGTGGTTGGTGTTGGTTGTTACAGGCTTCTTTGTTCTGTTGCAGGTGAAGTTGCAGGCGCGGCAGGAGAAGGGACCTTTGGTGTTCTTAGGCGTGGCCTGGAAGCAAGCTGTGGCGGGCCCGGGGTTGAGGGCGAAAAGATCACTGGCTGAGTAGCGACGTCTGGTGGTGCGGGGGGCGTGCGGACCGGGGGGGGTGGCGCTGAGCGCGGTCCGGGCGCGGACGGGCGCAGATGGGCTTGCCTCTGGGCGCCTCCGGCGCGCCCGCTGCGCAGACGCGCAGCGCCAGCCATTAAGAAGGGAGGGGGGAGGGAGGAGCAGCTGGGAGGCGGGAGGGCGCGGCAAATGGGGGCGCGAGGGCGGCGGGGTAGCAGGGAGGCAGCGGCAGGGGAAGCAGCAAGGGGGAGTGCCCAAGGGGCGAAAACAGTCAAGAGACACAAATGGAAGCAGAATGGAGCAAAAGGCACAAAGAGCACAAAGTCACAGTCACAGTAAAAGCGGCACAATGCACACGAGTATAGCGGCACAGATATGGGGCAAAAAGGTAGAGAAAAGCAAGGCACAAAATACAGTCAAAAAGTACAGTAAAAGCGGCACAATGCACACGAGTTTAGCGGCGCAGATATGGGGCAAAAGGCAGAGAAAAGCAAGGCACAAAATACAGTCAAAGAGTACAGTAAAAGCGGCACAATGCACAAGAGTTTAGCTGCACAGATGTGGGACAAAAGGCACAAAATACAGTCAAAAAGTACAGTAAAAGCGGCACAATGCACACTAGTTTTTTTAGCTGCGCAAATATGGGGCAAAAGGCAGAGAAAAGCAAGGCACAAAATACAGTCAAAGAGTACAGTAAAAGCGGCACAATGCACACGCATTTAGCGGCGCAGATGTGGGGCAAAAGGCACAAAATACAGTAAAAAAGTACAGTAAAAGTGGCCCAATGCACATGTGATCAGTGAAGCTTACCAGAGCCCACTAGATGGGCTTCGAACATGCTAGCAGCAGCGTGGGTGGGGGTCAGGGACACGGGCACAGCAGGTTGGTGCTGCGGACGTGGGGGGAGCGAGCTCGAGACCGAAATCAGGTGAAACATCCCAACTGTTATACTGCTCAGACAACACCATTGAGGGGGAGGACACATGTCACCGGCTAGTGAAATACACCTGCACAGTCAGAAGAGGAAATAAAACACTGCTAGGACCATCAGTGCAATCCTATGGAGTACACGTTCCCCAACATCAACATTACACACTACCAATGCTGACATATGTAGTGTGCCATGCCAATGCTATACATAGTATATGCTAGGTCTCAGCAACATATAGCTGGATGTGAAATATCAGAGACTGGGGTAGTTCAATATTGTTAAGTGTGGTGCAAGTATCATCAAAACACCCACAGGCAGTGCAAGGCCTCACCATGAGACTGGAAGTAGATATGCCTGTCCTGGACTTCCCTGATGACATGGATGGTGAGCTGACAAACATTAGCCAGCAGACTCTCCAAGATGTCCTTGGAACCCTCCAGACCCCACCTTCAGTTGCAAGGAGGAGCACAGAAGTAGCAGCCATCACAGAGGAGCCACCCACCACCCTAATTGTACGACCTGCCAGCTCCAACCCAGCTGAGGACTCTGACGACACTGGCACCAGCTTTGAGAGAACTTTAGTTGGAGCACATGCTGGTGCGTTTGTGCATGATGTCAACTGCAGAACAGGCAGCAGCCATGCAAGGGCGAACATCAATCTTGCAAGAACTTGAAAAAAGTGTGAAGGAAACCAGCACAGCTGTAAGAGAGCTGACACAACACCTCCAACAACAAAGCTTTCAACGCATGCACAAATGCAATATTGATACCCTCAGGGCCGACCTGGCTGCCTACCACAGTGATGTGGCTGATATTCTTAAGAACCAGCAGCTCTTCCTTGCTGCAGTACTGCCCTTAATAGCCCCACAGTGGGCAGCTACCGAGATTTATGAATCCAAGTCTTCAAACACTGAGGTGTGTGTTGCCTCTTCACACCCACCACCAGCAAGGGCAGAGGAGGCAACACACACATCAGAAGATGAAGATGTGGAACAGATCACCTTCACCCGTAAGAGTACCTAGTAGCACTAGTCCCTACCACCTGGCCACTTATAACCAAGGTCCTGTGCTTTGTAACCTGCCAGTCTTGCAACAGCTGCTCTCAAGCACTGTTCTCCAGCCCACTGTTTACCTTGTCACAATGCCCTGTGATTGTCTCTCACTATCTCATTGGCAATTCATGTCCCTCTGCACTGTATGACACTTCACCCCAGCATGTCCAATGACATGTCCTTTTGCACTTGTGTAGGATCACAATGGAAGGTGTCACACTAATGGACTCACAATCATGGACAATGTAAATATAGCACTACAGCACTTTAAAATAAATAGCACTTACACAATTACTTTGTCTCTGTGTAATATGACACATCATCCGTGAGGGAGATTAGTGATGTTTGCCTCGTTTCAATACCCATCGAATGTTAATACAAGTGCCCTGAAAGAATGTGCAATGTGTTCTGGATTGTACCATCATCTACCCTTCCGGAAGGTTAATTCTGAGGTAACTCAAAACTATACAGTAAACTGCTGTGTTGGTGTTCTTCAAGGGATGTCTGAGCCGAAAAATATTGCCTTCAAATTATTGTTCAAATTATTGTTCCAGACAATCTTTACGTATGTGACACTTGTCACAATTTTTTCCACACACACCATACAGCAGGAATGGATGTGTATTAGTGTACGTACAATTAAGTAACCTGGCTGTACAATGTAACAAATGATAGGTGTGAGTTATGTCTACTATACTACATAAGATTATACCATCACTCACCTTATCAGGGTTCACTTGAACATCTGGCTGCAGGCAGATGTAACACAGTGTCCTCAATACCAAATCTGGTCCCAAAGTATGTCAGATTGAAAACATACATCAAAAATGAACAACACATTGGGATCCATAGTAACCTTGAGTGGTGGGTGCAATGGATGGCAGATTCCTAGCAAAGTAGCTCTTGTGTAGCTGCCAATGTGACAGCTCAATTGGGATTTGGTTGCAGAATGGGACACAAATGCAAATACTAAATAGACACGGTTCACCAATGCCAAGGCCATGATTCCCAAGCATATGACACATACTGTAAAGGAGTTCATAAATATTTATTTAACTTGGAGCCATTCCCTGCATTAACAAAGTATCCTTCATAGCAGAATTGAATGAAAGCCAAAGAGGAATTGAGAACACACATGGGGATAGTCCAGCTATGGCACTGCAGAAGTTTTATGAGACTGATAACAGGGCAACCTTGGTGTGCTCACAAAGTTGATGAATCAGTAATTGTAAACCGGCAGGTTTCCTCACAACATTTGTACACAGGGTGACCTCTAAAATTCCCACTTCAACCAGGAACATCAGTGCCTCTGTGCTGATTAATCTCACAGCTATTCACCACGCAAGCCCCATCAATAGGTTGGGACCGATGTGAATCAGTGTGTGGACTGTCAGGGCACAAACATGTTTTGACATTTCATGCGCATTAGCAAATGTTGTTTGTTGTGCTGGATGCACCATACCCAAATCCATGCATACAACCATGGTACACTGCCACTATTTGTCACTCATGCATACATGAAACCCAGACAAGAGATGGGCCGTGATTAGGATATTTGAAGACATGTCCCACCCCATGATACAATAAGTACACTGATTATGCTATACAATGTATTTGAGTAGTCATTGTAGACCTACCAGACACAATACCCCAGGATGAAAGTGAGGTCATGGAAAGCAACTATGAGACAAAAGTAGCCACATGGAACCTTTATGGTAACAGAAAGACAGGGACCAAACAGGCTAACAGGTTGGAGGCTCTGTCAGGAACTAACATGAACAAGGAAAATACACAGTAAGCAGACTGAGACTGGTCAAAGCTGGAACAACACTGTGGAAAATGGAAACTGTATTTGTCTTGTGTGCTGCAACGTTACACAATAACCTAAGGCCTGTGTTACACAAGTGATTTATACAGCAATGCATAACAGGGATATACATATAATGGAAGCTTCTAAGCCGTTCCAGGTAGCAGCAAGGGCAGTGCAGGTTCAAATGGCTGGTCTGCATGGAAGTGCTCACAGGTGTGTGCAGCTTCAGTCTCTCACAAGTCCTGTAGGTGAGAATCAAGTTCAAAGGGCCAACAGTACCTTTCACATGGAAAGCAATGGAGAGGTGATTACAGGTCCTACGGAGTGGCAGTGCATTATCTGACCAGAAGCCCATGCAGACAGATGAACTATGACTATGGCATGCCATACTAAAGAAGGAAGCACACTGGAGTCAGAATGTGAATCTGGGTGTGTGTAGATGAAGGATTATCTGGGAACAAATAGTCAATTTCCAGGGCCCCTAGAGAAGGGTGGGAAGAGACTAAAAACATGGCAGTGGCAGGACTTATGACCTGGGATGGCATGCGCAGGGCATGTCTTGTGAGCAATGCTAGTCATACCTGGGGCACTCGTGCTATCCATTTGCAGCTTACATGGACTTCTTGTCAAACATACTCCTTGCAGAGATAGCTCATGTCACACTTACTGCTGTCAAGGGTCTGGTCATACATTCCTGTTACCAATGCAATAGCACATCCACTGCCTCATGTATTAGGCAGTTTGTTACCTTATGAATGATGGTGTCTTCGTTTTGTGCCATATGCTGCAATGAACCATGTTGCCAACATGTATGTGTGCCATAGCTGTGGTCCTCTGATATTGATCTTCAAATGTGAAATGGACAGGATACCTGTCATTTACAGTGTGTGTGAAGTTGGGTGTACATTCATACCCATCAAATGTGATTTGGATTTTTCAGTATCCTAATCTGTATATCTGCAATGCTCCATGAGGCCAAACTCTGATTATGAATCCTAGGGTCATGTGATGCATAAATGATTACCCAGACCATGATATGGTGATTAGAATAGGTGTTTAATGACATATGGTAAGACAGTGGTGATGGTGAGTAGAGTTAAAAGAAGTTTTGTACAATATGTTGTCTCCGACGCAATCCTGCTGCAGTGTTTGGATGGTCCCCCTCATGTTGATGGACGACATCCTCCTCTTCCTCGTCTTCAGGCATTTGTGGGTCTGGTTCATAGAGGGGAATGTTCCTCCTTACACAAATGTAGTGCAGGATGGCACATGTCAAAATGATCTTGCAGACCATTTCAGGTGAGTATAGGAGGCTGCCTCCGGTGATGTCGAGGCACCTGAATCTTGACTTCAGGATGCCAAAGGTCCTCTCTACTATGGTGCGTGTCCTCCGATGTGCATCATTGTAGGCACACTCTGATTCTGTGCTTGGGTTTGCAAATGGGGTCATGATCCATGGCTGGATCCCTATGATTTGGCTAGGTGACATTGTAAAACACATCTCCATACGTTGGCAGCACTGACATGTTGACAATTGACAATGCACAAATATACCATGTGTGACAAGTTCTCTGCAGACCTATTTATCTGCCCTTACTAAGTTGACTCATGTTCAAACGTGTACCTACACTACTGAACCTGGTCCATTTCAACTGGCTAACTTGGTTGTGAGGGTGACGGTTTAAGTGTCAGAAGGTCCATATGCCTGTACATCTGTTGTGTATATGTGTAATTGTCTCAAACTATATGTGTAGGAATGTGCACTTTGCAATATTGTCACATCAATATGTGTTCTTAGCAGAGTCCACTTGCTTATTGGTAGTGGGCAATGTCAGACCAGGAGTGATGTGAGATATTCGTACAGCCTCAATTATTTCATGTCCTCTTCATTAGAGTCATCATCATCATGCTATGTGTGCCATGATATTATGCCTGCAGCCAAACACTTTGCATACCCCTTACACTATACATATTGTGTGGAAGGGTGTGTGATTGAATGTTATTGATGTGCAATTGTATGATTAATCTTCCAAGTTGTACTGGCGGTTAAGGCCATGACATTGTCACCATGTGGTTTTAAATTGTTCCCTTGTGTCTGGGCCCTGGCATCTGTTGTTATTTGCATCTTTCATTTGTCCCTAGATGTGCATCTAATTGGGTTAGGATATCAAACATGCCTAGCAGTGTCACAACCCCAGTGTCTTCCTGGCCACAGGTCAATGTAGTGGTGTATGTGTTGTGTGTCCTACAGGGTTGCTGTGCTGTGTGTATATAAGTAGGTTTCTGTGCTTACCAACAAGTAGGCCATTGCCATATCGTCCATCCTGGAAGTGTTGATTGATGGTGCAGTGGTGGAAGATGAATGAATCATGTACACTCCCAGGATACTTTGCCACGATGTTGGTGATTGATCCCCGGTGATCGACAATGGCCTGCACATTGATGGAGGGTGTATGCTTCCTGTTGCAGTATAGATGCTTGGTTGCAGCACGTGGCACAATGTCTACATGTGTGCAGTCAATGGCACCAAGCACTTGTGGGAAGCCATTGATTTGGTAGAAGCCCTGTTTGGTCTCCTGCTGCTTCAGCTGTGTGTTGGGGAAGCTGATGTGTCGGAGTGTGAGGGAGATGATGGCATCCAATACCTTGGGTAGGATGGCAGAGAATGAGGGCTGTGAGATCCCGGCAACCAGGGCACCAGTGGTTTGAAACAAGACACTTGCCAACATGTGGAGGACAACTAGCAGCTTGGTCTCTGGTGGAATGATGTGGGGTGTCCGCAAGCTGGGTGCCAACTGTGGCTCAATGTTGCGCAGCAGCTGCTGAATGGCTTGCCAGTTTAGTCTGTACCTCTGGATGATGTCTTGTTGCCTGAGGCCCAGAAGGGTTGTCCTGGTCCTGAATATCATCTCCTGCCTTCTGCGTTGCCTTTGGGGTCCCTCCTGGTGTGGTGGAAGCTGCTGCTGTTGGTCCTGTGCTCTGCATCTTCGTGCATGCTGGATGAACAGCATCTCCATGTCTTCCTTTTGAAGCTTTGCTGTTGCTTCTGTGTGTTTTCCTTAAGTAGTGGTGTGTTTGCCCCATTTTAACTCCTGCCCTGACCCAGGCGTTATATTTTGACCCAAATCAGGCTGTCCATCTTTTTCTGCCTCCGCCTCCCAGCCACGTGGGATTTTTGCACGGTAGGATAAATATGGTGCACACGTGTTTAAGTCATTTTTGGGACGGGAGCGCCTACCTTGCATGTCATTAACGCAAGGCGGTTTCACGCATTCAGAAAATGACACACACGCCGTAATTTTGGCATTCGCAGGGTAAGGCGTCAAAGTATAAATATAATGTAGGGTTTG
The DNA here is from genome assembly GCF_031143425.1 of Pleurodeles waltl. NCBI lineage: Eukaryota > Metazoa > Chordata > Amphibia > Caudata > Salamandridae > Pleurodeles > Pleurodeles waltl. Next base: position 370,884,981 of record NC_090449.1, read on the forward strand.
TGCCGAATTTGCATCAATATTTTTGACGCAAATTTGGTGCATACAGAGTATAAATATGCCCCTTAGTCCCTCACTTGACAGAGCTCTCCAACCATATAGCGAATTCCCAGGCAATGACTCCCTCAAACGGAGAAGCACTAATTTCTGTTATTCCAAAACCAGGGGAAACCCCTAACTGTGTGCTTCCTATCAACCAATTGCTTTACTCAATCTAGATGCCAAACTATACACTAAAATCTTAGTCACTAGACTGGAGAACATCATGCCGAAACTGATCCACCCAGATCAATCTGGCTTTATTACAGAACGACAAACCCATGACATCGTATGATGAGTCATCCTTTTGCTAGATAAAATCATGAAACAGAATATTCCTGCGATCTTACTGGTGTCAGATGCTGAGAAGGTTTTCAACAGTGTGGCTTGGGCATTCTTATCCCCCATGTTACGTCGATATGGGTTTGATGAATGCTTTATTGATTTGATACACACTAACTATAAACACCCCCATTCTAAAGTAATGGTAGATGGAACTACCTTCAATTGTTTTGATCTCATTTGAGGAACTAGGCAGGGGTGCCCTGTTTTCCCTTTACTTTATGCCCTCAGCATTGAACTATTGGCTGCAAAAATGCAGGCTACACCCTCCATTCAGGGAATCCCTTTTGGCTCAGACTATCACAAGATCTGATGACATTTTGTTCTCCCTCACCTCTCCCTGATACTCTCTCCAAGCATCACAGGTAGCAAAAAACTTCAAGACTATGAAGCAGTAGCTGACTGTGGCATCAATCTTCATAAATCATTCTTGCCCAACGTAACTGTACCATCGGTGGAGATGGCCGAGATAGCTCTACTTCCCCATTTCACTGGGCAAAGCAAGACATTACATATTTGGAGATAAAAATCATGCTCAAAGTGACTGACTTGTACAAGGCAAATTACCCCCCTCTACTACACCAACAAAAAATAGACCTGAAATGATGAACACCACTATATTTAACTTGGCTTGGATACATCAATGCAGTCAAAATGACTGTACTTTCCCGCATACTATCTCTCTTGCAAGGACCCCCGATTGAAGTGGATAGACAATTTGTTTTTATACTACCCCTCGATGATAACTAAGTTTATATGGAAGAATCACATTGGATGGCTTTCAGACTACCTCTTGACACTCCCTAAAGAGGCGGAGGACTTATTTCAGACCTGAGTTCCCCTCTATGTCGCAATGGTATGCTCGCAAATGGCATGCACTTACAATGGAATGAATGATTACCATTTTAGCAGTCACCTGGAATAGTTTTTATTATATATGGGGATCCCTGGTACAATTCCTTTTCCGAGGTCTCCCACCCACACAAGAGCACTCCACCTCCTCCAGACGTAGGACCATATTTAGGAAACAAGACGCACAACTGCACTAGTGCAGTGGTTCATCAACATTTTTAACATGAGCTACCGTCATAACCTAGAGCCATATTTAAAAAATGACTCTCGATGGTGCTTATGAATGGTTAGCATAAGAAAAATGACACTTACCATTGTGACATGCCGTACAAAAAAATGACATTAATCTTTCAGAAGTGGCGCTAGACTGTTTTGCTACACATATTTTTGACACAAAACGGTTTAGCGCAATTTTTAACCACATTAGCGTTAAAAAAACACACAAGCAAGAAATAAACTATTTGAAAGACAATATGGAGATTCCAGGCCAGGAGAGACCCTGGGGAGATCCCAAGTACCAGCCAGGAGGATCCAGCAAAGTCCCAGGAGAAGTAGAAGATGAAGAGGAAGTGTCGCTTTAATAAGGTGGAGCATGACATCCTGGTCAGAGAGGTGATGGAGCACCAACACCAGCTCTTCATCACCTCCAAATTGCGAGTTGTTAGGAGAGATTCCATATGGCAGGCAATAGAAGACAAAGTCAACAGCCTGGCAGAGTGAGGAGAACTGTCACCGATTGCAAGAAGTGCTGGCATGATTGCAAGTAGAGGACTTAGGAGAAACTGGCCAGGAACCAAAAGGCAGCACTGCAGACTGGAGGTAGAAATCCTTCACCACAGGAGGACCTGGATGAGCTGGAGGAGATGGTTGCAGTGATCATCCTGGAGCAAGTGGTCACTGGAATTGCAGGACAACACAGAGCAGACTACCAAGAACAAACATAAATGAGGGGTAAGTTACGGGGGGAATATCTGGAATCTCAGAAATGTCAGAAGGGGGAGGCACATAGGACACACTCAAAGAATGCTAAATAGTTGCATTGGTACAGATATAGGCCCTGAATCAAACTACCCCATTGCCAGCAAAGCCACACTTGTACTGACGCTCTGGTTGGGCAATGCACTCCAACATATACACAACGTGGACGTAAACCACTCACTATGGCAATTCTCCACCATGTAAATATGCAGCACATTGCCTGGAAGTGACGTGCAATTACTGTTGCTGTGCCATGACAACACCCATTGCATATTGCCATAGCCCTTGATCCAACAAAACTTGTGCATCAGAGACTGGGACTGAAGTCAATACCACCCCAGGGTTGGTGTCTGGATGGTGTAACAGGCGAAAATGTTTCCCTTCCTCCTTGTCTCATTGCCCTTCTCATGTGTTCTGCATCTTGCAGCACACATTGAAATGCTACCTTAGGAACAATAGCTTGTACATATGCAGAAAGGATCACCTCCCTGCACATAAACAATGTATTCCCTCAATGCAGGCACCCCTTCATCATGCTGCAACAATACCTGCGTTGGTGCAGGGAGAACAAATCGGCACAAGCGAGGGGGGAATTGCAAGGGTGTACAGCATTCCAGTAAACATGGCACGTCCCTGTGTTTCTTAACACAAATTGCTGCTGCACTGAGCTGTGCCACTTGAGAAAAAATCTGGCCTAAAGTGTGCAACCTGTGGAACCCAAACTGCACAGGGTGAACCCACAACAACTCTCACACAACTCCATGCTCCATATGGGAATGGCCACAAAATTAAACACCTACATCACATGGGGCAAGTCTGTGAACATCATGTATGCAGCTGTACAAGTAGCTGCAATCTCACCACCTGACAAGATACAGCGTTTTGTGTGAATGGTTGATCAAGTGCTTAGTGATACAATCAACATGCGTGAGAACTGGCATAAGTGGCATCAATGTTGCACTACCGGCACAATGTCACCAGCCGGTAATGCAACCGTATCACCATTCTAATAATAGTCAATGTGGATCCAAGCTGTACATTCTCCTTGTTCCACATCTACAAAGTCACAAAATGCATATATTGATCCACATTCAACATCCTTACACCAACACATGCCTGTTGCCAAAATGTTGTGTGCAAGGAAATGTTCCAAATATAGGGAGGGACAATCTAAAGGGGCAGACAATCCATAATGTTTGCACTGTCCCTTCCATTTAGCACATGTGTGGGGCCTGCTATTGGCAGATGAGAATGTAATAAAAGCACTGTATAAATGGACCTACCTGTGCTATGCTGCACTAGTCCTATCATTCATGGTGCCAATATATCATTGCACCAAAAGAGTGACAGCACACATTACACTACTGTGGCAATGTCCACCGTGGTGAATAGGAAGGCTAATTATATCCCACTATGGAGTCAGTGGCAGGTACAAGGATCCTGCAAGCAAGTAGTTGGTGTGGGATCAACACACAAAGGAACAGTTGTAATAGGAAACAATGGGTGCTACGCCTACCCATATTTGGCAGGGTTGCGCACCGTCATTTTCAAAGCTCAGAGATGGCCAGTATTTACTCAAATAAGGGGCACCCCTGTGTCACTCCCTGTGCCATCGCAAAATTAGCTGACATGGGTCAATGCAGCAACCCTTGCACCATAATACAAGGATGGCTGCATTGAAGGGGAGATTGTTTTTGTTCAGGAACACCTTTCTGCACAAAAACATTCTTAAAAGGCCATTACCTCTGTCTGTGTGTGTTGCAAAATGCAGCACACATTGAACAAGTTCAAAATGAGGAGAAAAGATGGCATATAAGTTCATTGTGCCATGTCAATGCCACCCCTGGGGTGGTGTTATATTTTGGCAAGGACTCTGGGCTATGAAAACTCATAAATATGAGGCACTGTCAAAATGCAATGGTTGTTGTTGTGGCACGCCCACAGCAACACCCATTGCATGCCCCTACCACGCCAAGTGCTGCGTGTGAAGGGGCCCTTTTTATAAGATGGCATTAAGCCACAATAATTTGTTTCACGCTCAGGTGGCACTGGGGGCACATAAATATGCACCAGAATACGTTGAGAGCTTGATCCATGTGTGATGCACAATGCTACACAAAATATACAACTACAAGCTTGGGTCTGTAACATGTCACTGAGCCTCCAGTAGCAAGTAAATAATGTGCCTTGTCAATAGCCACCACAATCCAAGATTGACATTTCACTATCTCATTGCAGAGGATGATGCCTTACCTCCTCCCGACCTACCTGTTCTGGATTTTACAGATGACATGGATGACCAGCTGCCAACCATCAATGAAGAGACTCCCCAGGATGTCCTAGGATCTCTCCAGACATCACCTTCAGTTGCAGGGACGACACACAGCATTGCATGTTTTCCACATGAACCACACAGTTACTGACACACAGCACCAGTCAGTCATGACACAGCCCAGCACTCCGAGGACCCAGACATCACCTTTCAGAAGACAGTGGTAGGGGTCCAGCAGGAGATGGCCAAGCAGGTGAGGGTGGGGATGGGGACCATGGCAGGCAGCCTAGAGGAAGTGCAGAGATACCTCAGTCCAATTAAGGACAAGGCTGCCATCAGAGATACCCCTTCCCTGCTCTAGCAGCCCCAAAGTAGCAGCAGCATATTAGACAACAGGTTGGGGGCTATACAGAATACCTTGGAGTCCATACAGCGGGAAGTGGCCTCCCGCACAGAAAACATGGCTGGCTATCACTGTGATGTTGCTGTGGTGTTGAGAAACCAGCAGTTCCTCCTTGTAGCAATGATACCTTATGTGTTCCACAAATGGCAGCTGCTGGGACCTTTGGCTCCACATCTCTATCCCCTGATGTGTGTGTGGCCCCCTCAACCTCAGCAACAGCACCACCCATGGCACAGGAGGCACCACACACATCAGAGGGTGAAGATGAGGAAGGAACAACATTCACAAGGAAAACCACCCGGTAGCCCCAGTCTGTGCAACTTAGACAGTATGTCCTTAGTTCTGTGCTTAAGATCATGCCACTGTTGTGACAGCAGGGAATGTGCCCTCTTCACTCAATCACTGTTGACTTTTCTTCTATGGAGTGGCATTGTCACAAATCTTACCTATTGGCAATTTGGACACCTCCTCACTAATGCACACTTCTCCTAACCATGTCTCATTACATGCCCCTCACCCCTGGACTCTGATTGTACTACATATGACTGAGGTTCTCTCATGCGGTCCATGAACTGGACATTGTATAGACACATGTAACATTTCTATGTTTACTGTGATCCATCAACTCAGCAAAATGATTTCATTGTGTGAATTCATGTAATTGAGTACAGAACATAATTACATGAGTGCATTACTGTCAGACATAAAGCCACACACTAGGATCCTAACATGAGAAAGGTGAATGATGGTGTTGTGGGCTACAACCAACTTATAGAGTAATCAATACATGTACTGAACAGAAATCCTTGGAAGTTGGCATACAGCATGTTTGGCTCAGAACCAAGTTGATGGTAATTTGCCTAGATGGGAGTACCAGTGCAACATATCTGTGTAGTACAGAAGAGGCTAACCTAATCAGTGACGGGCACCTGTCAGTATTAAAGAATACAGTCCCAAATTTGTCTGTTGTCATATGTGCCACACTTGCCAAGAATGATACTTCAAGTCCCTACCAATCTCAGTTGAAATTTCATAACTTATACATACAAAATGTGAATGGCTGGAACAGTGGGTAACAAATATATGGAATAGTTGATGTCATTTAGCAGCCAATCTGACTGCTTCTTGGTCATATGTGATGCACATGATAATCCATGAAAATGAAGACAGTAAGCCTACACTAGGCTATTCCTCCAGCTTGGCCAGTGCACACATGAGCATCCAGACACTCAGTTAACATGGGGAAAATAGTCTAATACAAACAGGATTTATTTAAAATTATTTAAACCTATCCTAAAAACTACCCTATGCTAAACTAACCTAAATTAACTTAACATAACTTACAACTACACCTATCTAAACTAATCTTACACATGTAGCGCCACACTCTAAGCATTGCCCCCCACCACCCCTTAAGAGACAAGATACAAATAGGACAAAATGAACTAAGGCTACGCATTTACTTTCTTAACCTATGTCCTAAACAAATATATATATTTTTTCAAAGAATTTTCAAATGTTTTGATTTTTTTATACACATATACCCCAACGTAATTCCACACCCAACCCCCCAAATAAAAAAGTACTAAACTCCACCCCCAACTATACTTACACCAACGTATGCCTACCCTACACTATTTCACTAACCTAACACTACCCAACTATAACCCATCTAAAACCCAATATAAATAACTTTTAACTGTAAAAAGGAGTGGAAAGGAACTGGTAGGTTGTGGCACTGCCACTTCACATTTTTTTTCAATTTTCTCTTAATGTACCTTAACACCTTATGATTTTTTGTACTCTCCCTCTCCAAAAGTTCAAATCTGCCCATCATGTTGGCCATGTCCCATCTCATGTCTCTTTCAAAGTTAGATGTAATGGCTGCAGCAGGTGGCTGTACAGGTGCCTGGCTTGTGACAGGTACAGCTGATGTTAAGGGTGTTGGACCCACAGAGGCCTCCTTGATGACTGATTTTTTCCCCCAATGTGCACTGCTTATTTGTGGCTTCTGCAGAGGTCCCCCATGTGGAAACGCATGCCATGTCCCTGTGGCATTTTCCTTCCGGAATCTCCTCTCCGTCCGCTGGTATGCAGCATTCACCTCCAAAAGGTGCTAATATCGGTCTACCTATTTGTGGAATGCATGTTGTTCTGCTGATGTCATATTGGCAGCTGAAAAATGAAGAGAATAATGCATTACAGACTGCACTTGGTGGAGGTAGAACAGACCTGCAACTTACACACCATCCGCAGATGACACATGCAGTCCACCAGACATTCCACAACAATGCCTTACTCCAAATCCATGACTATTTCCTACCAGCCATCTACAGTATCATGTACATGTCAGTGGGATAACGGTTAACCATTGTTGACCATCAGGGCCCAGAGGTGAGTGGACTACTGCGTCCTTGCTCAACATTTGTGTTAACAAACTAGTGAGGATCACGTGGTTTAACAAGTCTAGATTCCCTGTGCCATTGTCAATATTGGGCACTTTGTATGCAATCTATCACTTTGACACCCTGTAGCTACATCAAGCCTTGCCCAGGCATCATGGATGCATGGTGGGGGTCATCTGCGAGGGGCGCTGGAAACTTCCTACTGGCTATTCTAACGTTTGTGAAAGCTTTATTCATGTGTCCTGGTTTAAGACCTGGTCTGAGCATACGTTACAAGGGAACACACCATTGCTCATGATGTGCCCACATGTACAAATAATGCTAAGTCACATAAAGTGTGTCCAAAGCCTGAACAGCACATCAAAATTGTCTGCGGATTATGTACTATTGCCCCCTACACTGTGCTATGTTGTGCAAAATGTGTATTGCGGCACACACATGGTGGCTGTATGGGTTCCCTTGGGGCCACAGTAAGATTGGTGCTGCACTTGGTGCTGCTACAGTATTCATATCTATTGAACAACATGTACACATGCATGTCAGACATCACCTTGGTACCAGGTACACACTCAGCTTTCACATTATATGCATATGTGATGTGACCAAGATCACTCACAAATATCATGATGGCTTGACCATGTTGGTAAACCTGCTGAGATTTAGCTTTCGACAATCCATAGACATTTCCCACAACATCTGGAGTTGAGTTGTGTACTAATTGTGTAATCTATTGACTGTTGCTCAGCACAATATGGCTTCTTGCACAATTGTGGCCTCAATTTATATCTGAAGGGTACTGAGGTACCAGTGGGGCAAATGTCTCCTACATAAGTCCACTAGAGACCTCTATACATTGCCGTCATCTGTACTGTTTCTTGAGTAACTGTAAGCTACTTATGGCACACAGGGCTTTCAAAAGTGTTGTGACAAAATTGTTGTCAACAGGCATGCTAGTGACAAAAGCAGAAGCTCTGACACCTATTACGATTAACATCAATGTACATCTGGCCATGCTTTCCATTTACTAACACCCACAATTCCATAGCAACACACGTTGCCACTTGTGCAACAATAAAAACCATTCTCAATGCTCAACATTGCATCAGACATGATGTCACCATCCTAACTCTAATATTATAGCATTGGTCACGCAAAACTTTTATTAATTGGTTTGCACACCTCAGACTGTCTCATACATAACCCTGGATTGCCACACATGATGCACAAGGCGACACTGGCATCAATAGGCTCTTCAAATCTGAGGTGGAGGCCCACCTGCAATACATGAAAGGAAAACATAGCTTTGTGATATTTGGGCATTTCTCTGCATGGACAACAGTTTAAAAATCAACTTGTTAAGCTGAATGAGCAAGTCAACGCAGTGGTAGATCATACCAACTGTCAAACATCTACAAACTGTCAGTCAAACATAGGGTCAGATAATGGAGAACCTGGAACCTACAAACCATCACTTTCCCTAACACTCCTGTGGTGCATTTAACTGCCCCATATGTAAATGGAACTATCATGCAGGTGTTTTGTTGACCCTATGGGGCTGCATGACACTGTATTCTGCATCTGAGGAGCATGTGATGGTTGCTGCAGGGCCATCCCATTGTAACACCCACAGCTTTTGAGCCTGCCCCAGATGTTTAAGACATCTAACTCACTGTCACCTCAAACAGACGGACAACTGCCAAGGGGCTGTTTGAGAATTGCAAAGTGTTGAGGAATGCATTATTACATCCTTGTTTCAAGTTACTAATATGTGTGTGCCATTACAAGGCACACACACACTGTTATTATGTCATGGCAGGTTACTTATGTTTATTTAGTTGCTCCATCCTGCACATTAACTGATTGAAATTATGTATGTCTTGCCAATACTGTGTAGCCACCCATTGTTGCCATGGTATCCCAATAATTCTCCAGGAAGGGATACCAAAATAAGCAGACATTTGCCTTAACACAGACACACTTGCTCTGTGGTCCAAGAATGCTGGTGTTGATGCAGATTTCTGAGTAATGTGCTAGTACTGGTGCAGATACAGGCCTGCCCCAGACTGTCTGTAAGACGTGGCAGACCTGTGGTACAAATTCAGCACATGTGTGTGGGGACATAGACATATTTTGGGGTGTATGTGATACACAATGTACAGGAAGAGGAAAGTGCTAGTAGTCTGGACCCAGTGGATAGTCAAGCTCCTGTAAATTGCATTGGCCAGTGACACAAAGGGGCAGATTTAAGGAAAGTGGTGCTGCACCAAGAGCATCACTAAAGTACTTGTGGCCCTTAGTGCACCCTTTTCACCCGCCATGTGTGATCCTTATGAAAATATGGTGTAGCAGGATGCCGGGAGGGGACAACTGCATCAATTTATATGTAATGTTATGCAATGTGTAAAGCGCATGGCTGCCCTGAGGTTTCACAGCGCTAGCGGACTAATCAAAGATCAAGGTTAAAATAAATGACAGTAAGTTCTAAAACAGCCAAGTTTTAAGTTCCTTACGGAAGCTTTATTCCTGGCTTATGAGCCCGAGTCTAAGAGGAAAGGAATTCCACAGCTTGGCCCCCAGATAGGCCATCGTGGCCCCACCCCATCTAACTTTTTTAAATCTTGGGAGGGAGGCCAGAGCTGAGGAGGCTGATCTGAGAGTCCTATTCGGCCTGTAGAAAGAGGCGAGGGCTCTTAAGAGCAGTGGCCCACAATTGTAAAGAGACCTGTGAATACAGCACAAGGCTTTGAATTTAATCCGCTGTTCCACCGGCAACCAATGCAGTAAAACTAATGCTGCTTTCGCCAAGGTATGTCTAGGGATATCTAACAGAAGGCGTGCCGCTGCATTTTGTACCCGCTGCAGCTTCTTTATCACATATAGGGGTGAACCAAGAAATATGCCATTACCATAATCAAGTCTCGAAAGGATGGTGGCTTGAATGATAAGTCTTTTTGCCAAATAAGGAAGAATTGTAAAAACTTTCCTCAGAAGTCTCAGCATGGCAAAACAAGAGGCCGACGTTAACCTGGGATCCAGCCACATCCCTAAGCTCTTGATGCATTTCTTTGGGGATGGAAAGTCAGCTAGAGCACTACGAATCGTGAGTGACTTACTCGGGCCTGGATCATACACCAAAATCATAAGTTCTGTCTTGTCACCGTTAAGTTGTAGTCTGCTATCCATCATCCATCCTGTAACTGCCTGTAAGCAAGAAGTCAGTGAAGAGCCATCCGTATTGGTGTTATCTGAGAAGGTTACCACCAGTTGGGTGTCATCCGTGTATGATACCATAGACAGGCCAAAGGATTCGACCAAGTCCTCCAGAGGGGCCATATATATGTTAAAAAACATAGGGCTAAGTGACGAGCCCTGGGGTATACCACAACTGGAATAAAACTTGTATGAATAATAAGGTGGATCAATGACCTGAAAAGCTCTACCCTCTAAAAAGGAGGTCAGCCATGTATGAGCATGCCCCTCTATTCCCGTGTTCCTCATCCTTATACTCAACACTTGATGGTCTACGGTGTCAAAGGCCGCACTCAGATCCAAAAGTATAACTGTAGTTGTATGGACAAGATCCATGGCCTTCCTTGCCTCTTCCATAACTGCAATCAATGCCGTTTCTGTGCTGTGCCGGGGTCTAAAACCCATTTGTGTGGGATGGAGACAGTTATGTGTTTCCAGAAAAGTGGAAAGTTGAGTATTGATATGTTTGTATAGAATTTTGGCTGGTGTGGGTAGTTGAGATATCGGTCTATAGTGCTTGAGATCTGCCATGTCCAGGGAAGCCTTCTTTAATAATGGTTTGACCACGGCGTGCTTCCACTGATCTGGAACTAAACCTCTGGATATTGAGTCATTCAGCATGTCTGTCAGAGCTGGACCAATAAGTGTCCAACCCCGCTCAATTATCTGTGGGGGAGCTGGGTCCAAGGGGGATCCTGACTTAAGTGACTTGAGCAACACGTCCGCTTGTTCCTGAGGAAGGGGAGTAAACTGAACAATCGTAGCTATACCCTTCCTTATGCTCGTGATCCATTCTTCTGATATAGGTCTATTCTTAGAAAAGTCGGAGTAGATATTCAGAATTTTATGTTGAAAGAACCTAGCTAACTGATTGCTATATACTGCAGAGGCTTTAGTAGGATACTCTTCAACCGGGATTTGGAGAATTTCTTTTAGCACCCGAAACACCTCTTTGGGGGAATTGGCAGCTTCCCTAATTCTATTGGCATAGTAGGAGCTCTGAGCTATTTTGATCTCCTTCTGATATACTCTGATAGCTTTCCTATAATCTTTCCTATCCTCTAAAGCATAGGATTTTCTCCACCTTCTTTCCAACCTTTTACAATTTTTCTTAAGAAGGTGCATATTGGAGGTGTACCACCGGGTACCGTCTTTCCTATGCGGGCCGTTTTTATCCCTTAAAGGCAAGACTGTGTCCAAACTCTTGATGATCCAATTATTGAAAGTCTTTACATTGAGGCTCATGTTATTAAGGGACAAAGGTTTACTATTTTCAAATTCCCTGGTCCAATCCATGATACTAAGCTTATGCCAACATCTACCCGCCTGAGCAGGACGCTTGGGGCTATTCAAATTAGTACCAGTGGCTAAATCGATTGTGACTAGGAAATGGTCTGAACAAGCCAAAGGTGTGGGGGGTTTAGTGGTAAGGGAGGTCAAGTTACTGAACACTAGGTCAATAGTGTGGCCATGTTCATGTGTAGGGCCTTTCACCAATTGCTTTAGACCCAGCACCTCTATATCTCCCAAAAGACGTCTTGCTGCTAGCTGAGCTAGATTCTAGGCATTAATGTTGAAATCACCTAGGACAGTAAAATTAGGCCTCCTACATACCAACTCCGCAATATTACTTGAAAGGGAAGTTAAAAAGTCCTCTGGACGCCCCGGGGGTCGGTAAAGGAGAAGTCCTGAGAATGTAAATGAGCGGTAGAGCTCCAATGAGAAGACCATAGCTTCCCCTTCTACTACCTGGAAAGGCATTTTCAAGGAGTCCCTGTAGATAATGGTGATTCCTCCCCCTCTAGACATAGTCCTCTCTACCCTGGCTATTAGATACCCCGGGGGTAGAGGCAGAGAAATGTCCAACCCTGACCCTTCTTACAGCCAGGTTTCAGTAAGAAATAAGACTGAGGGTGCCACTTCGCTTAATAATAGATTTATATCCAATTTATGGGCTGGCATTGATCTAACATTACTCAGTGAGACAGTGCTATGACATGTTTTGCCTATGTGAGGTAGTGGCTCATTAAGATAAGGCTTCCATTGACAGGCAGTGCACCTCCATATTTTCCCATACCTGTTTGTAAAGACCTGACACTCCAATGACAAAGGGGGCCTCAAGGCTTGTAACTCTTCTGATGAGTAAAAGGTAGGGGAAGGAACAGACCCATTTTCATTGATTTGAGCAGGGGGGACTGGCCCTATGACTCGGTCTGGCGCGGACGGGCGCAGACGGGCACAGACGGGCTTGCATTTGGCGCACCGGCGGCGTGCCCGCTGGGCGTGTCTGCTGCGCAGCCATCGCATCGCGGATTAAGTAGGGGATTCCTGGGCTGCGGTATGCAAGAAAACTAGACCGCTAACCCAGGGAAAAATGGCGGCCCCACCCGGAACTGGCCCTCTCAGTAGAGTGAGAGCCGGTTCGGTGTAGCGAAAAGCCGAAAGAGACCAGAAAACCCAAAATGCCCCCCAATAACTGACTGGCTACTGAACACAGGCCCAGGTCAGTTCTCACACACCCCAATCACACCTACATATAAAAAGTATGCAGCAAGTTAAAAAATTTAAAAAGTAGAAAATCAATAATAAAAGTCTGTCACCTGTAACTTAAGATCCCCTGAGGAGGAGTTGCAACAAATAGTCTAGCACAACTTCTTATGCGTATATAGGGGCCCATAATATACAATCATATGCCCCCTTATAGCACCTGCTCTGAGCAGCCGTTCAAAGTGCAGGAAAATGGCAATAGGAAATATATCACCCTTAGTTATTTACAGTGGCAGCACAAAGGTGGTGCTGGTGCTTTTAATATTGGCACAATACAACATGTCCAGATCCTTTCACATGTACATGCAAATAATTGTGTTGCTAGGCAAATGGGATACTTACCAACTGCTCCACCATTCTGAACCCCTAGTAACTCTTGCTCCCTTGAGATCAGGTCACCCCGATGCTGTTTAAGTTGGTGGTCAAATAAGACCGTGAAGTGAAAGTGAACTCACTGTACCATGTATGCAAACAGGATGTCCTGTTTCATCACTTCCTGGGCCTGTGCTTCACATTTTGTTATGCGTTGTATTTTGAAGCATGACGGTCATGCGTCATTTTATTCCCATTGTGCCTGACAAGGCCTCTGGACTTAAGATTGACGCTCAGGGGCCAGGTATCTTTTTACTACATAGGAAAGTATGAAGTGTAGGTGTTTGTGTCAACCTTTTTGACACATGATGGTCATGCGTGGTATTCCTTCCCATACAGGCTGACAAGGCCAGTGGCCACTCAATTGACATGCAGGGGTGAGGGGTCATTTGTCTGGGCTTGCGGAGTATGAAATGTAGCCGTTTACATCAAAAAACTTTGACGCATGATGGGAATGCATGGAAATCATGTAGGAAGGATTACATTGCACCCAGATTCACATACTGTGTCACAGGGGCCCTGCAAATATGTTGTCAGCATGGTATGGCTACATATGTTTGCATGACGGTAACATTAGTATGTTTAACCTATATGTTTGTTTATGTGTGTGATGCATGCAATGACTGATACTGTGTGCATATGTGCATGTGTAGCTAGGTTGTGTTCACATATATATTAGCACATGTGTACAATAATTGTACATATGTGTTCAACACATATTTGTGGGAGTACCACATTGTTATGTCTAATATACAAATGTACTCATTCCAACAACCCAACAGATATGAGAGGCTTTGTCCAATACATGGTAAGGCATGTGGCAACTATGAAAATTGTACTCCGGCTGGGTTGAAATAACGTTACCCATGGCAATGTGTGTGCATATGTGTCCACTCTGTGGTGTGTTGTTGGTTTAGCCTTCATGATGCTCTGCTAAACGTTTGACATATAGTTCCCCATGCATCTTCGTTGCAGGAGATGGTGTACACACATGTATCAATGAAGGTTGCTATGTGCTGTGTGTGTGTAAAGATATGTGTAGTGTCATTTCAGTAACATATGACCACAGCGGTGTGTTCATGGGATATGAAACCTCAGATATCTTTTTTCCTGCATGGAAACACTTGGACTTTGACAAATGCCTATGTAGTCATATCAGTGACACCTATTTTTTCGTATGTCAGAACACATGTGAAGGTAATTTTTTTCTGTCAATGATCAATGATCCTGTGATACATATGCACTTACATTTGTTCCTTTTGTTCAGACTCCAATACACTTTACAAGGCATGTGCCATTTAAGTGGTACACATGTTCAGAGATATCTGCCATTTCTGTGCATACCACCAACTAGGTACTCACAGTCAACCACTTCATGTTTGTTATGACTGTCACACCCAATAGTATACCACCGTGTAGCAGTGTTGCAGTCTGGCAAAGATGTCAGCCTACTCTTCATCACTACTGTGGGAGTTTTTATGCCAACACAGACCCATGGTTGCATGTGAAGGTGAAGGTGTAGTGTAGACATTTTTAATGTAGCTTTATGCGCGTTAGCTTAGCGTGTTAGGCCTCTGTGCACTTTGCCCTAGATGCATTTTATTCAACCTTGCACTGTTATTTTACAATAACCAGTTTCACAGTCTTGTTTTTATTTCATTCTATCACACTGTTTAGCTTACTTCAGCACTGTGTTCTCAAACAATACATTCTTGCTCGCTCTGTGCTTCAGTCAAGGCTACAGTCTGGTACATTGCCGGTAAACGTGATAGAAGTTTAGTCTACAGTATTCGTAGAAAATACACAGCCTTACGTAGGGACATTTTCTTAGAACATCTGCGTGTTAGTTATAAAAACACTTTCTAGTCCTAGTACACAACAGAGGGAGATTCCAACCAGGAACCTACAACTAGATGCTGACTGCCCTGTTGCAGATGCTGATGCAGATTACAGGCCTTTGCTAAGGTATGAGGGTTGATGTCCTCCCGGGGGAACCTGAAAGGCAGGCTTAGAGCTTCACATGCTGTGCTCAGAATATAACTTAGAGAGAACATAATCCAGTTACACTATGCTAGCCTTATTCTTGTGCTTCACTCTCATCGTTACTATTTTAATCCTACTGTGTTGTGTAGTTCTGGTTATTGCAGCTCACACTTTGTTATCTAAAATGCAGTCGTTTTATTAAACCAATCTTTAAAACTTAAACTGCCTTTGTCATTTCTATATGAGACCGTACTGTGTATGAGAGAACCGGTTGTGACGTAAGTGACCACGACTTCCCTGGGAAGTACTAAGATGTCATGTGCTCAGCCGCCCAATTGTCTCTTCCCTTCGGGAGAGATGAGGCACTGCTAGTTAGCCGGAGCAAAAAACGGATTTGGGGTGACAAGGGTCCTTCACCGTGGGTCAGACTTAGTCCCCCACACTGCGAACGATCTTGCAGCCCAAAAAAACAGTAGTCTCATTAGGATAATGAGAGCCTACGCGACACAGGTTTATGGAGCTCCAGACTACTCAGTCACTTTGCTCAAGCATCAGGCCCCTGACAATGTCAATAGTCTATGTAGCCAGAGCAGTGGTGTTTGGGTGTTTTGGGTGGGGATCTAGCCTCTCCATGATTGCTATTCAGCAGAGCAATTCACAGTGCACTGCAGACAGACACATGCACAATTGTGATCAAGCAGACTGAGATAATAATGTTTCCTCTGGCATACTTGATGTCAGCCTTCCACTATCATGTCAGTTCAGTTAATTATTTTTATTCGGCTTTACCATAAGTAAGCCATAAAAGTGCATAACAGTATACAATAAAACAATAGAACATAAAACAATGAGCTCATAGAAGTTAGAATTAAACATTTTAGATAGTTATAATACGATTGATACATAGAACGAAATTTAGAGTACACAAAGACTTTTCCAATTATGCATAGCTTTTAACATAAAACTTGCTACCCTGTAGCATACATTCGGGGAGTCTAAGGCTAACAGGAGTTTTAGTGCTTCCTGATGAGTTCTTATATTAAATACATGGAAAAGTGGTTTAAGATAGGTGAGTCTAATAAATTCATAGAATTTACAGAATAAAACGAAGTGCAAGGTTCTTTGTTTGCTAACTGCGTAACAGAGGCATCTATCTGACTCTAAATGGCAATGCCTAGTATGGGGAAATGCTACTAGGTGGTGAGCTGTCCCCAGCCTAAGTGTGGTTAACACGAACCTGTGCTGCATGTTGGTGACCATAGAAAGATAGCCAAATCTACTTACATACAAAGAGAACAATAGGTGAAAACCAACAATGGTTTTAGTAGATTAATTTAGCTTCCTTGCGTCTGCCTTAAATTTAATGAAAGTGTCCTTGATGGATTGTTTGGAAAATGACAGCACGTCCTCTGGATTATGCTTTACAGATCTATTGAAAACATATTTAAAGGAGGATTCAATAAAAGCTACACAGGATATACACATGGCATTATCCAATTTCATACAGTCCAGTATAAGGTCTTTAGTGAAACCAGTCACTTCCTTAGACCATATACTATGCCATAAAAGCAGGGGTCTAACCTATAGCACATCTTCCAAATATTGTAAACCCATTTCTTGGTTCATGATCCAATTAGAGGCTGAAGTGGGTAGACATAGCATGCGTTTTAAGAAGCAATTCTATTTGTAGGGGAGCACTTTTGGTGTGGCCCCACACCCCGGCACCATACACAAAGGTAGAGAAAATTCTGGCTCTGTAGATATCCAACATGGTGCCTATGGGACGACTCCCTAGTTTGCTAGCAAATCTGAATATTGCACCTGAGTTTCTTCTAAGTTTGTTCCTCCCTGACAGACCAGCTGGTCCCACTTACCGTTGCTGGTGAATAATACCCCCAGATAGTTAAAGTAGACAGCTGTACTAATCTCCAAATTCTGGATGTAAAAGCTTCTACATTTCTTAGCTTTCTTACCACAAACCATAGTAAATGGTTTGGATTTATTGATTATCATTTCCTTAGATGACATATACTGTTCAAAACCACACATTAACTTTTGGAACCCTATGGGTGTTCTGGAGATCATGACAATATCGTCTGCCTAAAGTAGGGCAGACACTGGGGGACCTGCCACGTACGGGGAGTCAGCCTGTAAACCCTGCAGATGTTTGTCTACCTCATGAATGTATAGAGAAAACAGTATCAGGGCAAGGACACAACCTTGGCGGATACCTCTATCTAGCTTGAAAGGGGAGGTACATTCACCAAGTTGGCCGAATCAGACTTTACATGTCAGATAGCTATACAGGTGTGAGAAAACAGGGCTGATTGTAGAGGCCCCCTAACTTTTTGCCCCCATTTTCCACTTTTTGCTGGTGTTTTCCTGACTCTGACGGTGCCCTGGGTACTGCTAACCAGTCCCAGGGCCTGTGCTCTGTGTAAAATGGATATGCAAATTAGGCTAATTATAACCTACTAATAAGTCCCTAGTATATGGTAGGGCATGTAGGTTTAGGGACCACAGCATAGGTGGTGCACCCATAGGTGCACTGCTGTGGTGCCCAGTGTCATTTTAAAGGCATGCCTGCCTTGCTGGCTGCTTTTAAATTAAAGTTATATGCAAATTCGACTTTGGAATTAAAAGTAGTTCCAAAGTCTTAAACTACCTTATTTTTACATATAAGCCACCCCAAGGTGTGGCCTAAGTGCCCCTAGGGCTGGGTGCCATGTAACTATAAGCAGGGACTTTATAAAAATAGTTTTATAAGCCCTGGTGAGGTAAAAACAGCCAAATTCGTTTTCCCTCATTGTTTTAAATGGCCTTCATAGGCTAGAATGGGGAGACTTTATTTTAATTTTTAAAGTCTCCTTAAATGATGCATACCAAGAGTTTGGTATCAAATTAATTGTTGTAATAAATCCCACAACTTCCAGTTGTGGGATTTAATATAACTTGTTCAGGTAAAGAGTTTTAAACTTTACCTGAAAAAGTTGCCAATTTCAGCACTGCATTGTTTTTGCTGCTGTGCTCTGATTGGCCAGCCTCAGCAGCTTGGCCAAGCTGCCTTGATGAGGTGTGAAGTGGCCAGGCTTCAACCAAAGGAATGTGCCTGTGGGAAGGAATCTCCCCTCAGAAGATGGTGAGGCAGGAAGGGGGAGGGCTGCCAAACTGGTCTTCAAAGGCAGAGAAGGACATTTGGAGCAACCAGCAACCCCCCCACATCCTGCAACCCCAGACAACTAGGTGCCCCCTTGATTAGATTAGGAGAGGGCAGGAGAGGGGTGTGTTTATGATTTTTAGCCACACCAGTGGGTGGGCTCAGCCAGATGTAACCTCCAAAAATCAGATTCAGCCATGATGGATTTTTAGAGAATGTTGCCTCCTGGGATTGATTTTTGCCACACTTCCCAGGAAGTGGTCATCACAGGGGGAAGGACCCTGCACCTGATTGGAGAACCAGGACCCCCCTGCTTTTCACCCAGGAGCAAGGATAAAACTGGCAGACCTGCACCCACACCTCAGATCCCCATCAGATTCCAACAAGGAAGAACCAAAGGAGAAGAAGGACTGCCCTGCTGGACCACTGGCCTTCACCTGGAACCTGCACTCAGAAGGACTGCACCAGCTGCACACTTGGGCTTCACCACAAGAAGGACTTTGCCTGGCTTCAACTGGTTCAAGGAGGGACTCCCTGTTTGCTACAGGTGAAAAATTGCTATCCAGAGTCCCCTGCACCAACTCCTGAAGAAAGCGACCAGCATACCACTGTCCAGTGGCCAAAAAGGAGTTTGCGCCAGGTGCATTCTGGGAGAAGTAGTCCGCACCCCCCCAAGGACCATCTCAGAACTTCTGGACCCTTGGGGTGAGCTGTGGACCCCAAAAGAACCTTAAAAGGACATCTGGGAGAAGCCCCAGAAGTTTGGAGAAGTTTGGACAACTTTTGAAAAAAAGCTCCATAGAGGGACCGACCCGCCGTGGCAACTCTAGCCGGCTTGCCTCAACCGCGACCCGGCCTGATTTACTGGTTCGTCCCGGTAAAGAAAAATCTCTGAAAAAGAGACTAAGTCCGAAGGTAAAAAGTTGACCGGGACCTCCCAGCCAGCGTATCTGAGGAGGGCTCCATGGATGTCGGATCAAGATCCAGGTTTACCCCGGTCGAAGGATTTTCACCTCGAAAAAACGACTAAGTCCGAAGGTAAAAATCTCCACCGAGGATTCCAGCATCGCGTATCTGGAGAAGGGCTCCAGGAGGTCGGATTGGACTGGCAGGTTCGTCCCGCTGAAGAAAATCTTCGAAAAAAGACTAAGTGTGAAGGTAAACTTTTAACCGAGGCCTCCCGCAGCCTGTAGCCGAGCAGGGCTCCATCGCGGTCGGCCTTAAACTTTGACTTTGCCCCGGTCGAGGTGCAACCAGATGACCCGATTGGCGCTTTTTGTTTCTAGGCGCTAAAAAAAAAAAAAACTTTAAAAATTCATATCTCCGGTTCCCCTTATCCGATTTTATTCGTTTTGGTGTCATTTTAAAGATAAAAATATATTCTATTTTTATAAATTGGTTTTGGATTTTTAAACTGTTTCCTGTGTTTTATTTAATTACTGTTTTGTGATATTTGATTGCTTTACACTCTGTCTCCTAAGTTAAGCCTTGACGCTCGTTGCCAAGCTACCAAGGGTTGAGCTGGGTTTAATTTACTGAGACCTAACTGGACCTAAGTGGAGGTTAGTGGCCTATTGCTAAGTGTAGGTACCTACCTTCCCTTACCAATAACCCATTTTCCAACAACAGGTCAGCCAAGAAGTTGATGATATACTTGGGGATGCCTATCTCAGTTAGGGTGGACCATAAAAGGACATGTTCAACTAGGTCAAAAGCAATACTAAGGTCTGTAAAGCATAAATGAAGCGCACCTTTCTTTGCCTTGGTATACTTTCCTATAATTAGGTCTTGGTTAACACATTGCTCTATCAATCCTAGAACTTTCCTAAAACCCTACTGAACCGGTGATAAGATGTTATTTTCTATAACCCAGTCATTTAGTCTTTCCAATATTATTCTACTACAGGTTTTCAAGGAGGATTCCAGGAGTGAGATTGGTCGATAGTTTTTGGGGACAGTCTTATCTCCCTTCTTATAAATATGTATGATGATGGATGTATACCAAGCAGTGGCGTAGCGTGTGGGGTGCAGCGGGGGCCGGCCGCACCGGGCACAACATCTTGGAAGAGACTAAATCCACGGGTTAGGGGGCGCAAATTACTTGCCTTGCCCCGGGTTAGGGGGCGCAAATTTCTTGCCTTGCCCCGGGTGCTGACAACCCACGCTACGCCACTGATACCAAGTCAGTGGGATATCGCCGGATAAGGCCAAGTTCAATATCCTAGTCAAAATTGGTACCCAGAAGGAAATGTTATATTAAAAAACTTCCAATGGAACACCATCTGGTCCTGGGGCCTTGCCTTCAGCTCCAGCAAGGATAGCAGACTGAACCTCATCTGTCGTGATCTCTAAAAAATTAGGTTGGCCCTGTTTATTCTGCCTGATTAAATCTATTGACCCAGTCCCTTCCCTGAAGACCTCTAAGTAATGGGCCACCCATGTTGCAGAGTCTACACTGGATACCAGCTCTGATGGCATCCATTCTGAAAGAAAGGGGGCATTAATGGCTTCCCAAAACAGTTTAGTATTATTAGTCTCTGTCGCCAGGGCTAATCTGGACCATGCCTCTTCCCTTAGTTTCTGCTGCCTTTGTTCCTGTGTCTTCTCATATTTTACTCTAAGGGACTTAATAACTGCTTGGTCTCTCGGTGATGATTGCAGGGCTATTTTAAGATTCCTCCTAGCTTTAATGCAGGCCTGATCAAACCACCCCTTTTTAAGCGAAGGTTGTCTATGATGTGGACTGTGGGTCAGCAGCCCCTGTATATAAGCGGTAATAGCACCAAAACATTTTATTAACCTGGGGACCTCAATATCCTCCTGTAGGCAATAACCTACTTTCAGATGACAACCACATATAACATCCCACAGAATATCATCAGGCACAATGTCATCCCAATTCCCACCCACCCCCGTGGTTCTATGTACTTTGATCGGATTCGGGGTAGTATAAAACACATCTCTTAGGCCCCAGAAGGACATAGGAAGAATAATAGGGTCATGATCACTAAGAAGGGTCAGCACCGTGTAAGGTGTATCTGTGCCATTTAGTGCAAAAGATGACAGGATAATGTGGTCTATAACAGAGGTTGAGTTGGAACCCCTGTGAGTTGGAATAATTTAGTCAGAAACACCGTGCTTACGTTCCATAAGCGTTAGGTCATAGGTGGACAACATCAGATTAAGGGCTTCTCCATACTCATTGTGAAAAAAGGTCATATCCTGTCCCATAGGGGGTAGTAAATCCACAGGACTGGGGGGAGGTGCATGTGCAAGGCCGGATATTAAAATCCCCAGCCCAAATGATAATGGGATTGGAGGGGATGGATTTTAGAAACTTGTCTAGGCTTTGCTTCAGGGCATGGACAACCCTACATCGGGTGTTGTCAAAGATGTTATTGTAGTAGTTAACTATGACCGTATCTACCTTATTCTTGTATTTCAGCCACAAGAGTTGAAAATGAGTGGTCTCCATTGAGATCTCTTTAACCACTACAGGGAGTTTATTAGAAATAAACACCAAGAGCCCCTCCCCTTGGCCCTCCCAGATGTTGATGGTATAGCTGGCAGTGAGTGTGAGGTAAATCCATGAACAAAGACAGGTATAGTACACCAGGAATCTTGGATGCAAAGCACATCTAGTTTACTGATTTTATGGACCCACTCTTCCATCACAGTTTTGCCTCATAGAACCTGCACATTCCAAGTAGCAAGAAAATGGCACCCGATTGTGTTATTGACAGGTTCCTGGCTCATAATTCCTCCCTGCCATACCTTGCCGCAGTTGGAGCTACCTCAGTTAGTACCCACTCCCCAATGTATATTATATCCCTGATGTCCATCTGCAGGACAAATGGGAGCCTGATAGGCTTGAATCTATCTTGTGGTTGGTTGTTTCCTTTACCCCTAGCCTGATCCACTCAGGGTCTGCAGACCCCTCGCCTACCAGTCAGTCGTTGTCTGATAAATAACGTAATATTTAATATTTATTACTTAAGGGTAATGGGGTGGTAGTGTATGCATTATTAGTGAGAGTGGGGCCTGGGTACGTCAGTGTGGACCTTGGTGGCATACTGGGCACAGATCGATGTCCAGACTGGCCTGGTTGTAAATGTCTATAAAATACACCTAGCGGGAACAATTTTGGGGAGCTTCCACCTAGGGGGCGAAAAGAGGCCCTTCACAGTATGTCCCTAACCATACGGGGATTTCTAAAATTAATGATTACACAATCCCCCCTTGATCTTTCCCTAGGGGGCCCACCCATCCTACTCTCCGGGTTAGGATTATCTGGTGGGCGTCATTTATTGAGAAAAGATTGTTCTGTGCTAACCAATGCATAAAATTGTTGTTCAGGTCTCCTTGTTGCTCCGTCTGGTCAGCCCATAGAGGGGGAACTTTGGTCAAGATGATTACATAGGGACAGGACTCAGGGGGTAAATTGACAATAGGCAGTTATTCTCTTGTGTGGAGTTGGGGGGGGCTATATTTCAGGGGGTTCGAGAAAGGGTGTCCTGCAGCTGAATGTTTAGGTCTCATGTGAGGGCCATCTGGGCGGAACCCAGTAGTCTTTCCTTAAAGGCTATATTCCACGCACTAGGGTGATCAGTGTCGAGGGTCGCCCTTGGTTGCCTAGGGTGAGCTGTATTTAGGGCTTCCCTCGCTTGCCCTTGTAAAGGGGCCCCAGGATTTGTGTTTGTTACAATTCTTTGTAAGTCTAATGTATCTGTGCCCCGTGAAACATGTGGTGTTCTGTACCACAGGGTTCATGTGGTTAGGGGACAGTGTAGATGGAAGTGGCTTCTGGCAGATCTCCAGAATTTTACCCACCTCCTCCTCCATTTTATACAGTTTCGTAGGGATCAGTTTAAGCAAATTATCAAGGAGGAGTGTGAGATCTTTCCAGTCAGTAGATACCATATTTTCACCCATGATAGGGCCCAGGTGACTATCGCCCCCCCCACCTCTGCAATGTTTCTTTCCTTTAATAATAGGTGACTGGCTTGGTGATGTGGGGTTATTACTTGTGGGGGACATAGGTTCTATCAGGGAATCTCCATTCATCAGAGCCACTGTGTCAGCTGGGTGGTGGATAGCTGGTGTATATTCATGTGGTACTAGGGTCCCCCCTAAAGCCTCTCTCAATCCTGCTGTCTCCAGTGATAGGCGTCTTTCCGCAAGGAATTTCTTTTGAGATGACCCCTACCACTCTAACTAGGAAGGAGTCAATTGTTGTGCGGCCGGGTTCCGTATCTACCTTTTGCCCCCCCCACCTTTCTCTTACCCATGATGGATATAGATTTACCACCTCCTTCTGTAGTCATATACTGTCTATGGCTTTATACCTGAAATTCAGAGATTATGGTGCTAGTTCTGGCCTAATTGCAGTTTCAGACCCCGTCACACTGTATGCTAAAACAATAGCAAAGTTTTAAAAAGTCAATGTGTATATTTAAATATAAAGCATAAGGGGATAAAGGCTTAAAACAAGTAAAAATAAAACCAAGAGGGTGGGCCGGGCCCAGCCCAGCCCAGCCTCTGTAGGCCACTGATGGGCGTAGGCGGGCCCGCTCTTGGCTCGGTCTTTGCCCGGCCATGCACCCTCAAGCGTTCCGCGTGCGCTCCACGCAGAGGAAGCGCCAGTCCCAATTATGGCTCCTTTGGCTCTTCGGAACATTGTTGGCGGCCGCCTCCCTCTGGTTGAGCTGGGAGGTGTGGTTCAGCCAATTTTCCGCCCCCATGTCCAAGTGCAGAGTGATGCGTGCAGCGGAAGTGCGCATCCCAATGATGGCGCCTTTGGTGCCTCGGAGCGTTGTGGGCGGCCTCCTCCTTCTTGTTGAGCTGGAGGTGTGGTTCAGCCCAGCCTTCTGCCCCCATGTCCAAGTGCCGAGTGATGCGCGCAGCAGAAGCACGAGTCCCAATTATGGCACCTTTGGCACGTCAGAGCGTTGTGGGTGTCCTCCTCCCTCTGGTTGAGTTGGGAGGTGTGGTTCAGCCCAGACTTCTGTCCCCGTGCCCAAGTGCAGAGTGATGCACGCAGCAGAAGCACGAGTCCCAATTATGGCACCTTTGGTGCTTTGGAGCGTTGTGGGTGTCCTTCTCCCTCTTGTTGAGCTGGGAGGTGTGGTTCAGCCCAGCCTTCCGTCCCAGTGTCCAAGTGCAGAGTGATGCGCGCAGCAGAAGTGAAAGTCACAATTATGGCACCTTTGGCGCTTCGGGCCGTTGTGGGCGGCCTCCTCCCTCTAGTTGAGCTGGGAGGTGTGGTTCAGCCCAGCGCGCAAGTCCCAATGATGGCTTTTGTGCTTCGGAGCGTTGTGGGTGGCCTCCTCCCTCTGGTTGAGCAGGGAGGTGTGGTTCAGCCCAGCCTTCTGCCCCATGTCCAAGTGCAGAGTGATGCGTGCAGCGGAAGCTTGAGTCCCAATTATGGCGCTTTTGGCACTTCGGAGCATTATGGGCGGCCTCCTCCCGCTGATTGTGCTGGGAGGTGTGGTTCAGCCCAGCCTTCCGCCCCCATATCCAAGTGCAGGGTGATGCATGCAGCAGAAGCGCAAGTCCCAAAATGGTTGCTTTGGTGCATCGGAGAGTTGTGGGTGGCCTCCTCCCTCTGGTTGAGCTGGGAGGTGTGGTTCAGCCCAGCCTTCTGTCCCCGGGTCCAAGTGTAGAGTGATGCGCGCAGCAGAAGCCCGAGTCCCAATTATGGTGCCTTTGGTGCTTCGGAGCATTGTGGGTGGCCTCCTCCCTCTGGTTGAGCTGGGAGCTGTGGTTCAGCCAAGCCTTCTGCCCCGTGTCCAAGTGCAGAGTGATGCACGCAGCAGAAGTGTGAGTCCCAATTATGGCGCTGTTGGCACTTCGGAGTATTGTGGGTGGCCTCCTCCCTCTGGTTGAGCTGGTAGGTGTGGTTCAGCCCAGCCTTCCGCCACCGTGTCCTAGTGCAGAGTGATGCGTGCAGCGGAAGCGTAAGTTCAAATTAAGGTGCCTTTTGCACTTCAGAGCATTGTGGGCAGCCTCCTTCCTCTGGTTAAGCTGGGAGGTGTGGTTCAGCCCAGCTTCTGCCCTGGTGTCCAAGTGCAGAGTGATCACTATCATGTACTGAGGACTGTCTACTTGCACATGCAGGACATGTCTCATCATTTGGCATGGTCTGGCAGACATGATTTGATGTCCTTAGTAATTTCCATGTCCTTGGTTAGGAGTTGTATCGCTGTTGATGTGACTTCTGTTTTGGGAATGTGCTAGGGGACAGATTGTGTTATCTGTCACAGGCTCCTGTCATGTTGGCATGGGATGGGCAACTAACAGGTTATAGAAGTGGCAAACATGAGTGGGTTATGTACTGACCTAGCCATCCTCTCTGTACATATTTTGGGTGATCACATGTAAACATTGCACAGTCAGTATTGGTCTATATGTGTTCCTTCTACACGTTTTACTGCATTACTCGTTATTAATATTTTGTGTCCTACATTGCTGCCAATGGTTAGGCTGCTTACACTTTGTAGACATCTTCTACAGCAACATTGTCCGGTCATTACACCTGTAAGTGAATTCCCATGTTGTATTTCCAAACATCTTTGGGTAACTCTCAGCTGTAAATCCACATCCTTCGTTGAACATGGGTATGAATTTATTCCTGCATTCCCAGTGGTGGTTCTTCCACAATGGCAAAGGAGCATCGACCCCTGACAGCAACAAATGTTGCAAATCCTTTAACAATGAAAGGATAATTATCTAAGTTTATTATCCTTTCATTTTTAAAGGGGTGAGGCATTGGGGATGACAAGGATGAGGGAAATACACTGTGCACGTCTCGGGCCAGCCAAACACACATGTGCAGTAGGCATTCTCCAGCCTGGTACACTACTGCTTTTTTATTTTATTAATATTTCCCCGTCCTCCCGATTCCCCCTGTGTCACCCCTCCCCTGTAACACTTGCAAGCCGCAATTGTGCATTCAACAACCTATGTCACTCTTCCTGTGACTTTATGATGTTAATGTGTGAAATCATCTCAGTACTGCTTTTTTCATTATCAACATGCAATATATCTGTCTACTTCTACTCCTATTCATTTTGAATGGGTCTGTGGCATGTTTGGACATTGTTGGACATACTTGCACATCCCACACCTGATTGGCATGTTGGAGACCTAAGCATATTAGGGAATTTTGCCACTGTTGGTACCTTGCTCTTGGTCTGGCATGTGAGTCACAATGAGTGGTGTGTAGTGCTATGTGCTGTGTGATGGTGTAATATAAACTATACTAGGTTACAACACATGTCAATCATTGCTGGTACTTGCAAACCCTCTGCTACCTGGGCCACACACCCGTACATCAGTCTTCACATGTATATCAGATTTGCTGTAGGCATGTGTCAAGACAGCAGATTTGTGTGGCACGTGTTTATAGAATGTACATAAGGAGTAGAACGCACTGTGCCTACATTCGGCCCAGAAAATATTTTGGTGGTGCATTGTCCCATTTTATTATTAGACCCTGACAATGGGCCATATGTTTGGGTAGTGGTTCAGCTCCCATTGCTGCTTCATTTGTCTGGCAACTCACAGCACACTCAACAGCCAATGTGTGTGTGCCATAAGTGAGATATAGTGCACCATGTGTCAGGGTTGTACCCAATGGAAGTGCCAGGAGATAAGCCCATGGATACACAGAGCAGGCTCTGCCTCTAACATTGGTTACAAACCCTGTGTAGTAAGTGAAGGTCCATAGTTACAAAGGCTATCCTCCATGTCACACATGCACAGTTCTGTCGAAGCAGCAATCTGCCTGAGATGTGACACTGTTCAGTTCCTACATTACTTAAACACCATCTGATAACTGCCTCTACCTTATGTATGCCCCCGTTGCATACATCCTGCCAAGCATGGTGATGATGTGGGGAAAGGGCTAGGAATTTACGCATTGGCGACTTAACAGCACATTAAGGCCCATATTTATACTTTTTGACCAAAAATGCACCAACGCAATTTTGGGTTAAAAATATTACCGCTGGCTAACGCCATTTCTGTGCGCTGTACGGGCATCAAAATTATACTTTTACGCACGGCGGCGCAAACCACAGGTGCAAGTCAGTTTTTTTAACGCACACCACAGTGTCACGTCGTAAAGGAAAACGACGTTCACACGGCGGAAATGACTGGGAGCTGATTTACGAC
The DNA here is from genome assembly GCF_031143425.1 of Pleurodeles waltl. NCBI lineage: Eukaryota > Metazoa > Chordata > Amphibia > Caudata > Salamandridae > Pleurodeles > Pleurodeles waltl. Next base: position 370,912,751 of record NC_090449.1, read on the forward strand.
ACCGCAAACCGGATATGCAGCTTTTTTTATGCAATAGCATCAAAATTCCCCCAAACACAGCCATTTCAGCAGAAGAGAGCCAAAATGAATTCCAGATGCCTGTACAGACCCCAGGAAGATGAAAACAGACCAGGAACCAGCCAAGAGGACCCACACAAGAACGAGGACAGGGAGAAGAAGAAAAGAAAGTGTTGCTTCAATGCAGAGGAGCAGGAAATTCTGGTGAAAGAGGTGACGGAACACCAGCACCAACTGTTTGTCACCTCAAAGTTGCCAATCAGTAGGAGAGAGGCAATATGGCAACAAATTGTTGAGAAGATTAACAGTGTGGCAGAAGTACGCAGAACAGTCATCGAGTGCAAGAAACACTGGCATGACCGCAAGCGCAGGACAAAGGAAAAGATGGGCAGGAACAGGAAGGCAGCACTGCAGACTGGAGGGGGGAGTCCAGCACATCAGGAAGCCCTGGACCACATGGAGGAGATGGTCGCAGCCGTCATCCCTGAGAAGATCGTCACAGGGATTCAAGGACAGGACAGCGCAGACTACCAGGAGACAACGCACATGCAGGGTAAGTCGCATGGGAAACTAAAATGCACCAATGTTAACTGCAACCGGGGGGGGGGGGATCCTACTACACAATGCATGTAAGTCATCATATACATGGAGTGGCATGGGTAAAGGGGCATGGCACAGGGGCATGGGCTGTACAGAGAAAAGCTGGGGCACACCATAACACAACACCAACAACATTTCCATAGGGGTATGCTGCCATGCCAACAATGTTGCAAAGGTAAAGCCACGCCAGGAGGGAAGGGCACAACGTCAAACTGACATCCCGTCACACGTTAGCCACTATACCCCTACATTAACTAGGGCCCAATTAACAACCTCTTGCCATACCGACAACTGGAATGTAACATTGACAACAGTTGCCACTACCACCTCCGCTGTGTGTGCTGGTCAAGTAGCCAATGGCAGTAACGTCCCCATGGATCATACACACCTAAATTAGAGAGTTTAGGATGACAACGTTAACAATCCCCTGAAACAAGACAAATGTTCCAGTCCTGTCAAATGTGAATGCCCATAGTTGCCGCAAACATCAGCCAATGTCATCAACATTAGGAGCTACACAGCACTAAGGTCACACCCATGCTGCATATGTCAGGATCCATCCCGTGCCTGGGTCACAATGCAACATCCCAAATGTCATACTGCTCAGACAACAGCATTGAGGGGGAGGACACATGTAACTGGTCACTGAAATACACCCGCACAGTCAGAGGAGGAAATACGACACTGCTACGACCATCAGGGCAATCCAATGTACCACACATTCCCCAACATCAGCTGTACACATTACCAATGCTGACATCCATATCGTGCCACAACAATGCTATGCATAGTATATGCTACATTTCAACTACATATAAGTGGATGTGAAAGATCAGAGACAGGGGCTGGTCCAGATTGTTAAGTGTGCTGCTAGTGCCATCAGAGCACCCACAGCCAGTGAAAAGTCTCACCATGAGAATGGAAGTAGACGGAGGGTTGAGTAGGACAAGAAGGTGGCAATTCACTATTTGGCTAAAACCAACACCTAGAGGATGTGATGCTGACAAGTCTACTAACTGACCACAATACATGTGACATGCAGGTGTGGCATAGGCCTGGGAGAATGCCCATCTGAAAGTCTAGATCAATGAACAGGAACCAATATTACAATGTGAAATCATCACAAGGCAGGCATGTCACATCACAAATGCCACAACACAGACACACTAATTGTACTCTATTTCATTGCAGAGGACGATGGATCTCCTGCGGATATGCCTGTCCAGGACTACCCTGATGACATGGATGACGAACTGACAAACATCAGCCACCAGACCCTCCAAGATGTCTTTGGAACCCTCCAGATGCCACCTTCAGTCACAAGGAGGAGCACAGAACAAGCAGACATCACAGAAGACCCACCCACAACACCAATTGTACAACCTGCCAGCTCCAATACAGCTAAGGACTCAGACGACACAGGCACCAGCTTTGAGAGAACTGTAGTGGGAGTACAGCTGGAGCTGGCCAAGGAGGTGCAGGTGGGGATGCAAAATATGGCAGCCAGCCTTGAGGGGATGCGTACGAGCATGATGTCATCTGCAGATCAGGCAGCAGCCATGCAAGCGCCAACATCCATCCTGCAAGGACTACAACAAACTGTAAAGGAATTCACCACTGCAGTAAGGGAGTTGCCACAACACCTCACACCCCAAACCTTCCACTGCATGCACGAATGCAATCATGACCCACTCGGGGCCGACCTGGCTGCCTACCATCGTGATGTGGCTACTATTCTTAAGAACCATGAGATCCTTCTTGCAGCAGTACTGCCCTTAAGACCCCCACAGGTAGCAGCTACTGGGTTGTCTGACTCTACGTCTACACACACACTGAGGTGTGTGTTGCCCCTTCACAACCACCACCACCAAGGGCATAGAAGGCAACACACACATCAGAAGATTAAATCATGGAACAGATCACCTTCACACGTAAAAGTACCCAGAAGCACCAGTCCCTGCCACATGGCCGCCTATTACCAAGGTCCTGCGCTTCGTAACATGCCAGTCTTGCAACAACTGCACTCAAGCACTGTTCCGCTTTATCAGACAATTAAATTGACTGACTGAGAACTTATTTAGCTATAAGTGCAGGCATTTAATTCTAAATCAGTAATTCATTTCAGTCTAATGGCAGTGTTATTTATGGAAGGCAAACATCTTTAAGTACATGAAACCATAGCAAACAATATTTGAAAAAAGCCGAAGAACCTGAGACAAAAATACAGTAATTTAAAATACAATTCATTTGTTGACATTAATAATGCCCTCATTAAGAAAGCTTTTCAAATTCTGAATTGGGAGCAAAGGCGAGTTCACACCAAAATTCGTAGTATTGCATTGTGCAGCCTCACGTTCACAGTTCTCTGGTGACAGTACACTTAGGATAATAGAGGACAATGCACTGGTCTGCATTAGGTGTACCTTTCTCTAATATGGCACCCGGGTCTTCATTTACAAGAACCTGATGCATTTCTGCACATCCCCTAATGACGCCATGGATGCACTTTACAACACAGATCTCCATGGTGCACATTTTCACAGATGCATCAGAATTTCTGCTGCATCTCTTGGTGCTAAACCGATGCATTGCTGGAGTTGTGTCGTTAAACCGACGCAACTCAAGCAATGCAAGGACAGTCCCATAGGAAAAAGCTCTGCATCAATTTTACGCCTGGTCTGAACAGCCGGTAAAATTTTGACGCAGCGAAGTTGTAGAATTACACAGTCAAATGTTGTCAATTTCACTACGTCATTTCTATGTGGCTTTTCCTGTGGGAACCCCTACCCTTTATACATTATACCTGGTATAGGTAAAATGTGCCACAGGGCTTTACAAACAGAAGAGGACCCTGGTGTTTTCCTCCACAAAATTAAATACATAAATCCCAGCAAAACCTGAGCTGCAAAACAAGCTTTTGAGTGCTGTTTCTCAAAAAGAGGAAAAGTGTATGTATCCTCATGAGGTAAAAATACAGTATGTTGGATTTATTCTGACATGCAAAACTCGGAAAATGGCAGTAATTTCACACAGGGAATGGTAATTCCCTATGGTAAAATTACTAAACTGAAATTACAGCGGCAATTCCGTCTGCAAGTGGAATGACTCCTCTGTTCACTTATCAAGCATAGGTGTGTTTCTCTCTCATGATATTCTCCCTCCTTCTTAAGAAGATCCTTTTACATATTGCATACTTGTAGGTAGGAAATGGTCTCCACAAGCATTAAAAAGAGTCTCCACAGAAAAAACTTACCACGAGAATTCAACGAACCCATGGATTTAAAAAGTGAATAAAGAAATCTGTTCTCGTAATTTTATTCATTTTAGCTAAAGAAAAAAACGTAATACTGATGGTGTATTACTACACACACATTAATACCATTCTCATGCACATGAAATTTAGTCTAATGATGCCCAAAGTTCAGAAGGATCCGGTGTCGGGGAAGGAAGATGTTATCTATAATGATGCTTAGAGATGGGGAGCAGCTAGGTCCCTGTTATGTATTCCCAAAAAACCTGGGCTTTGATTTATATTAAAGTGGCACTGTGCAGTGCTGCGTCAAAAATAGCAGCGGCGCACTGTGCCACTTTAGAAATGCAGAGGTGCGTCATATTTAGAGGAATACGGCACACCCCTGCATTTCCCCCTGTGCTGGTGCTGAATTAAGCTGCCTAGTGCCAAAGCAGGCATCCTTGCACCATAGTGCAATTGTGTCTGCATTGAGGGGGTAGATTGTTTATGTGCAGGAAAATTGTCCCTTCCTGCAAGTAAACAATCGTCCATGTCATTCTGCTTCTTCTATGTGTGTTGCAGAATGCAGCACACATTGAAAAAGCAAAAAAACTGTAAGAATCAAAGCATTCCTCCTCATTTTGCCATGCTGACGCCACCCCTGAGGAAGAGTCAAAAGCAATGGGTGTTGCAGTAGAACGCCCACCGCAACACCCATTGCACACCCCTCTGATGCCGAAAGCTGCAGCAGAGGGGCCCAAATTTACAATGAGGTGTAATGCCACAAAAGAATGGAGAAACTCCTCTTTGTAAATAGGGAGCAGTGCTTAGCGCCACTGGAACGTCATGAAAATTGATGCTCCAGTGGTATTAGGGGCTATTAAATATGCCACCCAGTTTATTCTTAGTAAGGGATGAACTTGAAGGAAACATTCCATTGACTTACACACCTTGGGCCTCATTTACTTGAAATGATGCATCACTGCTGCAAAGCAGAAATGCGTCAAACATTTTAACACTGTGGTATGACAAATCCTAATACCATGCTTGCGCCGAATTTACAAATCAGCACATAATGGCGTTAGGATATGGGCTGCGGCAAAACATTTTACGCTAGCCTGTGCACAGCATCAGAAGCAAAAATGATGCTACTGCTGCAAGAGTGACGCTAGGCTGAATTGCAGCACACAATTTGACACAAGCCATCCAAGCGTCACTTTTGAGCACCCAAAGCATAAAAAACTGTCAAAAAGTCCATATTTCAGAACGCACAGAAAATGAGACACTCCAGAATCAAACATGGAGAACCCAGAGCACTAGAGACCACAGGACAACCCCAACAACTCCAGTACCAACCAGGATGTCCAGGCAGACTCCTAGAAGAAGGGGAAGGGGACAGGAAACAGGAAATGGAAAGTTCAGTGAAGAGGAGAATGCCATCATGATCACTGAGATGACAGAGCACCAATAACAGCTCTTCATCACCACAAATGTGCAATTAGGGAGGAAAGAGGCCATACGGCAGTCCATTGTGGACAAAGTCAACAGTGTGGCAGAGGTCAAGAGGACAGTCATTGACCTAAGACGCACTGGCATGATTGCAAGTGCAGAACAAATGAGAAACTGTCCAGCAACTGCAGGGCAGCATTGCAGACCGGAAGTGGAAGTCCCACGCCCCGGGAGCACCTGGATGATTTGAAGGAGATGATGGCAGACATCATCACTGAGGAGTTACTGGCTGGAGTTCCACGACATGACAGTGCGGTGAATGACGAGCAACAAAAAACACAGGGTAAGTTGCAGCTAGGGGCAATGTCATAAGGTACAGGTAGCTATATCCCAGTGCTAAAAAACACTTTCTTCAGGCTAAAGGGTAGTATGCTGGGACACTTATGGTTAAACAGCAATGGCATGTAATGCACACTGACTGCCCACAATTAGCACAGCCAATTCTCAAACCGTTACCTCACTCTCTTCATTGTGTGAAATGCAGTATCAGTCCACGGTTTCCTTACTTTGAATTCTGGCACTTGCTAAGCAATGTACAACAGTACTCACCACAATTACAAATCCCACAGTACACTGCACAAAACATGGACTGGAACAATACAACAAGCATGCACACTGCTACCTTGCACGACCTGACTGTTGCAATGCAGGAAACCATGCACTATGTGGCTACTCAGTCTCACTTTGGCATATGCACACTATTCTATAATTTAAATCTTCAGAATGGAATGACTGTGTCACAGGAGAAACAACTAATCTGAGAGGGAGGAGGGAGGCCAGGAGTGTTGGCAATGGAAGGTATTAACACATAGGGACATGGCAAGAGACATGTTTATAGTACCCTGCAATAAAGCAAATTACTCACAGCTGACATAGTGGGTAGGGTGAGTGCACACAGGTGTTAACTGCCATGGAAGGGACCACAGGAACTCCTTGCAAGTAAACAATTTGGGGGGGGGGTGAAAGAGATGCACACCACAGGACCATGTGTATTCAAACAAATTATGATTTGTGTGCATGGTGGCCACCTGCTACTATTCTGCATGGTAGGTGCTGACTGTGCATGGCAAAATGACATTTGCTTTAAATGGGGACACTGTGCCTACTGGGTAGGCGGAATGGAAATGTGTACTGCATCGTAGCTACACAAATACACATAGACTACTGGGTCTGATTGTGAAACGCTTGTGGCACACCTGGTAAGGGATGGCAGAGAACGGCCCATTGGGGGACTACAACTTACATGTCATGTGGACTGGGGGAACATGTAGCATGTGCCAGGAGTGAGTCTGATGTAACATTGTCTCATGGTATCACATGTAAAAGTTGGAGGATGTCAAACAGGGGCTACACAAGGGATACCAAGAACACTTAGCCATCACAGATGGGAGAACCCATGGGAGAACCCAGGTTGAAGTTGGTGGGCCTACTGATGTGGAATTCAGATGTAGGTGCGTACCACTAATTACACCACTACTACCATGTGGGGTGAGGCCACAACAATAGCATTATATAGCAAAGCATCACGTGTGACCACTGGATATGGTCATGCATAATACATGTGTTGTAGGCATGTGAGAATGAATGTTTGATCAGTGTAGGATCACTGTGTGGCACTTACTCGAATCAGAGAAGGCATGTTCACATACAATGACGTGGGTCTCAGTCACAGGACTCGTGACACTCTCAGATAAACAACTCTGATCGTGATGATATGGGGGGGATGTCAGTGAGCTAAACTACCCAGTAGGACAGGGCCTATCCCCTTAGAGTAGGCACACAGTGCTTGTGAGTACAATGCAGAGATACTGCCATTTATAATGGAAATACTGTGAAACTGTGCATCAAAACCCATGCCTAACAGATGTACAACACTGTCAAAATAAGTGCCTCATGTGTGAGGAAATGATCCAGCGAGGTGCAGCAAGGCAGCATGCTGTGCTGCACTGCATCATTTTGAAAGCGCAGGGATTTGTTAAATTTACTAAAATACAATTCATACCTGTACTTTCCTCAGCACTGGTGCACAAACTGCTGCCTAGCACAACACAGGCACGCTTGCACCATGGTGCAAGGTTTGCCTGCATTGCAGGGATGATTGCTTCTATACAGGAAGGGACACCTTTCTGCACATAATCACTCATTAATGGCATCTTCCTCTCCCTATGTGTGCTGCATAATTCAGCACAAATAGATATGGAAAAAAACAGAGAGAACATTTTGATTTCTCACCGTTGCACCACTTAATCGACACCCCTGATGTGGTGCAGGAATATGGCACATTACCAGCCTTGGAAAACCCATAGCAACACCTATGGAATGCACCTTTCATGCATTGTCATGTGTGAAAGGAGGCCATATTTTCAGGGCCTTGAAATGCCACACAAGGTGGCTTTGCATGACCTTGTAAATATAGGCTGGCATATTGTGCCACTGAAGCATTAAAAACAATGACACTCCGGTTGCACAATATGCTGCTAGTGCCTGATAAATGAGGTACTGAAATTGCTACATCTTATTACTCATGTCAACATCTAGCAAAGATCAACATTAACATACCTCCATCTCATTGCAGAGAATGACCCCCTACTTCCTGGCCAGCTTACTGTTGTGAACTTTTCCAATGATGTACACAACCAGCTGCACACCACACATCCTGACATACTCCAGCAAATCATGGGTGACATACAGACATCATCTCCAGTCCTGCGGAGGCTGGACAGGTTTTCAGGGTCTGCGAATGATCTTCCCAAAATTCAAAATACACCCCCTGCCTGCCCATCCACAGCTCTGGACTCCCAGCACCCACAACTTAAATTCCAACAAACTGTAGTGGAGAACTGGCCGATAAAGTGCAGGTGAGAATGGAGACCATGTTGGCACCCTACAGGCAGTCCATAGGCACCCTAAGTCCGAACAATGACAATTCAGCCGCCATAAGATGCACCTTCTCTATGCCCCATGTCCTCTAGCAGCCCCTGGCTGACATTGCTGGTGTCATGAGGCTACGGCATCATCAAATATCCTGCAAAAGTGGCACCAATGAGGTTGCTAACAGGTTGGGGGCAATCTGAAATTTCTTGGAGTCCATGAAGCAGAAGCAGAACTCACTCATCGGCCCCATAGGTGCCTACCTCCGTGACATGGCTGCTGTATTGCAAAATCAGCAGTTCTTCCTTGCAGCTGTGCTGCCTTATGTGTTGCAACAGATGAGAGATGCCGTGGACACAGGATCCTCATCATCAAAACAAGCTTTATTGGGTCACAAAACCATCATAGTATACAGCCATAATACTTCACATAAATTACAAAAACATATAAAACAGATAAAATCACCATAAAATACTGGTGGAATAAAATTATTCAATTCTCCAAGTCCCAAGCCCCAGAGCATACATAACTAACACCATTAGTCAAACATACATTAAAGAGATATATATATATTACTAATCTTTCACTGCAGTGCGTGTATGCCACTCAGCCACAAGGAACTTGCTAACTACATGAACCAAGACAGTTGAAGTATCATTCTTTAAAATCCTAAGAGCAATAACATGTTATCTAATGTTCAAGGTCTGGCAAATTGGACGTATCTACTTGCGTCAGGAGGAAGCATAAGCTGTATAAAAAAACAAAAAGTGTTCAATGACTCAGAGGCAACGCCACAAGCCGGGCATAGGTTAAATACAGATGATGCCCTCCATCTACTAATAAAATACATTAATGGCAAGCACCCATAAGAGAAGCAGACATACAAGCTCTTGACTAAGGATTCAGGATGACATTTAAAAAGGACTCGTACTGTGGGTACCATTTAAAGTCGAGGAATTGATTAGTCAACCACCCATAAGTTGTGCCAAGGGGATAATTATTCCTGACATAAGACCAATAAGCTAATTTCAAAGATTGCTTCTGGGCCTTCCTTAGACCCTGAGGCCCGTATTTATACTTTTTTTAGCACCGCATTTGCGCCGCTTTTTGACGCAAAACGGCGCAAACCTACAAAATACAATGGTATTTTGCAAGTTTGCGCCGTTTTTGCGTCAAAAAACGACGCAAATGCGGCGCAAAAAAAGTATAAATACGGGCCTGAGTCCCTATAAATATTAAGCTCCTACCCAAAAAAGTAACAGTCTTAGGGCTAACATATCTGATATTTGACTGAAGCCAAGATCCAAAACGATAGGAACCAGAGGGGTACTACCTGAACACAAAAGTAGTGCTCTAGCAAAGCAGTTTTCACTCACAAACAATTTGTGAGTTTTGCACAAAAAAACACACCTCTGTGTTGTAGGTAGCAGCATTTTGTGCTTTTGCCAAGTAAATCTTTAGAGCCAGAAAGATGGTTCTTGTGTTAGTACTTACAGTATATGTAAGCACAAATTGGCGCCTGATCTATGAGAAGAAGAGACACGCTCTTACTAATCTGGTCATCCAAACTAAAATTTTTAGAGATCCTAACACCTAAATATTCTAATAAACTAACTTTATCCAAAGTAACCCCGTCTACAGAGATGGTACATCTCATGGCTGTCCCCGGGTTGAACACCATCACTTTGGTTTTGCTGACATTCAGTTCCAGCCCACGATCTTCACAAAACACTGTTAATTTATTAACTAGAGTCTGTAGCCCCATCAAAGTATTGGAAATAAGGAGGGAGTCATCCTCAAAAAGTAGTATGGGAATTTTTTGAGCATTTAAAGAGGGAGAATCTTTCTGGCAAAGAGGCACAGCTTGGACCACCTCATTTACATATAAATTGAATAGTGTTGTGATGGGACACAGCCTTGGCGGACCCCCTTCTGAATAGGGATGTGATCGGTTAGTTCTACCTGATTGCCCCATCTCACCTGAGCATAGGTGCCCTCATGTAGCCACTGTAAAAGATGAATGATATTCCCTGGAGTACCTTCTTTATGTAGAGCCTCCCACAATTTTCCCCTGGGAACCAAATCAAATGCGGACCAGAGGTCCACAAAAACAATGTACAAGCTTTGTTTTGCAAGAAATACATATTTCCAGAATAAAAGAACCTTTCAAAAGTCTTGATCCACAGTACATGTATTGGATCCCGAGCCCACCTGGAGGGGAGAATTCACACGATTAGCTTCAGCTCATTCTAGCAGCCTATCCTGTATCTGTCTTGCAAAAAAATGTTGAAGGTTATCAATAAGGCTGATGGGTCTGTAGTTAGCAGGAGAGTTCACTTCACCCTTTTTGTAAATGGGTATTATTTCAGCCTCCTTCCAGGTAGTGGGCATTTGACCCCGGCTGCTATTGCATTAGATATCATATTATTATAACTAAACCAAATTTTTGCCTCAGACTTATATAAATCCCCCGTTATCTTATCTGGACCAGGGGCTTAGAGGGCGTTAGGGAGGCAATTGCAACAGTGGTTTCCACCAGAGTAAAAACAATGCAGTCATCAGGCTTGCTGAAACCCACCCCTGGACCACCTAGCAGTAAGTGCATTTCAACCAACTTTAGAGGGGAAGAATTGTGACTGAATGCATCACAGGGTGGAGCATAACGATTGTAAAAATGATCCACTTAACTCTCTGGTTAAATATGAGTACGATTAAGACTTCTACCCTCATTATGCCTATTAGAAAGTAACTTCAAGAAGGTCACATTATGATCTTGTCTGGTTGCGTCAAGAAAATTCTGCCAGGTTGAGTCTTCCCAGATTTGCTGACATTAAAGCTGATTTAGCCTTACAGCTATCGTTAAACCAGTCCTTTTTTTATATATAGAGACAGTTCGCGTGGCGGTAATCTTCCTATAAAAAAATTCTGTACGTTAGGCACCAGCATCTCATGGATGCTGAGGACTGGACTATTTCCAATCTCAAGCTCGTCATAGTTTGCCATAGCATCAACAAACGGTTTACAAATCTCCCAGTGCAAATAGGGATTTTACATTACTTTTGGCTAGCTAACATGTTCGTAGTTGTTTGCCACTAATGGCTCAGGGAGCATGGGGAAGTGGGTGTTTTGAGATCTTCTAAATACATCATCATGTAAAGTAAGAAGCAGAGAATTGTGATCACTATCATGGCGAAAGTCAACCCTCATGTCTTCCAGCATCAGCCACATCCTAACATCCACTAGAAAATAATCAATGACACTAGAAGACTGGCCACCCTTAAAAGTAGGAGTGTTGCTTAGATCAGAGCACATACGACCATTACAAGCCCTAAGCCCTCGTTTAAGACACAGAGATGTCAGCTGAAGGGCAGCACGAGAGCAGATATGCTGTGGTTTTCCCGTCAATTGTGGAATGCCCCAGTATTCATCCTCATCCGCTGTCAGATCACAGTTAATAAAAGAGGGTTCAAATGTGCAGTTAACTTCACCTATAACCACTAAATCAAAGGAATAGTGCAATGTGTCGATAAATTCAGTTAACTGTGCCAAGGTCCGAGACTCTACATTCCATGACACTGACCTAGCATATACATTAATTACTAATTAATTACTATTAACTTAAAACCTCAATTAAATTCAAGTTGTAATGCGAGTGTATCAGGGGAATCTATTTTTAAAACTGAGTGATTACACTGCAGATTCTTATTTATCAATATCAAAAGGCCACCCTTGGCCCATCCTCTACCCCCACCTGCAGGTTGGGCCTCCGCATAGTAGAATAAAAAAACATCCAGGAAGACTGGGGCCATGGCCGAAGTCTCCCGCAATATTCATATATCCTGCTTGTTTACATAGGTAGCCAACTCGGGATACACTAGTTTACTACCCAACCCAGCCAGATTCCTGGATACAATAGATAGTTCAACACTATCTTTCAAGATACTAGACCCATATCGCTGGGCTTTGACCCCTTCCCTACAATTGGCAGACTCGACCGACACCCCAACCCTGCCCCAAGAAGCAGCAGGCAGAATTGTTGCGTGGAGTTCAGTGGATAGTCAATCAACAGCTGACAAAATAGGGAGGTTATTTGCTGCCAAAGCAGGAACATGTGTTTGACTGGAATCACACTTCCCAGCTGGTATTCCCCTGCAGATTGTGGGTATACTAATGTCAGACGGAGATAGTTTCAGCCTGATGCCAACCCCTCTAGGATTCCTGAGATAGCAGTTGTGCAATTCAAAATCAATAAGGTTGGTACCTAACAACTTGTCAATAAGAAGAATAGAAATAAAATTGTGGTTTGATCCTTGCTGGCTATGTCTTTCAACCTCTAAAATATCCACCCTAACAACAGAAAGGCAGTCACACTGAACTCTCAACCAATAAATTACCTTAATTATCAGGGAGTCCCATGTTTCTATGGACCCTAGTGGCAACTTTGGTACCTCAACCATAAAGATAGTGCCTTCTGATCGGCCCACACTCTGGGCCTGTTTCTTAGATGTTAACGATCTTGCTTCAGACTTTTGTAAAGTGCAATCTAATGTCCCGGTTTGTTGTGCTCGCGAAGTAACTTCTCCAGCAGGCACCTCAATACCAGCCTACCCCACGAGGGCCTCCTATACACTCCGCAGATTGAACTTTGTCAGGGCAACCTAGTGCAGCATAATTCCTCCCCTTGACGAAACTGTGCTTGCACTTATTGGCCTCAAAAGGGGCCGGCATTCCCTCAAAATGAGGAGCAGATGGATAAATAAGAGGAAAATTAATGGCAGACCCTTAGGGCTGATTGCTTGTTGGCAGTGCTTAATATGTAAATAAAGAGGTGCCGGTGCTCAAAGCCCTTCTCTTAAACACAAGACTGCTGTAATTAAATCTGCCAGCACTGAATACTGAGGCAGCATAATCCTGATGCCATCTCAGGCCTCTTCAAACCATTTACGGACACCCCTGCCCCTTCAGCTCATCCTACAACGTTCTACTTTCTCCCTTTATGACGCTTTTTAATTTTTTCTTCTTCTGTCTTTCCCATATGTGTCTTTTACTCGCAGCAAATGCTTGAGGCATAAGAATAAGCCCCGGACTTCACAAATAAGTGCCGGTGCTCAGCACTGGAAACAACACGCATAAATTAAGCACTGCTTGTTGGTAACCTAGGTTCTAATAGAACCGTGCCTATGGACCTTCTCCCTGAAACAGGCATAATCCCTCCCGTACTTAACCTCTGGCACCTACACCTACAGATCTGTCCAGGTTCCCTCGTTACTTTGTTCAACAGCATCAGCACCAGGCTCTTAACTTCATCCAATTTCTGGTGCACAGATGGCAATTTGGGGTTACTACACAGAGTCAACGGTCTTCCCAGGCCCAAGGGTATATTGGCCACGACATTGTCTCCAGCAGCTACCCCAGTGCATGCAGGAGTAGCAGTATCATAGAGCCCCCTGTTCTATGCCAGAGGCCCATACCTGTTGGAACAAAACATATTCGGGACCACAACAACCTCTGGACGTACGGGAGGGTGGGGGGACTTCTTCTTCCACAGCAGGGCCACCATTAGAACGCTGCAAAGCAGCCGAGCCAATGCACTGGTTGATAGTCAACACAGGGGATAGGTCTAATCTTGTGGGTTGGGTTACTTCCTTCTGTCCAGATTTCCTTAGGGTTTTAGACGGTTGCGGCTTCTTCTTAAACATATCAGGAATTTTCTTGGCAGGGGCACCACAGTTTGTAGAGGGTTATATTTACATTACTTCTCAGAATGGCCTCCACTTCTTCAATTAAAATATCTATGTCCTCTAGGGTGTTGTTTTTCCTATTATCCAAAGAGCTAGTTTTTTTGTTGTTTGGATGTTTCTTGGATTTTTTAGGCCCACACATATGTGCACGAGCATCCACAGCTTTACGCTTTACCATGTCCTTATTAAGGTTAAAAAATTTTTTTAAAACTAATGATGACGTGGCTCAAGTTCTTTAAAACCAACATCTAGGTCATAAAACTTACTTTTAGCAGTAGAAGCCCTTAGCCCAGCCTCTTCCAAGCGATGATGGGAGAAGGCGGGTACTGCAGAAGTCAAGTAGCGCTTTAATAGTTCATGAGCACAGGGGGCTCCGTCCTGGAAACAGTGCAATCTGGAGGATGAAGGCCCACCCCAGCCGATGTCGTGGTCCTGAGGTTTCCCCAGTGTCAGTGCGTCCCACGCTGCAGAAGTTAAGTAGTGCTTTAATAGCACGTTAGCAGGCACAGGCAGCCCAGTCCTAGAAGCAATGCAGTCTGGGGGATGAAGTCCCACCCCGCCGATGTCGTGGCACCGAAGGTTCTACAATGTCAGCGTGTCCTGTGCTGCAGAAGTCAAATAGTGCTTTAGTAGCACATAAGCAGGCACAGGGGACTCAGTCCTGGAAGCAGTGCAGTCTGGGGATGAGGTCCCACTCCAGCTGATGTAGTTGCCCCTAAGACTCCCCAAAGTCAACACATCCCCAGACACTGGATCAAAATCTTCTGCCCCTGATGTGTGTGTGTGTCCCTCTACAACAACACCTACTACACCCCTGTCACTGGAGGCACTGAAGACACCAGAGGAAGAAGGTGTGGAACACGCACCTTTCACCAAAAAAACTGCCCAGTAGCTTTTCTCTGTGGTACATTCCACTTTCTCCTTTACTCTGTGCTTAGGATCATGCCAATGTTAAACCACCAGCACTGTCCTCAATCTGACTCTCCCTCTATTGTCCTCTCACATTTGTGGACTGTCATTGTGAATAATCTACCCTAATGGCAATGTGGTCCTCTTCCTCACTGGAGCACTCCTCTCCTACACATGTCTAATTACATGTTTTCTCCATCGACTCTGTCAAGCCAATGGCTTGATTCATCTGTTGGGGTTGTTGTCTCATGAAATGCACATCAGTACATCAAATAAATGTGAACCTGTAAATAAAACCACTAACTACAACCTGTGTGTTGTAAGTGTGTCTGACGAATGTCAAATTTTAACATGTTGCATTGTGTGAAGCAAATACACTGACTACTTGTCAAAATGACATGTGTAGATTGGACCACTGACAAAGCCAGATAGACTGAGTGAAACATTTGTGCTAATATGATTTGTATGTTGACTATTAAGCAGTTGATGAGGCTCCCAAGCATGTAGTGTAACAGGTGTCATGCAGTCATTGTGAAAGCTGATGTTACACACCATAGGAGGCTGTTCTAAGTATGGATGTTCACAACAAAACCTTATGTCTGTGACAACCAAACGATGCAAGTGTGAATGTGTGTGAGGGGTAGGCATAGGCGTGTGAGTAACAAATCCTAGATTTGACAACAACATTCCACCAATTCATGTCCCATGGCTTATCTACACAGACCAACTGCATATGAATGCCTGTTCACATTCAGATTGTCACATTCACTGCTCACAATGCTTGTAGAGAGCGTATGTGATTCCATTGCCAACCTGATAGATTATTGCCCATAGGGAATTCACCAAGTCATGCCTGTTGCCAAATACTGCCAGGAAAGCCAAGTACCCTACATACCTGAACAGACATGCCAACTCCTAGACAGTAAATCATGATGAATACTCTACTGCAGGAAACTAACTAAACTACCAAACCCAACTATCCTAACCTAACCTACACTACCTAATACTAATTAATACCTACAGCTATCTCAACTTTACCTAACTTATACTATACATTTAGTGTCACATCATAAACAGCAACACCCATCCCCATTAATACACATCTGCAGACAAGGACAACAGTAAGTACAGCTATGCATAAACTAGCTACATATCTAGCCCTAAACAAAGATATATTTTTTTCCATTGTTTATATTTTATGTATTTTCTTGTATTTTTTTATTTTCCTAGAAACACATACCTTAAACATCAAGTCGCTCACCCACCAAAAACACATAATATTGCCAAATCCATAAAAATGTACCCACCTCTAATGCAAACTACAATGTGCTACAACTAACCTACTCTACACTAATTTATCTAAACCTCCACTCCCCTAATACACATATGCAGATAAGGACAGCAGTAACTACAGCTCTACATGAACTAACTAAGCATCTAGCCCTAAACAAAGATATGTTTTTGCATTAGATATATTTTTTGTATTTTCTTGTATTTTTTATTTTCCCAGAAACACATAGCTTAAACATCAACTCCCACCCACTAAAAACACCTAATATTACCAAATCCATAAAAATGTACCAACCCCTAATGAAAAGTACAATGTATTACAGCTAACCTACTCTACACTACAATAACTTATCTAACATAAGCTAGCTAAAATCCCTGACAATAAAAACAACTGCAAAGACAAGGGATGAAAGGTTCCATTTGACTCATCCTGCTCCTCAATGTTTTTGTCCTGCCTGCTTTATTTCATGGAGCAGGACAAGCATGGTGTCCATTTTATGCTCAAGGCTGGTGACACGGTGTTTCTAATCAGCCAGTTCCTGCTCCTGTCCTTCTCAAAGTAATTTGACAATACCTGTTGGGTGCCATGGGATACAAGTTGGGCTATGTGACTAGTGGTAGAGCTGATGGACCTGTTTCCACAGACCCAACCCTGTCTGCGCACGAGCCTTGCTGGTGGTTGCTGCTCCCAACAAGTGAACCCCTTGAAGAAAAGCACTCCAGGACCTCTCTGCTTTACCCTTTTTAAAGGATTTTGCCATCTTCTTATAGGCCTTACACACTTGTTGGAGGTGGTGATACCTTTCCTCACTCAGCTCATGCTTTTTTCTGGTCTGGGCTCATGTTCCCTGTGAAACATGTCATGCAAAGGTTAACTTGGCAAATGAACATCAACCATGCCTTGTAAATACCATCTTCAGACATCACATGTTGCACTACACAAATGCTAAATACATTTTGAAGATCAAAGTGCAGATGCGTTTGCACAATATCCATCATTTCACAATTTATTGTGGTCAAGGTACCAAGGCTAAACTAACATTGCATAATAACAATGCACTGTCTTGGGACATCTTTGCATGATCATGTCAGCAGGGAGTATGCTTAGGAACAATGCTGTTTTGTGTCCATGGTATGCAACACTCATCATGTTGAATTAATCATCATTGTCCACTCTGCATCCTGCAAAGCCCCTGATTCCATAGCCACAATAATGTAAGCAAGGACTGCAAGTTGCATGTATTGTTTCACAACATTAGGTGCCTGATATGGCAGGGACACATATTTGGAGACATTGCTACATAGCATCTACATGTGCTAGGTATCATATGTAATACCGGAGGGTGGATAGCACACTCACATCACACTATGTGAAGTCCTATCTATTCATGTTGGGCTGTGGCATGACTTCTTACATACTCGCTAAGTAACTGGATGTGTCCCACTACACAGCCCATTGTTTGTAAATACATGTCCGATATTCATATCACCTTGCTGTACAACAGCACTCAGCACAACGATTTGATGGGTGTATGCATGCATGCCCTACATCTCACCTGCACAGAGATCTTGGGATGGCAATGGCTAATGCTGTTTATTGTATGATCCTGTCTGAAGTACATTTAGGAGACTATAATGGGCCGCCCTATCTGAAGATGGAGTGGGCATAGTCAAGCCTTATGACAAGGCTGAACAGACATACCTCTGGTCCAACACACATTGGCAGATCTGGGAAGTTGACGGGGACAGCAATATTGATTCATCCAACATTGAGTATGGGGCATGACACCACATTAGTGGCCTATTCAATTGCAGTTCTAAATGTGGAATATTGACCTCTGTACTACTATACTTAAGACCTTATTCGCAAGCCCCTCAGTCCCGGAAGAACATTATTTTCTGTGATATTTCTGTGGCACACACAGCAGGTACATATTCTGTGAACTACACAATGCCACCCTGTATACATTTATAGGAACCAGTAAATCTGGCTCATGTCTTTACCGTCATCACTGTGTTGTGACTCATCCCTCCTGTGTGGGCTACCCTTACATATTGGACAAAGATTGCACTGTAAGTAACAGCATCCCATCTGTGCATCTGACATGCACTTGTTAGGAATACCATCCCCTGCCATGTTCACTTATGAACCAACTATCACATATGTTCACAGATCCTGGCACTTTGGTCATTGTAATTTGTTCATTCTAGCAAATGTGTGGGCCCTCAGTGATAGCAATGAGATCCTCCTTTACATTAGTGAGGCACATTCCGGACACAGCCTATACCTTACTGTCCATACTCATGTATACCATATAGAGTATGAATTTGGAAGCATGCACTTTGAACATGGCATTGAACACAGCATATAACATTGCACACAATCCTTGCATATGTAGGATGACACTCACAGGTAGCATTAGGGTTTCTGAAGCTATCAACCACTCCAGTGGTGTAAGGCTCAGGGCCACCTGCAAGACATAACATGAGACAAAGCAATGTGATTGTTGAAAAATGAACATTGTGGCCAAATATTGCACATTGCACATGACTTGCAAATGGCCATAGAACCTTTCTGGTTGTAACAACTGAAATAGCGCATTTGACATGTCTCAGTGATACACTGGTAGACTAGGCTGACATGGACACACGTATAATGAATTTATACATACATATCTTGGGAACATTGTTTAAGGCTTTCAAATGACTCACTACCCCAAGATTTTGCAAGGCTAGCTGAGTCTAATGGCACTCTGCACCTAAATGACTCACAGAACACACTCATCAAGGACTAGCAATACCCATGCCGTATTTGTTTCATCAAATCTACGTGACTATGCTGCACACGACACTAGTTAGACATCTTTGTACCCTCATTTCAAAGACATCGATATATGTCACATACACATACATGTCTTTTCCATCCTCAAAACCTCAACATTTGTTTTCTGAAATTTTTTTATTCTGATATTTTTTTTTTAAACTGTACAGGCTGTATAAGACATTTTCATACAACACTACAGCATACTGGGCAATACCACTGTGGGAGGACGGGGCGCTCAGCAAGTTTCATCAATCAACCTAGAAGGAATAAACATATAACACAACTAACCAATAAACCAACCACGGCATCTACATGATTACGCACAGGAAGCGGGATAGGAAGAAGAAGGAATAAGGACAGTAAAAAAAAACAATCATTATTTAGTTGTTGTGTACGTGAGCAGAGGTGGGGAGGGCAGGGGCAATAGTGGGAGGGATAAGGCCCCTGGGGGCGGGAAGCCTCATACAGTAAACCACCCATTCATCACACTCAGTCATCCAACATCATCCACTCTTGCAGGGCACAGGCCCTAACATCGCTGGTGCAGTTCTCTCCTAGCTGGAGACTTTGGGGAGAGGGTAAGCAGACGGGGTCCAGTGCTCCCGAGCATCCCTCACTTCAGGCAGGTCAGCAGCCCCTACACTCCTAGTTCGTTTCCCCAACTTTGCCCAGGCTATGCAAATTAGTGATTATATTATTCCAGATCTCGAGATCCCTCTGCGCATTATTGTCATTGTGGACTCTCCTGAGTCTTCACTACTCAGCTATTTCCCATTCAAGAAGATTCAACATCCATTTTGTCTGGATTGGGGGTGGGCTAGCCCAATGTATAGATATGTGACTGCGGGCTAAGACAAGCCAGAGCTGGGCAAATTTGTAATGCATTTTTTTACCCTTTGCGGGTAGAGGCAGTAACCGCAGGAGGCACATTGAGGCAGAAGTTTTGTCTTCACTCTGGTTACTTTACGCATCTCCCCCAGTACCTCACTCAAAAAAGGTTGCAACTGCTCGCAAGTCCACGCAACATGTCCAAAATCCACTGGATGCGCACCACAGCGGGTGCAACCCGCGGACTGCACCTGGTAGATCCTGTGCAGGTGCTGAGACATCAAGGAAACCTTATACACATAATAGAATCGTGTCAATCTAAATGTGGCATTACTAGTCAGCTCTTTGTCCTGTGCTACAGCCCTTGCCCACTTGCCATCAGTGAGCGGTGTCACTAAGGGGGTCATTACAACATTGGCGGGAAAAGCCGCTTACCGCCGTGCAGACGACCGCCAACACACCGCCGCGGCCGCGAAATTCTGCCACAGTCAATATGACCCACAGCTCGGAATCCGCCAAAATTTACACACCCACACAAGTCCGCCACACCAAAGGTCAGTGATAAACTGGCGATAACAAAATCTCCACCGTCACGCCAACAGGAATACGCCCACACTATCGCGACCCACGAATCCACGCGGCAGTTTTTGAACCGTGGCATTCCATTGGCGGTACACACCATTGCGCTCAAAATACACACACTCTTACAAAACACTACCACATTGGACAATTCCAAATACACACACCTGATACACATAAACACACCACTCCCACACACCCAATACAATATAAAACACACACCCACATCACCCACAAACCCTAACGACCACAATTGTGAGAGAAGGCCAGAGAGAGACACTACAATTTATAACCAAGCATCCACAGGCACACAGTACCATCACCCACATAACATCCACGCACCTCACACAACACACCACTAAATATTACCCCACATATCGCAACAGACACCACCCCACACATCACCCACACCACCCCATGGCACGGCAAAGACACCCCAGGTTCTCTGAGGAGGAGCTCAGGGTCATGGTGGAGGAAACCATCCGGGTAGAGCCACAGCTATTCAGATCACAGGTGCAGCACACCTCCATAGCTAGGAAGATGGAGCTATGGCAAAGAATAGTGGACAGGGTCAACGCAGTGGGACAGCACCCAAGAAATAGGGATGACATCAGGAAGAGGTGGAACGACCTACGGGGGAAGGTGCGTTTGATGGTCTCAAGACACCACCTTGTGGTTCAGAGGACTGGCGGCGGACCCCCACCTCCTCCCCCACAACTAACAACATGGGAGGAGCAGGTCTTGGCTATACTGCATCCTGAGGGCCTCGAAGGAGTAGCTGGAGGAATGGACTCTGGTAAGTCAAACCTTAACTACTATATCCCCCACCCTACCTGAATGCCATCACATACCCCCACCCTCGCCCTCACCCCCATCACTCCTACTCCTCACAAATGTCCCAATATCTCAAACCACACATACCAACACCAAGCCCTGCATGCAACAGCAAAGCATGGACACCCATCACCAATGCATGGCCACTGAACATACCCATACACCCCCCTAAACCATCATCACACAAGGTCCCACACAGGAATGCAAGCACTGGGGTACACGGTCACCCACCCATTGCACACCATGGTACACATAGATGCAATAATCATGCTTTTACACCCCTGCAGGACCCCTACCAAATGTCATCGCAGAGGAGGGTCCACACATGTCCACACCACCAACAGAAGAGGCCCACAGTGATGACAGCAGCTCTATCCAACTGGATCTAGACGGCCAACCCGGCCCATCTGGGACCTCGGGACAGTCGGTTCCCCTCACACAGTCACAGGCCACTACAGAGCTTGCCCCCTCTGGAAACACCAGCACAGCACCCACCCAGCGGGTCCATACCTCTGTCCAGAGGACATGCCAATCAGCAGTGTGTCCATCACTACAGGGAACCCAGGCTAACCCACCACCCCAACAACAACAGGAACCTGGGGGCAGTGGGCACACCGTTCAGGGGACAGAGGCCCAGGGTAACAGGGGAACTGGGAGGGCTGCTGTGCAACAGGGGGAGGACAGGCCCAGGGAAACCACTCTCCACAAGGCCCTCTCCATCATCATGGGAGCGTACCATCATTCCCAGGAGACGATGGCAACGGTACTGGCCAAGTTTCAGGAGACCCAGCGGCTGCAGGAGGAACAGTATTTGGGCTTCAGGGAGGAACTCAGATCCATCAATTCCACCCTGGGCACCATCATAGGGGTGCTGAAGGAAGTCTTCAACACCAGGAGGGACACTGTGGCACAACAAGGGGCCCCTGACACTGGCCTGGACGATGAACTGCCCACCACTTCCGCCGGCGCTAGTGGACAGGAGGCACCGCCACAGGACCACCACACCAGCACCCCACCCCCTGAAGAGGGAGAACCACCTCGCAAACGGTCCCTGAGATCCAGGACAAAGACAGAGTACGATGCCAAGACCCCCGCCAAGAAATGAGACCGCCCTGAATGTCATCCTTTTGTCCCACCTTGTCACCCTGTCAATCCTCAAACTGCCCCAGCTCCACTTCCTATGCCCCTTTGGACAATGCACCTGTGAGACTACTAGACTGAGCTCTGCCATGGACATTCCTCCACCATCACCCCTCACCATTTTACAACCCCCTCCAATATTGAACACTTAAATAAACACCCTTAAAGCACAAAACAATCTGGAGTCTGTCTGTGATTTTGAAAAGTGTATTAGCAATGACAGTGACAAAATGCTCTTTCAATTGTAATGTCAACATACCTATGTCACACAGCTCTAGTCCATGAGGAAACAAAGCAGATGTCACACAGTGGGTCCCACATCTGTGAAATCGTAAGGGAAAGTGACAACTCAGTGACCGTACACTGGGTGAAAAGGACAGACAGTTGAGAGGTAGTAGTGCTAAAGTACATGTAGTAAGCAGGTTTGTCTTCTTACCTGTGTCTCACTGGAAGTATTGCAGGATCACAGAGTTCCTGTTGTCAATGTCCTCTTCTTCTGCTTCCTCGTCTTCACTGTCCACAGGCTCCACAGCTGCCACAACACCTCCATCTGGACCATACTCCTACAGAAAAGGCACCTGTCATCTCAAAGCTAAGTTGTGAAACATACATCAGGCCACGATGATCTGGCACACCTTCTTTGGTGAGTAGAATAGGGAACCCCCTGTCATATGGAGGCACCAGAACCTGGCCTTCAGGAGGCCGAAGGTCCTCTCTATAATCCTCCTAGTTCGCCCATGGGCCTCATTGTAGCGTTCCTCTGCCCTTGTCCTGGGATTCCTCACTGGGGTCAGTAGCCATGAGAGGTTAAGGTAGCCAGAGTCACCTGCAAATGGTGAGGGACAACTGTTAGACACACACTAACCTGTAGGGATATCCCCAGACCCAGACAACTATTCCCACTGATTTGGTTCCAGGTGTTCACCTAATAGCCACACACGGTGCCTCTGGAGTTGCCCCATCACATAAGGGATGCTGCTATTCCGTAGGATGTAAGCATCGGGCACTGAGCCAGGGAATTTGACATTAACATGGGAGATGTACTGGTCTGCCAAACACACCATCTGCACATTCATCGAATGGTAACTCTTCTGGTTCCTGTACACCTGTTCACTCCTGCAGGGAGGGGACCAAGGCCACATGTGTCCCATCAATGGCACCTATGATGTTGGGGATATGTCCCAGGGCATAGAAGTCACCTTTCACTGTAGGGAAATCCTCCACCCGAGGGAAAATGATGTAGCTCCGCATGTGTTTCAGCAGGGCAGACAACACTCTGGACAACACGTTGGAAAACATAGGCTGGGACATCCCTGATGCTATGGCCACTGTTGTTTGAAATGACCCACTTGCAAGGAAATGGAGTACTGACAGCACCTGCACTTGAGGGGGGATTCCTGTGGGATGGCGGATAGCTGACATCAGGTATGGCTCCAATTGGGCACACAGTTCCAGGATTGTGGCACGATCAAGCCTGTAGCTGATGATTACATGTCTTTCATCCATTGTTGACAGGTCTGTACACCGGAGGATGCCGCCATCTCCTCATATGTCCCAGCGGACGGTGCCTAAGAAGGACAACAGTCAACCAACTCAGAGGTACGTAAACACAGCATACTCAGAAAACCATTCATAACCCAAATTTTGCCTGTATGAGTGTTGAGGCAAGGCCAAGGTATATGTGACGCAGTTAAAAATTAAAGCCATGTGGGCCCCTGAAATGTTGGCTGCCTGAGCTGTAAAGTGGGACAATGGGATGTGAGGTAACTGCTCTGGCGTTGTACACCATCGCGGTAGGCGGTCGAAGACTGCAGTGCAATTCTGCATTGGTTAATATTGGACCCTATGGGTTCCAGGAGCCAATGACGATGTACGCCGCCGGTGATGGTACGCACCGCCACAGATGTGACCACCATTTTCTATCTGTTCAATCACTCAATACCTGATCTTCGACAGGAGAGGACCTACACTGCAAGTGCTGCTGTGACCTCAGTCTGGAAGAGACAATGGCTCGTGCATCTGGGGAAAGGGCCTGATGTTCAGGATCCTGGTGGTGGCGTACCCGGAGTTGGATGGGCACTTGAGAGCATCACAGCAGCAACAAGGGGGTGAGTACACTCTCATTCTGCTGATTCAGGAGGTGTCTGGGTGGGGGAGGGGGCTGTGGGTTTCCCTAGGCCAGGGCGAGTGTGCTAGTTAAGTCCCCTTTTTCAGGGAGACCCTGTGGCACCCCACCCCACCTGGGTACAGTGCCAACTACACCTAATCAGGCTCCTGTGACATCCATGAGTGCAGATATCGGCCAGAGCCTTGTAGGCCATGTCCCAGGGATTGAATAGTGGACCCCAAGTGCGCGGCGTAGTGCAGGGGGCTTCTGTGTCTGTCGTGTCCGCCAACGGTAATGCATGCACTCAACATGTCTTTCTTCTGTCTCCCCCCCCCCTTTTGTGGTCTCCCAGTACATGTGTGCATTAGCATCATCAGGCAGAGGAGCAGTGGCACCGGAGCAGGAGGGAGCTGCATCCCACATGGCCCTGGAAGGCGACACTACAGAGTCTGATTTCACCAGTGGGACAGAGGGGAGCTCCACGGCGGGGACAGGAGCTGACACCAGGAATACAGACTCGTCCTCTGATGGGAGCTCCCTTGTGTGGCGGCCCCATCTGTGCTCCCCGCATTTACAGGTACAGCCACCCCCCCTCCAGCACCGCCCTCCCAGCAGCCCCTCAGCCTTTGCCCTGTGCCCGCTCACCCAGGAGGGTGGGCATCTCCTTCACTGCAGGCACCTCAGCCCATTCCTCAGTCACCACTGCTGCCCTCAGTGAGGAGGCCATTGACCTCCTCAGGTCCCTCACTGTTGGCCAGTCTACCATTTTGAATGCCATCCAGGGTGTGGAGAGACAGTTGAAACAAACCAATGCATTCCTGGAGGGCATTCATTCTGGTCAGGCAGCCCTTCAGTGAGCTTTTCAGACCCTAGCCTCAGCACTGATGGCAGCCATTGTCCTTGTCTCTAGCCTTCCCCCTCCAACTTCCTCCACCCAGACCCAATCCCCTGTACCTCAGCCTACCCCAAGCACACCATCAGACCAGCATGCACACACCTCAACACACAAGGGAAGCTCAGGCAAACATATGCACCACACATCCCACAGGCACTCACGCAAGCATCACACACATGCAGACATACCAACATCCACTGCCTCCACTGTGTCCCCCTCCTCCTCGTCTCCCTCCTCCCTCCCAGTCTCGTCTCCACTCACACCTGCATGCACTACATCTACAGCCACTACTTCCATCACCATCACACCCACCACCACACCCCGCTCATGTGCAGTCACCACCCCCACTACCATTCACACATCCCCAGTGTCCTCTCCCAGTGTGTCTGTGACACCATCTCCCAAGGTACACAAACGCAGGCACACACCTACCCAACAGCCATCCACCTCACGACAGCCTCCAGCGCATGCACCATCACCCAAGTAACCAAACGTACACCTCCTACAACCACAACCTCTTCCTCCACTCCCAAACCCCCTCCAGCTACCCGTCCCAGTGTTCCTAAGTATCTTTTCCTGTCCACCCTTGACCTCTTTCCCTCACCTCCCCCTCACCGTCATTCTCCTAGGGCCCGACACTCCAAGTCCCAACCTAGCACCTCAGCCACAACATCAGCGGGACCAGTGGTGGCAGTAGTCACCAGATTCTGGAGTGCACCAGGCAGCAGGGCAGCCAGTGTGGCAAGGAGCCACAGCACGGACAGTCCCCTACTTGTCAAGCATCAAAAGTTGGCCAGTGCCCGGCGGGAGAGGGGGAAGACACCAGCCACCAAAGCCGCTCCCAGGGGTACAGGTGGGTGTGTGGAGTCAGCTGCGACACCTTCCAAGGTGGGGAAGGGGCATAAGAAACCCGGCAAGTCTGGGAAGATCAGCATGGTGGAGAAGACCGCGATCAGCCCGCTGCCCAGGAGGCGACCGCCAGCAGCCCCGCTGGCCCAGCAGGACTGCCAGCATCAGCCATGCTGCCCAGGAGGCGACCGCCAACAGCCCTGCTGCCCAGACAGGACCTCCAGCATCAGCCCCGCTGCCCAGGAGGCGACCGCCAGCAGTCCCGCTGGCCCAGACAGGACCGCCAGCATCAGCCCCCCTGCCCAGGAGGCGACCGCAAGCAGCCCCGCTGGCTCAGACAGGACCACCAGCATCAGCCCCGCTGCCCAGGAGGCGACCGCCAGCAGCCCCACTGCCCAAGACAGGACTGCCAGCAGCGGCCCCGCTGGCACAGAGAGGACCGCCAGCAGCTGAAGCGCTGCCAAGGACACCGCCGCCACAAGCACTGCTGCCAAGGACACCGCCGCCACAAGCATTGCTGCCAAGGACACCGTCACCACAAGCACAGCTGCCAAAGACATCACCGCCACAAGCACCGCTGCCAAAGACACCACCGCCACAAGCACCGCTGCCAAGGACACCGCCGCCACAAGCACCGCTGCCAAAGACACCGCTGCCACAAGCACCGCTGCCAAAGACACTGCCGCCACAAGCACCGCTGCCAAAGGCACCGCCGCCACAAGCACTGCTGACAAGGACACCTTCGCCACAAGCACCGCAGGCTCATGAGGGCCAAAAGCACTGATGCTACTGAGGCCGCCACGAGCAGGATGAAGCACTCTGGGCACCAAGCCCCCTCCAGAACCAGTGGAGATTTACATCCACTACCTCTGTCCTTGGCAGGATGAAGCACTCTGGGCACAAAGCCCCCTCCAGAACCAGTGGAGATTTACATCCACTACCTCTGTCCTTGGCAGGATGAAGCGCTGTGGGCACCAAGCCCCCTCCAGAACCAGTGGAGATTTACATCCCCTACCTCTGTCCTTGGCAGGATGAAGCACTCTGGGCACAAAGCCCCCTCCAGAAACCAGTGGAGAATGTTATCCACTTGTGAGACTGTGGCTTTGCACTCCCCAGGATTGAACAGTGGGCAAACCACCCACTGTAGAGACTTGTGAGACTGTGGCTTTGCACTCCCCAGGATTGAACAGTGGGCATGGGGCCCCTTCGTGGATTTGGCGTTGTGCACTCAAGCAGCTGAGGTGCCCCCCCTTTCCCTTCCCCCTGAGGTGCCTGTTTTATTTCTATCTGATGCCCCTGCAGTGTTCTCTCCATCATGTTCGGGTATCTTGTGTGGGCCTCGCCCATGCAGTGTGGGCCCAGTGGTCCATGGACTTTAAGGGTGGAATATCATGGACTAATATTCTTGGTGTATATATTTGTAAATAGTGTATGTATATTATTTGACTACTGAATTTTAATATGTTACAATCGTTTGCTTCATTTCCTTTTGTCTTTGCATTTTTCTAGGGGGCTTGGGGGGTGCAACTGTAATGTATCATGCTGTATTAGTGTGTGTGTTGTCGGGGGTGAGGGTGGGGGTGGGGGTGTTGTGTGTTGCATGTGTGTGTCATTGTTTTTTCCTTCCCCCCTCCCCTATGTCGTAGGTACAGTATTCACTGTGGTCTTCGCCGCCGGAGTTCGTGCTCCTAGTAGAGGAGCAAGAAGATAAAGGCTGGTAAAATGTGGAGCTCGGGTTCCATGGCGTCCTGGTTCCTCGTGGGGTGTGCAGAGGTGAGCGTTTTACCTTCAAAGTCCTGTTTCCGCCGTGTTTTTGTTCACGATGAATCCGTCCCGGAAAATGTGGCGGATTGGTAAGTTGTGATACTGTGGGCGGTACATTGTCTCCCGCCTGTCGGTTGGCGGTGACCGCCGCGCTGTTTGTTTGTACCGCCGGGCCGGTCGGAGTGTTAAACTGGCTGTCTTTGTTGGCGGTTTCCGCATCGGTCGTAATTCCAGTTTTTTTTCCATCATGTGTTGTCCACATCCCATAGATAGTGGAAGCTTCCAGTCTCCCTGGTCAATCCCACTATAGGCAGGTATGGGGAACTTAATTAAGTCAGTGCTGCGAGGGGGAATAGCAGCATTTTGTGGTGAGTAATCAGAAGCCCCGAGGCTGCCCCAAAATGGTCCTTCTGCTGCAGGAGGCGAGTCACCGACTGTTCCGGCTCCGTCGACTATATTAGTGCACCATCAGTGTAGAGGGACACGATGTGTGTTG
Organism: Pleurodeles waltl; assembly: GCF_031143425.1. Lineage (NCBI taxonomy): Eukaryota > Metazoa > Chordata > Amphibia > Caudata > Salamandridae > Pleurodeles > Pleurodeles waltl. Next base: position 370,941,237 of record NC_090449.1, read on the forward strand.
TGTCTTCAAGCCACATGCCCTAGTCTCACATCTCAGCTCTAAGGTAGATTGTGAGGGGCACTATAACAAGAGCAAATAAAAGCTGTACCAGGGGGCACCCCTGTTGAGTGCCTTTTTCGATACCGAATGCCTTGGAGACTTCCCTTCTAGTATGTGCTCGCCCTGTCTGCTCAGTATACAGCAGCCGCACCCGTGCCAGAAAGCCTTCACCCATGCTCATGAGATGCTCATGAGATGGGGAACTACCCACAATAGGGTCAAGATAGGGCGTAGAAGTCTCTTTCAATGTGTTCAAACAAATGTCCCGGGTTGCATGTATGACATGGGAGAGACAACTTAAATTCATATGTGTTCCTCTCCCTGGCATAAACCTACATTGGTGTTTCTGCACTAAGGGCCAGATGTAGAAAGCAGTTTTGCCCATTCTGTGTCTATGGGAAAATGTGTTCGTACATATGGCCCTAAGTGTGTGACTACACTGCTTAAATGCAATGCCAGAACTTTAGCCAATAGTTTAACATCAACATTAAGCATGGGCAGGTGCTAGAATGATCCCGGATTGATGGGGTCTCCCTGTCTGGCTTGGGAAGCATTATTATGAGGTCCTCTTACATATAGGTCAGCAAATGCCATCCTTGTGTGCCTCACTAAGGGCCAGATTTACGAGATAGTGTGGTATCAGGTCTGATCGCCACTTTTCTTGTGCCCCCCCTAACAACACAATGGGGGTGATTTTAACCTTGGCGGACGGTGGAGGCCGTCCGCCAAGGTACCGCCGTGAAATGACCGCACCGCGGTCAAAAGACTGCGGCGGCCATTTAAACATTTCCGCTGGGCCGGCGGGCGCTCTCCGAAAGAGCGCCCGCCGGCCCAGCAGAAAAGCCCCTGCAACGAGGACGCCGGCTCAGAATTGAGCCGGCGTAGTTGCAGGGGTGCGACGGGTGCAGTTGCACCCGTCGCGTATTTCAGTGTCTGCAAAGCAGACACTGAAATACTTTGCGGGGCCCTCTTACGGGGGCCCCTGCAGTGCCCATGCCATTGGCCCCGCGGCACCCCCTACCGCCATCCTGTTCATGGCGGGTTTCCCACCATGGCGCACATTAGGACAATAGCATCAAAATTGATGATGCTATTGAGGTACTTGCAAGATTAGCTCCATAAATCGTGGAGCTACTCCTGCACTGTAAAGGGAGGCCCATTGAAAGTAATGGGCATATCATTTTAATGCCTGCTCTAAGCAGGCATTGAAAATGATGCTAAAAATAGAGCAGTGAAATTTTGTAAATTTCACTGCACCATTTTTACGGGCCTCCCTACGTGGGAACGCCCCCTTGCACACATTATACCTGGCGGCGGCATAATGTGCAACAAGGGGGCACAAAGTGGGGCAATGCAAGCATTGTGCCACTTTGTAAATAAGGCAAAAGAGAATGGCCTCCTTAACTCCACATTAGCATTAAAAAATGATGCTAATGTGGAGCTAAGAGGTGCTAGGGCCTTGTAAATCTGGGCCTAAATGTCTCAAGGATAGCAGGAAGCAAATAGTCTGAGTAGGCTTGAGAATATTCAACCAGAAGACCATCTGGGCCTTGACATTTCCCTCTTTCAAACTCCTGAGGGTCCCTCGCAACTCTTCCAATATAATAAGGTCCCCCAGCCTGTCTGCCTGTGTCGCTGTGAAGTGAGGTAGGGTGATGTTGCCTAAAAACTGTTGTCCCTCGGGGGGTATGTGATTACTGGAACAGTATACACTGACTTTAGTTGGTTGTTGAGTATGAGAATAACTGTTGCTTGGCCAGCAGGCAGGATACCATCTGGATTACGGAGGCCAAGAATATGCAGTGGGGGCCGCTTTCTTTTTAGTAGTCATGCTAACATGCAGCCAGATTTATCGCTGACCAGGTGTAGAGGCTGGCAGTACTCTTTGCAGACATGACATTCCAGCCTGTCCCATGTAACTACCACACATCTATGCACCTCCACTAAATCCACCCTATCTGTGTTCCGGTTCCCCTCCTGTCGCTGCAATCCCGCTAGGATATTCTCACTTTCCTGCAATTCACATTCAATTTTTTTTGTATGCCATAAATCTAGCTGAGCCTCGTGCCCTGAACAACCACCTTGAAGGCCCCCCATTCTGTGCCATTTGTCTGGTCGGAGTATCAGTTCACAACAAAGAAAAACTGTATGGCCTCCACACATCAAAGGCATACTCTGGGTCTCCCAGCACATTAGGATGCAGTTGCCTTCTTCCCCGCACTCCACACTCCTTCAACAGCAGGGTGTGGTCTGACAGGAATCACACCTGATAGCTCACTGTCCGAACATTTAGGTCACTTGTGTTCATCACAACATTAGACAGCTGTGCACCCCGTGGGTAGGGGTATAGCAGAAGTAAACCCTATCTGTGAGTTGGCGCTCTCTCCATATGTCTAGGAGTTGTAGTCTAGCCATAGTTTCATGCAGACTGGCTACCATACAAGGCTTTGTACCTTCCTGAGGTGGGTGCCGGTCCAGTCGGCCATTCAGTACTCAATTAAAATCCCCCACCCAGATTGTGAGAATCTCAACATAGGGTAAGAGTTTGGACTCCAAGGCCCTGTAGAAGTCGCCATTATCCGTGTTGACGTACATTTATTTAAATTACATTGTTCATGACCTTGGAGTTGGCTATGAATAGGCACATAACGGCCTGCTACATGTGCAATTTGGCTCCAACAACTGAAACAGGACTCCTGGGGCCACCCATATGGATATTCCTCTAGTGTAGTAAGAATAGGTGAAGGAATAAAGGTGTCCCCTCCATTTGTTATGAAGTTTATAAGCCTCTGCCTCCAACAAGTACATCTCCTGCACGAGGGCAATCTGCACCCCCAACATTTTAAGATATGTGTGGGCTCTATGGAGCTTCAGAAAGAAGTTCAGCCCCACACATTCCACATGAATAATCTCACACAGTCACCCATCCCGCAACTTTCCACCACTCTCCACCGCCACTCATACACGTCCATCCCCCAACTCCCATGCTACCTGGATCCCTGTGTCAACCCGGCACACAATAGATGCTATGTAAACATTAAATCAAAACCAAAAACAACTCCCTATATCCCACCCTGGGTAAACACCTCTGAATCTAACTGGTGCCTTCCCAATCATAGTATGGGATCCACCCACCCTCCCAATCAACACTCACAACATAACTGCAGTGTGTGTGAGTACAAACCTCGACATTTTGAAATAGGATATGCATATGTGTGTGACCTACACAGATGTATGACAGACCGCATGTCAGAACTGTGTACATAGTCACATACATCTTGCCTCATCTACATGAGACATGAGAAACTGAAGTATCTCATAATAGGATAGCTCCTGCTAAAACATGTCCCCCAGGGCGCACAAGTTAGCAAATGCCCTCGCAGCAGGCCATGTATTGTAAATGTTCACACTTCCTCAGGTTGCCCACAGCACATCTGTTGGCATATGAACAGTGGTGCTAACAGTGAATGTGGCCATCAGGCATGCTAGGGACACTGCTCCGTGTGAGTGAATGACAGCCAAGTATTCTGAATCCACTGTGTCATGCTCTGCCTCTGAAAAACCTGTATTGGGATGTGATGGCTTTGTGCCCTGACATTTGTGGAGCACTGACACTATGGACTTTATTTACAAGCCCTACACCACCAGAGCAACATGTTTGTGAAGTTTCTGTGCCATAGTGTGTCAGGCCATGATCACAAGGCTGGAAATGCATCACATTAAAATGCCACCTTAGGGATAGTGTCACTGTGGCCCAATGGAAATGAAGTGCATGATTTCTCCACATGTTTCATCTTCCTACGTGTGCTGCTTTCTACAGCACACATCAACAAAGGAAAACACCATTGATGATTGTATTTGTGCAGGAAGGTGTCCCTTCATGCACATGAACAGACATCCCTGTCAACCATGCGGCCTTGCACCATGGTACAAGGGTGCCTGCATTGGTGCTCAGCAGCAATTTGTGTACCAGCGCAAAGGGACTAGGGCAGGAGTGCACCATATGTCATAGTTACAGAGCACTGCTGCACTTGTTATGTATGCTGGTCAGTGCAGCAGAATGACTTGCTGCCCTGCCCTCAGCCCAAACTTAGTAAAGGAAGCATAGAGCCACCATACATCTAAATGCACGTGCAAGTTAAAGAATCATTTAGGAATGTGTACTTAACAGAAGCAGACTTTATCCCACCGCAGCTTGCGTGCCTATGTCTTGTAGCCCTGGATTGCGTGTCCATCCATGGCCACCATGTTCGGCAAGTAGTGGATCACCAGCCAGAGGAGCCTACTTTAGCCAAAAGACAAACACCCAACAATACACAGTAAAATACAACACAAATATATGTACAAGGACAAAGCTGATGTCAGGGACACAACAGGGACAGCAGACAGTGCAAGAGACTCTGGAGTTACACATTTAAGATAACCCTGCTCACCCCCTTGGTAGCTTGGCATAAGAAGTCAGGCTTATGTGTAAAGTATTTGTACCAAAACACACACTGTAATACAGTGAAAACACTACAAAATGGACACCACACCACACATAGCCACTATTTATCTAAATCAAACAAGACCAAAACAAAAACAATCCTACATACACAAGTAAAGTTATGAATTTGAAAATACTAGAATCTTACTCCATTGAAAACAATGGAAATGCTGTTGTTACACAAAGTACCTGGTTAGTCTTAAAAAAAAAGCCGCATGGGCGAGCGTGTGTGAGAAAAGTCAGCAATGCGTTGATTCCTTACTCGCAAGTGAGGCCGTGCGTCATTTCTTCTCTGGTCAGGTAAGCGATGCATCGTTTTTCTCTCCCCCAAGAGAGCAATGCGTCGATATCCAGATGGGGCACCTCAGATCCACCCAGGTTCACTATGATTTTGATGCCCAGCGACAATGTCTGTGAAATTCAGCCGCAAGGTGATGGAAAAACACCGCTACAAGGGGTTGCATCGGTTTTACTGCTGCGTTGCATGGTGTGCATCTAAATATTTCCTGCATGGCTTCCTGTGCGTCGATTTCAGTCCTTTTTTACCAGCTTCATCTTTCAAGGGCCCAGTGACTGGAAGGGGGCACCACTTGGCAGGGCAGGAGTCTCAGCAGAGAGTCCAGATGCTGGCAGATGAAGTCTTTGAAGGTCCTGAGACTTCAAAACAGGAGGCAAACTCAGTCCAAGCCCTTGGAGACACTTCACTTGCAGAAATATACCACAAAGTGCAGTCTTTGTTCTCTTTCAAGCAGAAGCAGCAACTGCAGGTCAAGCAAAGCACAGTCACAGGCAAAGGTGAAGTACTCGTCCTCCAGCTCTTCAGTTCTCTTCTTTGTAGAGGTTCCTCTTGGTTCCAGAAGTAATCTGAAAAGCTTGAGTTTTATGTCTGCTACTTATACCCCTTTCTGCCTTTGAAGTAGGCAAACTTCAAAGAAATGGCTATGAATAGGCACATAACGGCCTGCTACATGTGCAATTTGGCTCCAACAACTGAATCAAAGAAATGGCTCTGTTGTTCACAGCTCCTGCCTCGCCCGGGCCTGGCACAAGACACACACACAATAGGGGATGGGAGACTGCATTGTGTGAGGGCAGACACAGCCCTTTCAGATGTAAGTGACTACTCCTCCCTGTACTCTAGCCTAGATGGCCCATCTAGATATGCAGGCAATAACCAGCTTCCTTTTTGTCACTGTCTAGTGGAGACTCACAAACAGCCCAACTGTCATTCTGACCCAGACAGGGAATACACATGCAGGCAGAGTCACAGAGTGGTTTAAACAAGAAAATTAACACTTTTTAAAAGTGGCATTTTCGGACTGACAATCTAAAAACCAACTTTACAAAAAGATGTATTTTTAAAAAGTAAGTTCAGAGACCCCAAACTCCAAATCTGTATCTGCCCCCGAAGGGAAACTACATTAAAAAAATATTTAAAGGTAACCCCCATGTTAACATGTGAGAGAGATATGCCTTGCAACAGTGAGAAATGAATTTGGCAGTATTTCACTGTTAGGACCTGTAATACACACATACATTGTATTCTACCCCTGTGGCTACCTAGGGCCTACCTTAGGGGTGCCTTACATGCACAAAAAGGGAATGTTTGGGCCTGGGAAGTGGGTACACTTGCCTGGTCGAATTTGCAGTTTAAAACTGCACAACGTCACTGCAGTGGCAGGTCTGAGACATGTTTACAGGTCTATTGATGTGGGAGGCACAATCAGTGCAACAGGCCTACTAGTAGCATTTGATTTACAGGCTCTGGGCACCTCTAGTGCACTTTACTAGGGAATTACTAATAAATCAAATATGTCAATAATGGAAAAACCAATTACACATGCAATTTACACAGGGAGCACTTTCACTTCAGCACTGGCCAGCAGTGGTAAAGTGCCAAGAGTAACAAAAACAGCAAAAACAAAGCCCAGCACACAGTCAAAACAGAGGACACAGAGGCAAAAAAACAGGGGAAACCACACCAAGGATGCCATGTCTAACAAGCGTGCAGTCCAAATCAGAGTGATAATCACAATAGCATGGGCTCACTCAACCCTGCACAAGAGGGTGCACCCTCTGTTGCTGCCACAGCCAGTATAAGTGCCCGTACAGTACAGCTTCATTATGAATCTCTGCACATACATATGCAACTCCTTCAGGCATTTGCAGGGACCACGGGGGGCCACAAAGTGTGTACATAGGACCTTTTTGCACCTGGATTACTTATACTACACAGACGTTGGTGAGGATACTGTTGTACTTAAGGTGCTATTTCCAAATGGGTAGCATGTGAAGGTGCCTAGCTAGTCCATTTCACTCATGTTGAGGGTGCAATGTTAACACAACATGCAGGTCTTTGCATGACCTCTGATGTACTAAGGACAGCAAAAATGTGTACATCAAAACATTACTACACTCTGCATCGAGGTGGTGTTACTTGTGCATAGCAGTGGCTGTATCCATGCAATACCCATGTATTTTGACATTGTGACAGGTAATGGGGCTCATGTGGACCAGGCTTAGTCTCAGACATGACAGGCATCCCCAGTAGAGCGTAGACAAGGATGTATCAATTGATGTAACCTTGGACCATCTGCTTCCATGTGTCCTGCATTATGAAGCTCACATTGGCAATGTTGGACTGGACCATGGATGGTACATGTGCATGAAGGTGTTGTATGAACTGTGATGCAAAATATCAAAAGATTGTGTGGATATGTGAGACCCTTATTCAGCTCTATGTTGACATCCACATGTTCACATAGGTCATCCAGATTATTCATGTGGGTTCTCCAGCACTGATGCAACAACAATGTCCCTCCTATGTATCCACCACACTGATTAACAATTGTGAGCTTCTTGGGGTGCATTCTGTTACCCCATGGTTATGAGTCCATGACGTACCACACAGCTGGACTTTGCAAGTCGTCATGGATATTGTTGAGAGGCTTGTTATTCCAGATGGTCAATGAGTGTCATCTGCCTGTGGCACCTAGGCTCATATACGTATGACTTGCCATCGTAGGAGCACCCACTAGCAGCTTGGTTTTGGCTTCAAGGAACGGAAGTCTTATTATTTCTTTCTGGCATTAGTTATGATGAAGTCAACAGTGGCAGGTTGTTGAATTTCTCATTGCCAATCTTTGGAGTCCTATCATGACACATTTAGTTCCATCCTAGCAATATTTGGGTTTAGGTGATATATTTCCAAGTTAGCCTATGGAGCTACGTTTCTACTATGCAAATAAACATTGATATACAGTGTTCCCCTCACCAGGGTATATCACACATCTTTTGAAATATCCCTGCTTACAGTTACATGGCACACCTTCCCTGGGGCACCTAGGGGAGACCTTAGATGTGAATACTATAGAAGAGTAAGGTAAATTTACACTTTGCAAGTAAATTTTCTTCCAAAGTCGATTTTACACACATTACATTTTTTGAAGACAGTCTGAGTTAAAAAATGACACCAGGTAACACAGCAATATGGACCCCAGTGCAAGAAATCTACTTGGCCTCTAAACTTCCCTGCCCTATTATAGACTAGAGACTTATAGGTAGTTTGATCCCTCTTACCCTTTTATCTACTAGGGTCTTACAGGTACCAACTGGTATTTGGCTGACATGAGTGTTTTCAGTTCAACATGTTTGTTCGATAGCCAATGGAAACCTTACACACCACGCTTTTAAGAAATCAGTGCATTGTGTCTGATACCTTGAGGATGATGACAGTGTTCACACTTGATTGGCAACTGTTGTGGTCTATGTATGGTTTCCTGGATGTGAGTGTGTTGTTTTTTACTGGGACTGTGACATAATCTCCAAGCCATATGTTAAATTAAATCATTTATTTACATTTTTGGTAATATCATACTTTCAATCACCTGTACTACTGAACAGAAATTCTGAACAATGTGGACATGTCTGCGTGCACCTGCAGCAGTGCTTTGTATTTTCTGATCATGTGCTGGCTCATCCTCTTCCTCATTTCTGGGGACATTTGTCTGCACACATATATTTTGTAGTATAGCACATACCAAATATATTTTGAAGATCGGGGATGGGGAAGGGGGGTTGAGGATGCAACAGTCTATCCCCAGAAACATCCAGGCCATCAAACCAGGCCTTGACTTGGCCTTGAGAAGGCCAAAGGTAAGCTCAACTATGTTGTGTGTGCGGATGTGTGTGTGGCTATGGGCCTTTTCTGGCTTGGTCTGTGGGTTAGCAAATGGTGTCATCACCCACTGCTGGATCCCATATCCTTGGTCAGCTGAAATGTGTGTTATGTGTAAAGTATTGTCATGCACTTCTCCCAGTTATGACCACATGATGTGTTAATCTTGCCAGTGTACTGACATTTACAGTGTCCTCTTCACTCATTCTACTTGATGTCAAATGCAGTGCATAAGCATCATACAGTTAAACAACCTGACTGTCATATTTCTGCAGCAGATTTTAGTAGTGGCTGATTCCCATTGTTCTAGTGTACTCAATGTTATGTGTTCAAACTACATGTGTGGAGAGACAGATAGTGGATGAGAATCATTTTTTGTAGGTCCAGCCTAAGTAGGTGGTAACATTCCGGACATGGCTGACTCAGACACATGCATGAGTCCATGGTCATCCCAAAATGTTGGTATTGGCCTACATTACATTTGGCTATACCTTTGGTTGTCCAATATTGTCTAAGACAGTTGACATGATGCATCCACATAGTATGCACTCCCACATACCAAATGAGTAACATGATGTCACAAGTACCATTTTCCAATCAATGGTTGCATGTCACAATGGGGGGAACATTGTGAACATGTGTGATGGAATTGTGCCCAAATTATACACACAGCACGTGGATTGTAAAGATTTGTGGTTGGTCCTCTGCAGTCCAGCTACATAACTTCCTGCACTGTGCAAAGTCTCTGAGAAGGGCAACTGATACACAATACTTGAGGCCTCCTGCACTTTCTGGTCCTTCAAAATAGACTTGCACACAAATTGACTAGCGAGTACCCATTCACACTTGCATCATAGGTTTTAGGGGTTCTTCTTTGCTTTCGGGATGGTATTTGTGTGTGCAGGAGCACCTTCCAACCAAGGCTGCTGCCTCAGTGGCTTGGTGAGTGATGAATGTCTGTAGCATTCAACATCACACGTTAGATGGGAGTGCTTTTGCATATTATTTTACATTTACATTAGTACAGTTAAATGTCACTTGCCCATGGGTCATGGTTTGTCAGCTTACATCTAGTCCCTGGTGTGTGAGACATACCACGGCAGATGGACCATTTGTGTTGCATGCAAACACCCTCCAGTTGATGTAGTATACCTCACTTGCACACAGACATGTTAGACGGATTTCCTGCCTACCATGCATGGCTGTGTGCCTTTACATCATGCAACATCTGCAAAACTGGCTAGAGATGTAGTCATATGTATGTCAGGGTGATTTACATTGCAATGTAAACTGAAGCATGGTGCATGTTTGTGTAATGGACCTTATCCTGCAGTACCTACATGGGTAGGCAGACAGTGTTGTTTGTATTGTGCCCCCATATCTATGTGTTATTGTGTATGTTATGGATTTGCTCTTTACTTGCCTACAAGAACAAAATGTCCATATTGCCCATCTTGGAATCATTGTTTGATGATGGACTGCCGGAATAAGAAGGCATCAGGAGCACTGCCTGGATATTCGGCCACCACATTTAGGATCAATCCATTATGGTCCACAATGGCCTATATGTTAATGGAGTAGATATGCTTTCTGTTGTTTTATAGGTGGGCAGTTGCAGGAAGGGGAACAAGTTGCACATGCGTGCAGTCCATTGCTCCCAGCACATGTGGAAAGACAGTGATGGTATAGAAACCTTCTTTGATTTCCTGCTGCAGTTGGTGGGTGTTCAGGAAGAGGATGTGGAGTGGTGTGAGCCAGATAATAGCATCCAAGACAAAGAGGAGGAATGATGAGAATGATGGCTGTGAAATTCCTGCCACTCGGGCTGCAGTGGTCTGGAAGGACCCCGAGGCCAGCATGATAAGCATGTCCAGGAGCTTGGTCTGGGTTGGGAAATTGATGACACTGTCAAACGTTGCCTGCAGTCTGCGCCATGAGGTGTAGCAGATTTACGATATACTCCCTCTGCAGACGGTAATAGATGGTTACCTCTTCCTCCCTGAGTCCAGTCAGTGAGGTATGCTGCCGATATATGCGCTTCCTTCTCCTGCGCTGCCTCTGTGGTGCAGGTGGTAGTGATTGCAGTGGGGATGGTGTAGGTAGTGGTGGTTGTGGTGGTCTTCTTGGTGTTCCAAGCTGAAGTAGGTGTGGGTCCAGCTTGCCAGGCAGATTGGGGTCTGTTCTCTTTATGTACCTGTGCCAATGCATCATTTTTAAGCATGGTCTGACCAGGTGTTATTTTGTGATGCATTGCAGACATTTTCAAAGGGTGCATCATTTTCTGAAAAGCTTGTAATTATGGCTGCATCTGTCCTGCGTACGTTTTGTTAGGGGGGACACTTACCTTGCATATCATTGTTTGTCTCTGATGCGGCCAGATCCAACACTGTGAAAATGATGCAGCTGGCTAAAAAGTGGCACTAGAGGCCTCTAGCATCACTTTGTAAATAAGGAGTTGTTCTCGCACCACCACTGTGTCAAACAAAATGACACAGTGATGGTCCAAGAGACTTGTAAATAAGGTCCCTTGTATGGGGCTCTGCCTCAACCAGGCACTTGACTGCAAATATCACTGCAAATATTGAGCAGAATCTGCGACAGTAAGTAGGATCACTGACGACATCAGATGCTGCTGCCTTTGTGTAGACCAGCATCAATATTGGAATTCTTTAGGGGATCTGAGTAAAAATTAGTTGGCACCCCCCTCATAACAGATGATAAAACTGGAAAATAGAGGAAACAATACCTAAAGTTCTTCTTGGATGTGTTTGCCCAAATTTTACAGCTAACAAATCAAGGGGGTCATTCTGACCCTGGCGGCCGGTGGCCGCCAGGGCCACCGACCACGGGAGCACCGCCAACAGGCTGGCGGTGCTCCCACGAGCATTCTGACCGCGGCGGTTCAGCCGCGGTCAGAAGCGGCAAGTCGGCGGGCTCCCGCCGACTTACCGCTGCTCGGGGGAATCCTTCATGGCGGCGGAGCGCGCTGCGCCGCCATGAGGATTCTGACAGCCCCTACCGCCATCCTGTTCATGGCGGGAAACCCGCCATGAACAGGATGGCGGTAGGGGGTGCCGCGGGGCCCCTGGGGGCCCCTGCCGTGCCCATGCCAATGGCATGGGCACGGCAGGGGCCCCCGTAAGAGGGCCCCGCAAAGTTTTTCAGTGTCTGCCATGCAGACACTGAAATACGCGACGGGTGCAAACTGCACCCATCGCACCCCTGCAACTACGCCGGCTCAATTCTGAGCCGGCGTCCTCGTTGCAGGGGCATTTCCTCTGGGCCGGCGGGCGCTCTTTTGGAGAGCGCCCGCCGGCCCAGAGGAAATGTTAGAATGGCCGCCGCGGTCTTGTGACCGCGGTGCGGTCATTTGGCGGCGGAACCTTGGCGGACGGCCTCCGCCGTCCGCCAAGGTTAAAATCAGGCCCCAAGTGTGTTATGCATGCTTGTGTACCTAGACTGCATGGCACAAGCTTGGTGTGTGAGTGAAACAGAGCAATGGACTCCTATGAGATTCATTTTGGATACCCCTGATTTGATCTTTTGCACAAGATGGAAGTGAGGTCATTTTGCCTGGCAGTGGAAGTGTATTGCTGACAATCCTGAAGATGCAGAGAGGAGACCCAGACACTGAAGTGAGGGAAGATGAGACAAGGCTACTTTAGAAATTCAATGAAACATTTTAGTGTGCAAAGAGCTGCTGATTAGCATTTCTGTCTCGACATCGATGAATGGTTTTGGGTGAAATGTGGGTCTGTTGTGCAATGTGAAAAGTACTCTTTAGATGAGGCCCAGCCCTTTGCCTTTCCTGATTAATCTTTCAGTTGAAAGGTGAGAGGCAGATGCAAAAAAACATATCTTGTTAAGCGTCTGTTGTGGGTGCTTGAGGCAGAAGACAACCTTACTGTAGCAATCATTTCTCTACACAATGGCTGCAAATGCGCTGTAGCCTGGACAGTACAACCACCCCAAACTGGTTCTGAATGAGAAGACAGTGGATACACATCTGTATACATTTGCTCTATAACAGTGCAACCCAACTACCACAAGGGTGCCTCCAGTTCCACATCCTCTATGGCAAAGGAAGGGAGTGCTTGACAGAGTACTCAGAATGATGCTGTGTAACCAGAGCTTGCCTGGCCGCTAGTTTCTGAGAAGTCAGGGTACATCACCTGAGTCTGTCTCCTTGCTGGTAGAGCTGTATACGTGTCCTGAGCACATAGAAATCAGCATGTGTGCTGAGAGAGGAAATGAGCAGGCCAACCTTGCAGGAGGATGGACTGTCCAGAAGGAGCAAAGTACAGCTGGTGGAACTACCAGAAGAGGGGGGAATACATAAGCATACCCCTGGTGCTTGCAGGCCTATGATCTTTCCAGAAAAGGTTAATGTCAGGGACCTTGATGACTCCTCCTAAAATGGCCAAAGCTTGGTAAGAGCCATGATCTGAGTTTGAATGGCCCTTTTGCCAAGAAGAAAGTAAACCAGTGCATGGATGTATTTCACAGTAGAAGATTGGCCTGTGTGGGACTGGTTATCCAGAAGTAGAGTGACCAGTTTATTACTGTAAAGTCAGGTGGAGATCAACCAATGCACGGACCACTACTGGACGGGTATTGGCCTGTGCATGCCTGTACCAATCCTGAAGAACATGCCCACATAGGGCCCACCTGTTACAGGCCGAGATCAAGGCTTCCATGGGGATCCCCTTCCCTGACTGTTCGACCACCAGCAACAACCAATGCAAGCGTGCATAAGCTGGAGCACTAAAGCCACATTTGGTGGGCAACCTCAGCCAGCAAAGAGATCTTAAATGGAGATACTTTTGAGCTTGCTGCCTCACAGAAGTGGTAAGAAATGGGTGCACTGATATAAAGTCAGATGACTGCTAGACTGAACTATTCCACACTGAGTGGTACGAACTGAACAACTGAACTGTAAGAGACTGAATGCAAGCCATATAAGGGGGAAAGTTGCACCTGAACAATAATCACACTATTGTTGTTATCTCTACATGGAACCTCAAAGATAACATGGGGGACAAGAGCAGTAGAGGATAAAGGTGCAGCCGTGCTCTACAGAACTAAATTGCTTTTTGCTTATGTTTATGTCTAGTATTCGGTTCTGGTGTACATTAAAGTATTTTTCTTTCTTGAAAGATAAGCACTGAGTTGGACATTTAAGGTCTGATTTATATCTTGGCAGATGTTTTGTTCTGTCACAAATGTGATGATTATTCCACATTACAATTTCCATAGGGTATAATGGAATCATAATATGGCAGACTAGATATCCGTTTGTAACAGAGGAACCCTGTCGGACAATATCTAAATTAGGCCCTAAGGATCAAATGTCTAAAACATTTTTGCGAGCACAAATGGCCCAATGGGCTATTTGCGATCGCAAAAATGCATTTTAGTACGCATCAAGTCAAATTTGTGATTCAGTAACTTGTTACCGAATCGCAAATTGGATTTGCGACTACATACCAATTTAGTATTAGGAAGGGGCGGGTCAAGGGAGTCCCTTCCTAAAACCGATTTGCAGAGGTATGTATGATTGTTTTGTGACCGTGAATGCGGTCGCAAAACAATCTCAGTTACCACCAATTTCCAAATGGTGGTAACCCATTTGCAAAGGGGAAGGGGTCCCCAAGGAGCCCCTTCCCCTTTGTGAATGTATGGGAAAACATTTTTTAAGAGCAGGCAGTGGTCCCACAGACCACTGCCTACTCTTAAAAAATGAAAAGAAATGAAAAGAAAACTTCAGGAAAACGGGCTGCATTTAAAAAAAAAAAAAAACTATTGCTTTATTTAGAAGCAATCACAGACATGGTGGTCTGCTGAGCCCAGCAGGCCATCATCCCTGTGATTGTATACATTCAACAAAGGCTCACAAATTGTGCCTTACCTTATGAATATTAATGAGGTAGGTCCATTTGTGAGCCCTTGCGAATTGCTATATGGAACTACTGGAGTTTCATACATTCCAATAGCGATTACTTAATTGCGATGCGCAAAAAATCACAATTTGGTAATCGCTATTGGAATTAATTATACATCTGGCCCTTAGTTATTACACTGCAGTGTGATCGTTTAGTCCTGTGCTGTCCTCACTACCTCCCTGAGAAACCTGTGATTCTTTGCCATTCCTACCTCTGAGAGACAAGGGTACGTACTTGACCCTTTTTTGCAGAACCATAGTAGGATACACTCATTGACATCAGAGGCAAACTACTTCAACCCTTATGGTTGAGTACCAGTAGCCCCTAATTGCTTGGTGTCCCCTCAAATGGGGCCTAATGTACAGCTTTCCATGTGCCCGCAGTGCACAGCAGGGCACCATTAGGTTTACGCTTAGACTTGTGTTTTCCTGCTTAAAAACCAAACAGCTCAAAAAAGAGGGAAGACTCACAAACTTGATCTTGGCAAATCTTTAAAACCTGGGGCACCCAGAGCAAATACAATTTACACAAGGAGCAACTACGAAGAGTAAAATCTACAATCAGTGAGAAGAAATGAGAGAAACATGGGAAATAGAAAAGTCTATCTTGGGACAGACGTAAATATACCTGTGTCTATCTGACATTCATCACATCTATATTTCTAATTACTGAACTTTTAATACTGGGGTGATTTTTAAACATTTTTATTTTTTCAAACAAAAACGTGTTTACATTAATTTAAGCTTCTGGGGGCTTAAATACTGCAGTCACAGGGTTTCTTAGCTGATATTACAGTGTGAGGGGCTTGTAAGAGCAAACAGGAAGTACCGACTAGAACGCCAATGGAAGTTAGAGGTTTAGTTTCATGACAGGCAATTTTAAAAGTGAGAGCGCGGCACCGTAGTTTGGAATTGCTGCCTCTCGCTTGGGCTTTCACTTTGACTTGCACATTTTTCTGACGCTAATTTGTTGCTAAGGCTTAAATTACTAAACTTTTGATACTGGGGTGGTTTTTAAACGCTTTTAAAGCGCTGTCACTGTCGGGAGGCCGGGGAAGAGAGCCACGTAACAGGGCAGGAGCCCTTTAAAAGAACTTCGCGCTCCCGCCGTCGCGGGAAGCGCTGTCACTGCCGGGAGGCCGGGGAAGAGAGCCACGTAACAGGGCAGGAGCCCTTTAAAAGAACTTCGCGCTCCCGCCGTCGCGGGAAGCGCTGTCACTGCCGGGAGGCCGGGGAAGAGAGCCACATAACAGGGCAGGAGCCCTTTAAAAGAACTTCGCGCTCCCGCCATCGCGGGAAGCGCTGTCACTGTCGGGAGGCCGGGGAAGAGAGCCACGTAACAGGGCAGGAGCCCTTTAAAAGAACTTCGCGCTCCCGCAGCGCGGGACGCGCGCGGGCGGCGCCCGGGCCAAGGGCGGGCCCGTCCTGCGCCCGTCATCGCCCGGAAGAGGCCGGGCTGGGCCCACTCTCTTTCATCTACTGCCTAAAATACACCAAGTAAGCTAACTTACATACTTCAGGTATTCTATAACTTTACAGGCACCATGGGGAAAAGGAAAGCTGCTGACTCACTAGGTCCTTTGACAGATAGCAAAAAGCAGAGAAAGCGCACTGCTAAACCGGTCACTAAGCCAAAAAAAACCTTTGAGGAGATAGATCAGTTGTTTGAGGAGGTTGAGGCAATTTTAAACTGTTCGCCTAATCATAACGGTGCCTCCCTCGGAAAAAATGCCCTAGTTCCTCCAGGGAAGATACAAGACTATTTTAAGAAAAGGTCAAAGGATCAAGACCTGGACCCAGGGTCGAGTAGAAACAGTGCAATCATACTAACAACACACCTGCTATCCATCCCCCCCTCAAATGCTATAACAAACACAACAAATGCATTGGTGCACAGGAGCGGATCTCCCCACGTGGGAACAGTGGGTAACATTCTAAATCCTGCTATACCACTGAGTCCTGCGACTAACCTGATCCCGAATATTCCTTGTAGAAACCGGTTTGAGGCCCTAGCCGAGGACGACGAAACTCCTAGAGGTTTTGATATAATATCAGATGATACCAACAAAGAGATCATCCAGAGTACCCCGAGACAAGTCCCTGTCTCCCCCTTAACGCATCCTGTCACCGAGCCTAGTAATGCCCTTATACTTCAGAGAATAGAAGAAGTTAGATCCCTGGTTCTACAAATGGCCAAATGTTTCCGAGAGAGCTTAGAGCGTGGATGCAAGTGCAAATATAGGGATGAAGAGGCGAATTTAGATCATACCATGCCAGATTCAATACTAACAACTCAGCTTGCACAGGGGGGCCAGGTAAACGATCATCAAAAGGAGAAGTCAAATCGGGTCGGCCTAGATGGGAACGCAACACGCCTAGAATTCAACATCACACAGGCGAGCCGACATCGCAAAAGACCACTAGATGAGGGGGATACCATGGGAAATCACATTGCTATTAACAAACTACCTTCAGGGCCCTCAAACCACCCGCCAGCAAAGAGCTGCAAATAGACTGACAACTTCCCTCCTAGGAGATCCAATGCTATTCCTAACGACAACGACCCATTCGCTCCAAAATATGCTCCCGGTTATCCTAATGTCCCCTCTCTTCAGAGGACATCTTACGAACCAGTCCAACTGCCAAAACCCCAATGTCTCAAGCCTGGAACTAATACTCTCTTCTTCAAACAAGTCCCGAAATTGCCCCCTGGACTCAGTGAGGACCATGAGTCCAGGGCTAACAAAGTAATCCACTGGTTACGACACCAAAGGAACTGTCTATCAGTTATACGTTCAGATATTTGTAACACTAAGCGGTGGTGTCCCTCAGGATCAACACACAATGTAATTTCAATTGAGTTCCATAACAGATCTCTGGTAGAAAACCTTGTTCTGTTCAATGACCGAACTCTTCATCTCATGGAACAAAAAAGGGGGCACATCACCTTAGAGACAGCACCGGAAACAGAAGGCCAGTTACAAACTCCTGATTACGTACGTAACAATTCAATCAGCAAACAGTCCAGGCATGTCAACACTATTTGGTCTAACCCGGCATGACTGGCAACAGCCCAGGGACCAATTCCCGGCACTAGTCTAACGGAACTCAGTCCGACGATTTCTGATGGTCCCACTGATACAGAGCTGACTCCCGAGAGACTGAACCAACAGCCACCAACCCCGGTCCTTGAGAAAAAAGGCATATCAATCATGACATGGAACCTAGCAGGCCTTGGGAGGAAACTAGACGATAATGACTGGTGCTCGTATATTAATACCCAAGACTTATGTCTTTTCCAGGAAACATGGTCCAAAGAGCCGACTACCCTAGACGGGTTTCTTTCCTTCAATGTGGCTGCTCAACCCTCGACAAAATTGATGGGCAGAGCTAAAGGAGGACTTCTGATGCTATTAAACAAAAATGTACAGTGCACATACAAGACTTTAAAGTTCGATAGCCCAGATCTGATGCGGCTACAAATTACGTTCCAACAGGACTTTACTATAACATTTGTCAATATTTACGCCCGCTCGGTTTCGCGAGGGGCTGAGTCACCAGTCTTAAAACAGCTTCTTGACTTTTTAGATACCCTGCAATCAACTTCTTACTTAATAATAGCAGGGGATGTAAACTGCACCTTTGAACCTTCTGCGATGCTAACTGGTCTCACAGAGGATGAAGATGAAACATGGGGGATTGCCCAGTTGACTAGTGACAATAACTGTGTTAACTCTCATGTAGCTATCCAATTGGCATCCCTTTGTTTGAAACATGGTCTCAGGGCATTCAATGGCCGTATGCCCTCTGACCTGGATACTGCACCCACCTTCAAACGTGGCCCAATTACAAGCGTAATTGATTACTTTCTAGTGGATGTGAGACTGTGGCCCTTTCTGGATGATATGAAGGTGGACGTCAGAACTGAAAGCGACCATCATCCCCTGCTACTTTCTATGTCAGGTGACGTGTTTGTTAGGACTTCAAACAAACAAACTACCTTGGTCCCTATTTCTACCATGAACATCACATCCACAAAGGTCAGGTGGCCAAAGGTCCAGTCAAACCCTTACCTGTTAAGTGAGATTTATCAGGCCTTTGTAGATATCCTAGCCCCATACAGAGATCACGATTCCAATGATATCCCCTTCCTATCTATACATGAAAATATGATCACAAGATTACAACGCATATTCTATAGGAAGGTCGGGGCAAGACATCAAGGAGCTACCTCTAATACATGGTTTAACGAGTCCTGCCATATGGCCAAGAAAGGACTAAAAGGTGCCCTTTTGAACGGACCCCACGGGGAAATATTACTAGCCAGACGCTTATACAAAGAATCCATCACTCGAGCAAAAAAAACCTGGGAAGATAAAACTTGGCAGAGTTTAGTGGATGCTACTCAATCTAACAACAATAAATTGTTTTGGGAACTGTTAGGCAAACGAGAGAAAGAGGGTAGGATTGGTGTGAGAAGCCATATACAGCCAGAAAAATGGGTTGACCATTTCTCTGGCTTATACAGAGAAATTGAAACTCCTACAACCTTAATTACAGGGGAAGCAGGCCAAGACCTTCCATCTACCCCTGATGAGAATTGTGGCCCAGCCCCTCTTGTAGGGGGAACACAGGGTTTTAAGAGCTATATCTGTTTTACCACCAAAGAAACAGCCAATGCTATTGGTTCCTTAAAACTTGGGAAAGCCCCAGGCCCAGACAAAATTCCAGGGGATCTCTACTCGTCAGAACCATTAGTCTGGACTTGGTATATCAATACACTCTCTAATAAAATTGCCGAAGGGGGGCAGATCCCCATGACATGGAAGGGAGCAGAAATTATCCCCATCCATAAAAAGGGTGACGCCAACCTTCCGACAAATTATAGACCAATCAGTTTAATTGACAACATCCAAAAAATATTTGCCAAACAACTCCTAGGTAGATTAACCAATTGGGCCAAAGACCAGAATATTCTTTCCCCTCTCCAAGCTGGTTTTCGCCCAAAGACCAGTACAGTGGACCAGGTTTTTAGACTGGCCATTCTGTACTGGAAGTACACAGCTCTTGCCAAACAACCATTATACATTGCCTTTGTCGACCTGAGATCAGCATTTGACTTGGTCCCGAGGGAAAAGTTGTGGGAAGTGTTACAAAAAATAGGGACTCCGGCCAATTTAATCCAACTTCTAAAGCGGTTGCATGAGGATACATATGCGCAGGTGAGATGGGGGAACCTAGGCGAATTAACGGACAAAATCCCCATAAATAGGGGTGTTCGCCAGGGTTGTGTATTGGCACCATTTTTATTTTCTATTTTTATTAACGAGGTTGTACAGGTTTTAATGACGTGCCAGAATGATGCCCCCACCCTATGCGCTCAAAAAGTTCCAATCCTTCTCTTTGCCGATGACTCTCTCCTTATTTCTAAATCCCCCATGGGCCTTCAAATTCTTATCAACAGATTTAACTCCTTCTGTTGTGACTACGGCCTAGAGCTAAACCATAAAAAGACCAAGCTAATGGCGTTCCGCTCAGGAGTGCGGAAGAAATGCACTATCCACCTAGAAGGGAACCTCCTGGATAAAGTACCCTCCATCGATTACCTGGGTGTAAGGATTGCTGACAATTTAAATTGGGGAGAACAGATTAATAAAAGTGAGGGTCGTTTGCAGCATGGTGCGGCTTCAATCCTGCGCTTTTACAGGGGCACGACAGCAAAAACCGTCTCCCCGGCAATTAAGATCTACATCGCCAGAGCACAGGGCGCTGCCGCATACGGAGCAGAGGTTTGGGGTTTTTCTGACTGTAACAGGCTCACTATTAGTGAGAATAGTTTTGCGAGGTCTCTGTGTGCTTGTCCTCCTAGTACTCCACTGCTACCTCTGTTCTTAGACTTAGGCCTGAGACGCATACCCGATCTGATCATCCTAAGACCATTATTATATTGGATACGACTATGGACCAACCCCGAACTAGACGTTTATAAGTCCTCACTCCACGACCTGCTTATGTGCCCCAATTCAACTTCTATTCCCTGGGTCAAACATGTATCCAGTTGGTTTAACAAACTCGGCCTAAGCCACTTTTGGGAGGAACCCCATAAATTAGAAAAGGCTCATTCTATTGCGCTAAAACGCATATATTGGTCCCATGTATATAACGATCATATTACTCATAGAACTCATGGCACTTTAACAAATCATTTTACAGATTTTAAATGGTATCCCCAATTTGAACCCTATCTAGACAATATACCTGACATTCTTGGCAAAAGCTTATATGCCAGATTCCGTTTCGGGTCGCTGCCATTGAAGACATTGATGTGCAGATGGGGTACAAAAACAGATACAAGTACATGCCCAGCCTGTGACGCAAAACCAGAAACGATTGAGCATTTCATGTTTTTTTGCCCTGCTTATTCTCTTCCCAGGTCTAAGTGGATCTGTCATATCTGCCGCGATATGGGGATAAGAGATTGTGCCTCTGCTTTGCGGATTTTAAAAAGCCATCATTCCACGGTTTTAATACTTGCTGTTAGTAAATATTTATTAGTAGCATGGCGAATACGAAATTCCATTGCAAAGACTGTGTCTTAATTAGAGCCTTACTTTTATTCTTTATTCTCTTACTCTTACAAGGATTATAGGAAAGGGGCTGAAATCGTATTATGTGTATTATGTGTCCTGAGAATTCTTTTAATTATAGTATGCTCAGTAACCTATGTTCCACAATTTCTATTTATGTTTTATAATATAATATTTTTATTATTACTGGTTTTATCCTTATTTATTATTATTGTATTTTCGCTTTGATGATTGACTGATCGAATAAAGCATGTGTCAAACCACAAACTTTTTTATTTTTTCAAACAAAAACGTGTTTACATGAATTTGAACTGTTGGGTTATTATATAGTGCAGTTACACGGTTTCTTAACTGATATTTCAATGTGAGGGCCCTGTACGAGCAAACAAGGGGTACTGACTAGACCGCAGTTAGAAATTAGCGCTTTAGACTCCTGCAAGGTACTGTATTACATAGACTGCTTGCTTATATAACTCTCAAATGCTCACACATCTACTTTCCTGGCTGACTCCTTTAATACTGAATCATGATAAGTATTTAGTGAATGACAACTTTATGAGAACCTTGATGACTCTATAGGGAAACGATTAGCAAGCGATATCCTTATTTGTCAGAGTAAACAACTGATCTCTGGTCCAATGCACAGAGCATGACATACCTTGGACCTACTGTTTACTAATGTTGAGCATACTACTATTCACAGCATTGATACTCTCCTTTGGACAGATCCCTCTGTGATATATTTCTCTTTGCCTCTTACACTAAGTTGGAACGAAGAAATTAAACCTTCTCCCTTTCTCAAAAGAGCATGGAGTAAGATAAACTTGAAAACATTTTTCGATTATTTTATGCCACCTTTTACTGCTAAAAAGGCCTCACCTAATGATTATTTAGAGAAAGTTAATCTAGCCATTGTCAATTCATTGAAGAAATGCACCTCCCTAAGAGCAGCCAATAATAAGCGAGAGTCACTGCCTGAAAGGTGGTATACATCTGAGTTAAGATTAATGAAAATAAATAATAAATCATTAGAGCAAGCTTGAAGACACTGTAGATGCAATAAGGACCACCCGAAATAAAAACAAGACTTGACCATCTACCATACAACTCTCAAGAAAGCTAAAAAGGACTACCTTATTAAGCGTTTGGAAGAAAATAGTAGTTCCTCAAGAGAACTTTTTAAGATTGTAAGAACCAATCTGTCTGTCACAGGCCATAATGCCATCTGCCACCAATTGCAAGAAAAAGAAGTAACTTTTTTGCTGGAAAAAAATTGATAGTATGTATACCTCCTTTGAGAAACAACCCAATGTAGAAGAGATCTTCTGGGATCAGTTAACTCCGTTCTGGCTGGCCCTGCAGAAATAGGCAGCTTTACACACTGTGCCGCCAAACAGAAAAAAAATATGTTGCCAGAAGTCAAGTCCAGCCCCCTCTTAGATCCATGCCCCCATGTCATCTTTACCCATTTAGCTTCTATTTTTAAGTACATTTTAAGCTCAAATTTTAACTTTCCTTCCTCGGCTGCCAAATATTCTAGTAATTGGAAGCGAGCATTAACCCTTCCCTTAGCAAAGAAATCCGGTGTTGATGTAACTACCCTATAAAACTATCGACCAATCTCTTTGATCCCCATATATGTCAAAAGTCCTGGAAAAACTTGCTAATGCTCAACTTACCACTTTTCTAGAACACAACGAATTACTTGCTCCCTCACAAACAGGATGTAGGGCCAATAATAGCTCTGAAGCCATACTGTTAGCCATTTTAGTTAGCATCAGATCTGAGGTAAATCAGGACAAGGCCGCAGTCCTGATTCTGCTTGACTTGTCTGAGGCTTTCGATATGGTGTCTCATTGTCTATTGATAAAAAGCCTGTCTGAGATAGCGATACATTCCAAAGCTATAAACTGGTATGGCTTCTTCTTCTGTGAGAGAATGCAATCTGTACAACTTGGTCAGTTTTAGGTTGCTCCCCAGCACCTTTGTTTGCAGTGTTTCTCAGGGCTCCTCTTTGAGCCCCACACTTTTTATTGCTTATGTGTCATCTATTGCTAAATTCGTTAGGAAATTGGACTTCGAAATCTGTTCCTATGAAGATGACACTCAAGTTGTAATCTCAATAGAAGATAATCATTAGGAAATCCAGGAGAACCTATCCAACTGTCTTATTGTGGTGTCTAAAAGGATGAGGGCTCACTACCTGAAACGGAACACTGAAAACACATAGGCCCTCATCCCGATGACCGCCAGGGTCGCGGATGACTGAAGCACCGCTAACAGGCTGGCGGTGCTTCAAAGCCCATTCTGACCGCGGCGGTAAAGCCGCGGTCGGAAAACTGGGTCCGGTGGTTTCCCGTCGGATTTCCCCCGGCTGGGCTAATCCTCCATGGCGGCACTGCAAGCAGCGCCGCCATGGGGATTCCGACCCCCTTCCCGCCAGCCTGTTTCTGGCGGTTTTTACCGCCAGGAACAGGATGGCGGGAACGGGTGTCCTGGGGCCCCTGGGGGCCCCTGCACTGCCCATGCCAATGGCATGGGCAGTGCAGGGGCCCCCTAACAGGGCCCCAGCATGCTTTTCACTGTCTGCCTGGCAGACAGTGAAAAGCGCGACGGGTGCAACTGCACCCGTCGTACACCTGCAACACCGCCGGCTCCATTCGGAGCCAGCTTCAGTGTTGCAGGCCCTTTTCCCGCTGGGCCGGCGGGCGCTACCTTAGGTAGCGCCCGCCGGCCCAGCGGGAAAGTTGGAATGACCCCAGCGGTCTTTTGACCGCGGGGCGGCCAAATGGCGGTTCCCTCCAGGCGGGCGGCAACCGCCGCCCGCCGGGGTCAGAATGACCCCCATAGATACTGCTGTTTGGCAAAGCCCACCAGATTTGGAACTCCTCATGGTGGCTGACGGCCCTAGGAGCAGACTCTGAGCCTAAGAATGTAGCAAAAAATCGCTTTGTCGATACGAGAGCAAGGTATTACCACCTGCAGCAGATGTTTTGGAATATTGAAACTGTTGAGCAAACTCAAGGCGACCTTGTACCTACGGATTATCTACAGTGTTGCATTCGGCTAAAATGTTTCTACAAGCAAGTCAAATTTCATCAGAATGGATCTACTACAGTTACATTCAGCTTCTAGCTTATGGAAAAAAACAAGAGTTCATGTCCTTCAGCAAGTCAGCACACTGCACGTTAGAAAAACACATTTAATATGATAGTCAGGCAGCTAGGCCTCGACTCATGCTAACTAAAGCCTAATGATTTATTAGCAAAATTCTAGTATATAACTTTCATTTATTAGTGTAAAACCACATTTTAATAAACATTCCATAATTATTAGTCAGTTTCATTAGTCACCGTGTACATTGGCGGCCATTCCCCGTGGGCACATTCCAAACACATATTATGGCAAAATACATTAATACATTTTCTATGCGGCATTATTACACATTAGTTCATAAACATTTCATGTTAATATAGATTATATAAGCTACACTCTCTCATTCCCTCCTCTGATGACACTTGTCATCACACGAACCTTTCCCTTCTTAACCTTTCACTTTCCGCATAATGCGCATTTCAACATCTTGTCCTTTGTGTGAGCTCTCCCAAATTTCATTAAACATTTTCTCTCTTTTATTTTCATTTCTTTTACTTAGTTTTGTCAAATTTCTTTTAATTCTTTCATTTATTTTGCATGATCCCCATAATCCCAATAAACAAATCAGAACAATCAATAGACCCCCTTATATTTTTGCAAGTACCCCATTCCAAATATTACTAAACCAATTCCCTACTCTGGTAATTCCTCTCCCTACTTTCTCCCAAACTCCAGGTTCCTTCAGCTCCTTCAAATCTGCACTATCTCTTGTTAGGTTAGTAAACATTCCCCTAATCTTTTTGCTGTTATCTGGTATGAACGCACAACAATGGCGCTCATTAAGCATCTTGCAGACTTCGCCACTCTTTGCTAAAAGAATGTCTAAAGCAAGCCGGTTTTGAAGAGTCATAGCTCTTTCCGTAGCAAGTTCAGTATCCATCAGGAGTATAGCCCCTGTGAAGTTTGTCAGCATGTTATCCACCATAGTAGACAACTTTCAAATCTTTATGGAGTTTAAGGTAACCCCTACTGAAGGAATTATGGCTCCAAATATGTCACCAACGACAGCAGCCGCTGTCTCTCTCTTTTGTCTAGTGTGTTGTAATTCAGAAATTTTAAGAATTTCCTTTAAGTCATCAATCTGGTAAATCTTTGGAAAAACTATTCCCAAATACCATGTCCCATACAATCCTTTTTGAAGACGGTAATAAGCATTAAGCCCACATATATAATAGATCCCAGGGATCGCTGGATCCTGTCCATTTAACATGAATGTCCATTTACTCTGAAACAAAAACACATGCCTGCATTCACTCATTGCCACAAATAAATTATCATGATCAAATTTCGGCCTATATATACAAAGCCTACCTACATGTAATGCGTCTATAGGTAACTTGCCCTGTGTCTTTATTGCAGTGTAAGCATAATCATTTGCAAGCATGTGTTTTTCTAATCCCTTTTCTAGCCTTTCCTTTAATGCCTTTCGTCTATCATGAGTGTGATCTAAGAAGCTTTTCTCTACAGGCATTAGTAAACAGGTTAGATTATTGCGGTGCGCATAAACTGTTCCAAATGTTAGTGTTGGCTCAAAGAAACCCCTAACTAATTTTATGCTGTGTTCTTTAGCTAATTTGTTCAAAAGCTCAATTACAGGCACAAAGGAAAACACTCCATCTAAGTTAGAGTAGAAGTATTGCACATGTTCTTAGTCATAGAATCGTGTTAACAGCAAACTACAGCTTATCCCATAACTTAAGGCAAACTATGATAAGTAAGCCCTTCTTGCACCGATGAAGGAATCTTTGTGCACAAGTAACAATTCTTTGCATCCATTGTGTCAACATACTCATTCAGTAAGCGATAGAAGACATTAGTAGAGAGTTCCCCTTTTGGATTAGTTCCCTCATGCAAGTATTTTGCATCCTGCTCAAACTTCCACGGTCTTAATGTAGTAGTCTCAGGTTTTGAAGCATTGTTAGTCACTTTCTTATCCAGGCATTCCCACAATCACACCTATAATTATTATTGCACATACAATACCTAAAATAGCACTCAACCAACCACACATCCTACCGTTTTTGCTATTACCTCTAGTGTAAGCCATGATCTGTAAAGAATCAGATAGCAGAATAATACCAAGCAAACAATCAACTTGAGGATGATATAAAAGCTCTCTTTTTTTGTTTTTCTTATGCAAAAGTCTCTCTGCAAGTAGTTACAGCGTTTCACTCACTCTAGGACCCCTTTTTTTCAAATCAGGTTTAGCAGCTTGTCATAATCGGTTTTTAAAGTCAATTCATTTTATCAGTGTCACATCCGGTAATTTATCAGTCTCTTTTCTCAGCTTTTTAGCTCTTAATTTTTCAATTTCACTTTCAATTTTAACACAGTCTCTTTCTCAGGTTGAATTCAGGTGCCGTAGTATTGACCTGGTACCTCTCGATCAAAACAGAACGCCAAGAATTCTTGTTGCCATTCAGCTGGTGTTGCATATGCCCATTCAGGACCTGTGTACCTTCTGTTTGCAACTCTCTTTCTTTTCAGTTTGTGTTCTCCCTGCAACTCTCCTTCACTGAGATCCTCTTTTCTGGTTGCGTCAACTTCTTCCTCTATTGTATCACGACGGATCACTTTCTCTCCTGCAGCTTGTGGCTTCGGCCAGTTATCCCCTTTATGTGTTTTCTTCCTGCTTGGTCTTTCAGGACGTTAAACAGAGCCCTCCTCTTGTGCTATGGTGTTTTCTCTTGATGGACCTGCAATCGGTTCAGGAGGAGTCAGTTCACTTTGACCTCCCTCTGCTTCTTCCCCCTTGCCTTCAGGGTCAGTTACGGGTTCAACTTTAAACCTGTATCCATCTGCTTCTGGGAGAACCTCTCTTTGCGTCAGTTCCCCTGTTACCTCAGCTGAGATAGGCTCACTGTCACCCCTCTGGAACTCACTTTGAGCAACTAAGCCGTCCTCAGCGGGCTCTCCTTCAGTCTCAGTTCCCCTTTGAATACTCTCCGGCCCTGAGACGTCCTTCTCGGCAGCTGTTGTTTTGGACACTTCAAGTTCCTCATCAGTCGGACACGTCACTTTCTTTGTGTGACTGGCATGTATCCAATTCGGAACTCCTGCACTTTTCACAGCAGTAGTTGTTGTCAGTATTACTTGATATGGCCCCTTCCAACGCGGGTCCAAACACGACTTCCTCACGTGCTTCTTGACAACAACCCAGTCACCGGCTTTCAGGGTGTGAGCTGGATCACTGACCGGTGGCAATGTATTAGCCTCCACCTGGTGAGAAAAAGAGCGGACCACATCAGCCAGACCCTTGCAGTAGTCCAACACCATATCATCCGTGATATTCACAAGAGCATTTGCAGGTACTGCGGGCAATCTCATAGCTCGGCCCATCAGAATTTTACATGGGGATAGTCCTGTCTTCTTATCCGGTGTGTTTCTCATTGACATCAGCACTAAGGGCAATGCATCTGGCCACTTTAGATTAGTAGCTGCACACATTTTTGCCATTCTCGACTTCAAGGTACCATTCATCTGTTCCACTAGTCCTGATGCTTCAGGGCGATAGCTACAATGCAGCTTCGGCACAATGTTTAATGCAGCACACAAGAGCTTAATCACCTCATTGTCGAAGTGTCTGCCCCTATCAGGTTCTAAAGAGATTGGCAATCCGAAACGTGGTAGTAACTCCCTAAGCAGCAGCTTTGCTACTGTGCGACTGTCAGTCCTACATGTAGGGTAAGCTTCAATCCAGTGACTGAAAACACACACAATCACCAACACATATCTCAGTCCTCCACACACAGGCATTTCAATGAAGTCCATCTGCATCCTGCTACATGGACTGCCAGCTCTCCCAACGTGGCTCATATTCACCACCGTCCCTTTTCTTGCATTCATCTGTTGACAGATGATACACCTGTGACAGATAACCTCTGCAGCTTGTCTGAATTTTGGATTGAACCAATCTATTTTGAACAACCTGATCATTGCATCTCTCCCTATATGGGCTTGGCCATGATAGAACCTCGCAAACTGTGACAATAGACTGTTTGGCAAAACCATTTCCCCCCCCTCTGAGACCCATAAGTCATCAGCTCTTTGTAAACGGTGCATTCTCTACCAGGAGTGTTTCTCTTCTTTACCAGCATGTTCCTGCAGTGATTTTAGCTCATCTAATGTCTCAACCACCCTTAATGCAAAATTCAAACATGTTTCCTTCTCATTTTCAGGTAACAATTCCCACTGATCTCTGAACGATATACAGTTCAATGCGCAAAACCTTGAGACTTGATCTGCATAGCCGTTTCCCATTGACACAAAGTCTTGTGACTTAACATGAGCATTGCATTTTACCACGGCAATTTCAAGAGGTAACTGCATCGCATGCAACAAATCCTTAATCTTTTCGCCATTTTTCACTAGTGAACCAGAAGAGGTCATGAAACCCCTCTGTGACCATAATTGGCCAAAATCATGTACAATTCCAAATCCGCATCTGCTGTCAGTATAGATAGTGACTTTCAGGTTTTCAGCTACGTGGCATGCCTTAGTAAGGGCAATCAATTCAGCAACTTGTGCAGAGTACACTGTTTCGAGCCAGGAAGCTTCTAAAATACCGGTGATTGTGCACACGGCATATCCAGCTCTCAGTACTCCTACTGAATCTCTTAAGCATGAACCATCAACAAACATAATGTAATCATTTTCTTCTAACTAAGTGTCTTTGATGTCAGGTCTTGGTTTGGTGCATAGTTATGTTACCTCAAGACAATCATGTTCCACTTCCTCAGCATCATTAATGTCTGCATTTTCAATAGGAAGTAAAGTTGCCGGGTTCAATACAGTACATTGCTTGAGAGAAACATTCGGAGACCCCAGTATAATGGTCTCATATTTAGTTAACCTAGCATTTGTCATATGCTGTGTTTTCGTTCGGGTTAGCAGAATTTCAACTGAATGAGGAGCCATTACTGTTAAGGGATGTCCCATCACTATGCCTTCACACTGTGTGAGGCTTTGACCAACTGCTGCAACTGCACGCAAACAACCTGGTAAGGCTGCTGCGACTGGGTCCAGAGTAGCTGAAAAATATGCTACTGGGCAGTTTGCACCTCCATGGACCTGCGTTAAGACAGACAAAGAACATGCATCACGTTGATGGCAAAGCAGTAGAAAAGGCTTTGTGTAATCAGGCATACCTGAAGCTGGTGCCCTGCACATACATTCTCTCAATTCCATGAATGCCTTCATCTCTTTCTCGGACATGGTTATGTTACTTGGGTCATCCTGAACTTTCTTACCTGTCAGTTTCACCAATGGTTTAGAGATAATCGAGAAGTTGGGAATCCACTGGCGACAGTAGCCCACCATTCCCAAAAACATTGTGACATCTCTCTTTGTTGTCGGGGGATTCATCTGCAATATGGCTGTCTCTCTCTCTTTAGATATTTTTCTTGATCATTTCTCAATCAGGTGACCTAAGTACTTCACCTCTTTTTGACAATATTGCAGCTTCTTTGGGGACACCTTATGTCCGTTCTTTCCCAAATGGTTTAGTAAGGCTATGGTGTCATACCTGCAGTCGTCTTTTGTTCTGGGCGCAATTAACAAGTCATCAATGTACTGTACTAGAGTCAAACTGAAAGGCAGTTCTAATGACTCCAAATCCTTTTTCAGTATCTGATTGATGATGGAAGGTGACTCAGAAAACCCTTGAGGAATTCTGCACCAACTGTACACCTTATCCAGGAATTCGAAACTGAAGAGAAATTGGCTGTCCTCATGAAGAGAAACCGAAAAGAATGCTTGAGACAGGTCCACAAATGTGAACCTCTCTGCATCACACGGAACCTGAAACATGATCACAGCTGGATTTGGCACTATAGGGCAGCATTTTGGCACAATCTTGTTTATTTTCCTCCAGTCTTGAACAATTCAAACTTTCCCACAAGGCTTTTTAAACCCCATAATTGGTGAATTACACGGGCTACTCAGCACTTCTTTCAGAACCCCTTGTTTCACAAAGTCAGCAATTATTTGTGGTACCTGAATGAGGACATCTTGTGCCATGTGGTACCTGAGGAAACACTGCATTCGGCTTTACCTGTACTTTAACCGGTTCTTCTACTCCCTTTATCAGTCCCACTTCTTTTCCTGTCAGGTCCCACACCTTCTCTGTCACTGTTCCCTGCAGCTCATGTGGTAAGTCAGTCACTGTAAGCATCGGGAATAAGGTTATCAAAGGATATTCTTCATTTGCGGTCTCCGTCTCTAGATCTATAAACGGACTCTCATCCCCTTCATCATCACTGTTTTTCTGTACCTCGATCCCTTCATTGTAACAGGTAATCGAACATCTCATTTTGCACAGTAAGTCTCTTCCGAGTAGGAATACGGGACTCGAATCACAGACTACAAACTTGTGTAATCCCTGGAAGTTGCCAATTTCAACTAGGACCGGATCTGTGATCGGATTTGTAAGGAACTGATTTGCTACTCCTACCACCGTTATGGTTCGCCCCGAAAGTGGTAATTTCGGAACCTCTTCATTTCTGACTGTAGAGCGTGTAGCTCCTGTATCAACTAGGAATTAAACCTTGTGACTCATCACCTTTCCCTCTACATAGGGTCCCCTCTGATCTACTTCTAGGGACACTGCAAGCCTGCACTCCTCACTGTCTGAACAATCATCCGATCATTCATCGTTTATTCCATCCTCACCACGCAATGGGAACTGTTGTACTGTGTTATTTTGACTCATCCATTTGGCCTGTGACCTGTTGAGGAAGCATCCCCTGTTGCTGTCCCATCGGAGCTAATGGTATCTGCATTTGCTGTCTAGGTACCATGGGAACCTGCTGTTGTACCTGCTGCATTTGTGCTGGTTGAACACGTGGCATTTGCATTTGCTGCATGGGCTGTAACCCCTGCATCTAAACCATGTTATTCTGGAAGTTCTGATTTTGACCCCTTATTTTTGGACCCCTCACATTTTGAAAGGTACCGACATTGCTTTGTTGAACAACACCATCCTGCACCACCATTGGGCATTCCTGCTTCCGATGCCCCACGCCCCCGCATGCGTGACATGGTGACACCTTTTTTATCCCCTGCAAATTATTTTGAGCTACAACAGTATTCAAGTCTGGACCGCGGTTCACAAAACCTCCTCGACCTCGACCTCTGGGCTGTGCTTGAAACATGCCATTCCCCTGCGGTTGCTGCTGTATCACCTGTTGTACTCAATTTCCCTGCATCCCTGCTTGCGCTGCTTTAATTTGCATCACCATCACCTTCTCTTTCAACTTTCTTTGCTTCAACTCAATCTCGTCACTACAGTATTTTACATACTGCAACACCTCATCAATCGGCTTTGCTTGCCAACAGATCATATGGTTCTTAATCATCTGACTAATTTCTGGTCTCAGCCCTTCAAAAAACCTGAACACAAGATGATTCATGTCTTTCGGTTCAATGACGTCAGTGCCACTGTAATGTTTGAACGCTTTCAATAGTCTTTTATAATAGGCATGAATCGACTCTTTAGCTTCCTGTGAAGTTCGATCAATTTTCTGCCAATCAGTCACCTTCGGCGACACTTTCTGCTTCAAAAACTCAATCACTTTATGATAATACTTCATCACCTCCTCAGATGGTGCTCCAGTCACCTTATCCCTTGCCGGCTCCTGTGACGGCCAGTCCACACCTCTCTTGCACTCAAGCCATAAGGCGGGTGGAACTATAATCTCAGACAGGGTATTCAAGTCCTCCCAGAGACATTTCGCAAGCTTCACAAATCTATCTGTCTGCTGGTACCATTCTATCGGCTTCTCCCTCAACCTGGGATAATCATTTGTGAATGACAGGATGTCTCCCCTAGACCATGGTTCATGGACTAGAACCCCTCCTGCTGTCTCTCTCATTGGTAAAAATGTTATTGTCCCTCTGTCCGGTGCGGCTTTAGCCTGCTTTGTTTCCGGACATTCACCCTTCTCTTTATCTCTTTTCTTGGCCCATCTTCCTTCCCATTTCTCTAAGGCTCCCCAAATTTTCCCACTTTGCAGTATTTCTTTAAGATGCGCTTTCATTCCAGTGGACCCCATGTGATCAAAATCTTTAGAATCGAAGTCTAATCTGTAGCTTCTTTTCAAATGTTTAGTATTCTCAATATCTATGTCGTATTTGTCTGCCAGGTTTGCCAACCTCTGATGCACCTTGCCCACTTCTTTAGTGATCATGGGGCACAGATACCTCAATTCTGCTTCTGTGTATGACTCTAATCTGTTCACCCCCATTGTTCCTTCCACTAGTTACGCAGCTTCTACACCCAGTCTCACAAAATGTAGGTATTCTTCCCTTTCTGACTTCTCTGCGGTCTCTCCAGTAGTTTGTGAAGCGTTGAGCTTTTCTAGCCACTCACTTAACTGTTGAGTGGAAAAGCCTTGCAGCAAAATGTTTCCTGACCTCCTCAATGGTGTCTGTGTCGTATTTGTACTCAGTATCTGTGGGGCTAGCACACTTAGCCCTGCTTGCCTCATTGTCTCTAAAGGAGCCCCAATCGGACTGAGGTCTAGCAAACACCTGAGTCCTTCTGCTGCTTGTACTCTTGGTGTCATTAGTTGGGGAGTTTCTGTGAACCCTCCTCTTATTGTTTCTTGGATCATTACTCCCTGATAACACACGCCAGGATTACCCAGCGCATACAGTGGTACTGGTGGACCAACAGTAATTGATAATGATATGGCAGCTTGTGTCTGACCAGGTCCCAAACCCCGTGGAGCATTAACGCCCCTTGTTTTACCCATCATGGGTGCTGTAGGTACAACTGGAGTGTAACCCAGAACCATCTGTTGCTGCGTCTGGGGCAGCAATTGCGGAGTTGGCTCAATCTGCACTAGCTTTGATTTTGTATATATCGGATCAGGCAGCACCATCAGACTTGTATTTGTCTCTAGTACTGGGACATCTGGATAAATCCTCTGAATCTGTGGCGGAGGTTGAAACTGTATCTGCGTGTCTGGTGCAGTGGCTACACTGACACCATTTTGTATCAAAACTGTATCACTTGTCTGCACTGTATTTGCAATTCCCTTACACTGTGCCGGGTCATTAGGACCTGCACTAGTGCTCGGACCAGTGTAATTTATAGCATATGGTATGGTGGCGGGCGATCATGTAACAACTGGTTAAGAAACTCTTCATCGTCTGAGTCATCTTCATCTACCCAAGACCTCTGAGTCTATTTTGATTTACTAGAGCCCTTGTCTGACTTACAGGTG
The DNA here is from genome assembly GCF_031143425.1 of Pleurodeles waltl. Classification (NCBI taxonomy): domain Eukaryota; kingdom Metazoa; phylum Chordata; class Amphibia; order Caudata; family Salamandridae; genus Pleurodeles; species Pleurodeles waltl. The sequence continues at coordinate 370,974,850 of NC_090449.1, forward strand.
GCTTTCTTCCCCTGTGTCTCATCTTCTTGAGTTATTGCTGGAAACAATTTAAGTCTGTCAACTATTCCCCTTCTCCACATCCTCCTCTCATTGTCCCATCTAGCCTCTGCTAAAGTCTTTTCTGCTCTTTTCATTCTCCTCTCAAATTTCTGCTGTCTTTGTTGTATGGCCATTAAATCCCAGACTGCTAACACCTCATACTGGGCTGGTCTCGGAGGCGGCTTTTGTATACTTAACATCCACCTCAAGGTCTCAAAAATTCTTGTATTAAACGTCCCATACTCTGGAAACGCTAAACATCCCTCCTTTTCAGTTAATTTGTGCCACTGCGTCATCCAAAGACATGTCGCGACTCCCTTTTCCTCCATTACAATATAAGCTGGAGCACCCTCAGATGGTGTAGGCTCCCCTTCACTCGCCATAATATATGCATCTCCTTTTAAGGCGCTCTTTAGAGCCTTGAAAAACGTCATTTCTGCGTCTTTTATTTTGTTTAGAATCTAATCAGGAAGTGACTTTAATTCCCAGAACACTCTTCACCCACCTTTCCCAACCTATTGCCTCTCACGGATGGCTGCCAATCCGTGCGCGACCCCTCTCGGCAACTGACCTATCCCAGCGCGGCACCGCTGACGTCACACTCACACACACTGCATCTGACAAAGTCTTGCGGCTTGTCCTCTTCACACACAACACTAATGCAATATATTGCGAGCACCTTTAACAACAAAACCTAAGTTTGCCTGTTTACTACAGGAAGGGTAACACAATCGCTACAGAACTTTACAGAGATTTCACTTGAAGCCTCAGCCACTACTCTCTCCTTCTCAGCTCCCGCATACACAAGCAGAATTCGACCCGCAAATCCTACTCTCGACTTGTCAATGGTTTGTTCTAGTGCACTTTCCAACTTGCCAAATCTCCATCGAAGGTTTCACTCACACAATTTGACTCAAACTCGACTTGTCAACCACGCCCGATTGACCTATTAAACCGCACAAATTACAACATATCCCAAGTGTCTCATACACTTGTCAATATACTCCGGAGTCTTAGACCACGACGGGTCCGTACATCACCAGCAACCACGTGGATAATTTTTTAGCACAAAGCGCCACACTCATATGAAGTACGCCGACTTCCCTACTCTCATACTGCGGAGTACGCCCCCACCTACTAAACCAACATTACCTGACCTCAATTCATACAAACTTCACAAAAAAACTGCAATATGCATAAGCTGAGCAAGCGCAAATTCTACACCACACATGCTAAAATGCCAAGAACATACCCAACTCACTTAGGCAGGATCCGAGATTCCAGGAAAGTCATGGGGAATTTAGAAACACATTATACCTCCAATTTGCATAATCTTAGAAAAACAATTTAAACAATAGTCCTCCGTCCTAGGGCCCTAAAGGGCCTAAACCGTCGCTCTGCTACCAGAAACCGTTAACACGTCCCTTTATGACTAATTTACTCACTTTGGGACTCGTTTTAGGCCAATTAATCTTTTGACCCTGATTGAAGACACCTTAGGACGAGATAGCTAATCAACATGTCAATCAATATTTCAATAACGTCATCAATATTTACCCGAATAAGACAATTCAATTTAGTCAAAGACATTAATAAGACTCTGAAACCACCATGACCTTGCAGTCATGAATAACCACACCAGTTTAATATGCGTTTTGTGATATTTATTCCCTATTGATTACAATTCTACTAGCAAGGTTATTAATCCCAAAACCAAGAAACACATTAGCATAGTCACAATATGGCAACTCTGATAAAATTTCATGAAGGCAAGGATCACAACCATTAGAATATAACACAACGTCAGCATAGGCTATCCTTAGCAGAGTACATTAGCGCATTTATTCAACAAAGCATAGATTCAGTCATTTGTCTATTTGCGTCAGTTTAGTGAATCCCTCTCCTAACCTCGAATTAGCATTAGCATGTTGGGCTTCATGCAAAACAATTTAGAAACACCAATTTAGAAAACATCTAGCTATGGTCTCTGTCAAAAAGAGAAGCAGTTGGTACCTAGAAAGGAAAAACAAACAGACAATCACAATTTCATTGTCATGTAGTTACCCTCCGAATTTGGTCAGCACTCAGGTTCAGTCTTCGTTTTCAGGGCAGCAGTTGATTCGCCATCAGCCAGGAACTCAGCTCAGGCAGGAAGGGCAAAAGGGGGCACTTCCCCTCATAAGGAGGTAAAGTGTAAACGGGCAACATAAGGTAAGAATGGTTTTAAGAACCAAACAGCAAAGTCTCTAAGCAGAGTGACAAAGTGTCTGGGTCATAGCAGATCGCATCAGCATCTCCCCGTCTCCTACTCCCTAGTTCTCTAGTCTCTCCTGTTCTAATTTACTTCCTGGCGTCAAGAGTTTTTATCCAATTTTCGTTGTACATTCCCCTAAAATCTGGTTGGACAAAGGTTGCACCCCACTATCTTTCACCAATTAACTTCAAATTAGCTCATCAAATTTGTTACCCCATAAGAGATCTCACGTATTTTATTGGTCCTTATGATTGACGTCTTTAACGGGTGGAATGTCCGGTATGATTTCATAGTCTTGTGGTCCTTTGCACATCTTCGGTCAGTGGCTCCATTGTCTGTTCCGGTTCAGGCGACCTTGTACCTACGGATGATCTACAGTGTTGCATTTGGCTAAAATGTTTCTACAAGCAAGTTGAATTTCATGAGAACGAATCTACTACAGTTACATTCAGCTTCTAGCTTATGGAAAAAACAAGAGTTCATGTCCTTCAGCAAGTCAACACACTGCACGTTAGAAAAACACATTTAATATGAGTCAGGCAGCTAGGCCTCGACTCATGCTAACTAAAGCCTAATGATTTATTAGCAAAATTCTAGTATATAACTTTCATTTATTAGTGTCAAACCACATTTTAATAAACATTCCATAATTATTATTATTAGTCTCTCAAGTGGGTGGTTTGCCCACTGCTTGGTCCTGGAGAGAGCAAAGCTACAGTCTCTCAAGTCTCTCAAGTGGGTGGGTTCCCCACTGCTTGGTTCTGGGGAGTGCAAAGCCACAGTCTCTCAAGTGGGTGGGTTGCCCACTGCTTGGTCCTGGGGAGTGCAAAGCCACAGTCTCTCAAGTCTACCAAGTGGGTGGGTTGCCCACTGCTTGGTCTTAGGGAGTGCAAAACCACAGCCACTCAAGTGGGTGACGTGTTCCACTGGTTCTGGAGGGGGCTTTGTGCCCAGTGTGCTTCATCCTGCCAAGGATTGGGTGAGAGGATGCCTTCTTCCACTGGTTGTGGAGGGGGCTTTATGCCCAGTCTGCTTTATCCTGCCAAGGATTTTGTGAGCGGATGTATCTCTCCACTGGTTCTGGATGGGGCTTTGTGCCCAGTCTGCTTCATCCTGCCAAGGATTGGGTGAGTGGACGTATCTCTCCACTGGTTCTGGAGAGGGCTTTGTGCCTAGTGATGCTGCACCTGGGGTGTGGCAGTTAACATCCACTCACCTGGGTGTCTGAGCCACGTGATGTACCTGGAACACGTAGCAAGATACTCCATGGAGGCAGAGCCACACTCCATCCTGCGGTGACTTAGGCTGCAAACTGCTGGTCGTGCCAGTGCTGGAGGTGGTGCCTCAAGTGCCGTGTCCAGAGTCCAGGACGTCACCTGCAGCCTCGGATGGCTGCCCACTGGTGATGCTGCTGATGTCCCACAGAGTGGTACCAGCTGGGCACGTGGCGGTGCAGATGGTGGTGCAGGTGGCGGTGGCTGCGGCGGAGATGCTGCCGGTGCTGGCCATGGCGCAGGTGTCTGTTGTGGTGGAGGGAGACACCACACCGTCTCCGGCAGCCTCGGATGGCTGATCCTTGGGGAGGATGTTGCAGACTGATGTTGTGGTAGTGGCAGTGCAGGGGGTGGTGCAGGTGGCGGTCGTTGCAGTGTTGGTGACTGTGCCACAGGTCGCTGGCATCCGTGACGAAATGGTGGTCACCAGCCCCTCATCAGGAGGCATTATGCCCTGAGGTGACTTGCTCTTTGTCATGTGGCCCTTCCCCACCTTGGCAGTTGCTGCTGGGACCTTGTCACTGTCCTTTCTGTGTTTGGGGGAGGCCTTGCTGGGTGAGTGGTGCGACTTTCCCCTGCTAGAAGCCAGCCCCTTTTTGACCTTGGCAGGTGGCGGAATAGAATGGTCCTTCACATCTGTAGGTGACACACTGGCAGTTCTGCGGGTGCCCCCTTCGATCCACTCTGACGCAGATGTGGTGGCTGAGGTGCTGGGCTGGGATCTAGACATCCTGGCCCTAGGGGACAGATGGGGGGAAGTGTAGGGAAGAGGTTAAAGTTAGCTTAATGTGTGTGCATGCTGGTCTGATAGTGTGCTTGGGATAGGCTGAGGTAGAGGGGATTGGGTCTGGGTAGTAGAAGTTGTAGGGGGGAGGCTGGAAACAGGGACAATGGCTGCCATCAGTGCTGAGGCCAGAGCCTGAAATGCTCTCTGTTGGGCCACCACACCAGAATGAATGCCCTCCAGGTATGCATTTGTTTGCTGCAAATGCCTCTCAACACCCTGGATGGCATTCAGAATGGTTGACTGCCAAACAGTGAGGGATCTCAGGAGGTCAATAGCCTTCTCACTAAGGGCAGCAGGGCTGACTGGGGCAGGGCCTGAGGTGCCTGGGGAGAAGGAGATGCCCACCCTCCTGGTTGAGGGGGGACGAGAAACACGCTGAGGGGCTGCTGGGAGGGCAGAGCTAGTAGGGGGGGGGTGGCTGTACCTGTTGTTGGGGTGGACACAAAGTTATCCGCCACCGCCAGGGAGCTTCCATCAGAGGAGGAGTTGCTGTCGCTGGTATCCACTCCTGTCCCCGTCATGGAGCTCACCTCGCCCTCCGTCCCACTGGTGACTTCACCCTCCATGGATTCACCCTCCTTGGCTGACCAGTACATCTCCCATGTGAATTCCAAGTATCCTGACTCTGTGCATGATGCCTATATCTTGCGGAATAGCAGTATCCCTTATGTGGTGAACCAAGTCCAGAGGCACTGGGTGTGGCTAATAGGTGAGCCCAAGGTCCCCACACAGTATGAGTAGGTGTCTGGGTATGGGGTAGTTCCTAAGGGTTAGTGTGTGTCTAACAGGTATCCCTCGAAATTTGCAGGTGACTCTGGTTACCCCAACATCTCATGGCTACTGACCCCAGTGAGGAATGCCAGGACAAGGGCAGAGGACTGCTACAATGAGGCACATGGCCGAACTAGCCGTATTATTGAGAGGACGTTTGGCCTCCTGAAGGCCAGATTCCGGTGCCTCCATCTGACAGGTGGATCCCTATACTACTCACCGAAGATGGTGTGCCAGATCATCGTGGCATGCTGTATGTTGCACAACCTGGCATTCAGACGCCAGCTGCTTTTTCTGCAGGAGGATGAGCCTGGTGATGGTCTTATGGCAGTGGTGGAGCCTGTGGACAGTGAGGAAGAGGAGGCAGAGGAAGAAGATAATGACAACAGAACAAACATCATCATGCAATACTTCCAGTGACACACAGGTAATAGACTGTAACGCCTCCTCACATTTCAGAATACTGTAGGACATTGTGCATATCAGCCTCTTCACCTCTGTCTATGGACACTGACTGTTCCTTTTGGATTTACTTTTTGCAGATCTAGGTACCACATTCTGCCTTCTGCTATATGTACTGCTGCCCAACTACTGTCATACATTGGTATGAGTAAATGAACATTTACATTGCTATTTGTTTCTAATGTTGTAATAATACATTTGTGAAAGATCTGACTGACCCCAGATTGGTTCGTGATTAAAGGGTGTTTATTTAGGGGCTATTGAGTATAGGGGTATGTGCAAGGGGCTGGGGTGATGGTGGAGGAAGGTCCATAGTAGAGTCCAGTCTCTTGGTATCACAGGTGCATTGTCCAATGGGGCATAGGAAGGGAAGTAATGGCAGTTCAAGTTGGACAGGGTGAAATAGTGGGACAGAAGGGTAACAATCAGGAGAGTCTTATTTCCTGGCAGGGGTCTTGGTAATGTTCTCTGTATTCTGCCTGGATCCCAGGGACCGTCTGCGGGGTGGTTCTCCTTCTGCAGGGGGTGGGGTGCTCGTGGCCTGTTGTTCCTGTGGCAGTGTCTCCTGTCCAGTAGTGCCAGCGGATGTAGAAGGCTGTTCCTCGGTTTGGCTAGTATCAGGGGCTCTTTGTTGTGCCACTGCCTCCCTCATGATCTTGCCCATATCAGCCAGCACCCCTGCTATGGTGACCATGATGGTGTATATTTTGGTGAGGTCATCCCTGATCCCCATGTAGTGCCCCTCCTGCAGTCGCTGGGTCACCTGAAACTTGGCCAGTACCGTGCCCATGGTCTCCTGGGAATGGTGGTATGCTCCCATGATGTTGGAGAGTGTCTCATGGAGAGTGGGTTTCCTGGGCCTGTCCTCCCCCTGTCGCACAGCAGTCCTCCCAGCTTCCCTGTTGTCCTGGGCCTCTGTCCCCTGGCCTGTGTGCCCACTGCCAGTGACCCCAGGTCCCTGATCGTCCTGGGTTAGTGGGTTTGCCTAGGGTCCCTGTAGTGGTGGACACACTGCTGATTGACGTGTCCTGGGGACAGTGGCGTGGGCCCACTGCATGGGTGCTGTGCTGGTGTTTCCTGAGGGGGGAGGTTCTGTGGTGGTTTGGGACTATGGCAGGGGAACCGACTGTCCAGAGGTCCCAGATGGGCCAGGCTGGTCATCCTGATCCAGGCGTGCAGAGCTTCTGTCATCACTGTGGGCCTCTTTTGTGGAGGGACTGGATATAGCTGGGACCTCCTGTCTGGTGACGTTGGGTAGGTGCCCTATTGGGATGTAAACGCATTGTTATTGTATCTGTGTGTGCCATCTTGTGCAATGGGTGTGTCCCCCTATATTAATGTGCTTGCACTGTCGCCTTGGCCTTGTGTGAGTGGTGATTTTGTGGGTTGGGTGAGTCTCTCTACTGGGCATGCTGTGGTGATGGGTGTCCATACAGGTCTGTGATGGGGGGTCCATGCAGTGGTGTTGCATTCAGGGCTTGGTATTGGGATGGGTGGGTTAGGATAGTGGGGGGGTATATGTGAGGTCTTGGAGTGAAGGAGGTGGGGTTAGGGTTAGGAGTTTGTGATGGCTTGCAGGTAGGGTGGGGGGATGAAGTAGTTAAGATTTGACTTACCAGAGTCCAGTCCTCCTACTACTCCGGTGAGGCCCTCAGGATGCATGATCGCCAAGACTTGCTCCACCCATGTTGTTAGTTGTGGGGGAGGAGGTTGGGGTCCATCACCAGTCCTCTGTACACCAATCTGGTGTCTTGAAACCACAGAACGTACCTTCCCCCGTAGGTCGTTCCACCTCTTTCTGATGTCATCTCTGGTTCTGGGATGCTGTCCCACTGCATTGACCCTGTCTATGAATCTCAGCCATAGCTCCATCTTCCTTGCAATGGAGGTCTGCTGCACCTGTGATCCGAATAGCTGTGCTCTACCCGGATGATTTCTTCCAGCATGACCCTGAGCTCCTCCTCAGAGAACCTGGGATGTCTTTGAGGTGCCATGATGTGGTGTGAGTGATGTGTGAGGTGATGTGTGGGGTGCTGTGTTGTGATGTATTATGTGAAGTGCGTGGATGGTGTATGTGTGATGGAGTTCTGTGCCTCTGGATGATGGTGTGATCTTTGCTTTTCTCTCTCTCTGCTTGTTCAAATTCTTTCATTGAGATGGTTGCCAGTAATGTGGGTGGGTGTTTTATAGTGGTGTGAGTGTGTGGGTGTGGTGTGTGTATGTGTGTCAGGTGTGTGTATTTTAAATTGTCCAGTGTGGTGTAGTTTTGTTAGTGTGTGTGTATTTTGAGCGCAGTGGTGTGTACCACCAATGGTTTACTGCAGTTGAAAGACCGCTGCGTTGATTAGTGGGTCGTGATACTGTGGGCGTATTCCTGATGGCGTGACGGTGTGGGTTTTGCTAAAGCCAGTTTATCACTGACCTTTGGTGTGGCGGACTTGTGTGGGTGTCTATATTGTGGCAGATTTCTCTGAAGGGGTCATAATATCCATAGTGAAATACCGTTGTGATCACGGTATGTTGGCGGCTGTCGGCATGGCAGTAAGTGGGATTTAACGCCAGGGTTGAAATGAGGGCCTATTGGTTTTTCCACCTCCAGGTGATTCAAAATGTGGCAGCCAGACTTATTTTTAATAAGAACAGATTCAGCTCAATGCCAGCTTGTCTAAAAATGTTACACTGGCTGCTCATGCGCAAGCATACAAAGTTTAAAATCATTTGCCATGCACATAAAGCACTATACACCTCTGGTCTAGAGATCCTTCACTCCAGGTTAGAATTTTATAGACTGTTTCACAATTTATGAGCTCAGAAACTAGCACTAGCTAAAATGTCACGATTTAAAAAAGTAAGGGCAGGTGGTTGTAGTTTCTCACACCTAGCAGCAGCACAATGGAATCTATTACCATTGGCCATACGGCTTTTGGAAGAGCATGCAAAATTTAGAAAAAGATAAAAAATGTGACTCTTTGCTGACTAGCTTTTATTCAAGATGTTTTCTCTAATGTGCCTTACTTTTTGGAGATTAGCATCATTAGCGCCCTGAAATCCCCAAGGGGACGATTGAAGCGCTCTACAAAAACCTACAGAAATAAATACAGAAAAAAACTTGAAAAACAGGGAAGGTTCAGGTAGGCACTATGAAAACTGGTAGATAAATGATACCTCGTTTTTATTTTCAACATCATTGGTTGCCAGATTTAGGGGCCTGATTTAGATCTTGGTGGATGGGAATATTCTGTCACAAACGTAAAGGATATCCTGTTTGCCTAACAATCTCATTATATCCTTTGGGGATTCTAATATGGGTATTTTGATATCCATCTTGTTTGTGACAGAGTATTCCATCCGCTGAAATGTAAATCAGGCCCTTAGTGCTGTGGGGTGATGAGCCATCAACTAAAAAGTAAGTGTGCATGAAAATCATGTTATTTGTTGTCACTTAACTATCCAAAATGTCTGTTACATGAAATTACAGGTAATTACGCAAAATTCTGAATTGTCATTTCTTCCTATAATTTAGCATGCATTGCACCATTGTTTTAACTTTTGATGTAAGAATACATTTAAAAAAGCACCTCTGCTTGCATTCTGTTGTTCACATGCCCTAAATGGTGCATTTCACCTTAAATATTTACCACAAATTACGTTTAATTTCGCAAAGTGGTGTAATGATGTATTTTCAAGGCTTTTACATAACAAGTATATTGCTAAATTTTAGTTAGTCCTCACATCCATTTAGAAGACTGTTCAGCTGGCATTGGCACTCTTGTACATGATGTATTCCCATCTTCCTTTTGGCTCCCAACACATTGGTGATTCCACCAAACTCAGAATAAGGCGCTAAATTTGCACATACTGATTGAAAACATCCTATTTTCTGCTGCGCTGTACTCAATCATTATGTAGCTTATAGGTTATTAGAATACTAACTAAAAGCATGCACAAAGTAAGCATCCATAAAATTCTGTTCACTGACAGAGGTCAATGGTCGTAGGTACATGTAGCTTGGTCACAAGCAGGCCGTTGCAGCCTTGTCATTTTGAAGAAATCTGGCATAACATTTATAGTCAGCAACCATTTATTTCTGCTTTATGAGTCTCATTATTGCTTACAGGAGAATTTATGAAGTTTGGTAAGCATGGTTCATTTTTTGCATTGCTGTTGACATATGATTTCTGCTCTCAAGAAAGATGTGTGATGATCTATGTGATCCAGAGAGCTTTGTTTGGAATGATGAATGTGGACCCACCCTCCGAGGGGCCCCACACATGGTGATTATGCTGGGCCAGGAGTGCCTCGCTGAGGGGGAGGCCCTCAGCGAGGGACTCAGACATTGGTGGAGGTTTTTTTCTCACAGCCCGGAAGCAGTTCCCGGATGCGAGTGCTGATGACGACATGCTAGCCTCTTAAATCGGGTCATAGACGGCGAGTGGGTCTTTTGCTCCCGCAACAGGGCCTGCTCTACTCCTCTGCTCTGTGTTTTTTTTTGTACTTCTCCCTTTCTCATTTCTGCAGGCTTACGAGGAGGATTTAATGTGCACACTCCGCTCACACTCTGCATTTGCCATTCACACACCACAGCACCAGCCCAACGCGCCTTACCGGGAGCCACACAGGTTTGAGCTTAGCTCACCTGACCTGTTTTTTGCTGGGTGGTACCTGGTGTGGGGGCCCGTGGTGCTGCAGGTAAAGGGGTCCCAATTTTATTGTAAGGATTGTGTCTAGTTGGGTCCTCTAGCACAGAAGGGTGTGTGGTATTTGTTCCTCATGGTTGGGGCCTATATTTGATTTTTTTTACCTAGTGACTGGCTTGATGGCCCAATTTTATAATGAGGATTGTGTCTGGTTGGGTCTTTTAACACAGAGGGTGTGGTATTTGTTCCTCGTGGTTGGGGCCCATCTTTCAGCCTTTTTACCCGGTGATTGGTTTGTTTGGTTGGCGGGGTTATTTTTGATGTGCTTTTAATAAGACAATAGTGTGTATGTTTGGGTTAGTATTGGTTGCCTGCAGGGCCTTTGGTAGTGAGCATTCTAGTATCCCAAGGTGTTTGCGAGGCCTGTGTTGGATATTTTTTATTCTTGTAGGCAGGGGTATTTGGTCCTTTCATCATGGCAGCAAGTGGTAATAGGGATGCTAGGCACTCGTGGATAGAGACCCTCCTCAAAGTGCTGATGTTGAGGATGGACGCCATGGATGGACCATAGCATTTTTGTGGTCACAGCTTCCCATCCGAAAGGTGCTCCCCTGCGAACAGGTGGACCAGCCCAGATGGATGGCGTGGCTCCCAAGGAAGTATGTTCCTGGTTCGGAATAGGGTGCGGGGCAGAGGAAGAGTAGGGGGCTGCAGTGAGGTGGCAGTCTGGTCAGGTTATTCAATTTCAAATTGTTACTGGTGTGGGGTGGCTTCTGAAAGTCGGGACCCTGCCCAACCCCTCCTGGCAGATGGCAGTCTAGTCTGTGCCTGTAGTGGCACCACCTCCTCCCACTGATGTAGCACCAGTGTCGGGAGGTGCTGACCAGGTCGTTGTTCAGAGCACTGGAATGAGTGTATCAGGGACAGTGACAGCTGGTGATGGAAATGTGGAGGTGGTTTCTGGTATGGCTGCAGGTGTTACCCCCGATGGGGGCTTGGCGCACCACGATTTGGTGGGCCACATGGTGTCCATATTATCATGGCTTTCTGAGGTGGGTATGCTGTCTGCTCCCCTAGTTGGGGTCTCCCTGGCACGCACAGATAAGGAGGATGTTATGGAGAGGACTCAGCATTTGGTGTATCAGTTAAACACTGTGACGGGTCCAGGGGCCTCAGGGGATTGAGGTGGGGCCAGGGCTTAGCAGGTGGTGATGAAGATTGATCCTCCCCACCTCATCGGGCCCAACTAGGAATCAAGCCGCCCCAGCGCCCATGTTGCCTGTTCAACCATCAGTCAAAGCACCAGGATCCACAAGCACCACAGTGAGCGTTGCTGGCCCGGGTGTGGGACCATATTGATGTAATCAAATGGCTGAGGAACACGAACCGACTGCAGGAACTGGGAGTCAGCCCTTTTGGGCAGGGGAAAGAACCGCCTGGGGCATGGCCGGGTTGAATTTGGTAAAAAAAGGAGCCTGCTGGGATTTTAACTGGCGCACATGCTCCCAGTCCCTCGGTTCCTACCTTTTCAAGCAGTTCTGTTCTTTCTGTGTTCAGGCCTCCCATCCCAAATTCAAATGCTTTAAAAAGTCTCAAGACAAGGGCAGCAAGAAACAGGATTGATTCCTTCATTCCCCGGTTAACTTGTTGGCCATGGTTCCCTGGCTTAACACTTACACCAACCACGCTGCTGCACAGATACTGTATAAGGATTTTCAGAGATGGTTTTAGGATCTCTGCTCAGGGTCATGTGGGCTCACCCCATTGTAGGAACCCGCTGTCTTTGTGATCCAACCCCAATGTTGTTAAGGCTAAGATCTTCAAGGAGCTCAGTTTGGGTTGCATAGAGGGCCCCTTTGACAAAATCCCCAGGCAGGGTTTTGTCTCTTGTTCAGAAACTGTGTCTATGAAACTATGTTTCCTCTAGGTTTGGGGGAAAAGGGGCGGGGCCACGGAGGTGATAAGCAATGATGAGGAGTACCGGCCGGCCAAACACAAATGTGCAGAAGTGTCTCTCCAGCCCAGCAACACAGTCAGGGTAGGCTGGGAGTTTGTGCCTCAAGGGATCAAGGGAAGAGCAGAGGAAGGGAGCGTCTCGGGAGTTTAGGTTAGTTTTTTTTAAATAGTTTTTTTAATGTTATGTATGTGTTTCCATACCCCCCCCCAATGCATGACACCCCGTCCCCTCAGCGACCCACGGGCCGTGACTGCTCTTCTCCCCTAGGGGTTGTCCCTAAAAAAGACAAAGGGGAGTTCAGATTAATCCATAATCTGTTGGCACCAAAGGGCCAGTCTGTGAATGACTTTAATGATGGGGCATTATGCTCCGTCAGTTCTGCTTCCCTCGATCAGGCAATTCAGATGCTGTGGGAGCTAGGACCTGATGGTGAAATCGAATATTGAATTCACCTGTAGGTTTGCTACCTGTCCACTCAGACAATTTCAGTTTCCTGGATTTTCAATTTGATGGTGCTTACTACTTTGATAAGTGTAAGCCAATGGGCTGCTCAGTGTCTTCCTCCTATTTTGAGAAATTTAGCACAGGTCTGGAGTTGTACTTTAGACGCAAATCACAACACCAGTGGGTTATTCACTACCTAGATGATTTTCTAATTCTCTGGTCCTCTGGCTCAGGACAGTGTGCAGACACTTTAGAAGTATTCCAGAGGCTTATTGGCAAGTTTGGGCTCTTACTGGCTCAGGGAAAGACTGTAGGCCCTTCCACTACAGTTGAGTTCTTTGATGTGCAGCTTTATTGACAAAACACATTGGCAGCTGTGAGAGAACAGGGCTGATTGCAGAGGCCCCCTAACGTTTTGCCCCCATTTTCCACTTTTTGCTGGTGTTTTCCTGACTCTGATGGTGTCCTGGGTACTGCTAACCAGTCCCAGGGCCTGTGCTCTGTGTAAAATCAGTATGCAAATTAGGCTAATTATAATTGGCTAAGTCAACCTACCTATAAGTCCCTAGTATATGGTAGGGTCTGGAGGTTTAGGGACCCCAGCATAGGTAGTGTCCCCATAGGTGCACTTCTGAGGTGCCCAGTGTCATTTTAAAGGCAGGCCTGCCTTGCTGGCTGCTTTTAAATTAAAGTTATATGCAAATTCGACTTTGGAATTAAAAGTAGTTCCAAAGTCTTAAACTACCTTTTTTTTACACATAAGTCACCCCTAAGGTGTGCCCTATGTGCCCCTAGGACTGGTGCCAAGTACCTATAAGCAGGGACTTATAAAAATAGTTTTATAAGCCCTGGTGAGGTAAAACAGCCAAATCTGTTTTCCCCTCATTGTAGTGAATGGCCTCTAAAGACTAGAATTGGGGGACTTTATTTTAATTTTAAAAGTCCCCTTAAGTAACAGATACCAGAAGTTTGGTATCAAATTAATTGTTAGAATAAATCCCCCAACTTCCAGTTGTTGGATTTAATATAACTTGTTCAGGTAAAGAGTTTTAAACTTTACCTGAAAAGTTGCCAACTTCAACCCTGCAGTGTTTTTGCTGCTGTGCTCTGATTGGCCAGCCTCTGGCAGCCTGGTCAGGCTGCCTTGATGAGGTGTGAAGTGGCCTGGATCCATACAAAGTGATGTGCCTGTGGGAGGAGATCTCCCCTCAGCAGATTGTGAAGCAGGAAGGGGGAGGGCTGCAAACGCAGACAATTAGGTGCTGCCTTGATTAGATTAGGAGAGGGCAGAAGAGGGGAGTGTTTAGGATTTGTAGCCACACCACTGGGCGGGCTCAGCCAGATGTAACCTCCAAAAATCACTTTCAGCCATGATGGATTTTTGAGGAATGTTTCTCCCTGGGATTGATTTTTGCCACACTTCCCAGGAAGTGGTCATCACAGGGTGAAGGGCCCTGCCCCTGATTGGAGAACCAGAATCCCCCTATTTTTCACCCAGGAGCAAGGATAAAACAGGCAGACCTGTACCCACACCCCAGAACCCCATCAAATTCCAACAAGGATGAACTACAGGAGAAGAAGGATTGCCCTGCTGGACCCCTGGCCTGCACCTGGACCCTGCACACTGAAGGACTGCACCAGCTGCACACTTGGGCTTCACCACAAGAAGGACTTTGCCTGGCTTCAACCAGTTCAAGGAGGGACTCCCTGTTTGCTACAGGTGAAAACTTGCTAACCAGAGTCCCCTGCACCAACTCCTAAAGAAATCAACCAGCTGACCACTGTCCAGTGGCCAAAAAGGAGTTTGCACCAGGTGCATTCTGGGAGTAGTCGTCCACACCCTCAAAGAGCATCTCAGAGCTTCTGGAACCTTGTGGTGAGCTCTGGACCCCAAAAGAACCTTAAAAGAACATCTGGAAGAAGATCCCGAAGTTTGGAGAACTTTGGAGAACTTTTGGAAAAAAGCTCCATAGAGGGATTGACCTGCCGTGGGAACACTAGCCGTCTTTCCTCAACCGCGACCCGGCCTGACTTGCAAGTTCGTCCCGGTGAAGAAAATCTCCCAAAAAGAGACTAAGTCCAAATGTAAGAAGTTGACCGGGACCTCCCAGCCAGCGTATCCGAGGAGGGCTCCAAGGACGTTGGATCAAGATCCAGGTGTGCCCCGGTCGCAGGATTTTCACCTAAAAAAAATGACTAAGTCCGAAGGTAAAAATCTCCACAAAGGGCTCCAGTGACGCGTATCCAAGGAAGAGTTCCAGGAGGTTGGATTGGATTGGCAGGTTCATCCTGCTGAAGAAAATCTTCAGAAAAACGACTAAGTCCTAAGGTAAACTTTTGACCGAGGCCTCCCGCTGGCTGTAGCCGAGCCGGGCTCTATCACGGTTGGCATTAATCTTTTACTTTGCCCCAGTCGAGGTGCGACCAGATGACCAGATTGGCGCTTTTTGTTTCTATGCGCTAGAAAGCAATAATCCTTTAGAAATTTGTATCTCCGGTTCCCCTTATCCAATTCTATTAGTTTGGGTGTCATTTTAAAGATAAAAATAGAATCTATTTTTATAAATTGATTTTGGATTTTTAAACTGTTTCCTTTGTTTTATTTAATTACTGTTTTTTGATATTTGAATGCTTTACGCTTTGTCTCTTAAGTCAAGCCTTGTTACTCGTTGCCAAGCTACCAAGGGTTGAGCTAGGTTTAATTTACTGAGACCTAACTGGACCTAAGTGGATAGTGGCCTATTGCTAAGTGTAGGTACTTACCTGCCCTTACCAATAACCCATTTTCCAACACCAACATTTAAAAAAAGTTGATCAAATTTAAAGTTTGTGAACAAGAAATAAGTGAGAAAGTAGGATAAGTTGTTTGGGACACATACACTGAAAGCCACACCAAAGTTGTGAACTGGGAATTTTGATTGGATTTCCCTGGGCTGGGAGAGTTGTTGATAGTGTAATCCTTACAGACTTTTTTTTAACTGAAAGACAAAACGATCCACGGCATCAAGAAAAACAGTAAAAGGAGAATACAACAATGATAGCTTAAGTGCTAAATATGCGGGGGAAGTTCCTTCCCATATCAGGGACTTAAACTCTGAAATGCTCTCCCACAAGCATTACACTGGACAAATCGCTTCAGAAAACAGCTAAAAACAGACCTATTCTAATCCCTAGACAGACAAGCTGTACGATCTGTGGAGGTTTATTGCCAGCACTGGGAGAACCTTTGGGTAGCCATGCCCTATATAAATAGTGAAGGATAGAATAAAATAGTAAAGGTCAGTAGTAGATACACAAAAAGGGACTCATTGCAATAGATACAAATAATCTGTGACAGAAAATGATCAAATCAGGCTTCGTTGAAACACAGTGGAAGTGAACGGCACTCAGTGGAAATCAGTGAGGTCTAATAATAAAAATGTAGGGAGCAAATAGCTATGAAATTACACCATTCTAGAACATGAACAGGGGAAAAAGAAAACAAAGGATTCTCTTTGGATATGAATTTCACTTCTGAATAATTTTCTTGGCTGATGTTTAACATTCTTCCTGAGGTTTGTGGGACATATTTACGAGAAGTGATGTGAAGCGGTGTTGCGGCAGCATTGCAGCAGAAAAATATGTACTGTCTTTGGCATTTCCATGCCCCATACATGCACTGTATGTATCTTATGGTGCATCATGGTGCAAGGACCGATTGTGCGTCAAAAATTCGGACTCATCAGTGTGAAGGATGACGCAAAGTGCCATAACACAACTGAAACCGATGAGATGCAAGGCTGATTTGTGTGTTGTAAAGAACCATTACATGCCACAAATCAGCTTTGCATCACACAGAAGTGCTTTACGTGGCAAGAAGCTTAAAAAAATACAAAAAATTTCAAGGCTCAGAACTTCTAAACAGCAATAAAAGAAAACACTGGAGGGAGCACCATCTAGCAGACAGGTGTCCAACAACCCTAACCCGGCCAAGATGACCAGGCAGCAGGCCAGGGGAAGGGCAAGTGCAATTTCAGTGAGGAGGAGAACCAAATACTAATCAGTGAGGTGACAAAGAATGAACATCTTCTCTTTGTCACCTCAAAATTACCATTAGGGAAGAAGGAAGCAATTTGACAGAGCATACTGGATAAACTAAACAGTGTAGGCAAAACAAAAAAGGCAGTGCTGGAGGGCAAGAAAATGTGGCACAACTACAAGGGTAGGACCAAAGAAAAATTGGTCAGGAACCTTATGAGAGCCATGAAGACTGCAGGGGGACCTGATGTCCAGGATGAGTTGGGCCCACTGGAGGAGCACGTGGCATCACTCATCCGAACAGATTTGGTGACAGCAGTGGATGGAAAGGACTACAGGGTAAGTGACAACAAGGTACTGTGGGGCATATTATTGAGATTTGTAATGCAACCCAGTGCAGCAAGTCACCTTACTGAGTTGTGTTACATTACCCCAGATTTATTAAACCACTATAATAGTCTGTGAAGCATGTTGCGGGCCTACCAAAACAGACCTGTGGAGGCGTAATTATGCTTGGGCTTAGCCAAGATTTAGGGGACCCTCTGCTATCCCAGCACACCCCCTGAAGGGCGGGCAGGTGGTAGATGGGATCCTGGGCTGGTACACATGGGTGTCTCAGGCCCGAAAGTAAAGAACCCCCACATGGGTTACACCTTAGCCTATCACACTGTAAGTACAGTGTGGAAGTGGGTGCACCTTCCTACATATAGGAGGAAGTGACACTGAGCAGTCTCTTCTCACTTGCTCAATGGTGCGCCAAACATGTGCTGGGCCTGTCATGGCAGGCCTGGGTGATAACTTGCCTATATGGCATGTTTAAATATATATCCAGCCTGTCATAACAGGTATGGTGCTTTAAAACTGTATCCAGCCTGTTATAGCAGGCCTGTGTGTGCACACTAGCACCTAGTTTTTCTTTTTTTTTTAAATGCATCCAGCCTGTCATAGCAAGCCTAGGTGTGTGCAACCATATAACTCACCTGAATTAGCAGGCCTGTGTGTGCACTTGCATCTTTGATGCTTTTAAACATGTGTCAAGCCTGCCGAAGTCAGGCTTTTATGTGCGCAAGGGCATATATGCCCAAAGAATGAAGAATATCTATGTGTGTTTTCACTGCATTGAAGAGCTGCTCCATCCATAGGTTAACATGGTGGAAGTGTTACAATTACTCCTAGATGCAACAGTGGATTGCAGCAGAGCAGCCTCATGTTGTTTACTATCATTAGATTCACACTGACAAACCCTTCTATGCTAAAGGTGGTTTTGTCAATAACCATAGAGAAATGCCACTTCTAGAAAGTGGTCCTTTCTCAGTCCTGAAATGCTTTGTATGCCTTTTAATTTGACTCAAGTAGCAGGCAGGGTTATGGCGATTGCCCTTTTTATATATTGGCACAATGATGGACTCTGCCGAATTTGAAATGAAGCCTAGGAAACATGCATGCTCTCAGGACCAGGGTCAATAAAGGGCCTCAGATTGGGGATGGAGGATCACATCTGTGCATTCCCCAGCAACAGCTGTAAGACTTGGGCACACAACTGAAATGAAGACCTCTGCCATTTGTGAGCCTGACTGGATAGATTGGAGGGAGAGGTTCTGACACTTGGCCTCTTGGAGCCACATCTTGGTTTCACTAAAGATTAAGGCCCGTATTTATACTCCGTTTGCGCCGAATTTGCGTCGTTTTTTTCGACGCAAATTCGGCGCAAAACTAACGCCATATTTATACTTTGGCGTTAGACGCGTCTAGCGCCAAAGTATTGGCAAATAGCGTAATTTTTTTGCGTGAACGCCTTCCTTGCGTTAATGAGATGCAAGGAAGGCGTTCCCGTCTAAAAAAATGACGGCGACGCAAATGCGTCGTATTTATACTCCCGGGCAAAAATCACGCCCGGGAGTTGGTGGGTCAAAAAACCCCGCATTTGCGCCACTATTTAACGCCTGGGTCAGGGTAGGCGTTAAGGGGCCTGTGGGCTCAAAATGAGCCCACAGGTGCCCTCCCCTGCCCCCAGGGACCCCCCCTGCCACCCCTGCCCACCCCAGGAGGACACCCAAGGATGGAGGGACCCACCCCAGGGACATTCAGGTAAGTTCAGGTAAGTATTATTTTTTATATTTTTTTACTTTTTTTTGGGTGGCATAGGGGGGCCTTATTTGTGCCCCCCTACATGCCACTATGCCCAATGACCATGCCCAGGGGACACAAGTCCCCTGGGCATGGCCATTGGGCAAGGGGGCATGACTCCTGTCTTTACTAAGACAGGAGTCATGAAATGGCGTCTGGGCGTCGTAAAAAAATGGCGCAAATCGGGTTGAGGCGATTTTTTTGCCTCAACCTGACTTGCCCCATTTTAAGACGCCCTAACGTCATTTTTTCCCAACGCCGGCGCTGCCTGGTCTACGTGGTTTTTTTCCACGCAAACCAGGCAGCGCCGGTCTGCTTGCGCCGGCTAACGCCATTCCATAAATACGGCGCCCGCATGGCGCTTCAGAATGGCGTTAGACGGCGCTAAATTTTTTGACGCTAAACTGCGTTAGCGCAGTTTAGCGTCAAAAAGTATAAATATGGGCCTAAGATCTGTCTTCTACAGCCGCATGGCAGGCAGGACTGAAAGTTAGTTGAGACATCCATTGTTCAAAGGGGAACCCTCTGAACCTCCCCCAACTTCAAAGGCACACTACATATTTGGTGTATCTTTTTACAGGGCACTCCGGGGTATAGCACCTGACCCAATCATGCAAGCGTCCCTATCTAGCGTGTGTGTTCAGGGCACACCTACGTCCCACTGCAGTACAGTGGGAAAGTGCTCTGAGTTCTAAGGCCATGCAAAGATTGTCAGCAAAAGACCGGTAGGAAAAAGCAAAATATTTCAGTGAAATCCCCTAAGAAGGGCCATCTCCAACACCCCTGGCCAGTTTTGTATGGTCCTGTGTGGAACATCACATTAACTTCTTTGTCACCTAGCACAGGACTTTTTGTTTGTGTAGTTATTTATTTTATTCACTTGTGTACTTTGAAAGAAGCCAACCTTTGCTAATGGCAATTTGTTCCTTGACACTGAAGGACTCCTCACCTCTAAATGTCATCTGATATGTGTCCCTAATGGACTTTGTCTGGTCATCAAACTGTACCCCTTGTTGCTCAAGTTTGGAATGTACTACTCACATAAGTGAATGGGAGGGTCCATTATTCTGGATTAAAAAATATATTTTTGTTTGTTAAAACGTTGATGAGTTTTGTTTGTTTGTTCCTGGAAGGTCTACTTTTGAAATGCTGTCTGTGTATCATCCTAAATCCCATGTTTGCAGCAGAAGATTGAGCTAAAGTCAATTGCACATTGTCTTTGTCTGTGCTCATACACCAAGTACACCCATTGCAATTTTATAATTAGCAATGTGTTCCTTAGCAATGTCATGTCAAGGTGTATCAACCAGATGTATTTTCTGAAAAGGCACACAGTGAGAATATTCTGTCAATGTACACACATATTTACCATCTAGAAATGGGATGTGTTAGGAATGTGACGTTTAAAGACTTTACAAATTGTCACCATCAATGGTTCAATGTAAAGATTACAGCATAATTTTCAAATGTGACTAAATCACTGTTCACACAACATATACTGAAATGCAAAATACTAGGGAGGTAGCCATACCCATAGTCCTCGTGGATTACCTTGTAATTGTGCAACAGAAGGATGCACAAGAGCAATCCAATACTGTAAATGACAGTGAACAGGGCATGCAAGTGCACCTTGCCTCCCCCTATGTATACTGATAAATGTTCAGTAACTCAACACAGCCCATAATAGCTGACATTTATTACTCTGCCACAGAGAGGCATAACAGGTGTTGAGTGTGTGTGCATGCACATATTGAACTCTTTTCACATAAAAGTTTATCATAGGTGAAAAACCAGTCAAACTGTATGATTGCCACAACTCCCATGGGAAGGTGCAAATGGGAGACATAAGTTAAAACACTATTGTGTTTGGCTCCTCCCAAACGAGATGCATGATGTGACACACTAAGCAATAATATGTTCAAATAATGATCTACGTTGTCCAGGTAGGTGTCACTTCCTGCACACAACAATATAGGCCTTCTTGCACAATGACTCAAGGGGATATACTGTCAGTGTTATGCAGCAGATTATATTGCAATGCAGCCAGGAAGCATTTTGTGTCAGAAAGTTTAATCAAACACTTACATACCCACTCACTTTTTCAAAGGGTGCTTACATAGGCGAGTACTTGTGATGTGTGTCAGATCAATTTCTTAGTCACACTTATTGTATCTCAAGTATGAAAATGGTTCCCTACTGAAATTACATTTGAGGACAAACCACAGTTCACCATTGGCCTCTGTTAATGTAACTTATACCTACATCATGTCAATTGGTACTCATGTATCCAAATCTCCTAACACAATGGCACAAATTAATCTAAAGTAAATCACCACTAACTAGAGAACAATAATAAAAGAGGTCAATGTAAAAGAACTAATAGCTATTAAAATTACCTAAGCCTATCTATCCAACACTAACTAGCCTTAACACTAGCCTGCACTAACTTTAGTTATCTAAACTTATCCTAAGAACTATACGAACATGAAAAGTTAAACATCAACCCTCCACCTCCTTAATATACATACAATACAAGACAAACAGCAACTACATCCTAAACACGTTACCTCTAAATGTAATCCTAAATAAATATATATTTTATGTATTTTTTGTTTTTTTAACTTCTTTGTTTTTTTAAACACACAGAACATCAACCTCTCACCCACTTAAAACCTTGCATTATAAAAACTACGACCTCCTAAATTATTGATCAATTAACAATTAACTACACTATACCTGCACCTATACTGAATCCTATCTAACACTATGTTAATTAACTATAACAAATTCTAAAAAAAATAAAACAGGGAAAGTCTATGACAAGATAGAGAGTGTCATATTTGGGCTGCTATCTCTTCCATGGCCTCCTCGACCGTCAACAATATTTCTCTAATGCTGGCCTGCTCGTTTTCAATGCCAGCCATCCTCTAATTCAAACTCCACATTTTCTGACCATCTGATAATTGTATGATGATGATTCTGCACTGCTGGGCCTCCTTGGCTGTGGGTGTAGAGTCGAGAGTCCCGCTTTGGCCTTTGTGGTGGTCTGTGATATGTGTAACATGCTAGAGGGTCCTGCTGTGGCCTGCTCCCACTCTTCCATCTTCACTGGCCTTTGCCTGTTGGAAGATGGCAGCCATCATCCAATAGGTCTTTGCTATTTTCTTGATGTACCTATATGTGTTGCATCTGCCCTCAAAGGTTCTAGCCATGTCCGCTGTCTTGTTATCTAGGGAGTATAAGTAAAAACACATTACATCACGTTGCAAATGTACATGATATTTCTAAAAGTTGGCTGACATTGTCATGTGTAAGTCCAGACCTAAACCAAATATGGAGCTAGAGATAAGGACAATACGCCATCAGTACAAATACATATCCTAATACAACAAGTGAAACTGATTCAAATTAGGTCAGTGTAGGTGTACAATCTGTAAAGTTAGTCACAGAATGGCTGCAAGCATATAAATAATAACAGTGATTCTCAATTATGACAATGTGTCAATAGGTAGTTTTAGACCTGGTCCAGATAATGTCTAGCATCATGGCAGGGAGCAAAGTTGGTCACAAACATAGGTGAGCGGTGATACGGTATGCAAGTACAGCTAATGCTTCTGCATTGCCTTACTCATCTGGAGTTAGCCAAGGCAGCACACATTGCTGTCTCGACTTACTCTGCATATGATGCCACTCCATAAATGGAGGGTGAGATGTTCAGTCGTAGAAGACTTTAATGTTGAACACTTTAGCAATTTTGCCTCAGGCAAATACATTGAAATCTGATTTTAAGCATCTGGTATGCAGTTTTACTGATACCATGATGAATTTATATAATTACTTTTATGTACACTCATTCTCCAGGTGCTGCACTCTTCAACACACATATAAAATATGTAAATGCATATCAGGAACGTGTGTATGCAGGCAGGAATACTCATATGTACAAGAACTTTGTTGGGTATAATGCAGGGCCCCTTGCAGCATGATGTAAGGGTGTCTGCATTGGTGCTAGCCAGTCTAACTTAACCCACCAGTAGATGAGCAATACAATGCACTGTATGCAGCTATCACTGTGCATTCCTGCATGTGAACTTTTAGACAGTGCTAAAACATGACTTTATACCTTGCACTGTATGAATGCCTCACAGAAATGGCATATAGGGGATATATGTGGAATGAGTCTGATATTTCAGAGCCAATCCATATGCAGGCTAGAATATTTGTTCAGGTGGCCACACAATGCCAATCACATTTTATGCATGCATTGAGGCCTACTGGCACTCTATGAGGCATATTTAAAAGCCCATATCACCACCGGAGCATCACTTATAGTGATGCTCCGGTGGCGCTATGCCCTGCAACGTATTTACAAGGTGGCGTTAAGCCACTTTTTGTTTCTTAATGCCACCTTGTAAATATGGCCCCTTCACACGCTCCCCTTTGGGTGGAAGGGGCATGCAATGGGTGTTGCTGTGGGCATGCCACAGCAACACCCATTGAATTTTGACGCTGCCTCAACTTAACGAGATTTTGGAAACCTGAGGCAGTGCCAACATCTTACACCATCCCAGGGGTAGCGTTAGCAAAGCGTAACAAAAAGCAATACTTTTATTTCTCCTTGTTTTTTGCTTTTTCTATGCCTGCTGCATTGTGAAGCAGCATAGAAAGAGCAAAATGCCAGACATGATTGTTTATGAGCAGGAAGGTGTCCCTTCCTGCACATAAAAAATAATTTCAAAACAACGCTTTGTCACTTCTGTGTATGCTGCATTCTGCAGCACACATAGAAGTGCCAAATCACCATAAGTGATTATCTATGTGCAGGTCACCTTCCCACAATTAAACAATCAAACCCCTCAATGCAGACATCCTGGCACGATGGTGCAAGGATGCCTGCACTGGTGCTAGGCAGCTCAATTTAACACCAGCACAGGGGGAAACACAGGGGTGCGCTATATTTAATTAAATATGGAGCAACCCAGTGTTGTAAAAATGACGGAGCGTGGCGCTGCCAATTTTGGCACAAAGTCACGTTCCATCATTTTCTTCTAAATATGGGCCTACACGTTTAACAACAATGGCATTTGAACACTGTGCTCCAAAAATACACATTGCACTGAGATATGAAGCCTGACATCCAGTTTACACCGGCAAAGCCATATGACCAGAACCCAGCGACGTGGACATCTACACTCACAATATGCAATAGTCAGTCAGTCTGGTAATGATTTGTACAACAACATGGATCAATGGAGTAGCAGACCTGCATCCCTGCAACCTCCAGAGCATCAGTGTAATAGTTAATCTGTCACTCCATTTCACATAGTTATGACATGGACTACTCTGGGGAAGGCTCAGGTGCCCCTGAGGCTACATTACAACAGCATACCTCAGGTTAATTTAGCTAGATTATGATTTGTCCATATTTATGAAAATGTACAAACACCCTCACAAAAACACATGTTGAGATGTCATTTGTTCTCTTTCATGGGTAAGACTCATGATATGCATACACTTAGGCATGCCACTACCACATTCCCAGTATTTAGCAATGGAAAAATACTTTAAATATGATGGCTGCCCTGCCAAAACTGTCCTCCTTACTTATACAAATTGGCTTTTGAATTGACACATAGG
The DNA here is from genome assembly GCF_031143425.1 of Pleurodeles waltl. Lineage (NCBI taxonomy): Eukaryota > Metazoa > Chordata > Amphibia > Caudata > Salamandridae > Pleurodeles > Pleurodeles waltl. The sequence continues at coordinate 370,999,256 of NC_090449.1, forward strand.
TGCATGGAGAGGTATGTGTCACCAAATACTTTAAGTGTTGATAAACAAGAATATTTACACACATATATATTCAGTCACACTGGAAATATTTAATAGGAGAGGTCACTCATATGCAGCATGTACAAGCATAGTATGCCTCAAGATGCAGCAAAATATGTGGTATAATGACAGACAATTGATAATGATCTGATTTCATAATACCTTCATGGTAACACTAAACACTCTCTCCGAATTTTTTATACCTCATCAGCAGCTGTTGCTTATGCAATTATGGACATAGGCAACAGATACTTGCCCAGACAAGTATAGCGAAGGTCATTCCACTTTGCTGCTACATCTGTTGGAACGTTGTTTGATATGTTTCTACCATTTGTGGTACAACCAAATTTGATTGTGTTCTGCAGATTAAGGACAAAATGATGGCTCATGCATCAAGACTGTAGATATGCAAACATCACCATATATAGAAAAATGCAAGAATCCTGTGGTTCTGCTTACAGTGCCCCTATATTCACAATAACTTGTTTCCTTGTCAATTCTAATTGAATCTGTGGACTTGTTGTATTGGCACACTTACTGTAATTTGGTTGCAGGTGATTGATACCTCCCACACACATTATAATGTTACAACTATCATGGATCACACACAGATGTCACAGAGCTACAACTATGTACTCATTACACTTACTGGTTGCATTAGGATCATGGAGGGTGTTGACTTCTCCCCCAGTGAATAGGACATATACACCTATAAGACAAAGATTTGAACATTGTATTGTAAATAGTGCAGCTACATGCAATCCAAAATCTATAATGAATATTATGACATCTGTTCGACTTGGAAACCTTGGCATGGTCTCCCCTTACTTTTTGCTCCTATTTCCCAGGTTCTTGATGTGTGCTAGACTCTGTTTTTTCCTTTTTTGATACTCTGACAACTTTATCACTGCTATCCAGTGCAAAAGAGCAAGTGCTCTGAAGTGAAATATATGTGAAATTGGCTTTTCATAGTTGGCAAATTTGATTTACTATTAAGTCTTTAGTACAGTGCACTAGAGGTGCCCAGAGCCCATAAATCAAATACTACTAGTTGGCCTGCAGCCCTGGTTGCGCCACCCACATTAGTAGCCCTGTAAACATGGCTCAGACCGGGTACTGCAGTGTCTGTGTATGCAGTTTTAAACTGCCAATTTGACTTGGCAACTGTTGGACCTGACAGCCTTAGGGTGGTCACCCCTAACTTTTTGCCTGCCTCCCTTCACTTTTTAGATACTGTTTTTGCTGGTTGTAAGACTCTGCACACGTTTCCACTGCTAACCAGTGCTAAAGTGCATATGCTCTCTCCCTTTCAACATGATAACATGGGATCATACCCAATTGGACTACTTAATTTACTTATAAGTCCCTAGTAAAGTGCAATATATGTGCCCAAGGCCTGTAGATTAAATGCTACCAGTGGGCCTGCAGCACTGATTGTGCCACCCACTTAAGTAGCCCCTTAGCCATGTCTCAGGCCTGCCATTGCAAGGCCTGTGTGTGCAGTTTCACTGCCAATTCGACTTGGCATTTAAAAGTACTTGCCAAGCCTAAAACATCCCTTTTTCTACATATAAGTCACCCCTAAGGTGTGCTCTAGGTAACCCATATCATTAATACAGAAAAGAATGGCAGGTAGAGACAAATTTCATCTTAAATTATAAGAACAGTCCTATATTCTGTTACTTCTGAATTTATTTATTTCTCACATTTATTTCAACTAAATTATGTAAATAGCCAAAAAGGACTTATGGTGATATAACACTTATAACTGATTTCACAGTAACAATACACCAAATAACAATTGACAAGACATACATAATAGCTCACATCAAAGGATTACCACTATAAAAACATCTTAAAATAATGCCCTATATATTTGAATGGTGGTCACTTGTTATCACTCCACATGTGATCCACTTTTAGATGCTCAGGTATTAGGCTTTTTTAACATCGTCAATATGTTGTGTATTTCTTTCCAACAAGCATAATACAATGCGTCTTAAATTTATCCAAAATAGTCCATTATTTAACCACCCAATACACTTGCAAAAACAAAGAGGTCGACGCATTTCGGCCTGCTGATTTAAGGCCTCATCAGGACTGAAAAAGGGCAATCACAGCTCTTAATTACTCCCCGAGTGACACGTGCCTAAGATCTTGTCCTTGGTCTCTACCTGCCATTCTTTTCTGTATTAATGTTATATTTACCCTAGGCAAAGTAGAGTTATAGGGTGCCCCCTGGTTTCTGCAGTACTAGGTAACCCATATGGCAGGGTGCTGTGTAGGCAAAAGGCAGGACATGTACCTATGTACTTTACATGTCCTGGTAGTGTAAAACTCCTACATTTATTTTTACACTGCTGTGAGGCCTGCTCCCTTCATAGGCTAACATTGGAGCTACCCTCATATACTGTTTGAGTGGTAGCTGCTGATCTAAAAATAGTAGGGAGGTCATATTTAGTATGGCAAGAATGGTAATACAAAATCCTGCTGACTGGTGAAGTTGGATTTAATATTACTATTTTAGAAATACCACTTTTAGAAAGTGAGCATTTCTCTGCACATAATCTTTCTGTGCCTTACAATCCACGTCTGACTGGGCTCAGTTGACAGCTCCCTTGTACATTCACTCAGACATACCCCAAACACAGGATACTCAGCCTCACTTTCATACATCTGCATTTTGAATGGGTCTTCCTGGGCTGGGAGGGTGGATGGCCGGACACCTGCATGTCAAAGGACAGTAGCCTGCCCTCACACAAAGGACTGCCAAACCCACCACTGGGACCCTGACAGACTGGATTAAACTGAAAGGGTCATTGATCACTTCTAAGCCACTCTTTGACATCTCCCCCACTTCAAAGGCACATTTGGGTATTTAAACTGGGCCTCTGCCCCTACCAACTCAGACACTTCCTGGAGAAGAGAACCTGAACCAGAATCTGCAACCTGCCTAGAAGAACTGCCTGGCTGCCCAAAGGACTCAACTTACTGCTTTCTGTGAAGGACTGCTGCCTTGCTGTTGCCCTGCTGCTGTGCTGCTCTCTGGCTGTGTTGAGAAGTGCTCTCCAACGGCTTGGATAGAGCTTGCCTCCTATTCCCTGAAGTCTCAGGACCAAAAACATTTCATCTCTACAAGAAGGACTCCTTTTATGGCAAAAATTGATGCATAGCCTGCCAGAAACGACGTACAGCCTGCATCGCAGTGAAAAATTCACTGCATGCCAAACCAGAACGATGCAGCCTGACTTCACAATGAGCAGATTGACGCAGCACCAGCGTAGCAACCGGAAATTCGACTCACGGCCCACTGGATCGACGCACAGCCAAGCCAGAACGATGCAGCCAAACTTCCAGTTAGGAATCGAGGCAGTGCCTGCCGTGCGGTAGAAATTTCCACGCAACACCAACCAGATCAACGTAGCCCCTGTGACTAAGTCCTGTCAGCGCCAGAAATCCACGCATCGTCCCAGGGGCATCCGAAAACCCCGCAACCTGAAGCCATTGCTGCGTGAAAACTAACTGACGCATCGCTGTGTGCGTCCTCAGAAATTGACGTACACCTCCCAGTTTTCCACGCATCTCCTCCTCTGCGGTTCTTTGCGGACATTTTGAACACAAACCAGGTACTTTGTGCTTGAAAGAGAATTTTTTTTTTTTTAAAGTCAATTTATATCACTTTTACTGTGATATCTCAACATATACGTATTGCATCTTAATAATTTTGACCTGCATTTTATCTAAAAAGTATTATATATTTTTCTAAACACTGTGTAGTGTAATTTTGTGGTGCTATACTGTGTCATTGCATGATTAATTGCACAAATACTTTACACATTACCTTCTAAGTTAAGCCTGACTGCTCAGTGCCAAGCTACCAGATGGGGGGCACAGGATAATTTGAATTGTGTGTGACTTACCCTGACTAGAGTGAGGACCCTTGCTTGGACAGGAGGTAACCTTACTGCAAACCAAAGACCCCATTTCTAACAGCAAGTGTGCCCACTTTCCAGGCCTAAACTTTCTCTTTCCTTAGGTAGCCCCATGAACAGGGTATAGTGAATGTTTAAAAAAAGAAGATAGTGGAGCACACAAGTTATTCTTAATATAGAAATATAAGGAGCCAATTATGGCTAATAAAAGATGATAGGAGGTACACATTGTTCCTAAAATAATGTTCTTACATTAGCAACAATGGTGTAAGTTCTCTTATAGACATATACATATAAATTCCTTTACATATAAAAAATGCTTTTTATTAAAGAAAACACATATCATGAAATACACATCATACCACAACAAAAACTAACACAATGAAAATGCACTAAAATGTAACTGTCACAGAGAGCATAAAGTATTCGTATTGAAATAATCAAATCTTGAAATATGTGGGCCTAGAAGGTGTACGTTGAACTGTCGAGCGTCGTGAATCCACGTCATGTTAACTCCATCCAAAACCATCCGAGATGACAACACACTGATAGAAGAATAGTTCTATGTGACGTTCTCCTCTACTTATGAGATACATATAAATACTCTATTCTTCTGGGACTACCTGAGAATCTGACAGTCGAAATAGAATATTCAACAAGAAAATTATTTTCTGGGACCCATCATAACTAATGGGCACAGTTGCTATTCTTATCAAGAGTTTTGGATATCGACTTGGGACCCAAGAACTTATGGATGATTAAGCCTTGAAGAAGTCCAATTTTGGACGAAACAAGTGTCAGCTGATGCTACATGTGGGTTCAACGTACACCTTCTACACCCACATATTTCAAGATTTGATTATTTCAATAAGAATACTTAACGCTCTCTGTGACAGTTACATTTTAGTGCATTATCATTGTATTAGTTTTTGTTGTGTTATGACGTGTATTTCATGATATGTGTTTTCTTTAATAAAAACGTTTTTTTATATGTAAAGGAATTTATATGTATATGTCTATAAGAGAACTTACACCATTGTTGCTAATGTAAGAATATTATTTTAGGAACAATTTGTACCTCCTATCATCTTTTATAAGCCATAATTAGCTCCTTATATTTCTATATTAAGAATAACTTGTGTGCTCCTCTATCTTCTTTTTTTGTTTATGTAACTGGTCTTCTGCTTTGGGAATTCCAGGATGCACATTGTGGCAACAATGTGCTTTAGTGTATGAGCAACTTTAATCACTATTACATTCAGGAATACTATGGGAATGTGCATTGATCTTCTTTTTAGTGTTGCAAAAAATTATTTTGTATAGTGTATGTTTAAGGTAGGACATATACTAATGTGTTTTATATGTCCTAACAGTGAATTAATGCCAAATTTGGTTTCACTGTGCACGGCCTATCTCTCTCATAGTTTAACATACGGGCTGCCTTTAATGTTATTAAAGTGCAGATTCCCTTTGTGAGCAGACTATGGAGTTTAGGGTCTCTGAACTCACAATTTAAAAATACATCTTTTGGTAAAGGGTGTTTTTAGACTGTGTGTTTGAAAATTCCACTTTTAGAAAGTAGGCATTGTCTTGCTTAAACCATTCTATGACTCTGCCTGTTTGTGGATAACCTGTCTGGGTTAGTTTGACAGTTGGGTTGTTTGTACCTCTCCTTTAGACAGTGACACACAGGGAGCCGGGGTGTAGCCTGCATATCCTGATGAGCTATCTGGGCTGGAGGGGAAGGTAGGAGTGGCCACTACACCTGAAAGGGCTGTGCCTGCCCTCACACAATGCAGTCTCCAACAACCTGGTGTGTGTAAGGGGCCTGTCCTGGGCAAGGCAAGATCTTACAAACAAGAGAGACTTTCCATTAAAGTTTGCCTACTTCAAAGGCAGAAAGGGGTATAAGTATTGGACAAAAAAACATCTGAAGATTATATCACTTCTAGATTCACGCGGAGCCTCTGCCAAGGAGAAGAGCTGGTGAGCTGAGGATAAGTGCTGCCCCTGCCCGTGACTGTGCTTTGTTGGGCTATCATGCAGTTGCTGCTTCTGCCTGTCAAAGGGGACAAAGACTGGACTTTGTTGTGCATTCCTGCTTGAGAAGAATCTCCAAGGGCTTGAATTGAGCTTGCCTTGCCTTGTCATTAAAGACTTCCCCTGCCAGCATCTGGACTCTCTGCTGAGACTCCTGCCCTGCCAAGTGATGCCCAATCCAGTCCCTAGGCCCTTGAAAGGTGAAGATGGCAGACAAAAACTGAAAATCCACATACAGGAAGCCATGCGGGGACATTTTTGATGCACATAAAATAACATGAACTGCAATAATTAGGATGATAAAACATACTGGAAACAGAATGGTTACAAGAAAAGTGAAACACAAGAAAAGTCCCACCATACTGTCATTATAGAAGATGTGTGATTGCTACATAGACCACTAATGTTCTATGTTACAGCACAGCAGGATAAGCCCAAATCCGCCAGTCAGGGCCCCTTGGGCATGACAGTAGTGAAAGAGCCTCTCATCTATAGGTACACCATCCCCATATAGGCTGGGGAACTGACTGGGGAGTCTCAACGAGCAGCTGTAGCGAAGTCAGAGAGCATGAGGTAGTGGTCATCTGGCTGGAACCTCCGTCTAATCGGCAGGGAATAGAGAAATGTTTTAGAAGAAAACAGGTAGTCTTCTGAGAAAAGTGTCTCAGTGTAAAAATACGTTTGTTTCTGTGAAATGTTAGAGATGTGGTGTACCACTTTGTCCTGGCAAACCTGTCTTTTCGCAGCCTTGAAGAAAGCACAGAGTGAAAGAATGTTGTGCTAAGAAAGGTGAATGCTTTCCTAAGCAAAAGGATAGCAAGATAAAGGAAAATAAAACATTACCATGAATGTGATTATTTTCAAAAGAATAAAGTGAAATAACATTTTATGTTACAAGGTTAGAGGACACAGACAGCAGACCAAGGGCGAGATGTAGCTAGGTTTTGCGCCTCGCAAACAACGAAAATCGCTGTTTGCGAGGCGCAAAAGCCACATCGCGATGCCCATTCCCATTTTGCGAGTCGGTAACCTGGTTACCCACTCTCAAAATTGGAATGCGAGTCGCAAATAGGAAGGGGTGTTCCCCTTCCTATTTGCGAGTCGCATCGCGATGCAGAATTGCTTTGTGACAGCGAACGCGGTCGCAAAGCAATTTGCAGTTACCACCAGTGTCACACTGGTGGTAACCCATTTGCAAAAGGGAAGGGGTCCCCATGGGACCCCCTCCCCTTTTTTGAATGGCCCTGAAAAAAAAATTTCAGAGCAGGCAGTGGTCCTATGGACCACTGCCTAATCTGAAAAAATGAAACTGACACGTTTCATTTTTTCGTTTGTAATGCGTCTCATTTTCCTTTAAGGAAAACGGGCTGCATTACAAAAAAAAACTGCTTTATTTAAAAGCAGTCACAGACATGGTGGTCTGCTGTCTCCAGCAGGCCACCATCCCTGTGAGTGCTGCGACTCGCAAGGGGGTCGCAAATTGGGACCCACCTCATTAATATTAATGAGGTGGGCCTTTGCGACCCCCTTGCGAGTCACAGATGGTGTCAGGGACACCATCCTGCATCCGACTTTGCGACTCGCAAAGACTTGCAATTTGCGAGTCGCAAACCAGTATTTCCTACATCTGGCCCTAAGTTGCTAAAATAACGTGCCCATAGACATTACTAAAATGGCTTCACTACAAGGTGGTTGGAAGTCTTTCATGTCCTTGAGACTTCATGACAAGAGGCCAAAGAGATTGCCCTTGGTATTACTCTGGGTTCAAGGGATGCATGTGCAGTCCTTATCACACAGCTTGGGGAACAGCAGGCAGCATGGCAGCACAGCAGTGCAGGAATCAAGAGTTGAATGCTCACACATCAATTTCCACAGGGGTCACACCTGATTGCCCTCCACATTCATATGTGCATGCAAAGCTTGACCTTGGGGCCTACACCCCACTCCTTTTGATTCCATAATGATCCCAATCTCTCTCTTCCTGTGATGTGTCAAGACCTTTTCCTTGTGATGTAGCACAAATGCAACAAACACTTAGAGAAGCACAGAGACAGGTTGGCTTCCACATACTCCAGTGTATGTCCCACCCAGTTTGCTGATTGGTAGACTGTCTAACTCCATCAGGTGTAATACTAATTATTCTCATGTTTTGACCAGGCAGCCATGTCTCTGACACAAAGGAAGCCAAGATTCTTCATGAAATGTAGCGGGCCACGCACTTCTGCACTCAGGGGGTTATGTATGACCCCAGTTGTGTGGCACTTGCACTATTCAAAGTAGTACATGCACAATACAACTCAAAAATGAGATTCATGAAGACACACAAGGTCATCTTGCATAGACCCAAGTGGCTTCATAAATCGTGAGTAAAGGAACGCAGCACAAATTGCTGCATTGCCTTACTCTGCGCTAGGGAGGCATTCTATTGGTCTTGCATGGGTGCACCCATGCAACTCCAATGGTTTTTAAGGCATGCCCTGATAACGACAACTGGTAAACCTGGGAATGCACCAAAAAGATACACCTTGCCAGGAGAGGCATAACAGGGATTAATATCTGTATTTCTCCTCTGTATTTCATCTTTCAAAGTGTGCTGCATTCTGCAGGCCACGTATATAGAAGAATATGCCTCAGAGGATTGTTTTTTGAGCAGGTAGGTGCCTCTTCATTTATAAAAACAATTCTGCTTGCAACACCGGCACTATTACACCATGGTGCAAGGGTGCTTGTGTTGGCACTAGGCAGACAAAACGGCACCAGGGCAAGGAAAAAGACAGGACTGTGCTGGCTTCTTTTAAAAGCAGCACATTCCTGCCCTTTACCTGTCACATATTGAAGCACAGAAAGGTGACTTGATGAACTGCACTGTATAACAAATCATACAAATATACCCCTCAGTATACAGCCATAGGACTTTCAGTGCCCAATTCTGTGATCCACATGTGTCATGCTTACACCAGCATACTGACATGTGCACATTGTTTAGTTCTACACTCCCTTTGACATGCGCTAGACTGATCACATTGAACACACACTACCAGCACACACATATTAACCATGTGCACATTCTTCTACATTTCAACCTATGTGTTGTGTATGTTTTGCATAGGCACCTACATTCATCACATGGTTTTATCATACTCATATTTCCAGATCAACCTGATGTTGAGCAGGGGTGAGTATTATGCATACCAACAGAACTTTTCAAGAGGTGAGTGAGTCAGTAGGCCTCACTTTAGTGAACCAGGGCTAAATGGGTATGTTCACTATACTATACTATACAGCATGCTGCCACGCCCACTTTAGCTCTGTCCTAATACAGGAGAAGGCAGTAGCGTACATCTACCATGAGGGCAGGTCCTTGTCTAGCCCTCTTGGTCTATGCAGAGTGCAATTCCATGTTCCCCTTTTGGATTATATAGAATTAGTAAACCACGCAACTATGCAGTTGAGCATCCAGGGAAAGGGGAGACTACCCTTACCATGCGCGGGAAAAATCCAACCCAACACTTCCATTGCACCATGTTAAATGAAATTGCACATGTATTTTAGAATTTTGATACAGACGCTTCACACATTAACCATCTGTGTCTTCCTTATGTGATAGCTGGTAAACATCTTTCTTGACTTACTTCTCTGGTTAGTGCCACACATTGCTACTTCATCAGTTTCAGGGCTTTGAGCCTCTTTGAGTTGCTGAGCAAAGCATGGTAAATGTGTATCTTGTCAATTGTGGCCAGATGTGGTACTTACATTAATCTGCCCAGAAAAGGTGTTAGACATGTGTTGGTACAAATTAAAATTTGACATCTACCCCTGTGATGCTATTAATTGTGTTTGACCAATGACTTTGTGTTTCACCACTGTGCATATTAGTTGCTCAATCTTCACCAGTAGCACATTATATGTTTTGTTCAGTTTAGCTGCCTATTGGCTTTAACATGGAGTTAGCCATTACATTCTGCATTCAGTTTAGCCGCCTATTGGCTTTGACATGGCATTAGCCATTACATTTTGTATTCAGTTCAGCTGCCTATTGGCTTTGACATGATATTAGACATTACATTTGATATTTAGGTTAGCTGCCTTTTGGCTTTGACATGACATTAGACATTATGGGGGTCATTCCTACCCCGGCGGTCATTGACCGCCGGGGCCGGGGTCGGTGGGAGCACCGCCAACAGGCTGGTGGTGCCCCGCAGGGCATTCTGACCGCGGCGGTTTAGCCGCGGTCAGAACAGGAAAACCGGCGGTGTCCAGCCGGTTTTCCGCTGCCCTATGGAATCCTCCATCCGCCATGGGGATTCCGACACCCCATACCGCCATCCTGTTCCTGGCGGTTCGCCCGCCAGGAACAGGATGGTGGTATGGGGTGTTGTGGGGCCCCTGGGGGCCCCTGCAGTGCCCATGCCAATGGCATGGGCACTGCAGGGGCCCCCGTAAGAGGGCCCCACAAAGAATTTCAGTGTCTGCCTAGCAGACACTGAAATTCGCGACGGGTGCAACTGCACCTGTCGCACCTTCCCACTCCGCCGGCTCCATTCGGAGCCGGCTTCCTCGTGGGAAGGGGTTTCCCACTGGGCTGGCGGGCGGCCTTCTGGCGGTCGCCCGCCAGCCCAGCGGGAAACACAGAATCACTGCAGCGGTCTTAGGACCGCGGAGTGGTGTTCTGTCGGGGGAACTCTGGCGGGCGGCCTCCGCCACCCGCCAGAGTTGGAGTCGCCCCCTATATTCTGTATTCAGTTTAGCTGCCTTTTGGCTTTGACATGACATTAGACATTACATTTGATATTTAGGTTAGCTGCCTATTGGCTTTAACGTAGGGTTAGACATTGCAGTTGAGACATTACAGATGTCTGTGTTTTTCCAAGCTGTGTTTTTCCACAAGGTGGACCAAGCTGTTTTCTTCACACCAGACCTTAGCTGATAAGAGCACGTAGATTTTGTGGTTACCTCGCAATCCAGTCTGAGAGCGAATTTGCTCAGGAGAACTGGCCCCTCTCCAAGGTTATTCGGCTCTCACACTGAGTTTGCTTTTAAGGATGACTCTGGGCTACAGTGAGTTAGATTTGAATCTGCTTGACTTCAGACTGGAACTAGACGTCAGTTGCCAGTCTCCTGTTTGGGTAGAGAATCTCTTTCTCGCAGTGGACCGGAGTCATCAACTTGCAGACCCCAGAAAGATGAAGCTGAGTATAGGCCCTATTTGCCCATACGGTGATGAATTTTATGCTTTGCTTTGAAGTTATGATATAAATGTAATCACCTATATTTGCTGTGTACATTGCAACTGAGAAGTACTTTGATATATTTTGCTTTCATTGCTGCGACTACTTTTGAACGTGTGCTTCCAATCTACTAATTTCGTCTCTCAGGAACTTGTGGGTGGGGGAGAATTAATAACAATAAATGTCTTCTTTATACTCAGAAGTGCATTCCAGAGAGGTTCTGTAAGCTCCGATAGGAGATAAGAGGGAAAGCAGAACAACCCCTGAAATTAATCCTTTGTCCATGACAACTGTCACCCATGATATCTGCTGCATCATTTGTTCCAGCAAAGTGCTACCATTCTGCATGCTAGTCCATATGTGAGACACACTACAATAAGGAGTTTGCCTCAGGGACTAACTTTTTGGGAGATATGTGATCTATCATACACTGAGAACCATAAACAGCTTGCTATGCTGAACTGCACTGCTAAGTGTGTGAGGACAGGAGTGGCTCTTTACTATCTTGTTATGCGGCAACTTGCCCTGTCCCTTTCATGCAGTACACTTCATCACATTGGCTTGCTGCAAAGAAATTACTTTTTTTTTTAGTAATGGCCCCGTTTGATCATTGACTAGATTTTTACATTGTTGTTTACACACACACAACACAATGTATGAGTTCTAAAAAATAATTTAGCAGTTGATAGGCTGACATATTTGTTGTCACTATTATCATCAAGTGCTGTTGATTAAGCAAAAGATTTGGCCACAATCTGGTCCCATCTCCGCCTACCTGCAAACCTACATTGTGTGCTGGATATCTCCATCATTGTCTGCATCCCCTTCCAGTTCCTCATGATTTTGTGGATCACAGTCCCACAGCACATTTGTTTTTAAGCAGATATTGTGTATTATTGCACATACAAGGATGACTTCACATACTATCGGGGGTGAGTACAATAGTATTCAACCTGACAAGTCCAAGCATGGGAACCTCGACTTTAGGGCCTCAAAGCTCCTCTCAAAAATTCTCCTTTTCTTAGTCAGTTCAGTGCTGTATTGTTTTACAGCCTCCTTCTGGGGATTGTTGAATGGGATCATGAGCCACAGCTTCAACCTGCATCCTTGGTCACCTGAAAAGTGCAAAAATTCAACAGTACACGATTTTGTACATTATTGACATACCTGGCCATGTGTGTTATGTATAGTGGCAAACGCATGCACATTTCTAAAAACTGTACCATATATGTGTTAGATACTGTTGACCATTGCTTTACACATGTATCTTCAAGTTCTATGTGCCATTGCTCGTTTGTCCATGTCCTAAGACACACAATACTTTGACATGCTGACTGTAATATTTATGCAGTAGATGACTATAATCAGTACTTTCGAAGTGCTGAACATTGGAAGGGGACTGAGAGTGCCAGACTGTTCTAGGCCCTAGGAGACAGCCATCTCACTGTACCAGATGCCCCTAATCACCTTGCCGGAAGCGCTATAAAGCACCAAGGGGACAACACAGTGCATGCGGGCCAAGGCGGGCCTGTCCACGCCCATCAGAGCCAGAAGGAGGCTGGGCCACACCTTTAACATCCATCATCAAGAACTTGGCAAATCGACGGGGAGTCCGCACTATATCCCACAGCAGTCCAGGAAGTGGGGGAAGCTTCATACCGCCTCCAGCGGCGACCGGAGGTGCACTGAATGAGCTCCGCTTCCAGCAGTTGGGGGCCACAGAAGGGGCTGGGCTCACTCATTCGGTTCTTATTTTCAATCTCATGAGCAGTGAATAAGTGCTTGAGCCTCTGGTTGGTGCTTGCTGGGGCTCCCTACATTAATCCTGCACCATGCCTAGTGCTAAGATATCTTATCGTAAGACAACTAGCAAGGCCACCCCCGGGCCTACAAACTCTATAGGTCAAGTAGGTCCCTGCAAGTCAAGTATGGACAAATTTATAGTTAGGGCTGTGGGGATAATCGATAAGGAACTTGAGCTGGCAGAGCGTCTGATATCTGTATCCTCCCTACTTTCACCACCCCTGGTGGTGCTGGGGGCCTCATTTATAGGAGCTTCTAATGATAAAGAGCTGGTTGGGAGGGGAGGCAGTAGTGAGGTGATGCCCTGTGATGATCCTGTGGCAGTTGGGATTCAGGGAGATGTGCATGAGGCAGGTGAGGATCAGAGGCAGGAGTATGATCCCTTTGAGTCTGAAGCCCTGGATTTAGTTGCCATAAATAATACAGGCTGTTAACAAGATAGAAGAGGACACAACCAGATCAAGAAAGGAATGATAATCGCTTAAGTTGTGGTGGTATCCAGTTTGCAGCCCAACTCTCTATTCCTTCCAAAAAAGAGGGCAGCCCAACGCTCCATCCATTCTAAAAAAAGGTGGGGATGGGAAGGGGTAGGGATAAGGGCGGGGTTAGGGGGAGATGTTTGTACAGATAGATGAAAAATTATGTAGCATCCTTGACTTAAAATTGCAGCCTCTAATCGAATGTCTCAACTCAATAGAGGCTATGATTAAACTATTTGAGTTTAGCCAAAACATAGATCCCTTTACCAAGCCGAGGGAGGGAGGTTGTGGCAGGACACATGAGCCAGGTGGAATACCTGACACCCAGAAAGCACGTCCGAGAGAGAATGGAGAGGAATCGTTGATCTACAAAACAACAAGTAAAGGAAAAGGTCCACCTCTATTTAATGAGCCCCCTAAGGGACTTTTCCAACACCCAAGTAGTGGACAGTGTGTGGGTGATGAGGAAGGGGTAGGAGACCGTAGCAGTGGATCTGAGGAAGCTGGGTCTGTGTGTTTGAGTACCGACACCTTTGATATATGACCTAGCATTCCTCAAGGGTGTACCCCCTACATTATTATCCTAGAGAATGTTCCTCGGTTACCTAGAGGAACAAGTGAGTCGCATAACTCATTACTAAATAAAGTTGCACACTGGTTACGTAACAGTCGGGCTGGCCACAGGTCCTCTGTGAGGAAATGCTCACTGCCCGAACGGTGGTGTGGGTGGGTCCTACACCAAAAGCTTCACAAGGGGACTGTATAATTGTGAACTTCAAGTCACCTAGCAGTGTCCAATCCCTGTTAAATATGAAGGGAGCTAAAAACCAAGTGAATGGGGGTATTAGAGTGTTACCCCTGTTTTTTTTATCCCCCAGTAGCAAGGGGTTTTGGGTATATACTGCCTGACCAATATCGATCACTACAAACTGGGTGTATACAACATACTATCTTTAAGGTACCTATTCAGAACCGTTACTACTCACTATCCACACTAGACCAGTTAGACTGACTAGGTCCTTTGGGGTTACGGAAGGACAGGGGAACTCTTACACCCCAAGGACCAGCTGTCACAGAATCAGACCCTAGAGGCTCCCGTAGAGGGGGCATCTTGTATATCGATGGGCGATGGACAATGGGGTGATTCTCCCGAAAAGGTGGCTGAATACAGGACAAACTTATCACTAATCTCCTAAAATGTGGCAGGGGTGAACCCCAAGGTAGCTGACGAAGCATGGAACTCCCTTATAGGGAAATATGATGTCTGTGTGTTCCAAGAAAAATGGGCTGTTAACAAGGTCTTTGTTATAGGATTTACCACTTCTAGAATTGAGGCCCTGCCACCAAGGAAAATGGGCCGGGCAACGGGGGTACTTATGATCTTGGTCAGAAATGACATTGTCGGTAGGCATGAATTACTGAGGATAGACTCCCCCGACCTAATGGGCATTGGCTTACGATTCCCAAGGGGATTAACCTTGGTTACATTAAATGTGTATGCACATACTTTGCCAGCAAATAGAGTCCTCGGTTTTGGCAATGCTTGAAACTCTAGTGGAAACTTATAAAAGTAAGTCTAGCGTAATAGTGGCTGGAGACTTCAATACCCCATTTGAACTGTGTCTTGCCCTCAACATGGTAATCAGGAAAGAGGATGAGCAATGGGGTGTCCCACAGCTGGTAAGTAGGCCAATAGGTCATCTTTCCCACATGGCCCTGCAGATAGTGGCAATGGTGACGGCCCACGGGCTACATGCCTGTAATGAGAGAACAAACTCGGATCAAGCGAGAGTGCTCACTTTTAGAATGGAGCACTAGAGGAGTGTGATTGATTATATCTTGTTGGATGTGTGATTATGGCCGGATCTGGTAGATATGGACGTACTTATCACCACTGAGAGTGACCATCGCCCGCTAGCAGTGTGGCTAAATGGAGGGAAATTTGTTAGGTCTCCCAACTGGGGACTTTCAGACCTGATGGAACCCAGTATCTCCAATAATCAGTGACGAGTAACGTGGCCTAGCGCCCTGGCTGATCAGGAAGCGCATGCTGAGATCTATCAGTGGTTTGTACAGTTGAAGATCTGCATGTAGACCCCAAACCTTTTTTTTCCAAATGCATTGTCTACTGTTTGATAAACTTAAATTGATTTTCTCTAGTGAATACCGAGGCAGCCATAGGTTGGGTGCAAAACATCCACATTGGTTTAATCGGGATTGTAGGATGGCTAAGCGGGCACAGGCAACCGCCATAGGGGAGTGTAATCGAGCAGATATTATGTATGCACCAGCAATGTATAAAAAAAGGCTTAAGGGGTGGCAAGGAAAGAAAGAGATAATGAAAGCTGGCAAAAGCTAAATAAGCTGAGAGCTTCCAGCGTGGATTGGAGTTGCAAAAGCATTTCTCTTCCGAATACGTGGTATGGGCAGGCAGAGGCATCAAAGGAAAGGAAAGGCCTTTCCTTTCCTTTGATGTCTCTCTGAGCCTTTCTGCTTCCCTATTGTGAAATGATGGGGCAGCAGAAATGCCCACTAGACACCAGAGATATTTTTTTTTGTTATTGTCACAAGGGTCGCTCCCCAAGGGAGCAAATTATTTTAAGGCCATTTCTGCACCCCCTGGGGGCAGATCGGCCTATACTAATTAGGCCAATCTGCCCCGGGGGGAGGCAGAAACCTCTAGACACCAGGGATTTTTTTTTGTTTACTTTTTTACACATGGGGAACGACCCCTTAGGAAACGGACACTCCCCTGGGGGGTGGAGGACTATATTTAGGCCATTTCTGTCCCGGGGGAAGATCAGCCTATTTTAATTAGGCCGATCTGCCCCCAAGGGTGGCAGAAACCACTAGGCACAAGGGATTATTTATTTTATTTTTTTACAGATGGGGAGTGACTCCTTCGGCAAAGGTCGCTCCCCTGGAGGCAAATTTATTTTAGGCCATTTCTGTCCCCCATGGGGGGCGGTTCAGCCTATTTTTATTATGTCAATCTGACCCGGGGGGGGCAGAAAGAACTTAGGCACCAGGGATTAGTGTGTGTATTGTTTGAAGGGGCAGGTCCTTGGGCAAGTGTTGCTCCCCATAGGGGCACATTACTGGTGTCCATATATGCCCCCCTTGGGGGCAGATTGTCCTATTTTTGTAAGGCCCATCTGCCCCCAGGGGGGGCAGAAAGCCCACCAGAGACCAGGGAAGATTTTTTTCCAAAAAAAGAGGGTGGGGGTATGGTCATAACCCCACCCCAAATAAATGGGGACAAAGTTTTTCTGCCTACTGGTGGGCAGATGGGACAATAACCCCTGATCCACTTCCCCCGTGGGGGGTGCAGAAAGTCTACTAAATGACATGCAATAAAAATGAAACAATTGTGGGGTGGTGGCTACCAACCAGTGTAGGCATGGTTAGGCCCCCACCCCAACTAAAGGGGGTAACAGTCTTTTACCTTTCCCCCTGCACACTAAAACATCTAATCCCGCAGCAAGCATGAGGACATATGATTATTTTGGGTTTTGATTTTACATTTAGGCCATGAGAGCTTGGCTAACTCTCAAAATCGTCCCACTTGGAATGGTGAGGGCTGCACTTTTGGACTTTGGGACACTGTCATATAGAAAACCTTACAAGACCTAGACATCTGAAAAATAAACATCTGGGTGAGTCCAGGGTGGGGTGCTTCACATGCACCCCACACCATTTTCTTACCCACAGTGCCCTGCAAACCTCCAGCTTTGCTGCAAATCACTCATTTTTCCCACATTTTTGTAATGGAACCTTCCAGAATCTGCAGGAATCCACAAAATTCCTACCACCCAGCATTGTCGCATCTATACCGATAGACATTCTACCCCACTTGTCAGCCAAAAAACATTTTTTTTAAACTGCCCCTTTGAACCCGCTTTGGTTCCCCCTTAATTTTGACATGTTTTTGGCTCTTCCCTCTCACAGGCACTTGGTTCACCTATACAAGTGAGGTATCATTTTTAGCGGGAGAGGAATGTTGGGTGGTAGGAAATGTGTCCTGGTGCAGTTATCCCACACAGAAATGTGGGGAAATGTGATTTTTTTAGCTAAATTTGAGGTTTGCTGAGGATTCTGGGTAAGAAAACACTGGGGGATCCACGCAAGTCACACCTCCCTGGACTCCCTCGGGTGTCTAGTGTTTTGGGGCATTTCCTGTCACAGGCACTAGGTATACCCACACAAGTGAGGTACTGTTTTTATCAGGAGACTTGGGGGAATGCTGGGTGGAAGGACATTGGTGGCTCCTCCCAGATTCCAGAACTTTCTATCACCGAAATGTGAGTAAAACGTTTTTTTTTTTGCCAAATTGTGAGGTTTGCAAAGGATTCTGGGTAACAGAACCTGGGGAGAGCACCACAAGTCATCCAATACTGGATTCTCCTTGGTGTCTACTTTTCAAAATGCACAGGTTTGGTAGGTTTCCCTAGGTAGCGGGTGAGATAGAGACCAAACTCCACAGCTAGGCACTTTCCAAAAAGCATGTCAGTTGTCAATGTAAAAATGGGATGTGTTCATGTTGCGTTTTGGGGCGTTTCCTGTCACGGGTACTAGGCCTACCCACACAAGTGAGAACCATTTTTGTTGGAAGACTTGGGGAAATGCTGGGTGGAAGGAAATTTGTGGCTCCTTTCAGATTCCAGAACTTTCTGTCACCGAAATCTGAGGAAAAAGTGTTTTGTTTTGACAAATTTTGGATTTTGGATAACAGAACCTGGTGCTAGCCCCACAAGTCACCCTGTCCTGGAATCCACTAAGTGTCTAGTTTTAAAAAATACACAAGTTTAGTAGCTTTCCCTAGATGCCAGCTGAGCTAGAGGCCAAAATCCACAGCTAGGCACTTTCCAAAATACAGCTCTGTTTTCTTTGGGAAATGGGATGTGTCAACATTGAGTTTTGGGGTATTTCTTGTCGCAGCCGCTAGGCCTACCCACACAAGTGAGGTACCATTTTTATCGGGAGACTTGGGGAAATGCTGGGTGGAAGGAAATTTATGGTTCCTTTCAGATTCCAGAACTTTCTGTCACAAAAATGTGCAAAAAGCACGTCAGATTTCAATGTAAAAATGTGATGTGTCCATGTTACATTTCCTGTTGCGGGCACTAGGCCTCCCCATACAAGTGAGGTACCATTTTTATGGGGAGACTTGGGGGAACACAGAATAGAGTACCAAGTGTTATTGCCCTTTGTCGTCTCTACATTTTTTCCTTCCAAATGTAAGACAGTGTGTAAAAAAGACGTCTATTTGAGAAATGTCCTGTAATTTACATGCTAATACGGGGACCCCGGAATTCAGAGATGTGCAAATAACCACTGTTTCTCAACACCTTATCTGGTGCCCATTTTGGAAATATAAAGGTTTCCT
This sequence comes from Pleurodeles waltl, assembly GCF_031143425.1. NCBI lineage: Eukaryota > Metazoa > Chordata > Amphibia > Caudata > Salamandridae > Pleurodeles > Pleurodeles waltl. The sequence goes on from NC_090449.1 coordinate 371,018,163, forward strand.
TGATACCTATTTTCACTCTCTATATTTCACTAAATGAATTGCTGTATACTTGGATACAATGAAAACCAATTGCAAGGTGCAGCTCATTTATTGGCTCTGTGTACCTAGGGTTCTTGATGAACCTACAAGCCCTATATATCCCCACAACCAGAAGAGTCCACCAGAAGTAGCGGTATATTGGTTTTGAACATCTATCATCTCAGGAAAAAGTTACAGAGTAAAACGTGGAGAAAATCTGCAGGTTTTTTTTACCTCAATTTCAATATTTATTTTATTTCAGCTGTTATTCTCTGTAGGAAAACCTTGTAGGGTCTACACAAATTACCTCTTGCTGAATTCAGAAATTTGTTTACATTTCAAATATGTTTAGCTTTCTGGGATCCCGCATTGGTTTTACACCCATTTCTGCCACTAACTGGAAGGAGGATAAAAGCACAAAAATAGTAAAAATGGGGTATGTCCCAGTAAAATGTCAAAATTGTGTTGAAAAATGTGGTTTTCTGATTCGCGTTTGCCTGTTCCAGAAAGCTGGGAAGATGACGATTTTAGCACCATAGGCCCTTTGTTGATGCCATTTTCAGGGAAAAAAACATAATCCTTCTTCTTCAGCCCTTATTTCCCATTTTTGTGAAACAAACAAAATTTTCCCTGTATCTTGGCTTATTTCTTGGTCTCCTCAGGGGCACCCACAAACTCTGAGTAACTCTGGAATCCCTAGGATGTTGGAAAACAAGGACAGAAATTTGGCTTGGGTAGCTTATGTGGACAAAAAGTTAAGAGGGTCTAAGCGCGAACTGCCCCAAATAGCCAAAGGGAGAAAGGCCTGGCAGTGAAGGGGTTAACTGACTGTTTTCATTTTAAATTGATGGACTGAGAAGGAGGAAATGTAGACAAATTGAGCACACCAAACTGGTCATCTGTCACATTGACAAAGTATGTCAATGTAGGTTGACATCTATGTGTGTATTTGGACCTAGACTGTAGGAATGCCTGAGACATATGTGTAGTTTTTACCTTTAGTAGCACATTTGTACCTTGATTTGACATTTACACAGGATTTTAAGCTACACTTACAGTGCATGGCATCTGTGGAATTTACAACTTCTTCTTTCATTAGTGCTCCTGATACTTTGGTCAACATACAAATGTTTTGAAAAGTGTGACACATTTACTTGGGTGCACATGATTTGGTAGACTTGTTATTTTAGTGGAGCTTTAGCTGGTTACCAACACTGGATACACCACTGAACATACACTCATCTCATACTTAGCTGACATGTACCCTTTCTACTCATTCTGACTTTACTTACGTACCACATTATTTGTGTGTTGATTTGTTAACTAATGCACAAAATGTGATTTTGTCCACTCACACAGTGTGAGGTGGCACTATACTTCTCACAGCTGATTTTATCCTACTTCCATTGCAGTATTAGTGAGGAAAAGACACAATGGGATATCATTGTCTACATGTTGGTGTAAGTTATTCCCACTATGCGAATATGACAGAAAATCCATGCACAAACACAGAGAAAGCTACTGCGCCATACATTACAAGTTATTGGATGGTTTTAAGTACATTTGTGGTCTCCTTACCAATGAGTAGGTCATTCCCATATGTCTCATTCTGAAACTGCTCATTATTGGTACTGTGGCGTAACATGAATGCATCATGCGCACTACCAGGATGTTTAGCCGGCACATTTATGAACATTCCCTGACCAAACCACACACACTCTATTGTGGTCTGGACATTGATGGAGTATGTGTGCTTGTGGTTTCTACACAGGTGGGCTGTGTGCAATCGATTCTACCAAGAACATGAGGAAATTCAGCTATGGCATAAAATCCTTACTTGGTATCCAGTTGTTGTTGTGGAGGTTTGGGGAAAAAGAAGTTACTGGGGTGTGAGCTTAACTCTGACATTCAAAACAGAGGGGAGAAAGGTAGAAAATGCTCCTAGTGAGATTCCTGCCAATCTGGCTGTTATGACTTGGAAGGAATGTGATGCGAGCATGTGGAGCACAGCTACACGTTTTACATGTGGTGAGATGTTGCTGGGCCTTGCAGTTGGTGCCTGGAGACTTCTTGCAATTTTCTCCAGCAATTCCATGATGGTCTCCCTATTGATTCTGTAAACGTGAGGATCTGTGTTGTGAGGACTGGTGAGCCTCCTCTGCACTTTAGTATATTGGGAGTGCAACTTAAGTTATGGTCCTTCGAGTCTTGGGACCGCTGTTGATGTCTCATCCCAAATATGCAGAAGTCTCACCAAATCTTGTGTGAACCGTCTGATCTTGTCTCTGCAAAAGACCAATCAATGTGCAAAGTGTTTGTCCGATTTGGAAGAGTCAGGGTACTTTATAGAGCTGCTGCTTCAAAATTATTACCATGGAACTTCAAAAACACAAGAAATACAATCACTGCAAAGGTTCTCGCTCCTCAAACTCTCCCCCCTTTTTCTACGTGCATTCCAAAGGAGGCGAGCACTCCAGATGCCTTCCCCGCTAAATTGCATAAACCAAAAAAACAGGTTGTGTCAGCAGCATTACAAAATAGGGAAGTGCCTGCATCACCCAATGTACCTTGGGAGTAGCAGGAGCCTAAAGACAAACAGGGGCATATTTATACTCTGTTTGCACCAGATTTGCGTCGTTTTTTTTTACGCAAAACTAACTCCATATTTATACTTTGGCGTTAGACCCGTCTAGCACCAAAGATCTTGGAGTTTGCGTCATTTTTTTGCGTGGACACCTTCCTTGCGTTAATGATATGCAAGGAAGGCGTTCCCGTCTAAAAAATGACTCCGAGGCATGTGCGCCGTATTTACACTCCCGGGCTAAAATGACGCCCGGGAGTGGGCGGGTCAAAAAAAATGACGTCCAGCCGCTTTTGCGTCATTTTTTAACGCCTGGTCAGGGCAGGCGTTAAGGGACCTGTGGGCTCGGAAGGAGCCCAGAGGTGCCCTCCCATGCCCCCAGGGACACCCCCTGCCACCCTGGCCCACCCCAGGAGGACGCCCAAGGTTCGAGGGACCCATCCCAGGGAACTTAAGGTAAGTTCAGGTCAGTATTTTTATTTTTTATTTTTTTGTGGCATAGGGGGGCCTGATTTGTGCCCCCCTACATAAGTCCCCTGGGCATGGCCATTGGGCAAGGGGGCATGACTCCTGTCTTTGCTAAGACAGGAGTCATTTAAATGGGGGTTGGGAGTCAAAAAGAATGGCGCAAATCGGGTTGAGGCGAAAATTTTGTTTCAGCCTGACTTGCCCCATTTTTTGACGCCCAAGCTCCATTTTCCCCTACGCCGGCGCTGCCTGATGTAAGTCATTTTTTTTTACGCACACCAGGCAGCTCCACCGGCTAACGTCATTCCATAAATAAGGCGCCCGCATGGTGCTTTGGTATGGCGTTAGCCGGCGTTAAATTTTTTTACGTACAACTGCGTTGGCGCAGTTGTGCGCCAAAAAGTATAAATACGGCCCGCAGTGTTTTAGAGACTGTTAAGTTCAAGGTGCAGATTTAAATGAATTCCTCCAACATCTATGCTCTAATCTTTGCTTGCCTGAGACCTCGACTGCTGAAGATTATTTTCTTCATTAAGAAAAAAAAAGGTGCCGAGGGTTCTTAAAAGAGAATGGTAAAGGGTGGAATGTTTTTTCATTTGTACCTAAGGCTCACTGTTGAGGAAAAGCTAATAAATAATTGCTAATTGTATATTCTGTTGTCATTCAGGATATCAGTTGAGTGTCCAAGAGCTATTATTACCGGTCAGGCTGGAAAGGAACATTAGCCACTACTCCCAGACAGTTTCCAGCAGATTAGGCTGAGAACTGGGATTCTTACATGGGGTCTGCAATTTACTTTGCTCTTCTCTCAATTTCCTATTCCCCTTTCCCCCACTGCATCATCAAGGCTAATCACTGTTTTGCCTGCGTTCTCTTTCAGTGACTGAGAGGTAGATTGGTTAGCTTCATGTAATCTCTTCAGCAGTCCATCATAAAAAAGGCTAGTAGCCTTGTGACAATTATTTGCATGTTCATAGAACCCTTTACTATTATTTAGCTAGAACAGCCAATGGCATTCTATCAGTGTTCTACATGTCACTTTCAGATTGGCAGGAAAGACGGAATACCCAATCACTGCAACTTTTAGCCGATGGAGTCTGCTTGCTATATAAACTGCTTATCAATCTACAAGTGGACCTACCTCAGAGATAACTGTAAATATTCAGGGAGGAGTATCACTGATAGGAATTGCTTATAAGCAACCTATTTCCTACTGATAATTCAGAAAGTAGTCCTTAATTTTTAAAAGCACTCTCACTGGCACAGATGTGTGGCATGCTTCATCATTGAGTCCTAGGTCGGCACAGCTGCTGTTGCCAGAGAGGTCAGCCCCACTCTCTGAGCGAGCACTTTGATGGTAGTCCTAAGGATATGGAAGGGGTATGGTTGTGAGAGGTTAAAATGGCCTCAAGATGTACCGCAAATACGTTTACTCGTAGGGCACCCTTGGTTGCTTAGAAAGAGAATGGAATGTGTGAAGAGAATTTATCGCCTCCAATATCCACAGTCAATGTGTTTCAGCCAGTCAAATGTAGCTGACAACGTCACTCAGCTTTCACGAGGACCATGTAGGTCCCCTAAGATCTACGATGTTAAATATTATTTGAATTTTATTAATAATTGAATATTAAAACTCACTCCATCAGTGCATTCACACTCATTACGTCACAGTTATTTCCCAGCTTGGTATGTCACTCGGAAGTCTGGATGTTACCACTTTTCCAAGTTCTGTGGAAATAGTTAAAACTTTATGAGACATAACCGCATTTCAAACGTTGTAGTGTGATCTACTGCACACATTACATTCCAAATCTGTAGCACTCCACAATCAAGCAACAGACATAATAATTCTAATGGCCAGCCCAGTGCTTATCTCACATTTGTGCTATCACTACACAATCAGATACAAGTTAGTGTTCCATGGTGTGATTCTTTTTCATACAGCTACACTTTCCTGATATCTATTACCAGTTCCTCATGGGTGGCCCTGTGTGCTAGATCCCAACAATTAGAATCCGAGAAATAATTATTTCAGCTCAGGTACAGCCTTTTTGTTCTGACACAGAAAAATGCACACTCAGTTCAAGTCTAGCCCCCTTTTTATGTGGTTTTTAAATAGCGTAAACTCGATCTGAAGGTACTGGAGTGCTTCACATGAGCACCAGTTATGTTACACAAGGATACATTCATTTTTGGTAGGCACAGGGAGATTAAGTAATTTGCCCAGAATCACAAGATGTTGACCTGACGCCAAGACTTAGAACCTGGTTCCCCAGCTCCAAAGTTGGGAGCTCTGGCCGTTGGGCAAGCAACTATTGTGTCTTTCTTCATATAACCACATGTATTTCATGCACCATTCATGCACATGTATGTCATATATATATGGAATCATAGTGCAATACTCTAGGCATATAAAGAGAAGCAATATTTTACACTTCTGAGCCAGCAGGCATCGCTCTCAATGACACAGATAAAATGGCCTGGTCATACTACTGCTCTTTCTAAAAACATGCTATTCTTCCACCACCACCTTATACGATACAGCTAGAGTAACGATAGTAGTGCTATGACCACAATGAGGGCATGTTTAATGCTTCGCTCCAGGTTACAGAAAGGTTCCGGGATCTCACATTGTAAAGGACAGGCCTAAGACACTGCGTACAAGCTTAGATTAGCAAGAGATCAGGTCCAAAATAAAACGCAGACCACCAAATGTACATGCAATGAACACACAGGGAAGCGGAACATCCCTGTATGCAATTCCCGTTCCAACAGCTTTAACCTGGGCCCCTCTTAATACCTTGGTTATTCATTAAAGAACGCTAGTGGTTACTGATTTCAGGTAATTTTTGTTTCAGTGTGTTGGTCTCTCTATGGAGGAGCAAAAATATTCTTGGAAAATTAATTGTTTAATCTTGTGTTCTAGTATCTTAACTCTGCGTGTTTTTTTCCAAACCTAATGGGCATTTTTTCAACTTCGGTGTATTCTAAAGTTTTTCTACATGGCACGAGGACAACAGACAAGGCAGTAACATCTCTGTTCTTACTAATAATATAACTACTCCGAGTCCTAGTCTTCTTCATCGTAGTACCCTACCCTTAGGGGGCATACACTGGTCCTGCAAGATGCTTGGGATTTCAGGAAGTCAATAGCACAGGTCCCTCCTTGTGGTTATTCAATGAGAGGCGCAGCCCTAAGCAGGAGCTTTTATACATTAGTATTTTTTCTTTTTTAAATTTAAGCTAAGGCAGGCAATTTTGGTCTGCTCTATGAGGCAAGCATGAGTCTGTGAGGACTGTGTGCAGGAAGATCCGAACTCAGAGCACTGAAGAATACCAGTACATAACAGGGCCATTTTCTACAAACATACAAATGATAAACACCACTAGAACTATTCATCAAAGAATGCACGCTGTTACATAGCTTTCTTTATATTATCCTATGCTCGTAACTCTCAGCTATACCAAGGCCCTCACACTCTTCGCCCTGAAAAAGAAGAGAAGTGGGTTTCTATTTGTCAAACACTTTTTAAATAGTTCAGTTTTTACTGATAAAATCAGGTTGAGGGGGGCTATATGCAAAATGAATATATATCCGATGAAAATGTGTGTAACAACTTCTGCTTTTGCCTAGTTTCTAGAATGAGAGCCATTGAATTGTGAGGGAAAGCCCCTAACATGCTAAAAGCTGTTTTTGATTGTTTAAACGGTTAATAGAAAAGAAAAGGGAGTCATTCAATAAATCAGTCGAATAGTATTGCAAGCAACTACTCCCACAGTGGCAAAAGTGCCTTGACCGTGGTTAACACAGTGATATTCATTTTCCTAGTAAATGAAGGCAGGAAAGGGTTTGTAAATGAATCCCTTGTTAATCTAAACTAGGGAATTGCACCCGTAAAAACCCTTTAGTGTCTGTAATTGCTTATGCTCTGTCTAGTTAACAAACAACAGTCCTCTATTTTGAAAGAAAGCAGGCACAAGACAATAGAGCCATCGCACTGTATATAATCGAGAAGTTGCTTACCACCTGCAATACCAGAAAGCTTTGCAAATGATGTTTATTTCTCGCTACATACTGCTCAATAGCTCCCACTGATATTCGTTGTTAGAAGATGAGATAAGCCCAGTCACATCCAAATCCCAAATAATACTCCCCCATGTTTATAAAACCCCACCAGTGAAAACTAAACACTAGAAGAAACATACAAACTACCTGACGTACAGGGGCATATAAATAATTATATTCGACTACAGTGTTTTCAATCAATCATGGACATTATGCTAAGAAATTAAAAGTGAGGTATAGAACTGCTTGGATTAATGTTAACCAATGCTAAATTGCCTGAACGCAATGTATTCATTTTAATTTTTTACTCACCCTGCCATTACGTACTGGAACCGACCGTCTATATGAAAAGATACAGCCCAATCTGAACAGCTCGGTCATGTCCCTTGGGAACTTGTTATGGTTCGGGTAAAATCTGGGTCCCGAGCACACTGTGCCAAGGAGTCATAAGCAGCATCTCGCCCAATGATGTGCATTGAGGACAAAATTCAGCTGACGAAGTTGTGCTCCTGTTCACAGGAAATGTGGTTTAGCAGTCTAGATGGAACTGTCCCTTTCGGCTGAAGCCAATGCTGATTTGCATTCAATGGATGCTTTTTTGAACAGTGGGGGTTGTGCTGCAAGTACATTTTTACTTGAATATATTTGTGGACTGGTTGTAAGGAACCAAAACCTATATACCTATTTAGACACATACAATGTAGAAAGCAGGTGAAACGTTTGGGATGCCTCACAATCACTGGACGGTAGCTTGATTATTTTATATTGGTTCATAGAAAAGTAAGATGAAATTACATGCAGCTGACACACAGTTAGTGTTAGTATGGTGCCTATAGAGCAGACAATTAATATAAAAGTATGCAACACTCACGCACGATCCTACTAAAAGCGGAACACCAGAAGTTCACAGACAGTGTTATCAGAAAACTAGGCCTAAAACCGTTAGTTTTCAAATGCTAAATTCAGTTTAGTATGTGTAAACTTCATGTAAACATCCACCGCAAAAACAACAATAAAATCATATCAATCTACGAAAGAACAATGGAATTGTCCCCAAACTACTGATGGTGAGATGAAGAATAACATAGTTAAGATAAAGTCACATTAAACAAGTCACTTGTCTTCTCTAAATGCTCATTTCCTTTTTTATAAGTACATTTTAAATTTGCAGAAATGTAAAGGATGCACAGTTGTCAGTTTTAGCAATGTCTAGGTTGCATTTATGAATTCTAGAGAAACAAGATTTTTTTGGCTAGTGCTTTACACTCCAAACTGAGCAATAGTGGGGAAAATGTGGACTTATGTGGTGTTAAATGTACTGTTTCCACTCAAACCTTAGCTAAAATAGGAAAAGGGTTAAATATTGAAAGGGTTAAATTTACTCTTTATACTCCAATCTGAACAAAAGTAGAGAAAGTGTTGGACTTTGAAGTAGTCAAATTCACTGTTCCAGTCCCAATTGGAGCAAAAATAAGGAAATTGTTGGACTTTTGCAGCATCATATTTACTACTCCTACCCTCACATTATCAAAACTAAGAAAGGTGGGGCACTTTTGGAGGGGGGTGATATTTACTGTGCCCAATTTAACATTTTAAAATCAGACTGTCAAATATAGACCAAAAACATTTAAAACTTATTCAAAATAAAACAATAATAAATAGAGTACAAATAAAATATAAGAACACTCCCCTGCCTTTCAACTACATTCCTGCAGCAGGAATAACACATATATGCATACTGACAGACATATACACATATAGGGGGTCATTACGACCTCAGTGGTCTTTTTGTAAGACCGCCGAGGGACCGCCGTGCGGAAGACCGCCTGTGCAGGCGGTTTGCCGCTCGGCGTATTATGACTGTTGGCTGCTCTCCATCGTTATTCCGAAGGAGAGCCGCCAACAGCCATACTTGCGGGTGGCGGGGAAGTGGAGGTTGCTCCACCTCCCCCGCCACGCCAACAGAACACCGCCCAGCGAATCACGTCCTGTGATTCGCTGTGGCAGTGTTCTGTTGGCGTGTCGGCGGAGCTGCCCCATGGCTCCCGTCCCCTCCCGGAGGATCGACGGACTAGGTAAGTTGATCATCCGTTAGGGGAGGGGGGCGGGGGGTGTTGTGTGTTGTGTGCGTGCATGGGGGTGTGCGTGTGTGTATGTAGAGGGGGTGTGTGAGTGTGTGTATGCTTGCGGGGGTGTTGTGTGTATGGGAATGAGTGCGTGTATGTGTGTGGGTATGTCTGTATGGATGTGTGAGTGTATGTTTGAATGTGGGTGTGCGTGCCTGACTGTGTGTGTGGCTGTGGGCATGTATGTCGGGGTGTGTGCGTTTGTTGGTGGTGCCTGCATGCGTGTCGGGTGTGTGTCAGTAATGTTATGTTGGGGGTCGGGGTGGGAAGGGGGGCCCTGCCACCTTTGGGGGTTGGCAGGGGTGGTGGGGGGTGTAGGGGAGGGAGTCGGGGTGGGAGGTGGGGGAGACCCCTATCTGGCACTGATAGTGCTTACTGCCATGGATTTCATGGCGATTGAAACCGCTGGAAATCCACAGTGGTAAGCCGGGTCCAAATACCGCCGCCGGTATACTGACGGCCGCAGGGCTGGAGACCCAGGTCTCCAGCCCGGCGGTCGTTTCCCCCCTGGCGGGCGGGACGGTGAACCGGCGGATGACCATGGCGGTAACCACCATGGTCATAATTCACCTAGGTAAGACCGCCAGCCTGTTGGCGGTCTTACCGCCGGTTCTCCGCCATCCGCCAGGGTTGTAATGACCCCCATAATCTGTATTACACATGGGAGGATTTCTGCTTGACAATCCGGAGGTTTTGCAATTGCAAGAGGCCCATTCTCTTCCTCTGCTCATGACATACTGCTATGCTCATCCAGTTTCTGTAAGTCACATTGTGACTGTTGTTAGTGCAGAGCACATGGCCACTACGCTCATCAGGCCAGGATTTACAAACAAATTACACAACACAGTGCAGCCAGTGAAGTTGCTGTGTTGCATTGAGTCTAAGGGAAAAAGCAAGCCTGCATCATATTTTCAAAAAATGGTGTAGTTCTGCACTCTCCCGGTGCTTGTGCACTGTGGACTGCCTAGTGCCAATGCAGGAGCCCTTGCAGCATAATGCAAGTGGAGTTTTTGTTCTGAAAAGTCCTTGGACGTTTTTTCCTCTTTGTATATGTGCTGCAGACTGCAGCACACATTCAAAGTAGAAATAATGAGGAGAAATAAAGATGTTTTGCCTCTTTACGCCAGGCAGGCACACCATTTTGGTGCAATCCACTGTCTACAGCTCTTTGTAAATATGGGGGTTGCATTAAAATGCATGCGTGGAGGTATGGTCATTGTCCCACGCATTGAAAGCCTTCCTGATGAAAAGTATCGCAAGGCAGTTCAATGCGCTGCCTAGTGCTACTTTTATGTTTATAAACCAACACGAATGAAATCGGCGTTGCATATAAATATCAAATGGATTTTGCATTGGGTCTGCATCAAAAAAGGGATGCAAAACCGATGCAAAGTATTTGTAAATCTGGGCTCTAGTTTCAGAGTTGCTGCACGAAATATTCTGCTCTAACAAGAACTCCCGCATCACAGATTGTAAGTATAAACATGTTTATTTGTGGCTGTTTATGCCCTGTCTCAGATTATCATTAAAACCGGTCAAAATGTGATTTCGTAGCACAACTTGATGGATAGGTATACTTCATTTGACAAGAACCATAAACAAACTCTGAAAAGATTCCATTGTATCTTTTCCAAACAGGCATCAACCAAGTCAATCTTGTCCACGCCTCAAACTGACAGTCCATCCCAAACTGGGAGGTCAGGTTCCTACTAAAAGGTTTGATGTGGGCATACCTTAATGAACACACGTAATACAGGTACCTCCAATATCAGGCTCAACACAAGCTTACACTCAAATATTAAACATTACTCACAACCCTGTATACTGTGCTCATGCTTTTAGAGCAGGCAGCAGTGAACACTTCACACTTAGCTTAGGGTGTCAGCTGTTATCATTAGCCTCCTGATGAGGCCACTTGGCAGTTACTGATGGTTTTATGCACTGGGGCGTCCAATCCGTGCATGGGATTTCCAAGGCGTTTTGACGCCTGTTTTGTATGTTTAAAAATGTTCATGTGTACCCGTTTACTACATGATATCACAACCTTACTCATTAGTAATCTGTGAAGGCAGTCTTCACGCGAGCACATACTGGGCCTGGATATCAATCAGCATTGCCCTCAAGGTAAGTGAGTGTAGATTCAGTCCCTTGAGGTGATTTAACTTCCTCAACCTACTTTAAAATGAGATTTACTCTTTTAGAATTTGTAAGCGTTAAATGAGTAGAACTATTAAGCGAGGACGACTGCTGCGCTAAATGGGTAAGTGTTTAACAGTTTACCACAGTATTTCCATTTTTATGGTCTATTAAAGCAATTGGAAGAATATCAGTTGTAAAACGAATCAGGTAATTTATACTCCAGTTTGAACAAAGACCATATGCTTGGGCAAAGGATCAAGAAACAGTGGTTTTGGAGCCGAATTCTTACTTTAAAACGAACAAACTGAGTTGCTGCAAAGTCTTGCCATTGGAGCATAAGTCGGCTGTCGAAAAGAGATACTTACTTCTCCCAGTCTAAATTTTGATCATCTCTCGTTGCCATATTGAAATAAATCTGGGTCATGATTAATCCATGGCTTTAGTGGTATTTTACAAAAAAGCTAACACAACATTGGCTGTTGCTTCAGAGACAAAGGCATTTTCATTGAAATTTAAATTGATAGTTGCAGTTAAAGTAAAATGTCAGTATTTTGACGATTAAAAAGTGAATACATAAATGAAATATTCCACTTAATATACGACAAAAAGGAAAAATCTCCATCATTTACAGACACAATACTACTCAACACGTTACCAGGGATATTTTCGCAACCTTCGAATACTCTGTATGAATGCCAACTCGATGTACAGATGAGTGTGTACAAACTCAGCCTTTTATACATTATTGCATAGCATTACTGCATCTGTTTAATTTTTACAGGCCTTACCACACATTATTCATCGGTCATTTCTCTCATTGAAGTATTTTGTTTTATATTTTTGCAAATGTTTGTTAGGGTATATGTTACTAGTTGATTCTTCCCTTTAAACCAAATCTCTGTCCTCCAGCTGCTTTCTTAGGACGGATCCCATTGTGATCTCTTTAACCAAGTTTTCCGTTTCATATTGAGTGGTAGCCTCATTTCAGTTTCACGTACAAAAGTATCTGAAACATAGTTTGGGAAATTTTGCTTGAAGCAAGACGAAACACTGCCCTGATACGTGGACACTGCTAGATTTCATCATAGATGACGGCTCGCGGTGACTGAGAGAGAAAGTGTCCTATTGCCATGGGAGGTTATTTACTGTGTCTTTTCAACCCACCCTCCCACTTCTGTTTTGAGCTCACTTGGAGTGTACCTTCGATCATTGTTGGTGGTGAGTAGGGGCAGGGTAGGAGTCCTGTTTTGTCACTAAAACAGGTAGAGAACTTTGGCATCAAGAATATAGGTGTAGGGGAATGGTTCCACATCATTGTACAGGGATGAGGTTCATTGGTCAGTGTTAGACCTGCCAGCTCTTGGCACGTTTCCCTGTACTTTTTTGCTCTAGACTTCCTGTTTTTGGACCCTGTGCTGTAATTTGTTTTTGCTGATTAAGATTCTCTGGGCACTTTACCACTGCTAACCAGTGCTAAAGTGCAAGTGCTCTCTGTGTAAAGGATGTTGGGAATTTGTTTTCCTTGATTGCCACATTTTGTATTGGTAAGCCCCTAGTAAAGTGCACTATGGGTGCCCAGGGCCTGTAAATCAAATGCTGCCTGTGGGCCTTCAGCACCGATTCCGCCACCCACATGAGTAGCCCTGTAAACATATCTCAGACCTTCCACTGCAGTGTCTATGTGTGCAGTTTTGCACTGCCAATTCGACCTGGCCAATATATCCACTTGCCGGACCCAAACCTTCCCTTTTACTACATGTACATCACATCTAAGGTAGGGCCTTCGTAGACCATGGGCAGGGTGCAGAGTATTTAAAATGTAGGACATGTACTGGTGTGTTCTACATTTCCTGATAGTGAAATACTGCCAAATTATTTTTTCTCTATTGCAAGGCCTATCCCTCCTATAGGTTAACATTGAGACTGTCTTTAAATATCTTTAAAGTGCAGTTTCCAATTGGGAGCAGATAGAGATGTGACGTTTGGGGTCTCTGAACTCACCATTTAAAAATACGTTGTTTGGTAGAGTTGGTTTTTAGATTGTCTGTTTGAAAATGCCATTTGCAGAAAGTGGGCGTTTCTTGTTTAACCATTCTGTGCCTCTGTCTGCCTGGGGAATCCATGTCTGTGCCAGACTTATAGTTGGGATGTTTGTGAAGTCCCTCTAGACAGTGACACAAAGGGAGCTGAGGAGTGCCCTGCATATCCTGATCAGTTTCCTGGCTAGAGTGGGGAGGGGGGAGTTGTCACTTACACCTGAAAGGGCTGTGCCTGTCCACACACAATGCAGCAATGCAGACTCCAACCCCCTGGAGTGTATCTGTGGCCAGACCTGGGCAAGGCAGGATCTTGTGAACAACAGAGACTTTCCTTTGAAGTTTGCCTGCTTCAAAGGCAGAAAGGAGTACAAGTAGTGTACCCAAAACCACAGACTTTCAGATTACATCTGGATAAAGAGGAACCTCTGCTAAGGAGAAGAGCTTGATGCTTTAGGAGGACCTGCCACTCTGCATTTTGCTTTGCTGTGCTGGCCTGCTGCTTCTGCCTGAAGAGGGAAAGAACTGGACTTTGCTTTCTGAAATCCTGATCGTGAAGTTTTTTGAAGGGCTAGGACTGAGCTTGCCATCTGTTCTGAAGTCTCGGGGACATCAAAGACTTCCTCTGCCAGTGCCTGGGCTCTTCTGCTGAGAGTCCTGACTTGCTAAGTGGTGCCAAATCCAGTCTCTGGGCCGTTAGAATTGGAAACTGGTAGCCTGTGGGGGGAATTGATGCACCACTGTGTGCACATCAGAAAAATCGACGCACTGCCCATCCTGTGGCTGAAAATTCAACAAAAAAGCCTGCCTCACGGCTGGAGAAACAACACAGTGCCTGTTCTCAATGCAGACTCTTCGCACTGTGCGTCACAAATTCCCACACATGGATCCTGGGCGTCAAAATCTGAAAATATCACCCCAAGGACCTGAGGCTGGGCATGCGGAATTGACGTATGGACTCCCTTGCGAGTAGACAATCATCGCACGGCCTCACTTGCGAGTAAGGCAACAACACATTGCTTGCTTTTCTACCGCACTGTCGCCCTTGCCGCTTTATTTTTGACACATACCAAGTACTTTTGCTAAAACAAAGCCATTGATTTATATGGATTAAAACTCTTTTTACATTAAACATTCATATCCTTGCTTGTGTTTGTTGGACTTTTGTTGTTTTGGTCTTGTTTGATATAGGTAAATATAGGCTATTTTTCGAAACTGGTGTTGTGTCACTTTTGTAGTGTTTTCACTTTATGACTGTGTGCATTGGTACACATACTTTACACATTGCCTCTGAGATAAGCCTGACTGCTTGTGCCCAACTACCAAGGGGGTGAGCAGGGGTTGTCTGAGCTGTGTTTCTCCCTTACCTTGACTAGAGTGAGGGTCCCTGTTTGGACAGAGTGCAAACTGAGTGCCAACCAGAGACCTAATTTCTTACAGTCAGCCTGGGGCAACAAGTTGTATATGGAGACCTTGGTGGTATTCCATTCATGGCATGTCTCACAAAACTAAGCAACAGAGTCTGGGGGAGGCCTTGTTGGTCGGGGAACCACCCAGACATGTGTCAGTGGAGGAGTCATGTTTGGTCACTAAAATAGGTAAACAACCTTGGCATCATGAAAGTAGGTGTAGGAGAAATCAAGAAGGAATTGGATTTTAAGCCTTTAGATCAATATGGGGCAGGAGTACTGCAGTCTCTACTGGAAGGCTGGGGACGCCTGCTACAGTGATTGTCTATAGCCAGCCAGGGTACTCAATTATACCACCCTGAGGATTCTGGGGGATGGTGGCTGGTGTGGGGACCAAGATATGGCCCAGTTGCCAAGGCTTATATCCCAATGAATTTCAGGGGGATCCTTGTATTGGGTGGTTCTGGCATGCTTGTTTTGGGGGGCAGCTGTTATGCTGGCCCAATCCCTCTCTGACTTGAGGGGGCAGTGAGTTTGCCTTGTGTAGGACAACTTATGGAGAGACAAGCAGAGTTTTGTCCTGGGTCCAAGGCAATTAACTAAGTCGGTGCCACAAGGGCCTGAGGGGTGATCAACCATGACTCCTTATTTGCTATGAAACTTCATGTGTTCATGTGGTAGATATGGAGTATTTGTGAGGAAGTGTTATGTATTAGATCTGCCCATGTTATAATCACTATGCTGTACTGTACTTATTGTAACTTTATATGAAAAACTAAACATTTGTTGTATTTATGAGTTGTAATAAATACGGCCAGAGAATGCTATTTTCTCTAATGCAAGACATTGGCTTGCATTGGGTCCTTCTGCATAATCAGCTATATGTTGAGTGAGGAAATGTCTGTCTGGTAGAGATATGACCGATCTCCCTGCGGTCCCCCACAAGTAGCAGTGAACTGAGGTTTGCGGTGAGCCAGGAGGAGTAGAAGAGGGAAGTGTCTAGGAGGACTATTTTGGAGATCATAGTAGTAGAATGCGTTTAGGATGAGTCAGAGGGTGGAAATAGAGAAAAGAATGATAGAGGTATAGGGTGATAGTGAGACAGAGTAAAGCTTTCAAGAGAGCAATTTGTTTTCCTCTTGTACAGTAGGACTAAAATAGTAAATATATAGATACATGATTACACAGTAAGCAAATATATGTGCAAGGAATATAATATAATGTGATTTAAAGTTGAATTGTATAAACACAGACTTTCAAAAGTTGCAGTATTTTATCATTCCTCAATATTTCAATAGAGAAACTCTTGTAGATAAACAGTTAAGATAATATTTACCTGTTGTGGTAGTTAAAATAAAAACAGACTCATAAGCATCTAATCAACAAACTTATATAGAAACTATGGAATGACCTATGAAAAGGTCAAGCGTAGAATAATACACATGTATATATATATATATATATATGTGTATATATATATATATACACACACGCATACATGTTAGACCTGACAGCCTGCCTCCCTCCACTTTTTAGACACTGTTTTTGCTGATTTTAGGACTCAGCACGCTTTACCACTGCTACCCAGTGCTCAAGTGCATATGCTCTCTCCCTTAAAACATGGTGACATTGGTTCATACCTAATTGGCATATTTAATCCCATTGTAAGACCCCAATAAAGTGCACCACATGAGCCCAGGGCCTGTATATTAAATGCTACTAGTGGGCCTGCAGCACTGATTGTGCCACACACATACGTAGCCCCTTAGCCATGTCTCAGGCCTGCACCTGCAAGGCCTGTGTGTGCAGTTTCACTACCAATTCGACTTGGCATTTAAAAGTACTTGCCAAGTCTTAAAAACCGCTTTTTCTACATATAAATCACCCCTAAGGTAGGCCCTAGGTAACCCACAGGGCAGGGTGCTATGTAGGTAAAGGGCAGGACATGTACCTAGCAGTGTAAAACTCCTAAATTCATTTTACACTGCTGTGAGGCCTGCCCCCTTCATGAGCTAGCGTTAGGGCTACCCTTATATACTGTTTGAGTGGTAGACTCTGAAATAAAAGGAGTAACAAGGTCATATTTAGTATGGCCAGAAGGGTAATACTAAATCCTACTGACTGGTATTGTTGTATTTAATATCACTATTTTAGAAATGCCACTTTTAGAAAGTGAGCATTTCTCTGCACATAAATCCTTCTGTGCCTTACAATCCACTTCTGGCTAGGTTAGTTGACAGCTCTCTTGTGCATTTCACCCAGACAACCACAAACACAGGATGTTCAATCACACCTGCATACATCTGCATCCTGAATGGGTCTTCCTGGGCTGGGAGGGTGGAGTGCCTGACACTTACATTTGAAAGGAGAATGGCCTGCCCTCACACAATGGACTGCCAAACCCCCTACTGGGACCCTGGCAGACAGGAGTGTACCAAAAGGGGACCTTGTGCACTTCTAAGCCACTCATTGAAGTCTCTCCCACTTCAAAGGCACATTTGGGTATATAAACTGGGTCCCTAACCCTACGGCCTCAGACACTTCTTGACAAGATACCTACTGGGAAAGGAACTCTGAACCAGAACCGGCAACCTGCTAAGAAAAGCTGCCTGGCTGCCCAAAGGACTCACCTGACTGCTTTGCTGTAAAGGACTGCTGCCTTGCTGTTGCCCTGCTGCCTTGCTGCCCTCTGGCTTTGTTGAAGTGCTCTACAAGGGTTTAGATTGAGCTTGCCTCCTGTTTCCTGAAGTCTCAGGGCCAAAAAGACTTCATCTCTGCAAAGACCTCCTTGTGCGGTGAAAATCGACACTCAGCCTGTCAGAATCGAAGTACAGCCTGCCCTGCGGTGAGAAACTCACTGCATCGCTAAACCGGAACAACGCAGCCCGGCTCCCCGAGTGGAGATCAATGCAGCTCCATCATTGCAACCGCATCTTTGATGCATGGCCCACCAAATCGACGCATTGCCGAGCCGGAACGACACAGCCCAACTTCCTGAGAGAAGAATCGACGCAGCACCTGCTGTGCGGCAGAAATTTCCTGTCATTGCTCACCGGATTGTCATAGCTCCTGCGACTTTGTCCTGCATGCCCAGGATTTTTCTGCATCGTCCCCATGGCATCCAAATTCCCCACAACCCGATGAGGATCCAAGCCTGTGTGCCATAAATTGACGCAAAGCCCTTGACGCATCATCTGTGTGCACCTGGAGAAAACGACGCACACCACCCCGTTTTTCACACATCCCCTCCTCTGCGGTCCCGTGTGGATAATTTAGACGCAGACCAGGTACTTTGTGCTTGCAAGAGACACATTACTTTTTAAGAACTAAATACTCTATTTATCAGTACAAAAGTGATATTTCCACTTGTATTTATCAAATCTTGATTGTTTGACCTTGTTCTACTCAGACAAATATTTTATATTTTTCTAAACCCGTGTGGTGTATTATTGTGGTGTTTATACTGTGCTATTGCATGATTTATTGCACTAATACTTTATACATTGCCTACTAAGTTAAGCCTGACTGCGAAGAGCCAAGCTACCAGAGGGTGGGCACAGGATAATTTGTGTGACTTACCCTGTCTAGAGAGAGGGTCCTTGCCTGGACAGGGGGTAACCTGACCACCAACCTAAGACCCCATTTCTAACAATAAACATATACATAATATTTATTACCTAAATGCGCTCGCGCTCCAATGAAAAAAGTGTTTTTTGACTTGCCTATATCTTTGGCACTGTTTGACGAATTTTCACAAACGTTTCCCAAAACAATGCCCTGGTGATTCTTGATATGCAAGGAAAGTTTTGGGGAGATCAGACAAACGGGGAGAGGCGAGAAAAAAAGGGGGGGGCAAAAAGTTGCATTTCCCATGTTAATTCCCGTAGGACCTTTAGACACGACTACAGCCTGAACCACTGGACAGAATTACACCAGACTTGGCGAAAAGCTCGCTTTCGGTAGGCGGATCATGATTTTGCTTATTTGGTGTAAATCCACCCAGTATTTTTTGGGGTATTTAAGGAGATGCAACAACTTCACAAATAATGACTAGCTTATGCAGGGAAATGCACAGCTCTGATTAGCTGCCAACACTTCAACCAGGAAGTGTTAGCAGACATCTTCAGCAGAGTTCCTCTAAAAATGATGAAAAACAAGAAAAGGGGCCAGGGGAGAGAAACCCTGAACCCTTAACTCTGGTGCTGGGGTACCAAACAGAGACCACATCAGAGCACAAAAAACATATAAAAAAAATAATAATGTTGCTGCAAATTCATGAAATTCATAAATTTGCGGCTAAAAATTAAAAAAATAACAAGCACAGGCACCTATGCTTGTTTTTTTAAAAGCCCCCGGGTGGGCCAGGGCCGGGGACAAAGTAAAAAATAAGGAGGCAGGTGCATGGGGCCCCCTTTAAGGGCTTTTCATTGTCCCGGGGACTGCCACCTTCATTGGGTTTATATTTTATTTATTGTGGGGGGCATATAGGCCCCCTGCACCCCCAGGTACTGCCATCTCCCCGGGGCTTACTTCTATTTCAATGCGGGGGGCCACACAGTGCACCTGCATCCCTGGGTATCACAACCTTCCAAACATAAAAAAAGAAAGGGGGTCCGTTTCAGACACCTCCCAGGAATAAATTCTCATTTGGATGGGGGGATCGCGAAACTCCCCTTGAGAAGCTAATGATGGCCCTGGGGATGACGAGACCCCAGGGCCAGCTCCTGCTATGTCCTGGGGTGCAAGCTATAGTTACCTTAGGGCACAATAAATAGTTACTTGAGAGAACTCTAACTATAACAGGTGAATTTCTAAGGTTCTGTACATTTAAAATGGGAGCCTAACTATAATATCCCTGTAACCTTTAGGTTTTTAAGTGAATTGCTATACTTTTTTTAATTCTATTTCCTGACTATAACATCCCTGTACCCTTAGTTTTTTCAGTGAATTTTATATATATATATATATATCTCTCATGGCCCAGTCGAAGGCTTCTGCCAAAATATTAGGCCATTTTTCCTGGTGGCACCTCGCACTTTGCCCTTTCATTCTTATGAAACAATAAATTCTTTATAAAAAAAGCAATAAGTTGTACCGGATTTGTGCTATTTCCTGGGATTGCTCGAAGAACAGATTGCAGAGTGAAGCAGGCTTCCTGGGTAAAGACTATATATTATATTTGTGCAAAGAAATACGCATATCTAGATATATACATATAATTAGATTATAAAATGTTTACATACACAGGGATATGCACTCCATTGCAGTTTGAGTATGGCAGTTATGCAGGAAAAGCCAACTCTTGAGTGTTCTTCTGAAGATAAGATTGTTATCCATGGATCTTATATTTGGGGGTAATGAATTTCATAGTTTGGCCAATTGAACAGAGAAAGATGTACCACCTATTGTCTTTTTCATGTATGGTGGTGTTTTGAGGCGTGGTGCCATTCTTGAGCAGAGGTTTCTTTGTTGAATGTATTTGGTGATTTTATTTCTGATGAAAAGTGATTCTGTTCCATGTATTGCTTTGTGGGTGATACAAAGAACCTTGAAGGTAGATCTTCCCTCAACCGGTTACCAATGTAGGGCCCTCAAGGCAGGGGTTTGTGGCTTTACATGCAGGAGTAATCTGGCAGCCGAGTTCTGCATGTGTTGTCGTTTTTTCATAGTAGATAGAGATGTCCATGGTAGAGGCTGCTGGCATAATCCAGTTTAGATAGTACAATAGAGATAGTAGCCTGCACCTTGTGTGGAAATCCGAGGTAGGGGAAGATGCGTCCCAGAGTTTTCATGGCCGTGAAGCTTGATTTTCCTAATTTGTCCACTTGAACATTCATTGTTAACTTGGAGTCCACAGTAATTCCAAGATTTCTTACTTCCTAAGATACTTAAGATACAGACAAGGCACAGAGTGGGTCATCATTTTTCCAAATGCCACATGTGCACATTTCCGTTTTAGAAGCTTTCAGTTTGAGATGGCTCCATGTCATCCACTGATCAACAGCTCTGAGGCAAAATAAGATTTGTGAGTTTCCAATGTCTTTGAGGGAAACCTGTTTAAGGAGTATTTGTGTGTCATCTCGATAGTTGTAGCATGTGTGCTGAAATTCATTGATCATTGCCGGTAATGACATCATATAGATGTTGAAAACCATGGGTGAGATGATTGAACCTTGAGGGACCCTAGCTTTTGTGAAGTAGGGTTTGGATGAGAAAGAGGGTGTATGGGTGTCATTAGTTCTGTTTTGAAGGTAGCATGTGATCCAGTCAAGAGCATCCCCTTCTATGCCACCTTCGTAGTCTTTGTTTTAGGGTGTCATGGTCAACTGTGTCAAAGACAGCTGAGAAGTCCAGGAGAAGTAGTGCAGCAACTCCTTTGTGGTCTATTGTGCTTTTAAGATCATCCCAGATGACAACAAGGGCAGATTTGGTTGCTGGAGTTATTATCAATAAATTGTGACCTCTGGGTGAACGCTGCTCTTTCGGTCAGTTCGCTAAGGAAAGATCCATTTGTAATTGGTCTCTAGTTGTTGTGGTCATGCAGGTCCGGTTTGTTTTGTTTAATAGTGGGCATATGTATGCCTTTTTAAGGTCTTCAGGAAGGATTCCCATAGTTAAAGAATAATTGATGATTTTTTTTGCTGGTGTGGCAGCAGAGGTAGATAAAACAATGTTCTTGAAGATGTGTGGTAGACAAGGGTCAGGAGGGCAGCCGGAAGGCCTGCTTGCTTTCAAACAGATCCATAAATTCACTTTGTAATATTTGTTTGAAGGAGTGCTGGATTGGCCTACTCTTGGAGGGGATTTTTGGAAATGGGTTGGTGCTGGAGGTTTTCCTTTTCTTAATTGGGAGTCAAATGTGTTTGCCTTGGGTGTGTAATGATTTGCCAGTTTGTCTGTGAAATACTGAGTAATGGGATGACTTCCTTGAATGCATATAGATTTTCGAAATTCATTGAGAACTTAATAACATTCTGTATTTGCAGTTATAGCATTTTGAATTCTATCTGCGTAGTGCCTTTTGTTAGCTTTTTTGATTGATGATTTGTGTATTCTGTTAAGTTTGCATAGCTGAAGTTTGTCTTGAATGTTGTTTATTTTGAGCCAGGTTTGTTGCAGCCTTCTGGTTTGTTATTTTATCATTTTAGTTCTGTATTTCTCTAAGATGCTTGTTTTCATTTGTGCTGTTTTGTTTTTCTGAGTGCTATTAGGATATCAAAAGCTTCCTGTAGCATAAGGTTTTGGAACAGAATGTGTTGTGTCTAGGTCTGTGTTGGCTGTTAGTTGTGTTTCTAAGTCGTCAAAATTGAGTTTGTTCCATGGTCGATGCATAGACGTACGTAAGGTGGTCTTAGATGTATTGATTTGTGGTGTTTATTGTTGGAAACTTACCAAATAGTGGTCTGACCATGTGACAGATATGATGCTTTGAACGGTAACGAGTTTTGGGTTTGTGAAAATGACATCTAGGATGCGTCCAGAAATGTGTATAGGATTGTGTATAGTCACATGTAGGTTCAATGTGACTAGACCAGTGATGATAGTTTTTGGATGGAACACATTGAGTTTGTCAAACCAAATGTTCAGGTTCACAAGAATGCATAAGTTGGAGTATAGTGTTATAAGGCTTTAAACTGTGTCTAGAAATGTATCCGGGAATGTTGAAGTGGTAGTTGGTAGTCTGTAAAGGAGGAGGAAGTTACAGGAGGAAGTTGATTTAGGGTTGCATCTAATGATGAGTGCCTCACAACCTTATATGGAGATGTTATCCGTTTTGCTGAGGTTTATTGCTTGTTTGAATATAACAGCTAGTTCACCTCTTTCCTTTGCCTATACAGCTTTGTGTGATGGATTGATAGCCTGGAATAATGGCTTCATTCAACACTGGGACCATGTAATCTCCCAACCATGAATCAGTTATGAAGATTATATCAGGTTGTGTGTCAGTGAGTAGGTCGTAGATGTGGTGATTGTTTTTAGAGAGTGCACAAGCATTTATACGAAGGCAGTTTAGAGACTGTGTATTGGTGGTGGTGTAATTTCTTTTTTGTCGAAGAGTGGCAGGTGTATCAGTAGTGCTGCTATTAACTGTATGAGTGTCACAATAGTGTTTTTTTTCTATATTGTGGTCCTCTCCTCATCCAGCAGGCCTAGAAGGCATTTTGTTGGGTCATTGTGTGTTGGTGGTGGAGATTGTGGTTGCAAGTGACATGGTGAGTTGTGTTCTTTTTGTAGAGTAGCCTTGTTGTGTGCTAGACATGGGGATGTGAAATTGGGAAGAGTGGCAGGTTATTTATTTTGTCTGCTTCTGTTTAGGGTGGAATATGTGTGGGTTAGTGGTGGTGGAGGAGCATTGGGGTCAGATTCTAAGGCTCTAAATAGTGCAGAAGATGAGAGGGGGTGAATGAATGTTGTTGTGTTGGGGTGTTTGTGGTAGATGGTGAAAAATTAGAATTTTGGAGTAAAGTTGGTATAGGACTTGATTTATTTGTGTAGTCATGAGGGTGGGAGTGGGTGTAATGGAAGATATTATGAAAGTGTGTGTGTGACTTCGATGTGCTGGTGCGTGTTTGTTTTGTTTTTGTGGAGTAGTTAGAGGAGATATAGATTAAGTGGTTTTCTGTGAAGGATTTGTAGGTGAGTGAGTCCTGGTGAGTGGTAGTTGAATAGTACAGAGGATGGTGATATGTTTTGGAGAATACTTTATGTGGTGTGTAAGTGGGATGGACAAGATTTATGACTGTTTGTGTTAGATTTGATCACTGGAAGAGGTAATATGTGTGGTGGAGTATAGTGTAAGGATTGTATGGTTGTGTGTAATTGGTAAAAAGAGGAGGAGGGCTTTGGTGGATGGTGTGATGGAAGGCTGAGTATAGGTTTTGTCATGGTAAACAGGGGTCCTTTAGGAGCAAGTACAGGATAGAACTTGTGTTTTGTATGAACAGGGAGCTTATGTCTGGTTGCATTAAACTTATGAATAATGTGACTTTATATTGTGTTGATGTGTGAATGTGTTAGTGCTATATGGCAGAGTTGTATGAGAATGAATGTGCCATACTGTTGCAGTTGTGGTAGAACTGTGTTCCTGTGTTGTTTGTGGGGTTTTCTAGTGGTTGTTGAGACATCGAAATCTGTATGAGTTTTGTTTGTGGTGCATTTGTAGAATGTATTTGCTGATATTGTGTTTAAATGCTAGAGGATGCGGAGAGCTTGAGGTGATAATTGGTAAAGGTGAAATTGGGCAGCATCTCCGGCCCTAGCCCCAACCTGGGCAAAACAGGCCCAGAAAGGCAACTGCCCTTGTCCTCTTTCTTTAACCTCGACTCCCAGGCTGAAACACCCTAAACCCCAGGGTTAAATAGCCCTATTGGTCAATATAACCCTAGACCTAACCCTAACCAATCAGAGTCCTAACCCTAAACCCTAGAGCCAATGGGAGACCTGTCCCTCACCAATCACAACCCTAGCCGTAACAGCCAATAACAACCAAAGCCCTAAGTCCAATGGTAACCCTAGCCCCACTATCCAATCAGTTCCCTAGCCCGGGTGGCCAATAAGAACTGTAACCCTAAACCCTTAGTCCAGGGTACAATTCTAGTCCTAGTAGTCAATCAAAAACCAAGCCCGAACAGCCACTCACAACTCAAACTGAGCCCTTAATCCAATAAAAATATTAGACCTAGCAACAGATGCAACAACCAATAGAAATTTATATAAGGGACAAGTGACTTTGAGCTCAGGCTGCTGTGGCAGGGGGCAGGGAAGTGCTCCTCTATTCAAATTATCCTTGGATACAGACAGGCACAACCCACACTTCCCAGCTTGCAGATTCTACTTTTCAGGTAAGGTACTATTTTGGAACCACTGAAATACTGAAATACTGCTTTTTGCACACTTAAACTAATCACTTTTACAAGCCAAAAACTAGTGCTGCATACACTTTCCAAGCACAGTTTACAACACAGAGCAGATTAAGCAGTCTCCTATGCACACTCTGGTTAGCCACTGAGCTGTAGTTATCCTTCTTTTTTTTTTAATTGTCATGGGGCGAGAAGCCTAATGTAGTCTTTGTCAAAAGCTAGAAGGTGAATTACTACAGTCATGGGTAGAACAAAAACAACAGTTTAAAGGTATCAGGTTTGCATAAAACAGAGAGGCAAATGTAAACAGAGACACGTAGGGTGCTTTGCTATGCTCAGAATAGTATTTGACTTGGTTTATATTTTCCAACAAAAGATAATGAACTGTTAATTGCTCTGTGCTGCTCATCAAAATGGCCCAAAACAATTTTTATACACAGACATGATTGGGAAACATTTGAGAAAGACAATAAAGTGCAATGACAAATGCCAAGAAATACAAATTAGTGCTACAAACAATGGATGTTTAAGAAATATATCAGATAATGTAAACATACTCTGTATTAATACGCTTCTAAAGAAGTCTTTAAAATGGTCCAATCTTTTATTGATCCCCACACTTGCAATACTCCTTCTGTAAATTTCTTCCTTGTTTTTGTAACAGAAAAATTATTAAATATATCAAGCAATTCATTATTCCTCAGATTATCTCAATTCCACAGTTCTCTCTGCTCATTCTGTCTCTTTTGCTGGTTCTTCATGAACTCGGTTTAACAGTATTTTACCTGAAGATTCTGTTCAGGTTTTACTAAATGTTAACATCTGGCTTACTGACTGATACTTGTCCATCCCATCTTTAGGGTATAACACTGCTGGTTGTTCAATAAGCAATACTAAATTGGTTATTTAATCAGTCTTTTACAGACCCACAGCTCTGAACTGTTGGAAGCATACTCATGTGGTCCTATTGTTGAAAATGGCTATGACTGACCCTAATAATAAGACAAATAACTATATTGTTGTTACCCAGTGTTTATAAAATGTTGGGAAACAAATAAACTGTCAGCTCTCTCAAAATTTGGAAGCCCACAATCTCCTTTATAATAGTCAATCTGGTTTCAGGCTGAATCATAGCACTGTAGCAGCACATTTCAAGGTTTCAAAGTTCGTCAAAGGTATTTTGTACCAAGATCAGTCAACTGCTTTCGTATTGCTTGATCTGTCAGTGAAGTTTGGGACTTTGTCACCTTCCATTTTGTTGGACCACCTGGAAGACAATGGTGTATATGGTTTAGCATTGACACGGCTAAAGCTTTTTATCAGACAGCTGCCAAACTGTTCAAATTCCACATTCTCTTGATCAATAAAATTGCTTAAACATAGATTCCTACAAGGTATTTCAATGACCCCCTACTATATTTAATGTCTAAATGACTCAGATTGCAGCAGTCATCCAGTCGTTTGCCGTAGATCTGGTTTCACACACCAATGACACCCAATTAATGTTCTCTTTTGACACATCTTCTGAACTGATTCAAGAAGCTATTAAAGCCCGTCTTACCTCTCTTGCTCATTGTATGAAAAGGAGCTGCCTTTAGCTTAATTCAGACAAAACAATAATATTGATTTTTTTTGGGATCACAATCTATGCAGTCTACTATCTGCTGGTCTAGCATCTTCGTTAAACTACCTGTACCTTCCAATTGTGTAAAAAAGTTACATTTGACTTTGATGTCTCCATTCACCCCTTCAATATTTCAGAGACTGGTACATTCTTTTCACTTTTATGCTCCTTAGAAATCTTAACATCCTACCTGTTAAGTACATCATTGTCCATGCTCTTATCACATACAGACTGGATTTTGCAAATACACATTGTTTTAGATTGTCCCAATACCAAATCAATCGGCTTCAGGTTGTACAAAATGCAGCAGCCAGGTGTATCCTTAAAATTACATGCCAGCATGCAATTATACTGCATTTAAACTGTTTCACTGGCTCCAGTACAGAAGAGAATCTATTTTAAAAGTCTGAGGATGACCCACAGAGAATTCTATAACAAAGGTCCAACATATTTCACTGAAATATTTATCCATTTCTCTCCGAAGAGATACCTGCGATCCTCTAAACTGCTTCTTTTAACATGCCTGAGGGCCCAAAGGAAAAGAAAAGGAGGCTATTCTTTTTTTCTGTCTCTCAGCTAAGATGTGGAATGAGCTTCCACTAACTTTATTTACAATTTCTTCTGAATCTTGCTTCAAGAACTGTTTAAAGCCTGATTATTTTAAACCATTTAAGCAGCGATTTCGGTCGACTCTATGCTCCTCAATTTACATATTGCCGGGAATCCCTTATTGGTTAGCTGTTTTACTCTATGAAATGATCATTCAATTAATCATTCATTCATTTTACACCTATTAAAGTAGATGATGCAATGATACTCAAAATGCCAAATTAGCTGAATATGACCTCCTTGTAACTAAAACAGGTCCATTCTACAGGATTCCATTGTGGACAGATATCCATTTTGAAGGTCTTAATAAATATATAAATATCAGATTCTTACACAGGCTGGAAATCCTGGAACACAGAATTATCTTTTTGACATAAATCAATACCTGTAGTGAGAATCAAACACTTACTCAGACTTTTGCCCCACACAATATATGCCGGCTTGACCACACTGTCAAAATAATTCATTCGAACAACAAAAAAGTAGGAAGTGTATGAGTTAAAAAAATGACTTCAAATGAATTATCTGTACCTCAAAGGCACTTGACCACACCTAGCACTTTTGCGTACAGGCACTATACTCTTTTGATTTTGGCTAGCTCCATCATTGACCAAATTGTCCTGAAAAATACCATAAGAAATTCCCATCAGATCTTCCTTATTTTCTTTTCTGAAGTTTTAGTTACCTTTGCTTTCTTCCACCATTAACAACCTAACACCCTCACAGCAGACCTGCACACTTTATCCACCACCATAGGTTCATAGAATTTTTGTTCACCTTTTTTTGCAAACCCCGTTTGTTTTATGCATACCATGTCACCAACCTCAATGGGTTTTTCCTGTGCCCCATGTCTTTGATTATATTTTCTTTGTTTAGCTTGAGCTATTTCAACATTGGATTGTGAAAAAGATTCTAATTTTTTGGAGTCTGTTGGTTTTTCAAAAACTTGGCCGTCCAATCTGGTCTATAACCTGTAGCTAGTTTTTTGTGTTTTAATAGTTCAAATGGAGATACACCTGTGGATGAATGAGGTGTTGTTCTAGAGAACCATAACATGTCACCAACCTCAATGGGTTTTTCCTGTGTCCCATGTCTTTGATTATATTTTCTTTGTTTAGCTTGAGCTATTTCAACATTAGAATGTGCAAAAGATTCTAATTTTTTTGAGTCTTTTGGTTTTTCAATAACTTTGCCATCCAATCTGGTCTATACCGTGTTAGTAGTTTCCTGTGTTTTAATAGTTCAAATGGATATACACCTGTGGATGAATGAAGTGTTGTTCTGGAGAACTATAAAATGGTTTGGACCGGAGAAGAAACTACACGTGTATTCAGTAAAGCCCATCTCACACATTCTCCTAGCACTCTGTTGAAGCACGTAATCAAACCATTGGTTTGTGGATGATATGACAAACTTTTTAATAGTTTAATAGAGCTCCCTGTTAAAAATTCTTCCATCTCAGCTGGCACAAATTGAACTCCATTATTTGAAACCAATTATTCTAGAAAACCCTCACATAGGAATACATCTTTTAAAAAGGTTATCACAGATTTAGAATGTGGTTCACTCACGAATTTGACATTTGACCACTTACAGTATTAATCCATGATTTCATAAGCATATCTGGAATGGTGTGGAAGAGAAGAGAAAGGTCCTACCTTGAATATACATAGTTTTTTTCAAGGGCCCAAGAGATACTCTATAGATTTCAATGGTGGAGTTGATAGTTTTAAGAATTTGTCACAAGTAGCACAAACTACACACTTCTTTACCAAAAAATTGGTGTCCCTGTCCATTTGTAGCCACCAATATGACTTCCGTAACCTAAGTTTGGTTAAAGTAGCCC
Organism: Pleurodeles waltl; assembly: GCF_031143425.1. Taxonomy (NCBI): domain Eukaryota; kingdom Metazoa; phylum Chordata; class Amphibia; order Caudata; family Salamandridae; genus Pleurodeles; species Pleurodeles waltl. The sequence continues at coordinate 371,046,945 of NC_090449.1, forward strand.
CTACCTGTCCCTCATGAGCTGTACAATTTGCTTCCTAAGATTAACAGGTGGGATCAATTTGTCTGATCTCATGACAATACCATCTTCAATTGTCAATTCTTTAGCTATTTTACAGAAAGGTTGAATTATCACATTTACTGTTTTTCCTTGGCCACTCTTCCACTATATACTTAGAAGCATCTTTAAGTACATAATTATTTTCAGTGGCCTCCTTACAACTTTGTTCTGAAAATTAGCTTACGTTCTCAATTTTAATTGCTGCAATCAAATGTGCCTCATCCTCATTGTTACTTTTTTCTGAATTTACTTCTGTTATAGGAAACCTTGGCAAGTAGTCAGTTCTAACATTCTTTCCACCTAATATGTAGACTACCTCAAAATGAAACTGGAGTAACCTTGTAGCAAACCTAGCTGACCTGGGTGTACTGGCTTTAGCGTTAGTGCCGCTGAGAATAGCCAACAGTGGTTTGTGGTCAGTTTGAAGAATAAAATGTCTACCCCATGGATAACGCTTACATTTTTAATGGCCCACCAACATGCCAAAAGTTATTTTTCTCTGACCAAATAGTGAATCTCAGAGTCTTTGAGAACTCTGGATGCAAAGCCAATGGTAAACTCTTGGTCACTGCATCTCTGTGCAAGCAAGGCACCCAGACCCACATTGCTTGCATCAACATTAGGAATGCATTTCAGATTAGGATAATAAGTTTTAAGAACATCTACCAATGATATTTGGCATTTGATATCACTGAAGACATTAAGACACTCAGCATCCCACATAAAATCCACACGTGATTTCATTAACAACAAAAAAGGCCCGATTCTTGAAGCAAAATATGGGATAAACCGCAAATAGAATTCATAAAGACCTAATAATGACTTGACATTCGTCTTACCTGTTGGAGGAGGTGCTTTCATATAGCACCGATTAGCCCTGGTTTTGGCCTCACTCCATCAGATGAAATCACATGTCCCAAGTATTCTACCGACTCCTTTAAAAATACACATTTCTTTCTTTCTAAAACAACCCCAGAAGATTTGAAAATAGAAAGCACTGTTTGTAGCACCACATCATGCTTCTCTCGCTCTTTGGTGTATATCATATTTCATCCTGAAAGACAGTTACATAAAAAACACCTTTGAGCATTATGCTCATCACTGATGCTAGGCCGAATGGCAAGCGGCAACACTGATAAGCACCCCATGAAGAAACAAATGCAGTAAGATGTCGACATTCTAGTTCTAATTCTATTTGATGATACGCCGCAGATAGGTAAAATTTAGTAAAGTACTTAGCTCTTGAAATGTTCGACAACATTTTACTAATCCTGGGAAGAGGATGAACATCAACCTATATCTCTCTGTTTAGTGCTCTAAGGTCCACACATTCGGAGATCCACATTTATTTTTCGATCTATAACTAAAGGAGAAAGCCACAAAGAAGATTCCACTCAAAAATATCTTTGCTGCATAGTCCCTCCAACTCTCTTTCCAAATCTTCCCTGACACTGAAAGGTACTCCTCTCATTGTGTGCTTAGTAGGTAAAGCATTGTCTTTGGTCTTAATCTTATGTTGAAAACCTTTAATCGTTCCAAATTCTCTGGGAAACACCTCAGGGAACTGATTTATTATTTCCTCTATGGTGTTGTCACCACGTACAACAGATACTTGCAAAACGTCCAATCTTTGTACAAATATGACATTTTTCGCTGAACACATCCTTCCTCCTTTAAAATGAGATGATTTCCACACCTGAAACAAACACTAGATTGTTTAAAAAATGAAATGTTTTTAGAAAATCTGTTCCCTGGAGATTGATGCAATTGTCTTTTTTTGTTTTAAAAAGAAAAATTGTGTCCTCATATCCAGTCAAGCCAGGCTACTGAGACATCCAAATTAAGGCACCAAGAGGGAGAACCAACGCTCATTGGCCCCATCCAGCCATCGATCAACCTTACTGTTAAGGCCCCACTCTATCAGGAGACTCCACTCCAAAGAGACAGAGACACCCCTTTACCCCACAGGTTATTGCAACCGGAGGGCCTCAGCAAGGCACATAGTGGGTCATTACAACATTGGCGGTAAAAGCCGCTTACCGCCGTGCAGAAGACCGCCAATACACCGCCGCAGCGCCGGGAGACCGCCACAGCTATTATGACACACATCACGGAATCCGCCGAAATTCAGACACCCACGCAAGTCCGCCACAACAAAGGTCAGCGATAAATATGCGGAAACAAATCCTCCACCTCCACGCCAACAGAAACACGCCCATGCTATTACGACACACAAATCCACACGGCGGTCTTTCAACCGCGGTATTCCATTGGCGGTACACACCGCTGCGCTCAAAATACACACACAGCTCCAAAACACCGCCACATTGGACAATTCCAAATACACACAACTGATACACACCCAACACAATATAAAACACACACCCACATCACCCACAAACCCCTACGACCACAAATTAGAGATGAAGGCCAGAGAGAGACAGCACAGAATAGATAACACCATCACACAGAGGCACACTATATCATCACCCACATAACATCCACGCACAAAACACCACATACCACTACACTCACCACACTCATCAACACATACACCACCCCACACATCACACACACCACCCCATGTCACGCCAAAGACACCCCCGCTTTTCCGAGGAGGAGCGCAGGGTCATGGTGGAGGAAATCATCAGGGTAGAGCCACAGGTATTTGGCTCACAGGTACAGTACACATCCATAGCCAGGAAGATGGAGCTATGGCAAAGAATAGTCGACAGGGTCAACGCTGTGGGACAGCACCCAAGAAATAGGGAGGACATCAGGAAGAGGTGGAACGACCTACGGGGGAAGGTGCGTTCCACGGTCTCCAGGCACCACATAGCGGTACAGCGGACTGGCGGCGGACCCCCACCTCCTCCCCCACAACTAACAACATGGGAGGAGCAAGTCTTGTCCATCTTGCATCCTGAGGGCCTCGGAGGAGTCGTTGGAGGAACGGACACTGGTAAGTCTAATCTTCGCTATCATATCCCCCACCCTACCTGCATGCTATCACACACCCCCACCCTCACACCCTCCCCTATCACCCAAACTCCTCACTAATCTACCCATAACACCAACCACCCATCCCAACCCCAAAACCTGCATGACAAAACTAAGCATGGAAACCCATCACTAAAGCATGCCCACTGCACAGACCCACCACACCCCCCAACCATCACCACACAAGCCCCCACACAGGAATGCCTGCACTAGGGTTCACGCACACCCAACCATTGCACACCATGAAACACACACATGCAATAATCATGTACTTATACCCCCGCAGGAACCCGAAGGAACGTCACCACACCAGAGGGTCCAGACAACACCACTCCACCCCCAGAAGAGGCCCACAGTGACGACAGCAACTCTGCCCTACTAGATCTTGATGACCAGCCCGGACCATTGTGGGCCTCAGGACAGTTGGTTCCCCTTGCTCAGCCACAGCCCAACACCGAGCTTCCACCCTCTGGTAACCTCAGCACAGCACCCACCCAGCGGGCCCATACCTCCCTACCCAGGACAGGTCAATCAGCGGTGTGTCCACCACTACAGGGCACCCAGGCTAACCCACGACCCCAACAACAACAGGGACCTGGGGGCAGTGGTAGTGGGCACACGGTCCAGGGGACGGAGGCACAGGAACACAGGGTAACTGGGAGGGCTGCTGTGCGACAGAGGGAGGACGGGCCAAGGGAACCAACTCTCCACGAGGCCCTATCCTCCATCATGGGAGCATACCACCACTCCCAGGAGACGATGGCAACGGTCCTGGACAAGTTGCAGGAGACCCTGCATCTGCAGGAGGAGCAGTATTTTGGGTTCAGGGAGGAGCTCAGGACCATCGCCTCCGCCCTGGGCACCATCGTAGGGGTGCTGACGGACATTCAAAAGACCTTGAGGGACACCATGGCACTCCAAGGGGCCCCTGACACTAGCCAGGACGATGAAATGCCCACCACCTCCGCCGGCGCTAGTGGACAGGACGCCCCGCCACACGACCACCACACAAGCACCCCACCCCCTGCAGACGGACAACCACACCGAAAGCGGGCCCTGAGATCCAGGAACAGGACAGAGCAAGATGGCAAGACCCCCGCCAGGAAATAAGACTACCCTGATTGTCCCCCCACTGTCCCACTTTGTTACCCTGTCCAGATTGGAACTGCCCCAGCTCCACCTCCAATGGCCAGATGTGCAATGTACCTGTGAGACTAATAGACTGGACTCTGCCATGGACATTCTTCCACCATGACCTCTCCCCATTTCACAACCCCCCTTCATTGTTATGCACTTAAATAAACACCCTTGAAACCTTAATAATATTGGAGTCAGTCAATGATTGTGAACTTTGAATTGTCAATTACAGTGTTAAAAAAGGTTACCCATTGGAAGGTCAACATACCAATGTCACACATCACAAGCCTTTCAAGGGTGCAAGCTGTTGACACGTAGGTTACCACATTAGTGAAACTGAAATGGAAGGGGAAAACTCAGTTACCAAATAGGGAGTGAAATGTAGGTACAGGATAGAGGTAGACGTGTGAAATGAAATATAATGTGAAACATGAAATTGTACTCACCTGTGTCTCATTGAAAATATTGCTGTATGACTGACTCCCTGTTGTCGTTTTCATCTTCCTCAGCTTCCTCCTCATCACTGTCCACAGGCTCCACAGGCTCACCCGCTGCAACAACACCGTCATCTGGATCATCCTCCTGCAGAAAAGGCACCTGGCGTCGCAATGCCAAGTTATGGAGCATGGAGCAGGCGATGATGATGTTGCACACCTTCTTCGGTGAGTAGAACAGGGACCCACCTGTCATATGGAGGCACCTGAACCTGGCCTTCAGGAGGCCGAAGGTCTGCTCGATCACCCTCCTAGTCCGCCCATGGGCCTCATTGTAGCGTTCCTCTGCCCTGGTCCTGGGATTCCTCACTGGGGTCAGTAGCCAGGACAGGTTGGGGTAACTAGAGTCCCCCAATAGCCATACACGGTGCCTCTGGAGTTCACCCATCATATCAGGGATGCTGCTATTCCGCAGGATGTAGGCGTCATGCACTGAGCCAGGGAACATTGCATTTACCTGCGAGATGTACTGGTCTGCCAAACAGACCATCTGGACATTCATGGAATGATAACTCTTCCTGATCCTGTTCACCTGTTAATTCCTGCGGGGGGGACCGGAGCTACATGGGTCCCATCAATGGCACCTATGACGTTGGGGATATGTCCAAGGGCATAGAAGTCACCTTTCACTGTAGGCAAATCCTCCACCTCAGGGAAAATTATGTATCTCCTTACGTGTTTCAGCAGGGCAGACAACACTCTGGACAAGACGTTGGAAAACATAGGCTGGGACATCCCTGATGCCATGGCCACTGTTGTCTGAAAAGACCCACTTGCAAAGAAATGGAGCACTGACAGCACCTGCACGTCAGGGGGTATTCCAGTCGGATGGCAGATTGGTGACATCAGGTCTGGCTCCAACTGGGTACATAGTTCCCGGATAGTGGCACGGTCAAACTGGTAAGTCACGATGACATGTCGCTCTTCCATTGTCAACAGGTCCACCAGCGATCGGTACACCGGCGGATTCCGCCATCTTCCAATATGTCCCAACTGACGGTGCCTAAGAAGGACAACAGCGAAAAAACTGTCAGCATTCCTCCAGGTATGTACCCACAGTCACACACAAGACTACAACAGACAATTAACCCATCCGGGAAAGGTTTTGAGTGTAGGCCTCGGTATGTGTGACGCAGTAGTAATTGAAGCCATGTGGGCCCCTGAAATGGCGGCTGCCTGACCTCTAAACTGGGACAATGGAATTGTGGGGTAACTGCGCTGGCATTGGACACCGTCGCGGTAGGCGGTCGTAGAGCGCAGCGCAATGCTGCATTGGTTAACATTGGACCCTATGGGTCCCAGGAGCCAATGAACAGGTGCGCTGGCGGTGATGATGCGCACCGCCGCGGACGTCACCACCATTTTCTATCTCTTCAATCACTAGATACCTGACCTTCGACAGGAGAGGACCTACACTGCTAGTTCTGCTGTGACCTCGGTCTGGAAGCGACAATGGCTGCTGCGTCTGGGGAAAGGGCCCCTGCCTTCACTGCACAGGAGTTGGACAAACTTGTGGATGGGGTCCTCCCCCAGTATACGCTACTCTACGGTCCTCCAGACCAACAGGTTAGTACACAGGGAGCACGTTGTATGGGCTAGGCCTGGGTGGAGAGGGCTGGGTGGATGAGGGAAGGGGGCAGAGTACATAGAACAGTCATGCATGGGGATGAATGGGCCACAGGGATAGAGTTGAGAGGGGGCCAATTACAACGACGGTGCAGTAGGTAATGGCTGTTCCTCTTTCCTTGTGCATGTCATGTAGGTCAGCGCCCACCAGAAGAGGGACATTTGGCGTGCCATCGCCAAGGAAGTCTGGACCCTGGGGGCCCACCATAGACGGGGCACCCACTGCCGGAAGAGATGGGAGGACATTCGCCGCTGCAGCAAGAAGACGGCGGAGGCTCAGCTGGGGATGGCCTCCCAACGTGGGAGGGGTGCCCGTCGTACCATGACCCCCCTGATGTTCCGGATCCTGGCGGTGGCCTACCCGGAGTTGGATGGGCGCTTAAGGACATCACAGCAGACACAAGGGGGTGAGTACAACCTCATCCTATGGACTTTGCGTGCTGTGGAGCTGTCTGGGTGGGCGTGGTGGGCTGTGGGTGTCCCTAGGCCAAGGCGAGTTAGGTAGGCAAGGCCCCTCCGTTATGTAGGCCATGTGGCACTCTACCCCAGCAAAAAAAAAAGGCAAATTGATGTATAGTTGCCCCTTTGCCATCCATGTGGGCAGATTTCTACCATTGCCATGTAGGCCATATCCCAGAAATTGCATGTGCAGAGGGCAGGAGCACGGCGTAATGCAGGGGGCTGCTGCGTTTGTCGTGTCCGCCAACGGTAGCGGTATGCCATGCACTAAAACTCTCTTTCTTCTGTCTCCACCCTTTTTCTGCTCTCCCTGTCCTTCTGTACATCAGCATCAACAGGCGGAGGTACAGTGGCACCGGAGCACGAGGGAGCTGCATCCCACATGGCCATGGAGGGCCACACCACAGACTCTGAATTCACCAGTGGGACGGAGGGCGAGGGGAGCTTCACGTCGGCCACAGGATCACCAAACAGCGACACGGACTTGTCCGCCGATGGGAGCTCCCCTGTGGTGGCGGCACCATCTGTGCGCCCCACTTCTACAGGTACAGCCGCCACCTCCCTTACCAGCACCGCTCTCCCAGCAGCCCCTCAGCGTTCGCCCCGTGCCCGCTCACCCAGGAGGGTGGGCATCACCGTCGCCCCAGACACCTCAGGCCCTGCCCCAGTCACCCCTGCTGCCCTCAGTGAGGAGGCCATTGACCTCCTCAGGTCACTCACTGTTGGGCAGTCTACCATTGTGAATGCCATCCAGGGTGTAGAACAAGAGTTGAAACACTGTAATGCATTCCTGGAAGGCATTCATTCTGGTCAGGCTGTCCTTCAGCGAACCCTGCAATCTCTGGCCTCAGCACTGATGGCAGCCATTGTCCCTGTGTCCAGCCTCCCCCCTCCAACTTTCTCCACCCAGACCCAATCCCCTGTACCCCAGCCCATCCCAAGCACACCTACAGACCAGCATGCACACAAGTCAACACACACAAGTAGCTCAAGCAAACATAGGCACCACACACACCACAGGCACTCACACAAGCATCAGACCCATACAGACACAGCAACATCCACTGTCTCCACTGTGTCCCCCTCCTCCTCTTCTCCCTCCTCCCTCCCAGTCTCGTCTACACACACACCTGCATGCACCACATCTACAGGCACTAGGACTCGCACCAGGACACCCAGCACCACAAGCCGCTCACCTGCACTCACCACCTCCACTGCCATATACACGTCCCCTGTGTCCTCTCCCAGTGTGTCTGTGACGCCCCCTCCCAAAGTACACAAACGCCAGCAATCACTCACCCAACATCCGTCCACCTCACGACAGCCTCCAGTACCTGCACCTGCACCCAAAACTGCTAAAATGACACCTCCTACAACCACCTCCTCTTCGTCCACTCCCAGATCCCCTCCAGCTACCCAACCCAGTGTACGTCAGAAACTGTCCCTATGTCAAATTGACCTTTTTGCCCCCACCCCCCCCCCTCCAATTCATCAGTCCCGTCGTAGCGCCTCAGCCAAAAAGCCTCCAGTACCAGCGGTGCGTGTACCAGGTTTTTGGAGTGCCCCGTCCACCAGGGCAGGCAGTAGGACCCGGAGCCAAGGCACTGTCAGCCCACCCCCTGTAAAGGCTCCGAAATTGGAGAGTGGACGACGGGACCGTGTCAAGACTCCTGGTGGGACAAACAGTGAAATGGGATCCAAGGCGATTGGTGAGTCATCTGTAACTCAAATGAAGGTGGGGAAGGTCCCGAGGAAGTCTCCCCAACCTGTTGTGAGTGTCACGGCGGAGAAGTGCGCCATCATTTCCGGCGGTCCAGACACAACCGCCAGCACCGTCGTTACTGGTCAGGAGACCACCACCAGAGTCACAACCCAGGAGGGCCCAAGTATCGTCACTGGTCCAGAGACCACCGCCAGAGTCATAGCCCAGGAGGGCCCAAGTATCGTCACTGGTCCAGAGACCACCGCCAGAGTCACAGCCCAGGAGGGCCCAAGTATCGTCACTGGTCCAGAGACCACCGCCAGAGTCACAGCCCAGGAGGGCCCAAGTATCGTCACTGGTCCAGAGACCACCGCCAGAGTCACAGCCCAGGAGGGCCCAAGTATCGTCACTGGTCCAGAGACCACCGCCAGAGTCACAGCCCAGGAGGGCTCAAGTATCGTCACTGGTCCAGAGGCCACCGCCAGAGTCATAGCCCAGGAGGGCCCAAGTATCGTTACTGGTCAGGAGACCACCGCCACTGCCGGAGTCACAGCCCAGGAGGGCTGAAGTATCGTTACTGGTCAGGAGACCACCGCCAGAGTCATAGCCCAGGAGGGCCCAAGTATCTTTACTGGTCAGGAGACCACCGCCACTGCCGGAGTCACAGCCCAGGAGGGCTCAAGTATCGTTACTGGTCAGGAGACCACCGCCACCGGCGGAGTCACAGCCCAGGAGGACTCAAGTATCGTTACTGGTCAGGAGACCACCGCCGGAGTCACAGCCCAGGAGGGTCCAGAATCCCACAGCCCCGCTGGGCAATGATGGAACGTCAAGCCACACACCAACGTCCAGTGTGGAGTTCGTCATGCCACACACCAACGTCCAGTGTGGAGTTCGTCATGCCACACACCAATGTACAGTGTGGAGTTCGTCATGCCACACACCAACGTCCAGTGTGGAGTTCGTCATGCCACACACCAATGTCCATTGTGGAGATCGTCATGCCACACACCAATGTCCAGTGTGGAGATCGTCATGCCACACACCAATGTCCAGTGTGGAGTTCGTCATGCCACACATCAATGTCCATTGTGGAGTTCGTCATGCCACACATCAATGTCCATTGTGGAGATCGTCATGCCACACACCAATGTCCATTGTGGAGATCGTCATGCCACACACCAATGTCCAGTGTGGAGATCCGAGATCGTCATGCCACACACCAATGTCCAGTGTGGAGATCGTCATGCCACACACCAATATCCGTACCAGAACCGCCATGGCAAAGCACCGCTGAACAAGGCCAAGACCGCCATGGTGAATACGGCTGAACAGGGCAAAGACCGCCATGGCAAAGCACCGCTGAACATGCCAAAGACTGCCATGGTGAAGACCGCAGAACAGGGCAAAGACCGCCATGGCAAAACACCGCTGAACAGGCCAAAGACTGCCATGGTGAAGACCGCTGAACAGGGCAAAGACCGCCATGGCAAAGCACCGCTGAACATGCCAAAGACTGCCATGGCAAAGCACCGCTGAACAAGGCCAAGACCGCCATGGTGAAGACCGCTGAACAGGGCAAAGACCGCCATGGCAAAGCACCGCTGAACAGGCCAAAGACTGCCATGGCAAAGCACCGCTGAACAAGGCCAAGACCGCCATGGTGAAGACCGCTGAACAGGGCAAAGACCGCCATGGCAAAGCACCGCTGAACAGGCCAAAGACTGCCATGGTGAAGACCGCTGAACAGGGCAAAGGCCGCCATGGCAAAGCACAGCTGAACAGGCCAAAGACTGCCATGGTGAAGACCGCTGAACAGGGCAAAGACCGCCATGGCAAAGCACCGCTGAACAGGCCAAAGACTGCCATGGCAAAGCACCGCTGAACAAGGCCAAGACCGCCATGGTGAAGACCGCTGAACAGGGCAAAGACCGCCATGGCAAAGCACCGCTGAACAGGCCAAAGACTGCCATGGCAAAGCACCGCTGAACAAGGCCAAGACCGCCATGGTGAAGACCGCTGAACAGGGCAAAGACCGCCATGGCAAAGCACCGCTGAACAGGCCAAAGACTGCCATGGTGAAGACCGCTGAACAGGGCAAAGACCGCCATGGCAAAGCACCGCTGAACAGGCCAAAGACTGCCATGGCAAAGCACCGCTGAACAGGCCAAAGACTGCCATGGCAAAGCACCGCTGAACAAGGCCAAGACCGCCATCGTGAAGACCACTGAACAGGGCAAAGACCGCCATGGCAAAGCACCGCTGAACAGGCCAAAGACTGCCATGGCAAAGCACCACTGAACAAGGCCAAGACCGCCATGGTGAAGACCGCTGAACAGGGCAAAGACCGCCATGGCAAAGCACCGCTGAACAGGCCAAAGACTGCCATGGTGAAGACCGCTGAACAGGGCAAAGGCCGCCATGGCAAAGCACAGCTGAACAGGCCAAAGACTGCCATGGTGAAGACTGCTGAACAGGGCAAAGACCGCCATGGCAAAGCACCGCTGAACAGGCCAAAGACTGCCATGGCAAAGCACCGCTGAACAAGGCCAAGACCGCCATGGTGAAGACCGCTGAACAGGGCAAAGACCGCCATGGCAAAGCACCGCTGAACAGGCCAAAGACTGCCATGGCAAAGCACCGCTGAACAAGGCCAAGACCGCCATGGTGAAGACCGCTGAACAGGGCAAAGACCGCCATGGCAAAGCACCGCTGAACAGGCCAAAGACTGCCATGGTGAAGACCGCTGAACAGGGCAAAGACCGCCATGGCAAAGCACCGCTGAACAGGCCAAAGACTGCCATGGCAAAGCACCGCTGAACAGGCCAAAGACTGCCATGGCAAAGCACCGCTGAACAAGGCCAAGACCGCCATTGTGAAGACCGCTGAACAGGGCAAAGACTGCCATGGTGAAAATCGCTGAACAAGGCCAAGACTGGCATGGTGAAGACCGCTGAACAGGGCAAAGACCGCCATGGCAAAGCACAGCTGAACAGGCCAAAGACTGCCATGTCAAAGCACCGCTGAACAAGGCCAAGACAGCCATGGTGAAGACTGCTGAACAAGGCCAAGACCGCCATGGTGAAGACCGCTGAACAGGGCAAAGACCTTTGTGGGTATTAATAGTCCGGCACATCAGGCATCGTTCTCCCATGTGCAGCTGGGACTGTGACAGGACATGTACTTTCACGGGGAGACTCATCCAGTCTGGGCACCAGTCCCACCCAGTACTACTTGCGAAGATGTGTCTTTGCACTCCCCAGGATGGCACAGTTGGCAACCCACCCACTGTAGAGAGTTGAGAGACTGTGGCTTTGCACTCCCCAGGATGTAACAGTGGGCAACCCACCCACCGTCGAGACTTGAAAGACTGTGGCTTTGCACTCCCCAGGATGGTACAGTGGGCAAGCCACCCACTGTAGAGACTTGAGAGACTGTGGCTTTGCACTCCCCAGGATGGCACAGTGGGCAACCCACCCACTGAAGTGACTTGAGAGACTGTGGCTTTGCACTCCCCAGGATACATCAATGGGCATGGAGCCTCGTCGTGGATCTGGCTTCGCATTCATCTGGCTGAGGTGCCCCCCCTTCCCTTCCCCCTGAGGTGCCTGTATTGTTTCTATCTGATGCCCTGGCAGTGTTCTCTCAGATTTTGGTCAGGTATCTATTGTGGGCGTCGCCCATGCATTTTTGGACTGTTGGTGCACGGACATTGTTGTGTACATATCTGCACTACTTCTTGTATTGTACATTTATTTTTGACAGATTTCGTGATATATATCCGTATATTTTTTAATGAGTAGTATATTGGCACAATACAAAGTTTGACCGCTATTCGCTTTGTCTTTGCATTCTTCTGGGGGGTTTGTGGGTTGTTCATGTGATTTTTGTGAATGCATTGGTGTGTATGTTGTAATATGCGAGGGTGGGGGTGGGGGTGTTTGGTGGGTGTCCCCGTAACTTTTGCCTCCCCCCTCCCCCCGTCCCCGTGTCGTAGGTGCAGTACTCACCGGTATGTTCTGCGTCTACGTTGCTGTTGGTCGTAGATGAGCAGGAATGCAAGGGCAGGTAAGATTTGTAGTTCCGGCTCCATGGTGTCCTCGTTCCTCGTGGGATGTGTTGAGGTGAGCGTTTTCCCATAGCAAAAGCTGTTTCCGCCGTGTTTTTATCCACTGTGAACCCGCCCCGGAAAAGGTGGCGGATTGGTGTGTTGTGATAGTGTGGGTGGTACATTGTCTTCCGCCTGTCTGTTGGCGGTGACCGCCGCACTGTTTGTTTGTACCGCCGTGGCAGGCGGTGTGTTAAAGTGGCTGTCTTAGTTGGTGGTTTCCGCCAGGGTCGTAATTCCCTTTTTTTGTCCGCCGGCCTGTTTGCGGTATTACCGCAGCTTTAACACCATCCGCCAGGGTTGTAATGACCACCTCAATTATTAGACTCTCTGCTATATTCAACCGTTCCGTATTTGAATTGTATCATCTTCCCTTTCCTTCCATAATGCCCAAAATCCATTTCTCTTACTCTGAAGGCCACCTTTTTCCAAATTGTATACTTTATTGACAGATGCGACCCAATCATGGGTGAATGGAGTCTGGGGAAGTGTCCATTTTAGGCATACCTCACATTGTGCCAAAATAATTAGCACAAATAACATGTACCTCTGTTCTTTACTCAGATTTGACAAGCAGTCCTCCCTTAAGCTAATTCCTACTATTACTAAAGGAAGAGTTACGTTAACACCTGGACTCACCACACCTCTGATCACTTGCCCTATAGCCATCCAGTATCAATCAAGCTTCTGGCAACTCCAGAACATATGGATATCATTGGCCCTTTCTTCATTGCATCGTGGGCAGCATTTCTTTTCCTTCCCTAGGGCAGTTATCCTCTCTGGAGACCACTATACTCTGTGAAAAGTAAAAAGATGTTATTTTTTTCAATGTGGCCAGTTTAGCTATATCCGAAAGAGTAGAAAACGAAATTTGCCAAAGCTTGCCAATGTCTGGCAAGATTATTTCCTTACTCCATTTCTTTTCTGGCAATAGACAAGGATCTTCTGTTGCCTCCTTCAGCATCCAATACCTGAGGGCGACCTCCTTATGATACCCTGGGTTATAACACAATTTCTCCTCCCAAATGTCCTCTCTTTGCTCTGATCTAGGGCGAACACTTGCCCAGCACGCCAATTGATAATATTTAAACTTGGAAACCTTGTTTCCAACTAACTCAACAAATATATCCCATGGTATCAATTCCTGCTTTACCGGAATTTGCACCCACCGAACCACCCATTTTCCCCATAATGGAAGAGATGGTCTGTCTTGCAGACATTTTGGAGTGCCTGGTGAGTCCCATATCGGTGCAAAGTATGGTATGTCTAATACTCTTCGCGTCTGTGACCATATCTTACATGCTGCACTAAGGCACTTTAGTCTGACCTTCTTAAAGTATTTTCGGTAGCCATATTTATATAGAAAGCGGTCTCCGACCTTCAATATGTCAATCATAACTTTGTGGTATGGGGTGTAGCTAGAGTAATTATTCAATAGACTCCTTATGTTCTTGAGATGGAAAGCCATGTAATATTTATGGAGATCCGAGTCAACTATTCTCCCTTGATGCTTCTTCCTGGACAACCTTCTCCATTCAACACGGATTCCCTGTGATGCCCACACGAAAAAAGTTAAATCCCCTGTAACCTTCTGAACCATATTGCTTTAAATTCTAGTGGAATAGTGTTAAATAAAAACGTGAATTTCGGTAAAATAAGCATTTTCTAAATATTTGATCTGCCTAACAAGGACAGTAGAAATGCATCCCATGATCTCAATAGCTTTTTCGTAGATAGCCATACTTTATTGAAGTTTTTCCAGGCCACCTTCCCTGAATCCGCAGTAACCTGAACCCCCAAATATCTGATCTCTTTTCTAACAAGGGGACAGTCATAACAAGTGTTCCCCCAACCAAACTCCTCCAAAACACTCCAAATGTTTGGTAATAAACCTATCAAATCACTTGTATATATCATGAGATCATCAGCATATAGTGCCACTTTTTTCTCCTACTCTCTAAAATGAAACAGTATTATATTTTGATTGGATCTAATCATCCTTGCCAAAGGTTCAATATATAAATTGAATAGAAGAAGAGAGAGTGGACAACTGTAACATGTACCTCTCTCTATCTTTACTTGAGTTGATAGATTACCGGCCACCAGTACACTCGCTATCGGGTCCTTATAAAACACCTCTGTTGCATTGATAAAAAGGGCACCAAAGCCTTTGTTCTACATAACTTAGCCAACTTACCCAGTCAAAAGCTTTGGCAGCATCTATAGTAAGAATCGCAAGAAAATGACCATTAAATTGGGCAAGATCTATAGCACTAAATAATTCATGGGTCAATTCAGACAGTTGCCTTTCTCTAATAAAACCCTTCTGATCTGTGTGTATCAATATATCAACTACCCCAGCTAACCTTTTCATTAGAATGTGAGTATAAATCTTATAATCCGAATTAAGCACGGAAATGGGTCGATAAGATTCACACTGTGTCGGGCCTTATTTGGCTTCAGAATCAACGTGATCGTAGCCTCATTCCATGACCTTGGCATTGGAAAGATACGAAAAAAGACTTCATTAATTAATTCCAGCATAACATTGGTCACCTCATTTGAAGCCAGCTTATATAGTTAATTAGGTAGACCATCAGGGCCTGCGCTTTTCTCCCCTTTCAAGGACTTTAAAGCTTCCTGAAGTTCCTCCATAGTTATTCTTGCTCCCAAAGCGTGTCTTGTTATCTCATCCAAGGCAGGCAGCGGTATTCTACTCAAGTATTCTCTGACTTGATCATCAGTGGCCACCACTTCCTGTGCATATAATTTTGGGAAAAAGGAAACAAATGCCTGTTCTATTTCTAATTCATCTGTGGAGCGGCCCGGTTAACCTTCCATTTGAAGTGCACTAATTTGATTCCTGGCTTGATCTACTTTGGTTTTCCAGGCTAGTAACTTTGCTGCACCCCTCCCTATACTCATAGTGTGGCAGTCTACAAGATTCCCATCAATTTTCTGCTCTTTACTTTTAAGAAGTTTTCCAAACCTGCCCTGGCTTCCTTCAGCTGACGGTCCAATGTGTTAACTGCCATAACATACAACCCCATTTCACCCCTATTTTGCAATTCCTGAATTACGAACTCAAAACATCGAAACTGTCTCTTCCCTTCTCTGAGTTTATGTGTGGAAATACTAACTAATCTTCCTCTAATAAATGTCTGGTATGTGTCCCATACAACCTATAAAGAGGGTGACCCATAGTTTGTTTAAAAAAAAAATAGAGTCTTGTTTTAGCCCTTCAATAGTGCTGTCAAAGACCAACAAGGCCAGATTTAGAGTCCACCTGGAGGAACTAGTCAATATGTCATAGCTCATATGAAATGTAACCGCTAAATGGTCAGACAAATGCCCCGGTGCATGAGCCACATATTTCACCTTCCCACAAAGACTATTGTGAATCAGAATAAATTCAATCCTGGATCTCTGTCCATATTTTTTATTAAGAAAAGTAAATCTTGGGCCCCCTTTGGCCCGACTATGCCAGATATCTACTAGATCCAAGTCTTCTATGGCCTGTTTTACACAACACCTAGTTCTTGAGGAATTCACCGTACCTCTAGGTGTGGATTTATCCAGGAGTGGATCTAGCTAAATATTAAAGTCACCGCCCAAAACCACCGGGTATTTGGCAAGAAGCAATTGATTATAAAGAGATTGGAAAGGTGCTGGATCATCCACATTTGGGCCATAATACCCTGCAACCACAAACCAGACCCCTCCAACTTTGATCTCTATTATCAACCGTCACCCAAGGGATCCATAACCACTCCCCCCAAAGTTACCTTTATCGATTTTTTTGGTTAGAATGGCTATTCCCCGTACCAGTGCTGTTTGCCTTGTGACCACACAATGATCTATCCATCTAAATTCTGTAAGAATTTCTCTCCAATCATCTGGTAATAAATGGGTTTCTTGTAAAATAATTACTTCTCGTCTGCCCTTCCCAGGAACTCAAAGATTTTCTGCCTACGGACCACTTACTCTAAGGCCATTAACATTCCATGACAAAACCCTCAAACCGCCTATGCTGACGCTCGACATTGTGGTAAAGGTGAAGTTTCATACCATGCAAGACAAACCAAACGGTAACCTGCTTTAAAAGCTTATATTTCCTTTGGACCAAATTGTTTTGTTTATTTTCTCTCTCATATGCTCCCACACCCTGTGCTAATCTACTTACTTTAACATTCAAATTAAATTGTGCCCTGTCCTGAGAAACCCTCCCTACTTCCAGTGGAATAAAAACTCCTATTTTGGGATTCCAGGAACAACGGCATTACAGTATAGTATAGAAAATCACTCTACAGCCTGCATCTGCTCTAAAAAGAAGTGTACTTCATCCGGTTCTCTTGTGTTATACGTTTTATTGTTTCACATAATTCTGAGAGCTGTAGGGAATCTCATCTGGACAGTTGCACCCAGTGCTCGAAGATTTTGCATGTATTTCCCCTGCATGTATTTTCCCAGCTCCCAGTGTCTATCCTGGGTTGGCCTTGAAATGTCCAATATAATACGAAAGGACCAATCCCCTTTGATAAACATATTTGTTTTTAAAGCTGTTGTCAAAATTCTTTCCTTTATAAAATAAGATCTAAAATTAACCAAGATTTTCCTGGGGTTTTTCCTATTTGGGTTTTTCCTGTAGGGGTCTCGGTAAATTCGCTGAATGTTCTCCTGCAGGTTCACATTCTGCAGGTCTGGAAAGAATTCTCTGAAGAGTGATACCACAAAAGCTTTAATGTCCTGCCCTTCAGCATCCCCTGGGACATTCAAGAGTCTAATATTATTCTGTCTCACAATATTTTCTGGGTCCTTCAGCAGATCTTGTAGCACTTTTTCCTTTGACTTTAACAGCTGGATGTCTTGTTTGTTAAAAGTTACTTGTGTATCCAACTCCTTGACTATATTTTCCAAAGATGCAATTTTTTCTTTCAGTGTATTTATTTTAGTCTCCATAATTTCAAATGATGCTCTAATCCTGCCTTGATTCTGCTCAGAAATCAAAAATTTGCCTCTGATTTCTTTTGTTAATGTGGTAAGGAGGTTGATTATATTACGTGCATCATAGTCCTTGCACTGTGCATTTGCATACAAAGCTATAGGACTTGGTAGCAGGCCTCATAAAGGGGTCTGTATAGAGTTTATGTTCCCTTACGGGGGAAAGAAAGTATCTGTTGGGTTCCAAAAGTTCCTTCAGCACTCCCCCCATCATTTCCAATAAAAGTCTCCTTGCCCCCCAAGGAACAGTTGTTGTTACCTTGTACCATATTCAGGCCTCTAACCCCTCATTTAAAAGTGAAAATAAAAGAATTTCCATGTGGGGGTTTTTACCGCCTTACTTTCCTCTAGAAACCCCAGAACATCTCTATAATTTGGTTGCTCAGATTGTCCTTGAAGGGGTCTTCCTTCCTCTGGGTGATTGAGGGTACATGGCCTCCCTGTTTATCCTTGCGACCAACTGAGGTTACTTGGGGCGTAATACTGACCCCTCCTTACCTTTATTCTTCTTATATTCAAAACATGCTGCGTTGGAGCTGCCTCCCTCGGGCACCTTCCTAGGACGCACTTGGTTGGGCATCATACCTTCTTCTGAGGCCAGGTGCCCTGCCCTGACTTCATCTGGAACCCCGTCTATGGGCCACCTCCTCAAAAAAAAAAACGAACACTCCAGTCATGAGCAGGTAGGACAAAACCTCATTCCAACCCGCGGTACACAGTGCGAGCTAGCAGCTAGCAGAGCGTATAAACAAAGTTCCTGGAGCCCGCGACCGCACCTCTTACACGGCCGCCATGTTCCTCCTCCCCCCATAGGATCCTTAGCACTTTTTGATGTGCATTTGTCTTGGTACCCTTGCTCTCTCTAACTTTAATGTTATTCACCTGCTCTAGTTTTTTTTTTATCTAATTCCATTTTATCTACTTCCTTTGCCGTTTTCGAAGAAGTTTCTATGCTTTTTGCCACTTTAATAGTTTCAATGATTGCTCATTGAGGGTAACTTTTGTTTAATCACTCTATCAATGCAATGGCAGATAAATTGTTTGCAAATCAATTGTTCTGTAAAATTTTCAAACTGGCATTCGGCAATGAGTTTACATAAGACAGATATATAAGTAGTTACATCCTTACTTGCTCTTTGCTCTCTAATAAACATTGTGTGTCTCAAAATAACTAAGCTGGTTAGTACATCAAATCTCTCAACTATTTTTTTACTACTTCTTGGAATTCATCAAGATCCTCACCATCCACCACCTAGATGTTTGGCAGATGTTTGAAGATAGACCTTCCCTCAAATCCTAGAGAATGAAGACACAAAAATGTTTTCCTTTCCGGTGGAAATCTTGGTGCTCCAATAGCACATAAGTAAGCCTCAAATGCGTTGTACCTTTATCTCCATGAAATTGGTGGTTCTCCTAATGTCTCCAAAAATGGTGGGGGTGGAGAAACAGATTGCATGATGAAAACTTATGAACCCTTTGATGAAAGTAACTGATATGTCAGTAAGACTGGTTCTAGTAATGTGTAATCTTTGTTTACACATGTAAATAAACTTTCCAAGGGAGTAAAATCAAGTTTATAAGTGTATGCAATCAGTATGACTGATTACAGCTCAAAAGTATTAGTATGCATAACACTGTTGTTACAAATGCTGGATAAGAGTCTTTAGCGCTATTAACAAATCTGTGTTAAATACTGTTACTTACAATCCAGTACTTCAAAGTGTGTAAATATGTTCTCATCTATAATGCAAAACTCCTCTAAGATGGCCTTCGTGGATCTAGTGCGAAAACATGAGGCTTGTTTCTATGGGAGAAGATCTTATTTTTCCTAAATTCCAAAAATGGCTGTGATGTATATACGCCCAGTGTGTTTTCTAAAGCAAGTAGAGCTAACTTGTTTCGAACCATTCTCCTTTGTTTCTAAAGGAATTGGAACATGCTGGTTCTCAACCATTGTAATGGAGTGCAGATGCATTCCACATACTAAAATGATGAAAGACCTACTGTTCCTCACCAGCAAAGCCGCTCCTAGCAATCCTCCACTCAACCTCCACTGCTGTGCACAATTGCTGCAAGCTTTGTTGTCCGATGCCTCGATCTAGATTTCTTTCTTTTGATGGCTGCGCTTCACTTCACCATCACTGCCCAATCTCTATTGCACTCATGGTGGTTTGTTGTCACTGGGAACCATCCGCTAGTCGTCATTGTAGTAAGTGGAAATAATCATGCAGGCAATGATCAATTGTTCTTGTATTTATTTTCTTACGCAGATGTTGACAGTCAACCGAGGCTGCTCACAGTCAGCTCCCAATTGTCTTGTTCTCCATCATTCCTAGAATCATGCCATCGTAAAGGTTCCATTAGAGAACACAACAAATGACCTTAAGGGCCACTAATACTTTATTAACCTTTATTCATACAATTAACGTGATAAAATATTACATATCTGTTTTCAGCTCACAGCAACCCATACAACAAAGAAAGATAAACTTTCTGTGCGGTTGTCTCCTGTTTTTGGGCACCTTAGATGTGGAAACTTTAAGGCATGAAAAAACAACAGCTAAGCCAAGACTTGCACAAATGACAACAAAAATTGACATTGACTTTGCATTCCAACTACCACAGCAGTAACATGAACTACAGCAGCGAGGGTCCATGGCAATTGGCACATATAGGGCCTGATTACAACTTTGGCGGAGGGTGTTAATCCGTCCCAAATGTGACGGATATACCACCCGCCGTATTACGAGTCCATTATATCGTATACAACTCGTAATACGGTGGGTGGGGTATCTGTCACATTTGGGACGGATTTACACCCTCCGCCAAAGTTGTAATCAGGCCTATAGTCTAAAACTCTCAGAAAATAAAAAAAACATATCTCACAACAGGGTGACAGGATAAGCTACAGAATCCCCTAATACTTCTTTAGAACATCATTATGTTAACAAAGGACATAATGAGGATGACTTATGATGGAAAGTCATTGACACAATTTAAAGACTTTCTAGAGGTGGTGACTTGCCATCAATATTGAATGACGAAGAATGCTTCTGGACTAATAAACCGAACTCTCTATACTATGGCCATAACAGAATGGATAAATGAAACATTGTCATCTCTAGCTAAGAACATTTGTGAATGTTGCAGCTTTTGGCAATTCTCCTCTGGACACTTGCTGCCTTTATAAAACAACAAAGATTGATGTGTATTGCAGTACCAATGTTGTCTTCTTAATCAAATGGGTCTATATTGTCCCAGAGGTATGTGTTTTGTTGTTTTCCTGCAAGATATATACATACCTATTGGGTCATTTAACATGTAACTTATCAGCTATTGGTCTTTATGATCAAGTTAAAAAAACTATGATTAGAAGATTCCCTGCTGTCACACATGTTTATCACATAAACTGCACTTCTGAATATCTCCTTCTTCTCGTAATGTAATTCATTTTTAAACAAACACTAGATGTGGTTTGTGAAAAATATATTTCTTATACAATATTTGGTGGTTGACCATAACTTTCACATGCAGAGAGAACCAAGATGGTCCTATTTCAACTGATGTGCAAAATGAAGCTTGTCTATATCAGTTACTACGACACCAATCCAAATATATATTTATAGCTCATTAAGGACAATACCTGAGGGCAAACAAGGATGTTTTGGGACTTCATATAACAGCACTCTTTTGTAAACTGTACTCTAATGTCATTGTAGTTATATAACACTTAGAATGGCTTACAGGGAGTACGAGTGCTATTTGCAGGCAGCATGCTGCTCTAGAACCCTGGATTGTTGGTCATTCCTGTGGTTATGGGTATTGGAATTAGTTTTAAACTCTCAAGAGAACCCTTCCACATATTTTTTTCCAGTTTATGGGTAATATATTAAATCAACATGATCTAGTTCTGCCCATTAGTGGGGGACGCAAGGAGTAAGTGAGTTTATGCATATGATTAGTGCGGTTGATAGATGAGTTACAGGAAAGTAATATTGTTAGGCTGTATGATGTGATATTTTGAAAGAAAAGGGTTGTGAACTTTGAAATGAAATGTGGGGAATTTGCAGAAATAAAATATTACAGACTAAGGCAAATATAAATGTGACTTACAGTCTACTGTGCTTAGAGACAGGAGGAAAACAGCAGATAGAAAGGAATGACAATGTCATTTAAAAAGAAAAGGAGAGGCAACAGGCTTTAAGTCAAAGTCCATTTTTCATACCAGATTAAGGAACATAGAGGTGGCTTTTTGAGATAACATGCAATCTGAGAATGCAAATCTGTAGAAAGAAACAACGTTATTTACATGTGAGATAATGTTGTATTAGGTAATAGAATTGGGTGACCAGTCTGTGCCCTGAAGCCTACCTATAGAACACTGCATTCATATTATGCCCTTTAAAAGTAGAGATCATGGACGCATGAGGGTTGATCATTACTTCAACAAAGATTTCTTCATTACAACACTAGGGTTAAATGTTGTGCATAGTATGATATTTACTGATAGCAAAAGTAATAAATTAATCTGGGCTTCTTGGTTTGAAAAGGGCTCTCTAGTGGTCCAAACGGGAAGTCCTTTCCTCCTCCTTTATTTTGAATCATTTTTATTGTTTTTATATACAACAAAGGAGGCATATTCACCGGAATAAAATTTAACCAATTCAAATGATCCCAATCCAGCCACCCCTCCCCTCAACACCACTTTGGTTAATGCATAAAATGAAGTAGCTGACACACTACTGGAATGTTTTCATGTGCCTTCTTTGGTCTGCAATCTGCTTTGAGACAGCAGTCCCATAATGGGGAGTAGGTTAGGGCACATCAGTTCTCTGTTACCTTAGATGGGGTACACTAGAATAGGGTCCATATTCTGGAGAATTTATCAGATGCATTTGGTAGATCATATGCAAAAGTTTCATAGGCTAAGAGCCGCCAGATCTTCTGCAGCCACATTTGTTTTGTTTGGGCTGAGGACCTTTTCCTAGAGGCTCAGTGTAGTCTGCTTTGCAGCAAGGGGATGGTGAGAGATTATTTTCCCTTTAGGTGATTGAAGGGAATATACATTCTCCTGGGCCATCCACCAGAGCATCGACGCTGGGTCATTAGTCAAGGGCCTCCCCAGAATACCTCCTATAGTAGCCAGGACTTCCTCCCAAAACTGACTTACTAAGGACAAAACTACAGCAGGCATGTGAAATTACTTTAGCCCAACACCCAAGAAATATTTTTCATGGTCAAGGACAACAAGTTTTCATATTTATTTTGTCCTGGGGAAATGTAGGCCCACACCCCTGCAGCACAAATTCTTTGGCTGCTAGTTTAAAGGGAAGGGAACTGTCTGCAGTTGAGGTAATATTTATGTCAATGTGTTAATGCTGTGTCAACTTGTATATATGGTTCATTAATGCAAAGCCTTTATTATTAAGATGAGCGATTTAAATAAATGTGGTAAGCTCTGACTGCACAACTGATAGTGGCCCCAGTAAAAAAATGTACACACACATTTGAAAAGTTTAACAATATGAGGCTATGTATAATGCTCATGTTCTCTGACTGGAGGATTGATGATTATTTGCTTTAACAAATGGTCAGCAAAAGAACAAACTGCCAAATTTTAGGTGCCAATTTTTTGAAGCATCATAAAATAAAATGAGTTGATGCATGTAAATTTCAAACAAATATTCATATTGGAAAACCACTGTGACCAGTTTCAACAAGATTATGGGAAACATGAAAATAAACAAGCATTGGCAAAGCCAACCGATCCGATATTGGTGTTCAGTCTTTTGGTTTTGTCAATGCGCATCTTGTTTTGACTTTGACATGGCTTTTGTAAAAGTTTGTTGTGGGAGCTTCACACCATTGTAACAAGTGTTGGCAAAAGCAGAATAATGTTTTGCTTTTCCTCCAAAATCACACATTGTCACATTAGTTCATGTACTGAACAAAATGACTTTGTGTGTCAATATGTTCCTTGTGAAAGAGCAGAATATTATCTATCACTCAGAGTAAAACCAGACGATAGATCGATGGAGAGAGAAATATAATTTTTTTTAAAACGAAAGTATTCGGTTAATGCCAGACCTAATTAAGGGCACAATTCTTAAAGTAAGTCACATAAGTGCACCCATGGTATATGTCTTTGAATTAGTCCATGTTAGGCCTGACAGCCTTAGGGTGGTGACCCCTGACTTTTTGCCTGTCTCCCTCCACTTTTTGGACACCGCTTTTGCTGGTTTTAGGACTCTGCACACTTTATCACTGCTAACCAGTGCTAAAGGGCATATGTTCTCTCCCTTAAAACATTCTGACATTGGCTGATAACCAATTGGCTTATTTAATTTACTTATAAGTCTCTAGTAAAGTGCACTGCATGTTCCCACGTCCAGTAGATTAAATGCTACTAGTGGGCCTGCACCACTGGTTGTGCCACCCACCTAAGTAGCCCCTTAACCATGTCTCAGGCCTGCCATTGCAAGGCCTGTGTGTGCAGTTTCACTGGCAATTCGACTTAGCATTTAAAAGTACTTGCCAAACTCCTCCTTTTCTACGTATAAGGCACCCCTAAGGTAGGCCCTAGTTTACCCATAAGGGCAGGGTGCTATGAAGGGAAAAGGCAGGACATGTACCAGTGGAGTTTATATGTCACTGCTGTGAGGTCTGCTCCTTTCATAGGCTAACATTAGAGCTACTCTCATATACTGTCTGAGTGGTAGATTCTGATCTGAAAAAAAGTAACACAGTCATATTTAGTATGGCCAGAATGGTAATACAAAATCCTGCTGACTGGTGAAGTTGGATTTAATATTACTATTTTAGAAATGCCACTTTTAGAAAGTGATCATTTCTCTGCACTTAAATCATTCTGTGCCTTACCATCCATGTCTGGCTGGGTTAGTTGACAGCTCCCTTGTGCATTTCACTCAGACAACCCCAAACACAAGGAGCTCAGCCACACCTGCACACGGCTGCATACTGAATGGGTCTTCCTGGGCTGGGAGGTGGGAGGGCCTGACACTTACATGTCAAAAGACAGTGGCCTGCCCTCACACAATGGACTGCCAAATCCCCTACTGGGACCCTGCCAGACAGGATGGAACTGAAAGAGGACCTTGTGCACTTCTAAGCCACACTGTGAAGTCCCCCACACTTCAAAGAAACATTTGGGTATTTAAACAGGACCTCTGACCCTATCAACTCAGACACTTCTACAGACACTTCTGGGCAAGATACCACTAGTGAAGAAACTCTGAACCAGAATCTGTAATCTGCCAAGAGGAGCTGCCTGGCTGCCCAAAGGACTCACCTGACTGCTTTGCTGAAAAGGTCTGCTGCCTTGCTGCCCTCTGGCTCTGCTGAGAAGTGCTCTCCACATGCTTGGTTGAGCTTGCCTCCTGTTTCCTGAAGTTTTGGGGCCAAAAAGACTTAATCTCTGCATAGAACTCCTTGTGCAGCAAAATTTCGTCGCACAGCCTGCCAGAAACGATGCACAGCCTGCATCACGGTGAGAAAATCACAGCATGCCGAACTGGAACGACAGAGCCTGTCTCCCGAGTGGAGACCGACGCATCGCCAGCGTTGCAACAACCCACGGCCCACTGGCTCACCGCATAGCCAAACCAGAATGACGCAGCCCGACATCCTGTGAGTAGAATCAAAACAGCACCTACCCTGTGACAGAAATTTCCCCGCATCGTCCACCGGATCGACGTGGCTCCTGTGACTCCTGTCTGCACACCCTGAATTTCTCCACATCGTCCGGGGGGGGGGTCCAACAACCCTCCAACCCGAAGAGGATCTAAGTCCGCTCGCCGGAAATCGATGCAAGGACCTGGCTGCGTGAAAAATATCCTCGCATCGTCTGTGTGTGCCCAGAGAAACTGACGCACACCTCCCCGTTTTACACGCATCTCCTCCTCTGAGGTCTCTTGTGGATAATTTAGACACAAAACAGGTACTTTGTGCTTGCAAGAGACACTTATTGCTTTTAGGAACTTAAGACTCTTCTTATCATTCTCTAGAGTGATATTTCAAACGTGCACTTATCAAATCATTTTGACCTTATTTTATCCAGATACATATTCTGTATTTTTCTAAACCTTTGTGGTGTATTTTTGTGATGTATATACTATGTTATTGCATGATTTATTGCACAAATACTTTACACATTGCCTTCTAAGTTATGCCTGACTGCTCAGTGCCAAGCTACCGGAGGGTGGGCACAGGATAATTTGGATTGTGTGTGACTTACCCTGACTAGAATGAGGGTCTTTGCTTGGACAGGGGGTAACCTGGCTGCCAATCAAAGGCCCCATTTCTAACAGTCCAGAATTATGGATTTCATGAATTTATAAGAATTTACAGAAGAACGTCAGTAAATTGTACTCCTAGAAAATATTTGTGAACTGTATTTTAGCGTGGACAAATGTGCACATGTAGGTTTGCTCATGCAAAAACCTAATGATTGTTTACAAGTTCATTTTCCCTCCAACCACTGCCATATTCTGGTTGGTAAAACCCTAGTGTTTTTCTGTTTCTCTTTGGAGCCACACCACCACGTACCTCACCTGGGTTGCTAATTAGTAGAGATTGATTATGAGAGATCCCAACCCCCCTTGTGTGCTAATCTGGTAGCAGATTTGAGATCTTTTGCAATCCCAGGATTTACAAATACCAGTTAATTGTGCCACTTCGGACTTTTGCATTGGGAGCGGTGGGCCTGAAGCTAAATTATTTGTGAAATGCATCAGCTTTCTCCTCTCAAAGGTGCACAATACCCTGGTGGCATTCTTAATTTCCCTAGTGTATCCCTTGGTTTGCTGGGCTCATAATGTATTTGTGAGTAGGAATCCTGCTTTATTACCTGACTCATAGTAACAGGTGCCCAATCGAACCAAGATGTTATTCATCCTCCTTTAATGATGGCCTTTGCAAGACCTTGAAGTTCCAAAAACAGGACAAACAGTAGAACATTATAAAATGTAGCCTGCAGCAAACCTCGTGGATGGAAGGCGGGTAGCCAAGATGACACACACTACATTACTGAGCAGATCAAGTCTGCTCTGCTCGCCACTCTCACTGTTGACGCATGAAGGTTTAGGTTCTGGCGGTTCTGGCTCATGAATCCTGCCCAGTTAACGGGACTGCACATCCAGCAAATAGGCCTATGGAACAGGAACAGATGTTCAGATTGAGAAGGCCATGGGACAAGGCCCTCTGAGCCCAGTATGGAGTTATTTGGATCAGCTGAGTCTTGTCTCTCCTTACTTTGACAGAAGCAGGAACAGATAAAAGAGACCACAGTGTCACAATAGGAGAAGCACTACTAAGATAGATGTGCCTGTAAACACCTCTGCATGCAGATGCCACTTTGTGATCAGCTAGATGGCACCTGCTGATCTCATCTGTCCTGGCATTCTGAAAAACCGCCATAATGCTGATAGTCTTAATGCTTCCTGGCATGGCACATGTGACCTCACTCACAAGTGGGTCGATTTGTTCTTCAGGAGTTGCACAAGACTGTGCTTGGTAGAAGGTAGAAAGTCCTTTTTAGTCCTGCATGCAGGCATGCCTTACTAAGCAGTGGCTCGAGGACAGTGACCCATCCGGTTGCTATTTGTACTTGACTTTTAAAGTGACGTTACATTTATTTGCAGTTTTTGTAGAGCGCATCACTCATCCCCTAGGGGATATCACAGAGCTGAAGTTACTGGCAGCTTGAATGTCCAAGGCAAGAATTACAAGAATAGGGTTAGTGCTGTTTGACAGGGATTAGGTTAGAAAAAAACAAGTTTTTAAATGTTTTCTGGAGGTGATGTGATCCTCCGTGAGACAGATGTCGAGGTGCAGTAAGTTCCAATGGTTGCTGCTTAATAGGAAAAGTAGCGTCTTTCTGTCCTTACTATTTTAATACGTATTGTTTTAGCTAATGCTAAATTCTGAGATCTCAGATTGCGGTATAGTTTGTATCATTCTAGTTTGGAACATAGTATCACTGGGCCAGAGTTGCTAAGGCCCATATTTATACTACAATTGTCTTTTGCAAATTTTTGCTGTTTTTGTGTTAAAAAGCGGCGCAAATGCGGTGCTAAAAAAGTATAAATATGGGCCTAAGGGCCAGATGTAGGTAGGTTTCATTTTACGAGTTGCAAATTGCGAGTACTAGTGACTCGCAATTTGCAACTCGCAAAATGAAATGCAGAAAGGTGTCTCAGACGCCTTCTGCGACTCGCTATGGGGTCGCAAAGACCCACCTCATGAATATTAATGAGGTGGGTCGCATTTTGCGATCTCATAGCGAGTCTAGGCACTCACAGGGATGGTGGCCTGCTGGAGACAGCAGACCACCATGTCCGTGACTGCTTTTTGAATAAAGCAGTTTTTTTTTTCCGAAACCATTTAGTTTCGTTTTTTTCAGAGTAGGCAGTGGTCCATAGGACCACTGCCTGCTCTGAAAAAATATTTTCAATGGCATTCACAAAGGGGAATGGGTCCCATGGGGACCCCTTCCCTTTTGCGAATGAGTTACCATCCACTTCAAGTGGATAGTAACTGCGAGTTGGTTTGCGACCGCATTCGCGGTCCCAAAGCAACTCTGCATGGCGATGCGGTCGCAAAAAGGAAGGGAACACCCCTTCCTATTTGCGAGTCGCAGCCACAAATTGCGAGTCGGTACCGACTCGCAATTTGCGGTTGTGCATCGCGTTAGGCCTTTTGCGCCTTGCAAACTGCGTTTTTCGCCGTTTGTGAGGCACAAAAGGCGTCCTACATCTGGCCCTAAGTTCCTTGTGCATGTGACAAAGGATTTTGATCTTTGCTCGTTTGCACACATGTAACTTTTTCATGCTTGCAACATATTTTAATAGGAAATCAAGGACAACCACTAGCCATGAATTATTCCATAGTTTTATAAATGCCTTACATAGAAACTATTCAATGTGTTTAACCTTATTACTTTGTTAATTATTTACAACTTATTTGTAGTAGAAGCACCATCTCATATACATTTTTAAAGAGCACAATGCAACATTTAACCTAAATCACATAGAAAAATATATTGCAGTGAAAAATGTATTCCAAATTGCGTGAACCATTTCTTAAATCACGGAGGTAAAGCTGCAGCAATTTACTTCAGGTAAGTACTCTGGTACAGTTCATGTGGTCTCTTTTTGAGGACTGTGGTGCTTTAGATCCCAAAAACTGTGCATTTAAAGATGTTTTCAGTCAAGGGCTATAGAAAGCTTCAAAGAATGGTAGGTTCCCCTTGGTTAGGCATAGTTACAAGAAAGTGACACATCCGCTATGATGCGCCACTTTTCTTGCTCCCCTGTGCCCCCCTAACGTCATAATGGTAGCATTGTATTCACAATACGGCACGCGTTATCACAATATCGTGCTGCCTTGGGCAGGTGTTAGAAATTACAGGAAAATGTTTGCAGTGAAATCTCGTACATTTCACTGCACCATTTTTCTGGGCCTCCTAATTGGGGAGTGCCCCCCCTTGCATATATTTTGCCTGACGCAGGCATAACGTGGCGCAAGGGGTTACAAAGTGCAGCAATGCATGCATTACACCACTTTGTAAATATGGCGTGGGGAAATGGCTTCCTTAATGCCGCATTAGCGTAAAACAAATTATGCTACTGTGGCGCAAGAAGGTGCAAGGAGGCGCAAGGGGCTTGTAAATATGCCCCTAAATCCATTTTAATTCCCGAAAACTCAACATTTTGTTTCAGTATGCAAATTCTGCGGTCTCCATTGAAATATATTTTGGGAGTATCATGCTAATAATTGAATGTTTTTTTAGATCATTTTGATCATTTTTGCCACAGATGGAGTCTTCCAGATCTTTACTTTATGTAAGTTATTTTTAAACTACTTACATCACACTCTAAAATTATGTCATATCTTACCAAATCTGATTGCGTGCTCTGCCGTTTTTATTTCTAATACTAGCAGATACACTAATAAATTATCCGCACAGCTTGATGCTAACTCTCAAATTAGCACAGTCAAAATTCTGACAACTGGCACAACAACACTCTCTGGCTAATGTTACAAATCTGGTATAGGCATAAAGCATGGACTATTTTGCCAACATTTGCTCTGATAGCTGCATTTGTGTCGCTCCACACTTTGTAGTAAGGTATTCTCACCAACTCTGTTCTGTGTATTCTGCATCCCCCTACAATGAGCACTACAATGTTTATACACTCGCCTTTCTTTTTCTGTCACTATATACAAAACCGTTCAAATGTTTGATTACAGAGGCCTACTCAAGTAAGCATTTTTGAGTGAGTAAAACAATACTCCAGAAGTACTACTGCATGTAAGATCTCTGACTAGAGCTCTCTACCTGCGCCTGCTCTAGATCTTATCTGCGGAGATTCTTGTCACGAGTGCAGATGTATGTTATAGTAACAAAAGTGAGAGGGACATGCGGAAGTGGTTTGAAAATGGGGAATATTTGCTACTAAAGGGGTGGGATACTGAAAAAAATCGGAAGGTGTTTATGGAGGCACTAGCACATAATAAGACACAACACTAAAAAAGTCAAATATTGGTGAGACACAAAAGATGCAACTACATCCACTACAGTAGTAGAACTACAAGCTCAAACCTGGTTCACCCAAAGGTTGGAGCGAGTCAAGTCTTGTATATGTTTTTTTTTATACATAGTTTTTCATTTGTTAAATAATGAACAATATAAAACTGACATTGCAACACTATTTCAGGCACATGCAAAGCATCTCTCACTGCAAGTGGGGAGAGAGTGAATATTGGGAAATCCATCACATCGATCAACTTGTGTAACTCACTACAACGTCAATCAATCACACACATTTTTCCTACATAAGAAAGCAAGGCCTAAATATAAAACAACTTTCAGTAAGTCAGTGATTTTTTTTGTTCTCTTGCCCCTCATTTGGCGAACAATTATATGAGAAGTGGTGTGAGGTTTTACAGACAGATGACCAACATCTTTGGCATTTCCAGGGAAGCAGTCAAGCTTCTCACCTTAAATGATCCTTGACATGGTTGAATGCGTGGAGCAGGAGCGCAAATAACCCACAGCGCTCCCAGGTCAGCTCTGTAAATTGTCAAATTCCTGTCTGCATTTCATTTTCTTTCTACTATACACTTACCAAATCTGGATAAATCATGCATAATTTTCTTTGTTGAAATTACGCAAATTTCCCCGAAATAGCACAAAATGACACATTATTGCTCAAAATGCTGCTCTTGCATTTTCCATTTTTTAGCACAAAATGAGTCATCGTGTCAATTTCGGATCCAGGGCGAATTTCATGCTAAAAAGAAACGACACAGTTGCTTTTGACAAGAATAACAGTCACTTCACGAGAATAACAGTCACTTCTATTTAGTCCGTTCGAATGTTTCCATGCTTCACAATATGATTTTTACCCAAACAACAAAATCTCAATTACATGAGGTGGTGCAATGACGTAGTCTTGGTAATTTTGCATGAAAATCATAACATGAAATGTTTGAAGCAGGAAACTGTTTTTTTTTTGTTTGAGGCTAGATGTGAAACCTTATCATGCAACAACCACAATCCCTGTCAAGATGAACCACAAAAGTCACTGTATTCACCTGTGCTTAATTCTCTGGCATCTTGACACAAGCACAGTCAGGCTTAACTTGAAGACAATGTGTAAAGTATTTATGCATCACAGAAACAGTAACAAAGTGAAAACACAACACAAGAAAAAAAAAACTTGCCAATTTAGAAACATTAAATTACATTTAATAAAAAAATTAGACCAAAACAACAAAAGTCCAATCAGTAGAACCAGAGATATGCAGTTTAAAAATTTTAGGTAAGTATAACATCCAGAAGCAGAAACAGCCCCTTGCGGTTATCTTTTTGTGCTAGACCAAGGGAAAGTCAAATGTTAACGGCAACAGCATTGCAGTGCGTCCAGAAACAGATATCAGGTTAGTTCAGCTGAAAAAGTTATCACCTCAAAGTCTGGCTCCGAGAGTTCAGTTTGCAGTGGAGAAGACCACAATGTGCAGGGAGAGCACTGTGGATGGTTGTCACTATAGTATGAAGAGCAGGTCAGGCATTGCAGACAGTCATCGCTGTAGTGCAAAGATGCTGCCAGGTGTTGCGGATGGTCTTTAGCCTTGGTGGTTACAGCAGGCTGCTGATGCTGTGGCATGAAGTGCAGATCTTGTGTTTGCAGTTGTCACTGGCAGTTGCTGTAGTGCAATATAGTTCAGACCTCCAGACTTTAGAATTGGTGATCATAGCAGGCGGTGAGATCTCAGCACTAGCCAGCCCGTTCACTGTCATGAAGATCCCAAAAGATCAGGATTTATCCTTGTCTTCACAGTAGGAGCTAAACTGATGCCAGTCAAGGGTCAAGGACCTGGGTAAGCACATCGTGGTGATGAAGAACTCACTCCAGCAGAGTCCAGCAGGACTTAGGCAGGTCCATTTGCAGGCTCAGAGCATCAGGACAGCTGATAGTTGCAGGGAGGCCTCTGGAACTTGTTCCGTCTCTGTAGATCAGAACAGGATGTCAGCAATCTGAATCTCTGAGTCACTCTGCCTTGAATGAAGGGAGCTGGTCCAGTCTTCCTTCTCAGAGAGCTAAGCAGGCCTCAAGCAGCAGGGCAGTCCTCTGGCATCAGGAAAGTCCTTCCTCTGTAGTATCCACAAGTACAGGAGTGTAATAAAGAGGGGATCTGAGGGTCCTATTTTTATACTTACTGCCACCTTTGAAGTAAAGAAACATCTGGAAGGTTTTGCCCCACAGATAGTGTGGAATTTCCTTCCTCCCTGCCCGGGTCCCAGGAAGTCTAGGGTAACAAAAGGCTAGTGTGAAGTCCTTTGCCGGTGCGCTGATGGAACTCTTTTGAAATGTAAGTAGGGCTTTGTATAGCTCATCCCTCCAACACCTACTCCCCCTTTGTGTTACTGTCTGGGAGGGATACACAAGAGCCAGCTGCTAACTACACCCAGCCACGTGTCCCATGATACAGGCTGCAGGCAGCAAATTGTTAGGACAAGAAAATGCCAACTTTCTGAAAGTTGCATTTTCAGAATTGTGACTTAAAATCTGACTTTACCATTAAAGAGGGTTTTAAATTACAATTCAGTTGTGTGTAAATGTGGCATTTCTACCTGTTCCTAACCAAAACAAAAGTTATCACTTAATAAATGTAATGCAGTAACACAAAGTTATCCAATGCAAGAGGTAGGCCTGGTAGTAGTGGAAAATGAATTTAGGAGTGTTTTCACTACCAAAACACATAAAAATAAAAAATAAATGTCAAACCTTTCAAATACACCTCACCCTGCCTGGAAGGCTATTTAGTGACTAGGCTAGGGGTGACTTATTTGTATTAAAAAGGAAGGTTTAGGTCTGGCAAAAACATTTACTTTGCCATGTCGTGTAACTGTGGCAATTGGTGCAAGCTAATTAGATTCCTCATGCAGGAAGTCGAGCTGTGTTGTTCTGTCTTGGCTTTGCATCAATCCGGTGTGCTATGAGTCAAATTTCCGGTCACAACGCTGGCGCTGCGTCAATCTCCACTCGGAGAGCCGGGCTGCGTCATTCCAGTTTGGCGGTGCAGTGATTTTCTCACTGCTGGGCAGGCTGTGCGTTGATTCCGGCAGGCTGTGTGTCAATTTTTGCCGCACAAGGAGTTTCTTTGCTGAGATGAAGTCATTTATGTCCTGAGACTACAGGAAACAGGAGGCAGCTTCTCTTGACAGGTTGCAGATTCTGGTGCAGAGTGTCTGTCCCAAGAAGTGTCTGAGTTGGTATGGCCCGGGACCCAGTTTACATACCCAAAAGTACCTTTGAAGTGAGGGAGACTTATAAGAGAGGTTTTGAAGGGCACAAGGTCCGCTTTCAGTACAACCCTGTCTGCCAGGGTCCCAGCAGAGGCTTTGGCAGTCCATTGTGTGAGCACAGGCCACTGTCCTTTGAAATCTAAGTGTTAGGCCGTCCACCCTTCCAGCCCAGGAAGACACATTCAGTAAGCAGATGTGTGCAAGGGTGACTGAACATCACCTGTTTGTGGCTGTCTGAGTGAAATGCACAAGGGAGATGTCAACCAGCCCAGCCCAGATGTGGATTGGAGACAGGCTGTAAAGCACAGAAGGATTTTAAGTGCAGAGAAAGGATCACTTTCTAAAAGTAGCATTTCTAAAATAGTCAAATAAAATCTAGCCTCACCAGTCAGCAGGATTTTGTATTACCATTCTGGCCATACTAAATAGGACCTGCCTATTCCTTTCTGATCAGAATCTACCACACAAACAATATATGAGGGCATCCCTAATGTTAGCCTATGAATGGAGCAGGCCTTACAGCAGTGGAAAACGAATGTAGGGGTTTTCCACTCCCAGGACATATAAAACTCATAGGTATATGTCCTGTCTTTTATCTACACAGCACCCTGCCCTATGAGTTACCCAGGTCCTACCTTAGGGGTGACTTTCATGTAAAAGGAGGGGAGTTTATGGCTTGGCAAGTACTTGTAAATGTCAAGTCGAAGTGGCAGTGAAACTGCACACACAGACCTTGTAATGGCAGGCCTGAGATATGGTTAAGGGGCTACTTATGTGGGCGGCACAATCAGTGCTGCAGGCCCACTAGTAGCATTTAATTTACAGGCCTTGGGCACATGTAGTGCACTTTACTAGGGACTTACAAGTAAATTAAATATGTCAATTGGGTATGAGCCAATGTAACCATGTTTTTAAGGGAGGGTGCATATGAACTTTAGCACTGTTTAGCATTGGTAAAGTGCGCAGAGCCCTAAAAGCCAGCAAAAATAGTGTAAAAAAATGAAGGGAGGCAGTCAAAAAGTTGGAGCTGACCACCCTAAGGCTGTCAGGTCTAACATGTGCCCCCTCTAGCTGAAAGTGGGGAGAGCTACCCAACCCCTTGGGAGCTCTCGTGGCTAAGACGGAAGTATCTAGAGAGACCATCAGCATTGGCGTGGTCAGTCCCCGGGCGATGCTCCACCGTAAAGTCCATCCCCTGTAGGGAAATGGACCACCTCAAGAGTTTATAATTTTCCACCCTCATCTGCAAGATCCATCTGGGGGGCCTGTTATCGGTTTCAACTCAAAAGTGAGTCCCAAACAGGTATGGTCTCTTCAGTTCCCAGATCACAGCAAATGCTTCTCTTTTAATAACACTCCACCTCTGTTCGCGTGGTAATAAAATTCTGCTAGTAAAGACTAATGGTTGGCCTAGGCCCTCCTCATTCAGCTGTGCTAGGACCACCCCTATGGTCTGCCGGCACACTCAGGATCAAACTATACAACCCTACATAGTCATCTATTTTACTGGACCGCACCCATCCATTCAGTGCCTTACAAGGAAACATTAAAAAAGTATACCCAAGTGTTGGAAATAGCCTTTCTGTAGGGTCACCCCCAACCTTTTTGCCTTCCTCCTTCATGAAGCCCCAGCAGCCTCAATGCATGAAATAGTATCTGAAGTAGCTAAGGTATTAGTGGCAAGCCAATAAAACATATTAAGAGGCAAAGTCTGAGGTTCCAGAGGGGCAGTACAGGAATCCCCACCCACACCTGATCCTGAAGCAGTCACTGGCCCACCTGATCTCAAACACCTGCACCTACAAGTTTGGCCCAGCTCCCTTGTTACTTTCTCCAGTAGTAAAAGCAATAAGCATTTGACATCGCCCAGCATCTGATGCACAGATGTCAAGTCAGGGCTGGTTGGGGCCCTCGTTAAGCTTCCTTCTCCCAGGATCTTTGTAGCCAAGATCTCACCTACAACAAACAGCCCCTCAGGTTTGGAAACATCAGTTACATATGTTCTCTCATTCTCTGCCAATGGCCTAAACCTGTAGAAGCATACAACATTTGGTACCACTATGACCTCAGGGCTAGCGGGATAACGGGATGTCTCCATGTCAATAGCAGTGGTTCCATTGTTACAGTGCTACATAAAAGGCCCTTCACATGGACTCGAGACCATCACAGGAAGTGCAGTTTTGCTGATAGATTGTACCTCTTGCTTGCTGCTGGACTTGCCCTTGTTCTCAGCCAACACAGATTTTTAAAAACATTTCAGATATTTTATTTAGTCAAGGGCCACTGCTTTGAGTAGTTACAGTCGCATTGTTACCTAAAATGGCCTTCACTTCTTCACTCAAATTACCAATGTCTTCTAGGGTGTTACTCTCACTACATCACAGAGAACAAGATTTGGTAGGGGGCCTCCTAGACTTTTTAGCGCAATTAGTATGAGAAGGAACTTCTACAGCTTTTCACCTGTCCATTACCGCTAATACACCTAAGCCAAAATAGGTTCCAAAGTGCAAATAGATACTCCCAGACAGGAATACAGCACCATAGCAATTCACTTTAAAAAATACCAAGACTAACTCAAAAGGGGAGTGGCTCAGCCCAGCCTCAGCCCAGCCTCCTCCGGGGGATTCGCCCTGGCACACGTCCCATGCGCATCCCATGCTGCGGGACTGCGTCTCTCCTTAAAAGCACCACCAGGCACAGGGAATGACTTCCGGATGGCCCTCTGGCCTCTGGGAACTGTTGTTCATGCACGGTCCCATTAGGGCTGATTGAGTCTCCTGCACTGCAGGACTGTGTCTCTCCTTATAAGCGCCTGAGGGTGCAGAGAATGATGTCTGGATGGCTCACTTGCCTCTGGGAGGTATGTTTCGTGCACAAGCCCCCTACAGCTGATAAAGTCTCCTGTGCTGCGGGACCGCGCCTCTCTTTAAAAGTGCCTCTAGGTGCAGAGAATGGCATCAGAATGGCCTGGTGGCCTCTGGGAAGTGTGGTTCATGCAAGACCCCTCTAGGGATGATCCAGTCTCCTGCGATGCGGGTCCGTGTCTCTCCTCATAAGCGCCTCCAGGTGCAGGGAATGATGTCTGGATGGCCCACTTGCCTCTGAGAAGTGTGGTCCATGCGCAACCTCCCTAGGGCTGGGAGTCTCCCCATCTTCATCTCTATTCCATACATTTTGGCTTACGTAATTCTGGTGGTAGCTCCCCACCTTTTGAATCTTGAGAATGATCACTGAATCACTACTGGAAGCCGGTAATCCGCAAGCAATTTGGATAAATTAAATTTCAAACACTAAAACAGTAATTCACAAAAAAATACTAAAACAAGGACTCACTGAACAAGTACTCAAATTATTAAAGATTTTATTATTTCATATTGAAAAAATAAGCAAAAATTGAAAAATTGTAATGGGAAGGTTGGTTCTGCATCTTGGCGACTAACTTTTCATGTGCTTTTATTTTGGAAAGTTCAATCCTCAGATCAAATTCTACATCTACAAAGCGATTACTGTATTTATATTTTAGGTGCATAAGATCTACGAAAGTTTTTTCACATAAAAATGTGGTGGGGAAAGGAAGTAAACTCATAAGTGTCTCTCATCTCTCCATAGCCACTTTGTCACATGTATTTCATTTGTTTTACAGCGCCTCTCATAACAGTGTAGGGTGTTGAAACACCTTACATCATACAGAGAGAATCATACATGTGTAAATCAGGGTATCAAAGATGTTACATAAGATGACTACAAGGTGTAGGATTCACATGTCATCCATACAGGTAGGCATTTTCTAAGAGTGCTTGGTTTGGAGAAGCACAAGCTAAGGATTCAAAACATAACACAGTGGTTAACATTGCCTCCAATAATAAGAGCTTATTTCTACACAAACAAACAATTTTAGCAGCATCCAGATAATTAAAGACTTGGAAAAACATAACTTTCTAACTTGTACTGTGCAGTTTGCATGCAGCTCATTGATGAGAGTTCATAGCTTACTGCTCTAGATTATTATTGTAACTTATCTCTGTGACAAAAACAGTAACACACTGTGCTATGCACATAAAATACTGTTATTTGAAATACATGATACACTTTCTTTGCAGCAGGCATATTAACCATCTGCGCAACCTTAGAGGAGTCAAAACCACCAATAGACAAAACTCCCATCTCTCTCCAGCAGGTACATTAATTATTAGAGTTAGCCTGACACTTTCATTTTTGCCAGAAAGCATCTGGATATAAGAGGAACTTTTCAGTGCTTTAAAAACTGCTGCACAAATGCAGTAGCAAAAATAAAAAACCTCACCTTTTTCTGTTGAGAGGCCCCAGCTTGAGAAGTGTCTTCCTGCATGCCCTGGTCTGGGGGGTCCGCAAACGACAGGTTGGGAACCACTTTTTTATCAAATTCTTTATTAGCATACTTTGCATTGTGGATTCAATTGGAATAGTTTAGTTTGCTTGCCTTTTTTATTGTAGGCTTGTATATTCTGTAGTTTATGCTCAGGCATATCTTGTCTTGAGGACAGTTTGTTTTGAACCAGTTGCTTTAAAGTTTAGCAATTAGTTTTTTTGATATATTTTAATTCTGCATTAAAACAAGAAGCGTGTTTTCTTTTGCTATTGTAGATGTTTTCAGCTGAATTAAGAGGCCAAACACTTTCTGGAACCATCAATAAAGTGTTTGTAAAGGAATTGATGGTACCAGATCTGTGTTTGAGGTAAGCAGCTGTAAGATGGAGGCACAGTCAGTACAATCAGGAATACCTTAATATTATTGATAGCCATTATATAAGTAGATCTGTAGGAGAGAACCCATCCACATCAATGCTTCAGATCAACTGCCAAAGATCCTTTCAGCACACTTCTTTGGCAACCACCCCCATTCCAAAGTTCTACATCACTACATATAATCATTTGTACTGCATCATAACTTAGAAACAGAATTGTACTAGATCATACCTTAGATACAGAACACCACATCAGGTTTTCTAGTTCATTCAGATTTTTCCAAGGTTGATATGTAGGTGGGATGAGATTTTGTGTCTTGTGTTGGAAGGCAACAAGGTACTTGTCTGACCAGGTGACTAGAGTGATAGCTTGGAATGCGTCTAGGCCTGGGGTGGCGAAGATGATGTCTAATGTGTGTCCAGTGATGCTTCTGAGATTGGGAGTAAGCTGTTGTAGATTGTGTGCTCCTAGGCCAGTGAGGATGCTTCTGGATTGTGGCATATTAGGTTTGCCAAACCATATGTTGAGGTCAGCAAGGATGCATATATTTGATTTAAAAAGTTAGCGATTGTATCTAGCAATGTGTCTAGGAATATTGCACGGATTGTGGTCTGTAGAGAAGTGGAAAGTAACATGAATAGGTTGGGGGAGGATTCGATCTGACAAGGAGTATCGCACTACCTTGTAATGAAATCTCCTCAGCTTTGGTGAGGTTTGCTGTTTGTTTCATTATGATGACTAAGCCTTCTATTTTTTGCCTAGGTGATTTTGTGTTACAATTGTATATCCTTGTCAAACAGCTTCGTGCAATACCAATGCTATATCCTAGCCATGATTCAGCTAAGAAAAGTAATTCAGGTTTTTTGTTTATCAGTGGGTGAAATATGATGTATTTGTTTTTTTTTAAATGGAACAAGCGTTCATCATTAGGCAGTCTCAAGAATTTTTATTGGAAGTGGTGTGAGTTTGTGCTGCAGAAGAATGAGCAATGCCCTTTTAATTCATGGGTGGTGTGCTCTGGTTAGTGGTGTTCACTGATGGAGGACAGAGAAAGTGTTTGTTGATCAATTTCTTCCTGAAAAAGGTCATAAAGACATTTTTGGGGTCTAGTTGTGCGAATGGTGGTTTCTATAATATTGAGAGTTTGGGCTGTGGAATTGTATGTGAAATGTAGACTTGTTTCATGATAGACAAGGGGATGCGAGGTTATGAAAAGAATTGTGGAGTTTCCTCCTTTTGTGTATGCTGAAGGTGGAGGATGTATGGGTCAGTGGTGGTGGTGGGGCTTGAGGATCATGTGGTATGTCTCTGAATTGAGCAATTGATAATAGATGTGTGAATGAATGCTGTCTATTGTTTATTGATTGAGTGATTGATGTATTTGTTGCATGGGGAGTATGTGTTAGAAATGGGTTTA
Source organism: Pleurodeles waltl (assembly GCF_031143425.1). Lineage (NCBI taxonomy): Eukaryota > Metazoa > Chordata > Amphibia > Caudata > Salamandridae > Pleurodeles > Pleurodeles waltl. The sequence goes on from NC_090449.1 coordinate 371,086,503, forward strand.
CATGTGTGTTACTTTTGCTGGTATTCAGAGAATAGTAGCTATGGATAGGTAGGTTGGGGTGGTGTTTATTTCTAAGGAGTACGATTCTGCTTAGGTAAATTTGTATATGTGTGTGCTTTTTTTTAGTGGGGTAGTAATATATGGTATGTTTGTGGAGACTAGAGGTGTAGGATTTGAGTGTGAAAGACTGGTGAGTTGAGTATGTTGAAGGAATAGGGAGTTGTGCTTCAAAGTAGAGGTTATGTATAGGATGAGTGTAGGAAAATATTTGTTATGATAAATGGTTGCAAGCTGGGTAAGGAGATGAATGTGCCTTATTGGTGGATGCAATTAAAGAGTGATGTCATTGGCTGTGTTTGCAAAGAAGAGGAAGGCTGTGTAGTAATGTGTCTGATACATGACTGAGCAAAGGTTTCAGAGGGGTGGCAAGGACAATGGTAGGAGAAGGCAGATGGTATTTAAAAGGATTTGTTTGGAAAGGGTGGGAGTTTTGTGATTAATTGTGTGAGTGTGTTGTTTTATTTGTCTGCAAGCAGCATTTTTATTTGGTTGCGTTGTAGTGCAGACTTATGGCTTGTGTAGGGGTGTAGGGGCGTAGGCATACAAGAGTGGTGAGTGAACAGATGGTAGATTAAACTTCTTTGTTTGTAGAATGTGATGTGTTTTTACTGTGATGTATATGCGGGTACCAGACAAGGAGGTGACAATGACAGTACATTATCTGTTAGCCATGTTGACACCACCCACCAAGTAAAACTACTCTCTTTGATTGTTGCTGGGCTAGCCAATAAAAAGGATGATGACAATTGGGTCACCCTTGTTTTGAAGTACAACATAATATTCCTACAAGAGACCTGGGGCATAGAAGTTGCCATTTAGATAGGTTTGCTGTCTGCATGGTTCTGTCGACCCCTTCCTCTTTTGGCAGATCAAAGAGAAGTCTAATTTCCTATTTCTGAGTTATACTGGAGTGCAAAATTTGTTTGATATGTACTGAGAGCACAACAGTTCAAACATGCCTCTTGAACTGGCCCAGTTGCTCAAGTGTTTTTTCTATCAATCTTTAGAATGACAACTTTGGAACTGATGCTTGTACTAATATTAACATATTGTTAAAAGTTATTGTAGACCTTGATCATGAATTAGCCTATTTGTGCACAGGGTTTCAAATTGTTGTTGGGGTGACTTTAATATTAAACTTGATTGTATGTCACAGGCTAACAAGGTAACCATCTGGGATAAGGCTAGCACAGGAGATGCATTCCAAAATCAATCAGGACCAGAAAGCCAAGGAGCTCTTAACCCATATCAATATGCCCAGTCCTATTAATGCCTATGAAGCAGTGGAGTCTACCTATTCCACCAATGCTACTTATGTCAAGGGGGACTAGGGGTCAATCATCAACTATATTTTTGTGTCCAGAGGAATAATCGGATGGTGCGAATGTGGAGCACTATTGTAACAGCACTAAGTGACCACAACACCCTGTGGTTGGGTTTAAGTATCTGTAAAGGAGAATGTAGGGCCAAAGGCATTGCCACAGCATCTCTAATTGTCAAATCTCAGGTGCTTCACCTGGCGAGGAGGAATTCCTATCTGGGAGCTTTGATGGAAAATCTGTGTATTAACCATCTTGACATGATGAATGATTGCCCATCTCTCTTAGATGACCATTGGGTCGTGGCCAACTGTTTTACCCAACTGGGTCTAGCCATCTGTAAATTCCTTATGATGCCAACAAGATCTAACACCCATGGTGCCAAATGGTTTGACTCCTCTTGTAGGAAGGCATAAGCTAACCTACATAGGGTTTTGAAGGAGAAACACAGAGATAGTTCAAAGATCCAATAGCGAACTGCTAAGTATAAAGGTGTCAAGCGCAGTAGGCAAAGGAAAATTCAAATGGCGGCCTGTGGGAGGCTTGACCTGTCCTGTAGGCAGAAAGACTCCAGGGCTTTCTGGAAGGTGGTCAAGGATATCAGCACTCTGGGTCGAGTGATAATTTAGTCATTACCATCATTAACCCACAGGCATGGGTGAGCCACCTTGGTGCTCTAAATGGCCCAAGCATGCCTCCGGACGGATCAAAGACAGTGGTAGTTTCACCTTAGCACTGAATTCATGGCATACGGCCAACATCGTGCCTATCTTTAAAAAGGGTGACAAACAGTCCCCAAGTTGCTATTAACCAATCTTTCTGCTGGATTCTGCAGTAAAAATTGCTGGGAGGGCTTTGCTGGAGCACCTGTTTTTGTGGGTAATAGAGGATAATAAGCTGTCAGAGGTGCTGCATTGTTTTCTGGAGGTACTTAGCACGGTAGAGCAGTGCCTGAACTGACATGTGCTTGTTAGCAAGTACACCATTGTGAGGCAGGGCTCCAGCGACTTGTCCTTCATGGATCTGTCTAGCACCTTCGACAGTGTGGTACGATCTAAACTGTGGGCTTTCTTAACTGACCTGGGGGTTGACCCAGGGCTTGTCCAATTTTTGCAGGTTTTGCACTACGATCTCTCGCATCTGTCAGGTTTGGCCCTGCTGGTGAGCTCACCTACAGCTTTATGCTTGGAAAGGGTGTACGTGAGGGATGTGTATTGGCTCAAATCCTATTCTTGCTATACATCAAAGGTCCTGAGGATGCCCTTTCTGCTTGTGCGGTGGATGTCCCCCAAGTAGGTAGGAAAAAAGCCCCTATGTTACTTTACGCGATTGATGCTGTTTTACTGGGGAGAACTCTCAAGAGTCTAAACATCCTCTACCAGGAGTATGTGAGATTCATGGGGTCCCTGAGTCTTGCCACCAATTGTTCTAAAATTTACACCATGACCTATCACCCTAAATCATTGAAGACAAAGAGTCTATATTTCCAGGGGCATCCTGTTGTCTCTACTGAGTACTTTTCATACCTAGGTGTAGTCTCTGATGCTGGGGGAATGGGATCCTTGTAAGCTTAAAGCCTCCCGAAGGTTTGCTAGTGCTGCTGGTTAAATTTACAATTTGGCCTCATGCATTCTAGAAAGCATATGACCACTCTGCTGGAGGTTTTCAGGAGCAACTGTCTCCCCATGCGCACCTATGGTCCTGGCATCTGGGGATACTCTAACACCACCTCTGTGCAGATCAAAGTGAATAGGGTCCTGCTGTGCCTTTTTTGGGTCCCCCTGGCATGTGCAACCCATATTGTTCATCAGGATCTCGGGGTTGAATATGTAGAAGATAGTTTTAAACTGGCCTCTAAGGTGCGATGGTGTGCAGTCTGGGTGAACCCTCATGCAGGCCTTAATAGGGAGGTGATCACTGACTATATTGCTTGTGACAGAGGTTTGGCCGTACCTTGGTTGCAATATATTTAGCATGAAATGACTAACCTGGGGAGGGCAGAACCTTTTGCTTCCTGCTGTTATGTCCAAGGCTGACCTACCCTGGGTTAAAAATCTGTTTAAAACTAGGAAATGTTGGCTTGGAGAGGAAGGTGAGTTTGGTAAGATTTCTGTAAGGGAGTATGTGAATCTTCAAACCATCCCTAATATAGAACCATATCTGGCATGGATGAGGCGATCTGGGACACCTCTTAACTAAATTTAGGCTGGCCATGAGAGTTGGTGCCTGGGTTTCCCTCTGAGCCAGTTTGAGCCCAGTATTTAGTTAATCTGCCCATATGATGAGGCTTCACCCCAGCGCTTTCTCCATTTCACCTCCTTGTGAAAGTATTATCTGGCATATACTAAAAGGTTTCTAGTTCCACTAACTATAGTATGGGGCATCAGAAGTTGTGCTGATGCCTTGTTGTACTTGCAACAGTTAAACTCCCCTACTCATTGCAATAGCAGTTGTTCCTTTTTAAAGTGTGCAATTGCCTAAAGAAAACAAATGTTATTCTAATTGACAGATATCTCAAATCACACCTGGCACTTGATTAAACGCTAACATAGGGTCATTTGTCTGATGGGTCCACCTAGGCTTTTCACTCCAAATGTATGAGTATTTAACCCTGACCATTTGTCGAAGTGTTTTTTATTCATTCAATGTTTTTTATTGTCTGTTTCTTTAATGTAATCAACTATCTGCTGTTTATTGATTCTGCGTTCAGACGAGGCCTTGACTATGTTTTAATGTTTTGTATTATGCCTTTATGGTTGTTCTTGACGCCGAAATAACGTATTATCAAGTTGTGGGAATGTTGATTCATACATAACTACTTAAAGGTTGGTAGGATACTGAGAAGGCTTATAATATTTACAATAACCAGATGCAAAAATAATCTAACCCCTATTGTACTGACGAAAGTAACTCTTGCACTTTGTAGTGGATTAAGATTTGTTTGCTTGCTTTGACAGAGAAAGCTTTTTGTAAGGAATAAAGGGCCAGATGTAGGAAACATTTAGCGAGTCGCAAACGGCAAAATTTGCCGTTTGCGACTCGCTAAACGCGTTTCCCAATGCAGAAATGCATATTGCGAGTCGGTACCGACTCGCAATATGCATTTCAGAATCGCAAATAGGAAGGGGTGTTCCCTTCCTATTTGCGAGTCTGAGTGGTATGCAATACCATTTGCGACCGCGTATGCGCTCGCAAATGGTATCACAGTTACCATCCACTTCAAGTGGATGGTAACCCACTCGCAAATTGGAAGGGGTCCCCATGGGACCCCTTCCACTTTGTGAATGGACCCAAAAATATTTTTTCAGGGCAGGGAGTGGTCCTAGGGACCACTCCCTGCCCTGAAAAAATCCTGAAACTAAAGGTTTCGTTTTTTTTTAAAGTGCAGCTCGTTTTCCTTTAAGGAAAACGGGCTACACTTAAAAAAAAAAACTGCTTTATTGAAAGCAGTCACGAACATGGAGGTCTGCTGACGACAGCAGGCCTCCATGTTTGCGAGTGCCTATACTCGCTATGGGGCCGCAATTTGCGTCCCACCTCATGAATATTCATGAGGTGGGTCAGTGCGATCCCATAGCGAGTTGCAGTCGGTGTCTGAGACACCGTACTGCATACCAATTTGCGAGGTGCAAATTGCGAGTCGCATGGACTCGCACTTTGCAACTCGCAAATTTTTAAGTTGCTACATCTGGCCCAAAGACACTACCGGGCGATTTCGCCAACGAGAAAGATAAAGATACTATTAAAGCCAAGAAAAAATGCCTTTATGTCTCCAAAACATTGATAATGAGACAAAAGAAAAAATAAATGTAAATGTCTGGCGGGAATCTGGTGAATCAAGCACGCATTTAATTGCTTGTACAGTTAAGTGTTTTTAGCACATCGACACACAGATTCATATTTGGTCTACATATGTATTTGATTTCCCAAAAAAGTGTTTTTAAAAATGAAACTCTTGTACCTTGATATACAGAGGACTTCAATACATGCCAAAATACAAACTACTTATGCCAGGGAAGGAAGTCAGGGACACAATATAGGTGAATAGTAGTGCATTGTAAAAAAGGGTATCACATATCAGCCTATCCTAAAGTCCCTGACAGGCAATGAAGAGTTGCTTCTTTATGTACCAGTTCTGTCACAGCCATCACCGGAGGCTCATTTCTGCACTTAGCGTGGACTCTCTGCTCACCTACCTTCCTTTTTATTCTGCCATTACATTATCTCCTCCAACTATCATGCTACATATATGGTAAGAGAGCACCCACTTCAATATCCAAATCTCACATGTTCTTTCAAATTATTAGAAATAAAATATACAAGAGTGATACAAATCCATGGATGGCCTAAGTGAGTTCTCTTTGGATTTCATAAAGTCTTCATTTACTCCAACCCTCAAAAGAAAGGGTATGCAGTGTATTTTGCCACCCTTACAGGAACTCATGACGTTATTCAGGCATGAAAACATACATATACAAAATAACTAATTTCAAGCTAAGTGTTTATTTTAAAATATACAACCATACATAATAAAGTAATCCTTCTAAGGTTGACCAACATTGATCACTTATTTGTGTATGCCAGTATAACACTAATGATCTTAACCCCTCTACCAGGCTGAAGCCTTTTTTGGCTATTTGGAGTAGTTTGCGCTTAAGCCTTCATACGTTTTTGTATACATAAGCTATCCACGCCAAATTTGCGTCCTTTTTTACCCAACATCCCAGAGATTCTAAAGGCACCCATAGTTTGTGGGTTCCCATGGAGGAGACCAAGAAATTTGCCAAAATACAGCTAACATTTTGTTTTTTCAGAAAAATTGGAAAAAGGGCTGCAGAAGAAAGCGTGTATTTTTTCCCCTGAAAATGGCATCAACAAAGGGTTTGCAGTGCTAAAATCATCATCTTCCCTGCTTTCAGGAACAAGCAGACTTGAATTAGAAAACCACATTTTTCAACACAATTTTGGCATTTTACTGGGACATAACCATTTTCACTATTTTTTGTGCTTTCACGCTCCTTCCAGTTTGTGACAGTAATGGGTGTGAAATCATTGCTGGATCCCAGACAGTTAAACATTTTTGAAAAGTAGACAAAATTCTGAATGGATCATTTGTGTAGATCTTTCAAGGTTTTCCTACAGAAAGTAAAAGCTAAAATAAAATAAAAATATTGACATTTGAGGCGAAAAAAAGAGCACTTTCTGTCCATGTTTTCTTCTATAACTTTTTCCAGCTATGTCAGATGTTTTAAATCAATATACCATTACGTCTGCTGGACTCTTCTGGTTGCAGGGATATATGGGGCCTGTAGTTTCACCAAGAAGCTTAGGTACCCAGAGCCAATAAATGAGCTGCACCTTGCAATGGGTTATCATTGTGTACTGGGTATGCAGCAATTCATTTGGTGAAATATAAAGAGTGAAAAATAAGTATCAAGGAAACATTTGTATTTCCAAAAAGGGCACAAGATAAGGATTTGAGAAGCAGTGGTTATTTGCATATCTCTGAATTCCGTAGTCCCCATACTAGCATGTGAATTACAGGGCATTTTTCAAATAGAGGTCTTTTTTACACACTGTCTTTCATTTGAAAGGAAAACATGCAGAGAAAGGCAACAGGCAATACAACTTGTTCAGCTATTCTATGTTCCCCCAAGTCTCTCAATAAAAATGGTACCTCACTTGTGTGGGTAGGCCTACAGCCCACAACAGGAAACGCAGCATGGACACATAGAAGTTTTACATTGAAAACTGATGTGTTTTTTGGAAAGTGCCTAGCAGTGGATTTTGGTCTTTAGCTCAGCCGGTACCTAGGAAAACCTACTAAACCTGCATTTTAGACACCTATGGGAACCCAGGATGGGGTAACTTGTGGCACTCTCAACAGGTTCTGTTAACCAGAATTCTTTGCAAACCTCAACATTTGGCAAAAAACCCTTTTTCTTCAAATTTCAGTGATTGAAAGTTCTGGAATCTGAGAAGAGCCACAAATGTATTTCCACCCAGCATTCCCCCAAGTCTACCAATAAAAATGGTACCTCACTTGTGTGGGTAGACCGAGTGCCCGTGTCAGGACAGGATCACACAACAGTCAATGTTAGTCCTCACATGAGGGCAACTGTTAACCCTGGGGTGATCCATTCCTGACTGAGGCACTAGGTACAGGCACTCAAGTGGGGTAGCATTTTTATCAGGACAGGTGAGAAAACACTGAATTTTGTAGATCACAGCATATTCCTGTAGGTTGTGTGACAGAAATGCAAGACAAAGGTTTTATTCAACATTTCACCTTTACAGGGTATTCTGGGTAAGAAATCTTTCGGGAATCCACACAGGCCACACCTCTGTGGACTCCCCCGGGTGTCACGTTGCCAGAAATGTCTGGGTTTGGTAGATTTCCCCGCATGGCCACCGAGCCCGGGACCAAAAATGCACGTGCCTGCCTTACAAAACCAGGTTGTTTTGGGATAGATAATTTTGATGTCTCCACAATACGATTAGGGTGGTGGATTTTGGGGCTAAACTAATTTGGAGAGCTCCCAAGAGAGCACTTTCTCTCTGCTTGCCGCCATATGCACCTGCTCTCTGGGTTGGGCTAGCCTAATATTGTCCCGCTGCACCACAGACTGTGCTTGCAGAGGAACAACAGGACTTTCTTCATCACCTCCCTCAGAATCACTGGAAGAGGAGCTGTCGGAAAAATCACTCCCAGAGTCTACACCATTGTCCTATCCCTCAGATGATGTCTCAGTGTATGTTGTCTTAGTCTCTGATCCTACGTCAGAGCTGTCCTCTATAAACCGAGTTAGGGTTTGAGCAGCAGTCGTCCAACGAGACACCATCTCTGCTTCTGGCTAAACTTTTGCTCTAAAACACTAGCCTATGTAGACATTCACAAAATTGCTGGTGTGTGTGTGTGATGCATGCAATAGTAACGTTTAGTCACCTTACCTTTGCTTATTTCCTCAATCAGCATGTTCTCTTAAGACACAAAAAAAAGCAAAAAAGACACACTATTACTTCACCTTGTCACATACCAATCGTCATAGTCTTTAGCGCCTCTGGCGCCCAGTCCAACAATCATTATTCGTGCTCCCACTCCCATAATCTCCTCATCAGATTCCCTCACGACCACCCAGCAAAAGTGCCCTTCATCTCTCCATAGCCCTCCTCGCACATACATTTTATTTGTATTATAGCGCAGGTAATGGCTGGCTTTACTAATCCACTTAGCTACTTACATAAAACACAGATTTGATCTTTGCAGAAGGCAAATAAACCTTATGCGCTATTTTATGGCATCAAAACTGCCACTAGACAAAAGTCAGATCCTTTTGTAGCAGAAACATAATCACAAGAGTCACTTGACTTTTTTATTGCTGCCTACAAGCTACAGTTGAACAGTGTCAGATGAAGTATGTGCATTGCTTTGAAGATGCAAGATTTGGTGGTGGTAAAGAGATCACTTTTATATGTGGGTGTGTTTTTTCCAGGGGGCTGATCGCAGTCCCAAGGGAAACCACACACACATTGACAAAAGTGATCACTCACTCTCTCTCTCTCTCTCTTTATATATATATATATATATATATATATATATATATATATATATATATATATATATATAGTTATATATATATATATCTATATAGTTATATATAGATCTATACATATGTATAGATCTATAGATTTTTTTTAACAGCTGTACAGTTTCCCAGAGGGCCATATTGGCCCACAGGGGAATCATACAACTATTTTAAAAAAATGCCCCCACAGAGGGTCATCCTGTTCGGGGGCGAACCCCTGTCAATTTAATTTTATTTTTTAACCCTGGGGGGGGGGTGAGCCTCGTTCGCACCCATCCAGGGGTAAACTTACTTAAAAAATTTATATATATGCCCCCGGAGGGGGGGCAGCCCAATGTCAGAGGGGGCCCACCCACTCAAGTGAAATCCCTGGTGTCTAGTGTGGTTTCCTGGCCCTGGATCGCAGCTGCGCTGCAATCTAGGGCCAGGAAACCATTTCAGGAAAGCCTTGTTTGAAAGGGAAGAATCTTTCCTCTCACACAAGGCCTTCCCGAATGGCGGGAAGGCCTGTTTGGGCCTGTTTTCCCCACTGGAGAAGGAAGCAGCCTTACCTCCACTTCCTGCTCCAGTGGGGAAAACAGATTATGAGCTCAGCACGCCTTGTGGTGCATTGACATCACAAAGGGTGGGTTGAGGGGCAGGGGGAGACACGGAAGCTCTTCTGTGTGTCCCACAGGTATTTAAATTAAAATAAGTCCTCCTGTGCGACACACCGGAAGATTTTTTAACCACCTTCCTGGTGTCGGCCACTAGTCGTGACCCACACTGAGGAGATAGTGTGGGCATCGGCCAGTGGCTGACGCCGGCACTTATGAGGTTAATATATGTGGTTGGCCTAATTTCACAAAAACCTACAGTTGTATCATTTAAATAGCATGAATAAGAAGTATGAACCGATACTATAGTCTTATAGCCCACTGTCAAGGGTTATACCTGTTCAAAAAGGCCCAAGCCACAGGCTTTACCAATTGGTATAGCCGGGGTGGAATGGCTATAAAGCTATTGAAACATTCGACCCACTTTTGTTGAACGTTATAAATTAAAAATGGAGAAAAAAAGGACAAACACTGGAATGTTGGCGCAGAAGGCTCATACCAGCCATTATAATTCTTGAGTCACTATATTGTCTTGAGTGGAGCTTGCAACATTACAGTGTTCTAATATGAGTAACACAATCCTACTGTCTTCCACTATTCATTGTATTGTTACTTTATGTGTACGGATTTGCGTATGATAGCATCCTTCTACCATCTACTTTACTTTCAAACTCATCACTTAAAATGGTGGAGTAACAAGATTTGCTTTTTTTGTCCAATGCATTATGCTTAATACCAACACACCAAAAAGACAATGGTCTGATTTGGAGTTTGGCAGATAGGTTACTTTGTCACAAACATGATGGATATCCCGTCCGCCATAGTATGATTCCATTAGAAATTAATGGGATCATAATATGGCAGACAGGATATCCGTCATAACTGCCAAACTCTAAATCAGGTCCAATATTAATTGCCAATTTTGTTTGCTTAAAAACATATATTTAGTCTAATTTTCATAAAAAAGTAATTTGACTGTCAAGAAATGATGTGCAAAAAATGGGGTTGTTGTTTGAGGGAAGGAGAATTCTCAAGCAGCAACCACAATTCTTGTCAGGGTGAATTCACAATTAAACCCCAAATTAACCTGTGCTAATCCTCTTGGTAGCTTGGCACAGAGCAGTCAGGCTTACCCAGACGGCAATGTGTAAAGTATTTGTGCAACACTTCAAAGAGTAACACAGTGAAAACACTCTATAAAAAGATCCCACCACAGAATAAAGAATACAACAATGTTAAAAACAAAGACAAAAATGACAACAATTCAATTGGTAGAACTGGAGATATGCAGTTATAAAAGTTTTAGCAATAAAGGCACCAAAAAAGCAAATAGCCCCAACTGAGAATATCTGGTCATACTGGACTGGGACAAAGTAAAAAATTCAGACCAACCGCAATGGACCAGATATACGGACCCAGTTAGGCCTTCTGAACAAAGTATCTTAAATCCTGGTTTACGTAGCCTTACAAGGATCCATGTCGAAGATGTTTCACATAGCAGAAGCAAATCATTTGTTCCGATATGCGGTAAGACTGCGATGCAAGGTCCTTCGTCATTGTCGTAAATACATTGACGGGGACTTGCAATTCAAAGTACAGTGTCAAGGTTGTATTGCGCAGATGGGTCCATGTGTCAGTTCCGATGAGATATGAAGCTGCAATGCAGAGTCCAGCATCATCATCAAGGCTGCTGTCGAGGAGGGATGTGAAGGCCTGCGCTGAAAATGTGTTTCATAATGGTGGTTCTGAGGAGGCTGTGGGCTGTGGAGGGCATCTAGGTGGGTCTGATACATGCAGCAGTGGCGATGCATCAGTCCTACTCGGGTTGCGCCACGGAGCAGAGAAGATGAGTTGGTTCTGCTGGGTCCACAGAGGCTGGCAGAGCTCCCTAGATCCACTCTCAAGGGTCCAAGGCTGGGGTGGCAACACTTGGAAGGGTAGACTCAAAGATGGCAGAGTCCAGGTGCTAGGTTTATCGGTAGTGGAGCCTTCTGTCCCTGGGGATCAGGTTAGAAGGCCAGCCAACTAGCCCCTTTGAGTCACTATAGGGTCCTAGCTTCAACAGATACAGGTCCAGTCCTTCTCATCCAGGCAAGAGGGCAACAGGCAAGCAAAGCAGAGCAGAATTCTGACAGAGGCGCAGTTCAGCAGAGTGGCAGTCCTTTCAGCAGTGCAACAGTCCTTTGTGCTGGCAGAGAATCCACAGGTCCAGAAGTGTAGCGAATAACTGATGTTTGAGGTCCAATATTCATTCACCATTTTCCTTTGAAGTGGGAGGATTTTTCATTACAAATCCAAAGACACCAAACGTGAACTGATTACCTGCTCCCATTTGGAAGTTACAGCTTTTTAAATGTAATAAGGTAATTCCAATGTTACCAAATGGGAAAGTGGGCCTTTCAATAGTAAAAACAAATGTAAGAGTTTTGACTGCCAGGACCTAAAGACTACATGTCCTACTTTTTAAACACACTGCACCATGCCATCTGGTCTATTCAGGGCCTACCCTAGGGGTGACTTATATGTATTAAAATGGAAGGTTTGCACCTGGCAAAAGCTTTATTTTGCCAGGTTGAAATTACAGTATAAACTGCACATGGGCTGCGATGGCAGGCCTGAGACATGTTTGAAAGGGCTACTTAAATAGGTGGCAGAATCAGTGCTGAATGCCCACTGGTAGCATTCAATTTATAGGCCCTGACTATATGTATAGCCACTTTACCAGGGACTTATGAGTAAATTAAATATACCAAAAGCCAATGTTACCATGTTTTAAGAAGGGGGCACGTGCACTGTAGCACTAGGTAGTAGTGGTAAGGTTTGCACAGTTCTAAGGCCAGCAAAAGCAAGATCAGCAAAATGTGTATGAGGAAGGCAAAAATATTTAGGGGAAGACCACCCTATGGCTGAAAGGTCTAACATGTGGCCCCTCAGCTAAAGGTAGAGAGAACTCCCCAACCCCTTGGGAGTTCTCATCACCAAGGTATAAGATGCTGGACAGACCATCAGCATTGGTGTGGTCAAACCCAGGATGGTGTTCCACCCCAAAATCTATTCCCTGCAGGGAGATGGACCACCTCAACAGTTTGGGATGATTTTCACCCCTCATTTCAATGGCCATCTGATGGGATTGCAGTCTATCTGAACCATGAAGTGAGTCCTAAACTGGTATGGTTGAGGCTCCATCAGTGCCCTTACAACAGCAAAGGCCTCCCTTTCAATCACACGCCACCTCTGTTCCCGGGAAAGTAACCTCCTGTTGATAAAGACTACTGGTTGGTGTAGGCCCTTCTCAGTTAGCTGTACTAAGAGAGCCCCATGCGCTGAAGTGTCTGTCTGCATAATAAACTTCTTAGAAAAGTCAGGAGCCTTCAGTACAGGTTCTGTACATATGGCCTCCTTGAGGGTGTCAAAGGCTTTCTGGCGGGCCTCTGTCCAAATCACCTTTCTGGTCTGCTTCTTTGAAGATAACTCTGTTAAGGGGGTAATAATGGTGTCATTGCCCTTAACAAGCATCCTATAGTATCCTGTGAGGCCCAGGAATGCCCTTACCATTGTCTTTGTTTTAGGGGGCTACCAGGCCAGGATAGTCTCAATCTTGGCCTTGAAGGGCTGCACTTTGACCCCACCCTCCATGTTGCCCAGATATACCAGAGAATCCTGCCTTATCTGGCACTTATTGGCCTTGCTAGTCAGGCCTGCCTGATGCAGGGCGTGAGATACCTCCTGGAGGTGGTCAGGTGTTTCTCTCAACTGGAGCTGAAGACATCTATGACGTCCAAGTAGGCAGCACAGAATGTCTTCTTTCCAGCTAGGACCCTGTTGATCAGTCGCTGAAAGGTGGCAGGGGAATTCCACAACCCAAAGGGCATCACCCGGAACTGGAAGTGACCTTCTGAGGTGGAGAACGCAGACCTCACTTTCACCCCATCATTCAGAGCAATCTGCCAATGCCCTGAGGTAAGGTCAAAGGTACGGAGGAATTTGGTAGTCCCAGGCCTGCCTATAAGCTCATCAGTTAGGGTGATGAGGTGTGCATCAATATTTGCGAACATCAGAATCTTGGAGAACTCCTCTTTGATACTGGCCCCCACGTTGTCTGACAGCCTGTAAATTGTATTTTTAACAGGCAGACTGCATTCAGTGCCAATGTCATGGACACACAGATTTGTGAGCTCAGAGGTGAGAAAACCTGAGGAAAACTGGCCCTTTCTGGGGTCGGAGTATGTGAGCGATTGAAACCCTCTACTGACCCATTGCGATCTTGGCCAGACAGCAGGCCAGGGAGAGTCTTGCTTTCATCTTCCACCCTTCATCTGTCAACAGAAGCATTTTGACTGCAGACCTCTCAAAGTGAGGGTGAGGCAGTTTACATGGAATTACCTGATGGTGTTTCTAGGGATCTTGACATCCACCCCGAAGGTGTACTCCTGCTTTGGTTCCTTCACTTCATATGTAACATGTCCAGCAACCATGGAGTGGTCTGGACTCCACAGGCTCCATAACCCATAACCTCTGGCCAGGAGGAAACTCTGTCAGGGCGGTCAAGTGGTCATACCAGAGTTTTATAACGTATTGACTAGCCTCAAGATTGTTTTCTACCTTCTTACAGAAGCAATGTATCTGGTTGCAGAGGGTCAGAATGTACCTGACTGTATCTCGGGAAGGAGGGTCTAGAGAGCTTGTTCCCACCCTTCTCTTACAAGGCTGAGAGGTCTCCTAACAGGGTGGACATGAATCAGTTTGAAGGGCCTAAACCCAGTCCCCTTCTGTTGTTCTTCTGTGTAGGAATAGAGAAAGCACACTAGGAGAATTCACACTTATGCCTCATGGGCTCAGCTAGGCCCATTACTGTGCCTTTTAGGATGTTGTTGTATCTCTCCACAAGTCCACTGGTTTGGGGTGATAGGTTGTGGAGATCTTGTAAGTCACTCCATACTCATCCGACATGACTTCACATATGCTGACATGAAATTAGTGCCTCTGTCAGACACTAACTTTTCAGATAAATCCACATAGGTAAAAATCCCCTTCAAGGCCCTGATCACCACAGGTGCAGCCACCAACCTCTTAGATAGAGCCTCTGGGTAGCAGGTGGTATGGTCTACCAGGACCAGAATGAACCTGTTGCCGAAAGTTGTCCAATAATGTCGATGCCTATCATCTCAAATGGTGTACCAACAATGGGTAGTGGGTCAGGGAGCCTTTTATCATTTTCGGTGACCTCCCACTAGCCTGGCAGATGGGACAGGACTTACTGAATGCATCCGAGGTTGTCTTTGTCAGGGGCCAATAGAAGTGGGTAACAAACCTGGCCTTGTCTTGCCCAGGATGTCCTGCCAGGAGAGTATTGTGAGCCAACTGCAGTAAGAAGACGTTTTAACACTGGGAGACCACCAGCACATGTGCTGGCATAGGAACATTAGGCTCACTGTACAGTAGGATGTTTTGTTCTCCAACTAGAGAATGGGATCTCTTGAGGTTTCACCTGCTGCCTGGTCCTCAGCTTGTCATCTCAAGCACTCTAGAGAAGAGCACTCCTTCTGAGTTTTGCTGTATTCTTCCCTGGTGTGCCCACCCTCAGCTTGCTGTCCAGCAAGCTCAGGCAGGCCACTGAGGGTAGCACTGCCTTTCTCGGTAGACTCAGGGGTGTCCTCCTCAAATGCCCCGTCAACTTGGAGCACGGGAACTTCAGGAACTGGTTTCCCACACTCTTTGGGGCATATTTATACTCCGTTTGCACCGGAATTGCGTAGTTTTTTTTTTACGCAATTCCGATGCAAAACTAACTCCATATTTATACTTTGGCGTCCATGGAGTTAGCGTCATTTTTTTGCGTGGACACCTACTTTGCGTTAATTATATGCAAGGTAGGCATTCCCGTCTAAAAAATCAACTCCGAGGCATGTGAGTCGGATTTCTACTCCCGGGCAAAATTCACGCCCAGGAGTGGGCGGGTAAAAAAAAATTACGTACGGCCGCTTTTGCGCCGTTTTTTAGCGCCTGCAAAAAGCAGGCGTTAAGGGACCTGTGGGCTCTGAAGGAGCCCAGAGGTGCCCTCCCATGCCCTCAGGGACCCCCCTGTCACCCTTGCCCACCCCAGGAGGACACCCAAGGCTGGAGGGACCCATCCCAGGGACATTAAGTTAAGTTCAGGTAAGTTTTTAAAAAAAAACATTTGTGGCATAGGGGGGCCTGATTTGTGCCCCCCTACATGCCACTATGCCCAATGGCCATGCCCAGGGGACAGAAGTCCCCTGGGCATGGCCATTGGGCAAGAGGGCATGACTCCTGTCTTTGCTAAGACAGGAGTCATTTCTATGGGGGTTGGGAGTGAAAAAAAAATGGCGCAAATCGGGTTGAGGCGAAAAAATTGCCTCAACCTGACTTGCCCCATTTCTTGACGCCCAAGCCCCATATCCCCCTACGCCGGCGCTGCCTGGTGTATGTCATTTTTTTTAACGCACACCAGACGGCGCCGGCGGCTAACGCCGGCTAACGTCATTCAATAAATACGGCGCCCACATGGCGCTTCAGAATGGCGTTAGCCGGCGCTAATTTTTTTGACGTAAAACTGCGTCAGCGCAGTTTTGCGTCAAAAAGTATAAATATGGGCCTTTGTCCTTACCCTTCTTGGCAGCTGTCTGGGCCATTGTTCCAGGCTGTAGACACCCTTGGTTATCTTCCTGGGCACCCATGGACCTTGTGGGGTGCCATGGTGAGCAAGAAAATGATGGATTAAACCCAGATCTGTGATTGGGGGTAAGTGTTTGAAAAGTTTCAGCACTGCCACCATCATACTGTAGTGTAGTTAAAGTTGCCCTAAGTGGGAAGGATATGCTCTGAGGCGGGTCCCATGCTCACTGTGCCACTCGATTGAAGTTAGCCTGGCTGATTATGGGTGATAACCTGAAATCGGTCCCAGGATTCTTGGTTCAAATCAAGGGAAGACCTGGCCTGGCAGTTCATGCTGGACTGTTCCCATAGGACACAGGGTCAAGAAAGATTTGCATATGGCTGGGTCCAAACTGGGATGGAAAGATGAGCAAAAGAGCAATGGCTTAAATAAGGATCTGTGATTCGGGGTGGTGTTTTAAAAGTTTCAGCTCTCCATCCATCATCCTTTTGTGTTGCTAAAGTTGCACTAAGTGAGAAGGGTATGCTGGACATGGGGGGTCCTGTTCTCACTGTCCAGTGGATTCAAGCTAATCTGGCTAATGAAGGGGGTTACTCTGAAATTGATCCCAGGATGCTTGTTTCTGATTTAGGGAATACCTGGTCTGGCAGTTTGGGCTGGAGTATTCCAATAGAGAACAGGGTCAAGACTGATTTGTATATGGCTGGGTCCAAATTAGGATGGCATGGTGAGCAAAAGAGTGATGGATGAAATCCAGATCCTTGACCTGGGGTGAGTGTTTTAAATCATCTTTTTGTGTTACAAAAGCTGTCCCAAGTAGGGAGGGTATGCTCTGAAGTGGGTCCTGTGCTCACTGTGGAACTGGATTCCAGGTAGCCTGGCAGATGAAGGGTGATACTCTGAAAGTGGTGCCAAGATTCTTGTTTCCAGTCTGTTCCTATGGGCCACAGGCTCAAGAAAGATTTGCATGTGGATGGGTCCAAACTAGGGTAGTATGGTGAGCAAAAGACAATGGATTAAGCCCAGATCTATGACGGGTGAGTGTTTTAAAAGTTACAGCACTCCATCCATCATCCTTTTGTGTTGCTTAAGTTGCCTTAAGTGGGAAGGGTATGCCCAGACGTGGGTCCCATGCTCACTGTAACCCATGTTTCAAGCCAGCCTGGCTGATAAATGGTGATACCCTGAAACTGGTCCCGCGATTCTTGTTTTTGGTCTAGACAGGATGTGGAGGGCCAGTTTGGACTGGACTGTTCCGATGGGGAGGAGTTTCAAGGCTGATTTATATATAGCTGGGTCCAAACAGGAGTGGCATGGTGAGCAAAAAGACAATGGATTAAACCCACATCTGTGATTCAGGGTGAGTGTTTGAAAACTTTCAGCTTTCCGTCCATCATCCTTTTGTTTTGTTAATGTTGCCCTAAGTGAGAAGGGTATGCCTAGACTTGGGTCCCGTGCTCACTGTGCCACTGAATTCAAGCTAGCCTGGCTGATGAAGGGTGATACCCTGAAATCATTCCCAGGATGCTTGATTCCTTTCCAAGGAGGACCTGGCCAGGCAGTTCGGGCTGGACTGTTTCCATGTGTACAGGGTCAAGAAAAAATTTCATATGGCTGGGTCCAAACTGGGTTAGCATGGTTAGAAGAAGAAAGAAGGATTAAACACAGAACTGTGACAGGGGGTGAGTGTTTGAAAAGTTCCAGCACTCAATCCATCATTGTTTTGTGTTGCTAAAGTTCCCCTAAGTAGGAAGGGTATGCTCAGATGTGGGTCCTGTGCTCACTGTGCCAGTGGGTTCCAGCTAGCTTGGCTGATGAAGGGAGAAATCCTGAAACTGGTCCCAAGATGTGTGTTTCCGGTCCAGGGAAGATTTGGTTTGGTAATTCGTGCTGGATTGTTCTCATGGAGAACAGGGTCAAGACTGATTTGCTTTTGGCTGGGTCCACACTAGGGTGGCAGGATGAGCAAAAGAATGATGGATTAAACCCAGGTCTGTGACTTGGGGTGAGTGTTTGAAAAGTTTCAGTGCCTTGTCCATCATTCTTTTGTGTTAAAGTCACACAGACATATTCAGGAAATCCCGTTATCTAGTGTGACCTGAGCTCTACCCACCCCCATATAGTGTGCTTCAGGTCATTGCCTAACAAGCAATCCACAGGCATGGCAGGGTTCACAGCTACTTTTAAAGAACCTAAGACCCTGCTACCCCTTCAAAGGGAACCAGAGCCACAAGTAGGTGACACGCAGTTGTGTGCAATCTTACCTTGGTGGAATTTACTAGGGAAGGCATGCTCTGAGGACACCAGCTGACACCTTATATTAGTTATCCTAGCTCCAGTATTTGACTGAGCTTCTACTGATTGCCCATTGGTGGTGATTTACTGCCTACACCTGGATATATTTGCAGGAATATGGGCTTTTGGCACCATCTCCTTATCCTTCAGTAACACTAGGGGAACCTCTGTCTGCTCCCCAAAGTTTAGTGGCATCACCTCCTCCACAAGCGCTACACTTGCAAATCAAGGTGTCTGCCCACTGGTGGGGTCTGTGCCCTCTTTGGACATTGCAACCCAGGATTAAGAAGGCCTAGCGCCTCCTTGCACCACATTAGCGTCATTTTGTATGTCCTAATGTGGCTCAACAAGGCCAGTTTTGCCACACCAGATTTACAACGTGGCATAAAATTGTGCATTATGCCACTTTGTAACCCCTTGCGCCACATTATGCCAGCGCCAGGAATAATGTATTTAAGGGGGGGAATTCTGCTGTTAGGAGGCCTGCAGAAATAGCACAATTTTTAGCGGCTATTTTAAATCCTGCACTGAGCAGGCCCTAAAAGGGGAAACACCATTATTCTTAATGGGCCTCTATGTTCCTTGCAGGGTTAGTGCCAGCATTTTTGCCGCTAATCCTGCAATGTACTACAATAGTGTAAAAAATGATGATGCTATTGTCCTTAACCTGCGCCATAGTGTGCTGTATGTTTCAAACAGCGCACACATGATGGCATTAGGCAGCGCTGATGGGTGCAAGAAAAGTGGCGCTGTATATAGTGCAGCACCACTTTTCTTAAATTTGGGTCTGGGTGTCTCCATTGGAGTGCCCATATTTGTAGCACTCTCTACATTGAGGGACAAACCTCCCTGTCTGTTTATCAAATAATCCCTTGTTCTTGGGCTCAGACTGGGACTAGTTACTATTTCCTTGGGAAATATTTGGGGACCTTTGGAGAACTCCATACTTTTAAGTTTTTCTCTCCCTCTTCATACTAGTGGAGCCACTGACCGCCCTTTCCGGAGTCCCCTCCAGATGCCTTTTTATACATTCTGGTGATGATCCTGAGGTTCGCCTCTACAGCATGCTCCCTGGGGTCAGTCAGCACGCTGTCCACTATGTGCTGGCAGAGCACTGTTAAGCAAATGTAGAGAATGTGCTCCCTGAGAATTAAGTTGTACAGCCCATCATAATCATTAACATTGCTTCCCCTCACCCAGCCATTTAGGGCCAGATATAATAGAAAATGATGGTGTGCTGCGCCAAATTTGGCAGTGTCACACACCATCAAGTTAAAAACACAGGGATGCGCCGTATTTACTAGAATATGCAAACCTGTGTTTCACCCTCTGCGTCGGTGCTAAATTTGCGGCTGTGCGCTAATACAGTAACCCTTGCACCATAGTGTGTGTTGAGGGGGAGATTGTTTTTGTGCAGGAAAGAACACCTTCCTGCACAAAAACAAACTTAAATGGTGGTTTGCTCTATTTGTGCTGCAGAATGCAGTACACACAGAAAGAGCAAATAACTAGGAGATATGAAAGCATTTCTCCTCTTTGTGCCATTCTAACGCCACCCCTGGAGTGGTGTTAGGTTTTGGCGCTGCCTCAAGTTTATGAAAACGTATAAATCTGAGGCAGTGTCAAAATGCAATGGGTGTTGCTGTGGCACGCCCGCAGCAATGCCCATTGCACGTCCCTTCCTTACAAAGTGCTGTGTGTGAAGGAGTCGTATTTACAAGGTGGGGCTAAGCCACAAAAAGTGGCTTACCCTCTACCTTGTAAATACAGCGCAGGGCATTGCGCACCGGAGCCTCACGATAAGTGACGCTCAGGTGGTGCTCTTAAATATGCCCCTAAGTGCCTTGTTGGAGTAATCCAGGAAATGCACCCAAGACTAGGCCCAGGCGGAGCTCGTGGAGTTGGCAAAAAACTCCATGGAATTCTGCAAATTCCACGTGCAGTGGACTGCTGCCTGCCTTGCCTGATAATAAGCACCGATTTTGAAAGCGTTAAGCAGGTTCAGGCGGTTTTACCCTGTTTAGCGACTTTGAGATAGAGAACAAGCCTCCACACCTGGACACTTCCCTTCATCAACTGCCCTCCATCCCAAACTTTTTATGAACGGTCAAGCACACCCCTTGTCTTACACCAGCCTTTCAATCGCTTTCTCTGCACACAGCCACCACCTGCCCTTCTTGAGGGCCCAGCAATTGCTACCCTTTTCCTATCTAGGCCATACATCTTCACATGTATTTCTAGGATTGCTGCAGGCATATGTCAAGCCAACACATGAGCCAACACCCTTGTGCGATATGTGTGTGACAATGTTAATTGTAATTGCTACAGACTATGCTACATTCTACCCACATATTACTGTGTAGTGCATTCTCCTCATTTGTTTTTTGTTCCAGACTATGGGGCACATTTAAAAAAGTGGTGCTGCTCCCAGTGTAGTGCCATTTCCTTTGTGCCCCTTAGCGTCCCACTACCACCAGCATGTGTGCACCTTATTTAAAATAAGGCGCAACATGGCACAGGGTAGGGGGAAATAGCATCAGAATTTTTCATGCCATAGATGTACTGTTCAGAGTTAGCGACAACATTTTGGCGGTAAACCTGAATAATACATAGGGGCCCATTACAATTAACCTCACACACCCAAATGGGTGTCATGCTTCATCATCGGAATAGCTCCTCATCAGGCTGGCGCTGCAATGCCTGACGGGCACCCCCCGAAGGGGGGCTCTTTGCCGGAGATCCTTACTCAATAATGCCAAGGACCGACTGGTGAACTTGGTGGTGAGGAGAAAGGAAGGAAAGTGACATTCAAGGATAAAATTGGCTCAATAACCTTCCACCTGGGGATAACAGTTTTATTCAACCACGGAGGGTCAAGGCCAAGATTAAAACAAATGGGGAGAGTGGAGTGAATATAATGATCAGACCACTCTCAACAGCATATCATAAAGAGAGGAACGTGTGAAATTACCAAACCATCCCTGAAACAAGGGTCAACATGTTTCGCGTCTTTAATGGTCCAGAAGGATCCAGCGACGCTTCAATAGGACCAGAATGGGGGTATATTACTCCTTCTCTATAACTATAAACACTCCTATGCAGTAAGACTATCAGTAGCCTATACTCCAGTCTCCAGAGCTATTCCGATGATGAAGCATGACACCCATTTGGGTGTGTGAGGTTTCTTGTTCCTATAATTAGGACTCCTCTTTCCTGCTATTTTCTTTGGAACAGTGTATACTTTATTGTTAAGTGTTTCTCACAAATAGACAATGCATCCCTCTATTAACATTGGTGATGTCCAACACTACCATTGCCACATAATCAGCATGGTGTAGGGGTGCCCCTATTGCCTGTCCAAATGCCCATGTGCAGGAAGGGACACATTCTGCAACACCAACTAACAGGAATGCTGTATGCCACTTACAAAGACTGATGATTGCAGCACACATTTAAAGAAACAACATCAGCACTACAACATTAGTTCTTAGTACCATTACTGCAATACCCCCCTTAAGTGGTGTCCCAAACTGATGCATCCACAGATCAACAAGCCTCGAAATGCGTCAGGTCCTCATGCCACCCAATGTGTGTTGTAAGAGTGATAGAAGGGGGTGGGCTTTCCACATGCATCCTCCTTGCCATTTTGAGTCATGGGTTCAGCATCCTGCACCAAACATTGTAATGATCAACCACTTAGTGTGTATGCGTGCAAACAGGAAGGTCTTCCTTTTCTGCACAACAACACTCAGTCCAGAAATGCAGGCATCTATGCTCTTATGCTACAAGGAACCCTGCGATGCACAGATGAGTGTTGTTGTACAGGAAGGGAGAACTTTCTGTTTGAGCATGTACACACGAGGTGGTTGAATCTAACAATGGGTGGTGCATGATTCAAAGTGGCAAGGAGGATGCATGTGAACAGCTCACACCCTTAAATCACTCTTACAACACACATGCGGTGGCAAATGAATCAGTCACTTACTCAAAAATCAGTAAATTCCAATGCAACATATTCCATGTAACTCCATTTGTTGTGCACTAATCCCTAAAAATGCCTATGGCATGCATATGTAACACAGTCAAATCATGAAAGGGGAACATATGCAGAAGGCCATGATAAGTCAGTCAAGGTGGATGTAACACACTTGCAGATTGTGCCAATGGTGACTCCATAGAAATGATGCTCAGGTGGCACAGTGTGCCACTAGGGCCCTGTTGGAAAATGGGTTATTGATAAGGGCAGGTAGGTACCTACACTAATCATTAGGCCACTAACTTCCACTAACGTCCAGTTAGGTCTCAGTAAATTAAACCCAGCTCAACCCTTGGTAGCTTGGAAACGAGCGTCAAGGCTTAACTTAGGAGACAGAGTGTAAAACATTCAAATATCTCAAAACAGTAATTAAATAAAACACAGGGAACAGTTTAAAAATCCAAAACCAATTTATAAAAATAGTTTATATTTTTATCTTTAAAATTACACCAAAACGAATAAAATCGTATAAGGGGAACCGGAGATATGAATTTTTAAAGAATTATAGTTTTTTTAGCGCCTAGAAACAAAAAGCGCCTATCGGGTCATCTGGTTGCACCTCGACCGGGGCAAAGTTTCAGGCCGACCGCGATGGAGCCCTGCTCGGCTACAGGCCACGGGAGGCCTCGGTTAAAATTTTACCTTCACACTTAGGGCCTGATTCTAACTCTGGAGGACGGTGTTAAACCGTCCCAAAAGTGGCGGATATACCACCTACCGTATTACGAGTTCCATAGGATATAATGGACTCGTAATACGGTAGGTGGTATATCCGCCACTTTTGGGACGGTTTAACACCATCCTCCAAAGTTAGAATCAGGCCCTTAGTCTCTTTTTCGAAGATTTTCTTCAGCGGGACGAACCTGCCTGTCCAATCGACCTCCTGGAGCCTTTCTCCGGATACGCGATGCGGGAATCCTCGGTGGAGATTTTTACCTTCGGACTTAGTCATTTTTTCAAGGTGAAAATCCTTCGACCGGGGTAAACCTGGATCATGATCCGACGTCCCTGGAGCCCTCCTCGGATACGCTGGCTGGGAAGTCCCGGTCAACTTTTTACCTTTGGACTTATGCCCATATTTATACTTTTTTAGCGCCGCATTTGCGCCGCTTTTTGATGCAAAAACGGCGCAAACTTGCAAAATACAATCGTATTTTGCAAGTTTGCAGCACTTTTGCGTCAAAAAATGACGCAAACGCAGCGCTAAAAAAAGTATAAATATGGGTTTTAGTCTCTTTTTCTGAGATTTTCTTTACTGGGACGAACCAGCAAATCAGGCCGGGTCGCGGTTGAGGCAAGCCGGCTAGAGTTGCCGCAGCGGGTCAGTCCCTCTATGGAGCTTTTTTTCAAAAGTTGTCCAAACTTCTCCAAACTTCTGGGGCTTCTCCCAGATGTCCTTTTAAGGTTCTTTTGAGGTCCACAGCTCACCCCAAGGGTCCAGAAGTTCTGAGATGGTCCTTGGGGGGTGCGGACTACACACCCAGAATGCACCTGTCGCAAACTCCTTTTTGGCCACTGGACAATGGTCAACTGGTCGCTTTCTTCAGGAGTTGGTGCAGGGGACTCTGGTTAGCAATATTTCACCTGTAGCAAACAGGGAGTCCCTCCTTGAACCAGATGAAGCCAGGCAAAGTTCTTCTTGTGGTGAAGCTCAAGTGTGCAGCTGGTGCAGTCCTTCTGAGTGCAGGATCCAGGTGCAGGTCAGGGGTCCAGCAGGGCAGTCCTTCTTCTTCTGTGGTTCTTCCTTGTTGGAATCTGATGGGGATCTGAGGTGTCAGGGAAGGTCTGCCAGTTTTATCCTTGCTCCTGGGTGAAAAGCAGGGGGGTCCTGGTTCTCCAATCAGGTGCAGGGTCCTTCCCCCTGTGATGACCACTTTCTGGGAAGTGTGGCAAAAATCAATCTCAGGAGGCAACATTCTCCAAAAAACCATCATGGCTGAATCTGATTTTTGGAGGTTACATCTGGCTGAGCCTACCCACTGGTGTGGCTAAAAATCATAAACACACCCCTCTCCTGCCCTCTCCTAATCTAATCAAGGGGGCACCTAGTTGTCTGGGGTTGCAGGATGTGGGGGTGTTGCTGCTTGCTCCAAATGTCTTTCTCTGCCTTTGAAGACCAGTTTGGCAGCCCTCCCCCTTCGTGCCTCACCATCTGCTGAGGGGAGATTCCCTCCCACAGGCACATTCCTCTGTGTGAAGCCAGGCCGCTTCACACCTCATCAATGCAGCCTGGCCAGGCTGCTAGAGGCTGGCCAATCAGAGCACAGCAGCAAAAACAATGCAGGGCTGAAATTGGCAACTTTTCAGGTAAAGTTTAAAACTCTTTAACTGAACAAGTTATATTAAATCCCACAACTGGAAGTTGTGGGATTTATTATAACAATTAATTTGATACCAAACTCTTGGTATCCATCATTTAAGGAGACTTTAAAAATTAAAATAAAGCCTCCCCATTCTAGCCAATGAAGGCCATTTACTTTCAATGAGGGAAAAACACATTTTGGCTGTTTGTACCTCACCAAGGCTTATAAAACTATTTTTATAAAGTCCCTGCTTATAGTGACATGGCATCCAGCCCTAGGGGCACATAGTGCACACCTTAGGGGTGACTTATATGTAAAAATTAGGTAGTTTAAGACTTTGGAACTACTTTTAATTCCAAAGTCGAACTGGCATATAACTTTAATTTAAAAGCAGCCAGCAAGGCAGGCCTGCCTTTAAAATGACACTGGGCACCTCAGCAGTGCACCTATGGGTGCACTACCTATGCTGTGGTACCTAAACCTACATGCCCTACCATATACTAGGGACTCATAGGTAGGTTAACTTAGCCAAGTATAATTAGCCTAATTTGCATATTGATTTTACACAGAGCACAGACCCTGGGACTGGTTAGCAGTACCCAGGGCACCATCAGAGTCAGGAAAACACCAGCAACAAGTGGAAAATGGGGGCAAAAATTTAGGGGGGCTCTGTAATCAGCCCTGTTTTCTCACAGGCCCATAAATGTGTGCCTTGAAGTGTGTGTCTGTAGCATGTCACTAAGCCACTCAGACTGAACATTCAATGGTTTGGGGTCTCTCATGGGGTCAGTATACTGTACATTGTACATCATCTGAAACTAAAAGTGCACATGTAAATAAATTATCATATTAACAAATGAGTTGCTTTTTTCAGTGATCCATCAACAGTGTGAATTGTATGCATTGTGTGAAGCTATTACACTGAGTACTGAACAAAAGGACATAAGTGGCTTTCTGTCAGACACAAAGCCACACACATTTACTCAAAAATGATTAGGGTGATTTATAGCATTGTGGACTGACATACAATTTCTGAGTCTTCCAAGCATGTAATAAACATGTGCCATACATGTTTACTCATGGCTTGTATGATACAGAACCCAAGTATCTGGAAATATCTTGAATGGTTGCACCAGTACAACATTAATGCAACACCCAAATTAGAACTATGTAAGACTGTGAGAGGCAGCCATGAGTGTGCCAGTGTCTATTTCCCAATTGGGGTGGAGTGCAATGTTCCAAACCTTTCACCAGTGAATGTTACATTACTTACCAACACAACTAGATGGTGTCTGATTACCGGTTTTGGAATGTGTATGCATGCATAATCATAGTGTCAGGTACAGTGCTGAATAGTGCACTGAGTAGCTGATGTAATACCACTGCCAATCAGACAGGTACTTGGCCATAGGGGATACACATAGTCACACATATAAATTACTACTGAAAGCACACCCTAAGGCATTTGTCTAACGTGACTGTGCAGACATGATAATACCCAGATAGTTAATCATCATGGAGACCATATTGTAGGAAACTAGCAAAATGTATTGAGACTATAAAATGTCTACGTATCAAATACCAAAACTATGTTTTAACTTGCACTAACCTAAACTATACTAACCAAACATATCTTATCCCTACAGCTGGCTAATCTAATCTAAAATTACCCTATACATATAACACCACACGATAAACATTGACCTCACCTCCAACCCCCTTAAGAGACATCAGTCGACAAGGACAACATTAGCTAAAGCTAACCATTGACTAACGAAACATCTTGCCTAAACATATAAATTTACTTTTGGTATTTCTTTTTTCACATATACCCAAAAGCATAACTCACCCCCAATCCTAAAATCCATACCCCTAACTATACCAACTATGTCCTAAAGCTAACCTACACTATGGTAACTAACCTATGCCTACCTATCTAAATCCCACTATAACTATAAACTATTGAGGCCAGCGGTAGGAAGGCAAGAGAAAAGGGTCCAAAGTCAGTGCCTCTTCATATTTTTCTTGAGTTATTGAAGAATTTTGTAACTCTTATATGTATGTTCCTCAAATTTGGACAACCTCAACTTTAAGTCTGCCATTTCCTTTCACATTTCCTCTTCAAATTTATGAGCAGTGATAGCGGGTCTTGGCTGGGGATGTGATGGTGCTAGAGTAGGGCCGGTAGATGTTGAGGAGGCTAAACCTGCAGAGCCACCAGAGACCTTTTGCATTGAGTTTGCACTTGTGTGGGTGCTGGTTGCAGCCTGTTTTGCTGGTCCTCCATGAGGAAATGCCAGACACAACCCTGATGCTATTCGATGTTATGTTTCCTGGCCATCCTGCGGTACCTTTTCTCAACAACAAGGATGTGCCTGTATCGTTCTGCCCTTTGTGCAAATGCACACTTCTGTGTTGGAGACTTTGTGGCTGCCAAAACATGAATGGAACATGTCATCAAAGTCTGGGATGGGCAGAGGAAGATTATGCATGCACTGGAAACAGTATCTTGATGTAACACATGTGTCCCCCACAACTCACAAAACAACATTAAGGCCAAAGGCAATTCAATTCTGCATCCCAGACATCTGCAATATATTTTTCATGTTGCAGAGATAAAGGCTAACACATTTTTTTGCACTATCAGTGCACAAGCTTGTAACATCTCCTATGTACCAGGTAAACACTCACCATGCACATTCCATACACTATTGATGTGACCATGTTCGGAAGGTCATGTATGTCCTTCTGCACACACCTTGTTGCTTTAATCAATAGATATTGACCACACTTATCTGAACAAGAGCTGAAATCTCAGTGTGGACTCAACTAACTACTGTATGGGGCTTCTCAAAAAGCTTCTTTCGTGACTGGTACATAATTTGTTTACCAAAGAGAGGTGAAGCACCAGTGGCGCAGAAGGCTAATTGATAAGCCCCTTGGAGAACTCTTTACTTGGTCATTAATAATAACATGCCCAGAATTACTTTGTGCTACATGTGGCACACAGTGCAGTTACATGTGTTGCGACCAATGTATTCCCAACATCCATAAATGAACCCAAAACCTCTACCAGATATCTTGACTGACATCACTGTGTTTGTGAGTGAATTTTGAGTTCTTGTGGTACATTGCATGATTTGCACCATACGTATAGGTGCAAAACCTGCTAAGTGAATTAAGGCACATTATAAACAACGGGAGTGACATTTTACCGCCTGCCTTAAGCAGGCATTCAATATGACGCCAAAAATGGTGCAGCGAAATCTTGTAAATTTAACTGCTCCATTTTTGTGGGCCTCCTACCACAGGAATGCACTTCTTGCATTAAATATGCATGGCACAAGCATCATGTAGTGCTAAGGTTTGAAATGTGGCACAATGCATGTATTGAGCTACTTTGCAAATATGAGGCAGCAATACATGCCTCCATCTGCCACATTAGCATCAGAAAAAATGACGCTAAAGTTGCACTAGGTGCCGCTAGGCTACTCTTACATTTGGGCCTTTGTTGTGTCACTGCACATACATGACTCAAAGAACACACACATCCATGACTCCCTATACTTCTGCATCATGTTTGGCATCACAGAAACATGACTTTACAAAATTACCACAGTAGTCAAGCACCCGATGGACATAGACAGTTGTGCCTGGAAAACAAGTACCCTTGCACCATGACACATGTGTGGTTACTTTTGTACACTTCAAAATATATGTGCAATACACAAGGTACAAAGGCAAGATTGTGCTAATTGTCAGCTTCCCCATGCATTGCTGACCTTCTCATGAATACTGGTTGGCAGAGACACACTACTTGCTGTCCTCACCTTTGTCATTACATTGTGAAGTAATCCCTATGGCCTACAGTCGTGCACATACACATACGGATAAAGCTACATTTAAGGGGTACTTACCACCAGTTCCACTGTCCTCACTTACCAGGTGACCCAAGAGATCCTGTTCCAGGGAGATCAGGATGACCCACCAGTGCTTCAGCTGGTAGTCAGTGTGCTGGACAGATAAGAAGAGGGTAAGATGGAACAGCACCTTGCCTCGGTGCAGATCCCGTGCATCCATCCAGTAGCCCATAATGACACAGCCACCCATGGCCCCATGTTTGGGAGGTAGTGACAGACCAACCAGACCAACCAGATGAACCATCCACGTCATCACCAGTCATACTCTTGGCCCTCCCCTTTCCTGACATGTTGCACAAAACCTCCGCTGCAACCTTAAAACCCCCCAAATTAAAATACTAATCCCCAACTAACCCCAACTACCCCAACAAACGTATTTACCCAAAAGACAAACACCCAAGAATATTATGACAATAACAGCACAAAATGACAAATACAAAGACAAAATGGACATTAGGAAAAAGACACAGAGAGCGCACACCACAAGACACCAAATTCACCACCCTTCATGCCAGCACAAGCACCACACAACCTCTTCCAAGCACAGGCTACAAGACTGCAAAGTAAAAGTGAAAGTAAGTTCACTTTTCCATGTGTGCAGCAAGGAAGTACTGTTACATCACTTCTTGAGTATATGCGTCACGTTCTCTAATATACATAATGTTTTGATGCATGACAGCCATGCATGGATTTTGGAAGGATGGGTGACAGGGCGTAACGTTTTAATTTAGGTGCACAGGTGCGATGCATCAATTTAAGTATTTGCAATGGTTACATTTTTTTATTTGTGTCATATTTTTTTATGCATGATGGGAACGCGTGAATTTTAGAGAAACGGCTGACAGGGTACCCAGGATCACATTTCACATACAAGTGCAATATATCTTTATTTTTGAATGCTAGGCCAAAATATAAATACATGTGTATTACACTTTGTACCACAAACACAGGAATGTGTTTCCATATGTATGTAGGTGTGTGTGATGCATGGGATGACTGATATTGTTTGCAAATGTGCATGTGTATGACACCTTTTTCCACATACGTTTCCACATGTGTACAATGTGTGAACTGTGAGTGTACATATGTGACAGAACTCACATTCGTCTAACATAATGCCATGTCAGTATTTCCACTATTTGTTTCACCACACAGCACATTACAGCTGGCCCATGTGTGAAACATGTTCATTCACATGATACCCTTGACATATGTTTAGCTAAGGATGGTGGTTTCTGGGCTTTGTTAATGATCCTGTGACCGTGCAAGCATGTGTCACACTCTGGTGTGTCCTAAGGACCAGCTTCTTGATGTAATGCAAAATGTGTAATGTACAGTTCCCCATGCATAAAATCCTTGAAAATGGTTTTCTGACATGTGTCATAGTTGCTATGTATGTGACATGTTACTGTGTGATTTTTTTTTTTTCATGTGCGATCAGTAATGCATACTACAACGGCAAGTTTAGGGCTATGACAACTACTAATTCTCAATTCCAGCATGATCATTTGTGAACCATTGTAGCAAAGTTGTGTACTGATATATGTGTTTCCTATGTTCCCCTATGTAGAAACATATGTACTGTACTAATAAGTTTGAAATGTAAACTTTTTTAGACAGACACCATGCCATATGTGGATTGTTCTCTTTTGTCCATATGCAAACAGACCACACCAAGACTGGTCCACCTAGGTGGGACACATGCGATGAAATGTTGTGATAATATGGTTAGCACACACACTTTGACTGAACAATACCTCTCCCTTTTGTTTTGTCAGATTTCCTTTTCAGCACACAATGGGGCAGATTTAAGAAAAGTATCCCTGCATCCAATGCAGTGCCAGTTATCTTGCTCTCCTCAGCGCCCCCCTAACATCACCATGTGTACCCCATATTTAAGATATGGCACACCATGGCGGTAGTTAGGGAAGTAGCATCAACATTTTTGATGCTAGTTTGGTGCTTTGCAGGATTAGCGTAAAAAACGTTGACACTAATTTTGCAAAGCACATTGAGGCCCATTATAAATAATGGTGTACCTCTGTGTAATGCCTGCTCTGTGCAGGTGTTAAAAATGCTGATAAAATGGTGCAAAGAAATCTTTTGGATTTCTTTGCACCGTTTTTAGGCTCCTCTAATGGGGGAAGCCCTCCTTGCATAGATTATGCCTGGTGCAGGCACAATGTAGTGCAAGGGATTACAAAGTGGCACAATGCATGCATTGCGTCACTTTCTAAATATGGTGCAGTGTTTTTGCTATAATACCTCACATTAGTCTAAAAAAATGTGACAATATATCATGCAGGAAGCTATTAAATCTGTCCCAATGTGTTTAGCAGGGCTGCTCTCAGACATTTATGGTAGCCTAGTCATCAGTGCTCCAGGGGCACTTTGTTTGCCAACACAGCCCCATTGTTGCTGGTGTTGACACAGGTTGACTGTGGTCCCCTCAGCACAATTCACTGTGCACCGGCAGCAGGCCCTGACTGTGCCAAGAGGGGATGTAGCCCCCTCTAGGGATGGGGAGTTGCGATCCTCAAGTTTATAATCAGCACTGCAATGCACAGTAAACTGCAGACATACAACTGCTCAATTAATGTCCCATGCCCAACTATGTTTTAGTGACTTTTAGGCTTGCCCTAACATTTATTAGAGACTTACAGTTTGTTGGTGTTGGACATGTCTCATCATTTGCTATGGTTTGACATGAATATGTATACATATGTGAGATTATTCCTCTGTTGCATTCTTAGGTCATAGATAGATTGTGGGTCTGGCTCGTATTTGAAGAGCCAGGGTACAGATACTGTCAGTTGTCATTTGCTTCTGTTACACTTGTTTGTGCTGGCCAAGCTCACTGTTGTAGTTGTTGGCAATGTGACTGGAATATGTACTGACCTACACAATCTCTGTGACTATGTGGCTTGTGTTACACTGCAACATTGCTATGTTTTACAGTGAGTATTTTGCAAGGATGACGACCTATGAATATATGGAGGATTACCATTGACGTTTATACAGTTTCAAGGACAAACCGGATTGAAATACATCAGTTAGAATTTTCAGGCTCAAAACCGGCATTTGCTGCTGAGATATCAGCAATAACCTTCATTGTATGGACTTCTTCAGAGTATATAGCTGGAGAGCAAGTAGGAATGAACTATATATTAGCCTGATATTTAATTTGTGTCCACCTGATATTGAGAATAGTGTTTGAATAAGGATATGTGATGTGTAAATTCTACATTGAGATTTTTTTGGGTTGAAATCTTTTGGATGTCCGGTGTCTTTGTGTTGTTTATATACATTTCTTGTGTGTGGTTAGTTGTACATAGTCCTTTTTTTGTTTATTTGGGCATCTGTTTTGTCGATTGGTGAGGGTTGCTCTTGTAAGAGGGTTTGATTTATATTTTAGAAATATTTTGGTTTTTGATGATCATTATACATATATACATATATTTTGGTTGTGATTAATTAAAAGAAATGTTGTTCTTTTTTAATATCAATCATGATGTGTCATTGATATGAAGTCGAATTACTGAACCATTAGGAGAGTGATATTTGTCCTACTTTATGTACAGTGAGTATTTGTCAATGTGTGTTCCTTCACACACATTGAAGGCAGATTTTGTGAACTATGCGTCTAGTTCAACAGTGCTAGCACACTTCCTGCAGATTACCCCGAGTGCACACCTTTGTGATCTTCACTTTCCTTTCACCCATGCACATCATGGTAAGTCATACTTATCAACCTTATTGACGGACATAGCTTCTTCTACAGGCTAGGCAATGTTTGCAGGGTCTGCAAGATAACATGACTGACCCCCACACATCACTGAACACCAGTCATAGCACTTGTGTAGTGTATGAGTCACCTGCACATCTTGGATGTCAAAATTAAGTAAGAGCGTCTCTCAGCTGCCCTTCCCCATTTCTTTGTTTGACATGAGCACTCACACACATCTGTTTTCTTCAACCTTTGTCACATGCACTATTAGTGTACGTAGAATGTATGAGTACTCCAGACACCTATGAGTAGGATATGCAAATGTAAACATGTCTGTGTCCTTCATCACATGTACATTTTGGCAAGGGTTTATGGCTTGTTTTGACACTGCTTGACATGCATGTGCATTCCAAACTAGATTGAGTCTGACAGACCTAGACATTTAGGTGTTTTGGTCTCTATAATTAACTCTTTCTTCGTCAAACATGTGAGTGCCACTGAGGGGTATGTTGCAAGTCATCACTTTTGATTATAACATTCAGACATTGCTTGATCACATAGCAGACATAAATCTACTATTGTACGTGCTGACTACTCTTTTCCTACCTAGGCCAGACATCTGTATAGAAGTCTTTACAAGTTTTTCCTAGACTGCTGCTGTCAAATGTCAACCCAACACCATTGTGTGATATGTGTGTGATGATGTAATTTCCAAGTGCAATTGACTATGCCTACATTTCACCCAGACATTCGTGTAGTAGTGC
Organism: Pleurodeles waltl; assembly: GCF_031143425.1. Classification (NCBI taxonomy): domain Eukaryota; kingdom Metazoa; phylum Chordata; class Amphibia; order Caudata; family Salamandridae; genus Pleurodeles; species Pleurodeles waltl. Next base: position 371,119,746 of record NC_090449.1, read on the forward strand.
ATTGTGTGTAGTTATTTCTTGTTCCCGACTATGTTCCTAACTTACTGACATATTTTGTGGGCTAGTCATGCTCTCTGAGATGTGGGTGAGTTGATTATGTATGTAATGATAGAAAGAATTACTCCATGACATATCTGAGTTCAAGTGATTTATTGACAAATTTCCTCATTGATGAATTAAGTAGTCTCTATGTGAAGATGTTTTGCACAATATTGTCTCTTCTGCATGCTCCAGCAGCAGTGTTTTGTTGTTCCCCATCCTCCTGTCATGCATCATTGTCCTCATCCTCCTCACTAGAGACATCTACCTGTTCATCTCAGGGGATATTGGTGCAAACACAGATGTTGTGCAAAATTGCACAGACAAGTATTATTTTGCACACAAGGGGGTTGGGGTATATAATAGACTTCCTCCAGTTAGACCTAGGCCCCCTAACCTGGATTTCAGCATGTCAAATGTCCTCCCCACCACATTCCTGGTCCTTATGTGTGCTTCATTGTAAGCCCTCTTGGCATCAGTATGTGGGTTTCTAAATGGGGTCATGACCCATGGCTGGATGCCACAACCTTGGTCTGCTGCAATAGAATTTGAGAAACAGTGTCTGATGTAGACATGTGTTTATTGCTAAATGCCATTGCACTTTTTAGTTTTAAGTAGAGTGGTGAATGTGACTTGCATTTGGTATTGCTGTTTGAATGCCTGGTGGTGTTGTTTTGGATGAGTAGTGGTTTGAATGCATGGTTGTATTGGTGTGTGGTGGTGTACTTTCCAGTCATGGGTTGTGCCTTGGGAGCCTGGTAATTGTAGATTATTTTCAGACAAGATAGTTCACCCTTGGGGTATATGTGTGGTGTTGTCTATATTTGTTCTTTTAGACCCATTACTTTAGACCTGCAGAAGAGTGATGTTGGCAAAATGTGTACCTATTTTCTGTGTTGTGTGCCATGATACAGGTGTTGTGCCCCATGTGAATCCTACCCCTTGGACTTGGAAAACATCCCTTGCATAAAGAGTTGTTATATCCAATTGCTGGTTAGCATGTATATGTGTATGTAGTGAATATGCACAGTGTGGCCCAGTTGAAGGGGATGTATTGCGATGTATGCAACAAATTTACAGACACCTGTGGGACAGGACAGGGCATGAGGGGCTTTTCTGCCCAGCCCAGCAAAATGCCATATCTCCTTGATAGTATGCATTTCTAACCTCTACCAGTGCACTCACACTAGTTCAGCTGTTACAGTTCACTGTAGGCACCCTTGTATCATGGTAGGGGGATGTGGAATTTACAGGTATGATTGCTGCTGTGCTGTGAAGTGTCCAGTTCTGCACATGATCTATCAATGATGGCGATGTCCTATTTCATTGTGTGCTGCAATATGCACCACATATGGTAAAAGTAAACACTATGAGAGTATCAGGTATTTTTGATGATATGTATATAGTGTTGCCACCACTAGGCATGCATTAACTGTTGGTGCAGTCTCAGGTTTCTACATCATGATAAATGTGGGGCAGTGCCAATATGCGTATTGTTTGATAGTGGCATGGCCAATGCAATACATATTGCTGACCTATTCCATGCTAAGTGTTATGTGTGGAGAATCAGTATTTTTGTTACAACATGTGGACACATCTAGTGGCTTGACTCAAACTTTTGAATGCAGAGGGGGCATTGCTCCACCAGAGCATCATGAGAAGTATCAGTCAGCTGGTGCTAGGAACTTGTACATGTGACCATATGTGAGGGTGATGTGCATTGAATGTGGTGGAGTGATGCATGTGTTGTTGTCCAAACATCTGTGTTTCCCTGTCCATGTGTGTGCAGTGTGGTATATGTATTGTTTGTCCCTAATGTTTAATGTGTTGTCTGTGTTATGTAGTGTATGCTGGCTTACCTACAAGTAGGCCATTGCCATATTGTCTATCCTGGAAACGTTGATTTATTGTTGAGTGTTGGAAAATGTAGGCATAATGCATGCTGCCTGGACATTTAGCAAGAATATTGGTGAATATTCCATGATGGTCCAAGATGGCCAGCACATTAATTGAGTGTGTGGGTTTTCTGTTCCTATAAAGGTGTTCTGTTGCAGCAGCAGTGACAAGTTGGACATGTGTGCAGGCCATTGCACCCAGCACATACGGGAACCGAGCAAATTGGTAGAATCCTTGTTTGGTCTCCTGCAGCAGTTGGTGGGTGTTGGGGAACCAGATGTGGTGGGTTGTGAGGCAGATGATGGCATCCAGGACCAAAGGGAGGAAGGCAGAAAAGGATTATTGTGAGATACCACCCACTCATGTTCAGTGGTCTGAAATGATCCAGAGGCCAGCATGTGGAAGATAGCCAGGAGTTTGGTCATGGGTAGTATGATTGTAGGACTTTTCACTCTTGCTGTGATGTCAGGTGCAATGTGTTGGAGCAGCCATACAATGTACTCCCTCTCGAGGCAGTAGAGTTTGATGACCTTTTCTTCCCTGAGGTCAAGAATCTATGCGCATTGTCAAAATGTAATTTCCCTCCTTCTACACTGCCTTTGTGACTGCAGTGGTGGAGTTTGAGGGTGCTGTGGTCATGTTGGCGGCACTTGGTGTTGTCACTGTCGTCTTCTCTGGGTGCCAAGCTGTAGAAATAACAGGTCTATGTTGTCCAGTTGGTTGCCAGGGTTCCTTCTGTATGTTGTCCTTATGTAGTTAACGCTGGGCCTCTTTTTAATGCCTGGCCGGACTAGGCATCAAATTTTTGAAGCAAATCGGAGTTAGCCCCATTTTTTTGGGCCGACTCTAGGTGTGTGTCTTTTTTTCGTTGGCTTTTAGATTTGGCGCTAGAGGGCTAGCATCATTTTTTAGGAGCGAACACCTGCCTTGCATATCATTGTCGTTGAATGAAGCAAGATGAAACAGCACTCCCAAAAAATGATGCTAACTCCTGAAAACTGGTGCTAGACTGCTCTGGAGACACTTTCTAAATATGGTGCTGACTTAGCATGCTTTTGCATCACAAAAAGTGGTGCAAACTTTTCTCAAATTTGAGCCAAAAACGTCATTAACTCTGCTCACCGCGCACCCATACCCAAGACTAATTTGGGAGCATCTGACTGTCCCTGAACCTCTGGTGGTGCTTCACAGGGGTCACATAAAATTTGACTACCAGAATGGCTTTCAATGGTGTGTACCTGGTTTGGTCCTCTACTTCTAGGGTCAGAAGTGTGTCCCTCCCACTAGAGGCATATTCTTTCAAAGGCCACTGCCCTCCATGCTCATCTGGGATACTGTGCAGCCTCAACATCATAAGCAGAAAACTACTTGTCAGTGTCATCTCTCACCACAGCATAACTGGGTACCAGTGGGCATATTTAAGAAACATTGCTCTGCACACAGTGCAGTGCCACTTTCCTTGCACCATTTAGCGCCCTCCTAACGCCACCATGTGTTCATCGTATTTAACATACGGCACACCATAGTGCATGTTGGAGAACCAGCATCTACACTTTTGATGCTTGACTGATACATTGCCGGATTAATGTCAAAAAATTAGGCCCATCAAAAACAATGGGCGCCTCATTTTAACACCCGCTCTGTGCAGGTGTTTAAAATGCAGATAAAATGGCCCAAAGTAATCTCTTAGATTTCTTTGCACTATTTTATCAGCCCCCCTTGTATACAATGTGCCTGGCGCAGGCATAATGTGACGCAAGGGGTTACAAAATGGTGCAATGCATGGATTGCACCACTTTGTAAATATGGAGCTGTGTTTTTGGCCATCTAATGCTACATTAGCATTTTTTTAAAATTATGCTAATGTGTCATTAGATGGTGCTAGGGGCTCTTAAATATGCCCTCCGCTACTTGGGTGTCTGGACCTTCTTGTCTCCTTCAGAAACAGACTGCATGCTGCCACCATTGCTGGAATCTGAGTGCTTTGCCTTAAGTTCCAGCTATCTGAGGATACTTCCTTGTAGCATTTTGTTTCTGTTCCAGAGCAAATGTCTTTTCTGCCATCCTGAGTTGGGCCATTTACAGCCTGAACTCCCTATGTGCCTTCCTGTCTGCCAGGTCTTCTGGAGACAGGCTATGCAAGGGCACACTGCTTGCCGCTTGGGCAGGGATGTCTAACTCACTGGGATGGGTCATACTCTTCCACTGAAGGCTGTGTTTCAGGGTTGATGTCCATTTCCTGCTCCTCCATATATGCTCCTTATTTTCAACCTCTCTGGCTGTCATCAACTGGTGGACCTCTGTCCAGGCCCTCAGGGCTATCTGTAGCCCAACCTTTTGGTGCCATTCTTCATTTGTAGTACCCTCTTCTTACAGAACAGTTTTTAGCTCAATGCCAGTGTATTTGGCAAGTGGCCAGCTCAAACTCCATTACTGCAGGTACAGTGTCAGACAATCCAGTAGCAATGGGAGTGGATTTGTACAAAGCAAAAAGAGCCAGGGAAAATTTAAAACTCAATTTTGCCCCAGGTTATGTATCTGGAATGGTCTGTGTAACACAACATTTATGTATGGTGCTGCACAAACACAATTCCTAACCCTCACAGATAAGTGTAAGAAATGGCTCTGTTGGTTGGGGTGGCTTCTCAAGCAGCAACCACAATTATTGTGAGGGTGTAGTCAGAAGCAAGCCCCAATTTAATCTTTGCCCAACCCTCTGGTATCTTGGCATACAACAATTAGCCTCAACCAGGAGGCAACATATAAAGTGTTTGTTCAGTACTTCAAACAGTAACACAGTTAAAACACACCACAAAAGGATCTCACACCAAACTAGAATGATAGAGCAATTTGTAATAAATTAAACAAAACTAAAACAACACAAATCGAATTAGTAGAACCGGAGAAATGCAATTTTAAAGATTTTAGGGAAAATAGTGTCACATTGCACAAAGCATGAATACAAAAGACCAATACAGTATGCCATGTAGGCTTGGGTATGAATACAAAAGGTGTGAGGGTGCAGACAAAGTATTTATTTAGCAAAAAGTATTTCAAAATTGATTTGTGCTATAACGTCAAAACAAAACATAATAATGATTGATAAGTACGTAGATTTTGCAAATAAATGAAGGCTGCAGGTGAATAAAGAGACAATTAGTCTGTTTTCACATGTATGAGAATATCCAAATCCAATTTCAACAGAACACAGAAACTGAAAACTTCTACGGTACATAGACAAGGCAGCAGTCTTATAATGCAGTCAGGGTAGCACCAGCCAAAACTCCATTTAACAAAAACCCATTCAAAGACTTGTGTATGGAACATTTTGTACATAAAGTAGCAATCCACTGTTCATAAAGAATTAATAATGAGTCAGGTTGTCTATGTGATGTTGATGTTTTCAGATGTGATGTTATGTTTTGAACATCCTATAATTAGCACAAATCACTTTCGAAAGTGGGGATTTGGATGCAAATTCTGGTGTTGAGGCTGTTTCACCTGCCGAGATGATGCATCAGTTCCAATGAGATGTAAAGCTCTGATGCAGAGTGGGGTGGCATCATTAAGGCTGGCATTGACGAGGGGTTGAAGGCCTGTACCAGGGTTACAGCGCACGTCGGCTAATTCAATGAGGCTGTGGGTTGTAGGAGGTGATGCAGATCTTTGTGATGGGTCTGATCCACACAGCAGCAGCAATGATTTGGTACAGCAGCAGTTTAGATGTGGCAGTTCTGCTGGGTCCACAGAAGCTGGAGGAGCAACGTAGGCCCACTCCCAAGGGTCCAGGACAGGGGTGGCACCACTTCCACTTGGCAGGGTAGACTCACAGATGGCAGAGTCCAGGTGCTGGGTTCACAGTTGTTGGAACCTTCTCTCCTGAGGTTTAAGTCAGGAGGCCCACCAATTAGCACATGTAGTCACAGTGGGGTCCTGAATTCAACAGATCCAGGTTAAGTTCTTCTTACTCAGGCAAGAGGACAGCAGGTCAACATAGCAGGGCAGCAGTCAGTCAGAGGTGCTGTCCAGCAAAGTGGCAGTCCTTTCAGCAGCACAGCAGTCCTTCTTCCTGGCAAAGTATCCACAGGTTCAGAAGTGTACAGAAGAGTTGGTACCTGAAGTCCAATATTTATACCCAATTCTGTCTTTGAGGTACGTCTGAAGGTCCCCTTTTAAAAAGTACAGGTGAATGACTTCCTGGCCCTGGCTCCAAACTAAATACAGTGGGATTGCAGCCCTATGTGTGGAGGCAAGGCACAGCCCATTCAAGTGTAAGTAGAGATGTGCCCATCTCCTCACTCCCATCTTGCCAGAGATGGCTCAACCACTTAAGCTTTCTATTGTGTGTGGTTGTCTGAATATAATACACAAAGCACAGCTGTTGAATACAGCCAATCATGTGACCCAGAGGCGGGCTGCAAGCATCAAATGTCTAAGGCAGGAAATCGCCACCATTCTAGAAGTGGCACTTTCAAAATTGTAATTTAAAATCTGACTTTACCATGAGAGAGGATTTTTCATTACAATGGCAAAGACACCACATGTGACTTGTTTACCTGCTCTCCTTTGGAAGTTACAACCTATAAAATATAATAAGGTAATTCCAATGTTATCCTATGGGAGAGGTGGGCCTTGCAGTAGTGAGAAAATAATATACACGTTTTTCACTACCAAGACATAAAAAGTACATGTTATTTTAAATTCACTTCACCCTGCCCTCTGGGCTGTTTAGGGATTACCCTTTGTATGACTTACATGTATTAAAAAGGAAGGTTTGGGCCTGGCAAATGGTTGAAATGGAAGTGTAAACTGTACCGACAGGCTGAATAGCAGGCCTGAGACATGATAGTAAGGGCTACTTAAGCGGATGGTGCAATCAATGCTGAAGGCCCACTGGTAGCATTTAATTAACAGGCCATGGAAACATGCATTACCACTTTACTAGGGACTCATAAAGAAAATAAATATGCCAATTGGGTATAAGCCAATGTTACAATTTTTTTAAGAATGGAGGACATGCATTTTGGTACTGGTTAGCAGTAGTGAAGTGAGGAGAGTCTAGGACCGGCAAAAATCACGTTAGCAAAAGGATGAAAAGGAAGGCAAAAAGGTTTGGGGGGAATCTAGCCTAAGACAGACAAGTCTAACATGGTGGCTGTCAGTTAATGTCTTCAGCATTGTTGAATTACATTTTGAAAAGTCTGGGTCAGATAAAATAAGACAATAAAACAGCCTTTTTATGGTTTCCATTTTCAGAATAACAGTAGCTATCTCCTAGGTTTTAAACACGTTTGCTGTGTTGTTCTTCAAAATTTCAGAGCATGTTTTTAGTTTAGAAATAGCAACAATATCTTGCTCACTGATCTTGAGAAAATAAAAATGTATAAATTGGTAAACAGTTGAAAAATGAGCTTTTGTTTGGGAGGAGAAAGTATCGCTTCTTATGGGATCAGAGGAGATACCTGCCTCATTAATAGACAAATGATACAAAGGAGAGGACATGTTCTCTTGAGTGTGTGACTTATCTAAAATTTTTGCATAATGATGGTAATAATCTAGAAAAACCCTAGTCCATTGTGCAGAAGTCGATTTTTTCTGAGATTAAGGGCCTGATTTTATTCCTGACAGCAAGGATACTCCATCACAATGGTGACCGATCATCCTAACTGTCAATAATGTGGTCCACCCACCAAATTTATATGCGGATGGACCTTAGGATTAATCATGGCAGAGACTGCTCCATTTCACAATGATTAATCACCCCATGTTGTAAATCCTGAACACTGCAATGGGGCAAATAATTTCCTCCTTTGTTAAATCCACCCAAGCACTTGCTAGTACTCTTAGTCATAAGCCGCATTGCCTTGCCAGAAGAATCATTCTACATACCATTTGCTCCTGTGGGAATTCCAGATACAGCTGCATGTTTTTAGGCAAAGCTATTGCAAATATCATTTTGTGTTTTTTGTGTTTTGCACAATATTCCATGTTTAGATTGAAGTTCCCTCTAGGTACTACGGGGCATATTTACAAGTCCCTAGCACCACTGAAACAACACTTTTGTGACACTGTGCACTGCGATATATTAACAAGGTGGTGTTAAGCCACTTTTTGAGGCTTAACACCACCTTGTAAATACATCACTTTCACACTCAGCACTGTGCGTAAAAGGGGCGTACAATGGCAATTGCTGTGAGCATTTACAAGAAATCTTAAATCTGTAGCAGCGCCAAAACCTAACACCACCTCAGGAATGGCGTTAGCATGGTGCAACGAGGAGAAAAGCTTTTATTTCTCCTAATTTTTGCTCTTTCTATGTGTGCTGCATTCTGCAGCACACATAGAAAGAACAAATCACCATTAAAGATTGCTTTTGTGCAGGAAGGTGTCCCTTCTTTCACAAAAACAATCTCCCCCGCAATGCAGCCATCCTTGCACCGTGGCACAAGGGTGGCTGCATTGGCGTTCGTCAGCTCATTTAGCGCCATTTGAGGGCAAAATACAGGGAAGCTCTATATTTTTGTAAATACGGTGCATCCATGCATTTCAGAATTGATGCAACAGAGCGCTGCCCATTATGGCACAGCGCCACATGGCTCCAGTTCCTTGTAAATTTCCCCCTGCATTTTTTAGTTGATCTGGTGACCAAACTGATAAGCATTTGTGAGATATGGCACTGATGTCTAAAGCATAGGAAATCATTTTTAGAAGGAACTGTTCTGTCCCTTCCTTGAAAAGAGATCCCTTATTAGGTGCTCATGTGGCATGAATCACTTTGTAGCCCCACCAGATCACCACAGCCAAGACCATGGCAAATGAGGTCAGTAATTAGAGCTCCAGCCTTAGTCCTTGGATAAGAACAAAGGGGTAGAGACTGCAATTTGTGTAATATTTTCCCTACTATTTTCTGGAGTGAAGGATGGACATGATACAGTGAGTATAGTCTTGCCTAGGGTGGGGGGTGGATTTTTGCTTGCCCCAAAGCGTATTCCTTTACCATATGCCAAGGTGCTGGTACCATTGCTTGAAAAGAAAAGTTGCAAATTTGTACTTTCTGCAGGGTCACGACAATTTGTTTTTACTGAACCCTATCTTGCCTGCTATAGAAATGTGTGCACTTTACTCCTATGGAGCTGTGATAAAGTTCCCGTGTTCCTCCTTCAGTATGATAAAAATTGGTATAGACCTGATTTTCATATTTAACTTACCTATACATTCCTACTATATGGTAACAAATAGCATCCATGGCCTGTAGGCCAACTATCACAAGTGTTTTTAAACACCAATTGTTCCTTACTCTACAGTGACAGTGTAAACATACCTGCAGGCCTTCCACCAGTAGCCTGGCTCTGCAGGTTTTAACTGTAATATCAACTTGCAAATAACCCCTTGTGACAGGGCTAAAGCTTCTTTTTCAATATGTCTGTAACACCTAAGTAAGCCTTATAACCCATATTGCAGAGTGCACGGTATTTAAAAGTAGGCTAGGTAAAAGTATGTCCTTAAAGTGACTAGCCCTTGAACCTATTACTGGCCTCCCAGTAGGAGAACACTAGGATGGAATATTAAACACTAATACTATATCTTAGGAATGGGGTTAGCTAGAAAAATAAATAAACAAGTATTTTAATAGTTGTTAAAAATCTAATTTAATGGAGAAGTCAGATTGTTTTCTCAGTATTATGGAAAAGCACCTTTTAGAAAGTTTTCTCTGCCCTCCTTAAAGTCCCTAGAAGCTAACCCTGCATTTTGCTAACTTCTTCCAGTAAGTAAACAGCATTTCAGTAGGTGTGAATGATTTGTGAACTTGCTCCCAGGAGAAAACAATAGGCTGACCTGAATGGGCAGAGAAGACCCATGACCTGACAGAATATGCATGTGGGGCTGAGAGGATTCTTTTTGACACTGAAGTTTCACATTCTGCCCGAATGCTACATCCTGCTTAACAAGTCTGCTTGGCTTTCTCATATGATCCTTGGAGAACGAGGCCTCCGCTGTCACAAGCAAATGTTAGCTGACATTTAGGAAGGGCCCATCTTTTTTCACTGCAGCCAGTCAGGCCCAATCATAGTGGATCTCCTTTTGTTGTGACATTGTAAGAGAATATTTGACAGGTCTGCTGGCTATAGACATAACGTTTGAGGTTCACTTCAAGGGATGAAGGCAGAATATCACAATTCTTGCCTAGCTGATGTCTGTTGCTGAATAGCTGTACCAAATGTTTGTCTCTCAGATTGTGGTACAGGGACTACCTAAGTCTGGACTTTGGTGATACAGGGACTACCTAAATCAGGATTTTGGTGTTAGATGTGGTACCACCCTAGGATTACCATAGTGCACTCCCCACACACATCCTCAGCCCTCAGAGACCAATTTTATTGTGGTGGAAGACTATAGCCATTTTGAAAATGCCCAAAGTGGCCAGGGTTAGTCATAGGAAGTTTTACCTCATTGGTTAGGGCATCCAGAGGGCCATTCTCAACAACATGCTTGTGCCAAATATAAATGTGACATCTCCATGCCCCTTCTTCAGGACACTTCTGGACCAGTGGAAGGTCAGAAGAGGACTGAACTTGTTGACAGAGACCTGTAAAGAGCCTTAAAGGAATGGAACTGCTCGCCCTCTTCCACTCTAGATAGATAAGTGGACATTGCGTGTCAGTGGTCTGACCTGCTTTTAAAGATACAGGGACAGAACAAGCTAGAAGGTACCTCTTTCTGAAACTGCTCACTGACCAGTGGCAACTGGACCTGTTCTGTTTCTCCTTTTGTCCTCTTCCTGCCATCCTATGAGTCTACAAGTGCCTTCCCTGAGGTTTTGTGGGGCTTTAGAAGTGCACTCCTGTTGTGGATTGGGACTTAAAGGACTAAAATCAGAAGGTAAAATATTTGACCATTACAAACCTGGTCAGTGTGTCCAACCCATACCCCATCATGGTCAGTATCAAATTGTGCCTAGGTTTTTTTTTTTTTACCTAGGTGTGGGCTTTATACACAAATTCGGTGCAGCATAATTCAACAGAATTACGCAAGATGTGTGAATTACACAAGCTGTGTTTTGTGCACATTTTGTCAGAAAAATTACGCTGGGCACCCTTTTAGCTAAAAAACATTGCAAACGTCATATTGTGGTGTGCAAGCATGCAACCATTTTGTTCCATTAGGCTTGCTCCTGTCTAGCCATCCCATTATCCTTCCTGCTCCCTAGGCCCCGTCCAACCCAATCTACCCCATGATGCTCCACCTGTCACCATTTTTAGAAAATATTTTTCCCACTCCCTTGTCTGTTTATTTTGTATTTTTGTTCCCCCATTTGGTCTGTTCTATTTATGCCCCCCACCCAGCCGTTAGCTAGGTAGAGGCCGACAGCACCACCAAGTCCCACACCCCCTGTGATTGATGGCGATGTAAAGGGTTGGTGATCCTCCCCACATTTTTGGTAAGACAAAGGTGTTGGCCCTAGTTTTTCATGTGCATCTCCCCATTCCCCTCATACTCACTGCAAACCCGGGCAGGGCTATTGTCTAATGGAGAATCAGCTGATGTGGTGGAGAGTGCAGCACTGCATGGGACACCACACCAGGGCATCCTGTAGCCAGCAGAAAGTGAGGTTCCACTGGGCTGACATCCATTGAATGGAAGCAGGACCTGCTGGACCAGCTGGGAATGGAAGTGGCAGAACTAGGGAAGTTTTGGGGTGATCTGGTGAGTGGTGGCCCAGATAAAGGGGGGCAAAAAACGTGCATTTCCCATATAAATTCCCATAGGAGTTTTAGACACGACTCCAGCCCCAACCACTGGACGAAATTATACCACATTTGGCAGAAAGGTACCTTTTAGTACACAGATTACTTTTCTTGATATTTGGTGTAAATCCATTCAGAAGTTTAAGAGTAAAAAGGAAATCTAAATTTGTATATATAGGGCCGTGGATCCTCCCTGATGACTTTTTGCCTAATAAGAGCTCATGAAGAGATCTGCAGAGCTCTGATTGATTCCCAACACTTCAACCAGGACACGATTATTACAGAACAATGCTCCGGGGAGATGGTGGTCCCCGGGTCTCCCAAATGGAACCCCTATGATTATTTTTATTGTAGCCTAGGGGGGGTGGCTGTCCCTGGGCTGCAGGGTGGTGGGAGTGGGTGCGGGTTTTGCAACGTTTTAATTGTTTGAAACCCCAGGGAAGTGGTGGTCCCCTGGGCTGCAGGTGGGCAAGGTGCTCCCCCTGCATTAATGTTGATTAAAGCCCCGGCGAGGTGGTGGTCCCTTGGGCTGTGGGGGAGACCAACAGGCCTCCCCCACTCAAATAAAACATTTAGCCCGGGGGAGGTGGTGGTCCCTCGGGCATGTGGGGCCATGCAGCCCACCTGCATATATTTTCTGCATCACCCCAGGGAGGTGGTGGCCCCCCTATTACAAATACAACTTGGCTCACCCTGGGGCTTCAGAAAGACGAAGTGTGGGCTCCTAAAAAAATGGCAAATTAATGGATACACCGCAACTCACGCCATAAATTTAAAAAAATTCTTTTTAGTCCTGGGTTGTCCCTGTGGGACCTACCACCAGAGCTAAGTGGTCAGGGTGTCTGTATTCTGGCCCTTTTTAGTTTTTTTTACATTTTTGTCTTAGCCAATCAGATATCAGCACGAGATCGGGAGGGGTCACAAATCCTTCACATCCCTATATATACAGTACAAATTTGGATTTTTATTAAGTTTTCAAAAACTACTGAACAGATTTACACCAAAGAAAAAAGGGCTCTTTTCTGCCAATTTGGCATAATTCTGTCCATTGGTTTTGGAGCTATCGCTGTTAAATTTTTCCTATGGGAATTAACATTGGAAAAGCTCTAAATATTACCCCCCCTTTATCTCAGCCCCCTCTTGATGGATATCCCTGATATTTTCAAAACATATACTTCAGTCAGTTTCGCTGCTGTCCTGCAAGTTTCAGGGTGACCCATCATATGGGAGCTGAGAGAATGGGGGAATCCCAGAACGCATTTTCCTCATTAATTTTCCCACGGGGGCTTTAGACATACCTACAGCCCGAAGCGCTGAAGAGAATTACACCAAATTGGTCAGGAAGCTAGATCCTGTTCAGCAGATAGTGCTTTTTGTGATTTGGTGTAAATCTGTTCAGTAATATCTGAGATATTAGAGATTAAAAAATATAGATATCTAGGGATGCAGAGGATCTAGATCCAAATGTCCTTCTGCTAATATCTCATGGCTCCCAACACTTTAATAAGGAAGTGTTGGCAGCCATTTTTGATACTTGGCTTCGGCCGAGTCCCACAAAAAAGGTGAAAAAAAAGAAAAGAGACCAGGGTAGTGACACCCTGAGCCCCCAGCCTTGGCGCAGGGTTCCACCAAGGACCCCACCAGGGCTAAAATGCAATTTATGCTTTTAAACTTCTGAAAATCCGGTATGAATCTGTAGATTTTTCTGAGGTTTAAAATAAAAACATGGTCTCTCATGCTTTTCCTTTACTTTGCCAGTGGGTGGGACAGGTCCCAGGGGCATTGGGGGTGGAAAAAGGAGCGGGGTGCATGGACCCCCCCCAGAGCTTATCAAAGTCCCATCGACCACCCCTTTCCCAGGCCACTGCTAATTATGTGGGGGTGCACCCTGCACCCTAGGGACTGGACCTACCCAGGACATACTTCTAAAGTCAATACATGGGGGGGCTCATGGCCCCTTCAAAGCCCAAGGAACTGCCATGTTTCCAGGCTAAACAACTAAAATTAATATAGGGGCTGTGCGGCACCCCACTGCCCCAGGGGCCTCCACCTCCTGGAGCAATTACTATGAAATATGGGGGGCACCGTGGTCCCCTTTACCCTGGAACTGCCACATCCCCAGGGCAAATCATACAAACTATGGGAGGGCTGCTCTTTCCCCCTCCCCCACAGCACTGGGAACTGCCAACGTCCTAGGACTGATCTCCCCAGGGCTGCAATACATTTATATAGAAGGTCGTTGAGGACTGTTGGACCCGGGGACCACCTCTTCCTGTGGCTAAGTTCAACTATGGAGGGAGGCCATGCTGACTGCTCTCACCAGACAAAAGCAAACATAACACCACCTTCTTCAAGCAGAGGCTGTCAAATATTTGAGACAATAGGTCCTCATTTTAGATTTTTAGAGCACTAAACATAAGTTATTTGGAAATAAGACCATCTCATTTTTATAACTTCTAATGGAAATGCTTTAGGTATTACAGTTTTGATTAGATGAAGATGACATCAGGCATGCCATACCTTTGGAATAAATATAGAATGTTAGCAATCTAGTTGTTCACTAGAATACTTTGGCGAGGTAGCGGTTGAGAGCATGGACTTGGATAATTGAGGGCAGGGAGGAGGGTGAAGGGGCCACAAGTTGGCCATGCTTGGCAGGCATGAGGGGCAGTGGCAGAACAACGAACCATGGAGGGCAGGGGAAAAGGGGTAGGGGCAACAAACCAACGATACAGGACAGACTGGGACTACCACAATAACATGCAGGACAGGCTGTGGCAATATAACAGACCACTGAGGGCAGAAGCAAGAGGGAGTGGCAGTAAAACCATACAGCCAACAGACTTGATTCAGGCAGGCAAATCTCAATGTTTTAAGCCCAAAAGGTTTTATTTTATCTGTCTCCTGCCTAAAATCAATTTTTTTTCAATATAAGTCTATGAGGAAAATCAACTCCACAGTTTTTTTTTCTCAAAATACCAAGTTCAAAATGTTAAAAGTACAGTACATTGGATTACGGAGGGCAGGAGGAATGGGGTATGTACATGGACTCGGATAACAGAGGGCAGGAGAGGGAAATGGGCAGAGTCATCAGACTGACCTTACAGGCCACGCAAAGAGGCTGCAGCAGCAAAATACACCACACAGGGCAAGTGTTACAGGGGAAACATCACTTACAACAAGGTGAATGCAACAAAATGCATTTACCACAATGCATTTACAACACATATGCGTTTGCCATGTTTAGGCTTTAGGGTAGGTTTGGGGTGGTAAGGAGTATTTTTAGGTTTTAGGGTGGGTATGGGATTTGGGGTGGTAAGGGGTGTTTAGGTTTCTGGGTGGATATAGGTTTTGGGGTGGTAAGGGGTGTTTAGTTTTTAGGGTGGGTATGGGATATTGGGTGGTAAGGGCATTTTTAGGTTTTATGGGTGAGTATGGGTTTTGGGATGGTGAGGGCATTTTTAGGTTTTAGCGTGGTTATCGGTTTTGGGTTGGTAATGGCATTTTTAGGTTTTAGGATGGGTATGGGGTTTGGGGAGGTAAGGGGTGTTTAGGTTTTAGGATAGGTTTGGGGTGGTAAGGGGTGTTCAGGTTTTAGGATAGGTATGGGTTTTGGGGTGGTAAGGTAATTTTTAGGTTATAGGGTAGGTAGGATTTTTGGGTAGAATGGTTTGTTTATATATATATATATATATATATATATATATATATATATATATATATATATATATATATATATATATATATATATATTTACCTTGTATATGCCTTTACCAACTATGCCTTTACAACTACATTTTCATGGTAAAGACATTCCTGCTAAAAGCATATGTGTTGTAAAAACATTTTGTGGTAAGTGCATGCGTGGTAATGACCATGCATTGTACTAACCATGTTAAAAAAGGCATGCATTGTAAGTGCATGTGTTGTTCCATCATACATCTGCAGTACAGCAGTGCAACACAATGAACCATGGAAAGCAGTAGGGAGGGGACAGGGGCATGCACATTGACAACAGAGAGGTCTGCTGGGATGGGCACTGGAAGCACAACACACAATTGAGGGCAACAATGAGACTATAATGGCATACACACATGCAAGGGAGGGATGGTGGAAGGGGGTCAGGGGCAGCAATCTGACCACACAGGTCAGGTGGGAGGGGCTGTGTCATCACAGAAGACCATATATGGCAAGCAGAAGTTTTAATGACAGCACAACGGCCATAGTGGGCTAGAGGGAGGGGGCAGCGGCATGCACAGAGGACTAAGGATGAGAGAAGGAGGAGTAGGGGCCGAACACCGACAAGAGTGTGCAAGGGAAGGGGTGTCAAATCAGACCACACGGGGCAGCCAGCAGGACCAATTATTGTAACACACCAGAGCCTGGAGTAGCAGTATACTGGACTTTGGAGGACAGGAGGGAGGAGAAATGGGCATGAAATTTAGACAGGCATGGTGGAGGTGGTAGGGACAGGTGGCAGCCATCGGACCATGCTAGGCTGGTGTTAGAGGCAGTGGCAGCTCAACAGAACACATACAGCAGATGTCCACATCCTACCCACCTACGTTGTCACTTACTGGCTCCATAGCCATCTTATTTTAAGAGCATTGTTTCCAGTGGAGGGTGTAGTGTGGAACTCAATCTGGAGTCGCAGTCGGGGTGGGACTCAGGAAGGAACAGGACAAATAGGAGCAGGGCCATTGGAATTTATGATGACAAACTAAAAACTGTCCCAAATAACATGCTGTCTGTGAGAAAACAGGGCTGATTGCAGAGGCCCCATAACTTTTTGCCCCCATTTTCCTCTTTTTGCTGGTGTTTTCCTGACTTTGATGGTGCCCTGGGTACTGCTAACCAGTCCCAGGGCCTGTGCTCTGTGTAAAATGGATATGCAAATTAGGCTAATTATAATTGGCTAAGTTAACCTACCTATAAGTCCCTAGTATATGGTAGGGCATGTAGGTTTAGGGACCACAGCATAGGTGGTGCACACCTAGGTGCACTGCTGAGGTGCCCAGTGTCATTTTAAAAGCAAGCCTGCCTTGCTGGCTGCTTTTAAATTAAAGTTATATGCAAATTCGACTTTGGAATTAAAGGTACTTCCAAAGTCTTAAACTACCTTATTTTTACATATAAGTCACCCCTAAGGTGTGCCCTATGTGCCCCTAGGGCTGGGTGCCATGTAACTATAAGCAGGGACTTTATAAAAATAGATTTATAAGCCCTGGTGAGGTAAAAACAGCCAAATTCGTTTTTCCCTCATAGAAGTAAATGGCCTTCATAGGCTAGAATGGGCAGACTTTATTTTAAATTTTAAAGTCTCCTTAAATGTTACATACCAAGAATTTGGTATCAAATTGATTGTTGTAATAAATCCCACAACTTCCAGTTGTTGGATTTAATATAACTTGTCCAGGTAAAAAGTTTAGACTTTACCTAAAAAGTTGCCAATTTCAGCTCTGCATTGTTTTTGCTGCTGTGCTCTGATTGGCCAGCCTGCAGCAGCTTCTGCCAGGCTGCCTTGATTAGGTGTGAAGTGGCCTGGCTTCACACAAAGGAATGTGCTTGGGGGAGAGAATCTCCCCTCAGCAGATGGTGAGGCAGGAAGGGGGAGGGCTGCCAAACTGGTCTTCAAAGGCAGAGAAGGACATTTGCAGCACCCAGCAACACCCCCACATCCTGCAACCCCAGACAATTAGGTGCCCCCTTGATTAGATTAGGAGAGGGCAGGAGAGGGGTGTGTTTATGATTTTTAGCCACACCAGTGGGTGGGCTCAGCCAGATGAAACCTCCAAAAATCAGATTCATCCATGTTGGATTTTTAGAGACTGTTGCCTTCTGGGATGGATTTTTGCCACACTTCCCAGGAAGTGGTCATCACAGGGAGACGACCCTGTCCCTGATTGGAGAACCAGGGCCCCCCTGCTTTTCACCCAGGAGCAAGGATAAAACTGGCAGACCTGCCCCCACACCTCAGATCCCCTCCAGAATTCAACAAGAAAGGAACTAAAGAAGAAGAAGGACTTCCCTGCTGGACCTCTGGCCTGCACCTGGAACCTGCACTCAGAAGGACTGCACCAGCTGCACACTTGGGCTTCACCACAAGAAGGACTTTACCTGGCTTCAACTGGTTCAAGGAGGGACTCCCTGTTTGCTACAGGTGAACAATTGCTAACCAGAGTCCCCTGCACCAACTCCTGAAGAAAGCGACCAGCTGACCACTGTCCAGTGGCCAAAAAGGAGTTTGCGCCAGGTGCATTCTGGGAGTTGAAGTCCGCACCCCCCAAGGACCATCACAGAACTTCTGGACCCTTGGGGTGAGCTGTGGACCCCAAAAGAACCTTAAAAGAACATCTGGGTGAAGCCCCAGAAGTTTGGAAAAGATTTGAGAATTTTTGGAAAAAAGCTCCAGAGAGGGACCGACCCGCCGCGGAAATTCTAGCCGACTTGCCTCAACCGCGACCCGGCCTGACTTCGTGGTTCGTCCCGGTAAAGAAAAACATCCAAAAAAGAGACTAAGTCTGAATGTAAAAAGTTGACCGGGACCTCCCAGCCATCGTATCCGAGAAGGGCTCCATGGACGTCGGATTAAGATCCAGGTTTACCCCGGCCGAAGGATTTTCATCTCTAAAAAACGACTAAGTCCGAAGGTAAAAGTCTCCACCGAGGAAACCCACATCGCATATCCGGACAAGGGCTCCAGGAGGTCGGATTCAACTGGCAGGTTCGTCCCGGTGAAGAAAAACTTCAAAATAAAGACTAAGTCAGAAGGTAACTTTTTAACCGAGGCCTCCCGCGACCTGTAGCCGAGCAGGGCTCCATCGCGGTCGGCCTGAAAGTTTGACTTTGCCCCGGTCGAGGTGCAACCAGATGACCCGATTGGCGCTTTTTGTTTCTAAGCGCTAGAAAAGTAATAATTCTTTAAAAATTCATATCTCCGGTTCCCCTGAACCGATTTTAATCGTTTTTGTGTCATTTTAAAGATAAAAATATAAACTATTTTTATAAATTGGTATTGGATTTTTAAACTGTTTTCTGTGTTTTATTTAATTACTGTTTTGTGATATTTGAATGCTTTACACTTTGTCTCCTAAGTTAAGCCTTGACGCTCGTTGCCAAGCTACCAAGGGTTGAGCTGGGATTAATTTACTGAGACCTAACTGTACCTACGTGGAGGTTAGTGGCTTGTTGCTAGGTGTAGGTACCTACCTGCCCTACCAAGAACCCATTTTCCAACATAATTGGAAGCAGCGACGGGATCCTGTACTTGTGTTCAATATCACGTTACAGTTTTGGGTAAAACAAATTAAAAATCATTTAAATTGTCCTAGTGCAAAAAAATGTTTAATTTTTAATTTGGATTAATTTCAATTATTGAATTTTTGTAATTTTTCTAAATTCTTGTTTCCAATTTTTGCAAAAAGTTTTTGTTGACACAAAACTAGGGAACCATGGAGCTTGATCTGGCTAGCCTACCCACACTGACAGTAGTCCAGCTTAGGGGGTTGTGTATTGAAAGAGGGTTGCCTGCAACCACTGATCTCAGGAAGCAAATCCTGATCACATCCCTGACAGCATGGGCTGAGGCCCAAGAGGTAGAGTCAGAAGAAGTTCCAGAGGAGGGAGAAAGAAGGGAGGATGCAAGCTCTAACCACTCAGGGGAAGGAAGGCATCTGAGCCCAAGTGAGGATGAGGAAGAACGGTCCTCAGTAAATACAGTCACTAGGGGCAGATCCAAAGCTAGTGGTGGGAAGGGGGTCCTTTCAGGAGGAGAGAACCCATCCATCAGAGAAAGAGAGCTGGAGGCCCAGCTGGCATACATAGCTTTGGAAGCAGAGAAGCTGGCCCTAGAAAAGAAAAAGTGGGCATACAAAGAGAAAAGAGATGGAAGCAGCGATAAAGAAGCTGAGGTGTCCATGGGTGGGGGAGTTTGCCCCAGATTACCCAAGGGGGTGGTTCCTGCTTATGTAGAGGGGGATGACATAGATAAGTGGCTGGGGGCCTTTGAGAGGGCACTCCAAATGAGAAGGGTTAGGCCTCAATACTGGGGTTCCCTTTTGTGGGAGTTGGTCCCCAACTCAGGGAGGGATAGGCTTCTGACCTTAAGGGGGGAGGAGGCAGATTCATACCCTAGTATGAAGAGGTGCTTAGCCAAGAAGTTTGGTCTGACCCCAGAGCAATATAGAATGAAGTTCAGGGACACCCAGAAGGTCAGTACCCAGTCTTGGGTTGACTTTGTGGACATTTCACTAAAGGCACTAGAGGGCTGGATTATTGGTAACAAAGTAGATACTTATGAGGGGTTATACAATCTGATCATGAGAGAGCACATCTTGACCAATTGTACCCAAGAAAGGTTACGCCAGCATCTAGTGGACTCTAAGCAGACCAACCCTAGAGAGCTAGGGGAGGCAGCTGATGAGTGGTTGAGAACCAGGGTGGTTGTCAAGTCCCAGGGGGGAGACTCCAAGAAGGGGGGGACAGGTCCCCAAAAACCTAAGGAGGGAGGTGGTAAGCCCACCACAGAGACTCCCTCTGTACCCCAGAACCCTAAGAAGGAGGAGAGTAAATCCCACTCCCACTCTGACAAGCAGAGACAGGGAGACCCAGGGTTAAAAAAGCTATTGGACAGTAGGGCTTGCTTTGACTGTCTGCAGACAGGTCACTTCAGAGGAGATGCAGCCTGTCCAAAGAAGGTGGTTAGCACTGGGCTGTCCAGTGTAGCCATAGAGGAGGATTCCTCAGATGATGAAGTCCTCCTAGCATTGTGCTGGGAGACAGGACCAGATGGTAAGCTGGTGATCCCTGAGGGTGGGAGTAGGCACTTCCACCACATTCAAGTGAATGGGATCCCTACCACTGGCCTGAGAGACACCTGTGCCAGTCACACTATAGTGAATGACCGGTTAGTGACCCCAGACATGTATGTCCCAGGAAAGACAAAGAAAGTCAGGATAGCCACAGGGGAGGTCACCTCCAAACCTGTAGCCATAGTGCCCCTAGAGAGGGAGGGTATCCTTGACTGGATTAGGGTGGTAGTCAGTGCTGACCTTCCCCTAGATTGTATCCTGGGCAATGACCTCCCAGAGGTGAGTCTGGTCACAGATGGGGTGGTCGCCCAGGGCGCCCCCCCAACCCAAAGTCCTGGGGAGTCAGTCCCTACAGTTAGGAGACAGGGGTCCCCAAGAAAAGGAAAGAAGAAAAGGAAGGGTAGGCCACTCTTAAAGAGAGTTCCAGGGAGCCAAAGGCCTTCTGCCCCAGTAGGGGGGTGCCCAGAGTTGGCACTGGTGAGGCCTCACCTGACCCCAAGGAAGTCCTGAGTAGTCAGGCAGCTGTCCAGATGCAAGGTGTTGCCCCTGCACTGACAGAAGGGAGAGTGGAAGGAGGGTGTCTGCCACAGGAGGTGGTAGCCCCCCACTCTAGACAGCAAGAGGGGTGCCAAGACCCCAAAGATGCCCCTAAAGCAGCTCAGCCACCTGTCAGTGGAGAGCTTAGGGTGTGGTTCTGGGTACTGACAGCTGTCAGTAGCCTCTGCTGGGTGCTAGCCGTCCTGGCAGCACTGTACTTGGCCTGGGAGGCAGACCCCAGGGCCAATAGCAAAGTAGGCCCCCTGACCCTATTGGTCATGGTGGGGTTGCTCATGTGTTGGGTGACCTCTTTGGGTAAGCTAGGTGTTGCCCTAGCAAAGTTTGGAGTAGGGGAGGTGGGCACCTCACTACCCAAGTTGGCAGAGAGAAAGGAGGAAGACCCCCCTAGAGGAAAGGTTCAGTTTGTGTTGGGTCCTTTTACTGTTGGGATGGCTTCACTACCCATAGGGAGTGACCCTGACAGGAGGATATAAGGCAGAGTAGGCCCTGCAAAGGGACAGCCAGTTTTCTTCACTGTCTTCCTCGCCTAACAAGCCAGGAAGACTCTCCCAGGGTTGGGCTGAGTCTCCTGGGCGTGTGGGCTGGGGGGGGGTTGTGTGAGAAAACAGGGCTGATTGCAGAGGCCCCATAACTTTTTGCCCCCATTTTCCTCTTTTTGCTGGTGTTTTCCTGACTTTGATGGTGCCCTGGGTACTGCTAACCAGTCCCAGGGCCTGTGCTCTGTGTAAAATGGATATGCAAATTAGGCTAATTATAATTGGCTAAGTTAACCTACCTATAAGTCCCTAGTATATGGTAGGGCATGTAGGTTTAGGGACCACAGCATAGGTGGTGCACACCTAGGTGCACTGCTGAGGTGCCCAGTGTCATTTTAAAAGCAAGCCTGCCTTGCTGGCTGCTTTTAAATTAAAGTTATATGCAAATTCGACTTTGGAATTAAAGGTACTTCCAAAGTCTTAAACTACCTTATTTTTACATATAAGTCACCCCTAAGGTGTGCCCTATGTGCCCCTAGGGCTGGGTGCCATGTAACTATAAGCAGGGACTTTATAAAAATAGATTTATAAGCCCTGGTGAGGTAAAAACAGCCAAATTCGTTTTTCCCTCATAGAAGTAAATGGCCTTCATAGGCTAGAATGGGCAGACTTTATTTTAAATTTTAAAGTCTCCTTAAATGTTACATACCAAGAATTTGGTATCAAATTGATTGTTGTAATAAATCCCACAACTTCCAGTTGTTGGATTTAATATAACTTGTCCAGGTAAAAAGTTTAGACTTTACCTAAAAAGTTGCCAATTTCAGCTCTGCATTGTTTTTGCTGCTGTGCTCTGATTGGCCAGCCTGCAGAGGCTTCTGCCAGGCTGCCTTGATTAGGTGTGAAGTGGCCTGGCTTCACACAAAGGAATGTGCTTGGGGGAGAGAATCTCCCCTCAGCAGATGGTGAGGCAGGAAGGGGGAGGGCTGCCAAACTGGTCTTCAAAGGCAGAGAAGGACATTTGCAGCACCCAGCAACACCCCCACATCCTGCAACCCCAGACAATTAGGTGCCCCCTTGATTAGATTAGGAGAGGGCAGGAGAGGGGTGTGTTTATGATTTTTAGCCACACCAGTGGGTGGGCTCAGCCAGATGTAACCTCCAAAAATCAGATTCATCCATGTTGGATTTTTAGAGACTGTTGCCTTCTGGGATGGATTTTTGCCACACTTCCCAGGAAGTGGTCATCACAGGGGGACGACCCTGTCCCTGATTGGAGAACCAGGGCCCCCCTGCTTTTCACCCAGGAGCAAGGATAAAACTGGCAGACCTGCCCCCACACCTCAGATCCCCTCCAGAATTCAACAAGAAAGGAACTAAAGAAGAAGAAGGACTGCCCTGCTGGACCCCTGGCCTGCACCTGGAACCTGCACTCAGAAGGACTGCACCAGCTGCACACTTGGGCTTCACCACAAGAAGGACTTTGCCTGGCTTCAACTGGTTTAAGGAGGGACTCCCTGTTTGCTACAGGTGAAAAATTGCTAACCAGAGTCCCCTGCACCAACTCCTGAAGAAAGCGACCAGCTGACCACTGTCCAGTGGCCAAAAAGGAGTTTGCACCAGGTGCATTCTGGGAGTTGAAGTCCGCACCCCCCAAGGACCATCACAGAACTTCTGGACCCTTGGGGTGAGCTGTGGACCCCAAAAGAACCTTAAAAGAACATCTGGGTGAAGCCCCAGAAGTTTGGAAAAGATTTGAGAATTTTTGGAAAAAAGCTCCAGAGAGGGACCGACCCGCCGCGGAAATTCTAGCCGGCTTGCCTCAACCGCGACCCGGCCTGACTTCGTGGTTCGTCCCGGTAAAGAAAAACATCCAAAAAAGAGACTAAGTCCGAACGTAAAAAGTTGACCGGGACCTCCCAGCCATCGTATCCGAGAAGGGCTCCATGGACGTCGGATTAAGATCCAGGTTTACCCCGGCCGAAGGATTTTCATCTCGAAAAAACGACTAAATCCGAAGGTAAAAGTCTCCACCGAGGAAACCCACATCGCATATCCGGACAAGGGCTCCAGGAGGTCGGATTCAACTGGCAGGTTCGTCCCGGTGAAGA
This sequence comes from Pleurodeles waltl, assembly GCF_031143425.1. Classification (NCBI taxonomy): domain Eukaryota; kingdom Metazoa; phylum Chordata; class Amphibia; order Caudata; family Salamandridae; genus Pleurodeles; species Pleurodeles waltl. Next base: position 371,143,382 of record NC_090449.1, read on the forward strand.
AAAACTTCAAAATAAAGACTAAGTCAGAAGGTAACTTTTTAACAGAGGCCTCCCGCGACCTGTAGCCGAGCAGGGCCCCATCGCGGTCGGCCTGAAAGTTTGACTTTGCCCCGGTCGAGGTGCAACCAGATGACCCGATTGGCGCTTTTTGTTTCTAAGCGCTAGAAAAGTAATAATTCTTTAAAAATTCATATCTCCGGTTCCCCTGAACCGATTTTAATCGTTTTTGTGTCATTTTAAAGATAAAAATATAAACTATTTTTATAAATTGGTTTTGGATTTTTAAACTGTTTCCTGTGTTTTATTTAATTACTGTTTTGTGATATTTGAATGCTTTACACTTTGTCTCCTAAGTTAAGCCTTGACGCTCGTTGCCAAGCTACCAAGGGTTGAGCTGGGATTAATTTACTGAGACCTAACTGTACCTACGTGGAGGTTAGTGGCTTGTTGCTAGGTGTAGGTACCTACCTGCCCTACCAAGAACCCATTTTCCAACATAATTGGAAGCAGCAACGGGATCCTGTACTTGTGTTCAATATCACGTTACAGTTTTGGGTAAAACAAATTAAAAATCATTTAAATTGTCCTAGTGCAAAAAAAAATTTAATTTTTAATTTGGATTAATTTCAATTATTGAATTTTTGTAATTTTTCTAAATTCTTGTTTCCAATTTTTGCAAAAAGTTTTTGTTGACACAAAACTAGGGAACCATGGAGCTTGATCTGGCTAGCCTACCCACACTGACAGTAGTCCAGCTTAGGGGGTTGTGTATTGAAAGAGGGTTGCCTGCAACCACTGATCTCAGGAAGCAAATCCTGATCACATCCCTGACAGCATGGGCTGAGGCCCAAGAGGTAGAGTCAGAAGAAGCTCCAGAGGAGGGAGAAAGAAGGGAGGATGCAAGCTCTAACCACTCAGGGGAAGGAAGGCATCTGAGCCCAAGTGAGGATGAGGAAGAACGGTCCTCAGTAAATACAGTCACTAGGGGCAGATCCAAAGCTAGTGGTGGGAAGGGGGTCCTTTCAGGAGGAGAGAACCCATCCATCAGAGAAAGAGAGCTGGAGGCCCAGCTAGCATACATAGCTTTGGAAGCAGAGAAGCTGGCCCTAGAAAAGAAAAAGTGGGCATACAAAGAGAAAAGAGATGGAAGCAGCGATAAAGAAGCTGAGGTGTCCATGGGTGGGGGAGTTTGCCCCAGATTACCCAAGGGGGTGGTTCCTGCTTATGTAGAGGGGGATGACATAGATAAGTGGCTGGGGGCCTTTGAGAGGGCACTCCAAATGAGAAGGGTTAGGCCTCAATACTGGGGTTCCCTTTTGTGGGAGTTGGTCCCCAACTCAGGGAGGGATAGGCTTCTGACCTTAAGGGGGGAGGAGGCAGATTCATACCCTAGTATGAAGAGGTGCTTAGCCAAGAAGTTTGGTCTGACCCCAGAGCAATATAGAATGAAGTTCAGGGACACCCAGAAGGTCAGTACCCAGTCTTGGGTTGACTTTGTGGACATTTCACTAAAGGCACTAGAGGGCTGGATTATTGGTAACAAAGTAGATACTTATGAGGGGTTATACAATCTGATCATGAGAGAGCACATCTTGACCAATTGTACCCAAGAAAGGTTACGCCAGCATCTAGTGGACTCTAAGCAGACCAACCCTAGAGAGCTAGGGGAGGCAGCTGATGAGTGGTTGAGAACCAGGGTGGTTGTCAAGTCCCAGGGGGGAGACTCCAAGAAGGGGGGGACAGGTCCCCAAAAACCTAAGGAGGGAGGTGGTAAGCCCACCACAGAGACTCCCTCTGTACCCCAGAACCCTAAGAAGGAGGAGAGTAAATCCCACTCCCACTCTGACAAGCAGAGACAGGGAGACCCAGGGTTAAAAAAGCTATTGGACAGTAGGGCTTGCTTTGACTGTCTGCAGACAGGTCACTTCAGAGGAGATGCAGCCTGTCCAAAGAAGGTGGTTAGCACTGGGCTGTCCAGTGTAGCCATAGAGGAGGATTCCTCAGATGATGAAGTCCTCCTAGCATTGTGCTGGGAGACAGGACCAGATGGTAAGCTGGTGATCCCTGAGGGTGGGAGTAGGCACTTCCACCACATTCAAGTGAATGGGATCCCTACCACTGGCCTGAGAGACACCTGTGCCAGTCACACTATAGTGAATGACCGGTTAGTGACCCCAGACATGTATGTCCCAGGAAAGACAAAGAAAGTCAGGATAGCCACAGGGGAGGTCACCTCCAAACCTGTAGCCATAGTGCCCCTAGAGAGGGAGGGTATCCTTGACTGGATTAGGGTGGTAGTCAGTGCTGACCTTCCCCTAGATTGTATCCTGGGCAATGACCTCCCAGAGGTGAGTCTGGTCACAGATGGGGTGGTCGCCCAGGGCGCCCCCCCAACCCAAAGTCCTGGGGAGTCAGTCCCTACAGTTAGGAGACAGGGGTCCCCAAGAAAAGGAAAGAAGAAAAGGAAGGGTAGGCCACTCTTAAAGAGAGTTCCAGGGAGCCAAAGGCCTTCTGCCCCAGTAGGGGGGTGCCCAGAGTTGGCACTGGTGAGGCCTCACCTGACCCCAAGGAAGTCCTGAGTAGTCAGGCAGCTGTCCAGATGCAAGGTGTTGCCCCTGCACTGACAGAAGGGAGAGTGGAAGGAGGGTGTCTGCCACAGGAGGTGGTAGCCCCCCATTCTAGACAGCAAGAGGGGTGCCAAGACCCCCAAAGATGCCCCTAAAGCAGCTCAGCCACCTGTCAGTGGAGAGCTTAGGGTGTGGTTCTGGGTACTGACAGCTGTCAGTAGCCTCTGCTGGGTGCTAGCCGTCCTGGCAGCACTGTACTTGGCTTGGGAGGCAGACCCCAGGGCCAATAGCAAAGTAGGCCCCCTGACCCTATTGGTCATGGTGGGGTTGCTCAAGTGTTGGGTGACCTCTTTGGGTAAGCTAGGTGTTGCCCTAGCAAAGTTTGGAGTAGGGGAGGTGGGCACCTCACTACCCAAGTTGGCAGAGAGAAAGGAGGAAGACCCCCCTAGAGGAAAGGTTCAGTTTGTGTTGGGTCCTTTTACTGTTGGGATGGCTTCACTACCCATAGGGAGTGACCCTGACAGGAGGATATAAGGCAGAGTAGGCCCTGCAAAGGGACAGCCAGTTTTCTTCACTGTCTTCCTCGCCTAACAAGCCAGGAAGACTCTCCCAGGGTTGGGCTGAGTCTCCTGGGCGTGTGGGCTGGGGGGGGGTTGTGTGAGAAAACAGGGCTGATTGCAGAGGCCCCATAACTTTTTGCCCCCATTTTCCTCTTTTTGCTGGTGTTTTCCTGACTTTGATGGTGCCCTGGGTACTGCTAACCAGTCCCACGGCCTGTGCTCTGTGTATAATGGATATGCAAATTAGGCTAATTATAATTGGCTAAGTTAACCTACCTATAAGTCCCTAGTATATGGTAGGGCATGTAGGTTTAGGGACCACAGCATAGGTGGTGCACACCTAGGTGCACTGCTGAGGTGCCCAGTGTCATTTTAAAAGCAAGCCTGCCTTGCTGGCTGCTTTTAAATTAAAGTTATATGCAAATTCGACTTTGGAATTAAAGGTACTTCCAAAGTCTTAAACTACCTTATTTTTACATATAAGTCACCCCTAAGGTGTGCCCTATGTGCCCCTAGGGCTGGGTGCCATGTAACTATAAGCAGGGACTTTATAAAAATAGATTTATAAGCCCTGGTGAGGTAAAAACAGCCAAATTCGTTTTTCCCTCATAGAAGTAAATGGCCTTCATAGGCTAGAATGGGCAGACTTTATTTTAAATGTTAAAGTCTCCTTAAATGTTACATACCAAGAATTTGGTATCAAATTGATTGTTGTAATAAATCCCACAACTTCCAGTTGTTGGATTTAATATAACTTGTCCAGGTAAAAAGTTTAGACTTTACCTAAAAAGTTGCCAATTTCAGCTCTGCATTGTTTTTGCTGCTGTGCTCTGATTGGCCAGCCTGCAGAGGCTTCTGCCAGGCTCCCTTGATTAGGTGTGAAGTGGCCTGGCTTCACACAAAGGAATGTGCTTGGGGGAGAGAATCTCCCCTCAGCAGATGGTGAGGCAGGAAGGGGGAGGGCTGCCAAACTGGTCTTCAAAGGCAGAGAAGGACATTTGCAGCACCCAGCAACACCCCCACATCCTGCAACCCCAGACAATTAGGTGCCCCCTTGATTAGATTAGAAGAGGGCAGGAGAGGGGTGTGTTTATGATTTTTAGCCACACCAGTGGGTGGGCTCAGCCAGATGTAACCTCCAAAAATCAGATTCATCCATGTTGGATTTTTAGAGACTGTTGCCTTCTGGGATGGATTTTTGCCACACTTCCCAGGAAGTGGTCATCACAGGGGGACGACCCTGTCCCTGATTGGAGAACCAGGGCCCCCCTGCTTTTCACCCAGGAGCAAGGATAAAACTGGCAGACCTGCCCCCACACCTCAGATCCCCTCCAGAATTCAACAAGAAAGGAACTAAAGAAGAAGAAGGACTGCCCTGCTGGACCCCTGGCCTGCACCTGGAACCTGCACTCAGAAGGACTGCACCAGCTGCACACTTGGGCTTCACCACAAGAAGGACTTTGCCTGGCTTCAACTGGTTCAAGGAGGGACTCCCTGTTTGCTACAGGTGAAAAATTGCTAACCAGAGTCCCCTGCACCAACTCCTGAAGAAAGCGACCAGCTGACCACTGTCCAGTGGCCAAAAAGGAGTTTGCGCCAGGTGCATTCTGGGAGTTGAAGTCCGCACCCCCCAAGGACCATCACAGAACTTCTGGACCCTTGGGGTGAGCTGTGGACCCCAAAAGAACCTTAAAAGAACATCTGGGTGAAGCCCCAGAAGTTTGGAAAAGATTTGAGAATTTTTGGAAAAAAGCTCCAGAGAGGGACCAACCCACCGCGGAAATTCTAGCCGGCTTGCCTCAACCGCGACCCGGCCTGACTTCGTGGTTCGTCCCGGTAAAGAAAAACATCCAAAAAAGAGACTAAGGTGGTCATTCTGACCCTGGCGGTCTTTGACCGCCAGGGCGGAGGACCGCGGGAGCACCGCCGACAGGCCGGCGGTGCTCCAATGGGGATTCCGACCGCGGCGGTAAAGCCGCGGTCGGACCGGCACCACTGGCGGGGTCCCGCCAGTGTACCGTGGCCCCATTGAATCCTCCGCGGCGGCGCAGCTTGCTGCACCGCCGCGGGGATTCCGACCCCCCCTACCGCCATCCAGATCCCGGCGGTCGGACCGCCGAGATCCGGATGGCGGTAGGGGGGGGTCGCGGGGCCCCTGGGGGCCCCTGCAGTGCCCATGCCACTGGCATGGGCATTGCAGGGGCCCCCGTAAGAGGGCCCCTACATGTATTTCACTGTCTGCTGCGCAGACAGTGAAATACGCGACGGGTGCAACTGCACCCGTCGCACAGCTTCCACTCCGCCGGCTCGATTCCGAGCCGGCTTCATCGTGGAAGCCTCTTTCCCGCTGGGCTGGCTGGCGGTCTGAAGGCGACCGCCCGCCAGCCCAGCGGGAAAGTCAGAATTACCGCCGCGGTCTTTCGACCGCGGAACGGTAACCTGACGGCGGGACTTTGGCGGGCGGCCTCCGCCGCCCGCCAAGGTCAGAATGAGGGCCTAAGTCCGAACGTAAAAAGTTGACCGGGACCTCCCAGCCATCGTATCCGAGAAGGGCTCCATGGACGTCGGATTAAGATCCAGGTTTACCCCGGTCGAAGGATTTTCATCTCGAAAAAACGACTAAGTCCGAAGGTAAAAGTCTCCACCGAGGAAACCCACATCGCATATCCGGACAAGGGCTCCAGGAGGTCGGATTCAACTGGCAGGTTCGTCCCGGTGAAGAAAAACTTCAAAATAAAGACTAAGTCAGAAGGTAACTTTTTAACCGAGGCCTCCCGCGACCTGTAGCCGAGCAGGGCTCCAACGCGGTCGGCCTGAAAGTTTGACTTTGCCCCGTCGAGGTGCAACCAGATGACCCGATTGGCGCTTTTTGTTTCTAAGCGCTAGAAAAGTAATAATTCTTTAAAAATTCATATCTCCGGTTCCCCTGAACCGATTTTAATCGTTTTTGTGTCATTTTAAAGATAAAAATATAAACTATTTTTATAAATTGGTTTTGGATTTTTAAACTGTTTCCTGTGTTTTATTTAATTACTGTTTTGTGATATTTGAATGCTTTACACTTTGTCTCCTAAGTTAAGCCTTGACGCTCGTTGCCAAGCTACCAAGGGTTGAGCTGGGATTAATTTACTGAGACCTAACTGTACCTACGTGGAGGTTAGTGGCTTGTTGCTAGGTGTAGGTACCTACCTGCCCTACCAAGAACCCATTTTCCAACATAATTGGAAGCAGCGACGGGATCCTTTACTTGTGTTCAATATCACGTTACAGTTTTGGGTAAAACAAATTAAAAATCATTTAAATTGTCCTAGTGAAAAAATTGTTTTTAATTTTTAATTTGGATTAATTTCAATTATTGAATTTTTGTAATTTTTCTAAATTCTTGTTTCCAATTTTTGCAAAAAGTTTTTGTTGACACAAAACTAGGGAACCATGGAGCTTGATCTGGCTAGCCTACCCACACTGACAGTAGTCCAGCTTAGGGGGTTGTGTATTGAAAGAGGGTTGCCTGCAACCACTGATCTCAGGAAGCAAATCCTGATCACATCCCTGACAGCATGGGCTGAGGCCCAAGAGGTAGAGTCAGAAGAAGCTCCAGAGGAGGGAGAAAGAAGGGAGGATGCAAGCTCTAACCACTCAGGGGAGGGAAGGCATCTGAGCCCAAGTGAGGATGAGGAAGAACGGTCCTCAGTAAATACAGTCACTAGGGGCAGATCCAAAGCTAGTGGTGGGAAGGGGGTCCTTTCAGGAGGAGAGAACCCATCCATCAGAGAAAGAGAGCTGGAGGCCCAGCTAGCATACATAGCTTTGGAAGCAGAGAAGCTGGCCCTAGAAAAGAAAAAGTGGGCATACAAAGAGAAAAGAGATGGAAGCAGCGATAAAGAAGCTGAGGTGTCCATGGGTGGGGGAGTTTGCCCCAGATTACCCAAGGGGGTGGTTCCTGCTTATGTAGAGGGGGATGACATAGATAAGTGGCTGGGGGCCTTTGAGAGGGCACTCCAAATGAGAAGGGTTAGGCCTCAATACTGGGGTTCCCTTTTGTGGGAGTTGGTCCCCAACTCAGGGAGGGATAGGCTTCTGACCTTAAGGGGGGAGGAGGCAGATTCATACCCTAGTATGAAGAGGTGCTTAGCCAAGAAGTTTGGTCTGACCCCAGAGCAATATAGAATGAAGTTCAGGGACACCCAGAAGGTCAGTACCCAGTCTTGGATTGACTTTGTGGACATTTCACTAAAGGCACTAGAGGGCTGGATTATTGGTAACAAAGTAGATACTTATGTGGGGTTATACAATCTGATCATGAGAGAGCACATCTTGACCAATTGTACCCAAGAAAGGTTACGCCAGCATCTAGTGGACTCTAAGCAGACCAACCCTAGAGAGCTAGGGGAGGCAGCTGATGAGTGGTTGAGAACCAGGGTGGTTGTCAAGTCCCAGGGGGGAGACTCCAAGAAGGGGGGGACAGGTCCCCAAAAACCTAAGGAGGGAGGTGGTAAGCCCACCACAGAGACTCCCTCTGTACCCCAGAACCCTAAGAAGGAGGAGAGTAAATCCCACTCCCACTCTGACAAGCAGAGACAGGGAGACCCAGGGTTAAAAAAGCTATTGGACAGTAGGGCTTGCTTTGACTGTCTGCAGACAGGTCACTTCAGAGGAGATGCAGCCTGTCCAAAGAAGGTGGTTAGCACTGGGCTGTCCAGTGTAGCCATAGAGGAGGATTCCTCAGATGATGAAGTCCTCCTAGCATTGTGCTGGGAGACAGGACCAGATGGTAAGCTGGTGATCCCTGAGGGTGGGAGTAGGCACTTCCACCACATTCAAGTGAATGGGATCCCTACCACTGGCCTGAGAGACACCTGTGCCAGTCACACTATAGTGAATGACCGGTTAGTGACCCCAGACATGTATGTCCCAGGAAAGACAAAGAAAGTCAGGATAGCCACAGGGGAGGTCACCTCCAAACCTGTAGCCATAGTGCCCCTAGAGAGGGAGGGTATCCTTGACTGGATTAGGGTGGTAGTCAGTGCTGACCTTCCCCTAGATTGTATCCTGGGCAATGACCTCCCGGAGGTGAGTCTGGTCACAGATGGGGTGGTCGCCCAGGGCGCCCCCCCAACCCAAAGTCCTGGGGAGTCAGTCCCTACAGTTAGGAGACAGGGGTCCCCAAGAAAAGGAAAGAAGAAAAGGAAGGGTAGGCCACTCTTAAAGAGAGTTCCAGGGAGCCAAAGGCCTTCTGCCCCAGTAGGGGGGTGCCCAGAGTTGGCACTGGTGAGGCCTCACCTGACCCCAAGGAAGTCCTGAGTAGTCAGGCAGCTGTCCAGATGCAAGGTGTTGCCCCTGCACTGACAGAAGGGAGAGTGGAAGGAGGGTGTCTGCCACAGGAGGTGGTAGCCCCCCACTGTAGACAGCAAGAGGGGTGCCAGGACCCCAAAGATGCCCCTAAAGCAGCTCAGCCACCTGTCAGTGGAGAGCTTAGGGTGTGGTTCTGGGTACTGACAGCTGTCAGTAGCCTCTGCTGGGTGCTAGCCGTCCTGGCAGCACTGTACTTGGCCTGGGAGGCAGACCCCAGGGCCAATAGCAAAGTAGGCCCCCTGACCCTGTTGGTCATGGTGGGGTTGCTCAAGTGTTGGGTGACCTCTTTGGGTAAGCTAGGTGTTGCCCTAGCAAAGTTTGGAGTAGGGGAGGTGGGCACCTCACTACCCAAGTTGGCAGAGAGAAAGGAGGAAGACCCCCCTAGAGGAAAGTTTCAGTTTGTGTTGGGTCCTTTTACTGTTGGGATGGCTTCACTACCCATAGGGAGTGACCCTGACAGGAGGATATAAGGCAGAGTAGGCCCTGCAAAGGGACAGCCAGTTTTCTTCACTGTCTTCCTCGCCTAACAAGCCAGGAAGACTCTCCCAGGGTTGGGCTGAGTCTCCTGGGCGTGTGGGCTGGGGGGGGGTTGTGTGAGAAAACAGGGCTGATTGCAGAGGCCCCATAACTTTTTGCCCCCATTTTCCTCTTTTTGCTGGTGTTTTCCTGACTTTGATGGTGCCCTGGGTACTGCTAACCAGTCCCAGGGCCTGTGCTCTGTGTACAATGGATATGCAAATTAGGCTAATTATAATTGGCTAAGTTAACCTACCTATAAGTCCCTAGTATATGGTAGGGCATGTAGGTTTAGGGACCACAGCATAGGTGGTGCACACCTAGGTGCACTGCTGAGGTGCCCAGTGTCATTTTAAAAGCAAGCCTGCCTTGCTGGCTGCTTTTAAATTAAAGTTATATGCAAATTCTACTTTGGAATTAAAGGTACTTCCAACGTCTTAAACTACCTTATTTTTACATATAAGTCACCCCTAAGGTGTGCCCTATGTGCCCCTAGGGCTGGGTGCCATGTAACTATAAGCAGGGACTTTATAAAAATAGATTTATAAGCCCTGGTGAGGTAAAAACAGCCAAAATCGTTTTTCCCTCATAGAAGTAAATGGCCTTCATAGGCTAGAATGGGCAGACTTTATTTTAAATTTTAAAGTCTCCTTAAATGTTACATACCAAGAATTTGGTATCAAATTGATTGTTGTAATAAATCCCACAACTTCCAGTTGTTGGATTTAATATAACTTGTCCAGGTAAAAAGTTTAGACTTTACCTAAAAAGTTGCCAATTTCAGCTCTGCATTGTTTTTGCTGCTGTGCTCTGATTGGCCAGCCTGCAGAGGCTTCTGCCAGGCTGCCTTGATTAGGTGTGAAGTGGCCTGGCTTCACACAAAGGAATGTACTTGGGGGAGAGAATCTCCCCTCAGCAGATGGTGAGGCAGGAAGGGGGAGGGCTGCCAAACTGGTCTTCAAAGGCAGAGAAGGACATTTGCAGCACCCAGCAACACCCCCACATCATGCAACCCCAGACAATTAGGTGCCCCCTTGATTAGATTAGGAGAGGGCAGGAGAGGGGTGTGTTTATGATTTTTAGCCACACCAGTGGGTGGGCTCAGCCAGATGTAACCTCCAAAAATCAGATTAATCCATGTTGGATTTTTAGAGACTGTTGCCTTCTGGGATGGATTTTTGCCACACTTCCCAGGAAGTGGTCATCACAGGGGGACGACCCTGTCCCTGATTGGAGAACCAGGGCCCCCCTGCTTTTCACCCAGGAGCAAGGATAAAACTGGCAGACCTGCCCCCACACCTCAGATCCCCTCCAGAATTCAACAAGAAAGGAACTAAAGAAGAAGAAGGACTGCCCTGCTGGACCCCTGGCCTGCACCTGGAACCTGCACTCAGAAGGACTGCACCAGCTGCACACTTGGGCTTCACCACAAGAAGGACTTTGCCTGGCTTCAACTGGTTCAAGGAGGGACTCCCTGTTTGCTACAGGTGAAAAATTGCTAACCAGAGTCCCCTGCACCAACTCCTGAAGAAAGCGACCAGCTGACCACTGTCCAGTGGCCAAAAAGGAGTTTGCGCCAGGTGCATTCTGGGAGTTGAAGTCCGCACCCCCCAAGGACCATCACAGAACTTCTGGACCCTTGGGGTGAGCTGTGGACCCCAAAAGAACCTTAAAAGAACATCTGGGTGAAGCCCCAGAAGTTTGGAAAAGATTTGAGAATTTTTGGAAAAAAGCTCCAGAGAGGGACCGACCCGCCGCGGAAATTCTAGCCGGCTTGCCTCAACCGCGACCTGGCCTGACTTCGTGGTTCGTCCCGGTAAAGAAAAACATCCAAAAAAGAGACTAAGTCCGAACGTAAAAAGTTGACCGGGACCTCCCAGCCATCGTATCCGAGAAGGGCTCCATGGACGTCGGATTAAGATCCAGGTTTACCCCGGTCGAAGGATTTTCATCTCGAAAAAACGACTAAGTCCGAAGGTAAAAGTCTCCACCGAGGAAACCCACATCGCATATCCGGACAAGGGCTCCAGGAGGTCGGATTCAACTGGCAGGTTCGTCCCGGTGAAGAAAAACTTCAAAATAAAGACTAAGGGGGTCATTCTGACCCCGGCGGTCTTAGACCGCCGGGGCCAGGGTCGGCGGGAGCACCGCCGACAGGCCGGCGGTGCCCCGCAGGGCATTCTGACCGCGGCGGTAAAGCCGCGGTCAGACCGGCAACACTGGCGGTCTCCCGCCAGTGTACCGCCGCCCTTTTGAATCCTCCAAGGCGGCGCAGCTAGCTGCGCCGCCGAGGGGATTCCGACCCCCCCTACCGCCATCCAGTTCCCGGCGGTCAGCCCGCTGGGAACCGGATGGCGGTAGGGGGGGTCGCGGGGCCCCTGGGAGCCCCTGCAGTGCCCATGCCACTGGCATGGGCACTGCAGGGGCCCCCGTAAGAGGGCCCCTACGAGTATTTCACTGTCTGCTTGGCAGACAGTGAAATACGCGACGGGTGCAACAGCACCCGTCGCACCTTCCCACTCCGCCGGCTCGATTACGAGCCGGCATCCTCGTGGGAAGTGAGTTTTTCCCTGGGCTGGCGGGCGGTCTTTTGGCGACCGCCCGCCAGCCCAGGGAAAAACTTAGAATACCCTCCGCGGTCTTTCGACCGCGGAGCGGTATTTCGGAGGGGGGAACTCTGGCGGGCGGCCTCCGCCGCCCGTCAGGGTCAGAATGACCTCCTAAGTCAGAAGGTAACTTTTTAACCAAGGCCTCCCGCGACCTGTAGCCGAGCAGGGCTCCATCGCGGTCGGCCTGAAAGTTTGACTTTGCCCCGGTCGAGGTGCAACCAGATGACCCGATTGGCGCTTTTTGTTTCTAAGCGCTAGAAAAGTAATAATTCTTTAAAAATTCATATCTCCGGTTCCCCTGAACCGATTTTAATCGTTTTTGTGTCATTTTAAAGATAAAAATATAAACTATTTTTATAAATTGGTTTTGGATTTTTAAACTGTTTCCTGTGTTTTATTTAATTACTCTTTTGTGATATTTGAATGCTTTACACTTTGTCTCCTAAGTTAAGCCTTGACGCTCGTTGCCAAGCTACCAAGGGTTGAGCTGGGATTAATTTACTGAGACCTAACTGTACCTACGTGGAGGTTAGTGGCTTGTTGCTAGGTGTAGGTACCTACCTGCCCTACCAAGAACCCATTTTCCAACACTGTCTCTCAGGATTTCTCCATTTATGTTGCACATTCTAGTCACATAAATTGAGCAGCAGTCATTTAATGTGTCATAGTTGTCAATGGCAATATTTATTTATATTTGGCTGCACATTCAATAATTAACAGATATTAAGCCTGTATTGCACGTGTTACCACATTAAATAATTTAACTTTTTCATCCTTTTCTGTAAAAATATATTTTGATTGTGCTGGTGATCATGGTTTAATTCATACCACACACTGCTACTGAATTATAGGAAGTATGTAGAAAAAAGATGCCCTCTGACCAAGAATCACATCAAAACACTTCCAATGACCCTAGGGGAAGATAAATGCAGTAACTACTGTACAGTGCAGTGAGGATAATGTGTACATATTCTTCTTTTCTTTTTTCTTTGGATCATCTAGCTACTCCTGCTGAAGGACCTGCCCAGGAGGCCAAATTCCAGCATAACACAGCCTCCTGAAAAATGGAGTGGTGGAGTACCACTGGCTGATGGTGCTCGAGCAGGAGGAGGACGACAATGAGGTGACAGCCGCTTCCCCGGGTCACCATCCAGAGGGATACTGGCAACAAGATTGCCATCACTGCAGGCAGCCAAGGACCCCAACCTCCCAAGCCACCCCCGCAACTACAATCACCACCACTGACATTGCGATCATGTAGAAAATTGCACGGATCTGGAGAAGATAAAGCGCAGACCACAGGGCCATTTTTGTCAGGTAGAGGGCCTGGATTCCTTTTTTTATAAGGGGAGGTGGAACATTTTCTGATAGATGAGGGTTGGAAGGACAATTGGAGACAGGATTTTCTTTTAGCACATTTTTGGTAACTAAATTGGTTGTTAATCATCATGAATATCTGCCTTTGCATTGCTGCTTAGAGTAGTGTCACACACAATTAAAAAGGAGGTGTTTCCAATGCAGTGACAACAGAGGCTGCTCTCTGCACATGTCCTATCACAAACCAATTATCCCACAGTGTCCATCCCCATTCCCCCTTGAAGTTTTTAATATTTCCCTATTCACTCTCCCTTTCCATGTATTGTTAAATAGGCTACTCTACTTACCCTACCTCTTCCAGTGCAGAACCCCCAGAAAAGATAAAAAAAACAAAACAGAATATGAATGATTTTACCTAAACTTCCCACTATTGTTGATCATGGTAAGCAGCACCCACACTCCCATTATTATAAGAAATATATGTATATTACTTAGTTCCCTTCCACTATCCTTTGTCACTATTGACCACTAATGGGGTCCGTAAACATCCAGCAAGAACAACAATCCCTCTTTCCCGGGAGCTTCATTTCATATCTAAGTAGACAAAGCAGTGCCTTTTTCCTCTCCTATAATTAGTCAATACCTTAATGCAGGTTTTTGCAAAGGGACCACTTGATGCTAGTGGCTGAGGTCCAACAGCGCTAATAGAAACAGCATCACAGGATTTGCACCATGACCTCATTCTTATGTGAAATTAATCTAATGAGATGAACTAGTGCATCACAGTCACCAACTAGACTAAAGAAAACAGAATGAGTGGAAATGGGCTACCATGTAAAACAACAATTAGCAATATAGGGTCAGATTTACCATCCTCCCCAGCAACGCAGCACGGCAGCCAAGAAATCTGTGCTCAATTGCATGAGAAGGAGGGAGTAGGAGAGTTCCATATCTGCAGGGATATGGCACTCTCCTCCTCTTTCCCTAGCACTGGCGCTGATTTCAGCGATTGTGCGCAATACACACACCTTTGCACCATAGTTCAAGGGTGTGTGCGAGGGTCTGGCATAGGTTTTGTACTGGATGGTACCCTTCCAGTACAAAATACTAGGCCTAGACAACTTCTAAAACTTTTCCTAGTTTGTATGTGTGCTGCACAGTTCACAGAAAAGGAATGAAAATGACAACATTTCTCTTTTTAACGCCTGACTTGAGAAGGCAGTAATTTTTTACACAAAACGCTGTCTCACATTTTTGGCTTTTTCATCAAAAAAGGTTGGGTGTTTGCATGGAAATGCCCAAATAATGTCCCCATTAGGCAGCAGAATGCAAAGCAGTGCCTTGTTCTACTTTACGTTACTTTTCATCATTTTCCAGTTCAAAAACAAGCTTTGTGCTTGAAAGTAGAAAAAAGATTTTGCACTTGTTTGCGTCACTTTCATGACGCAAACCCAGCACAAAATGTTGGTAGATCTCCCCCTTAGTTTGAGTTACTAGTTTAAGAAAGCATAATTAACCTTTCAAGTCTCAGGATGATTCTGGTGCATTTAGTGGATGGGGACTTCAGTGGAATACATGGGTAGTAGATTGCAGAAAAAACTGCACACTTCCTATTATTGTTTTCACATTGTTGCAATTAAGTCTCTGCTCTATGATGTCCCTTTCATACATAAGTATGAGGGGTGGTATTGAAAAATGTCAGATTTGGTAACCACCTCTTTTAATAGTTGTCATTGGTGTAACCACATCCTACCTACCAAGTGTTAGATTTGTTGATAGTGGAAATTTCACTCACATCTCAAATGATCACACGACATGAGGGAAAAGGGTAGAGGGTTATGAATGAATGGGTAGGAGAGTTTAGGTAAATATGAAAGATAAACTAACACAATATTCATCGAGTAGACAAGCCCATCACATATGTTGGGGAAGGACGATGACCATTCAGTTTCCAAAAGCAAACAGTTTTTCAGTCCCTGGACTCCCAAGTAATGTAATCAATTTAATACCTGTGACTTTGAAAATGCAAAATAGGGAGGCTCCATATAGTTCACAAAATATTTATAGGTATGAAAAGAAAGATGATAGTGTATACAAATGGACAGTGGATCTGCATTCTTCTGCTGTGTTGGGCGCACAGCTGAACCACAGAGCTGGACTGCTATGGAGCAATCTTCTTACAGATGAGATGGCTTGTGAAGTGCCAAAATTAAAGTCAATATTGGAGAGTCAAGGTAATTATGATGATGCCTGAAAAGGAAGAGAGTGTAGACAGGTGCTTTGGTGTTCCGCTAACTGAGAAGTGAGAAGAACCGATCTCGTACCGCCAATCACAAATAACTAGGTACATGTACCTTGATTATCACTCAAACAATAACAACATGTATCCAGTAAAGCAGTCCCCAAGACACCCACTTAATTAGAGATTGCCATGTGTGCAACTACTCTCTATTTTTCTAATCAACACATCCCTCAAGTCTACAGGAGGAGGCATGTTTGAGTCCTTTTGTTTTGTATTAAAGCTCATACTAGACAATGTTCTTTCTTTGGGTTGTTGTCAGTGGTACCTCAAACTTGATTTCACTTGAAAGATGTGTAGTGTTGACAAGAAAACAGAAACAATTTGAGGACATAATTTGAGGATTAGTTTAGCGTTGGTTATAAACTGATGGGTCTCAGACGAATCTAGAGATGACTTAATTTGACCAATGGAAAATGAAAGTATATCTATCCCTTTATGTGAAAGGCAAGGATAGATGTAGAATAATCTCTCCAAACATTACATTATCAAGTGTAGCTTACCAGTCCCTCCCATCCACCACAATGTGATGACTCATCGATTTGGTAATACCCACCAGTATGAGTAAGGTATCTGTTCCAAGTGTTGTGTCCATATGTTTCTGTCTTCTCCGTGGAGACAATACACAATATAGGGTAGCTTTAGTTTTAACTCTTCTCTGGAAGCTCATTAAGGGACTGAAAGAAAGAATATGGATATGAGACATCTTCATGTTCTTTAAATACTTTGGCCCTCATTATGACTGTGGCGGTAGGCGGTAATTTGGTGGAATGTACTGCCAACAGGCTCGTGGTACTTTCCACCATATTATGACATTGGTGGTTTGGCTGAAGCACAAGCACACACACATATACACACCCATACACACATTCACCCACGCATGCATACATCCATTCACACAAGTACATCCGCACACACTTTCATACATACACGCAGACACGCATTCACAGAACACAACATACGCGCACTCACACATCCATACATGCACATGCATTTGACACGGAACACACACCCACATACACGCATGCACAAACATTCAGACACACCCCCTACACACACACAACATCCCCCTCCCCAGTTGGAGCACCCACTTACCTGTGTTCAGGGTGTCATCCGGCAAGAGACGGGATGGGGCGCTGCTGCCTGCAGCAGCGTCCACCAGCAAAACACCGCCAGGCCATGTTATGGATCATAATATGGCTGGCGGTGGTCTACTGGCATAGAGCAGTAGCGCCACCTTACCGCCATCTTCCAGCATGGCCACAGCTAGATTTCCGCCATCCTTCTGGTGTAATTCCGGCTGTGGTCATAATACGGCAGACAGCTGGTAGCCACTGCGTCGGTCTTTTGGCGCCGTTGCCGCAGCGATAGGCAGTTTATACTGCCAATTACATAATGAGGGCCTTTTTTTGTAGCAGACTGTCACACTTACTCAGCTCTCACCGCTCAGCCATCCTGGGCCAAATAATTGAGGTGTCCTATTTGATTGACTACCTGTACCAAGCACACTAGTCCACTCTATTTCAGCCTGTAATTCACAATAGGAGTTATGCCAAACACTATATATAAATTATATACATTTGTATTGTTTTTAAGCAGTCTTCCTATAACTTACTTCTATTGAATTAGTCAGGTAAGTAGAGTTTGTCCTACACTAAGGATGATCATCCCGATGATAATCACTGACCTAACTTAAATTGTCACACCAATTGCTCTGGGAATCCTCCCTTGTTTCAGGGACAGTATAATCCTTTAGAATGAATCATTTTCTCATTTTAACCAGCCTCTCCACATTTTGAGGTGAGAGACTGGTCCTTCTGACTGTGATAACCAAACCTGCAGGACTGAAAACACAGTTCAAAAAACCATTGCCTACTGGACATGAAAGATACTTTATTGCAAGCCTGATGAGCTTTGGCCACAGAGCCCTCTAGTACTACCAATAGATCAATTGGTCTTGATCCAGGCACACTTCTGTTGAGTCATCAAGATAGTCTTGGACCATTTTCTGAATTGTTACTGGTGCTGCTACTTGCTGTGGCTACAACATTTTACTTGATGTAAGTCCTGCTGAATGAAACTAACCCATTGCAAGGATTGGCTGAAAACTTGAAGCAGTTGTTGCTGTGTTTTTTGAAGGAGCTGGCAAATGGTGCTGACTACTGCTGCAGAGACTGCGAGCCAACATCACTGCCCAATTTGGAGGTTGAAGGCTGCACTTCTGAACTTTATCCCCAGCCTCAAATTTGAAGTCATACTTCATCTACCAAAGAAGCTTCTTCTTCATTGACACTGGCAAATATTTCTCCACCTTTTTCAACTGATCCCGTAGATGAAACAATGGATTGCTCAGTACTGTCTTCTGTCATAATCTCAAAAAGAATTAGCATTTGTATCAGCACTAGGTTTGGGTGGGATTCACGGAGTTCTGCTACGTGGAACTCCGGAAAGTGACCAAAAAACTCTGGCACGCCACGCAGAGCTCTGCAAGCAGCAGAGTGCATTAGGTCACGTCATTTGCACTGATTTTTAGCACTAGGTGTTTGTGTCACACTGAAAAGTCAGTGCGAATGGCACCATGGACAGTGCAAGAGGGTGCTGCCTCTTTTCTGCCACTCAAGTACATTTTCTACTCAAGCCGAACCTTCCTCGACCTGAACAGAGGTTTCTCAAATCAAGCGGTACTGACCATCCGGGGATGCCAGCATTGAGAAATCTCACTGGGAGGTGATCTGAGTAAGATTTTCCTCACTCGCACTTGCCAGCTTAGCATTGGTGAGCGCGAATGAGGAAAAAAAGTTTTTATTAACTCCAAGTTCTAAGCATAGAAATGAGTGGGAAAATCTCTGAAAACTCTGCAAGAGGAGCGTAGTTCACTGCCCACCACTAATCAGCACTGCAGTGGCCCCCATTTGTCCACCTCCATGGTCATGCAATTGCATTTCGTCTCCATTAAACTACATGGTTCTTGATAGACTTGCACTGCTCCAGCATGTAGTGGGTTGAGATGCAATGTGTTAGTCTCCGCCTGTACAAGGGCTTTTACATGTAGTTTATTTGCACCCTGATTGATCTTCAACTGCTTCTGGGAATAACTAAAATGAGTCCATATTGTTTGGTAAATGACCACTATGTAACTGGCTATCTTCGCTTTTTTGAGAAATACCTTCACAATGTAGTTCATGTTATGCACTAAACACAGTATTCTGAGATAATTAGTCAGTCGTGGCTTTCACTACATTACTGCCATTGTCACTGACAACAAATCCAATTGTGAGACCTCTTGGTTTAAGCCATTTGTGGACCTTGGTTTTAAACTATTTCAAGATGTTGGTAGCTGTATGCAATGGCTTCATAGTGAGCATCACAGCTGGCACATGCTGCCAAATGCCCTGAAAAGCATTATTTGCAGTGAGACCAGCAGAAACCTTTAACCAACTCCCTGGAAAGAAATCCAGTGTGCAGTGATGCACACATAATCTGTTGCATGACTACTGGTCCACATGTTCATCATGAGGTTGATGGCCTGAACAAAGATCTGCTTCATAGTGTTGCCAACTATCTGCAACATTTCATAATGCATTAATGGCACAGCTACTCTGGCAAAATAGCTCCAGTGTGAAACCTTCCACGTTGGGCAAAGAGCTTCCCCAAATTCCAGGAATCCTGCTCCTTCCTCAAAATAAAAAAGGAAGGAGTTCAAGCATGAAAATTGTATCCAACTTCTCATTGTATGAACAGCTTATTTTGTGGATCCAGTGGTAATGCGACCCCTTAGTAAACATATCCTTAATAGTAAGTTATTTTTCTTGTGGTACTACTACAACAAGTGACCTATGGTTACCAGCAACAGGTTGGCTACTTAGGCGCTTTGGTGTGGAAGTTGATGTATCTCACTGTCTCTTGTACCATGGAGAGGTTGCAGCAGTTGATGATTGTATAATATCAGGGAGGCTTAGTAGGCTGCTCTGCATGGTGCTGCAGGCATCCTTTTCTTCTTCCTCCTGACTGCCTTCTTCTATCACTTCAGCTACTGGTTTCCACTAATCACCAGCAGAAATGCTTTTAAGGTGTTCTTCCCACCGGACTATATGTTGTTTTTTTTCAATTGGGAGAGTTGGCCATCAGTACCGTATTGCCCACCTGGCTTACCACTACGGACCCTCTTGTGGTGAACGGAGAACAATGCAATGTTATCCTCATGCTGCTAAGCATAACGAAGTCCCAAATTAGGAAGGGGAGTTTTTTTTATTTTGTCAAAGCCTAAAGTACTGGAGGTAAGGCCAGCTGGTTGTGTTGCTGTTTTCCTTTCTGTGAGGCTTGCTTCTATTGTGGTTGGGTTGGCGGCGTTGGCATCTGCAGTTTTCTATGGTTTTGCAAATGTGAAAACTGGTGGTGTTGGTGAAACAACATGCCTCTGAGCAGATAGGTTAGAAGTGATCTGTGACTGCTTTGTACCATTCTCAACAATGATGATCACTGGCTCATCGTCATTGCCACAATGCTCACTCGCAAGGCTTTTTGGAACATTAATTTTCCTCGTCTAAAGGACTCAGACTGTTTCCAAACCATGTCCAGATCATCAGAAGTGGGTCTTGTAAAATATGGGGGAGCACTCTCTCCTTTTTTGATGGAGATCGCAAAGTTGATAATGGAAGAGCCGCCTTCTCCACAGCATCGACACACAAGAAGAAACTCATCCTCTTGTACTGCCCCTACTTCACGAAGATCTGTTAGTGACCTGTTGCTCCTGTTGTAGACTTTCCTACAATGATTCAGTTTGTGGCTGATAGAATTCCATTTCAGATTTACTGCACTCCATGACTGCAGTCAGTGCAATGTTGAGAGACATGGCCTTAGGTTGTGGTGGTGGGGCTGTTGTTAAAGGAGTGATCTTTTCTGCCTCTTTCTACTCAGAGGAGGGTGCATCAGATATGTAACTTTTCCTGAAAAAGGATGACGGCTTGATGCCACTAGTGACAATGCAGTTCTGATATTGTTAAATGTATCTGCTGCACTTGATACCATTTCACACACCATCTTTCTGCAATGGATCTGTAGTGTCAGAATACCCAATAATGCTTTAACCTGGTTAAAATCTTTCTTGACTAACAGACAATCAGTGTCACTTGGACAACATTTTTCTCAGGAAAAGAGGTTTGGGTCGGTGTGCCTCAGGGTTCTTCCGTAAGCCTGGCCTTATTTAACTTTCATATGACCCCCACTTATGTCTCAATTTGTCTCTTATGGAATTGACATAATACCATGTGGCAATGACACTCAATTAATCCTGTCTCAAGACAAAAATTAATAAAATAAACAGTTTAGCTCATATTTTTTGGTGGATGCAAGACAACCATCTCAAATGTAACTCTGAAAATACTGAAATACTTTTGTTTAGGAAGTTTAATTCCCCCCACCGCACAGTGGTGGCCAGGAATGGCCCCTCCTCCCCCAGCAACTGTAAGTGTTGCAAAAAATCTGAGGATCAAATTCAACATCAATCTTTCTTTCATGCCACAAGCCTCAGCTGTTGCAGGGATGTGTTTTAGCCTCATTGTTAGAAATGGGGTCTTTGGTTGGCAGTCAGGTTACCCCCCTGTTCAAGCAAGGGCCCTCACTCTAGTCAGGGTAAGTCACACACAATCCAAATTATCCTATGCCCACTCTATGGTAGCTTGGCACTGAGCAGTCAGGCTTAACTGAGAAGGCAATGTGTAAAGAATTTTGTGCAATAAATCATGCTATAACACGGTATAGCACCACAAAAATACACCACAGAGTGATTAGAAAAATACATATTATCTATCTGATAAGATGCAAGTCAAAACGATTAAGATGCAATAAGTATATGTTGAGATATCACTGTAAAAATGATATAAAGTGTCTTTAGTCTTTTAAAAGCAATCAATTCTCTTTCAAGCACAAAGGCCCATATTTATATAACGCAGTTTTGCGTCAAAAAAATTAGCGCCGGCTAACGCCATTCTGAAGCGCCATGCGAGCGCTGTATTAATTGAATGACGTTAGCCGGCGTTAGCCGCCGGCGCCGTCTGGTGTGCGTTAAAAAAAACGACGTACACCAGGCAGCGCCGGCGTAGGGGAAAATGGAGTTTGGGCGTCAAGAAATGGGGCAAGTAAGGTTGAGGCAATTTTTTCGCCTCAAACCGATTTGCGCCATTTTTTTTCACTCCCAACCCCCATAGAAATGACTCCTGTCTTAGCAAAGACAGGAGTCATGCCCCCTTGCCCAATGGCCATGCCCAGGGGACTTCTGTCCCCTGGGCATGGTCATTGGGTATAGTGGCATGTAGGGGGGCACAAATCAGGCCCCCCTATGCCACAAAAAAAACAAAAAAAAACACTTACCTGAACTTACCTTAATGTCCCTGGGATGGGTCCCTCCAGCCTTGGGTGTCCTCCTGGGGTGGGCAAGGGTGACAGGGGGTGTCCCTGGGGGCATGGGAGGGCACCTCTGGGCTCCTTCAGAGCCACAGGTCCCTTAACGCCTGCCTTTTGCAGGCGCAAAAAAACGGCGCAAAAGCGGCCGTATGTCATTTTTTTGGACCCGCCCACTCCCGGGCGTGAATTTTGCCCGGTAGTATAAATCCGACGCACATGCCTCGGAGTCGATTTTTTAGACGTGAACGCCTACCTTGCATCTCATTAACGCAAAGTAGGTGTCCAAGCTAAAAAATGACGCAAACTCCATGGACTTTGGCGCTAGACGCGTCTAACGGCAAAGTATAAATATGGAGTTAGTTTTGCGTCGAAATTGCGTAAAAAAAACGACGCAATTCCGGCGCAAACGGAGTATAAATATGCCCCAAAGTACCTGGTTTGTGTTCAAAATCTCCTCAAGGAACCGCAGAGGAGGAGATGCATGGAAAACAGGGAGGTGTGCATTGATTTCTTGGGCCGCACGTGACGATGCGTCATTTAGTTTTCACGCAGAGATGGCTGTGCATCAATTTCCGGTGCTCGGTTGTGCATCCTCTTCGGGTTGCGGGTTTTTCGGATGCCCCAGGGACGATGCGTGGATTTCCTGCACTGACAGGACGAAGTCACAGGGACTGCGTCGATTCGGTGGGTGTTGTGTGGAAATTTCTACTGCACGGCAGGCGATGCGTCAATTCCTCTCTGGAAGTCAGGCTGCATCGTTCCAGATCGGTTGTGCATCGATCCAGTGGGCCGTGCGTCCTAAGGAACACTGCCTGCTCTGAAAAAATGAAACAAAAAAATTTCATTTTTTGATTTTGAAATGCATCTCGTTTTCCTTTAAGGAAAACTGGCTGCAATAAAATAAAATAAAAATAAAAAAAAAACTTCTTTATTTAAAAAGCAGTCACAGACATGGTCGTCTTCTGTCTCCAGCAGGCCACCATCCCTGTGAGGTTCGCCATTCCCAAGGGGGTCACAAATTGCGATCTACCTCATGAATAATCATGAGGTGGGCATTTGCGACTCCCTAGCGAATCGTTCATAGTGTCATTGACACTATACAACATTCGGTAAACCAAAATTTGATACATTTAGCCCAAAGTCTTTTTGTTCCTGATACTTCAGGGAACAGGAGGCAAGCTCTATCCAAGCCCTTGGAGAGCACTTCTCACCACAGCCAGAGAGCAGCAAGGCAGCTGGGCAACAGCAAGGCAGAAGTACTCCACAGAAAGCAGTCAGGTGAGTCCTTTGGACAGCCAGGCAGTTCTTCTTGGCAGGATGCGGGTTCTGGTTCAGGTTCTCTTCTCCAGGAAGTGTCTTGTCAGGTATAGTGTCTACCTCAGAAGTGTCTAAGTTGGTAGGGTCAGAGACCCTGCTTAAATACCCAAATGTGCCTTTGAAGTGGGGAGACTTCAAAGAGTGGCTTAGAAGTGCACAAGGTCCCCTTTCAGTTCCATCCTATCTGCCAGGGTCCCAGTAGGGGGTGTGCCAGTCCTTTTTTTGAGGGCAGGCTACTGTCCTTTGACATGTAAGTGTCAAGCCTTTCACCCTCCCAGCCCAGGAAGACCCATTCAAAATGCAATGTATGCAAGTGAGGCTGAGTATCCTGGGTTTGAGGTGTGTCTAAGTGAATGCACAAAGGAGCTGTCAACTAAACCTAGCCAGATGTGGATTGGTAGGCACAGAAGAATTTAAGTGTAGAGAAATGCTCACTTTCTAAAAGTAGAATTTCTAAAATAGTAATATAAAATCCAACTTCACCATTCAGCAGGATTGTGTATCACCATTCTGGCCATAATAAATATGACCTGGCTACTACTTTCAAATCAGGATCTAACCATCATACAGTATGGGACTTATAAGTAAATTAAATAAGCCATTTGGGTATGAGCCAATGTCACCCTATTTTAAGGAGAGGCCATATGCACTTTTGCACCTATTAGCAGTGGTAAAGTGCTCAGAGTCCTAAAGCCAGCAAAACTGAGGTCAGAAAAAGAGGAGGAAGACAAAAAGTTTGGGGGTAACCCTGCAGAAAGGCCATTTCCAACAATACCCCACAATTAAAACGTGGTCATTTTGTTCATTCTTAATTGTCCTAACAATGAAACACAAAAATTAGGCCATCAATGTATTATAAAATGAGCATGGAGGAACGCAGATATTAAACAAAAGCCATAAATTATTCTGACCTGGTATCAGCCCTATGGAATCAAACCTCAGGCACTGTGCTGTATTGCTTAAAGGAATTAAACCTTATACTTTGAAGAAGATTATACAGAGGGTAAAAAACTACGGCTCATGCACACACATGGACACCCAGAGCAGCCACGTTGAAGTGCTTTTTGCTACACTTTCTGAAAACAATTCAAAATCACCACTATTTACCATCTTACAATGGTTTTTACCTTAAATGATGACAAAAACCGAACAAAGTTTTTGTACAGTTATTTTGCCTGAACCTCAGAGTCAAAGGTGAGAACTATTGGCTTAGCCAATATTGCTCTGTTTGCTGTGATGACAGCCCTTGCTGAGTATAATGAGCATGGAATATATTTAATGTTACTTCAAATATAACAAGACAAGGTGTTTGATTAACTTAATCACCTTCTGCACATCCATGTAATGCAAACAACATGCAAGCTTTCTGTGTGCAGCACACCTTAGATGTTACCCCACACCTGATTTTAGTTAGGCTATGGTTTCTCACAGCCAATACATAAATGAGGTGTGCAGTGTGTGCTGTGAGCTGTTCCTCAAACAAAGAAAAAAACAAGCACTGTAATATAAGAAATGATTTTGCACACAGAGTAGTTAGTAGATTGTTACTTCTGAAATGTAGAGGATACAGGAGGTGTTGGTCTACTAGCAATACTTGAGATAGAGGGAACGTCAGTAGGTTGTCCAAAGGATCAATGGCATTCCTGTTAAGCCATTACAAAACCAAGGGGCATATTTATACTTGTTTTGCACTGAATTTGTGTCATTTTTTTTCCTGAAAATTCAGTGCAAACAAACTCCAAAATTTATACTTTGGCGCTAGACGCTTCTAGCACCAAACTTATGGAGTTAAAGTCATTTTTTGGATGTGGAAACCTGCGTAAATGAGAAGCAAAGTAGGCATTTTTGTGCAAACAATGACTCTATGGCCTTAGCACCATATTTATCCCCCCTGCTAAAATCACACACAGGCGGGAGGAGGGATCAAAAAATTATGCAAAGCTTGCTTTGCCCAATTTTGTAACACCTGGGTCAGGGCAGGTGTTAGGGGACCTGTGGGCATATTTCCATAGTGGTACACTATGGAATAAGCCCGGAGGTGCTCTCCCCATGCCCCAGGGACACCCCCCTACACACCAGAGGGACTGCAGAGGATGAGGGACCGCATCCCAGGTAAGTATAGGTAAGTACAGGTAAGTATATATTTTTTTTTTAAGTGCCATTGGGGCCCTGAAATGGGCTCCCTGCATGGCACTGGGTGCAATGGCCATACCCAGGGGACCCTGGTCCCCTTTGGTGGCCATTGGGGTGATGGGCATGAGTCCTGTCTTTTCTAAGACAGGAGTCGTGGTATGGATGGTTTTGCATCAGAAAATTACTCTAGGCAGGTTAGAGCCATTTTTTAACTCTAACTTGCCTAACATCATTTTTTGGTGCAAAACCCCCTTCTTTTATACCGCCAGCACCCTCGACTTATGTTTTTTTCTTTTTTTTTACACTAGCCTACCCTTTCCACCGGCTTGCACCATTCCATAAATATGGTGTCTGGCTGGTGCACAGAAATGGTGCAAGCCAGTGCTAAACTTTTTGGTACAAAGATTAGTTAGTGCAGTTTTGCACCAAAAAGTATAAATCAGGGCCCAAATCCGTAAGTCCTTTTCTGAAGGAGAATCCCATCCTTTCAGCTGATTAATTCTAGTATTGCATCATCTTATTGCCTATTGATCGTGTAGATGCCCTAAGGGCAATAAGTATGGCCAGACGGATCCCATACTCATTATGCCATAGTTCTCAACTTATTTCATCACTGATGAAGCCTAAAATGTAGGGGTGTGCAAACATTTCAGGACAATTACGCGAAACTGTAGGTAATTACATCAAATGTAAATTCATTATTTACTGCTATATTTGAATGTGAAATGCGTTCATTTGTCAAAAACGTATTGCCTGGTGATGCTGTAGATGCCCTATGGGCAATAAGTATGGCCAGACGGATCCCATACTCATTATGCCATAGTTCTCAACTTATTTCGTCACTGATGAAGGCTAAAATGTAGGGGTATGTAAACATTCCAGGACAATTACGCAAAACTCTAGTTAATTACATCAAATGTAAATCCGTTATTTACTGCTACATTTGAACGTGAAATACGTTATTTTGTCAAAAACTGACACAAGGATGTGTTTTGAACTAAAAAAACACAATTGCTACAAACAATAGCCACTCTCGTTCTAGTTGGTCTCACACTTTGTTTTTGCCACAAATGGTGGTGTAATTTCTTGACGTGACATAGTGACATAATTGTGGGAATTTTGTGTAATGAGTGTAACTCAAAATCCTGAAATTCCAAAGCTGAATAAAAAGGTTTAAACCAGTCTTGGTTTGCTAGTGTTTCCATCTGTGTTTGACCTGGCCTGGAAATTCATGTTGAACTGTTCCTATTGGAAGCAATAACAAGACTGATTTGCATGTGGATGATCTCTATCTCAGTCTCTGCCTGGAATAGTGAGGTGGGTACAAAAGATGGACTGAAGCGCGGCCCAAGGGATCATCATTCCCTCAGATTAGCTCAATCATTCCTTCCATCTACTTCCTATTTATTGCAGGACCAGACATTCCGCCTTGCTCCTCTATAAGGTCAATCAACTTCTCATTGACTTGCAATATCATTGCGATTTACATTTGGTGGTACATTATAATAACAATGAGGGGCATACTTATACTCCGTCTGCGCCGATTGTGCGTCAAAAAAGTTTACGCACATTCAGCGCAAACGATGCCCCGTATTTAAACTTTGACGCCCGAACCCGCGGACAACATAATTCCGCCGTGTGTGTCATTTTTGGATGTGGCAACCCGCCTTGCGTTAATGATATGCAAGGTAGGCGTTCCGTCCAAAAAATGGCTTAAACGGACGTGCGTTGTGTTTATGCTTTTGGGCAAAAGTGACGCACGGCCGGGAGGCGGAGCTGGAAAATGACGCAGAGCCCGATTTGTGTCAATAATTAACGCCTGGGTCAGGGCAGGCGTTAAAATGGGGTAAACACACCTGTATTTAATCAGAACACACAGAACAAACAGCAGAGCAGCAACAGGGAGCCATGGAGGTGATTCTAATCCAGCGTGCACACAGACGCAGAGCCCAGCAGCAACAACAGCAGCTACACCAACAGGGACCCCAAAGGCAGCGCAGACGGCAGGAGAGGATAATCCACCCCAGAACCACCCTTCAGGGCACACAACATCATCCAGAGGTACCGGTTGAACTGGCAGGCCATTCAGCAGCTGCTGTGCAACATTGAACCGCAGTTGGCCCCCACTTTGCTGACACCGCACACCATCCCAATAGAAACCAAGCTGCTTGCCGTACTTCATATGCTGGCAAGTGGCTCTTTCCAAACAGCTGGTGCCCTGGTTGGCGGAATATCACAACCATCATTCTCCCCCTTTTTGCCCAAAGTACTGGATGCCATCATTGGACTGACACCCGGCCACATCTGCTTCCCTAACACACTGCAGAAGCAGCAGGAAACAAAACAGGGGTTCTACCTCATCAGTGGCTTCCCACACGTCCATGGTGCAATCGACTGCACACATGTACGCCTTGTGCTACCTGCTGCAACTGAACACCTCTACCGCAACAAGAAGCACACACATTCCATCAACGTGCAGGCCATAGTCGATCACCAGGGATTGATCACCAAAATCGTGGCTAAATATCCTGGGAGAGTACATGCCTCATTCATCTTCCGTCACTGCACCATCAATGAACACTTCCAGGATGGACGGTATGGCAATGTACTACTTGTTGGTAAGTACAAAAACCTACTTATATACACACTGCATAGCAACCCTCTACGACACACAACACATACACCACAACAGAAACATGTGAACAGGAACATACTGAGGTTGTGACATTGCTAGCCATGTTTCTTAGGTCACCATTGAACCTGTCACACATTGGAAATTACTGTACAGCCTAATGTTAAGACGTCAAAGATCACAACGTGTGGAGTGGGTTGCCCAAATGTCACATTGCAAAATGTAAGTGTCCCAATGACCTTTACATTAATCCATTGCCTAAGTCTAAATGTATGGGATGTCCAGGGTACATTGATATGAACGTGTTAACAAAGCTGTCAATTTTAACTGTGTATGGAACTATCATCTCACCCCCAGTGAAAACACACGGACACCTTTATCACAAGTCGCAATGCTAGGGAGGGCACACTGTACTGCAAATCCCAAAACATACTGCTGACAAACGGTTAGCAGACAAACACTTGTTCAGCCAAGGAAACAACACAATTCAGATGGTACATCCTACAAGCCTAGGATGCTACATTATAACACAAAAAAATCACAGACAACACAAGGCAACTACTGCCATGAAAGGTCATTTCAAAAGGGCCAGCTACATCAACATGATCCCAATCATTTTCTCTTGCAGCTGATCAGGGGTATGGCATCCAGCCATGGATTATGACACCATTTGCAAACCCAAGTACTGCTGCAGAGCGTGCCTACAACGACGCACATGGGAGGACATGCAGCATTGTCGAGAGGACCTTTGGCATTCTCAAGTCAAGGTTCCGGTGACTCGACATCACTGGTCTTAGCCTCCTATATTCCCCGGAGATGGTTTGTAGGATCATCCTAACACGTGCAATATTGCACAACATTTGCATGAAAAGGAACATTCCCCTCCTGGAACCAGAGCCACACATGCCTGAAGAGGAGGAAGAGGAGGATGCTGGCCTGCAACATGAGGGGGAACTACAGAACACGGCCGCTGGTATACACAGGCGGCAACAGATCGTCAACAATTTCTTTTGAATATGATCACCTTCACCACTTTAGTTAACTAATTTAAATAAACACCTATTATAATCACCATATAATGGTCTGGCTATTCATTTTTGCACACCTTCATCTCTACTTATCAGAAGAAGAGTGTTGCCTCATGGAGCATTGCTGAGATACTGAGTAGGACACTGAACATCCCAGAGCCAATGTGATGCCTAACATACAATGGTAACATACACACACACTGTTAATTACATATATCATGTACAATTCTCCTTTGAAGGCCAATAGCAGAGGACCACAACTATTTCACACATACATGTTGAAACAAGGTCCAACGCAGCATATGGCACACAACTAAGACACCATCACTCAATAAGGGGAAAACAAGCCTCATACATGAGGCAGTCAATGTGCTTTGGCATCAGTAACAGGAATGCCTGACCAGACCCTTGACAGCAGTAAGTCCAACTGCATCCAATATTTGCAGAGCGTCTAGGAAGCTCTTACCAATACTCTAGGACATAGGATGTAGAAAATGGGGACCATTGACATGAACAAACGCCTGCCATCCATCTGGTGCATGCTATGTCACATGTGGTGTCTACGTGACTCTAAATCTTGGAAGTCCACTTTACGGGTGTTGTTACATGTATGACTAACACATGCCCTCTCTCATTTCCACAATAACTTGCATCTAAGGATTGGACACATGGACGTCACATTCATACAAGCATATGTACAAATATGCTTCATGTGATACACACACACTTGGTCAACAAATACATTAGTTGCCAAAGCACACACTTTGAGCCAAAGGCAATTAGGTATTGTACATATGTGTGTCACATTGCTATCCTCTCCTTATGGCAAACATGCACAATTTCTGAAACACATATATGTAGGCCACACTTATGACCAACTATTGCGTCAGCCAACTGTAAAAGTACTGTGAAGGGAGTAGCGGATCATGGTCCGCTGCAGTATGATGTCACACATGTGAACATACACCATCAACACCATAGTGTCTTCAATCAGCCTATCTCTGATGTGTCCCAAATGTAACATAACAAAAAAACAAGAAAAAATGCCCAAAACCAGTTAATGCACTGAAATTATGACATTCCTAGCGTTATGCGTCATTTTTTGTTTGCCAAAACTGTATTTGCGTCATTTATTTTGACGCACAGGAGTGAAATTTAGCCCGCATCCAGATATTTGTACAGGCCATGTACTATTATGTGGATGCGGGCTAATTTTCACTTCTGTGCGTCAAAAAAAAAATGACGCAAATACAGTTTTGGTAGACAAAAAATTACACAAATAATGCGGAAAAGGCGGGACATTTCATACAGGAAGTGATGTAATAGGATATCCTGTTTACAGATCATGTACAGTGGGTGTACTTTCACTTTCAATTTGCGGTCTATGGTCCTTCTAGACGTTGAGGCTGTGTAGAGAGTGTTGTCCTGAGATTTTGTGCTTTTTTTTCCTGTGTGCTATCTGTAAAGTCCATTTGTGAAATAAATATTGTTGCTGTATACTGTGGGTAGTGGTAGTTTGGGGATAGTTGGGCTCTTTTAGTGGTTAAGTTTACTTTTCATCTGTATTTGTACCCCTACTTTACCCCCTTTCCCCTTTCTATTTCTTTTACCCCTATTCCCTTTCACTTCTCAAGTATGTCTGGTACGCCACGTCTTGGCAGGATGGGTGAAGAGGAGTTGGGGGGCTTCATCTGGCTTGTGTGCCATTTCTTGCCGCTCATGATCGAGGCAGGGGGCAGGGTGATACAGGGGTATCCAACAGAGGTGCGCAGAATCCAGTGGAGAAAGGTGCTGCATCACCTGCAGCGTGTGTATGCCAGCCAGATGAGTGACCACCAGCTGAAGCACTGGTGGGCTGACCTCATCACCAGGGAGCAGGATCTCTTGGACCACCTGGGAATCATGATTGGTGGCACTGTTGGTGAGTACGAATCATGTTAATGTGCACGATTAAATGCTCTGTAGTGACATAAGGGGATTAGTGCAATGTCTGCCAGCTAACTTGATGACTGTGTGTAATTTTGGGAACATATAAGGGGGTCATTGATGCACTCCCTCCTCTTTCCTTGTTCTTATACTTAGTGGGCTTAGGGGGCTTAGTGTTAGGTTAGTATAGGTTGTTAGTTTAGTCAGTGTTAGTGGGTGGGGGGTAGGGGGTCCTGCTTGTTTCTTTTTTGACTTATTACATGTGTGGGTGGGTGGGGGGCTATGTTGGGGTTCTTGTGTGTAAAAAAAAATAAAAAAAAGCAAAAAACATAAAAAAACTATTTACCAAAAAAATATATATTTGTTTCGGATAGTTTAGTATGTGTTTAGGTTAGTATGTGTTGTCCTCAATGTGTCCCGTCTCATAAGGGGGGTGGGGGGTAGATGTTTAGAACGTTTTGTTACATGTGATAAGTAAGTGTAGCTTAGGTTAGTTAGGAACAGTTGTGGGTAATGAGTAGTCAGGGTAGATTAGGGTAGGTAAGATTTTTCCCTCAGTTTCCTCATCTATGGTTAGCTTTTAATAAATATTTGGTTACCCCTTAATAGTATGTGTTGAATGGTACTTGATTGTGGGTTTGGATTCTGTGTACATCTCTTTTGTACTATAATTTCTGTGTCCAATGCTACAAACAAATCCCAACTGAGCTGTACGATTGGCAGCTAACCCAGAGCTACCTTTCAAAGCGTCTACCCTTTGTTGCAACCACCAATCACAGTTAATAAGGATTACAATGTGTTTCTGTTGATAAGTGTGTTTTCAAAGTCACTAACAGTGCTTCCAGACTTGATATTGGGGAAACGGTTTTAGTCTGACTGCAGTGTGATGATCATGCACACCCTTATAAGATGAGTTCTCATTGGCAATCTTGTATTCTTGTCTTCATGACCCTCATACATCATTTGTGACACAGTTCAGCATGATTACCTATTTGTACGTTAAGTCAGACACCTTCATTTGTGCAGTTTTTTTAGTGTTTACTTAGATTAGTGTGGCATGTTTATTGTGTTATTTTTGCACGTTGACAACATTTAGCGGGCACTATTTGATGACTTAGTTATCCCCTGAGGAAGCATTCTTCTGTCCAACATAGCATGGTGGTCTATGGTTTCTCACTTTATCAGATTATTCCCTCCGGATGGGCAGAGTATGATGCAATCATGGTCACTGTGCAGATTTCTCTAACTACATAATTTCTGGACAGTTGTATTGACAAGCTAAGTAGTTTGACAGTAGTGACATTTCAATTATCTACTGCGCAGTTGATATGTCACATTACCCAGGGACAGATTTGTTGTGTAAGTGCTATTTATTGAAAAGTGCTGTAGTGCTATATGTACATTGTCCATGACTCTGAGTCCATTATAGTGATATCTTCCATTGTGATCCAACACAAGGGTTTACCAAAATGCTTTTGTCATGCTGGGGTTGCTGTTTCAGACAGTGCAGAGAGACAGACTTAGCCAATGAGTAGGAGAGAGACAATCACTGGGCTGGGTGACAAGATATACAGTGGTTTGCAGAACAGTGCAAGTTACAAAGCGCAGGACCTTGGTAAATGTGGGCCATGTGGCAGGGACTAGTGCTTCCGGGTCATTTTCCTTGTAAATGTGATCTGTTCCATGTCTTCTTCTTCTGATGTGTGTGTTGCCTCCTCTGTCCTTGTTGTTGTTGGTTGTGAAGGGGCAACACACACCTCAGTGTTAGAAGACATGGAGTCAGACATCCCGTCGCTGCTCCCTGTGAAGGTCTTAAGGCCAGTACTGCAGCAAAGAGGATCTGCTGGTTCTTGAGAATAGCAGCCACATCACGATGGTAGGCAGCCAGGTCGGCCTGGAGGGGTTCAATGTTGCATTTGTGCACGCGTTGACAGGATTGCTGTTGTAGGTGTTGGGTCAACTGTGTTACAGCTGTGCTGATTTCCTTCTGGGTTTTCTGCAGTTCCTGCAAGATAGATGTTAGGGCTTGCATAGCTGCTGCCTGATCTGCAGATGACATCATGCACGAATGCAGCCCCTCTGGGCTGGCTGCCATAGTTTGCATCCCCACCGCACCTCCTTGGCCAGCTCCCGCTGTACTCCAACTACAGTTCTCTCAAAGCTGTTGTCAGTGTCATCTGAGTCCTCGGCTGTATTGGAGCTGGCAGGTCTTACAATTGATGTGGTGGGTGGATCATCTGTGATGGCTGCTTGTTCTGTGCTCCTCCTTATGACTGAAGGCGGGTCTGGAGGGTTTCAAGGACCTTTTGGATAGTCTCCTGGGGAATGTTTATCGGCTCGTCATCCATGTCATCAGGGAAATCTGGGACAGGCATATCCGCGGGAGATCCATCTTCCTCTGCAATGAAACAGGGTACAATTAGTGTGTCTGTGTTGTGGCAATTTTTATGTGACGCGCCTGCCTTTTGATGAATTCACTTTGTGATCTTGTTTTGTGTTAATTTCTCCAGTCCTTCAGATGGACATTGTTTCAGGCCTATGGCCCACCTGTGTGTCACATGTATGTTATTGAGTTATCAGACTTGTCAGCCTCATCGCCTCTAGGTGTTGCTTTATGCCAAATAGAGAATTGCCACCTTCTTGTCCTACTCGGCCCTCCGTGTACATCCATTCTCATGGTGAGACCTTTCACTGGCTGTGGGCCCACTGATGGCCCTGGCAGCACACTTAACAATCTGGATCTGCCCCAATCTCTGATCTTTCACATCCACTTAAATGTATTTGACATGTGGCATATCCTATGCATGGCAATGTTATGACACAATATGGATGATGGCATTGGTAATGTGTACTGCTGATGTTGGGGAATGTGTGTTACATTGAATTGCCCTGATAATCGTTTCAGTGTCCTATTTCCTACGCTGACTGTGCAGGTGTATTTCAGTGACCAGTTACATGTGTCCCCCCTCAATGCTGTTGTCTGAGCAGTATGACATTTGGGATGTTGCATTGTTACCTAGGCACAGAATGGACCCTGACATATGCAGCATGGGTGTGTCATTAGTGCTGTGTAGCTCCTATTGTTGTTTACATTGGCTGATGTTTGCGACAACTATGGGCATTGACATATGAGAGTACTGGGGCCTTTGTCTTGTTTCTGGGGATTGTTGAAGTGGTCATCCTCACCCCCTAATTTAGGTGTTTATGATCCATGGGGAGGTTACTGCCATTGGCTACTTGAGCTGCACACAGGGCGGAGGTGGTAGTGGCAACTGTTGTTGCAGTTACATTCCAGTTGTCGGTATGGCTAGAGGTTGTTAAGAGGGCCCTAGTTAATGTAGGGGTATGGTGGCTGACGTGTGCCGGGATGTCAGTTTGACGTTGTGGCCTTCCCTCCTGGCGTGGCTTTCCCTTTGCTCCATCGTTGGCATGACAGCATGCCCCCATGGGACTGTTGTTGGTGTTGTGTAATGGTGTGCCCCAGGTCTTCTCAGAACGGGCCATGCCCCCCTGCCCTGCCCCTTTACCGATGCCACTCCATGTATAAGATGACCTCCATGCATTTTGTGGTCGGTATCCCCCCCTGCTCACAGTTGACATTATTGCATTTTAATTCCCCATGTGACTTACCCTGCATGTGCGTTGTCTCCTGGTAGTCTGTGCTGTCCTGTCCTTGAATCCCTGTGACGATCTCCTCAGGGATGACGGCTGCGACCATCTCCTCCATGTGGTCCAGGGCTTCCTGGTGTGCTGGACTCCCCCCTCCAGTCTGCAGTGCTGCCTTCCTGTTCCTGGCCATCTTTTCCTTTGTCCTGCGCTTGCAGTCATGCCAGCGTTTCTTGCACTCAATGACTGTGCTGCGTACTTCAGCCACACTGTTAATCTTTTCGACAATTTGATGCCATATAGCCTCTCTCCTACTGATTGGCAACTCTGAGGTGACCAACAGTTGGTGGTGGTGTTCCGTCACCTCTTTAACCAGAATTTCCTGCTCCTCTGCACTAAAGCGACACTTTCTTTTCTTCTTAAAAGTGTCCTGGTTCTTGTGTGGGTCCTCCTGGCTGGTTCCTGGTCTGCTGTCATCTTCCTGGGGTCTGTAGTGGCATCTGGGATCCATTTTGGCTCTCCTCTGTTGAAATGTCAGTGTTCGCGTTTTTTTTTTACGCTATCGTGTCAAAAAACAGCGCATATTCGGTTTTCGGGGTCGTAAATCGACCCACAGTCATTTCCGCCGCGTTAACGTCATTTTGCTTTACAACTTGACACTGTGGTGTGCGTAAAAAATAATGACTTCCACCTGTGGTTTGCGCCGCTGTGCGTCAAAGTATAAATGTGACGCCCGCACGGCGCACCAAAATGGTGTTAGCCGACAGTAATATTTTTGCCGCAAAACTGCGCCGGCGCAGTTTTGCATCAAAAAGTATACATATGGGCCTGAGTATTTTAATAATAACAATAATGATAATAATAACATTATCAGTGGTAAGTAAGTGCTCATGTAGTCCTGTGAAGTGCTAAAGTATTCAACTGCTGCTTTTTAGTTTTGCCAGTTTTACGTTGTGTTTTTATGTTAAAATCAACAATTGTCTAATTGTTTATAGGAGAGAGATGCACCAGGCGTCAGTGAACTCAGCGGTACCGGTCTGAATGATTTTCACAACAATAAATTAACAAAAGGAAACGCATCCCCCCAAACGAAGACACTTCTACACAGTCCTTGGAGGGTGCAGGGATAAAATCATAAATGCGCATCACCTGAGACCAATAAAAACATATTTTAGACCCAGTCAAAAGAGATGTCAAATAAACTTCAGGGAGTAGCAGTGGTTTACCTATGGCTTCCTCCAGGCAGTGTTATCATTCATGAGCGTGTTGATGAGGTGCACAGCAGTCTCTGTCTCCTCTGCCGTGCAGCAGCAACGCCCAGAGGGAGCAGTGCCACCATTTCCATTCTAGTAGCTGCAGTAAATAAAAGGAAACACCAAATGTAGTTTTCAATTGTACACTAAATTTTAGCTGGTGAAGAAAGGAATATGACTGTTATTGGTATACATTTTATCATGTGTAGTCATACGACGACATAGATTGCTCTTTTAAGGGAAATACATGTATAATGATATAATTGAGAGCGTGCATAGGCTATTTTGCATGAATACATGTTAGGAGAGTCATAAAAACAAAACAGAATGACAATGGGCTAGAAATATGGACGGGATTCAGCTGCCTTCAAAATGTCAAGGGGTCAAAGGCTATGAGTGTGATAAGGTAGAGGACTGCTCCGTTCTTCCTTGGCTCTAACTGTTATGCAGTGAGAGTCAGAGCCCTTAAAGTAAGGGTGGACATAACTCGTAGAGTTTCACTCCTTGGAATTCTGCAGTTATAGGAAAACTCTGTGAGATTCTGCGGAGTTCTGTAAACTGGTGGAAATCAGTGCTTGGCCTGATTTTTAGCCCTGTGACTGAAAAAGCAGCACAAAGGGCACCAGGTAACACGCAAGAGTGCGCTGCTGCTCGAGTTGATTTTGCTAATGCATGAGTAGATTTTATACTCAAGTGGCAGCTTTTTCACTACAAACGGTCGCGAGTGCCCAAGACCGTTTGTGGGGAGATTATCTCACCAGGTGCTCTCCTAGTGCCCAAAAATCACACTAGAGGATGCCAATTCTCGCTCATGCTCATTAACTTACTGTTAGTGAACTGCACATGAGAAAAAACTCTGCCACACAGCGGTTGACGGAATATGGCTGGAATTCTGTGTTACAAGGCAAAGGATGGCCAAAATTCCACCAACTCTGCTGGCAGAGTGGAATTTATCACCTACTCTGAAACCTGCATGAACGAAGAAGTCCAGCAGAGTACAAAAGAGGAGACGGTGCTGCAAAGGCTTTGTATACACTATTGACACGTTTCCCTATGTCAATGAATGACAATCACTGCCAGAACGATGCAATCCTAGGATAGTGTACATGTAGCCCAGGCCACAACTGTTACATTTGGGAACCTGTGGAAAGAGGAAGGAACATCTGCTGTGATTCAAGGAGGTATTATATACCCCCTTAATCTCCTGGGAAGCTGTTATTCCAGGGATGTACTGTTACATGCGAAAAATTGCATGGCAATAATACTGTATCCAACAAATCAGTATATCCTCCATTGTAAAGTAAGTTATAATTATTATTTTTAATTCCACTTTAGGTAGTAGAAATGGTAAGTATAGCTGAAGTTAAGAATAGCAATTATATATTTACTTAACAATGTAGTGGTAGGTTGATGTTGTGGATACAATATAGTTGTAGCTCGACATTGCCTACCTCAACAATGTTCCAATAGCCTAATATCTCAATCGAAGGGTTATCCCGGCCACTGCATTTCAGTTTCATTGTTAGTGGCCTTGTGCTTCAGCTTGGGCAAAGAATAGCAGTGGAGACCTTTCATATCTGCAGCATCCCATGAGACTATATATTGTGTTCTAAACGTCAAGTTCATCATTATTAGCTCCTTATTTATTTAGAATTTAAAGTCTAAGAACTTTTATCCTGCACCATAAACTTCCCACACAATCAAGGGAACCTACAAGTCCAGGCAGCCATAAAAAGATGCGCCCCCTGCAGGATGCGGGACGCCCGCGGGACGAGCCCGGGCCCGTCTTCGCCCATCAAGTCCCTTTTACAGAAGACATAACCTCAAGTAAGAACACTATTTTTATCCATTTGCATTGTCATGTCTCATCATTGGAATTATGGGGAAAAGGAAGGCTGTTGATTTACCGGTACCATTGAATGACCTAAAAAACAGAAAAAGCGTCCTAGGAAACAAGCTATTAAGACCATAGGAGGTGGCCCCAAAGCACTTGGGGCCAGATGTAGCAAAATGCAAAATTGCGACTTGCAATTTGCGAGTCCATCCGACTCGCAAATTGCAAGTCGCAATTTGCTATGCAGTACGGAGTCTCAGACACCGACTGCGACTCGCAATGGGGTCGCAATGACCCACCTCATCAATATTCATGAGGTGGGTCGCACTTTGCGGCCCCATTGCGAGTATACACACTTGCTAACATGGAGGCCTGCTGACGTCAGCAGACCTCCATGTTCGTGACCTGCTTTTAAATAAAGCAGTTTTTTTTTTTTTAAGTGTAGCCCGTTTTCCTTACAGGAAAACGAGCTGCACTTAAAAAAAAACGAAACCTTTTGTTTCGGTATTTTTTCAGGGCAGGGAGTGGTCCCTTGGACCACTCCCTGCCCTGAAAAAATATTTTTGGGTCCAGTCACAAACTGGAAGGGGTCCCATGGGGACCCCTTCCAATTTGCGAGTGGGTTACCATCCACTTGAAGTGGATGGTAACTGCGATGCCATTTGCGACCGCGTACGCGGTCGCAAATGGTATTGCATCCCACTGCGACTCGCAAATAGGAAGGGAACACCCCTTCCTATTTGCGAGTCGGAAATGCATTTTGCGAGTCGGTTCCGACTCACAAAATGCATTTCTGCATAGGAAACTGCGTTTTGCGACTCGCAAATGGCAAATTTTGCCGTTTGCGAGTCGCAAACAGTTTCCTACATCTGGCCCTTGATGAGATAGATCTATTATTTGAGGAGGTGGAGGCCATTCCGAACAGTGAAATGGTCACTAACGTAACTCTGCCACCAAAGAAGGCCTTGTCCCAACCTAAAAGGATCCAAGAGTTCTTCAATAAGAAAAAGAAGGGCCAAACTATTGACTCCGCCAAACTGATTGATGAAGTAAGGAACCTGCCTAATATCAGTGACGATAATCTTCCCTCCCAGCAGGGTACCATGGGCAGTGCCACTAAAGTTCTATCTAGCCAGGGGTTATCTCAAGTAGAGGAAAATGAAAGCGTACCCCTTCCTCTGAGCCCCGAGATAAGGCTGGTCCCCAACCTACTATGTAGGAATCGATTTGAGCTTTTGGCCGAGGAGGGCGATTTGACTAGGGATCACGAACATCTTATGGCCGATCCAGACATTGAGGTTGATACTTCCCCGCTCATTACTACTGAATCATCTACTAGTGAAGTTAACTTGCCCCTTATACTGCAAAGAGTTGATGAAGTTAGGAACCTGGTACTGCAGCTAGTCAAATCCCTCCAGGGGATAATGGTATATCTATTGAGATGCAAATGCCAAGTGACCGAGGTGGCTGGAAAAGGAGGTACCCTGGTGGTTGAACCAATTTTACCCACCCCAAATTCACATGGGGGGTTAACCAACCACTCCCCAAGCAAAGGGTCACACATGGGTGACATAGAGGTTATTCAAATCCCCCATGTAGTCAAACCCAGAAACAAGCAGTCGGGTACCAAACAGAATCACAATAGATGGGACTTCTACGGTGAATTGCGTTGACAACATTTATTGCCCTCCTGCCTCTCTGAAGAGCCACTCAATTAGGAGGAACAATACTACTGCTAATATATTAGGTAAGAGGAACTATACCTCCTTTAATGGCAGTAGGCCGTTTATCCCTCCACCTACCTGCGATCCTGTTGCGTAGGCTCTCATTATCCTAATGAGACTACTGGATTTTTGGGTGGCAAGATCGTTCACAGTGTGGGTGACTAAGTCTAACCCATGGCAAAGGACCCTTGTCACCGCAAATCCGGGTTGAGCTCTGGCTAACTAGCAGTGCCTTATCTCTCCCAAAGGGAAGAGACAATTGGGCAGCCAAGTGCATGACATCTTAGTGCTTCCCAGGTAAGGCATGGTCACTCAGGCCCCAACCAGTTCTCTCATACACAGTGTGGTCTCACATATAAATGACAAAGGCAATTTAAGTTTTAAAGATTGGTTTAATAAAATGACTGCATTTTAGATAACAAGGTGTGAGCCGCAATAACCAGAACCATACAACACAGTAGGATTGAAATAGTAACGAGGAGAGTGAAACATAAGAATAACGCTATCATTGTGCAACTAGATTATGTTCGCTCCTCTAAGTTCTATCTTGAGCACAACATGTTAAGCTCTAAGCCTGTCTTTCAGGTTCCCCCTGGAGGACATCAACCCTCATACCTGAGCAAAGGCCTTTGATCGGGATCAGCATCTGCAACAGGGCAATCAGCATCTAGTTGTGGGTTCCTGGTCGGAATCTCCCTCTTTCGTGTACCAGGATTAGGAAGTGTTTTTATAACTAACACGCCGGTGTTCTAAGAAACATCCCTACGTAAGAATGTGTACTTTCTACGAACCCTAAAGACTAAACTTCTACCACGTCTATCGGCAATGTACCAGACGGTATCCTTGACTGAAGCACAGAGTGAGCAAGAATTTATTGTGTGAGAACTTCAGTGCTGAAGTAAGCTAAGCAGTGTGATAGAAGAAAATAAAACAAGACCGTGAAACTGGCTATTGTAAAATAACAGTGCGAGGCTAAATAAAATGCATCTAGGGCAAAGTGCACAGAAGCCTAATACTTTAAGCAAACGTGCAGAAAGGTATATTAAAAATGGCTACACTACAATCCAACCTGTGCTACCTCTTCCCACAGAGTCCACAGTGCCCCAGATTTGCCAGCAAATAGTCCAGGTTCCAAACGCAGGGGCAACATCCTTTTTTTGACCAACGTTCCGAGGCTGCCACCAAGGACTGTTGAGGACCATGAGTCTCGGATTAATAGGGTTACTCACTGGCTAGGTTTCCGACAGAATTGTCTTTCAGTCATACGCTCGGATATTTCTAAAACTAAAAGATGGAGCCCCTTTGTGTCAAATTTCGATGTAATCTCAATCGAGTTTTTCGACAAGACCTTGCCGGATCAAATCATTGATTTTGATGCACGTATACACAAGAATAGGGGGCATAAAAGAGGAGGCATCACCTTAGTGTCCGAATTAGATGATACAAGGCAGGTCCTTGCGCATGGTCAGTTGGCCCACACTATTAGGAGGGATCCCTGGGAGCCAGTTGAACCTATGCATTCCAAATTTGTATGACTGTCTCCAGTCCAGAAAGCCTCACCCAGGGACAAACTAGAGGAACCATACATGAATAGACCTGATGTGATCACCAAAATCGAGCCGATCCCTGAGGCTGCTCGTTCCAATTCTTATGGTATTGAGCTAGACACTACTGGCCTATCGATAATGACCTGGAACCTAGCTGGCCTTGCCAGGAAATTGGACGAAATAGGCTGGTGCACGTAC
This sequence comes from Pleurodeles waltl, assembly GCF_031143425.1. Taxonomy (NCBI): domain Eukaryota; kingdom Metazoa; phylum Chordata; class Amphibia; order Caudata; family Salamandridae; genus Pleurodeles; species Pleurodeles waltl. Next base: position 371,184,202 of record NC_090449.1, read on the forward strand.
ATAAAATCTCAAGATGTGTGTCTTTTCCAAGAAACATGGGTTGAGGATAGTATTTTTATAGACGGGTTTCTTTCTTTTAACATTCCTGCTCAGCTGTCAGAAAAAGTGACAGGCCATGCAAAAGGGGGACTTTTAATCCTTTTAAACTCGAAACAAGGCAAATGTTGCAACAAAGCAACCTATCCAAAGCAGAATATTGAAATGTTCTTTAACAGCTGATTAGGGACATATATCCAACCTGCTGCATCTTGAGATCTGATGTCTATTAGTTAGAGATACCTTACCCTCGGTATGTCCTGAGAGCTGTGCTTAGGGCTCTACTTGTCCAGCTGGCAGGGTTAAGAGCTTTATCCTATTGGCTGGGTTCACACCTTTTGACTATTAGGCATAGAAAAGCTGTTCAGCCTCCTGATCTTTCCTTATAGGGGGTTCAATCCCCAACCTTTAGTGTGCACAGTTTATTTGGAGTTCGCTGTACTGAGTTCTTTATGTCTACCTATCAGTGCAGATGACTTCTAAACAACTAGTTAAAGGCCATAGTCCCGCCTCCAGTTATCTCTCATTCAACTTTATGCAGGCTCTTTTTCTCCTGATTGCCAAGACCTACTGATGCACATGCTAAAGAATCCTTTATATTTTGTGGTCTTGTGTGCTCAATGTCCAGCAATCTGAGAGCCAATTCAGCCTGCACTGTTGCTGGTTAGGTTCCATTCTTCGTCACCAATGCCTCAATTCCTGTTAGCTAAGGGTTATAGTTGAGCTCGATAAGAGTTGCTGTACAGGCCCAGAAGGCTACTGTAAAATCTGCTGTAAGGTCCCACACCACCTATTCTGGATTCATGTCCTGAACATTGAGAGATCCTGGCCAGCATCTAAACAGGACTGCTGTACTAATTAAAACCTGCTGACTGCTCACTTAGAAGGTACGCACTGTTACATTAGTCATCTTAGCGGCCCTTAGCTCTACACCTAGGATCAGATTGTTTTTCATCACATTTGTGGCGTGGCTGCAAAGCAAAATGCTGGTTGAGATTTTTAAAGCCTAGGAAAGGCTAAGTTGCATTACCTTGCATAGATATATAAAATAAAGTGCATTGCACTGCATTTTGTTACACTTCATTAAGTAGGCATAGACTAGGTGGTGCCTGGGCACGCCCATGCATCCTCCCATGTATATTTATAAAGACCCCTATTTACTAAAGGCATTAAACCACCTGAACTTGCCTACCTGAAAGAGGACATCTTAATTTCTCCTTGTTAGTTCCTCTTTCTATGTGTGCTGTACTCTTCAGAAACAGGAATATGCAACTAATGAGTGTCTTTTTCAGGAAGGTATCCCCTCCTGCACAAAAACAATCCTCCCATTAATACAAGCATCTTTACACCATGGGTGCTTGGATTGGTGCTAGCTTGCCTGAAGTTCACCAATCATATTCAAAAGCAAGAATGCACCATTTCTTAGCAGATATAGTGCATTTTTGGTCTCTCCTTTTGACGTAATGCAGAAGAGCAAATTGCCTTGCTGCATTGCATTGTGTTGTGTGGCAGGAAAGCTAAGCACATCTGCCCCAAATGTCTAACTCAAGTGTTTGAGGGAGTGGTAAAAGGGACATGATCTTCCTGATTCGGGGATTTATGTCTTTAAACATTACATTGAAAGTGAGGGGACTGATAAAGTCCTTCCATAAAAAACCTGATTTCATACTGTATTCATTGGCAAAAATACATTTAAAAAACAGGTGAAAGAAAAACCTGGCATAGTCCCTTTCTCGCCTTGTGTTGCAGCAATAAAAAAGGCATTGCCCATTGACCAGCCAGGTGTAACTCAGCATGTTCCTGACTTTGTCAAGCTGACAACAATAAGCTATTGCTCTTCAACTCTACCTCTTCCATAAAATCTTAGTCACCATATATTGTACCATATCTAAGGCACCATCAGGGTATCACCTAGTCCTCTATGATCTTTGGTGCTACTCACCATTTCGACACCCGAAAAGTCCTGACATTAAATGAAGACAGAATAAATACCTGCTGTGCAGCATCAGATGTGTCCCCCCATGAAGTGGCATGTTGACACAATGCGTCTGCATGTCAGCCACCACAGCCATAATGGACTAGGGGTGCCAAGCATGGTCCTCAGCTGTCCACAACAAGACACAATGCACAATTTTCTACAAGCCTTCAGACGTGAAGCTGCAGTAGTGGTGGGAAATATCCACCATGTGATTAGTGGAAAGGGCTGGGGGACAAATCATGAGTGACATAGGCCTAATTTGTCCTCCAGCAGTTAGCATGCAGCATGAAAAACATAGCCAGGTTGATTTAATGAGCACTATTAATGTTAACACATCTTTTATCGAATTGTAGGATGGCAAAAGCATACAACCTGCCCCACTAGTCTAACGCCAGCCTGGTCTTTGCCTTTAACTCAGCAAAGCCTGGTGGCAAGCAAATGCAGAGATAAAATGTAATGGGATCCCAAAAGGCAGAGTGGAGAAGAGAATCAAAACCTTATCACACAAGCTACCCCTCTTTGAAGGTCAGCAGGTTTCGCTTTCAAGAACAAGATTGTAGCAGGCCATTGCAGAATATCCACATGATATCATTGATATCTGCCAGTCCCTGCTGGTTGCCCAGTTCTGAAGTGATCTATATGATTTGTTGAATTACTTTGAATAACAGAGACCTGGTAAGGATAGTAGGCATTTTTCTTTGCCAAATTAAATAAAGTTAAATAAATAATTTTTAAGCACCATATTAATCATGGATATGCATGAGAGAATATCTACCTCACTACAGTTTATTGACCAGCAGAACATAGTGAAAACAATATAATCTTTGATGGACAGATTTGAGTTCAACACATTTAGCAGAAGCTCAGTACATACAATATAAAAAAGGTAACGATTAAATAATATAAAAACATTCTGCCCACTGAGTATAACAACTCTATACTGACAGTTTCAGTCTGAGTGCTGTGGTAATTCTGAAATCAAGAGCCCATTGTGATGGCACGATTTCAGATTTCAAGTTTCCCACTGCCCCACTCAATCATCGTAAGATAACTGACTATTTTACTGCTGTAAAACCTATGCCGCTGGAAGAAGAACTGAATCGCCAGCACCAATCCAACTGATCTCAGGGGGTGGCACATCACCCATCCACGATCTGCAAACTGAAGGACGCTCCAGAAAGAAAACCAGAGTGAATCTACCCATTCCCCCCTCCCTCTATCACCAACAGTAGTGATTATGAGAAAGCAGCCTTTGAAAGTAGAATCACCGAGCACAGCCCAAGTAGCCCCTACTCCCGCAATAGGAGCTCCCCATATTCTCGGACAAGAGAAAATCATAAGGAACACCTGCTCAGATCCCAAGTACCTCCGGACATTTAGTTTAGCTAATCTATCTGTTCTGGATTCAGTGATGGTAGCAACCGCAGAAAACCTAGAACAAGATTCCCAGCAAGGCGGGCTTTTGTGTCAAATCCCAAAGCTCCACTCCTTTCTAATGTATGGATGTGAAAGCGAGGAACAGGAGCCCTGGGATACGGAGCTGGGTTTTTCAAATAGAACATCAAATGAAGAAATAGTGATAGCCTCACAGAATGATCTCCATAAAGCAAACACAATTGAAGGAGCTTTAAGCGGGGACCACAAGCCCAACTCACAATCACAACCCCTGGCAGCAATCAGGGCAGACGAAATGTGGGCTGCAATCCTGAATTCAGTGCAAGCAATGGTTATGGCTCTGCAGTTCCATTCAAATAAAATGGACATCCAAGTAGACTTTTTAAATACAATGGCGGTATTTGTTCACGGAATTGATAGCAAGCTGTAAGAATTAAATGCCTTGATAAGGGTGCAAGTGAAATAAACTAATGACTTTACTATCTGCTCCTGCAAAGAGGTTGCAGATAAACTATCTCAATTGCCGCTAATCCTAAAAGGAATATTAAAAGAAATGTGTTCCACTTGAAATGATGAATGCACATATATTAACTCCCTTGCTACTATGCTAATATCTGTACCGCTTGCGCAGAAGGAAGAGAAGATGCTCCAGTCCCTTCAAATGCCCTCATCAACAACCATAAGAGAGAAAAGAATTTTTGCAGAAAGTAATACTTCAGCAAGCCTCAGTATGGAAACCATGGAGAATCATTTTCTGTCTCAAGCTGCAAACTAGACCGGGAACTCTATGAAACCCTTAACTCGGATTTTATCAAAAAGAGAATGAAAACAGGCAAGAAAAGGAAGGAAGTCTGCATGATCTCACCAACTATCATAAAAGCCACCGAAATCATCTCAAATGAACTAAGCAAGGAACACTCAGCATCAAGTTGAAGGTACAATAGAGACATCTCTGTCCACGCAAGTACAAGTACTGACACAAAAGCAGACGTAAAGCCTCCCCCTGATTTAGCAAGTGCCGCTCAGTCAATAAGGTCCCCTTTAAGGTTGCCAGCAGCAGTTGGCAAATATACAGACAAAAGAACAAGCTCCCCAAGGGGTCAGCAGAGTATAAAGCCAAAAACTACTATGCCTGGATATCTCAGCCAACTATCACATGTCAATTTAAGCAGTAAGATAAATGAACATGGTACTAGACAGTGTGAAGCTGACTACAAGAAACATAACAAGCACACTGAGCCAAACTAGTCTTCTCAAACAGGTACAAAATATTACAAACCAAAGTACCAACTGCTTTGGATTCTGGAATTTACCTCAAGGTCCCCCACAGATGTTCGCAATCGCTCTACTATTTAAAGACTCATAAAAGCACTTCCGGACCTACAGCATGTGGCCACGGATGAAATTGCTGCAATAAAATGTATTCAAGCAAGAGGCAACCAACATACGGACCCAACACTTACTATTTTTCAGTGCCGGACCTCCCAAAACAGATTATGGAGAGGAAGGACCTATTGAAAGCCTGGGGTATTGAGGTGGTCATCTATAAAGGTGAGCGATATCCAGCACCGCTACTAGACTCTCAACACCCGGAAACACCTAAAGGCACCTGGTCTGTCTTTATGGAGCACACCCTGCCACCCATCACAGCAGAGTCACCGAAGAAATGATTAGCGAGAGGAGACCTCCCAAGACTCCGTTGAGAGTTCAAATATGGAAAGAAGAAGGGAAGAAAAGATTGGTTTTAGGTCAGAGATCTCAGCCTGAAAGGGAATGGGCAGTGATGGCAACACCCCCAGGAGCGATGGGCAACAGCTGATTAGCTAAAGAACAATCCTTACAAGGCGTAATAAACATCTGTTTGTGGAACATAGGTGGCCTGCGGGCAAAGATGGAGGATGCAGCAGTAACAAACATTTTTAGTTCAATCGATATTATACTCTTACAGGAATCCTGGGCGATGGAATAAATACCGTTAATAGGATTTACAGAATATCTCAGTCCAGCCACAAAAAAAACAATAGGTCTGGCAGGTCGAAGGGAGGCCTAGCAATCTATGTTAGCACGAGTATCCTAGCAAAGATCGCAGAGCACAAGGAGGAAGATCTACCCTTTCAACTAGTCAGGCTTGATGGATGGGGAAAGACTATACAGGAAACACTGATCTTAGTCAATACATTTATTAATCCAAAAAATAAAACAGCTGAAGCAAATAAGTTATTAAATCAACTGATAAGGATAAAAAGCACAGTACAATCGGTATACTATCTAATTTCCTGTCACTTCAATCTCTACCTATTCCACAATCCTGGTGAAGATCATATCCAAACAGTGGCAATGGTGCCCGGCCAAAGCTTCCAAATAAAAAGCAGGAAAGACAAGCTAGGGGAGAGTTTTATGCGTATCTGTGAATCAGTAGGCCTCTTTGTGCTAAATGGTCGGAAGTCGCCCGACATCCCTCCAGCATGGACAAGACCCTCCGGGAAACTGGTTTCTCACCTAGATTACACACTGGTATCTCCTGCTTTGCACACATTAGTTAGTGACTTCAGCATTATGGACCGCGTGGAAAGTGATCACAAGCCGCAGGTAATCGGATTCATTCATCACCATACAAGCCAGAGGAAGCAGTAGTCCTGGAAGGGGTGATTGGCACTGAAAATCTGAAGCGACTTAAATGGTCATCCAATACTATTGAAAGCCAATCAGAAGAGGCTCTACCAAGGCTAGAATCAATGGCCACGAGCGGGGCAAAATTGACAACGGTCTGGGAGAACTTTGCCACCAATCTTATAAACAAAGACCCCTCAGGAAATACAAGAAAGGGAGTGAAATTGAATTATCACAAACGTTTACACTTACCGCAGCCAGTCTGTAGAAGGAAAGCAGTTGTAGGAAATATACTAAGGCAACTGAGTAAATTTCCAGACAATGGGTCATTATTCACCGCCTTGAGAGAGCAAAGGAAACTGCTTAAAAGAGAACTATGGACCTTTAAAAAACATCAGCAGGAGATGTTTTGGGCCAAACTACACTTTGCGTCCAAAACATCAGACTCCAAAAGATTCTGGAAAATCATTAATACAATGGATAAGGGCCTAAAGGAAGCTAATAATGCAAACATAGCTGAGATAGCATGGGTGTGCCACTTAAAGTCTCATCTAAAAGAGTTGCCCACCAAAGAAGGACCGTGAACCCAGGGGTTCACAAAAAATCGGGAACCCGATGTTTCGGAAAGTTTAAAGATCACGGCATCAGAATTAATAAAAATCATCAGGATGTTGTAAACTGACTGTGCACCTGGCCCAAACGGTTTACTGCAGATACTGTTTAAACAGGAAATAGAAAGATGGGCCAACTTCCTGTCTGCAATGTTCAATTGTGTGCCCATAGCAGGAATTGTTCTGGCAACTTGGAGAGGCTCAATAATCCGACCCATATACAAGGGAAGGAATGCGGCTTCCCCATGCAATAAAAGATTAATCGCTCTTTTAGACGTTGACCTCAAGTATTACTCATCTTGGGTGCTAAAAGACTTAGAGACTTGGATTGCAGATAAAACCATACTGCCTTTAAATCAAAGCTGCTTCACCAAGAATCAAGGAACGCTAACAAACCTTATGGCACTGGGACTGATCACCAACAGAGCAAAGGCAACTGGGACTCCCACCTATTTGTGCTTTGTTGACTTTAAAGCTGCCTTTGAGTGTGTCCCACGTGGCAAACTGTGGGCCAAACTACAGCTATGGGGGCTATCAGCTACTATTTTAAATGCCATTGAAATGATTTACTCTGATACATGGGTGAAGGTTAAATTGGGGGCAGGCTCACACCTTTCAAGGGCAGTTAAAACAACAGTATTGGCCCCAACACTCTTTAACTTGTACATAGCAGATCTTTCTGCCAAGTTAAATGATCAATCATCCCATTCCCCCACTCTGGGCAGCCGACAACAATCTAATATGTTATATGCAGATGACCTATTACTAATTAGCAACACCAGAATAGGCATGCACAAACTGCTTAACAAATTAGAGGAGTATGCAAAAACAAACAAATTAGAAATCAAACATAACAAATCTAAAATGATTACTCTAAATTGTAGACCCACTAGCCAGCATAAATGGTACCTGAATGGAAAGATCTTAGAGGAAGTAAGCTCATACAGATACCTAGGGGTTGTGGTCAATGCCAGACGTAACTATGCGCGACAAAAAGAAACAATAAAAAATAAGGCGCAGGCACTTGCTCACCGCTTTGGCAAGCTCTCAAATTCAATCTGTGGCCAAGTTTTGAACCCATTGACGGCCATAATGAGGACACAATTACTGCCAATCCTCACTTATGGGGCCCAAAAAATGAGGGGGATGGAGGTAGCTCTCCTGGATAAGCTTCTGATAAAGACATATAAGCTTGTCTTTCGGTTACCAGGGCATGCCTCCCGAGCCCAAGTCAGACTGGAATTTAGTTTGGTTAAGCAGTCGCTAGCCCATCCTGTGGCATATATCAAATTCTGTTACAAACTGATCCGCGCTCCAAAAGGGTCATTAGCTAAACTATTCTGGCAGGAAATTATTTTAGAAAGAGGGAATAGCAATTACAAAAGGTATCTAGAAAAGACTATAAGGCTCATATTTATACCTTTTTAGCCTTGCATTTGCATAATTTTGGGGCATAAAAGCGGCGGAACTTTGCAAAACATATTTGAATTTTGCAACTTTGAACCGCTTTTGCGTCAAAAAATGACGTAAATGTGGCGCTAGAAAAGTAAAAATATGTTCCTCAGTCTTTTGAACTTAGGTGATGTATGGGATCAGTCGCTTCCTACTCCGGCTTTTAACAAAGCAGCGAATAAATCAAGTAAATTACGCAGCTGGCTAGAAGACAGGGAGGTTCTGGCTAAAAGGTCCCATGGCTGGTTAATTCTTAACTCATATAAAACCTTCAAAGAATCACCATTTTTGGCTGCCCCCTACTCACGGAAAATCAAGCTGTGCTTTCTAAGGTTCCGGCTGGGTGAAGTCCCAATGCTAGACCTCTTGCCATAATGGAAGAAGGGGTCGTGATCAGGCACTCATGAGTGCCGCCTATGTCATCTGGCGGAAGAAAACTTGCACGTGGTCTGCATTTGCCAAGCTTTGGCTGTTGAAAGAAGATGTTTTCTGAAAAAGGAACTAAATGGCTTAGGGATCGGATCCTGTAGACAAGCACCAACTGAAGCATTCAGGGCCTTATTTATACTTTTTGGTGCAAAACTGCACTAAGGCAGTTTTGCCCCAAAAGGTTTTGCACCGGCTTGCACCATTTTTTAGCACCAGCTGGGCACCATATTTATGGAATGGTGCAAGCCGGTGCAAAGGGTAGGCTAGCTTTAAAAAAAATGACGTTAGGCAGTTTTGAGTCATTTTTTGATGCTAAGGGGCATATTTATACTCTGTTTGCACTGAATTAGCGTCATTTTTTTTTTACTCTAATTCAGTGCAAAACTAACTCCATATTTATACTTTGGTGCTAGACCCGTCTAGCACCAAATTTATGGAGTTAAAGTCATTTTTTGGAAGTGGAAACCTACCTTGCCTTAATGAGATGCAAGGTAGGCGTTCCCGTGCAAAAAAATGACTCTATGGCCTTAACACCATATTTATACTCCCATGTAAAAATGGTGCAAGGGAGGGAGGAGGGATCAAAAAATGGGGCAAAGCTTGCTTTGCCCCATTTTTTAAGACCTAGGTCAGGGCAGGTGTTAGGGGACCTGTGGCCCTATTTCCATGGTGGAACACCATGGAATAAGCCCAGAGGTGCCCTCCCTAGGCCCTAGGGGCACCCCCACCCACACTAGAGGGACTGCGAGGATGGGGGACCCCATCCCAGGTAAGTACAGGTAAGTGCATTTTATTTTTGAAAGTGCCATAGGGGGCCCTGAAATGGGCCCCCATACATGGCACCGGGTGCAATGGCCATGCCCAGGGGAACCCTGTCCTCTGTGCTGGCCACTGGGGTGGGGGGCATGACTCCTACCTTTTCTAAGGCAGGAGTCATGTGGCATGGTAGGTTTAGCACCATAAAATGACGCTAATCTGGTTAGAGTCATTTTTTTTTACTCTAACCTGCCTAAAGCCATTTTTTGGTGCTAAACCCTCTTCTTCCATACTGCCAGCCCCACCAGACTAAAGTCATTTTTTAAAACTCTAGCCTACCCTTTGCACCGGCTTGCACCATTCCATAAATATGGTGCCTGGCTGGTGCACAGAAATGGTGAAAGCCGGTGCTAAACTTTTTGGTGCAAAACTGAGTTAGTGCAGTTTTGCAGCAAAAAGTATAAATAAGGGCCAATATTTTGTAAGTTTGCGCCACTTTTGTGTCATAAAATGACGTTAATGCGGTGCAAAAAAAGTTTAAATCAGGGCCTTGGTGCTAGATGGGTCTAGCACCAAAGTATAAATGTGGAGTTAGTTTTGCACCGAATTAGAGTAAAAACAAATGACACTAATTTGGTGCAAACAGAGTATAAATATGCCGCACAGTATAAATATGCCCCTAAATATGGCGTTAAGGCCATAGAGTCATTTTTTGCACGGGAACGCCTACCTTGCATCTCATTAAGGCAAAGTAGGTCTCCACTTTCAAAAAATGACTTTAACTCCATAAATTTGGTGCTAGAGGGATCTAGCACCAAAGTATAAATATGGAGTTAGTTTTGCACCGAATTAGAGTTAAAAAAAATGACACTAATTCGGTGCAAACAGAGTATAAATATGCCCCTCAATCCACGAAACACCATATTGAATATTAGGCTGGTTAAATTTTTGGAATTTTTTTCCTCCAAAATTACATCTGTCAAAACAAGCCAGTGATAGGGAGGGTGCCAACGGAAACAAAATCCATCTACCACGAATGAATGCTAAGAGGCAGGATGTGGAGTTCTCTAATTTCCTGTACTTCCAGCCAGAGGAATTATTGGAAAGTAAATAATAGTACGTAATCCTAGGGTGCCTATACAGTGGTAAATTGAAGAGTGATATAAAAGCATGCATATTATCTGGTGGGGGTGATGTTTGAAATTTGTGATTTCACCACCCTTGGTCTTAGTGATAGTAGATGTGCCTCTCTTGTCAGGCTGCTTAGCAGCTTTACTCCCACCCTCCTTCATGTTGGTTGTCTGCTGACCTCCCCCTCTTCTCCCTGAATGCATGGTAGTATGGGCTGATGCAGACTACTTGTAATGTGCCAGTGCCAGAGACAGAATTGTGGCGACAAAGACTGATGACAAATGTCTGCAAGTTAATTGCAGTGTCTAAGGGTAAAGCGCTGCAAGTCACTGTAAGGCCAGAGGCCTGTGCCCTGTGTTTTTCTCTTGGGCCTCCCACCCAGTAGGAAGCACTTAAAAAAGCATGAGGGGGGCACAAGCACACTACACACTGGCTCCCAGGTTGGGTTATGAAGTATTATTACTGTTTGTGGACCACAGCTCCTTATTGTGGCATTATCCACAATGCCCAAGGTGCACTAGATCACAAAGAGCAGCACCAATCGCAAGTCTTTTTCCAGGCTCGTGCTTATGCCTGTGAGGGTGATCCAAGGGCTAGATGAACCACACACTGTGTTTGATAGAAAATAGAGCTCAGGTTCAAACAAGATTGCATGGGATACAGCAGATAAATAGACAAGGGAGCACATATACAGCAACAGACTGCATCAGGACCTACTCTGACCATCTCCGTCACTCACTGGCTCTGCCTTCAGGATGCAACAATAGTGCTGCTGCCACACCTTACCTTGCTGTTCTCTTTGGGGTAACATCCCACCCAGCTCCCAGGTCTGCTGCTAACTGTAGCTGTTGCTACCCCATCAGTGTGGAGCAAAACGGGGTGGCCTTTGTTTGTTCCCTGGTAAGGTGTTTCAGGCTGGTCAAAGAGGCTAGCAGCAGAGTGGAGTTTTAAAGAATGTCCAGTGCTGCAGTAGGTGGTAGTAGCACGAGAGGCAAAAGAATAGTTGTTCGCAAGTTGCAAGTAGATGTAGAGGTCTGAAGAAGAATTTAGATGAGCACCAGGCTTGTAAGTTCCCTTACCTCCAACAACAGGGTGGCCAGAAACAAACTTGTCCTGTCCTGAGGATGCCACTGCATGCCTCAAGGCACGCCTCCTGAGCTCCTGGACTTAAACACCAAAGCACAACAGTTGATTACTGCCCCTTGCTGCAGGGGCTACTGGGTGCGCTAGTCGTCTGTATGGCTGCCTATCTCCAAACGCCTCCACCAATGGTTCCTGGCAGCCAGCCAGAGCCTCCCAGACATCACACTCCCCGTTAGTCTTGACACCACACATGCATGCTCTGCATGAGATAGGCAGACAGGGTAGGAGGAAAATGGTAGGGAAACAGCAATTAGCCCTCCCAGCATGATAGAGGCAGTCCAAGGTGCAGGGTGGCCAGGATGACGGCTAAAGGTAGACGTATACAGTGGTATACAGCAGCGGTATGTAAATGGACTGAAACGTTGAAGCACTGAGGCATGGCGTGTAGCTCGCTTGACTCACACGGCCGCTTGCAAGGCTCCTCCTCCTTTTGTTTCATGCTGCGTCAAACAGACTTTACCATTCATTCACTCAATTATCCATCCATTTGCCCCGTAATTATGTCATCCTTTCACCAGTCTGCCCACCGAGCCATTCACTCATTGTTTCACCCAGTCATTTATCCAGTCACACATCAATCCATACATCCACCCTTCCTTCTAGTCAGTATTTCTCCTACCTTTTCCTGTTCTATTTACCCATCTTTTGTTCATTCTTATTTCTATTTGCTCTTCTATTGATACTTTATTCCTTTATGGCATAGTGTTGATAATTCATGTTTATGTCTGCCCAGTTGCAGACAGAAGAGGCTCATGAAGAACCCCACCCTCACTGTAGATGCAAAAGCAGGGGGGTCACAATGCCCACAGTGAGGACTTTAAATGTGATTAGAATATCCCTGCGTGTCAAAAATGTTTGCTGTACTGAGGAAGATACTTCAAAGAAAGATGATGGCAGAGGGAGAAGATGGTATTCAGTGCAATGGCCACGGTCTCAAGAGATCCATACATGGGTGCTACCCTCTGAAAATGGACCTGTAAAAGTACACCTTAACTGGTGAGTAGATTATCGACCCCCAAAACATCTTTTGGAGTAACTGTGTTTATCATATTGGCAGTTATCAAGAGGTAAAAAGACGCTCTGAAGCAGTAGGGAAACTCTGAGTCCTTCTGCGTATGTCATGGCCAGTTAAAGGGTTCAGAAGTATATCACTGTCTGGCAGGGCCTGCTAGCATAATGAAGCCTAATGCTGGGAAATTGTGAGTTAGTGAAGTGTCAGTCTTAGTGTGGAATGACAGAACAGAAGAGAGTTTGGATTGACACTTGTGAAGGAAATCCACATGGAATAAGGGGGTTTTGAGAAACTCTGTGGTTGATGTGTTTTTGACTCACTCTGACTATTGTCATGCCTCGGTTTTCTGTGCTGATGTTGACTTCACCAAAATGCCATTCAAACCACAGAGGAGACTGTTGCAGGAGGAGAATAAGGAGGGAAATCTGAAGTAATAAAAGTCAGCAAGAGGAGCTGTCAGCAGTAAAGATGTGTCAGTGCCTGATTGATAAGACTAGGTGGTTGAAAACCTTGTGGTACCTAGGAGTAAGAGACCAGGAGAACTCATTGTTTCGAAATGCATAATGTAAGAAATTGGATTACTGATTGAGGGGGTTGGGCACACACTTCAAACAATAATCATAACCTATGTCAGAGTGAATCACATAAGCCGCTTAATAAACCTGTGCTTAAACTACTTGCTGTTCGGTATAATGCAATCAGGCTTAACTTAGAAGTATAGTATTTATGTAATACTCAAACTGTAGTAAAGAGAAATCACTACACAAGAACAATCCCAATTTAATTTGGAAAAATAGAAAATATGACACCAAAATAACAAAAATCCAATAAGTAGAACTCGAGACATAAATGTGAATTAAAAATAGCATAAAAAAGAACAAAGTGTCAAACAGAGTTATCTAGTCATGCAGACTCACCCTAGACTGGGTCAAAGTCAAAAGTTAAGTCTGACTTCGTTGGAGTGCGGGCCAAATACAGGGACCAGGACAATCTAAATGGAAAGTTTATCTTCTGACTTCTGAAAGTTTAATGGAGAAAAGATGGCAGTCAACTATTTGTCGGCTGGCCAAACTGCAAACTGGATCTAAAGTGGGGCTCTACAAAGGTGGAGTGCTTTGGAGCAGGGTCCCAGTGCCTTTATTGACCAAGGTGGGAATGCTTAGAGGGGGTAACGTCTGAAGTCATTGCCCAGGAAAGCTTCAACATTGGTTGAATGCTGCCTGGGGTAAGTACAATGAAGCCCTGTATGTTCAGACTTAGAAACTTTTGTGGCTATCAAAGCTCCTTCAGTGGGGCAAACCCGCAAGCTGAAGCTCACCAGCAATCAAACGTCGATGGCAATGGCTTTAACAGCTATCCCAGTCACCACTGATTTTCCAAGAGAAAGTTGGCAAAATGTTACTTAGTCCTCATTCTTGAAGTTGGGAAAGAAGATGAGTAAACTCTAACACCAGCCAAGGGTCCAGGACATGGGTGGCAATGTTTAGGGCAAATTGAGTTAGAACTGGTCAGCTAAGCAGTTACAGGGAGAGAGGTCTTCAAAAATGTGTTGTGTCCCTGTAGCTCAAACAAGAGGACAACCATCTGACCATTAAAGTCTCTTCTGGGATCCTTGGTACAAGGCAAGCAGGTCCAGTCTTCCTTCAGGATTCAGGCAGCAGAGAAGTCCCTCTCCTGATCTTCACAGATCCACAAGTCTTCTGAGAATAACTCTGTGGGGTCCACTTTTATGCCCGATGCCCAATGCCAGCCTGTGGGTGGAGGGCTAGCTTTTGTCAACAACCTGAACCACTTCTGGTCAGATTTCCCCATTTCTGCCCTGCCCCTGAGTTTGCTGCCATCCTGACTAGAGAGAAAAAGGGAAGGGAAAGGAAGGCAAGCCTAAGTGTGAGCTTCATCTGCCAGTGACAAGGTAGACCTCCTTTGAAGCTCAGGAAGGGGCTGGATATAGCTCCCAGGCCATTCGGTCAGGTGAAGAGTTCCCCTTCCCACACTGAACCCTTTGTCCAGTGTTGAGAGCAATGTACATCTCCCCACAGGAGAGTCATCAAGGATCAGGTGAAAAATGGTTACTGTTAGGAAAGCCTTCCGGTTTTAGCCAGAAAAATGACAACTTTCTAAAAGTGTAATTTATAAATAAATAATATAAACTCCGACTGGACCGACTTGACCATTATGTTTGATTTTAAATTACTATTAAAATGAGTCCTTGAACTATTTTTCGTGCTCCTCGAAAACTGAATTTAACAATTATTAAATGTAATAGTATGAACCAGTGTTGGCCTAAGGAAATCCATCTGTGTCATAGTCAAAGACCACATGGGAGACTTTTCACTGCCAGGACGTGTAAAACATTAAATCTACATAATGTACTTTTTAAATACCATGAACCCTGCTCCATGAGCATTTAAGGCCTACCTTTGGGGTGACTTTTAAGAATTAAAAATGAAGGATTAGGCCTGCAAAAAGGTTTGTTTTACCAGGTTGAAATAGCAGTTTTAAATCTACACACCCGGCTGCATTGGCAGGCTTGGAGAAATATTTTACAGGGCTACTTCAGTGAGTGGTACAATGAGTCCTGCAGCACACTAGCAGCATTTATTCACTGGCTGGGGGTACACTTGGTACATATACTAGAGCAAGCATTGAACCCCTGTAAGCATTAGAGAAAATGATGTTCCAGCCATGCTGATGCAAGCCTAGACACAAGTTAAAGTCAGGCTGCCATGGAAGGAGATGCAAAGGCAACCTCCAAAGGGGCATTACTGTTTTGACTGTGATGGATAACAAAAGTCCAGAGATTGAGAACAGTCCTGCTTCTGAAATTGTCCAAGAACTAAACTTTATCCTGGATTTGCCAAAGGGAGTATTTTGATAGATGCCCTCCTCAGCACCATACTGCTAAGGGGTATTCTACAAGTGAAGGAATTGAGAAAAGGCCTAGACCTCGACCCTTGCTTTCATTGTTTCCAAACAGCATGATATAAATCAAGGAGATTTGACAAAATCAGAGAACTTAAATGCAGCTTTACAAATTAATCTATTGGGAGCCCTAAAGGAATGTTCTACATGGTTACGCTGTTGACTTTTTGACTGAAAATCTGCCTGTCTCCGTGATGGTGCGTCAGGCATATTTAGACGTTGGCAGTCCCCTAGACGAAAGCCCGCTTTTGAACTGTTGTCTCCACCAAGAAACACCGTCTGCATTGATGGCAGGAGAGGAAAAAGTGGATGCCGGTGGGACCCCAGCTACCCTTCCCACCATGCAAATTTAGGTGTGCCTTACTGCCAAGAAAAAGGTGACAGTCTGACCTCCACTTCTGAGTTGGCAGATTGGGGGAAAAAGGGATGAAAACTAATTATTTTCCCCCATTCCACCTCCGTCTTTGATGGAACAACACCTGCCATCACTGCTGTCACTGACCCACAAAAAAAACACAACCGCCCTGTTAGTCTTTTCATCCTTGGCGTGGTCTCCCTTAACTTTTTTGCCTCTGTTTTCCAGGATGTTGATGTGTGCTGGACTCTGTTTTTGCTGTTTTTGTTACTTTGGGCACATTACCACTGCTAACCAGTGCTAAAGTGCAAGTGCTCCTTTACAAAATGTGTATGTGATTGGCTTATCCATCATTGGCATATTTGATTTACTAGTAAGTCCCTAGTAAAGTGCACTAGAGGTGCCCACGGCCTGTAAATAAAATGCTACCAGTGGGCCTGCAGCACTGGTTGTGCCACCCACATAAGTAGCTCTGTAATCATGTCTCAGACCTGCCACTGCAGTGTCTGTGTGTGCAGTTTTAATTGTAAATTCGACTTTGCAAGTGAACATACTTGCCAGACCTAAACCTTCCCTTCTCTTACATGTAAGACACCCCTAAGGTAGGTTCTAGGTAGCCCCAAGGGCAGGTTGCAGTATATTGTTAAGGTAGGACAAATAGGCCCTCATTACAACCCTGGCGGTTGGCGGAGAAGTGGCGGTCTTACTGCCAACAAGCTGGCGGTAAAATAATTTGAATTCTGACATTGGCGGTTACCGCCATGGTCATCCACCACTTCTCCGAACCAACCGCTAGGGCGGAGACGACCGCTGGGCTGGAGACTTGGGTCTCCAGCCTGGCGGCTGTCACAAGACTGCCAGCGGTATCATGACCCGGCTGACCGCCATGAATTTCATGGGGTTGGGTTTTGCCATGAAATCCATGGCGGTAAGCACTATCAGTGCCAGGGAATCCCTCAACCCCCACCCCCACCCGAGTCCTTCCCAGACACCCCCCACCCTCCAGCCACCCCCCAGAGGTGGCAGGACCCCCCTCCCCAACCCTACCCCTGACATCACTACACAGACACACACCTGACACGCATGCAGACACCACCAACACACATACCTGCACACACACGAACAAACAAGCCAACAGACACACACAGTCATACACGCACACCAACATTCAGACATACACGCACACATCCATACAGACATACATACAGTCAGACACGCACACATTTCCAAACACACTACACCCCGCTTGTATACACGCACTCACACACCACCTCTTCATACTCACACGCACACCCCCATGCATGCACACAACACACAACACCCCCACCCCCCTCCCTCTATTGACGATCAACTTACCTGGTCCATTGACCCTCCGGGAGGGGACGGGATCCATGGGGGCTGCTCCGCCTCCAGCACCCCAACGTAACGTGATTCGGTGGGCGGTGTTCTGTTGATGGGGCGGTGGAGGTGGAGCAACATCCACTTCCCCACCGACCGCAGTCATAATACGCCAAGCAGAAAACCGCCAGCACTGGCGGTTTTCAGCACGGCGGTCCCTCTGTGGTCTTGTGAAAAGACCGCTGAGGTTGAAATGACCCCCATAGTAATGCGTTTTAAATGTCCTAACAGTGAAATATTGTTAAATTCGTTTTTCACTGTTGCAAGGTCTGTCCCTCTCATAGGTTAACATGGGGGCTACCTTTAAATCTGATTAAAGTGTGGATTCCCTTTGGGAGCGGATGGACATGTAGAGTTTGGGGTCTCTGAGCTCACAATTTAAAAATACATCTTTTAGTAAAGTTGATTGTAAGATTGTGTGTTTGAAAATTCCACTTTTAGAAAGTGACCATTTTCCTGCCTATACCATTTCTGTGACTCTGCCTGTTTGTGGATTCCCTGTCTGGGTCAGTTTGACAGTTGGGCTGGTTGCACCTCACACTAGACGGTGACACAAAGGGAGCTGGGGTGTAGCCTGCATATCCTGATGAGCCTTCTGTGCTAGGAGGGAGGGGAGGAGTGGTTACTCACACCTGAAAGGGCTCTGCCTGCCGTCACACAATGCAGTCTTCAACCCCCTGGTGAGTGTCTGGGGCCCCGCCTTGGCAAGGCAGAATTTCACATTCAAGAGAGACTTTGCTTTGAAGTAGGCCTACTTCAAAGGAGAAATTGGGTATAAGAAGGGCACCCAGAACCTCAGACATTAGAACACTTCTGGAAACCAATAGGAACCTCTGCCTGGAGAAGAGCTGAGGAGCTGAGGAAGAAGAGCTGCCCTGCCTGTGACTGTGCTTTGTGGAGCTATCCTGCAGTTGCTGCTTCTGCCAGCGTAAGAGGGCAAATACTGGACTTTGTGTGCCTTCCATCTTGTGAAGATCTCCAAGGGCTTGATTTAGAGCTTGCCTCCCGTTGAGTGAAGTCTCAGGGACAGCAAAGGCTTCTCTCTGCCAGCACCTGGAGTCTCTGGAGAGACTCCTACTCTGCCCTGTGGTGCCCATCCAGTTCATGGGACCCTGAAAGGAGAAGCTGGCAGCCTAAGAGGAAGAAATCCACTACAGAACACCGTGCAGGGAAAAGATTGACGCAACTCTGATCTGCAGCTGAAAAATCGACACGCCACTGCTTCGTGGCTGAAAATCGACGATCGTCTGCAACGCGACCGGAAGATCGACGCACGGAGCTGGTGAAACGATGCGCAGCATCACTGACGGAGGCTGGTGAGATCGCAACGCGCGGTGAGTGGTTTTCGGGTCATCGTGCGGCTAGATTTCCGACACAAGTACCGCTGGGCATGGAAAAACAACGCAAGGCCTGCCCGGACCCGAGAGTGCTGACCGGATCGACGCATAGCTTTCCTGCAGATAGCAGAAACAACGTGCCCTGACCCAACGAAAGGAGAAATGATGCAAGGTCTCGCTCGTGAGTGAAATCGATGCATCGCAAGCCCTTTTTGACGCTCACTCACCCGTGCCGGATTATTTTTGATGCTCCCAAGATACATTTTCACATTAACAGTGTTACACTAACAGTGTTAGGGTGTGTTTAAAGTACATGAAGGCTCTTTTTGCTTTCTAATTGATAACTTGACTTGTATATTGTGGATTTTTGTAGTTTTGGTCTAGTTTTGTTCAGATAAATATTTCCTATTGTTCTAAACCTGTGTTGTGTCATTTTGAAGTTTTTTCATTAAGTTGCTGTGTGTGTTGGTACAAATACTTTACACCTAGCACTCTGAAGTTAAGCCTACTGCTCGTACCAAACTGCCAAGGCAGGGGTTAGCTGAAGGTGATTCTCTTTTACCCTGTCTAGAGTAAGGGTCGTTGCTTGGATGGGGGTAACCTGACTGGCAATCAAAGACCCCATTTCTAACACCCCCCGTCGCCGGACACAAAGGTAGAGAACATGCATTGCCAAATGAATGCTTGCACCACAATGATGTCTCGGATGTTGAAGACAGCCTCTACATTCACAGTCAACAAAAAAAATCTAACAAGCAAGCTGCATTTAAACATGATAAGGGTTGTGGAGGTTTATTGTTATCAGCACAAAGTTATTTTAAGAGAGGAGAACCTATATCTCAAAAACTAGTACATTAGGTGGAAAATGCAAAGTTAATGTTGATTACATCTTAAACATGGGATGGAATTCCCATGAAAGGGAAGAATTCATGAGCTCTGCCCAAATATACCATGTGTGCAACAATTGTATTGGGGCATGAAGCATACCAATGCAGAAGAAAAGCATGGCATAACCTTCCATCAGCTATACTGACAACTGTTGAATTGAAGATTCTACTTGGGACAACAAATTTGAAAAAACAGATGGTGTCACTGACCAGGAAAGTCCTAGAGCTGCTAAAAAAAACTAAAGCAGATACATTAAAGAAGGAAGTCCCTGTTTCAAAATAAAAAAAAACTATATTGAAGGAGGATTTACAAATTAAGGCCCTCATTACAACCCTGGCGGTAAATGGTGCCTACCGCCGCCCTGACGGCCGCCAACATACCGTGACCACGGCAGTAATCTGCCAAGGTTATTATGACCCATACAGAGAATACCACCACAATACAGACATCCACACAAGTCCGCCACACCAAAGGTCAGTGATAAACTGGCGATAGCAAAACCTGCACCATCACACCAACAGGAATACGCCCACAGTATCACGACCCATGAATCAAGACAGCGGTCATTCAACCGCAGTAAACCATTGGTGGTCCACACCGCCGCACTCAAAATACACACACACTTACAAAAACACAACACATTGGACAATTCAAACTACACACACCTGACACACATACGCATACCACACCCACACACCCACATCACTATAAAACACACACCCACACTACCCACAACCCCTTACAACCATAAACAAATTGAACAAGCACAGAGATGCAATCAAAGAGCACACAATCACTCAGAGGCACAGAACACCATCACTCATACACCATCCACGCATATCACATAATACATCCCAACACATCACCCCACACATCGCCTCACACATATCACTCACACCACATCATGGCATCTCAAAGACACCCCAAGTTTTCTGAGGAGGAGCTAAGGGTCATGGTGGAGGAAATCATCCGGGTAGAGCCACAGCTATTCGGATCACAGGTGCAGCAGACATCCATTTCAAGTAAGATGGAGCTATGTGGGAGAGTCGTGGACAGGGTGAACGCCGTGGGACAGCATCCAAGAACCAGGGATGACATCAGGAAGAGCTGGAACGACCTACAGAAGAATGTGCGTTCGTGGTATCAAGACACCAGATAGCAGTACAGAGGACTGGCGGTGGACCCCCACCTCCTCACCCACAACTACCAACATGGGAGGAGCAAGTCTTGGTGATCATGCATCCAGAGGGCATCGCAGGAGTAGCAGGAGGACTGGAATCTGGTAAGACATATCTTTATTAATATATCCCCCACCTTACCTGCATGCCATCACTAACTCCTACCCCTATCCTCACACCATCACTCCACCACCTCACATATACCTCACTATCACAACCCACACATCCCAAAACCAAGACCTGCATGCTACACTAATGCATGAACCCCCATCAAAGACCTGCATGGACACCCATCATCACAGCATGCCCACGAGAGAAACCCACCCAGCTCACACAATGAGCAATCACACAAGGCCAAGCCGACAGGGAAAGCACAATTCTATAAGGGAAACACACCCATTGCATAAGATGGCACACACAGATACAATAAAAATGCATTTACATCCCAACAGGACCCCTGCCCAATGTCACCAGACAGGAGGTGCCAGCTACATCCAGCCCCCCCCCAGAAGAGGCCCACAATGATGACAGCAACTCTGCACGCCTGGATCACGATGACCAACCTGGCCCATCTGGGACCTCTGGACAGTCGGTTACCCTGCCACACTCCCAAACCACCACAGAGCCTCCCCCCCACAGGAAACACCAACACAGCACCCACCCTGCGGGCCCATGCCACTGTCACCAGGAAACATCAATCAGCAGTGTGTCCACCACTACAGGGACCCACGCCAACCCCTCTAACCCAGGACGATCAGGGACCTGGGGTCAGTGGGCACACGGTTCAGGGACAGAGGCACAGGAAAACAGGGAAGCTGGGAGAACTGCTGTGCGACAGGGGGAGGACAGGCCCAGGGAACTGACCCTCCACGAGGCACTCTCCAACATCATGGCAGCATACCACCATTCCCAGGAGACCATGGGCATGGTAACGGCAAGTTTCAGGAGACCCAGCGGCTGCAGGAGGGACAGTACATGGGGATCAGGGATGACCTTACAAAAATCTACACCATCCAGGTCAACATAGCAGGGGTGTTGGCTGATATGGGAAGACCTGGAGGGAGGCAGTGGCACAACAAAGGGCCCCTGACTCTAGCCAAGCCGAGGAACAGACTTCCACCTCCGCCGGCGACAGGAGGCACCGCCACAGGAACATCAGACCACCAGCACCCCACCCCCTGCAGAAGGAGAACCACCCTGCAAATGGTCCCTGTGATCCAGGCAGAAGACAGAGGCTATTGCCAAGACCCCCGCCAGGAAATAGGACTCTCCTGATTGTCACCCTCCTGTCCTACTCTGTTACCCTGTCCACCTTGAACTGGCATTGCTCCACTTCCTATGCCCCCGTGGACAATGCACCTGTGATGCAATGAGACTGGACTCTACCATAGACCTTCCTCTACCATCACCCCAGCCCCGTGCACATGCCTCTATACTTATTATTAACAAAATAAACACCCTTAAAACAAATAACAATCTGCAGTCAGTCTGATGATTCACAAATGTATTACTAGAACATTAGCAAAGCATTGCAAGATATATGTTAATTTACTCATGCCAATGTATGACAGTTGTTGGGCAGCAGTACACATAGCAGAAGCCAGAATGGGGAACACAGATCTGAAAAGAGGAAACCCAAAGGGAACAGTCAGTGTCCATAGACAGAGGGTAAGAGGCTGCCATGTACAATGTCCTAAAGTACACTGAAATGTGAAGAGGAGATACATTCTCTTACCTTTGTGTCACGGGAAGTACTGCAGGATAATGTTTGTTCTGTTGTCAACATCTTCTTCCTCTGCCTCCTCTTCCTTACTGTCCACAGGCTCCACCGCTGCCACAAGACCATCAATAGGCTCATCCTCCAGCAGAAAAGGCACCTGGCGTCTCAATGCCAGGTTGTGCAACATACAGCATGCCACGATGATCTGACACACCTTCTTGGGTGAGTAGTACAGGGAGCCACCTGCAGATGGAGGCACCAGAATATGGCTTTCAGGAGGCCGAATGTCCTCTCAATAATCCTCCTAGTTCGACAGTGTGCCTCATTGTAACATTTCTTTGCCCTTGTCCTGGGATTCCTCACTGGCGTCAGTAGCCATGACAGGTTGGGGAAACCAGAGGCACCTGCAAATATCGAGGGACAAATGTGAGACCCACACTAACCCATAGGGACAACCCTATACCCAGACACCTACTCATACTATGTGGGGACTTTGGGCTCACCTATTAGCCACACCCGGTGCATCTGGGGTTGGCCCATCACATAAGGGATGCTGCTATTGTGAAAGATATAGCCATCATGCACAGAGCCAGGATACTTGGAATTCATATGGGAGATGTACTGGTCCGCCAAACACACCATTTGCACATTCATCGAATGGCAGCTTTTCCTATTCCTGTACACCTGTTCATTTCTGCGGGGGGGAAAAATGACACATGTGCACCATCAATGGCACCAATGATGTTGGGGATATGTCCCAGGGCATAGAAGTCAGCTTTCACCGTGGCCAAATCCTCCACCTGGAGGAACACGATGTAGCTGCGCATATCTTTCAGCAGGGCAGACAGCACCCTGCTCAACACATTTGAGAACATTGGCTGAGACATCCCTGATGCCATGGCCGCTGCAGTTTGGAAGGAGCCACTTGTCAGGAAATGGAGCACTGACAGGACCTGCAATAGAGGGGGTATACCTGTGGGCTGGCAGATAGCTGACATCATGTCTGGCTCCAATTGGGCACACAGTTCTTGGATTGTGGCACGATCAAGTCTGTATGTCATTATAATGTGTCTGTCCTCCATTGTGGAAAGGTCCACCAGGGTTCTGTACACCGGAGGATGCCGCCATCTCATCATCTGCCTCAGCTGTTGTAGCCTAAGGAGGAGAACGGTGAGCAGAACGTCCATTAACACATAGATAGCACAACTGTGTCTGATTAAATGTAACAGAAGCAGTGTGTGAAATCGTGAGTCAGAATATGTGCCAATATGTGCTGTGACGCAGTTAGGTGCCATGCCATGTGCCACCCTGAAATGGCGTTTGCCTGACCCGTGAGGATGAACAAGGGGAAATGAGGTAACTGCGGTGGCATTGTGCGGCATCGCGGTAGGCGGTCAAAGACCGCCGCGCAACTCTGCATTGGTTATAATTGGGCCCTGGGGGTTCCAGGAGCCAATGGCGATGTTCGCTGGCGATGTTCGCTGGCGATGACAGTACGCACCGCCACGGACGTCACCACCATTTTCTACCTATTCACTTACTTGATACCTGACCATCAACAGGAGAGGACCTACACTGCAAGTGCTGCTGTGACCTGAGTCTGGAAGCGACAAAGGCTAGTGTGTCTTGGGAAAAGGCCCTTGCCTTCAATGCAGAGGAGTTGGAGAATCTGGTGGATGGGGTCCTCCCCCAGTACACGCTACTCTACGGTCCTCCAGACAAACAGGTGAGTACACTGTGAGCATGATGCGTGGGCAATGCCTGTTTGGAGTGGTTTGGATGTAAGGCACACGCTGGGGGGTGCTTAGGTGTCCTGGCCTGAGTGCTGCTTGGGAGGTGGTCAGTGTATGTGCATCAGGGCATGGATGGGAACTGGTGGACAATGAGTATGACAGTCCGGACGGGTGAGTAATTACATTTTCCTCTGTCTTTACCTTCTAGGTCAGCGTCCCTGGGGGTCTATCACAGGCAGAGCACCCACTGCTGCAAGAGATGAGAGGACCTGCGCAGCTGGACCAAGAAGACGGCGGAGGCCCAGCTGGGGCTGGCCTTCCCACGTGGAAGGGGTGCCCATCGCACCATGACCCCCTTAATGCTCTGCATCCTGGCGGTGGCCTATCCGGAGTTGGATGGGCGCTTGAGGGCATCACAGCAGCCACAAGGGGGTGAGTACATTTTTAGAAAGCAGACTTTGCGCACTTTTAGAACTAGACGGCTGGGGGATGTGGGCTGTGGATGCCTCTAGGCCAGGGTGATCATGCCAGGGCAGGTCCCTTGTTTGCAGGCTCTGAAGCACCCCTACCCCAATGGTACAAGCGGGCAACTACTAGTGTGCAGGGTCCTGTGGGTGTCAGGTGTTCAGGTGCTTGCGTGAGGCATTGTACCCCATGGGCTGGTGACTACCTTAGTGAGTGGGTGGGCAAGCCCTAGTGCATAGGGCAGCTCAGTGTGTGTTGTGTCTGCCAACAGTAGTAGTGTTGCTGGCATTGACCATGTGTGTCCTCTGTCTTCCCCCCTTTCTTGTTTTGTCACCCTGTCCTTGTCTGCATTAGCATCATCTGGCAGAGGAGCAGAGGCACCGGCGACATAGGTGGCTGCATCCCACATGGCCCATAAAGGCTTTATTGTTTCAGAAGCATGTGGCCTTACATCTGCACGTGAGACCTACGCACTTTAGGTGGCAAGGTCATCAGCGGAAATACAGTTCCTGTTAAATACAAACTTTCCGAGACACTTTGGTGAACTTGTGGGACGTATATTTAATGCATCCAGCACAGCTGGATTTGCTCATTTTTTCAAAGCTGTTGGTATTGGGTTTTTTTCACAACCTTTCCTCCATATTCGGTTTAATACCTTTGGCTATTCATTCCATTTTTGGAAGCATTTTTTGGGGATTTCCATTAACTTTTGCTTCATTAGCCGGCATTTTGCTGTTGCTGTTGTTTTTCCACAATGGCTGTCCCGCCGCAACAAGGACGAATGTGGGTGCTCCCATCAGCGCAGCTGTGCCGTGAACGCATGATGCAGCACTTTGGAGCAACAATCCTGGAACATTTGGAGTGTGACTGGTCTCTTGTCATTCAGACCGGTTTTGGATTGTGTGCAGCCCATGTTTAGGTGCTGTTAGTGCTCTTTTGAACATGCACTGGACATTTGTCTCTCACAGCAATGCCCTCCAGTGATTGATGCTGATCTGTTGATGTTCTCGATGAGGGTTCATTACCAGACATGCGCGCTGCGGTTGCGTTTGCTTAGAGAAGCTGATTACGAGCTACCCTTCCTGGAGGAAGTTGATATTAACTTGTTCGTAGGCACTGCACGGGATGCCGCTTTGGTTGATACTGGGGCTCTGGAACACACCTGCTCCTTAGTAGTTTTTGGTGTGGATCTACCGGTTTTGTCATCTGCCGAGGTGGAGAATCTCCTGCTTTCTATGACTCATGCTTGATTTGGACTTATCCTAAATTGACATTTTTCTTTAAATTAGGCATATGGCCGCATGCTCATTTTTAAAATTTGTAAATTAGTATGCTTGTGTGTCCTCTTAACTTGTTAAAATTTGCATAGGGTTTTAAATATATTTTAGCTTGGGGCATTTTAGCTACAGCTTAAACCACTTTCTACCGACAAAGGAAGGGTGTAGTGTAGCCATTTTTAATATAGCTTCATGCACGTTAGTTTAACATACTAGGCCGCTGTGCACTTTGCCCGAGATACATTTTATCCAGCCTTGCACTGTTATTTTACAATAACCAGTTTTACGGTCTTGTTTTAGTTTCCTTCTATCACACTGTTTAGCTTAGTTCAGCACTGTGTTCTCAAATAATGCATTCTTGATCGCCCTGTGCTTCAGTCAAGGCTACAGTCTGGTACATTGCCGGTAAACGTGGTAGAAGTTTAGTCTCCAGTATTCGTAGAAAATACACATCCTTACGTAGGGACATTTTCTTAGAACGTCTGAGTGTTAGTTATAAAAACACTTTCTAGTCCTAGTACACATCAGAGAGAGATTCCGACCAGGAACCTACAACTAGATGCTGAATGCCTCGTTGCAGATGCTGATGCAGGTTACAGGCCTTTGCTCAGGTATGAGGGATGATGTCCTCCCGGGGGAACCTGAAAGGCAGACGTAGAGCTTCACATGCTGTGCTGAGAATATAACTTAGAGAGAACATAATCTAGTTGCACTATGATAGCCTTATTCTTGTGCTTCACTCTCATCGTTACTATTTCAATCCTACTGTGTTGTGTAGTTATTGCAGCTCACGCTTTGCTATCTAAAATGCAGTCATTTTATTAAACCAATCTTTAAAACTTAAACTGCTTTTGCCACTTCTATATGAGACTGTACTGTGTATGAGAGAACCGGTTGTGATCTGAGTGACCACGACTTCCCTGGGAAGTACTAAAGATGTCATGCGCTCGACTGCCCAATTGTCTCTACCATTTGGAAGAGATGAGGCACTGCTAGTTAGCCGAAGCAAAACCCGGATTTAGGGTGACAAGGGTCCTTCACCGTGGGTCAGACTTAGTCCCCCACACTGTGAATGATCTTGCCGCCCAAACTCCAGTAGTCTCATTAGGATAATGAGAGCCTACGCGACAAAACCACAGAGGGTGATGCCATCAGTGGGACGGAGGGCGAGGGGAGCTCCACGACGGGGACAGGAGGGGATACCAGTGACAGTGACTTCTCTGATGGAAGATCCCTGGTGGTGGCGTACACCTCTGGGCCCACCCCAACAACAGGTACAGCCAGCCACCCCCCATACCAGCACTGCCCTCCAAGCAGCCCCTCAGCGTGTTTCCCGTGCCTACTCACCCAGGAGGGTGGGCATCTCCTTTGCCCCAGGCACCTCAGGCCCTGCCCCAGTCAGCCCTGCTGCCCTCAGTGAGGAGGCTAATGACCTCCTGAGAACCCTCTCTGTTGGGCAGTCAACCATTCTGAATGCCATCCAGGATGTCGAGAGGCATTTGCAACAAACAAATGCATACCTGGAGGGCATTCATTCTGGCGGGGCAGTCCAACAGAGAGCATTTCAGGCTCTGGCCTCAGCACTGATGGCAGCCATTGTCCCTGTGTCCAGCCTCCTCCTCTAACTTCCACTACCCCGACCCAATCCCCTGTACCTCAGCTTATCCCAAGCACACCTTCAGACCAGCATGCACACACATCAACACACAAAAGTGGCTCAGGAAAACATAAGCATCAAACATCATCACACAGGCACTCACACAAGCACCATCCCCATGCACACATAACAACATCCACTGCCTCCACTGTGTCCCCCTGCTCCTCGTCCTCCATCTCTCTCCCAGTATCATCTACACTCACACCTGCATGCACTACATCATCAGCCACTGCCTTCATCACCAGCACGCCCACCACAACACACCGCTCACAAGCAATCACAACCCCCACAACCATTCACATGTCCCCTGTGTCCTCTCCCAGTGTGTCTGTGAGCCCTCCTCCCAAAGTACACAAACGCAGGCACTCACCCACTCAACAGCCATCCACCTAACAACAGCCTCCAGCCCATGCACCTTCACCCAACCTGAGCAGACGTACACCTCCTACAACCACTACCTCTTCCTCCACTCCCATATCCCCTCCATCTTCCCCTCCCAGTGTGTCAAAAAAACTTTTCCTAGCTAACATTGACCTCTTCCCTACCCCCGTCCTTCCCCTAGGGCCAGGATGTCTAGATCCCAGGCCAGCACCTCAGCCACCAAATCGGTGTCCGCTGTGGTCCCTGCAAGTCCGGGAGGATCGAAGGGGGCACCCGTCATGGCTGCCAGTATGTCACCTACAGATGGGAAGGACCATCCGACATGCAGCAGGGGAAAGTCACACCACCCACCCAGCAAGGCCTCATCCAAAACCAAAGAGGACAGTGCCAAGGTCCCAGCAGCGACTACCAAGGTGGGGAAGGGACACAAGAGCAAGGGCAAGTCACCTGAAGTAAGGTGCAATAAAAATGCCAAATAATCCTGGAATAAAGTCTTCTTTATTTTTCCAGGTAGGAGGGAAAGAAACTCCAGCCACTCCTGCTCCGATCCTACACATACCGCCTAGAATCATAACAACATTCTAGACAGTACAATTGTTGGAGCAGGGGCAGCAGGGAGATACCAAAATACATAAAACTGATAAAATAAAGAACAGAGCTTGAAAGGGTAAAGTAAACTAAGAAATGTAATAAATACTAAATACTACAAACAATAACAATGACCATAACAATACCACATCACCTTAGGGCACAAAGCCTCCTGGTGAGGGGTTGGTGACCACAATTTCCCCAGATAGGCCAGCAACCTGTGCCACGATCAGCACCACTGCAACAACCACCACCTGCACTGCCACCTGAACCACCACCTGCACCACAACTGCCACAACGTCAGTCACCAGCATCCTCCCCAGTGATCAGCCGTCCGAAGCTGTCGGAGACGGTATGGTGTCTCCCTCCACTACTAAAGACACCTGCACCACGGGCAGCACCGGCAGCATCTCTGCTGCAGAGACCTCTGCCGCCACCGCCCCCTGCACCGCCATTTGCACCGCCACGTGCCCTGCCGGTGCCACTACATCGGAAATCAGCAGCATCCCCAGTGGGCAGCCGTCCGGGGCTGCGAGTGACGTCCTGGACCCTGCACACACCACATGAGGCTCCACCACCAGCACTGGCACTACCAGCAGTTTTCAGCCTAAGTCACCACAAGATGGAGTGTGGCTATGCCTCAATGGAGTATCATGCTACCTGTTCCCTGCACATCTCGTGGCTCAGACACCCAGGTGAGAGAATGGGAACTGCCACAACCCAGGTGCAGCATCACTGGGCACAATGCCCCCTCCAGAACAAGTGGAGAGATACATCCACACCCCCAATCCTTGGCAGGATGAAGCAAACTGGGCACAATGCCCCCTCCAGAACCAGTGGAGAGATGCATCCACTCCCCCAATCCTTGGCAGGATGAAGCACAGTGTGCACAATGCAACCTCCAGAACCAGTGGAAAGATGCATCCACTCCCCCAATCCTTGGCAGGATGAAGCACACTGCTCACAATGCCCCCTCCAGAACCAGTGGAGAAAGACATCCACTCCCCCAATCCTTGGCAGGATGAAGCAGACTGGGCATAATGCCCCCTCCAGAACCAGTGGAGAAAGGAATCCACTTGAGGGACTGTGGCTTTGAACTCCCCAGGACCAAGCAGTGGGCAAACCACCCACTTGAGAGACTGTGGCTTTGAACTTCCCAGGAGCAAGCAGAGGGCAAACCACCCACTTGAGAGACTGTGGCTTTGAACTCACCAGGACCAAGCAGTGGGCAAACCACCCACTTGAGAGACTGTGGCTTTGCACTCCCCAGGACCAAACAGTGGGCATGGAGCCCTCTCAAAGAGGAGCGGTGTAGTTCCATCTTCCGGCTGAGGTGCCCCCCTCCCCTTCCCCCTGAGGTGCCTGTGTTTTTTTGACCTGATGCCCCTGCAGTGTTCTCTCCATTTTGAGGCAGGTGTTATGTGTGGGCTTCGCCCTTGATTTTTGGGACCACTGATCCACGGACATTTACCAGGGACAGTGTACGGCCTTCTGTACATAATGTGAATATTTGTATATACAGAAATATTTATATTGATTGCTATATCTGATTGTTCAAAATATCACTTGTTAAACTCAATTCCTTTTGTCCTTGCGTTCTTCCAGGGGGTAACGGGGTGTATCTGTAATGTTGTTGGATGTGTTAGTGTGTATGGTGTTGTGTGTGAGGGTGGGGGTGGGTGTGTTGCGTGCCGCATGTGTGTGTAACTGTCTTTTACCTCCCCCCTTCCCCTGTGTGCTAGGTGCAGTACTCACCATCATCGTCGCCGCCTCCTTCGTTCTACTTCCTGGTGTATTAGTAGATACACCAACATGGGGAGGACCTGCAGTTTGGGCTCCATGGCGTCCTGGTTCTTTGTGAGTGTTGAAAGATGAGTGGTTCCCATTCAGTGTACTGTTTTCGCCACGCTTTTGATTTCGTTTGTACCGCCCGGAAAAGCTGGCGGATTAGTGCCTTGTAATACAGTGGGCGGTACGTTGTCTTCCGCCTGTCTGTTGGCTGTGACCGCCGCGGTGTTGGTTGCTACCGCCCTGGCAGTCAGAGTGTTAAGGTGGCTGTCTATGTTGGCGGATTCCACTGTGGTCATAATCCCATTTTTTTTTACCGCCGGCCTGTTGGCGGTGTTACCACTGCTTTAACACAGAACGCCAGGGTTGTGATGAGAGCCTAAGGCCCATATTTATACTTTTTGAGGCAAAACTGCGCTAACGCAGTTTTGCGTCAAAAAAATTAGCGCCGGCTAACGCCATTCTGAAGCGCCATGCGGGCGCCGTATTTAATCAATGACGTTAGCCGGCGTTAGCCGGCGGCGCTGCCTGGTGTGCGTGGAAAAAAACGACGTACACCAGGTAGCGCCGGCGTAGGGGAAAATGGAGTTTGGGTGTCAAAAAATGGGGCAAGTCAGGCTGAGGCAAATTTTTCGCCTCAACCCGATTTGCGTCATTTTTTTTCACTCCCAAGCCCCATTGAAATGACTCCTGTCTTAGCAAAGACAGGAGTCATGCCCCCTTGCCCAATGGCCATGCCCAGGGGACTTATGTCCCCTGGGCATGGTCATTGGGCATAGTGGCATGTAGGGGGGCACAAATCAGGCCCCCCTATGCCACCCCAAAAAAATAATAATAATACCTACCTGAACTTGCCTTAAGTTTCCTGGGATGGGTCCCTCCATCCTTGGGTGTCTTCCTGGGGTGGGCAAGGGTGGCAGGGGGTGTCCCTGGGGGCATGGGAGGGCACCTCTGGGCTCCTTCTGAGCCCACAGGTCCCTTAACGCCTGCCCTGAGCAGGTGTTAAAAAATGACGCTAACGAGGGTAGATGTCATTTTTTTTGACCCGCCCACTGCCGGGCGTGAATTTTGCCCGGGAGTATAAATACGACGCACATGCCTCGGAGTCAATTTTTTAGACGTGAACGCCTACCTTGCATCTCATTAACGCAAAGTAGGTGTCCACGCTAAAAAATGACGCAAACTCCATGGACTTTGGCGCTAGACGCGTCTAACGCCAAAGTATAAATATGGAGTTAGTTTTGCGTCCGAATTGCGTAAAAAAAAACGACGCAATTCCGGCGCAAACGGATTATAAATATGCCCCTAAGTGTGCTCAGACTGAGCATAATATAAATCATGTACACTCACTTAAATTAAGAAGAAAACTTATTTGAAAGAAAGGGTGGTCTTGGGAAACTCAGTGGTGCTATGTAGGATTGAGTTTCAAACCTTGAAAACTCCTCTCAGTCTGAGGATCAGCAAGCAGGACCATACATGTGGCACTTTTGAGAGAAAATGTAAAGATCTTGAGAATTCGGACGTCAAACCTGTTAATAGTCAATAACCCAATATAAGTGGAATCACTGTGAACAGGGCCCCAAAATGAACAACTCAATAACCAAGTGGGTGCCTATATCGTAGCTAATGAGAGACTATGGGCCAGATGTAGGAAGCATTTTGCATGGTGCAAACTGCGAAAATCGCAGTTTGCGCCATGCAAAATGCCCTTCGCGATGCTCATTCACAATTTGCGAGTCAGTACCGACTCACTAATTGTGAATGCGACTCGCAAATAGGAAGGGGTGTCCCCTTCCTATTTGTGACTCGCATCGCTATGCTAAATTGCTTTGTGACTGCGAATGCGGTCGCAAAGCAATTCGCAGTTACCACCAGTGTCACACTGGTGGTTACCCATTCGCAAAAGGGAAGGGGGCCCCATGGCACCCCTTCCCCTTTATGAATGTTGCCCAAAATGTTTTTTCAGAGCAGGCAGTGATCCAATGGACCACTGCCTACTCTGAAAAAACGAAACCAGATGGTTTGGTATTTTTTTTTATTTTGCAACCCTTTTTCCTTTAAAGAAAACCGGCTGCAAAATAAAATAAAAAAAACTGCTTTATTTAAAAAGCAGTCACAGACATAGAGGTCTGCTGTCTTCAGCAAGCCACCATCCCTGTGAGTGCAGGGACTCGCTATGGGGCCGCAAAAAGGCGACCCACCTCATTAATATTAATGAGGTGGGTCTTTGCGACCCCATAGCGAATCCCAGATGGTGTCTGAGACACCGTTCTGCATCCGATTTTGCGAATCAGAAATTGCGAGTCGCACCGACTCGCAATTTCCGATTTGCAAAATCGGAACTTCCTATATCTGGCCCTATGGGCCTGATTTAAATCTTTGGGAGATTGGATACTCTGTCACAAACGTGACGGATAGCCCACCCACAGTTTTACAGGTTCCCTTGGCTGTAATGGAACTCGAAATACGGCGGGCTGGATATCCGTCACAATTGCGACAGAGTATCTCATCCACCAAGGTCATAATCAGGCCCTGTGATGCTTGATTGCTTAAAAATAGTTCTTGTCCACTACCTCATTGATTGTTCACCTAAAAAATCATAGGATATTGGAGAACTTCAATCAAAGAGAAAGTACTGGTGAGGGCTCAGGAAAAGCAACTCATCAGGACACCTAAAGGACATATATTTACTATATTTCATGGCCTCGACACTGAAATTGGGAAACTAGTAAAAGAATGGAACAACAGAGTACATTTACCTCAATTTAAGGACTTGGCAGTTTCTCCGAGATTGTTGCCATTCTAATTTAATAGTACAATGGCACAGGCTATTCCATGTATTCCAAGAAGCTGAGGAGGCTCTGAAAAATTAGCAAAAGCTATATGGGGCAACTGGAGTAGCCTTATGATATGTAGTGGATGAGCCACAATGGAGATTGTGTTTTGGAGACAATGTACCTTCTCCCTCCCTTTTTTTGATCATATGTAGGAAAGTACCCTCTTTTTGGCATGTTACGCACAATTGCTGCCTGATGTCAGTGTGTTTTTAACTGTGTCACTGGGATCCTGCTAATCAGGACCCCAGTGATTATGGTTTATGGCCTACTTGACAGTGTGTTTCACTGTTTTCTAAATTGTCTCAGGAGTCCTGCTAACCAGAACTCCAGTGGTCATGCTTTCTTTGCTTCTAAATTTGTCACTACAGTTTAGTGACTCCATATTTCACTCCAAATTGTCCCACTGCCCCCCTTATAAGTCCTTAGTATATAGTACATAGGTACCTGGGCAGTGAGGTTCCAGGGGATCCTTTTGAGCTGCAGCATTGCTTTTGTCACCCATAAGGAGCCCATACAAAGGCTTCTTCAAGACTGCCATTGAAGCCTGTGTGAAATAGTGCATGCACTATTTCACAGCCATTTAACACTGCACCAGGTCACTGATAAGTCACCTATACATCAGGTTTTCCAACCCTGAAGGCTGGTTGCTAAGTACCTGTGTGTGAGGACACCCCTACACTAGCAGAGGTGCCCCCACAACGTCCAGGCCCATTTTCCCAGACTTCATGAGTACAGGGATGCCATTTTACGTGTGCACAACATCTAGGTCAATACTTATAAGTAGCTTCATAATGGTAACTCAGAATATGGTCATGTAAGGTGTCTAATAACTGGGAATTGTACCCCAATACTGATTCCAGTATTGGTTTTACATTCCCATGCACTCTGGGGGCTCGACCATGGACCACCAGTACTGCCAAACCAGCCTTCTGAGGTTTTCACTGCAGACCCAGCTGCTGCCACCTCACAGACAGGCTTCTTCCCTTCTGGAGCTTAAGCAGCTCAATTCCAGGAAGGTAGAACAATACATTTCCTTTAGGAGAAGGGTGTTATACCCTCTCACTTTGGAAATAGGTGTTACAGGCATGGGAAGGACATCCTCCCAGAGTCTCTGGAAATACTTTGAAGGGCACAGATGGTGCCCTCCTTGCATAATCCAGTCTACACCAGTTCAGGGACGCCCAGTCTCTGCTCTGGCATGACACTGGACAAAGGAAAGGGGAGAGACCACTCCCCTGTCCATCACCACCCCAGGAGTGGTGACCAGAGCTCATCCACAGTGTCCCTGGGTTTTGTCATCTTGGATTCCAAGGTGCTGGGGCACTCTGGAAGCATCTGAGTGGCCAGTGGCAGCAGGTGACGTCAGAGACCCCTCCTGATAGGTGCTTACTTGGTTAGGTGACCAATCCCCTGCTCCAGGCTATTTATGGTCTCTCCTCTGAGTGTTTCTTTAGATTCGGACTCCACCAGGAATCCTCTGCATCCTTTACTTCATCTTCTACCGATGGATCAATCGCTAACTGCTCTAGGAACTCTACAAAACTGCAACAAAGAAGCAAAGACGACTTCTGCAACCTTAACTTCATCTCCTGCCAGCAACTGGAACCGTTTCTAGATTGTACATCCTACGAAGCCTACATCAGAAGAGCCAAAGGAATCTTTAGTGAGTGACAGATTCACTTCCCTGCTTCAGCAGGCACCTCTCTGTAGCGATGACCAGTGGTTTGGACCCCCTCTCCAGACAACAGACTTGGATCAGGCAACACGGGTGCTGGACTAAAGTGACTCCGGCAGTCCCACAGTCCAGTTGTCCAACTTTGCTGGAGATAAGAGCTTGCCTCCCCATGCAAGACAGTACCCCCATGCACTGCATGACTTGCAGTTGCTAAGGCTTGTGTGTAACTTTCCCTAAAGGTATTTGTGCAGAGCATAGCTTAGGCCCCTAGCACTCCATCCTGCGACACACATCTTCTTGAGTGGTTCTCTGGTGGCGTGGGAATCCTTTGTGTTGTGCTGTGTGGGCCTCCTTTTGCACCTCCTTTGTCCCTGTGCTGTGGGACTCCTGTGCATGCTGCGTGGACTTCTGAGGGCTATCTGAGTTGCTGAGAGCCCCCTCTGTCTCCCCCTCCTGGGTAGAGGCCACCAGGTCCCTCCTGGTCCTGGGCAGCGCCATTTTCTGCTAACCGCAAGCTTTGCATGTGCCAAGGCTTGTTGGCAGAATCCAGGGACGCAAATAAGACTGCATTCATGCATCCGGCATGGGACATCTTCTGCAGCAACCAGGAACCCGCATCTGTCTTCTTTGGTGCAGAACTGACTTTGTCTTCTCAATTTTTGCACCTTTATCCGGGTTAGCAGGGGCTCCTGTTCTCCCTGGACTCTTCACTGCTTGTTGGACTTGGTCCCCTGCTTCCACAGGTCTTCAGGTCCAAGAGTATATCATTGGTGTCTTGCAGTCTTATGGATCTTGCATTTTCTTCTATCACAACTTCTAGTGTGTTTTAGGAAACTTGCTGTGTTTTACTCCTGCTTTCCTGGGCTCTGGGGTGGGGTATTTTACTTACCTTTGGTGTTTTCTTACACTCCCAGTGCCCCTCTACACACTGCACTTGCCTAGGTGGGAAACCGACTTTCGCATTCCACTATTTTAGTGTATGGTTTGTGTTGCCCCTAGGCCCATTGCAGCCTATGGTGTTTTTCACTATTTTCACTGTTTTCCTACTATGTGCTCACCTGTTTCTGGTTACTAGTGTATATATTGTGTTATTTACTTACCTCCCAAGGGAGGATAGCCTACAAAGTATTTTTGGCATTGTGTGACTAAAACAAAGTACCTTCATTTTTGTAACACTGAGTATTGTCTTTCATATGTGTAAGTACTGTGTGACTACAGTGGTATTGAAAGAGCTTTGCATGTCTCGTAGTTCAACCTTGGCTGATCTGCTTACGGCTACCTCTAGACAGCCTGGCTTCTAGACACTGACTACATTTCATTAATAAGGGATAACTGGACCAGGTATACGGTATAAGTACCTTTGGCGCCCACTACAAACCAGGCCAACCTCCTACACCATATTTGACATGCTGGCCATTGGTCTGGCAGTAGAGTTCCAGAGAAGCTGTGAATTAGACACTGTTGGTGTTGAAGCCCCAGCATGCATGATAGAAGAGTGAATTGATTGACTGAAAGGTGTTGCCCTTTTTGCAGGTTCATCCCCAGACTGTTTGCCTCCTTCCTCCTATTTTGTCTGATCTCTCTCTTGCTGTTGGCTCTAGGACTCTGAACACTTTGGGGGTCACCGGGGCCAGGGTCGGCGGGAGCAGCGCCAACAAGCTGGCGGTGCC
The DNA here is from genome assembly GCF_031143425.1 of Pleurodeles waltl. NCBI lineage: Eukaryota > Metazoa > Chordata > Amphibia > Caudata > Salamandridae > Pleurodeles > Pleurodeles waltl. The sequence continues at coordinate 371,220,624 of NC_090449.1, forward strand.
CCGCAGGGCATTCTGACCGCGGCGGTTTGGCCGCGGTCAGAAGAGGAAAACCGGCGGTCTCCCGCCGGTTTTCCGCTGCCCACATGAATCCTCCATGGCGGCGCAGCTTGCTGCGCCGCCATGGGGATTCAGACACCCCAAACCGCCATCCTGTTCCTGTCGGTTCGCCCGCCAGGAACAGGATGGCGGTATGGGGTGTCGTGGGGCCCCTGGGGGCCCCTGCAGTGCCCATGCCAATGGCATGGGCACTGCAGGGGCCCCCGTAAGACAAAGAATTTCAGTGTCTGCTTTGCAGACACTGAAATTCGCGACGGGTGCAACTGCACCCGTCGCACCTTCCCACTCCGCCGGCTCCATTCGGAGCCGGCTTCCTCGTGGGAAGGGTGTTTCCCACTGGGCTGGCGGGCGGCCTTTTGGCGGTCGCCCGCCAGCCCAGTGGGAAACCCAGAATAACAGCAGCGGTCTTCTGACCGCGGTGCGGTATTCTGGAGGGGGGAACTCTGGCGGGCGGCCTCCGCCGCCCGCCAGGGTTAGAATGACCCCCTTTATCTCTACTGATCAGTGCTAAAGTGCAGGTGATCTTCCTTCTAAAGTTGGTATGATTGGTTTATACCTAATTGGCGTATTTTATTTACCTGGAAGCCGATTGTACAGTGGTATCCCTCTACCATGGGCCTGTAAATTAAATGCTACCAGTGGGCTTGCAGCACTGCTTGCGCCACCCACAGCAGTGGCCTTTCAAACCTGTCTCAGGCCTGCTAGCACAGGGTCTGTGGGCACAGTTTACTGCCACAGGGACCTGGCATCTAAACTTACTTGCCAGGCCCAGAACTTCCCATTTACTTCATGTAAGTCATACCTAAGTAGGCCCTAGCTAGCCCTATGGGCAGGGTGCTATGTATGTAGAAGGCAGGACATGTGCCTGGTTGAGTGGCCTATCCTGGTAGTGACAAACAGCCTATTTGGTTTAGCACTGCTGATTAGTGGATATTTGATGCTTAAAATATCCTCAGTTCCAACAATCATTTGCAGAAGTACACAGTAAGGCACAAAAGCATGGGTTTATTTTTTGCTTGTGGCTAAGCAGATCATAGTAGATGAAGTTGACTTTTTAATTGCTGTTCTGTCTGATCTGATCACTTTCCTATAAGGAAGAGGGTGCCATTGGATAAACAAACTTGAGGAATCATTTGGCCCAATAAAGGTTTGAAAGATCTTTATTAGAGCAGGATGAGACTAAGGAACGAATAAAGTGTTACATTCAAGCCTACTTTGAAAACCATAAAGGTAGTGCAAAACATTCATCTGTCACTGCTTCAGTGCAGTCTTGTGGGATGTCTGCATTTCATGAATCACATCTGGGGGATGCAAGCTCATGGCTGCTATAGGCAATCTATTTATACAAGTAGAGGACATAAAAGGAACATCACCAGCTAATAGTATTAAACTAAGCCTTGCATGAAAGCACAAATTATGCATGCCTATTTAAACCAGCAACAGCTATATGAGGATGGAAGTAAGGTTGAAAGTTACAAGTTTCAAGTTTCTTTTATTTACACGGTTAATATGAACCTTTGCAACAGTAAGAATATATTATAAAATTCCATTAATTAAAACCATTTCCACAATGCAAGGAGGCAAAAATAGACGCTATTGTTAGTGGGCAAGGGCTATTCTGCTGAAAGGTACTAGCATTAAAACATTCCTAAATTCACTTAAATTGAATCCCCAAAAAATCCTAAAATCACTAAGGGCTAGATGAATCAAACATTTTTGTGATCGCAAACGGCCATAGCGGCCGTTTGAGATCGCAAAAATACATTTTGGAATGTAACAAGTACAATTTGTGATTCGGTAATTAGATTTGCGACTACATACTGATTCTGTATTAGGAAGGGGCGTGTCAAGGGCGTCCCTTCCTAACACCGAATCACAGAGGTATGTATGATTGTTTTGTGACCGTGAATGCGGTGGCAAAACAATGCAGTTGCTGCCTACTTCAAGTAAGTGGTAATCCATTTGCAAAGGGGAAGGGGTTCCAGAGGGACCCCTTCCCCTTTGTAAATGCATGCGAAAACATTTTTTAAGAGCAGGCATTTTTCATTTTTAAATGCATCCCGTTTTCCTTTAAGGAAAACAGGCTGCATTGAAAGAAAAAAATTGCTTTATTGAAAAGCAATCACAGACATGGTGGTCTGCTGAACCCAGGAGGCCGCCATTCCTGTGATTGTAGCCATTCGCAATGGCGAGCCCTTGCGAATCACAGTATGAAACTCCTGGAGTTTCATACATTCCAATAGCGATTACTTACTTGCGATTCGTTAACAAAGCGCAATTAGGTAATCACTATTGTGAAAAATGATACATCTTGCTCTTAAATTCAAACCCTAAAACCTGCCCTTATAATTAGTGTTTTGACAGTGCTACATATCAGGAGGCCAAGCCCCATTGTAGACTGGCTTGGAAGGAGAAACCCTTTTTTTGTACAAAGATGCAAAAATGTTTATGCTATAGGTCATCCTTACTGAGCATGCCGGAGCGTTCCTTCAGTGCATAAAGCATCATAGTCAAAATGATTAGTTTTGCAATAAAGATTCAGCTAAATTATGTACAAAAAACATAAACATTATTAAAACGTGTGGATCCGGGCCCAGCAGCCTAATATAATTATTGTAATGTAAGGCCCATCTATAGTACAGAAAACAGATCTAATAAGCTTATTACACTACTAAAAGAGTTATGTTGACCTTTATGTAGCAGTGAGGATGTTTGTACAATACATCTCTCTCCTGAGACAGATGCAATGTTTTAACAGTGTGCAATACCAAGGGAGTGGAATGAGGACTAATTAGTATTACAGTGTGCAGACTATGAAGAGCGTTGTTCTATAAATCACATAAGTTGCCAAGCTGACCATACAACACATACTGTGGCGGGGACTTAGCCTGGCAGGTCAAGAGTAAAAAAGTGCATGAGAAAATTCAGTTCCTTGAGAGCAACGAGTCATCTATTGAGAGGATAAAAGATATGTAATATTCAATATTTTTCAATCATATACAGACCTCTATATAGAAATACTTAATTGTGATTAAATTGTGACTCAACCCTTGATGTATAGTTACTATGTATTACAAAATAACAAGTTACTTACTGTCATACACTCCCATTATTGTAATGAGACTGCTGGATTTTGGGCAGCGGTACCACCACGCTGTTGACACCTGTCAGCCTGACCCTTTCCAGGTAGCTAGCAGAGCCTGACAAGTACCAGAGGTAGAAGTGATTTGTGTCAGCCTATTGCATGACACTCAAATTCCTCAGGGTAGCTGTGGCAGAACAGATCGTACCCCTTTCTCTCTGGTGTGCAAGTCTCATACATGCAAGGACAAGGCAGAAGCAGAATCTTGGTTCAACTGCCTTCTATGTAAAAATTCATGAATTGTGATTATGAGGATAATGAAACATAGCGTTATTACAGTGGTGACCAAAAGAGTGAAACTCAAGAAGAGTCCCACCATATTGTCACAATAGAGTGCCTTACATTCCTATACTACTAAGTTTCTACATGGGAGCAAGTAGCAGTGGTAGCCCTGATCTGCCTTTCTGGTCCTGTGAAGGAAGCCCAACTCCAATACCTGTGCAGAGTAAAAGAACAGGTCTGGTAGTCTGCTGAGAGTCCTCCCACGTAGATGAAGAGGAAACAAAAGGTTTCAGCAGAAACTGCAACAACGTGCAGCATAAGATGGAAAACTGGCTGGAATGTCCCCTCTAAAATGGTGTGGGCAGTGTGATGTTCTATAACATATCTGTTATTCTTTGAAGAGCCCTGATGTGACAACACTTATTTTTCTGTGTAGGGCATATGATGTATCCCTTGGTCCGGCAAAACCTAGTGAACATAGAGTACTGCCTAGGGTTGAGCATGTGATGAAAATGTCATGTAAAGAAACGAATAACAGATGCTGCAATGATGGGCAACTGTTTAAAGAAATAAAACATCTCCACTAACATGACGTTTTGCTAAAGTAATAGAAGGAATAAAAGCAACATGTAACTAGGTAAAGGGGCACAGGCCTCAGGTCCAGACCTAAATAATGTGCCTGTGTAAAACCCTGAAATAACCTCACAACATTACCTACCATCACCCTATGCAAGGGAAGAAGTGGATTAGATAATAAATAGCTCTCAATGGGGAAAGCAGCTTGGCCTTGATGGGCTTGGAAACTAAGACCCAGATCTACCAAGCCCTTGCATTTCCATTGCATCATGCAAGGAGACACAAGAAAACTCAAGGGTTTAGGTGATATTTGCTAAGCCATGCACCTAGTATGTCTCTGCATGGCTTAGTAAATCCAGAGTAACACAAGGCAGTGCAAATCTGGCTTGTATAACTGCATTGGGAAGTCTTTCCATGGGCGGAATGTTAGCATCCCCAAAATCATGATTGAGCTTTGCACCCTTTTTATCAACCCCCCCAGTTATTCAAATCTATAACAGGGCTTGATGTATAGTTGTCTACCTCTGCAGAACAAAGCAAAGCTTTATGATGATGATGTAGCTATTTCTGAGGTCTCATAGACATAATATATTAATAACCCAAGAAGTAATACTTTCTCTGCAATTGTCGGGATAAACAATTATTTACACTAAAACAGACGTTTATTTACCCAAAATCAGATGTTTTTCCTTCTGAGTAATGTGCTGGGGAAAGATCTGTGCCCATTGAACATTTAGGCAAATAAGATCAAACGGATATCTCAAAGCTATGCAGTTTGAATCATATTGCATTATCGGGTAATATCTGTAAACAACTGACATCTTCGCATAAATTGCCCTTGACACTTGTAGAAAGAGTTCATCTAATAAAAATGACTCTACTTCCTTGTTGGTCTTGGCCCTTTCTGCAAGTCTTTCACCTGAATTTTTTGCCTTCACCCTCCTGTTTGTTGAACCCTATTTTATTGGCTTTTAGGACTCTCTGTACCACTTCTAATGTGATTGCATTCTCTCCACAAAAACCTGGTATAATTGGCTTATACCTTATTGGCATATTTAATTTATTTATAAGCCCTTAGTAAAGCGGCACAACCTGTACCCAGAGCCTGTAAATTAAACAATACTAGTATACTTGCAGCATGATGGTGCCACCCACTTACATAGTCCTTTAAACATGTCTCATACCTGCCCTTGCAATCTGTGTGTGCAGTTTTCAACTGCAATTTCAACCTGGCCCAAAAACGTTTTGCCTGGCCCAAACTTTTCTTTTTAATAAATATAATTCATCCCTGAGGTAGACTCTAGAAGCCCTGCTGGCAGGTTATTGTGTATTTAAAATTTGGACATGTACTTTTAAGTTTTACATGTTCTGGTAGTGAAAAACTCTCAAATGTGCTTTTAAATACTGCAGGACATTCCTCTCTCTAGGATAATATTGGAGTTACCTTATTACATTTAATAAGCTATAACGTCCAAATGGGAACATGTCACCAGTTCATGTGTGATGTCTTTGAAATTGTAATGAAAGATACTCTTTTATGATAAGTCAGATATTGAATTACACTTTTGAAAATGCCAGTTTTAGAAAGTTTGCATTTCTCTGCCATAGCCATTTAGTTCCTGCAGCCCGTCTTTAGGTCACATGACGGTGCAGCTGACAGTTGGGCTTTGTGTATTCCTCCTAGACAGCCGCACACAATAAAGTGGCAGGAAATATTCAAACCCACAGCACTCAAAGTAAGCCCACAATAATATTAATGGGAAATGAAAGTCTGTGTAAAACTTGTTGAATTCAAATCTGTTATTGTTGAGTCTGAGTATCCATTCTTCACATGATCTTTTGTGAATAGAGAAAAAGTCAACACGTGTATTCTCCCCAATGGGACTTTTTCAAGCTAGAGTAAGCACACTAGTCTCCTTAGCAGTAGTAGTTCCTTTTTCAGAAGAAATACTCTGTGAAAGCATGATCAGTAATGTCTGGGAAAAATGTCCACAATGTCTACGACGAGAAAGTGCCATTGACAAAAGGTAACCAGCAAGAAGCCCCAAAAAGAAAACAAAAAAGTAATGGGGTAGCTACCCTTAGTAGTCTGACAACATAGTTGGTTGTTGAGGACATTATAAGTAGAACAACTCCAGGAGGTAAATTAAGACCTCCCGGCAAGTAAAATGTTCCCAAAAGTAATACGATCCCAAAGCAAAGGACCGTGGTAAGTCCAGCACCTTTGTTAACAGGAAAAATGGAGAACACGAAGTTTTAAATGAATGGGGCTGCTGGCTCCAAGTACCTGTTATTGATTGATTGAAATGGGTAGGTCATGTCATTACTGGCTGTTGGAATATTAGGGCCTGTGAGATGGTGTCGTCCGAGGATAAAAGAAATGTTGTATTCAGTAAGCATGTGACGATGTCGCTGCATGACCTTGAGTATTTGCCTCTGCAACTGCTGTAAATTGTATGGATGGTAAGGCCAAACTAGTGATCAGATATGTTATGGCCAGAACACGCGATTTCTGACAGAACTTGAAAATTATTTTTAGTAATATAAATGTTGAGAGAAAAGATGAAGTTATCTACGAACTCTGACACAAGTTCGATTCTCAAAGCCATTTTTCGCCCATATAGCTGGTTTTGCTCCTGTCAAGTTTGCACCAAACGTTATCCGGTCAGTGTAGGGCCCATATTTATACTTTTTGACGCAAAACTGCGCTAACGCAGTTTTGCGTCAAAAAAATTAGCGCCGGCTAACGCCATTCTGAAGCGCCATGCGGGCGCCGTATTTATTGAATGACGTTAGCCGGCGTTAGCCGCCGGCGCCGTCTGGTGTGCGTTAAAAAAAACGACGTACACCAGGCAGCGCCGGCGTAGCGGAAAATGGAGCTTGGGCGTCAAGAAATGGGGTAAGTCAGGTTGAGGCAATTTTTTCGCCTCAACCCGATTTGCGCCATTTTTTTCCACTCCCAACCCCCATAGAAATGACTCCTGTCTTAGCAAAGACAGGAGTCATGCCCCCTTGCCCAATGGCCATGCCCAGGGGACTTCTGTCCCCTGGGCATGGTCATTGGGCTTAGTGGCATGTAGGGGGGCACAAATCAGGCCCCCCTATGCCACAAAAATACAAAAATAAAACACTTACCTGAACTTACCTTAATGTCCCTGGGATGGGTCCCTCCAGCCTTGGGTGTCCTCCTGGGGTGGGCAAGGGTGACAGGGGGTGTCCCTGGGGGCAAGGGAGGGCACCTCTGGGCTCCTTCAGAGCCCACAGGTCCCTTAACGCCTGCCTTTTGCAGGCGCTAAAAAACAGCGCAAAAGCGGGCGTACGTCATTTTTTTTGACCCGCCCACTCCCGGGTGTGAATTTTGCCCGGGAGTATAAATCCGACGCACATGCCTCGGAGTCGATTTTTTAGACGTGAACGCCTACCTTGCATCTCATTAATGCAAAGTAGGTGTACACGCTAAAAAATGACGCAAACTCCATGGACTTTGGCGCTAGACGCGTCTAACGCCAAAGTATAAATATGGAGTTAGTTTTGCGTCAAAATTGCATCAAAAAAAACGACGCAATTCCAGCGCAAACGGAGTATAAATATGCCAATGTTTTATTTTTGCGTACATCAACTGCGCTGTAGAAAAATCCGGACAGAAAAGGACCATAGTTTATTTTGCAAGTGGTGAGAGATTCGTTTTAGGAAAGGTTTCTTATAAATCATTTCCTTGCGTGGGATGAAAAATGCAAAACCCTCAAACTTCCTGGGTGCGTAGGGAATGATTTTCTTCACATGGAAAAAGGTTCCCCTGCTAAAAAAAAAAAAAAACACTAAAAAAGATTAAATATGTAATTGCACAGAGATGCTTCCCTTCATCAAAGCAGAATTGTACCGTATATATAATCGGATATTGAGTTAATGTCAAAGTGCAAAAATGTGATGTAACGCTGGCAGTAGTTTTCCTGGAGTCCCACAACTTGTGTATCTTTCCAGCGTACTATTGGCAATGTGTGTGAATTTCTAAAAGTAGTAAAGTTCTACTAGTTCCTAAGAGTAGTACCATGACAGCACATTTTATACTTTTTCTGTGAATTAACCTAGCATTGTTCCACCAGGCCCACGCCCAGCCCTCAGCGACTCCATCATAGACCTCATTGGCCCCCACGCACTCACTTCCAACAAAACACATACTCCTTGGAGACCTCAACTTCTACATCGATGACCACAAAGACCACAACACCTCATTGCTACTCGAGAACCTTGACATAATCCGTCATCATCGACAACCCCACTGGACTGGACTGACCGCTACTGCATCTTTTTTTCCATCACCACATCTACAGCTCATGCCTACACAGCTCATCTCCCACAGGAAATGGAACCAGACTACAGAGAAGCAACTCGTCAACACCCTCAGCAACTCACTACTTCCTGACACAACAGATGCCAACACCTCAGCACGCAACCTCCGCCAACAGATCGCCGATTGCGCCAACACCCTAGCTCTACTCTGAACGGCCACAGGGAAACACACCACTAAGAAAGCCAGCTGGTTCACCCCCTCACTTCAGGAATCAAAGCGCACCTGCTGGAAACTGGAGAAGAAATGGAGGAACAGCAAATCCCTGGAGGACCTTTCAGCCTTCAAATCCGCTTCAAGATCCTGACATTTGCCTCATCAGATCCACCAGGAAAACAGCCCCACAGTACAGCATCAACACCTCCAATTCCAAGGAGCAACTCAGAGCTTTTGGAACCTTGGATCAAGCTGTGGACACTTCAAGGACCCAAAAAGGACCTCCGGAAGAAGTTCCAGAAGTTTGACGATGTTTAGAGAAACTCCATCAGTTGAAGAGGTGCATTGCAGGAGTTGTAGTCCGAGATACCAAGAGGCAAACCAGAGCCTTTCAACACTTGGCTGGTACAGTGGATCACTTTCCTGAATCAAGAAACACTACTGAAAGTAAATGTGACAGTGTTACCTCATGGGTGTACTGAACGCTGGACTTTTTCCCTGTCCAGTGTGACCTTTTTTAACCCTTTGAGTGCTAGTTGCTTCGATGCACTAGAAAACATTAATTATTTAAAAAAATCAAATCTCCGGTTCCCCTTATTCGCTTTTAATTATTTTGGTGTCATTTTAAAGAGAAAAATATAATCTAGTTTTATAAATTGGTGTTGGATTTTTATTGTGTTTTGTGTTTTATTTATGCACTATTTTGTGATTTTTCAGTTCTTTACACACTTGTCTCCTAAGTTAAGCCTTATAGCTTGTTGCCAAGCTACCAAGGGTTGAGCTGGATTTAATTTATTGAGACCTAACTGGACCTAAGTGGAGGTTAGTTACTTATTGCTAAGTGTAGGTACTTACCTGCCCTTACCAATAATCCACTTTCCAACAGTCATAATAGCACATTCATCCTAGTGATGCCATTACAGTGCAAAACGCAGATTAGTAGTTATCCAGATGTACCTCCTTGTTGAAGAAGGCCAGTTGTTTAGATATACACCTCTTGTTTGCTTTTCCTAGCTTTGTCAGATTGGGAGTGGGTCTGATATTAGAAAGGGGTTTGAAATAGGATTTAGGTTTTTCATGATAGCTTTGATATGTCAGTTTTTCACAGGACTGTGAATACTCTTTCAGATCTAAACATTGGGCCAGGAGAACTATGTCCATTCAAATAAAATAAAGTTATTCTTGACAATGCTGGTAGAAGAAATATATTGATAATTGTTGGCAGGTCGAGGTGTTTACCATGGTTTACCATATTTGCCCCAACTGATAGTGTAAAAGTGTGCAATATAGTTTTGTTTTTCAGAATAGTGAAATTAGACATAATTTTGTTCTTTATGTAGACAATGTGCAAGTTAAGTAATGAAGGAACTCCTTCCATTTGAAGACTGAAGAATGAACCAAAGCGGCATGAGGAGGAAATGTCCCAGAGTGAGGGTGGTGGAAGATAGATCTGGGTGGTTTGGTGGAAGTGATAATGTGTTTATGAATTAAATCTGAATTTGATTTTTTAGGCAACATTATTTTTTGACGTCTTTGTTTAAAGCTTTTAAGCTGGTGCATAACATACAGCATTAGAATAGGCAGCATATGGATTCTATGTTGAGATTCGGAGAGACACATCTGCATTATTTTCAACTGATGTGACACAATTTAGTCTACTGACTCAAATATATAATTGCAGTTATTAAGTGGGATGTCATTGGCAGTAATTGTGTTTATCTAAATGAGTTTTGTCATCAGGAGGCTCTTGCATGCAGAAGGTGTCCTTAAGTGTCTTAGGGCAAAACCAACTCTTTTACATATTTTGAGTTCAGTGGATGACACTGTGGTGCAGAGCATTTCCCCATCCATGAGTTGGCTATTATGAGTCCTAGAATCCTTCTGTTGATGTTAGGGGAATGAATGTAATGTAAGATTTTGAAGCTTTAAAATGCTCTTTGGGGAGCTTGAGTGGATGGTAAACAACATTTAGTAATAAGATAGAAGGAGCTAGGTGGTGGAGTAAAACTATGATGTATTTAGGAGTTAAGAAAGTTGTAATTGAACTGTGTTGAGCTGTGGGTGGTTTGCCCACTGTTCAATCCTGGGGAGTGCAAAGCCACAGTCTCTCAAGTCTCTACAGTGGGTGGTTTGCCCATTGTTCAATCCTGGGGAGTGCAAAGCCACAGTCTCTCAAGTGGATAATAGTCTCCACTGGTTCTGGAGGGGACATTGTGCCCAGAGTGCTTCATCGTGCCAAGGACAGAAGGTAGTGGATGTCTTTCTCCACTGGTTCTGGAGGGGGCCTTGTGCCTAGAGTGCTTCATCCTGCCAAGGACAGAGGTAGTGGATGTTTTTCTCCACTGGTTATGGAGGGGGCCTTGTGCCCAGAGTGCTTCATCCTGCTCGTGGCAGCCTCAGTAACGTCAGAGCTTTTGGCGCTCATGGGCCTGCGGTGCTTGTGGCGGTGGTGTCCTTGGCAGCGGTGCTTGTGGGGGCGGTGTCTTTGGCAGCGGTGCTTGTGGCGGCGGTGTCCTTGGCAGCGGTGCTTGTGGCGGCGGTGTATTTGCCAGCGGTGCTTGTTGCGGCGGTGTCCTTGGCAGCGGTGCTTGTGGCGGCGGTGTCTTTGGCAGCGGTTTAGCTGCTGGTGGTCCTGTCTTTGGCAGTGGTTCAACTGCTGGCGGTCCTGTCTTGGGCAGGGGGGCTGCTGCTGGCGGTCCTGTCTTGGGCAGCGGGCTGCTGCTGGCCGGCTCGTTGGCAGCGGGGCTGCTGCTGGCGGTCCTGTCTTGGTCAGCGGGGCTGCTGCTGGCGGTCCTGTCTTGGGCAGTGGGGCTGCTGCTGGCCGGCTCCTTGGCAGCTGGGCTGCTGCTGGCGGTCCTGTCTTGGGCAGTGGGGCTGCTGCTGGCCGGCTCCTTGGCAGCTGGGCTGCTGCTGGCAGTCCTGTCTTGGACAGCGGGGCTGCTGTGGGCGGTCGGCTCCTTGGCAGCGGGCTGATGGCGGTCCTGTCTGGGGCAGTGGGGCTGCTGGCGTTCTGCTCCTTGGCAGCGGTGCTGGTGGCTGTCCTGTCTGGGGCTGGGGGGCTGCTGGCGGTCGGCTCCTTGGCAGCGGGGCTGATGGCGGTCTTGTCCGCCATGCTGATCTTCCCAGATCTGCCGGTTTTCTTGTGCCCCTTCCCCACCTTGGAAGATGTCGCAGCTGACTCCCCACTCCCACCTGTACCCCTGGGAGCAGCTTTGGTGGCTGGTGTCTTTCCCCTCTCCCGTCGGGCACTGGCCAACTTGGCAGGTGGGGGACTGTCCGTGCTGTGGCTCCTTGCCACACTGGCTGCCCTGCTGCCTGTGCACTCCATAATCCGGTGACTACTGGCACCACTGGTCCCGCCGATGTTGTGGCTGAGGTGCTAGGTTGGGACCTGGAGAGTCGGGCCCTAGAAGACTGACGGGGTGGGGGAGGTGAGGGAAAGAGGTCAAGGCTGGCCAGGAAATGTTTCTTAGGAACACTGGACGGGTAGATGGAGGGGGTTTGGGAGTGGAGGAAGAGGTAGTGGTCGTAGGAGGTGTACGTTTGCTGACTTTGGGTGAAGGTGCATGGGCTGGAGGCTGTTGTTAGGTGGATGGCTGTTTGGTGGGTGTGGCTGCTTTTGTGTACCTTGGGAGGTGGGCTCACAGACACACTGTGAGAGGACAAAGGGGATGTTGGAATGGTAGTGGGAGTGGTGACTGCACATTAGCGGGTGTGGTGGTGGGTGTGCTGGTGATGGACGTAGTGGCTGAAGATGTAGTGCATGCAGGTGTGAGTGGAGACGAGACCGGGAGGGATGAACGAGACGAGGAGGAGGGGGACACAGTGGAGGCAGTGGATGTTGGTATGTCTGCATGTGTGTGATGCTTGCATGAGTGCCTGTGGGATGTGTGGTGCTTATGTTTGCCAGAGCTTCCTTTGCGTGTTGATGTGTGTGCATGCTGGTCTGAAGGTGTGCTTGGGATAGGCTGAGGTACAGGGGTGTGGGTCTGGGTGGAGGTAGTTGGAGGGGGGAGGCTAGAGACAGGGTCAATGGCTGCCATCAGTGCTGAGGCCAGAGTCTGAAAAGCTTGCTGTTGGGCTGCCTGACCAGAATGAATGCCCTCCAGGAATGCATTGATTTGTTGCAACTGCCTCTCTACACCCTGGATGGCATTCAAAATGGTAGATTGCCCAACAGTGAGAGACCTGAGGAGGTCAATGGCCTCCTCACTGAGGGCAGCAGGGGTGACTGGGGCAGGGCCTGAGGTGCCTGGGTTGAAGGTGATGCCCACCCTCCTGGGTGAGCGGGCACGGGGCAAAGGCTGAGGGGCTGCTGGGAGGGCAGTGCTGGAAGGGTGGTGGCGGCTGTATCTGTAGATGCAGGGGGCACAGATGGACTTGCCACCGCAAGGGAGCTCCCATCAGAGGACGAGTCCGTATTACTGGTGTCAGCTCCTGTCCCCGCCATGGAGCTCCCCTCGCCCTCCGTCCCACTGGTGAAATCAGAGTCCATAGTCTCGCCCTCCAGGGCCATGTGGGATGCAGCTCCCTCGTGCTCCGGTGCCACTGCTCCTCTGCCTGATGATGCTAATGCACACAAGTACAGGGAGACCACAAAAAGGGGGGGGGAGTCAGAAGAAAGACATGTTGAGTGCATGCATTACCGCTACCGTTGGCAGACACGACAAACACAGAAGCCCCCTGCAGTACGCTGCGCACTTGGGGTCCACTATGCAATCCCTGGGACATGGCCTACAAGGTTATTGTTGATATCTGCAAACATGGATGTCACAGGAGCCTGACTAGGTGTAGTTGGCACTGTACCCAGGTGGGGTGGGGTGCCACAGGGTCTGCCTGAAAAATGGGACTTAACTAGCACACTCGCCCTGGCCTAGGGGAACCCACAGCCCACCTCCCCCACCCAGACTCCTCCACTGCACGCTGAATCAGCAGAATGAGAGTGTACTCACCCCCTTGTTGCTGATGTGATGCCCTCAAGCGCCCATCCAACTCCGGATACGCCAACACCAGGATCCTGAAAATCAGGGGGGTCATGGTGCCACGGGCACCCCTCCCACGTTGGGAGGCCATTCCCAGCTGGGCCTCCGCCGTCTTCTTGCTCCAGTGGCGAATGTCCTCCCATCTTTTACAGCAGTGGGTGCTCCGTCTGTGGTAGACCCCCAGGGTCCGGACGTCCTTGGCGATGGCACGCCAAACATCCTTCTTCTGGTGGGCGCTGACGTACAGGAATTGTACAGGGGAAAAAGAAAAGTTATTACCAACTGCACCGTCACAGTCATTAGCCTGCATCCCTACCCTTGCCATGTGGCACATGCACTCACCATAATTTCATGCACACCTCATTCTCCCCCCTATCTTTCATTCACCCCACTCCACACAGGCATTGCCCATACAGCATGCTCACAGTGTACTTACCTGTTTGTCTGGAGGACCGTAGAGTAGCGTGTACTGGGGGAGGACCCCATCCACGATTTTCTCCAACTCCTCCGTGCTGAAGTCATGGGCCCTTTCCCCAGACGCACAAGCCATTGTCTCTTCCAGACTGAGGTCACCGCAGCACTTGCAGTGTAGGTCGTCTCCTGTCGAAGATCAGGTATCGAGTGATTGAACTGATAGAAAATGGCGGTCACGTCCGCGGCGGTGCAGACAGTCACCGCCGGCGTACATCGTCATTGGCTCCTGGGACCCATAGGGTCCAATGTTAACCAATGCAGAATTGCGCCACGGTCTTCGACCGCCAACCGCGACGGTGTACAACACCAGTGCAGTTACCTCATATCCCATTGTCCCACTTTACAGGTCAAGCAGCCGCCATTTCAGGGGCCCACATGGCTTTATTTTTAACTGCGTCACACATATTTAAACCTTGGCTCCACACTCATGCAGGAAAATTTCAGGTTATGAATAGTTTTCTGGGTAAGCTGTGTTTACGTACCTCTGAGTTGGTTGACTCTGTGCTCGCTGTTGTCCTTCATAGGCACCGTCCACTGGGACATGTGAGGAGATGGCGGCATCCTCCGGTGTACAGACCGCTGGTGGACCTGTCGACAATGGAGGAAAGACATGTAATCTTCACCTACAGGCTTGATTGTGCCACAATCCTGGAACTGTGTGCCCAGTTGGAGCCAGACCTGATGTCAGCTACACGCCATCCCACAGGGATCCCCCCTCAAGTGCAAGTACTGTCAGTACTCAATTTCCTTGCAAGTGGGTCATTTCAAACAACAGTGGCCATAGCATCAGGGATTTCCCAGCCTATGTTTTCCAATGTGTTGTCCACAGTGTTGTCTGCCCCGCCGAAACACATGCAGAGCTACATCGTTTTCCCTCAGGTGGAGGATTTGCCAACAGTGAAAAGTGACTTCTATGCCCTGGGACATATCCCCAACATCATAGGTGCCATTGATGGGACACATGTGGCCTTGGTCCCCCCCCACCCCCGCTGGAGTGAACAGCTGTACAGAAACCGGAAGAGTTACCATTCGATGAATGTGGAGATGGTGTGTTTGGCTCACATCCTGCGGAATAGCATCCTCCCTTATGTGATGGGGCAACTCCAGAGGCAACGTGTGTGGCTACTAGGTGAGCACCTGGAACCAAATCAGTGGGAATAGTTGTCTGGGTCTGGGGATATCCCTAAGAGTTAGTGTGTGTCTAACAGTTGTCCCTCACCATTTGCAGGTGACTCTGGTTACCCCAACCTGTCATGGCTACTGACCCCAGTGAGGAATCCCAGGACAAGGGCAGAGGAATGCTACAAAGAGGCCCATGGGTGAACTAGGAGGATTATAGAGCAGACCTTCGACCTCCTGAAGGCCAGGTTCCGGTGCCTCCATATGACAGGTGGTTCCCTATTCTACTCACCAAAGAAGGTGTGCCAGAACATTGCGGCCTGCTGTATGCTTCACAACTTAGCTTTGCGACGACAGGTGCCTTTTCTGCAGGAGGATGGTCCAGATGAAGGTGTTGTGGCAGCTGTAGTGCCAGTGGACAGTGAGGACGAGGAAGCAGAAGAAGAGGACATCGACAACAGGAACTCTGTGATCCTGCAATACTTCCAGTGAGACACAGGTAAGAAGACAAACCTGCCTACTACATGTACTTTAACACTGCTACCTCTCTACTCTCTGTCCTTTTCACCCAGTGTATGGTCACTGAGTTGTCACTTTCTCTTACGATTTCACAGATGTGGGTCCGACTGTGTGACATCTGCTTTGTTTCGTCATGGACTAGAGCTGTGTGACATAGGTATGTTGACATAACCATTGAAAGAGCATTTTGTCACTGTAATTGCTAATACACTAATTCGAAATCACAGAAAGACTCCAGATTGTTTTGTGCTTTAAGGGTGTTTATTTAAATGCTCAATATTGGAGGGGTTTGTTAAATGGTGAGGGGTGATGGTGGAGGAATGTCCATGGCAGAGTCCAAGCTATTAGTCTCTCAGGTGCATTGTCCAAAGGGGCATAGGAAGTGGAGCTGGGGCAATTTGAGGATGGACAGGGTGACAAGGTGGGATAAAAGGATGACAATCAGGGTGGTCTAATTTCTTGGCGGGGGTCTTGGCATTGTTCTCTGTCTTTGTCCTGGATCTCAGGGACCGTTTGCGGGGTGGTTCTCCATCTGCAGGGGGTGGGGTGCTGGTGTGGTGGTCCTATGGCGGTGCCTCCTGTCCACTAGCGCCGGCGGAGGTGGTGGGCAGTTCATCGTCCTGGCTAGTGTCAGGGGCCCCTTGTTGTGCCACAGTGTCCCTCCTGGTGTTGAGGACTTCCTTCAGCACCCCTACGATGGTGCCCAGGGTGGAGTTGATGGATCTGAGTTCCTCCCTGAAGCCCAAATACTGTTCCTCCTGCAGTCGCTGGGTCTCCTAAAACTTGGCCAGCAGCGCTGCCATTGTCTCATGGGAATGATGGTAGGCTCCCATGATGTTGGAGAGGGCCTTGTGGAGAGTGGGTTCCCTTGGCATGTCCTCCCCCTGTCGCACAGGAGACCTCACAGTTCCCCTGTTTCCCTGGGCCTCTGTCCCCTGAACCGTGTGCCCACTGCCACTTCCCCCAGGTCCCTGGTGTTGTTGGGGTGGTGGGTTAGCCTGGATTCCCTGTAGTGGTGGACACACTGCTGATTGACATGTCCTGTGGACAGAGGTATGGACCCACTGGGTGGGTGCTGTGCTGGTGTTTCCAGAGGGGGGAAGCTCTGTAGTGGCCTGTGACTGTGTGAGGGGAGCCGACTGTCCCGAGATCCCAGATGGGCCGGGCTCGTCGTCTAGATCCAGTTGGACAGAGCTGCTGTCATCACTGTGGGCCTCTTCTGTTGGTGGTGTGGACATGTCTGGACCCTCCTGTCCGGTGACGTTGGGAAGGGGTCCTGCAGGGGTGTAAAAGCATGATTATTGCATCTGTGTGTGCCATGGTGTGCAATGGGTGGGTGTCCGTGTACCCCAGTGCTTGCATTCCTGTGTGGGACCTTGTGTGATGATGGTTTAGGGGGGTTATGGGTATGTGCAGTGGCCATACTGTGGTGATGGGTATCCATGCTTTGGTGTTGCATGCAGGGCTTGGTGTTGGGATGGGTGGTTTGTGATATT
This sequence comes from Pleurodeles waltl, assembly GCF_031143425.1. Taxonomy (NCBI): domain Eukaryota; kingdom Metazoa; phylum Chordata; class Amphibia; order Caudata; family Salamandridae; genus Pleurodeles; species Pleurodeles waltl. The sequence goes on from NC_090449.1 coordinate 371,237,715, forward strand.
GGGACATTTGTGAGGAGTTGGAGTGATGGGGGTGAGGGCGAGGGTGGGAGTATGTGATGCATGCAGGTAGTGTGGGGCATGTAATAGTTAAGATTTGCCTTACCAGAGTCCATTCCTCCAGCTACTCCTGCGAGTCCCTCAGGATGCAGAATAGCCAATACTTGCTCCTCCCATGTTGTTAGTTGTGGGGGAGGATGTGGGGGTCCGCCTCCAGTCCTCTGAACCGCAAGGTGGTGTCTTGAGACTACGGAACGCACCTTTCCCCGTAGGTCATTCCACCTCTTCCTGATGTCATCCCTATTTCTTGGGTGTTGTCCCACTGCGTTGACCCTGTCCATGATTCTTCGCCATAGCTCCATCTTCCTAGCTCCGGAGGTGTGCTGCACCTGTGATCCGAATAGCTGTGGCTCTACCCAGATGATTTCCTCCACCATGACCCTGAGCTCCTCCTCAGAGAACCTTGGGTGTCTTTGCCGTGCCATGGGGTGGTGTGGGTAATGTGTGGGGTGGTGTGTGTTCTGATGTGTGGGGTGATATTTAGTGGTGTGTTGTGTGAGGTGCGTGGATGTTGTGTGAGTGATGGTATTGAGTGCCTGTGGATGCTTGTTTGTAGATTGTGGTGTCTCTCTCTGGCCTTCTTTCGGAATTTTAGGTAGTAGGGGTTTGTGGGTGATGTGGGTGTTTTATATTGTATTGGGTGTGTGGGAGTGGTGTGTGTATGTGTATCAGGTGTGCGTATTTTGAATTGTCCAATGTGGTAGTGTTTTGTAACAGTGTGTGTATTTTGAGCGCAGCGGTGTGTACCGCCAATGGAATACCGCGGTTGAAAGACTGCTGCGTGGATTCGTGGCTCGTGATAGTGTTGGCGTATTCCTGTTGGCGTGACAGTGGAGGTTTTGTTTTCGCTAGTTTATCTCTGACCTTTGGTGTGGCGGACTTGTGAGGGTGTCTCAATTTTGGCGGATTCCGAGCAGTGGGTCATAATGACCGTGGCGCAATTCCGCAGCCGCCGCGGTGTGTTGACGGTCTTCTGCACGGCGGTAAGCTGCTTTTACCGCCAATGTTGTAATGACCCCCATAGTGTCTAAAATAATGGGAAAGTAATAGCCAATAGACTGGTAACACAAACAAGAGATAAAGGACATAATAATTAATGTGGGTTTGTTACTGAAGGTAACTCTCACATCATCCTAAGGCACCTTTCAAAACAATAAATAAGACCCTAGAAAAGAGCCAGCTACCTGCTGTCACTTCAGATATAGAGAAGGTGTTTGACACTCTCCTCCAGTCCTACCTGTTTGAAATGCTAAAGAGAATGTGGAAGAAAGTATCATGAAATGGATACAGCTTTATACGACCAACCACTGAGCAGAATTCACACAGCATGTGAAAATAAAATAAAATGTCTATGCCTGGTGACTGGATTTCACTCACACAACATTGAAACACACCTTAATGAATCACTATTTGGAATGGCTGCACTAAGTAAGCCCCTTCGTAATAGTGATTTATGTCTTTCCGAATCGGAATATGGGTTTAGTCATAAAAAAGAGCCATTTTGCAGTTGTAGACCATGTATTTATGCAAATCACAGGTTTGTGACTGTAAAATGGCTTTATAAATCAGCCCTATAGTTGCATATTAATTACATTGCAATTAGAACTATTACAAAATTAATTAAGAGCAATTTAAGATAAAAAAATCAATGCTGAGATTGATCCTCAGGTAATGGATGGCAAGTCAGAGGACAATTTTTCAGAACAAGAGGATATCTTCAGACCAACACAACTCACAACAGTAAGTTACACCATTTAATAACATCTTTGCAAATCATGACCTAAGTGAGAAATTATAGGAGCATATTTTGAGAATTCTTAAAACAATCTGTTTTGCACCCTTGCTATTTCCTAATGTGTAAGAAAATGGATTGAGAGGAGGTCACATTGTAGCAGCCATAACTTTTTCACAAATTGAAAATATACTAACTGAATGCTTGATTATACAATTTGAAATTAATCGTACTTTTTATGTTTTAATGTTTAAAATCCTCAATTGATCATAAGTACTAAAAGTGGAAGTTATGACCTAATCATGGTTTGTTCCTGTTAGAAATTGGGGGGCAAATTATATGGCCTTGAGTGAGATTTATGAAGCCAGGCAAGGCCATGTTGCATGCAATGCAGTACAAATCACTGAGTTACATTACTCTGTGGCAGGGGGGAGTTTCCATGGATGTTGCATTGGTGTTCCCATGAAACATACATGAATTTGGATGCATTACCAGATTTACAAGAACTTGTAAATCCTGGGAATGCACCACAAAATACATCTCCCGAGGTGAGGTATGCTTGTTTGTCCTCTTTCTATGTGTGCTGCATTCTGCCTCTCAGGATTGTTTTTGTGAGGAAGGTGTCTCACCATGGTGTAAGGGGGGCTGCATTGGTGCTAGGCAGCAAAAATGGTCCCAGCCAATAAAGAAAGGACAGGAAGGCGCCATATTGTCCTATTGTCATATTCCTGCCCTTTCCTTGTGACACAGGGCAGCGCAGCAAAGTGACCTGCTGTGCTGCCCTGTGCAACTAAGCCCATAAATATGAGCCCAGGTTTCTGGTCAGCAGAGGTATGCCCCAAACATGAACCACAATCCTAGTCAGGGTTTGTCAGATGCCCAGTCTAATTAACCTTTACTCACCCTCTGATAGCTTGCCACAGAGCAGACAGGCTTAACTTAAGAGGCAATGTGTAAAGTGCAACACTTCAAGCAGTAAAACAGTGAAAACACCAGGCAAGAGGATACCACCTAGTTAGAAAAATAGAGCTTAAATTATTGAACAAAAGAAGACCAAAACAACAAACTCCAATGAGTAGAACATGAGTTATGATTTTTTTTTAAAGATTACAATTCAATATAGTACTTCAAAGCATAAAGCACCAACCAGGGCAATCTGGTTGCGCTAGACCGGGTTAAATCCAAATGTTCAGGCTGATCCCGAAGAAGTGCGATTTGGATCCAGTCCCAGATCCCTGCTGAAGTTTTACCTTCTCAAGAGTTGGGCCAAGAGTCCCATTTGTGGGAAGGAGTAGGCTGAAAGCAAGGAGAATGGGCACAAAGATTTGGTGGGGCATCGCAGATGGGTGGGCTGGGGTCTCACGAGCTGTGATGCTTGGTGTGCAAAGAGACAGACTTGTGGTGGCTTGTGCTTGTTCTTTGGGTGAGTGAAGCAGCACTGGAGCAAAGAGCCCAAAAGCTTGATTTCAGGAGACAAAAAAACACTTTCAAGGGCCCATGACCTTAGAGGCAGCTCTTGGAGGTCAGGAGCTTGTTGAAGACAGTGCAGAAGCTCTGGGGAGAATTTCATGTCCCTATGGCTTAGATCAGGAAGCTAGCAGATTAGCTCTTAGAGTCATTCCGGAATCAGCGTTTAAGTTGGAGGTATGAAGGTCCAGTTTCTTCATCCCCAGGCAAGAGACAGCAGGCAGCAGGTCAGCACAGCAGGTCAGCAGTTCCTTGTTGAGCAGCAGTTCAGCACAGTGGCAGCCCTTGTGGCAGCACAGCAGTCCTTCTTCCTGGCAGAGTATCCACAGGTTCAGAAGTGTACTGAGTTTGTAGGAGCAGAAGTCGAGTTCTTGCACCCAGTGGTGCCGTTAAAGTGGGAGAGCCTTCAAAGAGAGGCTTTTGAAGTGCACAGAGTTCCTGCCCTTCTTGACCTGACACCAGGCTCTCTACAGGGGGCATATGCAGCCTTTTGTGTGGGGACAGAACCCTTATATGTATTTGAAAGGAACGTTTGGACCTGGCAAGAGGCCTAACTTGCCAGGTTGACATGGCAGTTTAAAACTGCACACACAGGCTCTGCAATGACAGGCCTGAGACATGTTTGAAGGGCTACTGAAGTGAGTGGCACCATCAGTGGTGCAGGCCCACTAGTAGTAATGAATTTACAGGATACTGGCCGGGGTACAGGTAGTGCACTTTACTAAGAATTTATAAGTACATTAAACATACTAATTGTGGATAAGCCAATGTTATGATGTTTTATACAGAGAGTACATGCTATTTAGCAGTGGTAAAGTGCCAAGAGTTTTAAAGCCACCAAAAAAGAGATCAGCAAAATAGGAGGTCTAAAGGCAAAAGGTCAGGGGATAACACACCAAGGGCTCCAGGTCTAACAGTTCCCAATCCTAATTAGCCATACGAATATAATTTACATGAACTGTGTCCCGTAGTTCCTATACCTTTTCCTCTCCTCTATTATCCCTACTGTTTGTAAAGCTTGTTTTATTTCTTTTAAATTTAAACATGCATATGTTCCATAGAAAGTCCTAAATTACACAGGATAAATTACGCCAAATAATTTTAAAAAATCAATTGAATTGAAGTGTATTGTTCATTGCGTATATAATAATGGTTAACACAAATGTACAGCATGCAGCATTAATAATAGGTCCGTTTTTCAATCCAGATACATCCAGGGGCATATTTATACTCCGTTTGCGCCGAATTTGCATCGTTTTTTTAGACGCAAATTCGGCGCAAAACTAACGCCATATTTATACTTTGGCGTTAGATGCGTCTAGCGCCAAAGTATGAGGAAAGAGCGTCATTTTTTTGCGTGAACGCCTTCCTTGCGTTAATGAGATGCAAGGTAGGCGTTCCCGTCTAAAAAAATTACTGCGACGCAAATTCGTCGTATTTATACTCCCGGGCAAAAATCACGCCCGGGAGTGGGCGGGGCAAAAAACCCTGCATTTGCGCCGGATTTTAACGCCTGGGTCAGGGCAGGCGTTAAGGGACCTGTGGGCTCAAAATGAGCCCACAGCTGCCCTCCCATGCCCCCAGGGACCCCCCCTACCACCCTTGCCCACCCCAGGAGGACACCCAAGGATGGAGGGACCCATCCCAGGGACATTCAGGTAAGTTCAGGTAAGTATAATTTTTTATTATTTTTATATATTTTTTTGGCATAGGGGGGCCTGATTTGTGCCCCCCTACATGCCTCAATGCCCAATGACCACGCCCAGGGGACATAAGTCCCCTGGGCATGGCCATTGGGCAAGGGGGCATGACTCCTGTCTTTACTAAGACAGGAGTCATGTAAATGGCATCTGGGCGTCATTAAAAATGGCGCAAATCGGGTGGAGGCGATTTTTTGGCGTCAACCTGACTTGCACCATTTTAAGACGCCCTAACGCCATTTTCCCCAACGCCGGCGCTGCCTGGTGTACGTGGTTTTTTTCCACGCACACCAGGCAGCGCCGGTCTGTTAGCGCCGGCTAACGCCATTCAATAAATACGGCGCCCGCATGGCGCTTCAGAATGGCGTTAGCCGGCGCAAAACTTTTTGACGCTAAACTGCGTTAGCGCAGTTTAGCGTCAAAAAGTATAAATACGGGCCCCAATATTTGCCAATAATGTTATTTTTGCTGTAGGAAAGTCGGAAAAAGCTCATAACAGAAAATAACACACAGGAAACGCTTTGATGTGATAAAGCCATGCACTTTCATTTGATAGTAAGCCTGGATGCCCAGACTGCTTAACGTTGTGTGATTGTTTATTCAAAGACATATGAAGCAAATAAAGAACAACCCTGCTTAGGTGTACCTTGTAAACTAGCTGCCTTCTGAAAATAGAACATGATAATTTAGTTTCACAGAGATCCTTGGGGATTTCATATGGATGCAGGAAAATAGGAATTGGAACAACTAATATCCGCATCAAAGCATTAGGATTACTGAAGCAGGGGGAGCCAGTCCGATGGTAGCTCAGGTCAGGAGAACTACATATAATATTTGAGGTAATCTGAAATCCTCAGTAAAATATGCGCCTGTGAAAATAGACCATTGGATGCACTTGGCGCCGAAATACAGTATAGTCGTAACATTACTCGACCCAAGAGTTATCTGAGAATCTAGAAAACGAACCTTAGCACGACGCAAAACACTACCATTTCCCGCGAAGAAAAACGATTACTCCCTGTAGTCAGTAAACCGAAACAAACATACCAGTTACTCCTTGTTGTATGTTTTCAAAAGTGCCATCTGGAATACGATTGTTAAAAGTTGGCAGAACAAAATTCAGATAAATGGAGTACATGTTGAGTCTGGGTCATCCATAAAGACCATGAAACAATACGGACCGTATTCTGTTTTTTTATATGTGGGAAGTGTGACAATTTAAGACTTGATGGGCTATATGCATTTAGAGTAGAGGTGTGTTAAGTAAAATCATGTTTTTCTGCTAAATTTTCTAAAGATGATCCAATACTATAAAAAATAAGCAAATAGTGTGAAACGTGGTTTGGTGTTATCAAGACAACTTTTCATATGAAGGCAAAGCTCAAGTAAAAAACGTGATGTCACGTACCAGCAGGAGGGTGGTTGAAAGAGAAAATATCTATTGGCAGGGCATTTTTGCTCAAAACAGTGACTAGTGAACAAAAAATCATGATGATTGCCTCATGTAAAGATGTGCGTTTTTCAAATGTTGTGCAATGTGAAATTCTTGCATTCTGTGAGTTTTGAGAGTGTAATTTAAAGTTCATACTGGCCTAATTTAAAAATCAACTGTTTGTTTAGGAAAGGATACCGAATATAGGCTATGGAACAGAAGGGATCAGAGGTTGAGGTTTCCCTCACGAACTATTCGAATAGGAGGTTACTAGGATGAAACAGGTATAATCATCAGTAATATTGGTATTTTCCTCACGCAGCAATGCAAACCTCTAGAGAAATGTACAAGGCATAACAAACCAAACAAAGAGCAACACTGTGAAATACATGACGAACATCAAGAACAGGAAGGTCCATGACGCCATGAAGGTCCAGACAAAACCCCATTCTAAATAAAAATGTGATCAATAAATGTTTTGGAAGGCAGCAACAACAAGGGAATGTTTGGAGCACAGCAGTAACTCCTAACAGTTCATCCAGCGGTTTAATGGCAAGGATAGAGAAGATCTGCACAAAGAAATAATCTTTTGTTAGAAACGTTTACTAGAAGACAACGGAGCACGCAGAGTAACCACTACACGCCCCTAGCCCCAATAGAGGCCTGTAGGGCACATATGATGTAATTTACTTTGAATTATTCATACTGTTCCTCTGTGTGAATGTGACAGGACGTGCAGTATTAATAGAGAAATGCAATAGACAGTTGAAAGGGGGCTTTTAAAACAGACAAATCTAAATAGTCCTCAAAGTACTCCACCAGTGGACTAGTATTTATCTAAATGAGCCCTCCCATTCCAAGAAACTTCAGTTTGAAGTATCATCTGGTTCAAGATGGAAGATTCAAAAACAGTGTGTAGGTTTCTCACAGAAGGACACAATTCCAATGCACATGTTGGCCTTTTTAGGAGGCCTTGACAGTCCTGCTCTAAGAAGGACAGGAATTAAAACGAATTCAGAAAAATGTAGGGGTGAAGTTAAGGAAGGGGGAATTCCAGGTCAATCCTTGCACCAGGCACGTGATTTCTCCTAACAATTCATTGTCCAAACAGATGCATCTTAGCATGGCATTGGGCCTGTGCCATTCCCTCTAATCTTTTGCCTTCGTAGCTCCTGTCTGCTGAATTTGTTTTTGTATTTTTTTTTATTCGTTATAGCCTTCCCAGTCGAGCTTTCGCCCTGCCCTCAGCAACAAAACTATTCTGTTCGAGGTGCAGACACTATTAACCCCTTCTGTGCCGCGGACGTAGTGGTTACGTCCCGCGGCACAGTGCTGCTGTGCCGAGGACGTAACCACTACGTCCTCGGCACACAGCCCAGAGGGAGCGCTCTCACTCCCTCTGTGTGCTTCCCCCCAGCCCCCCAAATTCAGGGATGGAAGGGGAAGCCCTTCCCCTTCCACCCCCGACCCCCCCACCCCCCCATAATGACGTCAGCGCGCGATCGCGCGCTGACTTCATTATGGGGATTTCGCCGCACAGGAAGCCATTTGCTTCCTGTGCGGCGACGAGGAAAGAGGTGAGTTCCTCTTCCCGGTGGGTGGGGGGTTTGGGCTAAAGAGGCACCGGGGGATAGGAAAGGCTTTTCCTTTCCCCCGGTGTCTCTTTGAGCATTCCTGCTGCCCGATCGCATTGCGATCGGGCAGCAGGAATGCCCACTAGACACCAGGGATTTGTTTTTTTTGTTGTTTGCTCGTGTTTCTTGCTGGCGGGGAGCGGCCCCTTGGGCAAGGGTCGCTCCCCTTGTGGGGGCAATTAGTTACGGCCATTTCTGCCCCCCTTGGGGGCAGATTGGCCTACTTTTTAGGCGGATCTGCCCCCAAGAGGGGCAGAAACCACTGGATCACCAGGGATTTATATTTTCTGTGCAGGTATGTTGGGAGGGGGTGCCCCCTTGGGCAAGGGGCGCCCCCCCCCAAGGGGGCAGAGAACTGTTGGCCTTTTCTGCCCCCCTTGGGGGCAAATCGGCCTATTTTTTTTAGGTTGATCTGCCCCAAGGGGGGCAGAAACCACTAGAACGCCAGGGATGTTTTTTTATGTGTTTATTTTTGTGGGGGGGCGTCCCCTTGGGCACGGGGCGCCCCCCCAAGGGGGGCATTGACCTGTTGGCCATTTCTGCCCCCCCTGGGGGCAGATGGGCCTATTTTTCTAGACCCACCTGCCCCCAAGGGGGGCAGAAGCCACGTAGACACCAGGGATAGTGTGTGTGTGTGTGTGTGTTAGTGGATGGGGGGGGCTTGGGCAAGGGTCGCCCCCCACTTTGGGGGCACATGTACCCAGGCCATTTCTGCACCCCTTGGAGACAGATCAGCCTATTATTTTTAGGCTGATCTGCCCCCAAGGGGGGCAGAAACCACTAGAACGCCAGGGTTTTTTTTTTATGTGTTTATTTTTGTGGGGGGGCGTCCCCTTGGGCACGGGGCGCCCCCCCAAGGGGGGCATTGACCTGTTGGCCATTTCTGCCCCCCCTGGGGGCAGATGGGCCTATTTTTCTAGACCCACCTGCCCCAAGGGGGGCAGAAGCCACTTAGGCACCAGGGATTGTGTGTGTAGTGGATGGGGGGGCGCCCCCTTGGGCAAGGGTCGCTCCCCTTTGGGGGGCATGTCTTTTAGGGCCATTTCTGCCCCCCTTGAGGGCAGATCAGCCTATTATTTTTAGGTTGATCTGCCCCAAGGGGGGCAGAAACCACTAGAACGCCAGGGATGTTTTTTTATGTGTTTATTTTTGTGGGGGGGCGTCCCCTTGGGCACGGGGCGCCCCCCCAAGGGGGGCATTGACCTGTTGGCCATTTCTGCCCCCCCTGGGGGCAGATGGGCCTATTTTTCTAGACCCACCTGCCCCCAAGGGGGGCAGAAGCCACGTAGACACCAGGGATAGTGTGTGTGTGTGTGTGTGTTAGTGGATGGGGGGGGCTTGGGCAAGGGTCGCCCCCCACTTTGGGGGCACATGTACCCAGGCCATTTCTGCACCCCTTGGAGACAGATCAGCCTATTATTTTTAGGCTGATCTGCCCCCAAGGGGGGCAGAAACCACTAGAACGCCAGGGTTTTTTTTTTATGTGTTTATTTTTGTGGGGGGGCTTCCCCTTGGGCACGGGGCGCCCCCCCAAGGGGGGCATTGACCTGTTGGCCATTTCTGCCCCCCCTGGGGGCAGATGGGCCTATTTTTCTAGACCCACCTGCCCCCAAGGGGGGCAGAAGCCACGTAGACACCAGGGATAGTGTGTGTGTGTGTGTGTGTTAGTGGATGGAGGGGGGCTTGGGCAAGGGTCGCCCCCCACTTTGGGGGCACATGTACCCAGGCCATTTCTGCACCCCTTGGAGACAGATCAGCCTATTATTTTTAGGCTGATCTGCCCCCAAGGGGGGCAGAAACCACTAGAACGCCAGGGATTTTTTTTTATGTGTTTATTTTTGTGGGGGGGCGTCCCCTCGGGCACGGGGCGCCCCCCCCAAGGGGGGCATTGACCTGTTGGCCATTTCTGCCCCCCCTGGGGGCAGATGGGCCTATTTTTCTAGACCCACCTGCCCCCAAGGGGGGCAGAAGCCACGTAGACACCAGGGATAGTGTGTGTGTGTGTGTGTGTGTTAGTGGATGGGGGGGGGCTTGGGCAAGGGTCGCCCCCCACTTTGGGGGCACATGTACCCAGGCCATTTCTGCACCCCTTGGAGACAGATCAGCCTATTATTTTTAGGCTGATCTGCCCCCAAGGGGGGCAGAAACCACTAGAACGCCAGGGATTTTTTTTTATGTGTTTATTTTTGTGGGGGGGCGTCCCCTCGGGCACGGGGCGCCCCCCCAAGGGGGGCATTGACCTGTTGGCCATTTCTGCCCCCCCTGGGGGCAGATGGGCCTATTTTTCTAGACCCACCTTCCCCCAAGGGGGGCAGAAGCCACGTAGACACCAGGGATAGTGTGTGTGTGTTAGTGGATGGGGGGGGCTTGGGCAAGGGTCGCCCCCCACTTTGGGGGCACATGTACCCAGGCCATTTCTGCACCCCTTGGAGACAGATCAGCCTATTATTTTTAGGCTGATCTGCCCCCAAGGGGGGCAGAAACCACTAGAACGCCAGGGATTTTTTGTATGTGTTTATTTTTGTGGGGGGGTGTCCCCTTGGGCACGGGGCGCCCCCCCAAGGGGGGCATTGACCTGTTGGCCATTTCTGCCCCCCGGGGGGCAGATGGGCCTATTTTTCTAGACCCACCTGCCCCCAAGGGGGGCAGAAGCCACGTAGACACCAGGGATAGTGTGTGTGTGTGTGTGTTAGTGGATGGGGGGGGGCTTGGGCAAGGGTCGCCCCCCACTTTGGGGGCACATGTACCCAGGCCATTTCTGCACCCCTTGGAGACAGATCAGCCTATTATTTTTAGGCTGATCTGCCCCCAAGGGGGGCAGAAACCACTAGAACGCCAGGGATTTTTTTTTATGTGTTTATTTTTGTGGGGGGGCGTCCCCTTGGGCACGGGGCGCCCCCCCAAGGGGGGCATTGACCTGTTGGCCATTTCTGCCCCCCCTGGGGGCAGATGGGCCTATTTTTCTAGACCCACCTGCCCCCAATGGGGGCAGAAGCCACGTAGACACCAGGGATAGTGTGTGTGTGTGTTAGTGGATGGGGGGGGGCTTGGGCAAGGGTCGCCCCCCACTTTGGGGACACATGTACCCAGGCCATTTCTGCACCCCTTGGAGACAGATCAGCCTATTATTTTTAGGCTGATCTGCCCCCAAGGGGGGCAGAAACCACTAGAACGCCAGGGATTTTTTTTTTATTTGTTTATTTTTGTGGGGGGGCGTCCCCTTGGTCACGGGGCGCCCCCCCCAAGGGGGGCATTGACCTGTTGGCCATTTCTACACCCCCTGGGGGCAGATGGGCCTATTTTCTTAGGCCCACCTGCCCCCAAGGGGGCAGAAGCCACTTAGGCACCAGGGATAGTGTTGTGTGTGTTTTTTTTGTTTTTTTTTGTTTGAGGGCTGTCCCATTTGGCAAGGGTCGCTCTCCATGGGGACAAAGTACTAAAGGTATTTTCTGGCTTCCTTGGGGCAGACAGGCCTATTTTTTTAGTAGGCCCATCTGCCCCTATGACAGAATCCACTTAGGCACCAATTTCTAAAATATTTGATGGTGGGGTGTTTGTCAACTGAAGAAGTCTTTGCATTTGTGATAAAAAAAAATGTCCTCCTTTTTGTTCTAGTTCAAAGCTTTTGCTTTATTTGCTGTGGCTCCTTGCGGTTTTGGCGGTGGTTGACCTGCAGTTTGCACATTTGCATGTTTTAGGTAAGTAAAAACAATTTACTCCAAAGGAGTATTGTTGCCATGCATGAATGACATGTTTGTAGGGGGTGTACTAAATGCAGGATTGTGTGTGAAATTGTCCTTAGGTTTGTGCACAATGATATTTGTTTTGTCTTATTTCTAATTTGCCTTTCTTTCTTTCTTTTTAGTGGGATATCATTGGTGATTGCTGTGTAGTTGCTGGTGAATCAAGCTTTTTCAGGCAAGTGAGCGGTATAGTTTTTGAGTTTGTAACTCTTACTAACAAAGCTACACTTTGTTACTTGTCTTACACAGTGCTGGTTGTTGGTGGTGAATTTGTCCAGTTAATTTTAGCAGGAGAGATCATGGCTAGCCGCAGGATGACCGCTCAGCAGGTGGTTGGTATGCTTTTTGAGTCACAGTCTGAACATGACTATGAGACGGACTCTGCATCTGAGGCAGAGGAGGAAGTCAGAGATTCTGGCAGTGATGTTTCTGTTGGAGGGGAATCTTCTGATGATGAAGCCACACTCAGTGCAGATGAAGGTTCTGTTTTAGAGGAGGACATTGACGTGCCAATAGTGCAGCAACCTGGGGCTGAAAGGTTTCCCGTTAGAAGACCTGATGTCTGGGTTGCCCCAAACATGGAGCAGCCAGAGCTGCCTGCCTTTACTGGTCTCCCGGGGTGTAACGCCAATACAGAGAACTTTATGCCTATCAATTTCTTTGAGTTATTCATGGATGATGTGTTTTTGGAAGAGATTGTTGAGCAGACTAATTTGTATGCGGAGCAGCATTTGAGGGACAACGCTGCTAGACTTAGGCCACACTCTAGAGCTGCCCAGTGGATTCCCACAAATTTGGAGGAGCTAAAAAAGTTTTTGGGTTTGACTTTTTTGATGGGGTTGATAAGGAAGCCGTCACTGGCTTCTTATTGGTCTACTAGTCCCTTGATGGCAACAGCTATATTTCCAGCTACCATGAGTCGTAATCGGTATTTGCTTCTTCTTAGGATGCTGCATTTTGTTGACAATGCATTAGCCTTGCCACGAGATCACCCAGATTCTGACTGTCTTTTTAAGATTAGGCCTGTCCTTGATCATTTTGTAGATCGGTTTTCGGAGGTCTATGTTCCAGGCAAAGAGATAAGTGTGGACGAGTCTTTGGTCCTCTTCAAGGGTCGTTTGGTTTTTAGGCAGTACATTCCTAGCAAAAGGGCACGATATGGAATTAAATTGTATATGCTGTCTGAAAGTAGGACAGGATATGTGTATAGTTTCCGTGTGTACACTGGTAGGGATTCCAATATTGACCCCCCTGGTTGTCCTCCCACTTTTGGAGTTACTGAGAAAATAGTGTGGGATCTTGGTAGACGACTGTTCAACAAAGGTCACCATTTGTATGTAGATAACTTCTACACTGGTGTGCAGTTGTTCAAGGAATTGTTTAGAGTGGACACAGTTGCTTGTGGCACAATCCGTTCTAACCGGAAAGGCTATCCAAGGGAGCTTGTCTGTAAAAAACTTGAGAGGGGACAGTGCTGTGCCTTGCGGAACGAGGAGCTGATAGCTTTGAAATTTTCAGACAAGAGGGATGTCTACATGCTAAGTACCATCCATGATGAGAGTACTTCCCCTGTGACTGTTTGGGGCCAGGTTGCTGAAGTGCGCAAACCTGTGTGCATTTTAGATTATAATAAGCACATGGGAGGTGTAGATAGAGTTGACCAGAGGTTGGAACCTTATACTGCTATTCGTAAGTCTTATGTTTGGTATAAGAAGTTAGCACTTCACCTCTTCCACTTAGCAACCTTCAATGCTTTTATTGTGTTTAGGGATAGGTCTCCAGACTCAAAGATGACATTTGTGAAATTTCAGGAGTCAGTGATAGAGAGCCTTATTGTGGTGGAACAGGCCAGAGTTCCTAGAGAAGCAGTGGTGGAGGATGTGGCTAGATTGAAAGATCGCCACTTTGCTGAGCACATTCCTCCCACACCCAAAAAAGACTTTCCAGCTAAGAAATGTAGAGTGTGTTTTCGAAGAGGTATCCGGAGGGAGACTCGAATGTACTGCCCAGATTGTCCTTCAAAGCCTGGGCTGTGTGTCGGTGCTTGTTTTAAGAATTACCACACCCAGAAGAATTTCTGGGAACAACCATGAGTGTAAACTCATGTCTGTTTTGTATTTTCATGTGTTTAGTTTCATGGTTAGCATTTCTGTCATGTTGTTAGTTAGAGCTTTTGTTTTTGTTGTTTTGTAATTCTTTCTACTTAGTTAGGGGTTCCTCTGTTAAAAAAAAAAACAATATGATGCCATTGTGTGTGGAGTGGGGCTTGGCTGAGACTGTACATATTGACTTGATGTTGGCTACTGCAACACACTGCAAGCCAAACACCAGTCCACACACTCCCATCAGCTGGTGTGATTGTTGTATCAGGCATGTGGGCGTATGTAAGTGATGGGCCCTTGAGTGGCGCTGTCTGTCGATGTGAGTGTTGTAATGTGCTGGGCCCGTGGCTGGCGGTGTGAATGGCCTTGTGTGTGTCATGTATGAAAGTTGTGTGAATGGACTGTAAAGCGGTTGGTGCCTTGTCGCGGCTTTACAGCTCACGAGCTGTGAGTCATTGGTTCAGTTTTTTGCCTTTCAGTTACTAACAGTGCTTTTCATTTTTGTGAAAGCTCTTGTTAGTAAAATTTGATCCACTGAACCATCACTCACCCTCGTGCCAAATCCAACCAGTATGTGTGGTAAAAATGACCAAACCTGCTCCGCTGTAATCAGGCGTCGCAGCACACCTATGACACGCTAGGTGCCTCAGGTGGGACCCCGATGATGAAGCATGCCACCAACTTGGTTGGTGGGTGAGGGGTCTTTTTCACATAACCTAAGTGTGTTTCTTTTCAAAATTTTAATGTTTGGCACATCACGGACGTATGTGGGCACATCAAAACGATATATTACAAAACTACCTGTGTTTGGGGGGGGAGAGGGCACCTATGTTTTTGGTCCTGTGTGCGGCCTTCATCTAGGGAAACCTACCAAACCCAGACATTTTTTAAAACTAGACACCCCAAGGAGTCTAGGGAGGAGTGGCTTGCGTGGATCCCCCAACATTTTCTTACCCAGACTCCTCTGTAAACCTCAAAATGTGCTTAAAAAAAGCATATTTTCCTGACTTTTCTTCGTACGATCACCACTCCAGCACAAAATTCCTACTCCCCAGTGTTCCCCTCAGTCTCCCAAATAAAATGACACCTCACGTATGTGGGTCCCCAAAGCAGAGTCAGTCTAAAGATGTATAAAAGAATATGTCCTTATAAACTCGCAGTACTATCCCCTGTATCTCTACAAGTTTTGGGCCTTATTCTGTTGGAGGCACCTGGCCCACCCACACAACTGAGGTATCATTTTTATCGGGAGACTTGGGGGAACGCTGGGTGGAAGGAAATTTGTGGCTCCACTCAGATTCCAGAACTTTCTGTCACCGAAATGTGTGAAAAATGCGTTTTTTTTAGCCAATATTTGAGGTTTGGAAAGGATTCTGGGTAACAGAACCTGGTCAGAGCCCCTCAAGTCACCCCATCTTGGATTCCCCTAGGTCTCTAGTTTTCAGAAATGCACAGGTTTGGTAGGTTTCCCTAGGTGCTGGCTGAGCTACAGGCCAAAAACTACAGGTAGGCACTGTTTTCAATGAAAAAATGTGATGTGTCCACGCTGCGCTTTGGGGCGTTTCCTGTCGCGGGCGCTAGGCCTACCCACACAAGTGAGGTATCATTTTTATCGGGAGACGTGGGGGAACGCTGGGTGGAAGGAAATTTGTGGCCCCTCTCAGATTCCAGAACTTTCTGCCACAGAAATGTGAGGAACATGTGTTTTTGTAGCCAAATTTTGAGGTTTGCAAAGGATTCTGGGTAACAGAACCTGGTCCGAGCCACACAAATCACCCCATCTTGGATTCCCCTAGGTCTCTAGTTTTCAGAAATGCACAGGTTTGGTAGGTTTCCCTAGGTGGCGGCTGAGCTACAGGCCAAAATCTACAGGTAGGCACTTTGCTAAAAACAGGTCTGTTTTCTGTGATGTGTCCACGTTGCGCTTTGGGGCGTTTCCTGTCGCGGGCGCTAGGCCTACCCACACAAGTGAGGTATCATTTTTATCGGGAGACGTGGGGGAACGCTGGGTGGAAGGAAATTTGTGGCTCCTCTCAGATTCCAGAACTTTCTGCCACAGAAATGTGAGGAACATGTGTTTTTTTAGCCAATTTTTGAGCTTTGCAAAGGATTCTGGGTAACAGAACCTGGTCCGAGCCCCGCTAGTCACCCCTCCTTGGATTCCCCTAGGTCTCTAGTTTTCAGAAATGTACAGGTTTGGTAGGTTTCCCTAGGTGCCGGCTGAGCTAGAGGCCAAAATCTACAGGTAGTCACTTCGCAAAAAACACCTCTGTTTTCTTCCAAAATTTTGGTGGTGTCCACGTTGCGCTTTGGGGCGTTTCCTGTCGCGGGCGCTAGGCCTACCCACGCAAGTGAGGTATCATTTTTATCGGGAGACTTGGGGGAACGCTGGGTGGAAGGAAATTTGTGGCTCCTCCCAGATTCCAGAACTTTCTGCCACAGAAATGTGAGGAACATGTGTTTGTTTAGCCAATTTTTGAGCTTTGCAAAGGATTCTGGGTAACAGAACCTGGTCCGAGCCCCGCCAGTCACCCCTCCTTGGATTCCCCTAGGTCTCTAGTTTTCAGAAATGCACAGGTTTGGTAGGTTTCCCTAGGTGGCGGCTGAGCTACAGGCCAAAATCTACAGGTAGGCACTTTGCTAAAAACAGGTCTGTTTTCTGTGATGTGTCCACGTTGCGCTTTGGGGCGTTTCCTGTCGCGGGCGCTAGGCCTACCCACACAAGTGAGGTATCATTTTTAACGGGAGACGTGGGGGAACGCTGGGTGGAAGGAAATTTGTGGCTCCTCTCAGATTCCAGAACTTTCTGCCACAGAAATGTGAGGAACATGTGTTTTTTTAGCCAATTTTTGAGCTTTGCAAAGGATTCTGGGTAACAGAACCTGGTCCGAGCCCCGCCAGTCACCCCTCCTTGGATTCCCCTAGGTCTCTAGTTTTCAGAAATGCACAGGTTTGGTAGGTTTCCCTAGGTGCCGGCTGAGCTAGAGGCCAAAATCTACAGGTAGTCACTTCGCAAAAAACACCTCTGTTTTCTTCCAAAATTTTGGTGGTGTCCACGTTGCGCTTTGGGGCGTTTCCTGTCGCGGGCGCTAGGCCTACCCACGCAAGTGAGGTATCATTTTTATCGGGAGACTTGGGGGAACGCTGGGTGGAAGGAAATTTGTGGCTCCTCCCAGATTCCAGAACTTTCTGCCACAGAAATGTGAGGAACATGTGTTTGTTTAGCCAATTTTTGAGCTTTGCAAAGGATTCTGGGTAACAGAACCTGGTCCGAGCCCCGCCAGTCACCCCTCCTTGGATTCCCCTAGGTCTCTAGTTTTCAGAAATGCACAGGTTTGGTAGGTTTCCCTAGGTGGCGGCTGAGCTACAGGCCAAAATCTACAGGTAGGCACTTTGCTAAAAACAGGTCTGTTTTCTGTGATGTGTCCACGTTGCGCTTTGGGGCGTTTCCTGTCGCGGGCGCTAGGCCTACCCACACAAGTGAGGTATCATTTTTAACGGGAGACGTGGGGGAACGCTGGGTGGAAGGAAATTTGTGGCTCCTCTCAGATTCCAGAACTTTCTGCCACAGAAATGTGAGGAACATGTGTTTTTTTAGCCAATTTTTGAGCTTTGCAAAGGATTCTGGGTAACAGAACCTGGTCCGAGCCCCGCCAGTCACCCCTCCTTGGATTCCCCTAGGTCTCTAGTTTTCAGAAATGCACAGGTTTGGTAGGTTTCCCTAGGTGCCGGCTGAGCTAGAGGCCAAAATCTACAGGTAGTCACTTCGCAAAAAACACCTCTGTTTTCTTCCAAAATTTTGGTGGTGTCCACGTTGCGCTTTGGGGCGTTTCCTGTCGCGGGCGCTAGGCCTACCCACGCAAGTGAGGTATCATTTTTATCGGGAGACTTGGGGGAACGCTGGGTGGAAGGAAATTTGTGGCTCCTCCCAGATTCCAGAACTTTCTGCCACAGAAATGTGAGGAACATGTGTTTGTTTAGCCAATTTTTGAGCTTTGCAAAGGATTCTGGGTAACAGAACCTGGTCCGAGCCCCGCCAGTCACCCCTCCTTGGATTCCCCTAGGTCTCTAGTTTTCAGAAATGCACAGGTTTGGTAGGTTTCCCTAGGTGGCGGCTGAGCTACAGGCCAAAATCTACAGGTAGGCACTTTGCTAAAAACAGGTCTGTTTTCTGTGATGTGTCCACGTTGCGCTTTGGGGCGTTTCCTGTCGCGGGCGCTAGGCCTACCCACACAAGTGAGGTATCATTTTTATCGGGAGACGTGGGGGAACGCTGGGTGGAAGGAAATTTGTGGCTCCTCTCAGATTCCAGAACTTTCTGCCACAGAAATGTGAGGAACATGTGTTTTTTTAGCCAATTTTTGAGCTTTGCAAAGGATTCTGGGTAACAGAACCTGGTCCGAGCCCCGCCAGTCACCCCTCCTTGGATTCCCCTAGGTCTCTAGTTTTCAGAAATGCACAGGTTTGGTAGGTTTCCCTAGGTGGCGGCTGAGCTACAGGCCAAAATCTACAGGTAGGCACTTCGCTAAAAACAGGTCTGTTTTCTTCCAAAATTTTGGTGGTGTCCACGTTGCGCTTTGGGGCGTTTCCTGTCGCGGGCGCTAGGCCTACCCACGCAAGTGAGGTATCATTTTTATCGGGAGACTTGGGGGAACGCTGGGTGGAAGGAAATTTGTGGCTCCTCCCAGATTCCAGAACTTTCTGCCACAGAAATGTGAGGAACATGTGTTTTTTTAGCCAATTTTTGAGCTTTGCAAAGGATTCTGGGTAACAGAACCTGGTCCGAGCCCCGCCAGTCACCCCTCCTTGGATTCCCCTAGGTCTCTAGTTTTCAGAAATGCACAGGTTTGGTAGGTTTCCCTAGGTGGCGGCTGAGCTACAGGCCAAAATCTACAGGTAGGCACTTCGCTAAAAACAGGTCTGTTTTCTTCCAAAATTTTGGTGGTGTCCACGTTGCGCTTTGGGGCGTTTCCTGTCGCGGGCGCTAGGCCTACCCACGCAAGTGAGGTATCATTTTTATCGGGAGACTTGGGGGAACGCTGGGTGGAAGGAAATTTGTGGCTCCTCCCAGATTCCAGAACTTTCTGCCACAGAAATGTGAGGAACATGTGTTTTTTTAGCCAATTTTTGAGCTTTGCAAAGGATTCTGGGTAACAGAACCTGGTCCGAGCCCCGCCAGTCACCCCTCCTTGGATTCCCCTAGGTCTCTAGTTTTCAGAAATGCACAGGTTTGGTAGGTTTCCCTAGGTGGCGGCTGAGCTAGAGGCCAAAATCTACAGGTAGGCACTTCGCTAAAAACAGGTCTGTTTTCTTCCAAAATTTTGGTGGTGTCCACGTTGCGCTTTGGGGCGTTTCCTGTCGCGGGCGCTAGGCCTACCCACGCAAGTGAGGTATCATTTTTATCGGGAGACTTGGGGGAACGCTGGGTGGAAGGAAATTTGTGGCTCCTCCCAGATTCCAGAACTTTCTGCCACAGAAATGTGAGGAACATGTGTTTTTTTAGCCAATTTTTGAGCTTTGCAAAGGATTCTGGGTAACAGAACCTGGCCCAAGCCCCGCCAGTCACCCCTCCTTGGATTCCCCTAGGTCTCTAGTTTTCAGAAATGCACAGGTTTGGTAGGTTTCCCTACGTGGCGGCTGAGCTACAGGCCAAAATCTACAGGTAGGCACTTCGCTAAAAACAGGTCTGTTTTCTGTGATGTGTCCACGTTGCGCTTTGGGGCGTTTCCTGTCGCGGGCGCTAGGCCTACCCACACAAGTGAGGTATCATTTTTATCGGGAGACGTGGGGGAACGCTGGGTGGAAGGAAATTTGTGGCTCCTCTCAGATTCCAGAACTTTCTGCCACAGAAATGTGAGGAACATGTGTTTTTTTAGCCAATTTTTGAGCTTTGCAAAGGATTCTGGGTAACAGAACCTGGTCCGAGCCCCGCCAGTCACCCCTCCTTGGATTCCCCTAGGTCTCTAGTTTTCAGAAATGTACAGGTTTGGTAGGTTTCCCTAGGTGCCGGCTGAGCTAGAGGCCAAAATCTACAGGTAGGCACTTCGCTAAAAACAGGTCTGTTTTCTTCCAAAATTTTGGTGGTGTCCACGTTGCGCTTTGGGGCGTTTCCTGTCGCGGGCGCTAGGCCTACCCACGCAAGTGAGGTATCATTTTTATCGGGAGACTTGGGGGAACGCTGGGTGGAAGGAAATTTGTGGCTCCTCCCAGATTCCAGAACTTTCTGCCACAGAAATGTGAGGAACATGTGTTTTTTTAGCCAATTTTTGAGCTTTGCAAAGGATTCTGGGTAACAGAACCTGGCCCAAGCCCCGCCAGTCACCCCTCCTTGGATTCCCCTAGGTCTCTAGTTTTCAGAAATGCACAGGTTTGGTAGGTTTCCCTAGGTGGCGGCTGAGCTACAGGCCAAAATCTACAGGTAGGCACTTCGCTAAAAACAGGTCTGTTTTCTTCCAAAATTTTGGTGGTGTCCACGTTGCGCTTTGGGGCGTTTCCTGTCGCGGGCGCTAGGCCTACCCACGCAAGTGAGGTATCATTTTTATCGGGAGACTTGGGGGAACGCTGGGTGGAAGGAAATTTGTGGCTCCTCCCAGATTCCAGAACTTTCTGCCACAGAAATGTGAGGAACATGTGTTTTTTTAGCCAATTTTTGAGCTTTGCAAAGGATTCTGGGTAACAGAACCTGGTCCGAGCCCCGCCAGTCACCCCTCCTTGGATTCCCCTAGGTCTCTAGTTTTCAGAAATGCACAGGTTTGGTAGGTTTCCCTAGGTGGCGGCTGAGCTACAGGCCAAAATCTACAGGTAGGCACTTCGCTAAAAACAGGTCTGTTTTCTTCCAAAATTTTGGTGGTGTCTACGTTGCGCTTTGGGGCGTTTCCTGTCGCGGGCGCTAGGCCTACCCACGCAAGTGAGGTATCATTTTTATCGGGAGACTTGGGGGAACGCTGGGTGGAAGGAAATTTGTGGCTCCTCCCAGATTCCAGAACTTTCTGCCACAGAAATGTGAGGAACATGTGTTTTTTTAGCCAATTTTTGAGCTTTGCAAAGGATTCTGGGTAACAGAACCTGGTCCGAGCCCCGCCAGTCACCCCTCCTTGGATTCCCCTAGGTCTCTAGTTTTCAGAAATGCACAGGTTTGGTAGGTTTCCCTAGGTGGCGGCTGAGCTAGAGGCCAAAATCTACAGGTAGGTACTTTGCTAAAAACAGGTCTGTTTTCTGTGATGTGTCCACGTTGCGCTTTGGGGCGTTTCCTGTCGCGGGCGCTAGGCCTACCCACACAAGTGAGGTATCATTTTTATCGGGAGACGTGGGGGAACGCTGGGTGGAAGGAAATTTGTGGCTCCTCTCAGATTCCAGAACTTTCTGCCACAGAAATGTGAGGAACATGTGTTTTTTTAGCCAATTTTTGAGCTTTGCAAAGGATTCTGGGTAACAGAACCTGGTCCGAGCCCCGCCAGTCACCCCTCCTTGGATTCCCCTAGGTCTCTAGTTTTCAGAAATGTACAGGTTTGGTAGGTTTCCCTATGTGCCGGCTGAGCGAGAGGCCAAAATCTACAGGTAGTCACTTCGCAAAAAACACCTCTGTTTTCTTCCAAAATTTTGGTGGTGTCCACGTTGCGCTTTGGGGCGTTTCCTGTCGCGGGCGCTAGGCCTACCCACGCAAGTGAGGTATCATTTTTATCGGGAGACTTGGGGGAACGCTGGGTGGAAGGAAATTTGTGGCTCCTCTCAGATTCCAGAACTTTCTGTCACTCAAATGTGAGGAAAATGCGTTTTTTTAGCCAAAATATGAGGTTTGCAAAGGATTCTGGGTAACAGAACCTGGACCGAGCCCCGCCAGTCACCCCTCCTTGGATTCCTCTAGGTCTCTAGTTTTCAGAAATGCACAGGTTTGGTAGGTTTCCCTAGGTGGCGGCTGAGCTAGAGGCCAAAATCTACAGGTAGGCACTTTGCTAAAAACAGGTCTGTTTTCTGTGATGTGTCCACGTTGCGCTTTGGGGCGTTTCCTGTCGCGGGCGCTAGGCCTACCCACACAAGTGAGGTATCATTTTTATCGGGAGACGTGGGGGAACGCTGGGTGGAAGGAAATTTGTGGCTCCTCTCGGATTCCAGAACTTTCTGCCACAGAAATGTGAGGAACATGTGTTTTTTTAGCCAATTTTTGAGCTTTGCAAAGGATTCTGGGTAACAGAACCTGGTCCGAGCCCCGCCAGTCACCCCTCCTTGGATTCCCCTAGGTCTCTAGTTTTCAGAAATGCACAGGTTTGGTAGGTTTCCCTAGGTGGCGGCTGAGCTAGAGGCCAAAATCTACAGGTAGGCACTTTGCTAAAAACAGGTCTGTTTTCTGTGATGTGTCCACGTTGCGCTTTGGGGCGTTTCCTGTCGCGGGCGCTAGGCCTACCCACACAAGTGAGGTATCATTTTTATCGGGAGACGTGGGGGAACGCTGGGTGGAAGGAAATTTGTGGCTCCTCTCGGATTCCAGAACTTTCTGCCACAGAAATGTGAGGAACATGTGTTTTTTTAGCCAATTTTTGAGCTTTGCAAAGGATTCTGGGTAACAGAACCTGGTCCGAGCCCCGCCAGTCACCCCTCCTTGGATTCCCCTAGGTCTCTAGTTTTCAGAAATGTACAGGTTTGGTAGGTTTCCCTAGGTGCCGGCTGAGCTAGAGGCCAAAATCTACAGGTAGTCACTTCGCAAAAAACACCTCTGTTTTCTTCCAAAATTTTGGTGGTGTCCACGTTGCGCTTTGGGGCGTTTCCTGTCGCGGGCGCTAGGCCTACCCACGCAAGTGAGGTATCATTTGTATCGGGAGACTTGGGGGAACGCTGGGTGGAAGGAAATTTGTGGCTCCTCCCAGATTCCAGAACTTTCTGCCACAGAAATGTGAGGAACATGTGTTTTTTTAGCCAATTTTTGAGCTTTGCAAAGGATTCTGGGTAACAGAACCTGGTCCGAGCCCCGCCAGTCACCCCTCCTTGGATTCCCCTAGGTCTCTAGTTTTCAGAAATGTACAGGTTTGGTAGGTTTCCCTAGGTGCCGGCTGAGCTAGAGGCCAAAATCTACAGGTAGTCACTTCGCAAAAAACACCTCTGTTTTCTTCCAAAATTTTGGTGGTGTCCACGTTGCGCTTTGGGGCGTTTCCTGTCGCGGGCGCTAGGCCTACCCACACAAGTGAGGTATCATTTTTATCGGGAGACTTGGGGGAACGCTGGGTGGAAGGAAATTTGTGGCTCCTCTCAGATTCCAGAACTTTCTGTCACTCAAATGTGAGGAAAATGCGTTTTTTTAGCCAAAATATGAGGTTTGCAAAGGATTCTGGGTAACAGAACCTGGTCCGAGCCCCGCCAGTAACCCCTCCTTGGATTCCTCTAGGTCTCTAGTTTTCAGAAATGCACAGGTTTGGTAGGTTTCCCTAGGTGGCGGCTGAGCTAGAGGCCAAAATCTACAGGTAGGCACTTTGCTAAAAACAGGTCTGTTTTCTGTGATGTGTCCACGTTGCGCTTTGGGGCGTTTCCTGTCGCGGGCGCTAGGCCTACCCACACAAGTGAGGTATCATTTTTATCGGGAGACGTGGGGGAACGCTGGGTGGAAGGAAATTTGTGGCTCCTCTCGGATTCCAGAACTTTCTGCCACAGAAATGTGAGGAACATGTGTTTTTTTAGCCAATTTTTGAGCTTTGCAAAGGATTCTGGGTAACAGAACCTGGTCCGAGCCCCGCCAGTCACCCCTCCTTGGATTCCCCTAGGTCTTTAGTTTTCAGAAATGCACAGGTTTGGTAGGTTTCCCTAGGTGGCGGCTGAGCTAGAGGCCAAAATCTACAGGTAGGCACTTTGCTAAAAACAGGTCTGTTTTCTGTGATGTGTCCACGTTGCGCTTTGGGGCGTTTCCTGTCGCGGGCGCTAGGCCTACCCACACAAGTGAGGTATCATTTTTATCGGGAGACGTGGGGGAACGCTGGGTGGAAGGAAATTTGTGGCTCCTCTCGGATTCCAGAACTTTCTGCCACAGAAATGTGAGGAACATGTGTTTTTTTAGCCAATTTTTGAGCTTTGCAAAGGATTCTGGGTAACAGAACCTGGTCCGAGCCCCGCCAGTCACCCCTCCTTGGATTCCCCTAGGTCTCTAGTTTTCAGAAATGTACAGGTTTGGTAGGTTTCCCTAGGTGCCGGCTGAGCTAGAGGCCAAAATCTACAGGTAGTCACTTCGCAAAAAACACCTCTGTTTTCTTCCAAAATTTTGGTGGTGTCCACGTTGCGCTTTGGGGCGTTTCCTGTCGCGGGCGCTAGGCCTACCCACGCAAGTGAGGTATCATTTGTATCAGGAGACTTGGGGGAACGCTGGGTGGAAGGAAATTTGTGGCTCCTCCCAGATTCCAGAACTTTCTGCCACAGAAATGTGAGGAACATGTGTTTTTTTAGCCAATTTTTGAGCTTTGCAAAGGATTCTGGGTAACAGAACCTGGTCCGAGCCCCGCCAGTCACCCCTCCTTGGATTCCCCTAGGTCTCTAGTTTTCAGAAATGTACAGGTTTGGTAGGTTTCCCTAGGTGGCGGCTGAGCTAGAGGCCAAAATCTACAGGTAGTCACTTCGCAAAATACACCTCTGTTTTCTTCCAAAATTTTGGTGGTGTCCACGTTGCGCTTTGGGGCGTTTCCTGTCGCGGGCGCTAGGACTACCCACACAAGTGAGGTATCATTTTTATCGGGAGACTTGGGGGAACGCTGGGTGGAAGGAAATTTGTGGCTCCTCTCAGATTCCAGAACTTTCTGTCACTCAAATGTGAGGAAAATGCGTTTTTTTAGCCAAAATATGAGGTTTGCAAAGGATTCTGGGTAACAGAACCTGGTCCGAGCCCCGCCAGTCACCCCTCCTTGGATTCCTCTAGGTCTCTAGTTTTCAGAAATGCACAGGTTTGGTAGGTTTCCCTAGGTGGCGGCTGAGCTAGAGGCCAAAATCTACAGGTAGGCACTTTGCTAAAAACAGGTCTGTTTTCTGTGATGTGTCCACGTTGCGCTTTGGGGCGTTTCCTGTCGCGGGCGCTAGGCCTACCCACACAAGTGAGGTATCATTTTTATCGGGAGACGTGGGGGAACGCTGGGTGGAAGGAAATTTGTGGCTCCTCTCGGATTCCAGAACTTTCTGCCACAGAAATGTGAGGAACATGTGTTTTTTTAGCCAATTTTTGAGCTTTGCAAAGGATTCTGGGTAACAGAACCTGGTCCGAGCCCCGCCAGTCACCCCTCCTTGGATTCCCCTAGGTCTCTA
Source organism: Pleurodeles waltl (assembly GCF_031143425.1). Taxonomy (NCBI): domain Eukaryota; kingdom Metazoa; phylum Chordata; class Amphibia; order Caudata; family Salamandridae; genus Pleurodeles; species Pleurodeles waltl. Next base: position 371,262,850 of record NC_090449.1, read on the forward strand.
GTTTTCAGAAATGCACAGGTTTGGTAGGTTTCCTTAGGTGGCGGCTGAGCTAGAGGCCAAAATCTACAGGTAGGCACTTTGCTAAAAACAGGTCTGTTTTCTGTGATGTGTCCACGTTGCGCTTTGGGGCGTTTCCTGTCGCGGGCGCTAGGCCTACCCACACAAGTGAGGTATCATTTTTATCGGGAGACGTGGGGGAACGCTGGGTGGAAGGAAATTTGTGGCTCCTCTCGGATTCCAGAACTTTCTGCCACAGAAATGTGAGGAACATGTGTTTTTTTAGCCAATTTTTGAGCTTTGCAAAGGATTCTGGGTAACAGAACCTGGTCCGAGCCCCGCCAGTCACCCCTCCTTGGATTCCCCTAGGTCTCTAGTTTTCAGAAATGTACAGGTTTGGTAGGTTTCCCTAGGTGCCGGCTGAGCTAGAGGCCAAAATCTACAGGTAGTCACTTCGCAAAAAACACCTCTGTTTACTTCCAAAATTTTGGTGGTGTCCACGTTGCGCTTTGGGGCGTTTCCTGTCGCGGGCGCTAGGCCTACCCACGCAAGTGAGGTATCATTTGTATCGGGAGACTTGGGGGAACGCTGGGTGGAAGGAAATTTGTGGCTCCTCCCAGATTCCAGAACTTTCTGCCACAGAAATGTGAGGAACATGTGTTTTTTTAGCCAATTTTTGAGCTTTGCAAAGGATTCTGGGTAACAGAACCTGGTCCGAGCCCCGCCAGTCACCCCTCCTTGGATTCCCCTAGGTCTCTAGTTTTCAGAAAAGTACAGGTTTGGTAGGTTTCCCTAGGTGGCGGCTGAGCTAGAGGCCAAAATCTACAGGTAGTCACTTCGCAAAAAACACCTCTGTTTTCTTCCAAAATTTTGGTGGTGTCCACGTTGCGCTTTGGGGCGTTTCCTGTCGCGGGCGCTAGGCCTACCCACACAAGTGAGGTATCATTTTTATCGGGAGACGTGGGGGAACGCTGGGTGGAAGGAAATTTGTGGCTCCTCTCAGATTCCAGAACTTTCTGCCACAGAAATGTGACGAACATGTGTTTTTTTAGCCAATTTTTGAGCTTTGCAAAGGATTCTGGGTAACAGAACCTGGTCCGAGCCACACAAATCACCCCATCTTGGATTCCCCTAGGTCTCTAGTTTTCAGAAATGCACAGGTTTGGTAGGTTTCCCTAGGTGGCGGCTGAGCTAGAGGCCAAAATCTACAGGTAGGCACTTTGCTAAAAACAGGTCTGTTTTCTGTGATGTGTCCACATTGCGCTTTGGGGTGTTTCCTGTTGCGGGCGCTAGGCCTACCCACACAAGTGAGGTATCATTTTTATCGGGAGACGTGGGGGAACGCTGGGTGGAAGGAAATTTGTGGCTCCTCTCAGATTCCAGAACTTTCTGCCACAGAAATGTGAGGAACATGTGTTTTTTTAGCCAAATTTTGAGGTTTGCAAAGGATTCTGGGTAACAGAACCTTGTCCGAGCCACACAAATCACCCCATCTTGGATTCCCCTAGGTCTCTAGTTTTCAGAAATGCACAGGTTTGGTAGGTTTCCCTAGGTGGCGGCTGAGCTAGAGGCCAAAATCTACAGGTAGGCACTTTGCTAAAAACAGGTCTGTTTTCTGTGATGTGTCCACATTGCGCTTTGGGGTGTTTCCTGTCGCGGGCGCTAGGCCTACCCACACAAGTGAGGTATCATTTTTATCGGGAGACGTGGGGGAACGCTGGGTGGAAGGAAATTTGTGGCTCCTCTCAGATTCCAGAACTTTCTGCCACAGAAATGTGAGGAACATGTGTTTTTTTAGCCAAATTTTGAGGTTTGCAAAGGATTCTGGGTAACAGAACCTGGTCCGAGCCACACAAATCACCCCATCTTGGATTCCCCTAGGTCTCTAGTTTTCAGAAATGCACAGGTTTGGTAGGTTTCCCTAGGTGGCGGCTGAGCTAGAGGCCAAAATCTACAGGTAGGCACTTTGCTAAAAACAGGTCTGTTTTCTGTGATGTGTCCACGTTGCGCTTTGGGGCGTTTCCTGTCGCGGGCGCTAGGCCTACCCACACAAGTGAGGTATCATTTTTATCGGGAGACGTGGGGGAACGCTGGGTGGAAGGACATTTGTGGCTCCTCTCAGATTCCAGCACTTTCTGCCACAGAAATGTGAGGAACATGTGTTTTTTTAGCCAATTTTTGAGCTTTGCAAAGGATTCTGGGTAACAGAACCTGGTCCGAGCCACACAATTCACCCCATCTTGGATTCCCCTAGGTCTCTAGTTTTCAGAAATGCACAGGTTTGGTAGGTTTCCCTAGGTGGCGGCTGAGCTAGAGGCCAAAATCTACAGGTAGGCACTTTGCTAAAAACAGGTCTGTTTTCTGTGATGTGTCCACATTGCGCTTTGGGGTGTTTCCTGTCGCGGGCGCTAGGCCTACCCACACAAGTGAGGTATCATTTTTATCGGGAGACGTGGGGGAACGCTGGGTGGAAGGAAATTTGTGGCTCCTCTCAGATTCCAGAACTTTCTGCCACAGAAATGTGAGGAACATGTGTTTTTTTAGCCAAATTTTGAGGTTAGCAAAGGATTCTGGGTAACAGAACCTGGTCCGAGCCACACAAATCACCCCATCTTGGATTCCCCTAGGTCTCTAGTTTTCAGAAATGCACAGGTTTGGTAGGTTTCCCTAGGTGGCGGCTGAGCTAGAGGCCAAAATCTACAGGTAGGCACTTTGCTAAAAACAGGTCTGTTTTCTGTGATGTGTCCACGTTGCGCTTTGGTGCGTTTCCTGTCGCGGGCGCTAGGCCTACCCACACAAGTGAGGTATCATTTTTATCGGGAGACTTGGGGGAACATAGAATAGCAAAACAAGTGTTATTGCCCCTTGTCTTTCTCTACATTTTTCCCTTCCAAATGTAAGACAGTGTGTAAAAAAGACGTCTATTTGAGAAATGCCCTGTAATTCACATGCTAGTATGGGCACCCCGGAATTCAGAGATGTGCAAATAACCACTGCTTCTCAACACCTTATCTTGTGCCCATTTTGGAAATACAAAGGTTTTCTTGATAGCTATTTTTTACTCTTTATATTTCAGCAAATGAATTGCTGTATACCCGGCATAGAATGAAAACCCACTGCAGGGTGCAGGTTATTTATTGGCTCTGGGTACCTAGAGTTCTTGATGAACCTACAAGCCCTATATATCCCCGCAACCAGAAGAGTCCAGCAGACGTAACGGTATATTGCTTTCGAAAATCTGACATTGCAGGAAAAAGTTACAGAGTAAAACTTAGAGAAAAATTGATGTTTTTTTCACCTCAATTTCAATATTTTTCTTTTTCAGTTGCTATTTTCTGTAGGAAACCCTTGTAGGATCTACACAAATTACCCCTTGCTGAATTCAGAATTTTGTCTACTTTTCAGAAATGTTGCGGTTTATGGGATCCAGCGTTGGTTTCATGCCCATTTCTGTCACTGACTGGAAGGAGGCTGAAAGCACAAAAAATCGTAAAAATGGGGTATGTCCCAGTAAAATGCCAAAATTGGGTTGAAAAATTGGGTTTTCTGATTCAAGTCTGCCTGTTCCTGAAAGCTGGGAAGCTGGTGATTTTATCACCGCAAACCCTTTGTTGATGCCCTTTTCAGGGAAAAAACCACAAGCCTTCTTCTGCAGCCCATTTTTCCAAATTTTTTTAAAAAAATGAAATTTTCACTGTTTTTTGGCTAATTTCTTGGCCTCCTTCTGGGGAACCCACAAAGTCTGGGTACCTCTAGAATCCCTAGGATGTTGGAAAAAAAGGACGCAAATTTGGCATGGGTAGCTTATGTGAACAAAAAGTTATGAGGGCCTAAGCGCGAACTGCTCCAAATAGCCAAAAAAAGGCTCGGCACAAGAGGGGGAAAAGGCCTGGCAGCGAAGGGGTTAAGCTACCTGTGGATCAGGGAAGCAGGAGGCCTTGATCTGCCTTGATCTATCCGCAGCTTTTGACACCATCTTACACCCCATACTTCTACAGCATGACATCTGTATCTGTGACCCCATGTTGGCCTGGTTCCAATCCTTTTTGGTAGATAAAAATCAATCTGTGTACATGGCTCCATATTCCTCTGAACCTAAATCTTTGGGCTTTGGCGTACTTCAAGGGTCAACATTGAGTCCAATGTCTATATAACCCCACTGGCGACCCTTGTAGAATCTTACAGTATACAAATAGTTTTGTATGCCGATGACACACAAATGCTCCTAACCCTAGATAAAAATGCCCCTAAGTCCTGAGCAATTTTGAGGGCATGCTTTTTGGCAGTGTTTCAATGGATGTAGTCCAGCAGCCCTGACATTCTTCTCTTCGGGTCACCCCCCCACCCAGTTGGAACAACAACATCTGTCTGAAAGGATCTACCACAGTGGCTCGCAATACGTGGATGAAATTTGATAACTCTGTAACCTTTACCCCTCAGATGGCCAGTGTGGTAGGTTCCTGCTTTGGACTCATAAAAATCCTCTACCTTCTCCATTTACCTTATCAGAAAACAGTGTTTCAGGCCATGATCACCTCATGGCTAGACTATGCCATTTCTCTTCGTTGGGGTCTCCTGGTTTATCTCCTGGAGAGGCTATAGCTGGTTCAGAATGCCACAGCACAGCTTCTATTGAAACTGTCTAGGAGTGTCCACGTTCAACCGTACTTGAAAGAATTACACTGGCTTCCTATCAAGGAATGAGTTGGATCTAAAGGACTAGTAGTGACACATAGCCCCTCATTACAACCCTGGCGGTAAATCCCGCTTACTGCCATGCCGAAGACCACCAACATACTGCTGCGGCTGTGGAATTCCACTACAGGTATTACGACCCACAGCTCGAAATCCGCCACAATACAGACACCCACACAAGTCCGCCACACCAAAGGTCAGTGATAAACCGGCGATACAAAAACCGACACTGTCATGCCAACAAGAAAACACGACCCACGAATCAACGCGGCGGTCTTTCAACCGCGGTAAACCATTGGTGGTACACACCGCCGAGCTCAAAATACACACACACTTACAAAATACAACCACATTGGACAATTCAAATTACACACACCTGAAACAAATACACACACTACTCCCACACACCCAATCCAATATAAAACACACACCCACATTACCCAAAAACCCTTACTACCAGAAATTTGAAAGCAGGCCAGAGAGAGACACTACCAAAAACAACACCAGCATCCACAGACACACAACACCATCACTTACACAACATCCACGCACCTTAAACAACACACACCAACACATCCCCTCACACATCACAACAGACACCACCTCACACATCACCCACACCACATCATGGCACCTCAAAGACACCCCAGGTTCTCTGAGGAGGAGCTCAGGGGGGTCATGGTGGAGGAAATCATCTGGGTAGAGCCACAGCTATTCGGATCACAGGTGCAGCAGACATCATTTGCAAGGAAGATGGAGCTATGGCGAAGAATTGTCGACAGGGTAAACGCAGTGGGACAGCATCCAAGAACACGGGATGTCATCAGGAAGAGGTGGAACGACCTATGGGGGAGAGTGCATTCTGTGGTCTCAAGACACCAGATTGCTGTACAGAGGATTGACGGTGGACCCCCGCCTCCTCCTCCACAACTAACAACATGGGAGAAGAAAGTCTTGGCAATACTGCTCCCTGAGGGCCTCGCAGGAGTAGCAGGAGGACTGGACTCTGGTAAGGCAAATCTTTACTACCTTATCCCCCCACCAGCATGCCATCACATACTCCCATCCTTACCCTTACCCTCACACCCATCACCCCAACAACCGACAGATACCCCACCAACACAACCCACACATCCCAAAACCAAGCCCTGCATGTAACACCAATGCATGGACACCCATCACCCAAGCATGTCCAGTACAGAGACTCACTCATGCCCCAAAATCACCAATCACACAAGGACTATGCCAATAATGCAAGCACTGGAGTCGATGGTCACTCACCCATTGCACACGATGGCACACACAGATACAATAACTATGCGTTTACACCCCAACAGGACCCCTACCCAATGTCACCGGACAGGAGGTGCCAGACATATCCAGTTCCCCCACAGAAGAGGCCCACAGTGATGACAGCAGCTCTGCACGCCTGGATCAAGATGACCAGCCCGGCCCATCTGGGACCCCGGGACAGTCGGTTCCCCTGCCACTGTCACAAGCCACCACAGACCCTCCCCCCTCAGGAAACACCAGCATAGAACCCACCAGGCAGGCCCATCCCTCTGTCCCCAGGACACGTCAATCAGCAGTGTGTCCACCACTACAGGGAACCCAGGCAAACCCACTAACACAGGACGATCAGGGACCTGGGGACAGTGGCAGTGGGCACACAGTTCAGGGGACAGAGGCACAGGATAACAGGGAAACTGGGAGGACTGTTGTGTGACGGGGGACAGGCCCAGGGACCCGACACTCCATGAGGCACTCTCCAACATCATGGAAAAACTACCTTGGGATCAGGGAGGACTTGAAGTCCATTAACACCACCCTGGTCACCATTGCAGGGGTGCTGGCAGACCTTCTCAACACCAGGAGGGACACAGTGGCACAAAAAGGGGCACCTGACACTAGCCTGGACGATGAACAGCCCTCCACCTCTGCCGGCGCTAGTGGACAGGAGGCACTGCCACAGGAACAACAGTACACCAGCACCCACCCCCTACAGATGGAGAACCACCCTGCAAACGGTCCCTGGGATCCAGGAACAAGACAGAGAACATTACCAAGACCCCCGCCAGGAAATGAGACCCCCCCCTGAATGCCACCCTTCTATCCCACTATGTCACCCTGTCCATCCTTAAACTGCCATTGCTCCACTTCCTATGCCCCTTTGGACAATGGACCTGTGAAACAAATAGACTGGACTCTGCCATGGACGTTCCTCCACCATCACCCAGCCCATTTTACAACCCACCTCCACTTATTTGCACAGGAATAAACACACTTCAATCACAAATCAATCTGGAGTCAGTCTGTGCTTTCACAAATGTGTAATTGCAACAACTATGGAATATAGCAATGTCAATGTACTTGTTCACATACCAATGTAACACAGCTGTAGGCCAGGAGTAAACAGAGCAGAGGGCACAAAGTGGGACCCAGATCTGTGAAATGGAAAGTTAAAGTGACAAGTCAGGGTCCATACACTGAGAGAAAATGACAGACGTATGCTAGCTCAAACAACAGTATGAGATGTGCGAAGCAGTTACATCTTCTTATCTGTGTCTCACTGGAAGTATTGCATGATTATGTTGTTTCGGTTGTCGATATCCTCTTCTTCTGCCTCCTCTTCTTCACTGTCCACAGGCTCCACAGGTGCCACAAGACCACCATCTGGCCCATCCTCCTGCAGAAAAGGCACCTGGCGTCACAAAGCCAGGTTGTGCAGCATACAGCAGGCCATGATTATCTGGCACACCTTCTTAGGTGAGTAGTTTAGAGAGCCACCTGTCAGATTGAGGCACCGGAATCTGGCCTTTAGGAGGCCGAAGGTGCGTTCGATCACCCTCCTAGTTCGCCCATGTGCCTCAATGTAACGTCCCTCTGCGCTTGTCCTAGGATTCCTCACTGGGGTCAGTAGCCATGACAGGTTGGGGTAACCAGAGTCTCCTGCAAATGACAACGGATATCTGTTAGACACACACTAACCCTTAGGGACAGCCCAATACCCAGACACCTCTGTCAACTGTATTGGGACTTTGCCCTCACCTATTAGCCACACACGGTGCCTCTGGAGTTGCCCCATCACATAAGGGATGCTGCTATTTCTCAAAATGTAAGCATCATGCACAGGGCCAGGATACTTGGCATTGACATGGGAGATGTACTGGTCTGCCAAACACACCATCTGCACATTCATTGAATGGTAGCTCTTCCGGTTTCTATACACCTGTTCATTCCTGCGGGGGGGGGTACAAATGCCACATGTATGGCACCAATGATGATGGGTATCTGTCCCAGGGCATAGAAGTCACCTTTCACTGTGGGCAAATCCTCCACCTGAGGGAAAATGATGTAGCTGCGCATGTGTATCAGCAGGGCAGACAACACTCTGGACAACATGTTAGAGAACATTGGCTGGGACATCCCTGATGCCATGGCCACTGTTGTTTGAAAAGACCCACTGGCCAGACAATGGAGTACAGACAGGACCTGCACTACAGGGGGGATTCCTGTGGGATGGCGGATAGATGAAATCAGGTCTGGCTCCAACTGGGCACACAGTTCCTGGATTGTTGCATGATCAAGCCTGTATGTGACTAGGATGTGTCTCTCTTCCATTGTTGACAGGTCCACCAAGGGTCTGTACACCGGACGATGCCGCCATCTCATCACCTGCCCCAGCAGACGTGCCCTATGGAGGAGAACAGTGAGCAGAGAGTCATCCAACACTGAGGTATCACAATTTGTTATTTGCACAAACGTTATTAATCCGCAATGCGCCGGTATCTGTCTATATTCCCGGCCCAGATAGGTGTGACGCAGTTAACATTCATCCCATGTGGCCTCCTGAAATGGCGGATGCCTGACCTGTAAGGTGGGAGAAGTGGATATGAGGTAACTGCACTGGTGTTGTACACCGTCGCAGTGGGCCCCAGGAGCCAATGACGATGTACGCCGACGGTGACAGTACACACCACCGTGGACGGAACCGCCATTTTCTGTCTCTTCCCTCACTTGATACCTGACCTTCAGCAGGAGGGGACCTACACTGCAAGTGCTGCTGTGACCTGTGTCTGGAAGCGACGATGGCTCATGTGTCTGGGGAAAGGGCCCCTGCCTTCACTTTGGAGGAGTTGGAGAAACTAGTGGATGGGGTCCTCCCCCAGTACACGCACCTGTACGGTCCTCCAGACAAACAGGTGAGTACATTGTGAGCATTCTGCATGGGCAATGCATGTTTAGAGTGGTGTGGATGGAAGGTACATGGGGGGGCTGAGGCCTGCATGTGTGGATGGTGAGTGTATGTGCATCAGGGCATGGGTGGGAACTGGTGAGCAACGAGTATGATTGTCCAGACGGGTAAGTAATTTCCTTTCCCCCTGTACCAGTTGTCTAGGTCAGCGCCCACCAGAAGAAGATTGCTATTTGGTGTGCCATTGCCAAGGACGTCCAGACCCTGGGGGCCTACCAACGTGGGAGGGATACCCGTCCCACCATGAACCCCCTGATGTTCCAGATCCTGGCGGTGGCCTATCCGGAGTTGGATGGGTGCTTGAGGGCATCACAGCAGCCAGAAAGGGGTGAGCACACTCTCATTCCGCTGACTCTGCGCGCAGTACGAGGTGTCTGGGTGGGGGAGGTGGGCAGTGGGTTCCCCTAGGCCAGGGGAACTTGGTAGGCAAGGTCCCTTGTGAGGCAGGCTATGTGGCACCCCAACCCCACCAGTGGTAACAGCCATCTACACCTAGCCAGGCTCCTGTGACTTCCAGGTGTGCAGCAATTGGTCTTAGGCCTCGTACCCCATGGCAGCTGAAATTTCTAGGAACTGTCAGTGCATGACCTAGTGCAGAGGGCTGCTCCGTGTGTGTTGTGTCCACCAACGGTAGTGGTGTTGCATGCACTGAACATGTCTTTCTTCTGTCTTTCCCCCCCTTTTTATGGTTTCCCTGTTCTTGTGTGCAATAGCATCATCAGACGGAGGAGCATTGGAACCGGAGCAGGAGGGAGCTGCAACCCACTTGGCCATGGAGGGTGAAGCAACGGAGTCTCAAGCCACCAGTGGGACGGAGGGCGAGGGGAGCTCCACGGCAGGGAAAGTAGCAGACAGCAGTGACAGCGACTCTTCCTCTGATGGGAGCTCCCTTGCGTTGGAGGGAACCTCTGTGCCCACCGCATCAACAGATACAGGCGCCACCCCCCCTATCAGCACCGCCCTCCCAGCAGCCCCTCAGCATGTTTCCCGTGCCCACTCACCCAGGAGGGTGGGCATCTCCTTTGCCCCAGGCACCTCAGGCCCTGCCCCAGTCGGCCCTGCTGCCCTCAGTTAGGAGGCTATTGACCTCCTGAGATCCCTCACTGTTGGGTAATCTACCATTGTGAATGCCATCCAGGGTGTACAGAGGCATTTGCAACAAACAAATGCATCCCTGGAGGGCATTCATTCTGGGCAGGAAGCCCAACAGAGAGCATTTCAGGCTCTGGCCTCAGCACTGATGGCAGCCATTGACCCTGTGTCCAGCCTCCCACCTCCAACCTCTTCCCAATCCCATGTACCTCAGCCTATCCAAAGCACACCATCAGACCAGCATGTACACACATCAACATACAAGAGTGGACATGGCAAACATAAGCACCACACATCCCACAGGCACTCACACAAGCACCATCCCCATGCAGACACAGCAACATCCACTGCCTCCACTGTGTCCCCCTCCTCCACGTCCTCCTCCTCCCTCCCTGTCTCATCTCCACTCACACCTGCATGCACTTCTTCCTCAGCCACTACCTCCATCAGCAGCATGCCTATCTCCACACACGTTCACGTGCACTCACCACCCTCACTACCATTCACACATCCCCAGTGTCCTCTCCCAGTGTGTCAGTGAGCCCTCCTCCCAAAGTACACAAACGCAGGCACACACCCACCCAACAGACGTCCACCTCACAACAGCCTCCGGCCCATGCACCTTCACCCAAATTCTGCACACGTACACCTCCTACAACCACTACCTCTACCTCCACTCACAAACCCCCCCACATCTTCCTGTCCCAGTGTGTCTAAAAAACTCTTCATGGCTAACATTGACCTCTTCCCTACACCTCCCCACCGTCCTTCACCTAGGGTGAGGCTTTCCAGGTCCCAGCCCAGCACCTCAGCCACCACATCCCCAGGCACAGTGGTGCCAGAAACTGCGGGGTCATCTAGTGCACCACCCATCAGGGCTGCTAGTGTGCCACGTAGCGAGGGCAAGGACATTCCGCCACCTGCGAAGGTGAAAAAGGTGCCCACATCCCAGAGCGAGAAGCCAAAACTACCAGCCACAAAGGGCTAAGCAAAAACCAAAGGGGATAGTGGCAAGACAACTGTGGCACCATCAAAGGTGGGGAAGGGCCAAAAGCAGAAGAGCAGGTCAGGAGAGGGCATGGTGGCACCGACTGAGGGATCATTGTCACCCCTTCTGTCCACGACCACACCAACCTGTATGGCGGTGAACACCGCTAGGTTCCTCGCCACCACAACCACCACCTGCACCGCTACCTGCACCGCCACCTGCACTGCTACCTGCACCACCACCTGCACCACCCCAGACACGTCTACAGCCTCAGCGACAGTCCCCAGCCTCTTCCCCAGTGGGTAGCCGTCTGAGGCTGCAGGAGGCCTCTTGTTTTGTCCCTCAGCAGGTGGCAACCCATTCACCGCCGCAAGCACCACCGCCACAGATACCGCCGCCAGCACCGTCGCCACAGACACTGCCGCAAGCACTGCCACCACAGACACCACTGCAAGCACTGCCACCACAGACACCGCCGCAAGCACCACCACCGGCCCGCGGCATCCTCAGACACTGGCACCACCGCTGACATGGCTACTATCCCAGTGGTCAGTCGTCTGAGGCTGGAGGTGAGTTCCTGGACCCTGGGAAGCTTCCATGAGGCATGACTTCCATCACTGTTTGCACCTGCAGGTGGAATGCAAAGCCGCAGCAGTGTGGGGTATGTCAATGCCTCCATGGGGTATCATGCTACCTGAACCTCACCAATCTCGTGGCACGCACACCCAAGTGAGGGAATTGTACCGGCCAGACTGCACGTGGAGCACTCTGGGCACCATGCCCCCTCCAGAACTAGTGGAGATTGACATCCACTGCCTCAGTCCTTGGCAGGATGAAGCACTATAGGCACCAGGCCCCCTCCTGAACCAGTGGAGAGATACATCCACTACCTCAGACCTTGGCAGGATGAAGCACTCTGGGCAGCAGGCCCCCTCCAGAACCAGTGGAGACTGTTATCCACTTGAGAGACTGTGGCTTTGCACTCCCCAGGATAAAGCAGTGGGCAAACCACCCACTGGAGAGACTTGTGAGACTGTGGCTTTGCACTCACCAGGATAAAGCATTGGGCAAACCGCCCACTGGAGAGACTTGTGAGACTGTGCTTTGCACTCCCCAGGATAAAGCAATGGGCAAACCACCCACTGGAGAGACTTGAGAGACTGAGGCTTTGCACTCCCCAGGATACAGCAGTGGGCAAACCACCCACTGAAGAGACTTGTGAGACTGTGGCTTTGCACTCCCCAGGATAAAGCAGTGGGAAAACCACCCACTAGAGAGACTTGAGAGACTGTGGCTTTGCACTCCCCAAATACAGCAGTGGGCAAACCACCCACTGGAGAGGCTTGTGAGACTGTGGCTTTGCACTCCCCATGATACAGCAATGGGCAAACCACTCACTGAAGAGACTTGTGAGACTGTGGCTTTGCACTCCCCAGGATCAGCAATGGCATGGAGCCCCCTTGTACAGCAATGGCGTTGTGCGTTCATCAGGCTGAGGTGCCCCCCTCCCCCGGAGATGCCTGTGTATTTTCGATCTGATGCCCCAGCAGTGTTCGCTCTGTTTTGGCTTAGCTATCATGTGTGGCTTCGCCCATGCATTTTGGGGCCAGTGGGCCACGGACAATGATCGGTACACTATCCGGACTTGTGTAGTTGGTGTACATATTTGTGTATACTGAATTTTGACTTTTGACTAATGGATTTTTAATAATTACAATTGTTACAATCATTTCCTTTTGTCCTTGCGTTCTTCCAGGGGGTGGAGGGGTGTATATGTAATGTTGATGCATGTATTTGTGTGTATGTTGTTGGGTGTGAGGGTGAGGGTGGGGGTGTTGCGTGTTGCGTGTGTGTGTCACTCTCTTTCCTCCCCCCCTCCCCTGTGTTGTAGGTGCAGAACTCTCCGTGGTCGTGCCGCCACCGTTCATACTCCTGGTAGATGAGAAGATACACCAGCATGCGCAGGACGTGTAGTTCGGGCTACATGGTGTCCTGGTTCGTCATTGGGTGTCAAGAGGTGAGTGTTTTCCCTTCTGTTTACTGTTTCCGCCATGCTTTTGATCGCGTTGATTCTGCCCCGATAGGCGTCTTAAAATACGGTGGGCGGTACTTTGTCTTCGGCCTGTCTGTTGGCGGTTACCGCTGCGGTGTTTGTTTCTACTGCCGTGGCGGTTGTAGTGTTAAAGTGGCTGTCTATGTTGACGGTTTCCGCCCTAGTCGTAATCCCATTTTTTTTCCGACGGCCTGTTTGGGGTATTACCGCCGCTTTAACACCGACCGCCAGGATTGTAAAGAGGGCCATAGTGTCTACTATCGCTAGGGTCATCAGTAGCTGTCTGATAGAAATGACTCTTACCAACCTAGTAGATCACTTCGTTCCTCCAGCTCCTTGTTGGTGGTGATCCCACATTTAGGAAAGAAGAAGTGGGGTGGCAGCTACTATTCCAATCAGGTTGTTAGTAATTGGAACGCCCTCCAGCAGCTTATCTGCTCCACTGAGGATATTCTGTTTTTTTCAAGGATCTCCTTAAAACAAGACTCTTTGGGTTCACTTCCTAATTTCAAGTCGGTAAGTGGATTTGTCTTCTAGCCAGCACCAGGGCACTAAATGAGTAGCTGTTGCGCTCTATAAATCCCTCAGATAAAATAAGATAAGATAGGCTTTAGGACTCTGTGCTCTTTAACTCTGATAACCAGTGCTAAGACTTTTGTGCTCTTTTTCCTTCAAGCATAGTAAAATTGTCCTACTCCTCACTGGCACATTTCATTTGCTTGGAAGCCCCTAGTAAATGGTACTTCAAGTACCCAGTGCCATTAAATAAATGCTATTAAAGGGCCTGTAGCACTCATTGTGCCACCCACAAAGGAGCTCCCTAAAACATGTCTCAGGCCTGCCAATGCAGGCTGTAGTGCAGTTTTAAACAACCATCTCAACCTGGTAAATAAACCTTTTGGCAAGCCTAAACCTTCCTTTTTAATTCTGATAAGCCACCCCTAAGCAGGCCTTTAAGGGTCATAGATCAATGTGTACTGTATTTAACAATTAGGACATGTGTATAGTTATACATGTCCCGATGGCGAAAAACTCCTAAAGTAATTGTTCACTGTTGTAAGGCCATTATCTCCCATTGACTACTACTGGGTTACTTTATTGATCCTAATTCTGGGTTGTGAGCACACAGAGGCATGTTGTTTACAGTCAAATAAATTGTAATTTAAAACCAAACCTCTCTAATGGTAAAGCTGGATTGCAGTTCTGAAGATGCCACTTTTAGAAATATAGCATATTCTTGTCTCAACAATCTGTGCCTTCTATCAGTGTCCTGCATCACAGGACTGTGCATTTCTCTGCTGCTGGGGCTTGTGTATTGCTTCCAGAAGTTATGCAGACGAGGCATAGGTATAAACTGGATGGACTGTCCTTACAGAGTATCTGGGGAGGAGTTGTGGCACAGCACTACTTGCTCTTGAAAGGGTTTCCCTCCTGCACACAAAAAGGAACCTGACACTGGGTTTTCCCTGTCTTTTGTCACCTGCAGACAGCTTGGTGCCAGGGTAGGGGAAGGGTAAGAACTTTAAAAAAACAGTTGTGGTGGTAGGAGAGTGAGTACCATCACACAAAGGATGGCAACAGGTATAAATACTTGACCACCAAAGCCGCTCATTAGAACACTACTGGACCTGTGAAAGTTGCAGTTGAAGGACTGCAATGCTACCAAATGACTGCTGTGATGCTTGAAGGACTGCCTTGGTGTCTGCGAAGAAAGATTGGACCTTCTTGCTTCATCCCGGCTTACACAGTGTTACTCCATGGATCTGTTGACTGACCCTCTGTGTGAGGTACATGAACACAACAAGCTGCAGAGGCCTCCCCACTACTGCCAAATGTGTAAGCATCTTGAAAGACAACAAAGGCAATCATGTATCCCGACTACTAAAGCCAGGTATAAACCTGCATTAAAAAAACTATTACAAAAAGCCTACTCTGATCGTAGAATTGCAAAAGCTGGTAACACGGGTAACAAGTCTGGGGAAATTTGTCAAAATTGTGGAAACCTTTACATACTAAGAGGCTAGCGTAGGGCTCAGGAGCCCACAGTGCAATGGTGTGAACAACTGGTTCACTACTTCCAGATATTCAAGCCAGTGTTCTCCTGTCCATGCAGCTGGAGGAGACCATGGAGGGCATTTTGTAGTCTAGCCCACAGCATAATACTATTATGACTCTTGATAGGTTTGGTCTCATCTCCTTGGAAAGATTTCTTTCAGCAATATGCAGCCTTAAGTCTGGTTCTCCGACCAACCCACGCCCCCCGGTCCTGTTGGCTTTAGGGGAAGGTGTCAATAATCCTTTCTTGTTCTCTTGGCAGAGGCTCTGGGAGCAAAAATAATCTCCTACGCTGATGACACTCAGCTACTGGTTTCTTGGGTCAGGGATCAAGTGTTCTCTGGTAAAACATGAGAACCTGTCTGACAGCAGTTTTTTATTAGCTGACACACCACCAGCTCCAATGTAATGCTGAAAAGACCAAGCTGTTCTTCTTTGGTGTAAGGGCATAGGAACCCTGGCAGTCCTTTTGGCCAGAGGATGCTCCTTCTCCATTATGCCAGACTAGCTCTGCTAACTTAAGTTTGATGGCAAGGTATCCTTCTGCCTCAGGTTAATGCAGAGGTAGGGATTTGTTTTGGTCTGCTGCATGTTCTAAGAATTCTATGCACTTTATCTCTTTCTCTGCTAGGGAATACGTAGTACGGGACTTAATAACATCTAGGCTTGACTACGGTAATGCAATGTATTTGGGTCTGCCTGACTATTTTATCAGTGAGTTGCAGGTGGTCCAAAATACAGCAGTCTGTACTCTCCTCAGCATGCCATTGAGAACACGTTTCCCCATATTTAATGGCATTGCACTGGCTTCCCATTAGGAAGAGAATCCTTTTCAAGACAGGCTGCTGGTACATAGAGCTCTCCATCAGACTTGCACTGGGTACCTCAGAGCAAGGATTTGTTTTCACACTCCATCTATGCGCCAGCATTCTGCTTACCTTCAGCATGGAACACACTCCCCTTGGAGTTACGGAGCATTTCAGTCACCTGCCAGTTTCAGAAGGGATGGAAAACATGTTTTTTTATTCAGGGTTACTAGTTAGGTCCCTCAGCCAGTCAACCTTTGAGGTGTAGAGTGCCAGGATACTCCCTGGAGTAACAGAGTGCTACATAAATACCTTTTACATTGCATTGCAGCTCACCTGCTGCAACAGGACCTGCCTGGACCTGAACTGGACCTGCCTGAGCCCTGTTGCTTGCCTCTGCAAGCATGGTCCCTGATCTCTAAGACATTAAAGGTTGTGGACCCCTGGCTGACATTAGCTCCCCCTAACAAAAAAGGTACAAATTCAGATGTTGTGGTTCCATGTGACCGCAAATGGACACATTTGCTTTGAAATTCTGCCACCTGTGATGAATGTCAACAGGAAGCTCAAGTAAAACCTGCTCTTTGTGGTGACAATGACTGTCCATGGTGACAGGAAACACAAGACCTGCACTTGCAGTACAGCAACTATAGCCCTGATGACATCTGATGCAAAGCTACAATTGTGGCCATCCACAATGCCTGACCAGCTCTTTGCACTACAGCGATGACCATCCGCGACACCCGACCTCCTTTTCATGCTACAGTGACGACCATCTGTAACACTCAGCCTCCTCCTTCCAGCTTTCTCCATTACAAATGGAATTCTTCGCACCATAAGTAAAAGATCATTTTTTGGTGAGACTAACCTGGTCCTGTAACCGGCCTGTGCTTCATCACAGTTGGTCTTAACTTGTGACTTTACCCCAGTCTAGCATGACAACATGTCCACGAGTTTGCGCTCTGTGCTTTCAGCCACAATTTTCACTAAAAATGTTTAAAGTGAATAACGTTGGTTGTATGAATTGGATTTTTGTCATTTTGTTATCATTTTATTTAATAGAATGTATTATTTTTTTCAAAACCATTTGGGTATTTTTGTTGTGTTGTGTTTTCACTTTATTACTGTTTGTGTGCTGCACAAATACTTTACACATTGCCCTTTGCCACATTGTTATTACAAAATTATTGGTATGGTTACTTGCTGCTTTTATGAAACTTTTCTGTTTTTGCTATAGAATTGTAGCACTATTCTTTAATGCTGTTGAGTTCACATTATCAACTTATATTTTTCATTATGCCAACACATTTATTAGGCATTTGAACATTTTCCTCCGAATGCAAGACCTGGGGCTTAACATTCAGAAAATTAAGTATAATTGTTCCACTTAAATTTATTTTTATTTAAAAATAGATAATTATAGTCAGCAAACAAGTGTCACGTTGCATTTGAAGACTATTGATAACATTCTCACAAAAATTATGAGAAAGTCCAATAAGTCTCTGTCTTTGTCTTTGTATACTTTCACTAGTGAACCTAATCTCGACACAGCAATAATCTTGTTCAGTGTTGAAACAACAACTAAGATAATGCAGTGGCTTGGAAAAAAATATTATGTGGTGTAGAGTTTTGATTAATAATGTTGACATGTGTGAAGAAGAATCTTGATAGTATCGTGTAGGATACGCTTACTTTCAGATCAATCTTGATGTAACTGGGGAATGACAGGCAAGGAACGAGGTCATTCAGTAAGAGTATTCTGCCAGTAGAGCGATCAGAGCTACAGATTGGAAATTTACCAAGACGACAGTCATTCCATTAAATACATTGGCACGAAAACAAATATCTAGAGGACGAAGAGGAATAGATAGCTTACCTTCCTTATTCACTGAATTTTGTCAAGAGAAATGTCCCAAGGAATGACTGATCAGATTTGTTCCAATAAAATATTGATGTGCTATTTTAATATTAACAATAGTCCATAGTACAATATAATTCAGTTCAGAAAGCAAATAATCTCAGGAGTTTTACTAGGAACAAACACAACCCCAAACACCCTATTTATATAGTGGCAAGACCTTTCTTATTGTCTGCATGTGTATTGTCCCAGTGAGACATTGAGGGCCAGATTTATACTTTTTCAGGCAAAACTGTGTATAAAAAAAGTATAGCGTTGGCTAGCGCCATTCTAAGACGTCGGGCGGGTGCCATAGTTATGGAACAGCACTAGCCAGCTCTAGTGCCCTGTTAGCGACCTTGGAAAGGGCGCTAACAAGGCAGGAGAGGCGTAGGGGAACTGGGGCTTGTGCGCCAAATCATGGCGCTACACTGTTTAGAGGCATTTTCTGGCACCCAACCCCCATGGACAGGGCTCCTGTTTTAGTAAAGACAGGAGCCATGCCCACAACCCCAATGGCCATGCCCAGGGGACGAAAGTCACCTGGGCATGGCCATTGGGGCCAGTGCCGTGAATAGGCCCCAAGTCAGGGCCCCCGAGCGGGGAAAAAAAAAATACTTACCGGGACTTACCCGGGATGGGTCCCCCATCTTGTGGTGTCCCTCTGCTGTGATTGGGGTGGGTGGGGGTGTCCCTGGGGCCAGGGAAGGGCACTTGTGGGCACTTTCCATGGTCTCTGACCATGGAAATATGTCTACAGGTCCCATTACACCTGCCCAAACCCAGGCATTAAATAATGGCGCTAAGCAAGTTTGCCACCATTATTTAAGGCCCCCATCCCCCAATGCTGGATTTTAGCACAGAGGGATAAATATGGCGCTAAGGCCATATCGTCCTTTTCTGGACAGGACCGCCTACCGTGCATCTCATTGACGCAAGGTAGGTTTTCACGTCCAGAAAACAATGTTAATTCCATAACTTTGGCGCTAGACATGTTTAGAGCCAAAGTATAAATATGGATTTAGGTTTGCGCTGAATTAGTGTAAAAAAAATTATGCTAATTCAGCAGCGCAAACCGAGTATAAATATGGGCCTGAATATCCTGACCTGACTCATTCTTGTCACAGTCCGTTGCATCTTAGGTATTGGTTCAGAAAGGCATCAGTTTGTAGCTACATAGAGTTTGGGGCCACTGAGCAGCTCAAGATCCCCAATTTCGTAAGGAGATGTTACAGTGTTATGTTTCAAATAACCAACCCACCCAAGGATATTGAAGCATAACTTGATGTTGCTGAATAGTATCCAGTGGTTGTATGTGTGGATGAACTTCAGCTTTTGCTGGAGCTCCTTGCTTCTTCTCCTTGCACCTATGTCATGATCTTCGATATGACCTTTGACCTGCCACCCCTCTACATAGACATTATTGGTTATTCCGCCTCGTTCACATGTGTATGGGCCATCATTCCCATTATAAAGGTATTTCAAAGACGGTGTTCCATTTCATCCTACTAGAAATGACACACACTTTTGAGTATTCTCTCGTTTTCTTAGAAAGAAAAGAACTGGCGTTTGAATTAAATAAGGCAGATAAAAAGGGGCGCATTCATTTGCCATGTCAAAATATTAGGTACAACGAAAACATGTATACATATTCTGTAGTGTACTTATTACAATTATGTGGAAAATATATTGGTTCTCCCAAAAAAGTTTATCATGTTAGCCTGAATACGCCAACCTTAGGTATATTGTTTCCAACTGGAAATTATCTTCTCAATTCACAGATCGTGTTTGGCTTTAGTTGACAACGACGTGTCGCATATATAGGTTAATCAAGGAATAGATACCTATTAATTCCCCACAAATATCCCCAAAGTTCAGGGCGGATTACCTCTCTCTTGCAATATTGCCGTTCAGGCCAAGATTAAGACCAACTGCAGAAGTTTCTTCATGTAATTCTTTTTCGACGTCATGAAGAGTAAATATTAAAGCCAATTTTGGAGCATTGCTGATTGCTTCGCTGTTTGCTGAATTAGCAGTACATCCTGGTGTCTCTATGGTATGCCTGCAATTCTCGTCTTTAAATCTCAGAGGGTTGTAATTGTTCTTTTTGTTTTGGTTTCAAATTATTGTTTTACACTTATGATATTATTATTCTTTATAGGCTTGTTTTGTTTTAAAAGGCCATGGATTTTATTTTCCAGTTTTTCAATGCTTTTTCGATTTCATAGTAGTTATGATTGTTTTTAAAGCATCATTGTTTACATCAGAGCAGGGAGATAGCTTCAAGTGCTTGGCTCCTATATAAAGATGAGAGAAACAATACTGGAAATAAAACAGGCTAATAAGACCTGAAGAGGGCCATGCTATGATGCAGACTTGCTGACAAGAAGTCACATGTGAGGGGCAACCTGCTTTGAAAGTTAAATGTTAATTCCATTCCATTACTGACTGCAACATTGCTACTCCACAACATTGCATTCACGATGCTGAAACCATGCCAAGGCCTGCTCTGCAGGTCACATGCAACAACATGGAGTTCTGAATTATGCTATGTGAGTGGCAGTGTAGTGTTGGCGGAGTCAGATCACACTCAGAGACCATGTTTAGACATGACTCATGTAGACATTCAAACATGTAGACAAACTCCTAGCAGTTAGATGTCATCAAAGCTAGACTTCATTCTGATTTTATTTCTCTTATTTTGTAACGGCTTAAAGTACACAAAAAATGATTATATCGTTATAGTAACTAGTGGGGGTCACCACTGGTTATAGTTAGGTCAGCTGTTCAATAGAAAGTGCAGTTTTTGTGCTGCTATTAACTTTGGCCCTGTTTGGCAAAATGTTACAAAAAAAAGTTCACCCACCTCAGCCCCTTTCTGGAACGTTTTGGGGTGATAAGTTAAACGGGCTCAGATGAAGGGGTGGGGCAAAACACACAATCCTCATGCATTTTCCATTGAAATCTTTAGGGAAGGCAATAGGAAAAACTGCTAAACTGAATTACACCAAATTTGGCAGGACGCTAGGTCTTAGTCTGCAGATTGTGCTTTCTGTGACTTGGTCTAAATCTGTTCAGTAGTTTTTGAAGTTGGAAAATAATTGTACATCTGGATGGTTGGGTCCGTGAGAGTCTTGTGAGACTCACGAGGAAGCAGCAACTTAAACAGTGTTCCGATTGGCTGTGGTTTGTTATTTCCTTCATGCCATCTTACTCCTACAAGTGTCAAATTCCTATGGGAGCGAGCTCTGATTGGCAGCTTTAAAGGACTCAGGGACTTAGTACCCTGTCCAGAAGTTAAAAAAAAATAATAGCATGGGGTGAAGAGTAGGGACACCCTGATCTCCTAGGCGTAAATAAAAAAAGAAACAGCAAAAAAAGGCTGCAATCCTTCAGGACTCCGACAGGATTGCGAAAAAACCCATTATGGTGTCTGTGACACATTCATTAGTTATAGGCCCTGGGAAGCCTACCCCCTGGGCTGAAATCATAAAAAAGGCCAGTTTTCTGAACATGGGGCGGGGACACATGGCCCCCTCTCCGAACCATTAATGGCCTTGAGGAGCCCAACCCTAGGGCCGAACTTTGGTTAAAAGGGGAGGGGGCTGTGCAGCTTCCCTTCCCAAGCCTCTAGAGGCCCCATAGACCACACCCCATAGAAACTATTCTGTTAATGAAGGGGAGGGTGGTCCTCCTCCTTGTGCCTCTCAAGGCCATGGGGAGCCCTAAATGGGACTGAAATTACTGAAAATGTAGAGGGGGGAGCATGGCCCTCCTCCATGAGTCAGGGTGGCATCTGGTTCAGTAGCTATGTCCCGGGAATCCCATCACTGGACACATCGATTTTCCTGCCTTCACCGACGTGGGCATGGAATCATGTTTTTGCTCTCGCTTGGTCAGAGCATTTTTTAATTTACTGCCAAGCAGGAGACAGCACCAAGTCCACTGGGGCTTTAAGAATACTATCGCCCTCTGGGAATGGAATTTTGATCTGTTTCCCTGCAATATGTTGATCTGGTTCCCTGCCTGCATCGATGCTGGCAGAGAACCAGATTAAAATATTGCTCCCACCTTAAGAGCTGCTCCTTCTGGGTGGAAGTAATGCCTGCTCCCCCTGCATGACGACTACATGGTGAGTGTCCTGGCTGGGGTCCAGGTCACTCACCTTCAACACTGCAAGGCCTTGGGAGATGAGGTGCCCGGAGCTGATAACGACTTGGGAAGTGGAGCCAAGCAGCCCACCTCCGTTTTATTTAAATGTGTCCCTGGGAATCGGCCGATAACATGTCACTCAAGGGTCAAACTCTGTGGTCAAGCCAAAGGCTTTGTGCAGTGTGGGGTTGCCGGCCTTTGCGGGGGTTGGCCACCGGGCCTGGTAGCAGGCCAGGCCTTGTGGCTAACCCTCCACTGTGCATGGTTAAAGGACGTGAGTGGTGTGAGATTGGCTGCATGTAGGGGGTAGGCCGCAGAGCCTGACCACAGGCTAGGCCCTGCAGCCAACCCCTGTTGTACATCACTGAAAGCCCTGAGCATTGTGGGGGTGGGCTGCCTTCATGGGTGTTGGCCACAGTGTGCAAGGTATAGTTAGCTCTGCTAACTATAAGTGGTGAATTTCTGTATTTTTTAGTTCAAAATATTAATGTTGTCATTGACAAATTCACCTAACTATAATACTACATTAAACTTTGTTTGTTTTGATGAATATAATATTATAAAAATAAAGTGCATAAAGTTAATTTATTGTGTCTTAGGGCATCATTACAGGTGGGCCGGCAATTTGTGCTAAATTTATTACATCCAAGAAAAGCTGGCCACACTGGGTTGGAATTAATCAAATGCAATAAATACCACTAATTATGAGTTTTTCCCTGATAATGGAGAATAATATGCATATTTTGGTGCTCGGTGCACCAAACTTTACATGTTCCCGTATTTACCAAGCATTTACCCTGCCATCAATTTTGGATGCCAACATGTATCCAAGTGATGCTATTTTTGCTCTATACTTATAATTCTGATATATAATATATGCAGTAACAAGTTATTGCACAAACTGGTCAACTGTCTTTGCACTCCTGCAGCCACTCTGAAGAACCATCCAAGGGGCCAATCTTTGGTTTGGGAGAGTTTTGCCTAAGTACTTGGGGGCATATTTATACTCCGTTTGCGCCGAATTTGCGTCGTTTTTTTCGACGCAAATTCGGTGCAAAACTAACGCCATATTTATACTTTGGCGTTAGACGCGTCTAGCGCCAAAGTATGAGGAATGAGCGTCATTTTTTTGCGTGAACACCTTCCTTGCGTTAATGAGATGCAAGGTAGGCGTTCCCGTCTAGAAAAATGACTGCGACGCAAATGCGTCGTATTTATACTCCCGGGCAGAAATGACGCCCGGTAGTGGGCGGGGCTAAAAACCCCGCATTTGCGCCTCTTTTTAACGCCTGGGTCAGGGCAGGCGTTAAGGGACCTGTGGGCTCAAAATGAGCCCACAGCTGCCCTCCCATGCCCCCAGGGACCCCCCCTGCCACCCTTGCCCACCCCAGGAGGACACCCAAGGATGGAGGGACCCATCCCAGGGACATTCAGGTAAGTTCAGGTAAGTATAATTTTATTTTTTTTTCAATTTTTTTTTGCCATAGGGGGGTCTGATTTGTGCCCCCCTACATGCCACAATGCCCAATGACCATGCCCAGGGGACATAAGTCCCCTGGGCATGGCCATTGGGCAAGGGGGCATGACTCCTGTCTTTACTAAGACAGGAGTCATGTAAATGGCGTCTGGGCGTCGTTAAAAATGGCGCAAATCGGGTGGTGGCGATTTTTTTGCCTCTACCTGACTTGCCCCATTTTAAGACGCCCTAACGCCATTTTCCCCAACGCCGGCGCTGCCTGGTGTACGTGTTTTTTTTCCACGCACACCAGGCAGCGCCGGTCTGCTAGCGCCGGCTAACGCCATTGAATAAATACGGCGCCCACATGGCGCTTCAGAATGGTGTTAGCCGGCGCTAATTTTTTTGACGCAAAACTGCGATAGCGCAGTTTTGCGTCAAAAAGTATAAATATGGCCCTTAATCTTTGCCTTAGGTCTGGGTCAGCTACAGACTCTCCTCTCCAGTTGTTTTCAGTTCCACCTGACAGAGATGATTTACAATAGGGGGTTCAAGCAGGTCTAGCAGCAACAAATTGAATTTGTGACATTTTAGGCTCCTAACTAGATGTGATTATATTGGTCCCCTTCTTGTTAACATCCTCTATTCATTGAATAATACAGGATGAAAATGGAGAACCCCTTTTTTACGAAATGTACATTTGTACCTAAATCATTATATGATATCTCATTTGTAATTATGTGCACTTCTTTTGTTCCCCTTATTCACTAATTCAGATATATGCACTTATGTTGTACTTATAAACATATTTTATACAACATATAAATCATTGTGAAAAAAAACCTGAATATGCTGTTTGGTACATTTCTGCCCAGTTCCAGTTATAAGATATGCACAGTGTGTAAAGAGTTATAGCAAATGAATAAAATATGTAGATCTACTGGCAAGTTAATGTTACATTATGAATTAGTTCCTTTCTGAGATCCGTTTTCCTACAGTCTCTACAAGAATCAAGTAATAGTGAGGTATTTCTTGATGCAACAGCACCACTTTTATTGAAAATAAATAAATAGTGTATAATGGACAGTGTTTCACTTATTCCACACTATTCATACTTAATTATGCTTATTATCCTGACAAGCTATAGCTTTGCATTGAGTTCAACATGTTTTTTTAGTTCGTTTTTCCCATGAAGGAAATAATGGACACAATTCACAATGGTAACTTTACACTTGTGAATCTACTAATGTGTATATCTGCTTCTAAGCCTAGATGTAACTCACTACTTTTTTGCTAATAATCACTCCCATGTGGAGACTTGCACAGAGTTGTAAAGTTACATGTGTACACCTCCTCTAAAGAGGGCTTGGAGTTACCTATGATTCAATTTATGAGTGTTCATCTAGTATTAGTAACTTTCTACCTGTTGGTGGAGATCTTCCTCATGAGGACAAAGTTCCCCTATAAGAAACTACACAATATTGTAATGATTTTTTTATTACGTACAAGTATTTTATTTTGAAACATAAATTTAACATAATTAAATGTAATTGAAATTAACTTGGAAATAATTAAATGAACAGTAGCAACACATTATCTCCTCAAATTAAATGTGTACGTTTTTAAAATAATTTTAATATATTAAATTATACTCATGAATATTCATTTTAAATAATAATTTAAAAATAAAATTACTGATGCTCATTAACATTTTATTTCATTAAATATTTGTAATACTTTTAGATATAAGATAAAACGTTTAATTTATTTTGATTAAATTAAGTGTATTGTTAAGTTTATATATATATATCACTAAATATACGTAGGGCCTGATTTAGAGTTTGACAGACTGGTTACTCCTTCACAAACATGACAGATATCCCATCCGCCGTACTACAATCTCCATAGGATATAGTGGGATTTTAATACAGCGGAAGGAATATCTGTCACATGACAGGGTAACCCACTCCACCAGACTCTGTTTGGTATGACTACACAATTGTATATGTATAAATTACATTTCAAAATTAATTAATTAATTTAGCATTGATTCCTGGTGCGTTAGTTTAATTTTCTGGCTCCATTGGTTTATATGGAAGAGAGTTGCAGTTCCAGTGGTTGGCCATGTGTAATGCATAATTTACTCTGAGGCCGGGCTATGTTTAAGTCTGTTTTGACACTGTTAAAGTTGTTAGTGATCAGACCACCCGACTGTCAATGCCGTGGGGAGGACACCACCATCATACTGCTGGCGTACCCCACACCCTATTACAAAGATCCCACCAGGCTGACCGGTGGGAACATTGCAATAGAGCGTTCCTGCCGGTCAGTCTGGTGGCAACAATAATACGGTGTCAGACTCGGCTCCCTTAAGGGAGCCAAATCCTATACCATAGCACAGAGGGGGGCTGACCGGCACCCTCACAATGCTCACTGTCTGCAAAGCCAACAGTGCGCATTCAATGGTGCTAGGTGGGGGGGCCTGCACTACCCATACCATGGGCATGGGCAGTGTAGGGGCCTCCCTGTGGCCCCCGGCACTGGCTTTCTGCCAGCCTTTTTATGGCTAGTTCCCTGTCATGAAAAGGCTCATGGAAAGTGGGGTTTAATCAGCCCGGCAGCACTGAGTTCATTGCCTCCATGGCAGGGTACAAGCCTGACCGCTGTCACTGCATTGTGATCTATGATCATGGTGAGGAAGCTGGTCTTTAGGTGGGTCTGACAGCCAAAGTTGGAATTGGGAGGTCAGACCGCCTGGAGTGCGGTGATCCGACCGTCAACACAAGTATGCTGGTCGTCAGACCCCAACACTCATAATGAGGCCACTACTCTTTTGTGGGTGCCTGTTTCGTATCAGCAAGTCATTCGCTAAACCCTGAATCAATTTTCACTTAACCCCATCCACTTTTTAATGATTATTTCACATTTTTAAACCACTGCATCAGGCCCTTTCCACATTTACTAAAAAATGTAAACAAGCATGCAATGAGATCTGCACCACCATGGTGGAGATCTCCATTCAAACAAGTTAGGAGAGGTGTAGAGCTCCACCCATAAGTAACTGTGTTCTATACAAAGTGAAAAGTACTGCCTGAGAACTACTTTATATGCTCTAAAATGCACTTTATGAATGAGACACAGTATGGATACTGAGGCCTGTAGGATGACCATTAGTAATGAGAATATGTAGAGCCACACATATTTGGCAAGAGGTAAATGGGGCAACATTATCTTCACAAATTAGCCCCTGTTATTGCTCCCCTTGGGATTTTGTTCAAACTTCAACAAAAACCCAGGATTTACCTATTTTGTTTTTATCATGGTCTAAGATTTACGTTATCATTTTTTTCTGCAATGGCCTCTTCTCAGTGGTTACCTTTTTTGCTTTTGCTGATGTCAGCATTTCATGTCCCAGGGAACTGAGGGGCACAAATTGATATGGTGCTAACCTAATAAAAGCTTTTTTACCCTTGTGTTCAATAGGAGTAATGTGCTGGAAATATCCAAAATCTGACCAGCTGTTTTGAACATATCTTTGTCTGCTTTTGCCAGGCACATTTTAGGTTTCAGGGGGTTGTTTGAGAATGTGAGCAGTGAACTTCAGCTGTACTAATAGCTTTAGCAGATAACTTGTGGAAATTGCTTTCCCACTGATGTTTTACCTTCATTACCTGTGGCATGCTTAAATGTTTTAGCATATCAAGCTGTTGATTGGCCCTACATGAACTTGAGCACCTGTAATTAACAGTCTAGTGTGTAGATATAATTTATTGTATGACCCTTCAGGGTTCATAAAATGAGATGATTAATTCTGCTAATGAGCACACAACCAGTAACACCAACAGTGTTGATTACTTTCATGCCAAAGGTGAGTCTTGATGAAACCGTATCAAGCACTAGTCACAGAATAGGTTCTACTCTGAAGGTAGGCAGTGTTACTAATCTACATCGCGTCATCCAAGGGAGGAGCAGTCAGGGCAGGAGCCCTTTAATCTTTGAACAGTGCTCCCGCCGCCGCGGGAAGCCCGTCATCCAAGGGAGGAGCAGTCAGGGCAGGAGCCCTTTAAACTTTGTATAGCGCTCCCGCCGCCGCGGGAAGCGCGTCATCCAAGGGAGGAGCAGTCAGGGCAGGAGCCCTTTAATCTTTGTATAGCGCTCCCGCCGCCGCGGGAAGCGCGTCATCCAAGGGAGGAGCAGTCAGGGCAGGAGCCCTTTAAACTTTGTATAGCGCTCCCGCCGCCGCTGGAAGCGCGTCATCCAAGGGAGGAGCCGTCAGGGCAGGAGCCCTTTAAACTTTGTATAGCGCTCCCGCCGCCGCAGGAAGCGCGTCATCCAAGGGAGGAGCAGTCAGGGCAGGAGCCCTTTAAACTTTGTATAGCACTCCCGCCGCGCGGGACGCGCGCGGGCGGCGCCCGGAAGGGCGGGCCCGTCTTGCGCCCGTCATCGCCAGGAGGTGACTGGGCTGGGCCACCCCCCCAAAGTTTGGTTTTTTGATACTTGGTCCTGGTATAGAGGTCTCAGGAATGCCCTTTGCTCAGTTTGCTTAGTCTTACTTGACCACAAGCTTCACTTGGCACCAAAGGGGCCAGTGGAGCAAGTCCCTATTACTTCTCACTTCTTGGGGTCTTTTTTTCAGACGTGTTTGAAATTATTTAGCTGGACCATTGGTTAGTCGATATGGGGAAGAGGAAGGCCGATGATGTATCAGCACCCCAGTCTCGGGTTAAAAAACCCAAGAAACGTTCTGTTGGGAAAGTGGAGGGATGTTCTACTACAAATCTACAGCAATTCAAAATAATTGACATATTTTCGATAGGTATGGCTCTATAACAATTTTTTTTCTCTGTTATCCCAGTGCGTCACTAGATTTCAAGAGTGAAGTGCTATAGTTGCAGGTAAGGATTATCAGGCACAGATGTGCTTTATCTTTATGCACTATGATCTGTGTCTTCACAAACTACAGTAAACTGAGCAGAACAGTTAGATTATGGTGTCAACAGAGAACAAATGGACAATACTGTTGCTAAGGAAGGCACACAACACAGCATGGGCAGCATGCATAACTAGTTCTTCTTTGAACCTTACTTCCTTGCATCTTTTTGTGAGACCAGTCCCTTCACTTACTGGAGCTGGAGCTCTACATCCAAATGTAGGGTAGAGACAGACAGGTGAATTTACTAGGATTCAAATTAGGGTTACATCAAGGTTGTGGCACAGCCCTCATGCAAAATCACCCTTGGGATGTACAAGGCCACACAAAGCCACTTTTGTTGGCTTTGTCTTGTTTAGTAAATACAAAGTAATGCAGTGCAGTGCATAGTGCTGTGTTGCTTTGCACTGGAGAGGCTTTCCGTGGGTAGAAAATGAGAGTTTCCATGCATACCCCGATGAATTTTGGTGCATTCTCAGATTTACAAAGATGAGTAAACCTGGGAATGCATCAAAAAGCCATGCATCCCTGAACCAGATTTAAGGAGGAAACTTATATGTATTTCTCCTTGTTACTTCCTTTTTCTATGCGTGCTGCATTCTGCAACTCACATAGAATGCATCTGCAGCTCACATAAAAAGAGGAACATGATTCTAATAACTTCTTTTGTGTAGGAAGGTTTCTATTCCCGCACAGAAACAATCCTGCCTGTAATGCAGGTACAAGGCTGCCTGCATTGGCGCAAAGCAGCACAAAACGTGCCAGTGCTAAGAGTCAGCAGAAATGCACCATTTCAATGTTTCCAGTAATCCGATAAGCATTGAACTTGGTACTCATACGTTTTTGGATGTTTGACATTAATAGACACATTCCCAGAAACTAAGGGGCAAAATTAAAAACGCCCCAGCGCCACCTTGTGCCACATTTGCATAATTTTTTTACGCTAATGTGGCTTTAAGGTGGCTAAAACACTGCCCCATATTTACAAAGTGGTGCAATGCACGCATTTCGCCACTTTGTAAATTATTGTACCACATTATGCCTGCGCCAGGGTTAATGTATGGACGAGGGCATACTGGCATTGGGAGGACCTAAAATGGCGCAGTGGAATCTATGAGATTACACTGCTCCATTTCTAGCATCATTTTTAACGCCTACCAAAGGCAAGTTTTAAAATGAGGCTCCCATTGTTTTCAATAGGCCACCTGTCACTTTGCAGGATTAGTGTCAATATTTTTGGAGCTAATCCTGCAAAGTGCCAAACTAGCATCAACATTTGTAACGCTAGTTCCCCAACATGCGCCATTGCCCTCTGTATCATAAATACGGCACACACATTACGGCGTTGGGGGGCACAATGGGGCGCAAGGAAATTGGCCCATCATGACATGATGGGCCACTTTCCATAAATTTCCCCCTAAATCTTATGTAGTCATCTCCGCTTTTCTCCCATCTCAATACAATACTGTAAAACTATACCAGAAAACTAAAAAAAAACTCTCCATGCAGAAGTCGAAACCCTAGGAACAAGTTTTTCTCTGCAGTCAGCGACACTTGCAATTGCAAGACTTTTCAAAATACGCCTATTGAGAGCACATTACTTTGTTAATTACAACTTTAAAGAAACCATTAAGCATCCAGAAAATATACTACTTAATTATTACCACAATTAAAATGTGCTTTTGCTGCGTCAATTAAAATATTTAAAATATTGACTACAAAGAAAATAGGTGTATGTGTCTGTTTTGTTTTTCTCCGCCGATGTCTCCACCAGGTTTTAATGATTAAATTGCACTGCGTAGGTCAGTGACTACACCTGCAAGTAGGTTTTAGAATCTCTCTCTTTTTTCTCCAGAGTTTAATGAAAAACCTGATTAAGCTAATTTAAACCCCGAAAACACAGCATTTGATTAGCTTACCACAATGAGCCTGTAATGGTACAGCTGCTGGCGTTGTTTATGCGGGTTTCCGAGGCTCATAGCAAACGCACTCCACGGTGCACGAGTCGTGCACATTTGGGATCGCTCTTAACAGCTTCAAAGCTCAGCCAAAAACAATAGGCATGTTAACATGTTCTCAGCTTTGAATTAGGTTAACTTGTTAACGTCTATATTTCCTCGTCACTTTATTAATCGGTGAACTGTCAACGTGCTTATCGGTCAATCCATACACAACCATTTGGTCTTAATGTAGCTTTCAGTTTTTTTACAGTTGCCAACAAGACATTTTATGGAGGCACTTACATTAAACAGAATTTCTTAGGGACAATGGGCCATCACTTAAAGACATGTGTGATAAGCAATATGCTCTTTTGAGATTGCCTGACAGTGAAAACTGTGGCAGGAGTAGAGCGGACTTATTTGGTACGACTTCTGTTTTTCCTAGAAGGGTAAAACACACTGTAATCATCGCTCAACAATCAAATGTTAATACTCATATTCACAAATGTGTGTTTTCATATACATTAAAAGGATACATGAACGTTTCATTATGCACTTTTTGGGGGACTGATTTAGCCGTGGGCAGTAACAGAATAGCAGGCAAAAATATGATGAACGTACAATCCTCCCACTTCTGTCTTCCTCACTACATGCCGTCTCTTACCCTGGGGCTTTCTTCCCCCGAGGTCGCATGGATGTTTGCGGTATCTCTCACTTAACCGTCCATAATTCTGGAATATATAAGGTTTGTAAGTTCTCCGAAAACACGTGATACTCAGAGCTAACAACTCATCAGCCCATACATTGATTTTTCATCATACCTACTATGCATCAGTTCATATGGTAAGATAAAAAGAATGAAAAAAGGATATGAAAGAAACCTATGTATTCCGAATATGTGCACAATATACTGAGGTCCCAATTTAAGAAGGTCAAGCGCCTCATTAGAGTTATTTTTTTACACTAATGTGGTGTAATCACTTTTTTATTTCTTTTAACACTGTGAGTAGCTGTGGATTTAGAACCTTAGCTCAAGAGCCACCCAGGAAAACCTACCGTACCCATACATGTTTGAAAGCTAGACGTGGAGAAGTTGAGGGAGTTGTTACTTGTGTGGCTCCGATGAGGTTTTCTTACCTAGAAGACCTCGCAAATATCAAACTTTGGCTAAAACATGTTTTCCTCCCGTTTCTTTGAGGGAAAGTTGCAAAGTCTGTGGGGTTCCACAATTTTCCTGCCATCCAATGTTTCCACTTCTGTGGGTAGTCTCAGTGCCTGTGACAGAAAAGGCCCAAAGAGCAATATGGACAGATCAAAATTTGGCACTCAAAACAGTCTTGCAAATAGGCATGGCACAATTTTTAATTCTGCCAACAGAATCGAGAAATTTGGTAATTCTTTGGTACACTTGTCGTGGGAAATTACTTATAAATTCTGTCTATCTGCCGGTGGAATTAAAAATTTGAATTTGCAGTGTTTTTTAAACATAGAGTGCGTAGAAAGCACTGCATAACTCTCAGCACCTTTACATACTCAGCAATGATTAAAACATTTAATCACTGCCTAGATTATAAGGGGGGCCCTGAGGATGCTCTATTTTTTTCAGACAAAATACATCCTCATGTCCACATGAAAATAGCAGCAAATGCACACTCTGCCCTGTCAGGGCATTCCAGATAATGCTGGCAAATGTTAATGTAATTCTGCATGATTCTGCAGAATCAAGCTGCAAATTTGGCCATCCCATATTTGTAATGTGAGTGGCCTCGGAATTTGGGAAATTCTTATTAACCTACATACTTCTGAAAACGATGGCCCATATTTATACTCGGTTTGCGTTGAATTAGCGTAATTGTTTTTTTACGCTAATTTAGCGAAAACCTAACTCCATGTCTATTCTTTAGCGCTGGACACGTCTAGTGCCAAAGTTATGGAGCTATTGTCGTTTTCTGGATGGGAACCCCAACCTTGCATCAGTGAGATGCAAGGTAGGCATTCCCAACCAGAAAAGGACGATATGGCCTTTGCAATATATTTATCCCCTCGTGCTAAAATCCAGCACAGGGGGGATGGGGGCCTTAAATAATGGTGATAAGCTTGCTTAGTGCCATTATTTAATGCCTGGGTATGGGGAGGCTTAAGGGGACCTGTAGACATATCTCCATTTTCAGAGACCATGGAGATTGCACAAAGGGGCCCTTCCCTGGACCCAGGGACACCCCCACCCACACCAGGACGACACCTAAGGATGGGGGACCCATCCCAGGTAAGTCCTGTTATGTATATATATTTATTTTTATCCAGCACCGCTCGGGGGTCCTGATTTGGGGCCTCCTGCACGGTGCTGGCCCTAATGGCCATGCCCAGGGGACATTTGTCCCCTGGGCATGGCCATTGGGGTGGTAGGCATGGCTCCTGTCTTTACTAAGACAGGAGCCATGTTCATGGGGGTTGTGCACCAGAAAATGGCGCTACACGGCTTAGAGAAAATTTTTCTCCCTCTGATCAGTGTAGCGCCATAATTTGACGCACAGGCCCCGGTTTCCCCCTCGCCTCCCAGCCCTCTTAGCATCCTTTCCAAGGACACTCGGAGGCCACCGAAATCATCTGCGGCATACCCCAGGGTTCATCCCTCAGCCCGACCATCTTCAACGTCGTAAGCAGCAAGCTGGACTACAGCAATGGCCTCTACGCAGGAACCGTAGCCAAACTCCAGAAGAGGCTGCAACACATCCAGAACGCCTCTGCACGCCTCATCCTGGACATCCCCTGCCACTGTCACAGACCCCCTGACAAAAACTGCACTGGCTCCCACTCAACAAGAGAATCACCTTCAAACTCCTCACCCATGCTCACAAAGTACTGCACAACACCGGACCAGAATACTTCAACAGGCGGCTCTCCTTCTACACACTGACCTGGCATGTCCACTCCTCTGACCTCGCCCTCCAACCGTCCCATGCATCCGCAGAACTACAACTGGTGGTAGATCATTTTCACCTCTTTGCCAAAACGCAGAACACTCTTCCCACCCACCTGCGCCAGACCACAGACCTCCTTACCTTCAGGAAACTTCTCAAGACCAGGCGGTTCGAGCAGTAGCAGCAACTCCCCCCGCTCTCCTCCCTCCCCTACTCAGTGCCTTGAGACCCTCACAGGTGAGTAGAATGCTTTACAAATTCCTGATTGATTGATTGGACGCTGACAGGGCGTTAGCGCCTGCTAGCACCATTCCATAAATATAGTGCCCGGCCAGCGTCTTGGAATGGTGCTAGCTGGTACCTAAAAGTATAAATCTGGCCCCTATGTGTGAGGAAGTTGATTATTAGTTAGGATGAATGGTAGTCCACCACATGTAATAATGTCAATATTCATTTTAGATTTTGTAAAGGTTTAAGTAGTTTTAACCTGAACTCAACCTCTGGTAGCTATGGCACCTTTAGATGAACAAAACAGTTAAAAAGTCAAAAACACTATTCAGTAAAAATCTGGCTCCAATTTATAAAAATAAAGAACCTTTTAATGAATGTAATGAGACCAAAACCACAAAAATCCACTAATGGGTGCAGGACATACCAATGTTTAAAGTTTTAGAAAAAATATTGCTAAAAAGCATAAAGTGCCATCCAAGGTATGGTCAATGAGAATAGCAACCCCTCCTCTGTGGTTACTCAAAACTGGTTCTAGGGGAAGCTCCTTTCCAACTACCATGTATGGATGGCTGGCAAAAGGGGAAAAATGGGGCATGGTCATATGTTCGCCACAGCTGCACATTACAGGGTAGGCCTCTTTGAAGTTAATTAGGTTCATGGGCACTGTCAAGGTGGTCGTCCTGATGGAGGAACATCACACCTTTCCGCACCCAAGACCCTTGCCTCAGCTCTGGCAGCAAAATAACTTCTTACAACAAGCTATTCGGCTCCGGGGTTACAGCTGGAAACTCAAGTAAATAGGCTTATAGAGTCTTTATGCAGGCAAAAGGCAACATTTTAAAAGTACCTTTTGTAAAATATTTAGGCATCAGGCATTGCCAATCAGGCATTGAAAATAATTTCCACTTGTAATAAATATTTTAAAAAGTCCAAGAATTAACTTTTTAGCTGTTTCATAACCAGAGTGAGCTTACTTTATTTTTTATGTTATCTCCCATTGATTGCCTACAGAACAGTTAACCCTACTATAGAGAAAATAGCTTCTGGGGCTCTGCCCCTGTAAGGACATGCTTACTTTAAACCTTCACATGTCCTACTTTTGGATACTAAGACCTTTGCCTTATTAGGCACTAATGCCTACTTAAAGTTGACATTTTAATATTAAAAAGGAGAGTTTAGGTGTGTCAAAGTGGGTTATAGTGACAGCTCAAATTTGCAGCATTAATACTGCACAGAAGGGCTACATTAGTAAGTCAGCAGTCATGTTTGGAACTGGCACTCTAGTGGTGGCAAAATGTGTGCTGCAGTCCACTAGTGACATTTAGCTTACAGGCTCTGGGCACACTTTGTACCAAATACTAAAGACTTAAAGGAAAGTTACATTTGCCAATCAGGAGCACAGCCAACTCTGCCATGTTTTGGAAATCAGAGCACATGCACAAGGGCCGGCTTGCATAGTCTCCATGCACAGAATGAAAAAAGCAGCATCAGTCCAAAAATGAGCATGGTCATACAAAAAGAGGCATTTTCCTGAAGTCATGCCGTGTTTACTTGGAAAGATTTGATTTAAAGTCTCTGCCAGAGATTCTTTAATTGTTAAGCCTTGATGACCATGCTTCTCTTGTAGGAGTTCTGTAAATAGCTATATAAGTAAATGAAATGTTGAATACTGCCTTCCTGTTTTTACTTGATTTAAATTGTAATATCCTTCAATGGTGCTGTCTTTGCTTCCTTATTTATTGTAATATGGTACACATTCCACCATTCAATCTGGAATCTAGCTTGGATTCTGTGCAAGTAATTGCAGGTATTCAACTCAGGGATCCTCAAAACAGCCTAGTAAAGGATGGATTTACATTTTCCTTTTTTATAACCTTTTTATTGAACAGTGTGAGATAAAATTAAACACATTGGCAAGTGGATTGCATACATGATAACAACTACTAATCTTTGAAACTATATAACTTCAATAAATACATAATCTATAACTGACATCTTCAATCTAGATAAAATACTGCACTACATTGGCTCCGAAATACATAAGGGGATCAGTTTTAAAGGTCTGAAATGAGAAAGTACTTTGCGCTAGTGCCATACATTCTAACCACTTAACTGATGAATATACTGTTAACAAAAATAGATATAAAGTGGAACTAGCAAATAAAACATTTTCAATACATTTAAATAGCTAACCCAAGAAAACTTGGAGCTGAAAGGTATTGTATATTTGCATATACCCTAACCAGTCATGTGTAAACATTTGCTAAAAAGGCATTATACTGGTTACAGTTGTAGGCTATCAACCTTCTGTGTACCCTAAATAAAAATAACGTGCTACAAAGAAGTGAAAAGCCCTTTGATAAATTCTCATAGATATAACAAGAGAAGTTTAACTTAGAAAATATGTAAATATTGATTTTTTTAAAGTTTCTAGTCAAATCTAGTAGTTAATAAAATGTGTTGTGCTCACAACAATCAAAAACCTTCTAAATTTCAAAAACAATAATCTGTTATTTTGCTGTGCATATAAATATTCAAATATTCTAATTATAATGATTTTTGTAGGCCAGTGCTCCATAATAGATCTGTTGATCTTCAACATTGTAACGGCAATACAGATAACTTATTACGTGGATTTTGCTAGCATACTTATTTTTTGTGACTATCCAAATTGCACAAGAGTTGCCTCTGGTTTAATCGAGAGCCTCCCTAACCCAACGGCTTTGCCTATTTTTGCTCATCTGTTTAGGTATCCTAACCCAAAAGCCATAAAGTGGTGAACATGTGACATCATAAGTAGCTGTTCTTTCGGGATATTCATTAGGCATCTAAAACATTGATCTAGAATTACTGTAAACATCCTATGGAGAGTACCAGGAGTATAACACGCTGGCCATATTTAAAGGAATGCCATTTTTTAAAAGCTGGATGCCCTAAGGGATTTATACCTCACATCGCAGATAATCTGCCATTCACCTGGCATTATTTTACAGTCTGTGTTCCTATAAATTTTGTCTAAATATTATGGATAAATGATGAATTCAGATTCTTGTGTAGAGCCCTACACCTGTCCACCTCCAACAATTTGCTCTTGACTATCAATGTCCTCTTTATACAGGACTCATTGTTGATCAATGCATAGTAACTGCTAAATTTGCATAAAGCTAAAAGTGACCCACCAAACCTCTGCTCCCTACTTAAATGCGATCTTTGCCCAGGTCAACAAAAAAGAAATTGCCAACTTAGAAAACCTCCTTGGAATCCCAACTTTCATCACTAGATTTTGACACAGCTAATGCCAAATATCTACAGTCCTTCAGCAATGACAATGCATGACAGGACCTGTTGCATTTTTCAAGAAAGTCAGCTGATTTATCTCTTTCAACATCTGAATTTGTAAAAACAATTCTTGGGTGATTCACATAATGCTATCTAAAAATTATGCCTGATAATAGTCCTGAAGATAGGGTAAGGCCAGTCTCCCCTGATCCTTATTTAATTGCAAAACTGGGAGTTGGACCCTAGGATTTTTATAATTCATATACATTTTCTTAAAACTGCTTTAAACAATAAGATATTGACTTTTATTAAGACATTACAGAAAAAAATAAAAATAATGGAAGAATTAACAATTTGATTAAACAAATACGACCAATTAAGGATAATGGGAACAAAGTCTGTTTGTTCAACAAATCCATTACTTTCTTTAGTGTGGCAGCATAATTTAGATTCACATATCTGCAACATTAGGTGTTACAAAAATCCCTAAATAACAAACTGGACACTAGGGAACAATCAGTTGGTTCCTCATCAAACAATAGGAGATCTGTTTTTGAGTGGTTACTTTTATATCCCCACACACCGCTATATTCTTAGGTTTCATCCAAAGCTTCTTGAATATTAACCTTTCCAGCTTTCAAACACAGGATGATATAGTCAGTAAAAAGTAAAAAGTTAAATTTTCACCATCCGCTCTAGTGGTGGGATTATTGAAGGTTTATTGAGATACTTTTCTCGTAGAGGTTCTTATAATGTTGGAGAAAATTCTGTGCAATTTCATCATTCTTAGATATTAGAGTTTTAGTGACCAGTTTAAAAAGCTTACAAATTGTCATTTTGTTCTTCCTAATCTTAGAATACCATGTGAGAAGTTCACCGATCTGCAGGCTCTCTTCACATGTTTTCTGCAGCTAAGTTTTCTCATTACAGATTTTGTCAGCCAAGAAAAAAATCCCTAGGATTCTGTGATGCTATAGCAAGTTTGTCCTTATGTTCCTTTCTAAATTGTTCATCCAAATTATAATCTAGAGCCCAATGGCAGCTGTAGCTGTAGCCATATCCATCGCTGCCTGCAGCGATCAAATTATTGTGGAACATGCTCTATTTAATTTTTATTTAGAGTCAATACCCGACCCTTAAAAGTGGGTTTAAAAGCTACCCAAACTACAACATTGGTGGCCGAGTTATGAATAATGTGCAAGAATTCCTTGATAAAAACTCTAGTTTTATCTATCCATATCTTCTCATGGAAGTGGAATGATGGAGAATCGGAAGGAGTGAGCCAGCAGCAACGCATGCAGGCTTCATCTGCTTTCAGTGTGGCATTTAATTTTGCTTGTTGTCTTACTAAAATGGTGAGTTGATTATTAAATCATAATTGTGGCATTAAGGATAGGGAAAAGTTTTTTATCTGGAATTGGAATTTGAGCATGATTATAATGAAACCAATAGCCTTGAATGTGTGGAATTGGGAACATGTTGACAATTGCATAGATAAGGCATAAAGGGCCAGATGTAGGAAGATTCCGAATTGCGACCTGCAAATTGCGAGTCAGAGGTCACAAAGGCCCACCTCATGAATAATCATGAGGTGGGTCGCAATTTCTGACCCCCTTGCGAGTGGCGGCCCTCACAGGGATGGTGGCCTGCTGCGGACAGCAGACCACCATGTCTGGGACTGCTTTTTAGCAGTGTTTTTTTTGTAATGCAGCCCATTTTCCTTAAAGGAAAACGAGATGCATTACAAAAACAAAAAATGAAGGCCCATATTTATACTTTTTGACGCACAACTGCGCCAACGCAGTTGTGCGTCAAAAATTTTACCGCGGCTAACGCCATTCCAACGCGCCATGCGGGCACCTTATTAATGGATTGACGTCAGCCGGGGCTGCGGACTGGTGTGCGTAAAAAAAAATGACTCACACCAGGCAGCGCCGGCGTAAGCGAAAATGGGGGTTGTGTGTAAAAAAACGGTGCAAGTCAGGTCTGAGGCAAAATTCAGGCCTCAAACCGGATTTACGCCATTTTTTTTTATGCCCAGCCTCCATTGACATGACTCCTGTCTTAGCAAAGACAGGAGTCATGCCCCCTTGCCCAATGGCCATGCCCAGGGGACTTATGTCCCCTGGGCATGGTCATTGGGCATAGTGGCATGTAGGGGGCCCCAAATCAGGCCCCCCTAATGCAAAAAAAAAATCGGAAATATATACTTACCTGAACTTACCTTTCCTTCCCTGGGATTGGTCCCTCCATCCTTGGGTGTCCTCCTGGGGTGGGCAAGGGTGGCAGGGGGTGTCCCTGGGGGCAGGGGAGGGCACCTCTGGGCTCCTTCCGAGCCCACAGGTCCCTTAACGCCTGCCCTGACCCAGGTGTTAAAAAACGACACCCATCAGGCTGTGCGCCGTTTTTTAAGGCCCACCCCCTCCTGTGTGTCAAAATGACACCAGAGTATAAATAAGGGGCACAGGCCGTAAAGTCATTTTTTGGAAGGGAACGCCCACCTTGCATATAATTAACGCAAGGCTGGTTCCCCCTTCCAAAAAATGATGCACATGGTGGAATTTTGACGCCCGCGGGGTCGGACGTCAAAGTATAAATATGGGGCAGGATTTGCGCCGATTGTGCGTCAATAATTTTGACGCACATTCGGCGCAAACAGAGTATAAATATGCCCCTAAACATTTTTGTTTTATTTTTTCAGAGCAGGCAGTAGTCCATAGGACCACTGCCTGCTCTGATTTTTTTTTTGCAGTGCCATTCTCAACGGGGAAGGGGTCCCATGGGGACCCCTTCCCTTTTGCGAATGGGTTACCACCCATTACAAAAGGGTGCAAACTGCGTTTGGTTTGCGACCGCGGTCGCAGTCACAAAGCAATCCTGCATTGCATTGCAACTCGCAATTGGAAGGGAACACCCCTTCCTAATTGCGACTCGCAAACCTGTTTTGTGATTCGGTAACCACGTTACCGAATTGCAAAACGAGGTTTGTGCATTGCAAAGTGCATTTTGCACATCGCAAACAGCGAAATTCACTGTTTGCAACGTGCAAACTGCTTTGTACATTTGGCCCAAAGTCTCTTTCTGTAGAGGAGTTATTTACTTTTTGATTGTGATTCATAGGTCATGTTAGGTGCTGTTTTGTTTGTTTAGTTATAGTGCAAATATTAGTGGGAAGTTATTATTCTAGTATTTGGCATGATGTCCATTTGAAAGAAGGTTTTGAAGGTGTCATCTATTAGCAGGATGGTGACTCTGAGGGTAAAAAGATTGTGTATATGACTTTGGGAAAGGATTTCTTATCCTTTCTGCTCCTACTTTTTACAAGATATTGGCCCTCATTACGACCTCGGCCGCCGAGGAACCGCCGTCCTCAAGACCGCCAGTGCAGGCGGTTTTCTGACTGCACGGCGTATAATGACTGCTGGCAGCCCTCCGTCCTTTTTCGGATTGAGAGCCGCCAGCAGCCATACTGGCAGTCAGCGGGGACTTGGAGGTTGCTCTACCTCCACCACCCCGTCATCAGAACAAAGCCCACCGAATCACGTCCCATGATTCGGTGTGGCGGTGTTCTGGTGACGGGGTGCTGGTGGTGAAGCAGCCCCCATGGATCCCGTCCCCTCCCTGAGGATCAACGGACAAGGTAAGTTGATTGTCCATTAGGGGAGAGGGGCGAGGGGGTGTTGTTTATTGTGTGCGTGCATGGGGGTGTGCACGTGAGTATGTAGAGGGGGTGTGTGAGTGCGTGTATGCATGCGGGGGTGTTGTGTGTTTGAAAATTTGTGCATGTCTGTTTGTATCTCTGTGAGAATGTGTGCGTGGATGTCTGTATGTATGTGTGCGTGTATGACTGTGTGGGTGTCTGTTGTTATGTTTGTTGGTATGTGTGCGGGTTTGTGTAATGGTGGTGTCTGTATGCGTGTAGGGTGGGGGGTGTTTCAATGTTGGGGTAGGGGTGGGGAGGGGGGTCCTGCCACCTTTGGGGGATGGCAGGGGTGTGGGGGGGTAGAGGGTGTGGGAGAGGACTCAGGGGTGGGGATGGGGGTGGGGTAGACCCCTATCAGTGCCAGGGAAGGAATTCCCTGGCACTGATAGTGCCTACCGCCATGGATTTCATGGCAGTTCCAAACCACCCGAAATCCATGGTGGTATGCAGGGTCGTGATACCGCCCTGGCGGTCAGAGTGGAGAAGTGGCGCCATGGTCATAATTCCAATTTTTTTTCCGCCTGCCTGTTGGCGGTATTACTGCCAATTCTCCCCTGTCTTCCAGGTTCATAATGAAGGCCATAGTGTCCTTCACATTGGGAACAGGGGGACATTTGACAAGGATTATGTTGCTTTTCTGTAACAGAGCATCCCAAGATGGCCCCCATGCAGGTGCAATGGAAATGATGCACCAACAGCCATCTTGCAATGATTTGCCTGAGAAAATAATTCTGAGATGGCTTCCAGTACATTATGATCAAGCCTGTGCATGTATTGTGAGACACCAACTGTGATTTTTTTTTTTTTCATTTTTAAAAAGGCAATGCAAACTAATGTTGGCAAATCCATTAACTCTGAAATTGTCTATCAAAGACAAGAATGTCTCATTTGCCAGTGCGCTTTTTATTAGGTTCTCATGTTTCCATTTTTGTGCAACAAAATGTTAAAAGCCTCCACTGCATCAAATTCTGTGGTTTTCAACATACATTACTGGAAATCAAAGGCAAGGCAATTTTTCCTGGAAGAAGTGCCTGCCCAGCCGAGGAGGTCAGGAGGCTGTTCTGAAGTCATTGTAGTTTTGCTCAGCAGCTGCAATACGATATGCTTTTGCTCAGAAAAGCTTTTCATTTTTCAAAAAATAGTTCCACATTCAGAGTTTTTTGTGGATAATTGTTTCTTGTGTTTGGGACCAACAGGATTTTTTTTCGTCATCCTAAACAGGAAATAATGATGTTTGAAAATCTGCTCTAAGCAGGAAAGATGATGTGGCATCTTTTGACTGATTGTCAAATATCTGACTAGCTGTCATTCAATGGTTTCCACTGGCAGTGGAGGCTCTGCTATTGCAAACGTGGTAGAGTATCCTGTCAGATGAACCCTAAATAAGGCAACATGTTAACAGAGCCCTGCAAAAATCCCAAAATTAATATGATACAAGTCTTCACTTTGGACAAAACTGCAAAAACATGTTTTCAACACAAACTGATATTGTTGCACTGGCAAAAGTTTGAAGTCAGATTGCATGTGTCACTGAGATCTTGTGCCTCAAACAAAACACGGAGAGCCAAGTTTCATTATGAAGGAGGCCACACCAGTTACCTAATGCTTTCCTGAAAACAGCACTGTAATTGGATGTTAGTTACATAATATGGGGGGAGGAGTGGCTGTAAAATTGCCCAAGGCATTAAGCAAAGCCCTTCACTTCAACCACAGACCATTTTATTTACAAGGCCTGAAGAGAGCAATACAGAATGACAAAGCCATCAAATTTCACATCTATACGGAAAATGGAAGTGAAAAACGTGTGCCTCAAAATAAACACACTTGGCTTAAACCTTGTAAACATGGGCCGATTTACAAATGAGGTGGCAAAGAGGGGTTGAAATTACCAGGACCAGAATTACTGATTCCAACTGATGATTTCACCCATTCACCATCACAAGTTATTCAGTTCTTAAAATGGGAATAATAGGGTATTTTTTGCTTTCTTTTACCACCTGTGTTATGTGTGGGCTGAGCTGCAATGATGCATAACCGTACTGGCTTTTTTTTCTGGGTTCTAAAATCGGCCTACTATTCAGGTAAATCAGGGGGTGGAAGCAATGGAAGCTGCACTTAAATTATAATCTGACCTATTGTCTGAAGAAATCAGGTCAAATATAATAAAATAAAATTGTGGATATGGCTCCATGAAATTGCCCTAGAAGAACAGGATAAGATGTGCACCTCAATTTAATAGGTTTATTTGATGCTGCACATAAACTAACATTTTGTCTGCCAAACCGAAGGAATCCTCAAAAGTGAAGAAACTTTTTCGGCAGGAACAGTTTACCTATCTGCACAATTATCATCAAGATAAATCTGGAAAATACAGACTCCCGCAAAGTAGCTTGAAAGATTCATATTTTGCTCTAACTTGTTTGAAAGGATGAAGGAGAAGAAACATCGGGGTGCTTTGAAATGAATAACTAAAAATGAGAATGGAGGTGTTGTTCTCCCATCTTTATGAATCTCTGGTCAAAACAACAGTGCTCTATCACAATATTAGTGATTTGTGGAAAACACGCCTGTGCAATAGTGATCCCAGAGAATTAAGACAGATAACAATCATTTACGTGGGAAGTAATATTGTCTAGACTGTCCCCTCATAAGGTATTATGGCCCCAAAATCCTAGTAGACAGAAAATTAGACAATTAATATCAAGATTCATCTCGTGAAGGAGAAAAGGATAGATAAGACACAATATAAATATGGTCCTTTTCTTCCCCATTTGCCTGTCAATAAGGAGACTCCAAAAACTGACTTCAGTTTTAGATAGTGGCATGGTAGTCAGTTTTCAGGGCTGTTAAAATATTTTATTATGTACTTCAAAAACGGACCCTGATTTTGGAAATCTCCAGATGGGTTTCTTTTAACTCCAAAGATAGAAGGCGCTTTTAATGTACCCTGATCGTGCATGTCATTGATTCCCAAAAGGGGCTCTTTTTTAGTCTTA
This sequence comes from Pleurodeles waltl, assembly GCF_031143425.1. Lineage (NCBI taxonomy): Eukaryota > Metazoa > Chordata > Amphibia > Caudata > Salamandridae > Pleurodeles > Pleurodeles waltl. The sequence goes on from NC_090449.1 coordinate 371,306,296, forward strand.
AGGTGATTATGAGTTAGATTCTAAACGTGGCTTAACTTTGATCGTGACATGTTATTATTGCACATGTTTTTGCATAAAGACATATATAGCCAGATCATGTCAAATAAACTCTAAAGTCCCTATTATCTATACAGGATTTCACCCTTAAGCCTTATACTGATTCATCTGTCCGGGGGAAACATCCTGATGTTGAAAGGAGCCAGATTAATACTGTCTCCTCTTTAAGGATATGTGATATTTGGAGGGAAACAGTCATGCCAGTTTGACCTAACTGAGGGCCTCAGTTACAAGGCCCATGGCACAGGACGGTGCAGCAAGTGCCTTGCTGCATCACCCTGCACCACTGGGAAAGGGGAGAAATTTGCTGTATCTGGAAGATTTTGAGCATTTCTTTCTTCTTCTCCTGCGGTGTCGCACAAATTGCTGCCTAGTGTCAACGCAGGCAACCTTGCACCATGGCGCAAAGATGCCTGCATTGCAGAGATGATTGTTTTTGTGTAAGAAGGGACACCTTCCTGCACAAACACAATCACAAGAGGTGTTTTCCTCTTTCTATGTGTGCTGCAGAATGCAGCAAACATAGAAAGAGGAACAACTGAGAGAAATAAATACATTTCTCATTGTTGTTTCATTCTCACACAATCCATGAGGTGGCATAGGAATCTGACTCATTCCCAGACTTGTAAATTGAGTCCAGACCCAAGATGACAGCGGTTGTCACTGTTTCTTCTCTGTTTTATTGGCAGGCTGATCTGGAAGCCGCTCTACCCAATGTAACAGCTTGGGCAAACAGAAATGTGCTAGTCCTGCAGTACTTATGGGAGGCAGACAGTCGTCAACTGGAGCTTCTAGTGCCAGAATCCACAGAAGATCTATGCTCGTAGTGACCCCCAGAAGGGAGTGAGGTAGACGCCAATAGGTCTGACCATAGCTGGCACTGAAGGAACTTCAGGGAGCGCGTTGCAGGAACACCCCAAGTGGAGAGCCAGGAGGAGGTACACACTGCTAGCTGAGGAGCAGATACAAGATGCACATGCTGGCCCCATCACAGGAAAGACCTGGCTAACAAAGGTCTGGGGAGACCCCCACCCAAGTAGACCAAAATCAAACTGGCAGGAGATGATGCATACAAAAGAGTGGAGACGAAAGCAAACCCAATAGTAACTGGACAGATCGGGTGTGCAGTAACATCCTGAACACATTTATACTGTAGGCTCTTTGCATCAGGTGGAGAAGGACTCCATCCCCCAACTACACCCTTGGTGGACCCCTGATTGGTGTGCCCCCGGAGGCGCTTCAAATTAGACTCACCAGACCCATGGCACGGGTTGCGTCTGGTCAAAGTCCGTGCCAAGAGTATGCCCGTCTGCGCCTATCCCTTGTGAACGAGGCTGGGCTGGGCCCTTTCTCTTGCCTGAGTGTTACTTTTGCGTGGCGATCGTCATTAGGGTAAAAGGTTCTTTGTTTGAGCTTCCTAGTTTGGTTAAGTGTTTGTTTGTGTTAGCTTGTGATATTTTAACATGTCTAAGACTAACTTAGGAGAAAGGAAGGCTGCTGCTAATATCACGCCCGGACCTCAACGAGCAAGCATGGGCAATCTTTTGTCTCATGCACTGGGTATTATCAATAAAGAGATTGAGTTGGTGGAGCAATGTTTCTCTGTTACACCCAACTCTCCACTCCATTGACTGTACCTAAGGATGTGCCTCCAAATTTGGACACCAATATGCAGTTCCTGCACTCTGATGAGGCAGTAACCCCTTATCAATTGAATATAGCCTTGTTGGGAAGTAAACAGGTTCCCGTGCTCTCCCCACAGGCCCCTGTTTCTTTGGAGCATGTGGTTGTAATTGAACCCCAGTTGCAAGCCTGGTGATAACAAGCAGGGAGGGAAAAGGAAGAGACAGGAGCCCGCTAGGTCATCAAAACCACAGAGGGCCAACTCTAATCAGTCCATTAGGCAGAAGGTGTTACCAAAAGAAGACGTGTTAGAGTTGGACCCTGCTCAGTGTTTTCCGAATTATATGTTGACAGATGTGATAAATAGTGCCCTGGATTTAAATCTGAAACCAATAATCGAACATTTAGATAAGATTGATATAAAAATTAAAAGCATTGATGGAGATGTGTTCGCTTGCATGCTGATACCGAACTTCTTCCTGGTTCCATGAGAGTGACTGGACCCATGGATTCGGCACAGAGGGTAGAAGCTGAGGTTACTGAGGCTCTTGCCATTTGTCAGACCAATGTTGAACATCTGCCTCCTGAATGCTGTCTAACGAAAGGTGAGAGAAGGGCCTATGGTGTTAATAATAGACCAAATAAGTGCCCATGTCAACAACTAACCAATAATCCACTATTTGTGGCCTTTGGGAGATCAAAAACTGCCTCTGCGAATAGGAAAGTGGGCCTGAGGAGCCCAAATGTAGGGTCACAAAAATGTGATATTAGGCCCAACATTACACCTGAGTGTACTCCCTATATTATTGTATTTGAAAATGTTCCACTTCTACATGAGGGAAAGCAGGAGTTGCACATCTCCCTCCTAAATAAAATCTTATACTGGTTGAGGGAGCATTAAGGTTGGGCTCACCATTTAACCAAAGAAATAATATCTACTCGTAGGGTATTCTGGATCGGCCCCTCATGGAAAGCTTAATTGGGTGACTGTGTTATCATGCATTTTAAGGTACCTAGGCCCATATTTATACTTTTTAATGCAAAACTGCGCAAACCCAGTTTTGCATCAAAATGTTTAGCGGCGGCTTGCGTCATTGTTATACTATGATGCACAATAGCGCTAAGAAATGGTTAGAGTAAAAAATAATGACATAAGCCCTTGCACCCTGTCATAAGGCAAAATGACGTTAATGCTGCAAAACTGACTCTGACTTGTTTTGTAGCACATAAACATGTTGCAAATTGATTTGCCCCTTTTTAACACTGCATTTGTGTCAACTCTAGACCACAAGCAAGAAAGAGTGTAATTCAAAGAGAATATGGAAGTAGTAGGCCCAGAGAGACCCCAATGTGACCTCAGACACCCATGCACCATCCAGGAGGATACATAGAAGTCCCAGGAGAAGGAAAAGAAAGAAAAAGTGTCGGTACAGTGAGGAGGAGCACGAAATCCTTATCAGAGAGGTGACGGAGCACTGACACAAGCTGTTTGTCACCTCCAAATTTGCAATTGGTAAGAGAGAGAATATATGGCAGCAAATAGTGGACAAAATCAACAGTGTGGCAGAAGTGAAGCAAACGTTCACAGAGTGCAAGAAGCACTGGCATAATTGCAAGAGTAGAACTAAAAAAAAAATGTCCAGGAACAGAAAGGCTACCCTGCAAACTGGAGGTGTAAGTTCAGTACCACAGGATGATGTGGATGATATTGAGGAGATTTTTACAGCGGTAATCTCGGAAGAGCTGGTCACAGGAAAACAAGGACAGGGCAGTGCAGACTTCCAACAACCACCACAAATGCAGGGTAAGTTGCATGGAGGAAATAGCTGCCAGTTTTACAAATGCTGAAAAGGGATGCACATAGGACAAACTCAACGCATGCTATAGGATTGCAGTGGACACATTGCCCAGTAATCAAGATGCACTATTGACACATAAGCAACACATGTACACATGCCTTGGGTGTGCCATGCACCACAACACAACCTGGGCATACATCAATAACCAGGGCTATACACCAACATGTACATATGCAGCACATTGGAAGGAAGGCATGTCTAATTACTTTGCCTGTGTCATCACAACACCCCTTTCATATGGTCAAACCTACTCTACCTACACAACGTAGACATCATAGACAATGAAGAAAGTCAGTACCATTCCTGGGGTAACGTCATGGTGGTGTCTCTTATATAAACACTTCGCCACTGCGATGCCCCATTGCCGAAACACATGTGTGCTGCATCTTACAGCACATATTAAAATGACACCATAGCTGACATTACTTGTACATGCGCAGGAAGGAACACCACTCCGCACATGTACAAGACATCCCCACAAGGCAGCCGCTTCTTCATCATGAGACAACAATGCCTGTCCAGGTGCAGGGAGAACTAATCTGTGCAGCTGCTGGGAGAATTGCAAGGTGGTCACGTATCACAATAAACATGACGCTACCCTGCATACTTAACCTGGCGCAGTGTTGAGCCATACTTATTGATGCTGATCAGAACTGTGCCACTAGAGAATAATTTGCACTACAGATTGAAATCTGTAGAACATAACCCATACTGGGTGAACCCACAACAACTCTGACTCATCCATGTAAGCCACATAGCAATGGGGAAACAATCACATAAATACAATGTGTGGCATATGTCTGTGAACATCATGGGGCATATTATCACATTGATAGGTGGGCGATGGTGGTCTTCCCTTACGACTGTCATGCTGGTATGGCGGGTGGAAACCCTGTCCCCTCATGTCAGCTCTGGGGGGAAGTTACCACAACATTGTTGCTGGATCAAATAGAGCCATTGCCAATTTTGGGATGCATTGGGTGTGCACTTGTCATAGCAAATCAGGCTGTGGAGACCACAAAGGGCTTGGTCATGAGGGCCCCTGCACCGCCAATGCCAGGTGCATGGACAGTGCAGGGGCACCCAGGGGCACACCACATCACATTACCACCAGCCTGTGCATGGCAGATGAACCACCATGCAAAGGCTGCGGAGAAGCGGGATCATAATCTGGAAGGTAGCGCTGATTGTAATGCTGGGCTGGTGTCGCAAGACAGGTGGCCTTGCAAGTCCATTAGCTGATGGCAACTTGCCAGTTACAGGCCATTGGCCCGTTGAGCTTTTCCCACGGTCCAAATGTGGCAGTTCCACCTGCGTTGTTGACGGTTGTCATATTGCTAATGGCAGTCTGTTGATAACAGGACAGCCTGATTTGTAATGCGGGCCCATGTGTGCACTTGTACAACTAACTGCAACATCTCCATCAAACTAGCTAGATGCCCTGTTCAAAGCTGAAAATAATTAAACTGGCTATGTCCATAATTGCGTGCCATCTGGCACTGTCATGTACAAAATGCTATTCACATCAATAAATGATACCCATGCCGACCATCCCTGGGTCCACCCCTGTGCCAATGGTAAATTAGCTGCCCTGCCACAATGCTGCATCCCTTGCACCATAGTGCAAGTGTGGCTGCGTTGAGGGGGAGAACATAGTTGTGTAGGAGCACCTTCCAGCACAACCAGAAAGAGAAATGGCGATATGGCGATATGCTAGGTACATGTGTGCTGTGGAATGCAGCACACATACACAAACCTAAACATGATGAGCATTCAAAGTAAACTTAATCAATGAGCCTTGGCAATGCCATCCCTGGGGTGGTATAAAATATTGGTGCTACCTCAGGTGTATGAAAACACGTAAAACTGGGACAGGGCAAAATGCAATGTGTGTTGTTGTGGCTTGACCATTGCAACAGCCATTGCAAGGCCCTCCCATGCAAATTGATACATGGGAAGGGGCCATAATAACAAGGTGGTGTCAAGCCACTAGGAGAGAATACATCACACCTTGCAAATCTGATGCAGACTATTGCGCCACCTGAGCTTTCCTTTTCGGACAGTGGTAGGAGTCCAGCGGGAGCTGGTCAAGCAGGTGTGGGTGTGGGTGGGGATGGAGACCGTGGCAGGCAGCGTAGAGGGAGTGCGCGCATGAGTGAACACACAGCTGCCATCCGAGGCACACACTCCCCACTGCATGGAGTCCAGCAGTGTTTGGCAGACACTGTTGAGCTGTCTGCTATGGACTGTCATTGTCTCTCACTTACCAAGTGGCACATTTTTGTTCCTCCACACTTATTTACACTACTCCGAAGCATGTCTCATGACATGCCCCTCAATCCTGGACTTGTATTGTGTCACAAATATCTGGATTTCACAAATGGGATCTCTGACCTGGATATTGTAAATATCTCACTTTCACATTTACACTTGTAAATAAACACCTTGTACACATTTAGCATGTCTATGTCTATTGTGATGCATCTACTCAGCTGAATGATTGTAATGTGTGAATCCATGTCATTGATCGCAGAATATGAGTATATGAGTGCAGGACAGTGGGGGCACAAAGTTACATACAAGAACCCTAACATGACAAATGGGTATGCTTGTCTCATCTCCTACAAGCAATTCAATTCAAGTGTGTCACAAATGAAGTACACACATATGGTTTCCTCATCATATACGGCAGGTATGGCTGAAAAGAAAGTGTAGGGCAAAATTGTCATCTGGGAGTACCAGAAGTACTCATGGATGTGGTACAGAGATAGCTAACCTAATTAGTGATGACCACCGGTCAGTGTTGCAGGATAGAGTTCCAATTGTGGTTGTTGTCAGATGTGTCACAGTTCCCAACATTGTTACTACAGGACCTCAACACTGACAGCTGAAGTAACAGACTTACCTGTGCAATACAAAGTATACATCATGAATGGTGGGTACACTGGATGGCAGATGCATGGACTAGTAGATGTGATGTTGCAGTCAACGTGACAGCTCCATTGTCAATAGGGGTAGCACGTGCTACATTAGGGTTTTGAAGGCAGGACAGATTCCCTAGGCCATTTCCCTAGTTTGCCCAGTGCACTCATGGGGAGAACCCTGAGACTCACACTAATTGCATAAACTGTATGCAATTTTAACAATATATTTATTATCAAACTGAACTGCTTAAAAACAACTAAAAACAACCCTATTCTAAACTAACCTATACTTAGTATACAACTACATCTAGCTAATAAATGCTAAACTTAACTACAACACCACACACTAAATATTGGCCCCCAATCCCCTCTTAAGAAACAAGTATAACAACAATTACTACATCTTCACATGTATTAACTAATCCTATAGCTTAAACAAATTTTATATATAAATATATTTTTATTTTTTTACGGAAGCACATATAAACCCCAACATGACCCCCTACCCTACAACCCACCAATGAAAACATTAGAGTAGTAACCCACCCCCAACTACACTTATCCTAACTAATGGTTACACTACACTAGGCCTACTTCAAAGGCAGAAAGGGGTATAAGAAGAATACCCATAAACCCTTGAAATTAGATCACTTCTGCAATCAATAGGAACCTATGCAAGGAAAATTGCTGAGGAGAAGTGCTGCTCCTGCCTGTGACTGTGCTTTTTTGGGCTGTCCTGCAGTTGCCGCGTCTGTCTGTGAAAGGGAACAAAGACTGGACTTTTTTGTGCTTTCCTGCTTCAGAAGAATCTCCATGGGCTTGGACTGAGCTTGCCTCCTGTTGTTGAAGTCTCAGGGACAACAAAGACTTCTCTCTGCCAAAACATTGGCTTTCTGATGAGAGTCCTGCCTGCCAAGTGGTGCCCTAACCAGTCTCTGGGCCCTTAAAAGGTACAGCTGGTGGAAAAGAATAGAAATCCACGCAAATACCAAATTGTGGGTAAACGTTTGATGCAACACCCACCTCGCAGCTGATAAACGACGTGCCGCCAGCCTCACTGGTAAAATTGATGCTCCACCTGCATCGCGACTGGAAGATCAATGCAACGCAGCTGGAGAAATGCCACGCATTCCTTGCAGCCGTTACTGTTAACAACGCAGGCCCCCACGCAGTGCGGTTTCTTGACACTGTGCGACCGGATTTCAATGCAACATCGCTGGATGCAAAAAATCAATGAAAAGCCTACCTGGAACTAAGGTGCCCGTCCAGATTGAAGCATTGCTTTCTTGCAGGAGAGAAGAAGTGATGCACGCTGACTCGACCGGAGGAGGAATGACGCACGCTCTCCCTTTTCAAGTAAGAAATCAAGGCATTGCTGTCCTTTTTCAACGCACACTCTCCTGTGCAGCTTTACTTTGACGCTACCTAGGTACTTTTGTGGAATAACAGCATTCTAACTGTTTTTTGAGGATTAAGGCCCTCATTATGACATTGGCAGTGACTGTTAAAGTGGTGGTAATACCGGCAACATGCTGGTGGTAATTACCACCAAATTCTGACGATGGCTGTGATACCTCCCATAGTCAGCCAATGTACCACACCAACCGCCAGGGTGTTAACACCACTGACCACGGTGCTAGCTATCAACAGCCAAGCGGAAGACAAGGTACCGCCCACCATATTATGACATAGCAAACCGCTAGGATTTCTGGCACGGTACCAATGCCATCAAAAGCCTGGATAAAACACTGCATAAAAAAACAAAAGACTCACCATCAGAGACCCAGAGGAGACTGCCTCTGCCATGGAACCGGAATTTCAAGTCGTCCCAATGCTCTTCTAAGCCATGGTCCTGCTGGAACATCACAGATGACGACGGTGAGTACAGCCACCTAGCATATAAGGGAGGGAGGGAGGAAAAGGAGAGTGACACACACACGCACAACACACACCATTCACACACACACCATGCACACAACCAGCTGCAGAGTAAAACCAATGTCACAGGACCCAAGTCTAATTAAAACAAGGACCACATTGAGGTTTAAATTACACTGTTATTTGATGCCAACAGCCACTGTATTGTCTTTTCTTTATTATTAGTTTTACCAAGATCCAGCAGAATAACAAAGCCAGTTTCAAGTACATAATTTATAATATACATCATTTCCAGTAAGATAACACCCTTTTAATGCAATCAATCTAGGTAACAGCCCAAATGTTATTATTAGACCTCAATATAGTTACACGCCGTTGACTTGAACAAATTCGCCCCAGATTTGGAAAAATGTCTTAACACCACCCACTCTCCTTGCATACCTCATCTCCTGATTTCTGACCAATACCATTTTATTTAGCCATTCTACAGAGGTGCGAATTTGAGTGGATTGCCAGTTTTTCAGTAAACGATATCTAGCAATTACAGTGGCAATGAAAACTAGTTTTTCCCACCTAGGTGAAAGCCTTGCTGTGGGATTATAGCCCAAGACCAAAAGCCAAATACTGGGAGTAATGGAAATCTGGACTGTGATTGTTAATAACTTAAATACCCTGGCCCAGTACTCCGGGATAAGCCGGCATGTGCCAATCACATGTGTCCAGTTTGTTATGCCTGCTGCCTGACATCCAAAACAGACATCGGGCATCTGGAAATAATCTGGGATAAGGCTTGCGGTGTGCAATATAATAACCATTTACTGAAAAATTTGATATGATGCCAATTCACGCCTCTGAGTCTAAAATGTAATTGATTATTTTTCTCCCAGCAGTCCCTTGTCAAATACGGACCCTCTTGCTGATCCCTTTTTCTCACTGCTTTTACTCAGAGGTCAGTTTTTTCCACTCCAAGAGTGACCTTCTCCATGCACCAGCTTGCCTTACCCCAGAAGGGTCTGCCAATTCTGTAACTAATGTCTGTGTATCATACATTAGACTGGTGTCCAGGTCACTGAGACTAGGAAGCATGATACTGTATGATACCATGAACAAAAAATCATTTTGGACCGCAGTCGGAATATTTGAGAGCATATCCCAGCTGTCATTGATACGAAAGTCACCAATTTTCCTGAAACCTGCATATTCCCATTTCCTTGCTATCTCTGAGTCAAACTGGGAACCCAACCACAGCGTCAGTTGTGTAAGAGGGTAAAAAAATTCAAATATGGAATTGAATATCTTCTATAGAAATCAGACTTCTTTGTGAAAAGCCATTTAAGGATCTTATATCGAACTTTTCTTGGAGATTTCACCAAAAGTGCAGGATTCCTTATATCATGCTCCCTGCAAATTAATTCCTGAAAATCCAGAGTAAATAGGCAGTCTATGGGTGGGCTGAATGGATTTGAAATTGGTCAAGTAATATGCAAAAAAAGCAAAGTAATAATCTTTAAAGTTTGGTAGTGCCGACCCACCCTTTTCTCTATCAACGTATAGCATACTTAATGCAGTAGGCGCCTTCTGGTTGTGCCAAATTAATGTTCCGCACATAGACTCTAGCTTGTTAAAAAATAGGGACGTTAATACACAAGAGGTGGCAGAGACCAAAAAATTAAATAATGGTAATATAGACATTTTAATCAATGCAATTCCACCAAGAATAGAAAGGGGGAAAGATCCCCAGCATGCAATCAGGGCCTGGGTTTTCAAGAGCAAGGGAGCGTAATTGAGATCATACAGATCTCCTATATTGGATGAAAAATTAATCCCAAGGTATCTCTTTGGCCTAGTATTCAAGCAAAGTAATAATTCAGGAAGTAATCTATTGGGGTAGAGCCACAGGGAATGATATCGGTTTTACTCATTTGAACCTTAGAGTTGCCGATTTGCTTGAATTCAGAAATAACCTTAAAAACCTCCTCCTGGGAGCCCCGCTCCTCATTCAAGAACATGATAATATCATCTGCGTATAGTTTGATCTTCCCCATTGACTTCAAGGGAGGATGAATCCAGTTATTCTGTCTGATTGTAATAGCTAACGATTCAATAAAGAGAGCAAAGAGAACAGGGGAGAGGGGGCACCCTTGATGGGTCCCACACTGAACTTGGAGCTGACTGATGCTAACAGAATTAATTATAATATTAGCTTTAGAGATTTGATACAACCTTTGAATTAATGCAGAAACCTGGGGGGGGCACCCTGTATCTAGATAATATTTCAATCAGTGTATCCCAAACAACTAGATCAAAAGCTTTTTCCACATCTAATAAGAGGATGATGGCAGAGATTTTATTAGAAGCAAAATAGTCCAGAGCCTCGGCTAAATAATGTGTGTTGATTGCGAGTTGTCGACCGGCAATAAACCCATTTTGATCGGGGTGCACAAAATTAGAGACAACCCCATTAAGCCTATTGGCCAAAAGTTTTGTAATAATTTCACAGTCCGTATTTAGAAGTGAAAATGGGTGATATGCATTAGGGTCTTCTCTATCCTTGTTTTTTTTGGAAAGCTGACCACATTCCCCAAATGCCAAGAATTAGGGATCTGCCCACCCTTTAACAAGCCATTAAATAGAGACAAAAAATCAGCTACAGATACATTAATAAAGGTTTTATCAAATTGAGCCGGAAAACCATCATGGCCCCATGCCTTCCCGATGGGGAGCTTTTTAACAACCTCAAGAAGTTCTGACTTTGTAAATGGCTGTGAAAGAGCATCACCATCTTCTTCTGAGAGAGTAGGGATATTTAACTTCCCTCAAAAATCCCTGATGGTCTTAAGATCAATACCCTGGGTTTGGCTATAAATTTGCCTGTGATTTTCTAACATGACTTCACCCGCTGCTCCAGGCTCAGTATATCTTTCCCCCGTGACCGGGCACCTCAGTGCATGTATCATGTTGCTTGCAACTTGGTCTCAAATTTGCTAGGCCAGGAATCTGCCTGTAAAGTTGCTCTCCTCATATGCCTTCTGTCTAAGGGTCTGGTATCCTATGTCAACCTTCTTCAAAAAAACGTTGGACAGTGCACGTTTAGTGAGCTTGAAGGATTTTCTATTATTCACCGTAGGAACTCGGAGATAAATATCTAAACTCCTCTGAACTGCTTCTTCCAGAGCCTGACTTTGTTGTTTCTCACAGAGTTTATCTGCCGCCCCCTTGGCAATTACCATGCCCCTAAAAAAGGCCTTAAACGAATCCCAAACCATAAATGGAGTTGGAGAACCCTGATTACATTTGAAAAATTCCCTAATCTCAACTCCAAAGGCCTGCACCCCTCCTTTTGGAGAAGTTGCTGATTGAACATCCACCTCGTAGGTTGAAATGTGCAGCGTTCCACTGAAAGGAGTGTTTCCAAAATAAGGGTAGCATGGTTGGAGAGACCTGAGTGCAATAGAGATTGGTTCTTGAAGTGCATTGTTCAGGGCTCACTGGGGCAGGGCCTAAGGTGCCTGGGGTGAAGGTGATGCCCACCCTCCTGGGTGAGCGGTCACGGGGAACTTGGTGGGGGGCTACTGGTAGGGCAGTGCTGGTACAGGGCGGCGGCTGTACCAGTAGCTGGGGTTCTTCAAGAGGTGTCCACTACCACCAGCGAGCTCCCATCGTAGAAGGAATCAGAGTCAGTGTTGTAACCTCCTGTCTCCGCCGTGGTGCTTCCTTCGAATTCCGTCCCACTGGTCCCCTCAGCGTAGGTGGACTCTGCTTCCTGGGTCCTGTGGGATGCAGCTCCCTCATTCACCGGTGCCCCTGCTCCTCCGCCAGATGATGCTAATGCACACATGGGCAGGATGACAGAAGAAAATAGGGGGGGAGAAAGGGAGCATTGGGTCAATTACAGCACCAACACCACAGATGGAATACACATTACCATCACACACAGGGATCTGGATTGGGCACTATGCATCACCGTGGCATTCCATTGGCTAAATACCACAGCAAGATGAGAGCCAACCACCGCCAACTGCACCCCTCCTGGGACCCACCAAGCCCTGTCTTACCTGGAATGCTCCTAGCTGGAATACAAGATTTTGCTATACACCCATTTACCTTGTGCTGGACCATGCAGCAATGTCTGAGCTTGCATTAAGGGGCACCAACCAACTGAAACCCACCACCAGGATCCAATGCCAGCCAACAAAAATGGTTGTCATGCTCACTGTAATCACCCCCTTGTGGCTGCTGTGCTGGTCTTAAGCGACCACCCAGCTCTGGGTAGGCCACCGCCAGTATGCGGACCATCAGGGAGGGTTATGTTCCGATGGGCACCTTGCCCTCACTGGGAGGCCAACCCCAGCTGGGCCTCCACGGTCTTCAAGGCCCAGCATCTCAGATCCTCCCACCTTTTCCTGCATTGAGTGCTCCGCCTGCTATACACCCCCAGGTTCCTCACGTCATTTGTGATGGCACGCCACAATCCCTTCTTCTGATGGGTGCTGACCAGCAGAAGCAATACAGACAGGAGGATACCATTAACCATACAATCCAGCCTGTCACACATATGGCCCACAAATTACATTTCCATCTCCATTGGCACACACATCACTGGAGCCCTGCATGTATACTACCACCAGACATACCCCACACATTGTCACATGCATTGTCCCCATGGTGTACTCACCTGGTTGTCTGGAGGCCCATGCAGCTGTCTATACAGGGGTAGGACCCCATCAACCAGGCTCTCTAACTCCTCCAAAGTGAAGGCAGGGACACTTTACCAGGTCACACGGGCCATGGCAGGATCCAGTCACAGCAGCACACGCAGTGTAGGTGTTGCCCTGTGGAAAATTAGGAATTAAGTGAGGTTATAGATGGAAAATGGCAGTCATGTCTGCAGCAGTGTACACCGTCACTGCTGCCGGTGATTCTCATTGGATGCTGTTCTCCATAGAGCCCCATGTTAGCTAATGAGGAATAGCATAGCGGTTCAAGACCGCTTTCTGCCATGATGACCAACGCCGGTGGAGTTACATCACTTCCACCTGTCCATACTTACAGGACAGGCATTCGCCATTTCATGTGGTGGACAACAATCAGAAATTGTAAACTGCGTAATTGCTGTGAATTGTACATACATTGCCATTTACATTGTCCAATTACATACGTGCCCAGTTGCACTGGGTTAGTAGTTCCATTGCTCAGTTTGTGACACCCTTGTCACTCTTGTGTCCCTTAGGTACCTACCACTGCGGAGGAATAGGAGGAGGAGGCAAGCCCCCTTGTACAGACCCCTTGTGGACTTGGATACACAGTGGAGAAGATTATAATACTGACGTATAGAATGGACAGGGCCACAATCCCAGAGCTGTGTAATCAATTCGAGCCTGATATGATATCAGCTTTCCGTCATCCCACTGGGATCCCCCCTCTTGTGCAAGTTCTATCAGTGCTCCATTTCCTGGCAACTGGTTCTTTCCAGACAACAGTGGGCTTGGCAGCAGGAATGTCACAGCCAGTGTTCTCACTAGTGCTGGCAAGGGTTTTGTCTGCCTTGGTCAAACACATGTGCAGCTACATTGCTTTCCCCCAAGTGGAAGATTTGGCCACTGTGAAGGCTGGATTCTATGCAATGGGACATATTCCTAATATTATTGGGGCGATTGACGGAACACATATTGCATTTGTCCCCCCCCGCCACAATGAACGGGTATTCAAGAATCAGAAGAGTTTCCACTCACTCGGAGTGCAAATGGTGTGCCTGGTGGACCAGTACATCTCCCACATCATTGCCAAGTATCCTGGGTCAGTGCATGACACCTTCATCTTGAGGAATAGCAGCATCCCAAATGTAATGACACAATTACAGAGGCACAGGGTGTGGCTGATAGGTGAGCCTGAGTCGCCACCCAAGATATGTAAGTGTATGCTTTCTGGAGTCAAGCCCTATACCATTATGTAAGGCTAATGTTTGTCCCTCAATTCTTGCAGGTGACTCTGACTACCCAAACTTGTTGTGGCTTCTGACCCCTGTGAGGAATGCCAGTACAGGGGCTGAGAATCTGTAGAATGATGCACATGGGTGAACCAGGCAAATCATGGAACGTACTTTCAGCCTCCTTAAGGCCAGGTTCAGATGCCTCCATCTGACAGATGGATCCGTCTGCTACTCCCCTGAGAAGGTCTGCCAGATAGTTGTAGTATGCTGCATGTTGCAAAACCTGGCCCGCAGACGACATATGGCTTATCTGCAAGATGAGGAAATTGGAAATGCCACTGTTGCAGCAGTGGACCCTGAGGACAGTGAGGATGAGGAGGCAGAGAATGAGGATGTGGACAACAGAACATCAGTAATATGGCAGTACTTCCAATGACACACAGGTATGACAGTGAAACTGACCATTCCTCTAATTATTTATGTTTTCAGTGTGGCTGTAGCAGGATGGCAGTCACTTCCTTTGCATCTCAACTGACTGTCCCTATGCCTTCTCTATTTGCAGATATTGGTGTTATCACTACTGTGCACTGATGTCACTACTACAGACATTTCCACCTCATCATGTGCATACTATACCAAAGTTCATTTCAATTGCACATGATGTAACTGTTAACATAAGTGCACATTTTCATCACATAAAGCACTATCTCTCAAGCTGTGTCCAAGGGAGTTTATTATAGTGCAATAATAGCAAGAATAGTGCAATGGAATGGGGTGATGCTAGAGGTACGTCCAGGGTATTGGTCCAGTCTGTTTGTAGAACAGGTCCCGTGTCCAAGGGGCCATAGAAAGGGGAACAATGGCAGTTCAAAGTTTACAAGGTGACAGAGTGGACCACAAGGTGGACATTTAGGAGAGTTGGTGGTCTTGGTCTTGGCAAGAGTCTCTGGCACCTGTCTGGGTCGCAGGAAATGTGTGTGGGGTGGTTCACCTTCTGCAGGGGGAGGGGTGCTGGTGTCCTGTGGGTCCTGTGGCAGGGCCTCCTGTCCACTAGCTGCAGCAGATGTGGTCGGATGTTCAGTTCACTGGCTAGTGGAAGGGGCCCATTGGTGTGCTGTACATTCCCTTAAGATGTTGGCCATATCAGCCAGCACCCCTGCTATGGAGACCATAGTGGTGTTGAGGACCTGCAAATCTTCCCTGATCTCCTGATGGTGTTCCTCCTGCAGCCGTTTCTTCTCCTGCATGTTGTTAAGGATGTGGCCCATCGTGTCCTGGGATTGTTGGTAGGCCCCCAGGATCTTGGTGAGTGCTTCCTGGAGAGTCAGTTCCCTGGGCCTGTCCTCCCCCTGGTGGACAGCTGTCCTCCGAGTGTCCCTGTCCCCCTGTGCCAGTGTCCCCTGAAAGGTGTGCCCACTGCCACTGACCCCAGGACCCTGATTGTCTTGGTTGTGTGGTGTGGTCCCTGTACAGGAGGGCACACTGCTGAATGATGTGTCCTGGGGACAGAGGTATGGGGACGTTGGGTGGGTGCTTTGGTGTTGGATACTGAGGGGGGAGGCTCTTTGTTGCACTGGGAGTGGGCTGGAGTGACCGACTGACCAGTGGTCCCTGATGGGCCAGGTAATTTATCCAGATCCAGAAGTCCAAAGTTGCTATCATCACTGGGGGCATCTTCTATTGGGGGACTGGATAGTCATAGCGCCTCCTCTCTGCTGGGATTGGCTGGAACGATGTAAGTGATATGTTATGCTTCATGTCTGTGACATATTGTACACCCCTACCTTCCCCTGTATCATTCCTGTTGCCCTGCCACCTTTGTTTACGTATAGTGATATATTGTGGGATTGTTAGTTCTCCATGCTGTGCATGCTTTGGTGATGGGGGTACATGCAGGGCTGGAAGGGCTGTCTATGCATTGGTATGACATGCAGGGCTTGGCATTGGGGTTAGTCACATGTGTAGGTGCACTGTTTGGGATATGGAGTGATGGGAGTCAGGGTGAGGGGGCTGAGATGGCATGCAGGTATAGGGGTGACAGGTAGTAAATATTGACTCACCAGTGTCCAGTCCTCTGGCTACTCCAGTGTGTCCCTCAGGATGCAGGATTGCCATGACTTGCTCCTCCCATGCTGTGAGCTGTGGGGGAGGAGGTGGGGGTCCACCACCAGTCCTCTGGATGGAGAGCTGGTGCCTTGCCTCTATGGAACGTACCTTCCCCGTAGGTCGTTCTACTTTATCCTGATGTCGTCCCTTGTTCTTGGATGCTGTCTATGGCGTTCCCCCGTCCACAAATCTCTGCCATAGCTCTAGCTTCCTGGCAATGGAGATTTGCTGTACCTGTCCTCCGAAGAGCTGTGGCTCTACCCTGACTATTTCCTCCACCATGATGCGTAACTCCTCATCTGTGGAACAGGGGTGCCTTGGTGGGGACATGGGTGTTGTGTGTTATGCAGAGGGTGTTGAGTAATGTGGTGGGGTGCGGGATGTGGAGTGCGTGATAGATGTATGAGTGGTTGTTGTGCATGTGTTTAATTGTCTCTGTGATTTGCATGGCTAGCTATTTCAGTGTTTTGGTGTTGGCAAAGGGTTTTGTGTAATGTGGGTGTGTGTTTTATAGTGCTGTTAGTAGTTTAGTTTTGGCCAATGTTGTGTTGTTTTGAATAGGGGTGGCCATTCTGACCGTGCCGGAGTGTACCGCAAATGGTTTACTGTTGTTGAATGTCCACTGTGGTGAATTGTGGGTCATAATGTGGTGGGCGTTGTCTTGTTGGCATAGCCGTATGGGTGTTTGTACCAACACTTTAATACTGGCCTTTGGTATGGTGGATTTGTGTTTGTGGTGGTATTCTGTCAGTTTAGTGTGTGTGTGTCATAATATGGAGAACAGATGTGCGCCTTCGCAACAGTATGTTGGCGGCCGTCACCGTGGCGGTAAGTGGAATTTACCACCAATGTCATAATGACCACCTAAGACTCTTAGGCGGTCATTACAACATTGGCGGTAAAAGCCGCTTACCGCTGGGCAGAAGACCACCGACACACCGCCGCCGCCGCGGAATTCCGTCACAGCTATTATGATCCACAGCACGGAATCCGCCAATATTCAGACACCCACACAAGTTCGCCACACCAAAGGTCAATGATAAACTGGCAAAAACAAAACCTCCACCGTCACACCAACAGAAATACGCCGACACTATCATGACACAGGAATCCATGCGGCGGTCTTTCAAACGCGGTATTCCATTGGCGGTACACACTGCCGCACTCAAAATACACACACACTTACAAAACACAGCCACATTGGACAATTCGAAATACACACACCTGATACACAGACACACAACACTCCCACACACCCAATACAATATAAAACACACACCCACATCACACACAAACCCCTACAACCACAATAGAGAAAGAAGCGCACAGAGAGGCACCACCATCAACAATACTAGCATCCACAGTCACACAACACCATCACCCATATAACTTCCACGCATCTCACACAACACCCCACTACATATCAGCACACTTATCACCACACACACTACCCCACACATCACCCACACCACCCCATGGCACGGCAAAGACACCCCAGGTTCTCGGAGGACGAGCTCAGGGTCGTGGTGGAGGAAATCGTCCGGGTAGAGCCACAGCTATTCGGATCACAGGTGCAGCACACCTCCATTGCAAGGAAGATGGAGCTATGGCGAAGAATAGTGGACAGGGTCAACGCAGTGGGACAGCACCCAAGAAATCGGGATGACATCAGGAAGAGGTGGAATGACCTACGGGGGAAGGTGCGCTCCGTGGTCTCAAGACACCACCTTGCGGTTCAGCGGACTGGCGCCGGACCCCCACCTCCTCCCCCACAACTAACAACATGGGAGGAGCAGGTCTTGGCTATTCTGCATCCTGAGGGCCTCACAGGAGTAGCTGGAGGAATGGACTCTAGTAAGTCAAATCTTAACTATTACATCCCCCACCCTACCTGCATGCCATCACATACCCCCACCCTCACCCCATCACTCTAACTCCTCACAAATGTCCCAACATCACAAACCACACATCGCAACACCAAGCCCCGCATGCAACAACAAAGCATGGACACCCATCACTAAAGCATGTCCACTGCACATACCCATACACCCCCCTAAACCATCATCACACAAGGTCCCACACAGGAATGCAAGCACTGGGGTACATGGTCACCCACCCATTGCACACCATGCCACACACAGATGTAATAAACATCCTTTTATACCCCTGCAAGACCCGTACCCAACGTCACCGGACAGGAGGGTCCACACATGTCGACACCACCAACAGAAGAGTCCCACAGTGATGACAGCACCTCTTTCCAACTGGATCTAGATGACCAGCCCGGCCCATCAGGGACCTCAGGACAGTCGGTTCCCATCACACAGTCACAGGCCACTACAGAGCTTTCCCCCTCTGGAAAGACCAGCACAGCACCCACCCAGCGGGCCCATACCTCCATCCCCAGGACACGTCAATCAGCAGTGTGTCCACCACTACAGGGAACCCAGGCTAACCCACCACCCCAACAACAACAGGGACCTGGGGGCAGTGGCAGTGAGCACATGGTCCAGGGGACGGAGGCCCAGGAACACAGGGGAACTGGGAGGGCTGCTGTGTGACAGGGGGAGGACAGGCCAAGGGAACCCACTCTCCACGAGGCCCTCTCCTCCATCATGGGAGCCTACCAACACACCCAGGAGACGATGGCAACAGTACTGGCCAAGTTTCAGGAGACCCGGCGCCTGCGGAAGGAACAGTATTTGGGCTTCAGGGAGGAACTCAGAGCCATCAATTCCACCCTGGGCACCATCGTAGGGGTGCTGAAGGAAGTACTCAACACCAGGAGGGACACTGTGGCACAACAAGGGGCTCCTAACACTAGCATGGACAATGAACTGCCCACCACCTCCGCCGGCGCTAGTGGACAGGAGGCACCGCCACAGGACCACCACACCAGCACCCTACCCCCTGCAGAGGGAGAATCAACTTGCAAATGGTCCCTGAGATCCAGGACAAAGACAGAGAACAATGCCAAGACCCCCGCCATGAAATGAGACCACCCTGAATCTCATCCTTCTGTCCCACTTTGTCACCCTGTCCATCCTTAAACTGCCCCAGCACCACTTCCTATGCCCATTTGGGCAATGCACCTGTGAGACTAATAGACTGGTCTCTGCCATGGACATTCCTCCGCCATCACCCCTCACCATTTTGCTACCCTCTCCAATATTGAGCACTTAAATAATAACCCTTAAAGCACATAACAATTTGGAGTCAGTCTGTGATTTCAGAATAGTGTATTTTGCGTTTACAGTGTCAAAAAGCTCTTTCATTTGTAATGTCAACATACCTATGTCACACATCTGTAGTCCATGAGGAATCAAAGCTGATGTCACACTGTGGGACCCACATCTGTGAAATCGTAAGGGAAAGTGACAACTCAGTGACCATACACTGGGTGAAAACAACAGACAGTAGAGAGGTAGTAATGTTAAATTACATGTAGTAGGCAGGATTGTATTCTTACCTGTCTTTCACTGGAAATATTGCTCGATCACTAAGTCCCTGTTGTCCATGTCTTCTTCTTCTGCTTCCTCGTCTTCATTGTCCACAGGCTCCACAGCTGCAACAACACCGCAAGTTGTGAAGCATACAGCAGGCCACGATAATCTGGCACACCTTCTTTGGTGAGTGGAATAGGGATCCACCTGCCATATGGAGGCACCTGAACCTGGGCTTCCGGAGGCCGAAGGTCCGCTCGATTATCCGCCGTGTACGCCCAGGGGCCTCATGGTAGCGTTCCTCTGCCCTTGTCCTGGGATTCCTCACTGGGGTCAGTAGCCATGACAGGTTGGGGTAACCAGGGTCACCTGCAAATGGCGAGGGACAACTGTTAGACACACACTAACCTGTAGGGATATCCCCAGACCCAGACAACCATTCCCACTGTCGTGCTTCCAGGTGCTCACCTAATAGCCACACACGGTGCCTCTGGAGTTGACCCATCACATAAGGGATGCTGCTATTCCGAAGGATGTGGGCATCATGCACTGAGCCAGGGAACTTGACATTAACATGGGAGATATACTGGTCTGCCAAACATACCATCTGTACATTCATGGAATGGTAACTCTTCCGGTTTCTGTACACCTGTTCACTCCTGCGGGGGAACCAAAGCCACATGGGTCCCATCAATGTCACCTATGATGTTCGGGAGATGTCCCAGGGCATAGAAATCACCTTTCACTGTAGGCAAATCCTCCACCTGAGGGAAAACGATGTAGCTCCGCATGTGTTTCAGCAGGGCAGACAACACTCTGGACAACACGTTGGAAAACATAGGCTGGGACATCCCTGATGCTATGGCCACTGTTGTTTGAAATGACCCACTTGCCAGGAAATGGAGCACTGACAGCACCTGCACTTGAGGGGGGATTCCTGTGGGATGGCAGATAACTGACATCAGGTCTGGCTCCAGCTGGGTACACAGTTCCTGGATTGTGGCACGGTCAAGCCTGTAGGTGATGATCACATGTCTTTCCTCCACCAACGGTCGGTACACCGGAGGATGCCGCAATCTCCTCACATGTCCCAGCGGATGGTGCCTATGAAGGACAACAGCGAGCACAGAGTCAACGAACTCAGAGGTACATACCCACAGCTTACACAGAACACAAATCATAATCCAAAATGTGGCCTGTATGTGCGTTGAGTCTAGGCCTAGGTATGTTTGACGCAGTTAAGAATTAAGCCATGTAGGCCCCTGAAATGGCGGCTGCCTGACCTCTAAAGTGGGACAATGGGATGTGAGGTATCTGCGCTGGCATTGTACACCGTCGCGGTCGAAGACCGCAGCGCAATGGTACATTGGTTCACATTGGACCCTATGGGTCCCAGGAGCCAATGACGATGTACGCCGGCGGTGACGGTCCGCACCACCGCGGACGTGACCGCCATTTTCTATCTGTTCAATCACTCGATACCTGATCTTCGACAGGAGAGGGCCTACACTGCAAGTGCTGCTGTGACCTCGGTCTGGAAGAGACAATGGCTCGAGTGTCTGAGGAAAGGGCCCCTGCCTTCACATCAGAGGAGTTGGAGAAACTCGTGGACGGCGTCCTCCCCCAGTACACGCTACTCTACAGTCCTCCAGACAAACAGGTAAATACACTGGGAGCATGCTGTATGGGCTATGCCTGTGTGGAGTGGGGTGGATGTAAGAAGGGGGCGGGGTAATTGCGGCATGCATGAAACGACAGTGAGTGCATGTGCCACATGGCAAGGGTAACAATGGGGGCCAATGACTGATGGTGCAGTTGGTAATAACTTTTCCTTTCCCCCTGCACAATTCATGTAGGTCAGCGCCCACCAGAAAAAAGATATTTGGCGTGCCATCGCCAAGGACGTCCGGACCTTGGGGGTCTACCACAGACGGAGCACCCACTGCCGTAAAAGATGGGAGGACATTCGCTGCTGGAGCAAGAAGACGGCGGAGGATCAGCTGGGGATGGCCTCCCAATGTGGGAGGGGTGCCCGTCGCACCATGACCCCCTGATGTTCAGGATCCTGGTGGTGGCGTAGCCGGAGTTGGATGGGCGCTTGAGGGCATCACAGCAGCCACAAGGTGGTCAGTACACTCTCATCCTGCTGATTTAGCGTGCAGTGGAGGTGTCTGGGTGGGGAGGTGGGCTGTGGGTTTCCCTAGGCCAGGGCGAGTTTCGTAGGCAAGGACCCTCTGTAAGGCCGGCCATTTGGCACCCATCCCACCTCTGTAGAGTGCCAAGTACACCTAGTCATGCCCCTGTGTCATCCATGTGTGCAGATGTCGTCCATAGACTAGTAGGCCATTTCCCAGGGATAGAACAGTGGAGCCCAAGAGTGCGGCGTAGTTCAGGGGGCCTCTGTGAATGTCGTGTCCGCCAACGGTAGTGGTAATGCATGCACTCAACATGTCTTTCTTCTGTCGTCGTCCCCTTTTTGTGGTCTCCCTGTTCTTGTGTGCATTAGCATCATCAGGCGGAGGAGCAGTGGCACCGGAGCACGAGAGGGCTGCATCCCACATGGCCATGGAGGGCCACACTACGGACTCGGACTTCACCAGTGGGACGGAGGGCGAGGCGAGCTCCAGGGCGGAGACAGGAGCTGAGACCAGTGACACGGACTCATCCTCTGATGGGAGCTCCCTTGTGGTGGCGGCAACACCTGTGCCCCCCCCTTCTACAGGTACAGCTGCCACCCCCCCCCTACCAGCACCGCCCTCCCAGCAGCCC
This sequence comes from Pleurodeles waltl, assembly GCF_031143425.1. Classification (NCBI taxonomy): domain Eukaryota; kingdom Metazoa; phylum Chordata; class Amphibia; order Caudata; family Salamandridae; genus Pleurodeles; species Pleurodeles waltl. The sequence goes on from NC_090449.1 coordinate 371,328,884, forward strand.
CTCAGCCTTTGTCCCATTCCGCTCACCCAGGAGGGTGTGCATCACCTTTGCCCCAGGCACCTCAGGCCCTCCCCCTGTCACCCCTGCTGCCCTCAGTAAGGAGGCCATTGACCTCCTCAAGTCCCTCACTGTTGGGTAGTCTACCATTTTGAAGGGTGTAGAAAGACAGTTGCAACAAACCAATGCATTCCTGGAGGGCATTCATTCTGTTCAGGCGGCCCTTCAGCGAGCTTTTCGGACTCTGGCCTCAGCACTGATGGCAGCCATTGTCCCCGTCTCTAGCCTCCCCCTCCAACTACCTCCACCCAGACCCAATCTCCTGTACGCCAGCCTATCACAAGCACACCTACAGACTAGCATGCACACACATCAACACACAAGGGAAGCTCTGGCAAACATAAGCACCACACATCCCACAGGCAAACATCACACACATGCAGACACTCCAACATCCACTGCCTCCACTGTTTCCCCTCCTCCTCGTCTCCCTCCTTCCTCCCAGTCTCGTCTACACTCACACCTGCATGCACTACATCTACAGCCACTACTGCCATCACCAGCACACCCACCACCACACCCCGCTCACGTGCAGTCACCACCCCCACTACCATACACACATCCCCTGTGTCCTCTCCCAGTGTGTCTGTGACGCCACCTCCCAAGATACACAAACGGAGGCACACACCCACCCAACAGCCATCCACCTAACGACAGCCTCCAGTCCATGCACCTTCACCCAAAGTCAGCAAACAAACACTTCCTACAACCACAACCTCTTCCTCTACTCCCAAACCCCCTCTAGCTACCCGTCCCAGTGTCTCCCAAAAACTTTTCCTGTCCAACCTTGACCTCTTTCCCACACCTCCCCCACCCCGTCCGTCTCCTAGGTCCAGAACTAGCACATCAGCCACAACATCTCTGGGACCAGTGGTGCCTGTAGGCACCAGAATCTGGAGTGCACCGGCCACCAGGGCAGCCAGTGTGGCACGGAGCCACAGCACGGACAGTCCCCCACCTTTGAAGCATCAAAAGTTGGCCAGTGCCCGGCGGGAGAGGGGGAAGACTCCAGCCACCAAAGCCGCTCCCAGGGGTCCCGGTGGGAGTGTGGAGTCAGCTGCGACACCTTCCAAGGTGGGGAAGGGCCACAAGAAATCAGGTAAGTCTGGGAAGAGCAGCACGGCGGAGGAGACCGCCATCAACCCCGCTGCACAGGAGGCCACCGCCATCATCCCCGCTGCCCAGGAGGCCACCGCTAACATCCCCGCTGGCCAGGAGGCCACCGCCATCATCCCCGCTGGGCTAAAGAGGACCGCCAGCACAAGCCCCGCTGGGACAGAGAGGACCGCCAGCACAAGCCCCGCTGGGACAGAGAGAACCGCCAGCAGCTGAGTCACTGCAAAGGAGCCCACCGCCTCAAGCACCGCTGAACAGGGCACCGCCACTCCAAGCACCGCTGAATAGGGCACCGCCGCCTCAAGCACCGCTGAACAGGGCACCGCCACTCCAAGCACCGCTGAACAGGGCACAGCCGCCTAAAGCACCGCTGAGCAGGGCACCGCCACCTCAAGCACTTCTGAACAGGTCACCACCACCTCAAGCACCGCTGAAAAGGGCACCGCCGCCTCAAGCACCGCTGAACAGGGCACAGCCGCTCCAAGCACCGCTGAACAGGGCACCGCCGCCTCAAGCACCGCTGAACAGGGCACCGCCGCCCCAAGCACGGCTGCCCCAAGCACCGCTGAACAGGGCACCGCCGCCTCAAGCACCGCTGAACAGGGCACCGCCGCCTCAAGCACCACTGAACAGGGCACCGCCGCTCCAAGCACCGCTAAACAGGGCACCGCTGCCTCAAGCACCGCTGGCCCATGAGCGCCAAGGGCACTGACGCTACTGAGTCCGTCACGAGCAGGATGAAGCACTCTGGGCACAATCCCCCCTCCAGAACCAGTGGAGAGATACATCCACTACCTCTGTCCTTAGCAGGATGAAGCACTCTGGGCACAAGGCCACCTCCAGAACCAGTGGAGACTGTCATCCACTACCTCTGTCCTTAGCAGGATGAAGCTCTCTGGGCACAAGGCCCCCTCCAGAACCAGTGGAGACTGTCATCCACTACTTCTGTCCTTAGCAGGATGAAGCACTCTGGGCACAAGGCCCCCTCCAGAACCAGTGGAGACTGTCATCCACTACCTCTGTCCTTAGCAGGATGAAGCACTCTGGGCACCATGCCCCCTCCAGAACCAGTGGAGACTGTTACCCACTTGAGAGACTGTGGCTTTGCACTCCCAGGATTGAACAGTGGGCAACCCACCCACTGGAGAGACTTGAGAGACTGTGGCTTTGCACTCCCCAGGATTGAACAGTGGGCATCCCACCCACTGGAGAGACTTGAGCGACTGTGGCTTTGCACTCCCCAGGATTGAACAGTGGGCAACCCACCCACTGTATAGACTTGAGAGACTGTGGCTTTGCACTCCCCAAGATTGAACAATGGGCTACCCACCCACTGTATAGACTTGAGAGACTGTGGCTTTGCACTCCCCAGGATTGAGCAGTGGGCAACCCACCCACTGTAGAGACTTGTGAGACTGTGGCTTTGCACTCTCCAGGATTGAACAGTGGGCAACCCACCCACTGTAGAGACTTGTCGAACTGTGGCTTTGCACTCCCCAGGATTGAACAGTGGGCAACCCACCCACTGTAGAGACTTGTGAGACTGTGGCTTTGCACTCCCCAGGATTGAACTGTGGGCATGTGGCCCTCTCGTGGATTTGGCGTCATGCACTCAACCGGCTGAGGTGCCCCCCCTTTCCCTCCCCCTGAGGTGCCTGTTTTCTTGCTCTCTGATGCCCCTGCAGTGTTCTCTCCGTCAGGGTCGGGGATCTTGTGTGGGACTCGTCCATACCGTGTGGTCCCAGTGTTCCACAGACTTCATTGGAGCACTACCTTGACTCATGAGCTTGGTGTATATTTTGTTTATTGTGTATATATATATATTTTTGCCTACTTGATTTTGATATATTACAATGGTTACACTCATTTTCTTTTGTCTTTGCATTCTTCCGGGGGGGGTTGGGGGGTGTAACTATCATGTATAAATATGTATTAGTGTGTGTAGTGGGTTAGGGTGTTGCGTGTTGCGTGTGTGTGTCCCTGTTTTTTCCCTCCCCCCTCCCCTGCGTCGGAGGTGCAGTACTCACCGTGGTCTTCGCCGCCGGCGTTCGTGCTCCTGGTAGAGGAGCAGGAAGACTAGGTGAGCGGTTTCCCTTCGGAATCCTGTTTCCGCCGTGTTTTTATCTGCGGTGAATCTGCCCCGGAAAAAGGTGGCGGATTATTAGGTTGTGATACTGTGGGCGGTACTTTGTCTTCCGCCTGTCTGTTGGCGGTGACCGCCAAGCTGTTTGTCTGTACCGTCATGGCGGTCGGAGTGTTAAAGTGGCTGTCTATGTTGGCGGTTTCCACCATGGTCGTAATTGCAATTTTTTTACCGCCGGCCTGTTGGCGGTCTTACCGCCGTTTTAACACCGTCCGCCAGGGTTGTAATGACCACCTTATTCTTTTTCAAATTCATAACTTGACTTGTTTATGTCAGATTTTTGTCGTTTTGGTCTTGTTTGTTTAGATAAATATTCCCTATTTTTCTAAACCAGTGTTTTTGTAGTGTTTTCAATGAGTTATTGTGTGTTTTGGTACAAATACTTTACACATTGCTTCTGAAGTTAAACCTGCCTGCTTGTGCCAAGCTACCAAGGGGTCAGCGTGGGTTAACTGAGTGTGATTCTCCTTTACCCTGACTAGAGTGAGGGTCCTTGCTTGGACAGGGGTTGACCTGAATGCCAACCAAAGACTCCATTTGTAACAGTACTGCCATTAGAACCCTACATCTATGCCATCTTGTCAACAAGCGTGAGCTATGTGTGGCACACATTGCTGAATATGGTGCTGTCACAAGATTGTTTCCAACAGGCATGCTATGTACATATACCACTGGCCTGTGACCTATGATGGCAGATGTCCATGTGGTCAGCCATTACTATTCCTTTGACACACAATCCCATACCAGCACAGTTTTCCCTTAGAACTACATGCAAGCCAATCTCATTGCACAACCCCACAACATACATGATGGGAATGTGACGGAGCACCATGCTGATGGACAATTGGCAGCGCAGCACTCCGCCATATTGACAGTGCGGGGATGCGCCGTATTGAATAGAGGAGGGCACATCACTGTGTTGTCACCTACGCCGGTGCTAATTTTGCTTCCAGTACTTGACCCAGCGATCCATGGTGCATATCTCGCTGTGTTGAGGGGGACACCTTCCTACATAAACAAAATCTTCAAAGGGTCTTTGCATTTTCAATGTGTCCTCCCAAATGCAGCCCCTTTGAAATTGCAAAAATGGAGGGTACAACAACATGTATGTTAGCTCGTTGTGGCCTGCTAAAGCCACACCTTGGAGTGTTTTCAGAATTAGGTCTAGCCTTTAGTGTAAGAAAATGTGTTGATCTGGGGCCCCGTCTAAATACTATGGGTGCTGCTGTGGCACAGCCACAGCAACACCCATTGCACGCTCCTACCACGCAAAGTACTGCATGTGAAGGGGCTGTTTTGACAAGGTAATGTGAAGCCACAAAATGTGTCTTAAGCCCAACTTGTATACGCGGTGCAGGGCATAGCGTCACCGGAGCCTCACAAATATTGAAGCTCCGGTGTTGCTTGGGCCTATTACACATGCCCCATGATGTCACCATCCATCCTCCTATGATTTCTGATCATTGGTCCAGAAAACAATATCACTCATTAAATTCTACACTTCTCACTGACTCACACCAAACCCTGGATTAGCTAACAAGAGCCACAATATGACACTTACTGGATGCATCGGGGTCCTCAAATCTCGCCACCTCTCCGATGGTGTATGGGGCAGGTCCACCTGTAAGATATGAATGTTGAACATTGCTTAGTATAAATACAAGTTAATGCAAATGGACAACATAGTTCAGTGTAAACTTGTTAGGCTGTGTGAGAAATCATCCTAATGGAAGATCGGTGAATCTGACAGACAACTATGATCTCTCAATCACATGTACTCTCTGATGAGATAGTCCTATACATTTACAAACCATCACTGTCCATGACACTCCTGTGGTGCATTTCACTGCACCATGTCTACATGGGATTGTCATGCATCTGTCTGTTAGCACAACACTTCCATGACCATTTGGGACAGCTTGAACATGTATATCCCACCTGAGAGCCATGCTATGGTTGTTGCAGTGGCTGGACCATTATCACAACCATAGCATGTCAGCCTGCATCAGATGTAGTATACATCTATATCATGATCACAGCAAACTGATCAACTGCTACCCTGGGGTTGTGTTGGTTTTCCAAGGTGTTGAGGATTGACATTATACATCCTTCAGTCAAGTAAGTAAAATGTGTGTGTTATCACAAGGCAGTCACACTATGAAACCTCCAATGACTGTGGACTCATGTGAAGATAGTTGTAACTACCTGCACATTGACTGAACTGAACCATGGATGTACTGCCAATGGTGTGTGCCCTGCCATTGTTGTCATGGTATACCCTTGCTGAACCAGTGAGAGATGAGTAGATGGGCATTGGAATATGGCTCAACCCAGACACACTTGCTCAGTGGTCAGAGGATGCATCTAGTGTTGCAGGTTAGTCAGTGATGTGCCAGTGATGGAGATGAAACAGTGCAGCTCCATACTGTCAGTGAGGAGTAGCAGGCCAGTGGAATAGACCCAGCACATGTGTGTGGTCATGGAGATCATATAGGCTGACTCTTATGTTGAAGTAAGCCTCAGCAAGGCCTACTAGTGCAAGGAGTTCACCCTTCTCTGCACAAAGTCCTCAGAACATACAGGAAGAAGTTGGCACAGAAACTGAAGTAAAAGACAAAGTTTATTAAACCTCATGAGGTGGTACTACAGTTCAAACAGCACCTTTCGGTAATGTTTGAAGTAGCACAGTGAACTGAGAGAGCATGGTCCTTTTATACCCACGCAGGGGCTAAAAGGAGGTGGTACAATTATAGAAGCAAGACTTGCATACATGCAAGGTCATGTGGAAATGCACAGTCGACAGGTAGGAGGGGCTAACAGTTTTCAAGGACTAACAGCTGCAGACCTTACTGGGCATGTGCGAAAGTGGGAGATGCTAAATATAACTTGTCACTAGGCAGATTTTCAAGAGTAGTTAACAGAAAGGTAGGACAGAGCACATGGCAGCATGTGGCAGAGAAAATGGCTGCCATGAATACAAAATGGATTCCGCGAAATGTTCACAATAGTTACTAAATACAAGATGTCTTCTGCTAATGCTTAGGGGGTGATTCCAACCCTGGCGGTCGGTGATAAAGCAGCGGCCAACCCGCCAACAGGCAGGCGGTCCAAAAAATGGAATTTTGACCCTGGCGGGAACCGCCAACACAGCCCGCCACTTTAACACTCCGACCGCCACGGTGGGACACACAAACAGCGCGGCGGTCACCGCCAACAGGCAGGCGGCAGACAATGTACCGCCCACACTATCACAACTCACCAATCCGCCACCTTTTCCGGGGCGGGAGCCCCGCCGATAAAAACACGGCGGAAACAGACTACGAACGGGAAAATGCTCACATATACACACTCCACGAGGACGGAGAACAGCATGGAACCCGAATTAAACATCCTACCAGCTATTGTTTACCTGCTCATCTACCACGAGTACGAACGCCGGCGCAGACGACAACGGTGAGTACTGCACCTACGACACAGGCGAGGGGGGAGGACGAAAGCTTACGGGCACACACATATGCGACCCCCCCCCCCAACTATCTACACACCAATGCAGAGCACCAAGTCACAGTGACACCACCCAAACCCCCCAGAATAATGCAAAGACATAATTAAAGTGAGAAACAAAATGTATGTATAAAATAGGTTCTTTGAAGTCATGGTAAAATAGCAATATGAATTGTAAAAAATCATGTAAGAACATTGCGAAACCGATAAACATAGGCAATAAGTCCTGCACAGTCACTTAAATTTCCACTGTCCGTGGGCCAAAGTGTATCAACACATGGGCAAAGCCCACACAGGAGACCTGAGTCCGTTGGAGAGAACACTGCTGGGGCTTCAGATGACAAAAATACAGGCACCTCAGGGGGAAGGGAAGGGGGGGCACCTCAGCCACAGGAGTCCACGACGCCAGATCCAGGAAGGGTCCGCCATGCCCACTGTGCCATCCTGGGGAGTGCAAAGCCACAGTCTCACAAGTCTCTACAGTGGGTGGGTTGCCCACTGTGCCATCCTGGGGAGTGCAAAGCCACAGTCTCACAAGTCTCTACAGTGGGTGGTCTGCCCACTGTGCCATCCTGGGGAGTGCAAAGCCACAGTCTCACAAGTCTCTACAGTGGGTGGGTTGCCCACTCTGCCATCCTGGGGAGTGCAGAGACACAGGCCATCAGGTGGATTACAGACTCCACAGGTAATGGAGGAGGCAGGGTGCCCCGAGTGCAGCGTCAACACTAGCTCGACACAGAACCGGCACTGTCAATGGGCCAGCGGTGCTTGACAGGAAGGGCCCAGTGGAGCGGTGCTTGACAGGAAGGGCCCAGCGGAGCGGTGCTTGAGACGGCGGGGCCCAGCGGAGCGGTGCTTGACAGGAAGGGCCCAGCGGTGCGGTGCTTGACAGGAAGGGCCCAGCGGAGCGGTGCTTGAGACGGCGGGGCCCAGCGGTGCGGTGCTTGATAGGAAGGGCCCAGCGGAGCGGTGCTTGAGACGGCGGGGCCCAGCGGAGCGGTGCTTGACAGGAAGGGCCCAGCGGAGCGGTGCTTGACAGGAAGGGCCCAGCGGAGCGGTGCTTGACAGGAAGGGCCCAGCGGAGCGGTGCTTGAGACGGCGGGGCCCAGCGGAGCGGTGCTTGGCAGGAAGGGCCCAGCGGAGCGGTGCTTGAGACGGCGGGGCCCAGCGGAGCGGTGCTTGAGACGGCGGGGCCCAGCGGTGCGGTGCTTGACAGGAAGTGCCCAGCGGAGCAGTGCTTGAGACGGCGGGGCCCAGCGGTGCGGTACTTGATAGGAAGGGCCCAGTGGAGCGGTGCTTGAGACGGCGGGGCCCAGCGGAGCGGTGCTTGAGACGGCGGGGCCCAGCGGTGCGGTGCTTGACAGGAAGGGCCCAGCGGAGCGGTGCTTGACAGGAAGGGCCCAGCGGAGCGGTGCTTGAGACGGCGGGGCCCAGCAGAGCGGTGCTTGACAGGAAGGGCCCAGCGGAGCGGTGCTTGAGACGGCGGGGCCCAGCGGTGCGGTGCTTGAGACGGCGGGGCCCAGCGGAGCGGTGCTTGACAGGAAGGGCCCAGCGGAGCGGTGCTTGAGACAGCGGGGCCCAGCGGAGTGGTGCTTGAGACGGCGGGGCCCAGCGGTGCGGTGCTTGACAGGAAGGGCCCAGCGGAGCGGTGCTTGAGACGGCAGGGCCCTCTTCAGCGGTGCCTGTCTTCACGGCGGGGCCCTCTTCAGCGGTGCCTGTCTTCACGGCGGGGCCCTCTTCAGCGGCGCCTGTCTTCACGGCGGGCCCTCTTCAGCGGTGCCTGTCTTCACGGCGGGGCCCTCTTCAGCGGTGCCTTTCTGCACGGCGGGGCCCTGTTCAGCGGTGCTTGTCCAGTCATTCAAGGGAGCCAGACCTGGCCAGGACTCCCTGCTTAGTCGCCCTCCGACCGTGCAGTTGCTGGACCCTTCTGTGATGGAGTCCTGGGCCCGTGGGTGTCCTCCCTCACACCCGGGATGGGGCTTGTGGGGCCCTCCTGGCCCGCGCCCCTGCTGGCTGACTTCTCCGCCATGCTGCCCTTGCCCTCCTTTGATGAGGCTCTCTGGCCCTTGCCTCCCCTGGATGTTGTGGCAGGTGACGGCCCAGGACTTTGCTCCTTGGGGGCAGCCGTGTCAGTCTTCTCTCGGCGGCCCTTGATTTTACGGGTCCTCTTTCCAGGGGGAGGGCTGGCTGTCCCCTTGCTGCTGGCCGATGTATCAGTGCTGGGAAAGGGTGGACTCCAAAACCCGTGCACAATGCTGACACTTGAAGCAGGGCTGGTGGTGGATGAGGTGCTCTTGGGACTCTTAGCAGATGGAGGGGGTGGGTCAGGTGGGGCAAAGAGGTTAAGTTTGGAGAGGTAAACTTTTTTATGACCAATGTAAAGGGTAGGTGTAGTGGGTAGGGGAGTGGAGGAAGAGGATGTGGTTGTAGGAGAGTCAGGTGTGCTGTCTTTGGGTGCAGGTGCTTGTGACGTAGGCTGTGGTGAGGTGGTTGGCTGTTGTGTGGGTGGCTGCCTGCGTTTGTGTGTCTTGGAAGAGGGGGTGACAGACACAGTGGGAGAGGACATGGGGGTGGTGACTGCACGTGTGCGGACTGTACTGGACGGTGTGCTGGTGATGGAAGTACTGGCTGATGGTGGTGTGCATGCAGGTGTGAGTGGAGACGTCACAGGGAGGGAGGAGGGAGACGAGGAGGAGGGGGACACAGAGGTGGTAGTGACTGTTGGCATGTCTGCATCTGGGTGTTGCTTGGGTGAATGCTTGTGTGATCTGTGGTGCTTATGTCTGGATGAGCTGCCCTTAGGTGTTGAGGTGTGTGCAGGCTGGACTGATGGTGTGGATGGGATAGGCTGAGGAACAGGAGACAGAGACAGGGTGGAGGCAGTTAGAGGAGGGAGGCTGGAAACAGGGACAATGGCTGCCGTCAGTGCTGAGGCCAGAGCATTGAACGATCGTTGATGGGCAGCCTGACTCGAATGAATGCCCTCCAGGTATGCATTGCTCCGATGCACCTCCCTCTCTACCCCCTGGATGGCATTCAAAAGGGTAGACTGCCCAACAATGATGGTCTGTAGGAGGTGAATGACCTCCTCACTGAGGGCAGCAGGGGTAACAGGGGCAGGGCCTGAGGTGCCTGGGGCGAAGGAGATGCCCGCCTTCTTGGGTACGGAGCGAAGGCTGAGGGGCTGCTGGGAGGGCGGAGCTGGTGCGCTGGGTGGCGGCTGTACCTGTAGAGGCGGGGGGCCCGGATGTTGCCGCCACCGCTAGGGAGCTCCCTTCCGAGGACGTGTCGGTGTCGCTGGTGTCACCACGGGTCCCCGTTGTGGTGCTCCCCTCGCCCTCCGTATCACTGGTGACCTCGGTGTCCGTACCATGGCCCACTGGGGCCTTGTGAGTTGCAGCTCCCTCGTGCTCCGATGCCAATTCTCCTCCGCCTGATGATGCTAATGCACACATGCACAAGAAGATAAAGAAAAAGGGGGGGGAAATAAAAACAGGTTGAGTGCATGCATTGTCAACACCGTTGGCGGAGAGGACAGACACAGGAGCCTCATGCACTACGCCGCACAATCGGGGTACATTACTCAGTACTTGTGACTAGGCCAACAGGTCTATGGACAACAATTGCGCACATGGGTGATGCTGGACCATCGATTGCTGTACTTGGCACCCTACAGAGGTGGGGGCGGGGGCACAGGGACATGCCTAAAGGAGGGGACTACACTACAGAAAACGCCCTGGCCTAATGTCACCCACAGCCCTCCTCCCCCACCCAGACGCCTCCACTGCGCGTAAAGATAGCAGAATGTGCTGGTACTCACCCCCTTGTGTCTGCTGTGATGTCCTCACGCGCCCATCCAAATCGGGGTAGGCCACCGCCAGGATCCGGGACATCAGGGGGGTCAGGGTACGACTGGCACCCCTCCTAGGTTGGGAGGCCATCCCCAGCAGTGACTCGGCGGTCTTCCTGGTCCCGCGGCGGATGTCCTCCCACCTCTTTCGGCAGTGGGGGCCCGGTCTGTTGTGGACCCCCAGGCCCCGGACTTCCTTGGCGATGGCACGCCAAATGTCGACTTTCTGATGGGCGCTGACCTATTTGACATGTACAGGGTGGAATGGGAAATATCATCATTTTTTCTGCATGTTAGGTGTGATTGACCCCCCCTCCCCAACCTTGCCATGTGCCACATGCTCTCATCTGTCGTGCCTTGCACTACTCATTCTCTCCCCACCCCAACATCTTACATCCACCATACACAACCCAGGCATAGCCCATTCAACGTGCACCCAGTGTACTTACCTGTTGGTCTGGAGGACCGTAGAGTAGCGCATACTGGGGGAGGACCCCATCCACAAGTTTCTCCAACTCTTCAGAAGTGAAGGCAGGGGCCCTTTCCCCAGTCGCAGCAGCCATTGTCTCTTCCAGACCGAGGTCACAGCAGCACTTGCAGTATAGGTCCTCTCCTGTGGATGATCAGGTCTCGAGTGATTAAGCAGATAGAAAATGGCGGTCACGCCCGCGCCGGTGCGTACCGCGGCGGTGCGTACCGCGCCCGCCAGCGCACATCGTCATTGTCTCCTGAAACCCATAGGGTTCAATGTTAACCAATGCGGCTTCGCACAGCGGTCTTCGACCGCCTACCGCCACGGTGTGCCACGCCAGCGCATTGACCTCACATCCCACTGTCACACTTCTCAGGTCAGGCAGCCGCCATTTCAAGGGCCCACATGGCTTAATTTCTACTGCGTCACACAGGCCTAGGCCTTGCATTGCCACTCATACAGGCCATTCAATGCATAGCGATTCGTGTACTGTGCAACCTGTGGTTACGTACCTGTGGGTTGCTTGACTCTGTACTCCATGTTGTCCTTCTTAGGCACCGTCCGCTGGGACTTGCGAGGAGAAGGAGGAATCCTCCCGTGTACCGACCGCTGGTGGACCTGTCGACAATGGAAGAACGACATATTATGCTTCGATACCGACTTGACCGAGCCACTATACATGAACTGTGTGCCCAGCTGGAGCCAGACCTGATGTCCCCCATCTGCCAACCCACAGGAATTCCCCCTCTGGTGCAGGTTCTGTCAGTACTCCATTTTTTGGCAAGTGGGTCTTTTCAGACAACAGTGGCCATGTCATCAGTGATGTCTCAGCCTATGTTTTCTAAGATTTTGTCCAGAGTGTTGTGTGCCCTGATGAAATACATGCAGAGCTACATTGTTTTCCCTGAGGAGGGTGATTTGGCCACTGTGAAGGGTGATTTCTATGCCCTTGGACATATCCCCAACATCATTGGTGCCATTGATGGGACCCATGTGGCTTTAGTACCCCCAAAAGACGATGAGCAGGTGTACAGAAACAGAAAAAATTACCATTCGATGAATGTCCAGGTGGTCTGTTTGGCTGACCAGTACATCTCCCATCTAAATGCCAAGTTCCCAGGGTCAGTGCATGACGCGTATGTTATGCGAAATAGCAGCGTCCCTTATGTGATGGAACAGCTACAGAGACACCGTGTGTGGCTAATAGGTGACTCTGGTTACCCCAACCTGCCTTGGCTATTGACCCCAGTGAGGAATCCCCGGACCAGGGCAGAGGAACGGTACAATGAGGCCCATGGGCGAACTAGGAGGATTATAGAACGGACCTTCGGCCTCCTGAAGGCCAGGTTTAGGTGCCTGCATATGACAGGTTGATCCCTAATGTACTCACCAAAGAAGGTGTGTCATATCATCGTGGCCTGCTGTATGCTTCACAATCTTGCATTGCGACGCCAGGTGCCTTTCCTGCAGGAGGATGGTCCAGATGGTGGTGTTGTAGCAGCTGTGGAGCCTGTGGAGAGTGAAGAGGAGGAAGACGACGGGGACGACACGGACAACAGGGACACAGTTATACAACAGTACTTTCAGTAGCACACAGGTAAGAATCACCCACGCCATTTTACATTTACTTCTGGCCTCCTGCATCTCTACTTTCTGTGTTTCCCCCCAGTTCCTTTTCTCTGATTTTTGACTTTCCCTTCCCTTTTCAGAGCTGTATGACCCACAGCGTGACTTCTGCTTTGTTTGCCCATGGACTAATGCTTATTGACACTGGTATGTTGTCATCACAATGTAAATGAACATTATTGCACCGTTATGTGTAATACATTTGTAAAGAATACAAGCAGACTCCTAACATTTGAAGTGCAATTGGTGATTTATTTTAAGTGCTGCGTATAGGTCCATGATAGTAAAACGGTGATGGGTGGGGGTGGAGTAATGTCCATGGCAGAGTCCAGTTCTCAGTAGCACAGGTGCATTGCCCATATGCCTGTGGAAGGATGGATTAGGGGCAGTTCAAGGTTGGACAGGGTGACAATGTGGGACAGTGGGATGACATCAGGGGGTATCTTATGCTGGCGGGGGTCTTGGTATCCTACTCTGTCTTCTTGTGTGATCTCAGGTTCCGCTTGCGGGGTGGTTGATCTTCAGCAGGAGGTGGGGTTCTGGTGGCCTGTCATGGTGTGGGGGCCTCCTGTCCACTAGCGCCGGCGGAGGTGGTAGGCTGTTCGTCGTCCGGGCTGGTGACAGGGGCCCTTTGGGGTGCCACATGGTCCCGCAATGTGGTGACTATCTGGTTGAGGGCCAGGACGATGGTCCCCATTGCGGTACCGATGTTCCTGAGTTCGTCTCTGAACCCCATGTACTGTTCCTCCTGCTGTGCCTGGATCTCCTGGAACCTGGCCAGTACCGTCGCCATCGTCTCCTGGGAGTGGTGGTATGCTCCCATGATGGTGGTGAGGGCCTCTTGGAGAGTGGGTTCCCTGGGCCGGTCAACCCCCTCTCGCACAGCAGCCCTCCCAGTTGCCCTGTTTCCCTGGGCCTCTGTCCCCTGGACGGTGTGCCCACTACCACTGCCCCCAGGTCCCTGTTGTTGTTGGGGTGGTGGGTCAGCCTGGGTGCTCTGTAGTGGCGGACACACTGCTGATTGACGCGTCCGCGAGACAGAGGCATGGGCCCGCTGGGTGGGAGCTGTGCTGGTATTCCCAGAGGGGGTTGGGTCTGCTGTGGCCTGTGTCTGTGTGTGGGGAACCGACTGTCCAGAGGTCCCCGATGGTCCGGGCTGGTCATCAGGTTCTAGGTCGACAGAGCTGCTGTCATCACTGGGGGCCTGTTCTGGGGGTGGGATGGACAAATCTGGACCCTCCTGGCCGGTGTGTTGGCGTTCGGGCCCTGCAGGGGTAAAAGAGTATGGTTATTGCTTCTGTGTGTGCCATGGCGTGCGATTTGTGGGTGCCCTTGTCCCCCAGTGCTGGCATTCCCTTGTGGGAGGAGTTGTGAGGGTGGTTTGTAGTGGGGGATGGGTATGTGCAGTGGTCATGCTTGGGTGATGGGTGTCCATGGTTTGTGTTGGCATTCAGGGATTGGTGTTGTGTTGGGTGGGTTGTGCTGGTGAGACATTGGCAGGGAGGATTTGTGCTGGGTGGTTGGGGGTGAGGGTGGGGGTGTGGGTTGGCATGCTGGTGGTTGGGGGGGGTGAAGTAGTTGGGATTAGACTTACCAGAGTCCATTCCTCCGCCTACTGCAGCGAGGCCCTCAGGATGCAGGATGTTCAAGACCTCTTGCTCCCATGCTGTGAATTCGGGTGGAGTGGGTGGGGGTCCGCCGCCAGTTTTCTGCACAGCGATGTTGTGTCTTGACACCATCGACCGCACCTTCCCCCGTAGGTCGTTCCAGCGCTTTCTGATGTCTTCCCGGTTTCTGGGATGCTGTCCCACAGCGTTGACCCTGTCGACGATCCTTTGCCATAGCTCCGCCTTCCTGGCTATTGTGGTGTGCTGCACCTGTGTGCCGAATAGCTGGGGCTCTACCCTAATTATTTCCTCCACCATGACCCTGAGTTCTTGGTCCGAGAACCTGGGGTGTCTTTGGGGTGCCATGGGGTGGTGTGGGGTGGTGTTTGTGGTGATGAGTGTGGTGTGTGTGGTGGTGTGTGGTGTTTTGTGCGTGGATGTAGTGTGGGTGATGATGTTGTGTTCCTCTGTGTGTTGTGGTTTTCCTTCGCTGTGCTCTCTCTCTCTCTCTCTCACCTTCTCTCCGAATTTCTAGTAGTGGGGGTTTGTGGGTGATGTGGGTGTGTGTTTTATAGTTGATTGGATGTGTGGGTGTGGTGTGTGTATGTGTATCAGGTGTGTGTCTTTCGAATTGTCCAATGTGGCTGTGTTTTGTAAAGGTGTGTGTATTTTGACCGCGGCGGTGTGTACCGCCAATGGAATACCACGGTTGAAAGACCGCCGCATGGATTCGTGGGTCGTAATTGCAAGGGCGTGTTTGTGTTGGCGTGACGGTGGAGGTTTGGCCATCTCCAGTTTATCGCTGCCCGCTGATGAGGCAGCCTTCCATGGATGTCGGGTTTTTGGCGGTTTGCCAGTTGGAGGTCAGAATGACCGTGGCGGTTTACCGCGGCCGCGGCGGTAGAATGGCGGACTTCTGACCGGCGGTAAGGGCCTTTTACCGCCGAAGTCAGAATGACCCCCTTAATCTAATTGCTGCTAAACTACAACAGACGACCCTTTCAGCATTAGCTGAAGAAATTCGTCTTTCTGGGATAATCTAAATATTCATCTTGTATATTTATGCTCATCATTTCAGCTATTTCCTTATGTAACACGTGTTGTGCTTTCATTTCTGTAATATTTCTTTTGGTAGGCATACAAGCAGTAATACACATGGAGCAGAACATTGGACCACACTGAATACAGATACAGCATGTGAAAAATATTGCAATCATTACACACAGGATAGTCAGTAGTTTGAAGCCCCAGGCGGAAACAATTGCACAAAACCATCCAGAAAAAGTCCAAGTACCAGTCTCTGTGTGGATTTCTTCAGCAATTTTATGCAATTTAGATATTGCATCATATACTGAAGGTGAGTGATCTGGAATAAAAACACAGCAACTACTACCGATGATGCGACATGCACCACCTCGGTCAGCTAATATCACATCTAGTACCATACGATTTTGGAGCGCTACAATCCTCGCAATTTGGAGCTCCTCAGTAATATTCCCAAGTGCCAGAGCTGCCTGATTGGTAACAGCTTCCACAACCCTAGTCAATCAACTCACTTTCCTACTGTTTAACGCAGCACCCACAAAGGAGAACAACCCTAAATTAAAATCAACATATTGTTGCAGGCTAGTATCAGTTTGGTCTACCTCATTTGTACTTATTGCCCTTTTATATCTATTTTTATATCATTGAACAGTTTAAAATCTTGGTGATATGATGCAGGGGCCAAAAACACAGGGGGTAATAGAAAAGATACATAACACACACCTGACCACCCAAGAGGTAGTTGGTAATATCCATAGTTACCACAAACAAAATATGTATTATTTGAAGCTGTAAAACTACTATTATTTACACCCTCAATAGTTAAAATCAAGGTACAATCGCTTATCCCTACTGGAATTCGCCCAATGCTACGTATACATAAATCTGCTTTAGTTTTTCTAACAGAAATCACAAATTGTTCTTTCTTGTCAGAGTCTCTTATATTTGTGAAGATATATGGGGGGTCATTACAACATTGGCGGTAAAAGGCGCTTACCGCCATGCAGAAGACCCCCAATACACCGCCGCAGCAGCGGAATTCCGCCACATCTATTATGACCCACATCTCGGAATCCGCCGAAATTCAGACATCCACACAAGTCCGCCACACCAAAGGTCAGTGATAAACTGGCGAAAACAAAACCTCCACCGTCACGCCAACAGAAAAACGCCCACACTATCACGACATACAAATCCACGCGGCGGTCTTTCAACCACGGTATTCCTTTGGCGGTACACACCGCCGCGCTCAAAATACACACACATCTCCAAAACACCGCCACATTGGCCAAATCAAAATACACACACCTGAGACACATACAAACACCACTCCCACACACCCAACACAATATAAAACACACACCTACATCACCCACAAACCCCTACGGCCAAGAATTAGAGACGAAGGCGACAGAGAGATAGCACAGCAATAGACAACCCCACCACACAGAGGCACACAACACCATCACCCATACAACATCCACGCACAAAACACCCCACACCACCACACATCACCACACTCATCAACACATACACCACCCCACACATCACCTACACCACCCCATGTCACGCCAAAGACACCCCAGGTTTTCCGAGGAGGAGCTCAGGGTCATGGTGGAGGAAATCCTACGGGTAGAGCCACAGCTATTTGAAGCACAGGTGCAGCACACCTCCATAGCCAGGAAGATGGAGCTATGGCGAAGAATCGTCGACAGGGTCAACGCTGTGGGACAGCACCCAAGAAATCGGGAGGACATCAGGAAGAGGTGGAATGACCTACGGGGGAAGGTGCGTTCAGTGGTCTCCAGGCACAACATCGCGATTCAGCGGACTGGAGGCGGACCCCCACCTCCTCCCCCACAACTAACAACATGGGAGGAGCAGGTCTTGACCATCATGCATCCAGAGGGCCTCGGAGGAGTCCGTGGAGGAATGGACACTGGTAAGTTAAACCTTAACTATCAGATCCCCCAGCCTACCTGCATGCTATCACACCCCCCACCCTCACCCCCTCACCCCCTCCCGTATCACTCCAACTCCTCACAAATGTACTAATAACACAAACCACACATCCCAACACCAAGCCCTGCATGACACAACTAAGCAAGGACACCCAGCACTAAAGCATGCTCACTGCACATACCCATAACAACCCCCCAACGATCATCATACAAGCACCCACACAGGAATGTTTGCACTGGGGTACACGCACACCCACCCATTGCACACCATGACAAACACACATGCAATAATCATGCTTTTATACCCCTGCAGGACCACTACGTAACGTCACCACACAGGAGGGTCCAGACATCTCCACTCCACCCACAGAAGAGGCCCACAGTGCCGACAGCAGCTCTGGCCAACTTGATCCAGATGACCAGCCTGGACCATCGTGGGCCTCGGGACAGTCACTTCCCCTTGCCCAGGCACAGCCCAACACTGACCTTCCACCCTCTGGTAACACCAGCACAGCACCCACCCAGCGGGCCCATAACTCCGTACCCAGGACACGTCAATCAGCGGTGTGTGTCCACCACTACAGGGAACCCAGGGTAACCCACCACCCCAACAACAACAGGGACCTGGGGGCAGTGGTAGTGGGCACACGGTCCAGGGGACGGAGGCACAGGAACACAGGGGAACTGGGAGGGCTGCCGTGCGACAGGGGGCGGACGGGCCAAGGGAACCCACCCTCCACGAGGCCCTCTCCTCCCTCATGGGAGCATACCACCACTCCCAGGAGACGATGGCTACGGTCCTGGCAAAGTTTCAGGAGACCCAGCGCCTGCAGGACGAACAGTATTTGGGGTTCAGGGAGGAGCTCAGAACCATCAGCTCCGCCCTGGGCACCATCGTAGGGGTGCTGAAGGACATACAAAAGACCATGAGGGACACCATGGCACTCCAAGAGGCCCCTGACACTAGCATGGACGATGAACTGCCCACCACCTCCACCGGCGCTAGTGGACAGGACGCCCCACCACAGGACCACCACACCAGCACCCCACCCCCTGCAGACTGAAAAACACCCTGCAAGCGGTCCCTGAGATCCAGGAACAGGACAGATCAAGATGGCAAGACCCCCGCCAGGAAATGAGACCACCCTGATTGCCCTCCCACTGTCTCACTTTGTTACCCTGTCCAGATTGGAACTGCCCCAGCTCCACGTCCTATGCCCATATGGGCAGTGCACCTGTGTGACTAATAGACTGGACTCTGCCATGGACATTCCTCCACCATCATCCATCACCATTTTGCCACCCCCTCCAATAATTAGCACTTCAATAAACACCCTTGAAGCACAAAACAATCTGGAGTCAGTCTGTGATTTTGAAAATGTGTATTAGCAATGACAGTGACAAAATCCGTTTTCAAATGTAATGCCAACATACCTATGTCACACATCACAAGTCCATGAAGGATGCAAGCAGATGACACACGTTGGTAACCACACATGTGAAACCATAATGGAAATGTACAACTCAGTTACCATATACTGGTTGAAATCAACAGACAGGATAGAGGTAGAAGTGTGAAAGTGAATGTAATAGTAAAAACATTGTTCTCACCTGTGTGTCACTGGAAATATTGCTGTATGACTGAGTCCCTGTTGTCTATGTCTTCTTCCTCAGCTTCCTCCTCATCACTGTCCACAGGCTCCACAGGCTCCACAGCTGCCACAACACCGTTATCTGGACCATCCTCCTGCAGAAAAGGCACCTGGTGTTGCAAAGCAAGATTATGAAGCATCGAGCATGCGATGATGATCTGGCACACCTTCCTTGGTGAGTAGAATAGGGAACCACCACTCATATGGAGGCACCTGAACCTGGCCTTCAGGAGGCCGAAGGTGCTTTCGATCACCCTCTTAGTCCGCCCATGGGCCTCATTGTAGCGTTCCTCTGCCCTGGTCCTGGGATTCCTCACTGGGGTCAATAGCCATGACAGGTTGGGGTAACCAGAGTCCCCTAATAGCCACACACGGTGCCTCTGGAGTTGATCCATCACATACAGGATGCTGCTATTCCGCAGGATGTAGGTGTCATGCACTGAGCAAAGCAAAACACAAACGCTGTGGGATAGCGTAAGTGGATGGACGGAATGCGGAACCAATCAAACATTCACCCCCAGTCACAGATCTGGGTTTAATCCATCCATTATTTTGCTCACCATGCCACCCCAGTTTGAACCCAGCCATATGCAAATCAGTCTTGACCCTGTTCCTCATGGGAATAGTCCAGCCCGAACTGCGAGGCCAGGTTCTCCCTGGACCGGAAACAAGCATCCTGGGACCGGTTTCGGGGTTTCACCCCTCATCAGCCAGGCTAGCTTGAATCCAGTGGCACAGTGAGCCCTGGACCCACGTCTGAGCATACCCGGCGCACTTAGGGCGGCAAAAGCAAAACACAAACGCTGTGGGATAGCGTAAGTGGATGGACGGAATGCGGAACCAATCAAACATTCACCCCCAGTCACAGATCTGGGTTTAATCCATCCATTATTTTGCTCACCATGCCACCCCAGTTTGAACCCAGCCATATGCAAATCAGTCTTGACCCTGTTCCTCATGGGAACAGTCCAGCCCGAACTGCCAGGCCAGGTTCTCCCTGGACCGGAAACAAGCATCCTGGGACCGGTTTCGGGGTTTCACCCCTCATCAGCCAGTCTAGCTTGAATCCAGTGGCACGGTGAGCCCAGGACCCACGTCTGGGCATACCCGGCGCACTTAGGGCGGCAAAAGCAAAGCAAAACACAAACGCTGTGGGATAGCGTAAGTGGATGGACGGAATGCGGAACCAATCAAACATTCACCCCCAGTCATGCACTGAGCCAGGGAACATAGCATTTACCTGGAAGATGTACTGGTCTGCCAAACATACCATCTGTACATTCATGGAGTGATAACTCTTCCGGTTCATGTACACCTGTTCACTCCTGCGTGGGGGGACCAGAGCTACATGGGTGCCATAAATAGCACCTATGGTGTTGGGGATATGTCCCAGGGCATAGAAGTCACCTTTCACTGTAGCCAAATCCTCCACCTGAGGGAAAACGATGTAGCTCCTTACGTGTTTCAGCAGGGCAGACAACACTCTGGACAACACGTTGGAAAACATAGGCTGGGACATCCCTGATGCCATGGCCACATTTGTTTGAAATGATCCACTTGCAAGGAAATGGAGCACTGATAGCACCTGCACTTCAGGGGGTATTCCTGTGGAATGGCGGATTGGTGAGATCAGGTCTGGCTCCAACTGGGTACATAGTTCCTGGATTGTGGCACGGTCAAACCTGTATGTGATGATCAAATTCGCTCCTCCATTGTTAACAGGTCCACCAGCGGTCGGTACACCGGAGGATTCCGTCATCTCCTCAAATGTCCCAGCTGACGGTGCCTAAGAAGGACAACAGTAACCACAGAGTCAACAAATTCCCAGGTATGTACCCACAGCTACACAGAACAGGACACCAAAAACAAAACTCTTCCTGTATGTGTGTTGAGTGTAGACCTAGGTATGTGTGACGCAGTAGTAAATGAAGCCATGTGGGCCCCTGAAATGGCGGCTGCCTGACCTCTAAAGTGGGACAATGGGATGTGAGGTATCTGCGCTGGCGTTGTACACCGTTGTGGTAGGCGGTCGTAGACCGCGGCGCAATGCTGCATTGGTTAACATTGGACCCTATGGGTCCCAGGAGCCAATGATGAAGTGCGCCGGCGGAGATGATCTGTACCACCTTTGTAGAGTGCCAAGTACAGGTAGACATGCCCCTGTGCCATCTATGTGTGCATATGTCCACTATAGCCATGTAGGCCAGATTCCAGGAATTGCATCTGTAGAGGCCAAGAGCACGGCGTAGTGCAGGGGGCTGCTGTGTCTGTATTGTCCGCCAACGGTAGCGGTAAGCCATGCACTCAACCTGTCTTTCTTCTGTCGTCCGTTCCCTTTTTGTGCTCTCCCTGTTCTTTTGTGCATCAGCATCATCAGGCGGAGGTACAGTGGCACTGGAGCACGAGGGAGGTGCATCCCACATGGCCATGGAGGGCCACACCACAGACTCTGAATACACCAGTGGGACGGAGGGCGAGGGGAGCTTCACGTCGGTCACCGGATCACCAAACAGCGACACGGACTCGTCCGCCGATGGGAGCTCCCTTGTGAAGGCGGCACCATCTGTGCCCCCCACTTCTACAGGTACAGCCGCTATCTACCAGCACCACCCTCCCAGCAGTCCCTCAGCCTTCGCTCCGTGCCCGCTCACCTAGGAGGGTGGGCATCACCTTCGCCCCAGGCACCTCAGCCCCTGCCCCAGTCACCCCTGCTGCCCTCAGTGAGGAGGCCATTGACCTCCTCAGGTCACTCACTGTTGGGCAGTCTACCATTGTGAATGCCATCCAGGGTGTAGAAAGGGAGTTGCAACATGGTAATGCATTACTGGAGGGCATTCATTCTGGTCAGGCTGCCCTTCATCGAACCCTGCAATCTCTGGCCTCAGCACTGATGGCAGCCATTGTCCCTGTGTCTAGCCTCCCCCCTCCAACTTCCTCCACCCAGACCCAGTCCCCTGTACCCCAGCCTATCCGAAGCACACCATCAGACAAGCATGCACACACCTCAACTCACAAAAGTAGCTCAGGCAAACATAAGCACCACACAACCCACAAGCACTCACACAAGCATCACCCACATACAGACACAGCGACATCCACTGCCTCCACTCTGTCCCCCTCCTCGTCGTCTCCCTCCTCCCTCCCAGTGTCGTCTACACTCTCACCTGCATGCACTACATCTACAGGCACTAGGACTCGCACCAGAACACCCAGCACCACACCCCGCTCACCTGCACTCACCACCCCCACTGCCATTTACACGTCCCCTGTGTCCACTCCCAGTGTGTCTGTGATGCCCCCTCCCAAAGTACACAAACACGGGCACCCACACCCCCAACATCCAGCCACCTCACGACAGCCTCCAGTACCTGCACCTGCACCCAAATCACCTAAAGTTACACCTCCTACAATCACCTCCTCTTCCTCCACTCCCAGACCCCCTCCAGCTACCCATCCCAGTGTTCGTCAGAAACTCTTCCTCAGCAACGTTGACCTCTTTCCCACCACCCCCACCTCTCCAATTCATAGGTCCCAGAGTAGCACCTCAGCCAAAAAAGTCTGGTACCAGTGATGCGTGTTAAAGGTGTGTGGAGTGCACCGGCAACTAGGGCAGCCAGTGTGACACGGAGCCAAAGCACTGCCTGTCCACCCCCTGTAAAGCACCTTAAGTTGGAAAGTGGCCGATGGGAGCGGGTGAAGACTCCTGCCGGCAAAACAGCTCACAAGGGTCCCAGGGGAAGTGGTGAGTCAGCTGTGACTCCTTCCAAGGTGGTGAAGGGGCAGAAGAAGTCTCCAAAGTCTGGTAAGAGCAGCACGGCGGAGAAGGGCGCCATCCTCCCCGCCGGCCGGAATGCCACCGCCAGCACTGTCATCCCTGTCAGGAGACCACCGCCAGAGTCAGTGCCCTGGAGGGCAGCAGTATCGTCACTGATCAGGAGACCATCGCCTGAGTCAGTGCCCTGGAGGGCAGCAGTATCGTCACTGGTCAGGAGACCACCGCCAGAGTCAGTGCCCTGGAGGGCACCAGTATCGTCACTGGTCAGGAGACCACCACCAGAGACAGTGCCCTGGAGGGCACCAGTATCATCACTGGTCCGAAGACCACCGCCAGAGTCAGTGCCGTGGAGGGCACCAGTATCGTCACTGGTCAGGAGACCACTGCCAGCATCAGTGACCTGGAGGGCCCCGGCAGCCACAGCCCCGCTGGGCACTGAGGGACCGTAATGCCACACACCGCCGCACAGGTCAGAGACAGCAAAGGCAAGCACCGCTGAACATGGCAAAGACCGCCATGGTGAAGACCGCTGAACAGGGCAAAGCACCGCTGAACAGCCCAAAGACCGCCATGGTGAAGACAGCTGAACAGGGCAAAGACCACCATGGTGAAGACCGCTGAACAGGGAAAAGCACCGCTGAACAGGACAAAGACCACCATGGCAAAGCACCGCTGAACAGGTCAGAGACAGCAAAGGCAAGCACCGCTGAACAGGGCAAAGACCGCCATGACAAAGCACCGCTTAACAGGTCAGAGACAGCAAAGGCAAGCACCACTGAAGAGGGCAAAGACCGCCATGGTGAAGACCGCTGAACAGGGCAAAGCACCGCTGAACAGGACAAAGACCACCATGGCAAAGCACTGCTGAACAGGTCAGAGACAGCAAAGGCAAGCACCGCTGAAAAGGGCAAAGACTGCCATGGCAAAGCATCGCTGAACAGGTCAGAGACAGCAAAGGCAAGCACCGCTGAACAGGGCAAAGACCGCCAAATCAAGCATCGTTAGCCCATGTGCAGCTGGGACAGTGACGGAACTGGGATCGTCACGGGGAGCGTGATGCACTCTGGGCACCAGTCCCCCTACAGAACCAGTGGAGACCTGCATCCACTTGAGAGACTGTGGCTTTGCACTCCCCAGGATAAAGCAGTGGGCAAACTACCCACTGTAGAGACTTGAGAGACTGTGGCTTTGCACTCCCCAAGATGGTACAGTGGGCAAACCACCCACTGTAGAGACTTGAGAGACTGTGGCTTTGCACTCCCCAGGATGGTACAGTGGGCAAACCACCCACTGGAGAGACTTGAGAGACTGTGGCTTTGCACTCCCCAGGATGGTACAGTGGGCAAACCACCCACTGTAGAGACTTGAGAGACTGCGGCTTTGCACTCCCCAGGATAAAGCAGTGGGCAAACCACCCACTGGAGAGACTTGAGAGACTGTGGCTTTGCACTCCCCAGGATGGTACAGTGGGCAAATCACCCACTGGAGAGACTTAAGAGACTGTGGCTTTGCACTTCCCAGGATAAAGCAGTGGGCAAACCACCCACTGTAGAGACTTAAGAGACTGTGGCTTTGCACTCCCCAGGATACATCAATGGGCATGGAGCCCCGTCGTGGATCTGGCGTGGTGCTGTAATCCGGCTGAGGTGCCCCCCCCTTCCCTTCCCCCTGAGGTGCCTGTTGTATTTCTATCTGATGCCCCTGCAGTGTTCTCTCCGTTTGTGGACAGGTATCTAGTGTGGGCCTCGCCCATGCATTTTGGGCCCAGTGGTCCACGGACATTGATATGTGCATACCTGCAGTACTACTCGTGATGTATGATTTTCGAATGTTTATATATATCTGTATATAGTTGGTTACTGTATTTTGATACATTACAATGTTTGAACTGATTTCTTTTGTCTTTGCATTCTTCCGGGGGGTTGTGGGTTGTTACTGTGCTGTTTGGAAATGCATCGGTTTGTGTGTTGTAATGGGTGAGGGTCAGGGTGGGGGTGGGGGTGTTGCGTGTGTGTGTGTGTCCCTGACTTTTGCCTCCCCTATGTCGTAGGTGCAGTACTCACCGTTGTCTTCGGCGCCTACGTTGCTGGTGATCGTAGAGGAGCAGGAAGACAAGCGCAGGGAGTATTTGTAGTTCGGGCTTCCTCGTGGAGTGTGTTAAGGTGAGCGTTTTCCCATTGCAAAAGCTGTTTCCGCCGTGTTTTTATCCACAGTGAATCTGCCCTGGAAAAGGTGGCGGATTGGCGGGTTGTGATACTGTGGCCGGTACATTGTCTCCCGCCTGTCTGTTGGCGGTGACCGCCGTGCTGTTTGTATGTACCGCCGTGGCGGTCGGAGTGTTAAAGTGGCTGTCTATGTTAGCGGTTTCCGCCACGGTCATAATTCCCTTTTTTTTTATCCGCCGGCCTGTTTGCGGTTTTACCGCAGCTTTAACACCGTCCGCCAGGGTTGTAATGACCACCATGGTATTGAAACATTGTCCGTTTGATACTCTTCCCATTACCATTTAGTTCCTTTGGCTTGGGGATACCCATCTTTGTCTTAGTAGCATACTTTATTAAGGCGAGAAAAAGAAGTTCGCCCTCTGTACGTTTTCCAGATGCAAACAAAAGCGTATACCAAGCTTGACAAGAACCATTGTGTGAAAAAGCGCCCTCTGTATGTTTTCCAGATGCAAACAAAAGCGTATACCAAGCTTGACAAGAACCATTGTGTGAAAAAGGAAGAGGAATGAAAGGTGTTTCTCCTTTCTTTTGATGCGCAGGTATCATTCCACATACCCAACAGTTAGTATTATTTGTAGCATTATGAGTATGATGCAACATCTGAATGAAAGTATTATTGAAGTATGATTGACAGTGCTTCTGCTCCTGATAGTGAAGCGTAAAGTAATAGTGATCCTCTGGTACTGGAGTAGTGGCAACAAAAAACTCACGAGCAGGAGCCTTCTTTTTAACAAACCAAGTGATTATTGCTATAATCACCAAAACAACAACAAACCTCATAGTACTAATGATCAGTTTGTTATTCATTTTAGCCACAGTGATAATCGACCCTTTTAGAAATGAATTAAAAATAATCGTTGGAGCTCTTATCCCTGGGCAGCCGCTGATTTCTTCACCACGGGCCAAGACGGGTGTCACTACTCTAATGCATGGGTGATCCCCCCCTTCCTTGCCACATTGGCTCTCCGTTTCACTAACCCAGGGCGGTAGCTCACCAGTTTTTTTTTAAAAATGTTCAGATTCTTTCCTCGGTCTCACATTATATCGCGACACTCCAGAAGTCGTATGGTCCGGGAAGACCTCTGCAGATTCGTCAGGTGATATAGCACGGCCTTTCTCTGTAGTCAAAATCTCTCGATGATCGGTCAGCCCAGCAGGTTCCACCAAGGTAGGTAGCACTCTCTTGCAGAGAGTACTATGGACCCAATTATTTCGGTTCATCACACGAACTGCTGTCCTTGTCGCAAGGAGCACCTGTTCTTTGCCTCGCCACATTGGTTCCAAGCTGCTTGATCTTTCAAAGGACTTAATCATCACCTGGTCACCAGGTCGGAGTTCATGGCCTTCACCTGTAGATCTGTCAGGAAGTGCTTCTCGAACCTGTTGATGAATAGAAACCAAATTGTCGGTTAACTGTGCCAAATAATCATTCATCAGGACACAAGGTACATTATATACAGAATTTGGCTTAGGAACTCCCCAAATGTTCATTGGCCTCCTAAAAACCACTTCATAAGGACTAAGGCCGATTCAAGAGTGTGGCACTGACCTAATAGACAATAATGCCAACGGTAATGCATCCGGCCAAGTTAAGGATGTGGAAGCCTGTATCTTCGCTAACTTCAGCTTCAAAGTAGCATTATACCTTTCCACCAACCCTGCTGATTGTGGGTGGAAAACCGCATGGAACTTCTGTTTGATCCCTAATCCTTTCAGGACATACTTAATAACTTCCCCAACAAAATGAGGTCCGTTATCATTACATAAAAGTCTGCAAACACCAAACCTAGGGAAAAATTATTTCAATAGCACCTTCGCTGTGGTAATGGCAGTATTATCCTTTGTGGGGTACGCCTCTATCCATTTACTGAAGACGCATACCACCACCAAGACATACTTTAAATTGTTGCAGCGTTCAAGCTGAATATAATCCATTTGTAGAACTTCAAAAGGTGCAGTTGGTGTAGCAAACCCTCCCCCAGGAGTACGTGTCCCTTTTCCAGGATTGTATTGTAAACAGATCAAACAAGACTGTACTACTCTCTTAGCTGTACTGGAAATTTCTGGATGCTCCCAAACTTGCGTAAGCAACTTTGTTATTGCTGAAGCTCCAACATGTGCCACCCCATGTGCCATCTGAACCATAGGTTGTACAAAAGCTATAGGCAATTTCCATTTATCCATCTGCTTATTTCGCCAACAGCCCTCATCATCCAATTCTCCTTCTTCAGACCATTGCTCACGTTCTTTCACAGAAGCAGATTTCTGTATATCTAATACGTCTTGTCTAGCATTAGGCCAACGTTCAGCTTGTGACTTCACTACATATATAGAAGTAGTACTTCGCTGCATCGCAGTCTCACGTGCTACGCGGTCCGCAAGAGCATTACCTTGCCCTATCTTATCGGTCACTTTCTTGTGTGCACTACATTTCACAATAGCTTGTTTCTTTGGATATTGCAATGCAGTCAAGAGGTTATGCACTAATTCTCCGTGCATTATCTGTATCCCGTGGGATGTGAGAAAGCCTCTCTCCTTCCAAAGCAAACCAAAATCATGAGCCACTCCAAAAGCATAGCGGCTGTCTGTATAAATGTTCACACATAAGTCAGTACTAAGCTCACATGCTCGTGTCAAAGCTATTAGTTCAGCTGCTTGAGCTGACTTCTGTGGTATACGAGCTGTCTCCACTACCATGTATATTGTGGTGATTGCATATGCAGCTGAGGTCGTACCGTCTGGCAACTTCAAACAAGACCCATCAACCCACAGTTCCCCATCTACATCTGGAAGGGGCGTATCTTGTAATTTAATACGACCCTTTGTCTGTTCTTCGATAAGGAATATACAATCATGTGTTTCTTGTGACTGAGGCTGAGTCACCTGATATGGCAACAAAGTGGCTGGATTTAGTGTTGCACATCTCTTCAGTGTAATGTGAGGAGCCAGCAATGTCAATTCATATCCTGTCATGCGAGCGCTAGTTAAATGTTGTGTCTTTGTTTGATTTAAGAGAGCATCAACCGCATGGGGTACTAACACCAACAGCATATGTGACAAAACTATCCCTTCACTCTGACATATTGACACAGCTGTTGCGGCAACTGAATGAAAACACCCAGCAACGCTCAAGCGACAGGGTCAAGTACTGCTGAAAAATATGCACAGGGACGCTGCTTATCGCCATGTGTCTCTACTAAAACTGACAATGCACATCCATCTTTCTCATGTACGTGAAGTGCAAAAGGCTTCATGTAATCTGGAGTACCTAACACTGGTGCTGAACAAAGGGCTTGTCGTAGCTGCCGGAAAGCAGTCTCACATTCATCTGTCCATGGGAGGGGCATTGGAGTATCTTTAGTCAAAAGTGCTAGCAAAGGTTTGACAATGTGTGAAAACCCTAATATCCATTGCCTACAAATAGAAGTAAGACCAAGGAATGCACGAACATCTTTCTGAGTAGAGGGTACTGGTGTGTCTAAAATTGCTTGAATACGATCTGATGTAAGTGCACGGCCCTCCTTAGACAAAAGGTGACCTAAGTAGGTTACCTTTGGTCTACAATATTGCAATTTCTTTCGTGACACTTTATGATGGTGTGAAGCAAGAAAAGAAAGTAAGGACAAAGTGCACTTTTCACATTGCTCAGGGGTATCAGCCGCTAACAAAATATCATCGACATATTATATGAGAGTCACACCTTCAGGCAAAACAAAAGAATCAAGTTATTGTTTTAACGCTTGACTATAAATACTTGGACTCTCAGCATAGCCTTGAGGAACTCTGCAAAATCTATATGATCGTTTATTCAAAGTAAAACCAAACAAATATCGGCTGTCAGGATGAATAGGGATCGAAAAGAAAGCATTCTTCAAGTCTATCACAGAGAACGTAGTTGCTGTCGGGGGAACCAAAGTAAGAAGTGTCGCGATGTCAGATACCACAGGATACTGTGGTATCACAATCTTATTGACTTCTCGTAAATCAATAATGAATCAGTAAATCCTGGTATCAGTATCCTTTTTCAGAATAGGAAGAATCGGACTGTTACAAACATTATACAGAACTTCCTCAACAACTCCAACTGCAATAAGATCATGCACAATTCGTGTGAGTGCTTCTTCGCCCTCCTGTGAAATTTTGTATTGAGGCAAACGTGGCAATACAGCTCCCTCCTTGACACTAATATGTACTGGTGGAATAATCATGTGTCCCTCATCAGTATCTGAAGTAGCCCACAAAGTACTAGGGAGTGAAGCTAATGCAATATCCTCTTTAACAAGACAAACTCTTTCCATCACAGGATGATTATCATTTAAAATAACACGCACCCCTTCAGGAGAGCATCAAATTGAAGCCCTGAAATAATTGAGCATATCAAGACCCACAATATTGTCTGGTGTATTTGGAGAAAGCAAAAATTGACATGGAGCAGTAAATTTATCAACATGGAATGCAAGTGGTTGTGACAATGGGCTAGGGGAAGGTGTTCCATCGAAACCTATCGATGTAATGGTTAAGCCAGACACGGGAGCCCTTGAATCAATTGTTTAGACAAGGCTCTACGAGTAGCTCCTGTATCAACCAGAAACTGATCAGTAGACCCTAAAACATGTGCTGTAACATAGGGACCCCTCTGATCTACTGGAACTTCAACTGATTCCTTACCCCATCCTAGGCAATCCAATGCATAAGCAGAATCTTGGAAATCAGGCTGCATATGGTTAGACATCTGGTATTAGTTCCGTCTATCAAAAGTGTTGAACCCATCCTGCCCTCGTACATTAGCATCAACCCTAGCATGATCATTCATGCTTCTTCTAGGTCCTGAATATCCTGAGCGATTTCTCATTTGTCCCCGACCACGTGAACACTGCTGAACACGTAGTGCTGGACAATCGGCAGCTCAATGCCCAAATTTCTTAAAATACGCACACTGATCAACAGACAAATTCGAACGAGTGTAAGAAGAACCATAAGATCCACGTCCACCTCTATCACTACCTCTAAAAGGCAGACCATAAGCTTGAGCCAACATAACCTTCGTCTTTAATTCTTTAATCTTTTAATCCTGGCTACCTTTTGCTTCTAATTCCTGACGTTCATAATACTGAGCCATAGTCAAAAGAGAAACCGGAGTAGAGGTAGTCCATGAACTTTCACTAGCTTTTAGACGACTAGCTATTCCTGGTAACAGATTTGCATCATATTTATAGACAAACAAATGTCTGCCCGTATCATCTGACAATAACTGGCTGCTAAAATCCTGAAATGCTTCTTCAAAGCGTGTAAATAAATCAGAGACCGATTCATCTGCCTTTTGCTTACAAGACGCTAAAACAGTCCAATCTATCTTTTTAGAGGGAATAATCGTTTTTAACTTAACTAATATGGCTGCAGGAAGATCTGGATTCAACTGATTTGGCTTTTTCGCAGGTTCCCTATCCCCGTTCATCTGTTCTAATTCTTTCCATGACGCCCCAAAAACTACACGATCATCTATTTTACGAACAGTTCTCCACATATCTGTCGGTAATATCAATCTGAAAAATAAATCAATGTCAGCCAAAGTCATATTACAAGAACTAATTGCTCCCTCAACTTCCTCATAAAAGGCGGCTGGATTTTTTCGCGGGTCAGGTAATGCTGTTTTAAGTGCCATTACAACTGCCCAATTACAAGGAGTATACACCCAATTATAAATAAAATAACCGTTAGCATCAACAGAAGTTTTATCATCACTTGTACCCAATCTTTTAGGAGGAACATACAAAGGCGTGGCCTCCCGCATTGATTTCGCGTGAACTACCATAGTCTTATCTGTTCCGAAGATGGAAGCTTGCACCCCGCAGGTCTGAGATGTCCGTGCAACTACGTCCACAGCCCTTTTCTCCTCTTGCAAATGGACTGCCACAACACATAATTTCACCAAATGCCTGATTGCATCAGCCACCTAGGAGAAAACAAAAAGACCATCACGCATTTGCTTATGATCAGCTGCTACATCATCGGGCTCTAACTCATCAGAATATTTCCGATATAGTTCAATAACTTCTGAGCCAAATGCCTCAGTAAAATATAGCTGCTCCTTTTCCGTCCACCCCTTCATGTTGTCTAAAAGTTCAGAAGCAGAGACAATGCTACAAATTGTTTTACGAGCAATAGATCTAAGCTCAGAAGCACGGTCAGCAGGCAACATAGAGCGACTGTCTCGCATCTTCTGTTGCTCCGAACTGGAGACCTTAGCTAGCTCATGAGGGGCAGAAGGAACGACATACGGAGGTGGAGGGCGATCTAGTAACAAAAAATCATCATGTGGTTTGTTAAGGATAGGATAGAGAGGTTGCCTAACGGTGTATTGGCCAGTTACCTGTAATTTACGTTCTTTCTCTTCTAGCTCCTTTAAGTCATTTATTTCTTTCTTTCTCATTTCCGATGCTTTCTCATATACATTCTTCTGCTGCTCTTTCTCAATCAAGGCTTGCTCACGCTTCACTCGTCCACGCACTTCTTTCTCCCACATTCGTACACAGTCAAACATATCTTGCCTAGACTACGCTTACACATACATTGTTCCACCCACTCAATCTTTCGCAAATCAAATGACCCATGCATAGGCCAACGTAACTCAGGATCCGCACGAGTTTATTTATTCTATAATGTGCTGTACATTATAGAAGAAAGACCATGT
Source organism: Pleurodeles waltl (assembly GCF_031143425.1). Taxonomy (NCBI): domain Eukaryota; kingdom Metazoa; phylum Chordata; class Amphibia; order Caudata; family Salamandridae; genus Pleurodeles; species Pleurodeles waltl. The sequence continues at coordinate 371,360,607 of NC_090449.1, forward strand.
TTAACATACATATCTCTATTGGGCATCCCCTCTGGGGGTGAGGGTTGCGATTCTTCCAGTCTCAAATTGGTACCATTACAAAAGCAACACATCCTACGAAGTGCGCTAAAAACAGAAATGCCAAAAATAGTGCAGAATATGCAATATTATAATCAAAGTAGCACTTAAGGTGCCGTTCAAATCAAAATTAAATTGGAGAAAATTCTCCTCATTACCTGCCGATATAAATTGCAATTTATATATCAATTCAAAGGACACAAATTGACTAGTCACCCAAAACACGAGAGCCACAGTAAATAGTGCTAAACTTCATTACCAAACAAAGGCATCAAAACCCACAGCAAGTGTCGTAAAACGGCTCTTACCAATCACAGGGTGTCCAGGTTCCAACTGCCAAGTTCTAAAATCTACCAAATGGTCACTGCATAACGAATGAACAAAAAGGATCTCAGTCGAGGACCGGCGCCACCTGGATGGTCAAATCAGAAGGAAGGGAAAAAACCTGTGGTTGCCAAGACTTGGGTCTCCTCAGGCATTGATCATCTGCAGCGAGATCCCAATCCTTCGTCGCGACCAATCCGTTGGGCGTCCGAGTCGCCGTTGAGTCCCTGTTCGGGCGCCAATTTGTTGAAGTAAGCCTCAGCAAGGCCTACTAGTGCAAGGAGTTCACCCTTCTCTGCACAAAGTCCTCAGACCATATAGGAAGAAGTTGGCACAGAAACTGAAATAAAAGACAAAGTTTATTAAACCTCATGAGCTGGTACTACAGTTCAAACAGCACCCTTCGGTAATGTTTGAAGTAGCACACTGAACTGAGAGAGCATGGTCCTTTTACACCCACGCAGGGGCTAAAAGGAGGTGGTACAATTATAGAAGCAAGACTTGCATACATGTAAGGTCATGTGGAAATGCACAGTCGACAGGTAGGAGGGGCTAACAGTTTTCAAGGACTAACAGCTGCAGACCTTGCTGGGCATGTGCGAAAGTGGGAGATGCTAAATATAACTTGTCACTAGGCAGATTTTCAAGAGTAGTTAACAGAAAGGTAGGGCAGAGCACATGGAGAGCACATGGCACCATGTGGCAGAGAAAATGGCTGCCATGAATAAAAAATGGATTCCGCGAAATGTTGACAATAGTTACTAAATACAAGATGTCTTCTGCTAATGCTTAATCTAATCACTGCTAAACTACAACACTTATACACAATGCACAGGCCAAATGGAACTGCCAGCAGTTTGGACCCAGTGCATGGTCAAGCTCCCTAACATGGCCTTGCATAATGATACCAAGAGGCCTATAGGACCTTTTGCAGCACCTATTGCATCTATACTGTCCTTGTGGGCCTTAGTGCACCCCTTACTCACATCCATGTGTGAGCATAGCCATAATTAAGTCACACCATGATGGCAGTGTGGTCTAACATCATGTATACATGTGAAGGCCAATGATGCACTCTGCAGGAGATGCCACAGATCACAGAAACTCCTGCTGAGTACATAGGGGCCCTTCTCAAACATATCTATGCCCATTTTTCACCCTTCACTCTGTAGCTCTACAGAGTGTTCGAAATTCATACATAGGAAAATATGTTGTGACTCTGAGGTTTGGAGTTTGCTCCCCATCTCATTGTTACACACCCCTTCATGCCTGTTTAATGGCACAGGCGTCATTCCTAGCTGTTTATTGAAAAATGTAACTGCATGCATCACTACACTTGGGCCCATATATACGAAAGTGGCGCAGCAGCAGGTTGAAGTGCGGGCCCTAGCGCACTCCTGTTACCACCATGTGGGTGTTGTCTCCAATAGACTGCACACCATGATGGTTGTTAGGAGGAGTTTGGTCAAAATTGTTTGCAGTACTCTGGTGTTTTTCAGGATTAGCGTCAAAAGTTTTTTCGCTAGTCCTGCTAAGTACCCAGGGGCCCATTGATCATAATGGCAGCATATTTTTAACACCTGCAAAGTGCAGGCGTTAACAAATCCGCCACAAATGAGGTGCAGCAATCTCATTTACTTCTTCGTGCTACTTTGGAGCCTCCCTTTGCTCAAGAACGGCCACCTTGGATACATTGTAGCTGGCACAGTCATGATGTGTGCAGAACCTTTCCAAAGTGGTGCAATGCATGCATTGCTCCACTTTGTAAAGACTACGCAGTGTAAATGGCAGGTTTGCATCACCTTACCGTCAATAATATGACACTATGGCAGGCCAAAGGTTGTGCTAGGGGCTCTTACATATGCCCCTTCATGATGATTATGCAGGGTTCATCATACATGAGTCCTTCATTGGCTGAATTGTTCTACATTTGAACTGCCTCAAATGGTGCAGAGACTCTTCATATAGGTCACATACAACATGTTCACAACCATTACATGCAGCACTCAGACTTATCTGCAACTGTCAGTCAAATGCTAAATGCAGCCAATTGTATGGCAATGGGAGACGTACTAACATTTTAACAGATTTCAATTCCCAAATGGTCCAGCAGATCCTGCTCCCTTGCCACCAGACCTGCCCACCAATGCTTGAGCTGGTGCTCATTGTGTCCAGTCTTGAAAATGCGTGCCAGATGGTATACGACCTTGCCCCACCACAGCCGCCTTGTCTCTGTGGGGTAGCCGAGGATCAACCGGCCACCCAGTTGCAGCATCAGAGGCAAGTAATGGGCCACCAACCATATGAACCCTCCCAGTTCAACAGACAACATTCTCCCCATCCTATCCTTCCCAGACATTTCCAACCGGGAAAAATATGCCACTCAAAACAATATAAGAAAAGGAAACTTAAAGCCAACAACTACACCAAACTCCCCAAACTACCCCAATAATTAAATTACCCCAGAAGGACACCCCACAATACAATGACAAAAACAGTACACTATCAATGCAAATTACAAGTAAATAGACAATTTAGACACCAAAACACATGACACAGCACAGGGGACACAACAAGACCTCCAAACACACCACAAATCCATCAGCACCTCCAAACCACAACCACACACAGTCACAGGGGAACAGACTGTGAAGTGAAAGTGAAACTATTCTTACTATACCATGCTTGCAGGCAGGATATCATGGTACATCAATTCCTGGGCGTGTGTGTCACGTGTTTAGCATCATGCATGTTTTTTTGATGCATGAGAGTCATGCATTGATATTTCTCTATGGTGCACTGAGAGTAGTGGTCACATTAAATTGCCGCTCAGGCACCATTTTCTCCAAGTTACAGTGTAGTGTTGATGCATTTGCATCATTTTGTTTTACACATATCGGAATAGCGTCATTTTTTCCATTGTAACCTTTGAATGCATCCTGATTCATTTCACATGTTACATGGGCTGTCCTACTATGTGGTATATGTTTTTGTCTACATGTGCAAGTCTATGCATTAATGTCAGTATGGTGTCATTGGTATGTGCAACCAATAGGTGTATTCATGAGTCAGCTGTAGGCACTCACTCATACTTTTTTGCATTTGTGCATGTGTCCCTACACTGTTTCCACATGTATGTTGGCACATGTGCACCATGTGTGTACATATGTGTATGACTAGTGAGTAGCTGGTGGAGTACATATTTATGTCTGTGGGCAATATATGTCTTCATACCTACAAACATGCTTGTATTTGGGCCCTGACTCAAACACATGCTAAGGCACGTGTCAACCATTAGATTGTGTACTCAGAATATGCAGTGGACTGGGTCTGCATTGGCATCACGTATCCCCTGTCAAGTTCAGTGTGCATGTGTGTCTACTCATTGGTTAGTTATTGTATTTAACTAGTTATAGGTCAGCTACACATGTGCCATGCAGTTTCCCATGCATTTTAGTTGCTGCAGATGTTATGGACACCTTTGTTGGTGAACAATGCTATATGCCATGTGTCTGTATAGACGTGTGTTGTGTCATTTGTGTCATACATCATAGCATTGCTGTGTCACGGGAATGTGCAAAGTCACATTGATATCTTCCTGCATAGACAGAAGTTTGTTTTTTACTATTGCCTGTGTAGTCACATCACTGGCACCCATATACTGTATGTCGCTACAAAATTGTTGGGAACATTTTTACTCTAACAGGTTTTATGATACCTGTGCCATTATTCTACTGCTAGGTTACCTTTTGTACTGAATCCGTTTACGTTGCCATGGCTGGCCTTTTATGGCGGCACATGTGTGCCTGTCTCCAAATGTATATTCAGATTTGTCAACATCATGTTAGTAATGACTGTCACATACAATGCTGTACCACTAAGTTGCAGTGTTGCACTGTGGCATAGATGGCAGGCCTACCCATCTTCATCAATGTGTGAGTTTGTGTGGCAACACAAACCCATGGTTGCATGTGAAGGTGCAGGTTAATGGTGCTCCACTTCACTCTGCCCCCTGTGCACATGCAACAGGCATCTGACATTATCATACGTTGATGTTGTCAGAGCAGTGGTGCGTTGGTTTATTGAGCTGGGATCCCAACCGTTGGTGATAGTTAATTTCCAGCCTGTGCACACTCCCTAGAAGATGGAGGCATGCACAAATGTGGTCATGCAGTCCTGGTTGTAATGAATTCCAGTGCAGTACTTGATGTCAGCCTTCCCCTCTCAGGGGTACAGAGGTCGTGTGCTTATACATGCAGGACATGTATGGATTTTTGGAGTCCAAAATTGGGTCCACGTTAAGCCTGCTTAGGGGTTGCATAATTGTTGTGACTTTAAGGTTGGGCAAATGACATGGTACAGATAGAGTTGTGTGTGACTGTCTTCTGTTATGGTACCATGTGAAGGGAAATACCATGGTATGCTATTGGCAAACATGTCTGGGTCATGTACGAGCTTGGCCACCCTGTATGTACATCAGTTAAAGTTTGACATGTAGACATAGGTGTCTGACAGTGTCTGTTTTGGTGTATGTAGGGTCATTATCCCTTTTTTCTGCCATAACTGATGAGGTATGCATTGTATTGTCTGCTAGCACGTTGTACACATCTTCTACAGCAACATTGTCAGGTGATATAGGGACAGGATATAACATGTGACTTGTGTAATGTGGAGATATTCCTTTCTCCTACAGCTGTCAACTTACTAGTTAATTCCCCATTGGTGATATTAATGAGATGTAATGAGTGCCAGACACACATGACATTTCACATGCCACAGCACTTGAGTAGTCTCCACATGACATGGCGTGTTGTATCAGCAAGAATTTGTGAGTATCTCAGAGCTGTCCATCCACATCCACCGTTGAAAATGGCAATGCAATTCTCCCAGCAAGCTGACTCTTACCATGACTGAATGATGTCGAAGTGTATTCTCTTCTTAGTGATGTATTTATTATTTGCCAGATGCTACTGATATGGCTGTGTCTACTCCCACTCAGTGTGATGTGGGTCTCTGACAGTATAGAACAATACTGTACATGTTTGCACATGCCACACTTGATTGTGATATTGGAGGCCAGTACATGTATAAGCTATTTAGCTACATTTGGTACCATGCAATGGATCTGTTGTGTAAGTGACAATGAGTGGTTTGCATTGCTATGTGCTGTATAATGTTATACGGGGCATACTGTGTAGACATGCAGACACAGGTCAATCATTGTGGATAATGGCATACCCGTTGCTACCTAGGATGGATACTCATACATTTGTCTTCCTATATTTCTCATTATTAGCAGTAGACATGTGTGAATCGAGCCAATGTGTGTGACAGGTGTGCATCCTATGTAGATAGGGTGTGTTACACACTCTGCCTACATTCCAGCCAGACTATCCTTTGGCTGATGCATTCTCCCATTAAAATTCATAGAACCATACAATCTGCTATGTGTTTGTATATGGATTCAACACCCCTACCTGCTTTATGTCACTGCCAAGCTATTGGCCATTCCTCAGTCAATGTGTATGTGCCATACATCATTTACAGCCCTCCATCTGTCAGGATGTAGCCAAATGCAGTGCCAGAACATATTCCTATGGACACACTGTGCAGGCTCAGCTTCAGACATTGATTACATGCCCTGGGCAATTACTGAAGGAGCATTGTTGCCTATGATGTACCCCCCTTGACACACATTTATGTACAGGTAAAACTAAAATTACAAAGATTAGTGACAGAGTTCAGTTCTAGCATTACTGAACCTCCATTTCCTGTCATCCCTTGACTTATGTATGGCCCCCTTGCATGCAACCTGTTAGGCATGGTGTTGTGGTGGTGAATGGCCTATGAAATTGTACATTGCCCACATGACAGCACAATGTATGTAGTGGTGCATGGATCTAGGCCTGCAGATGTCACATGCCAGGGGATTAGGTGTCACTGATATGAGAGATGGTGTCTATGAAACCCCTACATCACCAAGGATTTGTGTACCATACTTGTTGTTTTTGTGTGTCTGACACACTTCCTGAGGTTAGAGTTACATTCCTTTGGTATATGTATTGGACAGTGAGAAGACTAAGGATTATGTTGTTAAACAACATTTTTTCGGTTCACTAGGTATAAAAGTTCTGAACAGTGGTGAGTCTCCTGCAAACTCCTGCCACTGTGTTTGGATGTTCCCCCTAAAGGTCCTAAGCCCCATCATCCTCCTCTCTTTGTGGACATCAACTTGTCTATCGCAAGGGACATTGTTTCTAACACACATGTTGTGCAGGATAGCACATACCAGTATAATCTTGATTAACAGTGGGGGAGCATGCAGGAGGCTTCCTCCTGTCATGTCCAGGCACCTGAACCTGGATTTGAGAATGCCAAAGGTCCTTTCCACCACAATGCATGTTTTCCAGTATGCTTCATGGTAGGTTGGATTTGCAAATAGTGTCATGATCCACAGCTGTATGCCTTAACCTTGGTCAGCTGCAAAGATAAGAGGGTGAAATTTAGTAAAGACTTGAGAGGGATCTGGAATATTCCTTGGCAGTAGATGGTTGCAGTTTGAGAGGTGAATCAGAGGTGATTGTGGTGTTGTGGATATTCCTGGTCTTGTTATGTGGTTCAAGTTGACTGTGTTGATGTACATGACATTCTTGGGTACTGACTCAAGGACCTGTATGTGACCATCTGGATTCCAATAAGTATACCCATCATGCATGTAACATGTTTTGTGCAGTCCATATTAGTAGCAGGGTCCTCATATTAAATGGAGGCTACCACCTCCTTGCAGCACAATGGTGTCAGATTTGTAGCCAGCATAATTGCCCTACAAGGCCAGACTATTCTGTCTATGGCATTTGGCATTACACATGCAGTGCAGCACTTGGGGGCCTTAGTGGCAGATGATGGTTGTGCCAGCCATCTTGGCCCTCATTACAAATCTGGCGGTCTTAAGAATGCCAGACTCACAGTGGCAGTTGGCACGCTGCGGTCCTGGCAGTATGACCGCCACATTATGACTGTGGTGGACTCACCACGGTTGGACTACCAACATCACCAGGTTACCACAAGCCAGCAGCCTGGCAGTCCAAGCTATCTTAATCTGTCAGGGCACCTCCTGAAGCAGTGCTGCCCTCCAGATTTCGACTCCCTAATCTGCCAGTCTTTGCATGGCGGTTCCACCCCCATGCAAGGGCTGATGGAATGGGGGTGTCAGGTGCCCCCTGGAGGGCCCTGCACTGACCTGTCGCACTTTCCACTGCACCAATTACAGGCAGTAGAAAGTGCAACCAGTGCTGCTACACCCACCCCAAAGCCACATTGCAGCCGGCGAAATTGCGAACAGGCTGCAATGTTTTGGCCCTCTTCCCTGGTGGGCCAGTGGGCGGAAACACTGTTTCTGTCCACAGCCCCAGCACTGAACTCCTAATAGGGCCGGCCGGGTTTAGACTACAATGGTGGTCTAATAGAAGTGAAAGTCTGCCGAGGGGCCTCCACTGGACAACAAACTCATGATGAGTGCCCAGGTGTCCAAGGGTGTGTATCACATATTACTATGATGATCACATTAGGTACAGGTTTATGTCCTAGCTTCATAGTAATTGGATTTTCAACCAGACTTACTATACATGCACAGTGCAGACTTTGGGAGGGGGCCCAGCTATTTTTCTGAAGTGTCACTTAGTACAGTGCATGTATGGTCAGTCATGTCCTCCATACTCCTACACAGGCCTTCTATGGCATCCATGTACATTACAGTTTAGCAGTGAATCAGCATCATGGTGAACTATTGTTAGTCTACAGTATAGGCATGATGGTGTTAGGAGGCGCTCAGTGAGGCAGGTGAGGTGTCAGTTGAGTAGTTGTGGCACCATTTCACATGATTCTGCCCCATAGTCTTTAATGCAGGTACATTAGTCTTCCTATGTGTGCAATACAATGCATTTGACGGATGTATGTGCAGCCTACAGGTATGTCAGGTATGTGTAGATGAGATGTAATCGTTGTTGGCACCACTTGGGTGACATTGGATGTAGATTGTGCCTGAGACTTCCACACCATGTATGAGGTAGGGTGTGCCTAGGTGTGACTTTCTTTAAATGGCCATATCATAGGCCGTTGACATGGCTGAGCTATTGTTCGTTTGGTCTAATATGTGTGACATATATTTAGTAGTCAACCAGTGGACACTTGTGGTGATTTGTGGTCTACTTCTGTGTGCAAAGGGGACATAGCTCCACCTGTCCTTCACGTTGTGTGGCTGTTGGTTTGTGGCTGTGTTAAGTATATGTGGGTGTCTGCGTTTGTGATGTCCAATCATTGCGGTATACTGCAGCATGTTGCATATGTGTTGTTGCCAGTACATCTGTGGTCCTATGCCCATGTGTATTTAGTGTGGTGTAAATGTTGTTTGTCCTACATGTTTGGTGTGTTGTGTGTGTTGTGATTGGTTGCTTGACTTACTGACAAGTAGGTCATTGCCATGTTGTCCATCCTGGAACTGCTCGTTGATGGTGGCATGGCAGAATATGAAAGCATCATGGATGCTACTGGGATACTTGGCTGAGATGTTCGTGAAGAACTGACGGTGGTCCACAATGGCCTGCACATTAATCAAATGTATGTGCTTGCAGTTCCTGTAGATGTTCTGTGTCAGCAGGTACCACCAGTTGTATAAGAGTGCAGTCCATTGCTCCTAGCACATGCAGAAACCGAGCAATTCGATAGAAACCTTGCCTGGTCTCCTGCTGCACTTGCTGGGTGTTTGGGAAGCAGGTGTGGTGGGGTGTGAGGCGGATGATGGCATCTAGGACCTTAGACAGGAAAACTGATGTTGATGGCTGGGAGACACCAGCCACTAATGCCCCTGTTGTCTGAAAGGATCCAAAAGCCCTGATCATGTCTTGCTCCCTGAGGCCAAGGAGGGTTGTCCCCTGATGAAATATCCTCTTCTGCCTTCTGCGATGCCTTTGTGGGTGCTGTGGTGGTATTTGTGGTTGTTGTTGTGGAGGTGGAGGGAGCTCCTGTCATTGCAGACATCTGCGGCATGTACCTAGGTGGAGCAGTACGACTTCCATGTTGTCCTGTAGGTAGCAAATGTTCCTTCTGTGAATTTTCCTTAAGTAGTGGTGCATGTGCCTCATTTTAACGCCTGGTCAGATCCAGGCATTAACATTTGATGCAAAACGGGGTTAACATCATTTTTTGGGTCCGCCTCCCACTCATGCGTCATTAGCACGGGGGTAAATATGGCGCTACGGGCTTAGAGTAATTTTTGGGATGGGAACGCCTATCTTGCATCTCATTGATGCAAGGTGGGTTCAAGTATCCAAAAATGATATTAACTTCTATATTTTGACGCTGGATGGGTCTAGAGTCAAAATGTAAATATGGAGTTAAGTTTGTGCTGTTTTTGCGTCAAATAAATGACATACAAATGGCGCAAACATATTATAAATATGCCCCCTAATTTTGTCAAGTCTTTGCTATAGTCACTTAGTCACTCTTGTTCTGGTCGGGGGGGCATTACAGCCCTTCCCTTAGGCTTTTTTTATCCTCCAGGTATTAAGGGAGTAGCTGTCCCAGCTGAACTGCTCGCGGTTCAGGGAGGAGCACAAGAATTGGGAAATGGCTCCTGTAATTATACAGTTCCCACCACTAATCGTTTCCCAGCACTTACCTCGTTAGATCACCAGGATTGACTGCAACCACCAGGGACACATTAAGTCAATATCAGTAATCACCAGTCCCCAAACCTTTGTGGTGAGTTGAACTTTGAAGTAACAACTGTAGCTGGAATTGTTCCGGCCGTTACTAATGTTCTAGACCCAGAGCCAACTTCCTGGTCTGATACAGAGCCAACAAACAACTCTGCTCTAACAGAAATTAAGCACACAACAAATTTACATGTAGTTACATGGAATGTGGCAGGGATTATTTCCAAGTTAGATTAAAAAGACTGGCTGTTCTTCATTGGGAAGTTTGATGTTTGTATGTTCCAAGAAACCCTGGCTGTTTCTAAGGTTTTTGTTAATGGGTTCAGCATGTATTGCACTGAAGCAATTACCCCTTCAAGATCAAGGCGGGCGAAGGGCAGTCTTATGATTTCGGTAAACAATTTTGCCTGTTGTCAAGAGCCCCTTATGATAGATTCACCAGATTTAATGGGCATTAAGCTCAAATTTCCTAGGTGTCTGGTCTTGATTATACTGAATGTGTTCACTCGATCCATGTCAGTAAAGTGTGATTTACCAGTTTTAAGCATGTTAGATGCTTTAGTTGGAAATCAAAGACAGGATGCTAAATTAATAGTGGCTGGGGTCTTTAATACAACTTTTGCACCTTCTTCTACACTTAATTTGGTAATCGCGGAGGGGAATGAGTACTGGGGGATTCCAAGAGTGGCAGGAAGACTGCTGTGTCACTCTGCAATTCCCTGGTTATGCATGGTTTGTGCGCTTACAATGAGAGAACTTAATCAGACCTAAACAGAGAGTTTACCTTGAAGAGAGGGTGTCAGAAAAGTGTTATTGATTATGTCTTGGTGGACTTCCAACTCTGGCCAGACCTTACTGACAGGGAGGTGGTAAGCGCTCCTGCTAGTCATTCTAACCTCCTGTGCACTTCATTTTTGAGCACGTACTTTTTGAGGTCAGCTTGCTCGGATTTAGCTGTATTGTGGCCAGTAGTTGTAATAGAGTCACGTGGCCTAGAGTCATCAGCGAACCAGGATTTTCATGCTGAAATCTATAAACATTTTTTCCAACACGTCAGGTTTTAAGGAAGTTTGCCTGGATGCTGGTGTATTGTTAAGCATCCACACAGTTTTTTTGCCAAGCTCAATGCTATCTTTTATAGTGACTATCAAGGTAAACAACAGAAGGAGAGGAAAGCCCCCAGGTGGTTCTCTAAGGAATGCAAGCAGGCTAAATCAGAGTTAAGAAAAGCTGTGGGAGAGGGTAAGCAAGTAGGTGTTAGATGTGCTTGCCTCAGATATAAAAATGTACGTAAAGCCGCTAGGTAAAAAGTGGTATGAGGACAATTGGCAGGACCTGCTACAGTCACTTAAAGTGAAAGATACTCATACTTTCTTGTCACTTCTTGTGACTGGGAACAGAGGCAAGGGGAAGCCAAGAGATGTTTGTATATTCCACCAGAAAAGTGGGAGAACACTTTTGCAACTTATATGCCAAGAGTAGTATTCAGGAGAACCCTAGTCCCAAGTAGAGGTTGAGATGTATACCAACTGTTTTATTGCAGCTAGTAGCGCCAGTGAATCATTCTTCTTTAGCATGAAAGATATACTTGCAGCAATGGATAGCTTGAAACCCCTAAAGACCTCAGGCACCCCTGAGGGTGCATATTGGTGGTAAATCCCTTGTTATACTGAGGGACCTATGTAAATCTGAACCCGAACATGGGCTTGGGATGTGAAAACCCTTTCATCATCCCACTTTATAAAAAAGGGAATGCAAGATACCCTGACAACTATCGTCCCATTAGTTTATGGGATAATCTCCAAACACTTTTTATGAAGCAGGTCTTGGATAGATTGTCAGCTTGGGCAAGTGGTGTGGATATACTTTCCCCTACCCAGGCAGGATTTCTGGCAAAAATTAGCACCATTGACCAGGTGTTTAGATTTTCACTCCTTCATTAGAAACAGGTCATCTTGTGTCAACAAAAACTATATGTAGCTTTTGTCGACCTTTGAGCAGCTTTTGAATTGATTCCTCGAGACAACCTTTGGAGGGTGTTAAGAAAAACTAGTATCCCTGGTGGTCTCATGAATATTCTGGGTAGGTTACATCAGAATATCTACGCCCAAGTGTGGTGGGGGTGCAGGGGAACTGACATCTAGAATCCCCATTTGCCGTGGAGGACTTCGAGGTTGCGTGCTGGCCCCCCACTCTCTTTTCTCTTTACATAAGTTAAGTTAATGATTTGCCCACTCTAAACGGGGAAAACATTCAGATTCTTCTTTTTGCAGATGACTCGTTGTTAATTTCTAAGTCACCTATGGGTCTCCAAAATGTATTGTCTAAGTTTCTGTCATTTTGTGAGGACAGGCACAAAAACTAAGGACCAGTTTTAATAGCAAATGACGGGGCGTGGTGATGCTCCAAATTTGGCTGTGTCGCGCACCATAATTTTCAAAACACAGAGATTTGCCATTTTTACCAGAATACGGTACACCCCTGTGTTTCCACCTGCGCCCGTGCTAAATTTGGTGCCATACCACAATGCAGCAACCCTTGCACCATAGTGCAAGGATGGATGCTTGAAGGGGGAGATTGATTTTGTGCAGGAAGGAACACCTTCCTGCACAAAAACAATCTTAAATGGCGATTTGCTCTTTCTATGTCTGCTGCAGAATACAGCATGCATAGAAAGAGCAAATAACTAGGCAAAATGAAAGCATTTTTCCTCATTGTGCCATGCTAATGTGGCCCCTGGGATGGCGTTAGATTTTGGTGCTGCCTCAGGTTTACAAAAACATATAAATTTTAGGCAGCATCAAAATGTAAAGGTTGTTGCTGTGGCGCGCCCACAGCTGCACCCAATTGCACACCCCTTCCACGCAAAGTGCTGCGTGTGAAGGGGCTGAATTTACAAGGTGGCCTTAAGCCACAAAAAGTGCTTTACCGCCACCTTGTAAATACAGTGCAGGGCATAGCGCCACCGGAGCGTCACGAAAAGTAATGCTTCAGTGGTGCTAGGGACTCTTAAATATGCCCCTAAATACGTGATCCTTATCAAGAACTCTTCTAGAACTAATTGTGTCAGGGTGGGCAATGCAAAGCTGAAGAGGGTGTTGTGCTTTGACTGAGTGGGAGTCACTCTGACAGATAAGTTTAAGTGAGATTCCCAAATTGCAAAGAGTACGCTAACACTGAAACATAGATCTAATGCCATACTACACTTCTTTAAAGCAACTTTCACTTGATCAATATCAACTGCTCTTGAGGCCCACCATGATAAGGCCTTGAATGATGCAATCTACAGAGCTGAAATTGGGGGTACACAAACATAAACAGGCTATCAGTTGCCGTAAATAATTTCATTAGGGCCCAAGTGGACATTTCTGTTAGTACACCACTCAGCCTCCTGCACCACGATCTAGGCATCAATGGGGGGGTCTGACTTTGCCCAGTTGAATCCTCTCCTCTACTGGGTGCACATTTGTTTGACACCCAACTTGAAGATATACAGAGATAGTTTACAAGATTTAATAAGACATGACCACACCCTCAAAACACCTTTTTTGAGGTTTGTTTACAACTGGAGTAGGAAGCTGAAGTTATTGGCACTCTGGGATAATCCGGAGCGGATTAATAAAGAGGATAAACAGGTTGTCAAGTTGGCGTATTGGTGTTACATTTTGGAGCAGCAATATTCTAGGACCCATTTGGGCCACTTAACAGAAAGGTTCCTACATGGTAAAGCTGCTCTGTTGTTTGAGCCCTTCCTGGACATTGTATCGCCCCCTCTGGCAAAGATCCTTTACCTACGATTTAGGTATGGGTGGTTTCCTTTGAACAATTTTTACAGTGCATGGTGCGAGGGATGTGTACCTGTTTTATTTCCTGTATTTGGCTTGGCTTCTGACTAGATTATTCATATTTTTGTTGTCTGCCCAGGATACTGTGATGCAAGACATCAATGCTTATCGCTGGGGATTGCAAACTTTCAGGTGTCACTGCGTTTATTTAGGACATACATTGCAGAGCCAATTGTATACTCAGTAAGCTGATTCCTTGTCTCCATATGGCATGAGTGCCAAATTTTTAGGTGACAATCGAACGAGGAACCATAAGTTTGTGGCCAAGACAAATTCACAAAGGCGCGCTGAGAAGCATTAAATCTTTTGGCTGGCTATGTTGTTACTAATAAAAAGACTTTCTGAGTATCAAGGCCTCTTAAGAATTGATTCACTAGAGCTTATTGATTTTTGTATTGCTTTTAGTGATCAGGCTGTTTGGTATTTATTGATATATGATACTTTCATTAGGTTTGATCATGGGTGCAAGGTGCTATAGGAAGTGTTGTAGATTATGAGTTGATTCTGATAGCTCGTAATGGTTTACAAAACCCTGCACCACCTTTTTAGGCAATCGTTGCTAGGAGAGCTAAAGTCAGAAGAAATATGTGTGTTTTTTCAGGGTTACAATTCCCACTGGCTTAGTACTGTGTATTTTGCTTTCCCTGTGCTAAAGCTATACTAATATTTACTGGGAGTCATAATTTTGTAAATTGCTTAACGACAAATAGGGTCCTTTTTACTGTATGTATATTATAGTTATATTATATTGTATTTATTGTTATCTAGGTGACTTTAATGTATTTGATTGATTGTTTTTGCATTGTATGATCTCATGCAATGGTTTTTCATGTGTTTCTTGCATGTGCTTATATGGTTGTTGTGCCAAATAAAGTTGAATTGAATTGAATGTGAGAATGCATCAGATTCCTCTGGGTTCCATGTGTGTTGCATGGGAGCACCCCATGGAATTCCCCTTTTTCTGCAGTGTTATGCATGAAAGAGGTCCGTATTTACAGGGCTATGAAAAAAACAAGTATGGTGACTTTGCGAGGCCTTGTAAATAAGGGCTGGCACACTGCACCATGGTAGTGTAAAAAAAAAAAAACTCTCCGGTGGCACATTGTGCCACTAGGTCCTCATAAATAAGACCCTCATTTTAGGACATTCCTAGCAATGTTCTATCTTCCTTAATTAAAATCTAAGGTACAAGTACTGCTTAAGTTAACGCTTGCAAGAAAAATCCAGCTATGAAATCACTGACCATGGCAGTTTGTTACCGACCTTATGCTGCATTTGACGGCACAATAAAATCTTTTCCTTTGAAGGAAGTGGGGGGAAGTGCTTGTAGCATGCACAATTCTTTTTTAGATTGAAATTAATCTCCTAGCTTTTAGAGTGCAGATGATGACCCTTTGCCATTCTCTGCACAAACTTCACAGTGTAGGGGACATCAATTTGTAACAGAAAAGAAAATGATTTTGGTGAAAATATTAGAAGCATTTTCATTTCTTAAATCAAACTTAGGACATAAGGGAAGAGGTTCTTTCCTGTACCAATTTTTTTTTTTTTTTTTTAACACCAGGATGTACAGTGCGCTGACATCACAGCAAAATCATAGTGAAAGCAGACCATGCTAGTGGTAATGTCTCTAGTCACCTTTGATTGGTGCTGGGGACACAGCTGTGCCTCCGAACGCTAATCAATGTGGGAGAGACAGCATTTGAAAGGCTTAAATGTCCTGCTTGGGGTTTGCACTACGCACACAATCACTCTGCTACATCACCAAAGCTTTTTGTTTGCAGGTGAGAAGCCCCCTAGTCAAGGGCCTGTGCTCCTCCTGCCCCAGGGCAAATCAGTCTTTCTGCTTTCTGTTTATGGCCATTGTGCCACATGTACCCCAGGGCAATCAGTCTTTTTGCCTATCCTGGGAGCTTAATCTGCCCCTCTGTGGGGGGGCAAAAATTACACTTGATATCAAGGAATATTGTTTCACTGATGTTTTGGGGGAGTAGTCCTTCAAGGGCATGAGCCTGTCCTCCCCTACTCCCCATACTAATCCGTCTTTCTGCCCCTCCTGGGGATTGGATAGCAGGTTTGAAGCCCAAACTACATCTGAGGGTCATAAAACTTATTAGACACCAAGGAATATTGATTTCACTGGTGTTTCGGATGAAGTGTACCCCAAAGGGCATGGGCCTATGCTCCCCTCACCCCGGGCTAAACAGTCCTTTTGCACCCCCTGAAGGGCAGTTATGAGGTATTTACCGCCAATATGCACCCTGAGGGGCCCAAAGCACACTAGACACCAGTGATTTATTGTTTTTACTGGTATTTGGGGAGCAGCTCCCTAGGGCATGGGCCTGTGCTCTCCCTAAGCCAGGCCAAGACAGACATTACAGTGTGTTTACTACCAATCTGCCTCCCTGGGAGGGTATAAAACCCTCTAGCCAATACAATGTAGGCATGGCTGCCTAAGCCCCAGCCTGTGCTGCCACTCCACAAAGGAAACAACAGTAAAGTTGCTGCCTAGGGGGCAGATTGGGGGATTTCACTCCCTATCTGCTCCTTGGGGCATGGAAAAGCACTACACACCAAGGATATTTTATTGCTTTAGGACCTAAAATGGGGTGTTGGTAGACTGCCCTGGTGCTAGAAATTGGGTAACTGGTTGACTTGGGTGTGAGCACTGGTCCAGCATCAAACACAATTTTAGTCAGGGTAAGACACATGCAAAACCAAAATTAACCTGTGCTCAGCTCCCTGGTAGCTTGGCACAGAGAGGTCAGGCTAATTTAGAGGCAATGTGTGAAGTATCCTGCAACATTTCAAACAGTAAAACAATGAAAACACAAAAAAGATCCCACACCAGGTTAGAAAAATAGAGCGTAATTTAAGAATTAAAACAGGACCAAAATTACAAAAATCCAGTCAGTAGAAAAGTAGATATTCCGTTTTGAACATTTTAGCAAAAATAGCAAATAACGTATTGTGCCAACTGTGTAATCTGGACATGTCAGATGTTCAGATCTACTACGATGGAGTATGGGCTGGCACCAGGTACCCAGTTAGACCCACTGGACAGAAGTACCTTTAATTGTGAGATGTGGAGCATTGCCTGGATCCGAATTGAAGATACATCTAGTAGCCGAGGTGAGTCCCAAGATGGGGTGAGGCTGCAGTATGACATCCTGTTGTATCGTCATCGAGGATCCCATCGAAGAGCACTTGTGATGTGAAGTCTGGAGTCGGGATGCATAGCCCATCTGGCGAGAAGCATTGGTTCTAAGGAGTTGTGGGGCTTCAATGCTGAGTTCATCATCATCCTTAAGGCTGCCGTCATTGAGAAATGTGAGGTCTGCCCCGGTAATGCATTGTGCAGCAGCAGTTCTGATGCAGCATTATTCTGCAATGTGATGCAGGTCTTTTGCAGTGGTTCTGATCCATGCAGTGTCGTGGTGCATCAGTTCTGCTTGGGTTTGGACTACACAGCAGGGGAGATGCATTGCCTCTGCTGGATTCATAGAGAGTGGCAGAGCACTGTTGGCCAGCACCGTAGACCTACTTCCAAGGACCCAGGAGTGGAGATGTACCACTTGCGAGGGACGACTGACAGGTTGCAGAGTCCTGGTGCAGTTGCAAGGTTGTTAGAAGCCTGTTATGTCTCGGAGTCTTCTGATCAGGAGGCCAGACAACTAGCCATTGGAGTCACTGTGGGTTCTGGGTTCAAGAGGTGCAAGTTCAGTCCTTCTCACCCAGGCAAGAGGGCAGCAGTACAGCAGTCCATCTTCCTGGCAGAGTATCAGCAGGCCCAGAAGTATACTGAACATGGTGGTGCCTGAGCTTCTTCTTTTATACAGAGTTGTGCCTTTGAAGTGGGGAGAAACTTCTAGAGGCATGACTTTGAAGTGCACAGATGCCCTGCCTTCCTGACCGTGGCTCCAGACTGACTATAGGGGGTATGCAGCCCTTTAGGTGGAGACAGGACACAGCCTATTCAAGTGTATGTAAGGCTGGGCCCATATCCTTCCTTCCATCCTGCCAGTGATGTCCTATCCACTCACACCTAAGATCCCTTAAACTAACTACACCCATTCATATGATCAAAGGCAAGCTGCAGGGACCAAATTGCTAAGGCAAGAAAATGCCCACTGTCTAAAAGTGGCATTTTAAGAACAGTGATTTAAAAATCTGACTTCACCACAAGTTAGAAATGTAAATCAGGATTCCAGAGACACCACACATTAACCAGTTATCCCTTTCTACTTGAATAAAACACTTATACAAATGTATTAAGGCAACTCTAATACTGTCCTATGGGAGAGAGAGGCCTTGCAGTTGAGAAAAATGAATTTAAGACTTTTTCTTTATCAGGACCTGGAACATTTAAAAGTACATGTTCAACTTTTTTTAAGAGCACTGCACCTTGCCCTTGAGGCTGTCTATGGTCTATCTGAGGGGTGACGTATGCATTAAAAAGAAGGCTGAGGGCTAGTAAAAGGTTTATTTTCCCAGGTAATCATAGCAGGTTAAAACAACACACACAGGCTCTGCAATGGTGGGCCGAGACATGGTTTAAGGGCTGCTTAAGTGGACGACACAATCACTGCTGCATGCCCAGTTGTAGCATTTAATTTACAGGACCTCGGCACATGCAGTGTACTTTACTAGGGACGTATACATAAATTAAATATGCCAGTCAGATATAAGCTAATGTTACCATGTTCTGGGCAGAGAGCACAAGCACTTTAGCACTGGTTAGCAGTGGTAAAGCGCCGAATTTGCGCCGTTTTTTTCGACGCAAATTCGACGCAAAACTAACTCCAGATTTATACTTTGGCGTTAGACGCGTCTAGCGCCAAAGTTCATGGAGTTAGCTTCATTTTTTGGCGTGAACACCTTCCTTGCGTTAATGAGATGCAAGGTAGGTGTTCCCGTCTTAAAAAATGACTCCCAGGCATGTGCGTGGTATTTATACTCCCGGGCAAAAATTACGCCTGGGAGTGGGCGGGGCAAAAAACCCCGCATTTGCGCCTCTTTTTAACTCCTGGGTCAGGGCAGGCGTTAAGGGACCTGTGGGCTCAGAATGAGCCCAGAGGTGCCCTCCCCTGCCCCCAGGGACACCCCCTGCCACCCTAGCCCACCCCAGGAGGACACCCAAGGATGGAGGGACCCATCCCAGGGAAGAAAAGGTAAGTTGTGGTAAGTTTAAAAAAAAAAAAAAATTGTGGCATGGGGGGCCTGATTTGTGCCCCCCTACATGCCACTATGCCCAATGACCATGCCCAGGGGACATAAGTCACCTGGGCATGGCCATTGGGCAAGGGGGCATGACTCCTGTCTTTGCTAAGACAGGAGTCATGTTAATGGCGTCTGGGCGCCCAAAAAAAATGGCGCAAATCGGGTTAAGACGATTTTTTTGCCTCAGCCTGACTTGCCCCATTTTGGGACGCCCAAACGCCATTTTTCCCTACGCCGGCGCTGCCTGGTGTACGTTGTTTTTTTTCACGCACACCTGGCAGCGCCGGTCGGCTAACGCCGGCTAACGCCATTCAATAAATACGGCGCCCGCATGGCGCTTCAGAATGGCGTTAGCCGGGCCTAATTTTTTTGCCGCAAAACTGCGTTAGCGCAGTTTTGCGTCAAAAAGTATAAATATGGCCCAAAATGTGCACAGTTCTAAGAAACCACATTAAGGATCCCAGGTTTAACACCTGGCACTGGGTCTTTTCAACCACATTTTAATCACCAACAGTCTTTCTAGCTATACAGGGTGCAGAACATCTCATTTCCCATGGCAATCAAGAGGAAATTTGGATTCTTTTGGGCATAGTTTTGATATACGGACCGTCCGACTGGGGGGTAAGTCCAAATGTCCTATTGCTTGCCATGTTAAATGGCTGTGATATTTGTACCTGTCCTGAACCCTCATGCAGGAGAACTCAAATCTGATACATTTCTGAAAAGACCCCCCAGGGGTGTCCAGGTTGTGTGGGAGGAAACTGCATGTTTTTAGTCAAAGTTTGAGGTTTGCAAGACCTCACAAGTAAGAAAACTTCATGGGATCCATGCAAGGCACTCCACCCTAAGCTCCCCAAGTGTCTTATTTTCTGTAATGGCTGGATTTTGTAGGTTTCCTCTGTGGCAGGTTCAGTAGATTTTCCCATGGTGGCAGAGCTCAGCCCCATAATCTATCGCTACCCACACTGCAGAAAGGATCGGTTTTGAGTGGAAACATTTAATACGTTTGTGTTGCATTTTTGGGTCCTTTCCTATCACAGTCGCTTGGCCCACTAGCACAAGTAGGGTACTTTTTTTGTTGGGACAGGTGTGGGAACACTGGGTAGTAGGAAACTTGTGGATCCTTGCAGCTTCCAGAACTTTCTCTCCAAGAAATATGAGTAAAATACGTGTTTTTTGTTTCTGAACGTTCAGGTTAAAAGGACCCTGTGGAAAAGTAAGGAGAATCCATACAAGCAAGATAAGCCAGTACTCCCCGAGGGGTCTAGTTTCCAGAAAAATCCAGGTTTGGTAGGTATAACTGGGTAGCGGTAGAGCTAGGGCCAGGGCTGCTTTTCGGTACCCAGGTCATAACTGGTGAAAATGCAAGAGTGATAAAGATCATGGTTTGAGCAAAATGATAATAACCCTTCCTTGACTTCTCTTTGCTGCTGTACTGACTGTATTTTTTATCTGCATAAAGGTGTAGGGAGAGTAGCAGACCCTCTATCTACATGTTCAGGTCTGGAATTAGCCAAGACTATTTGATTATAATACAATTAAGTGTATAATATACAAATTTAAAGAGTTATTCAGTCAGCTTTTCTTATCCATTGGTCTGGTCTTGTGTCATTTACATTTTCCTTCTGCTCACTATAGCATACAGCAAGGAGTAATGTGTTAGTCACTGTCAGCCACTGGCTGACTTCACTTTGAGTGATGGCATTCTGCCTTCTCACAAAGAGCACATCCTCGCGCAAAGCAGTTCACTTCAGTACCAGCAGCAACAATGGTAAAGTGTGCTTTTTGAGACATATTTTGCTTGTAGCAATTTGTTGTATTTGTTGAAGGCCTAGACGTTTTTCCAACATTAAAAAAGTAACCAGAATGCTCAGACGTGGGCCCTGTGTTCACTGTGCCACTGCCACCAAGCCATACCTGGCTGATATACCCTAGTCCTGGGTTGCTCATGTCCCAGTTCAGGAAGGGCCTTGCCTTGCATTTCGGGCAGGACTGGTCACATTAAAGCAGCGTTAAGACTGATCTGCATTTAGTTGGATCTAAGCTGAAGTAGCATAGTGGGCATAAAATGATGGATTGTGATGCAGCTCAAGTGATTGCCAGTGGCTGAGATTAATTTAAGCATTCCCTCCATCACCTTGTTTTTGATGTGTGACTAGTAAACCCAGATATGGCTCCTATTCTCATTCTTCCATTGGAAACAAACGAAACCTGAATAATTAGATCTAAAAAGGGTGAAACCTGTCCTGGGTTGCTTGTCTTCTTGTTCAGGAGGGACCAGGCCTAACAGTGGAGGTTGGACAATTCCAATTGGAGCATGGTCAAGAATATTTTGCATATGGCTGTTCCAAACTGAGGTGGCATGGTGGCTCAAAAATGATGTATTGGGATGTTTCCTGAGTCATCGTCAGTGGCTGAGAATAATTTCAAGCATTCCATACATCAGCTTTTTTTGATGTCCTATGTTTGACACGTATGCCCAAAAATGGGCCCATTGTTCACTGCGCTACTTGAATCAAGCAGTACCTGAATGGTGAGCCAATAAAAGGTATAACTGGTCCTGGGTTGTTTTTATTCCTGGTTACTTGGGACCTGGTCTGGCAGTTTGGACCTGGGCAGTTCCCATAGGAGCAGGAGCTAGACTGATTTGCATATTGCTGGGTACAAAGTGAGGTGTCATATTATGTGAAAAATGATGGATTAGGACGAGCCTCAAGTGATTTCCAGTGGCTGAGATTAATACTAGCATCCCATTGATCCCCTTGTTTTGATGGCTTCATCTTGTCTGCTGCAAATCCAGGCCCTTCCATGACCAAATAGCTTACTTGCCTGTTTATGGCCCAGTCTATTCCTCTCAGGATAGGAGCACTTGTTAAAGACTTCCTATGGTATGGTGTGGACCACATATTGCATCCTTCAAAGAGCACAACCCATCCATCACCTCTTCACTCTTAATCATTTGAGAATATTATATGCTAAACCTTTAACCAATAAGACTATTCAGTCTTTGGTACAATCATAGACTCTCATTTCTACTCATCCAGTTAGACTCAGGACAGCTTATGTTTAGCCCCCACATCATGAATTCTGATTGCTCAGCCTGTATCCACTCCCCTACTTACTTAGGTTTATTGCCTATATGCACTACAGCTTTCCCTGTTCCTGTTGGTCACCACAATTACCTCATTTTCAAATCTTTGCCTAGTAGCCAAACCTACTAATTTCTACTATTTGCAGACAGACACAAGCATATTGTCAGTGCTGCAAAGGTGCAATTGTTTCACTAGCCAGTATTCCAAGCTTCAGTTTCTTTTCTCTGATTGTTTTCCTCTGCCCTTTCTTTCTTGCCTTTCTGTCCACACCCACCCAACCATTAATATTCTGTATCAAAAAAAAAAAAGCTTTGTCTTTGCCAGCCTCATTGTACTTAGATAACAGGCCATCACTGTTATTGCTAGTTGCTTCACTGGGTGGTTTGTTGCTGGATGCCTCGTTTTTTTGCTTCTTACCTGTCCAACCTTGAAAATTGAGTGATGGAGTGCTAAGGTGATGGATAGAAGGAAAGACGGTGAGAAATCAATTAATTAAGGAGAATATGTAGAACAAGTGAGACTGGACAATGAACTTGATAGTAGGCCTCAGCAGAAGTCGTAGAGTTCCACTTTGTGGAATTCCAAAGAATCACATTAAAACTCTGCAAGAGTTCGCAGAGCTCTGCAAGTGGGCTGAATTTGGGTACATATGGCTGACTTGTAGAGCCAGAAGCTTGTGCCGCTATGTAGAATCAACACCAATGGCACCACATGGTGTGCCAGAGGGAGCTGCTTCTTTCTGCCGCTCTAGTATGTTTCTACTAGAGCGGCAGATTTCTCAGTGTGAAAGGTCGCAATCTGCAGCGTCCTCCTGCATTGAGAAATTTTGGCAGGAGTTTTTCTAGCACCTGAAAATCATGCTAGGGGATGCAAATTCTCACTCACACTCGCCACCATTACATTGGTGAGCCATGCATAAGAAAAAACTGTGCTGTGCTGTGCAGTGATTGACAGAGTTTTGCCAGAAATCCGCACTCCATTTTTCACCCAGCCCCTACTTGATAGTGACACGGAAACTTAGAACATGAAAATAGCCCATAGGAGGTAGGAAAGATTGCAATTAGATTGACTCATAAAGTGTACCTCCGATAGTAAAACACTGAACGGAGGAGAAGGTTTCCGTCTACAAAACTGTGTACTATTTAAAGGCACAAAACTAAAATTAGTCTGGAAAACCTTTCAAAAGCCGTAACTGAGGATACTCATGGAATATTCATTGAGAACAGAGGAGTAATAACATTGGTTGGAAAATATTACAGTCCTGATTACAATCTTGGTGGAGGGGAATACTCCATCACAAACATGACGGATATCCCGTCCGTCCTATTACAAGTTCCATATGATATAATGGAACTTGTAATATTGCGAGCTGGATATCCATCATGTTTGCAACAGAGTAATCCCTTCCGCCAAGGTCGTAATCAGGCCCTAATTGATTTCTTGAGAATTGCTGTAAATAAAATACTATTTGAACAGCGCACTGATAAAGACGCAGCAGATTTAGGTTATTAGCTTCATATCTCCCTATTCCAGCCTAGCTCATGTAGTGGTGACAACATAAAATAGGGTCAGTGGACATCCAAACATAGAACACATGGCTGATACCTCATGCCAGGCTAATGCTTAATGTCCTACAGGCTTAATGATCTACAAAGGCTGGTGGAATCAGGTTTCCACCAGATTGTCGAGGATGTTGGCTTATCGTACAGCCAATAGAATATACTATGCACCATAGTGTGATGGTGTTTCTGGAAATTTCTTGAGTAATGCCATGTATTTGTGTGTAGTATACAGAATTCTGTGTATGGCCCCATCTCACCCCAGTCTTAAGTATATCTGGTTAATTAATCAGTGCCCAGTTCAGGTGATCTGGCATGGGACTATCTGCAAGGACAGGTGATAGTTGCCTCTGAAAACAAAACTTTGATACCTTTTGTCAAAAAGGTGTGATTACTGGAGTGAAGAACCAAATAGTAAGAACAGTAGATCTTACACAATACAACTAAAGAGGAACAGTAAAAAAAGGATAAAAGGCTAGAACCAAAAAGAATTTCAACAAAGGTTCTCTGAAAGTAAAGGTCCAGAATGGGCCTGAACAGTACCAAAGGGACATGCTGATCATTCACAGACAAGGAATAATTTGAAAGGATCATCTCTTTAATGAGTGCACATATATAAGCATATGATCTATGCCCATCACATTTGTTTGTACCGTATACCAAACATAACAGGATTCAAATCTAACCTACCCATACCTTAGATAAAAATAAACATGATGAAAATTGTAATGAGAGTGTTTGCTATTCCTTCTCACTTTCTACTGTTAACAAATTTTACTCATTTGTCTTCAATGTCGGGATACTGAATGACATTGGTTTTGTCATCTCCAGAACTTACCTTTAAAGCTCAAATGAAAAAGAATCTATGAATTGTTTGTAAATTACATTAAGGAACCCTGGTAGTGGAAGAAGACATAATTAACAACAAATGCAATTCTCTTTATGAAATATTCAGATCCAAAGTAGATCCTGTCCTGCATTACTTCGGATCAGGCCACTCTGTTTGATGAAGTGCATATTTGGAGTGGCAATCAACAGATCAACATACTATGAACAGAAATTAAATGTGTGAATGGACTGTTTGTACTACATAATCATACATGTTGTACAATAAATAATGTCATTTAACATGTCATGTTTTTGCTGATCCCTTCACTTCAGAAACTACTTTACATTCAAAAGCTCCTATTTCAGCAAAATGGCACTCATGAGTTCCTCCCTTTTGTCTTGAATGACAAATATAAGCACTCTAGATTTTCATTAGAACTCTGTGGTGATGTTTCATTTGGCCACTAGGGAGTTAACTATCTGCTCCAGGTGTTGGAATTATATTTTTCTAAGAATTTCACAATGTTTTACCAAAATGCATCAGGAAAATATTTGAGAACTCACAGAAAATGTCTCCTCATTTTAGCTCCCTTATCACTAACCAAAGTTACTATGACAAAAGAAAACTCATAATTTTTTTTTCTAAAGCAAATGCTTTAGGTTTTACAACTTTAAATTCATTAAGATGGCTTCAGCTGTGGCACCCATTTGTCACCAATGTAGAATGCCAGTGAGGAATTTGTTCATTAGAACACAGTGGGAAACGTTTTAGTTAGAAAACTGGGGATTTAACAGACAGACTGACAGACCAGAACACCCTGGATTCCTATGTATCTCTAAGTTTCAGAAATGCCCAGAGTTGCTCTAGTTCCCTTATTGCTGGCTGACCCAGAGTGTAAATAGTGTAGTTATTCACCAGGGCAAGTGAAAGGAAATTGGGATTTACCTCCTCCCTGCCAACTCATACGACAAACCTATGCCCAAAACAATACAAATGTTCTCTAATTGGCCATGAGGATGCTCTAGTTCTAAGGGTGTAATAAAGAATATTACAACTTTAGGGGTGGGGATGTGGCCTGCTATCAGGATGAGCCTGCCACCACCCCATTTTTTTTATTAAGTACCCTGGAATCAAGTGACCTTTCTGGTTCCTCGTGGCAAGTTGGGGGTAAATCTGTCAATCTTCCCCCAAATTGATTGGGGCAATGCACCAATCAGCCTTCCGGGAAATCCAGAAAAATGGCTGGGGCTTTAGTGGTATGTGTAATAACTGATACCAGGCTGGGCCACTTTCCTCAGTGTATCTACAGTGAGCCTTTTCTATCCTGTCTCCAAAGCGTGGGAGGGAGATTGAGGGGAAAACACAATTTGCCGCTCAAGGGAGGAGAAACTACAGAGCCCTTTAGGTTGAAGGTCAGAATGTTACCTGAGCAGGCAACTCTCCCCTTTTTTGTGTTAAAAAGACTATGGAGTGAGTGTCTGGCCTAATTCCTGGGAAGGCCACGCCACAGAAACAGTTTTGAAAACAGTTGTGTAGTATAAAAAATTATTACTTACAAATCATTATTTCCTTTAAAAAGTAACACACATAAATATTAAATTAATTAGAATGTAAACTAAAATTAAATCAAATCCAGAAAAGAACACACAATCCTTTAGATGTACTAAACATATTTGTAAAATTATATAAATAATACCTTAGAATTAGCTATTAATTAGAAAATATATGTAATTAACTTAAAATTTAAAATGAATACATACCTGTGCAGGCCACCCAACACAATCTTTTAAAAAGCCTTATATTTTAAAATAATTATTTAGAAAACATTTACTTGTACATTTAACAAATACAAATATTAAATAAATTACAAAATAAATGTAAACAAAAACAAAATCAAACACAGAAAATAACACACATCCCTTTAAGCATACTTAAATTACTTATAAAATGATATAAATAACATTTTACAAAATAGAATTAATTAGAAAATCTGTGTTATACCGTCTAACGTACGCAAAACATTTTGCAAAGCTTTATCACAGCAGTCTCTCTATCTGAAATGAGTTATTATATATTTGTTGAGTCTTTCAAAACTCTCTTGAGACGTGAAATTTCATCTGGAATATAATATTTTGCCACAAAGATTGTCCAGTTAAGATTGCTGAGGTATCCACTTTTATCATGTGATATACTCTTACTAGCATCAGGTTTTATGAACCTGCACAAATATCAGCCTCAGAAAAGGCTTACCAGCCACAGCTATTGCAATTAAATATATCTTGCTAGAGGAGCTCAAAAAGCAACAACACTGGTGAGAAATGGTTCAGCCTTCTGAGCACTCTGACATGGTTGTCCCCAATACTCAGTCAGCCAGTTAAAGGGTGCTTGGTTTGACTTCTTTTCTCCACAACCTCACAGCTTTCAGGTCTCCAAAGTAACAAAAAAATGTGGTATCTGTCAATAAAGTATGTTGTACTATGTGTAGGTCTACTTACACGTATCATGTATATGTATGTATAAGGCCAACAGTCTGGCATAGCACAGAGGTTTATGAACATGTGAAGGTTGAAGGTGCTGCACACAGTCAGTCTCTGTGCACAGTGACTAGTGAGGCTTGAGTGGCTGAGCTCATTGTTGAAAACTGTTACTAGTGGCTTCTGAACACCTGGGACCCTATTACCATGCTGGTCAAAAGGCCAGCCATACACAGTAGCCTGTTATTGGCTCATCACAGTGCTCGGCTAGAGACCTGGCACTGTACTTTACACACATACATGGGCTAGCTCCTGGGATCTGAAAGCTATCCTGAAAGCCATGCAAAGTGACTAATGAGAAACTGCAGACTAAGTGCAGTGCTGAAGGCCAACTACAGCAGCAAATAAAGATTATTGTATTGCATTGTAATTGCATTTATATAGCACATGTTACCCCTGAAGAGGTATTGAAGAGCTTTATGCCAGGCAGCATTCTGCTCCAGAACTTATGGCTAGTGGTTAATTCAGTAAAATATATTTACATTGCAGCTGATTGTGGTATATCATAAAAAGCAAAATAATAATTGAAAAAATGTTAAAGGTAACTTTGGGTTCAATACTTAGGCAAAATAACTATTGTTGAGAAAACATAACCTAAATGCTACAATTGGGCAGTTTCGGTGCATATCTATGAGACCTCCCAAATGATGATACAGATGGCATCACAAATGACATCATCAATGAAAATACTGGCAACGGACCACGGCATCATATACATAAGTTATTTGTAAGCACTATATCACAACACATAGGGGGTCATTACAACCCTGGCGGATGGTGTTAAAGCGGCGATAAGACCGCCAATAGTCCGGCGGTAAAAAAATTGGAATTACAACCGTGGCGGAAACTGCCAACAAAGACAGCCACTTTAACACTCCGACCGCCACGTCGGTACAGACAAACAGCTTGGCGGTCACCGCCAAGAGACAGGTGGAAGACAAAGTACCGCCCACAGTATCACAACCTACCAATTCCGGGGCGGATTCACCGCAGACAAAAACAAAACCTCAGGGGGAGGGAAATGGGGGCACCTCAGCCGGTTGAGTGCACAACGCCAAATCCCCGAGGGGGCCACATGCCCACTGTTCAATCCTGGGGAGTGCAAAGCCACAGTCTCTCAAGTCTATACAGTGGGTGGGTTGCCCACTGTTCCATCCTGGGGAGTGCAAAGCCACAGTCTCTCAAGTCTCTACAGTGGGTGGGTTGCCCACTGTTCCATCCTGGGGAGTGCAAAGCCACAATCTCTCAAGTCTCTCCAGTGGGTGGTTTGCCCACTGTTCAATACTGGGGAGTGCAAAGCCACAGTCTCCCAAGTCTATAAAGTGGGTGATTTGCCCACTGTTCAATCCGGGGGAGTGCAAAGCCACAGTCTCTCAAGTCTCTCCAGTGGGTGGGTTGCCCACTGTGCCATCCTGGGGAGTGCAAAGCCACAGTCTCTCAAGTGGATGCCTTTCTCCACTGGTTCTGGAGGGGGCCTTGTGCCCAGAGTGCTTCATCCTGCCAAGGACATAGCTAGTGGATGTATCTCTCCAATGGTTCTGGAGGGGGCAAGGTGCCCAGAGTGCTTCATTCTGCTAAGGACAGAGGTAGTGGATGTATCTCTCCACTGGTTCTGGAGGGGGCATGGTGCCAAGACTGCTTCATCCTGCTAAGGACAGAGGTAGTGGATGACATTCTCCACTGGTTCTGGAGGGAGCTCTGTGCACAGAGTGTTTCATCCTGCTCATGACAGACTCAGTAGTGTCAGTGCCCTTGGCGCTCATGGGCCAGCGGTGCTTGTGGCGGCGGTGCCCGGTTCAGCAGTGCTTGTAGCAGCGGTGCCCTGTTCAGCGGTGCTTGGAGTGGCGGTGCCCTGTTCAGCGGTGCTTGAGGCGGCGGTGCCCTGTTCAGCTGTGCTTGTAGCGGCGGTGCCCTGTTCAGCGGTGTTTGGAGCTGCGGTGCCCTGTTCAGCGGTGCTGCCCTATTCAGCGGTGCTTGAGGTGGCGTGCCCCGTTCAGCAGTGCTTGAGGCGGCGGTGCCCTGTTCAGCGGTGCATGAGGCGGCGGTGCCCTGTTCAGCGGTGTTTGTAGCGGCAGTGCCCTGTTCCGCGGTGCTTGGAGCGACGGTGCCCTGTTCAACTGTGCTTGAGGCGGCGGGCTCCTTTGCAGTGACTCAGCTGCTGGCAATCCTCTCTGTCCCACCAGGGCTTGTGCTGGCGGTCCTCTATGTCCCAGCGGGGCTTGTGCTGGCGGTCCTCTCTGTCCTCGGTCCTCTCTGTTCCAGCAGGGCTTGTGCTGGCGGTGGCCTCCTGGGAAGCAAGGCAGGTTCTGGCCATGGCCTCCTGGGCAGCGGGGATGATGGCGGTGGCCTCCTGGGCAGCGGGGATGATGGCGGTCTCCTCCGCTGTGCTGCTCTTCCCAGACTTTCTGGGTTTCTTGTGGCCCTTCCCCACCTTGGAAGGTGTTGCAGCTGACTGAACACTCCCACCGGGACCCCTGGGAGCGGCTTTGATGGCTGGAGTCTTCCCCCTCTCCCACCGGGCACTGGCCAATTTTTGATGCTTGACAGGTGGGGGACTGTCCGTGCTGTGGCTCCGTGCCACACTGGCTGCCCTGGTGACCGGTGCACTCCAGATTCCGGTGACTACAGGCACCACTGGTCCCAGAGATGTTGTGGCTGAGGTGCTAGGTTGATACCTGGAGAGTCGGGCCCTAGGAGAGGGACAGGGTGGGGGAGGTGTGGGAAAGAGGTCAAGGTTGGACAGGAAAGGTTTTTGGGAGACACTGGGATGGGTAGCTGGAGGGGGTTTGGGAGTGGAGGAAGAGGTTGTGGTTCTAGGAGGTGTTCGTTTGGTGACTTTGAGTGAAGGTGCATGCGCTGGAGGCTGTCGTGAGGTGGATGGCTGTTGGGTGGGTGTGTGCATGCATTTGTGTATCTTGGGAGGTGGCGTCACAGACACACTGGGACAGGACACAGGGGACATGTGAATGGTAGTGGGGTGGTGACTGCACGTGAGCGGGGTGTGGTGGTGGGTGTGCTAGTGATGGCAGTAGTGGCTGTAGATGTGGTGCATGCAGGTGTGAGTGGAGAAAATACTGGCAGGGAGGATGGAGACGAGGAGGAGGGGGACACATTGGAGGCAGTGGATGTTGGTGTGTCTGCATGTGTGTGATGCTTGCATGAGTGCCTGTGGGATGTGAGGTGCTTATGTTTGCCTGAGCTTCCCTTGTGTGTTGACGTGTATGCATGCTGGTCTGAAGGTGTGCTTGGGATAGGCTGGGGTACAGGGGATTGGGTCTGGGTGGAGGAAGCTGAAGGGGGGAGGCTAGAGACAGGGACAATGGCTGCCATCAGTGCTGAGGCCAGAGTCTGAAAAGCTCGCTGAAGGGCCACCTGACCAGAATGAATGCACTCCAGGAATGCATTTGTTTGTTGCAACTGCCTTTCGACACCCTGGATGGCATTCAAAATGGTAGACTGCACAACAGTGAGGGACCTGAGGAGGTCAATGGCCTCCTCACTGAGGGCAGCAGAGGTGACTGGGGCAGGGGCTGAGGTGCCTGGGGTGAAGGTGATGCCCACCCTCCTGGGTGAGAGGGCATGGGGCAAAGGCTGAGGGGCTGCTGGGAGGGCGGTGCTGGTAGGGGAGCTCCCATCAGAGGACGAGTCGTGCCGCTGGTGTCAGCTCCTGTTCCCGCCGTGGAGCTCCCCTCGCCCTCCGTCCCACTGGTGAACTCCGAGTCCGTAGTGTTGCCCTCAAGGGCAATGTGGGATGCATCTCCCTCGTGCTCCGGTGCCACTGCTCCTCCGTCTGATGATGCTAATGCACACAAGAAGAGGGAGACCACAAAAAGGGGGGGGGCGACAGAAGAAAGACACGTTCAGTGCATGCATTACCGCTACCGTTGCCGGACACGACAGACACAGAAGCCCCCTGCACTACGCCGTGCTCTTGGGCTCCACTGTTCAATCCCTGGGAAATGGCCCACTAGGCTGTGGACGACATCTGCACACATGGATGACACAGGGGCATGACTAGGTGTACTTGGCACTCTACAGAGGTGGGGTGGGGTGCCAAATGGCCTGCCTTACGGAGGGACCTTGCCCTCTAAGCTCGCCCTGGCCTAGGGAAACCCACAGCCCACCTCCTCCACCCAGACACCTCCACTGCACGCAAAATCAGCAGGGTGAGAGTGTACTCACCCCCTTGAGGCTGCTGTGATGCCCTCAAGCACCCATCCAACTCCGGGTACGCCACCGCCAGGATCTTGAACATCAGGGGGGTCATGGTGCGACGGGCACCCCTCCCACGTTGGGAGGCCATCCCCAGCTGAGCCTCCGCCATCTTCTTGCTCCAGTGGCGAATGTCCTCCCATCTTTTCCGGCAATGGGTGCTCCGTCTGTGGTAGACCCCCAGGGTCCGGACGTCCTTGGCGATGGTACGCCAAATATATTTTTTCTGGTGGGTGCTGACCTACATGAATTGTACTTGGGGAAGAGAAACTTATTACCCACTGCACCGTCACAGTCATTGGCCCCCATACCTACCCTTGCCATGTGACACATGCACTCACCGTCATTTCATGCACGCCGCAATCTCCCCCTCTTACATCCACCCCACTCCACAAAGGCATAGCCCATACAGCATGCTCCCAGTGTACTTACCTGTTTGTCTGGAGGACCATAGAGTAGCGTGTACTGGGAGAGGACCCCGTCCACGAGTTTCTCCAACTCCTCCGATGTGAAGGCAGGGGCCCTTTCCCCAGAAACTTATGCCATTGTCTCTTCCAGACAGAGGTCACAGCAGCACTTTCAGTGTAGGTGCTCCCTTGTCGAAGATCAGGTATCAAGTGATTGAACAGAGAGAAAATGGTAGTCACGTCCGCGGCGGTGCGTACCATCACCGCCGGCGTAAATTGTCATTGGATCCTGGGACCCATAGGGTTCAATGTTAACCAATGCAGCATTGCGCCGCGGTCTTCGACCGCCTACCGCGACGGTGTACAAAGCCAGCGCAGTTACCTCACATCCCATTGTCCCACTTTAGAGGTCAGGCAGCCGCCATTTCAGGGGCCCACATGGCTTCATTTTTAACTGTGTCACACATACCTAGGCCTAGACTCAACACACATACAGGCCACTTTTCAGATTATGATTCGTGTTCTATGTAAGCTGTGGGTACGTACCTCTGAGTTGTTTGACTCTGTGCTCGCTGTTGTCCTTCATAGGCACCGTCCGCTGGGACATGTGAGGAGATGGCGGCATCCTCCGGTGTACATACCGCTGGTGGACCTGTCGACAATGGAGGAAAGACATGTGATCATCACATGCAGACTTGACCGTGCCACAATCCAGGAACTGTGTACCCAGCTGGAGCTAGACCTGATGTCAGCTATCCGCCATCCCATAGGAATCCCCCCTCAAGTGCAGGTGCTGTCACGCTCCATTTCCTTGCAAGTGGGTCATTTCAAACAACAGTGGCCATTGCATCAGAGATGTCTCAGCCTATGGTTTCAAACCTATTGTCCAG
Source organism: Pleurodeles waltl (assembly GCF_031143425.1). Classification (NCBI taxonomy): domain Eukaryota; kingdom Metazoa; phylum Chordata; class Amphibia; order Caudata; family Salamandridae; genus Pleurodeles; species Pleurodeles waltl. The sequence goes on from NC_090449.1 coordinate 371,393,289, forward strand.
AGTGTTGTCTGCCCTGCTGAAACACTTGCGGAACTACATCGTTTTCCCTCAGGTTGAGGATTTGCCTACAGTGAAAGGTGATTTCTATGCCCTGGGACATATCTCCAACATCATAGGTGCCATTGATGGGGCACATGTGGCTTTGGTCCCCCCCGCAGGAGTGAACAGGTGTACAGAAACCGGAAGAGTTATCATTCGATGAAAGTGCAGATGGTATGTTTGGCAGAACAGTACATCTCCCATGTGAATGCCAAGTTCCCTGGCTCAGTGCATGAAGCCTACATCCTGCAGAATAGCAGCATCCCTTATGTGATGGGTCAACTCCAGAGGCACCGTGTGTGGCTATTAGGTGAGCACCTGGAAGCAAGACAGTGGGAATGGTTGTCTGGGTCTGGGATTATCCCTACAGGTTAGTGTGTGTCTAACAGTTCCTCACCATTTGCAGGTGACTCTGGTTACCCCAACCTGTCATGGCTACTGACCCCAGTGAGGAATCCCAGGACAAGGGCAGAGGAACACTACAATGAGACCCATGGGTGAACAGGGCGGATAATCGAGCGGACCTTCTGCCTCCGGAAGGTCAGGTTCAGGTGCCTCCATATGACAGGTGGATCCCCATTCTACTCACTAAAGAAGGTGTGTCAGATCATCGTGGCCTGCTGTATGCTTCACAGCTTAGCTTTGCCACAACAGGTGCCTTTTCTGCAGGAGGATGGTTCAGATGGCGGTGTTCTTGCAGCTCTAGAGCCTGTGGACAGTGAAGACGAGAAAGCAGAAGAAGAGGACATGGACAACAGGGACTCGGTGATCCTGCAATATTTCTGTCCCACTTTGTCACCCTATCCATCCTTAAACTGCCCCAGCTACACTTCCTATGCCCATTTGGGCAATGCACCTGTGAGACTAATAGATTGGACTCTGCCATGGACATTCCTCCACCATCACCCCTCACCATTTTGCAACCCCCTCCAATATTTTGCACTTAAATAAACACCCTTGAAGCACAAAACAATCTGGAGTCAGTCTGTGATTTCGGAATAGTGTATTAGCAATTACTGTGGCAAAAAGCACTTTCAATTGTAATGTCAACATACCTATGTCACACAGCTCTAGTCCATGAAGAATCAAAGCAGATGTCACTCAGTGGGACCCACATCTGTGAAATCGTAAGGGAAAGTGACAACTCAGTGACCATACACTGGGTGAAAACGACAGACAGTAGAGAGGTAGTAGTGTTAAAGTACATGTAGTAGGCAGGTTTGTATTCTTACCTGTGTCTCACTGGAAATATTGCAGGATCACCGAGTCCCTGTTGTCCATGTCCTCTTCTTCTGCTTCCTCGTCTTCACTGTCCACAGGCTCTAGAGCTGCAAGAACACCGCCATCTGGACCATCCTCCTGCAGAAAAGGTACCTGTCATGGCAAAGCTAAGTTGTGAAGCATACAGCAGGCCACGATGATCTGGCACACCTTCTTTGGTGAGTAGAATAGGTATCCTCCTGTCAAATGGAGGCACCGGAACCTGGCCTTCAGGAGGCCGAAGGCCCGCTCGATTATCCGCCGTGTTCGCCCATGGGCCTCCTTGTAGCGTTCCTCTGCCCTTGTCCTGGGATTCCTCACTGGGGTCAGTAGCCATGACAGGTTGGGGTACCCAGAGTCACCTATAAATGGCGAGGGACAACTGTTAGACACACACTAACCTGTAGGGATAACCCCAGACCCAGACAACCATTCCCACTGTCTTGCTTCCAGGTGCTCACCTAATAGCCACACACGGTGCCTCTGGAGTTGACCCATCACATAAGGGATGCTGCTATTCCGCAGGATGTAGGCGTCATGCACTGAGCCAGGGAACTTGGCATTCTCATGGGAGATGTACTGGTCTGCCAAACATACCATCTGCACATTCATCGAATGATAATTCTTCTGGTTTCTGTACACATGTTCACTCCTGCGGGGGGGCCAAAGCCACATGTGTCCCATCAATGGCACCTATGATGTTGGGGATATGTCCCAGGGCATAGAAATCACCTTTCACTGTAGGCAAATCCTCATCTGAGGGAAAACGATGTAGCTCCGCATGTGTTTCAGCAGGGCAGACAACACTCTGAACAACAGGTTTGAAAACATAGGCTGGGACATCCCTGATGCTATGGCCACTGTTGTTTGAAATGACCCACTTGCAAGGAAATGGTGCACTGACAGCACCTGCACTTGAGGGGGGATTCCACTGGGATGGAGGATAGCTGACATCAGGTTTGGCTCCAGCTGGGTACACAGTTCCTGGATTGTGGCACGGTCAAGCCTGTATGTGTGATGATCACATGTCTTTCCTCCATTGTCGACAGGTCCACCAGCGGTCTGTACACTGGAGGATGCCGCCATTTCCTCACATGTCCCAGTGGACGGTGCCTATGAAGGACAACAGCGAGCACAGAGTCAAACAACTCAGAGGTACGTACCCACAGCTTACACAGAACACAAATCATAATCTGAAAAGTGGCCTGTATGTGTGTTGAGTCTAGGCCTAGGTATGTGTGACACAGTTAAAACTGAAGCCATGTAGGCCCCTAAAATGGCGGCTGCCTGACCTCTAAAGTGGGACAGTGGGATGTGAGGTAACTGCGCTGGCGTTGTACACCGTCGCGGTAGACCGCGGCGAAATGTTGCATTGGTTAAGATTGGACCCTATGGGTCCCAGGAGCCAATGACGATGTACGCCGGCGGTGATAGTACACACCGCCGCGAACGTGACCGCCATTTTCTATCTGTTCAATCACTCGATACCTGATCTTCGACAGGAGAGGACCTAGACTGCAAGTGCTGCTGTGACCTCGGTCTGGAAGAGACAATGGTGCGAGTGTCTGGGGAAAGGGCCCCTGCCTTCACATCGGAGGAGTTCGAGAAACTTGTGGACAGGGTCCTCCCCCAGTACACGCTACTCTACGGTCCTCCAGACAAACAGGTAAATACACTGGGAGCATGCTGTATGGGCTATGCCTGTGTGGAGTGGGGTGGATGTAAGGGGGGGATATTGTGGCGTGCATGAAACGACAGTAAGTGCATGTGTCACATGGCAAGGTTAGGGATGGGGGCCAATGACTGTGATGGTGCAGTTGGTAATAAGTTTCTCTTCCCCCTGTACAATTCATGTAGGTCAGCGCTCACCCGAAAAAAGATATTTGGCGTACCATCGCCAAGGACGTCCGGATCCTGGGGGTCTATAGCAGACGGAGCACCCATTGCCGGAAAAGATGGGAGGACATTCGCCACTGGAGCAAGAAGATGGCGGAGGCTCAGCTGGGGATGGCCTCCCAACGTGGGAGGGGTGCCCGTCGCACCATGACCCCCCTGATGTTCAAGATCCTGGCGGTGGCGTACCAGGAGTTGGATGGGTGCTTGAGGGCATCACAGCAGCCACAAGGGGGTGAGTACACTCTCATCCTGCTGATTTTGCACTCAGTGGAGGTGTCTGGGTGGGGGAGGTGGGCTGTGGGTTTCCCTAGGCCAAGGCGAGTTTAGTAGGCAAGGTCCCTCCATAAGGCAGGCCGTGTGGCACCCCACCCCACCTCTGTAGAGTGCCAAGTACACCTAGTTATGCCCCTGTGTCATCCATGTGTGCAGATGTCGTCCATAGCCTAGTAGGCCATTTCCCAGGGATTGAACAGTGGAGCCTGAAGAACCAGAACCTTATGGGCCTGGCGGCGCAGGGTACGCCTGAAATCTCCTTGGATTCACCTGCCTCAACTAACAGAGACACGGGACACTCTGAAAGGCGTAAAAGATCAGATTTTATTAGCTGCAGCTAGTACAGTTGTCCAAGAAGTACACAAGGTATGTTCTCAGGAGACTGCCACTTTACTTTGTGGCGCACAATCTTATATACCGTATAAAAACATTTATTAACTACATACACTCCCAGAACACATAGAAAGGAGCCAGTAAGAATAATGTAAAGATAGAACAGAGCCAATAGAAATGTCGAAAAACAAGACAGAACAAAGTATCAAGTGACTTAAGGTTGCCTCCCCTCCAGCTGTGTTTGTCACCCCTCCCTTGAACTAATTCATTAACCGATCCACAACGAAGTTGCATGTGGTGCGATAAGTTTGTGTGCGTTTGGAGGACAGTTGTGAAATGAGAGAATACTAGCAAAGGACAGCGAAGGCCAGACGATAAGATAAGATCGGCGGAGAATAGTGTGAGCCTACAGATAGTTGAAACAAGGATTAGAAAACCAGACAGGGATTAGTGTACTCGGTCAGACCTTAATACCAGCCTTGTAAAGATAGAGGCAGAAGACTGTTTTGAACACCATGTTGCAGAATAAGCAGAAAAGGCAGAATGGACTTCGTTCGCTGTGCTGCCTGAGTGAAGGCAACATAAAATGGCGGCGGGCCACAAAATGGCGGGTCGATACGATCGTATTAAAAATCGAATTTCCTCAGACCCTCCTTTTGCCAGAACTCAGGCAAGATACATAAACTCATGTTAATCTGAGTCGATGTCTATGGCCATGAGGTCATCAAGCTGTTGCTGTACCATCATTTTGATATTCTCTGTTCTTTGTGACTTGGGTTTGGGAATACATGCAGTAGCACATAGGTTGCAGATGGCAGGACCGCAGTGCATACAAAGACAACAAGAGAATATAAAAGCTAAAATTACTCCAAAGAATGTCAATACCTTCCAACCCCATTTGGACAGTAATCCCCAAAACCACTCTGAAAAGGACCAATCTCCTTCGTCCTGATGAATCGACTCGGAGATTATGTGTAACTTAGAGATAGCTTGGTATACTGTCGGAGCGTCATTAGGTATGAAAATACAGCAACTTGATCCGATCAATTTGCATACTCCACCACGGTCCGCAAGAACAAAGTCTAAGGCAACACGGTTCTGCAAGGTCATAAGACGATCAGCCTGTAGTTCAGCTGTAATGTTACTTAAAGCTCCTACAGTGATGTCTATGGTGGTTTCTACGACACGAACCAATTGCCTTATATTTCTGCTGTTGGCCATTGGACCCCAGAAGGGACGAAATCCTTTGAGGAAATCTCCTCCCTCTTGTCCTGCTGTGTCTTTCGAATCCACAATCCCTCTGCCATATCTATTTTTATGATGGTTCGCAGGAGCGGTGTATGTAGGGGAAGAAGGAAGGCTATATAACAAGTACCAGAAAAATCAGCTGGCAACCATGTATAAGCCCTATCGTGGCAAACGAAGTATGTACCTTGAGATGGTACTAACGGCGGTGAATTCAGGGCTGAATAAACATATGAATGGAACATAAACTTTCTCTTTGTCCGGTGTTTGGAGTTCTACCATTTACTTGCAGACAGAAATTTCCTTGTTGGGGTATGACCCGTATCGGAGGAGATTTTCCTTGCTCAACCTTATCATTGAGGCTGGAAATGTAATCAGTTATGTTCCAATTGGTATATGCGTTTCTTTCATCTATGGAAGCTTCACTTTTTTCCATGATTTTAGCCATAGCTACCATTCCCTTTATCAATAAACTATGACTGAAATCTGAACCAACACTATGTGAACTGACAGGTTGTTTAATTTTACTTTGATATGCATTATTGAAAATGACAAAATAAGCCCAAGCGGAACCTTCATAGGAGAATGGAAGAACTAAATATGGCATTCCTTTTTCTACCGTATGTGGTATGAGTCCACACACCCAACAGTCAGTTGTATTGATCACTAACTGATGTTGATGTAACAACTGGACGAAGGAATTGTTAAAGTATTCAGTTCTTCTGATGAGTTCATGCTGGGGAAGAGTGTGAAATAGGTGCGGAGAGATAGTAGAAGAAGATGTAGAGGTAGGAGAAGAGACAACTTTTTGCTGCAGAGTAATAATGATCCAGTTTACAGATGCCAAAAGAATACACGACAATATAATGACGCATAGAGCAATACTACAACGACTACATATTTCTTTACAATTATTCTTTACATTTTTACTTTCTCTTTTATTTAATGTAGCCTCCATCTTTCTAAGTGGATGCTCACGGCAATCTTCCTCAATCACTGTAGTCACGATTATCTACCGTCCTATGACACTGTGAGGTCCTGCAGGCCTATTGCCACTTACTCAGGTCGTGACTAAGACTCCTACCGTGACCCTGCAACCGGGATAGAGTACTACATAGGAGAGAAAGTTACAAGTTCTTTGGTCTTGGTCTCAAATTATAGCGTTCCTGTCCAGAGGCAGTCTGGTTTTGAAACAATGTTCCTGGATTTGTCGTGTTCAAGCGACGATGCGATGGTATTGCTTCTTGAAGGATGTCGTCGTCCTCTTTCTCAGAAAGTGTTCCAATTAGACGCGCATCACTGAATGGTACAAATTGCGGAACTTTCTCACTTTCAGAGTCACTGATGCCTCTACGGACCCACTGATCGAAAGGCAAAGGCGAAGGCACTTTCTTGCAGTGCACGGCATGCACCCAGTTTTTCTTTCCTTCGACTTTAACTGCTGTTCTTGTGGTCAAAAGAACCAGGCGTGGCTCTCTCCATCTGGGCTCCAAATTTCTCTGTCGTTGGAAATTTTTCGTGCAGACCCAGTCACCTGGTCGGATGGAATGACCTGGGTCTGTGGAAGCCTCTGGTAGAGCACTCTGAACCTGTTGATGAAGAACACGTAATTTAGTTGTAAGGTCATGCAAGTAGTCAATCAACATCGGGTATGGCAAGTCTGAGTATTTCTTAGGGCGAGGAACTCCCCATACATTAGCTGGGCGACCAAATATCACTTCGTAAGGGCTAAGCCCCAAACGAGAGTGTACTGCTGTTCTGGTGGACAGAAGAGCCAATGGTAAAGCATCAGGCCAATTAAGTCCTGTGCTAGCTTGCACCTTAGCAATTTTAAGCTTCAAGGTTCCATTGTAGCATTCTACTAAACCAGTCGACTGTGGGTGATTCGCCGCGTGGAACTTCTGTTTTATGCCAAGACCGGCACAAACTTTTTGCATGACTTGACCCACAAATTCGCTCCCATTGTCACTCCAGACAATGCGCGGCAAACCAAACCTAGGGAAGAATTCTTTCAAAAGTATTTTGGCAGTTGATAAAGCAGTATTGTCCTTCAGAGGGTAGGCTTCTACCCATCTAGAAAAAGCACATACTACCACCAGAACATATTTGAGGTTGTTGCATCGTTCCATGTGAATATAATCGATTTGCAACACCTCAAATGGATATGTCGGAGGAGCAAAATGACCTGCTGGAGTTGGGGTTCCCTTTCCCGGATTGTACATCAAGCAAACAATACAATGTTTTACTACATTATTTGCACACTTTGGGATTCCCTCATTTTGCCACACTGGAGCCAGAAGTTTACATATTCCTTTTGCACTTAGGTGAGCTGGACCATGTGCCATAGTAACTACAGGTAGTACATAAGCATCTGGTAACAGCCAACGTTGATGTTCTGATAATTCAACCCAACATCCCATCTCATCTAACATTCCTGTACTTTCCTTCCACTTTCTCAACTCATTCTCCGTAGCCTCTCCTTGAATTGATTTCACACTCTCTACTGTATCTTCACACATTCCCTTTTCTCTTACGCAGTTTGCGGGACCTGCAACATACATTCGACTTGTGTTGTCTCTGGCTGTCTTTTTCGCTTCCTCATCTGCAAATGCATTTCCTCGACCAACATCGTCCACAATCTTTTTGTGTGCACTACACTTCACGATCGCTATCTGAGTAGGCATTGTAAGTGACTCAAGAAGTTCAGTCACTAATTGACCATGTTGTATCTTAGTACCATGGGAAGTAAAGAATCCTCTTTCCTTCCATAAGCGCCCAAAGTTAAACGCTACACCAAAAGCGTATTGGCTATCAGTGTACACGTTTACTCTTTTTCCTTTGGATAACACACACGCTCTAGTTAAGGCTATCAATTCAGCTGCCTGAGCTGAATTATGTCTAATGCGTGCTGTCTCCACAATCGTATGCAAAGTGGTAATAGCGTAGGCTGAGACTGTATCTCCATTCGGGAGCTTGAAACAAGAACCATCTACCCATAGCGTTCCATCTGGATTCACTAATGGCGTGTCTTTTAGGTCAATTCTACCCTTAGTCTCTTCTTCAGTACGGAGAAAACAATCATGCTGTTCAGAAACATCTCTCTCTTCTGGAAGAGGCAACAAAGTAGCTGGATTCAGGGTATTACATCGTTTGATGTGTATGTGACTAGCCAAAAGCGTCAGCTCATATCCGGACAACCGAGCACTCGTAAGATGCTGCGTTTTTGTCCTATTTAGTAAAATATCCACTGCATGTGGCACCATAACAATGAGAGTATTATCTAGCACTACTCCAGCAGACTGTCGAATAGAAATTGCTGCTGCCGCTGTCGCCTTAAGACAACTAGGCAATGCTTTAGCTACTGGATCGAACGTAGCTGAGAAATATGCGCATGGTCGCTGTTGATCTCCAAAACGCTGCGTTAAGACTGACAATGCACAACCCTCTCTTTCGTGGACATAGAGCGTAAAGGGCTTACTGTAATCAGGAGTACCCAATACAGGAGCAGAACACAAAGCAATACGCAAATCAGTAAAACTCTTCTGACACTCGTCAGTCCACGGAAGAGGCTGAGGCGTATCTTTTAAAGTTAGCGCCAACAGCGGTTTAGCCAATAAAGAGAAACTCGGAATCCACTGTCTACAATAAGAAGTAATGCCCAAAAAGGCACGTACCTCTCTTTGTGTGGATGGCACTGACATTTGTGCAATTGCCTGAATTCGTTCGGGGGTCAATCGTCGTCCCTCCTTTGACAAGAGATGACCCAAATAAGTCACCTCGCGACAGACGTATTGTAATTTAGAAGGAGAAACCTTGTGATTTAGATCAAACAAATGACGCAACAGTGCAACGGTCACGTTTTTGCAAATCTCCTCTGAATCAGCGGCAACTAATAAGTCATCCATGTACTGAATGAGAGCGGCACCGGACGGTAAGGAAAAAGCATCAAGATGACATTTTAGAGCTTGACTGTAAACAGAGGGACTTTCACAATAACCTTGAGGTGCGCGTTTAAACCGGAAGCTTCGGCCTCCGAGGGAAAAAACAAAAATATCTCTACTCTCTTCGGCGATGGGAATACTAAAGAAAGCATTCTTTAAATCGATAACTGAAAACCAAGTCGCTGTAGAAGGTATCATCGTCAACAGAGCAGTGATATCTGGGACTACAGGAAACTGCGGTACGACAATCTTGTTTACCTCCCGAAGATCAATTACTAAACGATAAACAGGAGGCTGAGAAGGATCAGTGCGTTTAAGAATCGGAAGAACAGGACTGTTACATGTATTTCCTCTCGTTTCCTCAACCACACCCTTCTGAATCAAATCATGGACAATTTCCAGAAGTGCTTTCTCACCTTCAGTAGAGATTCTGTATTGCAGAATACGTGGCATTTCAGCATTGGGCTTAAGAGTAACAACATAAGGTGGGATCTCAAGACAACCAACGTCATTCGGACCCGTAGCCCAAAGCGTTTCGGGAAGAGAAAGCAATTCAGGTGGGAATTGATCTTTTGATAAGTACATTGGACTAGTCATTTTCTGTCCTAGAGTGAGGTATACACCAGAAGGTGAACAATATATCGTAGCATGCATTCTTTTTAATAGATCTAAACCCAACAGATTTTCACCACAACCATTCGTCAGAAGAAGCGGAGCTTCTAAATCATAAGGGCCTATTGAAACAGGCAAAGGGCAAGAAACTGGATTGCGAACAGGGGCGCCAGAAAATCCTACAGATACATTCGTTAAGCCAGACAAAGGTGCGCCAGGGAGTTTAGAATGAATGATAGAGCTTCTCATGGCACCAGTATCTAAAAGAAATGGCTCTGAAACACCCATTGTAGTGACATTAACATAAGGTCCATTCTGATCCACTGGAATTGACGTAACCCCCTTACTTTGTCCATGGCTGTCCTATTCAAAATGAAGACTTTCATTCCCTCCTTCAATATACTGATCCTCACTGTAATACTGTGTAGACCTAACATTTTGCTGGTCAAAGTAATTTCCGGAATTTGGAGGAACAAAAGAACGCTGCCCTTGGGTTAACACACCTCGACCTCTACCTCTATTTGCTGACTGAAGACCACCACGACCTCGTGAAGCAGATGTTGCTCCATTACGCTGCAACAATGCCGGACAACTGTTCTTAAAATGACCTTCCTCCCTACAATAAGCACATTGATTGGGACCTAGCAAAGGTCTTGGAATGAATGGTTCAGGCTTTTGATACAACCTCTGAAACTGCGGAGGCTGTTGAAACTGAGGCTGAACATAACGAGGAGGACAAGCCTGTTGCAAGAGAACTTTAGTTTTTAATTCTTTCGTCTTTTTCTCTTGTTTTTCCCTTTCTTCTTTGTCTCTATTTTCATAATATTGTGCAGTAGCCAATATCTGGGCGGAAGAAGAAACTGCCCATGAACTCTCGGAGTCTTTTAGCTTGTGTGATAGTTCAGGAAGCAAGTTATATACGAACTTATCCACAAATAATCGCTGTCCCCCTTCTGTAGCCATATCTTGACCACTGTGATCAATGAATGTCTCCTCGAATCGGGTAAAGAAATCGGAAACACTTTCATCTTTCTTTTGTTTACATGCTGCTAGCTTATCCCAATTAACTCTCAAAGCAGGCATCATTGTTTTCATTAATGTAATAATCCTACCAGGGAGTTCTGAGATCAAAGCGTCGGGCTTTGCACCACCTACTTGACCTCTATCTGCGGCAATAATAGCGTTCCAATCGCCGCCTAATTCTTGAGCGTGATCCTCTCTACGAATTTTAGCCCATATTGTCTGTGGAACTACATTTCCCATCAACATGTCAATATCTGCTAGATTCATAGTACATGCATCAACTGTTTGCGACAACTCTTTATAGTAACCAGCAGGATTTTTGCGTGAATCTGGTAGTGACTGTTTAAGTGCTAAAACTTCAGACCTTTTCCAGGGGACATGTATCCATATGCGCTGAAAATGCGCAGGAATAGCTGGATTAGCACCTGCTGCTGCAACTTCTTCCTTCCATATTGGAGAAACCTCTCTCATGGGATAGTTTTTCAGTGCTGTCCTAACTGAAGGATCAGAATCAGGAAAAGTCTGTGAGAACAATAGGGATCTGAAAGAAATAAGTGTTCTGACAGCGTTTTCAACCTTAGGACCCACAATAAGTCCTTTGTCAAAGTCATCCTGAACATCTAACAGATCCTGTGGGACCGAACCCAAATTCATATCCTCCCATTCTTTAGCGAGAGTATCGCACATAACTTTAAAAACATATCTCTGCGTAGGTGCATTCCATTGCAGAAAGGTGGACATAATATCAGACGTACTATATTGGGGACCCTTCTTGATCCATCTACAAGCAAGTGAGTCCAATTTTTCTCGCTCTTCGGAGTCTGGGAATTGACTACGAGACTGTCTTCGAGAAAAAGCTGGAGACACGTTTAAAGCTTCAAAGAAAGGTGATAAGAGACCAGAGACAGTATCGGTAAATCGCTTACGCGTAGATGGAGAATTTGACATAAGGATAGGGGACAAGGTATTAGGTGAATTAACTAAAGGAGCATTAGGAATTGCCAAAGGAGCAGAAGGCAAAGGAGTTAAAGGCAAAGCTGGCATAGGCAATACTTGAGGAGGCAAATGTGGAAAAGCTGGAGCAGGCGGAAGCACAACTGGCGGCTGAACAGGCTGTAACATCGGGGGTGCATTAGCACCTTGTACATAGGGCGGAGGCAATTTCAATAAGTGGGACATTAAGGAATCTTCCTCAAAATCTTTTCTTTTATCAAGGGAAGAGATAGGCAACGTCGGATAGCATTTATCTATTGCCATTCGATGCTGTCTGTCTGAAATTTCCATTGCATTATCTATTTCATCATCTTTGAATTGCTGAGCAGCCTGTATAATCGTCATTCCCTGTGTTTTCCTATCTCGTTTCGCTTGTTTAATTTCTCTCTGTTTGGCTTCCTTACGCCAAAGGCGAAAAGAGTCAAACATTGCCGGCCGGGCTTTTCTTTTAAATAACGTTGCTTCTAAATTATCTAGCACATCAGTTTCGAAACTACCATTTTCTGGCCATTTTAAAACACCATCTTTCTTTGTATATCGGGTCCATGTCTTATTAAAGGCAATAGGACCAACACCATGTTTAGAATAGAGCTCATATGTGGAGTTCCAACCGAAGGAATCGGACAGGAGTCCTCAAGCTGGGAGTCCCTATTACAACCAAAGCAACAAAGTTTTCCAAACTTAGTCAGACCAGACATCTCACGATTTTTACTGGCTGTTCACAAGCATCAAGGGGGTAAAACTTTCAGTTTACACAGCACAAATGCACTTACCCCTCGGCTTTGGCCACTGCAATGGCCAAATCTAAGGACCTAAGGACAAAACAAAGACCGAAATTTGTGGGCGCGACCCACCAAATACTTAACTAAGGATGTCTTCTTACACCAACAGAGGCCCGTCTATCGTCTCGCTTTACCATACATCATCAAAGAAAGGGCCAAGGCAGGGCGGCAGTCAGGGCAGCAGTCGTCAGTAGCCGTCAGGAAGGAGTAACCGCGCTGAAAAAGACCTTCGGACCACTTCGACATACAGGGGTCGCTTGACGTGGCTCGCGATTCCTCCAGAATTTTCCTGCGGGGTTCCTCACGACCTTCAGGCAGAACCGGTACCGCTGAAGCCGCCCCACGTTGGGCGCCAGTTGAAGAACCAGAACCTTATGGGCCTGGCGGCGCAGGGTACGCCTGAAATCTCCTTGGATTCACCTGCCTCAACTAACAGAGACACGGGACACTCTGTCAGGCGTAAAAGATCAGATTTTATTAGCTGCAGCTAGTACAGTTGTCCAAGAAGTACACAAGGTATGTTCTCAGGAGACTGCCACTTTACTTTGTGGCGCACAATCTTATATACCGTATAAAAACATTTATTAACTACATACACTCCCAGAACACATAGAAAGGAGCCAGTAAGAATAATGTAAAGATAGAACAGAGCCAATAGAAATGTCGGAAAACAAGACAGAACAAAGTATCAAGTGACTTAAGGTTGCCTCCCCTCCAGCTGTGTTTGTCACCCCTCCCTTGAACTAATTCATTAACCGATCCACAACGAAGTTGCATGTGGTGCGATAAGTTTGTGTGCGTTTGGAGGACAGTTGTGAAATGAGAGAATACTAGCAAAGGACAGCGAAGGCCAGACGATAAGATAAGATCGGCGGAGAATAGTGTGAGCCTACAGATAGTTGAAACAAGGATTAGAAAACCAGACAGGGATTAGTGTACTCGGTCAGACCTTAATACCAGCCTTGTAAAGATAGAGGCAGAAGACTGTTTTGAACACCATGTTGCAGAATAAGCAGAAAAGGCTGAATGGACTTCGTTCGCTGTGCTGCCTGAGTGAAGGCAACATAAAATGGCGGCGGGCCACAAAATGGCGGGTCGATACGATCGTATTAAAAATCGAATTTCCTCAAGCCCAAGAGCGCGGTGTAGTGCAGGGGGCTTCTGTGTCTGTCGTGTCCGCCAATGATAGCGGTAATGCATGCACTGAACATGTCTTTCTTCTGTCGTCGTCCCCCTTTTTGTGGTCTCCCTGTTCTTGTGTGCATTAGCATTACCTCGCAGCGGAGCAGTGGCACCGGAGGAGCAGTGGCATCGGAGCACGAGGGAGCTGCCTCCCACATGGCCCTGGAGGGCGACACTACGGACTCGGAGTTCACCAGTCGGATGGAGGGTGAGGGAGCTCCACAGTGGGTACAGGAGCTGACACCAGCAACACAGACTCGTCCTCTGATGGGAGCTGCCTTGTGGTGGCGGCAACATCTGTGCCCCCTGCATCTACTGGTACATCCGCCACCCCCTCTACCAGCACCGCCCTCCCAGCAGCCCCTCAGCCTTTACCCGTGCCCACTCACCCAGGAGGGTGGGCATCACCTTCGCCCCAGGCACCTCAGCCCCTGCCCCAGTCACCCCTGCTGCCCTCAGTGAGGAGGCCATTGACCTCCTCAGGTCCCTCACTGTTGGACATTTTGAATTCCATCCAGGGTGTCGAAAGGCAGTTACAACAAACAAATGCAGTACTGGAGGGCATTCATTCTGGTCAGGCGACCGTTCAGCGAGCTTTTCAGACTCTGGCCTCAGCACTGATGGCAGCCATTGTCCTTGTCTCTAGCCTCCCCTCTCCAACTTCCTCCACCCAGACCCAATCGCCTGTACCCCAGCCTATTCCAAGCACACCATCAGACCAGCATGCTCACACGTCAACACACAAGGGAAGCTCAGGCAAATATAAGCACCACACATCCCACAGGCTCTCACGCAAGCATCACACACATGCAGACACACCAACATCCACTGCCTCCACTGTGTCCCCCTCGTCGTCGTCTCCCTCCTCCCTCCCAGTCTCTTCTACACTCACACCTTCATGCACTGCCTCTACAGCCACTACGTCCCTCACCAGCACACCCACCAGCACACCCCGGTCACGTTCAGTCACCACCCCCACTACCATTCACACGTCCCCTGTGTCCTCTCCCAGTGTGTCTGTGACGCCACCTCCCAAGAAACACAAACGCAGGCACACACCCACCCAACAGCCTCCAGCGCATGCAGCTTCACCCAAGTCACCAAACGAACACCTCCTACAACCACAACCTCTTCCTACACTCCCAAACCCCCTCCAGCTACCCATCCCAGTGTCTCCAAAAAACGTTTCCTGTCCAACCTTGACCTCTTTCCCACACCTCCCCCATCCCGTCTGTCTCCTAGGGCCCGACTCTCCAGGTCATAACCTACCACCTCAGCCACAACATCTCCGGGACTAGTGGTGCCTGTGGTCACCGGAATCTGAAGTGCACCGGCCACCAGGGCAGCCAGTGTGGCACAGAGCCACGGCACGGACAGTCCCCCACCTGTCAAGCATCAAAAGTTGGCCAGTGCCTGGCGGGAGAGGGGGAAGACTCCAGCCACCAAAGCCACTCCCAGGGGTCCCAGTGGGAGTGTGGAGTCACCTGCGACACCTTCCAAGGTGGGGAAGGGCCACAAGAAACCAGGAAAGTCTGGGAAGAGCAGCACAGCGGAGGAGACCGCCATCATCCCAGCTGCCCAGGAGGCCACAGCCATCATCCCTGCTGTCCAGGAGGCCACTCCCATCATCCCCGCTGCCCAGGAGGCCACCCCCATCATCCCCGCTTCCCAGGAGGCCACCGCCAGCACCTGCCCTGCTGCCCAGGAGGCCATCGCCAGCACAAGCCCCGCTGGGCTAGAGAGGACCGCCAGCACAAGCCCCGCTGGGACAGAGAGGACCGCCAGCACAAGCCCCACTGGGACAGAGAGGACCGCCAGCACAAGCCCTGCTGGGACAGAGAGGACCACCAGCACAATCCCTGCTGGGATAGAGAGGACCGCCAGCAGCTGAGTCACTGCAAAGAAGCCCACCACGTCAAGCACCGCTGAACAGGGCACCGCCACTCCAAGCACCGGTGAACAGGGCACCGCCGTTACAAGCACTGCTGAACAGGGAACCGCCGCCTCATGCACCGCTGAACAGGGCACTGCCGCCTCAAGCACTGCTGAACAGGGCACCGCCACTCCAAGCACCGCAGAACAGGGCACCACCGCTACAATCACCGCTGAACAGGGCACCGCCGCCTCAAGCACCGCTGAATAGGGCACCGCCGCTCCAAGCACCGCTGAACAGGGCACCGCCGCCACAAGCACCGCTGGCCCATGAGCGCCAAGGGCACTGACGCTACTGAGTCTGTCACAAGCAGGATGAAGCACTCTGGGCACAGAGCCCCCTCCAGAACCAGTGGAGAGATACATCCACTACCTCTGTCCTTAGCAGGATGAAGCACTCTGGGCACCATGCCCCCTCCAGAACCAGTGGAGAGATACATCCACTACCTCTGTCCTTAGTAGGATGAAGCACTCTGGGCAACATGCCCCCTCCAGAACCAGCGGAGAAAGGCATCCACTACCTCTGTCCTTAGCAGGATGAAGCACTCTAGGCACCATGCCCCCTCCAGAACCAGTGGAGACTGTCATCCACTACCTCTGTCCTTAGCATGATGAAGCACTCTGAGCACCATGCCCCCTCCAGAACCAGTGGAGAGATACATCCACTACCTCTGTCCTTAGCAGGATGAAGCACTCTGAGCACCATGCCCCCTCCAGAACCAGTGGAGAGATACATCCACTACCTCTGTCCTTGGCAGGTTGAAGCACTCTGGGAACAAGGCCCCCTCCAGAACCAGTGGAGAAAGGCATCCACTTGAGAGACTGTGGCTTTGCACTCCCCAGGATGGCACAGTGGTCAACCCACCCACTGGAGAGACTTGAGAGACTGTGGCTTTGCACTCCCCAGGATTGAACAGTGGGCAAACCACCCACTGTATAGACTTGAGAGACTGTGGCTTTGCACTCCCCAGGATTGAACAGTGGGCATGTGGCCCCCTCGTGCATATGGCGTCGTGCACTCAACCAGCTGAGGTGCCCCCCCTTTCCCTCCCCCTGAGGTGCCTGTTTTCTTGCTCTCTGATGCCCCTGCAGTGTTCTCTCCGTCATGGTCGGGGATATTGTGTGGGCCTCGCCCATACCATGTGGGCCCAGTGTTCCACGGACTTCATTGGAGCACTAGCTGGACTACAAAGCTTGGTGTATATTTTGTTTATGGTGTATATATATATTTTTGCGTACTTGATTTTAATATATTACAATGGTTACACTCATTTCCTTTTGTCTTTGCGTTCTTCTGGGTGGTTGGGGGTGTAACTATAATGTATAAATATGTATTAGTGTGTGTGTTGTAGTGGGTGAGTGTGGGGGTGGGGGTGTTGCGTGTGTGTGTCCCTGTTTTTTCCCTCCCCTGTGTCGTAGGTGCAGTACTCACCGTTGTCTTCACAGCCGCCGTTCGTGCTCCTGGTAGAGGAGCAAGAAGATGTGGGCTGGCAGGATTTGCAGCTCGGCTCCATGGCGTCAGGATTCTTCGTGGGGTGTGTAGAGGTGAGCGTTTTCCCTTCGAAGTCCTGTTTCCGCCGTGTTTTTGTCCGCATTGAATCCGCCCCGGAAAAGGTGGCGGATTGGTATGTTGTAATACTGTGGGCCGTACTTTGTCTTCCGCCTGTCTGTTGGCGGTGACCCCGAATCTCTTTGTCCGTACCGCCCTGGCAGTCGGAGTGTTAAAGTGGCTGTCTTTGTTTGCGGTTTCCGCCATGGTCGTAATTCGAATTTTTTTACCGCTGGACTGGTGGCGGTCTTACCGCCGCTTTAACAACGTCCTCCAGGGTTGTAATGACCCCCATATTCTCTTGCACAACATTTGCTCCCATTCTTCAAAACCAATTGCTGTATCTTGGCTATTTTCTCAGTTCCTTCTCAAAGAATCCCAAAACTCTGGGCATCTTTAGAATGCTCTACATGCATGTAAAAATGACGGAATTTTGGCATCAATATGTTGTGGAAATACAGTTCCCCAGACCACAAAAGTGCTCACAACTGTGACAGAAAAAAACCTCAAAACCATTGGGTTTTGGGAAGGTGCCATGTGTTTCATATAGCCACTCAGAATAATAAGTTGATAGATATTAAGCATCGTATAATGTTCTGGAAAGAATACATTGTCTGGCATCCAGGTTTCTTAAATTTGTCTTCTCTGGGGTATTGCAAACATTTTGAGACTTCAGATAGTTTGACTGCTTAAAACTCCAAAGGACAACCATGGCAGCCTTCTTTCAAAGTCTTTGTAGATCATAAATTAGATTCTTTGAAAGGTAGGTATACTTCTTTCAAAAATATTGTGCTAGCTTCCAATATTTTCTGGAGTATGGTGAGTTGCGTTTGAGCACCCTCAATCATGATTAAGGCTTCCGGTTTTCTGGTATTTATTTTTTTGACAAGTCAGCCTATATTTGTCTATATTTTTTTTTGCTCATGTTTTTCTGTAGCTACCCATTTGTATTTAGTATTTAATGTATAAATTAAGCTGCAATGGGTATTTTTACACACTTATTTAACTGATAAATGTATACTTGCACTTGAATGTCAAAAAGGTTTCAGCGGTATATAGTGCAGTAGCATTATCTGGAAACACATGGGCCCATATTTATACATTTTGACGCAAAACTGCGCTGACGCAGTTTGGCGTCAAAAATATTACTGCTGGCTAACGCTATTTCTTTGCACCGTGCGGGCGTCAAATTTATACTTTGACGCACGGATGCGCAAACCACAGGTGTAAGTCATTTTTTTTTACCCACACCGCAGCATCACGTCATAAAGGAAAACAATGTTAACGCGGCAGAAATGACCGTGAGCCGATTTACGACACCGCAAACCGGATATGTAGCGTTTTTCACACAATAGCATCAAAATTCCCCGCAAACACAGCCATTTCAGCAGAGGAGAGCCAAAATGGGTTCCAGATGCCTGTCCAGACCCCAGGAAGATGACAACAGACCAGGAACCAGCCAGGAGGACCCACACAAGACCCAGGACAGGGAGAAGAAGAAAAGAAAGTGTCGCTTCAGTACAGAGGAGCAGGAAATCCTGGTAAAAGAGGTGACGGAACACCAGCACCAACGGTTTGTCACCTCAAAGTTGCCAATCAGTAGGAGAGAGGCAATATGGCAACAAATTGTTGACAAGATTAACAGTGTGGCAGAAGTACGTAGAACAGTTATCGAGTGCAAGAAATGCTGGCATGACTGCAAGCGCAGGACCAAGGAAAAGATGGCCAGGAACAGGAAGGCAGCACTGCAGACTGGAGGTGGGAGTCCAGCACACCAGGAGCCCCTGGACCACATGGAGGAGATGATGGCAGCCGTCATCCCTAAGGAGATCGTCACAGGGATTCAAGGAGAGGACAGCGCAGACTACCAGGAGACAACGCACATGCAGGGTAAGTCGCATGGGGAATTAAAATGCACTAATGTCAACTACAACCGGGGGGATACCGACTACAAAATGCATGGAAGTCATCATGTACGTGGAGTGGCATGGGTAAAGGGATATGGCATGGGGGCATGGCCTGTACCGAGAAAAGCTGGGACACACCATAACACAACACCAACAACAGTTCCATGGGGGTATGCTGCCATGCCAACGATGTAGCAAAGGTAAAGCCATACCAGGAGGGAAGAGCACAACGTCAAACTGACATCCTGTCACAAGTCAGCCACTATACCCCCTACATTAACTAGGGCCCAATTAACAACCTCTAGCCATACCGACAACTGGAATGTAAAAGTGACAACATTTGCCACTACCACCTCCGCTGTGTGTGCAGCTCAAGTAGCCAATAGCAGTAACGTCCCCATGGATCATACACACCTAAATTTGAGGGTTGAGGATGACAACTTTAACAATCCCCTGAAACAAGACAAATGTTCCAGTCCTGTCAATTGTGAATGCCCATAGTTGCCGCAAACATCAGCCAATGTCATCAGCATTAGGAGCTACACAGCACTAAGGTTACACCCATGCTGCATATGTCAGGGTCCATCCTGTGCCTGGGTCACAATGCAACATCCCATATGTCATACTGCTCAGACAACAGCATTGAGGGGGAGGATACATGTAACTGGTCACTGAAATACACATGCACAGTCAGAGGAGGAAATAGGACACTGCTACGACTATCAGGGCAATCCAATGTACCACACATTCCCCAACATCAGCTGTACACATTACCAATGCTGACATCCATATCGTGCCATAACAATGCTATGCATAGTATACGCTACATTTCAACTACATATAAGTGAATGTGAAAGATTAGAGACTGGGGCAGGTCCAGATTGTTAAGTGTGCTGCTAGTGCCATCAGAGCACCCACAGCCATTGAGAGGTCTCACCATGAGAATGGATGTAGACAGAGGGTTGAGTAGGACAAGAAGGTGGGAAATCACTGTTTGGCTAAAACCAACACCTAGAGAAGATGATGCTGACAAGTCAAATACCTTACCACAATACATGTGATGTGCAGGTGGGGCATAGGCCCGGGAGAATGCCCATCTGAAAGACTGGAGCAATGAACAGGAAACAAGATCACAATGTGAAAATCATCACAAGGCAGGCATGTCACATTACCAATACCCCCAACACAGACACACTAATTGTACCCTATTTCATTGCAGAGGATGATGGATCTCCTGCGGATATGCTTGTCCAGGACTACCCTGATGACATGGATGACGAGCTGACAAACATCAGCCACCAGACCCTCCAAGAGGTCCTTGGAACCCTCCAGGCCCCACCTTCAGTCATAAGGAGGAGAACAGAACAAGCAGCCATCACAGAGGACCCACCCACCACCCCAATTGTAAGACCTGCCAGCTCCAATACAGCTGACGACTCAGATGACACAGGCACTAGCTTTGAGAGAACTGTAGTCGGAGTACAGTGGGAGCTGACCAAGGAGGTGCCACCAAGGGTGGGGATGCAAAATATGGCAGCCAGCCTAGAGGGGGTGCGTTCGTGCATGATGTCAACTGAAGAACAGGCAGCAGCTATGCAAGGGCGAACAACTATCTTGCAGGAAGTAGAAAAAAGACTGAAGGAAATCAGCACAGCCGTAATACAGTTGACCCAACACCTACAACAGCAATCCTGTCAAGGCGTGCACAAATGCAACATTGAACCCCTCAGGGCCGACCTGGCTGCGTACCATTGTGATGTGGCTGCTATTCTTAAGAACCAGCAGATCCTCTTTGCAGCAGTACTGCCCTTAAGACCCTCACAGGTACCAGGATGTCTGACTCCACGTCTTCAAACACTGAGGTGTGTGTTGCCCATTCACAACCACCACCACCTAAGACAGAGGAGGCAACACACACATCAGAAGAGGAAGACATGGAACAGATCACCTTCACACGTAAAAGTACCCGGAAGCACTTGTCCCTGCCACATGGCTACCTATTACCAAGGTCCTGCGCTTTGTAACATGCCAGTCTTGCAACAACTGTACTCAACGACTGTTCTGCAAACCTCTGTATATCTTGTCAGCCTGCCTTGTGATTGTCTCTCACTTACTCATTGGCAAATCCTATCCCTCTGCACTGTCTGACACATCACCCCAGCATGTCAAATGCATTTTCCTTTAGCACTTGTCTAGAATCACAATGGAAGATGTCACTATAATGGACTCACAATCATAGATAATGTACATATAGCACTACAGCACATTTCAATAAATATCACTTCCACAACCACTTTGTCTCTGTGTAATTTGACACATCAACCATGCAGTACACCACTGAATTTTGCCTCCTGTCAAATTACATAGCTTGTCAATACAACTGTCCTGAAATAATGTAGTCTGCTAACTATGCTCAGTGGCCTGGATTCTACCATACTCTGCCCTTCCTGAGGGTAATATCTGATGAAAAGCAAAACTATACACCATAATGCTGTGTTTGACAGAATAATGCTTCCTCAAGGGATATTTAAGCCATTAAATAGTGCCTGCAAAATGTTGCCTCCATGCAAAACTAACACATATAACATTTCCCACAAATCTAAGCGAACAGTCACCAAACTGCATGAATGGAGGTGTCTGAGTCAACACCCAAATAAGTAATCATGCTGAACAGTGTAACAAATGATCTATGTGAGTCATGAACACGATACTACAAGAGTGCTTACTACCACTCACCTTATAAGGGTTTCCTTGAACATCAGACTGCAGTCAGACATAACACAGTGTCCCCAATACCAAATCTGGAAGCACTGTATGTGACTTTGAAAACATGCTTATTGAAAAAAACATGTTGGGATCCATAGTAACTATGATTGGTGGTTGCAATGAATGGTCTAATCTTTGCAAGGTTGATTTGGGGTAGCTGCCAAAGTTACAGCTAATTTGGGATTTGTTTGTAGCATAGGGCACAAATTGTAATACAAAAGAAATGATGTACACTGATGCCAAGGCCCTGATCTACAAGCATGTCACACATACTGTAAAGGGTTTACTACATAATTATTAAACTGTAAAAACAGAAGAGAAAACTCGGGGAAAAGCCTTAACTACCCTAATCTACCCTAACTACTCATTACCCACAACTGTCCCTAACTAAGCTAAGGTAAACTTACTTATCACATGTAACAAAATGTTCTAAACATCAAGCCCCTACCCCCCTTATGAGGCGGGACACAAGGAGGACAACAGATACTAACCTAAAAACATACTATCCTATACTAAACAAATATATATTTTGGGGGATTTTTTTTTATATATATATATTTTTTAAACACACAAGAACCCCAACATTGCCCAGCACACACTCAAAAAGAAACAGTAGAAATAATCAGGACCCCCCACCCACTAACACTAACGAAACTAAGAGCCTATACTAACCTAACACTAAGCCCCCTAAACCCACAAAGTATAAGAAGAAGGAAAGAGGAGGGAGGGGAGGAAATCATGTCCATCAAAATGTCTATAGGTTGGCCCTCCTGAGGATTAATGGACCGCACCCGCCGGTTTATATGTCGCACATCCTGCAGCAGGCGACTCATTTTTCACAGGACATGGTCCAATTTATGCTGCATCTCAAACAAAAGCAGCAGGGTCAATAGCTGCAGCTGGGGTGGTCTGGGTGCCAGCTGATGAAGTGTGGGGCCATGTAGTGTCCATGTCTGTGGGCTGCCCTGCAGGTGGTGCTGTGCTAGGGCCTGGAGCACTTGCTGATGTAGTTGCCACTACGGTCCCAGCTGTTGGTGGTGCCACCTGGGTGGTAGTGGTTGTGGTGCTGGTGGTGGCTTTGGTGGGCAAAGTGGGGCCGCCCTGTGGGAATGCCCTCCAGGCTCCAGAGGCCCGTTCGTTCTGGTATCTGCGGGCCATTCTTTGGTACCCAGACTCTACCTGAAGTATATGCTGGTACCTCAATGCCAGCCTTTGGAATTCCCGCACCTGGATGGGTGTCACCTTTGCAGCTGTGAAGACAAATCAAAAAATAACATTAGGAACTGCATTGTGTGACATGGCACAAGAAGTAAATCAGACAATACATCTACTGTACTTGTAACAGCTCAAATCATAATACAGATAATTGGATGTCCCTTAGGAAGTACATGGCAGGCCAGCCTACAAAGGTTCTATCACACATAGCACATCCAAACCCTACAAGAAGGGTAACAACTGGCATATTTTGGCATCAGAGTTCTGCCAGTTGTCAGCTAACAATCATGCACCACATCCTCCGCCAATGCCAGGGCTACAAATGTCATTGTACGGGATGGAAATCTAGGGCCACATGATCTGTAAGTTGTAAATGGACTTGCTAGTATAGTACTCATGTGGGAAAAATTAGTGTGTATACTAGGCTCAGACAAAGATTCACTGATTTTCATGTCTGTGTACCAAACTTGTATCATCAGTCCTAGGTATACTATTCACAAACCCATGCCTGTGTTTGAGGGTGGGGGGATGGAGTAACAACTAACAATTTCAAACAACATGGACTCCCGGGAAGCTTATGAAAGCTGGACCTGTGTTTGGCTCTACATACACACCACAGGTAAGGTGTATCTACAAATAGGAGACAGCAAACCTTTGACCAATCCCAGTGCCACACATGTTTGGAAACGCAGACCTTTGTCCACATCAGATACTTCCAGTAAGCCATGACTTACAACTAACACAGAGATGCAAGAACACCCCTGGCCATGAGTTGCATGCACACCTAGGCCATTGCACTCAAGTGCCACATACTCGTAGCACTACATGGGGAGCTACATGCTGCTAGAAAGTTCAACCTACAGTTTAATAAGTACATTAGTGAATAGGGAAGCCAAAGTGTGTGGGTAAGCATTTAGCAGCCCCATTCTGGGAGAATGTGGGTCTGACAGGCTGACTAAATCACAGATTTGGTCCAGTGCAACTCTTGCTGATACAAGTGTTATCCACATGACTCATCCCCATTCACATTGCGGGACCTACAGGACTGACCTAGAATCCCTAAATAAGACAATACGATAAGCATTGGCCAACTCTAAAAAGGTGATAAAATGAAATCCCACTCATGGAACAAGACAAATGATGGGCCAGCGCATGACACCTTGCTATGTGTTCAACACACAGGAGTCCATCACACATCACCAGCAAACACAACACATAACAGACATATCAACACTTACTGGAGTTGTCTGGGTCCTCGAATGAAGCCACCTCGCCCACAGTGTAGGGTGCGGGTCCACCTGTAAGGCATGGAAGGTAGAAATGTGCTCAAATTCTGTGCACTGTCCAACAATTCCAAAGACAAATACTATGCGTAAGATTACATAAGTAGGTAAAGCCACTCAGGCATGATGATACTGCATCCAACATAGCACGGCTAACATGTACAAACCATGGGTCTCCTGTGAATTTTACCCACATATCTGCACACATGCAGTGGCCCTAACTATCATGTGGTGGCAAACATGCCCCTTCATTAGTGAGCAGACATAATAATGGAGTGTATTAAACTCATTATGTGTATCCAAGAGAGACACCCAAAGCCACTTTCCTTGAGGAGTGCATTACCATTCAACCAGCCATTGTGGCCATGACAAATTCATGACACACAGGTACAATGTACAGAGGGGCAGGCACAGTTGTAAGCCCTCATGTTGTTACATTTTCTTCAATTGTTGTGGCCCAGCTATGATGAGTTGCACCAACCAAAGAGATATGAACACATGTGCATACCTTTGGCCAGCCATCCGTAAACAAAAGGTGGAACAACAAACACCAAATACCAGTCTAAGATGTTAGCTGAGGGGACCTTGAACTTTTTTCCTATGTCTCTAAATCCAGATCTGACATGTATCTGAAAAGACGAAAGGACAAAATAATCCCTATGAATGTTTGAATTTCCGTGATCGCTTTCCTTACACACTTACCAGACACACATGAGACATATGTTTGGGCCACATTGCTATCATCAATTGACGTGAAGCCTGCACTAATTTTCAGCCTCATGTAGTGTTTCAGAAGTCAGTCTAGCTGTTGCGTCAACAAATGTTGGTAATGATTTTGAAAATCTATTCCTCACAGGCAAATGTGACCTATATCTATACATAATTGGCTCCTGATTTGTGTTGCTGTTTGACACAAAGGCGGCACCAACTTACATTAAGCAAAAGTATTCAGTAAGTTTGCAGAGCACTTGCTTCCTAACAGCTAGCAATTGTGGTCCTTAACATAGTCCATGAATGACCCTTTATGTTTCCAAACATTCCACACACTCAACAACATTGCCGGCAGATATTGTACAAATCATCTGATGTCACTACAGAGCATTTAATTGTGCACATTTGTACTCACCAACAGGGCCACCAATCACGATTCCCAGGTGGTCCAGCAGATCTTGCTTCTGGAGAGGAGGTCAGCCCAGCAGTGCTTCAGCTGGTGGTCATTCCTTGGGGTCTGGTTGATGTGTTGCAAGTGATGCAATACCTTTCCCCACCGGAGCCTCCGTGCCTCAGTGTGATACCCCTGTATCACCGCCCGCCTGCCTCAATCATAAGGGGGAGGAAATGGCACACCAGCCATATGAAACCCCCAAGCTCCTTCTCACCCATCTTGCAAAGACGAGGCCTACTCAACATCTTAGCAGAAAAAAGGGTAATATGGGATAAAGGAGAACAAAGGAGATTAGGGGGAAAGTAGAATATGAAAAACATAAACTAAACAACTTAAACAGCCCAACTATCCCCAAACTATCACTACCCACAACAGACTCCCAAAAACAACAAAGATAATACAATACTGGACAATTGTACACAATAAACACTCAGACAGGACACTACAACAATATTTTATTCACAAAATGACAAGTAATGGACCACACAGGAGACAAAAGCACAATTTGACAAGGCAAAACTCTCAACACAGCCACACAGTCTAGAAGAATCACAGACTGCAAATTGAAAGTGAAAGTACACCAACTGTACATAATCTCTGAACAGGATATCCTATTACATCACTTCCTGCCTAAAATGGTGGCCGTTTTTATCGTTATGCGTCAAAAAATGTTGACGCATACAGTCTGGGCATCATTTTTTCCGACGTACAGGAGTAAAAATGAGCCCGCATCCATATATTTGGAAATAGACTAACACTTATCCAATTTTCTGAGGTAGTGTGGAAGAGTCAATGGTGCTTTCATGGCATTATGCGTCATTTTTCAGGCATATTTGTCATTTTTGGACGCAAATGGGTCAACATTTCAGGGCATTAACTGGGTTTGGGTCATTTTACCATTTTTATGTTATGTAACCTTTGTGACACAAATGAGATAGGCTGATTGCACCCACTTTGGTCTTGACGGTGTATGGGCACATGTGAGACATCATACTGCTGCGGACCATGATCCACTACTTCCTTAACAGGATTTTCACTCTTGGCTGATGCACTACAGGGCCATATGTGCGGCCTACATATATGTATTGCACAAATTGGGCATGTTTGGCATCAGGAGAGGATAGTAATGTGACGCACATAAGTACAATACCTCAATGCCTATGGCTCAATGTGTGTGCATTGGCTACTAATGTAGTTGTTGACCCAGTGTGTGTGCATCACAAGATGCATTATTGAAATATGCTTGTATGAATGTGAAGTCAATGTGTCCAAACCTTAGATGCAAGTCAGTGTGGAAATGAGAGAGGACATGTGTTAGTCATACATGTAGCAACATCTTTTGTGTGCACTTCCAAGATTTTGGGTAACGTAGACACCACAAATGACAAAGCAGAAACCGGATAGATGGCAGACGCTTGTTCATGTCAATGGTCCAAAAGTTGCCCATCACATGTCCTGGAAATTTGGAAACTGCTTCCTAGACACTTGTTCGTGAACCCACTGTGAGTCAGGCACATGTACAGACTCAGTAGGTACCATGTTATTGACACGGAAAGCCAAAGGTGACCCACAACTGTAATATCACCCCACAGTTGTGGTCATATGACTGAGCCACAACTCTCCTGTGGCAGTGGTGGACCAGCAGACGAGGCAGCACGTGGCCACATATTTCCAGTGATCAATTGCACAGAGGTGCCTGATTCATGTGTGTGGTCCAATGTTGATCCTGTATATTTTATGGGGTCTATGTTGTCACAGTTACGTCCAGGTCTCATCATGAGTCAGTGGCGGCTATTCCTGTATCTACTGAGTATCCTTCGGAGATCAATGGAAGTAAAGTTGATGAGGACATGAGAAACTACATGGGGATGGTCCCACCCTGTCACTGCAGACGGGTTATGAGTCTGTCAACAGGGCAACCTTGGTGTGATGAGTGAGATCATATCTCAGGAGTCATGTTCCGGCAGGTGTCATTACAACATTTGTACACAGGTTGTCCTGTAAAGGTCCCACTGCATCTGGGAACATCATAGCCTCTATGTTGATTAATCTTGCAGCTATTCAGCATGCACAGGCCATTAATATGTTGTGAGCAATCTGATTCGACATCTGAACTGTCAGGGTAGTAACATGTGTGGAATTTTCATGCACATTATCAGAGGTTGCTGGTTCTGCTGGAGGCACCATACCCAATCCCTGCATACAGCCCTTGTACACTGTCACACTTTGTCGTTCATGCAGACATGAGACCCAGACAAGGGATAGGCCATGATTTTGGTATTTGGAGACAAATTTACAATTATGGTACAATAAAAAAGCAGATGATGCCATACAATGTATTTGAGTATGCATTGAGGAAGCACCTGACAAAATACCCCCTGAGGAATGTGAGGTTTGGGAAAGCAAGTGTGGTACATATGTAGACACAAGGAACCTTTAGGGTAATGCACAGACAGCTGCCAGTCAGGCTGACAGGATGCAGGGTCAATCAGGATCCAGCAATTTCACAAGGTACATACTCGGTGGTCTGACTTACACTGGTCAGAGGAAGAACAAGACAGTTGACATGGAAGACTGTGTTTGTCCTGTATTTTGGAAAGTGACACATAAACCCAAGGGCTATGTTACACAGCTTATTTTTCTAGCAATGCATAACAGTGTAATTGACTAAATGGTAGCTTCTATGCTGTTCCAAGCATCTGAAAAGGCAGTGCATGTTCAAATGGGTGGTCTGCATGCAGGTGTTCACAGGTGTGTCCTGCATCAGTTTCTCACAAGTCCTGTAGGTGAGATTCTAGTTCAAATGGCCAACAGTACATTTCACATGGGAAGCAATCCACAGCTGATAACAGGGCTTAGAAACTACAAGCCAGTGTATTAATTGACCTGACGTCCATGCAGTCAGATGTACTATGACAATGGCATACAATACGAAAGGGTGAAGCACACTGGATTACTATTGTTAGTCTGTGTGTGGAGAGGAGGGAATATCTGGGTACACATATTACCATTCAGACAGGTGGGGTGAGACCAGGAGCCTGGGTGTGTCAGGAGTTAGGACATGGGCTGACGTACATGGAATGTCATGCGCGCAATGCTTGTCATAGGTGTGGCACTTGTGCTGTATATGTTCTGCTTATATGGAACTCTAGTCACAGATAGTCCTTACAAAGATATGTGCTGTACGACTTACTGCTGTCAAGGGTCTGGTCATACATTCCTGTTACCAAGGCAATAGCACATCCACTGCCTCATGTATGAGGCATATTTTTCAGTTATAGACTGATGGTGTCTTAGTTGTGTGCCATATGCTGCGATGAACCATGTTGCCAACATGCATGTGTGAAATAGGGGTGGTCCTCTGCTATTGCCCTTCAAAGGTGAAATGTACAGGATATATGTCATTTACAGTGTGTGTGAATGTGACTGTTGAATTATACGCATCACAATTGCTTTGGAATTTTCTGTGTCCTGATCGGTATATCAGCAATGCTCCATGAGGCTACACTCTTATTCTGATAGTTAGAGATAAAGGTGAGCAAAAATGATTACCCAGACCATGATATGGTGATTATTATCGGTGTTTATTTACATATGTTGATACAGTGGTGATGGTGAGTTGTTTCAAAAGAAATTGTTCACAATATGTTGACGCCTACACAATCCAGCAGCTGTGTGTTTGTTGTTCCCCTTCATGTTGCAGGCCAGCATCCTCCTCTTCCTCCTCTTCAGGCATTTGTGGCTCTGGTTCTAATAGGGGAATGTTCCTTCGTATACAAATGTTGTGCAGGATGGCACATGTTAAAATGATCTTACAGACCATTTCTGGTGAATATAGGAGGCTGCCACCACTGATGTCGAGTCACCTGAATCTCGACTTGAGGATGCCGAAGGTCCTCTGGACTATGGTGCGTGTCCTCCTATGTGCCTCAGTGTAGGCACGCTCTGCTGCAGTGCTTGGGTTGCCAAATGGTGTCATAATCCATAGCTGGATCCCATACCCCTGATCAGCTGAAAGAGAACATGATTGGGATCATGTTGATGTATCTTGCCCCATTAATATCACCTTGCATGGCAGTAGTTGTCTTGTGTTGTCTGTAACTCTTTTGTGTTATTGTGTTGATTCCTAGGCTTCTAGGAAGTACCATCTGCATTGGGTTGTTTCCTTGGCTGAACGAGTGTTTGCCTGCTGACCGGTTGTCAGCAGTATGTTTTAGGATTTACAGTACAGTGTGCACTCCCTAGCATTGTGACTTGTGATACTGGTGTCCCTGTGTCTTCACTGGGGGTGAGATGATAGTTCCATACACAGATTCAATTTGACAGTGGTGGTAACACGTTAGCATCTATGTACCCTGGACACCCCATATTCAATTTGACAGTGGTGGTAACATGTTAGCATCTATGTACCCTGGACATCCCATACCTTTAGACATATGCAATGGATTAATTTAAAAATCAGTGAGACGCTAACAGTTTGCAAGGTGGCAATTAGCCAAACCTCTCCATACGTTGTGATCATTGACGTATTGACATTAGACTGTACACTAATTTCAAATGTGTCACAAGTTCACTGCAGACCTATCAAACATGGCTAGCGGTGTCACAACCTCAGTGTGTTCCTGTCCACATGTTGCTGTCGTGGTGTATGTGTTGTGTGTCCTAGTGGGTTGCTGTGCAGTGTATATATAAGCAGGTTTCTGTACTTACCAACAAGTAGTCCATTGCCGTATCGTCCATCCTGGAAGTGTTGATTGATGGTGCAGTGACAGAAGATGAATGAGTCATGGACACTCCCAGGATACTTTGCCATAATATTGGTGATCAGTCCTTGGTGATCCACAATGGCCTGCACATTGATGGAGTGTGTGTGCTTCCTGTTGCGGTATAGGTGTTCAGTTGCTGCAGGTGGCACAAGGCATACATATGTGCAGTCAATGGCACCAAGGACGTGTGGGAATCCATTAATGAGGTAAAACCCCTGTTTTGTCTCCTGCTGCTTCTGCTGTGCGTTTAGGAAGCAGATGTGGGGGGACGTGAGTCCAATGATGGCATCCAGAACTTTGGGCAAGAAGGCCGAGAATGATGGCTTTGATATCCCAGCAACCAGGGCGCCAGTAGTTTGAAAGGAGCCACTTGCCAACATGTGAAGTACAACTAACAGCTTGGTTTCTGTTGGGATGGTGCGGGGTGTCAGCAAGGTGGGTGCCAACTGTGGCTCTATGTTGCGCAGCAGCTGCTGAATGGCTTGCCAATTCAACCTGTACCTCAGGATGATGTCATGTTCCCTGAGGCCATAAAGGGTTGTCCTGGTGCGTAATATCCTCTCCTGCCTTCTGCGTTGCCTTTGGGTTCCCTGCTGGTGTTGTGGTAGCTGGTGGTGTTGTGGTAGCTGCTGCTGTTGTTGCTGGGCTCTGCGTCTGAGTTCCCGCTGGATGAGAAGCACCTCCATGTCTCCCTTTTGCTGCTCTGCTGTTGTTTCTGTGTGTTCTGATTAAATACAGGTGTGTTTGACCCATCTTAACACCTGCCCTGACCCAGGTGTTAATTTTGGACTCAAATCGGGCCATGCAGTATTTTTGCCCAGAAGCATAAATACGACGCACAGGCGATTAAGTCATTTTCTGGATGGGAACGCCTACCTTGCATATGATTAATGCAAGGCGGTTTCCAGCAAACAAGAAAATTACACACACGGCGTGATTTTGACATCCGCGGACATCAAACTTTAAATATGGGGCAAGGTTTGCGCCGAATGTGCGTCAAAATGTTTGACGCACATTATGTTCAGACAGAGTATAAATATGCCCCTAGCTTTGTAGAATAGCATATATATCCATAGTGCTGCATTTACTTAAACTTATTCATCAAATCTATTGTCTCCCCCACATTTCAATCTGTGCCCCTACTGACCTGGCATTCATGATTGCCAGTGGAGAAAAATCATCCGAATTAGGCCTAATTTCTGTGTTTTTTCTGTATTTAAAAATAAATACAGACAGGAAAATAAATCGTTTCTGTCTGTATTTATCTGTAAAAATCTGTAAAAACTGAAAACCTGGAGCACTAATCATGATACTTACTTTTACATTTTAGCTTTTTCAACCACATTTGATTGAAGTTTTCAGTACAACAATTGCCCAAGTAACTGGGAACCAGAAACAATAACTTGGATTGAAACATATTGGCTCCATTGTTGATACCACATTTCAGTTTTTCCTCTCATTAGACAATTAAAGCTTTCTCTAATCTATTATTGTATCTGTTCTTAGAAGTGGGTGTTGTTATACTGTCTCCCGGAGTCATTTTCAGTGCAATAATTGTCTAGGCATACATCTGCAAATGGATCTCAGACTTTTTTTAGAAGCAAGCTGGGGTAGAGCATTTCTCACTGAAAAATTAGCCACCATGTGGTCTGAAAGGGCATGGCTATTGTGATTTGCTTATTTCGGACTTTCTTTGCTGGCTGCTTTACTTTTTCTATCTAGAACCATCCCTCCCATTCTACTCTTTCCTATTCCTCCATCCCAAAATGTTTATCCTTAGGGCCTCATTACGAACTTGGCGGTCTAAGTACTGCCATCTTGCCGTTGGCACTCCAACCTCCAACAGGCTGGTGGAGCACACCTCCATATTATGAGTTTGGCGGTGGAGGCAACAGAAGACTGCCAGCGGCCCGCCAAGACCATCAGGCAGCATGGATCGGCGAGGTCTGTCAGAGACACAAACAGGCTGGCAAAGACCATGTTTGCACTGGACCTCTTAGAAGGTTGCACACTGCCCATGTGACCATGGCGGTCCATGCACCACATATCAGGAGGAGAAAATGAACAGCATAAATGGAGACACTCACCTGCAGACAGAAATGCACATCCGGAGCCACCATGGAGCCATTCCTTGACGTCATGCAGCTGCTCCTGCTTGCAGAAAGACACCAGAATCAACGCAGATGTGAACAACACGAACAGTAAGTACACACACCTACCTGTAACATGAACCCTTTAAAAGCAGCACGCAGCCCAGGCAAAAACATCACAGGGGTCTGTAGGAGGCTGGACTGGCTTGTAGTGGGTACCAAGGGGTACTTACACCTTGCACCAGGCCCAGGTATCCCTTATTAGTGTAGAGGGGTGTCTAGCAGCTTAGGCTGATAGAAAAGGTAGCTTAGCAGAGCAGCTTAGGCTGAACTAGGAGACGAGTGAAGCTCCTACAGTACCACTAGTGTCATATGCACAATATCATAAGAAAACACAATACACAGATATACTAAAAATAAAGGTACTTTATTTTTATGACAATATGCCAAAAGTATCTCAGTGAGTACCCTCAGTATGAGTATAGCAAATATACACAAGATATATGTACACAATACCAAAATATGCAGTGATAGAAATAGAAAACAGTGCAAACAATGCATAGTCACAATAGAATGCAATGGGGGCACATAGGGATAGGGGCAACACAAACCATATACTCTAGAAGTAGAATGCGAACCACAAATGGACCCCAAACCTATGTGACCTTGTAGAGGGTCGCTGGGACTGTAAGAAAACAGTGAGGGTTAGAAAAATAGCCCACCCCAATGGATGGTAGAAGCTGTGGATTCTACAAGAACGACAAGGGCTAGAAACTTCCCCTTTGGAGGATGGATGTCCCACGTCGTGAAGAGTCGTGCAGAGGTGATTCCATGCAGAAGACCGCAAACAAGCCTTGCTAGCTGCAAGGGTTGCGTTAAGGGTTTTTGGATGCTGCTGTGGCCCAGGAGGGACCAGGATGTCGCCAATTTCGTGAGGGGACAGAGGGGACGCCCAGCAAGACAAGGAGCTCTCTCAGAAGCAAGCAGCACCCGCAGAAGTGCCGGAACAGGCACTACGAAGTGGAGTGAACTGGAGCTCACCCGAAGTCACAAAGTAAGGTCCCACGACGCCGGAGGACAACTCAGGAGGTCGTGCACTGCAGGTTAGAGTGCCGGGGACCCAGGCTTGGCTGTGCGCAAAGGAAATCCTGGAAGAGCGCACAGGAGCCGGAGTAGCTGCAAAACACGCAGTTCCCAACAATGCAGTCTAGCGTGAGGAGGAAAGGACTTATCTCCACCAAACTTGAACTGAAGAGTCACTGGACTGTGGGAGTCACTTGGACAGAGTTGCTGAGTTCAAGGGACCTCGCTCGTCATGCTGAGAGGAGACCCGGAGGACTGGTGATGCAGTTCTTTGGTGCCTGCGGTTGCAGGGGGAAGATTCCCTCGACCCACGGGAGATTTCTTCGGAGCTTCTAGTGCAGAGAGGAGGCAGACTACCCCCACAGCATGCACCACCAGGAAAACAGTTGAGAAGGCGGCAGGATCAGCGTTACAAGGTCGCAGTAGTCGTCTTTGCTACTTTGTTGCAATTTTGCAGGCTTCCAGCGCGGTCAGCAGTCGATTCCTTGGCAGAAGGTGAAGAGAGAGATGCAGAGGAACTCTGATGAGCTCTTGCATTCGTTATCTAAGGAATTCCCCAAAGTAGAGACCCTAAATAGCCAGAAAAGGAGGTTTGGCTACTTAGGAGAGAGGATAGGCTAGCAACACCTGAAGGAGCCTATCAGAAGGAGTCTCTGACGTCACCTGCTGGCACTGGCCACTCAGAGCAGTCCAGTGTGCCAGCAGCACCTCTGTTTCCAAGATGGCAGAGGTCTGGAGCACACTGGAGGAGCTCTGGGCACCTCCCAGGGGAGGTGCAGGTCAGGGGAGTGGTCACTCCCCTTTCCTTTGTCCAGTTTCACGCCAGAGCAGGGCTGAGGGATCCCTGAACCGGAGCAGACTGGCTTATGCAGAGATGGGCACCATCTGTGCCCATCAAAGCATTTCCAGAGGCTGGGGGATGCTACTCTTCCCCAGCCCTGACACCTTTTTACAAAGGGAGAGGGTGTAACACCCTCTCTCTGAGGAAGTCCTTTGTTCTGCCTTCCTGGGCCATGCCTGGCTGGACCCCAGGAGGGCAGAAACCTGTCTGAGGGGTTGGCAGCAGCAGCAACTGCAGTGAAACCCCGGTAAAGGTAGTTTGGCAGTACCCGGGTCTGAGCTAGAGACTCGGGGGATCATGGAATTGTCTCCCCAATGCCAGAATGGCATTCGGGTGACATTTCCATGATCCTAGAAATGTTACATGGCCATGTTCGGAGTTACCATTGTGACGCTATACATATGTCGTGACATATGCATAGTGCACGCGTGTAATGGTGTCCCCGCACTCACAAAGTCCGGGGAATTTGCCCTGAGCAATGTGGGAGCACCTTGGCTAGTACCAGGGTGCCCACACACTAAGGTGGTCATTCTGACCTCGGCGGTAAAAGGCGCCTACCGCCGGTCAGAAATCCTCCATAATTCCGCCGCGGTCGCGGTAACCCGCCACGGTCATTCTGACCCGCAGCAGCCAAACCTCCGAAAATCCGACAGCCACAACAGACCGCCAGACCAGCGGTCGGCGGAAAAGTGGAGGTGACCAAACCTCCACCGTCACGCCAACAGAAATACACCCATGCCATTACGACCCACGAATCCACGCGGCGGTCTTTCAAACGCGGTTTTCCATTGGCGGTACATACTGCCGCGGTCAGAATACACACAAACGAACAAAACTCAGCCACATTGGCCGATTTGAATTCCACACACCTGATACACATACACACACCACTCCCACACACACAATACAATATAAAACACACACCCACATCACCCACAAACCCCTACGACCAAAAATTCAGAAAGAAGCACTGAGAGACACATCAGCGATCACAGAATACCATCACACAGAGGCACACTACACCATCACCCACACAATATCCACACACAAAACAACACACACCACCACACTCAACACCCTTAACTACACATACTCCACCCCACACATCATACACACCACTCCATGGAACCCCAAAGACACCCCCGCTTCTCAGACGAAGAACTCAGGGTCATGGTGGAGGAAATCGTTCGGGTAGAGCCCCAGCTCTTCGGCATACAGGTCCAATACACCAGCATTGCCCGGAGGACGGAGCTATGGCAGAGGATTGTCGACAGGGTCAACGCTGTGGGACAGCACCCCAGAAATCGGGAAGACATCAGGAAGCGATGGAACGACCTACGGGGGAAGGTGCGTTCCATGGTATCCAGGCACAACATCGCCGTGCAGAAGACTGGCGGAGGACCCCCACCTCAACCCCCACAATTTACAACATGGGAGGAGGAAGTCTTGAACATCCTGCATCCTGACGGCCTCGCAGGAGTCGGCGGAGGAATGGATACTGGTAAGTTGAAGCTTCACTACTGCTTCCCCCCCACCTGCATGCCAAATCATACCCCAACCCTCACCCCCATCCTCGAACCCCACCCTCACCCCCACCCCCATCCTCACCCCCACCCTCACCCCCACCACCATCCTCACCCCCACCACCATCCTCACCCCCACCCCCAGCACACCTATTCCCTGCCAATGTCTCACCATCACAACCCACACATCCCAAAACCTAGGCATGGACACCCATCACCAAAAGCATGCCCAATGCATATACACATCCCCCCCACAAGCCACCCTCACCAAAGCCCCCACACACGAATGCCAGCACTTGGGGACACGGGAACCCACAGATACACCCATATGGCACACATTGAAACTATAACCATACCTCTATACCCCTGCAGGACCCGACCGTCAACACACCGCCACGGAGGGCCCAGAATTCTCCACACCCCCCACCCAAGAGGCCGTCAGCGATGACAGCAGCTCTGTCGACCTGGACACTGATGACCAGCCCGGACCATCGGGGACCTCTGGACAGTCGGTTCCCCTCACACAGGCACAGGCCACTAAAGACCCAAACCCCTCTGGGAACACCAGCACAGCTCCCACCCAGCGGGCCCATGCCTCTGTCTCCAGGGCGCGTCAATCTGCGGTGTGTCTACCACTACAGGGCACCCAGGATAACCCACCACCCCAACAACAACAGGGACCTGGGGGCAGTGGTAGTGGGCACACCGGCCAGGGGGCAGAGGCCCAGGGAAACAGGGCAACTCGGAGGGCAGCTGTGCGACAGGGGGGGACGGGCCCAGGGAACCCACTCTCCACGAGGCCCTCACCACCATCATGGGAGCATACAACCGCTCCCAGGAGACGATGGCGACGGTACTGGCCCGGTTCCAGGAGATCAAGGTACTGCAGGAGGAACACTATCGGGGTACAGGGAGGACATCAGAGCCCTCACCTCCACCCTGGTTACCATGGTAGGGCTGCTGCAGGACCTCATCAACACCAGGACGGACACTCAACAACAACAAAGGGCCCCTGCCACTAGCCTGGACCAAGAACAGCCAACCACCTCCGCCGGCGCTAGTGGACAGGAGGCCCCCGCACAACAGCAGCCCACCAGACCCCCACCTCCTGCAGGAAAAGAACCACCCCGCAAGAGGGCCCTGAGATCTCGCAAGAAGACAGAGTAGGATGTCAAGACCCCCGCCAGCAAAGGATACCACCTGATGTCAGCCCACTGTCCCACATTGTCACCCTGTCCATCCTTGAACTGCCCATGCTCCATCTCTCCACAGGCCTCTGGACAATGCACCTGTGTGACTGTTACTCTGGACTCTGCCATGGACATTCCTTCACCATAGCCCCCACCCACTTGAAACCACCCATCCCATTTTGAGCACTGAAATAAACACCTATTTTGCACAAAACTATCTGGAGTCTGGCTGTGATTTCAAAATATTGTAATTGACATGACATTGCAAATATGTCCTTGTACATAGTGAAGTCAACAAACAGCTGCCACAAAGCTGTAGTCCATGGGGAAATGAAGCACAGGACTCGTAGTGGGGACCCCAGATCTGAAATAGGGAGGGAAAAGCCACAACTCAGTCATCATACACTGGGGCAAATAGACAGGCAGCAGAGATGCAGGAGAGTAGTTCACATTTACTAAATTATGTTTGAATTGTTACCTGTGTCCTATTGGAAGTACTGTTCAATGATTCTGTCCCTGTTGTCTGTTTCAGCCCCGTCGTCTTCCTCCTCGTCACTCTCCACAGGTTCCACAGCTGCCACAACACCACCGTCTCGACCATCCTCCTGCAGGAAAGGCACCTGGCGGCGCAAAGCCAGGTTGTGAAGCATGCAGCAGGCCACGATGATGTGACACACCTTCTTAGGTGAGTACATTAGGTATCCCCCTGTCATATGCAGGCACCGAAACCTGGCCTTTAGGAGGCCAAAGGTGCGTTCGATCACCCTCCTAGTACGCCCATGGGCCTCATTGTACCGTTCCTCTGCCCTGGTCCGGGGATTCCTTACTGGGGTCAGTAGCCACGACAGGTTGGGGTACCCAGAGTCCCCCAATAGCCATACACGGTGTCTCTCTAGCTGTTCCATCACGTAAGGGATGCTGCTATTCCTCAGGATGTAGGCGTCATGCACTGACCCTGGGAATTTGGCATTTACATGCGAGATGTACTGGTCAGCCAAACACACCACATGGATGTTCATGGAATGGTAACTTTTTCTGTTCCTGTACACCTGCTCCCTGTCTCTTGGGGGAACCAAAGCCACATGGGTCCCATCAATGGCACCAATGACGTTGGGAATATGTCCAAGGGCGTAGAAATCACCCTTCACTGTAGCCAATTCGCCCACCTCAGGGAAAATGATGTAGCTCCTCACGTATTTCATCAGGGCAGACAACACTCTGGATAACACCTTCGAAAACATGGGCTGAGACATCCCAGAAGCAATTCCCACTGTTGTCTGAAATGACCCACTTGCCAAGAAATGGAGTACTGACAGGACCTGCACCAGAGGGGGAATCCCTGTGGGTTGGCGGATGGGGGACATCAGGTCGGGCTCCAGCTGGGCACACAGTTCATGTATAGTGGCACGGTCAAGCCGGTAGGTCAGGATAATGTGGCGTTCTTCCACTGTCAACAGGTCCACCAGCGGTCGGTACACGCGAGGATTCATCCGTCTCCTCGCCAAACCCAGCGGACGGTGCCTAGGAAGGACAACATGGAGCACAGAGTCAAGCAACCCACAGGTACGTACTCACAGCTTGCACAGTAAACGATTCTCTATGCAGTGAATGGCGGCTGCCTGACCTGTGAAGTGTGACAATGGGATGTGAGGTCAATGCGCTGGCGTGGCACACCGCGGCGGTCGGCGGTCGAAGACCGCGGCGCGAAGCCGCATTGGTTAACATTGAAGCCTATGGGTTTCAGGAGCCAATGGCGAAGGGCGCCGGCGGTGGCGGTACGCACCGCCGCGGTACGCACCGCCGCAGACGTGACCGCCATTTCCTATCTACTTATCCACTTGCGACTTGAACTTTCACAGGCGAGGACCTATACTGCAAGTGTTGCTGTGACCTCGGTCTGGAAGGGACAATGGCTGCTGCGACTGGGGAAAGGGCCCCTGCCTTCACTGGAGAGGAGTTGGAGAAACTTGTGGATGGGGTCCTCCCCCAGTATGCGCTACTCTACGGTCCTCCAGACCAACAAGTGAGTTTAATTCTATATGGATTTGGGGCCACTGGCTGGCTTGGGGGCCTGGCGGGGGGCCTGTCGGGGATGGGGGGCATGTTGGGGCTGGCGGGGGGCCTGGCGGGGATGGGGGGCATGTTGGGCCTGGCGGGGGGCCTGGCGGGGGGCCTGGCGGGGATGGGGGGCATGTTGGGCCTGGCGGGGGGCCTGGCGGGGATGGGGGGCATGTTGGGCCTGGCGGGGGGCCTGGCGGGGGGCCTGGCGGGGATGGGGGGCGTTGGGCCACTGGCAACGAAAATGCAGACAAACTTGAACGTGGTATTTCTCCCTCCCTGTACGTGTCACATAGGTCCGTGCCCATGAGAAGATCGGGATTTGGCGTGCCATCGCCAAGGAAGTCCGGACCCTGGGGGTCCACCATCGACGGGGCACCCACTGCCGCAAGAGGTGGGAGGACATCCGCCGCGGGACCAAGAAGACCGCCGAGTCTCTGCTGGGGATGGCCTCCCAACGTAGGCGGGGTGCCTGCCGTCAACTGACCCCCCTGATGTTCCGGATCCTGGCGGTGGCCTACCCTGATTTGGATGGGCGCGTGAGGGCAGCACAGCAGACACAAGGGGGTGAGTACAAGCATTATCTACTCTGTTGTCGCGCAGTGGAGGTGTCTGGGTGGGGGAGGAGGGCTGGGGGTCCCCCTAGGCCAGGGCGATATCTGTAGGCCGGGCACCCCCGTAAGCCCCTGTGTCCCCAGCCACCACCCTCAGTAGTGTGTCAGTACAGCCATCCCTGGGCCGTGTCATCCATGGGTGCAGTTGTCAACTCTAGGCGTGTAGGGCATGTTCCACGGAATGCGTAGCGGACCCCAAGTGCGCAACTTAGTGCAGGGGGCATCTGTGTCTGTCATGTCCGCTAACTGTACCGGTGATCCATGTACTCAAAATCTCTTTATTTCTCTCTCCCCCCCCCTTTTTGTTTGTCTTTCTGTGCTTGTGTGCATCAGCATCATCAGGCGGAGGAGAAGTTGTTTCGGGGCAGGAGGGAGCTGCATCTCACATGGCCCAGGAGGGCCATGCCACAGAGTCTGACTGGACCAGTGAGACGGAGGGCGAGGGGAGCTCCACAACGGGGACGACTGGACCCTGCAGCGACACGGACACGTCCTCGGAAGGGAGCTCCCTTGCGGGGGTGGCACCATCCGTGCCCCCCACCATTACAGGTACAGCCGCCACCCAGCGCACCATCTCCACCCTCCCAGCAGCCCCTCAGCGTTTGCCCCGTGCCCGCTCTGCCAGGAAGCCGGGCATCTCCTTCGCCCCAGGCACCTCAGGCCCTGCCCCTGTTACCCCCGCTGCCCTCAGTGAGGAGGTCATTGACCTCCTCCGAACGCTCATTGTTGGGCAGACTACCCTTTTGAATGCCATCCAGGGGGTGGAGAGGGAGGTTCATCACAGCAATGCGTACCTGGAGGGCATTCATTCGGGTCAGGCTGCCCATCAGCGATCGTTCCAGGCTCTGGCCTCAGCACTGACGGCAGCCATTGTCCCTGTCTCCTGCCTCCCTCTACTAACTCCCTCCTCCCAGTCTCCTGTTCCTCTGCCTGTCCCACCCACACCATCAGACCAGCCTGCACACACCTCAACACCCAAGAGCAGCTCATCCAAACATAAGCACCACAGATCACGCAGACATTCACACAAGCAACATTCCGATGCAGACATGCCAACAGTCACTACCACCTCTGTGACCCCCACCTCCTCGTCTCCCTCCTCCCTCCCTGTGACGTCTACACTCACACCTTCATTCACCTCACCATCAGCCAGTGTTTCCATCACCAGCACACCCTCCAGTACAGTCCGCACACGTGCAGTCACCACCCCCACTGCCATTTACACGTCCCCTGTGTCCTCTCCCACTGTGTCTGTCACCCCCTCTTCCACACCACACAAACGCAGCCACCCACCCACCCAACAGCCATCCACCTCACAACAGCCTCCCGCTCCTGCACCTGCACCCAAAGACAGCAAACTTGTCTCGCCTACAACCACATCCTCTCCCTCCACTCCCATACCCACTGTACCTACCACTATCCATTGTCCCAAGAAAATCTATCTCTCTACTGCTACCTTCTTTCCTGACCCTGAGCCCCCCCCTCCTTCTCGTCGGGGTAAAAAGAGCACCTCAGCCACCACCAGCCCTGCAGCCCCCTTGACAAGGGTGCAGGGGTATTGGAGCCCACCAGCCCGCAGGTCTGGATCTTCGCCCAGCAGCAAGGGGACAGCCAGCCCACCCCCTGGGAAGAGGAGCAGAAGGCGGAAGGGCCGCCGCCGGAGCCCGGATTCGATATCCCCCCAGGACACTAGCCAGCCACCGTCAACAGCCACAGCTCCAAAGGGAGGAAAGGGCCACAGACTCCCGACTAAGGAGGGCAAGGGCAGCAAGGCGGAGAAGTCAGGCAGCAGGCCTGCTGCCCATGGAGGACCCGTCACAGCTGCCCAGGAGGAGCCCGCAACCCCCATAGCTGCTGCCCCGGGAGGAACCGGCACAGCTGCCCTGGGAGAGCCCACCACCCCCATAGCCGCTGCCCAGGGAGGACCCAGCCCAGCTGGCCAGGAGGGCCCCACGACCCACAGC
The DNA here is from genome assembly GCF_031143425.1 of Pleurodeles waltl. NCBI lineage: Eukaryota > Metazoa > Chordata > Amphibia > Caudata > Salamandridae > Pleurodeles > Pleurodeles waltl. Next base: position 371,434,814 of record NC_090449.1, read on the forward strand.
CCAGGTGGGCATTGAAGGAGCACCATCCCCGCTGCCCAGGAGGGCACCACCAGGCAATGAGCAGTTGGCCATAGAATGGCCGCCGTCTCCAGCACCGCTCCGCTGGGGACCGCCGTCTCAAGAACCGCTGAACTGGGCCCTTCAAGGCAAGAACCGCTGAACTGGGCCCTGCCGTCTCCAGCACCGCTCCGCTGGGGACCGCCGTCTCAAGAACCGCTGAACTGGGCCCTTCAAGGCAAGAACCGCTGAACTGGGCCCTTCAAGGCAAGAACCGCTGAACTGGGCCCCGCCGTCTCCAGCACCGCTCCGCTGGGGACCGCCGTCTCAAGAACCTCTGAACTGGGCCCTTCAAGGCAAGAACCGCTGAACTGGGCCCTTCAAGGTAAGAACCGCTGAACTGGGCCCCGCCGTCTCCAGCACCGCTCCGCTGGGGACCGCCGTCTCAAGAACCGCTGAACTGGGCCCTTCAAGGCAAGAACCGCTGAACTGGGCCCCGCCGTCTCCAGCACCGCTCCGCTGGGGACCGCCGTCTCAAGAACCGCTGAACTGGGCCCTTCAAGGCAAGAACCGCTGAACTGGGCCCTTCAAGGCAAGAACCGCTGAACTGGGCCCCGCCGTCTCCAGTACCGCTCCGCTGGGGACCGCCGTCTCAAGAACCGCTGAACTGGGCCCTTCAAGGCAAGAACCGCTGAACTGGGCCCCGCCGTCTCCAGCTCCGCTCCGCTGGGGACCGCCGTCTCAAGAACCGCTGAACTGGGCCCTTCAAGGCAAGAACCGCTGAACTGGGCCCTTCAAGGCAAGAACCGCTGAACTGGGCCCCGCCGTCTCCAGCTCCGCTCCGCTGGGGACCGCCGTCTCAAGAACCGCTGAACTGGGCCCTTCAAGGCAAGAACCGCTGAACTGGGCCCCGCCGTCTCCAGCACCGCTCCGCTGGGGACCGCCGTCTCAAGAACCGCTGAACTGGGCCCTTCAAGGCAAGAACCGCTGAACTGGGCCCTTCAAGGCAAGAACCGCTGAACTGGGCCCCGCCGTCTCCAGCACCGCTCCGCTGGGGACCGCCGTCTCAAGAACCGCTGAACTGGGCCCTTCAAGGCAAGAACCGCTGAACTGGGCCCCGCCGTCTCCAGCTCCGCTCCGCTGGGGACCGCCGTCTCAAGAACCGCTGAACTGGGCCCTTCAAGGCAAGAACCGCTGAACTGGGCCCTTCCAGGCAGGAACCGCTGGCCCTTTGGCAGACGTGGCAGGGCAGGATCTGTCTCGGGCAGGGCTGCAGGATGTCCTCTGGCCAACATGCCTCCTCCAGTGGCAGTGGAGTCTGTTATGGACTGTTTGGACTGTGGCTTTGCTCTCCCCAGGATGGCCCAGTGGGCAGGCCACCCACTGTATGGACTGTTTGGACTGTGGCTTTGCTCTCCCCAGGATGGCCCAGTGGGCAGGCCACCCACTGTATGGACTGTTTGGACTGTGGCTTTGCTCTCCCCAGGATGGCCAGTGGTCATGGAGTCCCCTCGTGGATCTGGCGTCGTGTACTCAAGTGGCTGAGGTGCCCCCCTTCCCTTCCCCCTGAGGTGCCTGTCCTTTTTTCTTTCTGATGCCCCTGCAGTGTTCTCTCCGTGGAGCTCTTGTCGTGGGACTGGGCCTTGCCCCTTTGCTCAGGACCCCTGTGGTCCACGGACAGTGGTTGGACTACATTTAGTAGCTGTATATATTTTGTACATAGTTTATTTATTTATTTGGATTACTGCTGTCCATTTTTCAATATATCTGCCCGTTTGAGATCTCTTCTTTTGGTCTTTGCATTATTTCGGAAGGGGGGGGTTTGTGGGTTGTGACAGTGATCTGTGGGAATGCATTGATGTGTGTGTTGTAGTGGGTGTGGGTGGGTGGGTGTGTGCCGGTAATCTTTTCCCTCCCCTGTGTCGTAGGTGCAGTACTCACCGATGTCTTCCGCGCCGCCGGGCGTGCTCCTGGTACAGGAGCAGGTATAGGAGTGCGGGGATGACCTGCAACTCGGGTTCCATACTGCCGGAATCTCGCGTGGAGTATGTGGAGGTGAGCATTTTCCCGTTCGTAGTCTGTTTCCGCCGTGTTTTTATCGGCGGTGCTCCCGCCCCGGAAAAGGTGGCGGATTGGTGGGTCGTGATAGGGTGGGCGGTACATTGTCTGCCGCCTGGCTGTTGGCGGGGACCGCCGCGCTGTTTGTTTGTTCCGCCGTGGCGGGCGGAGTGTTAATGCGGCGGGCTGAGTTGGTGGTTCCCGCCAGGGTCAGAATTGCATATTTTGGACCGCCGGCCTGTTGGCGGGTTGGCCGCCGCTTTATCACCGACCGCCAGGGTCAGAATGAGGGCCTAAGTAACTTAGCACCCAACCTTTACCAGGTAAAGGTTAGACATATAGGTGACTTATAAGTTACTTAAGTGCAGTGGTAAATGGCTGTGAAATAACGTGAACGTTATTTCACTCAGGCTGCACTGGCAGGCCTGTGTAAGAATTGTCAGATCTCCCTATGGGTGGCACAAGAAATGCTGCAGCCCATAGGGATCTCCGGGAACCCCAATACCCTGGGTACCTCAGTACCATATACTAGGGAATTATAAGGGTGTTCCAGTATGCCAATATGAATTGGTGAAATTGGTCACTAGCCTGTTAGTGACAATTTGTACAGAAAGAGCATAACCACTGAGGTTCTGGTTAGCATAGCCTCAGTGAGACAGTTAGGCATCACACAGGGAACACATACATATAGGTCACAAACGTATGAGCACTGGGGTCCTGACTAGCAGGGTCCCAGTGACACATAACAAACATACTGAAAACATAGTATTTTCACTATGAGCACTGGGCCCTGGCTAGCAGGATCCCAGTGAGACAGTGAAAACACCCTGACATACACTCACAAACAGGCCAAAAGTGGGGGTAACAAGGCTAGAAAGAGGCTACTTTCTCACCCCCCCCCCCCAAACGAAGGACAATAAGGCTAACCTTGGCCAGTTGAGACTTTATTGTCTAAGTGGTGATAAGTAGAGAGTAGCTCTGCAATAGACTGGTCACTCCCTTTATCATCCACTATATGGTTACTTCCCTGTGGGAATGTAAACCACCCTGTTTGAAGTTTTTTAGCTAAGCAACAATGTGAAGATATATTTCCAGAGTTTCTATCAGTAAGTTTTAGTTTAGAGCAGTGGGAATGGTCCACTGAACCTATTTCTAGTGTTGAGAATGCCAGACAGGGATGCTGTCTCAGTAAAGCCATAGCTGGGCAAAAATTTTGTCCATATGGCTGGAAGAGAGAACGGCGACCGACAGCAGCGACACCTATCATTGTAGACACACATTCACACACTGAAACAAGGACATCCACACATGCACAACACGCACACCTCAGCCAGCACACACACACTCTGCACTGCAATATAACACAGATACACATGGCTACACAACAAAAGGCTCAGGGACACAGATGGCCACACAACATACGCCCACACACGCAAACACACACAGCAACAAAAACACAACTACGGTACACATACACATACATTCAACATACACCCAACGATGGCCAGGTACTGCTTACACATACAACACACATATACATTCATGTGTCATGGAACACACAACACCACGATCAAGAAACCCTGCAATCGACACACATACAAATTACACAATACATACCACCACAACAAGACCTGTACAGTAGCGATGGGAGAAGTAGGACCATACGTGGAAGGAGGCTTCACTGCGACACATATCATGCTGAACAAGGCCCCACAAAACATGTACACATGAATTGTCTACAATTGGACCCCAGGGACAAGCAACACCAACATCAGTTGTCATGCATGGTCACACAATGGGTGAAGGGCAAGGCAACAAAGCACACACAACTCACACTCCATGGGACATACACCCACACTAACCAGCTCAGAGGGACACACACATAAATAGACACACGCACACACAAATGCAAAGCAAACTACAACAAATCAACACACTTCATGTATGCACTGACAAAAACTCAAGAACACACATACCACATGTAAACAATAGCCATTTCAGGGGATGAGTCATATATCATGCATGCCCACATTGCACATCACAAAAAGAAACACATACCACTACAAACACAACACAATGCCACTACACCAACATCTCAGCTACATACACATACCCATCACACAACAACACACATCCTAACCTTGAGGGACAAAAGCACTGCACACAAGCTTGCAAACTGCAAAAAAACAACAAGTAGCAGCAAGTAAAATAAACACACACAACTACAGACACGCAACCTAGGGAAGAAAATGCAGTACAAAGGTGTTTACAAAAAAAAAACAATGTGTTTAATAATGAAGAAGTATAATAAAATAGTTTTTGTCCAAGACCATAGGCCAGTCCAAAGTCTGTAGCCCACAAGGCACAATATAAGGCCCCAAACCAACTCCTGACTGCCATGTAACCTCCACAGATAAGGACATCAAGGGAGCAGGCAGGCATCTCAGAGATTATCTGGAGAGGTGTTGGAGGGGGGTTTGGGCTTTGGAGGGGGGTTTGGATTGGGGCTTGGGAGGTGGGACTTCTGGGGAGAGGTGGCTTTCTTCTTGGTGGAGGAGGCATGGGTGCTTGCCTGGGGTTGCAGTGGAGGCATTGGAAGTTGAGGGGAGAGACTTTGGGAGGGAAACTATACTTTTGGGAGTAGCACAGGGGCGATCAGGGGTAAGGTCAAGTGCACAAAGGAAAACTTTTTAGGCACGCGGGGACTGTCATCAGAAGGGGTTGGGATTTGAGGGTTGAGGGAGTGGTTGTATGATGTGTAGGTGTGGATGTCTTGGGTGCATGTTTGTGGGAGGTATGTTTGTGTGTGGTGGATGTCTGTTGGTTGGGTGAGTGAGGGTGTTTGTGTTTTAGGCTGAGGGTGGTGGTGGTGTGGGGGATGCTGTGGTTTTGTCTGTTGGGGTGGTGACTGCAGGTATGGTGGATGTGCTACATGTGGGTGTGTCTGTGGTTGTAGTGTTTGTGAGTGAGGAGACTGCGGTGGATGTCTGAAGGTCTGCTGTGGTTGTGTTTGTGGGAAGGATGTGTGTGATGGCTGTATCAGTGGCTGTTGTGGTGGTGTCTGTAGATGTGCCAGATGTCCTGTGTGTGATGCTAGGGTGAGGGGGGTGTCAGGGCAAGTCATGACTGTTGCTGTGTCTGCAGGTGGATTTTGTTTGTGTGCGTGCCGGTGGTGTGTCTTGTGGTGCTAGTGTTTGTCTGTGCATCCATTGGCTGTTGAAGTAAATGCATGCAAATCTGTCTGTGTGTTTTGGCTGGGTTGGGGAAGGAGGGATTTGGACTGGGGAGAGGAAGGTGGAGGAAGGACGGTAGACAAGGGGTGACTGGCTGCCATAAGTGTGCAGACCAGAGCCTAAAAAGATCTCTGTAGACCAGGAATTGCACTTTGAATGCCCTCCAGGAACGCGTTAGTCTCCTGGAGTTATGTCGCCAGTCCCTGGATGGCATTCACGATGGCGGACTGACCCACAGACATCAACCTCAGGGCAGCAGGGGTAACAGGGGCTGGGGCAGAGGTGCCTGCAGCAAAGGACACACCCACCCTCTTGGGTGAGAGGGCATGGCTAACTGCGTTGGGAGCAACAGGGAGGGTGGTGATAGAATGGGAGGTGGCAGACAAAGATGGTACTGGGGTGGTCCCCAATGGGTCCGCCATGACTAGGGAGTGGCCATTGAAGGAGAAATTCAGTGATGTTGATGAATTTTCGGTCTCCCCTGTGGCATTCCCCTTTGCCCTCTGGGCCACTAGGTTCCTCTGTGTCAAAGGTATCTTGACCGGAGGTCCCTTGGCCAGATGCTTACCCACTCAGCACGGCCCGTCTCCTTCGCCTGCCAGTGCTGATGCTGCCAAAAGAAAGTGAAGTAGGATCATATTATGCAAATGATAACACATCAATCACAGCTCTGAGGTACAAGACATACAATCATGTCAAGTGACCCTTTGCATGAATTGACAGCAAAGTGGCACGATCATGTGCCAACACAAAACCATACATGTCACCTTGAATTACAAAGTAACACATGAGCAAATCTTGGTCACAGATGACTACAATAGCAGGGAAGACATGTAGCTATCACACTAACCAAGCCACAACTAGATGACCACTCCACCCCAAACCTGTCACACTTCCAACACAACACAGTGAACCAGTTGTCAACAATCAGATACCATTGTAAAGTACCCTACCAATTACAGAGACACACTCCTGTGCACACATCCACCTTGCAATTTTATCATGTATCAACAAGAATAGTTGTTGCTAGGGAAAGGCAGACAACATTAGTACCAACCTGCTCTTCCTTCATTGGGTGGCATGGAAATATCCATGTCACTATAGACACAGCCCAACAAATTACCGATCTACAAACCCTGCCCTAATTGATGTGGCAGTGGTGGGGGATGTCCAGGATGAGGCGTGCGGAAGTGTTCTGGATGCGTTGTAGCCTCTTCTGGAGTTTGGCCATGGTTCCTGCATGGAGGGCATTGCCGTAGTCCAGTTTGCTGCTTACAAGGGCGTGGGTGACTCTTCTTCTGGTTTGAGTGGAGATCCATTTGTAGATCTTTTGGAGCATGTGGAGGGTGTTGAAGCAAGAGGAGGAGATGGCATTGACTTGCTGGGTCATGGATAATGAGGAGTCCAAGATGAATCCTTGGTTGCATGCGTGGTCTGTGGGAGTCGAGCGGTTCCAAGATTGGCAGGCCACCAGGAGTCATCCCATATGGAGGGGGTGGAGCCAAAGATGAGGAATTCCGTCTTGTTGGAATTGAGTTTGAGGCAGCTTTTCTTCATCCATTTGGCGATGGCCTTCATTCCTTCGTGGAGGTTGGTCTTGGCGGAGTCCTTGGTGAGGGAGAGGATCAGCTGGGTGTCGTCAACTTATGAGATAATGTTGAGGTTGTGGGATCGGGCCTTGTTAGCGAGCGGGCCATGTAGACATTGAAGAGGGTCGGGCTGAGGGACGAACCCTGGGGTACGCCACAGATGATTGTAGTCGCCTCCGAGAGGAATAGGGGGAGGCAGACTCTCTGGGTTCTGCCGGTGAGAAAGGAGGTGCCCCAGTCCAGGGCTCTGTCACGGATTCCTGCATTGCTGAGCATATGTTTGGTAGCAGACGGTGTCGAACGAGGCCGAGAGGTCCAGGAGGATGAGGGCTGCAATTTTGCCATTGTCCAGTATGGTTCTGATGTCGTCAATGGTGGCGTAGAGGGCACTGTGGTTGCTGCGGAATCTGGATTGAGAAGGGTGCAGGGTGCTGTTCTCTTTGAAGAAGCAGGTTAGTTGTCTGTTGACAGCCTTCTCTGTGACTTTTGCCAGGAAGGGGAGCAGGGAGATAGGCCGGAAGTTCTTGAGGTGCCTTGGGTATTTTGAGGAGGGAGTTGATCTAGGTGTGTTTCCAGCTCTCCGGGAAGGTGGCAGACTCGAAGGAGCTGTTGATGATCTTCTGTAGTTGGGGTGCGATGACAGAGCTTGCTTTGTTGAGGATGTAGTGATGGCAGGGGTCAGATGGAGATCTAGAGTTGATGGTGTTCATGATTTTGATGGCGTCATTGTCATTGACGGGGGGTCCAGGAGAGCAGGATGTTGGTCGGAGGTGAGTCTGTGGTGTTGGTGGTTGCCGGGGGGGGGTGGGTCTTGGTGCTGAAGCTGTCATGGATGTCTGCAATCTTGCAGTGGAAATAGGAGGCTAGGGAGTCGCAGAGGTCCTGAGATGGCAGGATGTCGTTGGCATTAGAGCTGGAGTTGGAGAGTTCCTTCAGGATGTTGAAGAGCACCTTGTTGTTGTGTGCGTTGTTGATGATTCAGTCTTTGAAGGCGGTTCTCTTGGGGGTTTGGATGAGTTGGTGGTGTCTGCGGATGGTTTTTTTGAAGGCTGTGTGGTTGTCCAGAGTCTGATCTTGGCACCACTTCTTTTCGAGTCTTCGGCAGGTTTGCTTAGATTCATGGAGGTCGGCAGTAAATCAAAAGGCCTTCTGTCGGTGCATCTGTTGGTGGGATTCTTGATCTGGGCGAGAGTATTGGCACAGATGTCGATCCATTGCCTGAAGTTGCGGGCAGCTGTGTCAGTGTCGGTGGTGTCGATGGGCAGATTCCGGGAGAGGGTCGAGATAAGTTGGTCTTCGGTTACCTTGTTCTAACTGCCGTGAGGGATCCGTTGTGGGTGGTGGTGTGTTGTGGGTTTCTTGAAGGAGAAGTTGATGCAGCGGTGATCTGTCCAGTGGAGTCTTTCTGATCAGAATCTACCACTCAAACAGTATTTGAGGTCACCCTAATGCTATCCTGTGAAAGAGCAGGCCTCACAGTAGTGGAAAACCAACTTAGAAATTTTCCATTACCAGGACAAATAAACCACACATGTACATGTCCTCCTTTTAACTACTTGGCACCCTACCCCATGGGTTACCTAGGGCCTACCTTAGGGGTGGTTTATATGTAGAAAAAGGGGAGGTTGGGGCTTAGCAAGTACTTTAAAATGCCAAGTCGAAGTGGCAGTGAAACTGCACACACAGGCCTTGCAATGGCAGGCCTGAGACATGGTTAAGGGGCTACTTATGTGGGTGGCACAACCAGTGCTGCAGGCCCACTAGTAGAATTCAATTTACATGCCCTGGGCCCATTTGGTGCACTTTACTAGGGACTTACAAGTAAATCAAATATGCCAATTGGGTATGAACCAATGTTACCATGTTTGTAGGGAGAGAGCATACACACTTTAGCACTGATTAGCAGTGGTAAAGTGTGCAGATTCCTAAAACCAGCAAAAACAGTGTCAGAAAAGTAGAGGGAGGCAGGCAAAAAGTTGGGGGATGACCACTCTATGGCTATCAGGTCTAACAATATGTATTATCTAAATTGCAAGTGACACAATAAGTGACTGCCACATATTCGTTTTGTCCCACATAGTTACCATGGGAGGAGATGGATCAGATAACCCCCTGTGTACCTGCCATTAGCAGACCTGCAGGCCATAGAGAACAGATATATGTGATTTAGATCTACCACCTGGATCAGCAGACAATCATGGATCTCTATTATAAGTTGGAGCAAAGATCTGATGCCAGCCATCAATCATCCAAATAGCACACCACCCATTTCACAAGTAATATCAGTATTGTATTTCCTGGCCACATGGTCATTCCTAAGTACAGTGGACCTAACTTCTTGGATGTCCCAGCCTATGTTCAGTCTGGTCTTTAAGGATGTTCTCTCAGCAATGTTGAAACACCTGGACAGCTACATCTAGTTTCCTCTATGGGAAAGTGTTGCCCATTTAAAGGCAGAGCTCTATCTTTTGGCATGTATCCCACATTCTGTTGTAGCTATTGATGGTACCCATGTAGCCTTGGTTCCTTAGCATGGCAATGAACAGGTCTATCCAAACAGGAAGAACTTTAATTCCATAAATGTTCAAGTAGTTTGTTTGGTGGAGCTCTACATTTCCCAATCTGTGCCGTCACCCAGGTTCAGTACATGATGCCTTTATCATACAGAACATCGCTATTCCCCAGACGATGACAAAAGTGTAACCAGAGAGGGCCTGGCTGGGTGGTAAGTAACACATGTCAAGTGTGTTTGTATGCTATGTCTGCCGCCTGTGAGACGATACTCTGGACTCATGTTGCACACTTGTTGCATTCCATTACAGGGGACTCTGCATTACCCAAACCGTCCCTGGTTGTTGACACCAGTGAGGAACCCAACAAAGTCTGGGGAAGTCTGCTTTAATAAGGCACATGAAAGGACACGGCATGTGTGGAGTGGGATTTTGGGCTCCTGAAGGCAAGATTCCGCAGCATAGGCAACACAGGTGGAACCCTCCTCTACTTACCCACCAAAGTGTGTAAGATCATTGTGGTCTGCTGCATTCTCCACAACTTGCAGGGAGAAACATCCCATACATCCCTGATGAGGGGCTATGACAATGCCACCGGTTGAGAATCCTGAAATGCCAAGTGAGGATGACAGTGATGAGGATGAAGGTGGAGACATGTGGGCTGATCTCATCAATCAGTACTTCACATAAGTGTAACTATGTCATGTATTTTGTTTCAGTGACTGTATGGGGTACTGTAGGGATCAGGATTTGCGGGGAAGGTATCTCTGTCACCAGGAGACAGGGCACCTGATGCTATACATCATACATCCAAGGTTTTCTGGCTACATCCGACATGAAGATATGTCTCTATTGAGGATCTCTTTTATTTGGGGTAGTCACATTGCATTGTCGGAGAAACTACAGTATCTTGAGAAGAGTTTACTGTCTCATGTTTGTCATTACTGGTCTCTTCAGAATGCCATCCTATGTGGGCATTTTAGAGTAGTGCTATTGGCAAGTGGGTGTTGCTGATGGAGTGGACATGGATTTGTCAAGGTACTGTTGTTTGCAGATTTGGGGTGTATGAGTCCCATACCCAGGCTGCCTGGACAGTGGGAGGGGGAGACCTGTTTGCCCTAGTATGTTGGTGCAATGGTCTCATGTGTATGATCATGTGTTATTGTCACATGTCACCCTATGCAAACCATTTCCTGTACCTTCACATTGTGTTGACAAGGATCCTGTATGCCCTCTATGTAGCTGTCAATGTGTTATCTCTTTGCAGGCCACTGTGCGTATGCCAAAACACTGACATAGGTGTGTAACATGCCAACAGATTGCTGACCATTGTAAGAGGATGGACACCTGAGTAGGAAATGTTATACTGTCCTCTGTCTGTGTCATAGGGTATGTTAAATTGGTAGACATAGGCCCTCATTATGAACTTGGAAGTCGAGACCGCCATGCCGGTGGAAATTTCCGCCACCGGCATGTCGGTCTCAACCGCCACATAATGAAGACAGTGGTGACCGCCACAGGCGGTCTTCCACCACCGCCAGGCAACCGCCGACAGGCAGCCTGACGATGGCGAATTCTTCATCTGACCGGTGTAGCTCTGCCCTGCGGATAAAGAACCCTTGTTCCGCCAGCCATTCCCTGTCAGGTTCACCCACCAAGGAAAGACTGGCAGAAGGGGTGCTCTGGGGCCCCCCTGAGGGCCCCTGCCCTTCCCATGCACTTGGAATGGGCAGTGCAGGAGCCACCGTGCAGTGCCCCGTTGCGCAGGTCACCGCCCGATTTACGGACAGTGATCTGCGTGACGGGTGCTGCTGCACCCGCCGCACAGCGGCATTGACGACAGCTCCATGTGGAGCCGTCGGCATTGTCCCGGCACAGCAGAATGTTCATAATTCGCCCGGCGGGTTCTCAAGGGGGCTGGCAGTCTGTGATAAGATCGACAGCATGAACACAGAGGGGATTCCCTCCGTGTTCATAATGACCCCCATAGTTTTATATGTGATAAGGGTCAAGCTGGTGAGACAATCCACCAATCTGTTAACCTGTTCTACAGGAAAGGGTCTGACATAGCTCTTTCTTCTGTGGTCAGGGGGACGGTACTTTGAGATATCTGGCCAGAGACAACAAAGTTTTGTCATTCTTGGCTATAACAGTCTAGACCTTTGGGCAGCCTATGTGCTGCACAGTGTAAATAAAACAATGTGTGTTACTGTCACTTGTGATATTGTGTTGTTAGTAATCCTCAGCATGACACTCACTGTAACATATCTCTCCTTAGATTACCATCTTATGAGCATCTCATTTGCATCACATGATTTTCACATTTGAACATCGCACATTGATCAAAAATGACTAGGTACACATTGAATGTGAATTAGGTGTGTTTATTTACATGTGTACAGGACATGAGGTTGAAAATGTGCAAAAGAAATGTCAAACTGTGAAGGGGTCAGTCATGGTGGATTTAATCATTAGAGTAGCTGCCAGAACATTTGAAGTCCCAAGTCTGGTGTTCTACTATAATGGAAAATGGAGAGTGGTTCAAGAGCAGTCAACAGAGTGAATCTGTGGCACACAAAGGGGTTCCATCAATAAGAGCTCACTTCCTGGCAGTTGGTGTGGTCTTGCCATCTGCACCTCCTGGATGTTTGGGTGGACATCCCTGCTTGTAGGAGGGTAGGAGGGGGGTTCTTCAGCTACAGAGGCAGGGGTACCTGAGGCATGTCCTTCTCCTGGAAGGACCTCTCTTCCACAGGTTGCTACAGATATAGAAGGGGCTGTTGTTAGTTGGTCAATGAAGGGGTCTGATGTTGTTGACAATCCCTTCTCAGGGTGGTATTGATGTCTCTCAGCACCCCTGTTAGAGAGGTCATGTGGGTATTGTGGGCCTCCCACTGCTGCAGAATTTCCTGGTGGTTGTCCTTCTGTAGCTTCTGGATCTCCCCGAGCATCTAGCCTATCATGCCTTGGCATTGTTAGTAAGCTCCCATGACTTGGATGAAGGTGACTTGGATGAAGGTGTCCTGTGCAGACCTATCCTCAGCAGCCTCTTGCCAGCAGCCCCCAGCATCCCTCCCACGCACCCTATCCCCATGTGCCTGCGCCATTGGCACAGCTTGGCCCCTATCACTGGTTCCAGAAGTCGATGTGGGCAGGGTGAGGCCAACAGGTGTCATCTGAGCAGGTTCCCCAGATGAGCCAGAGCCATTCTCAACATCCATACATCCAGGGGTGCTATAGTTACTGACGCCTTCATCCAAGGGGGAGTGACAGTCTCTTGAGTGATCTCAATGGTTCCAGTGGCAGGTAGACCTGTTGAAGTGAGAAACAGAAAGTTACAGGTTGTATTGTGACATGTATTTCTAACAGTTTACATGTGACATTTGTTTAGGGCCTTGTACACATTGTTTTTGCATGTTTTCCTTATGTGACAGACACACCAGCTATCAACAGTTTAAAGCTCACATTTGGTGAACAGACCATTTCTATTTGAAGCCAACTTGCTACAGGATGGCTTTGTCTCTTGGCACATAGAGGTCTGTCCATAGACTCATGTCTTTCCAGTAGTGTTGTGAAAACAGTGGATAGCATGATATGGCTTAGGTCATCTTAAGACATAGTTGAATGTTATGCAGGCAGACCAATAACCTTGTTTTTGTATCTGCTAGTTATTATCATTTGCTCAGTAGATTGTAGACTGCTACAAGAATGCAGATGATGCATCTTGTGACCTTTCATTTGTATTTCATTGAACTGGCACATCAGTGCGGCTGTCCTTCCTGTCCACATTATTTCCCTCTAGACTTAGCTACTCAGGATGTATCTAGTTGATTAGGCACATCACATGGTGTAGCATTATCTGTTTTGAGTACCTCCCATATATGCAGACTTCATTTGTGAGTTCACAAACAGCTGCACAATGTAATGTAGACACTGTCCTGGTTATTGGAGTAGAGGGACTGGTCCTCCTGAGATTTACAGTAATGTCACAGCAAGTCCTACACAGCATACATAATCCATCCTCTCAGATGAGTACAATTTCATGGTGAGTTAACATACAAGGATGTGAGGTCAGATGCACAATGGAATGGTGTTTTGCAACGGGTAGACACTGCCTGCTGGCTTTAGCATTTCTGTCATTGCATGTCCTATACCCATATACTATACAGTTGAGATCCCCTGAGGTGAGTACAGGCCAATAGCTGAGTAGTGGGAGAAGGGTCATACTAGCAGAGGATAGTGTTGTTGCTGAGTAGATTGTGAGTCCCAGTGCCTGCTGGCCTTAGAATTCCTGTCATTGCCTGTCCTATCCACACACTAAACAGATGGGGGACCCTCTCAGGTGAGTACAGTTCACAAGTGATTTGCAAAACAAGGTGATATTGGCTGTGGTACAGTGCTGTGGTTTTTGTAATGTTAGCACAATGCATGCTGGGAGTTGTAGTGCTGTAAGTCCCTGTGCTACACACACCATACACAGATGTTGTGCCCCAGGTGAGCCTAATTTTCATGTGAAATGCCAGACAGGGGTATTTGGGCAGCTGGGAAAAGGGGTGGTAAGTGTAATGGCAGTTAGAGTAGCAAAATGTGATCAGTGAACATGCATGCAAATACATTTTTGAGCCATTTGTATTGTTGTGACTTACTCGATTCAACTCCACCAGCTATTCCTGCCAAGCCCTCAGGATGTAGGATGGCCAAGACCTTCTCCTCCTATGATGTGAACTGTAGGAGAGGAAGCAGGGGACCACTGCCATTCTTGTGGTCTGCCTGCTAGTGCCTGGGTCCCATGGAACATACCTTCCATCTGAGGTTGTTCCACCTCTTCCTGATGGCACGGGTAGCTGCCTACAGAGTTCACTCTGTCGACTATTCTTTGCCACATTTCCATTTTCCTCGCAATTGTGGTCTGCTGGACTTGTGCTTCAAGTACATGTGGCTCTACTCTAATGATTTCATCCACCAAGACACTTAACTCGTCATTTGTGAAACGGGGATGTTTCTATGATGACATGGTGGTGGGAAACAAGGAACAATATATCTAATGAATTTTGGGTGCTGTGTAAGGAGGGGGTGACAGGAAACAAAATTGGTGTAGGAGTGCTATTATGTGTGGTAAGGCTTTTATGAGGGTGTGGGATGTGTGCCCACTGAAAGATGGAGGGTGCCTAGTCTATGGTTCTGTATTTTTCAATGGTGCTCTGTCTTCTGTGTGGGACATTGTAAATGCAAGGGGTTGTGGTGAGTGAAGGGCTGTGTTTTATAGTGTGATTTGTAGATGTGTTGAGTGCGTGAATGTGTGTCAGCTATGTGGGTTTCAAAGTTCACCAAGTTGGTGTAGTGTATTACAGTCGGGATCGCCAATTGCTGCGGTTTGCACCCCATTGGAAGACCGCCATGGCATGACCGCCATGTCAGTTTTTGAGTTGCAATAGGTTCGGTGGTAGGTTGATGGACTGGCGGTTCCAGTGATCAGACAGCCTATCTCCCGCCCTCCCAAGTCCAGGCAGTGTCGGGTTTGTGGCTGTCTTTTGCCGGGTCTGGCTGTGTGACTCGTAATACAGCGGTCTGTCAGACCGCCAACATGGCGGTCTTTTGGTGGCCGCCACCATGGCAGTCTGGGGGTCTGACTGCCAAACTCATAATGAGACCCTTAGTTTCTCATTGTGTCATTGTCTTGTATTTATTTTCATGTTTATTTCTTGTTTTTTAAACTTATTTATACTTTATTTAATGCCTATTCCTTTCATGGCCTGTCCTCTCTGTCCACCTCCTGTTTTTCTGCTCCAGTCTCCTCCTTCCCTCTAGACTCTCAGTCTCTATGGCAGAAGCAGACTACACAGGCACCACCCCCACAGGAGGCCCTGCCCCATCTTTAGTGAGGCAGAGGAGCACACACATGCTAGCAGCACAGCATCAAAACCAGCAAGGGCTATGCCCTACAGGAGCATCAGCTGCTGTATGGACATGTGCAGCGGTGTGTGTGATCCAGCACCAGAATCACTTGCACTAGCAGTGACTGACACACTGCCAGGCAGAGGTCCTTGACAGGGAACATGACCTAGTCGACCTGCTGGGTGTCGAGGTTGGGAGGGGGCTTAGTGAGTATATGCTATATTTGTTATTTATATATACAAAATTCAGAGAAAAAAACAAAGGTTACAGGGACTTTATAGTTAAGTTTTGATTGTACTCATACAAAACCATAGAAATTCAGCAGTTATAGAGTTCTTTCAAGTAACTGTAAATCGTACCCTAAGGTACTATAACTTGTGCCCTTACCATGCACAGTTTTCTTATCAATAATTTTATTGCAAATAGTGCAGTGATAATATCAAAGATGCCATACAAGTTCTGATCAATGATATATGTGGAGTAATTAGCTGCCCTCTCCCCTAAACAAAATTAAATATTTTGGTTTGGCCCCAGAGGATGGGGTCCCCGGTATCGGGATTGCCCCCAGAGGGCAGCCACCTAGCCCTCCTCCCCCTCAAAAAAAGTATTTAGGCCGGGCCCTGTGAATAGCGTCCCTGGTGCTGTCATCAGCCCGAGTAAGGGGCTGCACGGCCTCCCTTCCCCCCAAACAATTTTTAGAAGGCTGGGCCCTGGGATGTGGGCCCCAGGATCAAAATCAGCGGGGGGGAAGAGGACAGGTGGATCTGTGACCAACTACTGCTGTACATGGCAAAGGCTGTGTGAAGCACAGGGTTGGCTGCTTATAGGGGTTGGCTGCAGGGCATGCCCATAGGCCACACCTGCAGCAAACCCCCACGGTGCATGGCCAAAGGCCGTGTGCAGAGTGGGGTAGAGTGATTATAGGGGCTGGCCACAGGCCAGGCCTGCGGACAACCCCGGCCGTGCACAGCCAAAGGCTGTAGGAATTGTGGGGTTGAGTGGTTGTAGGGTTGGCTGCAGACCTAGCGGTCAGCCACCACCATGCACAGCCATAGGCCATGCACAGTGGTGGTTAGATTAATGAATAGTATTTAAAAGTACTTTGTGTTAAAAAAAACTCACAGAAATTCACTGAAAAAAATGAAGGATACAAGGTCATTAACCCCTTCTCTGCCAGGCCTTTTCCCCCTCCTGTGCCAGGCCTTTTTTTGCCTATTTGGGGCAGTTCGCGCTTAGGCCCTCATAACTTTGTGTCCACATAAGCTAACCAAGCCAAATGTGCGTCCTTTTTTTCCAACATCCTAGGGATTCTATAGGTACCCAGACTTTGTGGGTTCCCCTGAAGGAGGCCAAGAAATTGGCCAAAATACAGGGAACATTTCGTTTTTTTCCCAAAAATTTGAAAAAGTGGCTGCAGAAGAAGGCTTGTGGTTTTTCCCCTGAAAATGGCATCAACAAAGGGTTTGCGGTGCTAAACTCAGCAGCTTCCCAGCTTTCAGGAACAGGCAGACCTGAATCAGAAAACCCAATTTTTCAACACAATTTTGGCATTTTACTGGGACATAGCCCATTTTTGCAATTTTTTGTGCTTCCAGCCTCCTTCCAGTCAGTGACAGAAATGGGCATGAAACCAATGCTGGATCCCAGAAACCTAAACATTTCTGAAAAGTAGACAAAATTCTGAATTCAGCAATGGGTCATTTGTGTAGATCCTACAAGGGTTTCCTACAGAAAATAACAACTGAAAAAGAAAAATATTGAAAATGAGGTGAAAAAAACATAAATGTTTCTCTACGTTTTACTCTGTAACTTTTCCCTGCAATGTCAGATTATCGAAAGCAATATACTGTTACGTCTGCTGGACTCCTCTGGTTGCAGGGATATATAGGGCTTGTAGGTTCATCAAGAACCCAAGGAACCCAGAGCCAATAAATGAGCTGCACCCTGCAGTGCGTTTTCATTCTATACCGGGTATACAGCAATTCATTTGCTGAAATATAAAGAGTAAAAAATTGCTATCAAGAAAACCTGGTGTTGAGGAGCAGTGGTTATTTGCACATCTCTGAATTCCGGGGTGACCATACTAGCATGTGAATTACAGGGCATTTCTCAAATAGATGTCTTTTTTACACACTCTCCTATATTTGGAGGGAAAAAATGTAGAGAAAGACAAGGGGCAATAACACTTGTTTTGCTAATGTATGTTCCCCCAAGTCTCCCGATAAAAATGATACCTCACTTGTGTGGGAAGGCCTAGCGCCCGCGACAGGAAACGCCCCAAAGCGCAACGTGGACACATCCAAATTTTTGAAAGAAAACAGAGGTGTTTTTTGCGAAGTGCCTACCTGTAGATTTTGGCCTCTAGCTCAGCCGGCACCTAGGGAAACCT
Organism: Pleurodeles waltl; assembly: GCF_031143425.1. Classification (NCBI taxonomy): domain Eukaryota; kingdom Metazoa; phylum Chordata; class Amphibia; order Caudata; family Salamandridae; genus Pleurodeles; species Pleurodeles waltl. The sequence goes on from NC_090449.1 coordinate 371,452,485, forward strand.
ACCAAACCTGTGCATTTCTGAAAACTAGAGACCTAGGGGAATCCAAGGAGGGGTGACTTGCGGGGCTCTGACCAGGTTCTGTTACCCAGAATCCTTTGCAAACCTCAAAATTTGGCTAAAAAAACACATGTTCCTCACATTTCTGTGGCAGAAAGTTCTGGAATCTGAGAGGAGCCACAAATTTCCTTCCACCCAGCGTTCCCCCAAGTCTCCCGATAAAAATGATACCTCACTTGTGTGGGTAGGCCTAGCGCCCGCGACAGGAAACGCCCCAAAGCGCAACGTGAACACATCCAAATTCTTGTAAGAAAACAGAGGTGTTTTTTACGAAGTGCCTACCTGTAGATTTTGGCCTCTAGCTCAGCCGGCACCTAGGGAAACCTACCAAACCTGTGTATTTCTGAAAACTAGAGACCTAGGGGAATCCAAGGAGGGGTGACTTGCGGGGCTCGGACCAGGTTCTGTTACCCAGAATCCTTTGCAAACCTCAAAATTTGGCTAAAAAAACATATGTTCCTCACATTTCTTTGGCAGAAAGTTCTGGAATCTGAGAGGAGCCACAAATTTCCTTCCACCCAGCATTCCCCCAAGTCTCCCGATAAAAATGATACCTCACTTGTGTGGGTAGGTATGGCGCCTGTGACAGGAAACGCCCCAAAGCGCAACGTGGACACATCCAATTTTTTGAAAGAAAACAGAGGTGTTTTTTGCGAAGTGCCTACCTGCAGATTTTGGCCTCTATCTCAGCCGGCACCTAGGGAAACCTACCAAACCTGTGTATTTCTGAAAACTAGAGACGTAGGGGAATCCAAGGAGGGGTGACTTGCGGGGCTCGGACCAGGTTCTGTTACCCAGAATCCTTTGCAAACCTCAAAATTTGGCTAAAAAAACACATGTTCCTCATATTTCTGTTGCAGAAAGTTCTGGAATCTGAGAGGAGCCACAAATTTCCTTCCACCCAGCGTTCCCCCAAGTCTCCCGATAAAAATGATACCTCACTTGTGTGGGTAGGCCTAGCGCCCGCTACAGGAAACGCCCCAAAGCGTACCGTGGACACATCCAAATTTTTGAAAGAAAACAGAGGTGTTTTTGGCGAAGTGCCTACCTGTAGATTTTGGCCTCTAGCTCAGCCAGCACCTAGGGAAACCTACCAAACCTGTGTATTTCTGAAAACTAGAGACCTAGGGGAATCCAAGGAGGGGTGACTTGCGGGGCTCGGACCAGGTTCTGTTACCCAGAATCCTTTGCAAACCTCAAAATTTGGCTAAACTTCACATTTCTGTGGCAGAAAGTTCTGGAATCTGAGAGGAGCCACAAATTTCCTTCCACCCAGCGTTCCCCCAAGTCTCCCGATAAAAATGATACCTCAATTGTGTGGATATGCCTAGCGCCCACGACAGGAAACGCCCCAAAGCGCAACATGGACACATCCAAATTTTTTAAAGAAAACAGAGGTGTTTTTTGCGAAGTGCCTACCTGTAGATTTTGGCCTCTAGCTCAGCTGGCACCTAGGGAAACCTACCAAACCTGTGCATTTCTGAAAACTAGAGACCTAGGGGAATCCAAGATGGGGTGACTTGCGGGGCTCGGACCAGGTTCTGTTACCCAGAATCCTTTGCAAACCTCAAAATTTGGCTAAAAAAACACATGTTCCTCACATTTCTGTGGCAGAAAGTTCTGGAATCTGAGACGAGCCACAAATTTCCTTCCAACCAGCGTTCCCCCAAGTCTCCCGATAAAAATGATACCTCACTTGTGTGGGTAGGCCTAGCGCCCGCTACAGGAAACGCCCCAAAGCGCAACGTGGACACATCCCATTTTTTGAAAGAAAACAGTGCCTACCTGTAGATTTTGGCCCGTAGCTCAGCCGGCACCTAGGGAAATCTACCAACCCTGTGCATTTTTGAAAACTAGAGACCTAGGGGAATCCAAGATGGGGTGACTTGTGGGGCTCGGACCAGGTTCTGTTACCCAGAATCCTTTGCAAACCTCAAAATTTGGCTAATAAAACAAATGTTCCTCACATTTCTGTGGCAGAAAGTTCTGGAATCTGAGAGGAGCCACAAATTTGCTTCCACCTAGCGTTCCCCTAAGTCTCTCGATAAAAATGGTACCTCACTTCTGTGGGTAGGCCTAGCGCCCATGAAAGGAAATGGCCCAAAACACAACGTGGACACAACATATTTTTTCACAGAAAACAGAGGTGTTTTTTGCAAAGTGCCTACCTGTGGAGTTTGGCCTCTAGCTCAGTCGGCCCCGGGAGGGGGGGGGCAGAAATGCCCTAAAATAAATTTGACCCCCCCCAACCCCCCCTGCCCGGGAACGACCCTTGCCTACGGGGTCGCTCCCCCTGCGTCACATTGGCGACAAAAAACAAATCCCCGGTGCCTAGTGGTTTCTGCCCCCTTGGGGGCAGATTGACCTAAAATCGGCCAATCTGCCCCCAGGGGGGCAGAAATGGTCTAAATACAATTTGCCCCCCAGGGGAGCGACCCCTGCCTGATGGGTCGCTCCCCATCTCTAAAAAAACAAACAAACCAAAAAAAACTCAAAAAAAAAATTTCCCCTGGCGACTAGAGGTTTCTGCCCCCCCTGGGGGCAGATCGGCCTAATAATAGGCCGATCTGGCCCCAGGGGGGGCAGAAATGGCCTAAAATAAATTTGCCCCCCCAACCCCCATCCCCCCCCGGGAGCGACCCTTGCCTACGGGGTCGCTCCCCCTGCGTGACATTGGCGCCAAAAAACAAATCCCAGGTGCCTAGTGGTTTCTTGCCCCTTGGGGGCAGATTGACCTACAATCGGCCAATCTGCCCCCAAGGGGTGCAGAAATGGCATAAATACAATTTGCCCCCCAGGGGAGCGACGCTTGCCTGATGAGTCAGTCCCCATCTCTAAAAAAACAAACAAACCAAAAAAAACACAAAAAAAAAAATTCCCCTGGCGACTAGAGGTATGGCCTAAAATACATTTACCCCCCAACCCCCATCCCCCCCTTGCCCTTGCCTGATGGGTCGCTCCCCATCTCTAAAAAAAAAAAAAAAAAAAAAAAAAAATCCTGTGGCGCCTAGAGGTTTCTTCCCTCCCCGGGGGCAGATCGGCCTAATAATAGGCCGATCTGCCCCCAGGCGGGGCAGAAATGGCCTAAAATAAATTCCCCCCCCCCCGGAGCGACCCTTGCCTACGGGGTCGCTCCCCCTGCGTGACATTGGTGCCAAAAAACAAATCCCAGGTGCCTAGTGGTTTCTGCCCCCTTGGGGGCAGATTGACCTAAAATCGGCCAATCTGCCCCCAAGGGGGGCAGAAATGGCCTAAATACAATTTGCCCCCCAGGGCAGCGACCCTTGCCTGATGGGTCGCTACCCATCTCTAAAAAAACAAACAAACAACAAAAAAAAAACACCCAAAAAAAATTTGCCCTGGCGCCTAGAGGGTTCTGCCCCCCCCCCGGGGGCAGATCGGCCTAATAATAGGCCGATCTGCCTAAAATAAATTTCCCCCCCCCAAGCAATCCGGCTTTTGAAACCCTCGGAGAGACTTCAAAGGGAAGGAAATACATTTCCTTCCCTTTGAAGCCCCTCCGGGCCTCCCCCACGTGATTGAAAGAGAAATGCTTAGCTGACGTCACGGGGAGGGGTGGGGGGGGTCGGGGGTTTAAGGGGAAGGTCTTCCCCTTCCATCCCCAGCTTGGGAGGGGGAGGGGGGTGCACGGGGGGCGCGCTAGCACTGTACTGATCCAATGCTTAAGGACTTTGCTAAATAAACAGACATTTGAGGTGAGCAGATCTAGAGTGTCGCTGGTGTTGCAGGGTGCTTCTTACTAGATCTGCTCTCCACCTAAACTTGGGAACTACCCAGAGTTCTCTATTCTTTTTTGCATTATTTATGCGTCACTCTCACCCAAAAAGGGATTTGTTTTGACTTATACTGGGTGCTCCCTTGTGTCTGGACAAAGCTAAACCTCTCTGATGAGCTCTAATGAGAGTGAAACACGTGCCAGGAGTTGGTTTTGCTCATTTCAGATTAGCTTGGATGGTATTTTACCAGTCCAAAGCTGTAATACTGTGCCTGAAGTGGTAAATGGCTTTTGTCATTTTACAGCTCGGCAAGGTTGACACAGTGTCAAACCTATGTTTAAAGACTTTGCTGTACAAATGGCAAAAGACTTTGTCACTATCTAGCTCAGCGTGGATAGCACTGTGCTGATCCAATGCTTAAAGACTTTGCTAGATAAACACACATTTGAGGTGAGCAAATCTAGAGTGTTGCAGGGTGCTCCTTACTAGAGCTGCTCTCCACTTAAACTTTGGAACTACCCAGAGCTCTTTATTCTTTTTTGCATAATTTCTGCCTCACTCTCACCCAGAAAGGGATTTGTTTTGACTTATACTGGGTGCTCCCTTGTGTCTGGACAAAGCTAAACCTTTCTGATGAGCTCTAATGAGAGCGCAACACGTGTCAGGGATTGCTTTTACTCGTTTTAAGTTAGCTTGGACGGTATTTTACCAGTCAAAGCTGTAATACTGTGCCTGAAGTAGTAAATGGCTTTTGTCATTTTATAGCTCGGCAAGGTTGACACAGTGTCAAACCCATGCTTAAAGACTTTGCTGAACAAATGGTAAAATACTTTGTCACTATCTAGCTCGGCGTAGCTAGCACTGTGCTGATCCAATGCTTAAAGACTTTGCTAGATAAACAGACATTTGAGGTGAGCAAATCTAGAGTGTTGCTGGTGTTGCAGGGTGCTCCTTACTAGAGCTGCTCTCCACTTAAACTTGGAAACTACCCAGAGTTCTCTATTCTTTTTTGCATAGGTATATATATATATATATATATATATATATATATATATATATATAGTATGCTTCAATGTAATCTGAGAACACACTGCATCACACGTAGAATATTTCATTTGTTTTTATTCTTTTCAGGAATAATTTTTTCTTTATTAAAAGTAGATCCGAACACAACAAACAACAATAGCCAAGACATGTTGCGCTTCACAGACATGTACAGGTATCTTCCTCTGGGGACTAGAAGTGGTACCCTTAGTTGGCTATCAGATAAACCTAAGGGGTGTTATAGATGTACTAAGTGTGTTTGCTGTAAATATGTTGTGGACAATACCAAAATATTTTCTGACAGCATGAATGACAAAACCTTCACAATTATTTCTTTCATTAATTGCAACACTACCAATTACATTTATGTAATTGTATGGATATGTAATAAACAAAATGTTGGATCAACTACATATAGACTAAAAGAAAGATGGAAGAACACATTAGAGCCATTAAATAAAGATTGTAAGGGCCATAATTATACTCCGTTTGCGCCGGATTTGCGTAGTTTTTTTTTACGCCAATTCGACGCAAAACGAACTCCATATTTATACTCTGGCGTTAGACGCGTCTAGCGCCAAAGTCCATGGAGTTTGCGTCATTTTTTAGCGTGGACACCTACTTTGCGTTTATGATATGCAAGGTAGGCGTTCCCGTCTAAAAAATTGACTCCGAGGCATGTGCGCCGTATTTACACTCCCGGGCAAAAATGACGCCCGGGAGTGGGCGGGTAAAAAAAAATGACGTCCAGCCGCTTTTGCGTAGTTTTTTAGCGCCTGGTCAGGGCAGGCGTTAAGGGACCTGTGGGCTCGGAAGGAGCCCAGAGGTGCCCTCCCATGCCCCCAGGGACACCCCCTGTCACCCTTGCCCACCCCAGGAGGACGCCTAAGGATGGAGGGACCCATCCCAGGGAACTTAAGGTAAGTTCAGGTAAGTCATTTTTTTTTTTTTTGTGGCATAGGGGGGCCTGATTTGTGCCCCCCTACATGCCACTATGCCCAATGACCATGCCCAGGGTACAGAAGTCCCCTGGGCATGGACATTGGGCAAGGGGGCATGACTCCAGTCTTTGCTAAGACAGGAGTCATTTCAATGGGGGTTGGGAGTAAAAAAAAATGGCGCAAATCGGGTTGAGGCGAAAATTTTGCCTCAGCCTGACTTGCCCCATTTTTTGGCGCCCAAGCTCCATATTCCCCTACGCCGGCGCTGCCTGGTGTACGTCATTTTTTTTTACCCACACCAGGCAGCTCCGCCGGCTAACGCCGGCTAACGTCATTGAATAAATACGGCACCCGCATGGCGCTTCAGAATGGCATTAGCCGGCGTTAGATTTTTTTACGCACAACTGCGTTGGCGCAGTTATGCATCGAAAAGTATAAATATGGCCCTAAGTGTCCTACAGCTGTTCACTTTCGCAGAGAACACAACCTTTTGAAATTAAGTATTGTAAACTTTTTGGGTATAGAACACATCAATATTGACAGACCTGGTGGGGATCTTGACAAGAAGGTCAGGAGGAGAGAGACGTACTGGATACACAGACTTAATGTAGTACATATGGGTTTGAATTTGGATAGGAAACTTTATACATTACTGGAATAAAATTATGACTGTTTGGGTTTAAATTTTGAAATATAAAGGGTAAATAAATTAAGCAGGAGTGAACTTTATCGATGTGAGTGGTAATTACCAATCATAAAAATTCAAGGCAGGCTCTCACTATCGGGACTGGCTGCTTACAGGGAATGGTGTGTTTGCTTTGGCCATTGGGGGATAGTGGCCTTGGATAGATTGTAGCTTTATTTGGTGAATTGATGTTGGGCAGCACTGGCTGGTTAATTTTTGCACGTGGTCTTTGACTGTATAAGAATTACTAGACTTGTGGCTTAAAAAGTTAAGATACTGTTAAATTATTGACAAGAATTTATATTCTGTTCTGCTTGGATCTGTAGTTAACAGGGTCTAGGAGTGTGATGAGTTTGGTATTGATTGACCAGGAGTCGTATCTCGTCTGAGTCATGGTTACTTTGTGAATTTGTGGATGTGAGATTAAGATTAGATTTGAGGCAGTTTATGATTTTTTATAATTCTTAGAGATGTGTATTGTAAGTTTTAAGAATTTACTCCTGATTATTTTATATATCACCTCATCATTTATGTATATTTTCATATTTTTTGTACTACTAACATGTTGGTATTTGGAAATTAGATCAGTGTAATCGATAAGTGTTGGCATTTGTACCAACATGATGGTCTGAGATCATGTGTCCCGTAGTTAGATGAGTATGTTGCAAGGACAGCACAAGAGTTTAGAGAACAGAGGAACGTGGATTCTTATCCAGGGTGGGAACAGGTTAACTTTTGATTTTGTTGATTTGAGATTTGGACTGTGTAAGAAAGTCCTTCTTTTTGCCCTGGTCACCCCCAAATGTTTTGGACTGATATTGGTGGTTACTGACATTGACTGTGTCCTGGGTACTGCTAACCAGTCCCAGGGCTAGTGCTTGGTGTAAAATAGATTATGCAAATTAGATTAATTATAATTGGCTGTATCAATCTACCTATAAGTCCCTAGTATATGGTAGGGCATGTAGGGTTAGGGACCCCAGCATAGGTAGTGCACCAATAGGTGTACTGCTGTGGTGCCCAGTGTCCTTAAAAAACAAGCCAGGCCTGCCTTGCTGGCTCCTTTTAAGTGAAAGTTAACCCCAAATTTTACTTTGGAAATAACAGTACTTCCAAAGTCCTAAGCTACCTTATTTTTATTTATAGGTCACCCCTAAGGTGGGCCCTAGGTGACCCCAGGGTTGGGTGTAATATAACCATAAGCAGGGGCTTTATAAAATAATTTTTTTAAGCCCTGTTGATGGAAAATAGCTAAAGTCATGTTTCCTCATTGTAGTGACTGGGCTCCATACACTAACATGGAGAGATTTTATTTTAAAATAATAAAGTCTTATTTTCCATCGGAAGGAGCCTTATCTGGCATGTTAATATCAATTTAAAAGTTATAATAAATCCAACAACTTGCCACTGTTGAAGTTAATATAACTTGACCTAGAAAGAAATTTAGAACTCTTCCTAAAAGTTACCAAATTCAGCCCTGTAGTGCCCTTCTCTGATTGGTCAGCCTCTGGTATCCTGAGCCAGGTTGCCTTGATGAGGTGTGAAGTGTCCTGGGCTGAAACAAATGAAGCATCTGGTGGCAGGAGGAGATCTGCCTCAGCAGATGGTGGAACAGGGTGGGGGGAGAGCAGCCAAACTGGTCTTCAAAAGAGGGAAGGATATTTGCGGCAGCAACTGTACCTCCTCCATTTTCTGCAAACCCAGACAGCCAGGTGCCCCCTAATTAGATTAAGAGAAGGCTGTAAAGGGGTGTGCAAAGGGAAACTTATCCACACCAGTGGGTGGGCTCCGCTAGACCTATCCTCTCAGATTGAATTTTTGCCAATCTTGGATTTTTAGAGAATGTTGCTCCCTGGGATTGATTTTTGCCCAACTTCCCAGGAATTGGTCCCTGAAGAGGGTAGTGGCCTGCAGGTGATTGGACAGAACCCCCCCACTGCTTACACCTCAGGAGAAAGGCAAAATATGGCAGAACTGCACCCAACCTCAGATCCCTACAGAAAGAGGACAAGAAGAAAAAGGACTGCCCTGTGCGACCCCTGGCCTGCTCCCCGACACTGCACTCAGAAGGACTGTACCAGATGAACAATTGGGCTTCACCAAGAAAAGGACTTTGTCTGACTTCTACTGCTTCTCTCTGTTTGCTGCAGGTAGAAAATAGCTGACCAGAGTCCTCTGCATCAATTCCTGAAGAAATTGAACAGCTGACCAGTGCCTAGTGGTCATTTATGGATTTGAGCCAGGTACATTCTGGGGGTTGAAGTCCCAACCCTCAAAGAGCAACTCAGAGCTTCTGCAACCTTGAGGTGAATTGTGGACACCGAAAATACCTTAAAAGACCTTCTGGAAGAAGATTCAGAAGTTTGGAGAAGAATGGACCAACTTTGTAAAAAAGTTCCTTAAGTTCACCGGCCTGACGTTGTGAGTCAAGCCAGCTTACGTTGTCTGCAACCCAACCTTACTTGCAGGTTTATCCCGCTGAAAAGCTCCGGAGCCCCAGACTTCAATGATTTCACCGGGGGCTCATGGAAAGTCAATCCAATGATGCTGAATCAAAATCAGCTTGCTGAGGAGAGTCGTTCAACAACGGAGAGAAAAAGCTCTACAAACGTTTCTAAGTCCAAACATAAGAAGTTGACCAAAGTTTCCCGTGGATGGGATCTGAAGAGTGCTCCAGGGAGGTTGGCTTCAATTTGAACTTGGTCCTGGATGAAGGTTTCCATCACGAAAAATTGAGGTGCTTCCTGTTTAGTTTTAATGGTTCTCAGAAGTTAGGCTTAGCCTTCTGGCTTGCAGGCCTGTGCCCCCGTCACAAAATGACTTTTAACCTACTTAGCTAGCTATGTCTTAGCCTAGTTATTTTATTATTTATTTTAAAATGACTGTCATGTTTATAGTTCGAGAGATTTTTAGATTTTACCTTATTAGTGCCACTTTGTGACGGCATCACTATCAGCACCAAAGTGAAGTGGTATACGTAAGTTTTCACATCATGTCCCTTTCCCACTAACATGTGACAGCAACATAATCTACTTTTGGGGAGCATTGTTTACATAATTGCAACCACAAGCCTGCCCCCTTATCTATTGTTTGGGAAGATACCTGCATCAGGGGTCCTACAACATCTGTACAAATATGTCTCAGGCAGACAAGGTTATCAGAGGGATTCCTACGAGATGCTATCAATGTCACCTATGCTGCATGTCGCCTTGATGCAGATTCAGCCTTTGTGTCATCACAAAGTCTGACCTAGACCTCATTCCAAGGTTACAAGGGTTGGGTGGTGCTTTTCATGGCCCTGGTACTAGTTAGATTAGGGATTAGGTTATCTCTGCTTTTTTTCCTTATTTACCTCAGACTCCAGGCCATCTCCATACCGTATCCTGTTGCACCCTCTCAAGTACGGAGGTGACCGCTGCCAGAGGGACAGAGCCTCTCTCACTTAACCTCAGGGACAGGGACCCATCCCTAAAGGAGGAGAGTAGAATGGTGTATAATCATTGGACTTTAGGATAGTATCTTAGCCTATTTAATGCCCTTGTCCTTGATATCCTCTCCATTCAACCAACAGTGACCATAGTTTTTCCTTTTTTTTTAAAGAGATTCTCACCACCATGTCTATTCTAGATGTTTTAAAAAGAGTGTTAAGCCATTCAGTGTGTATGAGGGGTGACTCTGACATCCATTTGCAGCAAATTTCCCTTCTAGCCAGAAGTATCAAGTAGAAGAGCACATTTCTCACTTCCCTGCTCCTTATTTCACCTTCCTTGAGTAGGCCAAAGACTATCAAGGGAAGACTTACAGAGATTTCCTGTTTCAGAATACTCAAGATGGTTTTACTCACCTCTTCCCAGAAATGGTATATTGCTGGGCACTCCATGAACCTGTGTATGTCTGATGTTCTCTGCAGCCCACATTTTGCACATTTAACCACTTCCCCCTTCATCATCTTTGAGAGTTTATAAGGGGAGACATAGGCTCTGTGTAAGGTAAAGAGATAATTTCCCCTCAGTGGGGCAGGCTTTCCTACTCTGAACAAGGTGTGCATAGATACTTACCATCTGACTTCTAACTGCTCAAGAGGCATGCTTTCTACCCAGAGAATACCTGGTAATTTAAAATCGCGTTGGATACGTCTGAAAATTCCCAATACCAGAATGACATCTTTTTTAGAGCACGGGGGTCTCTGAGTATCTAATCCTCTAACTGGCCTGCTGATCCCAGACTTGCACTGATACCCTGTGCCCGGCCTTTCAGCTGATTGTACTTCAGTCTAGAGAGTTTCCCTCGTTAGCTCCGTTGGAACTCCCCAGGATAGAAGGATCCATTCATAAAAAGGTACCTCCAATACTCTATGTCTGCGTTCCTAAGTGACACCGCCAGTTCATCCCCCAGGCACTCTGGGGTACCTGGAAAGTCCCAGACAGGGGCCCACTGGCTATAGTAGTCCATCTGCGCTACTTGCCTAAGCTTGTACACACCTTTGCCGTATACAGTAGGATTTTCAGTTTCACCTTTTTAAGGTATTTTGGGTCACCAAATGTATATAAAAAGTGTTTTGCTGCCCCTTTCAGAGTACCTTCCATAATCTTAAACATATCTCCAATCGCTGAAGAATCTGTGGAGGTAGAGAGCATTCTAGCATTTTTCAATTGGATTGTTTAGGAGGCTGGCCTGGTTTGTAGTGGGTACCGTGGGTACTTACTCTTTACACCAGGTCCAATTGTCCTTTATTAGTGAAATGTAGTAGTGTTCTAGCAGCTTAGGCTGATAGCGGTAGCTATAGCAGAGCAGCTTAGGCTGAAATAGGAGACATGCAAAACTCCTGCAACACCACTTATAGTTACACAGTACTTATACACAAGTAAAGACAATACTCAGGGACATATTTATACACCGTCTGCGCCAAATGTGCGTCAAAACTTTTGACGCACATTCAGCTCAAATGTTGCTCCGTATTTAAACTTTGACGCCCGAGCCCGTGGACGACAAAATTCTGCAGTGTGTCATTTTTTGGATGCTGCAACCCGCCTTGCGGTAATCAGCCCAGCAGCAACAACAGCAGCTACAACAACATCAGCAGGGACCCCATAGGCAGGGCAGAAGGCAGGAGAGGATATTCCGCCCCAGAACAACCCTTCATGGCCTTAGGGAACACAACATTATCCAGAGGTACAGGTTGAACTGGCAGGCCATTCAGCAGCTGCTGCGCAACATTGAACCGCAGTTGGCCCTCACTTTGCTGACACCCCGCACCATCCCAACAGAAACCAAGCTGCTTGCCGTACTTCATATGCTGGCAAGTGTCTCTTTTCAAACAACTGGTGCCCTGGTTGCTGGAATATCACAGCCATCATTCTCCGCCTTTTTGCCCAAAGTACTGGATGCCATCATTGGACTGACATCCCGCCACATCTGCTTCCCTAACACACTGCAGAAGCAGCAGTAAACAAAATAGGGGTTCTACCACATCAGTGGATTCCCACACGTCCTTGGTGCAATCGACTGCAAACATGTACGCCTTGTGCGACCTGCTGCAACTGAACACCTCTACCGCAACAGGAAGCACACACATTCCATCAACGTGCAGGCCATTGTCGATCACCAGGGATTGATCACCAACATCGTGGCTAAATATCCTAGGAGTGTCCATGACTCATTCATCTTCCGTCACTGCACCATCAATGAACACTTCCAGGATGGATGGTATGGCAATGGACTACTTGTTGGTAAGTACAAAAACCTACTTATGTACACACTGCACAGCAACCCTCTAGGACACACAACACATACACCACAACAGCAACATGTGAACAGGAACACACTGAGGTCGTGACATCACTAGCCATGTTTCTTAGGTCACCATAGAACCTGTCACACATCTGAAATTATTGTTCAGCCTAATGTTAAGACGTCAAAGATCACAACATGTGGAGTGGGTTGCCTAAATGTCACCTTGCAAAATGTAAGTGTCCCAATGACGTTTAATTTAATCCATTGCAGAAGTCTAAAGGTATGAGATGTCCAGAGTACATTGATGTGAACTTGTGAACAACACTGTCAATTTTAACCTGTGTATGGAACGATCGTCTCACCCCCAGTGAAGACACACGGACACCTGTATCACAAGTCACAATACTAGGGAGGGCACACTGTACTGCAAATCCCAAAACATACTGCTGACAACCAGTTAGCAGACAAACACTCGTTCAGCTAAGGAAACAACACAATGCAGATGGTACATCCTACAAGCCTAGGATGCTACATTATAACACAAAAGAGTCACAGAGAGCACAAGACAGCTACTGCCATGAAAGGTCATTTCAATAGGGCCAGCTACATCAACATGATCCCATTCATTTTCTCTTTCAGCTGATCAGGGGTATGGCATCCAGCCATGGATTATGACACCATTTGGCAACCCGAGTACTGCTGCAGAGTGTGCCTACAATGACGCACATAGGAGGACACGCACCATAGTCGAGAGGACCTTTGGCATCCTCAAGTCAAGGTTCCGGTGCCTTGACATCACTGGTGGTAGCCTCCTATATTCGCCGGAGATGGTCTGTAAGATCATCCTAACATGTGCAATATTGTACAACATTTGCATTAAAAGGAGCATTCCCCTCCTGGAACCAGAGCCACACATGCCTGAAGAGGAGGAAGAGGAGGATGCTGGCCTGCAACATGAGGGGGAACTACAGAACATGGCCGCTGGTATACGCAGGCGGCAACATATTGTTAATAATTTCTTTTAAATATAATCACCTTCACCACTTTAGTTAACTAATTTAAATAAACACCTATATTAATCACCATATCATGGTCTGGCTATTCATTTTTGCACACCTTCATCCCTAACTATCAGAATAAGAGTGTTGTCTCATGGAGCATTGCTGAGATACTGATTAGGACACTGAACATCCCAGAGCTAATGTGATGCCTAACATACAATGGTCACATACACACACACTGTTAATGACATATATCATGTACATTTCTCCTTTGAAGGCCAGTAGCAAAGGACCACACCTATTTCACACATACATGTTGAAATCAAGGTCCAACGCAGCATATGGCACACAACTAAGACACCATCACTCAGTAAGGGAAAAACAAGCCTCATACATGTGTAACACAGCCCTTGGGTTCATTTGTCACCTTCAAAAACACAGGACATACACAGTTTGACATGTCAACTGTCTAGTTTGTCCTCCAAACAGTCTGAGTCAGACCACTGCTCATGTAACTTGTCAAATTGCTGGATCCTGAATCACCCTGCATTCTGTCAGCCCGACTGGCATCTGTCTGTGCGTCACACTAAAGTATCCCTGTGTCTACATATGTACCACACTTGCGTTAGCAAACCTCTCATTCATCAGGGGGCATTGGGCATGGGCTTCTTCAATTCATACACAAATACATTGTATAGCATCATCTGCCTTTTAACTGTACCATTTGAGTAAAATCCTCTGGGAAAAGCAAAATTCATGGCCCATCTCTTGTCTGGGTCTCATTTATGCATGAATGACAAAGTGTGACAGTGTCCCAGGGCCGTAGGCAGGGATTGGGTATGGGGCTTTCAGCACAACAAGCAACCTCTGATGATGTCCATGAAAAATACACACATGACAGGACCATGACAGTTCACACACAGAATGACAGTGCTCACAACATATTGATGGGCCGTGTGTGGTGAATAGCTGCGAGAATAATCAGCACAGAGGCTATGATGTTCCCAGATGAAGTGGGAATTACAGAGGCTAACCTGTGTACAAATGTTGTAATGACACCTGCCGGAACATGATACCTGAGACATTATCTCATTCAGCACACCAAGGTTGCCCTGTTGACTGTCTCATTACACGTCTTTAGTGACAGAGTGGGACCATCCCCATGTAGGTTCTTATGGCAACATCCACTTTACTCACATTGGTCAACTAAGGATACTCAGTAGATACAGGAATAGCTGCCACTGACTCATGATGAGTCCTGGACCGAACTGTGACAAATTACACCCCAAACAATATATAGGATCATAATTGGACCACACACATGAACAAGACACCTATGTGCAATTGATCACTGGAAATATGTGGACACGTGCTGTCTTGTATGCTGGTCCACCACAGCCACTTGATAGTTGGGGCTCACTTCTATGGCTTCAACTGTGGTGTCATCATACATTTGAGATTCACCCTTGTCTGTCTGTGCAAACAACATGGTACCCACTTCCTCAATGCATGTGTATGACTCACTGTGGGATTCACCAACTAGTGCCTAGGAAGCTCTTACCAATACTCTAGGACATAGGATGTTGAAAATGTGGACCATTGACATGAACAAGCGTCTGCCATCTATCTAGTGCATGCTATGTCACATGTGGTGTCTATGTTACCCTAAATCTTGGAAGTCCACATTATGGATGTTGCTACATGAATGACTAACACATGCCCTCTCTCATTTCCATAATGACTTGCATCTAAGGATTGGACACATGGACGTCACATTCATACAAGCATATGTGCAATTATGCTTCATGTGATACACACACACTTGGTCAACAAACACATTAGTTGCCAAAGCACACACTTTGAGCCAAAGGCATTTAGGTGTTGTACATATGTGTGTCACACTGCTATCCTCTCGTTATGCCAAACATGCACAATTTGTGCAACACATACATGTAGGCCACACTTATGACCAACTATTGCGTCAGCCAACCGTAAAAATACTGTGAAGCGAGTAGCGGATCATGGTCCTCCGCAGTATGATGTCCACATGCGAACATACACCATCAACACCATAGTGTCTTCAATCAGCCTATCTCTGATGTGTCCCAAATGTAACAGAACAAAAAACCTGAAAAATTGCCCAAAGCCAGTTAATGCACTGAAATGTTGATGTTCCTAGCGTTATGCGTCATTTTTTGTCTACCAAAACTGTATTTGCGTCATTGTTTTTTACGCACAGGAGTGAAAATTAGCCCGCATCCAGATATTTGTACAGGCCATGTACTATTATGTGGATGCGGGCTAATTTTCACTCCTGTGCGTCAAAAAAAATGACGCAAATACAGTTTTGGTAGACAAAAAAAGACGCATAACGCGAAAAAGGTGGGACATTTCATACAGGAAGTGATGTAATAGGATATCCTGTTTACAGATCATGTACAGTGGGTGTACTTTCACTTTTACTTTGCTGTCTATGATTCTTCTAGACTGTGTGGCTGTGTAGAGAGTGGTGTCCTGAGATTTTGTGCTTTTTTGTCCTGTGTGCTATCTGTAAAGTTCATTTGTGAAATAAATATTGTTGGTGTATACTGTACTACTGTGTTTTGTCTACATTTGTCCATTTATCTTGTG
The DNA here is from genome assembly GCF_031143425.1 of Pleurodeles waltl. Taxonomy (NCBI): domain Eukaryota; kingdom Metazoa; phylum Chordata; class Amphibia; order Caudata; family Salamandridae; genus Pleurodeles; species Pleurodeles waltl. Next base: position 371,468,314 of record NC_090449.1, read on the forward strand.
TTTTTGTTGTTTGAGGGAGTCTGTTGTGGGTAGTGTTAGTTTGGGGATAGTTGGGCTCTTTTAGTGGTTAAGTTTACTTTTCATCTGTATTTGTACCCCTACTTTCCCCCTTTTCCCCTTTCTATTTTTTTTACCCCTATTCCCTTTCACTTTTCCAGTATGTCTGGTAGGCCACGTCTTGGCAAGATGGGTGAAGAGGAGTTGGGGGGGGTTCATATGGCTTGTGTGCCATTTCTTGCCACTCATGATCCAGGCAGGGTGATACAGGGGTATCCAACAGAGGCGCGCAGAATCCGGTGGGGAAAGGTGCTGCATCACCTGCAGCGTGTGTATGCCAGCCAGATGAGTGACCACCAGCTGAAGCACCGGTGGGCTGACCTCATCACCAGGGAGCAGGATCTCTTGGACCACCTGGGAATCGTGATTGGTGGCACTGTTGGTGAGTACTAATCATGTAAATATGCACGATTAAATGCTCTGTAGTGAAATAAGAGGATTTGTACTATGTCTGCCAGCTACCTTGCTGACTGTGTGTAATGCTGGGGAACCATACAGGGATAATTGATGCACTATGGCAAGGATCACAATTGCTAGCTGTCAGGTAGCACGTGCTCAGCAAACTTGCAGGATACTTTTCCATGAAGTAAATCGGTGCGGCCTTTTTGTCAGACAACCAAACAAAATAGGAGCCAATCAAGTCTAAATAGGGTACTATTGACAGACAAGTAAAGATGTACCAACATATTGGCTAACTTTGTTGACGCAATAGCTAGACTGACTTTAGAATCACCACATGATGCAGAAAATGAGTGCTGCCTTCACGTCAATTGATAATAGCAAAGTGGCTCAGACATATGTCTCATGTGAGTCTGGTGAGTGTGGAAGGAAAGTGTTCACGGAAGTACTATGAATGTTTGGGATTCTTGTGTTCCTTTATCTTTTTGGATACATGTCAGATCTGGATTTGAAAACATTGTGAAAAGGTGTAAGGTGCCCTCAGCTAACATCTTAGAATGTTTGTTGGAGTTAGTTGTGCCACATTCCAAATATGGATGGCAGTCCAAGTGTATGCACATGGCTTCACATCTCCATGGTTGGTGCAAATCACCATAGCTGGGCCACATCAATTGAATCAAATGTAACAACAGGGGGGCTTACAAAAGTCCCTGCCCCTCCCTCTGTACATTGTACCTATGTGTCATTAATGTGTCATGGCCACAAGGCATGTTTGACTGGCAATGCAGTCCTCAAGTAACCAGGCTTTGGATGTCTCTCTTGGATGCACATGATGAGACGATTACACTCCATGTTTTTTTCTGCTCACCAATTACGGGGCATGTTTGCAACCACATGATAGTTAAGGCCAATTTATGTGTGCAGATATGTGTGTAACTGTCACAGGAGACCCATGCTATGTACAAGTTGGCGGTGATATATCAGATGCAGTACCATCATGTCTGAATGGCTGCCATTTCCTTATTCAGCCTACACATTGTATATGTTTATGAAATTGTTGAGCTGTGCACAGATTTTGAGCACATTTCTTCCTTCCATACCTTACAGGTGGACCGGCACCCTACACTGTGGGAGAGATGGCGACATTTGAGGATCCCGACCACTCCAGTAAGTGTTGATATGTCTGTTATGTGTTGTGTTTGCTGGTTATGGACTCGTGTGTGTTGAACGCATAGCAAGGTGTGATGTGTTGGGCAATCTTTTCTCTTGTTCCATGAGTGGGATTTCAGTTTCTCAAATGTTTTGAGTTGGCCAATGTGTATCCTATTGTATTATCTAGGGATTGTAGGCCATTCCTGTAGGCACAACAGTGAGTACAGGGGTTAGTCATGTGGATGACACTTGTATCAACAAGAGTCGCACTAGAAGTCAGCTCCGATTTAGTCAGCCTGTCAGACCCACATTCTCCAAGATTGGTACAGCAAATTGCTTTCCAATAGACATCTGCTTCCCTATTTACCAACAAAATTATGAAACAGTAGGTAGACCCTCCTAGCAGCATGTACTTCCACATGAAGTGCTAAAAGTATGTGGAACTTGAGTGCAATGGCCTAGGTGTGCATGCAATTCATGATCATGGGTGTTCTTGCAACTATGTGTCTGATGCAAGTCAGGCCTTACTGGAATTATACGTTGTGTACCAAGTTCTGCATTTCCTGACATGTGTGGGCCTATGATTGTTCTAGGGTTTGCTGACTCCTAATTGTTGATAGACCATACCTGTGGTGTGTGTGTAGAGCCAAACACGTGTGGAGTTTTCTATACACTCCTCGGTGTACATGTTGTTGGAAATTTATAGTTGTTTATCCCCTCCTCCACCCTGAAACACAGGCATGGGTTTGTGAATGGGGTACCTAGTACTGATGCTACCAGTATGTTACACATACATGTGAATAAGTGACGGTTTGGTTGGAACCTAGTATACACACTCTGGTTTGGCACTTGGTACTATGCTGGCAAGTCCAGTTACAACTTGCAGACCATGTGGCTTTAGTTTTGCTTTCCGTACACTGACATTTGTAGCCCAGGTTTTGGCGGAGGATATGCAGCATGATTCTTAGCTGATAACTGCCAGATCTCAGATTGCAAGTCAAAGCCAGTTGTTACCCATCTTGTAGGATGTGCTATGTGTGATGTGACCTTTGTAGGCTGGCCTGCCATGTACTTCCTCAGGGATCTGTATTGTGATATGAGCTGTTACAAGTACAGTAGATGTATTGTCTGATTAACTTCTTGTGGCATTTCACACAATGCAGTTACTAATGTAGAATATCTGCATTTGTCTTCACAACTGCAAAAATTACTCCAGACCAGGTCTGTGAATTCCAGTGCCGGGCCAGGAGATACCAGCACATCCTGCTGGTGGAGTCGGGGTTCAGGAGGATGGCCCGGCGATATCGCCATGAATGGGCCTCCGGGGCATGGAGAGCCTTCCCACAGGGTGGGCCTACTTTGCCCACCACAGCCACCACCAGCACAACCACCAATCCCAGCCAGGTGGCCCCACCCACAGCTGGGACTGTTGGTCCTACATCTGCTGGACTTCCAGGCCCCAGCATTGCTGCCGGTGCAGGACAGCCCATTAGGCCTGGCACAACACACACACAGACCTTCTCCACCGGTACCCAGATTGCCACAGCTCGACCTGTTGACCCTGCAGCCTTCCACAACATGGAACGTAAGATGGACCGTGTGCTGCGCAAGTTGAGCAATCTGAGCCGGGATGTGCGCCACATTAACCGTTGTGTTAAGTATATTAAGAGGACCCTCCGGAGGGCCAACCTCTAGACATTTTTTGATGGACATGATTCCCTCCCCTCCCTCCTCTTTCCTTGTTCTTATAGTTAGTGGCTTAGGGGGCTTAGTGTGAGGTTAGTATAGGCTGTTAGTTTAGTTAGTGTTAGTGGGTGGGGGGTCCAGATTCTTTATATTTTTACTTATTAAGTGTGTGGGTGGGTGGTGGGCTATGTTGGAGTTCTTGTGTGTTTAAATAAAAAAAATACAAAAATACAAAAAAAATAAAAAAAATATATATTTGCCTAGGATAGTATAGTATGTGTTTAGGTTAGTATGTGTTGTTCTCCATGTGTCCCATCTCATAAGGGGGGTGCGGGGTAGAGGTTTAGAACGTTTTGTTGCATGTGATAAGTAAGTGTAGCTTAGGTTAGTTAGGGACAGTTGTGGGTAATGAGTAGTCAGGGTAGATTAGGGTAGGTAAGATTTTTCTCTCAGTTTCCTCTTCTGTGATTAGCATTTAATAAATATTTGGTTAACCCTTAATAGTATGTGTTGAATGGTACTTGATCGTGGGTTTGGATTCAGTGTACATACATTTTGTACTATTACATTTGTGTCCTATGCTACAAATAAATCCCAACTGAGCTGTACGATTGAGCTACCTTGCAAAGTGTCGACCCTTCGTTGCAACCACCAATCACTGTTAATATGCATGACAATGTGTTTCTGTTGATAATTGTGTCTTGAAAGTCACAAACAGTGCTTCCAGACTTGGTATTGGGGAAACAGTTTTCGGTCTGACTGCAGTGTGATGATCATGGACACCCTTATAAGATGAGTTCCCATTGGCACTCTTGTACGCTTGTCTTCATGACTCTCATACATGATTTGTGACACAGTTCAGCATGATTACCTATTTGTATGTAAACTCAGACACCTTTATTTATGCAGTTTTTGTAGAGTTTGCTTAGATTAGTGTGCCATGTTATTTGTGTTATTTTTGCATGTTGACAAAATTTTGCGGCCACTATTTGATGACTTAGTTATCCCCTGAGGAAAGATTCTTCTGTCCAACACAGCATGATGGTGTATGGTTTCTCACTTCATCAGATTTGTCCCTCAGGATGGGCAGAGTATGATGCAATCATGGGCACTGTGCGGATTTCTCTGACTATATATTATCAGGACAGTTGTATTGACAAGCTACGTAATTTGACAGTAGGCACATTTCAGTTATCTACTGCACAGTTGATATGTCACATTACCCAGAGACAGATTTGTTGTGTAAGTGCTATTTATTGAAAAGTGCTGTAGTGCTATCTGTATATTCTCCATGATTGTGAGTCCATTATAGTGACATCTTTCAGTGTGATCCAACACAAGGGTTTACCAAAATTCTTTTGACATGCTTGGGTTGCTGTTTCAGACAGTGCAGAGGGACAGAATTTGCCAGTGAGTAGGAGAGAGATAATCACTGGGCTGGGTGACAAGATATACAGTGGTTTGCATAACAGTGCTTGAGTACAGTTGTTGCAAGACTGGCAAGTTACAAAGCGCAGGACCTTGGTAAATGTTGGCCATGTGATAGGGACTAGTGCTTCTGGGTCATTTTCCTTGTGAATGTGATCCGATCCATGTCTTCTTCATCTGATGTGTGTGTTGCCTCCTCTGTCCTTGTTGTTGTTGGTTGTGAAGGGGCAACAGGCACCTCAGTGTTAGAAGACATGGACTCAATCATCCCGGTCGCTGCTCCCTGTGAAGTTCTTAAGGGCAGTACTGCAGCAAGGAGTATCTGCTGGTTCTTGAGAATAGCAGCCACATCACGATGGTAGGCAGCCAGGTCGGCCCTGAGGGGTTCAATGTTGCATTCGTGCACTCGTTGACAGGATTGCTGTTGTAGGTGTTGGGTCGACTGTATTACAGCTGTGCTGATTTCCTTCTAGGTTTTCTGCAGTTCCTACAAGTTAGATGTTAGGGCTTGCATAGCTGCTGCCTGATCTGCAGATGACATCATGCATGAACGCATCCCCTCAAGCCTGGCTGCCATATTTTGCATCCCCACCCGCACCTCCTTGGCCAGCTCCCGCTGTACTCCAACTACAGTTCTCTCAAAGCTGGTGCCAGTGTCGTCTGAGTCTTCAGCTGTATTGGAGATGGCAGGTCTTATAATTGGGGTGTTGGGTGGATCCTCTGCGATGGCTGCTTGTTCTGTGCTCCTCCTTGTGACTGAAGGTGGGGTCTGGAGGTTTTCAAGGACCTTTTGGATAGTCTCCTAGGGAATGTTTATCGGCTCATCATCCATGTCATCAGGGTAATCTGGGACAGGCATATCCGCAGGAGATACATCTTCCTCTGCAATGAAACAGGGTACAATTAGTGTGTCTGTGTTGTGGTCATTTTGATGTGACGTTCCTGCCTTTTGAAGAATTCACTTTGTGATCTTGTTTTGTGTTACTTGCTCCAGTCCTTCAGATGGGCATTCTTCCAGGCCTATGGCCCACCTGCATGTCACATGTATGTTATTGAGTTATTAGACTTGTCAGCATCATCGCCATTAGGTGTTGGTTTAGGCCGAATAGAGAATTGCCACCTTCTTTTCCTACTCAAGCCTCCGTCTACCTCCATTCTCATGGTGAGACCTTTCACTGGCTGTGGGTCTTCTGATGACCCTTGCAGCACACTTAACAATCTGGACCTGCCCCAATCTCTGATCTTTCACATCCACTTAAATGTATTTGACATGTGGCATATCCTATGCATGGCAATGATATGATCTGATATGGATGTTGACATTGGTAATGTGTGCTGCTGATGTTGGGGAATGTGTGTTACATTGGATTGCCTCATAATCGTATCAGTGTCCTATTTCCTCCTCTGACTGTGCAGGTGTATTTCAGTGACCAGTTACATGTGTCCCCCCCTCAATGCTGTTGTCTGAGCAGTATGACATTTGGGATGTTGCATTGTTACCCAGGCACAGGACGAACCCTGACATATGCAGCATGGGTGTGTCCTTAGTGCTGTGTAGCTCCTATTGTTGTTTACATTGGCTGATGTTTGCGACAACTATGGGCATTGACATTTGAGAGTACTGGGGCCTTTGTCTTGTTTCTGGGGATTGTTGAAGTTGTCATCCTCACCCCCTAATTTAGGTGTGCATGATCCATGGGGAGGTTACTGCCATTGGCTACTTGAGCTGCTCACAGAGCGGAGGTGGTAGTGGCAACTTTTGTCGCAGTTACATTCCAGTTGTCAGTATGGCTAGAGGTTGTTAATAGGGCCCTAGTTAATGTAGGGGGTATGGTGGCTGACGTGTGCCAGGATGTCAGTTTGACGTTGTGGCCTTCCCTCCTGGCGTGGCTTTCCCTTTGCTCCATCGTTAGCATGACAGCATGCCCCCATGGGACTGTTGTTGGTGTTGTGTAATGGTGTGCCCCAGGTCTTCTCCCTGCTGTGCCTCTTTTCCCATGCCACTCCATGTATGAGATGACTTCCATGCATTTTGTGGTTGGTATCCCCCCCGGTTGTAGATGACATTAGTGCATTATAATTCCCCATGCGACTTACCCTGCATGTGTGTTGTCTCCTGGTAGTCTGCGCTGTCATGTCCTTGAATCCCTATGACGATCTCCTCAGGGATGACGGCTGTGACCATCTCCTCCATGTGGTCCAGGGCCTCCTGGTGTGCTGGACTCCCCCATCCAGTCTGCAGTGCTGCCTTCCTGTTCCTGGCCATCTTTTCCTATGTCCTGCGCTTGCAGTCATGCCAGCGTTTCTTGCACTCGATGACTGTTCTGCGTACTTCAGCCACACTGTTAATCTTTTCGACAATTTGATGCCATATAGCCTCTCTCCTACTGATTGGCAACTCTGAGGTGACAAACAGTTGGTGCTGGTGTTCCGTCACCTCTTTAACCAGAATTTCCTGCTCCTCTGCACTAAAGCAACACTTTCTTTTCTTCTTAAAAGTGTCCTGGTTCTTGTGTGGGTCATCCTGGATGGTTCCTAGTCTGCTGTCATCTTCCTTGGGTCTGTAGTGGCGTCTGGGATCCATTTTGGCTCTCCTCTGGTGAAATGGCAGTGTTTGTGGTTTTTTTTTTACGCTATTGCGTCATAAAACAGCGCATATCCGGTTTGCGGGGTCGTAAATCGACCCACAGTAATTTCCGCTGCATTAACGTTGTTTTGCTTTACGACTTGACGCTGCGGTGTGCGTCAAAAATAATGACTTCCACCTGTGGTTTGCGCCGCCGTGCGTCAAACTATAAATATGACGCCTGCACGCACACCAAAATGACGTTAGCCGGCGGTAACATTTTTGACGCAAAACTGCGCCGGCGCAATTTTGCGTCAAAAAGTATAAATATGGCCCTCAGTGTTACCAAAAATAAAGGTAGTTTATTTGGGTGACACAAGGCCAAAAATATCCTAGAGGCAATACTTCTTCTGGAGGTAAGTATTATACACAATATATACATAGACACCAAAATAAGGTAAGTAATTAGACATAGAATAGTGCAAACAATAGGAAATGCTCTAGAATTGAATGGGAGAAAATAGGTCTAGGGGCAACACAAACCATATACTAAGAAAGTGGAATGCGAATCACAAATTCCCCTCTAGACAAGTGCATTGTGTAGAGAACCGCTGGGAGAGTAAGAATACAGTAAAGGTAAGTAAATTACCCCACCCCAGAGCCCAGAAAAGCAGGAGTAAAGTACTGCAAGTTTCCATAGGACACTTTGCAAGTCGTGATTAGAGTTATTGCAAGAACCAAGTATGACTGCCAACAAGAAATAGTGGAATCTTGGACCTGAAGACCTGCAATGGAAGCAGACCAAGTCCAGAAGTCAAAAGAAGTTCCAGGAAGGACAGGAGCTCCTGCCAACCCAGAATAGGGTGCAAAAGAAGAGTCCCTGGTTGGATGAAGACTGCAGAAATGCACCCAAGGAAGATGTCAGCGGGTTCCTGCATGATACACTGGATGTCCCATGTCGTGAAGTTGGATGCAGGCGAGTTTTGGCACTGGATTCCTCCAACAAGCCTTGGTTCCAAACAAAGTTGTGTTTTGCATCAAATTGGCGCTATCTGGACCCAGGAAGGTCCTGTAGGCCTCAAATCTGTGTGAGTAGGAAGAGGGGGCTCTCTGCACTTCAGAGGGCGTTTAGGACACCAGATAGCACCCACAGGAGTCCCAGGACAAAGGAGGTGCAAAATACAGTTAGTGCAGCACTACAAAGGAGGGTCCCATGCCACCGGAGAACAACTCAGTGAGTTGAGCGTCACAGGACAGAGTGCTGGGGACCTGGGCCAGGCTGTGCATGAAGGAATTTAGAAAATAGTGCACAAAGGCCTCAGGAGGTGAAGAAGATGTGGTGCACAGAGGTACTGTGATTCTGAGGGAAGGCAAGGCCTTAACTCCTCGAAATTGGGACAGCAGGACATTAGGACAGCCTGTGTCAATGGGGTCCACCCTCTGTGTTCCAAGGAGCACGCTCGTCACCAGGAGAGGAGTCCAAGAGAACAGGTGGTCGACTTAGAAGGTGCCTGCGTGAGCAGGGAAGTGACTCCGTCACTTCACAGTAGATTTCTTTGGTCCTTCTGGTGCAGGGTGAAGACAGGGAGTCCCCAGAGCATGCACACCATGGAAACTGTTGCAGTTGCTGGATGGAGCTGAAGTTGCAGAGAAAAAGTAGCCCTTCTGGATACTTTGTTGCATTTACAGTGGTTCCTGGAGCAGTCTGCGGTTGATCCGAGTTCAGAGGATGAAGTAGTCGTTGCAGAGGATTCCTGCTGGAAACTTACAAGTAGAATCTGAAGAGAACCCACTGGAGAGACCCTAATATCTCTGAGCGGGGGATCAACTGCCTTATCACGTAAGGACCTATCAGGAGGGGTCTCTGACGTCTCCTGCTGGCATTGGCCACTCAGAGGCCTCCAGAGTGTCCCCACACCTTGCAAAGCAAGATGGCTTAAGTCTGGGACACACTGAAGGAGCTCTGGGCATCAGCCCTAGGGTTGGTGATGGACAGAGGAGTGGTCACTTCCCTTTCCTTTGTCCATTTTCGTGCCAGAGCAGGGACTGGGAGTTCTGAACCGGTGTAGACTAGCTTATGAAAGGAGGGCACCATCTGTGCCCTTCAAAGCATTTCCAGAGGCTGGGGGAGGCTACCCCTCCCCAGTCTGTAACACCTATTTCCAAAGGGAGAGGGTGTAACACTCTGCTCCCAAAGGAAATGCTTTATTTTGCCTTCCTGGGACTGAGCTGCGCAGACCCCAGGACAGCAGAACCCTGTCTGTGAGGTGGAAGCAGCTTTAGCTGCATTGCAAGCCTCAGAGAGCTGGTTTGGCAGTACTAGGGGTTCATAGTGGAGCCCCCAGGATGCATGGAATTGGCTCCCCAATACCATATTTGGAATTGGGGGACAATTCCATGATCTTAGACACCTTAAATGGTCATATTCAGAGTTACCATTTGGAAGCTACATATAGGTATTGACCTATATGTAGTGCACGTGTGTAATGGCATCCTCGCACTCACAAAGTCCCGGGAATTGGCCCTGAACTATGTGGGGGCACCTTTCCTATTGCAAGGGTGCCCTCACACTTAGTAACTTTGCACTTACCCTTCAGCAAGTGAAGGTTAGACATATAGGTGACTTATAAGTTACTTAAGTGCAGTGAAAATGGCTGTGAAATTGTGTGTGCACTATTTCATGCAGGCTGCAATGGCAGGCGTGTGGAAGGGTTTGTCTGAGCCCCTTATGGGAGGCAAAAGAAATTCTGCAGCCCATAAGGATCTCCTGGAACCCCAATGCCCTGGGTACATAGGTAACATATAGTAGGGACATATAAGGGGAGTCCAGTGTGCCAATTGAAATTGATAAATGAAGTCAGTAGCCTATAGTGACTAATTTTAAAGCAGAGAGAGCCTAAGCACTGAGGTTCTGGTTAGCAGAGCCTCAGTGACACAGTCAAACACTATACACAACACACACATTAGGCCATAAGCTATGAGCACTGGGGTCCTGACCAGCAGAATCCCAGTGAGTCAGGCAAAAACATACTGTCATACAGGTAAAAATGAGGGCAACATGCCAAGAAAGATTTTACTTTCTTACAGATTGCCCTGCATAATATTGCAGGTCAGGGAGAACAAGGCCTCCCTTTTCTCTCCTTCTGTGCAGCTTTTCCATGAGATCCTGGGACCTTTCTGAGTCCATATGAAAGAGTTTATATCTTGTTGGAGGTTAACCAGATATATTTTATTCATTTGCAGGAGGACGGAATTGTACAGAAAGTTCAGCTTAGCAAGATTACCATTTTAATTAGACTAACTCTTCCAATGATTGTGATAGGAAGATGTGCCCACCCTAGCATTAACTTACTACATTCCTCCAAGGCTTTCTTTAAGTTATCCGATGGAATCTGTTCAATGTCCTGCATGATCGTTAAGCCTAAATAGCTCATTATATTTTCTGTCTGACAATAATCCTTCTTCTGATTCCATGCAATTGTCTCCTTTACCGCTCCACCATAGCCAGTAGCACAGGACAAGCAGTTGTTAAATCTTAGGTATATACTAAAAGGTCATCAGCAATTAAGGGCACTTTTTTCTCCCAGCCCTTACGACAAAAGGGGGAAATTAGGGATTCTGCCTAATCACCCTGGCAAAAGGTTCTATATACAGATCAAACAACATGGGGGACAGCCCTGTGTAGTGCGTCTGGTAATCTTAAGGGGCACAGTTAACTTCCCATTCACCAATACCCTAGCCGAGGGAGCCTGATAAATTAGACAGATGGCCTTACAAAAATTCTCACCTATATTATATCTCTTAATGATCGTATTCAAATAGCTCCAATTAACTCTGTTGAATGCCTTCATTGCATCCAGATAAGGGAATTTTAATAGATGGGAAAAAACATTCGAAGAGGCTCTATATCATCACAATTTGGCCCATAAAACCTGCCAAGGTGAGTCTCCTGCCGCATATTTGTAGTTTGACTATAATCCATCTGCCGAACTTATCAGACACTATCACCATCAGCACTACATTAACCTGCCGTTTGACCAAAATTTCAATTCCTTTAGTATGAAAGTTATGCCCTGTACAGGCAAACCATTGCATCCATTTCAGGGTTTTCAACAAATTCATACTCTCTTCCTTGGTTAAATGAGTTTCTTAAGAACTCTTAAAAGGACTTTCTCCCCATTTGGTGATCCTTCTCTTTACCCATTATCCAATATGGTTAATGCCATAAAGATTCCAGAAAATATTAGACATGCATAAACACTACATCTAATAGCGCATGGCTTGAAAGATGAGGGTGGGGATTTCAGATTCATAGCGGAAGCTAATGAAGGTTACCAAACATTCTGTTCCTGGGTCACTTTTCCTGAGGGAGACACAACATACACATTTAACACATGAAATAGTGAACGTAACACAACGGTACCAAGTTTACCAGTATCTTGAAATATCAATTACCTATCAAGAACATCAGAACTGGTTTAATGGTGCCCTTCCACATGTAATAAACCTGTGAGATGAGGGGGCAGATTTAAGAGCACCTTAAGCAACATCAGCGTAAATGTTCTTTACGCTAATGGGGCGCAACAAGGCCAAAATCTCTGTGCCAAATTTACAAAGTGGGGCAATGCGTGCATTGCCCCCCTTTGTAACTCTTTACGCTACATTATGCCTGCACCGGAGATTTATTGGCGCCATTTCTTTTGGCACTTTTTATGCCTGCTCAGAGCAGATGTTAAAATGAGGCACACTATTGTTTTCAATGGGCCTCAATGGGCTTTGCAGGATTTGTGTCAACATTTTTGAAGATAATCCTGCAAAGTTCCAAACTAGCGATGTTGGACCTAGCCCTTTTTGCAGGGTTATGGCAGTGGTGACATTCTTGTTTACCGCTGTGCCTATGTTCAGTGCAGGTGCATGGGTTTTAGGCCACCATGGCAGTCTTTTGTGGATGAAAACTAGTCCTTAAAATGTGCAAGCATTGTTCCCGGAAACTGTATGGGGCATATTTATACTCCGTCTGCGCCGATTGTGCGTCAAAAAGTTTGACGCACAATCAGCGCAAACGTTGACCTGTACTTAAACTTTGACGCCCGAGCCCGCAGATGACAAAATTCCACTGTGTGCTTCATTTTTGGGATGTGGCAACCCACCTTGCATTAATTATATGCAAGGTAGGCGTTCCCATCCAAAAAATGGCTTAAACGGCCGTGCGTTGTATTTATGCTTTCGGGCAAAAATGACGCACGACCAGGAGGCGGAGCCAGAAAATGACGCACAGCCCGATTTGCGTCAAAATGTAATGCCTGGGTCAGGGCAGGCTTTAAAATGGGGCAAACACACCTGTATTTAATCAGCACACACAGAACAAACAGCAGAGCAGCAGAGCAGCAACAGGGAGTCATGGCGGTGATTCTAATCCAGTGTGCATGCAGACGCAGAGCCCAGCAGCAACAGCAGCAGCTACAACAACACCAGCAGGGAACCCAAAGGCAGCACAGAAGGCAGTAGAGGATATTCCGCCCCAGAACCACCCTTCAGGGCCTCAGGGAACACAACATCATCCAGAGGTACCGGTTGAACTGGCAGGCCATTCAGCAGCTGCTGCACAACATTGAACCGCAGTTGGCCCCCACTTTGGTGACACCCCGCACCATCCCAACAGAAACAAAGCTGCTTGCCGTAATTCACATGCTGGCAAGTGGCTCTTTCCAAACAACTGGTGCCCTGGTTGGCGGAATATCACAACCATCATTCTCCGCCTTTTTGCCCAAAGTACTGGATGCCATCATTGGACTGACACCCCGCCACATCTGCTTCCCTAACACACTGCAGAAGCAGCAGGAAACAAAACAGGGTTTCTACCTCATCAGTGGCTTCCCACACGTCCTTGGTGCAATCGACTGCACACATGTACGCCTTGTGCCACGTGATGCAACTGAACACCTCTACTACAACAGGAAGCACACACATTCCATCAACATGCAGGCCATAGTCGATCACCAGGGATTGATCACCAACATCGTGGCTAAATATCCTGGGAGTGTACATGACTCATACATCTTCCGTCACTGCACCATCAATGAATACTTCCAGGATGGACAGTATGGCAATTGACTACTTGTTGGTAAGTACAAAAACCTACTTATATACACACTGCACAGCAACCCTCTAGGACCCACAACACATACACCACAACAGCAACATGTGAACAGGAACATACTGAGGGCGTGACATCGCTAGCCATGTTTCTTAGGTCACCATTGAACCTGTTGCACATCGGAAATTACTGTACAGCCCAATGTTAACACGTCAAAGATCACAACGTGTGGAGTGGGTTGCCCAAATGTCACATTGCAAAATGTAAGTGTCCCAATGACCATTACATGAATCCATTGCCTAAGTCTAAAGTTATGGGATGTCCAGGGTACATTGATATGAACGTGTTAACAACACTGTCAATTTTAACTGTGTATGGAACTATCATCTCACCCCCAGTGAAGACACACGAACACCTGTATCACAAGTCACAATGCTAGGGAGGGCACACTGTACTGCAAATCCCAAAACATACTGCTGACAAACGATTAGCAGACAAACACTTGTTCAGCCAAGGAAACAACACAATGCAGATGGTACTTCTTACAAGCATAGGATGCTACATTATTACACAAAAGAGTCACAGACAACACAAGACAACTACTGCCATGAAAGGTAATTTCAATAGTGCCAGCTACATCAACATGATCCCAATCATTTTCTCTTGCAGCTGATCAGGGGTATGGCATCCAGCCATGGATTATGACACCATATCGCAACCCAAGTACTGCTGCAGAGCGTGCCTACAATGACGCACATAGGAGGACACGCAGCTTTGCCTCGACATAACTGGTGGTAGCCTCCTATATTCCCCCGAGATGGTCTGTCGGATCATCCTAACATGTGCAATATTGCACAACATTTGCATCAAAAGAAACAATCCCCTCCTGGAACCAGAGCCACACATGCCCGAAGAGGAGGAAGAGGAGGATGCTGGCCTGCAACATGAGGGGGAACTACAGAACACGGCCGCTGGTATACGCAGGCGGCAACAGATCGTCAACAATGTTTTTGGAATATGATCACCTTCACCACTTTAGTTAACTAATTTAAATAAACACCTATTATAATCACCATATAATGGTCTGGCTATTCATTTTTGCACACCTTCATTTCTACTTATCAGAATAAGAGTGTTGCCTCTTATTATTAGCATTGCTGAGATACTGAGTAGGACACAGAACATCCCAGAGCTAATGTGATGCCTAACATACAATGGTCACGTACACACACACTCTTAATTACATATATCATGTACATTTCTCCTTTGAAGGCCAATAGCAGAGGACCACAGCTATTTCACACATACATGTTGAAATCCAGGTCCAACGCAGCATATGGCACACAACTAAGACACCATCACTCAATAAGGGGAAAACAAGCCTCATACCTGAGGCAGTCAATGTGCTTTGCCATCAGTAACAGGAATGCCTGACCAGACCCTTGACAGCAGTAAGTCCAACTGCATCCAATATTTGCAAAGAATATCTGTGACCAGAGTCCCATAGAAGCAGAACATAGACAGCACAAGTGCCACACATATGAGCAGCATTGCACACATGACATTCCATGTACATGTCAGCCCATTTCCTAACTCCTGACACACCCATGCACCTGGTCACATCCCACCTGTCGTAAGAGGTCCCTGGAATACTAAGATGTGTACCCTGTTATTCCATCCTCTACACACACAGACCAACATTAGCAAACCAGTGTGCTACACCCTTTCCTATGGTATTCCATTGTCATAGAACATCTGACTGCATGGACGTCAGGTTAATTTATACAATGTCTTCTAGTTTCAAAGCCCTGTTAGCACATGTAGATTGCTTCCCCTGTGAAAATGTCTGTTGGCCCTTAGAATGCAAGTCTCACCTGCAGGACTGGTGAAAAACAGATGCAGCCCACACCTGTGATCACCTCCATGCACACCACCCATTTAAAAAAACACTGCCCCTGCTGATGCCTGGAACAGCATAGGAGTTGCCATTATGTAAAATACACCGTTAAGCATTGATACTAATTAAGCCGTGTAACACAGCCACTGGGTGCATTTGTCACCTTCAAAAACACAGGACATACAGAGTTTGTCAGCTCTCTAGTTTGTCCTCCAAACAGTCTTAGTCAGACCACTGATTATGTAACTTGTCAAGTAGCTGGATCCTGAATCACCTTGCATTCTTTCAGCCTGACTGGCAACTGTCTGTGCGTCACACTAAAGTATCCCTGTGTCTACATATGTACCACACTTGCATTAGCAAACCTCTCATTCATCAGGGGGAATTGGGCATGGGCTTCTTCAATGCATACACAAATACATTGTATAGCATCATCTGCCTTTTAACTGTACCATTTGAGTTACATCCTCTTGGAAAAGCAAAATTCATGGCCCATCCCTTGTCTGGGATGCATTTATGCATGAATGACAAAGTGTGACAGTGTCCCAGGGCATAAGGCAGGGATTGGGTACGGGGCTTTCAGCACAACCAGCAACCTCTGGTAATGTCCATGAGTAATACACAAATGTCAGGACCATGACAGTTCACACACAGAATCACAGTGCTCACAACACAGTGATGGGCTGTGTGTGGTGAATAGCTGCGAGAACAATCAGCACAGAGGCTATGATGTTCCCAGATGCAGTGGGAAGTGCAGAGGCCAACCTGTGTACAAATGTGGAAATGACACCTGCCGGAATATGACACCTGAGACATTATCTCACTCAGCACACCAAGGTTGCCCTGTTGACTGTCTCATTACACGTCTTTAGTGACAGGGTGGGACCATCCACATGTTGGTTCACATGTCCACATCTACTTTACTCACATTGATCAACCAAGGATACTCAGTAGATACAGGAATAGCTGCCACTGACTCATGATGAGTCCTGGACCGAACTGTGACAAATTACACCCCAAACAATATACAGGATCATCATTGGGCCACACACATGAACAAGACACCTATGTGCAATTGATCACTGGAAATATGTGGACACGTGCTGTCTTGTATGTTGGTCCACCACAGCCACTTGATAGTTGGGGCTCACTTCTATGGCCTCAACTGTGGTGTCATCATACATTTGAGATTCACCCTTGTCTGTCTGTGCAAACAACATGGTACCCACTTCCTCAATGCATGTGTATGACTCACTGTGGGATTCACCAACTAGTACCTAGGAAGCTCTTACCAATACTCTAGGACATAGGATGTAGAAAATGTGGACCATTGACATGAACAAGTGTCTGCCATCCATCTGGTGCATGCTATGTCACATATGTTGTCTACGTGACCCTAAAACTTGGAAGTCCACTTTACGGGTGTTGTTACATGTATGACTAACACATGCCCTCGCTCAATTCCACAATGACTTGCATCTAAGGATTGGACACATGGACGTCACATTCATACAAGCATATGTACAAATATGCTTCATGTGATACACGCACACTTGGTCAACAAATACATTAGTTGCCAAAGCACACACTTTGAGCCCAAGGCATTTAGGTATTGTACATATGTGCGTCACATTGCTATCCTATCCTTATGCCAAACATGCACAATTTGTGCAACACATATATGTAGGCCACACTTATGACCAGCTATTGCGCCAGCCAACCGTAAAAATACCGTGAAGGGAGAAGCAGATCATGGTCCGCTGCAGTATGATGTCACACATGTGAACATACACCATCAACACCATACTGTCTTCAATCAGCCTATCTCTGATGTGTCCCAAATGTAACATAACCAAAAAACAAGTAAAATTGCCCAAAACCAGTTAATGCACTGTAATTTTGACGTCCCTAGCGTTATGCGTCATTTTTTGTCTACCAAAACTGTATTTGCGTAATTTATTTTGACGCACAGGAGTGAAAATTAGCCTGCATCCAGATATTTGTACAGGCCATGTACTATTATGTGGATGCAGGCTAATTTTCACTTCTGTGTGTCAAACAAAATGACGCAAATACAGTTTTGGTAAACAAAAAATGACGCATAACGCGAAAAATGCGGGACTTTTCATACAGGAAGTGATGTAATAGGATATCCTGCTTACAGATCATATACAGTGGGTGTACTTTCACTTTGCAGTCTATGATCCTTCTAGCCTGTGTGGCTGTGTAGAGAGTGTTGTCCTGAGATTTTGTGCTTTTTTGTCCTGTGTGCTATCTGTAAAGTCCATTTGTGAAATAAATATTGTTGCTGTATACTGTACTACTGTGTTTTGTCTACATTTGTCCATTTATCTTGTGTTTTTGTTGTGTGTGGGAGTCTGTTGTGGGTAGTGTTAGTTTGGGGATAGTTGGGCTCTTTTAGTGGTTAGGTTTACTTTTCATCTGTCTTTGTACCCCTACTTCCCCCTTTTCCCCTTTCTATTTATTTTACCCCTAGTCCCTTTCACTTCCAAGTATGTCTGGTAGGCCATGTCTTGGCAGGATGGGGGAAGAGGAGTTGGGGGGGTTCATCTGGCTTGTGACGCATTTCTTGCCGCTCATGATCCAGGCAGGGGGGCAGGGTGATACAGGGGTATCCAACAGAGGCACGCAGATTCCGGTGGGGAAAGGTGCTGCATCAACTGCACCGTGTGTATGCCAGCCAGAGGAGTGACCACCAGCTGAAGCACCGGTGGGCTGACCTCATCACCAGGGAGCAGGATCTCTTGGACCACCTGGGAATCATGATTGGGGGCACTGTTGGTGAGTACGAATCATGTTAATGTGCACGATTAACGGCTCTGTAGTGACATAAGGGGATTAGTACAATGTCTGCCAGCTAACTTGCTGACTGTGTGTAATGCTGGGGAAATATAAAGGGATTATTGATGCAGTATGGCAAGGATCACAATTGCTAGCTGTCAGGTAACACATGCTCAGCAAACTTACAGGTTACTTTTCCATGAAGGAAATTGGTGCGGCCTGTTTGTCAGAAAAGCAAACAAAATAGGAGACAATCATGTCTATATAGGGTACTATTGACAGAGAAGTACAGATGCACCAACATTTAGGCCAACTTTGTTGACGCAATGCTAGACTGACTTTAGAATCACTACATGATGCAGAAAATGAGTGCTGCCTTCATGTCAAATGATAATAGCAAAGTGGCACAGACATTTGTCTCATGTGAGTCTGGTGAGTGTGGAAGGAAAGCGTTCACGGAAGAACTATGAATGTGTGGGATTATTGTGTTCCTTGATCTTTTTGGACACATGTCATTTCTGGATTTGAAAACATCGTGAAAAGGTGAAAGGTGCCCTCAGTTAACATCATGTTTGTTGGAGTTAGTTGTGCAACATTCCAAATATGGATGGCAGTCCAAGTGTATGCTCATGGCTTCACATCTCCATGGATGGTGCAAATCACCATAGTTGGGCCACATCAAATGAATAAACTGTAACAACAGGGGGGCTTATAAAAGTCCCTGCCCCTCCCTCTGTACATTGGACCTATGTGTAATAAATGTGTCATGGCCACAGGGGACGCGCATTTACTTCACCTGGGGGCCAAGGAGGAAAACGTCATCGTGGCAAGGGCAGGAGCCCTTTAAATCTTGAACAGCGCTCCCGCCTCGCGGGACACGCATTTACTTCACCTGGTGGGACAAGGTGGAAAACATCATCGCGCCAAGGGCAGGAGCCCTTTAAATCTTGAACAGCGCTCCCGCCTTGTGGGACGTGCATTTACTTCTCTTGGGGGCCAAGGAGGAAAACGTCATCGCGGCAAGGGCAGGAGCCCTTTAAATCTTGAACAGCGCTCCCGCCTCGCCCGTCCTGTGCCAGTCGGAGACCAGAGGAGGGTGGGCTGGGTCCCCCCTCTTTCATCTGCATTGCAATAATAGTAGGCCTCTCCCACAAGTTCTCCTGTTGGTATCCGGAGGCTATTACCGGGAGGGCTGTTTTTTTTTTGTTTTTTTTTTAAACAAGTATCCAACCGACAAGTGGGACGCTGCTATTCCCCGGAAGAGGCTTGGCAGGCAGGGCCAGATATTCCAGTGGCAGGATATTCAACACACAAGTAAGGCAGCTATTTTTCCTTTTTGTATTTTGTATTTAACGATCTTATGAGCATTTTCTTAACATGGGGAAAAGGAAGGCTGTAGATCTACCAACGCAAACTAAGGGTACAAAAATAGCAAAAAATTGCCCAAGTAGACCCTTGAATTTGGGCCCATCCAATGGGTCCTACCCGTTGGATGAAATAGACCTCTTAGTCCAAGAAGTTGAGTCTATGTTAGGTACACAAACTACTACATGGGTAAATAATCCAAAGAAAGGCCCCCCTAAGGATAGGAAAATTTCAGAGATATTTAAAAAGAAGGGGGTGCGGAATTCTGCAGTTTCTACAACAGAGGTTGATAGGGTTGGGGGCCCGCACAACTGCAGGGGCTCCACCCCAAAACCTACTTACAGCATAGTGAGTCCCCCACTATCCCAAGGGGGTCTCCCACATGTACCTCATACACCAACTCTTCTTTCGTTGATCCCGGTGATCAAGGTGGTACCAAGCTTACTTTGCACTAATCGCTTTGAACCATTGTTAGTGATAGAGGATTCGCCCGCGTCTGCGAGTGTGTCCAAGCCCAAACCAGTAGATGGAATATCCAATCCTAGTGTTATTCCACTGATCTCCCAGTCTGAGCCGGAAGGCAACGAACCTGAAGCTAGTAGAGACAACCTGGCTACAGTTCTCCAGAGAGTCGATGAAGTCAAGGGATTGGTTTTAGTATTAATAGATCTTATGAAGAGCAACCTTGTGAATCAGCACGGAAATAACTGTGCTTGTGAAGGGATCTGCAAGGTTTGTGGGGAGGCTATGGGGAAAGAAGCTTTCTCACCATCTGCCCCAACAAAGGGGGCAGAGTTAAGGGCTAATTTTTGTCTCCCCATTAGAGGGGGGACAACTTCACAAGAGAGGGAAGCCTACCATTGTGATTCTAATAAAGACAACCCGAGGCGCAGAAGGAGGCTTGTAAATGCTCCCAGACATGGAGATCGTCAAGATATCTGGGCGAGTAACTCAACTGGTGGTAGAGTCAGAAGTAAGATCAGTGGACCTGACCTCCCGGAAACCGTCCAAGAGGATAGTTTTATACAATCCTCTAACAGGCCATATAAAATCCCCCATGACAACATCACTCCCCTCCATAACAATATTGAGAGTACAGTTACCAAAGAACAGGACTTGCTTACAAGTCAAGGAACTAACAAAATCTATTTGACCAATGTTCCAAAACTAGAGCCAGGGTCAGCTGAGAACCAAGCCTCTTTGATTAACAAAGTCATACACTGGATACGCTCACGACTAAGTTGTCTTTCTGTAATCCGCTCTGATATAATATCGGCCAAGAGAAGCAGAATCCCAGGGACCAATTTTGATACAATTACTATCTATTTTGAAGATAAGACCATGGTGACTCAATTAATGGACTTCGATTCACGCACCCACTTGAATAATGTAACAACTAGGGGGGGAATAAGACTCATGTTACACCTACAAAACTTTGGACTAACCGTGGGATCGGATGAACTAGATGGTTCAATTCCCGTGGAGGTGTTGTACGGAAGGCAGCTACTGATTCTGGGTCGCTGCCTAATCCTGTATGACTGACTATTGAATCAGTGCCTTCTGCGACGGCCCGCTCCAAGGTCCTACATCCAACGGGGACTGATAAAGTACCACCACTAGACATCTGTAGTAATAACTTGGGCCCGGTGGATGCTGGCTGTACAACCATGGTGATTAATCAAGGCAAATGCACTTTAGATCTCATGTCATGGAACATTGCTGGCTTGGCAAAGAAACTAGACGATAGCGAATGGTCCTCTTTTATTAAAACTATAGATATATGTCTGTTCCAGGAAACTTGGGCAGAGGACGTTACCAATATAGATGGATTCCTCTCATTTAGTGCTCCTGCTATTCCTCCAGAGAAGGGGATGGGCCGGGCAAAAGGTGGGCTGTTACTACTTGTTAACAAGAATCTGCAGTGTGACTACAAGCTTCTGGAAATTGATTCTGTAGATCTAAAAGCCATGTGCATTACGTTCTAAAGAAGTCTATCAATTGTTATTGTAAATGCCTACATACGATCGGTCTCATGTAGCTCCGAGTCTCATACCTTGGCTATTTGTCCGAATTTGTAGAAAGCCTCCACCCCTCGACTCTTTTAATTGTAGCTGGAGATTTTAATTGTACCTTCGGACCCTCTACCCTTACAAGTGGTTTAACCGATGAAGAGGATGAGCTGTGGGGGATCCCACAATTATCCACCACTCTGCCTTGCAAAAAATCTAGGGTGGCCATGCAATTAGCTACACTATGTTTAAAACATGGCCTTAGGGCCTGTAATGGCAGAACTCCATCTGATATGAACATCGCACCAACATTCAAAAGGGGCATGTCTACAAGTACTATTGACTATTTCTTGGCCGATGTCAGGTTGTGGCCCCATCTGACAGACATGAAAGTAGAAGTGAGATGTGATAGCGATCACTTCCCCCTGCTTCTTACCCTCTCCGGGGAAATGTTTAAGAGAACACTTAATAACCATGTCACAATAACCCCGCCTCCATGCTGGAACAGTAAATTCACTAAGATTAATTGGCCAAAAGTGATGTCCAATCCGTATCACATTAGTGCAATATAACAAATCTTTTTAAATAGTTTGGCTGAGTACGAAGACCAGGCTGTGGGAAATATTCCAATTCTTAAAATACACGACAGCATGGCTACTCAGCTACTGTTTTTACAAAACAAGGCGGCCAAAGCCACGCGAAGGGAAAAGGGCGCGCAAGGGTTGGTTCGATGAGAGGTGCTCAAAGGCTAAGTCTGGGCTAAAAGAAGCAGTAATGTCTGGCTCCCAGGGGGAGATCAAACATGCGAGGTCTCTATACAAATAAACCCTGTCCAATGCAAAAAAACGGTGGGAGGATTCCCTGTGGCAGGACTTATTAAATGTCTCTAGAGAGAAGAATAACAAGCGATTTTGGGAACTTCTGTCCAAAAGAGAAAATGGAGGTAGGAGTTACCCCAGCAACCATATACAACCAGAAAGCTGGGTAGAACATTTTACTACCCTTTATGCCCTACCAGAGGGCCCAATGGACACTAATGTGGTCCATTCCCCACCAAAGCTGTTGGATTTGAACCCTGGCACGGCCCTCCAAGTGGGGGCCCAGTGTGTCTCCAAGGGTTACCTTATCTTCAAAATAGAAGAAACCCTTGAGGCTATAAATAGCCTGAAAACTGGCAAAGCACCTGGACCGGACAATCTTCCTGGAGATCTTTACAGATCGAAACCAAACATCTGGTCCTGGTATATTAATGCCATTTCAAATAGCATAGCTGCAGGGGGACAAATCCCAGGTACATGGAAGGGGGCAGAAATTATTCCCATCTATAAAAAAGGCAATGCTAACCTCCCAGCTAACTACAGGCCAATTAGCCTTATAGACAATTTACAGAAGATTTTCACTAAACAAATTTTACAGAGGCTAACCAGCTGGGTTGAGGAGCACCAAATCCTTTCCCAATTACAGGCAGGGTTCCGTGCCAAAACTAGCACAGTAGACCAGGTCTTTCGATTGGCCATATTGTATTGGAAATATGTTCTTATTGCCAAGCAGTGCCTATATGTAGTATTTATAGACCTGCGATCCGCTTTTGATCTGGTCCCAGAGCCAAATTGTGGGAAGTGCTGGGCAGATTGGGAGTTCCAGAGGATCTACTACTCCTGTTAAAACGATTACATGATAATACTTATGCCCAAGTGAGGTGGGACGAACAAGGCGTACTGACAGAACATATTCCAATCAGAAGGGAGTTCGCCAAGGTTGTGTGCTAGCCCCCCTACTATTTACCTTATTTATTAATGAAGTAACAAAGGCTGTGTCCACATGCCAGAATAATGCTCCCTCCCTGAATACACCAAAAAGTCCCATCCTGCTTTTTGCCGATGACTCGCTCCTCATTTCTAAGACACCAATGGGGTTGCAAATCCTTGTTGACCGGTTTAATCTATTCTGTAGCGATCATGGGTTGGAGGTCAATATTAACAAAACTAAACTGATGGTGTTATCCAAAGGACCCAGCAAAAAATGTTCCATTCACATTGATGGGGTCCCCTTGAAGGAAGTTAGCGCTATAGGCTATCTGGGAATCAGGCTAACTAGCAAACTATCATGGGAGGAGCAGATCATAAAAAGTGCAGGGCTCCTACAACACAGAGCCTCATCCATACTGCGTTTTTATCAAAGCACCTCTACCAAAGTTGTTTCCCCAGCAATAAATATCTATTTAGCTAAGGCACAAGGTGCAGCCCTGTACGGAGCGGAAGTATGGGGTTCCTCCAACTGTAATAAGATCACCGTGGGGGAAAACAATTTTGCAAGGGCCTTAATAGCATGTCCACGCACCACACCCCTGCTTCCATTATTCTTAGATTTGGGGTTAAGTCGAGTAGCAGATCTAGCTATTTTAAGACCCCTTCTTTATTAGATCAGGTTATGGACTACCCCTGAACTAGATGTATATAAGACCTCATTACTCGACCTATTAAAATTTCAAAATGCCAATACTCTTCCCTGGATCCATCATGTGGGCCATTGGCTTTGGTTGTTGGGTATGGGTAACTATTGGGATAATCCCCACAAACTAGAGAGGCGGCACAAAAATGTCTTAAAGTTAACTTATTGATCTTATGTCAGGGACAACAATATAACTTTGCAAATCTCATGGTCGCTTAACCAATTCTTTTATTGATTTTAAATGGTCTCCAAAGTTTGATTCTTATCTGGATGTCATAGCGGATTCGCAGGGCAAAAGCTTATATTCAAGGTTTCGTTTTGGCTCTCTGCCCTTGATGTCACTGACTCATAGGTGGGAGCCGATCAATCATCCCAATATATGCCCTGCGTGTGGCGGCACTTTCGAAACCACTGAGCACTTTATGTTCTTTTGTCCATCTTATGCGATTCCGCGATCTAAATGGATTTGCAATACTTGCAGGGCTATGGGATTTAAGACCTGTTCCTTGGCTTTGCGGGTTCTAAAAAGCCATAATTCAGTCGATGTAATTCTTTCAGTAAGCAAGTTTTTAACAACAGCTTGGCGTATACAATGTCATCTACAAAAAGCAACCTAAGGTTTCATTCTTCTTATAGATAAGTTTTAGAGTCTTATGTGCAATTCAAGTTTATTATTGTTTTAAAGTTTTAACCATTTATAGTTGTGTATTTATTTATTTATGTATTATCTATTATCTCTGTTCTTATTTTGCTTTTATGGTCAATTGATCGAATAAAGCTGATGATGATGATGATGTGTCATGGCCACAAGGCATGTTTGACTGGTAATGCAGTCCTCAAGTAACCAGGCTTTGGATGTCTCTCTTGGATGCACACGATGAGATGATTACACTCCATATTTTTTTCTGGTCACCAATTACGGGGCATGTTTGCATCCACATGATAGTTAGGGCCAATGTATGTTTGCAGATATGTGTGTAACTGTGACAGGAGACCCATGCTATGTACAAGTTGGCCTTGATATGTCAGATGCAGTACCATCATGTCTGAATGGCTGCCAGTTCCTTATTCAGCCTACACATTGTATATGTTTATGAAATTGTTGTGCTGTGCACAGATTTTTAGCACATTTCTTCCTTCCATAACTTACAGGTGGACCAGCACCCTACACTGTGGGAGAGGTGGTGACATTTGAGGACCCCGACCACTCCAGTAAGTGTTGATATGTCTGTTATGTGTTGTGTTTGCTGGTTATGGACTCGTGTGAGTTGGACGCATAGCAAGGTGTGATGCATTGGGCAAGCTTTTCTCTTGTTCCATGAGTGGAAATTCAGTTTCTCACATGTTTTGAGTTGTCCAATGCGTATCTAATGGTATCGTGTAGGAATTGTAGGCCATTCCTGTAGGCCCCACTGTGAGTACAGGGGTTAGTCATGTGGATGACACTTGTATCACCAAGAGTCGCACTGGAAGTCAGCTCCGATTTAGTCAGCCTGTCAGACCCACATTCTCTAAGAATGGTACAGCAAATTGCTTTCCAATTTACCTACGTAATTTTGAAACAGTAGGTAGAACCTCCTAGCAGCATGTACTACCACATGTAGTGCTAAAAGTATGTGGCAATGGCCTGGGTGTGCATGCAATTCATGATCATGGGTGTTCTAGCAACTCTGTGTCTGGTGGAAGTCAGGCCTCACTGGAAGTATATGTTGTGTACCAAGTTCTCCATTTCCTGACATGTGTGGCCCTATGAGTGCTCTAGGGTTTGCTGACTCCTAATTGTTGATAGACCTTACCTGTGGTGTGTCTGTAGAGACAAACATGTGTGGAGTTTTCTATACACTCCTCGGTGTACATGTTGTTGGCAAATTATAGTTCTTTATCCACCCCCCCTCAAACACGGGCATGGGTTTGTGAATGGGGTAACTAGTACTGATGCTACCAGTATGTTACACATACATGTGAATAAGTGACGGTTTGGTTGCAAACTAGTATACACACTCAGGTTTGGCACTTGGTCTATACTGGCAAGTCCAGTCACAACTTGCAGACCATGTGGCTTTAGTTTTGCTTTCCGTACACTGACATTTGTAGCACAGGTCTTGGCGGAGGATATGCAGCATGATTCTTAGCTCATAACTGGCAGAACTCAGATTGCAAGTCAAAGCCAGTTGTTACCCATCATGTAGGTTATGGATGTGCTATGTGTGATGTGACCTTTGTAGTCTGGCCTGCCATGTACTTTCTCAGGGACATTCAATGAGCTGTATTGTGATATGAGCTATTACAAGTACAGTAGATGTATTGTCTGATTTACTTCCTGTGCCATTTCACACAATGCAGTTACTAATGGAGAATATCTGCATTTGTCTTCACAGCTGCTAACATGACTCCAGACCAGGTCCGTGAATTTCAGCGCCAGGCCATGCGATGTCAGCACATCCTGCTGGTTGAGTCGGGGTTCCGGAGGATGGCTCGGCGATATCGCCATGAATGGGCCTCCGGGGCATGGATAGCCTTCCCACAGGGTGGGCCTACTTTGCCCACCACAGCCACCACCAGCACAACCACCAATCTGAGCCAGGTGGCCCCTCCCACAGCTGCCACTGTTGGTCCGACATCTGCTGGACTTCCAAGCCCCAGCATTGCCACCGGTGCAGGACAGCCCACTAGGCCTGGAACCACACCCACACAGACCTCCTCCACCGGTACACAGACTGCCACTGCTCCATCTGTTGACCCTTCAGCCTTCAACCAAATGGACCGTAATATGGACAAAGTGCTTCACAAGTTGAGCCACCTGAGCCGGGATGTGCGCCACATTAACCAGCGTGTTAAGTCCATTAAGAGGACCCTCCGGAGGGCCAACCTCTAGACTTTTTTAAATGGACATGATTCCCTCCCCTCCCTCCTCTTTCCTTGTTCTTATAGTTAGTCGGCTTAGGGGGCTTAGTGTTAGGTTAGTATAGGCTATTAGTTTAGTTAATGTTAGTGGGTGGGGGGTCCTGTAGGTTTCTATTTTTACTTATTACATGTGTGGGTGGTTGGGTGGGGGGCTATGTTGGGGTTCTTGTGTGTTTAAAAAAAAACAGTCCAAAAAAACTAAATAAAATTACAAAAATATATATATAAATTTGTATATGATAGTATAGTATGTGTTTAGGTTAGTATGTGTTGTCCTCCATGTGTCCCGTCTCATAAGGGGGGTGGGGGTAGATGTTTCGAACGTTTCGTTACATGTGATAAGTAAGTGTAGCTTAGGTTAGTTAGGGACAGTTGTGGGTAATGAGTAGTCAGGGTAGATTAGGGTAGGTAAGATTTTTCCCTCAGTTTCCTCATCTGTGATTAGCATTTAATAAATATTTGGTTAACCCTTAATAGTATGTGTTGAATGGTACTTCATCGTGGGTTTGGATTCAGTGTACATCAATTTTGTACTATAACATCTGTGTCCTATGCTACAAACAAATCCCAACTGAGCTGTACGATTGAAAGCTAGCCCAGAGCTACCTTGCAAAGTGTCGACCCTTTGTTGCAACTACCAATCACAGTTAATATGGATGACAATGTGTTTCTGTTGATAAGTGTGTTTTCAAAGTCACAAACAGTGCTTCCAGACTTGGTATTGGGGAAACAGTTTTAGGTCTGACTG
Organism: Pleurodeles waltl; assembly: GCF_031143425.1. Taxonomy (NCBI): domain Eukaryota; kingdom Metazoa; phylum Chordata; class Amphibia; order Caudata; family Salamandridae; genus Pleurodeles; species Pleurodeles waltl. The sequence continues at coordinate 371,495,875 of NC_090449.1, forward strand.
CAGTGTGATGATCATGCACACCCTTATAAGATGAGTTCTCATTGGCAATCTTGTATTCTTGTCTTCATGACCCTCATACATCATTTGTGACACAGTTCAGCATGATTACCTATTTATATGTAAACTCAGACACCTTCATTTATGCAGTTTTTGTAGTTTACTTAGATTAGTGTGGAATGTTTATTGTGTTATTTTTGCATGTTGACAACATTTTGCGACCATTATTTGATGACTTAATTATCCCCTGAGGAAGCATTCTTCTGTCCAACACAGCATGGTGGTGTATGGTTTCTCACTTCATCAGATTTGTCCCTCAGGATGGGCAGAGTATGATGCAATCATGGGCACTGTGCAGAATTCTCTGACTACATATTATCAGGACGGTTGTATTGACAAGCTACATAATTTGACAGTAGGCACATTTCATTTATCTACTGCACAGTTGATATGTCACATTACCCATAGACAGATTTGTTGTGTAAGTGCTATTTATTGAAATTTGCTGTAGTGCTATTTGTACATTGTCCATGAATGTGAGTCCATTTTAGTGAATTCTTACATTGTGATCCTACACAAGGGGTTACGGAAATGCTTTTGACATGCTGGAGTTGATGTTTCAGACAGTGCAGAGGGACAGGATTTGCCAATGAGTAGGAGAGAGACAATCACTGGGCTGGGTGACAAGATATACAGTGGTTTGCAGAACAGTGCTTGAGTAAAGTTGTTGCAAGACTGGCAGGTTACAAAGCGCAGGACCTTGGTAAATGTGGGCCATGTGGCAGGGACTAGTGCTTCCGGGTCATTTTCCTTGTGAATGTTATCTGTTCCATGTCTTCTTCTTCTGATGTGTGTGTTGCCTCCTCTGTCCTTGTTGTTGTTGGTTGTGAAGGGGCAACACACACCTCAGTGTTAGAAGACGTGGAGTCAGACATGCGGTCGCTGCTCCCTGTGATGGTCTTAAGGGCAGTACTGCAGCAAGGAGGGTCTGCTGGTTCTTGAGAATAGCAGCCACATCACAATGGTAGGTAGCCAGGTCGGCCCTGAGGGGGTCATGATTGCATTTGTGCATGCAGTGGAAGGTTTGGGGTGGGAGGTGTTGTGGCAACTCCCTTACTGCAGTGGTGAATTCCTTAACAGTTTCTTGTAGTCCTTGCAGTATGGATGTTAGGGCTTGCATAGCTGCTGCCTGATCTGCAGATGACATCATGCACAAACACATACCCTCAAGGCTGGCTGCCATAGTTTGCATCCCCACCTGCACCTCCTTGGCCAGCTCCTGCTGTACTCCAACTACAGTTCACTCAAAGCTGGTGCCTGTGTCGTCTGAGTCCTCAGCTGTATTGGAGCTGGCAGGTCTTACAATTGGGGTGGTGGGTGGATCCTCTGCGATGGCTGCTTGTTCTGTGCTCCTCCTTGTTACTGAAGGTGGGGTCTGGAGGGTGTCAAGGACCTTTTGGATAGTCTCCTGGGGAATGTTTATTGGCTCGTCATCCATTTCATCAGGGAAATCTGGGACAGGCATATACGCAGGAGATCCATCTTCCTCTGCAATGAAACAGGGTACAATTAGTGTGTCCGTTGTGGCAATTTTGATGTGACGTGCCTGACTTTTGATGAATTCACTTTGTGATCTTGTTTTGTGTTAATTTCTCCAGTCCTTCAGATGGGCATTCTTCCAGGCCTATGGCCCACCTGTGTGTCACATGTATGTTATTGAGTTATCAGACTTGTCAGCCTCATTGCCTCTAGGTGTTGGTTTATGCCAAATAGAGAATTGCCACCTTCTTTTCCTACTCAACCCTCCGTCTACATCCATTCTCATGGTGAGACCTTTCACTGGCTGTGGGTGTACTGATGGCCCTGGCAGCACACTTAACAATCTGGACCTGCCCCAATCTCTGATCTTTCACATCCACTTAAATGTAACTGACATGTGGCATATCCTATGCATGGCAATGTTATGATCCGATAAGGATGTTGACATTGGTAATGTGTCCTGCTGATGTTGGGGAATGTGTGTTACATTGGATTGCCCTGATAATCGTATCAGTGTCCTATTTCCTCCTCTGACTGTGCAGGTGTATTTCAGTGACCAGTTACATGTGACCAGTTACATGCTGTTGTCTGAGCAGTATGACATTTGGGATGTTGCATTGTTTCCCAGGCACAGGATGGACCCAGACATATGCAGCATGGGTGTGTCCTTAGTGCTGTGTAGCTTCTATTGTTGTTTACATTGGCTGATGTTTGCAACAACTATGGGCATTGACATTTGAGAGTACTGGGGCCTTTGTCTTGTTCCTGGGGATTGTTGAAGTTGTCATCCTCACCCCCTTATTTAGGTGTGTATGATCCATGGGGAGGTTACTGCCATTGGCTACTTGAGCTGCACACAGATCAGAGGTGGTAGTGGCAACTGTTGTCGCAGTTACATTCCAGTTGTCGGTATGGCTAGAGGTTGTTAAGAGGGCCCTAGTTAATGTAGGGGGTATGGTGGCTGACGTGTGCTGGGATGTAAGTTTGACGTTGTGGCCTTCCCTCCTGGTGTGGCTTTCCCTTTGCTCCATCGTTGGCATGACAGCATGCCCCCATGGGACTGTTGTTGGTGTTGTGTAATGGTGTGTCCCAGGTCTTCTCAGAACAGGCCATGCCCCCATGCCGTACCCCTTTACCCATGTCACTCCATGTATTAGATGACTTCCATGCATTTAGGGGGTCATTCCGACCCTGGCGGTAAAAACCGCCAGGGCCGGGGACCGCGGATGCACCGCCAACAGGCTGGCGGTGCATCCTTGGGCATTCTGAACGCGGCGGTACAGCCGCGGTCAGAAACGGAAAACCGGCGGTGTCCCGCCGGTTTCCCGCCGCCCTAGGGAATCCTTCATGGCGGCGCTGCAGGCAGCGCCGCCATGGGGATTCTGACCCCCTTACCGCCAGCCTGGCTCTGGCGGTTTTGACCGCCAGGACCTGGCTGGCGGTAACGGGTGTCGTGGGGCCCCCTAACAGGGCCCCACCAAGATTTTCAGTGTCTGCCAAGCAGACACTGAAAATCGCGACGGGTGCAACTGCACCCGTCGCACCCCTTCCACTCCGCCGGCTCCATTCGGAGCCGGCATCCTCATGGAAGGGGGTTTCCCGCTGGGCTGGCGGGAGGCCTTCTGGCGGTCGCCCGCCAGCCCAGCGGAAACTCAGAATTACCGCAGCGGTCTTTTGACCGCGCAGCGGTATTCTGACGGCGGGAGGCCGCCCGCCAAAGTCAGAATGACCCCCTTAGTGTTCGGTATCCCCCTGGGATGTAGATGACATTAGTGCATTTTAGTTTCCCATGCGACTTACCCTGCATGTGAGTTGTCTCCTGGTAGTCTGCGCTGTCCTGTCCTTGAATCCCTGTGACGATCTCCTCAGGGATGATGGCTGCGACCATCTCCTCCATGTGGTCCAGGGCCTCCTGTTGTGCTGGACTCCCACCTCCAGTCTGCAGTGCTGCCTTCCTGTTCCTGGCCATCTTTTCCTTGGTCCTGCGCTTGCAGTCATGCCAGCGTTTCTTGCCCTCGATGACTGTTCTACGTACTTCAGCCACACTGTTAATCTTGTCAACAATTTGTTGCAGTATTGCCTCTCTCCTGCTGATTGGCAACTTTGATGTGACAAACAGTTGGTGCTGGTGTTTCGTCACCTCTTTAACCAGAATTTCCTGCTCCTCTGCACTAAAGCAACACTTTATTTTCTTCTTAAAAGTGTCCTGGTTCTTGTGTGGGTCATCCTGGCTGGTTCCTGGTCTTCTGTCATCTTCCTGGGGTCTGCAGGGGCATCTGGGATCCATTTTGGCTCTCCTCTGGTGTAATGGAGGTGTTCGTTATTGCGTCAAAAAATGGCGCATATCCGGTGTATGGGTTCGTAAATCGACCCATAGTCATTTCTGCCGCGTTAACGTCGTTTTGCTTATGACTTGACGCTGTGGTGCGCGTCAAAAATAATGACACCCACCTGTGGTTTGCGCCGCCGTGCGTCAAAGTATAAATATGACGCCCACACGGTGCACCAAAATGGCGTAAGCCGGCTGTAATATTTTTGACACAAAACTGCGCCGGCGCAGTTTTGCGTCAAAAAGTATAAATATGGGCCTATGTAGTTTAATAAAACGCTACTCAATCGATAGGCGTCATCTCGCTGTACATGCATTAATTTTAGTGCAGGGAATCATTTAAAAAGACAACTTCCTAACTGTATTCTGCAGTATGTTCTTTGGGCTCAAAGAGTCACTTTGAGGATTCTGAATACTATGGGGTGATTAGGGTGTGTTTGTTTCACAAACACTTTCTATTATCTGGCTAAGACTCTTAAGTTTACACTACCATAACATCCTGCTATTGTGTGCGTACTGAGAATGTGAAGACGTGAAGATTCTGATGGTCGCTTGAATCTGTTGGGAAAACCAATAATAAATGTCTCTTACGCTGTGTGATATATAGATGACTGTACCTATTTTTACAGTATGTCACGACCAAAAAACATACATCTGTCGATTAATGTGTATGTTATTATTTTGCGTTCCTCCACAACCAATTCAAACAAAAAACTGGGCACTGATAGATGAGAATGTGCCCAGTGAACATTTTTAATCACCTAATCAGGAGGAAGTGAGGGCGATTAGGTCCTGGTTATAAATTAATTACCAATGTATTAATCACTCCATTTCTAAACGTTTATTGCAGATTTCTATTCACTGTAAACCTTTCACCTCAGACTGTCTGACTACAAAATAAAATGCTTGCCAAGATCTTAACATTGCATGCTTCAGTGTTCATCCTGATGGCATTTATCGTCTTTGTGCTCGTAGTCTGGAAATCATTTCTACGGCAGGTCCTTCATTCACGGTAAAGAAGTCTAAGGTTTACAGCTTATTTATTAGAGTTGGTACAGCTTTCTTTGATTATTCATTAGTCACCGAGACAAGGGTCAGCCTGTGGTTGTCAGAGATAACATTAGAGTGAAGGTTAATGAGATAGAGATTGAGTGCAATTTTTCAGATCCTTCATTCGCATGGGAACGACTGGTGACAAACACTCGACAACGGTTATACGGATTTGTGTCTTATCACAGGGCAATTACAGTTCATTTTAGTTTTTAATTTTAAACCTCACCTACGAGGAGGCACTGCCCTGCTCTAGGAGTTAAATCAAAAGATGGCTGTCTTTGATGAGCCCTTCTGGTGCTCTAAGCAAAGGCCTGAAATAGGGAAATGAATGTGGCAACTAGTGGGTAGAAATTGCACGAACTTTTTAGGTCGAGCCTAGACAGCATGCATGCACTGTCTGTAAGACCTGTTGGCATGGGTATAGGACTTTGCTCCTGCCCGCCGATGCCTCCTGCTCACCTTAGGTTGAAGGCAGTATTGCTTCCTCCTAACTGGTGTGGCAGCCAACATATCACTTCTGGTACTTGGCTGAGAAGCACAGACCATATACAGTTTGATTACGCCTGGAATGTTTTTTTGTTGTTTGGACAGACTATTTTGTTTTTGTTTACTGCCTCTCTTGTTTGTCAGTAAGCACTTGTGTTTACATTTTACGCATTTAGGGGCATATTTATAATCCGTTTGCGCCGAATTTGCGTCGTTTTTTTCTACGCAAATTCGACGCAAAACTAACTCCATATTTATACTTTGGCGTTAGACGCGTCTAGCGCCAAAGTTCATGGAGTTAGCGTCATTTTTTTGCTTGAACACCTTCCTTGCGTTAATGATATGCAAGGTAGGCGTTCCCGTCTTAAAAAATGACTGCGATGCATATGCGTCGTATTTATACTCCCGGGCAAAAATGACGCCCGGGAGTGGGCGGGACAAAAAAACCCGCATTTGCGCCGGATTTTGGCGCCTGGGTCAGGGCAGGCGTTAAGGGACCTGTGGGCTCAGAATGAGCCCAGAGGTGCCCTCCCAAGCCCCCAGGGACACCCCCTGCACCCTTGCCCACCCCAGGAGGACACCCAAGGATGGAGGGACCCATCCCAGGGAAGAAAAGGTAAGTTCTCAGTAATACAATTTTACTTATAGACCAGCAAGTGTGCAATAAAATGCCTCATTGCGTTAAAACATCAGATTCAATACATTGACTGGACTTCAACATTACAAGAATTCATAAATTGATAAAAAGAAGGTGAACTTGCCGCTTGCAGCGAGCGTGGGCAGTCAAAAGCACCTATGACTAACCTTCCGCTGCGCGCCGTGGTCATGTGGGCTAAAAATAGCCCAACACCAAAAAAAGCTAGAGCGCTTACTCCCCAAGATGGCGCTCACAAAGGAGAGCCCTGACCTAAAATGGCGGCGCTGAGAACTAATAACTTATCTATGAAGAGCATTAATCGTTTCAGTTCTCAGTAATACAATTTTACTTATAGACCAGCAAGTGTGCAATAAAGTGCCTCCGTGCGTTGAAACATCAGATTCAATACATTCACTGGACTTCAACATTAAAAGAATTCATAAATCGATAAAAAGAAGGTGAACTTGCCGCTTGCAGCGAGCGTGGGCAGTCAAAAACACCTATGGCTACCTTCCGCTGCGCGCCGCGGTCATGTGGGCTAAAAATAGCCCAACACCAAAAAAAGCTAGAGCGCTTACTCCCCAAGATGGCGCTCACAAAGGAGAGCCCTGACCTAAAATGGCAGCGCTGAGAACTAATAACTTATCTATGAAGAGCACTAATCGTTTCAGTTCTCAGTAATACAATTTTACTTATAGACCAGCAAGTGTGCAATAAAGTGCCTCCGTGCGTTAAAACATCAGATTCAATACATTGACTGGACTTCAACATTAAAATAATTCATAAATCGATAAAAAGAAGGTGACGTCAATCATCACAACGTATGGAGAGGTTCGGCTAATTGTCACCTTGCAAAATTTAAGCGTCTCACTGATGTTTAAATTAATCCATTGCATATGTCTAAAGGTATGGGATGTCCAGGGTACATAGATGCTAACGTGTTACCACCACTGTCAAATTGAATCTGTGTATGGAACTATCATCTCACCCCCAGTGAAGACACAGGAACACCTATATCACAAGTCACAATGCTAGGGAGTACACACTGTACTGCAACTCCCAAAACATACTGCTGACAACCGGTCAGCAGGCAAACACTTGTTCAGCCAAGGAAACAACACAATGCTGATGGTACATCCTAGAAGCCTAGAAATCAACACAATAACACAAAAGAGTTACAGACAACACAAGACAACTACTGCCATGCAAGGTGATATTAATGGGGCAAGCTACATCAACATGATCTCAATCATTTTCTATTTCAGCTGATCAGGGGTATGGGATCCAGCCATGGATTATGACACCATTTGGCAACCCAAGCACTGCAGCAGAGCGTGCCTACAATGAGGCACATAGGAGGACACGCACCATAGTCGAGAAGACCTTTGGCATCCTGAAATCGAGATTCAGGTGCCTTGACATCACTGGTGGCAGCCTCCGATACTCACCAGAAATAGTTTGCAAGATCATTTTAACATGTGCCATCCTGCACAACATTTGTGTACGAAGGAACATTCCCCTATTAGAACCAGAGCCACAAATGTCTGAAGAGGAGGAAGAGGAGGATGCTGGCCTGCAACATGAGGGGGACCAACCAAACACAGCTGCTGGACTGCGTAGGTGCCAACATATTGTCAACAATTGCTTTTGAAACAACTCACCATCACCACTGTGTCAACATATGTAAATAAACACCTATAATAATCACCATATCATGGTCTGGGTAATCATTTTTGCTCACCTTTATCTCTAACTATCAGAATAAGAGTGTAGCCTAATAGAGCATTGCTGATATACCGATCAGGACACAGAAATTTCCAAAGCAATTGTGATGCGTATTATTCAACAGTCACATTCACACACACTGTAAATGACATAAATCCTGTACATTTCACCTTTGAAGGGCAATAGCAGAGGACCACACCTATTTCACACAAACATGTTGGCAACATGGTTCATCGCAGCATATGGCACACAACTAAGACACCATCAGTCTATAACTGAAAAATATGCCTCATACATGAGGCAGTGGATGTGCTATTGCCTTGGTAACAGGAATGTATGACCAGACCCTTGACAGCAGTAAGTCGTACAGCACCTATCTTTGCAAGGCCTATCTGTGACTAGAATTCCATATAAGCAGACCATAGAGAGCACAAGTGCCACACCTATGACAAGCATTGCGCACATGACATTCCATGTACATGTCAGCCCATGTCCTAAGTTCTGGCATACCCATGTTCCTGGTCTCACCCCACCTGTCTTAAGAGGTTCCTGGAATGGTAATATGTGTACCCAGATATTCCCTCCTCTACACACACACACACAGACTAACAATATTGATCCAGTGTATTTCACCCTTTAGTATAGTATGCCATAGTCATTGTACATCTATCTGCATGGACGTCAGGTTAAATAATGCACTGGCTTGTAGTCTCTAAGCTCTGTTATCACCTGTAGTTTGCTTCCCATGTGAAAGGTACTGTTGGCCATTAGAACTCAAATCTCACCTACAGGACTTGTGAGAAACTGATGCAGGACACACCTGTGAGCACCTCAATGCAGACCAGCCATTTGAACATGCCCTGCCCTTGCAGATGCTTGGAACAGCATTGCTAGAAAAATAAGCTGTGTAACCCAGCCCTTGGGTTTATGTGTCACCTTCCAAAACACAGGACAAACACAGTTTTCCATGTCAACTGTCTTGTTTTTCCTTAGACCAGTCTTAGTCAGACCACTGAGTATGTACCTTGTAAAACTGCTGGATCCTGATTTACCCTGCATCCTGTCAGCCTGACTGGCACCTGTCTGTGCGTTACCCTAAAGGTTCCTTGTGGCTACATATGTATCATACATGCTTTCCCAACCCTCACATTCCTCCGGGGGCATGTTGTCAGGTGGTTCTTCAATGCATACTCAAATAAGTTACTTAGCATAATCTGCTTATTTATTGTACCATAATTGGGAACTTGTCTCCAAATACCCAAATCATGGCCTGTCTGGGTCTCATGTATGCTTGAGCGACAAAGTGTGACAGTATACCATGGCCGTATGCAGGGATTGGGTATGGTGCCTCCAGCAGAACCATCAACGTCAGATAATGTGCATGAAAAGTCCACACTTGTTAGGACCCTGACAGTTCACAGGCTGAATCACATTGCTCCCTACATATTGATGGGCCCTGCATGGTGATTAGCTGCAAGATTAATCAACACAGAGGCTATGATGTTCCAAGATGCCGTGGGAACTTTACAGGCCAACTTGTGTACAAATGTTGTAATGACACCTGCCAGTACAAGACTCCTGAGATATGATCTCACTCAGCACACCAAGGTTGCCCTGTTGACAGTCTCATAACATGTCTGCAGTGACAGGGTGGGACCATCCCCATGTAGGTTCTTATATCCTCCTTGGCTTTACTTCCATTGATCTCAGAAGGATACTCAGTAGAGGACTAGCCGCCACTGACTCATGACTAGACCTGGCCGTAACTGTGACAAGATAGACCCCTAAAAATATACAGGATCAACATTGGACCACACACATGAACCAGACACCTCTGTGCAATTGATCACTGGAAATATGTGGCCACGTGCTGCTTGGTCTGCTGGTCCACCACTGCCACAGGAGAGTTGTGGCTCAGTCATGTGACCACAACTGTGGCGTGATATTACAATTGTGGTTCACCTTTGGCTTTCTGTGTCAATAACACGGTACCCACTTAGGGGCATATTTATTCTCTGTCTGCGCCGAATGTACATCAAAAATTTTGACGCACATTCAGCGCAAACCTTGCCCCATATTTAAACTTGGACGCCCGAGCCCACGGGCGTCAAAATCCCACCGTGTGCATTATTTTTTGGATGCAGCAACCCGCCTTGCGTTAATCACATGCATGGTAGGTGTTCCCGTCCAAAAAATGACTTTAAGGCCTGTGCGCCTTATTTAGACCCCAGCGTCATTTTGACGCACAGGAGGGGGTGGGCCTTAAAAATGGCGCACAGACTGATGTGCGTTGTTTTTAAACGCCTGGGTCACGGCAGGCGTTAGGGGATCTGTGGGCTAAGAAGGAGTCAAGAGGTGCCCTCCCCTGCCCCCAGGGACACCCCCTGCCACCCTCGCCCACCCCTGGAGGACACCCATGGATGGGGGGACCCATCCCAGGTAAGTAAAGGTAAGTATTTTTTTAAGTGGCATGGGGGGCCTAATTTGGGCCCCCCTACATGCCACTATGCCCAATGACCATGCCCTCGGGACAGAAGTCCCCTGGGCATGGCCATTGGGCAAGGGGCATGACTCCTGTCTTTGCTATGACAATGGGGGTTGTGCATGAAAAAAAATGGTGCAAGTCTGGTTCGAGGCCTGATTTTTGCCTCAGACCTGACGTGCACCATTTTTGGATGCGCACCCCCTATTGTCCCCTATGACGGCGCTGCCTGGTGTGCATAATTTTTTGACTCAGAGCAGTCCGAAGCTCCGGTTAACTTCATTCCTTAAATAAGGCTCCCACATGGCGTGTTGGAATGGCGTTAGCCGGCGGTAACATTTTTGACGCACAACTGCGTTGGCGCAGTTGTGCGTCAAAAAGTATAAACACGGCCCTTAGTCTGTACATGTGCCTGACTCATGGTGGGTTCACCAACAAGTGCCTAGGCAGCAGTATCCAAATTTCCAGGACATGTGATGGGCAGATTTTGGACCAATGACATGAACAAGCATCTGCTATCTATCCGGTGCATGCTTTGTCATTTGTGGTGTTTACGTTACCCAAAACCTAGAAAGTGCACACAGCAGATGTAGCTACATGTATGACTAACACATGTCCTCTCTCATTTCCACACTGACTTGTTTCTGAGGGTTGGACACATTGACTCCACATTCATACAAGCATATTTGCCACAATGCATCTTGTGATGCTCACACAGTGGGTCAACAACAATATTAGTAGCCAATGCACACACATTGAGCCATAGGCATTGAGGTATTGTCCTTATGTGCATCACCTTGCTATCCTCTCCTGATGCCAAACATGCCCAATTTGTGCAATACAGATATGTAGGCCACACGTTTTGGCCATCTAGTAGCGGATCATGGTCCGCAGTAGTATGATGTGTCACATGTGCCCATACACCGTCATGACCAAAGTGGGTGCAATCAGCCTATCTCAGTATTGTCACAACTGTAATATAACATTAAAATGGTAAAATTACCCAAACCCAGTTAATGCCTGAAATGTTGCCGCATACGCGTCAAAAAATGACGCACAAGCGTAAAAAAAATTATGCTTATGGCCAAAATCGACGCATAATGCCCTGAAATAACCATTGCCCCTGAGCTGTATTTTCCACACTGTACCTCAGAAAATTGGTTAAGTCTGAAACTATTTCCAAACATATGGATGTGGGCTCAAATCTACTCCTGTGCGTCGAAAAAAATGACGTGCAGACTTTATGCGTCAAAATATTTTGATGCATTTCGATAAAAACGCCCGCCATTTTAGGCAGGAAGTGATGTAATAGGATATCCTGTTTACAGATTATGTACAGTGGGTGTACTTTCACTTTCACTTTGCAGTCTGTGATATTTCCTGACTGTGTGGCTGTATTCAGACTTTTGTCTGTTCAAATTGTGCTTTTGTCTCCTGTGTTGTCTTCTTATTGTCTTTTTGTGAATAAAAACCTGTTGTAGTATCCTATCTGAGTATTTTTTGTGCTCATTTGTGTTGTAAAATATGGTCTTTGTTTTGTTGGGAGTCTGTAATGAGTAGTATTAGTTTGGGGATAGTTGGGCTGTGTTAGTTGTTTATTTGAAGTTTTTCCTGTTCTACTTTCCCCATATTCTCCTTTGTTCCCCTTTATCCCCTATTTCTCTGTTGCTGCCAAGATGTTGGGTAGGCCTCATCTTGGCAAGATGGGAGAGGAGGAGCTGGGTGGATTTATATGGCTGGTTTGTCATTTCCTACCCCTAATGATAGAGGCAGGTGGGCGGGTGATACAGGTGTATCACACTGAGGCACGGAGGCTCAAGTGGGCAAGGGTGTTGCATCATCTGCAACGGATTTATAGGACACCAAGAAACGACCACCAGCTGAAGCACCGCTGGGCTGACCTTATCTCCAGGGACCAAGATCTGCTGGACCACCTGGGGATTGTGATTGGTGGCCCTGTTGGTGAGTACAAATCATGTAAATGTGCACGTTTAAATGCTCTGTAGTGACATCAGCTGATTTTTACAATATCTGCCAGCAATGTTGTTGAGTGTGTGGAATGCTACTGAAACATACAAGGTCATATATCTACTTTGTTAGGGATCATGATTGCTAACTGTTAGGAAACAAGAGCTCCACAAACTTACTGAATACATTTGCATTATATAAGTTACTGCCGCCTTTGTATCAAACAGCAACTTCAATCAGGAGCCAATTAAGGATAGATATAGGCCACAGTTGCCTGTGAGGTATAGAAATGTCCAAATATTTACCAACATTTGTTGACGCAACAGCTAGACTGATTTTTTAAACACTACATGAGGCTGAAAATGAGTGCAGGCTTCATGTCAATTGATGATAGCAATGTGGGCCGAACATATGTCTCATGTGTGTCTGGTGAGTGTGTAAGGAAACCGATCATGGAAATTCCCAAAATCTTAGGGATTGTTGTGTTCCTCTTTCATTTCGGATACATGTCTGATCTGGATTTGAACACATAGGGAACAAGTTCTAGCTGCGCTCAGCTAACATCTTAGACTGGGATTTGGAGTTAGTTGTGCCACATTTCGATTAGGGATGGCTGGCCAAAGGTATGCACATGTGTTCATATCTCTATGGTTGGTGCAACTCATCATAGCTGTGCCACATCAACTGAAGAAACTGTAACAACATGAGGGCTAACAATTGTCCCTGCCCCTCTGTACATTGTACCTGTGTGTCATACATTTGACATGGTCACAAAGGCTGGTTGACTGGTAATGCAGTCCTCACGGAAAGTGGCTTTGGATGTCTCTCTTGGATGCACATGATGAGATGAATACACTCCATTATTATGTCTGCTCACTAATGAAGAAGCATGTTTGCCACCACATGATAGTTAGGGCCACTGCATGTGTGCAGATATGTGGGTAAAATTCACAGGAGACCCATGGTTTGTACATGTTAGCCGTGCTCTGTTGGATGCAGTATCATCATGCCTGAGTGGCTTTACCTACTTATGCAATCTTACACATAGTATTTGTCTTTGGAATTGTTGTACAGTGCACAGACATTGAGCACATTTCTCCCTTCCATGCCTTACAGGTGGACCAGCACCCTACACTGTTGGCGAGGTGGCTCAATTCGAGGACCCAGACAACTCCAGTAAGTGTTGATTTGTGTGTTATGTGTTGTGTTTGCTGGTGATGTGTGATAGACTCCTGTGTGTTAGACAAATAGCAAGGTGTGATGCACTGGCCAATCATTTGTTTTGTTCCATGAGTGGAATATCATTTTATCACCATCTTTGAGTTGGTCAATCCTTATCCTATTGTCTTATTTAGGTACTCTAGGTCAGTCCTGTAGGCACCGCAATGTGAATAGGGATAAGTCATGTGGATAAAACGTGATCAGAAAGAGTCGCACTGGACCAAATTTGTGATTTAGTCAGCCAGTCAGACCCAAATTCTCCCAGAATGGGGCTGCCAAATGCTTATCCACAGACTTCTGCTTCCCAATTCACTAATGTACTTAATAAACTGTAGGTTAAACTTCCTAGCAGCATTTAGCTCCACATGTAGTGCTACGAGTATATGGCACTTGAGTGCAATGGCCTAGGTGTGCATGCAACTCATGGACAGGGGTGCTCTTGCATCTCTGTGTTTGTTGTAAGTCATGGCTTACTGGTAATAAATGATGTGGACAAAGGTCTGCAGTTCCAAACAGAGTGGCGCTGGGATTGGTCAAGGGTTTGTTGTCTCCTATTTGGAGATCCTCCTTACCTGTGGTGTGTGTGCTGAGCCAAACACATGTCCAGCTTTCCTAAGCTTCCTGTTAGTCCACCCCCCTACCCTCAAACACAGGCATAGGTTTGTGAATAGTGTACCTAGGACTGATTATACAAGTTTGGTACACAGATATGTAAATCAGTGAATCACTTGTCTGAACCTAGTATACGCAATCATGTATCGCACATGAGTACTATACTGACAAGTCCATTTACAACTTGCAGATCCTGTGGCTCTAGATTTCCATCCCATACAATGGCATTTGTAGCCCAGGCAGTGGTGGAGGATGGGCAGCATGATTGTTAGCTGACAACTGGCAGAACATAGATGCCTAAATCATGGCTGTTGTTACCCATCTTGTAGGGTTTGGATGTGCTATTTGTGATAGGACCTTTGTAGGCTGGCTTGCCATGTACTTACTAAGGGACAATCAATGATCTGTATGATGATATGAGCTGTTACAAGTACAATAGTTATATTGTCTGATTTTCTTCTTGTGCCATTTCACGCAATGCAGTACCTAATGTTAGATTTTCTATTTGTCTTAACAGCTGCAAATATGACACCCATCCAGGTCAGGGAGTTTCAACGGCAGGCAATGAGGTGCCAACGCATACTTCAAGTCGAGTCTGGGTACCGAAGAATGGCCCGCAGATATCAGCATGAACGAGCCTCTGGAACTGGGAGGGCATTTCCACAAGGTGGACCTTCTTTCTCACCACAACCACCACCAGCACCACCACCACTACCACCCAGGTGGCACCACCAGCAGATGGGACCGTTTGCAGGAACATCCTCAGCAAGTGCTCCAGGCCCAAGCACAGCACCACCTGCAGGGCAGCCCACAGCCATGGACACTACACGGCCCCATACTTCCTCGGCTGGCACCCAGACCACCCCAGCTGCAGCCATTGACCCTGCTGCTTTTGGACAAATGCAGCGACAATTGGACCGTGTCCTTCGGAAGATGAGTCGACTGCGGCAGGAGGTGCGACAGGTCAACCGGCGGGTGCGTTCACTCAAGAGGACCCTCTGGAGGGCCAACCTGTAGCTGAATGGATGGACATGATTCCCTCCCCTCCCTCCTCTTTCCTGGTTCTTATACTTTGTGGGTTTAGGGAGCTTAGTGTTAGGTTAGTATAGGATGTTAGTTTAGTTAGTGGGTGGGGGGTCCTGAATATTTCTACTGTTTATTTTTAAGTGTGTGGGTGGGTGGGTATTCGCAATGTTGGGGTTCTTGTGTGTTTACAAAAAAATAAACAAAATAAAAACAATTACAACCAAAAAAAACAAAAAATATATATTTATTTAGTATAGGATAGTATGTGTTTAGGTTAGTATCTGTTGTCCTCCATGTGTCCTGTCTCATACGAGGGGTGGGGGGTTGATGTTTAGAACATTTCATTAAATGTTGTTAGAAATGGGGTCTTTGGTTGACAGTCCGGTTACCCCCTGTTCAAGCAAGGACCCTCACTCTAGTCAGGGTAAAAGAGAATCACCCTCAGCTAACCCCTGCTTACCCCCTTGGTAGCTTGGCAGAGCAGTAGGCTTAACCTCAGAGTGCTAGGTGTAAAGTATTTGTACCAACACACACAGTAACTTAATGAAAACACTACAAAATGACACAACACCAGTTTTAGAAAAATAGGAAATATTTATCTAAACACAACAAGACCAAAACAACAAAAATCCGACAAACATAAGTCAAGTTATGAATTTTTAGAGATTAAACTCCAAAATAGCGTTTAGAAACAAAAATGCTTCGATGAGATGTTAACACGGCATCGTGACGGAGTCGTTCCCAACAAGCCGACACCAGCGGCGCCGGACACAGAGTCGTGTAGACCCCCAAGTACAGTACCTTTGGTGAAGAGTGAAAACAAGCCGATGCGCGAAGTCGGGGATCGTGGCGTCTGTGCGAAACATTGAATCCATGCACTTCGAGCGGCGTCGGTCACAACGTGGTGCGGTGACTTCCACGGAGTTGCGGACTTCAGCGGGGCTGCTGCGGCGTCGGGCCTGCGAAGAGCGTCGCATTCCAGCGAAGGTCACGGCGTCGGGTGCAGGCGGCGTCACCGGATTCAGCAGTGCCGTCGGTCTGGAGTCGTCCGAAGTCGATTTCCTTGGATTTCCACCAGCTTTCTTTTCAAGGGCCCAGGGACTGGATAGGTCGCCACTTGTCAGAGCAGGAGTCTCTCCAGAGACTCCAGGTGCTGGCAGAGAGAAGTCTTTGCTGTCCCTGAGACTTCAAACAACAGGAGGCAAGTTCTACATCAAGCCCTTGGAGATTTCTTCACAAGATGGAAGGCACACAAAGTCCAGTCTTTGCCCTCTTACTCTGGCAGAAGCAGCACTGCAGGAAAGCTCCACAAAGCACAGTCACAGGCAGGGCAGCACTTCTTCCTCAACTATCAGCTCTTCTCCAGGCAGAGGTTCCTCTTGGTTCCAGAAGTGTTTCTAAAGTCTGTAGATTTGGGTGCCCTTCTTATACCCATTTTAGTCTTTGAAGTCACCTTTCTTCAAAGGGGACTCACACCTACTTGTGAAATCCTGCCTTGCCCAGGCAAGGCCTCAGACACACACCAGGGGGTTGGAGTCTGCATTGTCAGAGGCAGGCACAGTCCTTTCAGATGAGAGTGACCACTCCACCCCTCCTTCCTAGCAGAGATGGCTAATCAGGAAATGCAGGTTACACCCCAGCTCCCTTTGTGTCACTGTCTAGTGTGAGGTGAAAAACAACCCAACTGTCAAACTGACCCAGACAGGGAATCCACAAACACGGCAGAGTCACAGAATGGTTTAAGCAAGAAAATGCTTACTTTCTAAAAGTGGCATTTTCAATCGCACAATCTCAAAATCAACTTTACTAAAAGATGTATTTTTAAATTGTGAGTTCAGGGACCCCAAACTCCACATGTCCATCTACTCTCTAGGGGAACCTACACTTTAATCATATTTAAAGGTAGCCCTCATGTTATCCAATGAGAGAGACAGGCCTTGCAACAGTGAAAAACGAAGTTGGCAGTATTTCACTGTCAGGACATATAAACCACATTACTAAATGTCCTACCTTATCCATACACTGCACCCTGCCCTTGGGGCTACCTAGGGCCTACCTTAGGGGTGCCTTACATGTAAGAAAAGGGAAGGTTTATGCCTGGCAAGTGGGTACACTTGCCAAGTCGAATTTATAGTGTAAAAGTACACACACAGACACTTCAGTGGCAGGTCTGAGACATGATTACAGGGTTACTTGTGTGGGTGGCACAACCAGTGCTGCAGGCCCACTAGTAACATTTGATTTACAGGCCCTGGGCACCTCTAGTGAACTTTACTAGGGACTTAACAGTAAAACAAATATGCCAATCATGGAGAACCAATTACGTACACATTTTAAACAGGAGCACTTGCACTTTAGCACTGGTTAGCAGTGGTAAAGTGCCCAGAGTAATAAAAACAGCAAAATCAGAGTCCAGCACACATCAACAACCTGGGGAACAGAGGCAAAAAGTTAAGGGAGACCACGCCAAGGATGAAAAGTCTAACAAATGTGATAAGTAAGTTTAGCTTAGGTTAGCTAGGGACAGTTGTGGGTAATGAGTAGTTAGAGTAGATTAGGGTAGGTAAGGCTTTTCCCCGAGTTTTCACTTCTGTTTTTACTGTTTAATAAATATGTAGGTAACCCTTTACAGTATTTGTGACATGCTTGTAGATCAGGGCCTTGGCATGAGTGTACAGTGTTTCTTTTGTATTACAATTTGTGTCCTATGCTGCTAACAAATCACAAATTAGCTGTAACATTGGCAGCTACCCCAAAGCCACCTTGCAAAGATTTGGCCATTCATTGCAACCACCAATCACAGTTACTATGGATCCCAAAGTGTGTTTTTTTCTAAATGTATGTTTTCAATGTCACATACAGTGCTTTCAGATTTATGATTGGGGACACTGTGTTATGTCTGACTGCAGTCTCATATCCAAGGAAACCCTTATTAGGTGAGTGGTAGTAAGCTCTCTTGTAGTATAGTGTATATAACTCACATAGATCATTTTTTACACTGTTCAGCATGATTACGTATTTGGATGTAAACTCATACACCTCCATTCATGCAGTTTGGTGAGTGTTAGCTTATATTTGTGGGCAATGTTACATATGTTAGTTTTGCATTGAAGCAACATTTTGAAGGCACTGTTTTATGGGTTAGATATCCCTTGAGGAAGCGTTGATCTGTCCAAAACAGCATTATGGTGTATAGTTTCTCTTTTCCTCAGATATTACCCTCAGGAAGGGCAGAGTATGGTAGAATCCAGGCCACTGTGCATAGTTATCAGCCCACATTATTTCAGGACAGTTGTATTGACAATCTATGATATTTGACAGGAGGCAAAATTCAGTGATCTACTGCACGGTTGATGTGTCACATTACACAGAGACAAAGTGGTTGTGTAAGTGCTATTTATTTAAAAGTGCTGTTGTGCTATATGCACGTTGTCCATGATTGTAAGTCCATTATAGTGACATCTTCCATTGTGATCCTACACAAGTGCAAAAGGACATGTAATTGGACAATCTGGGGTGAAGTGTCAGACAGTGCAGAGGGACAGGACTTGTCAATGAGTTAGTGAGAGACAATCACAAGGCAGGCTGACAGGATAGACAGTGGGTTGTAGAACAGTGCCTGAGTACAGTTGTTGCAAGACTGGCACGTTACAAAGCGCAGGACCCTGGTAATAGGTGGCCATGTTGCAAGGACTAGTGCTTCTGGGTTCTTTTACATGTGAAGGTGATCTGTTCCTGGTCTTCATCTTCTGATGTGTGTGTTGCCTCCTCTGCCCTTGGTGGTGGTGGTTGTGAAGGGGTAACACACACCTCAGTGTGTGTAGACGTGGAGTCAGACATCCCGGTAGCTGCTTAAGGGCAGTACTGCTGCAAGGAGGATCTGCTGGTTCTTAAGAATAGCAGTCACATCATGATGGTAGGCAGCCAGCTCGGCCCTGAGGGGTTCAATGTTACATTCATGCATGGTTTAACAGGATTGCTGTTGTAGATGTTGGGTCAACTGTATTACTGCTGTGCTGATTTCCTTCAGCCTTTTTTTGACTTCCTGTAAGATAGTTGTTCGCCCTTGCATAGCTGGTGCCTGTTCTTCAGTTGACATCATGCACAAACGCACCCCCTCTAGGCTGGCTGCCATAGTTTGCATTCCCACCCACACCTCCTTGGCCAGCTCCCGCTGTACTCCCACTGCAGTTCTCTCAAAGCTGGTGCCAGTGTCGTCAGAGTCCTCAGCTGTATTGGAGCTGGCAGGTTGTACAATTGGGGTGGTGGGTGGATGCTCTGCGATGGCTGCTTGTTCTGTGCTCCTCCTTGTGACTGAAGGTGGGGTCTAGAGGGTTCCAAGGACCTCTTGGAGGGTCTGGTGGCTGATATTTCTCAGCTCGTTATCCATGTCATTAGGGTAGTCCTGGACAGGCATATCCACAGGAGATCCATCGTCCTCTGCAATGAAATACGGTACAAATAATGTGTCTGTGTTGTGGCATTTGTGATGTGACATGCCTGCCTTGTGATGATTTTCACATTGTGATCTTGGTTCCTGTTCATTGATCCAGTCTTTCAGATGGGCGTCTTATGCCCCACCTGCATGTCACATGTATTGTGGTCAGTTAGTAGACTTGTCAGCATTATCTCCTCTAGGTGTTGGTTTTGGCCAAATAGTGAATTGCCAACTTCTTGTCCTACTCAGCCCTCACCCTACTTCCATTTTCATGGTGAGAACTTTCACTGGCTGTGGGTGCTCTGATGGCACTAGCAGCACACTTAACAATCTGGACCTGCCCCAGTCTCTGATCTTTCACATCCACCTATATATAGTTGAAATGTAGCATATACTATGCATAGCATTGTTATGTCACAATATGGATGTCAGCGTTGGTAATGTGTACAACTGATGTTGGGGAATGTGTGGTACATTGGATTGCCCTGATAGTCGTAGCAGCATCCTATTTCCTCCTCTGACTGTGCAGGTGTATTTCAGTGACAAGTTACATGTGTCCTCCCCCTCAATGCTGTTATCTGAGCAGTATGACATTTGGGATGTTGCATTGTGACCCAGGCACAGGATGGACCCTGACATATGCAGCATAGGTGTGACCTTAGTGCTGTCTACCTCCTAATGTTGATGACATTGGCTGATGATTGCGGCAACTATGGGCATTCACATTTGACAGGACTGGAACATTTGTCTTGTTTCAGAGGATTGTTAATGTTGTCCTCCTAAACCCTCTAATTTGGGTGTGTATGATCCATGGGGACATTACTGCCATTGGCTACTTGATCAGCACACACAGCGGAGGGGGTAGTGGCAACTGTTGTCAATGTTACAACATTGTCGGTATGGCTAGAAGTTGTTAATTTGGCCCTAGTTAATGTAGGGAATATAGTGGCTGATGGGTGACGGGATGTCAGTTTGATGTTGTGACCTTCCCTCCTGGCGTGTCTTTACCTTTGCTACATCGTTGGCATGGCAGCATACCCCCATGGAAAGGTTGTTAGTGTTGTGTAATGGTGTGCCCCAGGTTTTCTCTGAACTGGCCATGCACCCGTGCCCCTTTACCCATGCCACTCCTTGTATATGATGACTTACGTGCATTGTGTAGTAGGTATTCCCCCTCCCCGTTTCAGTTAACATTAGTGCATTTTAATTCCCCATGCGACTTACCCTGCATGTGCATTGTCTCCTGGTAGTCTGCACTGTCCTGTCCTTGAATCCCTGTGACGATCTCCTCAGGGATGACGGCTGTGACCATCTCCTTCATGTGGTCCAGGGCCTCCTGCGGTGCTGGACTCCCACCTCCAATCTGCAGTGCTGCCTTCCTGTCATGGCCATCTTTACCTTGGTCATGCGCTTGCAGTCATGCCAGCGTTTCTTGCACTCAATGACTGTTCTGCGTACTTCTGCCACACTGTTAATCTTGTCAACAATTTGTTTCCATATTGCCTCTCTCCTACTGATTGGCAACTTTGAGGTGACAAACAGTTGGTGCTGGTGTTCTGTCACCTCTTTAACCAGAATTTCCTGCTCCTCTGCACTGAAGCAATGCTTTCATTTCTTCTCCCTGTCCTGGGACTTGTGTGGGTCCTCCTGGCTGGTTCCTGGTCTGTTGTCATCTTCCTGGGGTCTGTACAGGCATCTGGGATCCATTTTGGCTCTCCTCTGCTGAAATGGCTGTGTTTGCGGCAAGTTTTGACGCTATTGCGTAAAAAAAAATGCATATCCTGTTTGCGTTGTCGTAAATCTGCTCACAGTCATTTCAGCTGCGTTAATGTTGTTTTCCTTTACGACGTGACGCTGCGGTGTGCGTCAAAGAAAATGACTCACATCTGTGGTTTGCGCCACCATGTGTCAAAGTATAAATTTGATGCCCAAACGGCGCACAGAAATGGCGTTAGCCGGCGGTAATTTTTTTGACGCAAAACTGCGTCAGCGCAGTTTTGCGTCAAAATGTATAAATACGGTCCTTAGTTGTTTTTTTGAGGTGAAAATCCTTCGACCGGGGCAAACCTGGATCTTGATCCGACATCCTTGGAGCCCTCCTCAGATATGCTGGATTGGAGGTCCCGGTCAACTTTCTACATTCGGACTTAGGGGGTCAATACGACCCTGGCGGTCGGTGGTAAAGCAGCGGTAAGACCGCAAACAGGCCGGTGGAAAAAAAATTGAATTATGACCGCGGAGGTCATCCTCCACTTCACCATTCCGACAGTCATTGCTGTGAAGACCGCTGGGCTGGAGATTGCGGTCTCAAGCCCGGCGGTCGTCACTGGACCACCAACGGTATCAGGACCTTGCATACCTCCATGGATCTCGGGTGGTTGGGAACCGCCATGAGATCCATGGCGGTAGGCACTATCAGTGCCAGTGAATTCCTTCCCTGGCACTGATAGAGGTCTCCCCCATCCCTCCTTACCCCCCACAAATCCTCACCCCACACCCCACACCCCCTGAAACCCCCCAAAGGTGGCACAACCCCCTCCCCACCCGACCCTGAATATGCACATATACACACCCCTACATGCACACACCCCCAACATGCACATATACACACCCCTACACGCACACATACACCCCGACAACACATACCCAAACACATTCAAACAGACATGCTCACCGTCCGACCCGCACACATTTCCCATACACACAGCAACCCCCGCATGCATACACTCACTCACCCTCTCTACACTCTCACACGCACACCCTCATGCACGCACACAACACACAACACCCCGAACCCCCTTCCCTAACGGACGATCAACTTACCTTGTCCGTTGATCCCCTGGGAGGGGACGGGATCCATGGGGACAGCTCCGCCACCAGAACACCGTCACCAGAACACCACCACACCGAATCATGGGACGTAATTCAGTGGGCTGTGTTCTGTTGACGTGGCGGTGGAGGTTGAGCAACCTCCACTTTCCGCCGTCCACCAGTATGGCTGCTGGTGGCTTTCCGAACGAAAAAGGACGGCGTCCTAACAGCGGTCATAATATGCGCGCGGAAGACCGCCACCACGGTCTTCAGCATGGCAAGACCTCAGCGGTCTTGCGAAAAGACCGCTGAGGTCGTAAAGGCCCCCTTAGTCTCTTTTTTGGAGATTTTCTTCACCGGGACAAACCTGCAAGTCACGCCGGGTCGCGGTTGAGGCAAGCCGGCTAGAGTTGCCGCAGCGGGTCGGTCCCTCTATGGAGCTTTTTTTTTTTTCAAAAGTTCTCCAAACTTCTGGATCTTCTTCCAGATGTTCTTTTAAGGTTCATTAGGGGTCCACAGCTCACCTCTAGGTTCCAGAAGCTCTGAGATGATCCTTGGGGGTGTGGACTACAACTCCCAGAATGCACCTGGTGCAAACTCCTTTTTGGCCACTAGACAGTGGTCAGCTGGCTGGTTTCTTCAGGAGTTGGTGCAGGGGACTCTGGTTAGCAAGTTTTCACCTGTAGCAAACAGGGAGTCCCTCCTTGAACCAGTTGAAGCTGGGCAAAGTCCTTCTTATGGTGAAGTTCAAGTGTGCAGCTGGTGCAGTCCTTCAGAGTGCAGGGTCCAGGTGCAGGCCAGGGGTCCAGCAGGGCAGTCCTTCTTCTTCTGTAGTTCTTCCTGGTAGGGATCTGGTAGGGAACTGAGGTGTGGGTGCAGGTCTGCCAGTTTTATCTTTGCTCCTGGGTGAAAAACAGGAGGATCCTGGTTCTCCAATTAGGGGCAGGGTCCTTCCCCCTGTGATGACCACTTCCTGGGAAGTGTGGCAAAAATCAATCACAGGAGGCAACATTCCTCAAAAATCCATCATGGCTGAAATTGATTTTTGGAGGTTACATCTGGATGAGCCCACCATCTGCAAAAAATCATAAACACACCCCTGTCCTGCCCTCTCCTAATCTAATCAAGGGGGCACCTAGTTGTCTGGGGTTGCAGGATGTGGGGGTGTTGTAGGGTTGCTCCAAATGTCCTTCTCTCTCTTTGAAGACCAGGTTGGCAGCCCTCCCCCTTCCTGCCTCACCATCTGCTGAGGGGAGATCCCCTCCCACAGGCACATCTCTTTGTGTGAAGCCAGGCCACTTCACACCTCATCAAGGCAGCCAGGCCAGGCTGTCAGAGGCTGGCCAATCAGAGCACAGCAGCAAAAACACTGCAGGGCTGAAGTTGGCAACTTTTTAGGTAAAGTTTAAAACTCTCTACCTGAAAAAGTTATATTAAATCCAACAACTGGAAGTTGTGGGATTTATTATAATAATTAATTTGATACCAAACCATTCACTACAATGAGGAAAAAACAAATTTGGCTGTTTTACCTCACCAGGGCTTATATAACTATTTTTATAAGTTCCCTGCTTATAGTTATATGTAAAAATAAGGTAGTTTAAGACTTTGGAACTACTTTTAATTCCAAAGTCGATTTTTCATATAACTTTAATATAAAAGCAGCCAACAAGGCAGGCCTGCCTTTAAAATGACACTGGGCACCTCAGCAGTGCACCTATGGGTGCACTACCTATGCTGGGGTCCCTAAACCTACATGCCCTATCATATACTAGGGGCCATATTTATACTTTTTGAGACAAAACTGTGCAGACGCAGTTTTGCGTCAAAAATATTACCGCCGGCTAACGACATTTTGGTGTGCCGTGCGGGCGTTAAATTTATACTTTGACGACGGCGGCGCAAACCACAGGTGGGAGTCATTATTTTTTATGCACACCGCAGCGTCAAGTCATAAAGCAAAATGACGTTAACATGGTGGAAATGACTGTGGGTCGATTTACGACCCTGCAAACCAGATAAGCGCCGTTTTTTGACGCAATAGCGTCAAAAAACCAGCAGACACTGCCATTTCACCAGAATAGAGCCAAAATTGATCCCAGATGCCACTACCGACCCCAGGAAGATGACAACAGACCAGGAACCAGCCAGGAGGACCCACACAAGAACCAGGACACTTATAAGAAGAATAGAAAGTGTCGCTTCAGTGCAGAGGAGCAGGACATTCTGGTTAAAGAGGTGACGGAACACCAGCACCAACTGTTTGTCACCTCAAAGTTGCCAATCAGTAGGAGAGAGGCTATATGGCAACAAATTGTTGACAAGATTAACAGTGTGGCAGAACTACGCAGAACTGTCATCAAATGCAAGAAACGCTGGCATGACTGCAAGCGCAGGACCAAGGAAAAGATGGCCAGGAACAGGAAGGCAGCACTGCAGACTGGAGGTGGGAGTCCAGCACATCAGCAGTCCCTAGACCACATGGAGGAGATGGTCGCAGCCGTCATCCCTGAGGAGATCGTCACTGGGATTCAAGGACAGGACAGCGCAGACTACCAGGAGACAACTCACATGCAGGGTAAGTTGCATGGGGAATTAAAATTCAATAATGTCATCTACAACCAAGGGGAGGGGATACCGACTACAAAATGCATGGAAGTCCTCATATACATGGAGTGGTATGGGTAAAGGGGGATGGCATGGGGGCATGGCCTGCACAAACAGAAGCGGGAGCACACCATTACACTACACCAACAACAGTCCCATGGGGGCAGGCTGCCATGCCAACGATAGAGCAAAGGGAAATCCACGCCAGGAGGGAAGGCCACAATGTCAAACTGAAATCCCGGCACATGTCAGCCACCATACCCCCTACAGTAACTAGGGCCCTATTAACAACCTCTAGCCATACCGACAAATGGAATGTAACTGCAACAACAGTTGCCACTACCACTTCCGCTCTGTGTACAGCTCAAGTAGCCAATGGCAGTAACCTCCCCATGGATCATACACACCTAAATTAGGGGGCTGAGGATGACAACTTCAACAATCCCCTGAAACAAAACGAAGGCCCCAATACTGTCATATGTCAATGCCCATAGTTGTTGCAAACATCAGCCAATGTAAACAACAATAGGAGCTACACAGCACTAAGGACATACCCGTGCTGCATATGTCAGGGTCCAACCTGTGCCTGGGTCACAATGTAACATCCCAAATGTCATACTGCCCAGACAACAGCATTGAGGGGGGCCACATTTAACTGGTCACTGGAATACTCCTGCACAGTCAGAGGAGGAAATAGGACACTGATACGACAATCAGGTCAATCCAATGTACCACACATTCCCCAACATCAGCAGTACACATTACCAATGCCAACATCCATATTGTGTCATAACATTGCTATGCATTGGATATGCCACATGTCAAATACATTTAAGTGGATGTGAAAGATCAGAGATTGGGGCAGGTCCAGATTGTGAAGTGTGCTGCCAGTGCCATCAGAGCACCCACAGCCAGTGAAAGGTCTCACCATTAGAATGGATGTAGAAGGAGGCTTGAGTAAGACAAGAAGGTGGAAATTCTCTATTTGGCCAAAACCAACACCTAGAAGAGATGATGCTGACAAGTCTAATAACTCAATAGCATACATGTGACATGCAGGTGGGCCATAGGCTGGGGAAAATGCCCATCTGAAGGACTGGAGCAATGAACACGAAACAAGATCACAATGTGAATTCATCACAAGGCAGGCATGTCACATCACTCATGCCACAACACAGACACACTAATTGTACCCTGTTTCATTGCAGAGGAAGATAGATCTCCTGCGGATATGCCTGTCCCAGATTACCCTGATGACATGGATGACGAGCCGATAAACATTCCCCAGGAGACTATCCAAAAGGTCCTTGAAACCCTCCAGACCCCACTTTCAGTCACAAGGAGGAGCACAGAACAAGCAGCCATCGCAGAGGATCCACCCACCACCCCAAATGTAAGACCTGCCAGCTCCAATACAGATGAGGACTCAGACGACACTGACACCAGCTTTGAGAGAACTGTAGTTGGAGTACAGCGGGAGCTGGCCAAGGAGGTGTGGGTGGGGATGCAAACAATGGCAGCCAGCCTTGAGGGGGTGCGTTTGTGCATGATGGCATCTGCAGATCAGGCAGCAGCTATGCAAGCCCTAACATCTATCTTTCAGGAACAGCAAAATACCCATAAGGAAATGAGCACAGCTGTAATACAGTTGATCCATAACCTACAACAGCAATCCTGTCAACGCGTGCACGAATGCAACATTGAACCCCTCAGGGCCGACCTGGCTGCCTACCATCGTGATGTGGCTGCCATTCTCAAAAACATAAGATCCGCTTGCTGCAGTACTGCCCTTAAGACCTTCACAGGTAGCAGCCACCAGGATGTCTGACTCCACATCTTCTAACACTGAGGTGTGTGTTGCCCCTTCACAACCACCACCACCAAGAATAGAGGAGGCAACACACACATCAGAAGAAGAAGACATGGAACAGATCACATTCACAAGGAAAAGTACCTGGAAGCACTAGTCCCTGCCACATGGCCAACTATTACCAAGGTCCTGCCAGTCTTGCAACAACTCTACTTAATGACTGTTCTGCTTACCACTGTATATCTTGTCAGCCTGCCCAGTGATTGTCTCTCTCCTACTCATTGGCAAATCCTGTCCCTCTGCACTGTCTGAAACATCAACCCCAGCATGTCAAAAGCATTTCCGCAACCCCTTGTGTACGATCACAATGTAAGATGTCACTATAATGGACTCAAAATCATGGACAATGTACAGATAGCACTACAGCACTTTTCAATAAATAGCACTTACACAACAAATCTGTCTCTGGGTAATGTGACACATCAACTGTGCAGTAGACAACTGAAATGTGCCTACTGTCAAATTACGTAGCTTGTCAATACAACTGTCCTGATGTTATGTAGTCAGATAAATCTGGACAGTGCCCATGATTGCATCATACTCTGCCCATCCTGAGGGACATATCTGATGAAGTGAGAAACTTAGAGAGCGTAGTTTAGATATTACATATACTAAAAGTGAAATGCCTATATCATTGCTTAATGATGCTGCATAGAAAACAACAATAATTAGTGTTTGCTTAAACGTGCACCTGAATTACGACTATAGGGGCATATTTATACTCTGTTTGCGCCGGAATTGCGTGTTTTTTTTTACGCAATTCCGACGCAAAACTAACTCCATATTTATACTTTGGCGTTAGACGCGTCTAGCGCCAAAGTCCATGGAGTTTGCGTCATTTTTTAGCGTGGACACCTACTTTGCGTTAATGAGATGCAAGGTAGGCGTTCACGTCTAAAAAATCGACTCCGAGGCCTGTGCGTCAGATTTATACTCCCGGGCAAAATTCACGCCTGGGAGTGGGCGGGTCAAAAAAAATGACGTACGGCCGCTTTTGCGCCGTTTTTTAGCGCCTGCAAAAGGCAGGCGTTAAGGGACCTGTGGGCTCTGAAGGAGCCCAGAGGTGCCCTCCCATGCCCCCAGGGACCCCCCCTGTCACCCTTGCCCACCCCAGGAGGACACCCAAGGCTGGAGGGACCCATCCCAGGGACATTAAGGTAAGTTCAGGTAAGTGTTTTTTTATTTTTTATGTGGCATAGGGGGGCCTGATTTGTGCCCCCCTACATGCCACTATGCCCAATGACCATGCTCAGGGGACAGAAGTCCCCTGGGCATGGCCATTGGGCAAGGGGGCATGACTCCTGTCTTTGCTAAGACAGGAGTCATTTCTATGGGGGTTGGGAGTGAAAAAAAATGACGCAAATCGGGTTAAGGTGAAAAAATTGCCTCAACCTGACTTGCCCCATTTCTTGACGCCCAAGCTCCATTTTCCCCTACGCCGGCGCTGCCTGGTGTACGTCGTTTTTTTTAACGCACACCAGGCAGCGCCGCTAACGTCATTCAATAAATACGGCGCCCGCATGGCGCTTCAGAATGGCGTTAGCCGGCGCTAATTTTTTTGACGCAAAACTGCGTTAGCGCAGTTTTGCGTCAAAAAGTATAAATATGGGCCATAATGTGTGTGGCCACCAATATATATACGTGAACTAATAATAATGAGTAAAACTGTTCATGCTATGGTTTATATTAACGATTGCGATATTGCATTTATATTAAAACCTTATAGACCTTAAGTTAGCGTGAGCTGCAGTTTAGCTGCCTCGCTCTCATATTAAAGGCATTCTCTTTCTGTTTTTCAGTGTGCTGACACGCAAAGGGCCATGACCCTGCAAATGTTCTTTTCTTCCAACTTGGTAGATCCATCTATCCTTTGTGAATCCGCTCCCATCCGCATGCTTGCTGCTTTGGTATAAGTTTTATATAAGAAATTGAAACAAATGTAGATTAATGTAATGTACAAGGACGTTTAAACTATGGACAAAGGAACTCATGACCCGAGAAGACGTGCCAAACCGTGAAGCAACTGCCGGATGTGCCCCCACCGAAGACGTCAATTATGAAGACCAATCAAAGTGTTATGAATTATCGTGGGGTGAAAATTAGGATTACCTAATGTATGATTTGATAGGTTAAAGATAGTGGGGTATAACAAATGTCCAATAGGATTCTGGGGGAAGGTATTACGAAAAAGGGATAAAAACCCATGTCATAGAAAGGTCATTAGAACTAGGTAGGGAATGCTATTGATTTCATCCAGAAACTCTGTCACTCTGTTTGTTGACTTTGAGACTTAATAAACCATCCTCACCCATAGACTGCCCCTTTACGAAGCGTCCTCTGTCCTTTAGTCGAGGTTAGACTGATGGCGATACGACTGATGTCCTGAAGACGAAGACTGATCCTGTATGCTGACCTAATCCTTGGAGGGTAATTATGACAATGTGATTTGTAATTTGTCTGTTTGCTTTTCCTCTCTAGGTACCAACTGCTCATTTTTTATAGAGGCCATATTTAGATGTTTTCTAAATTGAGGTTCTAAATTATTTTGCATGAAGCCCAACATGCTGATGCTAATTAGTGGTTAGGACAGGTGATCACTCTGACTGACGCAATAGACAAAGACTGACGTTGCGCTATGCTAAACTGAGATTTACGTGATATTCTTTGTATTCTGGTCTATGTTCACACCGTGCTCTGTTCTTATGTTCATGATTTTTGCATTAATGAAATCTTATCACTGTTGCCATATTGTGACTATGCTCTTATGCTTTTTGGTTTTGAGATTGCCACTTTTGCTAGTAGGTTGTAACCAATAGGGAATAAAATTCATAAAAATTCTATCAAAAGGTGTGGTTATTCATGGCTGAAAGGTCATGGTTGCGTCGACAATTTGATTAATGTCTTTATCCAAAGTAAAGTGCATTGTGGTGGTAAATATTAATGACATTATTGATATATTGCTGGACATATTGATCAGTTATCTCGTCCTACGGTGTCTCTCCACTGGGTCACAAGATTCATTGGCCTAAAACAAGTCCTAATGTGTAATAAATTAACATAGAAGGACGCATTAGCAGTTCTGGTAGCAGAGCGACGGTTTGGCCCTTGGGGGCCCTAGGACAGAGAATCATTGTTTAATTTGTTTTTCTGTGATAATGCAAATTGGAGGTATGATGGGTTTCTAAGTTCACCATGACTTTCCCGGGATCTTGGAGCCTGCCTAAGTGAGTTTGGGATGTTCTTGGTGCCATAATGTGTGTGGTTTAGGGTTTTTTCGCTTGCTTAGCTTCTGCTTTTTTGCAGGTGATTACGAGATCTGTGTGTATTTAGGTCAAGTAAATGTTGTTTTAGTGGGAGTGGGCGTACTCCGCAGTATGAGAGTAGGGAAGTTGGCGTACTACACATGAGTGTGGCACTTGGTGCTCAAAATTATCCACGTGGTTGGTTGTTTATGTACGGACCCGTCATGGTCTAAGACTCCGGAGTATGTTGACAAGTGTAGAAGACACTTGGATTTATGTTGTAATCAGTGCGGTTTAATAGGTCAATCGGGCATGGTTGACAAGTCAAGTTTGAATCAAAATGTATGTGTGAAACCTTCGATGGAGATTTGGCAAGTTCTAAAGTGCACTAGGATGAGCCATTGACAAGTCGAGAGTAGAATTTGCGGGTCGAATTCTTGTTGCGTATGTAGGGACTGACAAGGAGAAAGTAGCGGCCCAGGCTTCAAGTGAAATCTCTGTAAAGTTCTGAAGCGAATGAGATACCCTTTCTGTAGTAAACCGGCAGATTTGTATTGTTGTTTAAAGTGCTCGCAGTAATTTTGCATTAGTTGTGTGAATTTAGTGAGGAGCGGACAAGCCGCAAGGCTTTGTCAGCTGCAGTGTGTGTGAGTGTGACGTCAGTGGTGCCGCGCTGAGATAGGTCAGTTGTCGAGAGGGGTCATGCACAGATTGGCTGCCGTCCGTGAGAGGCAATAGGTCGGGAAAGGTGGGTGAAGAGTGTCCTGGGAACTAAGTCATTTCTGATCAAAGTACAAACAAGAGAAAATCGCAAAATGAATTTTGTCAATGCATTTAAGAGCGCTCTGAAAGGAGACGCATATATTATAGCAACCGAGGGGGAGCCTACACCACCTGAGGGTACTCCAGCCTATATAGTCATGGAAGAGAAAGGTGTTGCACCATGTTTATGGATGAAACAGTGGCGCAAATTGACATAGAAGGAGGGAATTGTAGTGTTCCCAGAACATGGAACATTCTATACGAGGGTGCTAGAAAATTTGAGATGGATGTTAAGTCCCCAGAAACCACTTCCAAGGCCAGCACAGTACGAGGCTTTAGCGGTTTGGGAGCTAATGGCTCTTAAACAGAGACAAGAAAAGTTTCAGAGAAGGCTGAGAAGGGCAGAAAAATCATATGCAGAGGCTAGATGGGATGACGAGAGTAAATTGTGGAGAAGGGGAATCGTCGATGGAATAAAACTGTTCCCGGCAATAACACAGGGTGAGGAAACAAAGGGAAAGAAAGTCTCCTGTAAGACAGATAAAGACTCGGACAAATCTAAAGAGAATAAGAGACCTTGGGAAGAGGAAGATGATTCAGACGATGAGGAGTTTATGGACAGGTTACTACATGATCGTCCGCCACCTTATGCGGTGAGCGACAGTGCTCCAAGCACTAGCGTGGATCCTGGGAACCAGACGCAGGAAAAGGGAGTAGCTGATACGGTACAGACTAGTGATACGGTTTTGATACAGAGTGGTGTCAGTGTACCCACTGCACCAGACATACCGATACAGTTGCAGCCTCCACCGCAGATACAGAGAATCTATCCAGACGTTCTAGTACTTGAGACTACTACAAATCTAATAGTACTGCCAGACCCGGTGTACACGAAAACAAAATTATTGCAGATTGAGTCAACTACGAGATTGCTGTCTCAACCACAGCCACAACTGATACCAGGGTACAACCCGGCAGCTGGTCCGCCATTAGTGCCTGTTCAGGGTACTTTGGAACAGACCTATGGAGTTACTGCTTCACGAAATTTGGGACCAGGTCAGACACCCGCCGCCATATCATTACCGATTACTGTGGGTCCACCAGTGCCATTGTCTGCCCAAGGCAAAACAGATGTGTGTGACCAGGGAGTAATGACTCAAGATGTGATAAGAGGAGGGTCTATGGGAACTCCTCAGATAATGGCCCCAGGAGAACAGGCAATTGAAAAGCCGAGGTCTTTAATAGACCTTAGCCCAGTAGGAGCACCCATAGAAGCAATGCGTCAAGCAGGGCTAGGGGTTCTGACTCCACAGACAATGAGTACAAACACCTCACAGTCACCAATGATACATTCAGGGAACATTTCACTGCAGGGTTTTACAGCACAGCAGCTGAGCGAATGGCTAGAGAGGACTTATACTTCACAAAGGGCTGCAGTGACCACGGTCGAACCAGAAAAGGAAAGACAAGACGAGTACCTAAACTTTGTAAGGTTAGGAGCAGAAGCTACTGAATTAGTTGAAGGTACGATGGGGGTAAATAGATTATAATCATACATGGAAGCAGAATGAAGATACCTATGTCCTAAGATTACCAAAGAAGTGGGCAAGGTACATCAGAGATTAGCGAACCTAGCAGACAAATACAATATAGACATCGGAAACACTAAACATTTGAAAAGAAGTTACAGATTGGATTTTGATTCTAAGGACTTTGAGCACATGAGGTCTGCGGGAATGCAGGCACATTTGAAAGAATTGTTGCAGAGTGCGCAAGTTTGGGGTGCGCTAGAAAAATGGGAAAGCAGATGGGCAAAGAAAAGAGATAAGGAGAAGGGTGACAGTCCAGAGTCAAATCAAGCAAAAGCCTCACCCGATCTAGAATCAGTAAAAATATTACCCATGAGAGAAACAGCTGGTGGTGTCTTAGTTCATGTTCTGTGGTCCAGAGGAGACATCCTATCTTTTACCAATGATTATCCCAGATTGAGATAGAAACCAATCGAGTGGTACCAACAGACAGATAGGTTTGTGAAACTAGCAAAGTGTCTTTGGGAAGATTTAAATACTTTGTTTGAGATTATTGTTCCCCCCGATTTGAGGCTTGAGTGCAAGAGAGGAGTAGATTGGCTGACGAAGGAGCCGGCAAGGGATAAGGTGACCGGGGCACCCTCTGAAGAGGTGATGAAGTATTATCATAAGGTGATTGAGTTTTTGAAACAGAAGGTGTCGCCGAAGGTGACTGATTGGCAGAAAATCGACCGGACCTCTCAAGAGGTTAAGGAATCAATACATGCTTACTATGAGAGATTGTTAAAAGCATTCAAACACTACAGTGCTACTGAGACTATTGAACCGAAAGATGTGAACCATCTCGTGTTCAGGTTCGTCAAAGGGTTGAGACCAGAGGTTAGCCAGATGATTAAGAATCATTTGATTTGTTGGCAAGCAAAGCCGATCGATGAAGTGTTACAGTATGCAAAATATTGTAGTGATGAGATTGAGTTGAAGCAGAAAAAGCTGAAGGAGAAAGTGATGGTGATGCAGCTACGGGCTGCACAGGCAGGAATACAGGGAAACGGAGTTCAACAGATAATACAACAGCAACCGCAAATGAATGGTGCGTTTCAGACACAGCCAAGAGGTCTAGGTCCAGACTTGAATACTGTTGTGGTTCAAAATGATGTACAAGGGGCGAAAAGGATGTCACCATGTCACGCGTGCGGGGCGTGGGGCACTGGAAATGGGAATGGCCGAATATGGTGCAGGATGGTGTTGTTCAGCAAAGCACTAATGTCAGTACAGTGCAAAACGTAAGAGGCCCAAAAATAAGACATCAAAACCCGAGTTTTCAGAACAATCTGGTACAAATGCAAGGTGCACAGCCCATGCAGCAAATGCAAATGCCACGTTTACAGCCAGCGCAAATGCAACCAGTACAACAGCAGGTTTCCATGGTACCTAGACAGCAAATGCAATTACCAATGGCTCCGATGGGACAGCAACAGGTGATGCTTCCTCAACAGGTCACAGGCCAGGTAATGAGTCAAAATGGTACAGTACAACAGTTTCCATTGCGAGGTGAAAATGGCATGAATGGAGAGTGGTCAGATGATAGCTCAGATAGTGAAGAGTGCAGACTTGCAGCATCCCTAGAGGTGGATCAAAGGGGTCCATATGTGGAAGGAAAGGTGATGGGTTACAAAGTCACGTTTCTGGTTGACACCGGAGCTACATGCTCTACAGTCAAAAGTGCAGAAGTTCCAAAACTACTACTTTCAGGACGTACCATAAGAGTGGTTGGGGTAGCCAACCAGTATCTGACAAACCCGATTACAGATCCAGTGCAGGTTGAGATCGGCAACTTTCAGGGGCTACATAGGTTTGTAGTCTGTGACTCGAGTCCGGTATCCCTACTGGGAAGGGACTTATTGTGCAAGACAAAATGTTCAATTACCTGTTCCAATGATGGAATCGAAGTGCAGACAAATAGTGACGATGAAGGAGATGAAAGTCAGTTTTTAGAAGAGGACACAGGAACAACAAATGAGGACTACCCTTTAATTACTCTGGCGGCCGCGGCGGGCGGCGGTAGCCACCCGCCATGCGGTCACCGCCATTTGGCCGCTCCTCGGTCAAAAGACCGCGGAGGCCATTCTGGCTTTCCCGCTGGGCCAGCGGGCGCCCGCCAAAGGAGCGCCCGCCGGCCCAGCGGGAAAGGCCCTGCAACACAGAGGCCGGCCCCGAATGGAGCCGGCGGTGTTGCAGGGGTGCGACGGGTGCAGTTGCACCCGTCGCGATTTTCACTGTCTGCTGTGCAGACAGTGAAAATCATGCTGGGGCCCTGTTAGGGGGCCCCTGCACTGCCCATGCCAGTGGCATGGGCAGTGCAGGGGCCCCCAGGGGCCCCACGACACCCGTTCCTGCCATCCTGTTCCTGGCGGTAAAAACCGCCAGAAACAGGATGGCGGGAAGGGGGTCGGAATCCCCATGGCGGCGCTGCTTGCAGCGCCGCCATGGAGGTTCAGCCCTGCCAGGGGTATTCCGGTGGGAAACCGCCGGATCCCCTTTTCTGACCGCAGCTTTACCGCCGCAGTCAGAATGGGCACTGAAGCACCGCCAGCCTGTTGGCGGTGCTTCCGTTGCCCGCGGCCCTGGCGGTTTAGGACCGCCAGGGTCAGAATGAGGCCCTCTGTTCCCAATGCTTACCATGATCGATCTACCTGTCCAATTACAGGGAATGGTAACAGAGAAAGTGTGGGATCTGACAGGAAAGTTAGTGGGACTGATAAAAGGTGTGGAACCAGTTAGGGTCCAGGTGAAGCCAAATGCAGTATTCCCCCAGGTGCCTCAATATCATATGGCACAAGATGTTCTCAGTGAAGTGTCACAGATAATCGCAGCCTTTTTGAGACAGGGAGTCCTGAAGGAAGTTTTGAGCATGTAATTCTCCCATAATGGGTTTAAAGAAACCCTGTGGAAAGGTTCGATTTGTGCAGGATTTGAGGAAGATAAATGAGATTGTGGTCAAATGTTGCCCCATAGTGCTCAATCCAGCAGTGATCATGTTTCAGGTTCCATGCGATGCTGAGTGGTTCACTGTTATAGATTTGGCACAAGCTTTCTTTTCGATACCTCTTCATGAGGATAGCCAATTTTTGTTCAGTTTCAAATTCCTGGATAAGGTGTACAGTTGGTGCAGAATTCCACAAGAGTTTTCTGAATCACCGTCCATCTTTAACCAGATTTTGAAAAAGGATTTGGAAGCCTTAGTACTGCCTTTTAACTCAACTCTAGTGCAGTACATTGACGATTTGCTCATTGCTCTAAAACCAGAGACAACTGCAAATATGATACCATTGCTTTATTGAATCATTTGGGAAAGAACGGACATAAGGTTCACCCAAGAAGCTGCAATACTGTCAGAAAGAGGTAAAATACCTAGGGCATCTAATCGAAAGGGGATCTAGGAGAATATCAAAAGAGAGAATAATAGCTATTTTGCAAATGAACCCTCCAACGACAAAAAGAGATGTCACGATGTTTTTGGGAATGGTGGGCTACTGTCGTCAGTGGCTACCCAACTTCTCAATCATCTCGAAACCTTTAATAAGACTGACAGGAAAAGAAATCAAGGATGAGCCATATACCATAACTTTGTCCAAAGAGGAACTTGAGTCATTCATGGAATTAAGAGAATGCATGTGCAGGGCACCAGCGTTAGGTATGCCTGATTATACGAAGCCTTTTCTACTGTTTTGTCGTGAACGTGATGCCTGTTCTTTGTCTGTCTTAACACAGGTCCATGGAGATGCAAATCGCCCTGTAGCATATTTTTCAGCTACTTTGGACCCTCTCACAACAGCCTTACCGGGTTGTTTGAGCGCAGTTGCAGCAGTTGGTAAGAGCCTTACACAGTGTGAAGGCATAGTCATGGGATACCCTCTAACAGTAATGGTTCAGCATTCAGTTGAAATTCTGTTGACTCGAACTAAAACTCAGCACATGACAAATGCTCGACTCACTAAGTATGAGACAATCATACTGGGGTCACCGAATGTCTCCCTTAAGCGATGTACTGTATTGAACCCGGCAACTTTACTTCCTGTTGAGAACGCTGAAATTAACAATGAGGAAGAGTTTGAACATGACTGTCTTGAGGTAACCGAATTATGTACCAAACCACGTCCAGATATTCAGGACACACAGCTAAAAGAAAATGATTGTATCATGTTTGTTGATGGGTCCTGTTTAAGAGATTTGGTTGGAACACTGAGAGCTGGATATGCCGTGTGTACCATAGCTGGTATCATTGAAGCTTCCTGGCTCGAGAGGGTGTTTTCTGCACAAGTGTCAGAACTAATCGCCCTTACCAAGGCATGCCACGCAGCTGTGAATCTAAGGGGCATATTTATACTCCGTTTGCGCCGGATTTGCGTTGTTTTTTTTTACGCAAATTCAACGCAAAACTAACTCCATATTTATACTCTGGGGTTAGACGCGTCTAGCGCCAAAGTCCATGGAGTTTGCATCACTTTTTAGCGTGGACACCTACTTTGCGTTAATGATATGCAAGGTAGTCGTTCCCTTCTAAAAAATTGACTCCGAGGCATGTGCGCCGTATTTACACGCCCGGGAGTGGGCGGGTCAAAAAAAATGACGTCCAGCCGCTTTTGCGTCGTTTTTTAGCGCCTGGTCAGGGCAGGCGTTAAGGGACCTGTGGGCTCGGAAGGAGCCCAGAGGTGCCCTCCCATGCCCCCAGGGACCCCCCCGTAACCCTTGCCCACCCCAGGAGGACGCCTAAGGATGGAGGGACCCATCCCAGGGAACATAAGGTAAGTTCAGGTAAGTAATTTTTTTTTTTTTTTTTTGGCATAGGGGGGCCTGATTTGTGCCCCCCTACATGCCACTATGCCCAATGACCATGCCCAGGGGACAGAAGTCCCCTGGGCATGGCCATTGGGCAAGGGGGCATGACTCCTGTCTTTGCTAAGACAGGAGTCATTTCAATGGGGGTTGGGAGTTAAAAAAAATGGCGCAAATTGGGTTGAGGCGAAAATTTTGCCTCAGCCTGACTTGCCCCATTTTTTGGCGCCCAAGCTCCATATTCCCCTACGCCGGCGCTGCCTGGTGTACGTCATTTTTTTTCACGCACACCAGGCAGCTCCGCCGGCTAACGCCGGCTAACGTCATTGAATAAATACGGCGCCCGCATGGCGCTTCAGAATGGCGTTAGATTTTTTTACGCACAACTGCGTTAGCGCAGTTGTGCGTCGAAAAGTATAAATATGGCCCTTAGAGTCACTATTTATACTGACAGCAGATACGGATTTGGAATTGTACATGATTTTGGCTAACTATGGTCACAAAGGGGTTTTATGACCTCTTCTGGTTCTCCTGTGAAAAATGGTGAACAAATAAAGGATTTGTTACATGCGATTCAGTTACCTCTTGAAATTGCCGTGGTGAAATGCAATGCTCATGTTAGATCACAAAACTTTATATCCATGGGAAACGGTTATGCAGACCAAGTTGCAAGGTTTTGCGCATTGAACTGTATATCGTTCAAGGAACAGTGGGAATTTTTGCCACAAACTGAAAATGACACATGTTTGAACCTTGCATTAAGGGTGGTTGATACTCTAGATGAATTATAAACCTTACAAAGTCGTGCAAGCAAAGAGGAAAAACGTTCCTGGCAAAGAATGCAATGTGTACAAAGGGCTGATGACTTGTGGGTCTCAGAGGAAGGAAAATTAGGGGCATAATATACTCTGTTTGCGCTGGAATTGCGTCGTTTTTTTTACGCAATTCCGATGCAAAACTAACTCCATATTTATACTTTGGCCTTAGACGCGTCTAGCGCCAAAGTCCATGGAGTTTGCGTCATTTTTTAGCGTGGACACCTACTTTGCGTTAATGATATGCAAGGTAGGCGTTCCCGTCTAAAAAAGTGACTCCGAGGCATGTGCGCCGTATTTACACTCCCGGGCAAAAATGACGCCCGGGAGTGGGCGGGTCAAAAAAAATGACGTCCAGCCGCTTTTGCGTCGTTTTTTAGCGCCTGGTCAGGGCAGGCTTTAAGGGACCTGTGGGCTCGGAAGGAGCCCAGAGGTGCCCTCCCATGCCCCCAGGGACCCCCCCTGTCACCCTTGCCCACCCGAGGAGGACGCCTAAGGATGGAGGGACCCATCCCAGGGAACATAAGGTAAGTTCAGGTAAGTATATATTTTTTTTTTTTGTGGCATAGGGGGGCCTGATTTGTGCCACCCTACATGCCACTATGCCCAATGACCATGCCCAGGGGACAGAAGTCCCCTGGGCATGGCCATTGGGCAAGGGGGCATGACTCCTGTCTTTGCTAAGACAGGAGTCATTTCAATGGGGGTTGGGAGTCGAAAAAAATGGCGAAAATCGGGTTGAGGCGATAATTTTGCCTCAGCCTGACTTGCCCCATTTTTTGGCGCCCAAGCTCCATATTCCCCTACGCCGGCGCTGCCTGGTGTACGTCATCTTTTTTGACGCACACCAGGCAGCGCCGCCGGCTAACGCCGGCTAACGTCATTGAATAAATACGGCGCCCGCATGGCGCTTCAGAATGGCGTTAGCCGGAGTTAGATTTTTTGACGCACAACTGCGTTGGCGCAGTTGTGTGTCGAAAAGTATAAATATGGCCCTTAGTCCTGTCAAACGGTCTTCTACCCCAGTTTGCCAGACTATATCACGGACAGGCTCATCTTGGGAGGGATGCGATGATCAGGTCATTCAAAATCGACTGGTTCAACCCAAAATTAAGACATGCTGCAGAGATTATTTGCCACAGGTGCGTCATCTGTCAGCAGATTAATGCTGAGAAAGGAACAGTGGTAACGTTGAGCCACATAGGGAGAGCTGGCGGTCCATTCAGCAAGATGCAAATGGACTTCATTGAAATGCCTGTTTGTGGAGGATTGAAGTATGTGTTGGTGATTGTGTGTGTTTTCAGTCACTGGATTGAAGCTTACCCCACACGTAGAAATGACAGTCTTACAGTTGCAAAGCTGCTACTTAGGGAACTAATACCAAGGTTCGGGTTTCTGGTCTCTGTAGAGTCAGATAGGGGCAGACACTTCGACAATGAGGTGATTAAACTCCTGTGTGCCGCACTTGACATCGAACAAAAGCTGTATTGTAGCTACCGCCTGAAGCATCAGGACTAGTAGAGCAAATGAACAGTACTTTGAAATCAAGAATGGCAAAAATATGCGCAGCTACCAATATGAAATGGCCAGATGCATTGCCCTTAGTGCTGATGTCCATGAGAAACACCCCTGACAAGAAAACGGGACTGTCTCCCCATGAAATCCTCATGGGCAGAGCTATGAGATTACCAGCAGTACCTGCAAATGCTCTAGTGAATATCACAGATGATATCACCAGGTGGAAGCTAACACATTACCACCGATCGGAGATCCAGGTCACACCTTGCAAGCTGGTGACTGGGTGGTTGTCAAGAAGCACGTAAGAAAATCGTGTCTGGTGCCACGTTGTAAAGGTCCGTATCAAGTAATCCTGACAACCACTACTGCCGTGAAGTGTGCCGGAGTTCCAAACTGGATACATGCCAGTCAAACAAAGAAAGTAACGTGTCCTGTTGACGAGGAACTTGATGCTTCCAGCACAACAACTCCGGGAAGAGAAGTCTCAGAATTGGAAAACAGTCAAGAAGGAACTGAGACTGCTGGAGGGTCCACTGAGAACAGCCTCGTCCCTCAAACGGTGAATGAGTTCGAGAAAGGTGACAGGGTGCCTATCTCAGTAGAGGCAGCAGGAGAACTAAATCAAGGAGAGGTTCTCCCAGAAGTAGACAGATACGGGTTAGAACTTGAACCTGGTACAAATCCAGATGAAGAAGAAGAAGAAGGAGAGATAATGGAAAAGGATCAGAGTGTCCCAGTGTCTCTTGAACCAGCTGCAGGTCCATCAAGCAAAAACACCATATCACAAGAGGAGGGTACTATCCAGCGTCCTGAAAAGACACATCGAAAGAAGACGCATATAGGTGACAACTGGCCAGAAAAGCCACTCTTCAAGATAAGAGACACATCAAGTGAAACAATAAGAGAGGAAAACGATACATCCCGAGTGGAAGACCTAAGTGAAGGAGAGCAACAAGGTGAACGAAGGCTGAAAAGAAAAAGAGTCGCAAACAGAAGATATACAGGTGCTGAATGGGCGTATGCTACAACATCTGAATGGCAACAAGAATTCCTAGCATTCTGTTTTGACCGAGAAGTACCAGGCCAATACTACGGTACTTGAACTGATCTAAAGAAAAACTTGGTTTAAAATCAAAATTGAAAACTGAGGAAAGAGATTTATAAATTACCGAATGGGACATTAAAACCGGAATTGACTTTGAGAAACCTAATTACGACAAGCTGCTAACCTGATTTGACAAAAGGGATCCTGGTGCGAGTGAAAACGCTGTAGATACACGCAAGAAAAGAGAGAGAGAGAATTTTTAGCCATCCTCTAGTTGATTGTTATTCTGCTATCTGATTCTATATAGACGTGGCTTATAATAGAAGTAGTAATAAGGGAAGTAAGGTCTGTGGTTGGTTAGGTCTTATAATAGGTATTGTGTGTGCAATAATAATTGTAGGAGTGATTGTGGGAATGCCATGGTTAGAGAAAGAGACTATTAATGCTACTTCGAAACCTGAAACTACAACTCTAACACTGTGGGAAAGATTTGAACAGGATGCAAGGCACTTCCATGAGGGAACTAATTCAAAAGGGGAGCTTTCTACTAATGTCTTCTATCGCTTGCTAAATGAGTATGTTGAAACCATGGAAGCGAAAGATTGTTATGTATGTACTAAGATTCCTTCATCTGTGCAGGAGGGAGTTACTTATCATAGCCTCCCTCTAACTTACGGGATTAGTTGCAGCTTGCTACTAACAAGGTACTATAATCAAGAGCATGTGCAATACTTTTATTTGAATCTGGATGTTGTGTTTTCTTTTGTGCCTGTGATTGAATTCTTGAACAAACTAGCTAAGGAACATGACATAAAAATAGTTAGAGGATTCTTTGAGCCAACGCTTACATTTGGAACTGCTTATGCACATCGCAATAATTTGACTTGCTTGCTATCACCTGTAGAGAAAAGCTTTTTAGATCACACTGATGATAGACGCAAAGCATTGAAAGAAAGATTAGAGAAAGGGTTAGAAAAACGTACATATGCAAATGATTATGCTTACACTACAATCAAGACGCAAGGCAAACTAGCTATAGATGCATTACATGTAGGTAGACTTTGTGTATATAGGCCAAAATCTGAGCAAGACAATTTGTTTGTGGGAACGAGTGGATGTAGACATGTGTTTTTGTTTCAGAGTAAATGGACATTTATGTTGAATGGACAGGATCTAGTACATCTGTGGGCTAAATGCTTATTACCGTCTCCCTAGGGGATGGTATGGGACATGTTATTTGGGAATAGTTTTCCCAAAGATTTACCAGATTGATGACTTAAAACAAATACCTAAAACGTCTGAATTACAACATGCTAGACAAAAACGAGAATCAGTGGCTGCTGTCATTGGTGACATATTTGGAGCTATAATCCCTTCAGTAGGGGTTATCCTGAATTCTATGAAGATTCAAAGGTTGTCTACTATTGTGGATAACATGCTGACAAATTTTACATACTCCTGATGGATACTGAACTTGCTGCAGAAAGAGGTATGAATCTTCAAAATAGACTTGCTTTAGACATTCTTTTAGCAAAGAGTGGAGGGGTCTGCAAGATGCTCAATGAGCGTCATTGTTGCTCGTTCATTCCGGATAATAGTAAAAAGATTAGAGGTATGCTTACTAACCTAACTAGAGATAGTGCAGATTTGAAGGATTTTAAGGAACCTGGAATTTGGGAGAAATTTGGAAAAGGAATTGCCAGAATAGGGAGCTGGTTTACCAAAATTTGGAATGGGGTACTTGCAAAAATATTAATGAGTCTACTAATCGTTTTGGCCTGTTTATTAGGATTATGGGGGGCATGTAAAATTAATGACAAAAATAAGAAAAATTGGACTAAAAGATCCAGAAGAAACGAAGAAAGTGAAAGAGAGAAAAGGTTCAATGAAATTTGGGAAAGTTTGCATAAAGGACAAGATGTTGAAATGCGCATTATGCGCAAAATGAAAAATTAAATGTGAAACGTCAAAGGGAAAGGTTGGTGTGATAACGAGCGTCATCAGAGGAGGGACTGAGAGAGCGTAGTTTAGATATTACATATACTAAAAGTGAAATGCCTATATCAATGCTTAATGATGCTGCATAGAAAACAACAATAATTAGTGTTTGCTTAAACATGCACCTGAATTACGACTATAATGTGTGTGGCCACCAATATATATATGTGAACTAATAATAATGAGTAAAACTGTTCATGCTATGGTTTATATTAACGATTGCGATATTGCATTTATATTAAAACCTTATAGGCCTTAAGTTAGCGTGAGCTGCAGTTTAGCTGCCTGGCTCTCATATTAAAGGCATTCTCTTTCTGTTTTTCAGTGTGCTG
The DNA here is from genome assembly GCF_031143425.1 of Pleurodeles waltl. NCBI lineage: Eukaryota > Metazoa > Chordata > Amphibia > Caudata > Salamandridae > Pleurodeles > Pleurodeles waltl. The sequence continues at coordinate 371,538,753 of NC_090449.1, forward strand.
ACTCGCAAAGGGCCATGACCCTGCAAATGTTCTTTTCTTCCAACTTGGTAGATCCATCTATCTTTTGTGAATCCGTTCCCATCTGCATGCTTGCTGCTTTGGTATAAGTTTTATATAAGAAATTGAAACAAATGTAGATTAATGTAATGTACAAGGACGTTTAAACCATGGACAAAGGAACTCATGACCCGAGAAGACGTGCCAAACCGTGAAGCAACTGCCGGATGTGCCCCCACCGAAGACGTCAATTATGAAGACCAATCAAAGTGTTATGAATTATCGTGGGGTGAAAATTAGGATTACCTAATGTATGATTTGATAGGTTAAAGATAGTGGGGTATAACAAATGTCCAATAGGATTCTGGGGGAAGGTATTACGAAAAAGGGATAAAAACCCATGTCATAGAAAGGTTGTTAGAACTAGGTAGGGAATGCTCTTGATTTCATCCAGAAACTCTGTCACTCTGTTTGTTGACTTTGAGACTTAATAAACCATCCTCACCCATAGACTGCCCCTTTACGTTTCTCCTCCTTATGAGGGAAGCGTCCCCTGTCCTTTAGTCGAGGTTAGACTGATGGCGATACGATTGATGTCCTGAAGACGAAGACTGATCCTGTATGCTTACCTAATCCTTGGAGGGTAATTATGACAATGTGATTTGTAATTTGTCTGTTTGCTTTTCCTTTCTAGGTACCAACTGCTCATTTTTTATAGAGGCCATATTTAGATGTTTTCTAAATTGATGTTCTAAATTATTTTGCATGAAGCCCAACATGCTGATGCTAATTAGTGGTTAGGACAGGTGATCACTCTGACTGACGCAATAGACAAAGACTGACGTTGCGCTATGCTAAACTGAGATTTACGTGATATTCTTTGTATTTTGGTCTATGTTCACGCCATGCTATGTTCTTATGTTCGTGATTTTTGCATTAATGAAATCTTATCACCGTTGCCATATTGTGACTATGCTCTTATGCTTCTTGGTTTTGAGATTGACACTTTTGCTAGTAGATTGTAACAAATAGGGAATAAAATTCATAAAAATTCTATCAAAAGGTGTGGTTATTCATGGCTGAAAGGTCATGGTTGTGTCAACAATTTGATTAATGTCTTTATCCAAAGTAAAGTGCATTGTGGTGGTAAATATTAATGACATTATTTATATATTGCTGGACATATTGATCAGTTATCTCGTCCTACGGTGTCTCTCCCCTGGGTCACAAGATTCATTGGCCTAAAACGAGTCCTAATGTGTAATAAATTAACATAGAAGGACGCGTCAGCAAAGTGGGTGCCAAATGCGGTTCAATGTTTCGCAGCAGCTGCTGAATGGCCTGCCAGTTCAACCTGTACCTCTGGATGATGTCATGTTCCCCGAGGCCATGAAGGGTTGTTATGGGGCGGAATATTCTCTCCTGCCTTCTGCGCTGCCTTTGGGGTCCCTGCTGGTGTTGTTGTAGCTGCTGTTGTTGCTGCTGGGCTCTGCGTGCACGCTGGATAAGAATCACCTCCATGTCTCCCTTATGCTGCTCTGCTGCTCTACTGCTCTGCTGTTCCTTCTGTGTGTTCTGATTAAATACAGGTTTGTTTGCCCCAATTTTAACGCAAGCCCTGACCCAGGCGTTAATTTTGACGCAAATCGGACTGTGCGTCATTTTCTGGCTCCGCCTCCCGGGCGTGCGTCATTTTTGCCCGAAAGCATAAGTACGACGCACGGCCGTTTAAGTCATTTTTTGGACGGTAACGCCTACCTTGCATATCATTAATGCAAGGTTGGTTGCTGCATCCAAAAAATGACGCACACGGCGGAATTTTGTCATCCGCGGGCTCGGGCGTCAAAGTTTAAATACGGGGCAACGTTTGCGCTGAATGTGCGTCAAAATTCAGCGCAGACGGAGTATAAATATGCCCCTAGGTACTTACAGGTAGGTTGACTTAGTCAATTATAATTAGCCTAATTTGCATGCTGATTTTACGCAGAGCGCAGGCCCTGGGACTGGTTAGCAGTACCCAGGGCACCATCAGAGTCAGGAAAACACCAGCCAAAAGTGGAAAATGGGGACAAAAAGTTAGGGGGCCTCTGCAATCAGCCCTGTTTTCTCACAACATTGAAATGTCATCTCTGCAAAAAAAAAGCTTGTACAGGTTCAGGAAGGAACACCTCCCTGCACATGAACAAATCATCACTTCAAGGCAACCACCCATCATCATGCTGGAAAAATGCCTGTATTGGTGCAGGGAGCACTAATTTGTGCAGGCACAGGGGGAATTGCAGGGCTATACTGTATACAAGCACATCACTGTGTATCAACACATCTTGCAGCTGACCAGAGCTATGCCAAATGAGGAAATATCTGCCCTAAAGCCTGCAACCTGTGGAACACATCCCACACAGGCTGAACCGACAACAACTCAAACACAACCATATGTGTCATATGGGAATGACAACAAAATAAAATGCATACACCACATTGAGCATGGATGTGAACATCATGTTTGCAGCTTAACAAGTGGCTGCTATCTCACCTTTTGACAAGTTAGAGGGATAGATCAAACAGAAAATGATGGTGTGTGCTGCTGCTGCAAAATTAGGCAGAATCACACACCTTAATTTTAAAAAGGCAAGGATGCATCATATAAGTAAGAATATACTGCACCCCTGTATACCTTCCTGCACAAATGGAAATCAGATGTTGCACACCAGTGCAGCCACCCTTGCACCACAGTGCAAGGATGGCTGTGTTGAGTGGGAGAATATTCATGTGCAGGAAGGAACACAGTCCTGCACAACAACCTTAAAGTGTGATTTGCTTTTACTCTGTGTGCTGCAATATGCAGCACACATAGTAAAAGCAATAAATGGAGTACAAATGTAAGCATTACTCCTAGATTGTGCCATGCTGAACCCACTCCTGGGCTGTTGTCAGATATTGGCCCAGCCTTCTCAATACAAATAGTCAAAAATCTGAGGCAGTGTCAAAATGCAATAGGTTTTTGCTGTGGTACGCCGACTGCAACACCCATTGCACACACCTCCCACGCAAAGCATTGGGTGCAAAGGGGCCATATATACAAGGTGGCATCAAGGTCAAGGTACAAAAAGTGGCTTCATGCCACCTAGTACATACGGGGCAGGGCACTGTGCCACCTGAACCTCACTAAAAGTTACACTCAAGTGGCATTTGAGGCACCTACATATGCCCAAAAATACCTAGGGGCATATTCATGAGTCTCAAGCGCCACCGGAACATCACTTTTTGTGATGCTCCGGTGGCGCAATGCCCTATGCCATATTTATAAGGTGGTATTAGGCCACTTTTTGTGCCTTAGCACCACCCTGTAAATGCAGCCCTTTCACATCCATCACTTTGTGTGGAAGGGACATGCAATGGGTGTTGCTGTGGGAGTGCCACAGCAACAGACATTGCATTTGGATGCTGCTTCAAATTTACGAGTACCAGTAAACCTGAGGCTGCGCAAAAATCTAAGGCCATCTCAGGGGTGATGTTGGCAAGACGCAATGAAGAGGTATACGTTTATTTCCCTCGCTTTTTCATTTCTATGTGTGATGCATTGGGCAGCACACATAGAGGAGCCTAATTTCCATGAGTGATTGTGTATGTGCAGGAAGGGACACCTTCCCACACATCCACAATCAAACCTTTCAGTGCAGACCTCCTTGCATGATACTGCAAGGATGCCTGTAGTGGCACAAGGCAGCTCTATTTAGTGCCAGCACAGGGGATAACACAGGGTGTGCCATATACAAATTAATACTGCGCATGCCTGCGATGTGAAATTGACGCAGCGGGGCTCTGCCACTCCTAGCGCAGCATTGCGCTCTGTCATATTATATTACTAGTGAGGTTGACCCATATGTGATGCACATTGCTACATATAAGTACAACAACAACCTTGGGTCAGTGACATGTCACTGAGCCTTCAGTGGCAAATACATGATGTCCCATTTCAACAGCCAATGCAATCCAATATTTATTTTACACTATCTACTTGCAGAGGATGATGGCTTACCTCCAGCCGACCTGCCTGGCCTAGATTTTTCTGATGACATGTTTGACCAGCTCCCAACCCTCTATGAGCAGACTCTCTAGGATGTCCTAGGAGCACTCCGTACACCACCTCCATTTGTAGGGAGGACACTCATCAGGATCTCTACATTAACCACCTAGCCACCAACACACGCCACCAGCCTGTACTCACACAGACCAGGACTCCAAGGACCCAGATATCAGCTTTCAGAGGACAGCAGTAGGAGTCCAGCAGGGGCTGGCAAAGCAGGTACAGATGAGGATGGAAACCATGGCAGGCAGCCTAGAGGGAGTGCAAATGTGCCTCAGTATAAATAAGTATCACTCAGCTGCCATCAGATGCACCCACATCCTGCTACGTGGATTCTTCAGTCTGTGGAGGACATAGCTCCTCTCATGAAGCAAAGGCTACAAAAAATGCCCTCCCAAAATGCCAGCTCCATGCAGAATACCATGGAGTACATACAGCGGGAAGTGGCCTCCCTCAGGGAAAACATGGGTGCCTACCACTGTGATGTTGCAGTCTTGAAGAATCAGCAGTTCCTCCTTGCAGCAGTAATGCTTTATGTGTTGCCACAAATGGCAGCTGCGGGACCTTTGTCTCCACATCTCTATCTCCTGAACTGTTTTTGGCCCCCACCTCTACAACAGCATCAGCCATGACACTGGAGGCACCACACACATCAGAGGATGAAGATGTGGAAAGAATAACATTCACAAGGAAAAGCATTTAGTAGCACCAGACTGTGCCACATGGACAGTTTCTCCTTAGTTCTGGGCTTAAGATCATGCCAGTGTTGTGACATTAGGAAATGTGCCCTCTTCACCTAACCACTGTTGAATTGTATGCTATGTGCTGTCATTGTCTCTTCCATACCAATTGGCAATGTTATGCACTCCTCACTAATGCACACTACTCCTAACAATGTCTCATAACATGTCCCTCAAACATGGACTCCGATTGTGCTACGTATGGCAAATGTTCACTCATGGGGTCTGTGAAATGGATATTGTATAGAAATCATAATTACAATTGCACCTGTAACTATGTTTATGCCAAATTAGCGTCTTTTTTTACGCTAATTCAGTGCAAACCTAACTCAATCCTTATGCTTTGGCGCTAGACACATCTAGAGCCAAAGTTATGGAGTTAACATCATTTTCTGGATGTGGAAACCTACCTTGTGTCAATGAGATGCGAGGTAGGCGTTCCTGTGCAGAAAACGACTCTATGGCCCTTGCGCCAAATTCATCCCCTGTGCTAAAATCATGAATGGGGTGATGGTGGCCTTAAATAATGGAGCTAAGCTTGCTTAGCGCATATTATTTAACGACTGGGTATGGGCAGGCGTAAGGGGCCTATGAGCCTATTTCCATGGTCAGGGACCATGGAAAGAGCCCACAGATGACCTTAGGTGGCCCCAGGGAGACCCCCACGCACACCAGGAAGACACTTAAGGATGAGAAGACCCCATCCCAGATAAGTAGAGGTAAGTAGAGGTGAGTATATAAAAAAATAATAAAGTGCCATAGTGGGGCCTGTCTTGAACATAAGTCCCCGGGACATGGCCATTGGGCTGGGGGGCATGATTCCAGTCTTTACTTAGCCAGGAGTCATGTCCATGGGGATTGTGTGCCAAAATATGACTCTAAGGGGCATATTTATACTCTGCCTGCACCGAATTTGCATCAAGAATTTCGCGCAAATTCGGAGCAAACCTAACACCATATTTATACTTTGACACTGAGTTCGCGAACACCAAAATTCCACCATGTGCATCATTTTCTGGATGCGTGAAACCACCTTGCGTTAAGGACATGCAAGGTAGGCGTTCCCATCCAAAAAATGACTTAAACATCAGTGCGCCATATTTATCCTAACAACAAAAATACTGCAAGGCTGGGAGGCGGAGTCGGAAAATGGCAAATAGCCCGATTTGCGTTAAAAAATTAACGCCTGGATCAGGACAGACGTTAAAGTAGGGCAAACACACCAGTACTTAAGGAAAACACACAGAAGCAACAGCAGAGCTCTAAAAGGAAGACATGGAGGTGCTATTCATCCAGCATACATGAAGACACAGAGCACAGGACCAACAGCAGCAGCTTCCACCACACCAGCAGGGACCCCAAAGGCAACGCAGAAGGCAGGAGAGGATATTCCGGACCAGGACAACCCTTCTGGGCCTCAGGGAACATGACAGCATCCAGAGGTACATATTAAACTAGAAAGCCTTTCAGCAGCTGCTGCGCCACATTGAGCCACAGTTGGCACCCAGCTTGCAGACACCCTACATCATTCCAACAGAGACCAAGCTGCTAGCTGTCCTGCTCATATTGGCAAGTGGCTCCTTTCAAACCACTGGTGCCCTGGTTGTCGGGATCTAACTGCCCTCATTCTCTGTCTTCCTACCCCAGGTACTGGATGGCATCATCTCCCTCGCACCCCGCCACATCAGCTTCCCCAACACACAGCTGAAGCAGCAGGAGACCAAATAAGGAGTCTACCAAATCAATGGCGTCCCACACGTCCTTGGTGCCATTGACTGCACACATGTACGGATTGTGCCACCTGCTGCAACTGAGTTTCTATACCGCAACAGGAAGCACACACACTCCATCAATGTGCAGGCCTTTGTGGATCACCGGTGTTTGATCACCATCATTGTTGCAAAGTATCCTGGGAGTGTACATGATTCATTCGTCTTCCGCCACTGCACCATTAATCAGCACTTTCAGGATGGATGATATGGAAATGGCCTACTTGTTGATAAGTACAGAAACCCAGCTATGTACACACAACACAGCAACCTTGTAGGACACACAACACATATACCACTACATTGACACCGGCCTAGGAAGACACTGAGGTTGTGACACTGCTAGTCATGTTTGATATCCTGACCCAATGGGATACACACCTATGGACAAATGACAGATGCAAATAACAACAGATGCCACTCCAGTGACACAAGGGAACAATTTAAAACCACACAGTGACAATGACATGGCCTTAACTGGCAGTACAACTTGGAAGATGAATCTTCCAATATCCAATATCACATCAATAACACTCAATCACACACCCTTCCAAACAATATGCACTGTGTAAGGGGTATTCAATGTGTTTCGCTGCAGGTCAAACACCATGACACACATAGCATGATGATGATGACTCTAATGAATGGGACATGGAATCATTGAGGTTGTACCAACATCTCACATCACTCCTGGGCTGACATTGCCCACTACCAATAAGCAAGTGGACTGTGCTAAGAACACATATTGATGTGACAATATTGCAAAGTGCACATTGCTACACATACGGATTCAGACAATTACACATATACACAACAGATGTACAGGCATTTGGACCTTCTGCACCTTCACCCCCACACCCAAGTTAGCCAGCTTACCTGGAACAGGTTCAGTAGTGTGGGAACACGTTTGAACATGAGCCAACTTGATGAGGGCAGAAAAATAGCTTTGCATAGAACTTGTCACACATGGGATATTTGTGCATTGTCAGTTGTCAATACTTCAGTACTGCGAGCGTATGGAGATGTGTTGTACATTGTCACCTAGCCAAATCAAAGGGCCTCACTGATGTTTAAGAAATTCTATTGCATATGTTAAATTGGATGAGATGTCCAGGCCATATACTGTAGATGCAACCATCTTACCACCACTGTGGAACTGATTCTGTGTATGGAAGTATCATGTAATCCCCAGTTCAGACACATGGACACCTTTTTCACATGACATAATGCATGGGAGTACACAATGTACTGCCAGTCTATAAAAATACCGCTGACATCCGGTCACTCAACCAGTTCAGATAATGAAACACCCCAATGCTGATGGTACATCCTAGAAGCCTAGGATTCCACACAATAACACAAACACAGATGAGTCACAGACAACACAAGATAACAACTGCCATGCAAAGTGATAATCATGGTGCAAGCTCCATCAAAATATTTCTCTCATTTTCTCTTTCAGCTGATCAGGGTATGGGATCCAGCCATGGATCATGACCCCATTTGCAAACCCAAGCACTGCAGCAGAGCGTGCCTATAATGAGGCACATCAGAGGACACTCACCATAGTAGAGAGGACCTTTGGCATCTTAAAGACAAGATTCAGGTGCCTCAACATCACTGGAGGCAGCCTCCTATATTCCCTGGAAATGGTCTGCAAGATCATTCTGACCTGTGCCATCCTGCACAATATATGTGTAAGGAGGAACATTCCCCTCTATGAACCAGACCCACAAATGCCTGAAGAGGAGGAAGAGGAGGATGCTGTCCATCAACATGAGGGGGACCATCCAAACATTGCTGCAGGATTGCGTCGGAGACAACACATTGTACAAATCTTCTTTTAACTAGAGTCACCACTTTCTTACCATATCTCACTAAACACCTAGGCCCATATTTATACTTTTTGACGCAAAACTGCGCTAACGCAGTTTTGCGTCAAAAAAATTAGCGCCGGCTAACGCCATTCCGAAGCGCCATGCGGGCACCGTATTTATTGAATTACGTTAGCCGGCGTTAGCCGCCGGCGCCGTCTGGTGTGCGTTAAAAAAAACGACGTACACCAGGCAGCGCCGGCGTAGGGGGATATGGGGCTTGGTCGTCAAGAAATGGGGCAAGTCAGGTTGAGGCAATTTTTTCGCCTCAACCCGATTTGCGCCATTTTGTTTCACTCCCAACCCCCATAGAAATGACTCCTGTCTTAGCAAAGACAGGAGTCATGCCCCCTTGCCCAATGGGCATGCCCAGGGGACTTCTGTCCCCTGGGCATGGCCATTGGGCATAGTGGCATGTAGGGGGGCACAAATCAGGCCCCCCTATGCCACCAAAATAAAAATAAAAAAAAACACTTACCTGAACTTACCTTAATGTCCCTGGGATGGGTCCCTCCAGCCTTGGGTGTCCTCCTGGGGTGGGCAAGGGTGACAGGGGGTGTCCCTGGGGGCATGGGAGGGCACCTCTGGGCTCCTTCAGAGCCCACAGGTCCCTTAACGCCTGCCTTTTGCAGGCGCTAAAAAACGGCGCAAAAGCGGCCGTACGTAATTTTTTTTGACCCGCCCACTCCCGGGCGTGAATTTGGCCCGGGAGTATAAATCCAACGCACATGCCTCGGAGTCGATTTTTTAGACGGGAACGCCTACCTTGCATATAATTAACGCAAAGTAGGTGTCCACGCTAAAAAATGACGCAAACACCATGGACTTTGGCGCTAGACGCGTCTAACGCCAAAGTATAAATATGGAGTTAGTTTTGCGTCGGAATTGCGTAAAAAAAAACTACGCAATTCCGGCGCAAACGGAGTATAAATATGCTCCCTAATCTAATCACTAAATCATGGTCTGGGTAATTATTTATGCATCACATGATTCCTAGGAATCACAATCTGAGTTTAGCCTCATGGAACAGTGCAGTTATACAGATTAGGATACTGAAAAAGCCATATCACATTTGTTAGGTATGAATATACACCCAACTTCACATACAGTGTAAATGACATATATGGTGTTCATTTCACATTTGAAGGGCAATGTCAGAGTAGCCCAACTATGGGACACATCCATGTTGGCAACATGGTTCTTTGCAGCACATGGCACACAACTAAGACACCATCAGTGACAAGTAAAAAACCTGCTTCATACATGAGCCAGTGGATTTGCAATTGCATTAGTAACATGAATGTATGACCACTCCCTTGACAGCAGTAAGTGTGACATCAGCTATCTCTGCAAGGAGCATGTGTGACAAGAAGTCCATGTAAACTGCGAATGGATAGCCCAAGTCCCCCAGGTATGACAGGCATTGCTCACAAGGCATGCCCTGTGCATACCATCCCAGATTTTAAATTCTGTCACACGCATTTATTCAGTCTCTCCCCATCCTTCTCTAGGTGGCCCTGTAACAGAACTATTTGTACCCTGCTAATCCATCATCTACACACACCGGGACTCACATTCTGACTCCAGTGTGCTTCCCTCTTTAGTATGGCATGCCATAGTCCTAGTTCATCTGACTGCATGGACTGCAGATCCCAAAATACACTGCCTGGTAGTCTGTAGGGCCTGTAATCACCTGTCCATTGCTTCCCATGTGAAAGTTACTGTTGGCCCTTTGAACTTGATTCTCATCTACAGGACTTGTGAGAGACTGAAGCTGCACACACCTGTGAGCACTTCCATGCAGACCACACATTTGAATCTGCACTGCCATTGCTGCTGCCTGGAACTGCTTAGAAGCTGTCTTTTAATGTATATCCTTGTTGTGCATTGCCGTATAAACCACTTGTGTAACACAGCCCTTGGGTTATTGTGAAACGTTGCAGCCGACAGCACAAATCTAGTTTTAATTATCCACAGTGCTGTTCAGGCTTTTCCCAGTCTGAGTCTGCTCACTGTGCATTTGTGTTGTTCATATTAGTTCCTGACAGAGCATGCATCCTGTTAGCCTGATTGTTACCTATTTTTGTGTTACCATAGAGGTTCCCTGTGGCTATATTTCTCTAATAGTTGCTTTCCATGCCCTCACTTTCCTCCTGGGGTATTGTGACTGGTAGGTCTACGATGAATCCACAAATATATTGTATAGTTTAATAATTTTACATATGGTATCAAGGTCTGGGACATGTATTCAAATAGCCTAATCCCAGCACCATCCCTTGCCTGTGTTTCATGTATGCATGAGTGGCAAACATTGACAGTGTACTATGGCTGTATGCATGGATTGGGAATAAAAAAAACTGTAAACTTCGCACTTGTATAGCGCACTACTCACCCGTTAGGGTCTCAAGGCGCTGTACATATACCACTATGGAACCCTTCCCAGCTTTTCCCTGTGAGGTGCCCACTCCTGGGCACCCCCAGGGTGAAGCCAGGCATCCAAGCACTGTGGGGCCATTGTGGAGATTAAGCAAGCCATTGCCCAGAGTTACAGAGTGGGACCCATCAATTAAATTAGGCACTGAGGGGAGAATTATCTGGTCCAAGGGAATTGAGCCCAAGACCTGCCAAGGTGGAACTTGAACCCTGGTCCTGGGCCTGATCTCTCCATCAGGGTCTACCGATCTAACCATTGTGCCTCACTTCTCCACTTCTCCACTGGTGCCTCCAGCACACAAAAAAAAGTTTGCTAATGTTCATGAATGGACAAAACATTTTTGTGCCTTGACCGTCCACACACAGATTCACATTGGCTGTAACCCAATGATGGTGCTTGCGTGGTGATTAGCTATGAGATTAATCAGCACAGAGGCACTGATGCTCCCTGTTGCAGTGTGAATTTTCAATACCACCCTGTGTACAAATGTTGTGATGAAAGCTGCCGGGCTCTATTTACTGATCCATTACATTTGTGAGCACACCAAGGTTACCCTGTTGTCAGCCTCATAAAAGTTCTGTAGTGCCATAGCTCAAATATCCCCATGTGTGTTGTCAATTCCCCTTTGGCTTTCGGTCAATTCTGCTTTGAAGGATACTCTGTTATTGCAGGAAATGGATCCACAGACTCATGAGTAGACATTCAAGTAACAGTGACAACATGGAGACAATAATGACACCGGGTACACATGGCCAAGCACTTGAACTGGACACCTTTGTGCAATTAACCACTGAAAATATGTGAACACATGCAGCTTGGTCTGCTGGTCCTCCACTGCTATATGAGAAACATAGGTCATATATGGGACTCAAACAGTGGAGTGGCATTTCATTTTTGGATTGTTTTGCGACTCTGTGCCACAAACTCTGTACCTACAAAGCATTTTCTAATGACTGACTCATGGTCGGTATACAAACAAGTTACCAGGATCTGGTATCCAACATTCCTGTACATGTCATGGCTTACTCATTGCCATTATCAACCATCCTCTATCTATCCTGTGCATAGTTTATCATGGGAGATGTATTGTCCCAAAAGTCAGTGCAGTTCACACAGCATTAGATGCTACATGTATGACAAACACATATCCTGACTCATATCTACACTGAATTGTTTGTGAAGGTTATCCACATTTACAACACATGCATACAAGCACATTAATGAAAGCACGTCTTGTGACGTTCACACAGAGGCCCAACAAAAATTGAAATAGCCAATTCACAGACATTGACACAGAGGCAATGAGTTAATGTATTAATTTGCGTAGCCTTGCTATCCTCTATTCACCCACAACCTGTTCAAACAGGGTAATAGTAATTTGTATTAAAAAAGTTTGGGTCTCTATTGCGTCAGTGAAGAGTGCTCACCCGGTACAACAACTGGAGTATCATGGTCCGCAGTAGTGTGATCTGCCACATGTGCCCAAACACTGGAATACACAATGCAGGTGCAAACAGCCTATCTCTGTACAGTTGCAGCTGTCATGTACTTTCAAAATGTGAGAAATGCCACAAACACAGTAAAAAACATACATTTTAACACAAACGCATAAAAAAAGATGCATATGCGTCAAAAATCGCCACATATGCGTTGAAAAATGATGCTCAGAGCCATTATACATCATTGGTCCGAGCGGTATTTCCTACACTCTACCCAATGAAATTGGTTACCAATGCTAAATATTTTGAACTATAGATGCAGGGTAATTTTTAAGCATTTGCGTAAAAAAAAATGACGCACAGACTGTATGCGTCATAAAATTTTGATGCATCATAATAAAAACGCACCGCATTTGAGGCAGGAAGTGAAGTAATAGGATATCCGGTTTACAGAAATGGTACGGTGGGTGTACTTTCACTTTCACTTTGCAGTCTGTGATTTTTCTAGACTGTGTGGCTGTGCTTAGAGTTTTGTCTGTCCCAATTGTGCTTTTGTCTCCTGTGTGGCATCCTATTTGTCATCTGTTTTATTTGTAATTGTCTCAGTTGTTCATTGTAAGTGTTTATTTGTCATACTTGGGGGCATATTTATCCTCCTTCTGCGCCGAATGTGCGTCAAACATTTTGACGCACATTCAGCGCAAACATTGCCCCGTATTTAAACTTTGATGCCCGAGCCCGCGGATGACAAAATTCCGCATGTGTGTTATTTTTTGGATGCGGCAACCCGCCTTGCGTTAATCATATGCAAGGTAGACGTTCCCGTCCAAAAAATTACTTAAACGGCCGTGCGTCGTATTTATGCTTTGGGGCAAAAATGACGCACAGCCGGGAGGCGGAGCCGGAAAATGACGCACAGCCTGATTTGAGTCCAAAATTAATGCCTGGGTCAGGGCAGGCGTTAAAATGGGCAAACACACCTGTATTTAATCAGAACACACAGAAGAAACAGCAGAGCAGCAACTGGGAGACATGAAGGTGATTCTAATCCAGCCTGCACGCAGACGCAGAGCCCAGCAGCAACAACAGCAGCTACAACAACACCAGCAGGGACCCCAAAGGCAGCACAGAAGGCAGGAGAGGATATTCGGCCCAAGAACAACCCTTCATGGCCTCAGGGAACACAACATCATCCAGAGATACAGGTTGAGCTGGCAGGCCGTTCAGCAGCTGCTGCGCAACAGTGAACCGCAGCTGGCACCCACTTTGCTGACACCCCCCACCATCCCAATAGAAACCAAGCTGCTTGCCGTACTTCACATGCTGGCAAGTGGCTCTTTTCAAACAACTGGTGCCCTGGTTGCAGGAATATCACAACCATCATTCTCTGCCCCTTTGCCCAAAGTACTGGATGCCATCATTGGACTTACACCCCACCACATCTGATTCCCTAACACACTGCAGAAGCAGCAGGAAACAAAACAGGGGTTCTACCTCATCAGTGGCTTCCCACATGTCCTTGGTGCAATCGACTGCACACATGTACGCCTTGTGCCACCTGCTGCAACTGAACACCTCTACCGCAACAGGAAGTACACACATTCCATCAACGTGCAGGCCATTGTCGATCATCAGGGACTGATCACCAACATTGTGGCTAAATATCCTGGGAGTGTACATGACTCATTCATCTTCCGTCACTGCACCATCAATGAACACTTCCAGGATGGACAGAATGTCAATGGACTACTTGTTGGTAAGTACAAAAACCTACTTATATACACACTGCACAGCAACCCTCTAGGACACACAAAACATACACCACAACAGCAACATGTGAACAAGAACACACTGAGGTGGTGACATCACTAGCTATGTTTCTTAGGTCACCATTGAACCTGTCACACATCTGAAATTACTGTACAGCCTAATGTTAAGACGTCAAAGATCACAACATGTGGAGTGGGTTGCCTAAATGTCACCTTGCAAAATGTAAGTGTCCCAATGACATTTACATGAATCCTTTGCATAAGTCTAAAGGTGTGGGATGTCCAGGGTACATTGATTTGAACGTGTTAACAACACTGTCAATTTTAACCTGTGTATGGAACTATCATCTCACCCCCAGTGAAGACACAGGGACACCTGTATCACAAGTCACAATGCTAGGGAGGGCACACTGTACTGCAAATCCCAAAACATACTGCTGACAAACGGTCAGCAGACAAACACTCATTCAGCCAAGGAAACAACACAATGCAGATGGTACATCCTACAAGCCTAGGATGCTACATTATAACACAAAAGAGTCACAGACAACACAAGACAACTACTGCCATGCAAGGTCATTTCAATAGGGCCAGCTACATCAACATGATCCCATTCATTTTCTCTTGCAGCTGATCAGGGGTATGGCATCCAGCCATGGATTATGACACCTATTAGCAACCCAAGTATTGTTGCAGAGCGTGCCTACAACGACGCACATAGGAGGACACGCAGCATAGTCGAGAGGACCTTCGGCATCCTCAAGTCAAGGTTCCGGTGCCTCGACATCACTGGTGGTAGCCTCCTATATTCCCCGGAGATGGTCTGTAAGATCATCCTAACATGTGCAATATTGCACAACATTTGTATCAAAAGGAACATTCCCCTCCTGGAACCAGATCCACACATACCTGAAGAGGAGGAAGAGGAGGATGCTGGCCTGCAACATGAGGGGGAACTACAGAACACAGCCGCTGGTATACGCAGGCAGCAACATATCGTCGAAAATGTATTTTCAATATAATCACCTTCACCACTTTAGTTAACTAATTTATTTAAACACCTATAATAATCACCATATCATGGTCTGGCTAATCTTTTTGTGCACACCTTCATCTCTGCTTAGCAGAAGAAGAGTGTTGCGTCATGGAGCATTGCTGAGATACTAATTAGGATTAGGACACTCAAAATCCCAGATCTAATGTGATGCCTAATATACAATGGTCACATACACACACACTGTAAATTACATCTATCATGTATATTTCTCCTTTGAAGGCCAGTAGCAGGTGACCACACCTATTTCACACATACATGTTGAAATCAAGCTCCAACGCAGCATATGGCACACAACTAAGTCACCATCACTCAATAAGGGGAAAACAAGCCTCATACATGAGGCAGTCGATGTGCTTTTGCATCAGTAACAGGAATGTGTGACCAGACCCTTGACAGCAGTAAGTCCAACTGCATCCAATATTTGCAAGGACTATCTGTGACTAGAGTTCCATAGAAGCAGAACATAGACAGCACAAGTGCCACTCATATGAGCAGCGTTGCACAAATGACATTCCATGTACATGTCAGCCCATTTCCTAACTCCTGACACACCCATGCACCTGGTCACAACCCACCTGTTTGAAGAGGTCCCTGGAATACTAAGATGTGTACCCTGATATTACCTCCTCTACATACACAAACTAACGATAGCAATCCAGTGTGCTACACCCTTTCCTATGGTATGCCATTGTCATAGAACATCTGACTGCATGGACGTCAGGTTAATTTATTCACTGTCTTCTAGTTTCAAAGCCCTGTTAGCGCCTGTAGATTGCTTCCCATGTTGGCCCTTAGAATGCAAATGTCACCTACAGGACTGGTAAGAAACAGATGCAGTCCACACCTGTTATCACCTCCATGCACACCACCCATTTCAACAAGCACTGCCCCTGCTGATGCCTGGAACAGCATAGGAGTTGCCATTATGTCAAATACACCGTTAAGCATTGATACTAATTAAGCCGTGTAACACAGCCCTTGGGTTCATTTGTCACGTTCAAAAATACAGGAAATACACAGTTTTACATGTCGAATGTCTAGTTCGTCCTCCAAACAGTCTGAGTCAGACCACTGATTATGTAACTTGTCAAATTTCTGGATCCTGAATCACCCTGCATTCTGTCAGCCTGACTGGCATCTGTCTGTGCGTCACACTAAAGTATCCCTGTGTCTACATATGTACCACACTTGCGTTAGCAAACCTCTAATTCATCAGGGGGTATTGGGCATGGGCTTCTTCAATGCATACCCAAATACATTATATAGCATCATCTGCCTTTTAACTGTACCATTTGAGTAAAATCCTCTGGGAAAAGCAAAATTCATAGCCCATCCCTTGTCTGGGTCTCATTTATGCATGAATTACAAAGTGTGACAGTGTCCCAGGGCCGCATGCAGGGATTGGATACAGGGCCTTCAGCAGAACCAGCAACCTCTGATAATGCCCATGAAAAATCCACACATGTCAGGACCCTGACAGTTCACACACAGAATCACAGTGCTCACAACATATTGATGGGCCGTGTGTGGTTAATAGCTGTGAGAATAATCAGCACAGAGGCTATGATGTTCCCAGATGCAGTGGTAATTGCAGAGGCTAACCTGTGTACAAATGTTGTAATGACACATGCCGGAACATGACACCTGAGACATTATCTCACTCAGCATACCAAGGTTGCCCTGTTGACTGTCTCATTACACGTCTTTAGTGACAGGGTGGGACCATCCCCATGTAGGTTCACATGTCCTCATCCACTTTACTCACATTGATCAACCAAGGATACTCAGTAGATACAGGAATAGCTGCCACTGACTCATGATGATTCCTGGACCGAACTGTGACAAATTACACCCCAAACTATATACAGGATCATCATTGGACCACACACATGAACAAGACACCTATGTGCAATTGATCACTGGAAATATGTGGACACTTGCTGCCTTGTATGCTGGTCCACCACAGCCACTTGATAGTTGTGGCTCACTTCTATGGCCTCAACTGTGGTGTCATCATACATTTGAGATTCACCCTTGTCTGTCTGTGCAAACAACATGGTACCCACTTCCTCAATGCATGTGTATGACTCACTGTGGGATTCACCAACTAGTGTCTAGGAAGCTGTTACCAAAATTCTAGGACATAGGATATTGAAAATGTGGACCATTGACATGAACAAGCGTCTGCCATCTATCTGGTGCATGCTTTGTCATATGCGGTGTCTATGTAATCCTAACTCTTGGAAGTCCACATTACGGATGTTGCTACATGTATGACTAACACATGCCCTCTCTCAGTTCCACAATGACTTGCATCCAAGGATGAACGTCACATTCATACAAGCATATGTGCAATAATGCTTCATGTGATACACACACACTTGGTCAACAAATACATTAGTTGCCAAAGCACACACTTTGAGCCAAAGGCATTTAGGTATTGTACATATGTGCGTCACATTGGTATCCTCTCCTTATGCCAAACATGCCCAATTTGTACAACACATATATGTAGGCCACACTTATGACCATCTATTGCGTCAGCCAACCGTAAAAATACTGTGAAGGGAATAGAGGATCATGGTCCGCTGCAGTATGATGTCACACATGTGAACATACACCATCAACACCATAGTGTGTTCAATCAGCCTATCTCTGATGTGTCCCAAATGTACCATAACAAAAAAAAGAAAAATTGCCCAAAACCTGTTCATGCACTGAAATGTTGACGTACCTAGCGTTATGCGTCATTTTTTGCCCACCAATACTGTATTTGCGTAATTTTTTTTTACGCACAGGAGTGAACATTAGGCCGCATCAAGATATTTGTACAGGCCATGTACTATTATTTGGATGTGGGCTAATTTTCACTCCCGTGCATCAAAAAAAATGACGCAAATACAGTATTGGTGGACAAAAAATTACGCAAAACTCGAAAAAGGGTGGACATTTTATACAGGAAGTGATGTAAGAGGATATCCTGTTTACAGATCATGTACAGTGGGTGTACTTTCACTTTCACTTTGCAGTCTATGATTCTTCTAGACTGCGGCTTTGTAGAGAGTGGTGTCCTGAGATTTTGTGCTTTTTTGTCCTGTGTGCTAGCTGTATTGTCAATTTGTGAAATAAATATTGTTGGTGTATACTGTACTACTGTGTTTTGTGTACATTTGTCCATTTACCAAGTGTTTTTGTTGTTTGTGGAGTCTGTTGTGGGTAGTGGTAGTTTGGGGATAGTTGGGCTCTTTTAGTGGTTAAGTTTACTTTTTATCTGTATTTGTACCCCTACTTTCCCCCTTTTCCCATTTCTATTTCTTTAACCCCTGTTCCCTTTCACATTTCCACTATGTCTGATAGGCCACGTCTAGGCAGGATGGGTGAAGAGGAGTTGGGGGGGTTCATATGGCTTGTGTGCCATTTCTTGCCACTCATGATCGAGGCAGGGGGCAGGGTGATACAGGGTATCAAACAGAGGTGCACAGAATCCGGTGGGGAAAGGTGCTGCATCACCTGCAGCGTGTGTATGCCACCCCGAGGAGTGACCACCAGCTGAAGCACCGGAGGGCTGACCTCATCACCAGGGAGCAGAATCTCTTGGACCACCTGGGAATCGTGATTGGTGGCACTGTTGGTGAGTACTAATCATGTAAATGTGCACGATTAAATGCTCTGTAGTGACATAAGAGGATTTGTACTATGTCTGCCAGCAAACTTGCTGACTGTGTGTAATGCTGGGGAAACATACAGGGATAATTGATGCACTATAGTAAGGATCACAATTGCTAGCTGTCAGGTAGCACGTGCTCAGCAAACTTACAGGATACTGTTCCATGAAGTAAATTGGTGCGGCCTTTGTGTCAGACAACCAAACAAAATAGGAGCCAATCATGTCTATATAGGGCACTTTTGACAGAAAAGTAAAGATGTAGCAACATATTGGCTAACTTTGTTGACGCAATAGCTAGACTGACTTTAGAATCACTACATGATGTAGAAAATGAGTGCTGCCTTCACATCAATAAATAATAGCAAAGTGGCTCAGACATATGTCTCATGTGAGTCTGGTGAGTGTGAAAGGAAAGAGTTCACGGAAGTACTATGAATGTTTGGGATTATCTTTTTGGATAAATGTCAGATCTGGATTTGAAAACATTGTGAAAAGATGTAATGTGCCCTCAGTTAACATCTTAGAATGCTTGTTGGAGTTAGTTGTGCCACATTCAAATTATGGATGGCAGTCCAAAGGTAGGCACATGGCTTCACATCTCTATGGTTGGTGCAAATCACCATAGCTGGGCCACGTCAATTGAATCAAAAGTAACAACAGGAGGGCTTACAAAAGTCCCTGCCCCTCCCTCAGTACATTGTACCTATGTGTAATAAATGTGTCATGGCCACAAGGCATGTTTGACTGGTAATGCAGTCCTCAAGTTACCAGGCTTTAGATGTCTCTATTGGAAGCACATGATGAGACAATTATACTCCATATTTTTTTCTGGTCACCAATTACGGGGCATGTTTGCAACCACATGACAGTTAGGGCCAATGTATGTGTGCAGATATGTGTGTAACTGTCACAGGAGACCCATGCTATGTACAAGGTGGCAGTGATATATCAGATGCAGTATCATCATGTCTGAATGGCTGCCATTTCCTTATTCAGCCTACACATTGTATATGCTTATGAAATTGTTGCTCTGTGCACAGATTTTGACCACATTTCTTCCTTCCATGCCTTACAGGTGAACAGGCACCTTACACTGTGGGAGAGGTGGCGACATTTGAGGACCCCGACCACTCCAGTAAGTGTTGATATGTCTGTTATGTGTTGTGTTTGCTGGTTATGGACTTGTGTGTGTTGAACGCATAGCAAGGCGTGATGTGTTGGGCAATCC
This sequence comes from Pleurodeles waltl, assembly GCF_031143425.1. Classification (NCBI taxonomy): domain Eukaryota; kingdom Metazoa; phylum Chordata; class Amphibia; order Caudata; family Salamandridae; genus Pleurodeles; species Pleurodeles waltl. The sequence continues at coordinate 371,558,814 of NC_090449.1, forward strand.
TTTCTCTTGTTCCATGAGTGGGATTTCAGTTTCTCAAATGTTTTGAGTTGGCTAATGTGTATCCAATGGTATTATCTAGGGATTGTAGGCCATTCCTGTAGGCCCCACTGTGAGTACTGGGGTTAGTCATGTGGAAGACACTTGTTTCAACAAGAGTCGCACTGGAAGTCAGCTCTGATTTAGTCAGCCTGTCAGACCCACATTCTCCAAGATTGGTACAGCAAATTGCTTTCCAATAGACTTCTGCTTCCCTATTTACCAAGGTACTTATGAAACTGTAGGTAGAACCTCCTAGCAGCATGTACTTCCACATGTAGTGCTACAAGTATGTGGAACTTGAGTGCAATGGCCTAGGTGTGCATGCAAATCATGATCATGGATGTTCTTGCAACTCTGTGTCTGATGTAAGTCAGGCCTTACTGGAAGTATATGTTGTGTACAAAGTTCTGCATTTCATGACATGTGTGGCCCTATGATTGGTCTAGGGTTTGCTGACTCCTAATTGTTGATAGACCTTACCTGTGGTGTGTGTGTGTAGAGCCAAACACATGTGGAGTTTTCTATACACTCCTCAGTGTACATGTTGTTGGAACTTGATAGTTGTTTATCCACCCCCCCACCCTCAAACACGGGCATAGGTTTGTGAATGGGGTACCTAGTACTGATGCTACCAGTATGTTACACATACATGTGAATAAGTGACTGTTTGGTTGGAACCTAGTATACACACTCAGGTATGACACTTGGTACTATACTGGCAAGTCAAGTTACAACTTGCAGACCATGTGGCTTTAGTTTTGCTTTCCGTACACTGACATTTGTAGCCCAGGTCTTGGAGGAGGATATGCAGCATGATTCTTAGCTGATAACTGGCAGAACTCAGATGGCAAGTCAAAGCCAGTTGTTACCCATCTTGTAGGTTATGGATGTGCTATGTGAGATGTGACCTTTGTAGGCTGGCCTGCCATGTACTTCCTCAGGGACATTCAATGATCTGTATTGTGATATGACCTGTTACAAGTTCAGTAGATGTATTGTCTGATTAACTTCTTGTGCCATTTCACACAATGCAGTTACTAATTTAGAATATTTGCATTTGTCTTCACAGCTGCAAACAGGACTCCAGACCAGGTCAGTGAATTCCAGCACCGGGCCATAAGATACCAGAACATCCTGCTGGTGGAGTCGGGGTTCAGGAGGATGGCCCGGTGATATCGCCATGAACGGGCCTCCGGGGCATGGAGAGCCTTCTCACAGGGTGGCCCTACTTTGCCCACCACAGCCACCACCAGCACAACCACCACTTCAAGCCAGGTGGCTTCACCCACAACTGGGACTGTTGTGCCCACATCTGCTGGCTTTCCAGGCCCCAGCATTGCTTCAGGTGCAGGACAGCCCACTGGGCCTGGCTCCACACACACACAGACCTCCTCCACAGGTTCCCAGACTGCCACAGCTCCATCTGTTGAACCTGCAGCCTTCCACAACATGGAATGGAAGATGGACAGTGTGCTGCGCAAGTTAAGTCACCTGAGCCGGGATGTGCTCCACATTAACCGGCCTGTTAAGTCAATCAAGAGGACCCTCCACAGGGCCAACCTCAAGACTGAATTTGAAATGGAAATGATTCCCTCCCCTCCCTCCTCTTTCCTTGTTCTTATAGTTAGTGGGCTTAGGGGGCTTAGTGTTAGGTTAGTATAGGCTGTTAGTTTAGTTAGTGTTAGTGTGTGGGGGGGTGGGTGTCCTGATTCTTTCTATTTTTACTTATTAAGTGTGTGGATTCTATGTTGGGGTTCTTGTGTGTTTAAAAAAAAATATATATATATATATATTTGTTTAGGATAGTACAGTATGTGTTTAGGTTAGTATGTGTTGTCCTCCATGTGTCCCGTCTCATAAGGGGGGTGGGGGGTGGATGTTTAGAACGTTTCGTTACATGTGATAAGTAAGTGTAGCTTAGGTTAGTTAGGGACAGTTGTGGGTATTGAGTAGTCAGGGTAGATTAGGGTAGGTAAGATTTTTCCCTCAGTTTCCTCTTCTGTGATTAGCATTTGATAAATATTTGGTTAACCCTTAACAGTATGTGTTAAATGGTACTTGATCCTGGGTTTGGAATCAGTGTACATTAATTTGTTACTATTACATTTGTGTCCTATGCTACAAACAAATCCCAACTGAGCTGTACGATTGGCAGCTAGCCCAGAGCTACCTTGCAAAGTGTCCACCATTTGTTGCAACCACCAATCACAGTTAATATGGATGACAATGTGTTTCTGTTGATAAGTGTTTTTTCAAAGTCACAAGCAGTGTTTCCAGACTTGGTATTGGGGGAACAGTTTTAGGTCTGACTGCAGTGTGATGATCAAGGACACCCTTATAAGATGAGTTCTCATTGGCACTCTTGTATTCTTGCCTTCATGACTCTCATACGTCATTTGTGACACAGTTCAGCATGATTACCTATTTGTATGTAAACTGAGACACCTTCATTTATGCAGTTTTTGTAGTGTTTGCTTAGATTAGTGTGCACTGTTATATGTGTTATTATTGCATGGTGACAACATTTTGCGGCCACTATTTGATGACTTAGATATCCCTTGAGAAAGCGTTCTTCTGTCCAACACAGCATGATGGTGTATGGTTTCTCACTTCATCAGATATTACCCGCAGGAAGGGCAGAGTATGATGCAATCATGGGCACTGTGCTGATTTATCTGACTGCATAATATCAGCACAGTTCTACTGACAAGCTACGTAATTTGACAGTAGCCACATTTCAGTTATCTACTGCACAGTTGATATGTCACATTACCCAGAGACAGATTTGTTGTATAAGTGCTATTTATTGAAAAGTGCTGTAGTGCTATCTGTACATTTTCCATGATTGTGAGTCCATTATTGTGACATCTTACATTGTGATCGTACACAAGGGGTTACGGAAATGCTTTTGACATGCTGGGGTTGATGTTTCAGACAGTGCAGAGGGACAAGATTTGCCAATGAGTAGGAGAGAGACAATCACTGGGCAGGCTGACAATATATACAGTGGTAAGCAGAACAGTCATTAAGTAGAGTTGTTGCAAGACTGGCCTGTTACAAAGCGCGGGACCTTGGTAATAGTTGGCCATGTGGCAGGGATTAGTGCTTCCAGGTACTTTTCCTTGTGAATGTGATCTGTTCCATGTCTTCTTCTTCTGATGTGTGTGTTGCCTCCTCTGTTCTTGGTGGTGGTGGTTGTGAAGGGGCAACACACACCTCAGTATTAGAAGACATGGAGTCATACATCCCGGTCGCTGCTACCTGTGAAGGTCCTAAGGGCAGTACTGCAGCAAGGAGGATCTGCTGGTTTTTGAGAATGGCAGCCACATCACGATGGTAGGCAGCCAGGTCGGCCCTGAGGGGTTCAATGTTGCATTCGTGCACGCGTTGACAGGATTGCTGTTGTAGGTGTTGGATCAACTGTATTACAGCTGTGCTGATTTCCTTCTGGGTTTTTTGCTGTTCCTGCAAGATAGATGTTAGGGCTTGCATAGCTACTGCCTGATCTGCAGATGACATCATGCACAAATGCACCCCCTCAAGGCTGGCTGCCATAGTTTGCTTCCCCACCCGCACCTCCTTGGCCAGCTCCTGCTGTACTCCAACTACAGTTCTCTCAAAGCTGTTGTCAGTGTCGTCTGAGTCCTCAGCTGTATTGGAGCTGGCAGGTCTTACAATTGGGGTGGTGGGTGGATCCTCTGCGAGGGCTGCTTGTTCTGTGCTCCTCCTTGTGACTGAAGGTGGGGTCTGGAGGGTTTCAAGGACCTTTTGGATAGTCTCCTGGGGAACGTTTATCGGCTCGTCATCCATGTCATCAGGGTAAATTGGGACAGGCATATCCGCAGGAGATCCATCTTCCTCTGCAATGAAACAGGGTACAATTAGTGTGTCTGTGTTGTGGCATGGGTGATGTGACATGCCTGCCTTGTGATGAATTCACATTGTGATCTTGTTTCGTGTTCATTGCTCCAGTCCTTCAGATGGGCATTCTTCCAGGCCTATTGCCCACCTGCATGTCACATGTATGTTATTGAGTTATTAGACTTGTCGGCATCATCGCCTCTAGGTGTTGGTTTAGGCCAAATAGAGAGTTGCCACCTTCTTCTCCTACTCAAGCCTCCGTCTACATCCATTCTCATGGTGAGACCTTTCACTGGCTGTGGGTGTTCTGATGGCCCTGGCAGCACACTTAACAATATGGACCTTCCCCAATCTCTGATCTTTCCCATCCACTTAAATGTATTTGACATGTGGCATATCCTATGCATAGCAGTGTTATGACACAATGTGGATGTTGGCATTGGTAATGTGTACTGCTGATGTTGGGGAATGTGTGTTACATTGGATTGCCCTGATTATCGTTTCATGGTCCCATTTCCTCCTCTGACTGTGCAGGTGTATTTCAGTGACCAGTTACATGTGTCCCCCCCTCAATGCTGTTGTCTGAGCAGTCTGACATTTGGCATGTTGCATTGTTACCCAGGCACAGGATGGACCCTGACATATGCAGCATGGGTGTGTCCTTAGTGCTGTGTAGCTCCTATTGTTGTTTACATTGGCTGATGTTTGCGACAACTATGGGCATTGACATTTGACAGTACTGGGGCCTTAGTCTTGTTTCAGGGGATTGTTGAAGTTGTCATCCTCAACCCCCTAATTTAGGTGTGTATGATCCATGGGGAGGTTACTGCCATTGGCTACTTGAGCTGCACACAGAGCGGAGGTGATAGTGGCTACTGTTGTCGCAGTTAGATTCCAGTTGTCTGTATGGCTAGAGGTTGTTAAGAGGGCCCTAGTTAATGTAGGGGGTATGGTGGCTGACGTGTGCCGGGATGTCAATTTGAAGTTGTGCCCTTCTCTCCTGGCGTGGCTTTCCCTTTGCTCCATCGTTGGCATGACAGCATGCCCCCATGGGACTGTTGTTGGTGTAGTGTAATGGTGTGCCCCAGCTTCTGTTTGTGCAGGCCATGCCCCCATGCCATGCCCCTTTACCCATGCCACTCCATGTATATGATGACTTCCATGCATTTTGTGGTCGGTATCCCCCCCTGCTCACAGTTGACATTATTGCATTTCAATTCCCCATGCGACTTACCCTGCTTGTGCGTTGTCTCCTGGTAGTCTGCGCTGTCCTGTCCTGTCCTTGAATTCCTGTGACGATCTCCTCAGGGATTACGGCTGCGACCATCTCCTCCATGTGGTCCTGGGCCTCCTGGTGTGCTGGACTCCCCCTTACAGTCTGCAGTCTGCCTTCCTGTTCCTGCACATCTTTTCCTTTGTCCTGCGCTTGCAGTCATGCCAGCGTTTCTTACACTCGATGACTGTTCTGCGTACTTCTGCCACACTGTTAATCTTGTCGACAATTTGTTGCCATATAGCCTCTCTCCTCCTAATTGGCAACTTTGAGGTGACAAACAGTTGTTGCTGGTGTTCCCTCACCTCTTTAACCAGAATGTCCTGCTCCTCTGCACTGAAGTGACACTTTCTTTTCTTCTTATAAGTGTCCTGGTTCTTGTGTGGGTCCTTCTGGCTGGTTCCTGGTCTGTTGTCATCTTCCTGGGGTCTGTAGTGGCATCTGGGATCCATTTTGGCTCTCCTCTGGTGAAATGGCAGTGTATGCAGGTTTTTTTGACGTTATTGTGTCAAAAAACGGCGAGTATCCGGTTTGCAGGGTCGTAAATCGTCCCACAGTCATTTCTGCCGCGTTAACGTCGTTTACGACTTGACGCTGCGGTGTGCGTAAAAAGTAATGACTCCCACCTGTGGTTTGCGCCGCCGTGCGTCAAAGTATAAATTTGACGCCCGCACAGCGCACAAAAATGGCGTTACCCGGCGGTAATATTTTTGACGCAAAACTGCGCCAGCGCAGTTTTGCGTCAAAAAGTATAAATATGGGCCTTGGTGTCTATTTTTGTCTTTGTACTGTTGGGAGTCTGTAGTGGGTATTGTTAGTTTGGGGATAGCTGGGCTGTTTGTGGGATACTTTACTTTCATTTTCCTCCCTCCTTTCCCTTTATATTTCTCTGTAACCTTTATTTTTACTATTATTCCTGTCATGTTGGGTAGGCCACGTCTGGGGAGAATGGGTGAGGAGGAGCTGGGGGCATTCATTTTGCTGGTGTGCCACTTCCTCCACCTGATGACTGAAGCAGGTGGCAGGGTGATACAGGGATATCACACGGAGGTGAGGAGGCTCAGGTGGTCCAAGGTGCTGTACCATCTGAGTCGCATTTTCAACACACCACATAAAGACCACCGACTGAAGCACCACTGGGTTGACCTTGTTGCCAGAGAGCAAGACCTGCTGGACCACGTGAGTGTTGTGATTAGTGGCCCTGTTGGTGAGTACAATTAAGAGTAATGTGCACATTTTTTGGACATGTGAAATGCACGTTAAACATACAGTGGCCCTGAGTTATACAATAATTGCTACACATTACCGTACTTTGTTGATGCAACAGCTGCACAAACTTACAAAACACAACTTGATCATGAAAATTAGTGCTGCTTTCACGTCAATAGATGATGGTAAAGCGGCTCAAACATGTTTTATCTATTGTCTGTTAGTGTACCAGATAAGAGATGTTTTTCACGAGCTAAAGCAAGGAATTAATGTGTTCCCCAAATATTTTGAATACATGTCTGAAATGACTTGGTTGTGCTGCAAGTAAATTAGGAATGTATGCCAAAGCAATGCACATGGGTTCATATCTAAATGTTTGGTGCTGATTTCCATAGCTGCAGCATAAAACATGAAGCAAATGATACAAAATTGAGGGATAACAAATATCCGTGCCCCTCTGTTCATTGTACCTGTGTGTTTTAAATTGGTCTTGGGCACAATAGCTGGAATGGAGCTGATGCATTTGCCAACTGTGTTAGTTTATAGCCATGCACTTCTCATAAGTTATTGGGTCATCACGGGATACGTGAAGTTAGGGAATGCATGGTCACAATGTATTACTTACATGATGTTGTGCATGGGACCCCTGAGCAATTCCATCATACATATAAAGTTCCCAAATACTTTGCAAGTTTACGTTTGGTACACCCCTGCTGATCTAGTGCAGCATATGTACAATAGCTAATTTCCTAGTATGGAGGCTATCACAGACATGGGTGTATGCTAAGATCAGAAGACCAGCATTCCTGTGAGTGCTGCCATTCCGAAGGTACATACAAATTCAAATCTACATCATCATGATTGACACAGTAGGACATTTGCTAAACCATGTTTCAATAATGGGATAGTGTCAGTTTGCTGTATACCTGCTGATCTCCCAACTTGCCAAATGTAAGATGATGAATGTGGTTAACTGTGAATTCCAAAACCCAATATGGGTACACAGGGCAATGAGTGACACATTTCAGGTGCAATTACTACACCTGTGTCCATGCAATCTATCATGGATGAACAAAATATACACTGTCAACATACATTTCTTTGCTGTATTAATTTTGATAAATGGGCAATCCATGTTTAGTGTCAGATTGTCATCAAGTAAGGCACAGGATCCCTGCCGTTATGGTGTCATATGGAGCATATGTGGCTCCGGGGACACAGTAAATGTAGCATGTGTAACCTACACACAACATAGGCCCACATGTAAGGGACCATAGAAAGCATAATAAACCATGAGCTTAACTCAACCCACATGAGCATCACACAGTAACTGATTGTCCCTTGAAGCACAAGTCACAATACCTGAGTGACTGGTATTGCAGTGCGCCAGGAATGTGGCTTTGCATGTATCTCATTACAACAAATGATGAATGGAGTACACTCCATAAATGAGTCTGCAACCAATTGAGGGATCATGTTTGTCACCACATGATAGTTAGGGCCACTGCATGTGTGCATATGTGTGTGAATCACTCACTGGAGTGACAGGGTCTATATATGTTTGCAGTGGTATGTATGTTGGAGAATCATCATGCCTGAGGGGCTGGACTTTCAGATATAGGGGGTCATTCCAACCCTGGCGGTCGGTGTTAAAGCGGCGGCTAACCCGCCAACAGGCTGGCGGATAAAAAAATGGAATTCTGACCCTGGCGGAAACCGCCAACAGAGACGGCCACTTTAACACTCCGACCGCCACGGCGGGACAAACAAACAGCGCGGCGGTCACCGCCAACAGACAGGCGGAAGACAATGTACCGCCCACCCTATCACAACCCACCAATCCGCCACCTTTTCCGGGGCAGTAGCCCCGCCGATAAAAACACGGCGGAAACAGACATTTCAAACCGAAAACGCTCACCTCCATGCACCCCACGAGGAATCTGGACAGCATGGAACCCGAATTACACATCCTACCAGCTATTGTATTCCTGCTCCTTTACCAGGAGCATGAACGCCGGCGCAGAAGTCAACGGTGAGTACTGCACCTACGACACAGGGGAGGGGGGAGGAGAAAATATTACGGGCACACATACGCGACTCACCCACCCCCACCCCCACCCACTACAACACACACATCAATGCATAGCAATACATCACTGTTACAACCCCCAAACCCCCCCGAAAGAATGCAAAGACAAAAGGAATAGATCATAAACAGTCGAATATATTGTATTATTGCCTTATAAAAATATCACACATTTAAAACTAATATATACATAAATATTAAAAGTCCGATAATTCTAGCTGTCATTGTCCGTGGACAACTGGGCCCAAATCACATGGGCAAGGCCCACACAAGATACCTGACACCAACAGAGAGAGCACTGCAGGGGCATCAGATAGAAAAACTACAGGCACCTCAGGGGGAAGGGAAGGGGGGGCACCTCAGCCACATGAGTACACGACGCCAGATCCACGAGGGGCCTCCATGGCCACTGCCCCATCCTGGGGAGTGCAAAGCCACAGTCTCTCAAGTCTCCCAAGTGGGTGAGTTGCCCACTGTTACATCCTGGGGAGTGCAAAGCCACAGTCTCTCAAGTCTCCCAAGTGGGTGAGTTGCCCACTGTTACATCCTGGGGAGTGCAAAGCCACAGTCTCTCAAGTGGATGACAGTGTCCACTGGTTCTGGAGGGGGACTGGTGCCCAGAGTGCTTCGTGCAGCCCTGCCCGACACAGATGCGGCACTGCCCCTTCCGCCAATGGGCCAGCGGTGCTTGAGACAACGGTGCCCAGTTCAGTGGTGCTTGATTGAAAGGGCCCTGTTAAGCGGTGCTTGATTGAAAGGGCCCTGTTCAGCGGTGCTTGATTGAAAGGGCCCTGTTCAGCGGTGCTTGAGACGGCGGTGCCCTGTTCAGCGGTGCTTGAGACGGCGGTGCCCTGTTCAGCGGTGCTTGAGACGGTGGTGCCCAGTTCAGCGGTGCTTTATTGAAAGGGCCCTGTTCAGCGGTGCTTGATTGAAAGGTGCCCTGTTCAGCGGTGCTTGATTGAAAGGGCCCTGTTCAGCGGTGCTTGAGACGGCGGTGCCCAGTTCAGCGGTGCTTGAGACGGCGGTGCCCAGTTCAGCGGTGCTTGATTGAAAGGGCCCTGTTCAGCGGTGTTTGAGACGACGGTGCCTTGTTCAGCGGTGCTTGATTGAAAGGGCCCTGTTCAGCGGTGCTTGAGACGGCGGTGCCCTGTTCAGCGGTGCCTGAGGCGGCGGTGCCCAGTTCAGTGGTGCTTGAGACGGCAGTGCCCAGTTCAGCGGTGCTTGAGACGGCGGTGCCCTGTTCAGCAGTGCTTGAGACGACGGTGCCCTGTTCAGCAGTGCTTGATTGAAAGGGCCCTGTTCAGCGCTGCTTGAGATGGCGGTGCCCAGTTCAGCGGTGCTTGAGACGGCGGTGCCCTGTTCAGCGGTGCTTGAGATGGCGGTGCCCTGTTCAGCGGTGCTTGAGACGGCGGTGCCCTGTTCAGCGGTGCTTGAGACGGCGGTGCCCAGTTCATCGGTGCTTGAGACGGCGGTGCCCTGTTCAGCGGTGCTTGAGACGGCGGTGCCCTGTTCAGCGGTGCTTGAGACGGCGGTGCCCTGTTCAGTGGTGCTTGATTGAAAGGGCCCTGTTCAGCGGTGCTTGAGACGGCGGTGCCCAGTTCAGCGGTGCTTGAGACAGCGGTGCCCTGTTCAGCGGTGCTTGAGACGGCGGTGCTCTGTTCAGCGGTGCTTGAGACGGCGGTGCCCAGTTCAGCGGTGCTTGAGACGGCGGTGCCCAGTTCAGCGGTGCTTGATTGAAAGGGCCCTGTTCAGCGGTGTTTGAGACGGCGGTGCACTGTTCAGCGGTGCTTGATTGAAAGGGCCCTGTTCAGCGGTGCTTGAGACGGCGGTGCCCTGTTCAGTGGTGCTTGAGACGGCAGTGCCTAGTTCAGCGGTGCTTGAGACGGCGGTGCCCAGTTCAGCGGTGCTTGAGATGGCGGTGCCCTGTTCAGCGGTGCTTGAGACGGCGGTGCCCTGTTCAGCGGTGCTTGATTGAAAGGGCCCTGTTCAGCGGTGCTTGATTGAAAGGGCCCAGTTCAGAGGTGCTTGATTGAAAGGGCCCAGTTCAGCGGTGCTTGTTTGAAAGGCCCAGTTCAGCAGTTCCAGCCCAGGCATGGGTGTCACTAGCCACCTGACATGTGGCTGGCAGGGCCTTCCTGCCCATCTGTCCGTTGGCTTGCGGGGCCCTCCTGGGCTGCCGTACCGGGCTTCTGGGTGTCCTCCTGCACACCTGGTAGGGGGCTGGTGGCGCACTCCTGGGCAGCTGGCCTGCTGCCGGACTTGTCGGGCGTGCTGCCCTTCCCACCCTTCCCTGGTCGTCTGTGGCCCTTTGACACCTTTGGCGGCCAGGTGGCACCCCACTTCCAGACAGAGCCAGGGTAGGGATTTTGGTCCCTGGTGTCCGTGGCCTCTCGCGCCGGGCACTGCTAACTTTTGGGTGCTTTTCCGGGGGTGGGCTGGCCGTACCTTGGCTCCTAGCCGGAGTTGTTGCCCTTGAGGGTGGGGGACTTCACAGTCCTTGGACAACAGTCCTGATAGGTCCTGGTTTGGTGGTGGCTGAGGTGCTGATTGCAGTCTTATGAGATGGACGGGGTGGGGGAGTTGTTGGAAAGAGGTTAAGGTTGGCAAGGAAAAGCAATTTGGAAAGAGAGTGATGGGTAGGTGTAGTGGGTATGGGAGTGGAGGAAGAGGATGTGGTTGTAGGAGTGTGAAGTCTGGTGTCTTTGGGTGCAGGTGCTTGGGCTGGAGGCTGTCGTGAGGTGGATGGCTGTTGGGTGGGTGGCTGCTTGCGTTTGTGTGGTTTGGAAGAGGGGGTGACAGACACACTGGGAGAGGACACAGGGGACGTGTAAATGGTAGTGGGGGTGGTGACTGCACGTGTGCGGAGTGTTCTGGTGGGTGTGCTGGTGATGGACGTAGTGGCTGAAGATGTTGTGCATGCAAGTGTGAGTGGAGACGTCACAGGGAGGGAGGAGGGAGACGAGGAGGAGGGGGACACAGTGGAGGCAGTGGCTGTTGGTATGTCTGCATGCGGATGTTGCTTGTGTGAATGCTTGTGTGATGTGTGGTGCTTATGTCTGGATGAGCTTCCCTTGGCTGTTGAGGTGTGTGCAGGCTGGTCTGATGGTGTGTCTGGGATAGGCAGAGGTGCTGGGGATTGGGTCTGGGTGGAGGAGGTTGGAGGGGGGAGGCTAGAGACAGGGACAATTGCTGCCGTCAGTGCTGAGGCCAGAGCGTTGAACGATCGCTGATGGGCAGCCTGACCTGAATGAATGCCCTCCATGTATGCATTACTCCGGTGCACCTCCCTTTCTACACCCTGGATGGCATTCAAAAGGGTAGACTGCCCAACAATGATGGTCCTCAGGAGGTCAATGACCTCCTCACTGAGAGCAGCAGGGGTGACTGGGGCAGGGCCTGAGGTGCCTGGGGCGAAGGAGATGCCCACCTTCCTGGGTGAGCGGGCACGGGGCGAAGGCTGAGGGGCTGCTGGGAGGGTGGTGCTGGTGCGCTGGGTGGCGGCTGTACCTGTTGTTGCGGGGGGCACGGATGTTGCCGCCACCACAAGGGAGCTCCCTTCAGAGGACGAGTCGCTGCCACTGACATCAGCACGAGTCCCCGCTGTAGAGCTCCCCTCGCCCTCCGTCTCACTGGTGAAATCCGAGTCAGTTGCATGGCCCGCCATGGCCATGTGAGATGCAGCTCCCTCGTGCTCCGATGCCACTTCTCCTCCGCCTGATGACGCTGATGCACACATGAACAGGAAGACCACAAAAAAGGGGGGGGGGGAGAAATAAAGACATGTTGAGTGCATGGATTACCGCTACCGTTGGTGGACAAGACAGACACAGAAGCCCCCTGCACTACACCGCGCACTTGGGGTCCACTACGCAATCCGTGGGACATGGCCTACAAGCCTATCAACGACAACTGCACACATAGATGACACAGGGCCATGGATACCTGAACTTGGCACCCTACAGAGGTGGGGGGCGGGGGCACAGGGCCATGCCTTACGGAGGGGCCTAGCCTACAGAATTCGCCCTGGCCTAGGGAGACCCACAGCCCTCCTCCCCCACCCAGACACCTCCACTGCGCGCAAAGTCACCAGAATGAGACTGTACTCACCCCCTTGTGTCTGCTGTGATGTCCTCACGCGCCCATCCAAATCGGGGTAGGCCACCGCCAGGATCCGGGACATCAGGGAGGTCAATTGACGACTGGCACCCCTCCTACGTTGGGAGGCCATCCCCAGCAGAGCCTCCGCCATCTTCCTGCTCCCGCGGCGGATGTCCTCCCACCTCTTCCGGCAGTGGGTGCCCCGTCTGTTGTGGACCCCCAGGGTCCGGACGTCCTTGGCGATGGCACGCCAAATCGCGATTTTCTGGTGGGCGCTGACCTATGTGACATGTACAGGGAGAGAAAAATTGTCATCACCTTCTGCATGCTCGATGTCAGTGGCCCCCCATCCCCACCCTTGCCATGTGGCACATGCTCTCATCTGTCGTCTGATGCATGACTCAATCGCTCCCCTCCCCACCATCTTTCATCCACCCGACTCAACCCAGGCATTGCCCACAAAGCATGCTCCCAGTGTACTTACCTGTTGGTCTGGAGGACCGTAGAGTAGCGCATACTGGGGGAGGACCCCATCCACGAGTTTCTCCAATTCTTCAGAAGTGAAGGCAGGGGCCCTTTCCCCAGTCGCAGCAGCCATTGTCTCTTCCAGACCGAGGTCACAGCAGCACTTGCAGTGTAGGTCCTCTCCTGTGGAAGATCAGGTATCGAGTGATTAAGCTGATAGAAAATGGCGGTCACGCCTGTGGCGGTGCGTACCGCGGTGGTGCGTACCGCGACCGCCGGCGCACATCGTCAAACCCATAGGTTTCAATGTAAACCAATGCGGCTTTGCGCCGCGGTCTTCGACCGCCTACCGCCACGGTGTGCCACGCCAGCGCATTGACCTCACATCCCATTGTCACACTTCACAGGTCAGGCAGCCGCCATTTCAAGGGCCCACATGGCTTAATTTCTACTGCGTCACACATACCTAGGCCTTTCCTCAACACTCATACACACCATTCAATGCATAGTGAATCGTGTTGTGTGCAAGCTGTGGGAACGTACCTTTGGGTTGATTGACTCTGTGCTCGCTGTTGTCCTTCCTAGGCACCGTCCGCTTGGCAATGCGAGGAGATGGAGGAATCTTCCCGTGTACAGACCGCTGGTGGACCTGTCGACAATGGAGGAACGACATGTCATTCTGACATACAGGCTTGACCGAGCCACTATACATGAACTGTGTGCCCAGCTGGAGGCAGACCTGATGTTACCCATCCGCCAACCCACAGGGATCCCCCCTCTAGTGCAGGTGCTGTCAGTACTCCATTTCTTAGCAAGAGGGTCATTTCAAACAACAGTGGCCATATCATCAGGGATGTCTCAACCTATGTTTTCCAAGGTGTTGTCCAGAGTGTTGTCTGCCCTGCTGAAACACATGCAGAGCTACATCGTTTTCCCTGAGGTGGGGGATTTGCCTACAGTGAAGGGTGACTTCTATGCCCTTGGACATATCCCCAACATCATAGGTGCCATTGATGGGACCCATGTGGCTTTGGTACCCCCCAGAGAAAGTGAACAGGTGTACAGGAACAGGAAAAGTTATCATTCAATGAATGTACAGATGGTCTGTTTGGCAGACCAGTACATCTCACATGTTAATGCCAAGTTCCCTGGCTCTGTGTATGACGCCTACATCCTGCGCAATAGCAGCATCCCGTATGTGATGGGGCAACTCCAGAGGCACCGTGTGTGGCTATTAGGGGACTCTGGTTACCCCAACCTTTCCTGGCTATTGACCCCAGTGAGGAATCCCAGGACCAGGGCAGAGGAATTCTACAATGAGGCCCATTGGCGGACTAGGAGGGTGATCGAATGCACCTTTGGCCTCCTGAAGGCCAGGATCAGGTGCCGCCATATGACAGGTGAATCCCTAATGTACTCACCAAAGAAGGTGTGTCAGATCATCGTGGCCTGCTGTATGCTTCACAACCTGGCTTAGCGCCGCCAGGTGCCTTTTCTGCAGGAGGATGGTCCAGATGGTGGTGTTGTAGCAGCTGTGGAGAGTGAAGAAGAGGAAGCCGAAGAGGACGACATAGACAACAGGAACACAGTAATAGAGCAATACTTTCAGTGACACACAGGTAAGAGTAGACACCGGCATATTACATTTACTTAAAGACTCCTACCTCTCTACTGTCTGACTTTTTCCCCCAGTGTATGGTAACTGTGTTGAGACTTTCCCTTCCGTTTTCAGAGCTGTGGGCCCCACTGCGTGACATCTGCTTAGTTTCCCCATGGACTACAGCTGTGTGACAGCAGTTTTTTGGCATCACAATGTGAATAACAATTTTGGCACTGTCATGTCTAATACATTTGTTAAAATCACAGACAGACTCCAGATTGTTTATGTGCAATAAGTGTGTTTATTCAAGTGCTCTAATTTGGATGGGTGGTTGCAAATCGGTGAGGGGTGATGGTGGAGGATGTCCATGGCAGAGTCCAGACTATCAGGTTCACAGGAGCATTGTCCAAATGCCTGTGGGAAGTGGAGCAGGGACAGTTTAAGGTTGGACAGGGTGACAATGTGGGACAGTGGGATGACAATCAGGGCGGTATCCTTTGCTGGCGGGGGTCTTGACATGTTACTCTGTCTTCTTCCTGGATCTCAGGGCCCGCTTGCGGGGTGGTTCTCCTTCTGCAGGGGGTGGGGTTCTGGTGGCCTGTTGGTCTTCTGTCGGGGCCTCCTGTCCACTAGCGCCGGCAGAGGTGGTAGCCAGTTCTTGGTCCATGCTAGTGTCAGGGGCCCTTTGAGGTGCCAAAGTGGTCCGCAATGTGGAGATTAACTCATTCAGGGCCACTATGATGGTACCCATGGCGGTACTAATGTTTCTCAGTTCCTCCCTGAACCCCATATACTGTTGTCCCTGCAGAAGCTGGATTTCCTGAAACCTGGCCAGGACCGTCGCCATCGTCTCCTGGGAGTGGTGGTATGCTTCCATGATGGAGGAGAGGGCCTCATGGAGAGTGGGTTCCCTTGGCCTGTCCCACCCCTGTCACACAGCTGCCCTCCCAGTTCCCCTGTTTCCTTGGACCTCCGTCCCCTGGACCGTGTGCCCACTACCACTGCCCCCAGGTCCCTGTTGTTGTTGGGGTGGTGGGTTAGCCTGGGTTCCCTGTAGTGGTGGACACACCGCTGATTGACGTGTCCTGGGGACAGAGGTATGGGCCCGCTGGGTGGGTACTGTGCTGGTGTTCCCAGAGGGGGGAAGGTCTGCTGTGGCCTGTGCCTGTCTGAGGGGAACCGACTGTCCCGAGGTCCCTGATGGACCGGGCTAGTCATCTAGATCCAGGGAGACAGAGCTGCTGTCATCACTGTGGGCCTCTTCTGGGGGTGGAGGGGACATTTGTGGACCCTCCTGCGCGGTGACCTGGCATTCGGGTCCTGCAGGGGTATAAAAGTATGGTTATTACTTCTGTGTGTGCCAATGGCGTGCAATGGGTGGGTGCCCGTGTACCCCAGTGCTGGCATTCCTTTGTGGGGGCTGTTGTGACGGTGTTTTGGGGGGGGTGATGGGTATGTGCATTGGGCATGCTTTGGTGATGGGTGTCCATGCTTTGGGGCCGCATGCAGGGCTAAGTTTTGGGATGGGTGGGTTGTGATGGTGAGACATTTGCAAGGGGTAGTTGTGAAGGGGGTGAGGGTGGGGGTATGAGTTGGCATGCAGGTGGGGTGGGGGGGATGAAGTAGTGAAGATGAGACTTACCAGAGTCCATTCCTCCAGATACTCCAGCGAGGCCCTCAGGATGCAGGATGTTGAAGACTTGCTCCTCCCATGTTGTAAATTCGGGGGGAGGAGGTGGGGGTCCGCCGCCAGTCCGCTGTACTGCGATGTTGTGCCTTGATACCATGGAACGCACCTTCCCCCGTAGGTTGTTCCACCTCTTCCTGATGTCATCCCTATTTCTTGAGTGCTGTCCCACAGCGTTGACCCTGTCCACTATTCTTCTCCATAGCTCCATCTTCCTGGCAATGGTGGTGTGCTGCACCTGTGTCCCGAACAGCTGGGGCTCTACTCGTAGGATTTCCTCTACCATGACCCTGAGTTCAGCATCTGAGAACTTGGGGTGTCTTTGAGGTGCCATGGGGTGGTGTGGATGATGTGTGGGGTGGAGTGTGTAGTGATAGGTGGGGTGCTATTTAGTGGTGTGTTGTGTGAGGTGCGTGGAAGTTCTGTGGGTATTGGTATTGTGTGCCTGTGGATGCTTGGTAGTTGACTGTGGTGTCTCTCTCTGGTCTTCGTTCGAAATTTTTGGCCGTAGGGGTTTGTGGGTGATGTGGGTGTGTGTTTTATATTGTATTGGGTGTGTGGGAGTGGTGTGTGTATGTGTATCAGGTGTGTGTATTTCAAATTGTCCAATGTGGTAGTGTTTTGTAGGTGTATGTGTATTTTGACCGCGGCGGTGTGTACCGCCAATGGAATACCGCGGTTGAAAGACCGCCGCGTGGATTCGTGGGTCGTTATGGCATGGGTGTATTTCTGTTGGCGTGACGGTGGAGGTTTGGTCATCGACAGTTTCTCGCTGACCTTTGGTGTGGCGGACTTTTGTGGATGGCGGTATTTTGGCGGTTTGCCTAGTGTGGGTCAGAATGACCATGGCGGTTTACCGCGACCGTGGCGGTGTTATGGCGGTCTTCTGTCTGGCGGTAAGCGCCTTTTACCGCCGAGGTTGGAATGACCCCCATAATGTCCACACAGTAATTTTAATTGAAAGTGTTGTACAGTACACAGACATTGAGCAGATTTCACCCTTCCATGCTTTACAGGTGGACCTGCCCCTTACACAATTGGAGAAGAGGCTTGATTTGCAGACCCAGACATATCCAGTAAGTGTTGACATTTCAGTTCAGTGCAGCTGTTGTGTGATTGACTCCTGTGTGTTGGACACATATCAAGGTATGATGTGCTGGCACATTATCTGATATGTAACTTGACTGGAGTTTGACTTTTTTTCAATATTTGAGTTGGACAATCAGTGGCGTAGAGTCATATTTTGGGATTTTAGTGCAGCCCTGTAGGCATGGCCATGTGAATAGGGTGAAATTTGCAGAGGCCCATTTTCATGATTTAGTCAGCAAGTCATACCCTGAATCTCACAGAATAGGGATGCCAAAGTATTACCCACAGACTTGATCCTCCCTGTTCACTAATGAACATGTTAGACTGTATGTTTGACTTCCTAGCAGCATCTAGCACCACATGTTGTGCTACTTGTATGTGGCACTTGAGTACAGTGTCATAGGTGTGCATGCAGTTCAGGCCCAGATGGGTGCCTGCATCTATCTGCTTGTTGTAGGACAGGTATTGTTGGCATCAAATGATGTTGAAAATTGTCTGCAATTACAAACATAAATGTGGATGGGATTGTCCAATGTTTGTGTCTATCCTAGTTGGACACCCTCCTTACCTGTGGTGGACTTACTAAACCCATGTACAGCTGTCCAAAGCTTCCTGGTTGTCCTTGATGTTTGAAAGTATGTGTTGCTTGTCCATCCCCCCTGAGGCACAGGCTTAGGGATTTGGAATATGTGTACCTAGGTGTGAGGATCCAAGTATAGTACACAGACATGTAAATCTGTAAATCATTTGTCCCAACCAAGGATACCCATTCTTGATTCACAACTGCATACAATCCTGGTAAAACCATTTACTAATCACAGATCTTGTGGTCCTTGATTGTCATCCAGAAGATAGTCATTAGTTGGCCTGTCACATGTGGAGTACTTGCAGCATTTGTTATGTGACTAATGGCAGAACAATGATACTTAGAGCAATTAAGTATGTACACACCTTTTTGAGTATTGCTGTGCTGTTAGATAGGA
Organism: Pleurodeles waltl; assembly: GCF_031143425.1. NCBI lineage: Eukaryota > Metazoa > Chordata > Amphibia > Caudata > Salamandridae > Pleurodeles > Pleurodeles waltl. Next base: position 371,577,204 of record NC_090449.1, read on the forward strand.
CGTGTGTAGGCTGCGTTGGCATGTACTCCCTCAGGGACAATCTGTGATCTGTACGGAGATATGGCCTGTTTCAGCTACATTACAGTAGATGTATTGTCTGAGTCTCATCAGTAGCTGTATCACACAATGATGTAACTAATGTTTGGCTTTATCTTTTTTAACAGCAGCCACTATGGATGCCAACCAGATCCATGAATTTCAGCGGAGGGCGGTGCGTTACCGCCACATTCTGGATGTAGAGTCAGGGGTGTGGAGGGCATTTGCCCAAGGGGGCCTTTCTGTGTCCACAACAGCCGCCACCACCAGCACCACCACTACGACCCAGGTGGCAGTAAGGATGACAGCCACCACTGCAGGACCATCAACATCCTCAGCTCCTGGACCACTGACAGCAGCCCCTGCACCTCCCCCTCCAAGCATGGCACCACCAACTGGACAACCCTCCACAAATGGCACACATACCACCGCCGCTGCAGTCATTGACAATGTTGAATTTTGTGCAATGCAACGGATGTTGCAACTCAGACAAGACGGAGGTCCTCATTCTCGGACCCACCCCATCAGCCTGGGATGACTCTTGGTGGCCCACATCACTAGGCACAGCCCCGGAACCCACGGACCACGCACGCAACCTGGGGGTCATCCTCGACTCCACTCTCTCCATGACCAGGCAAGTCAACGCCGTCTCCGCGTCCTGCTTCAACACTCTCCGTATGCTCCGCAGGATCTTCAAATGGATCCCCCTTGACACGAGAAAAACCGTTACCCAGGCCCTCATCACCAACAGACTCAACTACGGGAACGCCCTCTACTCAGGAACTACAAACAAGCTCCTGAGACGACTCCAATGCATCCAGAACGCCTCGGCCCGACTCATCCTCGATGTCCCCCGCCGCAGCCACATCACACTCCACCTGAGAGGCCTGCACTGGCTCCCCATCAACAAAAGGATCACCTTCAAGCTCCTGATCCACGCACACAAAGCACTGCACAACACCGGACCCACCTACCTCAACAACCGACTCAGCTTCCACACCCCCACCCGAAGCCTCCGCTCAGCCAACCTCGCCCTCGCCACAGTCCCCCGCATCAGAAAAACCACCGCCGGCGGCAGATCCTTCTCCTACCTCGCCGCCAAGACCTGGAACACTCTCCCCACCATCCTACGACAGACCCAGGACCTGCTGGCCTTCAGAAGACTCCTCAAGACCTGGCTCTTCGACCAGTAGCAACCCCCCTCCCCAGCGCCTTGAGACCCTTGCGGGTATGTAGCGCGCTTTACAAATGCAGTGACTGATTGATTGATTGATTGATGTTGTGCAGACTGGAGAGGCTGCAGTAGGAGGTGTCGCAGATAAACAAGAGAGTGCGTGCGATAAAGAAGACCCTGCGGAGGGCGAACTTGTGACTTTGATACCCTCACCCATGATTCCCTCCCCTCCCTCCTCTTTCCTGGTTCTTTTAATTAGTGGGTTTAGGGGGCTTAGTGTTAGGTTAGAATAGGCTGTTAGTTTAGTTATTATTAGTGGGTTCGGGTGGAGGGTATGATATTTTTACATGTGTTTTTTTGTGTGTGGGTGGATGAGGGATGATGTTGGGGTTTTTGTGTATTAAATAGAAAAATAAAAAAACAAATATATATATATATATTTGTTTAGTATATATATATATATTTTATATATATATATATATATATATAGATATATATATATATATATATATATATTTGTTTAGTATGAGATAGTATTTGTTTAGTTTAGTATATGTTGTCCTCCATGTGTCCTGTCATATAAGGGGGTTGAATAAATATGTAGGTACTTCTTTACAGTATGTGTCATATGCTTGGGGATCAGGGCCTTGGCATGGGTGAACAATGTCAATTTAGTATTTGCATTTGTGTTCCATCCTGCATCCAAATCCCAATTGAGCTGTCACATTGGCAGCTACACCAAAGCTACTTCTCTAGGAATCTGCCATCCATTGCACACACCACTCAAGGTTACTGTGGTTCCAAATGCGTTGTTAAGTTTGGATGTATGTTTTCAATCTGTCATACTTTTAGACCAGATTTGGTATTGAGGACATTGTGTTACGTCTGCCTGCAGCCTGATGTTCATGTGAACCCTGATAAGGTGAGTGATGGTATAATCTCATGTAGTATAGTATACATAACTCACACCTATCATTTGTTACATTGTACAGCCAGGTTACTTATTTGTACGTACACTCGTACACATCCATTCCTGCTATGTGGTGTGTGTGATAAAAAATTTGAGTCAAATGTCACATACGTAAAGATTGTCTGGAAGAAAAATGATTTTCTGCTTTGACATCCCTTGAAGAAGACTTATTCTGTCCAACACAGCATTGTACTGTAATGTTTCTATTTACTTCAGAATTAACCCTCAGGAAGGGCAGATGATGGTACAATCCAGGCCATAGTGCATAGTTATCAGCTTACAATCTTTCAGGGCAGTTGTATTGACATTCTATGGGCATTGACATGAGGCAAACATCACTAATCTCCCTTACGGTTGATGTGTCACATTACACAGAGACAAAGTAGTTGTGTAAGTGCTATTTATTTTAAAGTGCTGTAGTGCTATATTTACATAGTCCAGGATTTGTTGACTCCATTAGTGTGACACCTTCCATTGTGATCCTACATAAGTGCAAAAGGACATGTCATTAGACATGCTGGGGTGAAGTGTCATACAGTGCAGAGGGACATGAATTGCCAATGAGGTAGTGAGAGATAATCACAGGGCATAGTGACAAGGTAAACAGTGGGCTGGAGAACAGTGCTTGTGAGCAGCTGTTGCAAGACTGGCATGTTACAAAGCACAGGACCTTGGTTATAAGTGCCCATGTGGCAGGGACTAGTGCTACGGGGTACTCTTACGGGTGAAGGTGATCTGTTCCCCTTCTTCATCTTCTGATGTGTGTGCTGTCTCCTCTGCCCTTGGTGGTGGTGGGTTTAAAGGGGCAACACACACTTCAGTGTTTGAAGATGCGGGGTCAGAAATCCCAGTAGCTGCCAACAGTGGGGCTATTAAGGGCAGTACTGCAGCAAGGAGGAGCTGCTGGTTCCTAAGGATAAAAGCTACATCACTGTGGTAGGCAGCCAGGTCGGCCCTGAGGGTGTCAATATTGCATTCATGCACGCGTTGAAAGGTTTGTTGTTGGAGGTGTTGTGTCGACTCCCTCACTGCTGATTTCCTTTACACTTTGCTGAAGTTCTTGCAAGATTGATGTTTGCCCTTGCATGGCTGCTGCCTGTTCTGCAGTTGACATCATGCACGAACGCACCCCCTCTAGGCTGGCTGCCATATTTTTCATCCCCACCAGCACTTCCTTGGCCAGCTCCCGCTGTATTCCAACTACAGTCCTCTCAAAGCTGGTGCCAGTGTCGTCAGAGGAATATGTGTCAGAACAACTAGGTCCTAAACAACTATAGCCTAAACCACTACTGCTAAACAACTAAAAAGTCTCTACAACTAAGTACTGAACAACTACTGTCTGAACAACTACTGTGTCTGAATAACAATTGCCTGAACAACTAATATATATATATATATTCTAAACAACTAATAAACCATAAAAACCAAAAGGAAAACCTTACCTTAAAATTAGTTGTTCAGGCAATTGTTATTCAGACACAGTAGTTGTTCAGACAGTAGTTGTTCAGTACTTAGTTGTAGAGACTTTTTAGTTGTTTAGCAGTAGTGGTTCAGGCAAGTAGTGGTTTAGACCTAGTTGTTCAGGATGTTTCCCTCGTCAGAGTCTTCAGCTGGATTGGAGCTGGCAGGTCGTACTATTGGGGTGGTGGGTGGGCCCTCTGTGATGTCTGCTGTATCTGTGCTCCTCCTTGCGACTGAAGGTGGGGTCTGGAGGGTTCCAAGGACATCTTGGAGGGTCTGCTGGCTGATGTTTGTCAGCTCGTCATCAGGGAACTCCAGGACAGGCATATCCCCAGGAGAGCCATCGTCCTCTGCAATGAGATATAGTACAATTAGTGTGTCTGTGTTGTGGCATGTGTACTGTGACATGCCTGACTTCCAATTAGTTGCACATTGTGATATTGGTTCCTGTTCATTGTTCCTGTTTATAATATTAGCATTATCCGAGGCCTATGCCCCACCTGCATGTCACAGGTAGTGTGGGCAGTTTGGGGAATTGTTTGCATCACATCCTCTAGGTGTAGGTTCTGCCCAAATTGTATGTTGCCACCTTATTGTACAACTCAACCCTCCGTCTACTTCCATTCTCATGTTGTGGCCTTGCACTGGCTGTGGGTGTTCTGATGGCACTTGCACCACACTTAACAATCTGGAACTGCCCCAGTCTCTGATATTTCACATCCAGCTATATGTTGCTGAGACCTAGCATATACTATGTATAGCATTGGCATGGCACACTACAGATGTCAGCATTGGTAGTGTGTACTGCTGATGTTGGGGAATGTGTGCTACATTGGAATGCACTGATGGTCCTAGCAGTGTTCCATTTCCTCTTCTGACTGTGCGGGTGTATTTCACTAGCCGGTAACATATGTCCTCCCCTTTAATGCTGTTGTCTGAGCAGTATAACAGTTGGGATGTTGCATGGTGTCATTGCAGCTATTGTGACCCAGGCACAGGGTTGACCCTGACATATGCAGCATGGGTATGACATTACTGCTGTGTTTCTCATAATGTTTATGACAATGGCTGATGTTTGTAGCGACTATAGACATTCACATTTGACAGGATTAGCACATTTTTATTGATTACAGGGGATTGATAACGTTGTCATCCTGTACCCTCTAATTTGGGTGTGTTTGTCCATGGGCACGTAACTGCCATTAGCTACTTGACCTGCACACACAGCAGAGGTAGTAGTGGCAACTGTTGTCAATGTTAAATACCACTTGCGGATATGGCCTGAAACTTTTAATTGAGCCCTAGTTTATGTAGGGAGAATACCAGCTGTTGTGTGACAGCAGACCAGTTTTACATTGTAGAGGAAATCTAAACGATGAGCTACAATAATTTACCTGTAGGATAGATATTCCTCAGGTATTATATCACTATAGATAACAATAACCATAATGTTGTATGTCCAGAACAAAAAAGGACATATGGATGAACACTGCCGCTGAACATCAAATGGAATGACAAATTAAGGCATTCTATCCGCACAATAAAATTTTATTCAACAATTTTACAAAATGCTAAAACACAAAAAATCTGATACAAACAAAATAATCAACAAAATACCTAACTCAGGCATACCACAATCATACCGGACTAAGGACAACCTAGAGGGAGAATATAACAAACAAAATTACAAAGACGAGGACTCGAATGGTCCTGGTATAAAAGGAATTAGACAATAACAACAGTGAAACAAAGACGACAATCAATTACATATCAATGAAAGGAGGGGGAGAAATTCAAATCTAGCAAAATTGAAATAACAATCTGTGCTCTGGTACAGACAAGATCTATGTTTAAAAAAAGGAGGAAGAATAACAATGATGAAGTTATTCTATCAATGGAATACAGTAGGAACAGAGGGCCTACGCGCGTTTTGGTGTTCCTCTATTATTGAGGTCACCTTCCTCAGGACAGTTCCAAATGTTGTAGTCTAATGTTGATATAATCCTAACAGCAGAACATCCTGGTATTCACTTGTGCCCAATTCTGGATATATATGGAAAGAATACACATAATATCTAATGAAAGAAAATATATACATATAGGGGGTTATTACAACTTTGGAGGAGGTGTTAATCTGTCCCAAAAGTGACGGTAAAGTGACGGATATACCACCAGCCGTATTACGAGTTCCATAGGATATAATGGACTCGTAATACGGCTGGTGGTATATTCGTCACTTTACCGTCACTTTTGGGACGGATTAACACCTCCTCCAAAGTTGTAATAACCCCCATAATGTTTGTGCTCCAGAAATCTCCAATTCTAGTTTTTATATATGACAGAAAAGAGATTTATTTATCTAGATGGTATGTATGGACCCATAATTGGTCCTTACTTTGTCATGTGATATACTAGTTATAGATAAATCGTGCAAGAGTGAATTGGTTCTCAAATGGGAATAGTGCTGTGAGAATAATTATTAGCAAGCAACTATTGAGGTGTTAGAGGAGTCTAGAATAAGAAAAGAAGGGTTAGCCTGGTGTAAAGATGTGAGATGTAGTATATAAAGACCTGATATATTGGCATTCCATGCTCAATATAGTTTCTACTACTGTTCCCAAGTTAATACCAAGTACACCCAGGTGAATCGTAAGATTAATTACAATAAAATCATATTTGTTGTTATTTCTTGTGGTACCTGTTGTATCAGTCTGATGATAGGGCTGATATAAAGTTGTTCCATTTTCCAAGGAATACGTCAGGGTAACCTTTGTTGTCAATAAGGGAAAAAGATTCTAGTAGAGAAAGAAAGCTCTGTTCAATATGAGAAATACTAGGGGCAGGATATCAATGCAAACATATAGCGCTAAAGCTAATGATAGATTAGACGCTAGCCAGCATAGAAGGAACTCCTTATACACATAGATTGGAAGTCACCTGTGGTTCAGCTGGGCAGGGCAATCATACGGGTTTCAGTTTAAGATCTTTAAAGTGCTTCCGTGCTCGTGTTAAGCCTGAAGAGGATTCCACGGCATATACATTGATGGAAAGGCTAAATAAAATAAAATGAAAGGAAATAGAATAAATGGCTCTTTAATTGCGACCCATTCTGCCACAAAAAAATCTATTAATGTGGAAAATCGTCAGTTAAACTCATAAATAGAGAGGATAGATCTAATACGCTTACCTGCGGGCAAAGTGACTTGGCGTGTAGTGACTAATAGCGGCGCTCAAAGACAGTTCTTGATTTTATGCTAACGCTAATTAATTCGCTCCGAAAAGAACTAGACCGGGCGCCCAAGTAATTGAATGTGGGTCCATGGCGGCCGCCATATTAAGCTAGCTAGAATTAAAGAACCTTTACAAGAAAAAAGAATAGCAGATACTATAGTTGCTGACACAGCCTGTCATAGGCCAACCATAATATATTGAAGGCATTGAAACTATGTTTTACGTCCTGCAGTTGAGACACATGGCCAATAAACTAAAGAGCCTAATGGTCGCCATATTGGGGAGGACAGGACTACATGCTGCATTCTTGAATTGATTTTTTTTTTAACATAAGGCGCAAGCTTAATCAGCAAGTAATGGTTACAGTCGGTCTATTTTTGTTTTATACTTCAGCACTAAGAGATAAATCTTAGAAAGTATTAATAAATAATTTGAATGTGGGATATCTATACAAGCTCTTATTCTGGTATCCTCACAATGTTATGACATAGAAGGAGGAAATATCCAGAGGTAGTGACGCAAAAAGGAGATATTGTTTGAAACAGGGCATAACTCACGGAGACAAGGATTAAAGAATGAGAAACCAATTATATGATGGCGTTTTCCCAGGGGGTGTATTCATTCAGTCCTTTTTCACAGCTGTCCAACACAAAAATCCAATAGACTTCCTGTTTCTTCCTGATTCTATTGTCCTCGGTAGGTCCTGATTTCTTGATCTTTTCCAATATAGTCCACGTAAGGTCTTCAACTTTATGTCCATGCTGTTTCCAATGTTGGACTAGTGGGGCACCCTCTTTATCGTTGTGTATGTTAGACATATGTTCAAGAATTCTTACTTTCACTTCTGTCCCTGTTTCACCAACATATAGTAGAGGACAAGGGCAACAGATCAAATAGACACAATTAGCTGTTCTACAATTAGTCATATCGGTAAATTTATAGTTTCTTTGTTTCCATTGGAAGGTGTCCCCCACTATAGCTCTAGGGCATACCTTACAGTTACCACATTTGTGGTTACCCTTAATTGGTTGATTTTTGGTTTTTCCTAAAGGCCAAGAGTGGGCGTTCCAATGGTGCCTGATTGGGGTTACTGTTGAGAATGTTCCAGTTAGAGAGAATAATCTTTCTGATTTTTTCATTTAAATTGGAGTGTTGGACTACACAGACCATCTGAGATTTAGAGTCTTTATTCTGTTTCTCAAACATGCTGGTCCTGTTGTAATACTTAGCTCTTTTATAGGAATCCTTGATAAGTCTTCTCAGGTACCCACGCAAAAGGATTTTTTTCTGCAGGATGTCCGCATGATATTCAACATCTTGCAGACTGTAATAGTTTCTACGAACACGTAAGAACTGACTAAAAGGTATCCCTTGTTTCTGACTGGTAGGGTGGAAGCTGTCAAAGTGGAGTTTGATATTTTTGGCTGTCGGTTTAGTAAACAGAGACATCTCAAGTTAGAAGTTGTTATGGCCAATCCAGATATCTAAGAACTCTACCTTTTCTCGGTTGGTATGAATAGTGAATTTTAGATTAGCATCACAGACATTGAACCACTGACTGAATTCTTTAAAGTGTTCTTCTTGGCCTGTCCAGATGAAAAATATGTCATCTATATATGGTGACCAAAAAAGAATATTTTCAAAAAAAGGCGCCACCTCATTATATATGTGAATCAGGGAACCACCTTTGGTTTTTCTCCTTCAGTTTTACATGGTACCCAACCCTCCTGGACTGGCTTTACCTTTCCATCATCCTTAGCATAGCAGCATACCCCAATGCAAAGGCTGTTGGTGTACTGTAGTACTGTGCTTCAGGTTTCCTCTGAACAGCCCATGCCCCAGTGTCGTGCCCCTTTTCCCATTCCACTCCCTGAATATCATGACTTCCATGCATTGTGTAGTAGGTATGTCCCCCCCGCTTACAGTTAACAAATAGGCATTTTAGTTCCCCATGCCACTTACCCTGTGCCTGTGTTGTCTCCTGGTAGTCTGCACTGTCCTGTCCTTGAATCTCTGTGACGATCTCCTCAGGGATAACATCTGCCCCCATCTCCTCCATGTGGTCCAGGGCCTCCTGTGGTGCTGGACTCCCACCTCCAGTCTGCAGTGCTGCCTTCCTGTTCCTGGCCATCTTTTCCTTGGTCCTGTGCTTGCAGTCATGCCAGCGTTTCTTGCACTCGATGACTGTTCTCCGTACTTCTGCCACACTGTTTACCTTGTCAACAATTTGTTGCCAAAGTGCCTCTCTCCTACTAATTGGCAAATTAGAGGTGACAAAATGTTGGTGCTGGTGTTTCGTCACCTCTTTCACCAGTATTTTCTGCTCCTCTGCACTGAACTGACACTTCCTTTTCTTTTTCTCCCTCTCCTTGGTCTTGTGTGGGTCCTCCTGGCTGGTTCCTGGTCGGTTGTCATCTTCCTGGGGTCTCTCAAAGCTTCTGGGATCCATTTTGGCTCTCCTTTACACATTTTGCTGTATTTGCGCCACATTTTGATGCAATTGCGTCAAAAAAAGGCACATATCTGGCTTGCTACGTCTTAAACCGGATCAAAGTCATTTTTGGCGCGCTAACTTTTTTTTTCTTCACGACGTGACGCATTGGTTTGAGTAAACAAAAAAAATATGACTCCCACCAGTGGTTTGTGCCACAGTGCGTCAAAGTATAAATTTGACGCCCGAGTGTCGCAAAGAAATGGCGTTAGCCGACGTTAACATTTTGGATGCAAAACTACGTTGGCACAGTTTTTGTCAAAAAGTATAAATATGGCCCTAAATAGGTTAGAGTCATTTTCTTGACCCTAACCTGACTAGCGCCATTCTTTGATGCACAACCTCCAGTGTTCCCTACGCCTCCCCCACCCAGTTAGCATCAAATATTTTGACGCTAAACGGGCCTTACCGCTGGTTAATATCATACCCTAAATATGACGCCCGGCTGGCGTCTTGGGATGACGCTAGCCGGCGGTATACTTTTTGATGCTAAACTGCATTAGCACAGTTTAGCATCATTTAAATCAGGGCCCTTTTACACATGTAGCATTTCTATGTGTACTGTGATATATCTACTCAGCTAAAATATAGCATTGTGCCAATCCATGTCAATGTGTACAGATTGTCAGTACATGAGTGCATGACTGTCAGACACTAAGCCACAACCTAGGATCCAAACAAGAGAAAGCTGAATGATGGTGTTGTCAGCTACAGCCAACTTAATATGTATACTAAATGATTTGGAACCCATATCCTTTGAAGTAGACATACAGCATGTATGGCTCAGAATCCAATCAATGATAATTTACCCATAGTGGAGTACCAGTAAAACAGGAAAAGCTAACCTTATCAGTGATGGCCACCTATCAGTGTTGCAGGATGCAGTTCCAAATTTGCCAGTTGTCAGATGTACCAAACTTGCCAGCAATGAAATAGCAGGACCCAACCAATGACAGGCGAAGTATCAAATTTACCTGTCCAAGATAAAGATTACATACACATTGTGAATGGCTGGAACACAGGATGGCAAATGTATGTACTAGTAGAATGTAGCAGCCAATCTGACAGCTCCTTGGTCATAGGGGATGCATATGGGAAAACTGAGAAATCAAGACAGTAAGCATACCCTCGGCCATTCCCCCAACTTGGCCAGTGCACTCATGACAAGCCCAAGACAAAATCAAATTACAAAACTTATTAGGCTAAGATGAACTGGATTTATTTTAAAACTGTATACCAAATGAATACCTTATTCCTACCCTATACTTAACTAGCTATACTAGCTATCCTTAATTTACAACTACACCTATCCAATCTATACTAAACGTATCTTACACATGTAACACCACACTCTAAACATTGGCCCGCACCCCCTTAAGAGACGAGATACAATTAGGACAACACAAACTATAACTACACATAAACTAACCTAACATATGCCTATACAAATATATATTGTTTTGTTTTTTGTAAAAAAATGTATACACAAATACCTCAACATGACTCCCACCCAACCCCGAACAATAAAACAATGTAGAAAAACCCACCTCCCACTACACTTAACCTAACATATGCTTTCCCTACACTAACCTAGCACTACACATCTAAAATGCAATATAAAACTATTCATAAAGGAAAAGGGAGGGGAAGGAAATGGGAGGTTGGACGATGGAAAAATTGTTCACTTCCTGCTTTTCTTTATCTTCTTTTTTATGTATCGTAACATCTTCCGGACGTCTGCTGCATCCTCCTCCAATTTTTTCAGATTGGCTGAAATCTGCCAATGTCCCTTCTCATGTCCTGTTCAATGTGGCTTGGGACTACTGCTGAAGGTGGCTGTACTGATGGCTGGATGATGACTGGTACAGCTGACGTTGAGGGCCTGATCCAGCTGTGGCCCCCACCACCCTTGATGACTTGTCTCCAGTGTCCTTGTGTGGCTGCATTGGAGGTCCACTATGGGGAAACACATGCCATTCCTCTGATGCTTTCTCTCTTCTGAACCTCCTGGCAATTCAGTGGTATGCGTCATCAACCTCCATTATGTGGCGGTAGCATTTGGACCTCTCGTATAATGCTCTCCTCTGTACTTCTGTCATGATGACAGCTGAAATATGAGGAGAAGCAAGCATCAGTATCAGTATTGGGTGGAGGTTGTACAGACATATAGGCCCTCATTACAACCCTAGCGGTCGGTGATAAAGCGACGATAATACCGCCAACAGGCAGGTGGTAACAAAAATATAATTATGACCACAGCAGAAACTGCCAACACAGAAAGCCACTTTAACACACCGACCGCCACAGCGGTAGCAACAAGCACCGCAGTGGTAACCACCAACAGCGAGGCATAAGAAAATGTACCACCCACAATATTACAACTGGCCTATCTGCCACCTTTTCCGGAGCAGTACCAACTACATCAAAAGCACGGTGGAAACAGTACACAGAAGGCAAAGGACTCACCTCTGGAGACTCAGGGAAGAACCACAATGCCATGGAGCCTGATCTGCAGATCTTCCACTTGCTGGTCTACCTACACCAGGAATACCAACGCCAGCGATGATGACCATGGTGAGTACTGATGCCTAGAACAAAGGGGAGGGGGAGGAAAAAAAGAGTGACACACACACGCATCACCCCCACCCCCAACACCATCCACACAAACAGATGCAACAACATTACATATCCACCCCGTACCCCTCAGAATTAATGCAAGGACAAAATGAAGTGCTTTAAGTGAGTGTAATAATATAAAATACGAGAAATACATCCTCAAAAATCAAAACAGTATTTACAGATTTACAAATGGAGGGATACTGCCCAGTCCATAATGTATGTGGACCACAGGGCCATATAACACAGGCCAAGGCCCCACTTGGCTCCTGCCTCAACACGGAGAGAACACTGCTGGGGCCTCAGGTCAAAAATACACAGGCACCTCAAGGGGAAGGGGAATGGGGGGCACCTCAGCCAGAAGATGGTACAACGCCACTGGTCCTGGAGGGAGCAACATGCCCTCTGCGATGTCCTGGGGAATGCAAAGCCACAGTCTCTCAAGTGGGTAGTTTGCCTACTGCTTGGTCCTGGGGAGTGCAAGGCCACAGTCTCTCAAGTGGGTGGTTTTCCCACTGCTTGGTCCTGGGGAGTGCACGGCCACAGTCTCTAGTAGATGCTTTCTTCCACTGGTTCTGGGGGGTGGGCTTGTGCCCAGTGTGCTTCATCCTGCCAATGAGGGGGTGAGTGGATGCCTTCTTCCACTGGTTCTGGAGGGGTGATTGTGGCCAGTGGGCTTCATCCTGGCAAAGATGGGGTGAGTGGATGCCTTCTTCCACTGGTTCTAGATGGGGCCTTGTGCCCAGTGTGCTTCATCCTGGCAAGGATATGGTGAGTGGATGGCTTCTTCCACTGGTTCTGGAGGGGCATTGTGCCCTGTGATGCAGATCTTGGAGAGAGCAAGGTCACAGTCTCTCACCTAGATGTCATACTCATAAGGATTACAGTGGGCAGGATGCAGTCCATCCGCTGGCGGTAACGGCTGTATAGTGGCGGCAGTGCCGGTGCTGGTGTCAGTGCTGCCAGTGGTGGGGGGAGGCACCAGCCGTTCCCCTGCAGCCTCGGACGGCTGCCTACAGGGGCTGCTTCTGCTGTCATTGGTGCTGGTGGCAGTGCAGGTGGCGGTGCTGGTCTCGGTACTGCCAGTGGTGGGGGGAGGCTCCTGGCCTTCCCCTGCAGCCTCGGACGGCTGCCCACTGGGGCTGCTGCTGCTGCCAGTGGTGCTGGTGGTAGTGCAGGTGGCGGTGCTGGTGTCGGTGCTGCCAGTCGTGGGGGGAGGCTCCTGGCCTTCTCCTGCAGCCTCGGACGGCTGCCCACTGGGGCTGCTGCTGCTGCCAGTGGTGCTGGTGGTAGTGCAGGTGGCGGTGCAGGTGGCGGTGCAGGTGGCTGTACTGGTGGCGGTGCTGATGTCGGTGCTGCCAGTGGTGGGGGAAGGCTCCTGCCCTTCCCCTTCAGCCTCGGACAGCTGCCCACTGGAGCTGCTTCTGTTGCGTTTGTGCTGGTGGCGATGCAGGTGGCAGTGCAGGTGGAGGTGCTGGTGGCAGTGCTGGTGGCGGTGCTGCCAGTGGTGAGGGGAGGCTCCTGCCTTTCCCTTGCAGCCTCTGATGGCTGCCCACTGGGGCTGCTGCCAGTGGTGCTGGTAGCGGTGTAGGTTCTGGTGCAGGTGGCGGTGGCGGTGCTGGTGGCGGTGCTGGTGGCGGTGCTGCCAGTGGTGGTGGGAGGGTCCTGCCTTTCCCCTACAGCCTCAAATGGCTGCCCAATAGGGCTTCTGCCAGTGGTGTTGGTGGCAGTGCAGGTGGAAGTGTAGGTGGCGGTGCTGGTCGCGATGCTGGTGTCGATGTGGCCAGTGGTGGGGGGAGGCTCCTGCCCTTCCTCTGCAGCCTCGGATGGCTGCCCACTGGAGCTGCTGCTGATGCCAGTGGTGCTGGAGTCGGTGCAGGTGGCGGTGCTGGTGCTGCCAGTGGTGGGGGGAGGCTCCTGCCCTTCCCCTACAGCCTCGGACAGCTGCCCACTGAGGCTGCAGCTGCTTCCAGTGCTGCTGGGTGCGGTGCGGTGGCAGTGCTGGTGGCGCTGCTGGTGTTGGTGCTGTCAGTGGTAGCGGGAGGCTCTAGCCCTTCGCCTCCAGCCTCGGATGGCTGAAGCGCCATAGTTGGTGGTGGGGGCTCAGATCCGGTCACAGCACCAGCCTCCTGTCCCTCCTCCCTGCAGGGGCTGGCCCTTTGCCATTGCCCTTGGCAGCTGGTGCTGCCTCCTTGCCCTTGACAGCTGGTGGTGCCTCCTTGCCCTTGCCGTGTGGTGATGCCTCCTTGCTCCTGCCCTTGACATGTGGTGGTGCCTCCTTGCCATGTGGTGGTGCCTCCTTGCCCTTGCTGTGTGTTGGTGCCTCCTTGCCCTTCTCCTTGCCATGTGGTGGTGTCTCCTTGCCGTGTGGTGGTGCCTCCTTGTCCTTCTCCTTGGCAGCTGGTGCAGGCACATTGCCAGTGCTGATGGGTGTCTCCTTGGAGTAGCTGCTGAAACTACAGTGGCCGTGGACTGGGTGGCTGTGGTGCTGGACTGGGTTCTGCCCATCCTTGCCTGAAGTGAAGGACGGGGGAGGGGTATGGAAGAGGTCAAGGGTGGAGAGGAAAAGCTTCTTAGGGACACAGGGGAAGGAAGAGGGCGAAGGTTTGGGAGTGGAGGAAGAGGGAGTGGTTGTAGGAGATGTCTGTCTGCTGTGTTTGGGTGCAGGTACATGGGCTGGATGCTGTTTTGAGGTGGATGGCTGTTGGGTGTCTGAGTGCTTGTGTTTGTGTACTTTAGGAGGAGGAGGCACAGACACAGTGGGAGAGGACACAGGGGACGCGTGCATGGATGTGGGGGTGGTGACTGCCAGTGAGGGGCTTGAAGTGAGAGACATGATGGTGGTAGTGGATGAGGATGTAGTGCATGCAGGTGTGTAGACACTATTGGGAGAGAGGTGGATGACGAGGAGGAGGGGGACACAGTGGAGGCAGTGGATGTTGGTGTGTCTGCTTCTGGATGGTGTTTGTGTGAGTGCCTGTGGGATGATGTGTGGTGCTTGTGTTTGCCTGAGCCACTCCTGTATGTTGCCTTGTGTGCATGCTGGTCTGAATGTGTGCTTGGGATAGGTTGGTGTTGAGGGGAATGGGACTGGGTAGAGGAAGTTGGAGGGGGAAACTAGGGACAGGGACAATGGCTGCCATCAGGGAGGAGGCCAGAGCCTGGATTGATCTATGTTGGGCCGCGACACCAGAGTGAATAACCTCCAGGAATGCATTTGTATTTGCAAATGCCCTGCCAGCCCCTGGATGGCATTCACAATGGTTGACTGCCCAACAGAGATAGATCGCAGGAGGTCAATAGCCTTCTCACTCAGGGCAGCAGGGCTAACTGGGGCAGGGCCTGAGGTGCCTGGGGCGAAGGAGATGCCCACCCACCTGGGTGAGCGGGCAAGGGAAACTCACTGAGGGGCTGCAGGGAGGACGGTGCTGGTACGGGGGTGGTGGCTGTACCTGTAGTTGGGGTGGCCACAGAGGTTTCCGCCACCACCAGGGAGCTTCCATCAGAGGAGGTATCACTTTCAGAACTGTTCCCTCCAGTCTCCGCCGTGGTTCTCCCCTCACCCTCTGTCCCACTGGTGCCCTCATCGTCGGTAGATTCAGGCTCCTTGGCCCAATGGGATGCAGCTCCCTCCATCGCCAGTGCCTCTGCTCCTCTGCCAGATGATGTTAATGCACAGAAGGACAGGGTGACAAAACAAAAAGGGGGGAAGAGACAGAGGGTACACTTGGTCAATGACAGCAACAACACCACTGTTGGAGTACACAACACACAGGGGACAGCCCTATACACTAGGCGATGCACTACCAGTCACAATGCTAGTCACCAGGCCATGGACAGGAATACCTAACGCCAGTTGCAGCATACCTGAGACCCACAGATCCCTTCCCAGTTGTAGATGCCCGCTAGCTTGTTTGGGGGTGGAGTGCATCAGCCACTTCCCAACATGGAACCTACCCTGCAATGTCCATCCTTGGCTAGAGTCACCAACAGGCACACATCCCCCACCCAGAGACCACCACTCCACACGCAAGTATTATATTGGGAACTGTACTCACGTCCTTGTGGCTGCTGTGATGGCCTTAAGCGCCCATCCAGCTCCGGATAGGCCACCGCCAGTATGCAGAACATCAGGGAAATCAGGGTTTGACGGCCTTTCCTCGTTGGGAGGCCATCCCCAGCTGGGATCCGCCCTCCTACTTGCCCAGCGTCTCAGGTTCTCTCACCGTTTGTGACAGTGGGTGCTCTGCCTGCCGTTGACCCCCAGGGTCCGCACGTACTTGGAGTTGGCACGCTTTATACTCTTTTTCTGGTGGGCACTGACCTGCACAAAATTAAAAATAGAAAAAGGTATCAGTCATACCATCCGGCCAGTTACACTTATGGCCCACCATATCCCTCCCATTCCCTTACGCATATACATTGCCCACCATACATGCAGCACGCTGCCCAGGACCCCTCAACCACCCCCCCTTACATGAGGCCTTCACACACAGTACTCCATGCATTCATGCCCCATACATTGTATACAAAGTGTACTCACCTGTTGGTCTAGAGGCCCATACAGCAACTGGTACTGGGGTAGGACACCATCCACCAGTCTCTCCAACTCCGCAACGGTGAAGGCAGGGGCTGTGGTGACAGCAGCACTTGCAGTGAAGGTCCTCTCCTCTTGAAGGTCAGGTAGCAAGTGAGTGAACAGATAGAAAATTGCAGTCACGTCAGTGGCACTGCGTACCATCACCGCCGGCGTACATCACCATTGGCTACTGTAACCCATAGGGCCCAATAATAACCAATGAGGAGTTTCACGGCGATCCACGACCGCCTCCTGCAACGATGCAAAATGTCAGCGGCATTACCTCATATCCACCTGTCCCTCCACACAGGACAGGCATCTGCCATTTTGGGTGGGGCAGGCCATGGCACCTAACTGTGTCACAGCAGACATAAGCACGTTTTGGGACTAAACATCAAAATGCTGTCTCTGTCACAACATGCAATGCATTGTACATTGAGGAAATGTCGGAAACTGACCTGTTGCTCATTGTTTTGCCCAATAGATTACAACTGCTGAGGATGTATAGGAGATGGAGACATCCCCCCATGTACAGGCCCCTGGTGGACTTGGCAACAATGAAGGACAGGCACATTATCCTCACCTACAGAATTGATAGGGCCAGAATCCAAGAGTTTTGTGCCCAATTGGAGCCTGACCTGATCTCAGCTATCCGTCAGCCCACTGGGATCCCATCTCTTGTGCAGGTGCTATCCGTGCTCCATTTCTTGGCAAATGGCTCCTTCCAAGTGACAGTGGCCTTGTCTGCAGGAATGTCACAGCCAGTTTTCTCAAACGTGCTGACCGAAGTGTTTTCTGCACTGATGAATCACATGCACAGCTACATCGTATTCCCCCAGGTGGAGGATTTGGCCACAGTGAAAGCTGACTTCTATGCAATGGGACATATCCCCAGCATTGTTGGGGCAATTGATGGTACACATATTGCCTCCCCCCCAGAAAGATGAAAAGGTGTTCAGAAATCGAAAGAGCTTTCACACGATGAATGTTCAGATAGTATGCCTGGCGGACCAGTACATCGACCATGTGAATGCAAAGTATCTTGGGATTGTGCATGATGCCTTTATCCTGAGGAATAGCAGCATCCCATATGTGATAGCTCAACTCCAAAGGCACCGTGTGTGGCTAATAGGTGAGCCCATGGTCCCCACCCAGTGTATGTTGGTGTATGGGTGTGAGGTTAGCCCTAAGGGTGAGTGTGTGGCTAACAAGTATCCCTCGATGTTTGCAGGAAACTCTGGTTACCCCAACCTCTCATGGCTACTGACCCCAGTGAGGAATCCCAGGACAAGGGCAGAGGAACTTTACAATGAGGCACATGGGCGAACAAGAAGAATTATAGAGCGAACATTTGGCCTTCTGAAGGCCAGGTTTCGATGCCTCCATCTATCTCACCCAAGAAGGTGTGCCAGATCATTGTGGCATGTTGCTTGTTGCACAACCTTGCCTTGAGACGCCATTTGCCTTTTCTGTAGGAGGATGTGGCTGGAGATGGTCATGTGGCAGCGGTGGAGCCTGTGGACAGCGACGAAGAGGAGGATGAGGATGTGGACAACAGAACATCTATCATTTGACAGCACTTCCAGTGACACACAGGTAAGACACTGTAACTTTAATTGAAGTTTTGTTTTGTATATTTTCAATGGCAGGGTGCTGTTCCCACTACTATGGGCACTTACTGTACCCTTTGACATGTCTATTCACAGATATCTGTGCCCTACTCTGGCTCTTGGTGTATTTACTGCAGCACAATACAGGTCATACCTATGAATACATTATTGTACAGTCTAATTGCAATGTCTACAGATTGTTAAAGGAATACATACTTAAATCATTTGATACACTACATATTTGTATTTTTTCAAAGGGTGTTTATTTAATTGCTGAGAAGTAAATGGGTATATGCAATGGGCTTGGGTGATGGTGGAGGAGAGTCCAGGAAAGGGTCCATTCTCTTTGTATCACAGGTGCATTGTACAAGGGGGCATAGGAAGGGGAGCAATGGCAGTTCAAAGAGGACAGGGTGACAGAGTGGGACACAAGGGTGCCAATTAGGAGAGTCTTATTTCCTGGCGGGGTCTTGGCAATGTTCTCTGGCTTCTGCCTGTATTGCAGGGACCGTTTGCGGGGTGGCTCTCCTTCTGCAGGGGGAGGGGTGCTGGTGGCTTGTTGTTCCTGTGGCGGGGCTCCGGTCCACTAGCCTCAGCGGAGGTGGAGGGCTGTTCATCGGTGTGGCTAGTGTTAGGGGCCTGGTGGTGTGCCACTGCCTCCCTCATGGTGTTAGCCATGTCTGCCAGCACCCCTGCAATGGTGACCAGGGTGGTGTTGATGGACTTCACGTCCTCCCTGATCCCCAGGTACTGTCCCTCCTGCAGCCGCTGGGTCTCCTGCAACTTGTCCAGTATCTGGCCCATCGTCTCCTGGGAATGGTGGTATGCTCCCAGGATGTTGGTGAGTGCCTCGTGGAGAGTAGATTCCCTGGGCCTGTCCTACCCCTGTCGCACAGCAGTCCTCCCAGCTTCCCTGTTGTCCTGTGCATCTGTCCCCTGAACCGTGTGCCCACTGCCACTGGCCCCAGGACCCGGATCGTCCTGTGTTTGTGGGGTGGCTTGGTGTCCCTGTAGTGGTGGACACAGTGCTGATTGACGTATCCTGGGGACAGAGGTATGGGCCTGCTGGGTGGGTGCTGTGGTGGTGTTTCCTGAGGGGGGAGGCTCTGTGGTGAAATGGGACTGTGGCTGGGTAACTGACTGTCCCGAGGTCCCTGATTGGCCAGGTTGGTCATCCAGATCCAGGCGAGGAGAGTTGCTGTCATCACTGTGGACCTCTTCTAGGTTGCAGGCACCTCCTCTCCGGTGACGTTGGGTGTGGGACCTGTGAGGATGTAAATACAGTGTTAATGTTTCTGCGTGTGACATTTTGTGCATGGGTGTGTTGCCCTGTATGGTTGTGAGTGCCCTGTCAGCTTTGCCTTGTGTGAGTAGTCATTTTGTGGGCTAGGTGACTCTCTCTAGTGTGCATGCTGTGGTGATGTGTGTCCATGCAGGGCTGTGAGTGATGTCCATGCATTGGTGGTGCATGCAGTGGTGGGTACTGGGATGGGTGGGTGGTGATGGTGGGGTGTATGTGAGGAGGTGGGGTAATGGGGGTGAGGGTAGGGGCGGGGTTATGAGATGCATGCAGGTAGGGGGGGTGATAGTAATAGAGAATTGACTTACCAGAGTCCAGTTCTCCTGCTACTCCTGCCAGGCCCTCAGGATGCAGTATTGCCAAGACTTGCTCCTCCCATGTTGTTAGTTGTGGGGGAGGAGGTGGGGGGACCAACGCCAGTCCTCTGTACAGCTGTCTGGTGTCTTGCAACCACGGAACGCACCTTCCCTGTAAGCCGTTCCACCTCTTTCTGATGTCATCCCTTGTTCTGGGGTGCTGTCTCACAGCATTGATCCTGTCCACGATTCTCCGCCATAGCTCCATCTTCCTTGCAATGGATGTCTGCTGCACCTGTGATTGGAATAGCTGTGGCTCTACCCGGATGATTTCCTCCACCATGACCCTTAGCTCCTCCTCAGAGAGCTTGGGGTGTCTTTGTGTTGCCATTGGTGTAGTGTGAATGGTGTGTGTGAGGGCGTGTGGGGTGATGTGTTGGGGTGTGTGCTGTGAGGTGCGTGGATGGTGTATGGGTGATGGTGTTCTGTAGCTCTGGTTCTGTGAGTGCTCTTGCAGTATCTCTCTCTGGTGGCAATTTCTGTTAGTAGTATAGAGTTATGGGTAATGTGTGTGTGTTTTATAGTGGTGTGGGTGTGGTGTGTGTATGAGTGTCAGGTGTGTGTAGTTTGAATTGTCCAATGTGGTGTAGTTTTGTTTGAGTGTGTGTATTTTGAGCGCAGCGGTATGTACCACCAATGGTTCACTGCAGTTGAATGTCCTCCACTTTGATTCATGGGTCATAATGCTGTGGGCGTAGTTCTGTTGGCGTAACAGTGTGGGTTTTGGTACCGCCATTTTATCACTGACCTTTAGGCTGGCGGACTTGTGTTTGTGTCTGTATCATGATGGATTGCTATCTTTGTGTCATAATATGGGTCGCGGTATACCGCCGCGGTCGTGGTATGTTTGCGGCAGTCGGCATGGCGGTAAGCAGGACTTACTGCCAATGTCATAATGAGGGCCATAATGTACTCTGCAACTGCAGATTACATGTACAGGCAACACACATTCTTCAACAGTGACTTACTTCTCATCTATGACTATTGCCGACCTGCCATCAACAGTTTCATGTACATGTCACTGGGATGATGGAAATCTATTTTGAAACAAATGGGCCCTGAGCAGATTGGGCAAAATTGTCTATGATCAACATTTGTTTCTTTGAACCTGTGAGAATCAAGTGCCCCAACAAGTCTGGATTTCCTATATCCCTGTTCATAAGCAGGGCTGTGCATGCATTTTATCAACTTGACACACCTGGTGAAACATCGAGGCTTGCCCAGTCAAAATGGAGGCAAGGTATGGGCCATATGATAGGGGGTCTGGTAACTTCCCCCGTCCTATTCTGTGGTTTGATAAATCAACATTAATGCGTCCTATTGTGAGACTTGGCCTGAGCATACGTTACAAGGGGCATGCCATTGCTCATGATGTGCCCACATGTACAACTGATGTAAACATCTCAGAAAGTTTGGCCTTAAACCTGAGCTGCACATCAATGTTGTCAACACATTACAGAATGGAAGCACCCTACCGTGTGCTATACAGTGCTACACCTGTTAAATAGCACTCACATGGTGGCTGCATGGTTGCCCATAGGCTCAAGGTGAGTTTGGCATTGCAGTGGGGGCTGCAACAGTATCCAGAAACATTGTACATCATTTGCACATACATGTCAGACATCATCAAAGTACCAGGTACTCACACAGCAGTCACATCATATGTATATGTGATGTGACCTACATCACTCACAAATATCACAGTGGCAGGGCCATGTTGTGAAAACTGCTAGAGATCTGGTGTTGGAAGAATGATAGACTTTCTGGAGGTTAGTTGTCTACTAACTGTGTACACCACTGATTGTTGTGCACCACAATATGACTCCTTGCACTACTACAGACTCATTATATCTGAAGGGTACTGAGGCACCTGTGGTGTATGTGCCTCCTACATAAGCCCCCTAGAGGCCTCTGCAGGTATCATCCACATCTATACTGTCCTGTCAGTAAGTGTAAGCTATGTGTGGCACACTGTGCTGACAATGGTGCTGTGACAAAGTGATTGTAAACAGGCATGCTATGTACATAAACCGCTGCCCTGAGACCTATCACTATTATGACCGTTGGCAGCTCTCTGTCCTTTTACGGACGGAGAGCCGCCAACAGCCATACTGGTGGGCGGCGGGGAAGTGGAGGTTGCTCCACCTCCACCGCCACGCCAACAAAACCCTGCCCAGCGAATCACTTCATGTGATTTGGCGTGGCGGTGTTCTGTTGGCGGTTTGGTGTCGGCGGAGCAGCCCCCATGGCTCCAGTCCCCTCCCGGAGGATCATCGGACCAGGTAAGTCGATCATCCGTGAGGGGAGGGGGGTGGGGGGTGTTGTGTGTTGTGTGCGTGCATGGGGGGGTGCATGTGTGTATTTAGAGGGGGTGTGTGAGTGCGTGTATGCTGGCGGGGGTGTTGTGTGTTTGGGAATGAGTGCGTGTATGTCTGTAGGTATGTCTGTATGGATGTGTGCGTGTATGTTTGAATGTGGATGTACGTGTCCGACTGTGTGTGTGGATGTTTGCATGTATGTCGGTGTGTGTGCGTGTATGTGTGTTGGTGGTGCCTGCGTGCATGTATGTGTGATGTTATGTTGGGGGTCGGGTGGGGAGGGGGGTCCTGCCAGTGGTGGGGGGGTAGGGGAGGGAGTCGGGGTGGGGGGTGGGGGAGACCTATCAGTGCCAGGGAAGGAATTCCCTGGCACTGATAGTGCTTACCGCCATGGATTTTATGGCGGTTTCAAACCCCATGAAATCCATGGCGGTCAGCCAGGTCCAAATACCGCCGGTGGTATAGTGACGGCCACCGGGCTGGAGACCCTGGTCTCCAGCCCGGCGGTCGTCTCCGCCCTGGTGGGCGTAACGGAGATCCGGCAGATGACCATGGCGGTAACCGCCATGGTCATAATAAAAAAAAAAGACCGCCAGCCTGTTGGCGGTCTTACCGCCGCTTCTCCGCCTTCCGCCAGGGTCATAATGAACCCCAGCGTCTCATAAAATGTAGACCCACACACCTAGAAACCATCACTGTCCCTGACACTCCTGTGGTGCTTCTCACTGCACCATTAATACATGGCATTGTCATGCAGGTGTCTGTTAGCTCTACACATCCATGTCCATATGGAACTGCTTGACAGTGTATATTGCATCTGAGGGACATGAGCTATCCCATTGTGACACCCATACCTCAGATGTTGTAGACATATACCTCATGATCACAGCAAACTGACAAAGTACTGCTTAGCGGCTGTGTGGGTATTTCAAGGTGTTGAGGAATGAACTGATACATCTTTCAGTGAAATAAGTAATACAGACCATATTTATACTTTTTCACACAAAACTGCGCTAACGCAGTTTTGCGTGAAAAAGTTTACCACGGGCTAGCGCCATTTTACAATGCTGGTCGGGTGTCTTATATATGGAATGGTGCAATCCGGCACAGAGGGTGGGCTAACGTCATGGAATATGATGTTAGCCAGGTGGAGGTTGCAGCATGAGAGAATGGTGTTTTGCACTAAAAAATTACATTAGGCTGGTTAGAGTAAAAAAAGATTAATCTAACCAACCTAGCATCATTTCTTGATGCTAAACCTACCATACCACCTGACTCCTGCTTTATAAAAGACAGGAGTCATGTCCACCACCCCAACGGCCAGCACAGGGGACAAGTGTCCCCTGGGCATGGACATTCCAACTAGTGCCATTTATGGGGGCCCCTTTCAGGGCCCCCAATGGACCTTTAATAAAATACAAAAATACTTACCTCTACTCACCTCTACTTAGCTGGGATGGGGTCCCCCATCCCTTGGTGTCTCTCTTCTGGTATGGGTGGAGGTTTCCCTGGGGCCTGGAGACTTATACCATGGTGTTACACCATGGAAATAGGCCCACAGGTCCCATAACGCCTGCCCTGACCCAGGTGTTAAATAATGGTGCTAAGCAAGCTTAGCGCCATTATTTAGGCCCGCCTCCCTCCCGTGCACCATTTTTGCACGGGAGGATAAATAAGGCCCCTGGGCCTTAGAGTCATTTTTTGCCCGGGAGTGCCTACCCTGCATCTCATTGACGCAAGGAGGATTAACGCTAGCAAAAAATTAGTTTAAATCCAAAACTTTGGCCCTAGACGGCTGTAGCGCCAAAGTATAAATTTGGAGTTATGTTTGCACTTAATTAGCATAAAATTGCTAATTCAGCACAAAGCAAGTATAAATCTGGGCCTATGTGTGTGCCATCATGAGGGACACAATGAGCTATAATGCCAATGGAGTATACTCATGTGAAGATAGATGTACCTACCTGCACATTGACTGATTGAAATGATGGATGTATTGCCAATAGTGAGTTGCCAGCCATTGTTGCCATGGTATACCATTATGTGTCCAAGGAGGGATAAGAACATGGGCATAGAAAATGCCTCAACACAGACACACGTGCTCTGTGTTCCAAGGCTGCATTTGTTGGTTCAGGAGAGTGAGTGATGTGCCAGTGATGGAGCAGATGCAGGGCAGCCCCATACTGTCAGTGAGAAGCGGCAGGCCTGTGGATCTGACTCTGCAAATGTGTGTGGTAATAGACATTATATAGGGTGTATGTGATACACAAGGAACTGGATTAGGGAAGTGCTAGTAGTCTGGACCCAGTGAATGGTCATGCTCCCTTACATGGCCTTGGCCAATGACACAAAGGGGCCAATAGAACAACAGGGGTGCAGAACCAATTGCATGTCTACAGTCCTTGTTGCCCTCAGTGCACCTCTTACCCCACCATGTGTGCACATAATGAGAATTAAGGCACAGAATGATGCAGGTAGGGGCCAACTGCATATATTTATGTGTAGGTAAATGATGTACTCAACAGGAGTTGCAACAGATCATCACTACTTCTACTGAGTACATTGAGGGTGCATCTCATACATTTTTATGCCCCCATATCACACCTGCTCTCAGTAGCTGTTCAGAGTGCCAGAAAAATTGAAATAAGGGATTTATCATCTTACTCAGTGCCTCATACACTTGCCAAACAGACAGGTTTTGGGATCCCCTTCCATACATGATGCATGGCGCAAGCCTAATTTTTACTGCTATTTACCGAGTTGCACCATGCATGCATCACAACATTTTGTAATGGTTGTGCAGGGAATATGGTACTTCTGCCCAGCATCGACTTCATTATTGTACATCTGACTTGCAGGCCTAAGGTGGCGCTGGAAATCTTCATACAGGCAGCATACAACATGTCAACTGTCATACATTGGCAAAAGTAAGGACTTAAAGTAAGTGTGGGAATGTGAGACTTACCAACTGCTCCACCAATCTCAATACCCACATGATCCAGCAGATCATGCTCTCTTGTGACCAAATCTGCCCAGCGATGCTTGAGTTGGTGGTCTTTCCTTCCACTGCCAAAGATCCGTGTGAGGTTGTGGAGCACCTTGCCCCACTGCAGCTGCCCGCCCTCTGTGGGGTAGCCAAGAATAACAGAGCCACCCAGTTGCAGAATCATAGAGAGGTAGTGCTGAACAAGCCGGATGAACCCCCAGCTCATTGGCTTACATCTGCAGCATCCTTTCCTTCGCAGACATTCTGCAAATGCAGTTTACCCAAAACAGAAAAATTATTTTAAAAAATCCTAACACCTAACTACCCCAACTACCCCTACAACTGTACTACCCCAGACAAACACCCCACAATACAGAGACAAATACAGTACAATGATAATACAAAAGACAAGTTTAAAGACAAAAAAGGATGACACCTACAGGACACAGCACAATAAACACTCCAAACACTCCAAATCTCCTACAGCACCAGCTCCACATACACTCACACCGTCAGTGACAAAATGACTGTGAAGTGAAAGTGAACTTACTTTTCCATGTTTGTCGGCAGGATGTCCTGTTTCATTACTTCTTGGGTGTGTGTGTCACGTTTCCAGTCATGTATCGTTTTTTTTTACAAATGATGATCATGCATCGCTTTTTCACCATTAGCGTGAAAGTGCCTGTAGAGGTGTGATAGACGTTCAGGGTCTGGGTGCCTATTAGCTTGGGGGTATTTTATGGTATAAGCGTATGCGTGAAAAGTTTTGACGCATGACAGTCATCCATAGATTTTACACCATGGTGGGTAAAGAGGCGTGTGAACATGTAATTGCTGCTCAGGCCCCAGGTGTCATTTTACTAACATTGAAATGTGGAGTTTATGCGTTTGCATCATTTGTTTTGATGCATGACAACATTCTGTGGATTTTTGCATTTTAGGCCTTTAGTGCACTCTGCTTCACTTAAGATGTCACATGGACTGTGCAACAAAGTTGTATATGTGGTATGGCAACATGTACATGTCTGTCCAGTAATGTCATTACGGTGACAAAGGTATGCTGAACCTATAGTTTTGTATATGAGTCTGGTGAATGTGATTACTCATACCTTGTGTATATGTGCTTGTGTAGCTACACTGTGTCCAAATACATGTTGGCACATGTGTGCTATGTGTGTACATATGTGTATGTATACTAGTTTGTGGGTAGACTACATTGTTATGTCTGAGATTCAAATGTACACATACCTACAACACAATATACATGGTGGCCCATGCCAACACATGGAAAGGCATGTGACAACCATGACAATTTGTACTCAGAATATTCATTGGACTTGGACTGCATTGACATCACATAAACCCTGGCAATTTGCGTATGCATGTGTGTCCACTCTGTGGTGTGTTGTTGGAATTTACTTCATGTTGCTCTGCTACACGTGTGCTGTTTGGTCCCCCATGCATCTTACTTGCAGGAGATGTTATGTACACATGTATTAGAGAAGGTTGGTACATGTTGTGTATGTGTATAGACATGTGTTGTGTAACATATGACAACAATAGTGAGTTCATGGTTTGTGAAACCTCAAATTACTATCTTCCTGCATGGACACATGTTGGCATTTGACAAATGCATGTGTAGGCACATCAGTGCCACCTATGTTTCCCTATGTCAGAACAAATGTGAAGGCCATTTCTTACAGTCGCTGATCTTGTGATACCTATGCCCTTACTTTTGTGCTAGGTTGCCTTTTGTTCATAATCCATACACATTACCATGCCTAAGCCATTACAGTGGTATATGTGTGTTGAGAAATGTGGCATATATGTGCATGCCACCAACTAGAAACTTACATTTGTCCACATCATGTTTGTTATGACTGTCACACACAATGGCATACCACTGTGTAGCAGTGTTGCAGTCTGGCATAGATGGCAGCCTACTCATCATCATAACTGTGTGAGTTTTTATGGCAACACAGACCCATGGTTGCATGTGAAGGGGTAGGTTAATGGAGCTCCAGTTTACTCAGCCCCTTGTGCACATGCATCAGGCCTGTGACAATATCATATGTTAATGTAGCCTGAGAAGTGGTGTGTGGGTTTATTGAGCAGGGACCTAGCCTCTTCATGATTGATACTCAGCAGAACTATGCACACTCCCCTGCAGACAGACACATGCACAATTATGGTCATACAGACCAGGATATCACATTTTCCTCTGCTGTACTTGATGTCAGCTTTCCCCTCTCATGTACAGAGCTCAGATGCTTGCACATGTAGGACATGTATCATTATTTGATGTCCTTAGCTGTTTCCATGGGTAGGTTGTTGGGCTTGAGTATCTGTTGTGACTTCAATATTAGAAACGCTCCAGGGTATAGATGGTGCTGTCTGTCACAGCCTCCACTCATAGTGGCATGCGATGGGCAAATACCATAGTATACTAGTGGCCTATATGACTGGTGTTAGAAATGGGGTTTTTGGTTGGCAGTCAGGTTACCCCCTGTCCAAGCAAGAACCTTCACTCTAGTCAGGGAAAGTCACACACAATCCAAATTATCCTATGCCCACCCTCTGGTAGCTTGGCACTGAGCAGTCAGGCTTAACTTAGAAGGCAATGTGTAAAGTATTTGTGCAATAAATCATAAAATAACACAATATAGCACCACAAAAATACACCACACAGTGTTTAGAAAAAAATACAATATTTATCTGGATATTTGCAGGTCAAAACGATAAAAGATGCAATATGAAATTTTAGAGATATCACTGAAAAGTGATATAAAGTGTCTTAAGTCTTTAAAAAGCAAACAAAGTCTCTTTCAAGGACAAAGTACCTGGTTTGGAGTGGAAAATCTCTGCAGAGGGCCGCAGAGGAGGAGATGCATGGAAAAATGGTGTGTGCGTCGGTTATGCCTCTTCACACACGGACTTCCGTCGTTATGTTCCACGCGGGGAGATGTGCGTCATTCTACGGGAAGAAAAAATGGTGTGTGTGTCGGTTTTGCCCATTCACACATGGACTTGTGTCGGTATTTTTCACTCTGGGAAGACGTGCGTTGTTTTCCGGCACGCGGACTGTCTCCTTCTGTGGGTCGCGGGATTGCCAGATGTCCCAGAGTCTGTGCGTGGAATCCTAGGCTTGTTATCCGTCTGCGCGTCGTTCCAGTGGGCTGTGTGTGCAATTTTCTTCCTCACAGCAGGTGTCGCGTCAATTTCCTCTCTGGAAGTCGGGCGGTGTTGTCCAGGCGGGCCGTGCATCGAAGTTCCGGTCGCACCGCAGGCGTCGCGTCGAGTGGCATCTTTCCGGATCGGCATGCGGTTAATTTTTCACCACAGAGCAAGCTGTGCGTCGAATTTTTCGGTACACAAGGAGTCCAGTTGAAAAAGAGAAGTCTTTTTCATCTGGAGACTTCAGGGACCAGGAGGCAAGCTCTATCCAAGACCCTGGAGAGCACATTTGCAGCAAGACAAGGCAGCAGGCCAACAGCAAGGCAGCAGTCCTTTGTGAAAGAAGTCAGGTGAGTCGTTTGAGCAGCAAGGCAGTTCTTCTTGGCAGGATGCAGGTTCTGGTTCAAGTTTCTTCTCCAGCAAGTGTCTGAGGTGGTAGGGCAGAGGCCCTGTTTTATACTAAAATGTGCCTTTGAAGTGGGGAGACTTCAAAGAGTGGCTAAGAAGTGCACCAGGTCCCCTTTCAGTTCAATCCTGTCTGCCAGGGTCCCAGTAGGGGGTGTAGCAGTCCTTTGTGTGAGGGCAGGCCCTCCACCCTCCCAGCCCTGGAAGACCCATTCAAAATGCAGATGTATGCAAGTGAGGCTGAGTGCCCTGTGTTTAGGGTGTGTCTGAGTGAATGCACAAGGAGCCGTCAACTAAATCTAGCCAGACGTGGATTGTAAGGCACAGAAAGATTTAAGCGCAAAGAAATGTTCACTTTCTAAAAGTGGCATTTCTAGAATAGTAATGTTAAATCCAACTTCACCAGTCAGCAGGATTTTGTATTACCATTCTGGCCATACTAAATATGACCTTCCTGCTCCTTTCAGATCAGCAGCTACAACTTCAATAATGTATGAGGGCAGCCCCAATGTTAGCCTATGAAGGGAGTAGGCCTCACAGTAGTGTAAAAACAAATTTAGGAGTTTTACACTACCAGGACATATAAACTACACAGGTACATGTCATGCCTTTTACCCACACAGCACCCTGCTCTAGGGGTTACCTAGGGCACACATTAGGGGTGACTTTTGTAGAAAAAGGGGAGTTTTAGGCTTGGCAAGTACTTTTAAATGCACAGAGGAAGTGGCAGTGAAACTGCACACACAGGCCTTGCAATGGCAGGCCTGAGACAAGGTTAAGGGGCTACTTAAGTGGGTGGCACAACCAGTGCTGCAGGCCCACTAGTAGCATTTAATCTACAGGCCCTAGGCACATATAGTGCACTCTACTAGGGTCTTACAAGTAAATCAAATAGCCAATCATGGATAAACCAATCAACAGTACAATTTACACAGAGAGCATATGCACTTTAGCACTGGTTAGCAGTGGTAAAGTGCCCAGAGTTCAAAAGCCAACAACAACAGGTCAGACAAATTAGGAGGAAAGAGGCAAAAAGTTTGGGGATGACCCTGTAAAAAGGCCAGGTCCAACAACTGGGTTATGTACTGACCTGACCACCCTCTCTGTACATATGTTAAATGTTGCCATGTAGACTTTGATGTGTGGTACAGTCAGTATTCGTCTATGTGTGTCCCTTCTCCATGTATTCCTGCACTATCCGTACAGCATGTATTGTTACTTACATTACACCCATTCTTTAGGCAGCTTGCACTTTGTACACATCTTCAACAGCAACATTGTCTGGTCATACTTGGACATGATGCAACATGTGACTTGTATAATTGGAAGATGTAAACATCTCCTTCTACTGGCTACTTGATAGTTATGGTTCCATTGACGGTATTTTTGAGATGTAATGGGTTCCACACACACATGACATTACTCCTGCCACAGCACTTGTGTGGTTTCCATTTCACCTCCCATGTTGTATTTGCAAGCATCTGTGGGTGTCTCGAAGCTGTCTATCCATAACCTCCATTGAAGATAGGTATGCATTTCTTCCAGCATGACACAACCAATGTAACTCTTACCATGACTGAATGATATTGAGGTGCAAAATTATCTGAGTGCTGTACTATTCATTAGCCAAATACAACATATATGGCTAGGTCTACTCCCACTCAATTTGATGTTGTGTCTCAGACATTTAAAAACAATGCTGAACAAGTGGTGGAGCATACAAGAGGCTTCCTCCTGTCAGGGCCAGGCACCTGAACCTGGATTTCAGGCGCCCAAATGTCCTCTCCACCACATTGCGATGGCCCTTGTTGTAGGCCCGCTCTTCCATGGTAGTGGGATTGGCATATGCGGTCATCACCAATGGCTGTATGCCATACCCTTGATCAGCTGCAAAGGATAGAGAGAAGATGTGTTGGTAAGTGTTGATAGTGGTTTGGAACATACCATGGCAATTGTTCTTTTTAGCTGGAGTGGTGACACAGACTTGCTTGTGTTATAGTGTATGTTCCAGTTCTTGTGAAATGGTTTCATTGGACTGTGTTGATAGAAATGCCAATCTTGTGGCTCAAGGGCCTGGGAATTTTTATGTTGAGTCCAAAATGATGGTTATAATTTAGGTAAATATGTTGTGTAGTCCATATTTGAAGCAGTGTTCTATTGTTAGATGGAACTTACCACCTCCTTGAACCACAATGGTGTCAGATTTTGAAAAACCATAGTTGTCCTACAAAGCCAGACTGTGCCTTCCATGTTACCATGTAGCACTGAGCATGCGTTGTGACCCTTTGTGGCCCTTTGTGGCAGATGATGGTTGTGACCCTTTGTGGCAGATGATGGCTGTGCCAGCCATCAAGTGTACAAGGGTGTGTATCACACATTAGTATGATGATGTAATTTGGTGCAGTAGTATCTCCTAGCTTACAATATATGATTTCTGACAGACACTTTCTACACATGCACAGGCTTTGGGAGGGGGCACAGCTATTTTTCATATTGCTCCCTTAGTTCGGTGCATGTAATTTCAAGTATATCCTCTATACTCCTACCGATTCCTTCTATGACATCCATGATTGTTAGAGTTTTTTCACATACTCAGCACCACAGTGGACCATTTCTGGAATTTGTCACAGGCATGGAGGTGTTAGGCGGCACTAGGGGTACATGGGAAGTGGCACTGGAGTAGGTGCTGCCCCATTTCTCATGATTCAGTCCAATAATCTTCAATGGCAGGTATTTTTATACACATGTGTGCAACACAATACAGAAGACAGGTGTATGTGCACACTACAGGTATGTCAAGTGTGTGTAGATTATATGTATTTGGTTATGGCATTACTTGGGTGGCATTTGATTTAGGTTCTGCCAGGGGCTTGCACACCATAGTTTACGTAGGGCTGTGCCTATATGTGACTTAATCAAAATGCCCATGGCCTGTGCCATTGACATGCCTGTGCGCTTTTTCGTTTGGTGTAATGTGTGTGTGTGATCTGTATTTAGTTGTCAACCCATGGACACTTGCAGTGGCTTGTGAGCAGCTTCTGTATGGAAAGGGGACTTTGGCTCCACCTCTCCATACATGGTGTGTCAGTCAGGGTGTGGGTATATGTGTTTGTGACGTGTAATGTATGTAGTGTAATGTGGCATGTTGCGTATGTGTTGTTGCCTGGACATATATGTGGCCCTGTCCATGTGAATTTAATGTGGTGTTTGTCTTGTTTGTACTAGATGGTTGGTCTATTGTGTGTTATGATTGGTATGGTCGCTTACCTATTAGTCGACCATTGCCAAATTGGCCATCCTGGAACCGCTCGTTGATGATGCAGTGGCAAAATATGTGTGCATCATGGACGATGCCGGGATATTTTGCAAGGATATTGGTGAAGAGCCCACGGTGGTCCACGATAGCCTGCACATTGATAGAATGTGTGTGTTTGCAGTTCCTATATATGTGTTCTGTTGCTGTAGGTGGCACCAGTTGCACATGGGTACAGTCCATTGCACCCAGCACATGCGGAAACCAAGCAATTTGATAAAAACCTTGCTTGGTCTCCTGATGGAGATGCTGGGTGTTTGGGAAGCAGATGTGGTGGGTTGTAAGGCATAGGATAGCTTCCAGGACCTTTGTTAGAAAGACCGAGAAGCATGATTGGGAGATGCCAGCCACTTGTGAACCAGTTGTCTGAAATGATCCAGAAGCCAGCATATGAAGGACAGCGAGGAGTTTGGTCATCGGTGGAATGTTAGCGTGAGTTTGCACCCTTGCTGTGATGTGTGGCGCAATATGTTGCAGCATGTGTACAATGGACTGCCGGTTGAGTTTGTACATCCAGACCACACCTTGTTCCCTCATTCCAAGGATGGGTATGCTCTGTCTGAAGGTCCTCTCCCTCCTTCTGTGCTGCCTTTGTGGCTGCTGTGGTGGTGTTAGGGGGTTGCTGTGGTGGTGGTAGCGGGATCAGCTGTCTCCACAGACATCTGCAAAGTGTACCAAGCTGGAGCAGTATAACTTCCATGTTGTCCTTGAAGTTTCCAAAGCTCCTTCTTTGTGTTTTCCTTGAGTGGTGGTGTGTGAGCCTCTTTTTATCGCCAGGTGTTAAAAGTTGACACTAATTGTGCTTAGCACCATTTTTGGTATCCACTTTCTTGGTTAGCGTCGTTTTTGCATGAGAAGGTAAATATGGCACCTAAGGGTTAGCATCTTTTTTAGGAAGGGAACGCCTACCTTGCATCTCATTGTCACAAAGAGGAGGTGCTCAGTCCTAAATTTGTACTCCATCAATTTAGACCCGTCTAGCTTCAAAATATAAATATGGAGTTATTTTTGTGCCACTTTAGCATCTAATAAAATGACGCTAAGGTGGCACAAACATTTCATCAATATGGGCCTTAATGTGCTGCATGGCTAAATATTTATAAGGTCCCAAATGTGAGGTTGTCATTATCATTTACAATGGCAACAGATCTAACTCTGACTAATGTGAGACCATTGCATTGCAAGTGCTTGTTGTAACCTGTCTTTGATTTTCTGATGCAGCCTTTCTGCTAAGGGAGGATGAAACATACTGTCTCGTCGCACGAGAATGGCAGAAAGATTTGCTAAATGAATATTAGTTATACAGGTCACTATTTGCAACATGCTGTGATAGGCTACAAACACAGGGATGATGTCCTACAGGGTAAAGCAGACCACTTAGCCCACGTTTTCATTCTCAAATGGTGAATGTTTTTAATGTAGATCATGTTTCTTAAAGAACCTGGTGCAGCTTCAAAACCAAAATATTGAGAGGCTGATTTAAGAGCCCCTAGCACCATTCTAACAACACATTAGCATCATTTTTTTTACACCAATGGGCGTGAGATGGCCAAAACCTCTACACAATATTTACAAAGTGGCGCAATACATGCATTGCACCAGTTTGTAACCCTTTGCGCTACATTATGCGTGCACCAGGCATAATGTATGCAAAGGGGCCCTAGGCATTGGCTGGGGCAACAAAATGGCGCAAGGAAATCTAAGAGATTTCCTTGCGCTATTGTTTTCGGCACTTTCAATGCCTACTCACAGCAGGCATTAAAAGGGGGCATGACATTAAATAAAATGAGTCCCTATGTACTCAGTAGGAATAGGAAAGTGGGGCTTCCAGATGCAACACCATTTTCCTTAAATCAGGCCCTTACTATTTGTGAAGGCATCCGGGTGAGCAGACAGTGGTATCTGGCAACACTGTGTACTCTCCTTGAGGCCACGTGACATAATTCCCAAAGCCGGGATGTCCAACAGGGAAGGCCCAGTGTACTATACGTGCCCAGGGCCTGAAAATCAAATGCTACTAGTGGACCTGCAGCACTGGTTGTGCCACCCACATTAGTAGTCTGTAAACATAGCTCAGACCTGCCACTGCCATGTTTGAAACTGCCAATTCGACTTGGTAAGTGTACCCACTTGCCAGGCCTAAACCTTCCCTTTTTATTCATGTGAGGCACCCCTAAGGTAGGCCCTAGGTAGCCCTTTGTTAAAGGTGGGGCATGTACTTATGTGTTTTACATGTCCTGAAAGTGAGATGCTGCCAAATGTGTTTTTCACTGTTGCCTATCTCTCTCATAGGTTAAAATGGGGGCTGCCTTTAAATATGATTAAAGCCTAGCTTCCCTTTGGGAGCAGATAGACATGTGGAGTTTGGGGTCTCTTAACTCACAATTTAAAAATATATCTTTTATTGAAGTTCGTTTTTAGATTGTGTGCTTGAAAATGCCACTTAGGCATTTTCTTGCTTAAACCATTCTGTGACTCTGCTTGTTGTGGATTCCCTGTCTGGGTCACTTTGACAGTTGGGCTTTTTGCACCTCTCCTCTAGACAGTGACACTTTCCTCTCAATTTCTTAGCACTACACTAAACACCCTTGAGCACAACTTGACTATAAGGGGCATATTTATACTCTGTTTGCGCCGAATGTGCGTCAAAAATTTTGACGCACAATCGCCGCAAACCCTGCCCCATATTTATACTTTGACGTCCGACCCCGTGGGAGTCAAAATTCCACCATGTGCGTATTTTTTTGGAAGGGGGAACCAGCCTTGCGTTAATTATATGCAAGGTAGGCATTCCCTTCCAAAAAATGACTTTAAGGCCTGTGCCCCATATTTATACTCTGATGTCATTTTGACGCACAGGAGGGGGTGGGCCTTAAAAAACGATGCACAGCCTGTTGGGTGCTGTTTTTTAACGCCTGGGTCAAGGCAGGCGTTAAGTGACCTGTGGGCTCGGAAGGAGCCCAGAGGTGCCCTCCCCTGCCCCCAGGGACACCCCCTGCCACCCTTGCCCACCCCAGGAGGACACCCAAGGATGGAGGGACCCATCCCAGGGAAGGAAAGGTAAGTAAAGGTAAGTATTTTTTTCAGATTTGTTTTGTGGCATAGGGGGGCCTGATTTGGGCCCCCCTACATGCCACTATGCCCAATGACCATGCCCAGGGGACATAAGTCCCCTGGGCATGGCCATTGGGCAAGGGGGCATGACTCCTGTCTTTGCTAAGACAGGAGTCATGTCAATGGAGGTTTTGTGTAAAAACAAATGGCGCAAATCCGGTTTGAGGCCTGAATTTTGCCTCAGACCTGACCTGCCCCATTTTTTGACGCACAACCCCCATTTTCCCATATGCCGGCGCTGCCTGGTGTGAGTAATTTTTTTGGACGCACACCAGTCTGGAGCGCCGGCTAACGTCATTCCATAAATAAGGCACCCGCATGGCGCGTTGGAATGGCGTTAGCCGGCGGTAAAATTTTGACGCACAACTGCGTTGGCGCAGTTGTGCGTCAAAAAGTATAAATATGGGCCTTAGTGTTTTATATATTGAGAATTTGCATTTATGGAAACAGTCCCATCGAGTGCAAATGATCTGTACACTGTGAGAGCATAGAAATAATGACCTGTAGCTATCTGTAGTCAGCACATCAGTACACAGTTGTTATATCACCAACATCTCTAAAGTACAAGCCATAGGTAACAGTAAGTTGAGATGCAAAGGAAGTTAATACTATCATGCTACAGCCACACCGAATACACCAATAGTCATAGGAATGTTCAGTTGCTCTGTCTCACCTGTGTGTCATTGGAAGTATTGACGGATAA
The DNA here is from genome assembly GCF_031143425.1 of Pleurodeles waltl. NCBI lineage: Eukaryota > Metazoa > Chordata > Amphibia > Caudata > Salamandridae > Pleurodeles > Pleurodeles waltl. Next base: position 371,613,041 of record NC_090449.1, read on the forward strand.
CTGATGTTCTGTTGTCCTCATCCTCAAACTCTTCATCCTCACTATCCTCAGGGTCTAATGCTGCCACAGGGGCAACTCCAGTCTCCTCCTCCTGCAGAAAAGGTACATGGCATCTGAGGGCAGCATCCTACTACTATCTGGCAGACCTTCTCGGTGAGTAGCACAGGGATCCACCTGTCAGATGGAGGCACCTGAACCTGGTATCGAGGAGCCCAAAGGTCCTCCGGGTGATCCGTCTGGTTCACCCATGTGCATTCCTTACAGGGGTCAGCAGCCACAATAGGCTTGGTTGGCCAGAGTAACCTGCAAGTATTGAGGGACCACATTTAGCCTCACACAATCATATGGGGGAACACCTGAAGGCATACACTAACATACAGTGGGTGGGGATCAAGGCTCACCTATTAGCCACCTTGTGCCTCTGTGGTTGGGCCATCACATTTGGGATGCTGCTATTCCTCAGAACAAAGGCATCATGCACCGTCCCAGGATACTTAGCATTGACGTGGGAGATGTACTGGTCCACCAGGCACACCATTCGCACACTCAGTGAGTGGAAACTCTTATGATTCCTGAATACCTGTTCATTCTGGTGGGGGGTCAACCGCAATATGTGTCCCGTCAATCGTTCCAATCATATTTGGGATCTGTCCCATTGCATTGAATCTGGCCTTCACAGTGGCCAAATCTTCAACCTGGGGGAAAGAAATGTAGCTGCATATGTGTCTCACCAGGGCAGACAAGACTCTTGCCAGCACAATTAAGAACATTGGCTGTGACATTCATGCTGCCAAGCCCACTGTCACTTGGAAAGAACCAGTTGCCAAGAAAGGGAGCACTGTTAGCACTTGCACAAGAGGGGGGGATCCTAGTCGGATGATAGATAGATGAGATCAGGTCTGGCTCCAATTGGGCACACAGCTCTGTGATTGTGGCCCTATCCAGTCTATAGGTGAGGATAATGTGCCTGTCCTCCAATATAGCCAAGTCCACAAGGGGTCTGTACACAGGGGTATGTCTCCACCTTCTATTCATCTGCAGCCGTAGGTATCTAAGGGATAAAAGTGTAAATGGGCTGTCACAATTGGAAAAATGGAACCACAACTTCAGTGTACATGGTGCATTTATGTAATGGGACAGTGTTTAAGGCGAAGTATGTGCCAATCTAATCTGTGACGCAGTTAATGTCGATATGACCGCTGTCCCTACCCGGAATAGCGATCGCCTGTCCTGGATGTAGGGACAGTTAGAAGTGAGGTAATTCCGCCTACGTTGGGCGTCATGGCGGAAGGAGGTCTTGCACCGCCGTGCAATTCCTCTTTGGATAATATGGAGCTCTATGGAGTAAAGTGGCCAATGGGGATCTGCGCCGGCAGTGAAGGTATAAACCGCCACAGACGTGACCATCATTTTCTATCTGAATCCTCACTTGTTTCCTGATCTTCAACAGAGAACATCTACACTGCGTGTGCTGCTGTGACCTGTGTCTGGAACTCACCATGGCCCGTGTGACCGGGGAAAGGGCCCTTGCCTTCACTTCGGAGGAGATGGAGCGACTGGTGGATGGGGTCCTACCCCAGTACGGACTGCTGTATGGGCCTCCAGACCAACAGGTGAGTACACATTGGGCATGATGCATGTTGGAAGGATGCATGGAGATGTGTGTGCACGCATCATGTCATCGGGGTGGGATGTCTTGTGGTGGTGTACATAGTGTGCGCCAGGCAATGTGTATGTCAATGGTGATGGGAACAGGAATGGTGGGCCATTTGTGTGACATGCTGAACTCTTTGTTTAATGGTGTTCTCATGTCTGTATTGCCTCTGCAGGTTAGCGCCCATCAAAAGAAGGGATTATGGCATGCCATCGCCAAGGACATGTGGACCCTGGGGGTCTATGGCAGGCGGAGCACCCACTGTTGGAAACAGTGGGAGGCCCTGAGACGCTGGGCACAGAAGACCGTGGAGGCCCAGCTGGGGATGGCCTCCCAATGAGGAAGGGGTGCCCGTCGGAACCTGACCCCCTGATGGCCAGCATAGTGGCGGTGGCCTACCCAGAGATGGATGGGAGCTTGAGGGAATCACAGCAGCCACAAGGGGGTGAGTACAGTCGGTATTATTCCAAAATTTGGCAGGTGGGGTGGGATCCGGGTGGTGGATGTGAGTTAGTGGATGCCCCTAAGGCGAGGCCAGACATTGCAGCATGGGTCAACTCTAGGGTAATGGGTGTATAGCAAATGCAGATAACCTAGCTTGTTAGCATTCCATTTCAGGCAGGGCTTTGTGGGTACCAGGAGGGGTGCAGTTGGCGGTGTGTGGCCCTCATCTTGCTTTGGCATCTAGCCATATCACTGGCAGTGCAATGCATAGAGCTTAAGCCTGATTTGTGTGTGTGACGGTGCTGTGTATGCCAGCTGTGGTGTTGGTGCAGTCATTGACCCAGTGTTTCCTTTGTCACTTTACCCCTCTTTTTTTGTCCTGTCATACTCTCCTTGTGTGGATTAGCATCATCTGGCAGAGGAGCAGGGACACCGGAAACAGAGGAAGCTGCATCCCACAGGACCCAGGAGGCAGAGTACCGACGCCGAGGGAACCAGTGGGACAGACGGCAAGGGGAGCACCACAGCAGAGATAGGAGGTGACAACACAGACTCAGATATCTCCTTCAATGGGAGCTCCCTGGTGGTGGCGGACACCTCTGTGAAAACCCCAGCTGCAGGTACAGATGCCACCCCTGAACCAGCACCACTCTCCCAGTAGCCCCTCAGCGAGTTGCCCGTGCCCACTCACCCATGAGGGTGGGCATCTCCTTGCCCCCAGGCACCTCAGGTCCTGACCCAGTCAGCCCTACAGCCCTGAGTGAGGAGGCTATTGCGTCGTGAGATCCATCTCTGTAGGGAAGTCAACCATTGTGAATGCATCCAGGGGCTGGCATCCCAGATGCAGCAATGCAATGCATTCCTAGAGGACATTCACAGTGGATTGGCGGCCCAACAAAGATCAATTCATGCTCTGGCCTACTCTCTGATGGCAGCCATTGTCCCTGTTTCAACCATCCCCCCTCCAACTACCACTTCCCAGTCCCAGTCTCCTTAACCCCAAACCATTCCTTTCACACATACTGACGAGCATGCACACAAGACAACACCCAAGAGTGGCACAGGCAAACACAGGCACCACACTTCATCCCACAAGCACTCACTCAAACATCAGACAGTTGCAAACACAACAACATCCACTGCCTCCACTGGCTCCCCCTCCTCCTCCTCTACATCCCTCCCAGTCACATCCACACTCATACCTGCATGCACTGCACCAACATCCGCCACCAGCATCACCACACCAAGCAGCACACACAGCTCTCTGGCTGACACCTCCACAACATCCATGCACACGTCCCCTGTGTCCTCTCCCACCCTGTCTGTCCCCCCTCCTAAAGGACAAAAATGCAGGCACTCACACACACCAACAGCCGTCCACCTCATATCAGCAAACTGCCCATGCAGCTACACCCAAATCCAGCAGACATACACCTTCTACAACCACTCCCTCAACCTCCACTCCCATCATTCCTCCCTCCTCCCGCCCCACCATCCCTAAGAAACTTTTCTGTGCCCAAGGGTAAAGATTCCACGTCCCATGTCATGAGAGGACAAAGCTCTACTCCAGCAAAGGCTGTCAGGGTGTCACCTCCACCACCACCAGCAGTCACGGGGCCTCAACTGCCAGCTGAGGGAATGCACCACCTGCAGAGGTTGCCCATGAGGCACCTCCATCTGCCACCACAGTGCAGCCATCACCACCAGCGGAAACCATGTAGGCCACCCTCCAGGGGCTGCTGTACGAGTGGCCCCCTCCAGAACCAGTGGGAAAGTCACCCACTCAAGAGACTGTGGCCTTGCACTCCCTAGGACAGAGAACTGGGCATGAAGCTCCCTCCGTAACCAGTGGGCAAGTCACCCACTCCAGAGACTGTGGCCCTGTACTCCACAGGGCAGAGAACTGGGCATGGAGCCCCCTCCAGAACCAGTGGGCAAGTCACCCACAGCAGAGACTGTGGCCTTGCACTCCCCAGGACAGAGAACTGGGCATGGAGCCCCCTCTAAAACCAGTGGGCAAGTCACCCACTCGATAGACTGTGGCCTTGCACTCCCCAGGACAGAGAACTTGGTATGGAGCCCCCTCCTGAACCAGTGGAAAAGTCACCCACTCCACGTGGCAGATTGTAGGATCTTAATAATTGTGGGCGGTACTTTGTCTTCCGCCTGGCTGTTGATGGTGACCACCGGCATGCGTGGTGTTAACGCCCTGATGGATGGTGTGGTACAATGGCTGTCTATTGGAGTTCTCACCGCCATGGTCATAATTTGGCGGTAATTACTGCCAGCCTGTTAGAGGTATTAACGCCACTTTACCACTCACCACCAGGGTCATAATGAGGGCCTAAGTCTCTAAAATGTTAGCGTTGGGAGTTATTGAGTTTTCCAGCAGCCCTTGGGCCAGCCCTGTGGTTTTGGTCCCAAAGTCTGCTGCTCCTGGTGCCACTCCAGAACTCTGGTTCTGTGTGGATTACTGGGGACTCAATGTTGTCACTAAAACTGACGCGCACCCCATCCCCTGAGCTGATGAGCCCCTTGACCGGTTGGGAGCTGTTAAGTACCTAAGTACGTTTGATCTTACCTCTGGGTACTGGCAGATTGCCCTGCCTGAGGGGGCTAAGGAGAGGTCTGCATTCTCCACACCAGATGAGCACTGCAAATTTAGGATGATGCCCTTTGGGATGAAGAATGCCCCTGCCACCTTTCAGAGGTTGGTCAACCAGTTGTTGGCTGGGCTGGATGATTTCAGTGCCTCCTACCTAGATGACATTGCTGTCTTTAGTTCCACATGGTAGGAACACTTGTAACACCTCTGTTGGAGGCCCTGCAGAAGGCAGGCCTCACTATTGAGGTAGGCGAGTGCCAAATAGGGCAGGGTTCTGTGGTGTACTTGGAACACCAAGTGGGGAGTGGCCAGGTGGCACCCCTACAGCCAAAGATTTAAACTATTCTGGCTTGGGAGCCCGCCAAGACCCAGACTGAGGTAAGAACCTTTTTAGGTCTCACTGGGTACTATAGGAGGTTTATCAAGGGGTATGGCACAATTGTTGCTCCCCTGACTGAGTTGACTTCCAAAAAGCAGCCCAGAAATGTGATCTGGACTGAGTCTTGCCAGACAGCTTTTGAAGTCCTGAAGGCTGCCATGTGCACAGCACCAGTGCTGAAGGCATCTGACTATTCCAAGGAACTTGTTGTGCAAACAGATGACTCAGAGCATGGTATTGGACCAGTACTCTCACAGCTTAATGAAGAGGGCCTGGATCAACCTGTAGCCTTCATTAGCAGGCGGTTACTTCCCAGGGAACATAGGTGGAGTGTAATTGAGCATGAAGCTTTTGCTGTGGTTTGGGCACTGAAGAAGCTAAGATCCAACTTGTTTGGGACTAACTTCTGATTTCAGACAGACCACAGGTTCTCAGATGGTTAACTAAAATGAGGGGTGAAAAACCCAAATTGTTGAGGTTGGCCATCTCCCTACTGGGAATGGAGTTTATGGTGGTACGCCAATGCTGATGGTCTATTCAGATTCTTCTGCCTTAGTGATGGGAACTCCCATGAGGTTGGGTAGTTGCTCCCAACTTTCAGCTGGAGGGGACACATGTTAGACTTGGCATCATTGCCATGGTTTCCCCTAACTTTAAGCCTCTTCTTCCCAGGTTGTTTCTGTGTGCTGGACTCTGTTTTTGCTGTTTTATTTGTTCTGTACACATTACCACTGCTGACCAGTACTAAAGTGTAAGTGTTCCCTGTCTAAATTATATGTGTACATTGGCTTATCCATCATTGACATATTTGATTTACTAGTAAGTCCCTAGTAAAGTGCACTAGATGTGCCCGGGGCCTGTAAATACAATGCTACTAGTGGGCCTGCAGCACTGGTTGTTTCACCCACATTAGTAGCCCTGTAACCAGGGCTCAGACCTGCCACTGCAGTGTCTGTGAGTGCAGTTTTAAACTAACAATTCATCTTGGCAAGTGTACCCACTTGCCAGGCCTAAACCTTCCCTTTTTATATATTGTCATAGTTTGCAACTACAATTGCTATCACAAATTATTACAATTCACTATTAGGTTAGGATGTCTCCTAAATGTGATTCAGACTGATTAAAAAAACATAATTTGCAATTCAGAAACATGTTTACTGATTTGCAAAAGGTATTTAGGGGCATATTTAAGAAATGTGGTGCTGCACATAGTGTGGCAACACTTTTCTTGTGCCCCTTACTGCCCCCTAACACCACCATGTCGGTGCCGTATTTAAAATATGGCGCACCATGGTGGTATTTAGCAGACTAGCGTCAGAATATTTGATGCTAGTCCGGCGCTTTGCAGGATTAGCATAAAAAAATCTGCTGATATTCCTACAAAGCACAAGTAGACCCATTGTAAGCCACTGTGTGACGCCACTTTTCTTGTGCCCCTTAATGCCCCTAACGCCGCCATGTGTGTGCCGTATTTAAAATACGGTGCACCATGGCGGTATTTAGCAGACTAGCGTCAGAATATTTGATGCTAGTCCAGCGCTTTGCAGGATTAGGGTAAAAAAATCTTCAAATAATCCTACAAAGCACAAAGAGGCCCATTGTAAGCAATGGAAGCCTCCTTTCAACGCCTGCGCTGAGCGGCGTTAAAAGTGCTGAAATGGTGCAAGCCTTAATGTGGCGCAAAGGGTTACAAAGTAAATATTGGACAGAGTTTTTGGCCTTCTAACGTCACATTAGTGTAAAAAAAAATGCTAATGTGTCATTGGAATGGCACTAGGGGCTCTTAAGTATGCCTCTTAATTTGTTAAGACGTAATTTTGCAAATGGTGATTTTGTGAATCATAGGGTTTGCAATCACAAAATAATTTAGTACATCAGGCCCTGAGCATTTAAAAAAAAATGCTTAGATAATCAAAACCACTGACTTTATACCTTCGAAAGAAATAGACAAGAAAACAAATTCTATCCAATCGAAAAGTGAGGACAACTCAATAGGGCACATTGACAAACTGAAAGAAAAAATTAGGCCCATATTAGCGCCATTCTAAAGAAACATGTGGCATTAGATGGCCAAAAATGCCACGCCATATTTACAAAGTGGTGCAATGCATGCATTGCACCACTTTGTAATCCTTTGCGCTACATTATGCTTGCACCATGCACAATGTATGCAAAGAGGGGAATTCCCCTTTTAGGGGAGCTGAAAAAATGGTGAATAGACATCTAAGAGATTTCTTTGCTTAATTTATTCGGCACTTTTAACACCTCCTTTGAGCAAGCGTTTAAAGGAGGCTCCATTTGGTTACAATGGGCCTCTCTATACTTTGCAGAATTAGCGTCAAAGGGGCATATTTAAGAAAAGTGATACTTCACACAGTGCAGTGCCACTTTTCTTGTGCCCCTTAGCGCCCTCCTAATGCCACCATGTGTGCGCCCTATATAAAATACGGTGCACCATGGCAGTAGTTCAGGGACAAGCATCTACATTTTTGATGCTAATCAGGCACTTTGCAGGATTAGCATCAAAAATTCTGACGAACTCCTGCAAAGCACCCAAAGGCCCATTGTAAGCAATGCATGCCTTCTTTTTAAAGCCTGCTCTGAGCAGGCACTAAAAGTGCCAAAAAATGGCACAAGGAAACCTTTCCTTTTGCCATTTTTTTGGCCCCCTAATGGGGGAAAGCCCCCTTCGCATACGGTATGCCTGGCTCAGGCATAATGTAGTGCAAAGGTTTACAAAGTGGCACACTGCATGATTTGCATCACTTTGTAAATACAGTGCAGCGTTCTTGGCCATCTAATGTCACATTAGCGTAAAAAAAATGTTGTTAATGTGGTGTTTGATTTGTGCTAGAGGCTCTTAAATATGCACCCCATTTTTTTGTCGCTAATCCTGAAAGCACTGAACTAGCATCAAAAATTCTGACGCTAGTTCCCTAACTACCACCATGATTCACCGTATATTAAATATGCTGCACACATGGTTGCGTTAGTGAAGGGATATGGGGCGTAAGAAAAGTGGTGCTGCACTAGGTACAGCACAGTGAGGCAAGGACATCCCTTTCAAGCCACCTCCTAAATGTGATTCAGGATGATTTGGGAAAACTTTTTTGCAATTTGGAAATGCTTTTCTAACTTACCAAAGTTGTTTAATTAAAAAATGACATTTTGCGATTTGTGATTTTGCATATCGCTGCGGTTGAGACTTCAAAAAATGTTTCTGCACCAGGCCCTCAGCCCTTTAAATGAAAATGTTAGCTTGTCAATACCGCTGCCTTTCCACCTTCAAAAGAAATGACTAAATAAATTAATTCTTTCCATTTGGAAAGTGGGGAAAACTGAATGAGGCACATGGAAAATTAAAAAACCTATTTCTGGTCACAAACCACTTATACATCTCTTTATGATTCACAGTTAGGCAAGAACACCCCTTTCATGCCCCTCCTAAATGCAGTTCAGAATGATTCCGAAAACCTCTTTCGTGATCCAGAAGTGTTTTTCTGGATTGCAAAAGGTGTTTAGCATGTTAAGAAATGCCATTTTGCTATTTTGGGAATCACAGGGATTGTGGGTGCAAAATAATTTTGGAGGTCAGGGCCTAAGGCTTCTAAATAAATAATTTAATTAGTCAGAACCACTCCCATTATGCATTTAAAGGGAATGGCCAAAAATGAATTCTATCCAATTGTAAAGTGAAGAAAACTCAATAGGGCACATTGACAAACATAATGAAAAATATAGGTTGCTTGCAATGGTTACCAATTTACAAGGCCATTGGAATAATGCGGCAAGGCAGGGCCACATTTTGCGGCAGAGTTAAGTAAATTATGTGGCAAGAAAAGGAAAATTATGGGCATAATGCAGCACATTGTGTGCCACTATTACATCACTATTTTGTTATTTTGGCATCTTTTAACACTGTCTGGGCAGTGCTTCCATCTCATTAATGCAATGTCAGGGTTTGTCAAATAAATAAGCATCAGAAAGGTGATCAGTCAGACTTTGCAAAGGACTTCCAAATCGGGGCAACACATCGACTCATTTTTATTAACTTTTGAACTGTTTGAGCTAAGAAATACATTTTCTGGCGAGAAAATTTATAGATTATGCAGCAGATAATGGATTCTGTGGCAAGTGTGACAAACGTATAATTATCTGAAAGTGTATCTTGTAAGAGTTCATTAGACACTCACAGCGCTGGGAAGAACTTCTGGCCCACTGATCTTTCATAGCTGAATTCACTATCCCATATACAGGTTTTCATTAGTGGGCATCTCTCTTAGACCCCTCAATACCACCTCAATGAGGTAGTGTCCACGACATTGACGTAGTCAAACCAAAATCCTGATTCTTTTCATTTTTAATTATTCAGTTGTAGAATTACTGGTGTGTTATGGATCACTGTCACACTGGACGATCTACCTTTAGCTAAGCTTTAGTGTTTGGACATATGATCTCATATTTTCCTGTATTATGCATTATTTTAGAGAGTTTCATACTTGACTAAGGGGCATATTTAAGTTAATTGGTGCTGCACCTAGTGCAGCACCACTTTCCTTGTGCCCCTTAGCATCCCCTACCACCACCATGTGTGCACCGTATCTGAGATACGGCATACCATGGGGCAGGGTAGGGGGCAATGGCATCATTTGTATTGACGCTATTGATGTACTCTGCAGGAACAGGACCAAAATATTGGAGCTACTCCTGCAGAGTACATAGGGGCTTATTATAAATAATGAAAGTCCTCTTTTAATGCCTCCTCTGAGCTGGCCTTAAGAGTGCAGTTAAGAAATGACGCAAAGAAATCTTTTAGATTTCCTTGTGCCATTTTGTCCCCCCCCAATGGGGGAACGCCCCTTTGCATACCTTATGCCTGGTGCAGGCATAATGTAGCACAAAGGGTTACAAAGTGGCTCAATGCATGCATTGTGCCACATTGCAAATATGGCATGAGTATTTTGGCCTCATTGGGCCACATTAGCATAAAAACAATTATGCCAACAGTGTTTTCACTTCAGTCTAGCGAGCAAAGTTTCAGAGGTCTTGCAGATCATTCAGACACTGTTTTACAAACAAAAGCTGCGCAACAATATGTTTTTTAAAGAAATGGTTCGCTCCTGGCAACCCTTGCATGAAAGCCATACTTCTTCAGGCTTCTTCTCTGCTAATGGTACCTACATGAACTCTAATGTTCATGGTACTGAGGGAGCACTGTATACTACTGGTTTCTTTGTAATCCCTATACATAGAATATCATCTGTCATTGTGATGAATTTGCTGGAACTTTTTTTCCTTGGTAGATGGCAATTGTTAAAGCTGTCAGCTCTAGGGTAGTCTTCCCCAAAAATGTTTGCCTTTCCTCCTCCTTTCTGTAAACTTATTTTTGTTGGCCTTGGAACTCTGTGCACTTTAACACTGCTAACCAGTGTTATATTGCTTGTGTTAAAACAAGGCTAAATTAACTTATACCCAATTGGCATATTTAATTTACTTGCACATCTCTTGAAAAATGGTATACCATATATTCAGGGCCTGTAAATTAAATGATACTAGTGGCCCTGCAGCACTTATTGTTCCACCCACTTAAGTAGCACCTTAAAACATGCTCCAGGTCTGCTGCTGCAGCCTGAACACAGTTTTAAACTGCAATGTCGACTTGGCATTAGAACCCCCTTGCCAAACCTTATACTACCTTTTAAGTCACCAATAAGGTAAGCCCTTGCTAGCCTATAGGGCTATGTGTTGTGCAATTAAAAGGCTGGACAAGTACTTTTATATTTTACATATCCAGGTAGTAAAAAACTCCTAACTTCGTTGTTCACTACTGTGAGACCTACCTCTCCAAAAGGATAACATTGGGGATGCCCAGTTGCATTTAATAGGCTATAATTTCCAATTGGGAGCAGGAGGTTATGTCATGGTTGGTGTCTTTGGAATTGTGATGAAAATCCCTATTTAATTGTAAAGTTGAGCTTATTATTACAATTTTGAAAATTCCACTTTTAGAAAGCTGGCATATTTTTGCCCTTTGCACCTTTGTGCCTGTGGCCTGTACTGGGTCACATGACTTGGTGTATCTGACAGATTTTGTAAGTTCCTCCCAGACAGCCACACAATAGACTGGTTAGGTGTGCTTTGATGGGCCATCTGCTGGCAGGATGAAAGGACAGAGTTAAGCTCAACCTGCAAGCTAATGGGGAGTACTCTGCCCTCACACAAAGGACCTAACATTTACTCATTGTCACCGTAGCAGATTGGAGCCAGGGAACGGAGTCAGAAAATTCTGTGAAAGCCGCTATATAGAAGCTTATCCCACTTTCCAAGACCAGGGCATTGGGGTATAAAAAGAGAACCTCAAACACCATACTTTCAGTACACCTCTGGACCTGTGGATACTCTGCCAGGAAGAAGGACTGCTGTGCTGCCGAAGAGACTGCCACTCCGCTGAACTGCTGACATGCTGATGCCTTGATGAATTGCTGCCTTTCTACTCTGCTGGCCTCTCGCCTGGGGAAGAAGAACTGGACCTGCAACTTCACCTTGAACCCAGGGCTAACAGATTGATTTAAAGGGCTAGTCTGCTGGCCTCCTGATCTGAACCTCAGAGACATAAAAGGATCCCCAACATTCTGCACCAGCAGTTGGGCCCAGCTGAAAGGAGATCCTGACCCCCAAGTGCTGCTTCTCTGGTCCTGGAACCTTGATATGTCCATAGACAGCTGTATTAAGTTGTTGGGTTCTTTGAAACCACAAACAGGCCCATTTGTGCCAAAACCACATTGCCTGTGCCACCATTCAATGCAAAGGTCTGACAGCTGCCTCTTCAAATTGCAGCATCGACCACTCATGGGGACCACCAATGGGAAGCTCCAGCAATGCTCATCTGTGTGTCCTGGCCTGCTCTTCCAGCTGCCTCCCACAATGCTCTCCTTGAGGGCTTATCCACCACGAACTGTACTCTTGGCACCAATTTTAGAAGTTAAACTCTTAGCAGGATTAATCTAATGATGTTAGATGACCTGCACTCCAGGTATTTGGCCTGAACCACTGACTGTGACCCGATTCAGCACATCCAGACATCCCTATTTGGTGTTTTGTGCTTTTTAGTGCTATTTCCACTAAAATAATGTATCAAAGTTTGCTATATTTTTCTAAAGTGGTTTGTGATATCCTTTTGTTCTATTTTCACTTTTTGACTGTTTCTGTGTTGTATAAATACTTTACACATTGCCTCTAAGTTAAGCCTGACTGCTTTCTGTGCCAAGCTATCTAGGCTTACGCACAGGTTAATTTAGTGACTTTTTGTGGTTCACCCTGCAAGAGATTGAGCTGTTGCTTGACCAGGAATCACACCCCAGTCAACCAACAACCCAATTTCTCACAGCAATCATTTTGAATGTTCTTGGTTGGAAATAACTGTCATTGGCATGGTGCACCCCCAGACATTTGCCTTCACTACTTCTTTTTTCGGAACCCATTTTGTTGGCTTTAGGACTGCGTACTTTACTATTGCTAACCAGTGGTTAAGTGCTTCTGCCAAAAATTGGAAAATTAGTATACACCTGATTAGTACTTTTAATTTGCTTATAAGTCCCTAGTAAATGTTACCCAGGGCCTACAAATGAAATGCTACTAGTTGATGCTGCACTCATTGTGCTACTTACTAAAGTAGCACTGTAAAACATCTCAGGCCTGCCACTGCAGTCTGTATGCACAGTGTTATGGTTGTATGACAGAACCACACATGGCAGCACCAAGCATGGCTTAACAACGCGGTCATAACCACAACCACACTAGCCTTTACCACCCATGTCTTTACAAAGAATTTCATTGTAAAAACATGTTTAATAAAGGTGCATGTGGTAATGCCATGCGTGGCTGGGTGACACACACCCCAACCCCCTCTCTCCCACCCTAAAACCTAAAAATCTACCCAGTCGTAAAAACTACCCCACCCTATCCTAAAAACTACCCAGACCCCTGCCCTAAACACTAAAACCTGCCCTGTCCTACAAACTACCCTGACCCCCACCCTAAACCCTATAAGCTATCCTTCCCTGTCCTAAAATCTACCCTGTCCTGAACACTACCCTGATCTGCGCCCTAAGCCCTAAATCTTACCCTGTCCTAAAAACTACCCCACCCTGTCCTAAAAACTACCCCAAACCCCTGCTGTCACCCTAAATCCTAAAATCTACCCTGCCCTGTCCTAAAAACTACCCTGACCCCTTGCCCTACAACCTACTCTACCCCGTCCTAAAAATGATCCTGACCCCCGCTCTGAACTCTAAAACCTACCCCGCCCTGTCCTTAAAAATCCCCCCACCCAACCCAGTCCCACCTACCCCGCTGCCGTGCTTCTCTCCCAGCTGTTCATGTTGTGTGCCTGAACCATGCACATGCATGGTGCCTAAACCATGCATTTGCATGGTTCAGGCATATGCCTCATTCAGGCAAGGGCGCTAACGCTTGTGTTGCTGTGCAGCGTGTTGCTACAACCACGTACAAAAGGCAATTTCCTTAGTTTTGTGACATTTCAGACAGGGAATATGAACATTTTAACTTCCTTTTTAATAATTATAAGTCACCCCTAAGGTAGTCCTGGAAGAGTCATAGGGCTATGTTCTTTAAAATGTAGGACATGAGTACTAAAGTTTTACAGGTACTTGTAGTGAAAATGCTGCAAAGTAATTTTCACTGTAACAAGGCTAACCTCCCCTATACTAACATTGATTTACCTTAATATATGTAATAAGAGATAATTTAAGTTTGAGAGCATCTAGAAATACATTTTTGCCACTCATCCTAATTGTAATTTAAAGTTATTTGTAACAACAGAGTCCATTTTCAAATTACTATTATTAAAAATGCCACTTTTAGAAAGTTTACATTTTCATGCCTAAACTAAATTCGCCTTTCTGCCAGTGTCCACGGTCAGAAGACTGTTAACGGCTCTCCTGTATGGTGAGGTGTATTCCTTCCAGACAGATGACAACTAACCTCACTTGAGGATGTGATGGTCTTTCTGACAGGATAGGTGTGGACATGCTTTGCCACTGCCCTGATAGGACATTAAAAGGTAGCCTCTAGGCAGTACCCATCCCTTCCTTACTTCTAGAGATGCAAACCCTGTAACTGGCAAATGTAGCTCACATTTGGGTCTGTCTTCTGTTTGTATCACTATACAGACAGCCGCAAACCTAGGGAAACCGAGGTACTGGCCAGAATCAGTTTTAGAGTTAGGCAAAGGAGTGTCCACCACCCATAGACTGGCACTGGGTATAAAAGTGAAACCCCAGAACCTGAAATCAAAACAAAACTGGACCTGAGAAGATTCAGAAATAGGACTGCCCTGTTACCTGAAGAAGGAAGACTGGATCTTGTTGCTTTGACCCAAGGACCCCAAAAGTGACTCCAAGTGTCAGTAGGTGGACCTCCTGTTTGAGCTATAAGGACACAACAAGTTTCCAAAGGCCTCTCCTGCTTTCCAGCTGATCAGACCCAACTGGACATGACGTGGTCTTCTCTCTGGACTCTGTGGAAGTGAATCCTGACCCCCAAGTGCTATCCTCAAGGTCCTAAGCCCTCAGCTGGAGTAGTAGTGCACTTATCCCTGATCAACTGAATGCTTCACTGGATCTGATGCAGCAACGCTCAGAACAACACAGGGCCTCTCACAGAAATACCATGAAGCATCTGATCAATGGCTTCAATTGATCTGAGACACAGTGGCACAGAATGTCAGACGGCTTGATTTGCAGTACCTTGCATCTTGATCAGCATCTTCACCAGATCCAACACAGATTGGCGCAGGATGATACAAAGCCTCTAATCACACAGCTCCTGATCAGAGGCTTCACCGAAATTGATGCATCATGTTGCAGAGCCTTGCACCACACAGCTCCTGGTCAGTGACTGGACATAGTGCCCTGCAAAGGCTCACATTGCAGCACTGCACAGACTCCACACCAAGGACAAAAGATACAACTGCCAGCAGGCCAACACCAGATGCATTCTCAACTGCTCTGAACTTTTTACTTTGTCCTGGTTCGGGCAGTGTGACCAGATAGCTGCAGTTGGTGCTTCATGCCTTTTTGGCTCAATTTTTACATAAAATTTTAAAAATCCATAATCATAACTCTGGTTCTACTGATTGGATTTTTTATTTTGGGGCATCATTCTATTTATTTTTGTATTTATTAAAATATCCTCTATTTTGTAAACTTTGTTTGGGATTGTTCTTGTGTTGTGTTTTCACTTCAATACTGCTGGAGGACTGCATCAATACTTAAAACATTGCCTCTAAGTTAAGGCTGCCTGGCATGCGCTAAGCTAACATTGAAAGGGTCAAGCATAGGTTTAATTATTGACATTTGTGGTTCC
Organism: Pleurodeles waltl; assembly: GCF_031143425.1. Classification (NCBI taxonomy): domain Eukaryota; kingdom Metazoa; phylum Chordata; class Amphibia; order Caudata; family Salamandridae; genus Pleurodeles; species Pleurodeles waltl. The sequence continues at coordinate 371,628,509 of NC_090449.1, forward strand.
CTCTCACAAGAACTGTGATTATTATTTGAAGTGGGTTCTGACCCCACAACCAAAACTCCAGTTTCTTGTGTTTGTTTTTATTTCATATGATCATAGATGTCTCCTGACCTAGGTGGTATGTGTTACCTAAAAGCTGAATGCTCATGACCAAACAATCAGAATTTTTTATTTTATCTCGAGGTTTGGGGGTCTTCAGATGATTGTACTTTCTTGTTAGCAGAACCTGATACTTAACTGATAATGAAATAGTAAGGGTTACTTACTTTTTTAGTAATGGCTGTTAAATGCTGCCAATTTTCTTTGTTTAATGAATAATTACAAATTTAAATGTGTTTGTGTTATTAGCCACAAGAAGTCACATGAAGTTAGATTTATCTTCTGTCAGGGCTTGCTGAACATGAGATGAATTTCAGATCTAGAGGTTTAACATTCTGTTTTTTTTTTTTTTTTGCTTCACTGCAACGTCCTAACCCTATGTATGGTCATTATATGCAAATGCTGATGTACTCATGTTAGTGGTTAGGGTGATTGAGGAATGAATTTTTGGTTAACTGTACTTTACCCCTGTACAGTGAATCTTATTCAACTAAATATTTTCAATTTCTAAACTCACTCTCTGCAAATTGCACACACGTGTGTACTCATTCTGCATTGGAATCAATCAGGTGTGAAATATGAGGATAAATACAGGAAATGCAATGTAACATGTGTGTAAATTCCAACAAAGAAATTACTGATGTATAGTTATTGTGGGAAAACAGGGCTGATTGCAGATGCCCTCTGACTTTTTGCCCCCATTTTTGACTTTTTGTTGGTGTTTCCTGACTCTGATGGTGTCCTGGATACTGTTAACCAGTCCCAGGGCCTGAGCTCTGTATAAAACGAGTATGCAAATTAGGTTAATTATAATTGGTTGAGTCAACCTACCTATAAGTCCCTAGTATGTGGTAGGGCATGTAGATGTAGGGACCCAGCATAGGTGGTGCCCCCATAGGTGCTCAGCGTAATTTTAAAGGCAGGCCTGCCTTGCTAGCTGCTTTTAAATAAAAGTTACATGCAAATTCGACTTTGGAATTGAAATTAGTTCCAAAGTCTTAAACAACATTTTTACATATAAGTCACCCCTAAGGTGTGTCCTATGTGCCCAGGGCTGAGTGCCCTGTAACTATAAGCAGGGACCTTATAAAAATATTTTTATAAGCACTGGTGAAGTAAAACAGCCAAATGTATTTTTTCCCTCATTGTTGTGAATGGCCTCCATAGGCTAGAATGGGGAGAATTTATTTTAATTTTTAATGTCCCCTTAAGTAAATCATACCTCAAGTTTGGTATCAAATTAATTGTTCTAATAAATATCACAACCTCCAGTTGCTGGATTTATTATAACGTGTTCAGGTAAAGAGTTTTAAACTTTACCTGAAATGTAGCCAACTTCCGCGTAGCAATGTTTTTACTGCTTTACTCTAATTGGCCAGCGTCTGGCAGCCTGGCCAGGCTGCCTTGATGAGGTTTGAAGTTGCCTGGCTCAACACAAAATGATGTGGCTTGAGGAGGAGGTCTTCCCTCAGCAGATGGAGAGGCAGGAAAAGAGGAGGGCTGCCAAACTGGTCTTCAAAGGCAGGGAAGGACATTTGGAGCAACCCAGCACCTCCCTCACATTCTGCAAACCCAGGTGCCCCCTTGATTAGATTAGGAGAAGGCAGGAGAAGGATGTGTTTTAGATTTTTAGCCACACCAGTGGGTGGGCTCAGCCAGATGTAACCACCAAAAATCACTTTCTGCCATAATGGATTTTTGACGAATGTTGCTCCGTGGGATTGATTTTTGGCATGCTTCTCAGGAAGTGGCCATCACAGGGGGAAGGACCCTGCACCTGACTGGAGAACCAGGGACCCCTGTTTTTCACCCAGGAGCAAGGAAAAAACTGGCAGACCTGCACCCACACCTCAGATCCCTGCCAGATTGCAACAAGGAAGTACTAGAGAAGAAGAAGGACTTCCCTGCTGTACCCCTGACCTGCACCTGGACACTGCACTCTGGAGCACTGCACCAGCTGCACACTTGGGTTACAACACAAGAAGTACTTTGCCTGATTCAAGGAGGGACTCCATATTTGCTAAAGGTGAAAACTTGCTATCCAGAGTCCCCTGTACCAACTCCTGAAGAAACAGACCAGCTGACCACTGTCCAGTGGCCAAAAAGGAGTTTGTGCCAGGTGCATTCTGGGAATTGTAGTCTGCACCCTCAAGGAGCATCTCAGAGCTTCTGGAACTTTGGAGTGAGCAGTGGACTCCAAAAGAACCTTAATGGAACATCTGTAAGAAGATCCAGAAGTTTGGAGAACTTTTGGAAAAATGCTCCAGAAAGGGATTGACCTGGCATGGCAACTCTAGCTGGCTTGTCTCAACTGCTACCTGGCCTGAATTGCAGGTTCGTCCTGGTGGAGAAAATCTCAGAAAAAGTGACTACGTCTGAATGTAGGAAGTTGACCGGGACCTCCCAGGCAGTGTATCCGAAAAGAGCTCAAGGGACGTCGGATCAAGATTCAGGTTTGCCCAGGTCGAAGGACTGTCACCTTGAAAAAATGACTAAGTCTGAAGGTAAATGTCCTCCACCGAGGGCTACCACAACGCATATCTGAGGAAGAGTTCCAGGAGGTCGGATTGGCCTGGCGACTTGGTCCCGCTGAAGAAAATCTCCAGAAAAACTACTAAGTCCAAAGGTAAACTTTTGACCGAGGCCTCACGCAAGCTGTAGCCAAGCAGGGCTCCATCGCGGTCAGCCTCAAACTTTGACTTTGCCCCGGTCGAGGTGCAACCAGATGACCAGATTGGCGCTATTCATTTCCAAGCACCAAAAAGCATTAATTCTTTAAAAATTCATATCTCGGGTTCCCCAATTTTAATCGTTTTGGTGTCAGTTTTAAGATAAAAATATAATCTATTTTTATAAATTGGTGTTGGATTTTTATAACGTTTTGGTGTTTTACTTATTTGCTGTTTTGTGATTTTTAAATGCTTTACACATATGTCTCCTAAGTTAAGCCTTGTTGCTTGTTGCCAAGTTACCAAGGGTTGAGCTAGGTTACCTTTGTGTAATTTCTCATAATTTTGGCATCGTTTTGGGTAATTACCAAAAAGCAAAATACTAAAATGACACACCACTCTATATCTGACCTCTACTCTGAATAACCTCTGAAAACTCTCATTGGTTTAATCTAACTTCAGAAATATATCCATGCAGTGTATGCAGGTCGTACAGTTATACTTATATTGGAGAAGACATGATGTAGTGGTGAAATAACAAACTTGGAGCACCTAGGGCCTTATTTACAACAAACTGGTGCATTGATACCAATGTGCCAGTTTACTTGCGCTGCCCTGTGCCCCCCTAACGATACAGTGCACCATGATGCTCGTTAGCACAGCTGTGGCACAATTTCTGACGCAGTTGTGGCACACTGCTGGACTAGCACCAAAAATGTTGATGCTAGTCCGGCAAAGTGTCACGTTAATGCCTACCCTTGAACGGTCGTTAAAAAATAACACTAGAATAATGCAGTGAAATCTTACAGATTGCACTATGCCATTCCTGCTGGCCTCCTAGTAGGGGAACGCCTCCCTGGTGCAGGTGTAATATGGCGCAAGTATTTACAAACAGGTGCAATGGTACCATTGCACCAGTTTGTATATATGGCATGGTGGACTGTTCTGCCCACCCGTAGCATAAAAAAATGCTGCTACGGAGGGGTAGGGGGCTTTGAAATTAGCTCTCTAGTTTCTAATTGTGACTCACTCTTACCAAATACAGTGATATTGTGATTCTGGTCAATTAATAAAGACCCTCATTATGACGTTGGCGGTAAATGCCGCTTACAGCCGTGCTGACGGCCGGCAACTTACCATCGCGCTGGTGAATATCTGTTCACCATGTTATGACACGCACACACCAATCCGACAGAATACAGCCACGCACACAAATCCACCAGACCAAAGGTCAGTGCTAAAGTGGCGGTCTCAAAACCCACACCATTACACCAACAGAACAACGCCCATCACATTATGAGCCACAAATCACCACGGCGGACAATCAACGGAGGTATACCACTGGCGGTACATACTGCTGCACTCACAATGGACACCCACAGGCAAAACAACACCACATTGGACAATTCAAGCAACACACACCTGACACCCATAAACACACCACACCCACACACCCACACCCTATAAAACACACACTCACAGTACCCACAACCCTTTATGAAAACAATTCATTGCTACCAGACACCAAGACCACTGCGACAATTAGACACACACACCACTCACACCCATACACCCCTCACACACTCCACATAACACACCCCAACACATTACCCAACACACCCTCACCAACACACATCACATATCACTCATGGCACAACAAAGGAAGCCCTGTTTCACTGAGGAGGAGTTATAGGTCATGGTGGAGGAAATCGTCAGGGTAGAGCCACAGCTATTTGGAGCACAGGTGTAGCAGATATCAATAGCAAGGAAGATGGATCTATGGCGGAGAATCGTGGACAGGGTCAACGCTGTGGGACAGCACCCCGGAACAAGGGATGACTTCAGGAAGAGGCGGAACGACCTATGGGGGAAGGTACGTTCCAGAGCAGCAAGACACCAGCTCGCTATACAGAGGACTGGTGGTGGACTCTCACCTCCTCCCCCACTGCTTACAGCATGGGAGGAACAGGTACTGGCAGTACTGCATCCTGAGGGCCTAGCCAGAGTTGGAGGAGGACTGGACACTGGTAAGTCAACTTTTAACAATTATCACCCCCCATATCTCCATGCTATCACACACCCTCTATCCCATCACTCCACTCCATCCCACACACTCCACCATCACATCACTCTAATCCTAATGCCAAGCCCTGCATGCTGTACGAATGCATGGACACCCCTCCCAGCCCTGCATGGACACTCATCACTAAAGCATGCACAGCATAGGGAAACTAACAATCCCACAATACACCAACATACACAAGCAAAAGCTGGCAGGGAAACAACAACCACAGAGGGGAAGCTAGGGAAGTACAAATGTCAGACACCAGAAGCATAATACATCTTTTACATCTCCACAAGTACCCCAGCAAATGTCACTGGAGTGGAGGTGCCATCACTATCCAGTCTCCCAACAGAAGAGGCCCACAGTTATGACAGTAACTCTGGACTTCAGGATCTGTATGATCCAACTGGCCCATCAGGGACCACTGGACAGTCGGTCACTCAAGCCCAGTCACAGACCACCTCAGAGCCTCCCTCATCAGGATCCAACACCACATCACCCACCCAGCGTACCCTAACCTCTGTCCCCAGGACACATCAATCAGCAGTGTGCACTCCTCTACAGGGACCCCAGTCCACACCTCACCCCCAAGACAATCAGGGACCTGGGGTCAGTGGCAGTGGGTACACCAATCACAGGACAGAAGCACAGGCGAGCAGGGACACTGGGATGACTTTCTGTGCACCAGGGGGAGGACAGGAGCAGTGAACCAACTCTCCAGTAGGCACTCCCCGAGATCCTGGGAGCCTACCAACATTTCCAGGACACAATGGGCCAGATCCTAGACAATGTGCAGGAGAATAGGCGGCTGCAGGAGGGTCAGTATCAGGGGATCAGGGAGGACTTGCAGGCCATCAACAACACCCTGATCTCATAGCAGGGGTGCTGGCAGACATGGCCAACATTATGAGGAAGGCAGTGTCACACCAGTGGGCCCCTACCACTAGCCAGTCATCGCAACAGCCCTCCACTTCCGCTGCAGCTAGTGGTCAGGAGGCCCTGTCACAGGACCAACAGGCCACCAGCACCCTTCCCCCTGCAGAAGGTGAACCACCCCACAAATGCTCCCTGTGAACCAGACAGAAGGGAGAGACACTTGCCGAGACCACTGCCAAGAAATGAGACTCTGTCACCTAGTCCACCTTGATCTGCCATTGCTCCAAATGCCCCCATGGACAATACACCTGTGATACAAACAGACTGGAACAATACCCTGGACTTTCCTCCATCATCACCCCATTCCATTGCACTTTCCCCTCTATATTTTAGCACTACAATAAACACCCTTGGATAAAAATCGACTACTAGTATTTCATGTATTGCAAATTTGTATTGATTGAAACAGCTACAACCATTGCAAATGAACTATACATAGAATGAACATAAACTTAATGACCTGTAGCTGGCTGTTGTGATCACACCAGGAGATCCTTGTTGGTTATAAGTGGGCCCTATGGGGTACAGTGGCCAATGGTGATCCACGCCGGCAGTGACGGTATGCACCGCAGCGGACGTAACCGCCCTTTTCTATCAGATTTCTCACTTTTTTCCCGACCTTCCATAGGAGAGGACCTACACTGCATGTGCTGCTGTGACCTGTGTCTGGAACCTACCATAGCCTGTGTGACCGGGGAAAGGGCCCCAGCCTTCACATCTGAGGAGTTGGAGCGACTGGTGGATGGGGTCCTACCTCAGTACGGACTGCTCTATGGGCCTCCAGACCAACAGGTGAGTACACGATGCATGTGGTATGAATGCTTGGAGTTGTGTGTGAAGGCCTCGTGTAAGGGGGGTGGGTGGATGTCCTCTTGGTGGTGTACATGTTGTGGGCTGGGCTGTGTGTGTGCCAATGGTGATGGAAACAGGTATTGTGGGCCACTTGTGTGACTGGCTGGACTGTTTGTCTAATGGTTTTCTCTTGTCTGAGTTGCCTCTGCAGGTCAGCTCCCATCAAAAGAAGATAATCTGATGGGCCATCACCAAGGACGTGTGGACCCTGGGGGTCTATGGCAGGCGGATCACCCACTGTCGCAAACGGTGGGAGGACCTGAGAAGCTGAGCACGAAAAACCGCTTAGGCCCAGCTGGGGATGGCATCCCAACGAGGAAGGGGTGCCCGTCGGAGCCCAACCCCCCTGATGGCCCGCATACTGGCGGTGGCCTACCCTGAGCTGGATGGGTGCTTGAGGGCATCACAGCAGCCACAAGGGGGTGAGTACAGTGGCTATCATTGCAACTTACGGCTGGAGGGGTGGTATCTGGGTGGTGGTTGTGTGTCAGTGGGTGCCCCTAGGCCAGGCTAGGTATAGCAACGTAGGTTCTCTGGTGGCTAAGGGTTTATATGTGAAATACTGTTTACCTAGATTGTTAGTGATCACTACTGGTCATGGCTGCATGGGTCCCGGGTGTGCTGCAGTTGGCGGTGTTTGCCCCTCCTTATTCCTTGGTGACTAGCCATTTCACTGGTAGTGCCATGCATAGTGCATAGGCCTGTTCCCTGTGTGTGGGGGTGCTGCGTTTGCCAATGGTGGTGTTGGTGCAGTCATTGACCCGGTGAATCCTTTGTCTCTCTCTCCCCCTTTCTTGTTTTGTCATCTTGTCCTTATGTGCATTAGCATCATCTGGCAGAGGAGCAGAGGCACCGGCGAGAGAAGGAGCTGCATCTCACAGGACCCTGGAGGCATAGTCCACTGACGCTGAGGGCACCAGTGGGACGGAGGTAGAGGGGAGCACTACGGTTGAGACTGGAGGAGACAATACAGACTCTGATACCTCCTCCGATCGGAGGTCCCTGGTGGTGGAGAACACCTCTGTGACCACCCGGCTACAGGTGCATCCTCCACTCCCATACCAGCACTGCCCTCACAGTAGCCCATCAGCGAGTTGCCTGTGCCCATTCACCCAGGAGGGTGGGCATCTCCTTCGCCACAGGCACATCAGGCCCTGCCCCAGTTAGCCCTGCTGCCTTGAGTGAGGAGGCTATTGACCTCCTGAGATCCATCTCTGTAGGGCAAACCACCATTGTGAATGCCATACAGGGGCTGACAGCAAAAAATGCAGCAAACAAAAACATTCCTGGAGTGCATTCACAGTGGATTGGCAGCTAAACAGAGATCGATTCAGGCTCTGGCCTTCTCTCTGATGGCAGCCACTGTCCCTGTTTCAACCGTCCCCCCTCCAACTTCCACTTCCCAGTCCCATTCTCATCAACTGCAACCCATCCCAAGCAGACAACCATACGAGCATCCACACAAGACAACACCCAAGAGTGTCACAGGCAAACACAAGCACCACCCTTCATCCCACAGGCACTCACAGAAACACCATTCAGTTGCAGACGGGAGAACATCCACTATCACCACTATCACCACTGTCTCCCCCTCCTCCTCCTCCACCTCTCACCCAGTTACGTCCACACTCACACTTGCATGCACTACATCAATATCCACCACCAGCATCACCACGCCAAGCAGAACACACACCTCCACAACATCCATGCACATGTCCTCTGTGTCCCCTCTCACCCTGTCTGTCCCCCCTCCCAAAGTACACAAACGCAAGCACTCAGAAACCCAACAGCCATCTACCTCACAACAGCATACAGCCCATGCACATGCACCCAAATCTAGCAGACAAACACCTCCAACAACCACTGCCTTATCCTCCACTCCCATTACACCTCCCTCTTCCCGCTCCAATGTCCCTAAAAAGCTTTTCCTTTCCCAGATTGGCGTCTTCCCTACCTCTCCACCCCCGTCCTGCACGTATGGGCCGGGTAGCAAGGACCCAGCCAAGCACCTCAGCCAAATATTCCACAGGCCCAGTGGTAGTAGCACCTACTCATGGTGGAAACAATTCAAGGCCAACAATACTGAAGGGAAAGGAGCCTGCAGCAGCTGCAAAGAAGGGGAGGGAGCCTGCGGCAGCTGCAAATAAGGGGAAGGAGCCTGCACAGCTGCTAAGAAGGGGAAGGAGCCTGCACCAGCTGCAATGAAGTGGAAGGAGCCTGCACCAGCTGCTAAGAAGGGGAAGAAGCCTGCACCAGCTTCAAAGAAGGAGAAGGAGCCTGCACCAGCAGGCAGAGGTGGGAAAGAGCCCATCCACCAGTGCCAGTAAGGGTAAGTAATCCCTAACCCATGAGCAGGAGGATAGGACAATCTACACCAGCGGAAGCTGCCAGCCAAACAACGCCACCACTCGCAGCTGTCACAGGGCCCCCACCACCAGTCGTGGTTGTGCAGCCATCAGAGATTGCAGGGGCTGAGCAGGAGCCTCACACAACCACCACCACAGTGCAGCCATTGGAGGGTGCAGGGGCTGAGCAGGAGCCTCCCACAACCACCACCACAGTGCAGCCATCACTGCCGGCGGACGCCATATAGTCCAGCCTCCAAGGCCTGCTATGCGGCCTGCCCCACCAGAACCAGTGGGCAATATACCCACTCGAGAGACTGTGGCCTTGCACTCCCCAGGACAAAGCAATGGGCATGTTGCCCCCTCTAGAACCAGTGGGCAAGACACCCACTCGAGAGACTGTGGCTTGCACTCCCCAAGACAAAGAGCACGGGGCATGTTGCCCCCTCCAGAACCAGTGGTGAAGACACCCACTCGAGAGACTGTGGCCTTGTACTCCCCAGGAAAAAGAGCACAGGGCATGTTGCCCCTCCAGAACCAGTGGGCTTGTTCCAGCATCCGGCTGAGGTGCCCCCCTCCCCCTGATGTGCCTGCCTATTTGCCAACTGATGCCTATGCAGTGTTCTCTCCGGCTTTGTGCAGGATTCGATTGGGGCCTTGGACTGTGACCTGTGGCAATGTGGGCCCTGTGAACTATGAACTGAGCAGTGTCCCTTTTTTATACTCGTGTACAGATCTGTTTCATGTGTAAATCAGATTTTTAATTTTATTGTTGGATGGATTACAATCATTTTCGTAAATTCCTGTTGCCTTTTCTTTATTCTGCAGATTTACTTGGTCAAATTGTTTTTGTAACACATATAGTTGTGTGCATGATGTGCGTATGTCGGGTGTGTGTGGTGTGTGTGTTTCACTATCTTTTTCCTCCCACCCTCATTTGTGTGGTAGGCAACTGTACTTACCATTGTAGTCTTCGCCGGCGCTGGTGTTCCAGGTGGAGCGTAACGTAGAAGTTCATCGGAAAGACTTGCAGTTCCGGTTCCATGGGGGCATGGTTCTTCCCTGTGTCTCCAATGGTGAGTCCTTTCTCTTCTGTGCAGTGTTTCTGCCAGGCTTTTGATGGCACTGGTGCCGCCCCAGAAAATGTGGTGGTTTTGTGAGTCAAAATATGGTGGGCGGTGCTTTGTCTCCCGCCTGGCTGTTGGTGGCTACCGCTGTGGTGACTGTTGTTTCCGCCCTGGTGGTCGGTGTGGTACATTGGCTGTCTATCAGAGATATCACGGCCAATGTCATAATTTGGCGGTAATTACCGCCAGTCTCTTGGCGGTATTACTGCCACTTTATCACCGACCGCCAGGGTCGTAATGAGGGCCTAAATCTCCTAGTTTCTGAAATTGTTTACGTAAATTCATATTTTTGATTATCTCCTTAAATTACATTTTTGTTGAAATCTTTTTATTAACATTAAACATTAACATTTTCAATAAAACACAGAAAAGGGAGAAACAGGAAAAAGAAGCACACCAGAAGAAACACCCATAGTTGTGACACTTCACATGGTTACATAGCACAGTGAATGTGAGTGGCAGGAAAGGTTCATCATGGACAACTACAAGTTTGACCATGCAAGTGAGTAAAGAATAGCATAAAAATCAGGGGTTATGACTTGCGGAGTACTCAGTTCAAGTCAGAGTGAGCAGAACAAATAGGCTAGATACGGTCATGGGACCAAATAATATAAAGCAAAATGCAAGGTAAGTTAAGTGGTAAAACATACAGAATATACCCTGTGAATGTTATTTCTGTTAAACAGTGTATCAAATTGCACCTAACCACAACAGCCACACTTTGTATGCAGTCATAAAGATATACAGGACAGTGATCTGTACTAGTATATAGCTGAAATTCCAGGGCACACAGGACCATAGGGCGGCTGAAGAAAATAGAGAGAATAACAACCATTAGCATTAAGGGGTGTCAGGTAAAAGAATCTTCAGTGGTGGGGGGGGTTATTGGAAGTCCACTAATATGTCATTCAATGAAGTCACTGGGGGTACTTGCACAATCCAAGTGTGTCCTCCTTATGAAGACCAACAATTTCAGCTTGTGCCCAAGTAATTACAGAAAACTCCCAGGCAATAGGGTAGGGGGAGGTGGGGATTTCCAGCTATGTGTGATTAATTGTTTAGCAAATAAGTGACCCAGGTCCATAAACCTATTCTTGGCTCTGCGTTTTGTATCTTGTCGTTGGATTTCCAATATACAGGTTTCCCATAAGTGCAATGCTGGCCACCCCATGCCATATGCCAATTGAGTTGAAATCTCATGCCATCATATATGCAAGGAAGGACATGACCACAACATGTGTAAAATATCTGTGTCAATGAGAGCATCTGGAGCAGGCGGCATCAATGCATAAAAAGTATTGTGTTATTTTGCATGGGGTGAGGTAAGCTCTATGAAGAATGTAAAATTGTATAAGGCGAAGTGAGCAGTCAGCGGAATGGATGTAGAGCACTCCAAGGCCAAATTCCATTTTCCATCTGTGCAGGGGCAGCCCAGTTCTACTGGAGCAAAGGTATGAGTAATATTGGGTACACAGAAAGTCTGCTAACCAGTGCCTGTACCCATGATGTGTATGCATTGTTTAGTGAGATGTATAGGATGGCCGTGTTGTATCCCCACTTGTTCCACAGCTTTCCAAGCAGTGAGTTATAGAGTAGAAACTGTCCTGGAGCCTAATCCTCCTCAGCTAACAGAGTATCCAATGGAGTTAGGTCAAAGAAATGATACAAGTCAATGAGTGTATGTAACCCCCTGTGTGCCAGAAGGATAATTCCAGGGACGTTGTAGGCTGTCTATTGTGGGATTGCTCAGTAATGGAAGTAATGGGGCAGAGGGGATGACAGCTTTTGTAATAAAAAGACAGTGCTTGTAGCACCGGCAAGCAACTTAAAGAAGGGTGGAATAGTAAAAGGGGTGTTGCACAAGGATGAAATAAGCGTAATATGACATGCATGTCCCATCGTTGGGATACAGTGGCAGTGTCTGATAAGTGTAGGCCTGCTATCCAGCAGACCACCCACTGAAGCTGAGAAGCAAAGTAGTATTGCTCAAACCGTGGGACTGCCAGACCCCCTTGGTCTGTCACGAGGTAGAGTTTCTGCAACAAAACTTAGCAGCATGTATTATGTTGTGTCAATGACTCCAGCATCTGCTTGATAATAACAAAAAAAGGTTTTTAATTAGAGCCACCCGGTCATCCACTGAAAGGGGGTGGAACATTGAGAATCCTATCTGAGTGCATGCTATGTTAAGGCACTCATGAGTTTTCCCTCCAACAAGTCTGCAAGTGAATGATAGATCCATATCCCCAGATATCGAAATACACTGGCCCATATTTATACTTTTTGACGCAAAACTGCGCTAACGCAGTTTTGCGTCAAAAAAATTAGCGACGGCTAACGCCATTCTGATGCGCCATGCGGGCGCCGTATTTAAGCAATGACGTTAGCCAGCGTTAGCCGGCGGCGCTGCCTGGTGTGTGTTGAAAAAAACGACGTACACCAGGCAGCGCCGGCATAGGGGGATATGGGGCTTGGGCGTGAAAAAATGGGGCAAGTCAGGCTGAGGCAAATTTTTCGCCTCAACCCGATTTGCGCCATTTTTTTCCACTCCCAACCCCCATAGAAATGACTCCTGTCTTAGCAAAGACAGGAGTCATGCCCCCTTGCCCAATGGCCATGCCCAGGGGACTTCTGTCCCCTGGGCATGGTCATTGGGCATAGTGGCATGTAGGGGGGCACAAATCAGGCCCCCCTATGCCACAATTTAAAAAAAAAAAAATACTTACCAGAACTTACCTTATTGTCCCTGGGATGGGTCCCTCCAGCCTTGGGTGTCCTCCTGGGGTGGGCAAGGGTGACAGGGGGTGTCCCTGGGGGCATGGGAGGGCACCTCTGGGCTCCTTCAGAGCCCACAGGTCCCTTAACGCTTGCCTTTTGCAGGCGCTAAAAAACGGCGCAAAAGCAGCCGTACGTCATTTTTTTTGACCCGCCCACTCCCGGGCGTGAATTTTGCCCGGGAGTATAAATACAATGCACATGCCTCGGAGTCAATTTTTTAGACGTGAACGCCTACCTTGCATCTCATTAACGCAAAGTAGGTGTCCACGCTAAAAAATGTCGCAAACTCCATGGACTTTGGCGCTAGACGCGTCTAACGCCAAAGTATAAATATGGAGTTAGTTTTGCGTCGGAATTGCGTAAAAAAAAACGACGCAATTCTGGCGCAAGCGGAGTATAAATATGCCCCACTGTGCTGCCATGTCAAGTGAATACTGTTTAGGGAGGAGGCTGGGGCTGTTCGTGTAGGGTGGAATGGGAAGAAACATGATTTGGAGCAGTTAAGTTTTATTCCAGACAAGGATGCAAAATTACAAAACACGTGAGCCACCACCTACAGGATTGTGTGCCATCCCTCAGATATAATTAATAGATATAATAGAAGATAGTCAGCAAATTAAACGCCATGTGTAAAACGTCTCCTAATGGGATTTCCCAGGATTGACTACAGGCATGGGGGACTAGTGCCAGTGGCTCAATAGCCAAGGAAAAAAGGAGCGGAGAAAGTGGGCAACACTGGCATGTTCTTCTTGCTATCAAGACATGATCAGACATGAGGGGGTCCATCTTTATCCTAATCAATGGAAGCATATAGACGTTTAATTAGTTTACTGATATCAGGGCAAAGGCTGAAATGTGGCAGCACATCAAATAAATAGGACCACTCCGGGGAGTCAAATGCTTTTTCCACCACTATGCACCCAGATTGCAAGCAGTGACCATCAGCATACTCAATTGTCCAAAATACTCTGCAAAAGATAAGGGATGTATTGCAAGTAAGGACAAAACCATTTTGGTCCAAATGTACCAAGGCTGACACCAGCGGAGCCAGTTTGTCAGCCAGTATTTTGGCTAAGATCTTATAGTCAGTGTTTAGGAGCACTAATGATCTGTATGAACTTATTATAGTCTGATCCCTATTGACTTTGTGCAAAGTAGGAGGCAGGCAAGTTGTTTGGAGTGCAATCTCATAAACATCCAGACGTCTTACCTGTGGCCAAGACTCTAATGGCTTCCCGAAATTCATAAAGGGTGAGCGGGCTGTTGAGTTTCGCTTTTTGCTCCAGTGTGATTTATAACACCATTCAGAAACATATTCCCAGCAGATTGAGTAGCCTGATTTGCTGATTGGTATAAGGTTGAGTAGTTTTCGGTGAACTCTGCATCTATTGAGGTTTGTGTGAGTAGTTCCCCATGAGTTGCATGTAATGTCATAATAGGATGATGGATTTGTTCATGCTGGATAAGCCAGGACCCGCAATTGTCCGAATGTGATTCTGAAAAGCACAGGACTCATGTTATAGCATGTTGTAATGTCCCTGTCCAGTTGTCTGCATTTGTTCCAATTGGTGCTAATGCATTGTCCCTGTATTATTACCTTAAATGCTTCCCATTCTATAAGACTAGATGAGGCAGTGTCAGTGTCAACCTCAAAATATTCAGTTGCGGCAGGGTCAAGGAAAGCGTAAAAGGGGAGATCTTCTAGTGCTGGCAGCTCCAAGCTCCAAGTGGGAATAGGAGGGGGTTGCCTTCTCATGTTCATTCACAGTAGTTGGGGATTATGATCAGGATGTGTGTGCCCAAGTTAATCGATGTAACTAACATGTCGCAAAAACATCTAGGGCCTGATTTATGAAAAGTTAGCGCTGCCTTTGCGTAATTTTTTGTTGCAAAAGCGGCGCAAACTTAAAAAATATAATTATATTTTGTAAGTTTGCGCTGCTTTTGCCTCAAATAATTATGCAAAGGCGGTGCTAACTTTTCATAAATCGGGCCCCTAGTGAGCTAATAATGAGGTCTATGAAAAATTGTAAATCATGGGGAAACAAAGAAAACCCATGTGGTGATGTTGTATGAGCACCAGATGTCCTCCATATGTAAAGGATTGAGCCAGTCTGTGAGATTCTGGGCATTAGTTGTGGTAATTTTGCAGGGAACAGGGTGGGAGTGGTTTAGGTGAAGTTGTAGCACGCTGTTGATATATTCCGGAAAAAAGGATAATTTGCTCCAGGGCAGTAAGGTCTCAGACAGCTTATCTAAGAATATTGCTTGGTCCGTGTTGGGGGCATTAGATGGTACCTAGTACTACTTGGTGGCTGTATAGCCTGTTTTTGATGAAAACATACCTACCATTCGGGTCTATGTTGGTTGCCTCTTCTTTGAAGGGGACTGGGGCCCGGACCCATAGCAACACCCCTTTTGCATATGTGGAAAAGTTAGTTGAGAACATGTTGTTAGAAATGTGATGTTTGGTTGGCAGTCTGGTTACCCCTTCTGCAAGCAAGGACCCTCACTCTAATAAGGGCAAAGGAGAAACACACCTGGTTAACCCCCACTCACCCCCTTGGTAGCTTGGCATGAACAGGCAGGCTTAACACAGCAATATGTAAAATATTTGTACCAACACATACAGTAATACAGTGAAAAAATTACAAAATAGACACCACAGATGGACACAATATTTATCTGAATCAAACAAGACCAAAACAACAAAAATCCAACATACACAAGTCAAGATATGAATTTTCAAAAGAATAAGAGTCTTACTTTAGAGGAAAACATGAAAACATTGATTTTCCACAAAGTGCCTGGTTTGCCCCAAAATTAAAGCAGCACAGGCGACAGTGCGTCGCAAAGGGCAGCAATGCGGCGATTCCTTCCTCACAAGGGAGGGCGTGCATCATTTCTTCTCCGGTTAGGTCGGCGAGGCATCATTTTTCTCCCTAGCAAGAGAGTGATGTGTCGAATTCCAGGCAGGGCACATCTGATTCGCGCAGAATTGGAATGACTTTGATGCCCAGGGATAATGTGTGGAAAATCCGGTTGCACAGTGTTAGAAAACCACGCTGCATTATCAGCAGCCACAAGCAGGTGTTGTGCATCATTTCTCCAGCCGTGATGCATCAGTCTCCCAGCCATGATTCAGATGGAGTGGCGTGTCATTTATCAGCCACGTTGCAGATGGTGCGTCAGAAATGTCCCTGCACTGCGTTCTGTGCATGGATTTTGAGCTCTTGTTCTACCAACTTCACCTTTCAAGGGCCCAGGGACTGGATAGAGTACCACATGGCAGACAGGATTATCAGCAGAGAGTCCAGGTGCTGGCAGAGGAACTCTTTGATGGCCCTGGGACTTCAAAATAAAAGGCAAGCTCTGTTCAAGCCATTGGAGATTCTTCTCAAGCAGTAATGCACAACAAAGTCCAGTCTTTGTCCCCCTTCACCGGCAAAAGCATCAATTGCAGGATAGCCCAAAAAAGCATAGTCACATGGGGGCAGCACTTCTCCTAAGCTCTTCAGCTCTTCTCCTTGGCGGAGGTTCCTCTTGAATCCAGAAGTGATCTAATCTTCAGGGGTTTTGGGTCCAATACTTATACCCCTTTCTGCCTTTGAAGTTGGTAAACTTCAAAGGGAAGTCTCTCTTGTTTGCAAGATCCTGCCTTGCCCAAGCTAGGCCTCAGGTACACACCAGGGAGTTGGAGGCTGCATTTTGAGAGGGCAGGCACAGCCCATTCAGGTGTAAGCGACCACTCCTCCCTCCACTCTACCACAGATGGCTCATCAGGATATGCAGGCTACACCCCAGCTCCCTTTTTGCAGCATGCACAGAAAGAGCAAAATGCCAAACATGATTGTTTATGTGTGCCAAACGCCATTAGTAATTGTTTATGTGCAGGAAGGGACACCTTCCCACACGTAAACAATCAAACCCCTCAACGCAGGCATCCTTGCATGATGGTGCAAGGATGCCTGCATTGGCGCTATGCAGCTCAATTTAGTGCTAGTGCAAGGGACAACACAGGAGTTGGGCGTATTCAATTAAATACAATGCATCCATGCGCTGTGAAAATGATGGAGCACGGCACTTCCAATTTTGGCACAGCGTCGCGCTCCATCATTTTCTTTTAAATATGGGCCCAAAGGTTATGGGTTGAAGCCTGGCGGAGGTTTACTTGTCGATATTCAATGCACCCTCTCAATAGAGAAGAATGGCGA
The DNA here is from genome assembly GCF_031143425.1 of Pleurodeles waltl. NCBI lineage: Eukaryota > Metazoa > Chordata > Amphibia > Caudata > Salamandridae > Pleurodeles > Pleurodeles waltl. The sequence goes on from NC_090449.1 coordinate 371,645,591, forward strand.
TAGAGTGAAGAGGGTTGACAATTTTATGAACCCATTGTTCGATGTAGGCAACAGCATCCTGACCGTCGGTATTTTCAGGGAGACCCTCAACCTGGATGTTGTTAGGCCTGGAGTGATGGTCTTCATTCTCAGTTTTCTCCTCTAGCAGACATATTCGTTCTATAAGTTGATGGACCTGTGTTTGAGTAGCCAGCAAAGTTATTGATTGTTCTGTGCCTTGTACTCTTATCGACTAATTCCTGCTGATCTTCATGCAGGATGGTAAGTTCTGAGGCAACTGTGTTGATTTTGTTTTCTAGAGAGATTTTTGATTTTTCACTAGCAGCTAACACAATGTCTAGTTTGTCTTTGAGCGATGTGGCACCATCAGGAAAGGTCGGGAGATAAATCACTTCAGAAATTGAAGCCAGAGGCCATTGATTGGCGTGAGGGTGCTCTCATGGCAGCATAGATGACCTATGTGTGTGTTCCAAGTGGTTGCTCTGAAATGAGGAGAAAGCCTCATGTCAGGGATGGGCACACTTGCGTGTGTTGTTTGGTGGAGCTCAACACAGCTGCACAAGCGGTCCAAGCGACACCACCAAGGGACCCTCCTTTAGGATGCTTCGGTGGGTTGTAGGGGCATGTGAGAATGCTGGTACGTGACAGCAATGGTGGTTTGAAGGCCATGCTTGAGAAAGGGTGAAGGGCCAGTGGAGTCCGCGTGCATTGCATCGACTGTGTAGCATGAGCTACCTCGATGCAGTGGAAAGCGCACAAAGGAGATGCACCTTTGACAGCTCCTATTTGAGTGAATCAAAAATTCAATGAGGAACATGTATGAGACGTGGTATAAAGGTTAGCAGTACATGATGGGACAAGGGAGTGCCTACTGCCACAATATATGTGCCTCTAAAGCTACGTGTCAGCAGTACAAGCAGATAAGTGCCGACATAAAACCTCGTGGTGTCACGGTTTCGGGCGGCTCTGATCAGGACTCTGCACAGGAGAGGTCTCAGGTGTGTGTAGTTTCAGACACTTGCAAGTCCTCGAGGAGAGGATCAGGTGAAAAGGAGAAACTGGACTTCTCCCATAGAAAACAATGGGAAACAGAATCCAGGCTTTCCTGACTACCAGGCTGTGCATTATGGGATTTGCAGTCCCATGAAGCAAATGTAGTACTACACAAGTATAAATGGCGAAAAGAGAAACAAACAGGAGTCAGCAAGGCACTCTAGATAAGTGTTCAAGGTGATTCCCAGGCTACTGAGAGTCCCCTTACAGTGCCCCCCTAGAAATGGGACAACGAGTCGTAACACGTGGAGCAAGGATGATCACATGTGTAAGTGACAGCAGATGGTGTGCTCTGAAGAAAAGCCAGTCTTAATGTTAGGAACATAAATGCATGGAGTCTTACAAGGAACAGGTGATCAACAGCAGGGGTGTTGTGCCAGTCAATATTAGTAGGGGTTTTGGCCAGTAGGCCCCAGAGCAAACAATGTATATTGTTATACATACTGAGAGAAAGTGGCAGTCTCATATGAGGAACCGGATGGATGTGCTTCTCCTCACAACGCGACTCACTTGATCCATAAGAGCTGCACCAGAGAAGGAGAACGGGGACATTGCAATGTAGGGAAAATGAGAGGCACCACAACACTACACTCACCCCTGGGGCCCACATGTTGGATCAACTGCTGTTGCCTGGTGCACCGCCAAGCTGCACAGAGGAGTGCTGACCATGCCATCAATGGGGAAGAGTTTGATTGCCCAAAGCAGCAGTCCTGGCAGATTCCAAATCACTGGTGCATACCACCATATGTCCTGAGTCCATCAGGCACCCCCTGTGGAAGGTGCAGGGAGAGCAGAGGCTGCAGCGTGTCACCTGCAGGTCTCTGGAAGAGGCAGTAGGCCGTCTCAAGCAGACGCACGGGCCCAGTGATCATTCCAGCAGTGCCGCACCCAGTGTCTCAAGGCCTCTGCCCACTGCTGTGGCCCGGGCAACACAGCGGCAGCCATGAAGGTCCAATAAGGGTTCTCCTGCCAGGTAGATAGAATTATTCATCTTTTGGCAGTGAGACATGGGAGGAAAGGGAAGGGCAACCCAAGACTTCCAGAGTCCTGTTACTCAGAACTCGGATCATGCCACTTGGCAACTCCAATCAACAGCGCAGAACGTGGGTGGATCACTCCCCCAAAGCAGCAATAATCTCCACCCTCCAAAGTGGAAATGGCACAGATAGTGCCATGTAAGGCTAGAAGCCAGGTAGTTCCTTGGGCTGAAGCAGGGCGCTGAGGTGGCGGCAGGCAAGCAATGGTGAAGTTCGCCTTCTCCATGCGCCTCATGGTGGATCCTAGGGCACTGAGGCTGGTCAGATCAGATCATAGGCATGACTCTGCCGTGTTCTGCACGGCCCAGGAGCCAAAGTGTAGCAGCTGATGGTTTGGATTAGAATGGATAATGGATGGAGAAAAGGGATGCAACATGGAACTCCACCCATGCCATCCCCCTCATTACATTCTTAATGCAGTATTGATATTAGCATTTATCATTCTAGGTATTTTTAACTCTGTGACTTTTGTTCTGCCCTGTTTGGAACTGTTCATCCTGAAGCATTCATAATTATTTCCACGAAATATTTCAGGTTAAATATATGTACTCTTTGGGTAGTTTCAAAGGGATTGAGGATTTGTCATTCATCCTGGAGAGGAGTCAGAGAAACTAGGGAAAATATGGAGTTAGCGATGGAGTTTCTGGTTGGCTAGGGTTTGCACTTAAGTCAGGCAGAACCCACCACTCTAGCCAGGGCAAGTAAGCTGCACACCAGCCATAACTTGTGCTCACCCCCTGGGAGCTTGCGAGAGAACAGTCAGGCTTATCCTGAGAGGCAATGCGTAAAGCATTTGCACAACACACTCACAACAGTGACACAATAAATACACCAGAAGAATACTTCACACAGGATTAAATAAAAAATATATAGTATATTGTACATAAGATAGACCAAAAATGACATGAATCATAAATACTGTGCAAATCCTAAGATTATAATCATTCTCCTGACAATCCAAAGCAAAACAACAGACAGTATAACCTCAGGACATGAAATGCAGCAGTAAAGCATTTGGACCATAATTTATTGTGCATAGTACACCATTACTGAAATAGTACCCGTTATTCTGAGTAATGCAATAAACAACAATGACATAGTTCTAGTATCAGTGAATATTTATGGCAGGAAAGGAAACCAGCCAGAAGATATTCACATGAAACTCCTAAGTTACCACAAGGAATAACGGAACACATGCATCCCAAAACGTAGGTACTGAGAAACCTGTGTGTCTCTTACACAGGGTACGACAAGCTGGTAGACATCATAGGCCACTGCAACCCCTGTGTGGCCAATATCTATATTACGGTACTTTAAAACCCTCCACATTTCCTTCCTGAATGTGGTGAGGGTTTCATGCAGTGATCGGGGACCTCCATCAAGGTACTCCGCTGCCACACTGCTGTGGTGACTGCCCTCCCTAAGGTGTGTCACAGCAGGGTGGGCAGGCACCTTCTGCCGGGATCAGTGGGGCATCCTTGCTGGATCACCCACATTCATATGAGGGCAAGGGAGCTGCTTGCTAGGCATGGTGCAGCTGCTCACAACCACAGTGTGGCCTCCTGGGTGACTGCAGAACCGCCTGTGAAAGAGTGCAGGGTGGCAGTACCTCACAGCAACTGGGGCTCACTGTTGGTGTTGGAATTGTTAGGCCGCAGTCCTCCTTTGTATCTTCTGCTTCACCCATGTAGGAGTATGGGGTGGCCTCACCCCTCTCTAGGGCTACTGGTCCCACTGCAGGGCCAGGGGCTACTCCTCTCCTGTGGCCTTGTAGAACCAGGCAGATGTGTCTTTGATGGGTCACCAGGCCTCACCCACCACACAATGGCTGCAGAGTTCATTTGCTTTTCTCTCACCCCTCCCTGCGGTTCCGTCATGCCTCAGCATCACTGGGCATGTCTGATGGGTTGTCTCAAGCAGTAAGATACCATCGGAGGCTCCCAGAGTACCATTTAACACACTCTGAAAAGAAGGACCATGTGTAGCGCTCAATGCATACTGGGAAATAAACCAACACTCAACATGTGTTAAAGGCTCAAATAAAGTGGTAATAAAAATACTCCTCATGCGTTGATTTGAAGATGTGTCAGCCTCAGAGCTCCACAGCAATCCTGCTGGTGAAGGGACTCTCAGGGAGCAGGGGTCAGATGGTAAGCCCCTGGATAATAATAGGTGTGGGGCCCAGACGGAGAAAGCAAGCAGCAGGCCAGAACCGAAGGTAGGTAGTCCTCCTGGCATTGCTCTAGTAGAACAGAGGCAGGTAGCAGTTGGCAGCAGGGCAACAAGCAGAAAAGCAATCCAGTCAGTCCTTTAGGCCACCCAGCCAGTACCTGGGAGCAGGGCAACAGCAGATCACTCCGGTTGAGCCCTTTGTGCAGCTCAGCAGTCTTACTGACAGAGGGTCAGTCCCAGTTCCAAATGAGCTCTAAACATTTGGGGTCAGATTTCTTTTATTTATACTCAAAAATGTATTTGTTCAAGGGATGATGAGTTCAAAGGAACCCTTTCATGTGAAACACAACCCTTTTCATCCCAGCCTTGGCTCTAGAAATCAGTAGGGTGTAAATCTGCCCATTGTGAGAGAAAGGATACAGCTAAAACAAATGTAAGTGCGCCTGCCTCCTTCTCTCTCAGCCATGGAAGGCTATCAGTATGCAGATACACCCACCCCTCCTTTGTGATCACTGTCTGGAAAGTATGCACAAAGTGTAGCTATCACTCTGTCCTAGACATACATTGAAGTCAGGCTGAAAAACATTAAAGTTATAAGCAGGAGAGAGATGCCACTTTCTAAAAGTGGGATTTCTAAAGTAGTAATGTAAAATCTAACTACACCAGTAAGCAGGACTTCTCACTACCATTCCAAACATACCAGGTTCACTCTACTCTTTTCAGATCAAACATTACCACTTAAATATATATATAGGGTAATTCCCAATGCTAACCTATGAGAGGAGCACTCCTCAAAGTACTGAAAAACAAAATCAGCTGTTTGTCAGTACTAGAACTTGTAAAACATAAAGGGCCATATTTATACTCCGTTTGCGCCGAAATTGCGTCGTTTTTTTTGACGCAATTTCGACGCAAAACTAACGCCAACTAACGCCATATTTATACTATGGCGTTAGAGGCGAATAGCGCCAAAGTTCCCGGAATGTGCGTCATTTTTTAGCGTGAACCCCTTCCTTGCGTTAATGATATGCAAGGGAGGCGTTCCCGTCTAAAAAATGACTCCCAGGCCTTTACGTGGTATTTATACTCCCGGGCAAAAGAGACGCCCGGGAGTTGGCGTGGCAAAAAACGGCGCATTTGCGCCACTTTTTAACGCCTGCTCAGGGCAGGCGTTAAGGGGCCTGTGGGCTCAAAATGAGCCCACAGGTGCCCTCCCATGCCCCCAGGGACCCCCCCTGCCACCCTTGCCCACCCCAGGAGGACACCCAAGGATGGAGGGACCCACCCCAGGGACATTCAGGTAAGTTCAGGTAAGTTTTTTTTTTTTTTTTTTTTATAATATTTTGTGGCATAGGGGGGCCTGATTTGTGCCCCCCTACATGCCACTATGCCCAATGACCATGCCCAGGGGACAGAAGTCCCCTGGGCATGGCCATTGGGCAAGGGGGCATGACTCCTATCTTTCCAATGATAGGAGTCATGTTGATGGGGGATGGGCGTCGTTAAAAAATGGCGCAAGTCGGGTTAAGACGATTTTTTCGACGTAACCTGACTTGCCCCATTTTAAGACGCCCATGCGCCATTTTCCCCCTACGCCGGCGCTGTCTGGTCTACGTGGTTTTTTCCCACGCAAACCAGGCAGCGCCGGTCTGATTGCGCCGTCTAACGCCATTCCATAAATACGGCGCCCGCATGGCGCTTCAGAATGGCGTTAGACGGCGCAAAACTTTTTGACGCTAAACTGCGTTAGCGCAGTTTAGCGTCAAAAAGTATAAATATGGGCCAAAATATCATGTCCTACCTTTTACATACATAACACTCTGCCCATAGGGCTACCTAGGGACTACCTTAGGGGTGACATAGGTGTAGTAAAAGGTGAGTTTAGGCCTTGGCAAGTCAGTGTGGCAGTGAACTATGTATGCAGATCCTGTAGTGGCAGGCCTGAGACAGGTTTGAAAGGCTACTTCTGTGGGTGGTGTAATGAGCGCTGAAGGCCCACTAGTAACATTTAATTAACAGGACCTGGGTATAAGGTATACCACTTTACAAGGGGCTTAAGGGTAAATTAAATAGGCCAAACAAGTGTAAGCCATTCATACCAAGTTTTAGGGGAGGGAGCATATGCACTTTAGCAGTAATTCGCAATGGTAAAGTGCCCGGAGTCCTAAACCCAACAAAAAATAGGAGGGGGAAGGCAAAATGTTTAGGCATAAACTTGCAGGAAGGGCCATTTCCAACATATGGGAAAACAACATATTTTACAAAAAGTGGAAAAACGTTTTATGCAAGAAAATGCCTGTTTCCTTTTGAACACTTTCCCTGGTAGTCCTTTTCTTCGCCGAATGCTAAGCCCTGTTTTTGGCTATTTGAGGAAGTACGCTTAGGCTTCCATACATTTTTTTCACATAAGGTATCCATGCCAATTTGTGTCCCTTTTGTCCAACATCCCAGGGATTCCAAAGTTACTCAGGGTTTGTGGAGTCCCCAGAGGGGACTGAAAAAAACAGCCAAAAATTTGCATAACCTTGGTAAAATAGGGAAAAAGTGTTCCACAAAAAAAGCTTCAGTTTTTTTCCTGAAAATGGCATTGGGAACAAGTTGGATGTGCTAAAGTCACGATTGTGAAGGCATTTAGGAACATGCAGAGCTGAATCAAAAAGTTTAGTTTTGGCATGTTTTCCCTAATTTTGTGCTTCCAATTTGTGATGGAAACCAGGGTGAAACCTGTGGGTGATACAGGAAAGCTATAGATTTCTGAAAAGTAGATTTATGTAGATCATTTATGAAGATCCCTCTGGGACCCATATTTATACTTTTTTGCACTGCATTTACGCCATTTTGTGATGCAAAATGGCACAAACTTACAAAATATACTTTTGTAAGTTTGTGCCGCTTTTACATAAAAAAATGATGCAAATGCGGCACAAAAAAAAGTATAAATATGGTCCTAGGTTTGCCCAATAAACTAACTGTTGAAATAAAAAATATTGAAAATGAATAGGAAATTGGTTATTTGTGACAACATTTTCATTTGTCTCTTTTTGTCATGAAAGCTGATATACAAAAGCAAAATACCGTTACGTCCATTAGACCCTCCTGGTTGGGAGGATACATAGGGGTTGTAGATTCTCTAAGAATCCGAAGTACTCAGAGCTAACAACTGAACTGCACATGATAAGGATTTTTCATTGTGTACCTGGTATAAAGCATTTTATATATTAAAATATAAAGAGTGATAACAATGGGTATCAAAGAAACCTAAGTATTTATGAAATAGACTCCAGATACAAACTTCATGAGCAGTGGTTATATGTACCTCTCTGAATTTGTGGGTACTCATACTACCATGTGATTCAGAGGGTATTTCTCAAACTGCATTTTTCTTACACATGCCTCCTGATAAAAATGGTATGTAAATTGTGTGGGCAAGCCATTTTTCTACTGAATATTGACCCTTTAATTCAATAAGGGTAATTTGTGGATTTTGGGCCATAGTTCAGCAGGCACCTAGGGAAACTAAACAATCCTGTACATTTTGGAGAACTAAACACATTGGGTAATCCAGGGTGGGTTGTCTTGTGTAGCCCATCCCCGGTTTTCTTACCCATAAACCTCTTCAAACCCCAAACTTGGAGTTAAAAAACACAAAATGCCCTTACATTTCTGTAGGAAAACTCCTGGAATCTGCAGGGAGCCACACTTTTCCTCCCACCTATCATTCCTTCATGTCTCTGAATAAAAATGGTACTTTACTTGTGTGGGTAAGACAAGTGACCACAACAAGAAAGGCCCAAAAACACAACTTAGACAAAACATGACATTTTCCCACTGAAAACTGACTCCGATTTGGAATGAGGCTAGCTGTGAATTTTGGACCAGAACTCAGCCGGTGCCTAGGGAAGGCTGGCAAACCTGCACATTATTTCAAACTAGAAACCCCTGAAAACCAGGATGGGGTGACTTGCATAGCTCTCGCCAGGTTTTCCTACCCAAGAGCCCTTGCAAACCTCAAGTTTGACTAAAAAAAATCCTCACATTTCTGTGATGGAAAGTTCTGCAATCTGCAGGAAGCCACACATTTCCTACCACCTACCATCCCCCAAGTCTCCCAATAAGAATGGTACCTGACTTGACAGGGTAGGCCTAGTACCTGCAACAGATAAGGCCCCACATTACAATGTGGAGACATCAATATTTCCTGTCACAAAAATGATCTGATTTGGAAATGGGGAAGTGACTTTTTGTGGTCAGGGATCAATGGTCACCAAAGGAAACCTACCAAACCCAGACACTTCTGAAGACTGGACACCCAGGGGAGCCGAGGAGTCCAAGAGAACCAGTCATCAACTTATAAGGTGCCTGCAAGAGCAGGAAAGTGACTCTGTCAATCCACAGGAGATTTCTTCGGTCCTTCTGGTGCAGGGTGAAGACAGGGAGTCCCCAGAGCATGCACACTGTGGATACTGTTGCAGTTGCTGGTTGGAGCTGAAGTTGCAGAGGAAAAGTAGTCCTCCTGAAGCAGTCTGCGGGCGATCCGAGGTCAGAGGATGAAGTAGTAGTTGCAGGGGATTCCTGTTGGAAACTTGCAAGTAGAATCTGAAGAGAAACTCATAGAAGAGATCCTAAATAGCCCTGAAAGGGGGATTGGCTACCTTATCAGGTATGGACATATCAGAAGGGGTCTCTGATGTCACCTGCTGGCACTGGCCACTCAGAGGCCTCCAGAGTGTCGCCGTACCTTGGAAAACAAGATGGCTGAAGTCTGGGACACACTGGAGGAACTCTGGACACCACCTCTTGGGTGGTTTCCTTTGTCCAGTTTCGCACCAGTGCAGGGACTGGAGGTCCCTGAACCGGTGTAGACTGGCTTATGCAAGGAGGGCACCATCTGTGCCCTTCAAAGCATTTCCAGAGGCTGAGGGAGGCTATCCCTCCCCAGCCTGTAACACATATTTCCAAAGGGAGAGGGTGTAATACCCTCCTCTCAAAGCAAATGCTTTGTTATGCTTTCCTGGGACTGAGCTGCTCAGACCCCAGGAGGGCAGAACCCTGTCTGTCAGGTGGTAGAAGCTGTATCTGCAGTGCAAGCCTCAGAAAGCTGGTTTGGTAGTACTGGGGGTCCATGGTGGAGCCCAAATGCTGCATGGAATTGGCTAATCAATACCATATTTGGAATGGGGGGACAATTCCATGATCTTAGATACCTTACATGGACATATTTGGGGTTACCATTGTGAAGCTACATATAAGTATTCTGCTCGCATGTAATGGCGTCCCCGCACTCACAAAGTCCGGGGAATCGGTCCTGGACTGTGTGGGGACACCTTTGCTAGTGCAAGGGTGCCCTCACAGTTAGTAACTTTGCACCTAGCCTTCAGTAAATGAAGGTTAGATATATAGGAGACTTATAAGTTACTTATAAGTAAAAATGCCTCTGACATAGTGTGTGCACTATTTCATGCAGGCTGCAGTGGCAGTCCTGTGAAAGAGTTTGTCTGAGCTCCTTATGGGTGGCAATAAAAATGCTGCAGCTCATAAGGATCTCCTGGAACACCAATGCACTGGGTACACTATAATTGAAATTGGTAAATGAAGTCACTAGCCTATAGTGACAATTTAAAAGAAGAGAGAGCATAAGCACTGAGGATCTGGTTACCAGAGCCTCAATGACACAGTTAAGCACTACTGACAACACACACATTAGGCCACAAACTATGAGCACTGGGGTACTGACCAGCAGGTCCCAGTGAGACAGGCAAAAACACACTGACATACAGGTAAAAGTGGGGGTAACATGCCAAGAAAGATGGTACTTCCCTACAGTCCTTCATATCTTGGCTACTGGATCTTTTCAGTCAATGGGCGCACAAGTGTCTGGTGTCTCCCAGACATCCTTCTGGGTCTTCCTCCCAAAGGTCCTGGACACAATCACATGCCTCACACCCCACCACATCTGCTTCCCACACACCCATTAACTGCAGCAGGAGACCAAGCAAGGTTTCTATCATACTGCTGGGTTCCCGCATGTGCTGGGTGCACCCATGTCCAACTGGTGTCCCCTATAGCAACCAAACATCTACACAGGAACCACAGCACACCAAATCCATAAATGTGCAGGCCATTGTCGTCCACTGTGGGCTATTCACAAGCGTCCTTGCAAAATACCCCGGCAGCGTACATGACGCGTACATATTCCGGCATTCCACCATTAATGAGCGGTTCCAGGCTGGCCAATATGGCAATGATCTACTCATATGTAAGCCACCATACCAATTAGTACGAAGACAGCACACCGACTTGTAGGTCAAACAAGACATACGCCACATTAAACACACATGGGAACACAGATGTACAAACAACAACACATATGCCACACTACACCACAATCATTACACATCTCACACACACATACACCCACATGTACATCTGCTGGCATGTACATAAAACAGCCACAACCTGACTGGCACACCACGTGAGGACAGGTGGAGCTATGTCCCCTTTGCATACACAAGCTGAGTTCAAACCATTACTATTGTCTACTGGTGGACACCTAAATACAGATCCCACACACATTACACCAAACAATGAATAGCTCAGCTATGTGAATGGCATAGGTCATGGCAATGAAAATAAAGTCACACATAGGCACAGTCCCACATTAATCATAGTATACAAATATCTGGCAGCACCAATATCAATTACCACCCAAGTGGTGCCATTACCAACTACATATCACCTACAAATACCTGACATACCTGTAGTGTGCACATTCATCTGTCTGCTGCTGTTGCACACATAGGAATACAACATTACCTGCCATGAATGACCATGGGCAGAATAATGAGAAATTGTGCACCACCTACTGCAGTGACACCTCACATGCAGCCCTTAGCACCCCCTAACACCACCATGTGTGTCCCGTATATAAGAAATGGTCCACCATGGTGCAGTTTGTGCAACACTGTAAAGATCATGGATGCCATAGTAGGACTTCGTAGGAGTATGGAGGACATACCTAACCTTTCATGCACCGTATATAGAGAATCATGTCAAAAATGATGTGCCCCTCCCAACGCATTCACTGTGCATGTGTTGAAAGTGTCTGTGAAAAATCACGTATAGGAACTGTAGAGATTCCACTGCACCAAATTTTGCTCATTCTCCAATTGTGTGATTCACACCCTAGTACACCTCATGGCTGGCACAGCCATCATCTGCCACAAAGTGTCACTAAGGCCCATATTTATGCTTTTTTTGCACTGCATTTGCATAATTCTTTTATGCAAAAGCAGCGCAAACTTGCAAAATACAAGTGTATTTTGTAAGTTTGCGCCATTTTTGGTCAAAAAGCGACGTAAATGCAGCGCTAAAAAAGTATAAATATGGGCCTAAGTGTCGCACTGCTCGCATAGTGCCATTTCGAAACATGGAGGCCTGAGTTTGGCTTTGCACGGCTACTATGGTGTCTCTATATATTACACCACTGTAGTGCAAGGAGGAGGTAGGTTCAACCAACAATAGGACTTTGCCTCAAATATGGACAACACTACACATACTTGCACTGGCTGAACCATCAGTTTGGATTTAATTTGACAATCCCCAGGTCCCTGAGCCACAACCCAAGATTGTCATGTCCATCAACACAAACCTATTAAACCATTTCACAAAGCATGAACATACAATATACGAGAAGCAAGTCAGAGTCACCACTCCACCTAAAACTAACAACTGCCATGGTATATACCGAACCACTATCAAACTTTACTAACACATCGTCTTTCATTCCTTTGCTGCCGATCAAGGTTACGGCATAAGGCCATGGGTCATGATGCCATTTGACAATCTCACTACAGTGGAAGAGCATGATTATAATGAAGAGTACAGAACAACATGAAATCGGAAGGAGAGGACATTTGGGCTTCTGAAATCAAAGTTTAGGTGCCTGGCCCTGACAGGAGGAAGCATGTTGTATGCTCTACCACTGATGTGTAAGATTATACTGGTCTGTGCAATCCTGCTTAATATACGTATACTACGGACAAATGTTCCCTGGGATGAACAGGTAGATGTGAGGAGGATGATGCCAATGATGCAGCGTATTTGGATGGGGAATTACATAACACTGCTACAGGAGTTCGCAGCAGACTACAAATTGTACAGAACTTTCACACATAGTCACTGTACAAGCATTATCACTTTGTAAATAGCACCAATAAATACTTTGCACCTGAATCTCCTTTGTCTACTCATTCTCCACTATATATACCATTGGAACTCAAAGAGCAGGAAAGAAACACAATAGTTGCAAGAATAGAAGCAACATAGTTTGTGATGTAAGAGGGTCCAGTGCCCCTATGTCACATATGAGTGACACGTAACTCATGGGCATGTGACTCTTGAAGGCCTAGATCCATGCACCACAACATATAATGTGTCATCGAGTGGGCAATATGCCAATACCTAGCCCTTTCCCCACATCATCACTAAGCTTGCCAGGATATATGCAAGGGGGGAATTCTTCAGGTAAGGACTGTTAATAAAGGGTGTATTAGTAATGTAGGAACTGAAAAGTGTCACATCTCAGTGGGATTGCTGTTTTGCCTGCACTCTGCATGTGTGACAAGGGAGGACATCATTGGTAACTATGGACCTTCAGGAACTCTTCAGGGTTTGTAACCAATGTTAGAGGCTGATGCTTCATTGTGTATCCCTGGGATTATTGTAGGAAAGTACCATCTTGCCTGGCATGTTACCCCATTTTCACTGTATGCATGTTTGTTTTTGCCTATGTGTCACTGGGATCCTGCTAGTCAGGACCCCAATGCTCATAATGTATGCCCTGTATGTGTTCCCTGTGTGGTGCCTAACTGTATCACTGAGGCTCTGCTAACCTGAACCTCAGTGTTTATGCTCTCTCTACTTTTAAAATTGTCACTACAGGCTAGTGACTAAATTTACCAATTCTCATTGGCACACTGGAACACCCTTACCCTTGTACATGGTACCAAGGTACCCAGGGTATTGGGGTTCCAGGAGATCCCTATGGGCTGCAGCATTTCTTTTGCCACCCATAGGGAGCTCAGACAATTCTTACACAGGACTGCCACTGCAGCCTAAGTGAAATAATGTCCACATTATTTCACAGCCATTTTCACTGCACATAAGTAACTTATAAGTCACCTATATGTCTAACCCTCACTTGGTGAAGGTTGGGTGCCAAGTTACTTAGTGTGTGGGCACCCTGGCACTAGCCAAGGTGCCCCCACATTGTTCAGGGCAAATTCCCCGGACTTTGTGAGTGCGGGGACACCATTACATGCGTGCACTACATATAGGTCAATACCTATATGTAGCGTCACCATGGTAACTCCGATGGCCATGTAACATGTCTAGGATCATGGAATTACGGTACTTTAAAACCCTCCACATTTCCTTCCTGAATGTGGTGAGGGTTTCATGCAGTGATCGGGGACCTCCATCAAGGTACTCCGCTGCCACACTGCTGTGGCGACTGCCCTCCCTAAGGTGTGTCACAGCAGGGTGGGCAGGCACCTTCTGCCAGGATCAGTGGGGCATCCTTGCTGGATCACCCGCATTCATATGAGGGCAAGGGAGCTGCTTGCTAGGCATGGTGCAGCTGCTCACAACCACAGTGTGGCCTCCTGGATGACTGCAGAACCGCCTGTGAAAGAGTGCAGGGTGGCAGTACCTCACAGCAACTGGGGCTCACTGTTGGTGTCGGAATTGTTAGGCCGCAGTCCTCCTTTGTATCTTCTGCTTCACCCATGTAGGAGTATGGGGTGGCCTCACCCCTCTCTAGGGCTACTGGTCCCACTGCAGGGCCAGGGGCTACTCCTCTCCTGTGGCCTTGTAGAACCAGGCAGATGTGTCTTTGATGGGTCACCAGGCCTCACCCACCACAATATGGCTGCAGAGTTCATTTGCTTTTCTCTCACCCCTCCCTGCGGTTCCGTCATGCCTCAGCATCACTGGGCATGTCTGATGGGTTGTCTCAAGCAGTAAGATACCATCGGAGGCTCCCAGAGTACCATTTAACACACTCTGAAAAGAAGGACCATGTGTAGCGCTCAATGCATACTGGGAAATAAACCAACACTCAACATGTGTTAAAGGCTCAAATAAAGTGGTAATAAAAATACTCCTCATGCATTGATTTGAAGATGTGTCAGCCTCAGAGCTCCACAGCAATCCTGCTGGTGAAGGGACTCTCAGGGAGCAGGGGTCAAATGGTAAGCCCCTGGATAATAATAGGTGTGGGGCCCAGACGGAGAAAGCAAGCAGCAGGCCAGAACCGAAGGTAGGTAGTCCTCCTGGCATTGCTCTAGTAGAACAGAGGCAGGTAGCAGTTGGCAGCAGGGCAACAAGCAGAAAAGCAATCCAGTCAGTCCTTTAGGCCACCCAGCCAGTACCTGGGAGCAGGGCAACAGCAGATCACTCCGGTTGAGCCCTTTGTGCAGCTCAGCAGTCTTACTGACAGAGGGTCAGTCCCAGTTCCAAATGAGCTCTAAACATTTGGGGTCAGATTTCTTTTATTTATACTCAAAAATGTATTTGTTCAAGGGATGATGAGTTCAAAGTAACCCTTTCATGTGAAACACAACCCCTTTCATCCCAGCCTTGGCTCTAGAAATCAGTAGGGTGTAAATCTGCCCATTGTGAGAGAAAGGATACAGCTAAAACAAATGTAAGTGCGCCTGCCTCCTTCTCTCTCAGCCATGGAAGGCTATCAGTATGCAGATACACCCACCCCTCTTGTGTGATCACTGTCTGGAAAGTATGCACAAAGTGTAGCTATCACTCTGTCCTAGACATACATTGAAGTCAGGCTGAAAAACACTAAAGTTATAAGCAGGAGAGAGATGCCACTTTCTAAAAGTGGGATTTCTAAAGTAGTAATGTAAAATCTAACTACACCAGTAAGCAGGACTTCTCACTACCATTCCAAACATACCAGGTTCACTCTACTCTTTTCAGATCAAACATTACCACTTAAATATATATAGGGTAATTCCCAATGCTAACCTATGAGAGGAGCACTCCTCAAAGTACTGAAAAACAAAATCAGCTGTTTGTCAGTACTAGAACATGTAAAACATAAAATATCATGTCCTACCTTTTACATACTGTTGGAAAATGGGTTATTGGTAGGGCAGGTAGGTACCTACACCTAGCAACAAGCCACTAACCTCCACATAGGTACAGTTAGGTCTCAGTAAATTTATCCCAGCTCAACCCTTGGTAGCTTGGCAACGAGCGTCAAGGCTTAACTTAGGAGACAAAGTGTAAAGCATTCAAATATCACAAAACAGTAATTAAATAAAACACAGGAAACAGTTTAAAAATCCAAAACCAATTTATAAAAATAGTTTATATTTTTATCTTTAAAATGACACAAAAACGATTAAAATCGGTTCAGGGGAACTGGAGATATGAATTTTGAAAGAATTATTACTTTTCTAGCGCTTAGAAACAAAAAGCGCCAATCGGGTCATCTGGTTGCACCTCGACCGGGGCAAAGTCAAACTTTCAGGCCGACCGCGATGGAGCCCTGCTCGGCTACAGGTCGCGGGAGGCCTCGGTTAAAAAGTTACCTTCTGACTTAGTCTTTATTTTGAAGTTTTTCTTCACCGGGACGAACCTGCCAGTTGAATCCGACCTCCTGGAGCCCTTGTCCGGATACGCGATGTGGGTTTCCTCGGTGGAGACTTTTACCTTCGGACTTAGTCGTTTTTTCGAGATGAAAATCCTTCGACCGGGGTAAACCTGGATCTTGATCCGACGTCCATGGAGCCCTTCTCGGATACGATGGCTGGGAGGTCCCGGTCAACTTTTTACGTTCGGACTTAGTCTCTTTTTTGGATGTTTTTCTTTACCGGGACGAACCACGAAGTCAGGCCGGGTCGCGGTTGAGGCAAGCCGGCTAGAATTTCCGCGGCGGGTCGGTCCCTCTCTGGAGCTTTTTTCCAAAAATTCTCAAATCTTTTCCAAACTTCTGGGGCTTCACCCAGATGTTCTTTTAAGGTTCTTTTGGGGTCCACAGCTCACCCCAAGGGTCCAGAAGTTCTGTGATGGTCCTTGGGGGGTGCGGACTTCAACTCCCAGAATGCACCTGGCGCAAACTCCTTTTTGGCCACTGGACAGTGGTCAGCTGGTCGCTTTCTTCAGGAGTTGGTGCAGGGGACTCTGGTTAGCAATTTTTCACCTGTAGCAAACAGGGAGTCCCTCCTTGAACCAGTTGAAGCCAGGCAAAGTCCTTCTTGTGGTGAAGCCCAAGTGTGCAGCTGGTGCAGTCCTTCTGAGTGCAGGGTCCAGGTGCAGGCCAGGGGTCCAGCAGGGCAGTCCTTCTTCTCCTTAAGTTCTTTCTTCTTGAAATTTGGTGGGGATCTGAGGCGTGGGTGCAGGTCTGCCAGTTTTATCCTTGCTCCTGGGTGAAAAGCAGGGGGGCCCTGGTTCTCCAATCAGGGACAGGGTCGTCCCCCTGTGATGACCACTTCCTGGGAAGTGTGGCAAAAATCCATCCCAGAAGGCAACAGTCTCTAAAAATCCAACATGGATGAATCTGATTTTTGGTGGTTACATCTGGCTGAGCCCACCCACTGGTGTGGCTAAAAATCATAAACACACCCCTCTCCTGCCCTCTCCTAATCTAATCAAGGGGGCACCTAGCTGTCTGGGGTTGCAGGATGTGGGGGTGTTGCTGGGTGCTGCAAATGTCCTTCTCTGCCTTTGAAGACCAGTTTGGCAGCCCTCCCCCTTCCTGCCTCACCATCTGCTGAGGGGAGATTCTCTCCCCCAAGCACATTCCTTTGTATGAAGCCTGGCCACTTCACACCTCATCAAGGCAGCCTGGCAGAAGCTGCTGCAGGCTGGCCAATCAGAGCACAGCAGCAAAAACAATGCAGAGCTGAAATTGGCAACTTTTTAGGTAAAGTCTAAACTTTTTACCTGAACTAGTTATATTAAATCCAACAACTGGAAGTTGTAGGATTTATTACAACAATTAATTTGATACCAAATTCTTGGTATGCAACATTTAAGGAGACTTTAAAATTTAAAATAAAGTCTGCCCATTCTAGCCTATGAAGGCCATTTACTTCAATGAGGGAAAAACGAATTTGGCTGTTTTTACCTCACCAGGGCTTATAAATCTATTTTTATAAAGTCCCTGCTTATAGTTACATGGCACCCAGCCCTAGGGGCACATAGGGCACACCTTAGGGGTGACTTATATGTAAAAATAAGGTAGTTTAAGACTTTGGAAGTACCTTTAATTCCAAAGTCGAATTTGCATATAACTTTAATTTAAAAGCAGCCAGCAAGGCAGGCTTGCTTTTAAAATGACACTGGGCACCTCAGCAATGCACCTAGGTGTGCACCACCTATGCTGTGGTCCCTAAACCTACATGCCCTACCATATACTAGGGACTTATAGGTAGGTTAACTTAGCCACTTATAATTAGCCTAATTTGCATATCCATTTTACACAGAGCACAGGCCCTGGGACTGGTTAGCAGTACCCAGGGCACCTTTAAAGTCAGGAAAACACCAGCAAAAAGTGGAAAATGGGGGCAAAAAGTTATGGGGCCTCTGCAATCAGCCCTGTTTTCTCACACATACATAAGACTCTGCCCATAGGGCTACCTAGGGACTACCTTAGGGGTGACATAGGTGTAGTAAAAGGTGAGTTTAGGCCTTGGCAAGTCAGTGTGGCAGTGAACTATGTATGCAGATCCTGTAGTGGCAGGCCTGAGACAGGTTTGAAAGGCTACTTCTGTGGGTGGTGTAATGAGCGCTGAAGGCCCACTAGTAACATTTAATTAACAGGACCTGGGTATAAGGTATACCACTTTACAAGGGGCTTAGGGTAAATTAAATAGGCCAAACAAGTGTAAGCCATTCATACCAAGTTTTAGGGGAGAGAGCATATGCACTTTAGCAGTAATTCGCAATGGTAAAGTGCCCGGAGTCCTAAACCCAACAAAAAATAGGAGGGGGAAGGCAAAATGTTTAGGCATAAACTTGCAGGAAGGGCCATTTCCAACATATGGGAAAACAACATATTTTACAAAAAGTGGAAAAACGTTTTATGCAAGAAAATGCCTGTTTCCTTTTGAACACTTTCCCTGGTAGTCCTTTTCTTCGCCGAATGCTAAGCCCTGTTTTTGGCTATTTGAGGAAGTACGCTTAGGCTTCCATACATTTTTTTCACATAAGGTATCCATGCCAATTTGTGTCCCTTTTGTCCAACATCTCAGGGATTCCAAAGTTACTCAGGGTTTGCGGAGTCCCCAGAGGGGACTGAAAAAAACAGCCAAAAATTAGCATAACCTTGGTAAAATAGGGAAAAAGTGTTCCACAAAAAAAGCTTCAGTTTTTTTCCTGAAAATGGCATTGGGAACAAGTTGGATGTGCTAAAGTCACGATTGTGAAGGCATTTAGGAACATGCAGAGCTGAATCAAAAAGTTTAGTTTTGGCATGTTTTCCCTAATTTTGTGCTTCCAATTTGTGATGGAAACCAGGGTGAAACCTGTGTGTAATACAGGAAAGCTATAGATTTCTGAAAAGTAGATTTATGTAGATCATTTATGTAGATCCCTCTGGGACCCATATTTATACTTTTTTGCACTGCATTTACGCCATTTTGTGATGCAAAATGACACAAACTTACAAAATATACTTTTGTAAGTTTGTGCCGCTTTTACATCAAAAAATGATGCAAATGCAGCACAAAAAAAAGTATAAATATGGTCCTAGGTTTGCCCAATAAACTAACTGTTGAAATAAAAAATATTGAAAATGAATAGGAAATTGGTTATTTGTGACAACATTTTCATTTGTATCTTTTTGTCATGAAAGCTGATATACAAAAGCAAAATACAGTTACGTCCATTAGACCCTCCTGGTTGGGAGGATACATAGGGGTTGTAGATTCTCTAAGAATCCGAAGTACTCAGAGCTAACAACTGAACTGCACATGATAAGGATTTTTCATTGTGTACCTGGTATAAAGCATTTTATATATTAAAATATAAAGAGTGATAACAATGGGTATCAAAGAAGCCTAAGTATTTATGAAATAGACTCCAGATACAAACTTCATGAGCAGTGGTTATATGTACCTCTCTGAATTTGTGGGTACTCATACTACCATGTGATTCAGAGGGTATTTCTCAAACTGCATTTTTCTTACACATGCCTCCTGATAAAAATGGTATGTAAATTGTGTGGGCAAGCCATTTTTCTACTGAATATTGACCCTTTAATTCAATAAGGGTAATTTGTGGATTTTGGGCCATAGTTCAGCAGGCACCTAGGGAAACTAAACAATCCTGTACATTTTGGAGAACTAGACACATTGGGTAATCCAGGGTGGGTTGTCTTGTGTAGCCCATCCCCGGTTTTCTTACCCGTAAACCTCTTCAAACCCCAAACTTTGAGTTAAAAAACACAAAATGCCCTTACATTTCTGTAGGAAAACTCCTGGAATCTGCAGGGAGCCACACTTTTCCTCCCACCTATCATTCCTTCATGTCTCTGAATAAAAATGGTACCTTACTTGTGTGGGTAAGACAAGTGACCACAACAAGAAAGGCCCAAAAACACAACTTAGACAAAACATGACATTTTCCCACTGAAAACTGACTCCGATTTGGAATGAGGCTAGATGTGAATTTTGGACCAGAACTCAGCCGGTGCCTAGGGAAGGCTGGCAAACCTGCACATTATTTCAAACTAGAAACCTTGAAAACCAGGATGGGGTGACTTGCACAGCTCTCACCAGGTTTTCCTACCCAAGAGCCCTTGCAAACCTCAAGTTTGACTAAAAAAAATCCTCACATTTCTGTGATGGAAAGTTCTGCAATCTGCAGGAAGCCATACATTTCCTACCACCTACCATCCCCCAAGTCTCCCAATAAGAATGGTACCTGACTTGACAGGGTAGGCCTAGTACCTGCAACAGATAAGGCCCCACATTACAATGTGGAGACATCAATATTTCCTGTCACAAAAATGATCTGATTTGGAAATGGGGAAGTGACTTTTTGTGGTCAGGGATCAATGGTCACCAAAGGAAACCTACCAAACCCAGACACTTCTGAAGACTGGACACCCAGGGGAGCCGAGGAGTCCAAGAGAACCAGTCATCAACTTATAAGGTGCCTGCAAGAGCAGGAAAGTGACTCTGTCAATCCACAGGAGATTTCTTCGGTCCTTCTGGTGCAGGGTGAAGACAGGGAGTCCCCAGAGCATGCACACTGTGGATACTGTTGCAGTTGCTGGTTGGAGCTGAAGTTGCAGAGGAAAAGTAGTCCTCCTGAAGCAGTCTGCGGGCTATCCAAGGTCAGAGGATGAAGAAGTAGTTGCAGGGGATTCCTGTTGGAAACTTGCAAGTAGAATCAGAAGAGAAACTCATAGAAGAGATCCTAAATAGCCCTGAAAGGGGGATTGGCTACCTTATCAGGTATGGACATATCAGAAGGGGTCTCTGATGTCACCTGCTGGCACTGGCCACTCAGAGGCCTCCAGAGTGTCGCCGTACCTTGGAAAACAAGATGGCTGAAGTCTGGGACACACTGGAGGAACTCTGGGCACCACCCCTTGGGTGGTTTCCTTTGTCCAGTTTCGCACCAGAGCAGGGACTGGAGGTCCCTGAACCGGTGTAGACTGTCTTATGCAAGGAGGGCACCATCTGTGCCCTTCAAAGCATTTCCAGAGGCTGAGGGAGGCTATCCCTCCCCAGCCTGTAACACATATTTCCAAAGGGAGAGGGTGTAATACCCTCCTCTCAAAGCAAATGCTTTGTTATGCTTTCCTGGGACTGAGCTGCTCAGACCCCAGGAGGGCAGAACCCTGTCTGTCAGGTGGTAGAAGCTGTATCTGCAGTGCAAGCCTCAGAAAGCTGGTTTGGTAGTACTGGGGGTCCATGATGGAGCCCAAATGCTGCATGGAATTGGCTAATCAATACCATATTTGAAATGGGGGGACAATTCCATGATCTTAGATACCTTACATGGCCATATTTGGGGTTACCATTGTGAAGCTACATATAGGTATTCTGCTCGCATGTAATGGCGTCCCCGCACTCACAAAGTCCGGGGAATGGGTCCTGGACTGTGTGGGGACACCTTTGCTAGTGCAAGGGTGCCCTCACACTTAGTAACTTTGCACCTAGCCTTCAGTAAATGAAGGTTAGACATATAGGAGACTTATAAGTTACTTATAAGTGAAAATGGCTGTGACATAGTGTGTGCACTATTTCATGCAGGCTGCAGTGGCAGTCCTGTGAAAGAGTTTGTCTGAGCTCCTTATGGGTGGCAATAAAAATGCTGCAGCTCATAAGGATCTCCTGGAACACCAATGCACTGGGTACACTATAATTGAAATTGGTAAATGAAGTCACTAGCCTATAGTGACAATTTAAAAGAAGAGAGAGCATAAGCACTGAGGTTCTGGTTACCAGAGCCTCAATGACACAGTTAAGCACTACTGACAACACACACATTAGGCCACAAACTATGAGCACTGGGGTCCTCACCAGCAGGTCCCAGTGAGACAGGCAAAAACACACTGACATACAGGTAAAAGTGGGGGTAACATGCCACGAAAGATGGTACTTCCCTACAGTCCTTCATATCTTGGCTACTGGATATTTTCAGTCAATGGGCGCACAAGTGTCTGGTGTCTCCCAGCCATCCTTCTGGGTCTTCCTCCCAAAGGTCCTGGACACAATCACATGCCTCACACCCCACCACATCTGCTTCCCACACACCCATTAACTGCAGCAGGAGACCAAGCAAGGTTTCTATCATACTGCTGGGTTCCCGCATGTGCTGGGTGCACCCATGTCCAACTGGTGTCCCCTATAGCAACCAAACATCTACACAGGAACCACAGCACACCAAATCCATAAATGTGCAGGCCATTGTCATCCACTGTGGGCTATTCACAAGCGTCCTTGCAAAATACCCCAGCAGCGTACATGACGCGTACATATTCCGGCATTCCACCATTAATGAGCGGTTCCAGGCTGGCCAATATGGCAATGATCTACTCATATGTAAGCCACCATACCAATTAGTACACAGACAGCACACCGACTTGTAGGTCAAACAAGACATACGCCACATTAAACACACATGGGAACACAGATGTACAAACAACAACACATATGCCACACTACACCGCAATCATTACACATCTCACACACACATACACCCACATGTACATCTGCTGGCATGTACATAAAACAGCCACAACCTGACTGGCACACCACGTGAGGACAGGTGGAGCTATGTCCCCTTTGCATACACAAGCTGAGTTCAAACCATTACTAGTGTCTACTGGTAGACACCTAAATACAGATCCCACACACATTACACCAAACAATGAATAGCTCAGCTATGTGAATGGCATAGGCCATGGCAATGAAAATAAAGTCACACATAGGCACAGTCCCACATTAATCATAGTATACAAATATCTGGCAGCACCAATATCATTACCACCCAAGTGGTGCATTACCAACTACATATCACCTACAAATACCTGAGATACCTGTAGTGTGCACATTCACCTGTCTGCTGCTGTTGCACACATAGGAATACAACATTACCTGCCATGAATGACCGTGGGGCAGAATAATGAGAAATTGTGCAGCACCTACTGCAGTGACACCTCACATGCAGCCCTTAGCACCCCCTAACACCACCATGTGTGTCCCGTATATAAGAAATGGTCCACCATGGTGCAGTTTGTGCAACACTGTAAAGATCATGGATGCCATAGTAGGACTTCGTAGGAGTATGGAGGACATACCTAACCTTTCATGCACCGTATATAGAGAATCATGTCAAAAATGATGTGCCCCTCCCAATGCATTCACTGTGCATGTGTTGAAAGTGTCTGTGAAAAATCATGTATAGGAACTGTAGAGATTCCACTGCACCAAATTTTGCTCATTCTCCAATTGTGTGATTCACACCCTAGTACACCTCATGGCTGGCACAGCCATCATCTGCCGCAAAGTGTCACTAAGGCCCATATTTATGATTTTTTTGCACTGCATTTGCATAATTCTTTTATGCAAAAGCAGCGCAAACTTGCAAAATACAAGTGTATTTTGTAAGTTTGCGCCATTTTTGATCAAAAAGCGACGTAAATGCAGCGCTAAAAAAGTATAAATATGGGCCTAAGTGTCGCACTGCTCGCATAGTGCCATTTGGAAACATGGAGGCCTGAGTTTGGCTTTGTACGGCTACTATGGTGTCTCTATATATTACACCACTGTAGTGCAAGGAGGAGGTAGGTTCAACCAACAATAGGACTTTGCCTCAAATATGGACAACACAACACATACTTGCACTGGCTGAACCATCAGTTTGGATTTAATTTGACAATCCCCAGGTCCCTGAGCCACAACCCAAGATTGTCATGTCCATCAACACAAACCTATTAAACCATTTCACAAAGCATGAACATACAATATACGAGAAGCAAGTCAGAGTCACCACTCCACCTAAAACTAACAACTGCCATGGGATATACCGAACCACTATCAAACTTTACTTACACATCGTCTTTCATTCCTTTGCTGCCGATCAAGGTTACAGCATAAGGCCATGGGTCATGACGCCATTTGACAATCTCACTACAGTGGAAGAGCATGATTATAATGAAGAGTACAGAACAACATGCAATCGGAAGGAGAGTACATTTGGGCTTCTGAAATCAAAGTTTAGGTGCCTGGCCCTGACAGGAGGAAGCATGTTGTATGCTCTACCACTGGTCTGTAAGATTATACTGGTCTGTGCAATCCTGCTTAATATACGTATACTACGGACAAATGTTCCCTGGGATGAACAGGTAGATGTGAGGAGGATGATGCCAATGATGCAGTGTAGTTGGAGGGGGAATTACATAACACTGCTACAGGAGTTCTCAGCAGCCTACAAATTGTACAGAACTTTCACACATAGTCACTGTACAAGCATTATCACTTTGTAAATAGCACCAATAAATACTTTGCACCTGAATCTCCTTTGTCTACTCATTCTCCACTATATATACCATTGGAACTCAAAGAGCAGGAAAGAAACACAATAGTTGCAAGTATAGAAGCAACATGGTTTGTGATGTAAGAGGGTCCAGTGCCCCTATGTCACATATGAGTGACACGTAACTCATGGGCATGTGACTCTTGAAGGCCTAGATCCATGCACCACAACATATAACGTGTCATCGAGTGGGCAATATGCCAATACCTAGCCCTTTCCCCACATCATCACTAAGCTTGCCAGGATATATGCAAGGGGGGAATACTTCAGGTAAGGACTGTTAATAAAGGGTGTATTAGTAATGTAGGAACTGAAAAGTGTCACATATCAGTGGGATTGCTGTTTTGCCTGCACTGTGCATGTGTGACAAGGGAGGACATCATTGGTAACTATGGACCTTCAGGAACTCTTCAGGGTTTGTAACCAATGTTAGAGGCTGATGCTTCATTGTGTATCCCTGGGATTATTGTAGGAAAGTACCATCTTGCCTGGCATGTGACCCCCATTTTCACTGTATGTATGTTTGTTTTTGCCTATGTGTCACTGGGATCCTGCTAGTCAGGACCCCAATGCTCATAATGTATGCACTGTATGTGTTCCCTGTGTGGTGCCTAACTGTATCACTGAGGCTCTGCAAACCTGAATCTCAGTGTTTATGCTCTCTCTGCTTTGAAAATTGTCACTACAAGCTAGTGACTAATTTTACCAATTCTCATTGGCACACTGGAACACCCTTACCCTTGTACATGGTACCAAGGTACCCATGGTATTGGGGTTCCAGGAGATCCCTATGGGCTGCAGCATTTCTTTTGCCACCCATAGGGAGCTCAGACAATTCGTACACAGGACTGCCACTGCAGCCTGAGTGAAATAATGTCCACATTATTTCACAGCCATTTTCACTGCACATAAGTAACTTATAAGTCACCTATATGTCTAACCCTCACTTGGTGAAGGTTGGGTGCCAAGTTACTTAGTGTGTGGGCACCCTGGCACTAGCCAAGGTGCCCCCACATTGTTCAGGACTTTGTGAGTGCGGGGACACCATTACATGTGTGCACTACATATAGGTCAATACCTATATGTAGCGTCACCATGGTAACTCCGATGGCCATGTAACATGTCTAGGATCATGGAATTGTCACCCCAATACCATTCTGGTATTGGGGGGACAATTCCATGCATCCCCGGGTCTCTAGCACAGAACCCGGGTACTGCCAAACTTGCTTTCTGGGGTCTCCACTGCAGCTGCTGCTGCTGCCAACCCCTCAGACAGGTTTGTGCCCCCCTGGGGCCTGGGCAGCCTGGTTCCAGGAAGGTAGAACAATTAATTTACTCTGAGAGAGGGTGTTACACCCTCTCCCTTTGGAAATAGGTGTGAAGGGCTGGGGAGGAGTAGCCTCCCTCAGCCTCTGGAAATGCTTTGATGGGCACAGATGGTGCCCTCTCTGCATAAGCCAGTCTACACCAGTTCAGGGATCCCCCAGCCCTGCTCTGGCGCGAAACTGGACAAAGGAAAGGGGAGTAACCACTCCCCTGACTAGCACCTCCCAGGGGAGGTGCCCAGAGCTCCTCCAGTGTGTCCCAGACCTCTGCCATCTTGGATACAGAGGTGTTGGGGGCACAATGGACAGCTCTGAGTGGCCAGTGCCAGCAGGTGACGTCGGAGACCCCGCCTGATAGGTGCTTACCTTTCTCTGTAGCCAATCCTCCTCTGAGGGCTATTTAGGGTCTCTCCTTTGGGTTATTCCTCAGATAACGAATGCAAGAGCTCACCAGAGTTCCTATGCACTTCCCTCTTCGACTTCTGCCAGGGATCGACTGCTGACTGCTCCAGAACACCTGCAAAACCACAACAAAGTAGCAAGATGACTACCAGCAACATGGTAGCGCCTCATCCTGCCAGCTTTCTCGACTGTTTCATGGTGGTGCATGCTCTGAGGGCTGCCGGCTTTCGCCCTGCACTGGAAGCCAAGAGGAAATCTCCTGTGGGTCGATGGACTCTTTCCCCTGCTAATGCAGGCACCAAAGTTTGGCTTCACCGGTACTCTGGGACCCCTCTCATCCTGACGAGCAAGGCCCCTGGAACACAGGTGGT
Organism: Pleurodeles waltl; assembly: GCF_031143425.1. Taxonomy (NCBI): domain Eukaryota; kingdom Metazoa; phylum Chordata; class Amphibia; order Caudata; family Salamandridae; genus Pleurodeles; species Pleurodeles waltl. The sequence goes on from NC_090449.1 coordinate 371,672,027, forward strand.
GGACCCAAGTGACCCAGACTGTCCAGTGGTCTAACTGTCCAAATTTGGAGGAGGTAAGTCCTTGCCTCCCCTCTCCAGACAGTAATCCTGTGCATCACGTGATCTGCAGCTGCAAGGGCTTCTGTGCACATTTACAAGAAATCCTGCATGCACAGCTGAGCATAGGTCACCAGCACTCTGTCCTGCGATGCTCAGCTCCCTGAGTTGATCTCCGGTGTTGTGAGATCCATCTTTGCAGTGCTGAGATGATTCTGTGTTCAGTCTTCTTGAACCCATGTTCAAGGACTTCTGCGAGTGCTTCCTTCTTGAGTGAGTGCTCTCTACGTTTCTGAGGGCCCCCTCTGCCTTCTCTCGCAAGTGGTGACATCCTGGTCCTTTCTGGGCCCGGGCATCACCCTTTTTCTCCAACCACAACTCTTGCAGCTAGCAAGGCTTGTTTGTGGTATTTTGCCAAGGAAAGAACTCTGCATCCTCCAGCATGGCATGCCATAGGACATCTCCAGCATAAAGAAAAACTTCCTACCTCCTTCCGTTATTGTAAATCTTGCAGCTTCTTCCAACCAGAGGCAGCCATTTTCCACCTTCATCTGGGGTTAGTGGGCTCCTGCCACCCCCCCGGACAGTTTTGCGACTCTTGGACTTGGTCCCCTTCATTTGCAGGTCCAGGAATTGGTCTTCAGTGCTTTGCAGTCTGTTGTGGTATTTGCAAAAACCTTCATCACGACTTAAGTGTGTTTCTGGGGAAATAGTAGTACTTTACTCCTACTTTCCTGGGTCTTGGGGTGGGGTATCTTGGACACTCTTAGGGGCATATTTATACTCCGTTTGCGCCGAATTTGCGTCGTTTTTTTCAACGCAAATTCGGCGCAAAACTAACGCCATATTTATACTTTGGCGTTAGACGCGTCTAGCGCCAAAGTATGAGGAAAGAGCGTCATTTTTTTACGTGAACGCCTTCCTTGCATTAATGAGATGCAAGGTAGGCGTTCCCGTCTAAAAAAATGACTGCGACGCAAATGCGTCGTATTTATACTCCCGGGCAAAAATCACGCCCGGGAGTGGGCGGGGCATAGAACCCCGCATTTGTGCCGGATTTTAGCGCCTGGGTCAGGGCAGGCGTTAAGGGACCTGTGGGCTCAAAATGAGCCCACAGCTGCCCTCCCAAGCCCCCAGGGACCCCCCCTGCCACCCTTGCCCACCCCAGGAGGACACCCAAGGATGGAGGGACCCATCCCAGGGACATTCAGGTAAGTTCAGGTAAGTATAATTTTTTATTTTTTAAATTTTTTTTGGGGCATAGGGGGGCCTGATTTGTGCCCCCCTACATGCCTCAATGCCCAATGACCATGCCCAGGGGACATAAGTCCCCTGGGCATGGCCATTAGGCAAGGGGGCATGACTCCTGTCTTTACTAAGACAGGAGTCATGTAAATGGCGTCTGGGCGTCGTTAAAAATGGCTCAAATCGGGTGGAGGCGATTTTTTGGCGTCAACCTGACTTGCACCATTTTAAGACGCCCTAACGCCATTTTCCCCAACGCCGGCGCTGCCTGGTGTACATGGTTTTTTTCCACACACACCAGGCAGCGCCGGTCTGCTAGCGCCGGCTAACGCCATTTAATAAATACGGCGCCCGCATGGCGCTTCAGAATGGCGTTAGCCGGCGCAAAACTTTTTGACGCTAAACTGCGTTAGCGCAGTTTAGCGTCAAAAAGTATAAATACGGGCCTTAGTGTTTTATTACACTCCCAGTGAGCCTCTACACACTACATGGCCTAGGGGTCCATTCATTGTTCGCATTCCACTTTCTTAATATATGGTTTGTGTTGCCCCTAGGCCTATTGCATCCTATGTATTCTACAGTGTTTGCACTACTTTCTGACTGTTTTTCTTACCTGATTTGGTTTGTTGTGTATATTTTGTGTATGTTACTTACCTCCTAAGGGAGTATATCCTCTGAGACATTTGTGGCACATTGTCACTAAAATAAAGTACCTTTATTTTTAGTAACACTGAGTATTGTCTTTCTTATGATGTAGTACCTATATGATATAAGTGGTATTGCATGAGCTTTGCATTTCTCCTAGTTCAGCCTTGGCTGCTCTGCTATAGCTACCTCTATCAGCCTAAGCTGCTAGAACACTGCAACTCTACTAATAAGGGATAACTGGACCTTTCACAAGGTGTAAGTACCATTGGTACCCACTACAAGCAAGGCCAGCTACTACAATACGCACAAGGCACATGTCACCGCATGTATCACACACATAAACAAACATATAGGTTAAACATACCAATGTTTCCAACCATGATATGAATGGATGGGCTCACACATGTAGCCATACCATTATGGCAACATTACTGCATAGCCAATGTGACATGGCATGTGCATCTTGATGCACTCTAGGCATATAGAGCAAAATTCCACTAATTTCCATCACATGTCTAAAATTTATGATACAAACAGCTCAATTCTATACTTCACAATGCCAGAAAAATTACGCTGGCCCCCTGAGAATCTATCACAAGTTCACAGGCCTCTTCACGAACAATGGGACAAGATTGACGCATGACTGTCATGGGTCAAACATTTAGAGGCAAACGTCTAACCTTCATCCTTTTCTATGCAGCAAAAAGATGCCTGGCCCCTGAGCGTCTATTTTACGTCCACATGCCTTTTAACTCTTATTGTCTGTGACTGTGTGGGGGGGTGTGGAGCTTGTGTTCTTGGTGGATTGATGTTTCTGGAGTATTTTTTGTCTTTTGTTCAGTCTTTTGTAATGTTTTGTACTGAATCTGTCACTGTGTTGTGCGATGTTTGTCTAGGGATAAGATAGTTTGTTGGGTAGTTTGGGTAGTTTTTAATTTTTACTTTTTTCCCTGCAACTGCATTTGCAGTTAATATACACTGCATGATTTCAGGGAAAGGGAGGGTGGTCATAATGTTTGTAGATGAGCTGGGGGCCTTCATTTGGCTGGTGCAGCATTACCTCCCTATGATGCTTGTGCTGGGTGGCTGCATAATCCAGGGCTACCCCATAGAGTCCAGGAAGTTTAGGTGTGCAAGGTGCTCCACCACCTAACGCAAATATTTTGCACCAGACGCAATGACCACCAACTAAAGCACCATTGGGCTGACCTTTTTGCAAGGGAACAAGATCTACTGGATCACCTGTGCATTCGAGATTGGTGAAGCAGTTGGTAAGTATCCCATTTCCATAGCAACACCAATATTTGCATGTGCATGACAAGCCCTGATAAAGGTGAATGCAGCATAATTCGTAAAAGGAATTGGACATGCAGTACGCTGCCTGCATTAAAAGCCCCAGCACCGTCTTAGGCCTGCCATTGTAATATACAATTATGAAGCAGAGGCAGGACAGAAGTGCCATTTTCCCTGCACAATCATAACAAAATGTTGAGATGCATGCACAGCGCCACTCTGTTTTGACCAGCACAACATGAGGCCTGTGCCCTACACTTGTTTGGGGCGCAAAGTACATGTCTCTGGGAAATATGAGAAATGACTTCATGCCATATTTTCTGCACTTTGAACGGCAGCTGAGACCTGGTGTTATAAGAAGTCATATAATTGTATATGATGGGCCCCTATGTACTCAGCAGAAGTCATGATGATCTGTTTTGTTGCTATTCCTGCTGAGTTCATCATTTGCCTCCTTATAAATAGATGCAGTTGGACCCTACCTGTATCATGTGCTGCCTTATTTTGCATTAGGCGCACACATGGTGGGGGAAAGAGTTCCATTCAGAGCCACAAGTACTGTAGTGATACACTTGGTGGAGCACCAATTTCCTTCAAACTGTCCCTTTGTGTCACTGGCCAAGGCCATCTAAGGGAGCTTGACTATTGGACTGGTCCCTGACTACTAGCACGTTACTCTTCCTGTACATTGTGTATCACATACACCCCAAACTTTGTCTAACACCCCACACACATGTGCTGATTTAGTACCAAAGGCCTGCGGCATGTTACTGACAGTATGGGGATGCCCTTCATCTGCACCATCTCTGGCACATTACCCAAAAATCTAAACCAACACATGGATCCTTGGACAACAGAGCAAGTGTATCTCTGTTAAGGCATATGTCTATGCACCTGTTCTTATCCCTTCCTGGACAAAATATGGTATATCATGCCAACAATGGCTGTTCACACGGTATTGGCAAAACATCCATAATTTTAATCAGTTAATGTGCAGGTAGGTACAACTGAATGAACATAGGTAAACTCCCATGGCATTATTGCTCAAGCGTGTGTGCCTTATAATGGCACACACATATTAGTAATTGCAAACAATGATGTATCAAAGCATTCCTCAACATTTTGGAATATCACACAACCCCTGGGCAGTTGTTTGTCAGTTAGCTGTGACAATGAGGTAGATGCCTTTGACACCTGGGCAGGCTCAAAAGCTATGGATGTCATAATGGGATGGCCACTGCAACTACCATCACATGCCCCTCAAATGCAGAATGCAGTGTCATGCAGTCCCATACGGTCATGGAGGTGTAAATCTACAAAACGCCTGCATGACAATGCAATGTACATATGATGCAGTGAAAAGCACCACAGGAGTATCTGGGAAAGTGATGGTTTGAAGGTGGCAGGGTCTCCATTATCTGAAACTATGGTGGTCATTATGACATTGGTAATATATTTCGAAGACCACCGTGGTGACGTCCGCCAACAGACCGCCGCGGAGGTGGTAATCCACCTGCCAGATTATGGCACACAAACAAAAAACTGACAGAAACCAGCCACAACCACAAGTCCGCAAGACCTAATGAAGGCGAAAAACTGTCAGACACACCACCCTCACTGCTACGCCAGCAAAACATCACCCTCCAAATTATGATCCATGAATCACCACAGAGGACATTCAACGGCAGTCAACAATTGACAGTGTACACAGATGCGTTGGAATTGGGCACCCAAAACCACTACAAGCCAACATTGGCCCGAACAAAAAACCCACACCTGACACATATACACACACCCTACACACCCACCAACAGCACTATAAAACACACACCCACATAACCCACAATCCTTTGCAAACACGAAAAGACTGCAACACCTTGCCAGGCCAATCCCATAGAGAACTACACACATACACACCACATCTACCTATTCATCTGTCACGCATCACACACCCGACCACAACACTGAACACCTTCAGTACAACACACACAACACACAACAGGCATGTCCCCACAAAAGCAACCCCATTTTACTGTTGAGGAGTTGCGGGTGATGGTGGAGGAAGTTGTCATGATGGTGCCACGGCTGTTTTGTGCACAGGTTCAGCAGATCTCCATTGTCAGGAAGATGGAGCTATGGTGGAGGAACGTGGACAGGGTGAACTCCGTGGGACAATATCCACACACAAGGGACGACATCTGAAAGAGGTGGAACAACCTACAGAGAAGGTGCGCTCTATTGTATCAAGGCACCAGGTCACCATCATGAGGACTGGCTGTGGACCCCCCTCCAACTCTAACACCACAGTAGCTACTCAACATCCCCACACCCCTGTCCCCAGGACACATTGATCAATAGTGTGTCAACCTGTACAGGGACCCGAGTCGGCACCACAGTGGCAAGACAATGCAGGTGCTGGTGTAAGTGGGAGTGGACACACTGTTCAGGGAACAAAGGCACAGGAGGGCAGGGACGGTGGGCGGTCAGCTTTGTCCTAGGGGGAAGCCAGGCCTGGAAACCAACTGCCCAGGAGGCACTCACACATGTCCCGGGGGCATACCAAAACTCCCAGGACCAGATGGGCCAGGTGATCACCATCATGCAGGAGTACCAGCAGCTGCATGGGGTACACCACCAGAAGGTCATGCAGCAGTTGCAGGGCCTAAATGCCAACATGGCCTCCATATTATGGGTGCCGGGTGACATGACCAACACCATGCCGGAGAACAGAGCACACCAGTCCACTAGCCAGTACACTCAAGAGCCATCACCATCTGCTGCAGCTAGTGGACAGGATGACCTGCCACAAAACCTACAGGCCACCAGCACCCCTCCCCCTGCAGAAGGTGAACCACCTCACAAAAGTTCCCTGTGACCCAAACAGACACCAGAGACTCTTGCCAAGACCAAGACCACCACCATGAAATTAGCCTCTCCAGAATGTTCCCCTTGTGTCCCACTGAGTCACCTTGTTCACTTCAATAAACACCCTTGAACACAACTGGAGTAATAGTGCTTTATCAGACAGAAATGTACAATATATTGAACTGTATTATCCTGTGCAAATGTCCTGTAATGTGTGAATCCATCCAACAAATGTGTTTCAGCAGTCTGTAGCCATCACATCAGAACACAGTTATAACCATACCAACATCTGCAAAAAGGGAAGGCATAAGTGACAGTCAATTGCAAAGGTAGTGATTAGCACAGCACAGCTGGCACACAGCACTTAACTAAAATAGAGATATGAACTGATCAACAGTCGTACCTGAGTGTCATTGGAAGTAGTGCTGTATGATATGTGTCCTGTTGTCCACATTCTCCTCCTCTTCCTCCACCTCCTCCTCATTGTCCTCTGTGTCCACTGCTGCCACAGGTGCATTGTCACCCCCCTCCTCCTGCAGGTAGGGCACATAGCGTCTGAGGGCCAAATTGTGCAGTATGCAGCAGACCACCTCAATCTGGCAGACCTTCTTAGGGGTGTAGCATAGGGATCGACCTGTTGCATGGAGGCACCTGAACCTGGCTTTCAGTAGACCAAATGTTTGTTCTACAAACTTCCTGATATGGCTATGTGTTTCATTGTACCTATTTCCACCCCCTGTTCTCAGATTCCTAACAGGGGTCAACCGCCATGACAGGTTTGGGTAGCCGGAGTCATCTGGAAGAAGTGAGGGACACACATTACCCATGTACAGTGGCATATAGTACAACTCCAGTTGGCATACACTAATATACATGGTGTGGAGACTCAAGCTCACCTATGAGCCACACTCTGTGTCTCTGTAGTTGTGCCATCACCTGTGGGGGACTGCTATTCCTCAATACATAGACATCATGCACAGATACAGGAAACTTGGTAGTGACGTGGGATATGTTTTTATCAGCAAGGCACCCATCTGGACATTTACAGAGGGGTAACTCTTCCTATTCCTGTAGAACTGCTGATTTGCCCAGGAGGGACCACGGCAATAGGGGTTCCATCAATAGCCCCGAACACACAGGTTATATGTCCCACGGCGTAGAATCCAGCTTTCACAGTGGGCAAATCTTCACTCTGGTGGAATGGGATGTAGCTGTTCATATGTCTGAGTAAGGCAGCAAAACCCTTCCAAGCATGATCCAAAACATTGGCTGTGACATTCCTGCAGCCAAGCCCACAGTCACCTTCATCGCAGCCAAGCCCACAGTCACCTTCACTGCCGCAGACATGACCACCATTTTCTCTGTACCACTTAATTTGATTCCTGACTCTCATCGAATAAACATCTCCACTGCGTGTGCTGCTGTGACCTGTGTCTGGAACCTGTGATGGCCCGTGTTATAGGGGAAAGGGCCCCAGCCTTCACATCGGAGGAACTTGAGAAGCTTGTGGATGGGGTCCTACCCCTGTATGAACAGCTGTATGGGCCTCCAGACCAACAGGTGAGTACATCATAGGTACTTTGGATGCGACACAGCTGCATTTAGATGTATGTGTGTTCTGGCAGTGTTTCATTTGGGGGGTTTGGTAGTATTCAATGTGTATGCAGAGGTAGGGGTCATGTGTGTTCTTCATGTGAGTCATATGCAGAATGTATGCCATCTGTGTGACAGAATGGATTGTTGAGTTCATGGTGTACTTCTGTCTGTGTCTCCTCTGCAAATCAGAGCCCATCAAAAGAAAGGGTTGTGGCGTGCTATCACCAAGGACGTGCGGACCCTGGGGTCCATAGCCGGCGGAGCACCCACTGCAGGAAATGGTGGTAGGACCTGAAGACCGCAGAGGCCCAGCTGGGGACAGCCTCCCAACAAGGGAGGGGTGCCTCTCGGAGCCTGACCCCAGTAATTTCCCACTTACTGGCAGTGGCCAATCCTGAGTTGGATAGGTGCTTGAGGGCAGCACTGCAGCCACAAGGGGGTGAATACAGAGTGTGTGGTATTCATTATTTGTGGTCTGGCATGGGGTTTGGGTGCAGGGTTCTGGTCAGTGGGTGCCCCAATATGCCGCTTTAGCTTTTCCTGTGTGGTCCTGCTTATCTATATAAGGTGGTATGTATATTTGGTATTGGTAAGTAGCTAGCATACCATGGCAGACAGGGTTTAGTGAGTCCCAGTAGGTGTGCAGATGGTAGTGTCTTTGGTGCTTTACTGCTGTTGTACCCAGGTAGTGGTTTGTCATTTTGGTCCATACTGCACTGTTTTAGTCAGAGTGAGTGATTTTGATGTGCTGTTGTTGCTATGATTGATCCTGTGCTCCCTTTCTTTCTACCCCACCCTCTCTACTTTTCTCATCTTGTCCTTGTGTGCATTAGCATTATCTGGTAAAGGAACAAGGGCACCGGTGAGTGGGGGAGCGGCAGCCCACAGGACCCAGGAGGCAGAGAGCACAGATGCCGAGGGGACTAGTAGGTTGGAGATCGAGGGGAGCACCACGTGGGAGACTGGAGCCAAAACTACAGACTCAGATTCCTCCTCCGATGGAAGCTCCCTGGTGGTGGCGGACAACTCTGGGACCACCCCAGCTACGTCATCTTCTGCCATCACCGTACCAGCACCGCCCTCCCAGTAGCCATCCACCTAGTTGCCCATGCCCACTCACCCATGAGGGGCATCTCCCATGAGGGTGGGCGAACCCCAGGCACCTCAGGCCCTGCCCCCATCGGTCCTGCTGACCTCAGTGGGGAGGCTATTGACCTCCTGAGATCCACCTCTGTAGGGCAGTCAACCATAGTGAATGCCATCCAGGGGCTGGCATCCCAGATGAAGCAATGCAATGCCTTCCTGGAGGGCATTCACAGTGGCTTGGCTGCCTTACCGAGATCATTTCAGGCTCTGGCCTTCTCTCTGACGGCAGCCAGTGTCCCTGGTTCTTCCGTCCCCCCACCAACTACCTGTTCAAAGTTCCAATGCCCTCTCCCCAAACCCATCCCATGCACACAATCTGGCAAGCATGCACCCAAATCCACAGACAGGACTCGCACAGACAAATCCAGGCACCACACTTCAGTCCACAAGTACACACACAGCCAACACACACATGCACATACTTCAACGGCCACTGCCTTCACTGCCTCCGCCTCCTCCCTCACAGTCTCACCAACACCCACACTTGCATGCACTGCATCATCAATCCCAGATCCTGCCACTTGTACAGCCTTGCCCACAGTCACCACAACAGAAGATATGCAGACATGTCCCCCACACACCACATGTGCAGTCACCCCCACTACCATCATAATGTCATGCAGCTCACTCACCTCATTTGCAAACACCACAACAACATACATACACACATCCTGTGTGTCCTCTCCCACCCTGTCTGCAACCTCCAATTACTCATAAACGCTCCCACCCAGACACCCAACAGCCATTCACTTCACACATGCACACTGTCCATGCACCTGCATCCAAGTCCAGCACACCTACTCCCCCTACAACCACTCCCTCTACCTCCATTCCCAATTCTCCATCCACAACCCAACCCCTTTGTCCTAAGAAGCGTTTCCTTTCCTACCTTGACCACTTTCCTCCCCTCCGACCTGCCCATAAGAGGAAAATCCCTCCCCCCAGCCCAGTCCCTTTACCTTCCATTCGACTCCTGTTCCTCTCCCTAAGACTTTACCTGCCACTAAGGGGCACAAGAGTGGCACTTCGGCCCCCTGCCTCAAGCATACTCCTCCACCCCCTAAACGCAAGGGCAAAGACCCACCCCTCCCAAACACAAGCCCAAGGACTCCCTCCCAAAAAGAAACCACCCCCTGAGGTGCCTGCCTATTTACAACATGATGCCCCTGCCCAGTAGAGTGACTGGGCTGTCAGAAGTCAACTTGGACCTTGAACGCTTCCCTGTGGCTTATAGCTAACATTGAACTGGCCAATGGCCCTTTGTATATAGTTGCCTCAGTTGTTGTGGGCACAGATCCAACCAAATACAAAGGTAGGACCTAAGGTATGTGTCCTGGCTTTCTGTACTTCTGGCTTATGTTGGTGTAGGATTTCTCTGCAGATTGTTCTCTGTGGTGTGTGTGTATGGTGTGGGTCGTGCATGTGGGTGTGTCACTCTCCCCTCCCTCCCTTGTGTGCTAGGTGGCTGTACTCACCATTGTCGTCTTCGTCAGCGTTGGTGCTCCTTGACAGCCATCGCCTGGTACAGCATCAGGAGGACTTTCAGTTCAGGTTCCATGGTGGCCGCGGACTCGTCTGTGGCCCTGGAGGTGAAAGTCTGGCCTGGCTTATAGTGGGTACCTTGTGGTATTTACACCTTGTGCCAGGTCCAGTTATCCGTTATTAGTAGATTAGAAATGTTCTAGCAGCTTAGGCTGATAGAGGTAGATATAGCAGAGCAGCTTAGGCTGAACTAGGAGACATGCAAAGCTCCTAATATACCAATTATATCACTTAGCACTATATCATAAGAAAACACAATACTCAGAGTTTCTAAAAATAAAGGTACTTTATTTTAGTGACAATATGCAGAAAGTATATCAGAGGATATACTCCCTTAGGAGGTAAGTAATATACACAAAATATAGACACACAAACCAAAATCAGGTAAGTAACAGTTAGAGAAGTAGAAAAACAGTCTAGAACACAAAAGAATGCAAAAGGGAGGAATAGGCCTAGGGGCGACACAAACCATATACTCCAAAAGAGGAATGCAAACCACCAATAGACCACAGGCCTAGTGTAGTGTGTAGAGGGTCACTGGGAGTGTAAGAAAACACTAAGGGTGTCCAAGATACCCCACCCTAAGACCCTGAAAAGTAGGAGTAAAGTTACCCTTCTACCCCAGAAAGACAGTAAAGTCGAGATAGGGGATTCTGCAAGGACAACGACTGACTGCAAAACACTGAAGACGGGTTCCTGGACCTGAGGACCTGCAAAGGAAGGGGACCAAGTCCAAGAGTCATGCAAGTGTCTAGAGGGGGCAGGAGCCCACTAAACCCCGGATGAAGGTGCAAAAGGGCTGCCTCTGGGTGGAAGAAGCTGAAGATTCTGCAACAACGGAAAGTGCCAGGAACTTCTCCTTTTTTCAGAGGATGCAGAGTGGTTCCCACACAGAAAGACCACAAACAAGCCTTGCTAGCTGCAAGAGTCGCGGTTGAGGATTTTGGGTGCTGCCAGGGTCCAGGAAGGACCAGGAGGTCGCCCCTTGGAGGAGGAGACAGAGGGGGCGCTCAGCAACACAGAGAGCCCATGCAGAAGCAGGCAGCACCCGCAGAAGCACCTGAACAGGCGTTCAGAAGATCTGATGACGACGGTCGACTAAGAACAACAAAAGAAGGTCCCACGATGTCGGAGTCCAACTCAGCGAGTTGGGCAATGCAGGACAGAGTGCTGGGGACCTGGGCTAGGCTGTGCACAAAGGAAGTCTTGCAAAAGTGCACAAAAGCCCGAGCAGCTGCAGTTCACGCAGTACACAGGATTACTGTCTGTCGTGGGGAGGTAAGGAGCGGTCGATCCTTGGCAGAAGTCGAAGAAGGAAGTGCAGAGGAACTCTGGTGAGCTCTTGCATTTGTTATCTGATGATATACCCACAGGAGAGACCCTAAATAGCTATCAGAGGAGAGTTGGCTACAGAGAAAGACTCTTTGACGTCACCTGCTGGCACTGGCCACTCAGAGGTGTCCATTGTGCCCTCACACCTCTGCATCCAAGATGGTAGAGGTCTGGGACACACTGGAGGAGCTCTGGACACCTCCCATGGGAGGTGCTGGTCAGGGGAGTGGTCACTCCCCTTTCCTTTGTCCAGTTTTGCACCAGAGCAGGGCTGGGGGGATCCCTGAACCGGTGTAGACTGGCTTATGCAAGGAGGGCACCATCTGTGCCCTTCAAAGCATTTCCAGAGGCCAGGAGAGGCTACTCCTCCCAGGCCCTTCACACCTATTTCCAGAGGGAGAGGTTGTAACACCCTCTCTCAGAGGAAATCCTTTGTTCTGCCTTCCTAGGACTGGGCTGCCTAGGTCCCAGGGGGGGCAGAAACCTGTCTGAGGGTTGGCAGCAGCGGTAGCTGCAGAGAAACCCCCAGAAAGTTAGTTTGGCAGTACCCGGGCTCTATGCTGGAGCCCCGGGGATGCATGGAATTGTCCCCCCAATACAAGGGGGTATATTGACCTATGTGTAGTGCACACATGTAATGGTGTCCCCGCACTCACAAAGTCCAGGGAAATTGCCCTGAACAATGTGGGGGCACCTTGGCTTGTGCCAGGGTGCCCTCACACTAAGTAACTTTGCACTTAACCTTCACTAAGTGAGGGTTAGACATATAGGTGACATATAAGTTACTTAAGTGCAGTGTAAAAAGGCTGTGAAATAACGTGTATGTTATTTCACTCAGGCTGCAGTGGCAGTCCTGTGTAAGAATTGTCTGAGCTCCATATGGGTGGCAAAAGAAATGCTGCAGCCCATATGGATCTCCTGGAACCCCAATACCCTGGGTACCTAGGTACCATATACTAGGGAATTATAAGGGTGTTCCAGTGTGCCAATCAGAATTGGTACAATTAGTCACTAGCCTGCAGAGAGAGCATAAACACTGAGATTCTGGTTAGAGGAGCCTCAGTGATACAGTTAGCCACCACACAGGGAAACCATATAGGTCACAAACCTATGAGCACTGGGGTCCTGGCTAGCAGGATCTCAGTGACATATATCAAACACACTGACAACATAGGTTTTCCACTATGAGCACTGGGGCCCTGGCTAGCAGGATCCCAGTGAGACAGTAAAAACACCCTGGCATATACTCACAAACAGGTCAAAAGTGGGGGTAACAAGGCTAGAAAGAGGCTACCTTCCTACAGTGGTCCCCCCCTGGAAATCCTGGTGGTCTGCTATGTCATAAAATGGTGGGTGGGTCGTCGTCTTCCTCCTGCCTGAAGAGGGCTACCGCCGTAGTTAGTGGACAGACTGCACTGGCGGTTTGGGTGGCACATTTGTTGTCTATAGGAGGGATCACCGACATGGTCATAATTTGGCGGTCATCATCGCCAGCCTGGCAATGGTACTACCGCCATCGCCGGCGTGGTGGTCAGCTGACTGTCAATATCATAATGACGGCCTATGTGTGATTGACTTATCAATGATGTTTGGCTGTTGGTCTGCCCAACCACTAGGTTGACTTGCTCAATAAGCCTAACAAGTTGATTTTAAACACTGTTGTCCTTTCACAAAAATGTCCATATTTCAAAAAGCTATGTTTTCCTTTCATGTATTGCAGGGGGACCTCCACACTACATCATTGGAGAGGTTGTCAGATCTGAAGAACCCAATGCTGCCAGTAAGTGTTAGCTTGTGCGTCATGTGTGGCAATTCAGGGTTTGGTATGAGTCAGTTTGATGTGTGCAATGCAATGAATAAAAGTTTTGTGTGACCAATGATATGATATCATTGGAGTTAGAATGGTGACATCATGTCTGTTGCAATGTTGAGCAATGAGAATGGCTTGATTGTTGCCCACGTGGAAACGTGTGCTGGTATGGAATTGTGGGTGCTAGGAAATGGAATCCATGGCCACATATACATTGGTGTCTATCCTGATAGGTGTCAGAACAGCTGTTTATGTAATCAGCATTCCTGTTGACAACAACTTTGTCACAGCACTTTTGACAGAACTGTGTACGACACATAGCTTATACTTACTCACAAAACGCTACAGAAAGGAAATGTATAGAGGTCTATAGGGGGCTTATGTAGGAGACACTTGCACCACTGGTGCCTCAGTACCCTTCAAAAATAAATTGAGGCAGCAGTAGTGCAAGGAGCTGTATTGTGCTGGACAATAGCCAGTAGAGTACACAATTTGAAGACAACCCAGCTCCAGATGTTTGTGGGAAATGTCTATGGATTGTCCTAAACTAGATCTCAGTAGAATTACTAACATGGTCCTGCCATCATGATTGTCTTGAGTGATCTTGGTCACACCATATGTGCATATGATGTGAATGCTGAGTGCATACCTGGTACTTTGATGATGTCTGACATGCATGTGCACATGATGTTCAATATAGAAGAATACTGTAGCAGCACACAGTGCACTGCCAAACTTAGGGGCATATTTATACTCCATTTGCGCAGAACTTGCGTCATTTTTTCACAAAAATTCAGCGCAAAACTAAATCGATATTTATATTTTGACGTTAGACACGTCTAATGTCAAAATATCGGAGTTTACACCATTTTTTAGATGCATGAACCTACCTTGCGTCTAGGAGATGCAAGAATGGAGAAGTGTGGCACAATGGTTAGAGTGGCAGACCCTGATGCAGACATCTGGCCCGGGACCAGGGTTCAATTTCCTTGGACCAGCTAATTCTCACCTTGGTGCCTAGTCTAATTAATGGGTCCCACTCTGTAACTCTGGGCAATAGCTTGCTTAATCTTCACAGCTCTTGGATACCTGGCTTCACCCTGGGGCTGTCCAGGAGTGGGTGCCTCACAGGCAAAAAAAAGCCAGGAGGGGTTCCACAGTGGTATGCATACAGGACCCTAATGGGTGAGTAGTGCGCTATACAAGTTTGAAGTTTACAGTTTTTTTACAGATGCAAGGTAGGCATTCCCATCTACAAAAAGGTGCTAGCCCCATATTTATCCCCTGTGCTAAAATGACGCACCAGTGGAAGGAGGGGCTAAAAAATGGTTCAAAGCTTGCTTTATATCATTATTTAAAGCCTGGGTCAGACAAGGCGTTAGGAGACCTGTGGCCCCATTTCCATGGTTAAACACCACAGAATAGGTCCACATGTGCCCTCCTCAATCCCGCAGAACACCTGTATCCACACCAGAGGGACACCTGAGGATGGAGGACCCCATCCCAGGTAAGTAAGGTAAGTATAGGTAAGTATTTTTTTTAAATTAAAGTGTCATTAGGGGCCCTAACTTGTGGCCCCCTGCATGGCACAGGGTACAATGGCCATGTCCAGGAGACAGTGGTCCCTAGTGCTGGCCCTTGGGGTGGTGGGCATGACTCCAGCCTTTTCTAAGAAAGGAGTCATGGGGTATGGATGGTTTTGCGTTAGAAAATGATGTTAGGCTGGTTAGAGGCATTTTTTTTGCCTCTAACCAGCCTAATTTAATTTTTTGGTGCAAAACCCCCTTCTCCCATACCTCCACCACCACCCAGCTAATGTAATTTTTTTTTACGGTAGCCCACCCTTTGCACCGGCTTGCGCCATTCCAGCAATATGGTGCCCGGCTGGTTCTCAGGAACGGCGCAAGCCAGTACAAAACCTTTTGATGCAAAGCTGCGTTAGTGCAGTTTTTCATCAAAAAGTATAAATATGCCTCTTACTGTGGCCCTAAGGGCACCCATACAGCCACCATGTGTGTTGCACTTTACACATTTAGCACAACATAGCACAGGGTTGGGGGCATTAGTTACGTAATCTGTAGACAACTTTGATGTGCTGGTCATGCTTTGGCCAAACTTTATAGGGACATAACATTATTTATACATGTGGGCGCATCATGAGCAATGGTGTGCCCCTTGTAACATATGCTCAGATGAGGACTTAAACTAGGACACATGAATGAAGCTTTACCAAACCTTAGAATAGCCAGTGGGAAGTTTCCAGCACCCATATCTGATGACCCCTATCTTGCATCCATGATGCATGGGCAAGCCGTGATGTAGCACTAGGGGTGTCAAAGTGGTAGATTGCATACAAAGTCCCCCATATTGTCAAGGACAGGCAATCTAGACATGTTGGGCCACATGATCCTCACAAGTTTGTTAACATTTATGTTGAGGAAGGACGCATTGGTCCACTCATCTCGGGGCCTGATGGTCAACAGTGGATAGCCATCATCCCAGTGACATATACATGATACCGTAGATGGCTGGTAGGAAATAATCATAGATTAGGACTAAGTAATTCTTGAGGAATGGGTGGTGGACCACATGTGTCACCTGCGGATGCAGTGTACATTATGGCCCTCATGATAAAGCGGCAGTGATACCACCAACAGGCTGGTGGTAAATACCGCCAAATTTTGACCATGGCGGAAAGAGCTCAAATAGACAGCCACTTTACCACACCGACTGCCAGAGTGGAATCAACAGGCACCGCGGCGGTAGCCGCCAACAGCCAGACAGAAGCCAATGTTCTGCCCACTGTATTATGACAGGCCAATCCGCCACTTTTTCCAGAGCAGTACCAACGACATCAAAAGCTTGGCAGAAACACTGCACAGAAGGAAAACGACTCACCATTGGAGACTCAAGGCCGAATCATGCCGCCATGCAGCCCAAACAGCAGATCTTCCCCATGATTTTCTACGTCCTGCTCCACCACGAACACCAATGACGGCGAAGACGACCATGGTGAGTACTGCCACCTTGCACACAGGGGAGGGGGGAGGAAAAAGAGAGTGACACACACACATGCAACACCTTCACCCACAACACCATACACACAAGCAGATGCAGTAACATAACATATTTACCCCGTACCCCTCAGGAATAATGCAAGGACCACAGAAGTAGATGAAAGTGCTTGTAATGACATAAATAAAGTATAAATGCAAAAATTGAGTCTAAAAGTATATACATATGTACAAACAAGGGACACTGCCCAGTCCTCAATGTCCAAGGCCCCACTTGACTCCTGCAACAACAATGAGAGAACACTGCAGGGGCATGAGTTTGAAAATAGGCAGGCACATCAGGGGGACGGGGAACGGGGGGCACCTCAGCTGGCAGATGGAACAACACCACTGGTCCTGGAGGGGGAAATATGCCCTGTGCTTGGTCCTGGGGAGTGCAAGGCCACAGTCTCTCAAGTGGATGATTTGCCCACTGACTTGTCCTGGGGAGTGTAAGCCCACAGCCTCTCAAGTGGGTGATTTGCCCACTGACTTGTCCTGGGGAGTGCAAGGCCACAGTCTCTCAAGTGGGTGACTTGCCCACTGGTTCTGGAGGGGGCAACATGCCCTGTGCTTGATCTTGGGAGTGCAAGGCCACAGTCTCGGAAGTGGGTGTCTTTACCACTGGTTCTGGAGAGGGCATCGTGCCCTGTGATATTCATCCTGGAGAGGATGGAGTGAGTGGGTGTATTTACCACTGGTTCTGGAGGGGCTATTGTGCCCTGTGATCTTCATCCTGGAGAGGATGGGGTGAGTGGCTGCCATAACTACTTGTTCTGGAGGGGGCATTGTGCCCTGCGATCTTCATCCTATGTAGGATGGGGTGAGTGGGTGTCTTTACCACTTGTTCTGGATGGGGTATCGTGCCCTGTGATCTTCATCCTGGAGAGGATGGGGTGAGTGGGTGCCATACCCACTGATTCTGGAGGGGGCATTGTGCCCTGTGATCTTCACCCTGGAGAGGATGGGGTGAGTGGGCGTCTTTATCACTGGTTCTGGAGGGGACATCGTGCCCTGTGATATTCATCCTGGAGAGGATGGGGTGAGTGGGTGCCATACCCACTGGTTCTGGAGGGGGCATTGTGCCCTATGATCTTCATCCTGGAGAGGATGGGGTGAATGGGTGTCTTTACCACTGGTTCTGGAGGGGGCATCGAGCCCCGTGATGCAGCTCTTGGGGAGTGCAAGGTCACAGTCTCTCAGGTGAGTGTCATACCCACAGGATTTTCAGGGGGCAGGCCGTACAACAGCCCATGGATGCAGGACTACAGACTGTCCGCCGACGGTGATGGCTGCTCAGTGGTGGTGCTGCTGATGCTGGTGGTTGGGGGAGGCTCCAGCCCATCCCCTGCAGTCTCAGATGGCTGGCACAGCTGCTAGCGGTGTTGGTGGTGGTGCTGCTGCTGGTGGGGGGGAGGCTCCAGCCCATCCCCTGCAACCTCTGATGGCTGCCCACTGCTGCTGGTGGTGCTGGTGATAGTGCTGCTGGTGGTGATGGGGGAGGCTCCAGCCCATCCCCTACAGCCTCGAATGGCTGCACCACCTTGGTTGGTGGTGGGGGCTCCAACTGAGACCCAGCACCAGGCACCTTGTCCTTTCTGCCTGCTGGTGCAGGCCCCTTGCCCTTCCTGGCAGCAGCTGGGGATTGCTCCCTGCCCTTCCTTGCAGCAGCTTGGGATTGCTCCTTGCCCTTCCTTGCAGCAGCTGGGGGTGGCTCCTTGCCCTTCCTTGCAGCAGCTGGGGGTGGCACTTTGACCTTCTTGGCCACAGCTGGGAGGGCTCCTTGCCCTTCCTGGCAACACTTGGGGCAGACACCCTATCCATGTGGCTGCCTGGTGCCCAGGATCCTTTCCCCCATGAGTTGCTGTGGACACCACTGGGCCCGTGGACTGGGTGGCTGAGAGGCTTGCCTGGGTTTTAGCCACCCTGGCTAGACGTGAAGGATGGGGGGATGGGTCGGGAAGAGGTCAACGTTGGAGAGGAAAACCTTCTTAGGGACATTGGGGCGGGAAGAAGGAGAAGGTTTGGTAGTGGAGGAAGGGGGAGTGGTTGTAGGAGGTGTCTGTCTGCTGTGTTTGGGTGCAGGTGCATGGGCTGGATGCTGTTGTGAGGTGGATGGCTGTTGGGTGTCTGAGTGCTTGCGTTTGTGTACCTTGGGGGGGACAGACACAGTGGGAGAGGACACAGGGGACGTGTGCATGGATGTGGGGGTGGTGACTGCCAGTGAGGTGTGTGTTCTGATAGGTGTGCTGGTGATTGAGGTAGTGGATGAGGATGTTGTACATGCAGGTTTGAGTGTAGACGCATCTGGGAGGGAGGTGAAGGACGGGGAGAAGGGGGCCACAGTAGAGGCAGTGGATGTTGGTATGTCTGCATCTGGATGGTGTTTGTGAGTGCCTGTGGGATGAAGTGTGGTTCCTGTATTTGCCCTTCCCATCCCCTTTCACACAGACATGGCCCAGCATACATGCTGCACGCTGCCCAGGGCCCATCCACCCCCCCCCCACATGAGGCCTTCACACACACCACTCCATGCATTCATGCCCCATGCATCGTGCTCACAGTGTACTCACCTGTTGGTCTGGAGGCCCATACAGAAGACCATACTGGGGTAGGACCCCATCCACTAGTCTCTCCAACACCGCCGAGGTGAAGACAGGGGCCTTTCCCCAGTCACACGGGTCATGATAGGTTCCAGACACAGGTCACAGCAGCACATGCAGTGTAGGTCTTCTCCTGTTGAAGGTCGGGCAGCAAGTGAGTGAACAGATAGAAAACTGCAGTGACGTCCGCGGAGGTGCATTCTGTCACCGCCGCCGTACATCACCATTGGCCACTGTACCCCATAGGACCCAATATTATCCAATGAGGCGTTGCAAGCTGGATCCCGACCACCACCCACAACGGTGCACAACGTCAGCGGAATTACCTCACTTCCACCTGTGCCTCCATACAGGACAGGCGGACTCCATTTCCGGGGAGAAGGCAGTGCATGGATCATAACTGCGTCACAGATCACAATTGTACATACAGGACATATGCCACTAATACATTTAAAATTCACATCATGCATTTAACTGTAGTGGGTACAATGTACAGTTTATGACAGGCTCCTCACTCTTTTGCCCCATAGATTGCAACTGCTGAGGATGAATAGGAGATGGAGACCTCTCCCCATGTACAGAACCCTGGTGGACTTTGCAACAATAGAGGACAGGCACATTATCCTCATCTACAGACTTGACAGGCCACAATCACGGAGCTGTGTGCCCAACTGGAGCCTGACCTGATATCTGATATCCGTCACCCCGCTGGGATCCCCCCTCTTGTGCAAGTGCTATCTGTGCTCCATATCTTGGCAACTTGTTATTTCCAAGTGACAGTGGGCTTGGCAGCAGGAATTTCACAGCCAATGTTCTCAATAGTGCTGACAAGAGTGTTGTCTGTCCTGATTAAACATGTGCAGCTACATTGTATTTCCCCAGGTTGGCCACAATGAAGGCTAACTTGTATGCAATGAGACACATCCCCAACATAATTGGGGTGATTGATGGAACACATATAGCATTTTTCCCCCCTGGCAAAATCGACAGGTCTTCAGAAATCGAAAATGTTTTCACTCGATGAATGTGCAGATGGTGTGTTTGGCGGACCAGTAAAACTCCTATGTCAATGCTAAGTATCCTGGGTCAGTGCATGATGCCTTTATCCTGAGGAATAGAAGCATCCCAAATGTGATGGGCCAACTACAGAGGCACAGGGTGTGGCTAATAGGTGAGCCCTAGTTCCCACCAGGTGGATGTTGGTGTATGGGTACGGAGTGGGCCATAAGGGATAGTGTGTAGCTAACAGTTGTCCAATGATGTTTGCAAGAGACTCAGGTTACCCCAACCTCTCATGGCTACTGACCCCTGTGAGGAATCGCAGGACAAAGGCTGAGGAATGTTACAATGAGGAAGGTGAACGAACAAGAAGGGTCACTGAACATACATTTGGGCTCCTGAAGGCCAGGTTTTGGTGCCTCCATCTGACTGTGCTCCCTGTGCTACTCACCCAAGAAGGTCTGCCAGATAATCGTGCCATGCTGCATGTTGCATAACCTTACCTTGAGACACCATGGCCCATATTTATACTTTTTGACGCTAAACTGCGCTAACGCAGTTTAGCGTCAAAAAATTTAGCGCCGTCTAACGCCATTCTGAAGCGCCATGCGGGCGCCGTATTTATGGAATGGCGTTAGACGGCGCAAGCAGACCGGCGCTGCCTGGTGTGCGTGGAAAAAAACCACGTAGACCAGGCAGCGCCGGCGTAGGGGGAAAATGGCGTTAGGGCGTCTTAAAATGGGGCAAGTCAGGTTGAGGCAAAAAAATCGCCTCAACCCGATTTGCGCCATTTTTTTCGACGCCCAGACGCCATTTAAATGACTCCTGTCTTAGTAAAGACAGGAGTCATGCCCCCTTGCCCAATGGCCATGCCCAGGGGACTTATGTCCCCTGGGCATGGTCATTGGGCATAGTGGCATGTAGGGGGGCACAAATAAGGCCCCCCTATGCCACCCAATTTTTTTTTTAAAAATAAAAAATTATACTTACCTGAACTTACCTGAATGTCCCTGGGGTGGGTCCCTCCATCCTTGGGGGTCCTCCTGGGGTGGGCAAGGGTGGCAGGGGGGGTCCCTGGGGGCATGGGAGGGCACCTGTGGGCTCATTTTGAGCCCACAGGCCCCTTAACGCCTGCCCTGACCCAGGCGTTAAAAAGTGGCGCAAATGCGGGGTTTTTTGCCACGCCCACTCCCGGGCGTGATTTTTGCCCGGGAGTATAAATACGACGCATTTGTGTCGCCGTCATTTTTTTAGACGGGAATGCCTTCCTTGCATCTCATTAACGCAAGGAAGGCGTTCACGCAAAAAAATGACGCAATTTGCCCATACTTTGGCGCTAGACGCGTCTAACGCCAAAGTATAAATATGGCGTTAGTTTTGCGCCAAATTTGCGTCAAAAAAAACTACGCAAATTCGGCGCAAACGAAGTATAAATATGGGCCCATGTGCCTTTTCGGCAGGAGGAGGAGGCTGGAGATAGCCGTTTGGCAGCAGTGGACCCTCTGGACAGTGAAGATGAGGAGGGGGAGGATGAGGGTGAGGACAACAGAACTGCAGTCATACGACAATACTTTCAATGACACACAGGTAAGACAGTGTAACTTCACAGTTCATTGTCAGTTTTTTGTTTCACAGTGTAAATGGCAGGCTATGATTTCCCACTTCTATGGCCACTCACTGTATCCTTTGGCAACTCTTTTTGAAGATGTTGGTGCCCCACTATTACTCCTGGTGTGTTCACTGCAGCCAACTACAGGTCTTTCATATGCAAATGTTACTGTACAGTTGAATTGTAATGTTTAAACCTTGTTAAATGAATACATACTGAAATCATTTGCCATACTCCATACTTGTATTTTCTCAAAGTGCATTTATTGCTGTGCTATGAAGAAAAGGGAGAAGTGCAATGGGCTTGGGTGATGATGGAGGAAAGTCCAGGGTATAGTTCCAGTCTTTTTGTAGCACAGGTACAGTGTCCATGGGGACATAGGAAGGAGAGCAATGGCAGTTCAAGGTGGACAGGGTGACAGAGTGGGACACAAGGGTGACAATCAGAAGAGTCTAATTTCCTGGCGGGGTCTTGGCAATAGTCTCTGGCTTCTGCCTGGATCACAGGGAACGTTTTTGTGGTGGTTCTCCTTCTGAAAGGGGAGGGGTGCTGGTGGCCTGTTGGTCATGTGGCGGGGCCTCCTCTCCGCTAGCGGCAGCGGAGGAGGAGGGCTTTTCAGTAGTCTGACTAGTGGCAGGGGCCCGCTGGTGTGCGACTGCCTCCCTTATAATGTTGGCCATGTCTGCTAGCACCCCTGCAATGGAGACCAGGGTGGTAGTAATGGACTTCAAGTCCTCCCTGATCCCCTTGTACTGTCCCTCCTGCAGCTGACTTTTCTCCTGCACGTTGCCCAGGAACTGGCCCAGTGTATCCTTGGAATGTTGGTATACTCCCAGGATCTCAGTGAGTGACTCCTTGGGAGCCGGTTCCCTGGGCCTGTCCTCCCCCTGGTGCACAGCAGTCCTCCCAGCTTCCCTGTTGTCCTGTGCCTCTGTTCCCTGAACCTTATGACCACTGCCACTGACCCCAGATCCCTGATTGCCTTGGGTTTGTGGTGTGCCCTGGGGTCCCTGTAGTGGTGGACACACTGCTGATTGACGTGTCCTGGGGACAGAGGTATGGGCACGCTGTGTGGGTGTTGTGCCTGGATAACCGACTGACCGGAGGTCCCTGATGGGCCAGGATGGGCATCCAGATCCAGACGAGCAGAGTTGCTGTCATCACTGTGGGCCTCTTCTGTGGGGGGACTGGATGTTGCTGGCACCTCTTCTCGTGTGACATTGGCTGGGATACCTGTGGGGATCTAAATGCAGTGTTATTGTTTCTGTGTGTGACATACTGTGCATGGGTGGTTTGTCCTCTATGGTTATTGTCCTGGCAGCTTTCACTTGTGTACATTGGGGTATGGCAGGATGATTGGTTCTCTCTAGTGTGCATGCCTTATTGATAGGTGTCCATGCAGGTCTGTGAGGGGTGTCCATTCATTGGTGGTGCATGCAGGGCATGGCATTGGGATGAGTGAGATGTTTTGGAGGGGTGTGTCGGAAGTGGTGGAGTGATGGGAGTGAGGGTGAGGGTGTGGGTATGTTATGGCATGTAGGTGGGGAGGATCGTAGTATAGAGTTGACGTACCAGAGTCCAGTCCTCCTGCTACTCCTGCCAGGCCCTCAGGATGCATGATTGCCAAGACTTGCTCCTCCCATGTTGTTAGTTGTGGGGGAGGAGGTGGGGTCCACCACCAGTCCTCTGTACATTGAGTTGATGTCTTACTGCAATGGAAAGCACCTTCCCCCGTAGTTCGTTCCACCTGTTCCTGATGTCATCCCTTGTTCTGGGGTGCTGTCCCACACCTTTGACCCTGTCCACGATCCTCTGCCATAGCTCCATCTTCCTAGCAATGGATATCTGCTGCACCTGTGCTCCAAATAGCTGTGGGTCTACCCGGATGATTTCCTCCACCATGACCTTAGGTCCTCCTCAGAGAATCTGGGGTGTCATTGTGGTGCCATGGGTGTTGTGTAAGTATTGTGGGTGAGGGTGTGTGGTGTGATGTGTTGGGGTGTGATGTGGAGTGCGTGGGTGGTGTATAGTATAGGTGGTGTGTGTCTCTGGTCTTGTCTGTGGTCGTGGTGTCTGTCTGATGGCAATGCTTTGTATTCGTAAAGGGTTGTGGGTAATGTGTGTGTATGTTTTATAGTGGTGTGGGTGTGTGGGTGTGGTGTGTGTATGTACGTCAGGTGTGTGTAGTTTCAATTGACCAATGTGGTGATATTTTGTTTGAGTGTGTGTATTTTGAGCTCAGCGGTATGTACCACCAATGGTTTACTGCCATTGAATGTCTGCCGTGATGATTTGTGGGTCATAATGAGGGCATTGTTCTGTTGGCGTAATGGTGTGGATTTTGCCACCGTCAGTTTATCACTGACCTTTGGTGTGGCGGAGTTGTGCCTGAATAGTGACGGATTGGTGTGTGTGTGTCATAATATGGGGAACGGATATCTGCGGCGGCGGTGGTATGTTGGCGGCAGTCAGCATGGCGGTAAGTGGGATTTACCGCCAATGTCATAATGACGCCCTATATGTCTGTTCAACCTCCATCCAATTCTGTATTTAATTCTTGACTCTCCTCATTTTCCAGCTGCCAATATGACACCTGAGGAATGTCATGCTTTCCACAAAAGGGCAGACAGGTACCATCACATTTTGGATTTCGATGACAGGTACCAGAGGATGGCAAGGAGGTTCCAGAAGCAAAAGGCCACAGAGGCATGGCATTCCTTTGCACCTGGGGGATGTTCCACAGCAACCACAAAAAAATCAGGTAACATTGGGGAAGACATCAGTGGTCCAGGGGGCCTCTGCGACTCTGACTCCATCCACAACTGCTGCACCTGTCACAAGCCAGGCACCTGTGCAGCCACCTACTGCAGTATTGAGTCTGAACTTTGAAAGTGACATGAGACTGGTCATGGCCGACATGATGGTCGGATTGGACAAGTGAGAGCAGGAGAGTGCTAAAAATAGAAAATTATTGAAGTACTCCAAAAGGAAGATGGAAAATTGTGAAATGGCAAAAGCACAACCTCCCAGTTCCTTCCCTCTCACTTTCACTGTTGTAAATAGTGTTAAATTGGGGTTTAGATGGGTAGTGCAATGTTAGTAAGGTAGTTTAGAGTAGTAATTTTTGTTTGGGGTGGTTGGGTGGGAAGCCATGTTGGGGTATATGTGTAAAAAAAAAAAATACAAAACAAAATACAAAAAAAATATAATATATATATGTTTAGGCCATAGGATGAGTTAGTACATGTGTAGTTATAGTTTATGTTGCCATACTTGTATGTTGTCTCTTTAGGGGGGTGGGAGGACAATGTTTTGAGTGTGGCGTTACATGTGTAAGATTAGTTTAGAGTAGGTTAGAATGGTGTAGATGGACATTATGTTAAGTTAGTTTAGGTTAGTTTAGTGTAGGGTAGGTTTTAGGATAGTTATAAGTATGTAGTTTTAAATATTTTAAAATAAATCCTGTTTGTAGAAGACTATTTTTTTCCATGTTTTTTGAGTGTCTGTGGATTCTTGTGTGTGCACTGGCCAAGTTGGAGGAATAGCCTAGGGTATGCTTACTCTCTTGATTTCCATGGATTACCATGTGCATCCCCTATGACCACGGAGCTGTCAGATTGGCTGCTAAATAACATCAACTACTCCATACTTTTGCCATCCACTGTTCCAGCCATTCACATTTTGTATGTATACTTTATCTTGGTCAGGTAAGTATGGAACTTCAACTGTCATTGGTGGGGTCTTGCAGTTTCAATGTTAGCAAGTGTGGCACATATGACAACATGCAAATTGTGATCTGTATACTGCAGCACTGACAGGTGCCCATCACTGATAAGGTTAGCCCCTTCTGTACCACACAAATTAATTTCTACTGGTACTCCCATTGGGGTAAAATTCCATTGACTTGGTTCTGAGCAATACATGCCTTATGTCAACTTCAAAGGATATCTGTTCAATATTTGTTTAGAAAACTCAGTAAGTTGGTTGTAGCTGACAACACCATCATTCATCTTTCTCATTTCAGGATCCTAGTGTGTGGCTTTGTGTCTGACAGTAATGCACTCATGTAATGATGTTCTGTACTCATTGACATGAATTCAAAAATGCAATCATTTAGCTGAGTAGATACATCCCAGTAAACATGGAAATTTTATTTATGAACAAGGTGTTTTATTTATAAGTGCAAATGAATTTTTAAATGATATACAATGTCCAGTTCACAGACCCCAGGAGTAAACCTAAGCCACATGTAGCACAAGCAGAGTTCAGGGATGAGGGGCATGTCATGAGACATGGTTATGAGAAGTGTCCATTAGTGAGGAGGTTTCAAATTGCCAATAGGTAAGAATGCAGCCATTGACAGTACATAGCAGACAAGTCAACAGTGGTTGATTGAAGAGAGCACATATCTGACTGTCACAACACTGGCATGACCTTAAGCCCAGAGCTAAGGAGATACTGTCCATATGGCACAGACTGGTGCTACCGGGTGGTTTTCCTTGTGAATGTTATTCTTTCCACATCTTCATCTTCTGATGTGTGTGGTGGCTCCTGTGCCATGGCTGGTGTTGTTGTATAGGTTGAGGGGGCCACACACACCTCTGGACATAGAGATATGGAATCAAAGGTCCTGGCAGCTGCCATTTGTGGGAACACATAAGACATGACTGCTACAAACAGGAACTGCTGATTTTTTAACACCGTAGCAACATCATAGAGGAAGCCAGCCATGTTTTCCCTGAGGGAGGCCACTTCCCGCTGTATGGACTCCAAGATATTCTGCATAGCCCCCAGCCTGTTGTCTGTCATGCTGCTGCCATTTTGGGAGGGCAATTGTAGTAGCCTCTGCCTCATGCTCATGACATCAGCTAAGTTGTCCAGGGACTGCTGGAGTCCATGTAGCGGGGAGTGGGTGCCTCTGATTAGCTGAGTTGTCCTTAATTGGACTGAGGCACCTCTGCACTCCCTCAAGGCTGCATGCCATGGTCTCCATCCCCACCCGCACCTGCTTGGCCAGCTCCTGCTGGACTCCTATCACTGTCTGCTGAATGTTGGTCTCTGGGTCCTTGGAGTCCAGGGCTGTGTCAGTACTGGCTGGTGGTATGTGTTTAGAGCAGGCACACCACCCTCCCAGCCCAGGAACACCCATTCAAAATGCAGATATATGCAATTGAGGGTGAGTACCCTGTGTTTGCGGTGCGCCTGAGTGAATGCACAAGGAGCTGTCAGCTAAACCCAGCCAGACATGGATTGTAAGGCTCAGAAAGATTTAAGTACAGAGAAATGCTCACTTTCTAAAAGTGGCATTTCTAAAATAGTAATATTAAATCCAACTTCACCAGTCAGAATGATTTTGTATCACCATTCTGGCCATACTAAATATGACCTTCCTACTCCTTTCAGATCAGCAGGTGCCACTCAAACAATGTATGAGGGCAGCCCCAATGTTAGCCTATGAAGTCAGCAGGCCTCACACCAGTGTAAAGAAGAATTTTACACTACCAGGACATGTAAAGTACATAGGTACATGTCCTGCCTTTTGCCTACTCAGCACCCTGCCCTTTGGGTTACCTAGAACATACCTTAGGGGTGCCTTATATGTAGAAAAGGGGAGTTTTAGGCTTGGCAAGTACTTTTAAATGCCAAGTCGAATTGGCAGTGAAGCTGCACACACAGGCCTTGCAATGGCAGGCCTGAGACAAGGTTAAGGGGCTACTTCAGTGGGTGGCACAATCAGTGTTGCAGGCCCACTAGTAGCATTTAATCTACAGGCCCTGGGCACACATAGTGCACTCTACTAGTGATGTATAAGTACATTAAATAGTCCAATTGGGTAAGATCCAATGTTACCATGTTTAATGGGAGAGAGCAAATGCACTTTAGCAATGGGTGGCAGTTGTAAAGTGTGCAGTGTCTAAAAACCAGCAAAAACTGTATCCAAAAAGTGGAGGGAAGCAGGCAAAAAGTTAGGGGTGACCATCCTAAGGCTGTCAGGTCTAACACTGGGGGCCTACCAACAATCCCAGGACACAATGGGCCAGATCCTTACCAACATGCAGGAGAACAAGTGGCTGCAGGAGGAATACCATCAGAAGATCAGGGAAGAGTTGCAGGCCCTCAACACCACCATGATGTCCATAGCAGGGGTGCAGGCAGACATGGCCAACATCATGAGGGAACCCCTACCACTAGCCAGTCTATTGACCAGCCCTCATCTTCCCCTGCAGCTAGTGGGCAGGAGGTCCCACCACAGGACCGACAGGCCACCAGCACCGCTCCCCCTGCAGAAGGTGAACCACCCCCAAACATTCCCTGTGACCTAGACGGAAGCCAGAGACACTTGAAAAGACCAAGCCCCCATCAGGAAATGAGACTCTCCTGATTGTCCCCCTTGTGTCCCACACTGTCACCTTGTCCAATGTGAACTGCCTTTGCTCCCCTTCCTATGGCCCTTTGAACACTGGACCTGTGCTACAAACATACTGGAACACTACCCTGGACTTTCCTCTGCATCACTTCATTCCATTGCATCTTTCCCTCAATTATTTGCACTTCAGTAAACACTCTTGAACTCAATTTGAGTGATACTGTTTTATGTGTTGAAAATGTGCATTAATGGGAACAGTCACATCTAGTTCAAATGATCTGAACATTGTGATAGCATACAAATAATGACCTGTATCTGTCCATAGTAATCACATCAGGACACTGTTGTCATATACACCAACATCTGTAAAATGTCAATCCATAGATGCAAAGGAAGTGAATGCCCTCATGTCACAGCCACACAGATAAAATCAATAGTCAGAGTAATGGTCAGTTCCACTGTCTCACCTGTGTGTCATTGGAAGTATTGATGTACAACTCATGTTCTGTTGTCCACATCCTCATCCTCTGCCTCCTCATCCTCACTGTCCTCAGGGTCCACAGCTGCCACAGGGTCATCTCCAGTCTCCTCCTCCTGCAGAAAAGGCACATGTAGTCTGAGGGCCTGGTTGTGCAACATGCAGTATGCCATTACTACCTGGCATACCTTCTCGGGTGAGTTGCACAGGGATCCTCTGAACCTGGCCTTTAGGAGGCCGAAGGACCTTTTGATTATTCTCCTGGTTCGGCCATGTGCATCATTATAACGGTTCTCAGCCACTGTCCTGGCATTCCTCACAGGGGTCAGGAGCCACAATAGGTTTGGGCAGCCAGAGTCACCTGTAAATATTGAGGGACAAACATTAGCCTTACACAGTGCTATGGGGATAACACATGAAGGCATACACTGACATACAGTGGGTGGGAACTCTGGCTCACCTATAAGCCATACCCTGTGCCTCTGTAGTTGGGCCATCACATTTGGGATGCTGCTATTCATCAAAACAAAGGCATCATGCACTGACCCAGGATACGTGGCAGTGATGTGGGAGATGTACTGGTCCACCAGGCACACCATTTGCTCATTCAGTGGGTGGAAACTCTTCCGATTCCTGACCACATGTTAATTCTGCCGGGGGGGGGGGGGACAAACGCAATATGTGTACCCTCAATCGCCCCAATAATATTGGGGATATGTCCCATTGCATAGAATCCTGCTTTCACAGTGGCCAAATCTCCCACCTGGGGGAAAGCAATGTAGCTGGACACGTGTTTCACCAAGGCAGACAATACTCTTGCCAGCTCGATTGAGAACATTGGCTGTGACATTCCTGCTGCCAAACACACTTTCACTTGGAAAGAACCAGTTGCCATGAAATGGAGCACTAGTAGATCCTGCACAAGAGGGGAGATCCCAATGGGATGACGGATAGCTGATATCAGGTCAAGCCCCAATTGGGCACCCAGCTCTGTGATTGCGTGTGTGGCCCTGTCCAGTCTATAGGTGAGTATTGTGTGCTTGTCCTCCAAATCCACAAGGGGTCTGTACACAGGGGTTTGTTTCCTCCCCCTATTCATTGGCAGTGGTAGGTATCTATGGAACACAAGAGTGAGTAGGATGTTGCAGTTTGAACAATTGAACCACTACCTCAGTGTGCATACAACATTGATGCGATGGGACAGTGGGAATGGCAATGTATGTGCAATTTTCGGCAATGACACAGTTATGGAAGATCTGAATGTTGTCCACCACCATGAACTGGTGACTGCCTGTCCTGTATCTAGGGACAGGTGGAGGTGAGGTAACTTCGCTGACAATGGGCGCCGTGGCGGAAGGTAGTCTTGCTCCGTTGTGAAATTCCTCATTGGCTAATATGGGGCTCTATGGAGTATAGTGGCCAATGGTGATCAGCGGGGGTGGTGAGGGTGTACACCGCCACGGACGTGACCTCCATTTTCCATCTGAATCCTTACTTGATTCCTGACTCTCCACAGAACAACACCTACATTGTGTGTGCTGCTGTGACCTGTGTCTGGAACCTACCATGGCCCGTGGGACCGGGGATAGGGCCCCTGCCTTCACTTCAAAGGAGTTGGAGCGCTACCCCATTATGAATAGCTGTACGGGCCTCCAGACCAACAGGTGAGTATACCTTGGGCACGATGTCTGTGGGAAGGTTGCTTGGAGATGTGTGTACAGGCATCGTGTCATTTGGGGAGAGTATCTGGTGGTAGTGTACAAGGTGGGCGCCAGGCGATGTGTGTGCCAATGGAGTTGGTAACGGGATTTGTGGGCCATATGTGTGACAGGCTGGATTGTATGTGTAATGCTGTCCTACTGTCGGTATTACCTCTCCATGTCAGCGCCCATGAAAAGAAGGGATTGTGGCATGCCATCGCTAAGGATGTGCAGACCCTGGGGGTCTACAGCAAGTGGAGCACCCACTGCAGGAGACAGTGGGAGGACCTGAGATGCTGGACACGGAAGACCGTGGAGGCCCAGCTGGGTATGGCCTCCCAATGAGGAAGGGGTGCCCATTGGAACCTGAACCCCCGATGGCCCGCATACTGGCGGTGCCCTACCCAGAGCTGGATGGGCGCTTGAGGGCATCAGAGCAGCCACAAGGGGTGAGTACAGTTGGCATTACTACAATAATAGGTAGGTGGCATGGGATCTGGGTGGTAGATGTGAGTTAGTGGGTGCCCCTTAATGCCAGGACAGACACTACAGTATGATCTTGCTCAGGGGTAATGGGTGCATAGCAAATGCAGATAACCTAGCTCGGTTGCATTCCATGTCAGTCAGGGCTTTGTGGGTCCCAGTTGGTGGTGTTTGGCCCTCATCTTGCTGTGGCATATAGTCAATTGAATGCCAGTGCAATGTATAGTGTTCCATCCTGATCC
Organism: Pleurodeles waltl; assembly: GCF_031143425.1. Classification (NCBI taxonomy): domain Eukaryota; kingdom Metazoa; phylum Chordata; class Amphibia; order Caudata; family Salamandridae; genus Pleurodeles; species Pleurodeles waltl. Next base: position 371,703,074 of record NC_090449.1, read on the forward strand.
CTCTGTGTGATAGTACTGTGTATGCCAACTGTGGTCTTGGTGCTGTAATTGTCCCAGTGCTCCCTTTCTCTACCTTGCTTCTCCTTCTCATTCAGTCATCCGGTTCATGTGTGCATTAGCATCATCGGGTGGAAGAGCAGGGGCACCGGCGACAGAGGGAGCTGCATCCCACAGGACCCAGGAGGCAGAGTCCACCAATGATGACGGAACCAGTGGGACAGAGGGAGAGGGGAGCACCACGGCGGAGACAGGAGATGACAACACAGACTCTGATTCCTCCAAAGCTCCCTGGTGGTGGAAGACACCTCTGTTACCACCCCAGCTGCAGGTAGAGCCAAAACCCCCATACCAGCACTATCCTCCCGGTAGCCCCTCATTGAGTTGCCCATGCCCACTCACCCAGGAGAGTGGGCATCTCCTTTGCCCTAGGCACCTCAGGCTCTGCCCCAGTGAGCCCTGATGGCCTGAGTGAGGAGGCTATTGACCTCCTGAGATCCTTCTCTGTAGGCCAGTCAACCATTGTGAATGCCATCCAGGGGCTGGCATCCCAGATGCAGCAATGTAATGCATTCCTGGAGGGCATCCACAGTGGATTTGTGGGCCAACAGAGATCGATTCAGGCTCTGGCCTCCTCTCTGATGGCAGCCATTATCCTACCGTTCCCCCCACCAACTACCACTTCCCAGTCCCAGTCTCCTCAACCCCAACCTATCCTATGCACACATACAGACAAGCATGCACACAAGGCATCACACAAGAGTGGCATAGTCAAACACAGGCACCATACTTCAATCCACAGACACTCACACAAGTAACAGACAGTTGCACACACATCCACATCCACTGCCTCCACTGTCTCCCCCTCCTCCTCCTCCTCCACCTGCCTCACAGTCACATCCACACTCACACCTGCCTGCACTGCTTCAACAGCCACAACCAGAATCACCACACCAAGCAGCACACACACCTCACTAGCAGACACCTCCACAACATCAATCCACGCGTCCCCGGTGTCCTCTCCTACCCTGTCTGTCCCCCCTCCTAAAGGACACAAACACTGGCACTGAGACACTCAACAGCCACCCACCTCACATCAGCACACTGCCCATGCACCTGCACCCAAGTCCAGCAGACGTACAACCACTCCCTCAACCTCCGCTCCCATCCCTCCTCCCTCATCCCGCCCCACCATCCTTAAGAAGCTTTTCCTTGCCCAACTCAACTTGACCTCTTACTTTCCCCCCATCCTGCCCGTAAGAGCTGGGCCCCAACGACCCAGCCCAGCACCTCAGGCAAACAGTCCACGGGGACAGTGGAGGCACCTCCTAGTCATGGAGGTAAGACAGTAAAGGATCCCACTCCATCAGCCATGAAAGAGAAGGATCCCACTCCACCAGCCGGGAATGGGAAGGATCCCACTCCACCAGCCAGGAAAGAGAAGTATCCCACTCCATCAGCCAGAAAAGGGAAGGATCCCACTGCACCAGCCAGGAAAGGGAAGGATCCCACTCCACCAGCCAGAAAAGGCAAATATCCCAGTCTACCAGCCAGGAAAGGGAAGGATCCCACTCCACCAGCTAGGAAAGGGAAGAAGCACTTACCTCCTGCAGAGGCTGGTAGTGTACCTACACCACCACCAGCAGTGGACACGGGGCCCTCATCAACTGCTGAGACACAGCATCCTTCATGTCCTGCAGAAGCTGGCAGGGTACCAACACTACCACCGCCAGTGGGCACGGGGCCCTCATCCCCTGCTGAGACATAGCAGCCCCCATCTCCTGCAGAGGCGGCTGGCAGGGTTCCAACACCACCACCACCAGTGGGACCGGGGCCCTCATCCCCTGCTGAGACACAGAAGCTCTCGCCTCCAGCAGAGGCTGCCCAGGAGGCACCTTCCCCAGCTGAGACACAGCAGCAATCACCTCCTGCAGAGGCTGCCCAGGAGGCACTTTCCCCACCTGAGACACATTAGCCCTCACCTCCTTCAGAGGCTGCCCAGGAGGCACCTTACTCCGCTGAGACAGAGCAGCCCTCACCTCCTGCAGAGGCTGGCAGGGTACCAACACCATCACCACCAGTGGGCACGGTGCTCTCATCCACTGTTGAGACACAACAGCTCTCACCTCCAGTAGAGGGCATATAGGCCACACTCCAGAGACTGATGTACAAGGATCCCCATTCAGAACCAGTGGGCGGGTTCCACACCTCAGAGACAGTGACCTTGCACTCCCCAACAAAGGGAAATGGGCATGGAACACCCTCCAGAACCAGTAGGCAAGTGCCCGACTTCAGCTGAGGTGCCTTCCCCCTGAGGTGCCTGTCCACTTCCGAGATGTTGCTCCAGCACAGTTTTGTGCGGAGTTAGTCAGAATCATGTTGGGGCTTGGACTGTGCCCTGTGGGCTTGTGGGTCTTTTGTACTTTGGACTGGGTATTGGCCCTGTCTGCACAATTGTTCATATATCTTTGTTCTCCAATTGGTTCAAATGGTGGCTGTTGCCATGCAATTACAATCTCAGTACTGCCAACCTGTAGTCCTTTTATTATTATGCTGTGTGTCCTGTGCCATTGGTTTATGTCTGCAGCTGGTTGTGTGCATGGTGTGTGTGTGAATGGTGTGTGTCGTTCGTGTGTGTGTCACTCTCCTTTTCCTCTCTCCCTCCCTTGTGTGCTAGGCGGCTGGACTCACCGTTGTCGTCTCCATCTGCGCTTGTGTTTCAGGTGGAACAGGGTGTAGAAGAGAATCAGGAGGGCTTGAAGTTCCTGTTCCATGGTGGTGTTGATGTTCTCTGTGTCTCTATTGGTGAGTCTTTGGTCTTCTGTGTTCTGTTTCTGCTAGGCTTTTGATGGCATTGGTACCGCCCCATAAATCGTGGCGGTTTGCTGTGTCATGATATGGAGGGTGGTACCAGTCTTCCGCCTGGCTGTTGATGGCTACCGCTGTGGTGAGTGGTGTTAACGCCCTGGCAGTTGGTGTGGTACATTGTCTGTCTATGGGAGTTATCACCACCATGGTCTTAATTTGGCGGTAATTATCACCAGCCTGTTTGCGGTATTTCTGCCACTTTTACAGTCACCACCAATTTCATAATGAGGGCCTAAGAGTCTTAAATCCTTTTGAAAACAGCAAGAACGTTGTTAGCGTACAAAAGTACATGGGTAGCGTAAAAATAAAGTGGCATGGCGACTGTGCGTTGAAAAAGGCCAGCGATGAACCAATTTCTCATGCAAGCAAGACCATGCGTCGTTCCTCCTCCGGTTGGGTCGGCGTGCGCCATTTCTTCTCTCCTGCAAGAGAGCAATGCATCGATCCGGATAATCATCTCGGATCCGGGCAGGCTTTGCGTTGGTTTTCTGCGCCCAGCGATTTTGTGTTGAAATCCGGTTGCATGGTGTCCGGAAACCACACTGAGTGGGGGCTTGTGTCATTAACAGCAGCCGCTGTGGGTGTTGCATGTCGTTTCTCTAGTCACGTTGCATTGATCTTCCATCTTTTAGCCACAAGGCAGGTGGTGCATCAAAAGTTTCTCTGCATGCCGGTCTTTGTGAGGATTTCTGTCCTTTTCCACAAGCTGCACCTTTCAAGGGCCCAGACACCGGTTAGGGCCCCACTTGGCAGGCAGGACTCTCAGCAGAAATCCCAGGTGCTGGCACAGAGAAGTCTTTTTTTGTCCCTGAGACTTCAACAACACGAGGCAAGCTCAGTTCAAGCCCTTGGAGATTCTTCACCAGTGGGAAGTCACACAAAAGTCAGTCTTTGTCCTCTCTCAGGCAGAAGCGGCTACTGCAGGCCAACCAAGCAAAGCACAGTCACAGGCAAAGGGGCAGTACTCCTCCTCCATGTTCCAGCTCTTCTTGCCAGAGGTTCCTCTTGGTTCCAGAAGTAATCTAATTTTCACAGGGTTCTGGGGCTTTTCTTATACCTCTTTCCGCCTTTGAAGTAGGCCTACTTCAAAGAGAAGTCTCTGTTGCTTTCAAGGTCCTGCCTTGCCCAGACCAGGCCCCAGACACACACCAGGGGGTTGGAGACTGCATTGTGTGAGGGTAGGCACAGCCCTTTCAGGTGTAAGTGACCACTCATCTCCTCCCTCCTAGCACAGATGGCTCATCAGGATAAGCGGGTTACACCCCAGCTACCTTTGTGTCACTGTCTAGAGAGAGGTGCAAACATCCCAACTGTCAAAATAACCCAGGCAGGGAATCCACAAACAGACAGAGTCACAGAATGGTTTAAGCAAGAAAATGCCTACATTCTAAAAGTGGCATTTTCAATCACACAATCTAAAAACACACTTTACTAAAATATGTATTTTTAAATTGTGATTTCAGAGACCCCAAACTACATATGTCTATCTTCTCCCCAAGGGAATCTACACTTTAATGATATTTAAAGGCAGCTCCCGTGTTAACCTATGAGAGATATATGCCTTCCAACAGTTAAAAAACGGATTTGGCAGTATTTCACCTTCAAGACATATAAAACACATAAGTACATGTCCCACCTTTAACATAGACTGTACCCTGCCCATGGAGCTACCTAGGGCCTACCTTAGGGGTGCCTTACATGTATAAAAATGGAAGGTTTAGGCCTGGCAAGTGGGTACACTTGCCAAATCGAATTGGCAGTTTAAAACTGCACTCACAGATACTGCAGTGGCAGGTCTGAGCCATGTTTACAGGGCTACTGATGTGGGTGGCACAACCAGTGCTGCAGGCCCACTAGTAGCATTTGATTTACATGCCCTGAGCACCCTTAGTACACTTTACTAGGGACTTACTATTAAATCAAATACGCCAATCATGGATAAGCCAATGTACACATACAATTTATATAGGGAACACTTACAGTTTAGCACTGGTCAGCAGTGGTAAAGTGTCCAGAGCAAACAAAACAGCAAAAACAGAGTCCAGCACACATAAACAACCTGGGAAGTAGAGGCAACAAGTTAGGGGAGACCATGTCACTGATGCTAAGTATAACATGGATGGTAGTCAAGTATTGATTGAACTACTGCTTACTAGGTCCATTTTGGTTACAATATTTCAAACTTGAGCTCAATCCTTGGTAGCTGTAGCACAGATAGACAGACTTAAGTTAGGAGAAATGTACAAAGCATTTATCTGTGCTAAAATAGTTAAACCGTGGAAAGCATAACAAAATACAAGTAACACATTGAATTAAAAAAGAAAACTTTTGATAAGCCAATATACACCAAATGACTCAAATCATATGAAAGAAACTGGGGATATGATTTTTGAAAGTCTTAGATGCTTCTAGCACCAAGCAGGAAGAAGCACCAACCCCAGGTATCTCATTGCATTAGACCGAGACAAAGTCAAAAGTTAAGGCTGAACGTGATGACGTGTGGGTCAGATGCAGGGACCGCTTTCGGTCTGTTGAAATGTTCTACCTTCTGACTTAGTCTCTGGAATGGAAGTCGAAGATCCTCACCAGGATGAGGCAGTGGGAGGTGGCCGGGATGAGATCCACAAGACCAGATAACTGTCGGATAAAGTCCCAGCAAAACCATTGACTTTTGATTAAAAAAATCAGAGTGGGAGAAATTTGAATTTCGTTCTCAAGGAAGATCTTTTGCTGGCTGGAGACTTTTGATGCCTTCATCCAGTAAAGATTTCTGGCTTCAAAATTGGAAGCTTTCTTGGAAGTCAGGATCCTTTCCGTGGGTCAAACCAGCAAACTAAGGCCCTGATTTAGAAAAGTTAGAGCCACGGTTTCACCATTTTTTCAATGCAAAAGCGGTGCTAACCAAGCGCCATATTTAGATTTTGTCACTAGAGCAGTCTAGCAATGAAATTCCAGACTTTTCAGCATGTTTTGGTAGCGCCACCTCACCTTGCGTTGTTTTATGACAATAATATGCAAGGTAGGCGTTCCCTCCCTAAAAATGATGCTAGGCTGCTAGTGCCATATTTAAAACCAACAGAAAAATGATGCACGCAAAGGACCGGGTCCGAAAAATGATGATAAGTCCAATTAGTGTCAACATTTTAACACCTGGTCAGACAGGCGTTAAAATGAGGTGCCACACACTACTACATAAGGGAAACACACAGAAGGAACATTGCCAAGCAACTGGACAACATAGACCTGTTACTGCTACAGCTCTGCACCCTGAGAAGGCAACAGCGAAGATGCCATGTGCAGCCAGCACCACTCCAGCAACTGCAAACACCACCACAGCAGCAGCCACAAAGGCAACACATAAGATGGGAGAGGATATTTCGCTAGTGCGCAACCATTCTTGCCCTCAGGGAAGAGGTCGTCAGATTCTACTTTCTGAAGTGGGAGTCCATTTTACTCCTTCTCCACCACCTTGCTCCTGACACCACTGCAAGAGTAGAAGGTCACACATCCTACCACTCAAGACCAGTCTCCTGGCTGTCCTACACTTGCTGGCCTCTGGATCATTCCAGACCACTGCTGCACAACTAGGTGGTCTCTCCCAACCATCCCTCTCTGCATTCCTTCCCAAGGTCCTGGACATCATCATCAGCCTCACAACCCACCACGTCTGATTCCCCAACACCCAGCAACCGCAGCAGGAGACCAAGCAAGGTTTCTATCAAATAGCTGGTTTCCTGCATGTGCTAGGTGCAATGGACTGTAGCATGTCCAACTTGTCCCTCCTGCTGCAACCAAACACCTCTACTGGAACTAAAAACATACACACCCTATCAATGTGCAGGCCATTATGGACCACTGTGGAATAATCTCCAACATCCTTGCAAAATATCCTGGCATGGTTCATGATGCTTACATCTTCAGGCACTCAATTATCAACCAACAATTCCAGCATACAAATCACAACACAGACAACACTCCAAACTTGTAGTACAAAAAATACATTCACCACACTGAACACACATGGACAGCGAAACACAGATATACAGACCACAACACATATGCCACATGCCACACGACGCCACATTCAGTGCATATCACCGTCACATACGCCCATATCTACAAGTCCCTGCCACCACCTGAATGACACATTACATGACGGACATGTGGAGCAATGTCCCCTTTGAATACAAACGCTGGGCTTAAACCACTACACGTAACCACGGGTTGACAACTACACACAGATCCTTCACACATCATATTTGACAAGGAATTCCTCAGCTATGTGAATTGAATCACCCATTCCACCCTCAAACAACTCACATATTGGCACTGCCCCAAACTTACCATGATGTAGAAACCTCAGGCAGCACCGATACCAATTGCCACCCAAGTGGTGCCATCACCATCTACATATCACCAAAACATTTCAGATATACTCATCTTTCCCTTGTGAGGTGCATAGTACAGCACACATTGAAATACAACATCGCCATCAATGAAAGATCATGTGCATTAATGGACAGCACACCAACAATCATGCCTGTAAATCCCACAACTCTTTACCATGACACAAGGGTACCAACAGTGGACAGTGTCAGCTGAACTACTGACAATGTACAGAGAGAGTCCAGAAATGCATATGAATGAGGATGCATGGGACTCAGCAGGGTTGGACTCCTGTTGCAGGGCAGTGCAGAAAATAACATCATGCCCTGTCCTGTCAGAAAACTCTTGCATACATCATAATACATCCCATACAACTGTGCCACACTAGGCATATGGACCTCATGCACATACATATGCCAGCCAGCAATTTGCAACAACACTTTGTGCAAGGTAGAGATTTAAAGTGCAAAGGGGTGGGATTCACATGCAACACAAAGGACGCTACACCTGTTACATGGCACACAACACACAAAAGAGATACACATTTCCATAACATCACTCCTCTGCAGATCTAAAGTGAAGGCACTAAGGACCACATGTCGGAAAAGTGGCACAGATGCAAAGCAGCACCACTTTACTTGTGCCCCTTAGAGCCCCTCTACCACCAACATATGTGTGTCATATTCAATATATGGTACACCATGGCACAGAGTAGGTGCAATAGTGTCAAGATAATGGATCCCATAGATGGACTGTGTAGGATTATTGCCAAATTTATGGTGCGAATACTGCACAGTACATAGGGGCAAATTTAAAGCAAAGGTGTGGCCCATACTAACCTTTGCTCTGTGCGGGCGTTAAAAGTATCTGCTAAAAATGATGCATTGCAACCTTTTATATGCTTCTGCACCATTTGTGCTTTTCCCCTAACAAGGGAACATACCCCTTGCATACATAATACCTGGCACAGGCATAATGTGGTGCAAAGGGTCACCAAGGGCCTCATTATGAGTTTGGTGGGCGACAGAGGCTGCCCCAAAAACTCATAACACTACACCGCATTTGCAGGCTAAACCCCGCTGGCTCTATTTTGAGCTTCCCTCTGGGCCAGCGGACGGGAACAGTGTTTCTGCCCACCGTCCCAGTGGGGAACAGGGGCATAACATTGCTTCTGGCTCGTAACTGAGCCAGCTGCAATGTGGCAGTGAGGCAGGTGCAGCAGCACCCGTCGCGCATTCCACTGCCTGTAATTCAGGGAGTGGAATGTGCAAGGGGGCTGTGCATGGGGGCCCATGCCCTGCCCATGCCAAGTTCATGGGCAGGGCATGGGCCCCCATGGGCTCCATGATGCCCCCATTCTGCCAGCCTTTCAATGGCAATGTAAACTGCCATGGACAGGCTGGCGGATGGGGATTTGTTATCCCCAGAGCAGTGCTGCCCAGGTGGATTACAACCACTGGGACTGCCAGGCTGCTGGCTTGCAGCAGCCTGGCAGTGTCAGCGGTTGGACCCTGGTGGCTCTGCCACGGTCATAATGTAGCGGTCGGACTGCCATGACCCCGGTGATCCAACAGCCACTGTGAGTCTGGCGGTCTGAAGACCGTCAGACTCATTATGAGGCTCTAAGGGCCAGATTTAGCAAAGGGTTTTACCCATTCTGTGTCTATGGGAAAATGTGTTCATACATATGGCCCTAAGTGTTGCACTGTATAGGTAGTGCCACTTTGTAAACATGGCGCTGTGATTTATACCTTGTTCGGCCACAATAGTGTCAATCAAAATTAGGCTAATGTGGTGTAAAGAGGTGCAGGGTCCTCCTAAATTTGGGCCTCAGGCTAAAATATAGACAAGACCACATGTATTAGGGACGGGTGAACTATCAGAACAGAATTTAAATTACAATCACCAGGTACCGGTGGCACAACCTTTGACAGGAGAGTGCACCACCACACACCAAAGCAATCATCCATCCAAAGAGGAACACACACGATACTAGATGCAAGTCTGAATCAACACTACACTCAAAACAAATATGTGCCATGGCACCTAGCAAATAACATATATGCATGATTGGCACATGTTCTCACATCTCTTTGCAGCGGCCCAAGGTTACGGCATCCAGGCTTGAGTCATGACACCTTTTGGAAATCCTACAACTGATGCAGTGTGGGCCTACACTGAAGGTCACAGAAGGACTAGAAATGTGTGGAGAAGACATTTGACCTCCTTAAATCAAGGTTCAGGGGCCTACACCTAAGAGGAGGAGGAAAGTTATATGCACCACCCCTTGTCTGCAAAATGATCCTTGCTTCTGCTATTTTGCATAACATTTGTCTACCCACCAATGTCCCTTGGAGAGAACAAGCAGATGTCCCCAATGAGGGGGTTGACTACAGAGGTGCTCAACAGGAGGAGGGGGAACAACAAAACTCTGCTGCTGGAGTAAGCAGAAGAGAACACATTGTGCAAAACCTTTTCACATAGACACTGCACTCCAAGATTCACCATGTCAATAACTAAATAAAATCATGTTAACACAGAATGCTCATGGCATACCCATTTTCAATATCACATACCATTAGTAACTTTCCGATATTCCAGAGAGCATGACTACATCACAACAGTTGTAAACAACTTTGGAACATAGCCCCAGATTTAAGAAGGCCTAGAGCATTCTTGCTCAAAATAAGCATCATACACCTTACGCTAATGTGGCCCAACAATTTCTAAATGTACGCACAAGAAATACAGAGTGGTGCAAAGCATGCATTGAGCAACTTTGTAAAACCTTGTTACACAATATGGCTGCGACAGGCATTAAGAATGCCAGGGGGCATGCACCCAGTAGGGTGCCAAAGGTGTGCATTGGAATCTAAGAAAATCAACTGTGTCACATTTTGCTGCTACTTTTAACATATGTTCAGAGCAGCTGTTAAAAGGGGGCACAACATTGATATCAATGGGCCCCTATGTACTGTTTAGGGTTAGGCCGAAAGTCTTGGCATTAACCCTGAACAGAACATCAATAGCTTCAAATACCTTGATGCTACTGCCCCCTACTCTGCACCATGGAGTGCCGTCTTTTAAATATGGCACACACATGGTGGCGGTCACTGATGGCAGAAAGAAAAGTGGTGCTGCACAGGGTGCAGCACGACTCTTCTTGGATCTGTCCCATAGCCAGGAACAAAAAACAATGTGTGGGTGAAATGTAGGTAAAGTCTGTAGCAACTACATTTTACATTGTCACACACATATCACACAAGGGAGTTGGCTTGACATATGCCTGTAGCAATCCTGGAAATGCACTTGAAGACTGCTGTACAAATGTATGGGCTACATAGGAAAAGGCTAGCAATAACCTACTAAGGCAGGTTTATGTCTGCTACTTAACCAAGCAACGTCTGAATGAAAATATCACACATGAGTACTGAGAACATACATCTCAGTGCTACTCACATGTTTGAGCAAGAGAGAATGACATATAGAGACCAATACACATACATTTCTAGGTGTATCACAATCAATACAGTTAGGAATGTGCATGTGAGTCAAGAAATGTCCAAACAAATCACAGACTCTTGCCAAATTGATTGTGTGAAGAATGACACAGAAAGGTTGAATGTGGTATTTGTGTAGGAGGCTGGCCTGGTTGGTGGTGGGTACCTAAGGAACTTACACCTTATACCTTGTCCAATTATCCCTTATTAGTGAAATGTAGGCAGTGTTCTAGCAGCTCAGGCTGTCTAGAGGTAGCTGTAGCAGAGCAGCTTAGGCTTAACTAGGAGACATGTAAAGCTCTTGCAATACCACTATAGTAACACAGTACTTATACACAATAAAAGACAAGACTCAGGCCCTCATTCTGACCTTGGCGGGCGGCGGAGGCCGCCCGCCAAAGTCCCGCCGTCAGGTTACCGTTCCGCGGTCGAAAGACCGCGGCGGTAATTCTGACTTTCCCGCTGGGCTGGCGGGCGGTCTCCTTCAGACCGCCAGCCAGCCCAGCGGGAAAGAGGCTTCCACGATGAAGCCGGCTCGGAATCGAGCCGGCGGAGTGGAAGCTGTGCGACGGGTGCAGTTGCACCCGTCGCGTATTTCACTGTCTGCGCAGCAGACAGTGAAATACATTTAGGGGACCTCTTATGGGGGCCCCTGCAATGCCCATGCCAGTGGCATGGGCACTGCAGGGGCCCCCAGGGGCCCCGCGACCCCCCCTACCGCCATCCGGATCTCGGCGGTCCGACCGCCGGGATCTGGATGGCGGTAGGGGGGGTCAGAATCCCCGCGGCGGTGCAGCAAGCTGCGCCGCCGCGGAGGATTCAATGGGGCCGCGGTACACTGGCGGGACCCCGCCAGTGGTGCCGGTCCGACCGCGGCTTTACCGCCGCGGTCGGAATCCCCATTGAAGCACCGCCGGCTTGTCGGCGGTGCTCCCGCGGTCCTCCGCCCTGGCGGTCAAAGACCGCCAGGGTCAGAATGAGGGCCTCAGTGTTACCAAAAATACAGGTACTTTATTTTAGTGACACAAGGCCAAACATATCTTAGAGGCAATCTTCCTTCTGGAGGTAACTATTATACACACTATGGCCCTCATTCTGACCTTGGCGGGCGGCGGAGGCCGCCCGCCAAAGTCCCGCCGTCAGGTTACCGTTCCGCGGTCGAAAGACCGCGGCGGTAATTCTGACTTTCCCGCTGGGCTGGCGGGCGGTCGCCTTCAGGCCGCCCGCCAGCCCAGCGGGAAAGAGGCTTCCACGATGAAGCCGGCTCGGAATCGAGCCGGCGGAGTGGAAGCTGTGCGACGGGTGCAGTTGCACCCGTCGCGTATTTCACTGTCTGCGCATTACGGGGGCCCCTGCAATGCCCATGCCAGTGGTCGGACCGCCGGGATCTGGATGGCGGTAGGGGGGGTCGGAATCCCCTCGGCGGCGCAGCAAGCTGCGCCGCCTTGGAGGATTCAATGGGGCGGCGGTACACTGGCGGGAGACCGCCAGTGGTGCCGGTCCGACCGCGGCTTTACCGCCGCGGTCGGAATCCCCATTGGAGCACCGCCGGCCTGTCGGCGGTGCTCCCGTGGTCCTCCGCCCTGGCTGTCTTTGACCGCCAGGGTCAGAATGACCGCCTATATAGACTAGTAACCAAAATCAGGTAAGTAAACAGTCATAGAATAGTGCAAACAGTAGAAAATACAATAGATTGCAATGGGCCTAGGGGCAACAAAAACCAAATACTAAAATAGTGGAATGTGAATCACTAATTCTCCCCTAGGCAAGTGTAGTGTGTAGAAGGGTGCAAAGAGTGTAGGAAAACACCAAGGGTAAGTAAAGAACCCCACCCCAGAACCCCCGAAAGCAGGAGTAAAGTACAACATGTTTCCAAAGAACACACTACAAACGTGATAAGAGATTTTGCAAGAACCAAGCAAGACTGCAAGCAACAAACAACAGATTCCTGGACCTGAAGACCTGTGGAGAGAGGAGACCAAGTCCAGAAGTTGAAGAAGAGTCCAGGAAGGACAGGAGCCCCTGCCAACCTTGAAGATGGTGCAAAAGTGGATTCTCCAGTAAGAAGAAGAGTATAGAAGAGCAACAAAGAAGATGACTGGGGTTCCTCCTTTTGGAGGTGATGTCCCATATTGAGTTGTTAGTTGCAGGCTGTTTGGGGCGCTGGATTCCGCCAACAAGCCATGGTTCAAGCAAGTATGCGGTTTGCATCAAAAAGGAGCAGTCTGCACCCAGGAGGGACCAGGGGGTCTCAACTCAGACTGAGGAGACAGATGGGACTCTCAGCACATCAGAGAGCCCTCAGAAGACCAGGCAGCACCCTCAGGAGTCCCAGAACACAGGGACAAATAAGATGCAAAGTGTGGTCATTGTAGCACTGCAAAGGAAGGACCCACGCCATCGGACAACAACTCAGGGAGCTGTGCCATGCAGGATGGAGTGCTAGGGACCTGGGCTACACTGTGCATGAAGGATTCTTGGAAGAAGTGAACAGAAGCCCAGGAGCTGGAGCAGACGCGGTGCACAGAAGCCCAGGAGCTGGAGCAGACGCGGTGCACAGGGGTACTATTGCATCATGGGGAGGCAAACTCTTACCTCCACCAAATTTGGACAGCTGGACCTTTGGACAGTCTGGGTCACTTCGGTCCACCACATGTATTCCAGGGAGCAGGCTTGTCATCAGGAGAGGAGTGCCAGAGTACTGGTCATTGTCGCAGAAGGGTGCCAGCAGAAGCAGGGATGTGACTCCGTCACTCCACAGAGATTCCTTCTGTTCTTCTGATGCAGGGTGAAGACAGGCAGTCCTCAGAGTGTGCACACCTAGGAAACTGCTGCAAATGCTGGCTGGGGCTGAAGCAGAGGATGCAGAGAATTACGGGAGGAGTCTTTCAAGCTGAATCTGAGGAAAAGCCCAAAGGAGAGGCCCTAAATAGCCCTGAGAGGGGGATTGCCTACCTACCCAGGTATGCACCTATCAGGAGGGGTCTCTGACATCACCTGCTGGCACTGGCCACTTAGAGGTCTCCCGAGGGTCCCCACACTTTGGAATCCAAGATGGCCAATGCCAGAAACACTCTGGAGGAGCTTTGGGCACCACCCCAGGGGTGGTGATGGACAGGGGAGTGGTCACTCCCCTTTCCTTTGCCCTTTTTTGCACCAAAGCAGGGACGGGGGGTCCATGAACCGGTGTAGACTATGCTTATGCAAGGAGGGCACCATCTGTGCCCTTCAAAGCATTTTCAGAGATTCTGGGAGGCTACCCCTCCCTGGCCTGTAACACCTATTTCCAAAGGTAGAGGGTGTAACACCAGCCTTCCGAAGGAAATGCATTGTTCTGTCTTCCTGGGATTAAGTTGCTCAATCCCCAGGAGGGCAGAAACCTGTCTGTGAGGTGGAAGCAGCTGGGTCTGCAGTGGAAACCTCAGAGAGCTGGTTTGGCAGTACTGCGGGTCCATGGAGGAGACCCCAGGGTGCATGGGATTGGCCCCTCAATACCAGATTTGGAATGGGGGACAATTCCATGATCTTAGACACCTCACATGGCCATATTCAGAATTACCATTGTGAAGCTACATATATGTATTGACATATATGTAGTGCACATGTGTAATGGTATCCCAACACTTACGAAGTCCGGGGAATTGGCCCTGGACAATGCGGGGACACCTTTGCTAGTGCAAAGAGTAATCACAGTAACAAAATACACTCATGGTGAATGTGACATAGGTTGTGAAATGCAGATGTGAGTGTGTGCCCATGTTTAATAAATTATGTGAATCTACAGCAGAATAGGGGAGAGAGAAGTTGGAAGATTTGGAGTGCTGGTCCCGTAAAAATAACATATGGATAATAGGGGTACCTGAAAAGAACGAGGGGCCAGCCATGGAACTGTTCGTGGAGGATCTCTTCCTGAAACAGCTGCAAACAGTTGGAATTTCCAAATTCATTAAGATGGAGAAAGCTCATTGTAGGAAAGCACCATCTTGCCTGGCATGTTACCCCCATTATTACTGTATGCATGTTTGTTTTTGCCTGTGTCACTGGGATCCTGCTAGCCAGGACCCCAGTGCTCATAAAGTCATAAAGTGTGCCCTGTATGTGTTCCCTGTGTGGTGCCTAACTGTATCACTGAGGCTCTGCTAATCAGAACCTCAGTGTTTATGCTCTCTCTGCTTTTAAAATTGTCACTGCGGGCTAGTGACTAATTTTACCAATTCTGATTGGCACACTGGAACACCCTTATAATTCCCTAGGTACCCAGGGTATTGGGGTTCCATGAGATCCCTATGGGCTGCAGCATTTCTTTTGCCACCCATAGGGAGCTCAGACAATTCTTACTCAGGACTGCCACTGCAGCCTGAGTGAAATAACATCCACTTTATTTCACAGCCATTTTACACTGCACTTAAGTAACTTGTAAGTCACCTATATGTCTAACCCTGACTTATTGAAGGTTAGGTGCAAACTTACTTAGTGTGAGGGCACCCTGGCACTAGCCAAGCTGCCCCCAAAATTGTTCAGGGCACATTTCCCAGACTTTGTGAGTACGGGGACACCATTATATGCGTGCACTACATATAGGTCAATACCTATATGTAGCGTCACAATGGTAATTCCGAACATGGCCATGTAACATGTCTAGGATCATGGAATTGTCACCCCATTACCGTTCTGGTATTGGGGGGACAATTCCATGCATCCCCGGGGCTCCAGCATAGAGCCCGGGTACTGCCAAACTGACTCTCTGGGGTTTTCTCTGCAGCTATGGTTGCTGCCAACCCTCAGACAGGTTTCTGCCCCCCTGGGGCCTGGGCAGCCCAGTCTCAGGAAGGCAGAGCAAAGGATTTCCTCTGAGAGAGGATGTTACACCCTGTCCCTTTGGAAATAGGTGTTAAGGGCATGAGAGGAGTATGCTTTGAAGAGCGCAGATGGTGCCCTCCTTGCATAAGCCATTCTACACCAGTTCAGGGATCCCCCCAGCCATGCTCTGGCACGAAACTGGACTAAGGAAATGGGAGTGACCACTCCCCTGACTAGCACCTCCCAAGCGGAGGTGCCCAGAGCTCCTCCAGTGTGTTCTAGACCTCTGCCATCTTTGATGCAGAGATGTGAGGTGTGAGGGTACAATGGACACCTCTGAGTGGCCAGTGCCAGCATGTGACGTCAGAGACTCCTCCTGATAGGTGCTTGCCTTTCTCTGTAGCCAATCCTCCTCTGAGGGCTATTTAGGGTCTCTCCTGTGGGTTTCACATCAGATAACGAACGCAAGAGCTCACCAGAGTTCCTCTGCACTTTTCTCTTCGACTTCTGCCAAAGATCGACCGCTGACTGCTCCAGGACGTCTGCAACACCGCAACAAAGTAGCAAGAAGACAACCAACAACATTGTAGCGCCTCATCCTGCCGGCTTTCTCAACTGATTCCTGGTGGTGCATGCTCTGAGGGCTGTCTGCCGTCACCCTGCACTGGAAGCCAAGAAGAAATCTCCTGTGGGTCGACGGAATCTTCCCCATGCCAACGCAGGCACCGAACTTCTGCATCACCGGCCCTCTGGGTCCCGTCTCATCTTGACGAACATGGTCCCTGGAACACAGGAGCTGAACCCAAGTGTCCCCAAGTTAGCCCTTCTGTCCAAATTTGGTGGAGGTAAGTCCTCGCCTCCCCACACCAGACAGTAATCCTGTGTACTGCGTGAACTGCAGCTGCTAGGGCTTCTGTGCATTGTTGCAAGATTTCCTTTGTGCGCAGCCTAGCCCAGGTCCACAGCACTCCGTCCTACATTGCCCAACTTGCTGAGTTGGACTCTGACTTTGTGGGACTCCCTTTTGTTGTGCTGAGACAACCAATGTGCTCAGATCTTCTGAACGCCTGTTCAGGTGCTTCTGCGGGTGCTGCCTGTTTCTGCATGGGCTCTCTATGTTGCGAGCACCCCTCTGTCACCTCCTCCAAGGGGAGACCTCCTGATCCTTCCTGGGCCTTGTCAGCACCCAAACCCTTTAAATGCGACTCTTGCAGCTAGCAAAGCTTGTTTGCGGTCTTTCTGCATGGCAGCAACTCTGCATCCCCCAGCACGCCGTGAGACATCTTCTGACCAAAGGAAAAGTTCCTGGCACCTTCCGTTGTTGCAGAATCTTTGGCTTCTTCCACCTGGAGGCAGCCCTTTTGCACCTTCATCCGGGATTTAGTGGTCTCCTGCCCCCCCCCGGACACTTGGGTGACTCTTAGACTTGGTCCACTTCCTTTGCAGGTCCTCAGGTCCAGGAATACATCTTCAGTGCTTTGCAGTCAATTGTTGTCCTTGAAGAATCCCCTATCTCAACTTTACTGTCTTTCTGGAGTAGTAGGGTAGCTTTACTCCTACTTTTCAGGGTCTTGGGGTGGGGTATCTTGGACACCCTTGGTGTTTTCTTACACTCCCAGTGACCCTCTAGACACTACACTAGGCCTGGGGTCCATTCATGGTTCGCGTTCCACTTTTGGAGTATATGTTTTTTATTGCCCCTAGTGCTATTGTCTCCTAGTGCATTCTACTCTGTTCTACAGTGTTTGCACTACTTTTCTAACTATTTACTTACCTGATTTTGGTTTGTGTGCATATTTTGTGTATATTACTTACCTCCTAAGGGAGTATATCCTCTGAGATACTTTTGGCATATTGTCACTAAAATAAAGTACCTTTATTTTTAGTAACTCTGAGTATTGTGATTTCTGATGATAGAGTGCTAAGTGATATAATTGGTATAGTAGGAGATTTGCATGTCTCCTAGTTCAGCCTAAGCTGCTCTGCTATAGCTACCTCTATCACCCTAAGCTGCTAGAACATCTCTCATCTACTAATAAGGGATAACTGGACCTGGCACAAGGTGTAAGTACCACAAGGTACCCACTATAAGCCAGGCCAGCCTCCTACACTCACTGCACCCCAGGTGCACCACTGAAGCCTGCCGCACCTACTTGTTATAGCAAGACTCTTCAATTCCTAAGCCCATGATGTGATTCTCCAAGCAGCTCATGGTGCCCCGCCATTGCATGTAGCTAACACCCAGGTTTCCTTTCCCCTGATTTCACTCTTTGATTCCAGAGGCTGCGCCTCAGTTTCCTCGAGGTGAAGATGGCTCTGAGGGAACGGGACCTCAAATGTTCAATGATTTTCATGGTGCAGTTTCGGATAGTCGCAGAGGGCAACATTCACTTTTGTTTCAATCCCAGAAGCTGGGTGGGATTGGAGGGATGGATGGCAGGTAGCCGAAGACACTGCAACTGCCTTAAGAGGTGGCAGGGTGGCGGCACCACAACAGACAATTGTGATACACTCGAAGTGCAGATGTGGGGTAAAAAACGATTTGCCTAGCCATGGCTGTTGCCCTGATCCCCGGGATGGAGCTTGGGACCCATGGGGAGACAAGAGGGGCATGGGGGATTGAGAATGTGGCACTGGAGCTGCACCCGGAGCATCTTGTGGCTCGTCTTGGAGCAGCCCTCGATGGTCCTAAATCAGTGGTTGGGAGCAAGATAGATACTGAGTTCCAATAAGGGACCAGGTGGTGGCCAGAAGATGGTAGTTATGCTTCCTATTTTTTGCAGTATGTTTAGTTGGGGCTACAGGCGCACTGCACAGTTGGGGAGGCTGGCAGTTTGGATTCTGCAGCGCAGTGTAGCAGGAATGGGGGATTCATGTTTGAAGAGGGGTTATTGGATTCTTCTTGTCGATTATGTTCAGGCAAGACACATACCATCAGTCAACATAGCTGATGCACACAGCACATTCACTCTCACAGTCTGATCCCCACCTAGCGTTGGCCTGGCACCCCCAGGTGTGGTCTGTTAACAATACAGTGGTATGGCAAAAATTAGTATGTCAACCCTAAGTATACCATCAATGACCTAGGTGAAAAAGTCAAACGGGGCGAGGTGCTCCAGTACATCAAATGAGACTCCCCAGATATAGTTCACCTACAAGACTCACTTCCTGGGTAATAGGTGTTATGCCCTAGACCATTAGGGATATAAAACACCTGCTTATGTGGACCACACCATCTCCTCTAGAGTAGTGGGGATCTTAGTGAGGAGAATGCTGCCCCTGGTCATTCGGCAAATATGGATGGATCAACAACGTCACTATGTGGCACTCACTGGGACATGGGAGGGGTGCCTCTTAAACATACTTTCAGTACGTATCCCACCATGACTTCACGACTCAGTACTACTGCCCCTGACCCCTCTACTACACAGTCTTTCAGATGGGGAATCGATCATGGAAGGGGTCTTTAATGAAATGCTGAGTGTTAGTATGGACCGACTTCTCCCCAGGCCCCTGGACTCAATTAGACAACCATTTACACTTCCTCACTGCCCATTGACTGGTAGATGTATGGCATACCCTTAACCCAGCAACCCAGAACTTTGGGGGTCATTCTGACCCCAGCGGGCGGCGGTCGCCGCCCACCTGGCGGGAACCGCCATTTGACCGCTCCGCGGTCAAAAGACCGCTGGCGGCATTCCGACCTTCCCGCTGGGCCAGCTGGCGCTAACAATGTTAGCGCCCACCGGCCCAGCGGGAAGGGGGCCTGCAACATTGAAGCCGGCTCCGAATGGAGCCGGCGGTGTTGCAGGTGTGCGACGGGTGCAGTTGCACCCGTCGCGCTTTTCACTGTCTGCTAGGCAGACAGTGAAAAGCAGGCTGGGGCCCTGTTAGGGGGCCCCTGCACTGCCCATGCCAGTGGCATGGGCAGTGCAGGGGCCCTCAGGGGCCCCAGGACACCCGTTCTTGCCAGCCTCTTCCTGGCGGTGTAAACCGCCAGAAACAGGCTGGCGGGAAGGGGGTCAGAATCCCCTGGGCAGCGCTGCTTGCAGCGCTGCCCTGGCGGATTTTCCCAGCCGGGGGAAATCCGTCGGGAAACCGGCGGACCCGGGTTTCTGACCGCGGCTTTACCGTCGCGGTCAGAATGGGCAGGGAAGCACCGCCAGCCTGTTGGCGGTGCTTCCTCCATTCGCAGGGTCGGAATGACCCCATTTGTCTTTTACTCGGGGTGCATGATTGTCTTTCCGAAATTGATCACTTTTTCATGCCGGTTCTCAAGCTATTAAAAGTTAGGGAGATAAATAACTTAGCCAGTGGTATGTCTGACCTTTCTCCCCTGTGGCTGATGATTGATCAGGGCAAGAGGCCAAAAACTAGATGCATTATATTGAGCCCTTGGTACCTTAAAGTGCAATAAATTATAGAAGGGATGTTAGCCGCAGCAGACCATCATTTTAAGGAAAACAGCACAGTTGAGTCTGTACTCACTCTGTGAGAACCGTATAAGACAGTAGTGAAGGGGGTGGGTTTTTCCATGATGGCAGGAGGGAAAAAAGTAAAAAAGGCCAAAAGGGAGGCTCTTGAATGTGAGTTACTGTCCCTTGAGGCCGGCTTACCAGTGTTGAGGCGGGGCCACTCACCTGAAAAGCAGGATGTCTGCAGGGGCGATGATATGCCCCGACCTTCTGGAATACCTCTCGGCACTTCCTGGTGGACACAGAAACCACAGTAGGTGTTCCAAAAGGAAAGGGGGAGTGGAAGAGAAAGAGTCAAAACACTGCCACGTCTTGCCGGTCCAGCCAGGCACCCTGTTTCTTCGGGGGGGAGGCCGTTGTTGACAGAGTGATAGTAGAGTTAGTGCACTCAACTTCCTTGAAACTGAATCTCTCTTTCTGATATGGGTACGGGAGCGGTAGAAGAGCACCAGGATGCTCCAGCACTTTTCTTGGATAATATTAACTTTTGGCACAATTACTAACACTGCATTACCAAAAACCCAAATTGAGTACCATAACAATAAGTACTAGGGCTGGCTTCACAGAGATTCACTGTTGCACACTACAATTAGAACTTTGGTAGCACTTATCATGCACAAGAAAGACAAACAAGGGCATTCATTATATCACGTGTAACTTTCCTGTATGCATAGGGTTAAACTAAAAGGAACAAAAACAATCCAAGAAATACAAATGTCCACTCTGGGTTTAAACAGTTATGGTGGCACAGTTTGGTTTGGTTTCACTGTGTGTGTGAAAAACCTTTCAAAAGTAAATTCCTCAAACCTGAAATACTGGCATGAATGACACAAAAACCAAGTGTTATGCTTTTAGAGAAAGAAAAGTCACGTAAATGCTCTTTTAAAATTGCACTGTCTCTTTTTGTAGTAGTTGAGCTCAAACAGATTTCCTGAAGCACATTTAGGCAAGTAACTACAATAAAAATGTAGAATATTCAGAAATGCATTTGTCTCTTCAAGATAAGCACTCTGCCAAAAAAACAAGGTCTGAAATACACCAGCTGTTCTAGGAAAGTGCAGCGCTCAAAGTAAAAACTCCCTGGAGAATACTAATTACTTAGCTGCAGTCTTTTCCGGAGTGCTGGAGGAATGTCTGGTGTCAGCTAGTACAGGAATGAAGAAAAGAATTGCCTCAAAAGTCCTGAATACGAGGATGATAGCAGGGGCTGGACTGCCAAATCAGATGCTGAGATCAGGAAGCAAAGCAAAGCCAAGCAGGGAGTCATGTTTCACGCTGCTATTTATAGCCAATCAGGAAAGCAATTGAGTTTCCACATGTGGATGAGTCACCACACCCAATTAGAAGCACATGTCTACACCTGCTCACATTAGCAAACAGACATTTATAAAACAAGCATTGATAAAACCAATTGTGTAACACAGCACATTTGTGTTTACTTAGAAACATGAAGGTTTTAACCAAGAACAGAGATATGATTTAAGCCTAATGCCTGGGAATGCTGACAGATAACGCAGGAGGCACCTTGGGGATTCCTGACAACCAGATCAGGATGGATCAGAGGGAGCCCACATTCCTAACCCTTAAGCAAACGGAATACAGAGACGTGGCTGAGGAAGCTGCTAAAATGCACCATAGAGCAACGCAGCACCACATTTATGAAATATGGACAAGACAGGAAAGTTATTGGCCTGGCTGGACAGGACAATGGCAGCAGATAGTTAGGTTACTTGCTACTAGTCGAGAAGCCATAGCCAAAACATTTACCCACAACTATGCTAAAATCTATTCAGCAAGGTGTTTTTCCACCTAAAGCGAGGCACCTGAGCTTCTGGGTGACATCCCCTTCACAACACTCCCTACAGAGGATAAAGAAGCCTTAGAAGAAGAACTTTCCCAGGAGAAAATAGTATGAGCCATCTTGGATTTGATTCCAGGTAAAGCATCAGGGCCCAACGGGGTACCAATAGAAACCTATGAGTTGACAGCCACTAAGCTTGCCCCACATCTGAAGCAGATGTATGAGGAGAGCCAGAAGGGGGGATTACTCTTGTTATACCAGTGCCAGCTTTCCATAGTGGTCATCCATAAAGAAGGGAAGCCCAGGGAGGACACTGGTTCCTACAGGCCTATCTCATTGTTGAATGCTGAGGTGAAAATATTAGCCAAAGTTCTGGCCTTGCAGTTGACCCCCGTAGTCCACAACATGATCAGCCCAGACCAGTCGTGCTTCATGCTATGATGCAATACGGCTCTTAAACTCTTAAGCTCTGTAGATTACATGGGGTACTAGGCCACACAGATACCATTCAGGATGTCTGTGGCAGACCCTACCAGGTCCCTAGACTGCATAGTGCTCATAGTGAAACAACTTGGCCAGTACTCAGGCTATACGATTAACTCCATCAAATCTACTATGTATATCCTCAAAGGAGCTCCCCCAGAGTGCTGCACAGCTGTGAAACTGAGGTGGTGACAGAGGACTTCAAATACCTGGGCATTTATACAGAATAAAGACCCAACAGGTTTCTACCCCTATAATCACCTTCCACTCCTGACCCGCATTAGATGAGACGTTTAACAATGGAGGGCTCTCCCCTTATCATTGCTGGGCAGGGCTGCTCTTTACAAGATGATGTCCTCTACGCTTTTCATACTTATTGCATAATAATCCCTTCCCAGTACCCTCATCATACCATAGCGCTATAGATAGCAAACTCAGAAATCTATTATGGGATGGAGGCACAGCAAGAGTAGCTCAGTCCAAGTTGAGTAGGAGCTATTTCTCTTCCTGATATCAGAAAACATCATTGGGCAGTGCAACTCACAACCATAAATTATTAGATGCACCCATCCCCGGATGACCCGGCCTACCGTATGGATAGGTGGCTGATGCAACTGGGGTGGGTAGGGAGGATTGAGAGCCCTATAAGCCACCCCGAAAACGATGCACACTAGTGGACCAGTGGCGAAAACACTCACACACTAGCACACCACGCTTCTGGCCCTTGGCTGGACTGGGAAAATCACACAGGCCACCCCACCTATGGGATTCTGGGACACTTGGTAACCTGTTTGATTTGGCAGGGTTTGATGAATGGGATCTAATAGGCACATCAAAAATTGGAGACCTATGGTCAAAGGCTCTGGTTGTTCCCTTTCTAGATCTACCGTACGAGTACGCCTTAGCTCCAACCACATACTACCACTATCTTCAGGTGCATCAGGCTCTTTGGTCGGTGCTTCCAGGGGGAGTAGATTTTCCTGAGTCCTCCCCCCTGGAAATTGAACTGCTGGAAGAGCACCTGCACACAAAAGCCATATCCCTACCTTATCAAAAGCTAGTCAATAATATGCCACACCAACTTACACATCTCAAGGGAAGATGGGAGCAGGACGTTTAGATGAGGATGGATGGTATGCAGCACTGTCTTCCCCAAGGTAGGCGGAAATTAGAGCCTGGTTTTGCCTGGTGCAGCTACGGATCATGCATAGGTCCTACCTGGCAGGGACGATTAAGACCAACATAGACAAAACAAACGACGCTCGTTGTCCGAGGGGGTGCAGTCTTGAAGGTACTTATTTGCACATTATATAGGACTGTCCTTCCATACAGACTGTATGCAGTTTTGTAAATATGGCAATAAAAACAAAGTTTGAGTCATTGTACAATCCAAGTGTATGTTGTTAACACGTAAGACCTACATTTTTCAACACATGTCCCACCTAGGTGGACCAGGCTTAGTGCTGTCTATTTGCGTATGGAGAAAAGGGCACAATTTACATGAGGAAATGTGTATGTGTAACATGATTACTTACAAAATTAGATGACCAGTACAAATGTTACCGCAGTGGGAAACATAGTTAACACATATTTGAGTACATAGCCTTGAGGCAATGGTCCACATATATCACTGCTGTAATCGACAGTTGGTATGTGTCAAATCCCTAAACACACCACTGTATGATGCATCACTTATCATACATGAAACATCATTTCATACAAAACTTGTCACATACATACCTACAATGACACATGTCAGCATAGCATCTTCAACATGTTACATGTATGGGGAACTATATGTTACATGTGTTGCTTTGCATCATGAAGTCTGGCTCTTACAAGACACTAGAGTGTGGACAAATGTGCACTCACATTGTCATGGCTTACTGGATCTTATCCTAGCCGCAGTAAAGATTTGTCAGTCATATGCATGAACATGTATTGTACATGGCCCATCCTATCTTATGCAGTGTTCTGAAATGTACAGTCTGAATTCTGACATGACAGTGTGGTAGACCCACAACATGAGTAGCATCACATATGTACACTCAGTGCACATGTCTGAACATATACGTGAAAAACCTTCTTCATAAACATGCACATTTGCAAACAGTATCAGTCCTCCTATGCATCACACACACCTACGAACATATGGTAACACATTCCTATATTACCTGTACACAGTGAAATGCACATACATACACATGTTGCCATACCATCCAAACTACATAGATGCATAGCCCCTGTAACAAGATGTGTGGATCTGGGTGCAATGTCAGTCTTACCTCCAAAATCCATGCATGGCTGTCATGAGTAAAAAGAAATAACGCATACAGTATTTCTCCAGACATCGCAAAGCACACAAATGATGCCTGGCACCATGCACTTCTACTCAAAATCATCTTGCCTTCTCAGCCTTCCCTCCAATTTCATGCATACCCAGCATGCTTCAAAAAGTGATGTATACTATAGTCCTACAAGGATCTCATATAACAAAAATTACGGCTGCCACCTGCACGTGAAATCTAAGTCAACAGGCCTTGTCAGACTTCATAGAAAAATTCCACACATGGCCGTCATGCATCAAAAAAACAATGCATATCAGAAAATATGCTACATACGCTCAGGAAATGATGTAACCTGACTTCCTTGTTGCACACATGGAAAAGTGAATTTACTTTTACTTTACAGTCTTGTAGTCTGGTTTGAGAGAGGTTCTGTGGGGCTTGTGATGGTGTGAGGAGTGGTGGATCTTTACTGTTTTGTGCTGTGTCCTGTCTTTTTGTAAAATTAATACGTTTTTGTACATTGTTTTCCTGTAATTGTCTAAGTATTGTCAGGTGTCTGCCTTGGGGTAATTTAGTTTGTGGGGGTATTTGGGCTTAGGTGGGGTATAGATTATTCTGGGGTGGGGTTCTTATTTTTGCAGTGGAGGGAAACTGCAAGATTTCGGGGAAGGGGAGAGCCCATCGTATGAGGGGCGATGAACTGGGATGGTTCATCTGGTTGGTGTGCCACTACCTCTTCAACATGGTGGCTATGGGTGGCTGGGTCATCATAGGCTACCCAACGGAGGCCAGGAAGCTGTAGTGGGGAAAGGTGTTCTACCAGCGACGTAGGATCTTCTGGTGGAGCCTCAGACCACCAGCTTAAACACCGGTGGGCAGTCCTCATTGCCCATTAAGGAGATCTCTTCGGTGGGCAAACCAGTTAGTAATTACCCCTGTCACATTGAAACATCCTCATTTGCATGTGCATGACAGTTGGGCATGAGAATAACTGCAGCGTGTCATAACAATGGCGAGGACAGCAAGTTTTGTGTCTCAACCAACCTGCATTTATGAGAGGTCAACAATGCACAGGTTGCAGACAATGTGTACCTTCCAACCTATGTACCTTGTGTATAGCATATACATACTGAAGTGCTGAAAATAGTACACATGTGCAGTGGTGAATGGGTTCATGTTTCCCAGCCACATATGTACATGTCCATCATGGTGTAGTGTAGTCATTTGTAATGTAGCTTTTTGCGCGTTTGCTTAAAGTATTAGGCCTCTGTGCACTTTGCCCGAGATGCATTTTATTTAGCCTCGCACTGTTATTTTACAATAACCAGTTTCACGGTCTTGTTTTATATTCTTCTATCACACTGTTTAGCTTACTTCAGCAGTGAAGTTCTCAAACAATACAGTCTTGCTCACTCTGTGCTTCAGTCAAAGATACAGTCTGGTACATTGCCGATAGACGTGGTAGAAGTTTAGTCTTTAGGGTTCGTAGAAAGTACACATTCTTACGTAGGGACGTTTCTTATAACACCAGCGTGTTAGTTATAAAAACACTTTCTAGTCCTGGTACACGGAAGAGGGAGATTCCGACCAGGAACCCACAACTAGATGCTGACTGCCCTGTTGCAGATGCTGATCCAGATCACAGGCTTTTGCTCAGGTATGAGGGTTGGTGTCTGTAGGAGGCTGGACTGGTTTGTAGTGAGTACCAAGGGGTACTTGCACCTTGCACCAGGCCCAGTTATCCCTTATTAGTGTATAGGGTGTCTAGCAGCTTAGGCTGATAGATAATGGTAGCTTAGCAGAGCAGCTTAGGCTGAACTAGGAGACGTGTGAAGCTACCACAGTACCACTTAGTGTCATATGCACAATATCATAAGAAAACACAATACACAGTTATACTAAAAATAAAGGTACTTTATTTTTATGACAATATGCCAAAGTATCTTAGAGTGTACCCTCAGTGAGAGGATAGGAAATATACACAAGATATATATACACAATAGCAAAAATATGCAGTATAGTCTTAGAAAACAGTGCAAACAATGTATAGTTACAATAGGATGCAATGGGGAAACATAGGGATAGGGGCAACACAAACCATATACTCCAGAAGTGGAATGCGAACCACGAATGGACCCCAAACCTATGTGACCTTGTAGAGGGTCGCTGGGACTATTAGACAATAGTGAGAGTTAGAAAAATAACCCTCCCCAAGACCCTGAAAAGTGAGTGCAAAGTGCACTAAAGTTCCCCTAAGGACAAAATAGTCGTGTTAGAGGGAGAATGCAAGGAAAACACAAATCAGCAATGCAACAACGATGGATTCCTGTCTGAAGGTACCTGTGGAACAAGGGGACCAAGTCCAAAAGTCACAAGCAGCTCGGAGATGGGCAGATGCCCAAGAAATGCCAGCGGTTGGTGCAAAGAAGCTCTTACTAGGCTGAAGAACTGTGAATACTGCAGGAACGACAAGGGCTAGAGACTTCCCCTTTGGAGGATGGATCCCCCACGCCTTGGAGAGTCGTGCAGAAGTGTTTTCCCGCCGGATGGACGCCAACAAGCCTTGCTACACGCAAATCGTGCGTTTGGCGTTTTTGGACGCTGCTGGGGCCCAGGAGGGACCAGGAGGTCGCAAATTGGACCTGCAGAGAGAGGGGACGTCGAGCAAGACAAGGAGCCCTCACTGAAGCAGGTAGCTCCCGGAGAAGTGCCAGAAACAGGCACTACGAGGATGCGTGAAACGGTGCTCGCCGAAGTTGTACAAAGGAGTCCCACGTCGCCGGAGACCAACTTAGAAAGTCGTGCAATGCAGGTTAGAGTGCCGTGGACCCAGGCTTGGCTGTGCACGAAGGATTTCCGCCGGAAGTGCACAGGGGCCGGAGTAGCTTGCAAAGTCGCGGTTCCCAGCAATGCAGCCCAGCGAGGTGAGGCAAGGACTTACCTCCACCAAACTTGGGCTGAAGAGTCACTGGACTGTGGGGGTCACTTGGACGGTGTCGCTGGATTCGAGGGACCTCGCTCGTCGTGCTGAGAGGAGACCCAAGGGACCGGAGATGCAGCTTTTTGGTGCCTGCGGTTGCAGGGGGAAGATTCCGTCGACCCACGGGAGATTTCTTCGGATCTTCTGGTGCAGAGAGGAGGCAGACTACCCCCACAGCATGCACAAGCAGGAAAACAGTCGAGAAGGCGGCAGGATCAGCGTTACAGAGTTGCAGTAGTCGTCTTTGCTACTATGTTGCAGGTTTGCAGGCTTCCAGCGCGGTCAGCGGTCGATTCCTTATCAGAAGGTGAAGAGGGAGATGCAGAGGAACTCGGCTGAGCTCATGCATTCGTTATCTAAAGTTTCCCCAGAGACAGAGACCCTAAATAGCCAGAAAAGAGGGTTTGGCTACCTAGGAGAGAGGAAAGGCTACTAACACCTGAAGGAGCCTATCACAAGGAGTCTCTGACGTCACCTGGTGGCACTGGCCACTCAGAGCAGTCCAGTGTGCCAGCAGCACCTCTGTTTCCAAGATGGCAGAGGTCTGGAGCACACTGGAGGAGCTCTGGACACCTCCCAGGGGAGGTGCAGGTCAGGGGAGTGGTCACTCCCCTTTCCTTTGTCCAGTTTCGCGCCAGAGCAGGGGCTAAGGGGTCCCTGAACCGGTGTAGACTGGCTTATGCAGAATTGGGCACATCTGTGCCCAACAAAGCATTTCCAGAGGCTGGGGGAGGCTACTCCTCCCCTGCCTTCACACCATTTTCCAAAGGGAGAGGGTGTCACACCCTCTCTCAGAGGAAGTTCTTTGTTCTGCCATCCTGGGCCAGGCCTGGCTGGACCCCAGGAGGGCAGCTGCCTGTCTGAGGGGTTGGCAGCAGCAGCAGCTGCAGAGAAACCCCAGGAAGGGCAGTCTGGCAGTACCAGGGTCTGTGCTACAGACCACTGGGATCATGGAATTGTACCAACAATGCCAGGATGGCATAGAGGGGGCAATTCCATGATCATAGACATGTTACATGGCCATATTCGGAGTTACCATGGTGAAGCTACATATAGGTAGTGACCTATATGTAGTGCACGCGTGTAATGGTGTCCCCGCACTCACAAAGTTCAGTGAATTGGCTCTGAACAATGTGGGGGCACCTTGGCTAGTGCCAGGGTGCCCTCACACTAAGTAACTTTGCACCTAACCTTTACCAGGTAAAGGTTAGACATATAGGTGACTTATAAGTTACTTAAGTGCAGTGTAAAATGGCTGTGAAATAACGTGGACGTTATTTCACTCAGGCTGCAGTGGCAGGCCTGTGTAAGAATTGTCAGAGCTCCCTATGGGTGGCAAAAGAAATGCTGCAGCCCATAGGGATCTCCTGGAACCCCAATACCCTGGGTACCTCAGTACCATATACTAGGGAATTATAAGGGTGTTCCAGTAAGCCAATGTAAATTGGTAAAAATGGTCACTAGCCTGTTAGTGACAATTTGAAAGTAATGAGAGAGCATAACCACTGAGGTTCTGGTTAGCAGAGCCTCAGTGAGACAGTTAGGCACCACACAGGGAACATATACATGCACACCTATGAGCACTGGGGCCCTGTGTGACAGGGTCCCAGTGACACATACATATAGGCCACAAACCTATGAGCACTGGGGTCCTGACTAGCAGGATCCCAGTGACACATAACAACCATACTGAAAACATGGTGTTTTCACTATGAGCACTGAAGCCTGGCTATCAGGATCCCAGTGAGACAGTGAAAACAGTGACAAACACCCTGACATACACTCACAAACAGGCCAAAAGTGGGGGTAACAAGGCTAGAAAGAGGCTACCTTCTCACACAACCCCCCCCCAAACGAAGGACAATAAGGCTAACCTTGGCCAGTTGAGACTTTATTGTCTAAGTGGTGATAAGTAGAGAGTAGCTCTGCAATAGACTGGTTACTCCCTTTATCATCCACTATATGGTTACTTCCCTGTGGGGATGTAAACCACCCTGTTTGAAGTTTTTTAGCTAAGCAACAATGTGAAGATGTATTTTCAGAGTTTCTATCAGTAAGTTTTAGTTTAGAGCAGTGGGAATTGTCCACTGAACCTATTTGTAGTGATGGAAATGCCAGACAGGGATGCTGTCTCAGAAAAGCCATAGCTGGGCAAAAACTTTGTCCATCTGGCTGGAAGAGAGAACAGGGATGCTGTTTCTCTTGAGTTGGAGCAGGGCAGGGATGCTGTCCTATGAGCTCCACACAAGGGCAGGGATGCTGTCCTAAGTGTTGTGAGGTAGTGCAGGGTTTCTGCACTAAAGTTTCTCTGGGAGGGTTGGAGGGATGCTCCATGTTAACTAAAATGGTGCTGTTTTTCTCACCAATGTTAGTTATCCCACAGAGAGGTACTTCCACCTCAGGGAGTCTAGCTTTGCCAGCTGATGATTCCCTTGGAACAGGTGCCACCCCAGGAGAGGTTTCTCCCACCACAGGAATAGTATCCTGAATGGTAGGGTGGTTAGGGGATACTGTGATACCCTTTTTACCTGTTGATGGAGAGGGATCCTGAGTTTTCAGGCCTTCTCTCCTTTGCTTTTTCATTTCACTTGAAATGAGAGGGAACAATTCCTCAGGGATGCCCAGCATGGCTGCATGGGCATAAAACTCTACATCAGCCCAACCTGAGGCCTCTAGGTCATTACCTAAGAGACAGTTTACAGGTAAGCTAGGTGATACCACCACCTGCTTAGGGCCAGTAACTCCACCCCAACTAAACTGAATTATAGCTAAGGGAAGAAACTTAGTGGAGTTATGGACATCAATAATCTTATATTGTTGTCCAATGATGTGTTGTTCAGGAGGCACTAGGTTTTCAGTCACCAAAGTGAAACTGGCACCTGTGTCCCTGTAGGCCAAGGCCTCAACACCATTTATTGAAACTGTCTGCCTGTACTTATCCATTGTAAGGGGACAAGCAGCCAGTGTGGCAAGGCCAATGCCACTAGGTGTGACAGAAACTGTCTTGGGACTGATTACATCAGTTTCCACTATGGACCCATAAGTGAACCCAACTACACCCTTTGCTTGACTGTTGCCAGCAGTCCCACCACTAGTACCACTACTGCTAGGGGCACTAGAGCTTGATGTATTAGTGGTGGTAGGCTCAGGGGGTTTACCTGGACAGGACTTATCCCCTGGCCTATGGCCTCTATTTTTACACACAAAGCACCAAGGCTTTTTAATGTGTGCAGGTTGGGAAGAAGAGGAAGAATTTGTTTTATCCCCACCCTCTGAAGAGTGTTTAAGATTTGAAGTGGGATCTTTGGTTTTACCCTTATCCCCATGCTTATCTTGAGATTTTTCACCATCTTTCTTCTTATTGCCATCTTTGTCACCCCCTGTATGAACTTTTCTGTTCACCCTTGTTCTGACCCATTTGTCTGCCTTCTTTCCCAAATCTTGGGGAGAGGTCAGATCAGAGTCTACCAGGTACTGGTGCAACAAATCAGACACACAATTATTAAGTATATGCTCTCTCAGGATTGTATTATACAGGCTTTCATAATCAGTAACTTTACTGCCATGTAACCACCCCTCCAAGGCCTTCACTGAATGGTCAATGAAATCAACCCAGTCTTGTGAAGACTCCTTTTTGGTCTCTCTGAACTTTATCCTGTACTGTTCAGTGGTTAAGCCATAACCATCCAGGAGTGCATTCTTAAGAACTGTAAAATTATTGGCATCACTTTCTTTCACAGTAAGGAGTCTATCCCTACCCTTTCCACTAAATGATAGCCATAGGATAGCAGCCCACTGCTTTTGAGGGACATCCTGTACAGCACAGGCCCTCTCAAGTGCAGCAAACCACTTGTTAATGTCATCCCCCTCCTTATAAGGGGGAACTATCTTGTGCAGATTCCTGGAATCATGCTCTTTTGCAGGATGACTATGGGGAATACTGCTGCTGCCACCATGGGTATCTAAACCCAACTTCTGTCTTTCCTTCTCTAATTCTAAAGACTGTCTATCCAAATCCAGCTGTTGCTTCTTGAGCTTCAGTCTGGTTTGTTCCACTCTCAATCTATTGAGCTCCCTTTCTAACAATCTGTCATCAGGGTGGGTGGGAGGGACATTTCTAGATACAGAGGTATGATGGGAATGAACAGAAGGAGACCTGTCCCTTACAGAGGGCACCCTAACAGCTTGGCTACCAGTATAATGTGAGAGCACATCATCAGTATGATGTGATTCAACCTCTGTACCAACTATGCTAGACTGTCTAGTAATGGGCAGGCTGAGAAGTTTCTTTCCTGAACCTTTTCCTGGGGGAGTCCCTGGATCAGATTGAGAACCATTAGCTACTTTTTCTACAGATTGGGCACTTATGGCCTTATCCTGTACTCTAAGCATATTAATTAACAGTTCTAAAGAAGGATTCTTCCCTACACTCAAACCTCTCTCTATGCAGAGACTCCTTGCTCCTTTCCAGCTAAGGTGATCATATGCAAGTTTGGACAGTTCAACTTTTTGGCCTGTGCCAGACATTTTTTAGAGAGAGTTAAAGTGATAGACAAAGAGAAAAAAGTTTTCAGAATTTTTTGGAAAGACAGAAAAAAACTTTTTAAACTTTTAAGAACTTTTTGAAAGTTTAGAAGTACTTTTCAGCACTTAGAAAAGAGTGAAAAGAGGAAATGCAAAACTTTTTGGCTATGTGTATATACACTGACCTTGTTTTGTATATTTTTCTCTTATGAAGAGTACAATGACAAGAGTGGTAAGTAGTCTCAAAGCACTTATCCCACCACTGCACAACCAATGTAGGAGGCTGGACTGGTTTGTAGTGAGTACCAAGGGGTACTTGCACCTTGCACCAGGCCCAGTTATCCCTTATTAGTGTATAGGGTGTCTAGCAGCTTAGGCTGATAGATAATGGTAGCTTAGCAGAGCAGCTTAGGCTGAACTAGGAGACGTGTGAAGCTACCACAGTACCACTTAGTGTCATATGCACAATATCATAAGAAAACACAATACACAGTTATACTAAAAATAAAGGTACTTTATTTTTATGACAATATGCCAAAGTATCTTAGAGTGTACCCTCAGTGAGAGGATAGGAAATATACACAAGATATATATACACAATAGCAAAAATATGCAGTATAGTCTTAGAAAACAGTGCAAACAATGTATAGTTACAATAGGATGCAATGGGGAAACATAGGGATAGGGGCAACACAAACCATATACTCCAGAAGTGGAATGCGAACCACGAATGGACCCCAAACCTATGTGACCTTGTAGAGGGTCGCTGGGACTATTAGACAATAGTGAGAGTTAGAAAAATAACCCTCCCCAAGACCCTGAAAAGTGAGTGCAAAGTGCACTAAAGTTCCCCTAAGGACAAAATAGTCGTGTTAGAGGGAGAATGCAAGGAAAACACAAATCAGCAATGCAACAACGATGGATTCCTGTCTGAAGGTACCTGTGGAACAAGGGGACCAAGTCCAAAAGTCACAAGCAGCTCGGAGATGGGCAGATGCCCAAGAAATGCCAGCGGTTGGTGCAAAGAAGCTCTTACTAGGCTGAAGAACTGTGAATACTGCAGGAACGACAAGGGCTAGAGACTTCCCCTTTGGAGGATGGATCCCCCACGCCTTGGAGAGTCGTGCAGAAGTGTTTTCCCGCCGGATGGACGCCAACAAGCCTTGCTACACGCAAATCGTGCGTTTGGCGTTTTTGGACGCTGCTGGGGCCCAGGAGGGACCAGGAGGTCGCAAATTGGACCTGCAGAGAGAGGGGACGTCGAGCAAGACAAGGAGCCCTCACTGAAGCAGGTAGCACCCGGAGAAGTGCCAGAAACAGGCACTACGAGGATGCGTGAAACGGTGCTCGCCGAAGTTGCACAAAGGAGTCCCACGTCGCCGGAGACCAACTTAGAAAGTCGTGCAATGCAGGTTAGAGTGCCGTGGACCCAGGCTTGGCTGTGCACGAAGGATTTCCGCCGGAAGTGCACAGGGGCCGGAGTAGCTTGCAAAGTCGCGGTTCCCAGCAATGCAGCCCAGCGAGGTGAGGCAAGGACTTACCTCCACCAAACTTGGGCTGAAGAGTCACTGGACTGTGGGGGTCACTTGGACGGTGTCGCTGGATTCGAGGGACCTCGCTCGTCGTGCTGAGAGGAGACCCAAGGGACCGGAGATGCAGCTTTTTGGTGCCTGCGGTTGCAGGGGGAAGATTCCGTCGACCCACGGGAGATTTCTTCGGATCTTCTGGTGCAGAGAGGAGGCAGACTACCCCCACAGCATGCACAAGCAGGAAAACAGTCGAGAAGGCGGCAGGATCAGCGTTACAGAGTTGCAGTAGTCGTCTTTGCTACTATGTTGCAGGTTTGCAGGCTTCCAGCGCGGTCAGCGGTCGATTCCTTATCAGAAGGTGAAGAGGGAGATGCAGAGGAACTCGGCTGAGCTCATGCATTCGTTATCTAAAGTTTCCCCAGAGACAGAGACCCTAAATAGCCAGAAAAGAGGGTTTGGCTACCTAGGAGAGAGGAAAGGCTACTAACACCTGAAGGAGCCTATCACAAGGAGTCTCTGACGTCACCTGGTGGCACTGGCCACTCAGAGCAGTCCAGTGTGCCAGGAGCACCTCTGTTTCCAAGATGGCAGAGGTCTGGAGCACACTGGAGGAGCTCTGGACACCTCCCAGGGGAGGTGCAGGTCAGGGGAGTGGTCACTCCCCTTTCCTTTGTCCAGTTTCGCGCCAGAGCAGGGGCTAAGGGGTCCCTGAACCGGTGTAGACTGGCTTATGCAGAATTGGGCACATCTGTGCCCAACAAAGCATTTCCAGAGGCTGGGGGAGGCTACTCCTCCCCTGCCTTCACACCATTTTCCAAAGGGAGAGGGTGTCACACCCTCTCTCAGAGGAAGTTCTTTGTTCTGCCATCCTGGGCCAGGCCTGGCTGGACCCCAGGAGGGCAGCTGCCTGTCTGAGGGGTTGGCAGCAGCAGCAGCTGCAGAGAAACCCCAGGAAGGGCAGTCTGGCAGTACCAGGGTCTGTGCTACAGACCACTGGGATCATGGAATTGTACCAACAATGCCAGGATGGCATAGAGGGGGCAATTCCATGATCATAGACATGTTACATGGCCATATTCGGAGTTACCATGGTGAAGCTACATATAGGTAGTGACCTATATGTAGTGCACGCGTGTAATGGTGTCCCCGCACTCACAAAGTTCAGTGAATTGGCTCTGAACAATGTGGGGGCACCTTGGCTAGTGCCAGGGTGCCCTCACACTAAGTAACTTTGCACCTAACCTTTACCAGGTAAAGGTTAGACATATAGGTGACTTATAAGTTACTTAAGTGCAGTGTAAAATGGCTGTGAAATAACGTGGACGTTATTTCACTCAGGCTGCAGTGGCAGGCCTGTGTAAGAATTGTCAGAGCTCCCTATGGGTGGCAAAAGAAATGCTGCAGCCCATAGGGATCTCCTGGAACCCCAATACCCTGGGTACCTCAGTACCATATACTAGGGAATTATAAGGGTGTTCCAGTAAGCCAATGTAAATTGGTAAAAATGGTCACTAGCCTGTTAGTGACAATTTGAAAGTAATGAGAGAGCATAACCACTGAGGTTCTGGTTAGCAGAGCCTCAGTGAGACAGTTAGGCACCACACAGGGAACATATACATGCACACCTATGAGCACTGGGGCCCTGTGTGACAGGGTCCCAGTGACACATACATATAGGCCACAAACCTATGAGCACTGGGGTCCTGACTAGCAGGATCCCAGTGACACATAACAACCATACTGAAAACATGGTGTTTTCACTATGAGCACTGAAGCCTGGCTATCAGGATCCCAGTGAGACAGTGAAAACAGTGACAAACACCCTGACATACACTCACAAACAGGCCAAAAGTGGGGGTAACAAGGCTAGAAAGAGGCTACCTTCTCACAGTGTCCTCCCGGGGGAACCTGAAAGGCAGGCTTAGAGCTTCACATGCTGTGCTCAAAATATAACTTAGAGAGAGAACGTAATCTAGTTGCACAATGATAGCATTATTCTTATGTTTCACTGTCCTTGTTACTATTTCAATCCTACTGTGTTGTATGGTTCTGGTTATTGCGGCTCACTCCTTGTTATCTAAAATGCAGTTGTTTTATTAAACCAATCTTTAAAACTCAAACTGCCTTTGTCATTTATATATGAGACCACACTGTGTATGAGAGAACTGGTTGTGACCTGAGTGACCACGACTTCCCTGGGAAGCACTAAGATGTCATGCACTCGGCTGCCCAATTGTCTCTTCCTTTTGGGAGAGATAAGGCACTGCTAGTTATCCGGAGCTCAACCCGGATTTGGGATGACAAGGGTCCTTCGCCGTGGGTCAGACTTAGTCCCCCACACTGTGAACAATCTTGCCACCCAAAAATCCAGTAGTCTCATTAGGATAATGAGAGCCCACGCGACAATGGGCTTTACAACTGTGGAAATGTGATAAGTAATGTTTAAGTGATGACAAACATGACGCTGGAGTATTGGTGGTCATGAGTGTGTGTGTTCCTTGAGTCATGTATGTGCAGAGTGACACAACAAGAACACAAATGTAAGAAGGATTCATTGACTCCTAATGCAACATCAGTGTCATACTTTTTGAAGTTAATGTGGCTGCTGTGGCAAATATTATCTAACCATATGTCAAAATGTTTGCAATGCAAGCATTGTGGCAGTTTTAAAGGTTGGCCTGATGAATGCAAGGTGTGTATTCCTGCCGTAGGTGGCACATGAGAAAATAGCCTTTAAATCTATTTGGTTCCACTGTGCCAATATTTTGGAGATAACATATCTTAGTGCCTAAGGCAAGTTGGTAAAATGACAATTCCATTGTTATCAAAATGCCTAATTTCTTTTAACAGCTTTAGCACCTTCCTGTATGGTGCAAAGCATTCTAAGTGCCACCATAATGGCATAGTTTACAACGTCAGTGTCATGACATGTGCCATGGTGTGCCATATGTTACATACATGTACTCGGGGTGAATGTTTGACATTGTTCAGCATTCCGTCCAACACTTGTTCTTTTTGCAATTGTTGCCCTGAGTGGGACGGGTATGCCCAGATGTGGTTCCCGGGCTCACTGTGCCACTGGATTCAAGTTAGCCTGGCTGATGAAGGGTAATACCCCGAAGCTGGTCCCAGGATGCTTGTTTCCAGTCCAGGGAGGACTTGTGCTCGTAGTTCGGGCTAGACTGTTCCCATGGGGAGCAGAGTCAAAACTGATTTGCATATGGTTGGGTCCAAACTGGGGTGCATTGTGAGCAAAAGAGTCAGTGGATTAAACTCAGATCTGTGACTGGGGGTGAGTGTTTGTTTGGTTCCACATTCCGTCCATCATTTGTGTTTGTCTGCTTTTGTTGCCATAAGTGCACCGGGTATGCCCAGACATGGATCCCGGGCTCACTATGCCACTGGATTCAAGCTAGCCTGGCTGATGAAGGGTGGTACCCTAAAACTGGTCTCAGGATACTTGTTTCTGGTCCAGGGAGGACCTCATCTAGTAGTTTGGGCTGGACTGTCCCCATGGGGAACAGGGACAAGTCTGATTTGCATAAGATTGGGGCCAAACTGGGGTGGCATGGTGAGCAAAATTATCGATGGATTAAACCCAGATCTGTGACAGGGTTGAATGTTTGATTGGTTTCACTTTCCGTCCATCATTTGTGTTTTTTTTTTTTTTTTTGGGTTGTCATAAGTGTGCCAGGTATGCCCAGACATGAGGCCCGGGCTCACTAGGCCACTGGATTCAAGCTAGCCTGGCTGATGAAGTGTAACACCCTGAAACTGGTCCCAGGATGTTTGTTTACAGTCCTGGCCTGCAAGTTCAGGCTGGACTATTCCCACGGGGAACAGGGTGAAGACTGATTTCCATATGGTTGGGTCCATGGTTGTATGGTGAGCAAAAGAACTGATGGATTAAACCCAGATCTGTGACTGGGGGTAAATATTTGATTGGTGCAATATTCTGTCCATCATTTGTGTTTGTTTGCCTTAAACGGACTGAGGCACCTCTGCACTCCCTATAGGCTACCTGCCATGGTCTCCATCCCCACCCGTACTACTGTGACAGCTCCTTCTGGACTCCTACCGCTGTCCTCTGAATGTTAATGTCTGGTTACTCAGAGTCTAGGGATGCAGAAGAACTGGTTGGTGCTATGTGTTGGTAGCTGGGTAGTTCATATGGAGACCTCACAATTCCATGTGTGCTCCCTGTGACTGGAGATGGTGTCTGGAAGGAACCCAGGACATCCTGTAGAGTGCAGCATGGATGGTTGGCAGCTGGTCATCCATATCATCTGTGAAATCCAGGACAAACATGTTGGCAGGGGATAAGGCATAAGTCTCTGCAATGGATAGTGAAAGGTCAATCTTTGACAGTAGTGGCTGTTGACATGGTCCAACATTTACTTGCTACTGGTGGTTGAGTGACAGGGTACTGACCCCCACATTAAGGCACACATTTATGGACCCATAATAACACACTGTGCCACCTGATCATCAATTCTGTGGAGTCATCATTTGCGCAATCTGCCAGTCCACAGTTCCCAGTGTGTTACACTCACCTTGGTAGTTTAATAATGGTCTTCATCCTGTGTCCGTGTTGTTCTCAGGTCTGTCTTAAGATGTATCACACAATATTAGACACGTGGGACATATTATGTAATTTCCTTGTCTCAGCTTCAATTTACTATATTTGGTGTGTTATGAAGAATTAACAGTAACACCTCTAGCAATGTTGAAGAAATTATCATACGTCAATGTCAAGAACCATTGAAATGTACAAATTTGTTTTTGGTTTGAAGTATAAAAGATCATGTATTACTTCCTTCTTTAGACTGTTCAGGTTTGATCTCCCAGCATGTTCGGTCTCCGTGTACATGTAATAAATTACTTTAATATATCTTAGGAGCAGGCTGGTCTTTGGTTTCTGAGCTAAACTGAGCTGAGCTGATTTGGCTTCCACAGGCCCATATTTATACTTTTTTAAGCAAAACTGCGCAAACACAGTTTTGCATCAAAACTTATAGCGCCGGCTTGCGTCATTCCAGATAGACATACAGGCACCAAATTTATGGAATCCCACAAGCTTGCGTAAAGGGTGGGCTAGCAAAAAATATACATATGTTAGCCGGGTGGGGTGTCAGTATGGGAGAAGGGGGTTTTGCACCCAAAAAATATGCCAGGCTGGCTAGGGGCAAAAGAAATGGCTTTAACCAGCCAAGTGTCATTTTCTGATGCAAAACAATCCATACCACATGACTCATGTCTCATAAAAGACAGGAGGCATGCCCACCACTCCAATGGCCAGCACAGGGGCCACTGCACCCAGTGCCATGTAGCGTGACCCATTTCAGGGCCCCCAATGAAACTTTTAAAACGTTTTAAAAATACTTACCTCTACTTACCTGGGATGGGGTCCCCCACCTTCTGGTGGGGCTGGGGGTGTTACTGGGACTTGAGGAGGTCACATGTTGACCCATTCCATGGTGTCTGATCACAGAAATGGTTTCACAGGTCCCCTAATGCCGGGTCTGACCCAGGTGTTAGATAATGGTGCAATGCTAGCAGACTTATGTCTCCTGGGCATGGCTATTGGGCCCAGTGCCCTGTAGGGGGGCCAAAGTTAGGCCCCCCATGACACTTAAACATTTTTTTTAAATATACTCACCTCTACTTACCTAGGATGGGGTTCCCCCCATCCTTAGGTGTCTTCCTGGTGTGGGTGGGAGTGTGCCTCGGGTCAGGGAAGGGCCCACAGATCCTCTAATGCCTGCCAATACCCAGGCATTAAATATTTTCACTAAGCAAGCTTAGTGCTATTATTTAAGGCCCCCACCCCCATGCATGATTTTAGCATGGGGATAAATATAGCACAAAGGTCATAGACTTGTTTTCTGCACGGGAACACCTACCTTGCATCTCATTGATGCAAGGTAGGTTTCCATGTCCCGAAAATGACGTTAACTCCATAACTTTGATGCTAGACATGTCTAGCGCCAAAGTATAAATATGGAGTATGGTTTGTGCATAATTACCGTAAGAAAATTAAGTTATTTTGGTGCAAGCCGAATATAAATATGCCCCTAAGTGGCCAGGGTGATGCATGTGGAAAGCCCACCCACTTCCATCACTTTGACAAGACACATGTGGTGGAAGGCAGACCTGAAACATTTTGAGGCTTGTTGATGTTTGGATGCATAATGTTGTGACACCACAACAAGGGTGGCATTGTAGTTGTGGTAAAAAGGGCTGACATTGTAGTAATCCCATTGTGGACTACTTTCAATGTGTGTTGCAATCATGGTCAAACATTGTAAGTGGCAGACAGCATTCCTGTTAGTAGATTTAGCAAAATTCCTTCCTGCAGATGTGCATTTGGACTGGCAAGAGGGACACCCCTACACCATGCAGATTGTGTGATAAAGTTGGTATTGTCCATCATATACTTAGGCACTACCAAGGTTAGTAGAGGGATTCATTGACTCTCTGTGACAAGTACACATCCCTGCACATTTGAAATGATGCTGCACAGAGGAGCAAGCTGAGCTGTTGCACTGCGTGATTCTTCATAAATGGGTATTAGTGTGCCAGTATATCCAGACACAGACATTTTGGTGTTCTACCCAAGCATATTATTTTTTTGACTTTTACTCCAGTGGTGGGTGGTGATAGGTCATACTAAACATACCGAGGTGAGGCACCTTGCATACCTTATACTGGTGTAGTTTCTATGTGCCCCTCTCACACCTGACACTGCATGTAGTAGGCATTCCATGTGTATATTTGTGATCTTCCCATGCAACACATGTGTGACCCACCCAGCTTCTGATGCCTTTCAAAGATCTGCACATCTGGATTTGGTTAAGTATAGTCCAATATTTCATGGTGGTGTGGGAGTGACAACTGGGTGTGTGACAAGTTTGTAAATCCACTGATCCTAGTTGTTTATGGTGTGTTGCATTGTGCATCATGCATAGAGCAAACTTTCAATGTATTTGGTGCATTGATTCCATACTACCATTTTCCTTGCAGACACCTTGCCTAAGCCACCGACACCATTGACACATGTTATTTACATTACTGGTCACCATGATAGACGTTTCCACAGTAGTATAATGAGTTTTGTCACTATAGTGGCGCTTTACTGCATGGGGACAATACATGATGGCACAAGAGTAGCAAAGCACAGAGAGGTCCATCGCTTACAATGTTTGCATCACTTTGCCATCTGCCTTTGGCAGGCCTCAGACATGAGGTTATCAGATAGAACAGTGCAACCTTTATGGATTGTCAGCCCCATTAGTGATTCCCTCCCTGAGAAAGGGATCTTTCCTTGCATACATCATATATGGCTCACTCATATAGTGGTGGAAGGATGTACAGTGTGGATCTATGCATGCATTGAGTGACGTTGTTAATGTAGCACAAGAGGAATGGGCAGCTTCTATCCACATTGGAAACAATTGGTATGATGCTAATGTTGCATTACCAGCTTATAAAATTGGGTCCCTAGTGCGACTATGAGACTACTTGTAGCTGTTGTCATACATAAAGGTGACCTTTTGTGCATGACAACACCCATTCCCACTACACAGGAAACCTTGCTACATGGTGAACTGGAAGTTACTTGTACAGCAGCACAGATGATGTTCACAGACATGCCCCATATGTCATATATGTTCACTTTTGTGTTCATTCCCAATAATCCATGGAGGTATGTGGGTCAAGAAACGGTCGGTGCATATAGGGGGGAAGGTGTGGGCACATTTGAAGTGTTTGGCCATTATGGCCTGGATTTCAAAGAAAATGATGGAGTGCAACCCAGTGCCACCTTTGGCAATGCCACGCTCCTTCATTTTCAATACATAGGGATGCACAGCCTTAAATGGTATACTGCGCACCTGTGAATCGTCCCCTGTGCCAGCACTATTTTTACTGCCGAGCACCAATGCAGACACCCTTACGCCATGGTGCAAGGATGACTGCGCTGTGGGGGAGATTGTTTTTGTGCAGAAAGGGACACCTCCCTTTACAAAAACAACCTTCAATGACAATTTACACTTTCTATGTGTGCTGCAGGGTACAGCACACATAGGAAGACCAAAAAATTAGGAGGAATGAAAGTATATCCCCTTGTTGCGCTATGCTAACGCCACCCCCGGGGTGGTGTTAGATGTTGGCGCAGCCTCATGTTTACAAAAACTCATAAATCTAGGGCTGTGTCAAAGTGCAATGGGTGTTGCTGTGGCATGCCCACACCAACACTCTTTGCACACCCCTTCCATGCAAAGTGGTGTGTGTAAAGGGGCCATATTTACAAGTTGGTGTTAAGACACAAAAAGTGGCTTAATGCCACCTTGTAAATATGACGCAGTGCATAGCACCACGGAAGCATCACTAAAAGTGACGCTCATGTGGCAACAGGGCCTTTTGAATCTGGCCCTATGTGTCCTGATACATTCCTTTAGCATGCATTTAGTGTGCCCTCTGTGTCTCTTCCTTCTGCCATATGGTAGTTTCCAGATTGTCCCCCACTTCAAATTACTGTGCATTTGTGGTAGGTCTTGGAAGTCTGCGCTGTCCTGCGATTCTGGTGACCAGCTCTTCCGGGATGACCACTGTCACCCTCCAGGTCATCCAGGTCCCCCTGGGGTGCGGGACTTCCACCTCCACTCTGCAGTGCTGCTTTGCAGTTCCTGGCCAGTTTCTCTTTAATTATGTGCTTGCAATTGTGCCACTGCTTCTTGTAATTGGTAACAGACCTCTTCACCTCTGCCACACTGTTGACTTTATCTACCATTGCCTGCCACATAGCCTCCTTCCTACCTATTGCAATTTGGAGGTGACAAAGAGCTGGTGTTGGTGCTCTATCACCTCTCTGACTAAGATCTAATTCTCCTTCTCACTGAAGCGACACTTCAGTTTCCTTTTCTCCTTCTAGGATTTTGCTGGTCCATCCTGGCTTATGCTGGGCTGATTGGGATCTCTCTGGGGTCT
The DNA here is from genome assembly GCF_031143425.1 of Pleurodeles waltl. Lineage (NCBI taxonomy): Eukaryota > Metazoa > Chordata > Amphibia > Caudata > Salamandridae > Pleurodeles > Pleurodeles waltl. Next base: position 371,745,693 of record NC_090449.1, read on the forward strand.
TTTCTGGCCTGCGTTCTCCATCTTGGTTCCTTGTTTTTTTCTTGCTCACTGGCTTTTATTGATGGTATTGCTGCAAAAATGGCGCTCACACGATTAGCATAAAAAATGTGCCAATAAGCGTTCTAATGCCACCTTAGCAGCACTAGCATAATTTCTCTTTATGGCGTGTTGTAATTGTTAGCATTATTTTTTTTACGCTATCCTTTCCTTTGCTCCATGGTGCATCATTTTATAAATAGTACAAACGGATGGCACAAAGGAATGTCGTTAGCCGGTGGTAATTTTTTTCATCCACAACTGCACTATCGCAATTATGCGTCATTTTTGTTAAATTCGGGCCTAAGTCCGACCAGTAGTGTGACGTTACAGTTTTACAGTTAAGCAGGAGAAGCACACTCTGACAAGGTCTCATGGCCTTAGGCTCATTACTTGAGGGTAAGGACTCCGTTCAGGGAAGACTTCAGCAGGATCCAGGTCAAGTCCAGTTAGAATTTACAGCAGGATTCCTCAGGAAGGTGGGCTTCTTGCATTGTTTGGATCCCTGTAGCTTAATAGGAAGTTAGCCAACTAGCCCTTACAGGTCACTTTTATGTCCAGGGTTCACATTGGAACAGGTCCAGCCAATGAGGTTTCTCTCCACAAGTTACATTAGATGTATTCCTCTTTCACAAGTCCACAATGTGCTAAGCAGGTACATTTGTTTCTCTGCCATTCTCAGGGACAACAATATACTGAATAAGGTACACAGGGGTACCACTTTTATGTCTGGCACTAGCTTGTGGGTGAGGAAAACTCCCTTGCTAGTAAGGAAAAAGTTGATAAAAGTGCCTTTTTCTTCCCATTTATTCTAAGAAATTATGTTTTCACCTCTTCGGATGTCTCGTCTTTTACATATCCCTTGTCCCTTTCTTCGTTAAATGTGGCAGGGAGTTCACTCTCTCCCTGTCGAGGGACCAGTTTCCCACATACAGTTTCATTTCCCTGTTTTTGTTTTCTACTGTCTCTTTTCCTTTCTATATGTTGCTTAACGTTCTCTAAAACCCTTTCTATCAATGTGTAATTCTCTACACTCAATCGTCAAGCTAACAAAGTAATTTGCTACCTCCCTTCGTACACTGGAGCAACTTTTTATTCTTCCCTTTAATTTATTTTCTATAATATTGTTCACTATATGGCATGCAACATATTGGCTAAGCGGGATATGCATGTCATTTCTTTATATAATCTAACCATTTGTACAAATGCGTTATAAGCATGGGTTTCCTCATTCTTATCCCACGATGTTTGTCCTCTGCTCCCCACATCTTCCATCAGGCTTCTGTCCCTTCCGTCTGATGTATTCACAAGCCCTTGTTTACTTTTATTTATATAATTGTCCTCATCTAAAAACGGTATGTATATATCATTTGCATATACTATTATTATTATGGTCAATATTATTCCTTGAACTGAGGTACATATAGCATTAAATACTGCAGGCCACTTCCTTTCTTCATTCTTCCTTCAATACATTGTTTTTGTTGTTGGCGATACTATGCACGTTCTGTAGCTGCTCTCAGGTCATTACCTGAAGTCTCACGCCTAATGTTCCCTCGGTGGTACCTTGTAGTGTGGAGTCAGAGGTTAACTAGCACTTGACACTAACCTAGGTAAATTGTTTGTGTATGCAGTCAGGACCCGCTAGCACCCTACGTCTCCTGAGGTGTGCAGCACGAGCAGTCCTATGAAGAATCCCTGCAGGACCCGCTTTCACCTCCTTACTCCTGCAGGGGGTGCAGCACGAGCAGTACTGTCAGTGTTGACTTGTGCAGCTGGTTGATCGGAGATTGTACCTCTGCGGTGGTGGTGAAGCTTTCATGGGGACTGCAGGTGGCTGTTGGAGATCCGTTGGTCCGGTGACCTTCTTGGTGTGTGAGCTGTGGGTCCAGGATGTCAGCCCCTCATACTTGACTGCTGTAGCTGTTGTTAATATATTTGACACAGTCCCTTCCACCTCTGTTGTAGACAGTGGCACCTGGTGTGCGCCTTGACCCACACCCAATCCCCAGGCTGCAGTCCATGATCTAGTGGTGTTTCTTCCTCTGGTAAGGCCTGCAGTACCTGGCGGTGTCGATAACGTAATTTCTCTGTTATTTTTCTACAATATTGTAACAATAGATCATCTGTCACTGCCAGTGGCGCAACAGACATGTGACCTGGTATGTGCATGGGGCATCCGCACATCACTTCATCGGGGCTTCATTTTGTAACTCTATCAGGGGGTGCTTCTCATGGCAAGCAAAGCCAGCGGCAGTACATCAATTTAAGACAGTTCAGTCGCCCCACATATTTTCCCTATTTTGTTCATCAGAACCACAATTTTTCTCTCAACAGCTCCTGCTGCAGATGGGAGGTATGCACAGTGCAACTTCTGGGTAATTCCTAACCCTTTACAAAGGCCCTGAATAACAAATGAAATTAATCCTGGTCCATGGACAGAGCTCAAAAGAGTTGGTACCCCAAAGCTTGGAATTAGCTCTTTCAGAAGACATTTAGGGCCAGATGTAGGAACTTTGCAAATTGCGACTTGCAATTTGCGAGTCCGAGCCAACCTCCTTAGTAGGGGAAAACTATGTTGGGGTTCTTCCCTACGGAGCATGGGACACCCTTGTGTACCTGCCCTGCCTTCTGCCTACCATCTGCTCCACCATGTGGGGATGCTCTAGAGGTGGGAGAAGGCCTGCTCAGGGTTGACTACGGTGGGGGGATGCCACCCTGAGTGCAGGCTGCACCTCCACAGGCCTAATACATTTTGATTAGGTTACTCTGGTGGGTGGCACACTCAGTGCAGCATCTCAATAGTGGCCAGGGCTGTACACATGTGGTGTACCTTTTTACAGAGCACTTCCGGAGTACGGCACCTCAACCAATTAGATAAGCACTCCCTGTCATGGGTAGGAAGGGCATGCACACTTTCTCACTGAGTAAAGTGGGAAGGTGCACAGGGTCCTAAGGCCATGCAAAGAGAGTCAGCCAAAAAACTGGGAAGAAAAGCAAAACGTTTCAGAGAAATCTCCTAACAAGCCTAGAAATGGCCAGATTCAACATGCAGGCATGAAGAGAAAAGGATTTTGGAGATATTGCAAATGCAAAGTTTATAAGCACTGAAGCAGGCCATCTCTGGACAGTTATTAAATCAGTGGGCAACATTAAATAAAAAAAAACACTACCTGTAAAACCACATTTGTTATATCTATGCTTAGAGGCCTGCATGATATGTATTACATTGGATGCCCTACGTGTCAGCTACACAAGCAAGTATTGAAACACTTGTGGGCAATTGCTAATTATGATCTGAACTATCCCATAGCATGACACTATAGAGAGAGACATCAATGGGATCCTGTGTTCTGGGGTATTAATCAGGTGATTTAATCAAGAAGGCAACAGGGTCAAATTCTTAAGGCAATTTGAATCAAGGTGTTTAATTAAACAATGAACCAAGACCCTAAATGGATATAATCAAGATAAGGAACTCTGTATTCATTTATTAATTAATTGGTGATTTGATTTTCCTATTTCAGTAGCCGAGATCTCATTATGACTTTTTTTCTGAACTGGCAGAGATATAGTATTGTCTTTTTTTTATTTTTAGTAACTGATCACTTTACGTTACTTGGGTAGTTTGGCTTCTACATATTTGATGCTGCTGTACACAACTTCATAGAGTTGTACTTCAAGACCCATTTCCCAGCCCACAGAAGGGAATGATGCTCAGTGTGGAACATTAAAAAAGTCCTAGATTGTTGACAAACACTACAGACAATAGGTACCAAGAAGTGTTACACACATTTTAGTTTTTTTTTAAATAAGATTATGCAAACATACATATATATTTTCAAGGTACAAGTACGTGGGGTTAGTAATCTAAGATCTATACATACCTATCTGTCATTACTTTTGTCCTCAATATTTCGGTTAGGACATTAAGGGGCATATTTATGATGCCCTAACACCACCTTGCGCCATATTAACATCATCATTTTTTACATTAATGTGGCACAACGAGGCCGAAATCCCCATGCCGTATTTTGCAGAGTGGCTCAATGCATGCATTGCGCCACTTTGTAACCCTTTGCGCTACAATGTGCCTGTGCCAGACATAATGTATGCAAAGAGGGCGCTCCCCTGTTAGGGGAGCCGGAAAAATGGCATAAGGAAATCTATGAGATTTCCTTGCACCTTTTTTTTATGACACTTTTAATGCCTGCTCAAGAGCAGGAGTTAAAAGAGGGCTTCTATTCTTTAGAATGGGGCCCTATGTACTATGAAGGAGTAGCGGCAATATTTTGGCACTACTCCTTCAGAGTACATCAATAGTGTCATGAGAAATAATGCTATTGCCCTCTAGCCTGAACCATGGTTCACCGTATTTTAAATTTGTCCCACACATTGTGACGGTAGGGTGGTGCTAAGGGGTGCAGGGAAAGTGGCGCTGCACTCAGTTCAGCGCCACTTTCCATAAATCTACCCCTAAGTTTTCACAGTATTCCATACTCGATATTCCGGACCCACACCACATTTATTCATGCCAGCCTAACCCGCCAAGGAACAGAAACAAGGATTCATTGTAATTTCCAAATGAATACAAACACATCACCCGATTCTCTTACATAAGATGCTGCCACTTTCTTTTGTTCTGTGCTCATTTGTTTGCCATAGTTCATGTTTTGTGTTTTTTATGATCGAAATGTGATTCCACATAGTGAGAATATACAATGATGCCTTCCCCTTCCTTTGATGCGCCGCCCATTTGCAAAATTAACTCTTCTGCACCAATTAATTTTGCAGTGGCGTCGTTAGCTAATAAAGACTAAACAAAACTAATTTACTCCAAAGTATATATTTGTTCTCAATCATTCGAAGTCTGTCAAACATGATTACATTACACATGCAGAACGTGAGGGAGCCAAACTTGTGCCACACCTGTTTAGAGCTGCTTGAGATATACGAGATATGATAGCAGTTGGCAGCGCAGATGGCACCGCAAGGATGCCTCGCAAAAAGACTATTTGCCAAGTTCTTTTCATGTTCCATTACTTAGAGAAAAGACCAGTGAACCCGGGGAACGTCATTTGATGGAGTAACAAAGAATGGCCACTTAGCTGTTGAGCTCTTCAGTATTCAAGCAGGCACCATCGATTGATGCTGGAAATGCACGACAGGACGGTACAGTTAGTTTATGTTTTTTAAGACTAGATAAACCATCACTCAATTTCCTATAGTAAAGGTTAGTCATGCAAGGAAGAGACAAAGGTATCCAGTTGAGAAACCAGCCTTTTGAAACCTAAATAAAAAATAAAATAAAATGTAAAGATAATTTAACAAAAATTAATGAACCCCTAATTTATTTATCATGATTCACATGTCTATGTAGTATTTTCTTTTGCAGCACATACAACTCTCACAGACACGTTTGTGCATTATCTTCACTCTGAATTCTGGCTGGTGGCCGTTTTCTGCATTCATACAGAAGCTCTGTCTGGCTGTCTTTCTTTTGGAGACTGACAGACATAAAGATTATGCAAGTATTTGCTAAGTACGATGACTTCCCTTACCTTAGTAAACTTAAGAAACCAAAAGTCGGCTTCATTTATTACAATCGCTGCCGACCATATTAGCACAATGTCCTGTCTAGACATGATGCAGCGATACAGTATGGTCCACAAATTCCGAATTAGCTATTTTACAAAATGTTTAGTACTTTTCATGTTAACGGCCATAGTTATACTTTTTGACGCAAAACTGCGCCAACGCAGTACAGACTCGGGGGCTCCAGTGAGTGATACACGCCTTGATCGCGTGTTCGAGGCCCTCCTCCACCCGCAGGCATCCGCCTGCGCCTCATCCCTGGTGTCTAGTGGGCTTTGGTAAGCGTCACTAGACTTGTGCTTTGTGCCGTTTATGTAATTGTGACTTGTTTCCTGTGCCTTGAATTATTGTGCCGTTTCATTCCTCAGTTTTCCTTCTGTGCCTTTTTCAGGTTTTTTTCTGCTGCTTTTGCCCCTTGTGCGTGCCCCTTACCAGCTCTCTCTGAGCCGTTTTCCCGGCCGCTGCCTCCCTGCGACCCCGCCCCCGTCACGCCCCCATTTGCCGCTCCCTCCGGCCTCCCAGCTGCTCCTCCCTCCCCCCTCCCTTCTTAATGGCGGTCGCTGCACATCCGCGCCACTGGCATGCCGGAGGTGCACCAGAGTGTTGGAAAATGGGTTATTGGTAGGGCAGGTAGGTACCTACACCTAGCAACAAGCCACAAACCTCCACAAAAGTACAGTTAGGTCTCAGTAAATTAATCCCAGCTCTACCCTTGGTAGCTTGGCATCGAGCGTCAAGGCTTAACTTAGGAGACAAAGTGTAAAGCATTCAAATATCACACAACAGTAATTAAATAAAACACAGGAAACAGTTTAAAAATCCAAAACCAATTTATAAAAATAGCTTATATTTTTATCTTTAAAATGACACAAAAACGATTAAAATCGGTTCAGGGGAACCGGAGATATGAATTTTTAAAGTATTATTATTTTCTAGCGCTTAGAAACAAAAAGCGCCAATCGGGTCATCTGGTTGCACCAGGACCGGGGCAAAGTCAAACTTTCAGGCCGACCGCGATGGAGCCCTGCTCGGCTACAAGTCGCGGGAGGCCTCGGTTAAAAAGTTACCTTCTGACTTAGTCTCTTTTTTGATGTTTTTCTTCCCCGGGACAAACCTGCCAGTTGGATCCGACCTCCTGGAGCCCTTGTCCGGATACGCGAAGTCGGTTTCCTCGGTGGTGATTTTTACCTTCGGACTTAGTCGTTTTTTCAAGATGAAAATCCTTCGACCGGGGTAAACCTGGATCTTGATCCGACGTCCGTGGAGCCCTTCTCGGATACGATGGCTGGAAGGTCCCGGTCAACTTTTTACGTTCGGACTTAGTCTCTTTTTTGGATGTTTTTCTTTACCGGGACGAACCACGAAGTCAGGCCGGGTCGCGGTTGAGGCAAGCCGGCTAGAATTTCCGCGTCGGGTCGGTCACTTTATGGAGCTTTTTTAAAAAAATTCTCCAATCTTTTCCAAACTTCTGGGGCTTCACCCAGATGTTCTTTTAAGGTTCTTTTGGGGTCCACAGCTCACCCCAAGGGTCCAGAAGTTCTGTGATGGTCCTTGGGGGTGCGGACTTCAACTCCCAGAATGCACCTGGCGCAAACTCCTTTTTGGCCACTGGGCAGTGGTCAGCTTGTCGCTTCTTTCAGGAGTTGGTGCAGGGGACTCTGGTTAGCAATTTTTCACCTGTAGCAAACAGGGAGTCCCTCCTTGAACCAGTTGAAGCCAGGCAAAGTCCTTCTTGTGGTGAAGCCCAAGTGTGCAGCTGGTGCAGTCCTTCTGAGTGCAGGGTCCAGGTGCAGGCCAGGGGTCCAGCAGGGCAGTCCTTCTTCTTCTTTAGTTCCTTTCTTGTTGAATTCTGGAGGGGATCTGAGGCGTGGGTGCAGGTCTGCCAGTTTTATCCTTGCTCCTGGGTGAAAAGCAGGGGGGCCCTGGTCCTCCAATCAGGGACAGGGTCGTCCCCCTGTGATGACCACTTCCTGGGAAGTGTGGCAAAAATCCATCCCAGAAGGCAACAGTCTCTAAAAATCCAAAATGGATGAATCTGATTTTTAGAGGAGAGATCTGGCTGAGCCCACCCACTGGTGTGGCTAAAAATCATAAACACACCCCTCTCCTGCCCTCTCCTAATCTAATCAAGGGGGCACCTAGCTGTCTGGGGTTGCAGGATGTGGGGGTGTTGCTGGGTGCTCCAGATGTCCTTCTCTGCCTTTGAAGACCAGTTTGGCAGCCCTCCCCCTTCCTGCTTCCCCATCTGCTGAGGGGAGATTCTCTCCCCCAAGCACATTCCTTTGTGTGAAGTCAGGCCACTTCACACCTCATTAAAGTAGCCTGGCAGAAGCTGCTGCAGGCTGGCCAATCAGAGCACAGCAGCAAAAACAATGCAGAGCTGAAATTGGCAACTTTTTGGTAAAGTCTAAACTTTTTACCTGCACTAGTTATATTAAATTCAACAACTGGAAGTTGTGGGATTTATTATAACAATCAATTTGATACCAAATTCTTGGTATGTAACATTTAAGGAGACTTTAAAATTTAAAATGAAGTCTGCCCATTCTAGCCTATGAAGGCCATTTACTTCAATGAGGGAAAAACGAATTTGGCTGTTTTTACCTCACCAGGGCTTATAAATCTATTTTTATAAAGTCCCTGCTTATAGTTACATGGCACCCAGCCCTAGGGGCACATAGGGCACACCTTAGGGGTGACTTATATGTAAAAATAAGGTAGTTTAAGACTTTGGAAGTACCTTTAATTCCAAAGTCGAATTTGCATATAACTTTAATTTAAAAGCAGCCAGCAAGGCAGGCTTGCTTTTAAAATGACACTGGGCACCTCAGCAATGCACCTAGGTGTGCACCACCTATGCTGTGGTCCCTAAACCTACATGCCCTACCATATACTAGGGACTTATAGGTAGGTTAACTTAGCCAATTATAATTAGCCTAATTTGCATATCCATTTTACACAGAGCACAGGCCCTGGGACTGGTTAGCAGTACCCAGGGCACCAGCAGAGTCAGGAAAACACCAGCATAAAGTGGAAAATGGGGGCAAAAAGTTAGGGGGCCTCTGCAATCAGCCCCAGTTTCTCACACAGAGGCAAGCCCGTCTGCGCCCGTCCGCACCCGGACCGCGCCCAGCGCCACCCCCCTGGTCCACGGGACCCCTGCACCTCCAGATGCAGCTACACGGCCGACCAGCTCAACACCCTCAATCCAGGCCGCATCACAGCATGCTTCCATTCCTCACTGAGGAACACCAACGGACCCTTCTCCTGCCGCGCCTGCAGATTCACCTGCGACAGAACAACAAAACCAACAAAGACCGAAACAAAGCACCTCCACTGCATACTCCTCAACACCCGCTCCGCACGCAAGCACGCCATCGAGCTCTGGGACCTGCTCGACTCCACCGCCCCAGACGTAGCCTTCCTGACCGAAACCTGGTGGAACGACTCCTCGGCGCCCAACATCGCAATAGCCATCCCAGATGGCTACAAGATCATCCGAAGGGACCGCACCAACGGAATCGGAGGAGGAATAGCCATCACCCACAAATCCACCCTCAAGGTCTACACCCACACTGACGACACCCTCAAGACCGCCGAACACCTAAACTTCTGCATTCACACCAACCCCAACACCACTCTCAGAGGAACGCTCATCTACAGATCTCCCGGACCATGAGCACCATTCAGCTAATCCATTGCTGACCTCACCAGCACTCACGCACGCACCTCAATGGATTACATCCTCCTCGGGGACCAAAATTTCCACCTGGAGAACAACAACGACACCAACTCCACTACTCTGATCAACAACCTCACCAACCACGGCCTCAAACAACTCGTCAACACACCAACCCACATCGCCGGCCACACGCTTGATCCCATCTTCTCCTCAAGCGCCCACTTCACCTTCAACCATACCACCGTATTCCACTGGACCGACCACCACTGCATCCACTTCACTTACAAGAAACATACCGAGCACCATCACACCCAACAACCACCCCGCCGATGCTGGAGCAAAGTTACGGAAGACCAGCTTACCAACACCCTTGCCCAGAACCCACCCTCCGACCCCACCGACCCAGACACCGCCACCCACAACCTCACTCGGTGGATCAACGATTGCGCCAACACCCTCGCGCCACTCAAGAAACCCACCGACAACCAAGCCAGAAGAAATGCCACCTGGTTCACCGACGAGCTCCGAAACTCCAAGACCGACTGCCGGAAACTAGTAAAGGAATGGCTCCTCAAACGCACACCTGACAGCCTCACAGCCCACAAGGACGCCACCCGCAGGCACCACCAACTCATCAGACAAGCCAAATGATCCCACTTCAAAGACCGCCTGGACAACAACGCACATGACAGCAAAGAGCTCTTCAGCATCGTGAAAGAACTCTCCAACCCCAGCGCAAACATCAATGACATCCCTCCATCCCAAGAACTCTGCATTGCTCTGTCCACCTTTTTCCACCGGAAGATCACCGACATCCACGACAGCTTCAACGCCACTCCCACGGCAGACCCCACCCCCAAAAGCTCCACCTGTGCAAACCGCCTGACCTCCTGGACCAACGTCAACGACACAGAGACACGCAAGATCATGAACTCCATCAACTCAGGATCTCCGTCAGACCCCTGCCCCCACCACGTATACAACAAAGCCGACTCCACCATCGCCCCCCAACTACGGAAGGTCATCAACATCGCCTTTGAAACTGCGAAATTCCCGGGAAGATGGAAGCAGGCTGAAATCCGCGCCCTCCTCAAGAAGCCCAAAGCAGACCCCAACGACCTGAAGAATTTCCGACCGATCTCCCTACTCCCTTCCCCGGCGAAGGTGATTGAAAAAATCGTCAACACACAACTAACCAGCCACCTCGAACACAACGACATCCTGGACCCCTCCCAGTCCGGCTTCAGATGAAAGCACAGCACTGAGACCGCCCTACTCGCCGCCACAGACGACATCAGATGCCAAATGGACAATGGCGAAACATCAGCCCTCATCCTCCTGGACCTATCTGCCGCCTTCAACACAGTCTGCCACCGCACCCTGAAAACACGCCTCCATGAAACCGGAATTCAAGGAAAAGCTCTTGTCTAGATCATCTCATTCCTCTCCGGCAGAACCCAGAGAGTCCGCCTCCCCCCCTTCCGCTCCGAAGCCACCAACATCATCTGCGGCGTCCCCCAAGTCTCATCCCTCAGCCCGATGCTGTTGAACATCTACATGGCCCCCCTCGCACAAGTGGCCCGACAACACAACCTCAACATTCTACGCCCACAACACCCAGCTCATCCTCTCACTCACCAAAGACGCGCGCACAGCCAAAACCAACCTCCACGAGGGAATGAAATCCATCGCCGAATGGATGAGAAACAGCCATCTGAAACTGAATTCGGACAAGACGGAGGTCCTCATCCTCGGACCCACCCCCTCCGCCTGGGACGACTCCTGGTGGCCTTCCACACTAGGAACCCCACCAACACCGACCGACCACGCTCGCAACCTGGGCTTCATCCTCGACTCCTCCCTCATCATTTCTAAACAGGTCAACGCACTTTCCTCCTCCTGCTACAACACACTCCGTATGCTCCGTAGGATCTACAAGTGGATCCCGACAGAAACAAGAAGAACGGTGACACAGGCCCTTGTCAGCAGCAGGCTAGACTACAGCAACGCACTCTACACAGGCATCCCAGCAAAAGACCTACTACGCCTCCAACGCATCCAAAACGCCTCCGCCCGGCTTATCCTCGACGTACCCCGCCACAGCCACATCTCCCACCACCTGAGAAACCTTCACTGGCTCTCCGTGGTCAAGAGGGTCACTTTCAAGCTTATTACCCACGCTCACAAAGCACTCCACGACACCGGACCAGCCTACCTGAACAACAGACTCAGCTTCTACACCCCCACCCGTCAGCTCCACTCCACAAACCTCGTCCTTGCTGTCGTTCCCCGCATCCGAAGAAAGACCTCCGGCGGAAGATCCTTCTCATACCTCGCCGTCAAAACCTGGAACACCCTCCCTACCAACCTGTGACAGACCCAAGACCTACTCACCTTCAGAAGACTCCTCAAGGTCTGGCTCTTCGATCAGTAACAACAGCTCCCCCCCCCAGCGCCTTGAAACCCTCACGGGCACGTAGAGCGCTTTATAAATCCAATGATTGATTGATTGATTGATACACACGTATCTGCACACAAGCAGTGGCCCTAACTATCATGTGGTGTAAAACATGCTCCATCATTAGTTAGCATTCATGGAGTGTATTCCTCTTACCATGTGTATCCATGAGAGACATGCAAAGCCACTTTCCCGGAGGACTGCAATACCAGTCACCCAGCTATTGTGACTAAAACCAATTTAAAACACACAGTTACAAGGTACAGAGGGTCAGGGACAGTTGTTAGCCCTCAATTTGTATAATTTTCTTCATTTTATGTGCCACAGCTATGGTAAGTTGCACCAACCACGGAGATATGAACCTGTGTGCATACCTTTTGGCATCCATCCCTAATATAATTGTGGCACTACAAAGTCCTAATATCAGTCTTAGAGGTTACCTGAGGTCAGGATCTGGATCTGGATTTAAAACATGTGTTTCCTGATACACTCACAGGCCATGCATGAAACATATGTTAGAGCCACATTTGCATCATCAATTGATGTGAAGGCAGCACTAATTTACAGGGTCCTGGTGTGTTTTGTAAGTTAGTCTAGCTGTTGCATCAACAAATCACGGTAATGTGTAGGAATTATTGTATATCTCACAGTCAACTGTGGCCCATATTTATACTCTTTTTGCACCACATTTGTGCCGCTTTTTGATGAAAAAGCGGTGCTAACTTACAAAATACAATTGTATTTTGTAAGTTTGCGCCACTTTTGCTTAAACAAATTACACAAATGAGGTGCTAATAAAGTAGAAATATGGGCCTGTATGTTTAATTTGCATTCCACATGTTCAAAAACATTGCCTGCAGCATATGAACAAATCAGCTACGGTCACTACAGAGCATTTAAATGTGCTAATTACTCTGATTTGTACTCACCAACAGGGCCACCAATCACAATCCTCAGGTGGTCCAGCAGGTCTTGCTCCCGGGCAACCAGGTCAGCCCAACGGTGTTTCGGCTGGTGGTCGTTGCGCGGTGTGTTATAGATTCGCTGTAGATGCTACAGGACCTTTGCCCACTGGAGCCTCCTTGCCTCTGTGTGATAGCCCTGTATCACGCAGCCACCTGCTTCAATAATTAACAGTAGGAAGTGGCACACCAGCCAAATAAAGCCACCCAACTCCTCCTCTCCCATCCTGCCAAGACAAGGCCTACCCAACATGCTTGCACCAAAAAAAGGGAATACAGGGGTACAGAGGAGAATGGAGATAAAGTAGGACAGGGAAATGCAAAAAATTAACAGAACACAGCCCAACTATCCCAAAACTAACACTACCCACAGCAGACTCTCAAGAGTACAAAGACAAATGTAGACACCAGAAATGATAAAAAAAAACACTAACACAGGATACCACAGACACATAGGAAACACAAAAAGACAATTTAAAGACCACACTGGAGACAAATTCACAAAATGCACAGAGAGACAAGTCAAAACACAGCCACACAGTCAGGAAATATCACAGGTTGCAAAGTGAAACTGAAAGTACACACACTGTACCAATTCTGTAAACAGGATATCCTATTACATCACTTCCTGCCTCAAATGCGGTGCGTTTTTAATCTTATGTGTCAAAATATTGTAACGCTTACAGTCTCTGCATCATTTTTTTGACGCACATACTTAGAAATAACCCCACATCCATATTTTGAATTATGTTTCATACTTAACCAATTTCAGGGGGTACAGTGTGGGAATTACCGCTCAGGGCCAATGGATGTTTCATGGCAATGAGCATCATATTTTGACCATATGCATCATTTTTTGACACATGTGCGCCTTTTTTTATGCATATGCGTCAAAATTTCTGTTTTGACTGGGTACTTTCTCATTTGCAATAGTACATGACAGGTGTGACAATACAGAGATAGGCTGATTGCACCAACATTGTGCATTCCGGTGTATGGGCACATGTGACAGATCATACTACTGTGTGCCATCATCCTATACTTGTTGTACCGGATCTGCACTCTTCACTGATGAAATAGATGGCCAAATGTGTGGAATACAATTAGGTATTACCCAGTTTGGGCATGTTTTGCATCAAGAGAGGATAGTAAGGCGATGCAACTCAATACAGTAACTCAATGCCTATGGGTCAATGTGTGTGATTTGGCTCTTACTATTGTAGTTGTCCCACTGTGTGAACATCACAAGACGCATTTTTGCAAATCTGCTTGTATGCATGTGGAGTCAATGTGTCCAACCATCAGATGCTATTCAGTGTGGAAATGAGAGAGGAAATGTGTTTGTCATACACGTAGCAACAACTGCTGTGTGCACTTCCTAGGTTTTTTGGAACATAAGCACCACCAATGACAAAGCATGCACAGGATAGATAGCAGACGGTTGATCATGGCAATGTTCCAAAACTAAGCCATCACGTGTCCTGGAATGTTGGATACTACTTCCTAGGCACTTGTTTGTTTACTACCCATGAGTCAGGCATGGGATAATGCTATGTGGGTACGGTGTTTGTGACATGGAGTCCCAAATACATACCACAAATGTCATGTCATGCCACAGTTGGAGTCATATAAATGAGCCATGTCTCTCCTTTGGCAGTGGACGACCAGCAGACCAAGCAGCACGTGTTCACATATTTCCAGTGGTAACATGCACAAAGGTGTCCAGTTCAAGTGTGTGGGCCAATGTTTAGCTGTATCATTATTGGGGTCCATATTGTCACAGTTACATGCAGGTCTAGTCATGAGTCCGTGGAGCCATTTCCTGCATCTACAAAGTATCCTTCACAGCTGAAATGAAGGAAAGCCAATGAGGAATTGAGAACACAAATGGGGATAGTCCAGCTATGGCACTGCAGACGTGTTATGAGACTGACAACAGGGCAACATTGGTGTGCTGACAAAGTTAATGGATCAGAAATTTTAAACAGGAAGGTTTCTTCACAACATTTGTATACAGGTTGGCCTCTAAAATTCCCCTGCATCCGGGAACATCAGTGCCTTTGTGCTGATTAATCTCACAGCTGTTCACCACATAAGCCCCATCAATATGTGGGGGGCAATGTGAATCAGAGTGTGGACTGTCAGGGTCCTAACATGTGTTGACATTTCATTCACATTATCTGACGTTGTTTGTTGTGCTGGAGGAACCATACCCAATCCATGCATACAGCCATGATACACTGTCACTATTTGTCACTCAGGCATACATGAAACCCAGACAAGGGATAGGCCATGACTAGGCAATTTGGAGACAAGGTCCACTCCATGGTACGATAAGTAAACTGATTATGCTATACAATGTTTTTGAGTATGCATTGTAGACCCACCTGACACAATACCCCAGGAGGAAAGTGAGGGCTGCGAAAGCAACTATGATACAAATGTAGCCACAAGGAACCTTTTTGGTAACGCAAAGACAGGAACCAGTCAGGCTAACAAGATGCAGGGTCAATCAGGATCATTACACTTAACAAGGCAAACACACAGTGAGCAGACTGAGACTGGTCAAAGGTGGAACAACACTGTGGAAAATGAAAACTGTGTTTGTCCTGTGTATTGGAACGTAACACAATAACCCAAGGGCTGTGTTACACAAGTGATTTATACGGCAATGCATAGCAGTGTTATCAATAAAATGGCAGCTTCTATGCTGTTCCAGGCAGCTGCAAGGTCAGTGCATGTTCAAATGGCTGGTCTGCATGGAGGTGCTCACAGGTGTGCAGCTTCAGTCTCTCACAAGTCCTGTGGGTGAGAATCAAGTTCAAAGGGCAAACAATACCTTTCACATGGGAAGCAATGTACAGGTGATGACAGGTCCTACCGACTACAAGGCAGTGCATTATTTAATCAAAAGTCCATGCATTCAGAAGTACAATGACTATGGCATACCATACTAAAGAGGGAAGCACACTGGATTCACATTGTGAGTCTGGGTGTGTGTAAAGGAGGGATTATCTGGGTACACATATTCCCTTTCCAGGGACCTCTGAAGAAGAGTGGGGTGAGACAAGGAACATGGGTGTGGTCAGACTTAGGACCTGGGCTGCCATGTGCAAGGGATGTCTTGTGAGCAATGCTAGTCATACCTGGGGCACTTGTGCTATCAATTTGCTGCTTATATGGAAATCCTGTCACATATACTCCTTGCAAAGATAGCTGATGTAACACTTACTGCTGTCAAGGGTCTGGTCATACCTTCTTGTCGCCAATGAAATAGCACATCCACTGCCTCATGTATGAGGCATTCTTTTCCCTTATTGACTGATAGTGTCTTAGTTGTGTGTCATATGCTGCGATGAACCATGTTGCCAACATGTATGTGTGAAATAACTGTGGTCCTCTGCTATTACCCTTCAAATGTGAAATATACAGGATATATGTCATTTGCAGTGTGTGTGAATTTGCCTGTACATTCACACGCATCAAAATTGATGTGGATTTTTCTGTATCCTAATCTGTATATCTGCAATGCTCCATGAGACTACACTCTGATTCTGATAGTTCGGGAAAATGTTATGCAAAAATGATTATCCAGACCATGATATAGTGATTAGAATAGGTGTTTATTGAAATATGGTAAGACAGTGGTGATGGATGAGTAGAGTTAAAAGCAATTTTGGACAATATGTTGTCTCTGACCCAATCCTGCAGCTGTGTTTGGATGGTCCCCCTCATGTTGATGGACAGCATCCTCCTCTTCCTCCTCTTCAGGCATTTGTGTGTCGGGTTCATATAGGGGAATGTCCCTTCTTACTCATATATTGTGCAGGATGGCACAGGTCAAAATGATTTTGCACACCATTTCTCGTGAGTATAGGAGGCTGCCTCCGGTGATGTTGAGGCACCTGAATCTTGACTTCAGGATGCCGAAAGTCTTCACGACTATGGTGCGTGTCCTCCGATGTGCCTCATTATAGGCACGCTCTGCTTCAGTGCTTGGGTTTGCAAATGGGGTCATGATCCATGGCTGGATGCCATACCCCCGATCAGCTGAAAGAGAAAATGAGTGAGAACATGTTGATATAGCTTGCACCATGATTATCACTTTGCATGGCAGTTGTTCTCTTGTGTTGTCTGTGACTCATCTGTGTTTGTGTTATTGTGTGGAATCCTAGGCTTCTAGGATGTACCATTAGCATTTGGTTGTTTCCTTTTCTGAATGGGTGTTTGGCTGATTAACCGGATGTCAGCAATATTTTTGTAGAGTTGCAGTACATTGTGTACTCCCTTGCATTATGTCATGTGAAAGAGGTATCACTATGTCTTAACTGAGGGTGAGATGATACTTCCATACACAGAATCAGTTCCACAGTGGTGGTAACATGGTTGCGTCTATATAACCAGGACATCCCATCCAATTTCACATATGCAATAGAATTATTTGAACATCAGTGAGACCCTTAGATTTGGCTAGGTGACAATGTACAACACATCTCCGTACGTTGTCAGCACTGATGTTTTGACAATTGACTATGCACAAATTTCACTTGTGTGACAAATTTTAAGCAGACCTATTTCTCTGCCCTTGCCAAGTCGACTCAGGTTGTAACGTGTATCTATACATCTGAACATGTTCTAGTTCAGCTGGCTAACTTGGTTGTGAGGTTGTCATTTTGAGTGTCAGAAAGTCCGTATGCCTGTACATCTGTTGTGTGTGTGTGAAATTGTCTCAATCCGTATGTGTAGGATGTGCATTTAAATATTGTCACATCAATATGTGTTCTTCGCACAGTCTACTTGCTTATTGGTAGTGGGCAATGTGAGAGCAGGAGTGATGTGAGATATTGGTACAGCCTCAATGATTCCATGTGACCTTCATTGTATTCATCATCATGTTATGTGTGTCATGGCGTTTGCCCTGCAGCATAACCCCTTACACAGTACGTATTGGTTGGAAGGGTGTTTGATTGAGTGTTATTGATGTGATATTGAAAGATTAATCTTCCAAGTTGTACTGCCAGTTGAGGCCATGTCATTGTCACTGTGCTGTTTTAAATTGTTCCCTTGTGTCTGTGGAGTGGCATCTGTTGTTATTTGGTACTGTCATTTGTCCATGGGTCTGTATACAAATGGGTCAGGATATCACACATACCTAGCAGTGTCACAACCTCAGTGTCCTCTTGGCCACGTGTCGATGTCGTGGTGTATGTGTTGTGTGTCCTAGAGGGTTGCTGTGCTGTGTGTATATAAGTAGTTTTCTGTACTTACAAATAAGTAGGCCATTTCCATATCGTCCATCCTGGACGTGTTGATTGATGGTGCAGTGACGGAAGATGAATGAATCATGTACACTCCCAGGATACTTTACCTTGATGTTGATGATCAAACCCCGGTGATCGACAATAGCTTGCACATTGATGGAGTGTGTGTGCCTTCATGTTGCGGTATAGATGCTTGGTGCAGCAGGTGGCACAAGGCGTACATGTGTGCAGTCAATGGCACAAAGGATGTGTGGGAAGCCATTAATTTGGTAAAACCCCTGTTTTGTTTCCTGCTGCTTCTGCTATGTGTTGGGGAAGCTGATGTGGCGGGGTGTGAGGGACACGATGGCATCCAATACCTTGGGTAAGAAGGCAGAGAATGAGGGCTGTGAGATCCCGGCAACCAGGGCACCAGTGGTTTGAAAGGAGCCACTTGCCAACATGTGGAGTACAGGTAGCAGTTTCTGGTTGAATGGTGCGGGGTGTCTGTAAGCTGGGTGCCAACTGTGGCTCAATGTTGCGCAGCAGCTGCTGAATGGCTTGCCAGTTGAGTCTGTACCTCTGGATGATGTCTTGTTGCCGGAGTCCCAGAAGGGTAGTCCTAGTGCGGAATATCCTCTCCTGCCTTCTGCGTTCCCTTTCGGGTCCCTGCTGGTGTTGTGGATAGCTGTTGTTGGTCCTGTGCTCTACCTCTGCATGCATACTGGATAAAAGCACCTCCATGTCTTCCTTTTGGAGCTCTGCTGTTGCTTCTGTGTGTACAGGTGTGTTTGCCCCATTTTAACGCCTGCCCTGACCCAGGCATTATTTTTTGACGCAAATCGGCCTGTGTGTCAGTTTCCGACTCTACCTCCTGGCCGTGCAGGATTTTTGCGCGATTGGATGAATAAGGCGCACGGTCGTTTAAGTCATTTTTTGGACAGGAACGCCTACCTTGCATGTCATTAACGCAAGGCGGTTTTCCACATCCAGAAAATGACGCACATGGTGGAATTTTGGCGTTCGTGTGCTCGGGCGTCAAAGTTTAAATATGGTGCACGGTTTGCACCGAATGTGCATCAAAATGTTTGACGCACATTCGTGCAAACAGAGTATAAATATACCCCTTAGTGTGTCTTTCTATCCACCAGACAATTAGCCCAGAGGATATATGTTGCACTTAGGCACTGCCTGCATGCCAAGCTCCAAATATTTTGGCTTCTCGTCTAAGAGGGATGTATTGCCTGCCCAAAGGGAGAACTATGAC